>NC_089648.1:38518200-41018200 GCF_037042795.1 Molothrus aeneus
TTGTAGGGCACAAATGGAATACCTCAGGCATAACCTCTCTACCCATTTCAGCAGTGTTTCTGCTGCTGTGTGAAGCTGGAGTCCACAAGCATGGAGAGCATATCTGGGATTTTCAAATATTTGCTTCTGTGTATTACTCTGCAACCTGCTCTTACTTACCAAGCTTTAGTTTGAAATACAGAGTCAAACTGCTGAAGCTCAAAGAAGGACTAAAGCTGGAAAGAAGTCAAAGCTCTAATTAGCAGTCCACAGCCTAGAGCAAAGTAATAACCTGGACGTGCACCTTCCTGTTCCATCCACCTCTCAAGCTGCAGAGCTCTTTCAGACAGTCAGCCCACCCTAAGTCATCCCATAATTTTTCTTGTCTTGAATTCAGTGTCTTGCTATTTCTTCCCAGCTCTTCATTCATCTGTGTTGATCAGTCAGTTAGGTGTTCAGCAAAGATAGCCACCACTCATTTCACTTCACGCTCTTGTATGCAGTTCTCTTGCTTGTAAAAATTGCTAACCCACCCAAGCTGATACTTAAGACAGCCAGTAAACATGTCCTCACCAGAGACTGATGAGGGGTGTTTCTGCCCACACTAATGAATGCCTACATTGAGATAGATGCATTTTATTACATCAGGCTTTACACCATTTCCTCTGGGATGAATTTTATAGATGCAGTAAGGTTTTTACAGCATCTGAAAAGACTCTAGTACTGAAAGGTCGATTTATACACCCTCTAGTTTTACAAATATAGTGTACAATCAGTGGTCAGTGGAATTCTAAATGACCTCCCTAAGGTTTTTGCCCTTTTAACTGCAGAAATATAGGCCCTGAAGAGAGCAGAAATAAAATACATAACATGATAAGAATTTTAAAAGGGGAACTTTTAGGTATTTTATAGTCATTCCTATAAACTTAATTCAGCGCTTCATTCAAAAGAGGTCTGTAGATACAACCAAAAGTTGTCATTTTAATTCATATCATATTCATTGTGTTATGCCTTGTTATTTTTATAGTGATCACAGATAGTTGGCTATTAACTTAAATTACTAGTGGAAGTTCATCTTTTGAAGTTATTCCTAGCTTCCTTTTGTCAGTCTCTAAGTAATGAAAATTTCTTGGGCCTGACTTATTGGTCATCTAGAAAGGACAGACTTTGAGATGGGTTGCCACTAAGTTATTGCCATCTAAATTACATGGAAGTATGATTAATGACCAGCTTTAGTGACCCTTGAAATGCAATGAAAACTTAGATTTATAGAGTCAAACCAGGTAAATTCTGGTCTAGTTTTTTGTACACAGGAGTTGAAATACATGGGAGGTAAATTTCTGAAACTGACAGCAAAATTTAGTCCAAGACCTGGGCAATCATTGACTTATCCAGAAGAAACAGCAGGCGAATGCCTGATTTACCTTTTGTGCTGGTGTAATGTTTTGCCTTTAATAGATTGATTTCTGATTCATACTGATGTAACTAAGAGGAAAGTCTCTTTTCAAGGCAGAAAGGGAGTTTGTTATGACAAATAATGAGGCAGGTTTTCAAATCTGTCTAAGCAATTAATTAATCCACAACTTCAAAACATAGATGTTTCCCACACTGTTTTCTAGGACTTACTCCAATATTATTTTAAAAGTCTCCAACAGACAGCCTTTTCCCATTCCTGTGAGCAACTCCTGTGCATCTTAAAGATGGAATCATCTACAAGATACCCTGGCTGCTTCCTTTAAAATGTTCCTTCTCCCCATCTCATCACATTTGGAGTCCCCATTTAATGGAGGTTATTCCCCAGCTGTGCTGAGCCCCAAGGAGGGAAGTGGTGGGGGAGGACTGTCCTGAGTGTCACAGCCCCAGGATACCTATCTGCAGCAGTGTCACCCTGCCACACAGAAGGTTCTCTAGATGACCCTGCTGCTCCTGGGTGGGAAAACAGATTTTGGAAGCCCTAAACAGAAGACAGATGTGGCTTGGAAAGCAAGTGGGACCCATGAAAGTCAGGAGGAAAAAGAATCCACTGCTAAAACTCCAGGTAAAAAACAGTAGGGCATGGGCTGGTCACACATAGGGAGCACACAAAGCAGGCTTTTTCCCTGGGATGAAGCAGAACCAAGTACTCCAGGACAGAGGAGCAGGATGGTGAACTGTGTTGCCCAGAAACGAGGTGTCCCCTGTCCTCTGGTACCTCCTTTTGTACCTTACAGGCAGCATCTCCCACTGAGTTTCTACATCCCACTTAGCCTTTGCATTGGGAAAGAAATGTGGCTGTTGGATGCACACCCATGAAAGTTTCCTGCCTCCAGCACATGGTAGTCTGACAGCATCAGTAGTTCTACTAATGTTTTGCCAGAAGTTTGGATCTAATGTGTGCTTCAAGTCCAAGATATGTTATACAGCAGCTTTAAAAATCTGCCTTTCATCTTCTTATTGCTATTCTATCAGTTTAGCACAGGCAAACCCTCATTGCTCTTTGACTTAAGAGCCTCTGAGGCATCCTCTGGTCTGTGTTACCACCCCTTGTGAAGAGCTTTTCCCTTCATTAATTATTGTTCTTGGATCTCCCCAGGTATCTGACTCTGGGGAAAGAAGAAGGAGACCCCTTGCAGGAGTAACCCACAGTTTTCATTTATGTGCTGTTAAGAGACATGTCCACCCTGATGAGTTTTAATGGCTCTAGCTATTCTTTCTGTAGACGCCCATACTAGGACAGCTCTTAAAACAATGCAAAGGTCTTTGGTCATGTCCACTCTACTTCTGCAAACATATGCAGGATAAAAGATCCTCAGCTGAAACTATCCAAGAGCTTCAAACAGTCCAGACACTTCTTCCACACAGATGTGCTTTTCATCCCACTCATGAAAACTCTCAAAACTCTCCTTCATCAGAGCATAAATTCTGGCCCCGTAGGAGCCAGTTAAGCACTTTGTTGCTGAATTCAGCAGGAGCCAGATCTCTGCCCAGATGTTCCTCCTTTGCTCTAACATCTCCCTGCACTCCTGGGCTCCTGTTGCCACTTTGTTGTGCTTCCCTTCACACACTTCATTCCTTTTCTTCTCCCCGGTTGACAAACAGCTAATTCTGGCAAGCAGCGGAAGCAGCAGAGGATGCTTGCTGGTATCCTTGCCAGATGATGTTTCCATACAAGTGGGTCAGTGTTGTGACTGGTGCAATCATTCTGGGGGATACTGTGCCCTCATTCATGACAACAATCAGCCTCTCAGAACCCCTCACATCAAATAGCTGGCAAGAGCATCCTGTTATCTCCCTTTTTTGACTGTGTGTAGCTGGTACAGGCTACTCTGCCTTGTGTGTGCTGTGCAGTGGATACAGCTATGTGAAGATTTCAATTTAGTTCTTCAATTGCTTTTTCTGCTGGGTCTGATCTAATTGCTGTCAGGATGCATAGCTGGCACTTCTAGTGGTAATGGGAAGACCTAGGAAATGCTTTTGAGCTTTAAAATCTTCTTAGTACAGCTTCTTCCCCTTTCAACAATTTACTAAGCTTCTAAAACTTGTAAAATAATTGGTCAATGTGGAAGAGAACTTAGACTGTAATACTAATGTGCTGAAATTCAATCACTGCACACACCATGGCATCACTTCAACAGATACAGCTTAGCAAGCATTAGATTTACAGCCTTTTTTTCCAGCTTGGTCTGTAGAGATAAATTCTTCAGCAGTTCTCAGGACTTTCCTGGATTATTCTCAGCCGGACAGATCTCATATGTCTCACTTTCCAATCCCAATAGCTTTTCACATACAGTTCCATTCTCTGGATGTATGTGCCTCCTTTAGAGTTTGGATCTTAACCTTCATTTTCCCTAAAAGTTTTGGCAGTTTTCAGGGAATTGTCCTGAAAATTAATAGGTGGACAAGTAGTTAATTCAAGACCGAGTGTTGCACATATGGGAGTGTTTCTTTGAGAATGGACAATTCCTGATTAACACCTTGCGATAATAGGACTGGCTGTTAGATTCCTCAGTGTTTCCACATTGTTCAGCCAAACACATTGTCTGCTGGCTCTGGTTCAGTTTCTGTTCCTTGTTTTGCATTATATTACAGGACAAACTCCAGGCTGGGTAGGACTTAGATTATTGTGTGTTGTCATTCCCAGTTTCTCTTTTCTGGGTGGGTGTGGCAAGTTGATAATTTATTTTGGTACAAAGAGCAATTAATGTAGATATTGTGAACTCCTAGTTGGACCATTTAAGTGTTTCCCTGGGACCAGCTATAGCTGTTTCAGGTAATTGGAGTGTGTAATGGGTGTAATTAAACACACGACTCTTAGCAGCTAATTCCTATACCTGGTCTTTGAACTGTGCCAATTTAGAAGCTATAATATATGCTGTACCTCTGGCAGGACTTAGCAATAAATGTTCAGGGAAACCCCTTGGACACATAGAGCATAAAAATCTCAGTCTGGTCAAGGGCTATTGACACTCTCAAAGCTATGGCACTGATGTGATGACCTTGAATTGAGATTTAGTGTGATGAAAACAAAAATGTGAAATTTAAAAGGAAGGAAGCAATTTCCACCACGTAAGCATGGAAGGATGCCTTAAAGAGTGATTAATGTGGCATCCCATTAGCTTTAAGTACTACAGAACATCTGGCATATTTCCCCCTTGACTACAAATTTCTGAGCACTGGTGTTATGTCATCTTACAGTAATCATTTTCTCCCCGTCTCTATAATTCATCTCAGCAATTGTTGTTCATATGAAAGTAATTATATAAATGCACTTGATTAAATTAGCTTTCATCTAGTATAGTTTTTGTTTTTTTAAATATGGGCATTTCCCCTCCAAAAATAACTCAGAGGAACTGATGTACATATTGTGCCACATGGTGAAGATTAAAGTCCCTCAGCACTTCTAAGGCAGGACATTTCAGCACACCTATGGCCCAAATCCTGTACCTGGGGTCAATTCACTGGACTCCTCTCACAGAGGTACCTGGGCAAAATTTAGTTCATGGAAGCAGCCAACTTACTGAAAATTTAGTGAAATTCTGGAAGCTGGTATTATTTGTTCAAGTTTTGCTGATTTGCAACACTTGGAGGTTTAATCTCTCTCAAAAGTCAGAGAGTGATAAAGACCAGACTGCATGGCACAGTGACCTTGGGCTCTCTCTTCTCTTACCATGTCTTGGGTGCTTTAACACTGAGCAGATTGGGTCCAAGTGTAAGAGGATAAAGTCAGAGTGATTAGGGATTTGTCCCATGACTTCAGCACTGTTGGATCCTCTTGAACGCTTTAAAAGCACTCATGAATTATGGACATAACTGTGCATGCCAACACATACTTTTGAAATGTTAATTTTTTTGATGTCTCGAAGTTGATTTTAAAAAACCCAAAATAACCCACCACCTCAAGGAAGCAATATGTGTTGCAATATGAATGACAGTCTTTATGACTTCCCCTGTTTCCTGCCTTATAAGTGTGGATCAGAACCATATCTGGAGGGAGCCATAGCGGGGGCAAAGAGTGGCTCCCAGTCCCCTCAGTCCTTTTATGACTGTGCTCAGCATCCAGCTCTCCATGTCATCATTCACTTTGGAACATTCCAGAATGAATTTTTTTAAAATACCCACCACTTGGAGCATCTTCCTCTTTCTCCCCCTACCTCTACTTTGAAGAACCAAAAAAAGGAAACACCTTCTGTACAGGGCTGATTGCCTATCACTCCTAACCACCCACTCTCCTCTCTTCAGTATCACCTGAAGGTTCTGCTGCAGCAGGCTGACCTGACTTCACTTGGTGTGAGACAAATCTCAGCGCACAAGTGTTGCCTGAGGGAACACAAGGTGGGAGGAGGAGAGGAGATGAACATTCCAAACCTAGGATATGTTACCACCAGTCCCTCACTGCTGCACTCACTAAAGCAGGAGTGACAGAAGGCAGGAGCAGGGAGAAAGGGAAAGGGGCTCCTTCACTCCACAGGCACTTGAAGTAACTTGTACTTTCTTGTATTCACAGAGTGGCCATGGTGGTGTCATTGAACTAAGCAGGAAGCAGTCCCACTTCTATTTTGAAGGGGAATTTTGTTTCTTTGAATGCTACTGGCTGTCTTTCACCATCTCATCCCAAGTGTACTTCTAAAAAGGAACTGTTCCTGGAATGAATGAGTTGCAGGTTGTTCCCTCACACAGGCACGTGCTGTGATTCCCCACTGAAATAAAAACTGCTTCGCCCTGCTCAAGGAGAACAGGCAAAACAGCTCCAGAGAGGAGCTGCCTCTCCCACTGAGCCACTTGCTTGCCTTGGCAGTGTGGTACAACAAGGAAGGGTGGGGAATATAGCACAGATAAACATAAACCACCTGAAGAATCTGTTTCCTGGGCTTGCCCTGCATCCCAGCTTCTCATCCTGCAAAGTGGGGAGAATTGGACTGTGCCATCTCCCTTCTGGGCTATAAGAATGTGTGCATTTCCACCCTGTCTCATGCTCTGGGCACCAGTTAACTATATACATTATTATGCATCCACACAGACTGTGGCTTCTTACCTTTCTTTTTTCCTCACAGCTGGAGTGAACAGAAATACCCTGATTTATCTTATCTGTGTATCACACACCTTTAAATAACAGCTGGAACCTTTGGTTCAAATAGGCCCTAGAAAAATGCTCTTTTCCACTGAGCAAATTCTTAGCTCCAGAGGAAGAAAGGGTCCCCCATGTCTTGCGAGGAGTTTTCTTATTATCTAACTCATTTAATATAAATCTAGAGCTACTATCAAAGATATTATAAAGCTCTGTTAGGGGAGATAAAGTTTGAGATGAATTACATGTTTGGAATTCTCCATTAACTTTTTGATCCCTTGGTCATCCAGACCTGGTCACATACATCCAACCAAAATACAGCACCAGCCACCACAAAAGTCACAAGAAATTCTACTAATAGGATATAAGATCAATAGTAGGGAGAAAACACTGTAAGAGGTTTGAGTTTGGCTGAGAATGCACAAGGCTGGCTGCTTATCTGAAATTTATCCAGATGACTGCTGCCTAAAAACCGTGAGCTTGGTAAGAATGAGCTTTCTAAGTTGACTTGTCCTAGCTTTTTGTTTTAGTTGGTCAAAAAGGGAAAAAATGTTTGGATTCCATATTGGGAAAAGGCCTAGCAAGGAGATTGTTCTTTAGAATAGACAAGCTACTAACAAAGCTGGTTAAAGGGGTGGATTTTCACTTATTCAGCACCGTGTTTAGTGCACACAGACCCCTTCTATTAAAATATTTTTTCAAGGCTGCACATTCATGCACTTGTATTAGGAAATGCTCCGATTAAAATCATCCACCCACCTTCAGTTCATCCCATTCAGAGTCTAGATTCCATGGTGGTCCATAGCTTCCCAGTGCCAAACAATCTATGTTGTTCTCACCCTGCTTCAGCCCCTGAACTCAGTGGATGATGTTCCCTTAGGGAGAAAATGTGCAGCACATTCCTGCCTCCATGCTTGTCCTGTGCAGTCCCTTACCTTATTTACCACCCACCACTGGAGGAAGAATCGCTCATATCTTCTTGAGACCTACTGCAAAATTTACAGTTGGCAATGAGCTTCTTCACAGGTGTAAGGAATAGCCTCTTGCAATAACTCCTATAAATGAAAAGAAATTCAGCACCTTTCTACATGTAAGGAATATAAGGCAAAAAGAGATGGAGGTGAAAGCAGGTTTCCCAGGTACTACAGTTGCAGCCTTAAATGTCCAGCACTTCTGCCAGTCAGCCTGAAGGTTTTTTAGGCAGGAATCAGAAAATGGAAAGCAAACAATCCCTGACCCTGTCAGAATAGGGGCTTGGGGGCATGCAGGAGGGTGTCTACTCCATTTTTCTCTGTGAAAAATGTGGATTTGAAACAGCAATTTTTTTTGCATATGTTTGTATTGTGCTGTTGTTTTTGGATGCAAAAATCACTTTGTTGCTATTCTATTATCTTAAAAGGCAATTTTTTATTTAAACCTGAAATCTTTCTTTAAAATTATTTGTAAAACCATTAAGCAGTGGTTAAACTTAAATAATAATAATAAAAAATATTAGCCACTATGCCAGTTGATAATCATGTGTGAGAAGTCTGGTTGAAGGGACTAGCTTAGCACTGCACCATGGTCCCAGACTTGGGGAGAGCTGAAATTTCTCCACAGCAGTCATCAGTTGCCTTCAGCTTGTATTTCAGTTTTTTCCAGTCCCCTACCTCACTGGAAACAGTTTTTCCACCTTTCCCAGGCAGCAAGGACATCCAGGCAGGGTAACAAACATGCTGCTGGCTCACCCAGGATCCTTCTCATGCAGAACAGGGAGGATGAATCCCCCTGAAACTCAGTGCAGTCTCCTTGCTGGCCCTCACACTAGGTTTTGGTCCCCTGGTAGCCAAAGCAGATGAGTAATAGGAAAAGGTGCAGAGCAGCATCTCATGGAGATCCTGCACTATGGCTGAGGCATATCCTGGATGCACACCCATATCCCTCCATTCAGGTGAGCATCTGTTCCCCTAATTTATTCCCCTGCCATAAGTTGTGTGGGCTCAGTGCAGGTGTGAGGAGAGCTCTCTGTTCCCCACTCCTCTGCCAATATTCTGATTATGGCATTTGCCTAAGCAGAGACTCTACTAGCCTAAAACTGGGCTTTTAAACTTTCAAATCCACTCAGAGAAGTTGGGCAAAGCTGTACTACTCCCTACAGCAGAGGACATGCTTGTTTGCAACTCTGACTCAGTACCAGTATTTCACACAGTAAATGATGAGACTAGGAAATAAATATTGGAGAGAAAGGGAAGGTTGCCAAGATGAGGCATTTCCTTGAGACAGTGAAGGCAGGGTTTACATATTTCAGAGTGTTTCTGTCCCTTTGTTCGCAGACAAGAAAAAATTCGGGAGGACAGTTACTCTTCCTTTGACAAACCCTCCTCCTCTCCAGACCCTTCTCCCCAGGTCCCTCTCCAGAGGTCTCATATGTGTTAGAATAGGTAAAATATGTTGGCACTTACTGTGGGAGGTTAATATTTGGAAACAAAGCCAGGCAGAATTCCCAAGAATCAGTGCTGTTGGCACCATGCATGCTCATTCATGGCAGCTGCAAAACAAACCCTGTTCCCAGTAGCTGTTGTTACTGTAAGAATGTGAAAGCTGTTCATCCATCACAAACAGGAACTAAAAAAACAGCAGGTGCTCACTGTGGCAGCATTAGCAACACTGCCTGCACAGGCTATTCCTAAATAGTTTAGTCTTTTTCAGGATGAGCTCCGATTCATTATATGAATGTAACGCTCCATAGTTAATAAAACAAATCAAACCAAAACCTCATCCTTTTGCTTCAAAGGTGTGATGTGCCTTCACAGAGAGGAGTTTTCTGAGTTGGGAAGCTCTGCAGTGCCATGGAGGTGTGAAGAACTCTAGCTGGACAGTGAGCTGTGTGGCAGTGTACCAGCGAGGGAAACACGGCACATCCACCCCTGGTGTCACTCTGTGGTCTGACAAGGCAGCACTCCTGGGATGAACTTGACCTACTGAATTTAAACAGACTCCTGACTGTGACTGAGAATAGGAACGGATGTAGAGGTATCCCCAGACTGAGCACAATGCTATCCTATAAACCACCATATCAGAACACAATCCTGTCATGTGCAACTGTCAAATACTGCACCTGAAAGAGGAGAGTAGCATACATAAAGTAGGTTTGTTCCCATATGCAAGGTGCTGAATATTGCCTTCCTTGATGTATGTACAGAGGATGTAACACATGGCAATAGAGCTTGGTGTCATGCAAGATGATTTACACTTAGGGAGTGCTGTAACCATGTTTTCTCTTTCTTGTACTTTTTTGCATCAGGTCACGTCAGTGCTAGCAATTGAACAGAGCTGCAAGCTGAGCAGGCAGGGGGAACAGAAAAGTGAACACGCATTAATAATGCTGGTAATGCCCCCATTAATGCCTGTCCCTGCTGATCTCCAGCTCAGTGCAGTTACCAAATGTCTGATGGGAAGAGTGATAGGCTTGTGCCATGGAGGATGCAGCTTTTGAAAAGCAGTGAGGCAAGCCCAGTACATCTGAAGGGAATTAATGGCAAATTGGCAATATTGATCGCAGCCAGGCAATACTGAAGCAGCAGACAGAACAGCTGTTGCTGATGTTCTCCTGTTCTGCCATCCTGCCTAAGCTAAGCAGAGGCTGCCAATACATCCTGCACATGCAGAAAAACTGACCACTCTGCCTTGGCTGGCTCATTTGTGGTGGCTTCTTTGGCTTGAGCCATCACTTCATTCTATTCTGAAGCTTGCTTGATTAGGCTGGCAGTTGGCTTTAATAACAACCTTCACCCTGTTGCCCTCTCTTTTCTCTCTTCATTTCAGGGTACAGTAAAAATTATACATATTCATTTGCCATGACAAAGCTTAATTTTAACCCTGCCCCCCTGTTTCATGTCTCTAAAGCAATGCTGAAACAGGAAGGGTAGCAAGGCTTAGCTGAGCCAAGTCAAAGCTTTCTGTCCGTTGCTCCATGGCAAGGAACTTCTTGGGGGAAAAAGCAGGTGTCTAATCCTAGCAGCAGAGCTATACTAAATGGTCCCTGGAAAAACACAGAGCAAATTTGTTGAGAGCAGATTAAAAGGTTTAATGAGTTACACAGGGACAATGTTTTTTATCAGAAGGGAGGAGGGATAGATCCAGCCATCCACCCACATGTTCCTTCATGCTTTCTCTATCCCGTGAATTGGGTTGTGCAGAAATCAATTTCATGAGGTCTTTTCACTGGGCCAAAAAGAATTGCCCTTATCACCTCTTTCCTCAAAGGAGCAGGACTAGTGCTTTTCTCTCATGCTCAGGCTGTGCAAATCCAAAATTACTTCACAGAAAGTAATTGAGTTCTGTGAATAAAGGGAAACAGGCTAAAATAGCTCAACACTGAGGGTCACATCATCCTGGAAACAGATTCAGAGCATGTCTGAGACAGAAATCTAAAGTGCAATGGATGTGATGATGTACAACAGATATGAAAATGTCAGTTGCCTAATGTACAACAGTCATTTTATAGCAGAGCACAGATTTTTGCATCCTACTGAAACCTCAGCTGACATATAGGAGAATTCATGACAGGTCTTATGGGAAATGTTATAGAGAGTTGAAAGTGGATTTTAGTTCTTTATAATGCAGTGCCCTGATTGTAGAAGTTAGTCTTATCATCCAGGGCTCTATGGTTTTGTGCAGCAACATAGTGTCACACTATATCTCTGGGAGCTATGCTAAAAACACAAAAACTTTTCCTTTGGATTTGTTACTATTGTTTGTGTTATGATGCTCCTAGAGAGCCAAAGGCTGGGTCAGGGTCCCACTGTCATGGGAAATATGGAAATGTGTAGTAAATTACCATTCTTGCTCTCAAACCTTTATATCCAAAATGATAATGTATTTTCAATTCATATTTCATGAGTGTATTGATATGATAGTTTTCATCTCAAAGACTCTGTAATCACATCTCATTGTATGACATAGTCACAAAGTAGAGTGCAAGTGCTAAATATTCACTATGAAATCCAACAGTGAAGAGACTTCAGCTCAAGACAGATGAATAAAGGTTTTCCTTATAGGGCAAGTGCTGAGGGAGGATCAGTGTTCATACAATCCAAACAAGAGCAGAATGTTTAATGTCTGTCTTGAAAGATTTATGGGTAATAAAGTCCACAGTTTCTGGCTTCATCCTGCAAATATGGAAATTATCCTACTTGGATGTGAACATTAGCTGCTGCAGTCATGCAGCCTCTTGGCCAGCATAGCCAAGGAATATCCCATTCATCCATTTCTCCCTGTCTCTGTCCAACCATATCACTTCCCTCCTACCACAGCTGAAGTTAAACAACTCTCAGCATTACCAGTTCAAATCCCTTTTTGGTGGTTTGGATAACTGTTTGCAAAAACTGGATTAAAATGCTTTGTAAGCTGTATCTTTCAAGGTCTATTACAAAGCTCACTGGTAATGTTCATGTTTCAGCAAAACAGTTCTCCTTGCCACATAAGCTGTCAGAGTTTTGTTGTTCTTATTCTTAGTTTGTGTCTTGCAAACTGGGATAAAAAAGCCCAAACAGTCATTGTAGGTACCACACACAACTGGTATGAAAAAGCAGCGCTGACACCAATGGCATCATTTTCTCAGCTCAGAAGAAAGCAAGGGTGCTGAGCTGAAATGCATTTGAACTGAGTAGGCTGCTTTGTTAGTCCTGTGTTGCCCATGGAATCTGCAGTATTGCTTACTGTGATCTTCAGCAGGAATTAGAGTTTGGCTTTCATGTTCTGTTTGTCACAGTGTGGAGCAGGAAAAAAAAACAACCTGGATTCAGCATTTCCTTGGAATATTTCTGGATGACAAATAGGTAGAGTGCTTGTGAGCTGCTGTGAGGTATTCCACTTCAGACATGGAGTGCCTGATGCTTATGAGAAATGTGAAGATACATGGCAATGTGCGCTAAGATTTCCACAGCTCTACCCCCTTTGGCCACCTGCCCACCTTGTTTATTGATTTCAGCATTTTCTCTGCAAGTGCTGACAATGCTAATCTCATCCAGACTGATGTGAAATGGTTACAAAAGGTCCATGAATTTGCAAGTGCAAAGGACAAGTATTGTGAGCAGCCTTCACTCACCTGACATATACCTTGTCCACATGTGAATTAAATATCAGTTCATTTCTATAGGATCAGCAGAGGAAGGTGAGGATGGTTTAAAAGCAACGCCCTCCCCTCTCCTCTCTCTGCCACCATAAGCAGGTGTGTAAATGGATGCCTTTGATCTTCCATTATAGAATCAGAGAATTTTATTTCAACACATGAACTCTGTGGATATGGGCACATAAATTCATGGAGTCATTTTGGTTGGGAAAAACCTCTAAAATCATTGAGTCCAACCATTAACCCAGCACTGCCAAGTCCAACACTAAACTGTGTCCCTAAGTGCCATCTTAGATTCTAGGCCAGCAACTGACCTTAAGCATGAAGCCTCCGTGTCATGGTCAGAAAACCTCCCCATTCGGTTGACTCACAGACCTTGAATGGAAATAAGCAGTCTGAACTGCAATAATTGTACAGCCTATGAGGAACAGTGCATACTCAAATAACCAAAACACCTCACTGTCTGATTTCCCTTATCTCCTCTGTGAAAAAACACCATGTCAAATCTCTCATGGTGCTTTTTAATGTAGTAACATAATGTATAGCCCCTTCAAGTGTTACATTTCTTCATTAACCATCATCACTACATAGTGCCCTATCACACATGGCAAAGGACAGCTGTTTTTCAAAGAGTTTAAAGACACACTGGTGGAAGTAGAACAAACAAGGTGAAAAAAAATTGGAAAGATTGTTGCACTTAGTTTGTTTTTTTGCTTGTTTGTTTGGGGTTTTTTTGGTTTTTTGGTTTGGTTTTTTTTGCTTCTATGCCTCTCTTTGATACATTGGGCATATTCTGTGGCTGAATATTCAGTCACTATTGTAACTGAAGTGTGTTTTTGAGTGACCAGGCATAGTTGTGATGGTCTTCTGACAAAGAATCATGATGGGTGGGAATTTATGCTCTCTGTGTGCAGAGCTACCAAAAATACCAAAGCAGCAGGCTCATTCATAAGGATCAAGTTCATGGAGAAAGTCCATTGATAGGACTGGGAGGAGGAATAGGAGGAAAAGGTTGTGCTACAGCTTGATCTGACAGTGCAAGACAAAGAACACAATTTCTTCTAATCTCCAATCTTTTCTTTTCTCTCAGTTCCTGCTAATGATCTTTCTGTTCCTTTTCTTGACCTTCTTGCTGCAAAAACATGTAGATGCAATTCATTACTCCCTGCTTGTTTGCAGTGTGGATCAGCTCTACATTCAAGGCCCATGCAGGTGTGTAACTCCAGGACTCCATTTGCAATGCCAGGATTTTTAAACCATGATGGTGATCGCCCATCATTTGAGGCCCTGCTGGAATCAGCTCTGTCTCCTGGCAAGAGACTGGGTTATACCATGGTCTCAGCACACCTGGGCAAGAAATATTTTACCTCTCACACAACAAATCTTAAAAGTCTGCATTTTTCTCCTGCTGTGTGTCAGATCAAAATTTTTCACTTCTGATAAGAGACAGTCTCCTTCCATGACATTCCCAAGTCTGAGGCATTCATCTCAGATGGTGAGGCTTCAGGTTTAAAGTCCCCATGTGTTCATAGAGGTTGTGCTGGTTACAACTAAAGCTGACTTTGGTTCTACCCTAAAATAGGCACTATATTATTTACTACCCTGGCTGAGAATGCCCTGAGTTCCTTTCTTGAAGAAAATGCTAGAATCAGTGAATTTCTGCATCAATGAGTGTGGGGGTCAGTGAGCTGACTGACTAATAAGAACATTTCATCCAAAAATTTCTTGAAAAATAAAATAAAAGCACCACATTCTTTAAAGTTGCATATAAAAAGATTCTAAAAGCCAGTATTGCAAGTTCTTATTATCCATTCAAAAAGCTCCATTTGGCTAGATGAGTTTGGATCTGCTCTTACAGTGATACAATTAAAGTAAAATATTCTATTGTACCAGCGGACACTGGAGACAGGAAGCCCCATTTTCTTCATCAAATCTGAAAGGTTAAAATAGTGCCCATTCTACACGTTTTCTATGCAAAAAGTGGGTCCACATACTCCTCTAAGCCAGCCTGCCCCCTGTACACTGCTAGTTCAGTTCTGATCCCATCCCTGCTTTTCCAGTTCTTTACAAAAACCTTGAGCTAAGCCTTTCCTTCTGTGAAGGAATAATTAGCTCCTGATGAGGAGGAAGTCCATCCTGCAACACATTGTTGAGTTTTTTCCTATTTTGTTCAGCAGGTACAGCTGTTTTTCAGGATGACTGAAATGCTGTGAATGGCCCTTCACTCAAGTCAGAGAACTTTCTCAGCAGGAGGTCAGGCAGCCAAGCATTTGACTGTTTGCTTTGTTAAAAAAAAAAACAAAACCAAACCTTAAATCCTTTTTCCTGACTGTGGCAAAGTGTTTTTGAGACCTTGGCAATTGTCTTGTTTCTGTGTAACTTACAGTTAATGTTGACCCAGCAGCTTCCGAGTTGGCCACATCACCTAACACCAAGAAAACCCAAGTGACTGGTGAGAGGAACTCTGGGGACACTCCTACTGCAAAGGCAGCCCATTACAACTTTCAGTCAAAGTCAGAGTTTGGACTCTAATCTGATACTTTTCTTTTAGAAAAATGACTTTAATTTGGAGCATAGAGAGCGTGAGTAAAAATTACTAACATTTGTAGACTCCTGTGAGCTCACAGGATCTCATCCTGATGTCAAGAAACAGATAACCTTTTTTTAAAAAAACTGCTGCTGTAATTTCCACCCTTTGTCAATAAATTCAGCAGAAAGTTCAGCATGGATGAATGTGAAGACCAAACTGACTCCACTGGATCCTGGTGGACGGATACTGATACAGTGCCAAAGTCCTTCTCATGCACTTTCAATGTTGGAGCTGTATTGTCGGTAAATGGAAGACGACTGAATTAATCTTCGTGATTCTTGTAATCATGTCAATAATCTCATTGAGATGTTATTTGTGGAGTGCTGAGATGAGGGCCCAGTTTTCCTTTAGCTTATTTCCATGAAGGACTAAGATACAGGTGGTTCACGGTCATCCTGCAGATCTGCTCCTGCGTGGAGAATGGCCCTCCCCGAAGAAACCAGATAACAATGAACTGGAACAAAAAGCAGGACACATTCCTATCTGCTGCACAGGCATGGTCATTGGATGAACCTGCTCATGCTACCTTTAATTAAGATTCAACAGTCATTGTCAGGTGTAAGAAAAAAATCCAGGCACCTGGGTGTTGGTCAGAGACCATGGAGGTCGTTCTTGTCCTGTTCCAGGAGAATATCATCCCTTACACAGCACACACTGCAATAGCAATGTGTCTCCCCCAGGACTGGTATTTAAAGGGGTTTTCACTTCATACACAGACTCACAATGGAGTTGTGGTAGTTCCAAAAATTTCTGTACACTGGCCTTTAAGTTCTTTGCCTACTCCAAATTCATGTCAGAACAATTTAACTGGAATGTCTCTCTACAATTACCATAGCTCAGTTGATGTTGACATTTGGTAATTTGCTGCACTTTGTCATTATGTTGGAGTCTTCAAGAGTGTAAAACTGCATCAAATGGCTTCCTTTGGAGAGTTTATGGCTTTGTTATATTTTGTTTATCAAAAATATCTAGCCCTAGGGGGCTTCAAGATAAAGTTTTATGCAGAGAGATAGGTGAGGTGTCAGGGCAAAATTTCCCTTCAGTGTACTGTTAGCAGTGTCAGAAGCCAAGAATATGTATTTGGAGATAAATAGGCTCTATGCAGGATGGAGCTGTCTTTTTGTGTGTCCCTGGTAATCAGGACATTTGTGCACGATTTTAAATCCAATGAATTGTAGGAGAAGATTAAAAACACAATTGTTACCCGTATGTTCCTACAAGGATAGGTAAAAGGATGCTTTTTCACTCTGTAAAGTTTTTTCACTCCATGAAGTATTATATCCTGTTACAATCTAGTTGATGCTCTTGCCTCTAAAAGCTGGTCATGAAACCAATGACATTACAGACTGTGACCCAACTTAGCACTCAGCTTAGGCTGAGACTCTAACTTACTGATTAGATCATTCCACACTATACTTTGTTGATTATCTTTCATTTTTCCACCTCTGCATTGCAAGCCAACAGCTGAGGAATTACAGGAGCAAGAACAGTGTACAGTTCTATTACTTATTACCACTAGTTGTATTATACTTCCAGAAATTATCTTTCTTCTGTTATATATTCACCAAGCAGAATTGCAAACTGGAGCACTATAGCTGAGACATTTAGGAACCCAATTTTTATTTTTAAGGGCTTTTACAAATCTTGAAGTAGCTACTCATATCTTTATGAGGAGTGTCAGTGCCACAATGGTAAAAGCAGCAGTAGTTGGACTTTGTGACTTGCTGACTCCAGTAGGATAACTCTCTAAAAGCCTCAGTGTATGGTATTTCCATGCATAAAGTCTGCATGCACCTAACGATGGGACCTCCTGCCTGGATCTCCAAACTGTAGAGCACGGTGGGGGTTGAGTAAATATAGGGTCTGTACTGACATTTATGAAAGAAGACTGGGAGGAAGAGGGAAGGAGGTTGCTCCATAAGCAAACACACCATGCACATGACTGGTGGTGGTGGATTCACAGGCCATGGAGGCCACACTTTTGTCTGCCTCACCTCCATCTTAGGAGGCTCTGGTGCTCCTGGGTGTGCTCCTGCACAACTGCTGCTGCTCTCCTTGGTGCAAGGGGCCCCTCAGCTTTTGTTCCTGTGTGATAGTCTATTGTAAAAGCACGGCGACCCCCATGGCAGGGAGAAATGATGAGGAGGACCCCATTGATATCAGAAGGCCAATTAATTACTTTATTATACTATATTATTCTATACTATATTACACTACATTTAAATTGAAACTGCACAAGCACTCAACTCAACAAAATCTCGTGACTGTCTGCTGACAGTCTGGACACATGCTGGGCTCTGACAGGCCAAGGAAACAAAACACCATCACTTTGGGTAAATAATCTCCATATTGCATTCTACTTTGGCACAACACAGGAGCAGCAGATGAGATAAGAATTGGTTTGATCATTATTTTCTCTGCTTCTCTCACTGCTTCTCTCAGGTTCAGAGAATGCGAATCCCACAGTAGTCCCTGGTGGACAAGCACTTTACCTGCTAGTATCCGTAGGAAACCCTCAGGAAACAAGATGAGAGTGCAATCTTTCTTTTACCCCAGAACAAGCACAATAGGGGCAGCTCTGTGATTTAATCACCTGAAGGCATCAGAGGACAGATCAGATTCCATACAGATCACACAGCAAATCCGTGAAAAGCCTGATGGAGTTTGGCAGAAAAAGGGAACGTTCACCCTGATTTTTCAAACCCACCAAAGAAGCATTTCCTTCTGCAGAGCTGTTCTAAATGGGCCAGAGACCCATTTCAAGAACTTTATACCTGCCCCCTGCCAAAATAATGCCAAATGGTAGTGGCAAGGTTTCTGTACCATAATCTGTTCAAGAGAAACTTGCCCACTGACTTTGTTTTGCTGACATCTCTGTCACATGTCATGGGTACCAAAAAAACCAAAGACTGACCCTGGTGGAAATGGCTGATAAACCCAGTCCAGTCCTGCTCATGGTTACATTGATGACACATTCACAGCCACAGGGAACAGATTTGGAAGAAGAAACTACTTTGGACATCAATATGTGCCATCATTTTGCTATAGAAAGGAGCCTTCTGTAGGAAAAAAAAATGGAGCCATATGACTGTAACAGGAAATCTGCATGAAAAAGAGGAAGGAGTTATGCTAGAGGAGTTATGTAGACATTGGAAAGTATAAAGCACATCTCTTTTTGCACACTGGTATTGTCAGAGAAATGCTCTGTGACCTGGGAACTAAATAAAATGTCACCAGGCTTCCAAATCCAGTGAGGCAAACCAGTAAAACAAAGTGGTTTTTCATGTGATTAAATGCATTTTCTCAAAAGTCTTTTTTTTTCTTTTCTTTTTTTTGTGTGTGTGGCAAATCAGCATTGGCATACAAGCCAGCTAGCACATTAATAAATCAAAAAAAACTTACCAGAGTTTGTCTGTGTATATAAATTTACCTTGTCTGATAAGATTAAATGAGTGAGGAGTAAATCTTCTAAGAAAAACATAGTGCTGAATAGTTAATTTTAGAATTTCTTCTCTTATACCCTGCTTTTAAAAATTGCTCCTTCTATACTCTTCCTGCATTAGAAAATGGGAAGGGTCAAGTCTGAATTGCTCTGGTGATTGCTCTAACATGACTTACAGCATGGATCCAAAATTATGTATTTATACTAAAACATTCAAACATTATAATTTCAAATACTACCTATAATTATATTCAAAACTTCAGACTGATTCCCAATAAAACATGAACATGCTCATAAGTTGAATTCCTGAAGCTATAAGGCACCAAAAATACCAACCCCTCCTCCCCACCCTAAAAAATCCCACTCAAATATGTTACATAAAAAACCGCACTGTATTCTGGAAACCAAATTTTAATTCTGGATTGATGCCAATCCCAAAGCTTTTAGCCTGCCTATGAGCACTGAATTTGCAGGGAGATGTTTAGATGATAACATTATTTTAACTGTTATACTCTGAAATACTGTCTTGACATTATTAATGTGAAGGAAATTACTTGGGCTTGGACCAAAATCAGTCTTGCCTTTAAAAGTAGTTAATACCAGTCCATTTTTGGGTACTTTTAATAATCTAACCCAACAGAGGAATCAAGTCTGGAGTAGGTCAGAGGGCTGAGGTCCACAGTACTCACAGGTTGTGGGCACTGGGCACCAGCAGCAGCAATGGAGAGACAGTGACCCGTGGTCAGGCTGGCTGTCCAGATGAAGGGAATCCTCACAGTCTCTTCTGCTGGAGGCGGGAGATACTGGTGGCATTTGATATTTTGTACTGATAGAAGCTGCTTTCAAAAGAGCAGGGAATCCATTTGGCATGTTTTCAAAACCTACTTGAACATGCTCTTGTGGTTAGATTTGATAAGTCATGAGGGCCTTGTCACCTTCAAGAGACTGCCAGAAAAACAAACTACTGCAAAGAAATCAAGTGAGAAAATAGAGTTAGTGGAAAAATAGCTTCCAAGTAGCTGTGAAATGGAAGCAAAGAAGGAAGGGAAAAACAAATAAAAGTGTATGTACAGCCCTTGTACTGCCAAGAGCACCTGCCTGCCTAAATTGAGAGCTAATGTTTTACCTCTATGCATAGCATTATGCTCTTCTTAACTAAAAGCGTATTTTTATTAACCCCACCTCAAGGGAGAATGTATGGCTTTAATTTACAAATGGGGATGGGTTCATGAACTCAAGCAGGTTTTATAAAGAGGCCAGGAGGTTAACAAAACTCCACGGGATTCAACCATCCCTTTCACAAACATTAGCTAATTGACAGTGGCATGTTTGTCTCACTCCTTATCCTGCTCCCAGAACAAGAATGTCAGGGGAAGATGCCTTCCCTTGTCAGCTCAGCTCTGCTCAGGGGCACATCACAACATCCCCCAAGAAACACGTGGGCTTGGTTGGCCGTGTTAACATGGACTGGAGTAGAAATAGAGAGGTGATGAGGGGCTCACTTCTGTTGAACTGTTAGGGCTATGCTTTCAGTGAGCAAAAGGCATCTCGATCCACAATCAGCCAGGAAGGGGCAGTTTTGTAGAGTAGGACATGGGCACTGTTCTGGTGTCACCTGAATCTGAAGGAGCCCCCAAAACTGCTTTTCTCCCATGGACTCTGCTTGCTAACCCTCCCATGGGGCCCACAGAGCCCTGCAGCTCTGCTCTTTGTGTCCTCTCTGGTTTGCCTGGACCTGCTCACCATCAGGGAAAGGCGGCAGGCACAAGAGCAGCCCATATGCTCTTTTAGAATGCTCACTGGGCATTTGGTCTCAAAGATAACATCAGACCTCATTAAGCCTACACTCTGAACAAATGTTTTCCTTCAGCCCACTTGTCAGTTTTAGGTTGACAGAAGCACATCTTTAAAGTTTCTTGGTAATCCCAGTGAGATAACATATGCTGGAACAGGGGTGGCAGGGGATTTGCAACCCAACACCAGCATGCTCGCTGCTCTTTGAAGAATGAGATGTTTTGCTGCAGTGTTTAAAAACTGAGAAACATGTCCCTGCAACTAGTGACAACCCCTGACACCATCGGACTCCCTTGTCAGCTGTCTTTCTCATTTCCAGATGTTGCAAGGTTATCTCAGTCACCCAGACAAACATCTGCAAATTCTGTACCTCTGCTTTCTCCCAGAGACACTCTGATGGAGCTGGAAAGCCCCACATTGTGCAGCTGGTTAATTTGGTTAAACATTTAACAAGTTCTCTCTTCATTATTGCAGCTGTTCCTTGCTGGTCAAATCCCACAGGGCTTTCACAGACAAATTTCACTCAGTACTCAGTCTGCATTTGAAATACAGGGCTGAACCCATTACTTACAGGCAAGCTTCTAAGTGTCTAGTAACTCATGAGAAACGCAGGTGCCATTTGACCTTTACTAGCTCATTGATGTGAGCAAAAATATCGTCCAGAAAAGCAAGAGTATATTCTCTTGGGATACTTCTTTTCTTTCTTTCTTTAAAAAGAAAAGCAAAAAACTTCTAAGAGCCTAGAAGTGAAATGCAGAAGTTTTTCTTCTTTGCAGAAGAGACATGGGGCTATAATGTGGCTTTTGCAAAACAGCTAAGCTGCCCAGAGTGCTAACTGGAAGTACTTCAAAGAAAGCTCGACCTACAGATTTCCCCCCAAACTGCCCTCTGAAAGATTAGACCTCCTGAAAGTATTCTGCCTGGGTCATACTCACAGTGATTCCAAAGCCTCTGCTTGCTCTTGGCTTACAAAAATAGAACATCAGCAAATTCTTGATCCTCAGCCTATATTTTCCTTTACCTCCTGTACTCCTAATTGAGGCCTCAAGCATCACAATAAATACTTCTAAATCAAGAGTCATTGCCTCTAAAAGATATTTAGGCTGTTATACACTTCATTTAGGAAGCATGTAGCAGAGCTAGAAGTACTTTTTCTTATTTTTCTATTTATATTTCATTTAGGAAACAGATAGCTGAGCCATATACATTTATTCTTATTATTTTATTCCCATGAGGGCTCTGGTTTTGTGAGATAACAGAGCACCTGCCTAACATTAGTCAGGCCACTATTTTATTCAAAACCAATTGGTATCCTGAGTTTAAGTACTCTACTTCTCAATGCATCAATAGCCACTTTCAGTCTCAAATCTTTGTGTCTTGGGATTGCCAGATCTTTTTCCGTTCAGCATTGTGCTTTTCTTTTGTCCAGGAACCAAATAAAGGGAATTCCAAGGGGAGACACACAGTAAAGGCAGCCTCCCTTGCTTAGGACCTGATATTTTCACTAACATAATTGTAATCACAACAGCCTTTTCTGAAGATTTTTTCTTGCAAGCTTGTGAACAGCAGAATATAATTCAGTCTTTCCTATATAGGTTGCTTTATCTTTATTGCTGTTCATATTTCTCCCAAGCATTGAGTGCTTTATTTTTCCTGAAATAAATTAACGTCAAAACCCAGCAATTATAACTTGAATATAAGACTGCATTGTCCAGAAAACACAGAGGTAAAAATGTGTATGGGAAGCTAGCAAGTAATGAGTGTTGATGGTGTCATAAACCAGAGGAACATGAGAAGTAAAGGGTAAAGTGAACTTGCTTTGGTAAAGTCTTTTGGAGAAAGAATAGCAGTAGAGGCTTTGCATTATTAGTCTTCCACATCCACATCAGATCTCTAAGCTCTAGGCTGGAATATGAATAGACATCTCTGCACTATTAGAGAAAGAGCTATTAACCATGCACAGCACCATTATAGAAATGTTATCTTTCCAGCTACAGACTGCAGAGCTAATCATTCTATGTCCAGTTATTCCTAGAATGACAGCCAAAATCTTTCATCACTAAAAATGTAATCATGAGAAAATTATAACATTTTATATGTAGTTCTAATAACTAGTGAAGATACTACAGACAGGCCTCTCTTACAAAGTAATTGTGGAGTTAGTGAACTAATAATGAGATACTTATTAAATGAAAAAGAAATTAAAACACATTGAAGTGGGGTTTTTTGCAGTGCAATCCGTGAGAAGTGTGTAGGAATGAGCTAACAAAGCCAAGTGGCCTGGACAGCCCAATGGTTTAAATGTAAGTTTGTCGTGTCCTTAAGTCAGGACTCCAAAACCCTTAAAAATTTGCAGCCTCAGCAGAATAAACCAAATACTTGGAAAGAGGTCTGAACTTAACTGGACTAACAACTCCTTAAAAGAAAGTGTTAGGAAAGTGTTAGACTTGATTGTGCATGGAGTAGAAGAACAGATGTAACTAGTTCATTTCCCACTTTACAATTCTATGGAAGTGAACTGGTCTGATTTAATATATTTATGGATGATATTGGTTCAAAATTAAGTAGTACAAAACAGAGCATGTACTGATAAAATTTTCAGGTGACCCAAAACTAAGGGCACTGCAAGATTAATGCAGGATCCAGACATCAAACAGAGAGCTGTAGATGCCTTTCAGAATAATTATAGCAAAGGGGGTGAATTTCATTTGTTCAAAGTACTGTAGATTAGTAACATGAATTTTCATCCTGACACAGAAGTTCACCACTTGAGAATGGTAAATGGAGAAGCCTGCATAATGAAGAAAAAAATGTTGACTTTTATTTTATGTGTTTCCAAGTAAGATATTTCCAATAGACTTATGAAAATCTGAATCCTGGACCCTGAGATGCTGATACCACCTCACCTGAAATAACTGCAGTAGTTCTTGAAGTCAGGCTTGAGAGATCACAGATTCAAGCTGAAACACATCGCAACAAGGATTACTAGGATGCACAGAAAAATAAAAGTCCCATCTTACAGAAAGAGAAGTAAAAGAACTTTGCTTGTTTGCTTTGCTAAATTAAGCCTGAGAGTGATAGGATTGCCTTCCATAAGCCAGTAAACAGAAAAGATCTGGAAGCTGAACAATACTGGCACAAGAATCAATATGTATAAATTATCTATTAATAAATTGAAGAGGAAAAATCAGAAGATTTCTATTCATCATAAGAGTGAGGTTCTGCATCTGTCTTCTGGCAGAAATAATTAGAATAAAGAATCTCAATGGCTTCCATGAATGGGAAAGTAATGCTGGTCATCCCATCAGCAGAATGAAGTCCATTGCCCATATTCTGACTTGTGCTCACATAGAAGAGAGCAGAGGAGCAGAGGAACTCTTGAAAAATTTTAAAAACATTATTATAGATAAGGAACCAAATATGAAGTAGTGCTGAGGGAAAAACTAAAAGTCAAGTATGTTTACCTGTGCTGAGCATTACTTGCCTGCAAAGAAAATTACTGACTCACTTCAATGCATTTATTTCTTGTTCCATTTCATTTGCTGTGAGCAATCTTTACCATAGGTTCAAGGGGACAGTGGACAGTCTTGCTCCAACACACCAGCATTGCAGTGCCAGATAGGCAATATAAACCAGGTCACTGAAATAATACCAAATTGTCTGCTTTTTATTTGTCACTAAATTGAAGAGACAAAAGCTGTATGGTTCAAATTACAGATTTCATTTAGGAAATCCTTGAGTATTTTCTACAATGAAGAAAACAGGAAAATAAACCATTGCCTTTCCAGGGGACATGAGTGAGTGAGTGAGTGAGTGAGTGAGTGAGTGAGTGAGTGAGTGAGTGAGTGAGTGAAGCATCAGGGTAAAATAAGGCAGAATGATTATTTGAACTGAATTCTTGGTCTGTAATCCTGGACACAAACTTTCAGTATCCCATCCAAGCTCTCTGAGCTGTGGACACAGGCACAGGAGTGCTAAATGAGTGTTCCTCATTTAGAACTAGATATTCCCTGCAAAACTGATAAACACAAATTAGAAAAAAATAAAAGCTTGAGCAATTTCGTAGCCTGATGGTTCAAGTAGTGGGAATAGCTGGACACTAGTCTTCACTCCAATTTGTGCTTATCCACATACACAAGTCAAATATTTTTACAAGGAGGTGCTGAAAAGAGCTTTTTGTTAGACCTCTCTATGGCTCAGTTGGTAGAGCATTTTCTTGATAAGTATGAGTTTGGAAGCCTAAGTTCAGCCTTTGTCTACCTCTCAGCAGAAAATGCATTTGAACCATGTCCCACTCTATCCTTCCTGGGTCTGCTGACACCCAAGAAGCCAGAGGACAGCCACCCTTGCCTTCCTCAGTTTTGCAAATCTGCCCTTGAATCTAGCTTCAAAATCAAAGCAGTTCCTTCCAAAGGTTCCAAAGTATGAAAGTTTGCAGGTCATCCTCCTCCTTATTTTGATCCATACTAATGAATTCTAACCGAATTCACAGATACTTTTAACTGTTCCATTTGCTGGTTTGAAGGATTTTGTTTTGGTCAATTAATGCACTTAACTATAAACATTTGCCAAGCTCCAGCCTGGGGCTTATTTGGATGAAAAGTCTCTTCCCAGTCAAGCCTGCCCTGGCTCCAAGCTTGGATCCTCTTCTCCCCTGTTCCCTATTTCCCCTGTTCTGTGTTAGATGGGCATCCTTTGCTTGCACAGAGCCTTTTTTTTTTTTTTTTTTTTTTTTTTTTTTTTTTTTTTTTGTTATCTGCCTGTGGATTCAGAGCTGGTGTTCTTTTTCTTTCCGTCTCAAAAGCATGTTGTGCAAAGACAGCACTGTGCTGACAAATTAACATGGGAAAACAGCATTGTTTAAGCACAAACACCTCAAACTTTTGTCATGGTGCTCTATAAATACAACACAACAGCATCCAGTGTCTGCTCAGATCAAATGTTTGCAGTGAAAGGATGTCTGTGAATCTATTTAAGGGGGATTAAGATTCTAGCTGGCTAGATTCTGGGTCATTGGTTTAATGTCTATATTATTCAGTACTGTAGTATCTGTCTGCTAGACAGACTGCTTTAGCATCTATCCTACGGCATACTGCGCTAATTATGCTTCCCATCCTCTGCAAGGCATTTTCAGTCCCGAGCGCAGAAAGTGCCATGCCAGTGGCTGCTCTGCCTGTGACACTTTTTTCTCTGCCTGGCCCTTCCCTCCCACAGCCCCTCTCCTCCTGACTGCCACACGCACATCCTCACTGCGCTCCTTTGTGGAGCCCTTGTAGGCACATGCCTCTAACAAGCCGTGGTTTTGTTTGCCACACTAAAGTGTCAGGGGATTCCGTAGCAGTCAGCAGCAGCACCACTATGGTGCAGGAGCACAAACACATCTGGAACTGGCCCAGTGATTTTATTTTGTTTTAAGGCTCAGTGAGAAAATCAAGGGGGACAGGATGTGTAGGAACATTTCAAAGTTTGTGTCAGAACATTTCAATCAACCAAGTATTTTTTGACCTGAAACTCTTTAGGGTTTTGTGCCGTATTCAGAATATCTATTTCCTTTCTTTCTCCTTTCAGTTGATTGAAAGGAGAAAAAAAAAAGAAAATCAAAAAAGAAGATAATTTCACACAGAAAACACAAGTTGATTGAAAGGAGAAAAAAAAAAGAAAATAAAAAAAGAAGATAATTTCACACAGAAAACACAAGACAACAACCTCTATTTGCTGGTAGAGGTTGCCCTTCCCACAGGAGATTTGGGGGGCAAGCTATGTTTGTCAGATGCAAGCTGATTTCCCACTAATAAATAACACCCTTCATACACACACACAGAGTTGCTAAGGCCTCATTTTCCAGCAAATTTGCTGCTCACAGAAGACACCCTGGCTCTTCCTCTGCCAGTCCTTTTGCATTTCCCAGCCCTGCTGTGTGAAGATTAGAGGCAGAGGTGCCTACAACCTGCACCCAGGAGCTTTGTCTGCCACTGCAGAAAAAAGCTCCCATGCTCCTGCTCCCACTGAGATTTCTCTTATGGAAAGGTGTGTTCTGTTGTCCTCAAAGCATGAGAACAACAGATCTGAGGTGACAGAAGTGTGATAAATAGAGGATAATGTGTCCTGCTAGACAGAATAATGAGATTACATATGAGCTGCCATATCATATCAATTAAACCATTGGCCCTTTTAGTCAGGCAAATCCATCCTGCCACAGTGATCAGTGCTTCAGGGAGAATGGGGAGAGAGAGGGAGGGCAGGACTGACATAACCTGCTTAAAATAACCCAGACGTTCTGGGTGCTGCGTGCCCAGGCGGGCCGGGTCCGGGCCTGGCCCGGGGCAGGGGTGCCTGCCGGGGCAGCCTGGCAGCAGGCAAGGCCTCCAGCTGCCCCAGGGCACCCAGCACTGGCTGTGGGCCTCTGCCCCAACAGGAGAGACAGGGCTGGATTGTCCCAGTCAGCTGTGGGTCACAGATCCTGGATCTGTTCATGCCAGCAGCCTGGGCAGCATGGTCACGTCCTTCTGCTGGCATCTCCTGGTTCCAGATGAGTGGAGCAGTTATCACTCCTAGGTGACAGCTGACGATGTCCTGAGTGCTCACGAGGCCCCATCTAGCTGTGACAACTTAGGAGCATGCAACATGTGCTTGCCTGGCCATCTCTCCACCATGACACAGCTGTTTCCAATGGAAAATACACATGCCTGCCTTGATCAGACCTGTCCCAGGAAGACCCAAGAGGCAGAGAGAAGCACGCAGCAGAAAAGGCCCCATCGGAGCTCTGCAGTCACCTTCTCAGGCAGCAGCCCCAGCTGCTAATGCAAGGAGAGGAGTACCCCCTGCATGGGGTGCTTGTACCCTCAGACATGTGTCCTTCTCACAGAGCAGCTCTGGGTTTCATTAGCTGTGTTTTGGCTCTTTACTGAAGTAGCTAAGTAATGTTCTGCCTTTTAGCCACTGTTGTGGTCATGGTCTTGCTCTAGCAATAGGAGGGGATGTCAAACCTTCCTGCCCTTTCTCCAGCTGCTTTCAACATATCTCTAATTTAGAAATATTTAGCAGATTGTTCCAAAAGCATTAAGGAAGCAAAGCCTGTTTCCCTATTCCTTCAGTCTCGTGTCTGAAACTATTAACTGATACCTAACAAGACAAAAGCTGCCCATTATTCTTTCTCTGGGGTCCAAGTGCTCTTACTGTCTCTTTCCCATGTGAGTCCACTGGTGACTCTGGGATAAGCTGCCACACCAAAGATCTCCACAAAACTCACCTTCTTCCACCTGCTGTGATATTCTACAGATGAAGGGCCTGGGGAAAAGTGAACAAAAGAAAAAAAAATAGAGTTATCAGCAGTACTGGTCAAAACCTCCTGCAGATTTTGTGAGGCGTCTCCAGGCAGGCCATGTGAAACTGACCCCTAGACCACATCTGGAGTTCCTGCACCATGGTATACAATTCTCCATGCCTTTCAGGTGCCCATGACTGGCTCCTCTGCTGTGATCATGGGTACACTGGCTACCAAAGTCCCCTTCCAACAGGAGATATGGGACCTGCCCCTGTGCCCACACTTTGGGGCAGAAGCGGGTGTCTGGCAGTCAGAAGCAGAGGGGAGTGAGGACTATGCAAAGGATTAAGTAGCAGAAAAAGAGTTGGAATATAAGCAGATTGGAAGCAACCTGCAGCAAAGGGCAAGAGAAGAAAGATGAAGGGAATCAAAGACAATTCCTAAAGGAAACAGAAGATGAAAAGATGAGCTCTTCCAAAGAGAGGAAAACACCCTTTCTCAGGTGGGTTAGCTGATGCCAGGGACAAAGCTCTCAGTCCCTGATGTTAGGTGTAACTGAACAAACAAATGGCAAAGATGCAGAAATGACATTGGTTTCTATGCCAAGGTTTTTTGCTACCTGAAATGGCAGCATTACTTCAAAAATTCAGTATTATTTTTTGCATTGTTTTTTAAACAGAGTTCATATGCAGTTTAAAACACAACCACCAACTACAACAAAACAGAATTGCAAAAATTTATCCTTTACCTGAGGAGGAACAGTGCAATAGAGGGAATTAAAAAATGCAGTAATTGCTGCCTGGAGAGTGGCAATGCCTGCTGGTTTTGGGCATCCCAGTTTGTGGAAAGATGTCCGTTAATATCAGAAGGTAAAAAAGGCTATTTGGGTTAGAGCAAAAGTTTGCCTTCTTACTCTGCTTCTGACAGCATCCCAGAGCAAATGCTATGGAAAACAGTGCCAGAAGCGCCAGGAAACATCCATCACTCCCTGGCATGGCTCTTTGGCAAATCCACGACTTCTGCTGGGGCAGCTGGTGATATTGTTTGGTTTGTATTGTTGCATACCTCAGCAAAAGTGGAGCTACAGGCTCTGGAGTGGTGAGGCCCTTTGACTGTGCTTCAGTGGACCCTGGTTATGGAAATTTGGGAAGACTCTGGCTCTTGCCCTCATAGACCAGGGGTTCAGCCCCTACAAAGGGCATCTCAGAGCATCAATTCTATTGGCAATTTACTTCTGAGAAGTGGTGTTAGCATGGAGAAAAATGTCTTTCCCAGCACATTTAATTTCGTAGGGGAAAATGTGTTTTAGGTTAGGGGATTGCTGGCGAAGAAAAGAGGCTCTATCTTAAAAGAGCTCTTTAGACGAGAGGCAGGGCTGGGGAGTGGCAGTAGTGGACATTGAATGTGAGCTCCTGGGAGGAGGCAGCATCAAGGACAGGGTCCTCAAGACTCAGATGAGCTAGTGAATTATTTTCTTCCCTTCTGGCAACCAGAGGAACTCTACAATATTTAAGAGCTTGGCTAGAGCAGAAATGAAGGCTTGAGTCACATTCTGGGCCCTGTGCTCAGGCATCTGAGAAGATGCCTTCAGTGCTCATTGCAACAGCCTTCAAAAGGACTCGGCTCCCCTGAAGCTGATAATGTCTGTGCAGTTTCAAAACAGACCACCAGTAAGGTAATGAAGGAAGCCAGTGGAAAAATACTGGCAAGAGATAACAGATTCATCTGAAAAGCCATGCCCCCCTCCAAAAAATTGCTTAGAAGTGGGGAAGAAAAGGTCTTCAGTTGATTCAGTGTCGTGCATCAAGTCAAAAATGCCTATGACATTTTGGAAATGCCGACAGCTTGGGGAAATGGAGTGACTTGCCATGACCTCCGTCCTGCTTGTCCCAGCAGGGATGAAAGGAAGAGCCCCATAACATTTCTGGAATTGTTAATGCCGCTGATCTGCAAAGGATTGAGCGTGCTGGGCTGCAGTGTGTGCTGAGGCAATGCCTGGCCAGGAGGATTTGGCTTGGAGGCACATGAAGGCAATCCCTCATATGGTGAAAGCTCATATCCCAGCAGCATCCCATCTTGGAAGAAAGGGGACTGGAAAGACCTCTACTGTTTCACTGCCAGCCGTGGGGGCTCATACCTGGCTGCTCTACACAGGAAAGAAAAGAGCTGACAATGAGCAAGAGGCTGAAAATCATGTTTGCTTTTGCTCCAAGGCTTAGTCCTCAGAGGACAAGATATGAACTGTTATTTTATGAAATGATTGTGTGGATGAGTATGTCTGTATCAGTTCTCTGCCTTGCCTCATTCTGAGTCATACTGCAGCAGGGCTGAATAAAGATGGGCCCAGGCTGTACTGCTCAGATGCATACAAAGGCTCGTGGCTCTCCACTGTGAATGTCTTGAGATTAGCAAGTAACACAGTTTTTTGTGGAGATACTTTCAGGAGCAGAGGAAGAGGCAGCTCTTTGCTCAGCCTGGCAGAAGAGAAACAGGGTCCCATGCCTGGAGGGAGCCAGCCCAGCTCCCATTGCATGAGGTTCGTAACTCCTTAAGCAGTGAGTTGTGGTGTTTGAAGGGCCCTGCTGGCAACATGGGAGCATCCTGTGGCTGGCTTAGGCATTCACCTGAGTGGGAGTGCTCAGCTGGGGTGGAAGACCTGCATCTTCCAGCTCCTCACCTGCCTGGTGCAGACCTGGGTCTGCTACATCTAGAGCAAGTCTATATTCCATTTATCTGAGCAGATCTACAGCAAGGATTTGTGCCAAAAGCAAGTCTTCTAATGAACAAAAAAGTATTTCAGTAGAAACCTGAAACCAGGTATTTGGCTAGAGAGAATGGGAGATGCTCATTACCCCAGCTGGCTCTTCAGCTCTTGATACTGTGATAAACCAGTCCCTCAACCCAACCTTTCCTTTGCTTTGTCCCTGTGACAGCTCTGCATGCTCTGCAGGCCAGGGAGGGCTGGCAGAGACCAGGGATATTCCCACCCCACAGAGTCTGGAGGCACCCCAGTGGCCCCAGATACACACAGCCAGCATCCAAACCCAGAGCACTCAGGGAGAGGGGAAGGTGCAGTTGGCAGTGCTGATTTATCCTGGGGGAGGTTTTCCCCCTGGAGCCAGAGACATGCAGTACCTTGAATGATGCATAGCAATGGCATTGCAGCCATCAGAGCAAATTCCTTCCTCTATGTAAGAAAGGAGTTGTGAAATTCTGTTTCTAAAATTAGGGAGAAATTTCTACGTCAGCCAGAGTCTTTCGGTGAGCATGTTACAAATGATTGCCCAAATTGTGAGCAGAATAAGCAGTGACATTACAAAAGTCAAGACTGCTGTGCTGTCTGTCCCTACCTGACCTCCTTAAAATCTGAGAAATACAAAAAGTTGGGGAACTAACCTAGGCCTTCAAAGTGCTGCTCTGAGTCGTGACCAGCAGGACCTTGCTTTACTGGAGGAACTTGCTGGTACCTGTGTGACCCCAGCAGAGCTGCCCAGAACTGGGAAGCATTCTTTGCTAAGGCATCAGCTTCAGTGATGGCTGCAGCAAAAGGAGCCAGAAATTAGCCATAAGTTGTTTAACTATCTGTTACTTTTTTTTGCTTGTATGATTTGATGGAGCAGTCAAGACAGGCTAGGTCACATCCACAAGCCACAGGCAGATTATATTAACAGCAGGACAGAATAACAGCACATTAAGGTCCATTTGTTCAGGTTTTTTTAATGTAATAGTTATGAGGTTCTTTTTTTCTAATAATAATTTTTATAACATTGAAATTACAATCAGCTTAGCATAAAACTGTTAACTTCTAAGACAAGATTTACCAATCAGTCTTTGTTTTATATTGTGTGGATTTTATATTGGTCTTGTATGTTTCCCTTTTGGAGTAGTTAGGATTTTAATATCATTAGCCTAATATTTAGTCAGAATATATATTTTATTTCCTAATAAAAATTACACTGAGGCACTCACCTCATAAGTCACGATGTGTCAGTCCTTCGAGACATTACACATTATTACCAGGCTTGAGGAAACTAGACATTATAAGATGTAGCACCACATCAAATCTCAAAATAGGTAAAATTTTCACCTCACACTCAAATGAGAGATATTTTAATGACTGGCCTTTAGGTATTGAAGGTTTGCCTATATTGGGAAGAGGATGCTATACAGTTCACAATTTAATATTGCTTTATGCTTTGGGACCAATTTAAGACTTGCTCTCTAGGAGAAAATAAGATTTTCCATTTTCTATCTCTGTTCCTCAACTCTCTTCCTCTCACACCCTGTCGTGGGTTCCCTGCTCCACCCCTTTCCTAGCCCTAAAGACTGGCTGACCCCTCTTCTCTGGGAGGTAAGATTCGGAGCTGGATGGCTTCCATATGACCGTCCAGCTTTGCCTCATGCCCTGTTGCTGTAGAGAAGAAGTAACTTCATGAAGTGCTTCTCTCTATATTAATAAAATCTGTGACTGCATAAGACAAAAGAAATGATAATTGCCTTTCATCCTAGATGTAGACAGCCTCAGAAATTACCCTGAAAGGCCTTGAATCAGTAAACAGCAATTACATGAGCTCTCTCTCTGAGGGAGAAGATGATGTCATGGTAATTTTGAATAAATAAAAGCACTTGAACATTTTAAGAGCCGAAGCAATTTTACACTGTCATCCTTTCAGATTTGACTATTCATATGTTGCATTTCAGCTCATTAAGGCTGTTTCAGAGGGAGCTGACTGCAATGATTTGTGTCTTTTGCCTCATCCTTGGCCTTCCTCTGAGCTGTTAGGTCTAATCCACCATGCATGACCTAGACTTCTCCCCAGGCACTTTGCTTGGCCTTCACCCTCTGCTGCTTGAACCCTTTCATGGCATCGCCAATTCCCAGCTTTGCCTTTTCTGGCAGGCTTTAGCCTCTTCAAGGAGCAGGCAAACAGCTACCCCATCATAGCTAGTCTCTGCCCCATGGACTGAGGATACCTCTTTGGGTTGCCTGGACATGGACTTCCTCTGTATGCCGCCTTCTTCCCTCCCTGACCATGACTCTGGTGCTCCCTCACCTCACAGCCCAATCTCTGGGTTTCCCCCACCTTGGTGTCTCCTGACCCCCAGAGACAACTAACCCAGATCTTCACTTAGGCAATCACTCTCTACCTTCCTAAGCTCCTCCTGGTTTTCACCACAGCTGCCCATTTGCCTCCTCTGCATATCTGCCTTCTGCCAAAGGGGACACTCCCACCTGGGCCTCCTCTGTAATCTATTTCTCCATTACCACCTCGCTAGCCTTTGACCACAGCAGCTACATTTCTTGATTGCTCATAGATTATGTTGTTGGATGTGATTGCTGTGACCATCTGCTCTGATCTCCAGTATAATTTAAGCCACAGGTCTTCTCTGAATTATTTCCTGCTGTCTTTTTTATAAATAGACATTCAAAAATGCCAACTCTTAGCTCGTGCTTTCTGATGATGGAGGAGCCACCAAAAGCGTTAGCTGTTTGTTACTCTGCTTGCTGCTTACTATTAAAAATACATGCTTTATTTCTAGACTGAATTTGTCAGCTTCAACTTCCAGCTGTTAGATCCAGTTACATCTTTATCTGAAGAGTCCTCTTTCCAATTTCTGTTCCTCAAATAGATGCTATGATTAACTCATCTCTTAAACTTTGTGTTGTTAAAATTAACTGTCTGAACTCCTCTGTACTTCTGCTGTATTTTCCCACCTCTGGTTTCTCTCCAGTACCTTCAGTTCATATTGTTCTTGCACTGAGTGCACCACAGAAGGGTACAATAACGTATCTAGTCCTAATTGATATTCTGTATATTGAAAGAGAATGTTTACTATTCTTTGTGTCAGCTACAGCTTGGGAAAGATGTCCCTCCCCCCTCTTCAGGGAGTATATGCTACAATATTTAAGAGTGATCCAGCAACCATAGAGAAAGAAAACCTTTTATCTTTGCCCTTGCAAGATGTAAATCACCTTGAAGAATTCAGATACTTATCAGTGAGGCGTCCTGCTTCTGGTTCCCACACTGTCACCTAAACTACAGCTGAAAGGGCTTTCAATTTTATTTTCTACATTCATTCAATACATCATGAGTCCCAGCTCATTTTTAAATACACTGTTATTATATAAATACAGCTTGTGCTCTTTGCCTGTATATGTAGGACTTTATGGCTGGTAATATTTTGGCAGGTACTTTTTCCTTGCATCCAGCTTACAGGTGACACAAATCAGTCTGTAGTTAGCACATTTTGAAGTTCTTACTGTTTCATTAACATTGTGGGAGATTATTCTACATTTTGTTCCAGATCAGTGGCAATTGTTTTGAATAGCGTATATACAAAACCTAAGTTTCATGGAACATCTGCAAATCCAGGCCTCTATGTAAACGTCTTCTCATCTACAACTGCATTTTCAGCTCTCCAAATTAACTAGTTTCTCACATCTTTCATCTATCACAAGGATTTTGTGCCTTCCTAGTTCCTTACTCAAAATGCTAAGAGGTACCACCCAAACATCTTTCAGAACACTGTTATCGCAACCTTATTCTCTATCAGTTGGAATTTAACTGATTTTTAAAGAATAAAATCACATTTTAAAAATTTTTGGAAGCGTATGCTTTCCTTCCTTCCTTCCTTCCTTCCTTCCTTCCTTCCTTCCTTCCTTCCTTCCTTCCTTCCTTCCTTCCTTCCTTCCTTCCTTCCTTCCTAAATTAATTCACTATCACCTATTTGATTATTCTGCAAAAGATCAGTTCAGTTTCACAGGACTGGTACCATGGGATCATCTCATTTGACTTTTTTAATATTTCCATATTTTTGGCTTGCCTCCAGTGCCCCAGATCTTCCCCAGTGTTTCGAGTTGCATTGAAAATTGACATTACTAATGCAGAGAGCCATTCCTCAGCTCTTCTGAAGCTGTTGATTACAAGTTTTCTAGATTTTAGAAGCCCCGAGAGAATAACTGCTGTTTAACATTTTCCTTGGTTACTTTTGGAATAAAAGGTATTCTACACAGCTTAAAAAATCACTGTGCTGTCTTTTTCTAAATACAGAACAGAAGGTACAGCTATTAAATGCCCTTTTTTGCATTCCTTCTGCTGCTGGACCAGGACAGTGGTTAAGATTCCCTAAAATCTCTGCCTTGTTTCCATTGTTTCCCACTTTCTGAAGAGACAAACCAGCTGAAATTGTAGAGTTTATTTGGCTAGAAATCTGGCACGTACATGCTGGGTCTCAGGGGACAGTGATACCTACATCTAATGCTAATGAGCTCACTGATCAGCTTAGCTCTAAAGGTCAGATCTGCCCAATTTGAATCAGGAAACCTCCATAGACTGATTTTTGGAAAGGGATTTCTGGTGGTTAAAAAAAAAAGAAGAAGCAAAAAAAAATATTTATTTTTCCAAAGGAATGTTTCTGAAATGGTTCCTTTTGTTGAAAACTATGTTGTTGGCCAATGCTCAACCTTTATTCATCCATATTACATGTTCTGCATGTGCCTACAATACAATGTTGGCAAGTATTAAATATTCATCTTTGCTCCTAAGGAAAGCTGTCTGAAAAGAGTTTGGTTAAATCTCTGCTCTGCTTAAAGCTTGCACTGGCTCTAAATGAAAAGTAAATTCAAGACTAATATGTCATGTAGCCATGGAGCACCACTGTCATCCTCAGGGATTAAAGGCAAAAAATACAACTCTCTCTTTTAAATGGTTTCTGAATCATTTTGAGGTATTGCATCATATGTTCCCATCAGAAGCAGCATAAGTCTCAGAACAGTCTTTGCTTATGGAAGGTTCACATCTGAATTGCTGGGCCATTTGGATTAAATTGCATTTAACTGCTTAGCAGAGCCAATGAAGGTGCTAAGGGAGTTGCTAAAAATCTTTATGGCAGTAGGAGTTTGCTCCACTGTGTCTAAATTGCTAGCATCAAAATCCTCACACCACTCATGGAAACATGCCTGGTTAAAAGAAGCTATGGATAATGGATTTTATGAACAACCACTCCAATTGAGAACAGCTATTTTGTTGCCTAATAGCCATCACACATTTGTTAAACTAGACCTGCAAGCTAGAAGGAGTTTCTTCTCTGTGACAAGTGATAAGAATCAGCATAATAGAGATATTGCTGGGGGAAAAAACCCAAACAACCTCCTGGCATTCTTTGGTGTTTTGTGGGTTTTTTTATATGGGTGAGAATTTTTTATTCCACTTTCAAAACTAATACTCATGGTAAGACATGCAATAGAACTGGAAATTTCACAAGTTGAGAGGCAGTGGCAAAAGAGCAGGTTGTAATGGAAAATCTGTGCAGCCTGACATGCAGCTCTAATGACAGCTTGAGTACTTGTGTGGCAGAATTGTGTGCCTGCACACCTATGCTTTATTAGTGTTTCATTTTTATTCTATTTTCATGCTGAAGCCCTACATCAAAGCCCTAGCTGCAACCAGTCTGTATGCTATGTGCTCACCTGTACAATCAGACAGGTATTCTGCCATGGGGCTGGTTAAAACAAACAGACAGCAGAGGAGGCAGAGTGCATAACTCCTTACAAAGGAGAGGAGAGGAGAGAAGCCACTGGTTTGGCTCACCTCCCCAGACAGAAGCAGGAGCTGCACTGCACAGGCAACACTGGATGCTGAGGGGAATGATCATTACCTGCCAGGATTTCATGAGAAAAGAATCTCAGGATATAAAAGGAGCAGAACAGAATTTGTACCTTGTTATTTAAGCAGAGTCCAGCACAGTGAATCTCCCCTCCATTATTTTTATGCCCCATGACAATGTGAGTGTTTACCACTATAGCTGGTCACCATAGCTCTGGCCATGACAATTTGCAGTACTGAGAGCATACAGTGACCACTCTGTAAAGTGATCAGAGTTTTACAGTTTCTAGAGTGCATTTGCTGCTTATGGGAATGTGAAATACTGCACCTTGGTGCCTTTAGGAGAGGCTCAGACTGAAGGAAGTTCCTCATCCTTCAGTGACAGGCAGTGGCTTGAAATGAAAAAAATAAATTCAAACTGAGCAGAAATGTGTCTTTCAGAGAGCAAAGGCTTAGCCTAGGCATCCTCCTGGATGATGGGGCTCCCTTTTGACCTGGTGTTGTGCAACTGTATTTGATAACAGCAGACCCAGACATACATGGCAGCAGAGGAAAAAGAGGCATCAAGCTTTCAAGTCTGGACTTGGAGCTGAGTGGAAGATGAGACATTGCATATATCAGGTCAACTGATAGAGCAGACCTCATTTCTCTGCTAGCAGCAAAAACATTGTGGTCCTTCCAAAGCCAGGACCAGGCAGGGACACATCTGTGGGCACACTCTTGGGTTGATAATATATAAGAGCTAGAGGGGTAAGGTGTCTGAGAAACCTTGACAGAGAAAAGCAATATGAGACATAAAGATGTATGGTGAGAGCTGAAACGTCAGAATGAGCAGCAGCCTAGAGGCATGATGATGGGTTTTGTTCACTTGCAAGGATGGTGAGGAAGTTCCACAAATAAATCACTATCTTCAAAGCCAAATGGTAATTTCTTGGTGTGAGAGAGTTAGGGCCCTTTCCCTCAGTCTTGTGTTCCAGACATCAGGACATCCTTCTCAGGCTGAATTTTTCTGTGGAATGTGTGCTGCTCTCCAGAATGGTGGCTTTCTTCCTACTGTCTGACAGTGCCTCCTTAGCTTTCCGTGGAATGTTTCTGAAGGCAACCAATTTAAAGAATTCAATCACTGACTTTGTACTATCTGTAGAAGCTCACAGTTGAAAATGTTGGCCTTTGGGCTTTGTGCTCTCTCTAAGAGTAAAATACTATTTAATCTGTCATAAATTTGTGGGGCTGAACATCTGCAAACATCCTCAATATTAGAAAATCTGCAGTTCACAATATTGCAAATATCCCAGACGTCAAAGAGCTGAGAGGGTTACATTGTTATTTAAACACTGAAGCATATAGGACTGCATGTGATGATCCTACAGTCTTGTTCAGAAGCCTCGGTGTTCTGCATCCAGATTTGTTGCAAATCAGATATGAAGGGCTATGAATGTGTGTTAAGCCATCATGAATTGCTGCTGTGGAGATAGCTATTTATCATTGCCTCCCACTGTGAGAATGGAATAAGCAGTCTGAATGTCACATATACTGTATTTATAATGCTGTTTTAAGGTCATCTCTGTGTACAGATGATCTAGACAGAGGAATTTAAAAGTACAGATGTGTCTGTTGCGAGGAGCTAAATAGATTTGAGATTCTTATTTTGTAAAAGCTGTATTTTAGCCAGAAACACTGCTACAGCTACTCTGTCCCTGGCAAGTTTCCAGTCACCCACAGCTGGCAATTAGCACTTACACAAAGATGCCTAAAGATTGTCCAGCCAAAGGCTTCAGAGCTGGAGCTTGAGGGCTGCACCTATTTTACATAAAATGGAGCAGATTGTGGCTGATTTAATCTTTCCAATGGAGCTATGGCCCACAAAAGCTTCTGCTTCTGGCATGCTTTGCTGTACCCTGATCAAACCATTGCCCTATTGTGGAATTCAATGGGCCACATTTAGCCTCAAGGTTGTATTCTGGTTTTCCGTGAATTATGTTAACTACTGACAAAGCCCACAAAGCCTTTCAAGCCAAGTGTGGAAAGGCAGCAGTTAATCACATCTCTTTGTACTCAAAAGGGGAAAAGACTTTGCCAAGATATAATAGAAGTTCCAATGATATAATTTTAACAGTAACTATGAACAGACTGCTCATCATTTGTGCTGCACATTATGCAAGAGAGAAAGTTTCTGACCTGAAAATGTACAAACTCATTATAAGGCAAGAAAAGACTTTTATGAGTCTAATTTGACTCATAAAACTCCTGAAGAAGAAGCCTGGGGAAGAAAAAATGCCAGTCACTGTGAAAGACAGATGGTGATGTCAGCCCCCACCTGGAAGAGTAAGGGATGATCCTTTCTTGGACTGCACTCGACATTGGGGATTGTGGGGCTGGGTTCACCCTCCCAGGCTGGAGATGGACTGAATCCATGGCTCCTGCTGACTGCATGGGTGATGTATTGCTCTTCCCCTGTTTGAAGTAAGGTGTGGGCGCTCTGCCCCAGCCATATTTTTGCAGAAAAGACTAGCACTCCTCCTCCATCTCTCCCCCAGCTGTCCTGTTGGAAGGGTTGCTTAGCTATCTAATGCAAAGGAGAATTACAGACTGTGAATCCTGGTCTGACAGATTGACTTCCCTGCAGTCTGGAAATAGATGTCTGAACTCCTAAGAGGGCTATGATTTAAGAAGCAGCCTTTTCCTCAGTGTGTCCCAATGGCTAGCCCAGACACCTCCTGGTCACAGTGCAGGCTGCTGGGATGTGCCTCAGGGACTGCTGGCTCTGCACGTGGTCCTAATTCCTGTCAGCCAAGAAGTTCATGCAGGGCAGGAGCCCGAGCTTGGCAATCCCAGGCTCTGTTTGTGTTCTTATAAAATCTGTCACCATGCAGAAGGGTAAGCCCAGACAAGTGGCTGTGATGTTTAAGACAGGCTGGATGTTTAGGGATTCTCACCTGACTTTTGCTTGATTTGGCAGATGTGCCTTTTTTACACAGCTACTTCTTCCTTTACAGTGCTAAAATATATACAGACACCATATTCAGTGCTGATAAATGTGAATTAGTGCTCAAGGGAGAGTGCACAAACTTCATTCCATGTGCCTGACTAGTTCCAAAACTTAATTCCATTGACTACAGACTATTTCTACCTTTCAGGAGATCTTGAGGACAGGGAGAGAGCACTCCTGAAATGGCAGCTCAATATTTGGAGAGGTCAAGAAAGTAAATAGAGCATAAGGAACTAGGAAAAAAGGAAAGAGATAAGAAATCATGATCCATTTTTATTCTCCTGAATAAATACAGGGTGTACTTGCATTTTTTGAACTGAGTGTACATCTTATAGCTCCATCAGCCTGGCAGAAAAGGGAATATTGCAGTAAGAGAAGCTGCATAAATCGGTGTATGAAAAGGATGTGTGAAGACACGTTAAGTATAAGGGGACTCTTAGCCTAGAAAAAGGGTGGCCTCAGGAGAACATTACAGGAGTCTGTAAAATCATCAGATCACTCAAATGGGACATTTGTGCAACTCATCACTTCAATCACTTCATAATGTCTTTGATAATAAAAAAATTAGACCAACTCACAGAAGGTGAGTCTATTGTGGGTTATGAAATACAGGGATACCATTTGTCACTCCTGAAGTATTGAAGGTGCAGGTCACTGGGGATGAGAATGAAAAATCAAGGCTCTAGCTCTGCACATCTGTCCTGTTCCTTCATTCTTTCTCTAAGCATTCCTTGCTAGGAGACGTGACACTAACAACAGCGGACACAGAGCTGAACCCAATTTATAATAAGCCTCCAATTCTCTTTTGCCTTTCTTGAAAAGGCTTCAAAGGGGAGAAGAATATCAGTTGAGACAGCTACTTGCATCTCTTCCTACATAAAGAGGTTATTCTCCAGATATGTTCACCTTTGCTTGAATGTGTTGGCCTTGTGCATTGTTTTCTAAGGTAGATATTTCAGAAAACACTTCTACATACAAAAATGCCACATGATTTTCTTTCTTCTTGCTTGCAACAATTAAATATGTAAAAATGATCCCACAAAAGTTTACCTGAACGAGATGCCCCTGAGGGACAGAGGTTTAGGATAGGGAGACAGGAAGAGTCAAGTACTTGCCCAAGCTTATGCACGCTCTGTAACAAAAGAGGGAACTCCAGAAATCCTAACAGTCTTTACTAACATCACCACTGCCTCTTCACCACCACCACATGCAATCCACTTATCTTCCATCCCTCTGGTTGGAATAGACAGACATTTGTTTTGTTACCAAATGTTCAGACTGTCAGTGCCTCAGTGGGTCTGTGCTGCTGCACAGGAGGTATTTGTGTGATGCTCCCTCCGTGCATCCCCTGCACCCCAGAGCCAGGAGCAGCTGCTGCTGCCACTGTGCCCAGGGCACCCTCACCAGCGTGGGACAGAAAGCCCATACCAGAGTACCTGCAGCTGCTGGCATTAAAACCTCACCTTCCTGCTGTCAGCAGGACACCCAAATCACCTCTGCAGCTGGAAGAGGCATGATATGAACCTTTTGTGGTCAGTGCTTATTTAACTCTTGGAGGTGAAGAAAAGCTCAGAGTCAAGTAGAAGGAGATTTTTATCTTTTGTGAATCAGTGTGTTGGTGGAAGGAGAAGGAATATTTTAATAAATTATTCACAACTTCTCTCCCCCCTGGAATGGGCTAAGGAGTGGAAATAGGCTTCCTGCTGAACAGGTTGAAAAGAACTCTGTTTTTCAGAAGGACTGAGCCACCTTTCTGCTGAGCACAAGTAATTCAATGCTGGGACATGCTCTGAAAGCATACTGCTAAAGGGGGGGAGGGAGGAAAGTTAGTTGCTAGCAGTGCACATCTTAAAGAAAAATAGCAACCAGATGATGATGCAAAGTGTAAAAAATGTGTCAATAGAAATCCTCACAGCTTCACATGCCAAGATTATTTCATCAATAGTTGGATGAAAATGCATTGCCTTGTACCGATGAAGGGCTAAAATTCTTGCAGGAACTCCATTCTTCCAGTGAAACTGATTTCCAGAGTCCTGCTTGGACCACAACTTCTCAGGGACAAGCTGAGGACAGTGGTGGCTGCTCCGTGGAATGGGAAGGATGTCACAGGGGGACACGGGAAGCTGAATTCCTGGAGTAGAGACAGGATGCACAAGCTCAACCTCTTGTACCAAACTGTCACAGTGATCTAATTACTGGAAGTGAAGTGTGACATCTGGAGAAGTGCCCGAGCTTCAGAGTGACCTAGGCAGCCAGTGAAGCATGCCCTGCACCAGCTCCCCACTGCTGCACTCACCTACCCAGCCGTCAGCTGCAAACACAAGTCTGGTCACCAGCCGTAGGGCTAGGTGCTGCTTTTGGCTGAAAATGCAGTGTATCATGCTTGTGATAAAAACCAACTTCTCTGCAGGATTTGCCCATGCACTCCAGCAGGGAGGCATTGATTAATGAGGGCACACGCTTTAGTGTGACGAGGCTGCTGACACTTTCCATGCAGCCAGGAGTTAGACACTATTAGGAGTTCTCAAAATCACAGGAGAAAATTTCCACATATCTCAGGAAATGTATTGCAATCACCATGAGATAACCTTCTTGTGGATCTCATTAGGATGGGTGAAGATGAATTAATCACTTGTCTGGAAGCGCTGGTTGCCTAGGGATCAGTGATCATGACCTGATTGCATTCACTGTGGGCAGACAAAAGATGGTTGCTGTTTGGTTCTTCAAAAGGGCTGATTTCCCAAAGTTAAAGAAAATTACCAGTGAAATTAATTGGAATGAAAGGTGTAGAGAGAGAAATGGGAATCCTTTAAGAGAACTAATTAGCTGACCAAAAAGCCACACTTTCACACTCCAGAGTAGGAGAGCTGTGACTAACAGACCTCCTTGGCTCATCTGCAAAGAGAATGCAATTAGAAATAACAAACCAATATATCACACACAGAAACTAGATAGCAAGGGGTACAAATAAATAGCTATTTAAATCACAAGGCAAGGGACAAAGGGAAGAACTAGAAATATAATAAAACAAACACATGTAGACAAGAATAAGGCCACTTGCTAGATAGGGATGATAAAATTGTTAGCAATAATGTGGAAGAGGCAAAAAGGGGAATAAACAGTCTGCAGGGAAAAAAGCAGAAAATGGATACGTATTACATGAAGCTGAGTCATTTAACAGAGTTGTCAGGTGTTGTGTCAACATAACATTTTTTTTGGTAGAGTTAATATTAAAACTTCACAGAATATGAGAGAAGCCACAGAAACAATTTGAAGGCTTAGCTACAAGGGCTATTTTATTACAAAACGTTTTCTTCTTTTGCAGGCATAAAATGATATTTATTTGGCAGAAAAACATGAACCAATGGCTGGAAACTGAGTACAAAGTGTATCTTTTTAACAGTGAGTGTAATTAACCATTGAGAGAACTAGAGAAAATCAGTGACCCTCTGGAAAACAGGTTTTGGGCCCAGGCGTGTTTGCTCTTCAGCACCTGGTCAATACTCATGAGGGGCTGGTGAGCAAAGAAAGACTGCTGGGTTCCATCAAAGTACCAGGGAGGAAATAGATTTCCCCAGAAGCAGAAGGGGAGTGGTTTGTGGATTTTGGTTGTGTGGACTGACTAAAGCGTATCCTTGTGACCACAAGCAGAGATCCTGAAATTAGAAGGTCTGTAAGAACAAAGAGAAAAAACAGCTTTCCCCTGAGAAAACCAGGAGCTCAAAGCTGGAGGTATGCATGAATAATTGTTCAAAAGGTGCATTTTTCTTTCAGTAGCACCTAGTGTACTAGGTACTGGGAAAGGAAATGTTCATTTAAGGAGAAATAAAGTCACAGCTGTGCTTTGAGCTGTGCAAAATGCAGCAGGGAGCTGGCTGGGGATAGCCCAATGCCACAGTTCACCTTACACCCTCTGAAACCTCAGCCTTCCTCATCAAAGCCTTGATGATGGCAATGCATTTCTGGGTGTTCCTAGCTTGCTGGAACCAGGTCTTAAAGATTCGGGTTTGGGTGCAACCCAGTCTGGTTCAGTACAAAGAGCATATCTACTCCTAGTGCTAAGCAAACCTGGCAGTAAAAGCATTTCCTCCTCCTTGGTGAGGCAAGAGGGCACAAATGAACTCCAGCCTTTAAACATTTCTTCATCTTCAGCAAACACCTGTATTGAGTAGGAGCATTATATGCTTACCATGAACCATTATGAAATGTGGGGGTTTTATGCCCCAGACATATACAGGCTCTGACTGCTGGTCATAGTCCTGCTCATGAGGTGGGTGGGGACAGCATCAGCTTCTCTCTGGGCAGTGCTGTCAGCAGCCTGCACAATCCATAGGCCGTGATTTTACAACAACCATATCAAAGTTAGGAGAATACTACACCATCTTATTTGCATTTTAGAAGAAGAAGAGGAGACAGAGTCTGATATTGATGTTTCTAAGAGCTTTTCTAGTCAATTAAGTTGGAAACAGATAAGGCACAAGAACAGGCACAGAATGCAAACCAAGAAGTATTCAGCTGAATGAAAGGGGAAACCTGATAAGGAAAGGCAGAGGGTGAATCATATTAAATACTCTTCAGGGTGGAAAAAATAGGCAGCTAGTTAGCCAAAGGAAGCATGAGAATTTTTTTGGTTTGTAATGGTATTTTGTCATTTTATATTGAAGGGTGTTTTTTCACAATGGAAGCATCATACAGCAATGCACAAATATACAAATATAAAAAAATAAAGTGCCTACTATTTCTAAAACAGGAACCCAGCCTAGCAAGGCTGTCTCACAGATTACCTAGGAGCAGGATCAATGAGTTTAGAATTGGTCTAGTGTGAGCGAGGGTCTTGGACAAAGAAATGTGAAAGCACATCATTAGAAAACATGCAGGCTAGAATTTTAACCTTTCCCCTTCTAATCTCTGGAATGCTTCAGAAAGGCGTAGGAAAACCTGTCATCAGTTTTGCATGTTTACAAAGACTCAGGGTATCATATGCTACAGCCTCTAGCACTGATTTCTGTGGCACAAAAAAAAGTTTAGTGCCCTGGCATTGAAAGCATTGCACAGGTTACAGCTCAGTAGTGGATCAGAATGCTGCATAGATTCCAAATGCAAAATGTCAACAAAATTCATAATATTTTCTAGATTGACAATGAAAAGTGGTTTGCAAACCTATATGACCTAATTATTATTAACAATTTATTAAAGCCTGTGCTTTATGGATGGATGAGTGACTCCTGGGAAATGGAAGACCACGTGTACAGAAATTTGTATTCTGCAGTCCCTTGCTCTAATTTCTAGACCAGGCTTCCTGTGATGGGTGCAGCACGGTGGCTTTGTGCAATCAATGGCCCTGTAATTAGGAAGACGTGTAATATTCTGGAAAATAGCCACACTTTTTCTGAAGAGATTTCTCTCATGGGTGTCACTGAGTTTAATTCACATAATCTAAAATCTCCCCGAATCCAGCCTGAATTTGATCCTATGGATATCTTCATCTGCAGAGCTTTGGCAGCTTCATTCATCAGTCATTGCAGGAAGAGTTATATTCATGCAAGGATGTCAGCACTTGCTTTGCGATAAGATGCAGCGAGGAAATGAAATGAGGTGCAGTTATTGGCTGATAATGGCGCTCTTGACAATATATAACTGTGGTGTGGACAAATGAAATATGCTCTGTGAAAATGGGCTACTGTCCAACACTTGAAAGAAATATTTTTGAAGTGCTAGTAGACCTGCTCTGAAAATACCCCAGGACTATGCAAGGAATGTTAATCCATGCTGGTCATCAGGACAAAAAAAAAAAAAAAAATTAAAAGCCATCAACATTTTGTGAGTGTGGGAGGAAAAGCTGTTTTACAGCAATATTGTTTCCTCGGTTGAGAGTGGTCTGTGTTGTGTACATAGTTTTCCTCAAGTTTCAGAATCAACTGTTCCTTCACATTGAACCTGTCAGTTTAATTACATATCCATCTCATCATGCTAAGTCAAATTTAAAAGGGCTCACCAGGGTGTGCTAATGAATAAGTTGGGTTTTTTTGCAGGGCAGTAGTGCCTGCAATAACTCCTCTGTTTTGTCAGTGTGACTTACTACAGTGCATGTATCCTGACATATTAATAATGGTTCATGTTTAAACAAGTCCCTCTGGACCCCTAAAAAGAGTGTGTAGTTGCATATTCTGCAACTATCAAGTTAAGCCCACAGAGAACCAGAAATCACAGAGGCCATGAACTGCTTGAAAATAGACACGTTTGCTTTGTCAGGACAGGGCTTTTCCCTGAGAACTAATGATCACATCCAAGAGTGTTTTTTCCAGACCCTCCCAAATTAAATTAGTAAATATGGAATCAGGCTAGACAACAGTGCTACTACACTCAGAGAGCTGCTTTCTCTGGCATGGGAGCACTATCAGTGGAAAGAAGTCAACGAAAAATTTAATTTTTAGAATGCAAGATTTTGTTTCTTAAAAAGAAATTAAAAAATGCAAAATTATTCCAACTATTGCAAATATGTCACAAAACCTGTGTTTCTAAAAATGCATTGATCTGCAGTATTGTCAGTAATAGTAAGCTGGAGAGACTTGGAGAGCTGTGCTCTTCTTTATCTCTTTAAAAGGCATAGCTTCATTGACTGCTGCAATTATTTCTGATTGACACCTAAGTGAATTAGAAACATGTGCTGCACATCTTGACTGCACATGAATTACTGCGCTGTGCTAGGAAAAAAACTTGGAAAACCCCATTTTTCACCTCATTGTGAAAATTGTTCCTTGAGGCCATGAACTGAATTTATAAGTTCCCATAGGTGATGCCATATCAGCTGCTGTAACATGGGACATCTCATCTTATTTTGCAAAACAGTATAATCTAAGTGGATTTTTGGCTATTTTTTAAAGTGAGGTTTTTTTGTTTGGTGGAATTTCTTTTTTCTTTTTTTTTTTTTTTTTTTTGCTTTCGGGATTTGTTCAACCTCTGAAAATATCTGAAAATTGTCAGATTGCTCTGGGCAGACAGTCACAATGTCACTTTGCAAACACCATGCACTGTGAATTTTGTTTTTAACCTTGGGAACTGAGCCCCGGCTCACACGTGTCAGCCCAGCTTCATGCCCACAAGCTGTGTGTCCCTGTGTCTGCACAAGAGGCCAGTGCCTGGGACAGTGTGACCATCCCACCCAAGGAAGCCATGGGGTGTCTGTAGCCTCCAGAAACAGCAGGTCTCAGCTGCAGAGCAGAGAGCCAGCCTAAGGTCCGAGGGGAGGAACCAGCTCTCCTGCACCACAGCTTTAACATCAGCTGGAATGGTGGCCCCTCTGGGATCCTGTGTATGTATAAAAACCAAAAACCAACACATCCCCACACACAGGAAGCCCCTTTGGGCTGGGAGGGAGCTTCAGCCAGCTGGCTGGTGGAGCTCCACCTCTGGCAGCAGTCCCAGCACCCAGCCATGGGGCACTGATCCCTTCCTTCATCCTGGCTGGTAACGCCACCCATCATCCCACACTATTGGGTGGGTAAGTACAAGGCCAACACAGGAGAAAACTTGTGCCATCCTGGGAAACTCCTGCACCCAGGGAGCGTGGGCAGAGAGAGAACTCTTCAGGGCTGGGCTGTGACAAGAGAGCACGAGGTGGCTTCTGTCCTACTGCAGGTGCAGCACCAGGTGGTGCCAAGCTCCTCTGCCAACCCCAGCACCACCCTGTCTGCCTGTGCTGCTCCTTGCAGGTGGGGAAAATGCTGTGCAGGTGCAGGTGCGGTGCACACTTCTCTGAGCACTTTTGGGTGGCCTTGCCAGCTTCTGCTGCCCCAGGTCCTTCAGGTCCAGGCTGCTGTCACCTCACATGTGGAGGTCCTGCTCAGCAGGAGCTCCCTGTCTGGGATCTGAGCTTTGCTCCTCTATGGGATGTATTCTGCATTTCTCTTCTTGGTAAAATAAAAGGTATTTGTTATCTTGCCATTTTCCATCTGAGACATAATTTATGACAGACCATAGACAGTTCAGCTGGGCCCTCAGGACGTCTGAAACCTTTATAGTAAAAAAAAATCAAACATATCTGAATGCCTGGTGAGGGCACTTAAAATCAGCCACAACAATTTGATGAAATGTATTTAAACAGTCAAAGAAAATTTAGTGTATGGGATGTTTCTTTTGACATACATTCACCAAAAACATTTTTCAATTATTATGAAACTGGGGAGGGGGCAAAAAGCCAACAAAAAACAACAACAACAAGAACAAAACAGCAGTCAGTTTATTTAAAATGGAGAATTAGAGGGGGGAAATTGATTAATTTCCTTCTGGTATTTTTTAATTAAAGATTCTGATGCTCATTCTGGAGTACAGTTTTAATTCAAAAACTAATTCTGTTTTAATGATTATATTTTAAAAGTATTAAATCAAACAAGGTTTATTTAGGCCCATAATCTAACTTCTGCCCATAACAAAAGTAAACAGATTTTCAGTGTAAATAAATTTTTTTTTTAATTTACTTGAGTAAAATCCCTGAACATTTTCCATATGCTATCAGTTGAATTGATTTTCTCCTCTTCTTTTTGTTTTTTTCAGTTATGAATCTGAAAAATCAGCTATTTGCTGAGCTGTGCTGAACAAGGCAACAGATACTTTGTTTTTTTCCCCACTCGTGTACCTAGGTTTTTTTGTCTAATTTTACACAATCTGTACTCATACACAATCTTCTTTGTTTCAATAGGATGTTAGTATGCATTAGGAAAGTAGGAGCAAGACCAATGGCTGAAGGAAGCTTCTGAAACTGGAACTGTTGACAGTGTTCTGGACCATTTTCAGAGCTTCTTTCACAATGTGTCTGTGTAGCCACCATCTCACAAAGAGCTTTTTGTGGTTTATACCTAGATGTGCCACTCGAATCAGTGATGCTACCCAGGGGGAGGTTGAGATGTTTTCAAAATGATGTAGATGTGTATTTTAATATGACCTACATATAAAAGAGGAACTAAATGCTAGAAGTGTCATGCTGAGAGGCCTTATATCAATGGAATTTTCTCTCTTTAGGGAGAAAGATTTAATGTATTTATTTCTGTAAGGTCATACTACAGGGAGTTAAGCTTGGGGAAATGTGAAAACTAACTTCAGGTTTTAAATCAAATTTCAGTCCTTGTGACTTCAGTTCTGCCAATCTGTGTCTGAATAACAGGACCCAACACTCTGTACAGCCCAAATGGAAATATACTCAAAGCTGACAGTTCCTGCTAGTTTACAGCCACAGGCTTGTCAGATTGAACTTGAAATCTGACCCAAGCATACTCAAAATTCATCCCAAGTTCTCCTAATGCTGCCTGATGAATTTTGCCTGGCAGCAGTTTTTATTACAAGGGGATTTCTTGAAGTATGAGAAGTAGCTCCAAGCCATCTCAAAAGCAGTAATTATTTCAACGTTTCCTGGTTGCTAGATAGAATCCCATATCCTTGGAACAGTGCAAAAAATTATCAATTTTGTGCCAAGTCAGCATGAAAATGTTTTAGTTTTGTCACAGAAAAGAGCCTTGTGTAAAATGTGTTTAAGATTCAATGAAACGCTTTGTCCAGCCCAAAATGTTTTCTTTCATGCAGGGCAGTTTTTATTCTTGTAAAATGAATGTGGGTCAGTGGTATTTAGCAAATCTTGTTTCATAAGATAACAGAACAATTTCCCTTAGTTTCCCAAAGCTTTCCACAGGAGGGAAAATTGGGAGGTGTGTGTGAAACTTTAACAAATTTGACTTCATTTGTAAACAGTTTCCTTTCATCTGAAACTGTTTAATTTTTAGGTGAATAAACATTCTACCAAACTGTTTCAGTCAGCTCTATTTGGAGTCAATATGCTGTGTAAGCATTCCTCACCCTGCCAACTGCAGTGAAGTCCTGTGACTGGTTGCCCTGGGGTTAACCTGGGCTATCGATGGGGCAGATGTGCCAGAGGACTTCTAATTGCCTGATTAAAGCTCTTTCCCTGATTTTTGGGTCAAAATGAATGATCAAGTCTAAAAGACTGGTGGTGTGAGGAAAGAAGAGCAAGCTTTCTTGGGGCTTCCTTATACCCAGCTCATGGCCAACTAAGCTTTATTTCAGACTAAAAAGTTAGCCTCAAGGAGCTCACTATGTCAAGGTCAGAAGTACACAACCACGTGAGAGTTCTCTGTCAAGTTTAGAAAGTATTAGTGGCATTTCATGGATTTTATTTAAACAGCTACCTTTCTAGCAGATTCATTTCACAAAGTACCTCTGATGTGGAAGAACTGCAGAAGAAAACAGAAATCTGCCCTCCTTTCAAGTTGAAGGGGCTTTTGAAACCATTTCAGCTCAAGGAGCTGGATTTTGGTGGAGACTGAAGACAAGCTGTTGTGGACCATACCTCTCCTTGGGGCAGGATGACTGGAGGCAGCTGACTGGGAGCCAGTCCATGGCTGGTGAGCAAGTTCCCAGCAAAGCCACACAATGTAGAAACATCCTCTCTCTCAGACACATTAGTGAGGATCTTCAGCTTTACCCCATTGTATTGAAGTGAGCAGCTGCTGCAAAGCAACATGTATTTGGCTTTGGTTTTGGATTTTGCCGACAATTATATGCCAACAATGAAAATAACAAATGTATTTATGTACAAAAAACAATACTGATGTTCAGAAGAATCAGGTAAAACTCTCTCAAAGGTTCATAGCAAACAACATTTATACCTTTTTTCAGATGTTTCATTAAGCACAGTTTCTGTAGCTTTTTAAGCATCTTGCAAGTCTCTGAGGTTGACAAGGGAAAAGGATGAAAAACAATTCTAAGAGAGTCTATTCTTGTCTTTCTCTAATGGCTTATAGATCCTGCTATTTCCATAAGTGCTCTTTGAAGGGAAACTGTGTGGGATTTTAATGGCTTTTCGAGTTCATGTGGGTGTCACTTGCTTTGATGTACGCCAGATAGAAAACAACAGTATGTCTGAAAGCAACAATCAATGGGGTTTAAGGTGAATGGCAAGTACCATGTTTAGGAATACACTTATCTTGGGGTTATTGCACCCTAATCATAGGAATAGCATTGAGTTACCACTGTTTTGTGTGTAAGGAAGAGTCTCTTTACTGCATTTTAGAGGACATATTAAAGATATATTATGCTTTTATAAGCAAGATATTTTTTCCCATTTGTGACATGTTGCTTATTACCTCAAGTTTAAAAGAAGTGTTTTGGGAAAATGATTGTACTCAAATCTAACTTAGAGCCAGATTTTCACAAGACTTTTGACAGGAAAAAGTTGTCTGGAGTTATCCAGCTATGGGACAGAAAGGTTCTATAAAAGTGTTTTACTGTTGCAATATTCAAAATAAGCCTTAGTTGTAATACCTGTGGGAGAAGCTCTAAGCTGTAAGGTAAAATGATATTTGGAATGATTCTTGAATAATATTCTGTGAGGAAATAATTAGGTTAGGGTTTCTCTTTCAGTCTAATCTCTGGCTGGGAGGGACTTCAGTTCTTACTTACTGTGTCCTTCACAGTGTGTCACCAGTGACTCTCCTACCCCCAGCCCAGCTGTGCCACTGCCCCACTGGGCACCCCTGTGCCATGTACTCACTTCTCCAGACTAGCTTTGTCCATGAGTATTTACCTCCCTGTATAAAATGTACCTCTTATTTAAACCTAGGTCCATTATTTCATTTTTGTTATCACAATTGTGGGCCAGGATTTTGAGGACTGCAAAAAAAGCAGTGAAAAACCAGACAGTACCTATGGTATACAGAGAGCTGGATGTTTCAGCTACTTGACACAGAAGGTGAAACTTTGGGAAATGTACTGTGTTGCAAAAGCTACTATTTTTGTTGAAACATATCCTCCCATATTAGGTGTCCATGTATCAGGAACATCCAGACTCTGGTTGACAGCCTCAGTACTTTCAAAGTGTCCTGCAGCAGTTTTGTCTTTAAAAAGGGGTTAGATGTAACTAGATCGGGGGATATGTGTCCCTTATAGGACAAATGGGAGCAAGCAGAAGAGTACTGTTTTCAGCTGAATACTCTTTTTAGCCTGCTTAACCAGGATAGACTTTAAAGGTGAGCCCAAGTAGCCACCAGAAAGCAATTGTTGTGGTCACAAACAGCAAATTTTCAAGTTCATTGTAGTGATTATCTACTAAATATAATTGCTTTACAAATGTAACAAATTGAGAAATCTATACAAACTGATAAGCGGAAGTGTAAAATGCCAACTCAGATCAAATCACTGAGCCAAAAGGAGTTTTTGCTACCTGTGTTGGAAGGGAAATGTGCCTTATTACTCTTGGATAAGGACCAAAAAATGTTTTTTTACATGGGTTTTCTTGTTGTAAGGGGTATACTGAGAAGAGCAATCTCTGTATTTGGGTTGGGGTTACTGACAGAGACATTCTTGAAAATCACCTTGACTAGCAAATTATTTGAGAGTTTAATCTTTACAGACTCTTGCTAAAAAGAGAACACAGATCTTTTTGGATAGAGGAGAAAAGGTATTTTGACACACTTTGTGCAGACAGCACAGATGTTGCTATGTCCATTGAAGGACAGAAAAATGATGTTAACTGTGAGAATTAACTAAATTTGGGCTGTGATTTATGACTTCTGACAACAGCCCTAAATAAAGCTGACATGGCATGTGATCAACTTGGATCCATTAGTAACAAAGAACTCTTGACCCAGGGAGAAATGTTGATTACAAAAAGAGGACACTAAAAGGTAGCCCAGTACATCAGCAGTGACATGCATTCCAGCATATCCTGAGAAAAGGTGAACTTTGCCATCTTTCCTGGACAGCTTTTTATGCAGGTGGAGCCCAATGCATCTTCCTCTTGCTTATCTGTTATTGTAGATGCTACTGAATTCCTAATTTTCACAAGGCTCTGCACTGCCTATCTGAATTTCAGTAGCTGAAATTATTATTGTTCCTTGCTCTCTGCCAAAGCTGAGAATTGAATACTGCCAGGAAAAATTAGCTTCATTTCCATTCGTTTTAATATCCCTTCCATTCAACCCACTCATAATTTTATCACACCACGGTGCTACAGGCTTGAGAGGAAGAGAGGAGTGAGAAGCAGTCCAGTTGTGAACAGGTGATGGGCAGAAGACCCTTACAGGAAATGGTCTTTTAAATGGTCTGTATTTCATAGCAGCTGTGCTACTGAGCTGGAGTATGTGGGTGAATTTTTCCACGCATACAGCAGGACATGTCCAAAGGCTCTGCAGGCGCTGGGCTTTGGGTGACCTGCCTCAGTGGCTTGGCTTGCTGGAGCACTGGAGGAAAGCTGTAGGGTGAGGCCAGGCACGACAAGGCCTGTTCTCATGTGGTATGACACCAATTCACTGCACAGGCCCAAACCTGTGTGGCTTTGACATCCAGCTTCAGCTGGGAGACAGCAGAAGGCCTGTGAAGAGGCTTGAGAAAAAAGCTAACTTAGCACTGCCTGCCCTGCTAAGAAGAGCATTGGTGTGCCATTAAGAGAGTGTCCTCCTGCTTACCAAAGGAAAATGTCCAGGAGTCAGGGCTGGGACAGTAGTGGGCTGGGACAGAGTTTGGAAAAAGGGAGGCCAGTCACAACACTGTGGCAAGGTGCTCTCTGCCAGCACCTGTCTCTGAAAGGTGCTGTTTGCCTGGGACAGCAGAGTTCCTAAGCTGGAACTGGCGAGTCAACATTGTACCAAACAACTCCAGGTGACTTTTTCCTGTATCCTCATGGCTGCAGGGAATAAAGGAATTAAAGCCTATGTCCTTCCTCAGTATCTGCAACACCTGCTTGAGAATGACACCCAAGCTGGAAAAGGGATGAGCAAAGATGAGCAGCTCCTAGGGAGAGCACATTACATTTCCCTTTGCTATGTGAAGTTTAGAGAAGTACATTGGCTTGGACAACATCATTACCAAGGAAGAGTCCTTTTTCATCCTTACTTGTCTATAAGCAGCAGTTTGGTCTATTGCTTGGAAAGCTTCCACCCTCTAATTTCCATGAAGTCCCACCCACACCTGGGAACTTGCAAGGACAATGGGGACAAAAGATACCAATGGCCAATAGGACCTGTACCCAATAAGGGAGATGCTGGTTGAACCCTACTGCCAGTTGTAGTTCCTGTCTCCACCTGTCTCAGTGGCAGGACCTGGCTGCAGCAGCAAGACCTGTACACGTGCTTTCCCACCACAAACATATCCAGTTTCTGTTAGAGACAAAAAGTCCATTGGAATATAAAAGTATGTTGCACTGTAAGTCACTGCAGCAAAGTTTAACTGATGAGCTGAGAGGGGAAAGGCTTCACCTTGTGCCCTTGCAGGTAAGCTCAGTGCAGGCCATGGACTGGTCTGTGGTACCTGCTGCAATGATAGTGCTGCAATGATAGCTGCTGCATTGCTTCATGTTGCAATGGGTCTGAAGAAACTCTGACAAAGATCCTGCAGATGAACAGTCCCTGCACAGGTGTTTGCTGCTACAGACCCATGCGCAGCATCAATCCCAGGTGCCAGCTGCCCTGTGGAAGCACAGATTTGTGAGAAGCTCTGCAGTGCATGAAATCAGCAGGAGCCACAGACATGCTCCACAAACTGACATAGAGATGGGGAGTATTTATTGGAAGCTCTAGAATAGAGACCAGGATGATTCCCTAACGCAGAAGTTTCCCACACTTTAGTTTAGGCAGGCCTCAGCTATGCTGCTGTCACCTCCTCTTGTTGTCTGTTCCACTCCCTGCTCCTGGAGGCAACCTGAAGCCTCCAAATCCCTGCAATGGAGTGAAGTGGGTGGAAGAGATGGGACAGGGCCCACACTGTGACAGTACACCTTTTCTTTCCTTGCTTTGATTCTCACATTCCACACTCTCATAATTTCTTTAATGAGAGGCAGCCCCCTTAAGCCAGGCTGGAAGAATAAGAGATTGTGACAGACAGAGAGGAATCCCACTTATTGCAGTTCACCCCTCAGTATGAGTGAGGTGTGGAGGAGACAGCAGCTCTACTGCCTGAGGCAAGTGTTTTTCCCAGCCACATGCAGCAAGGGTCCCCATCACTTCTGTGCTACTCATCCAAGGGACAAGAGCAAGTTTTCAGGGTGCTCTGACATTATAGGAAAGAAGACAGTCACACAGGATGGTTCTGCAGCTAGTGATTTTATATTAGATAAATGTGTCATTGAAGGTGTTGGAAGTGATCCATACTCACATGGATCTGGGGCATGAAACTGGGGCAGGAATATTTGTTTGAAACATTTCAGAAATGGTCCTGCTGCTTCTGCGGTGGTGCTGCTGCTGAGGAGTGGTGGGTCTCCTGGCAAAACCTGGAGCTGGAACCATTTGAGGGCTAAGGAAATGGGGCCTTGTTGCAGGAGATGGGTTTGCTCCTACCCAGGGGTGGAAACTCAGCAGCGGTTCATTCTTTCCTTCCTCTCTTGCTGCCAAAGGCAGACACTAAGCTCCTCTGGGGAGATGTAAATGAGTATAATTCAATACAGGGCCCTAAGTGAGCAGCAGCACACTTGGCTTAAAGCTATTCCTGTTATGGCCAGAGGCAGACATCTGGGATGGGTGGACAGATGATCTGATTTTGTGTGGAAATCTCATTGTGCCCCAGTCACTGTGCTCCACTTCACTGTAATAAAAAGTAATTTGATCAAATATTTTTGCACATTATTCTTCTGTTAGAATAATTATTCAATGCATGCCAGCTGCAGGAGCTCTTGCACCTTTTTCCTATGCAGTGGTTGGGACTGGTTTTTCACACTCTTCTTCATCTGGACACTGGAGAGGCTCCTGCACTGGCAACTGCTGTGGTTGTGCAACAGGTAATAGAGGAGAGAAACTCTCCTTTTTCAAGGTGCACAGGAGTTAATTTATGCCCAAAATTTTAAACAGAGGATATGCAAATACAGGAAAACCCAAAATGTTTTTTCTACCTGTTCTTGTTCACTCTGGGGAACAGAATTCTCTTTGCTCATTTTATATCTAACGTCTGGGTTAAATTAAACATAAGCAAGCTAACAAGCGAGGTGCCAGTGCCACTCCACCATACTCTTCCCCAATGATTTCATGAGGGGAAGACAAATCTCTGTCTCATTTTAAATCACCACAAACTCTTGCAATATTGCAGATGGGTCAGAATTGTTTTTATTATTAATAATATACTGCAATACATCCATTTTGTGAGGGTGTACATTTTGGGCTCGCTGCCTTAGCGTGCTTCTAAAATTGAGGTTGAGATTTTTTTGCCCCGAGCCTTTCCTCCACCCACCCAAAGAAGGGTGGCCTATGGTGCAGAGTGATTACTCCTAATTGCATGTTGATAGGCAAGGAGCACAAAATGTACTGCGTCCCTGCTCCTGCAGCTGGTCTCTATGAAACAAAAACCCTGAGCTGCTTATCTTGGAGAAGCTTGCTCTTTTTCCCAGAGTGAAAATAATTTATGGTCTAACTGGTCTGAGCACTAAATCCGAGTAACAGGGATCCAGCCAGAGATTCCTATTAAAGGGTTAGTATCCATCAAAATTGGCTGATGGGGTGTTTTGAAACTCATTAATCACTGTGCTGGCAGCAATCAAATTAGAAACTCTGTGTTCTGCCGCTGACTTCCCATTTCACTGAGGGAGTTAAATGCAAAGCATGTGTTACTGGCATCAGCGATTTCAAAAGTGGGTGTTTCTCTGGATGTAAATGGTACTTAATAATGTTCCACCTTTGACTGAAACTAGGGCACGCCCTGCCATGAGGTTCTCATCATCTAATTACACTTACTCAATCTGAATTCAGATCATGCAATTCAAGCTGGGTCTACCTGCCAGATTAACTCTTCAGCTTGTCCTGACAGAAAAGCCATACCCCAGGACCTCAGAGTCACCTAGCAGGTTGCCGGGAGGGAATGGGGAGAGCTGTCCATGCCACCTGCTCCATGGCTGGTGCCCTCTCAGCCAGGACTCTCTTTGCCCACCCATGACACTTATTGTGAAGAAAGGGGGGTCAGTTTCTTGCAGGAGCCCTGTGTTTTATGCTGACCTCATGGGAGCAGTGCCATGGGGTAGGCATTTGAAACCAATGGCTACAGTAACAGTCCTTGAGCATCATATCTTGGGTTTACCCACAGAAGGGTAAAAAAAATGAGATTAAAGCCTCGTTCCAGCTCTAGCAGGACATTTTGTATAGATAAGAGACTAGTCTGTGCTTCAGGCCTGCTCTGGCCACAGCCTCTGTGCTCAGGCTTCCAGCAGCTCTCTATACAAATAAATTACCCACCCCAGAGACCAGTTTTGAACTCTGAGGCAAACTGAGGTATTACAGTTCATTGCTTGTGCTGCTGAATTTTCTCAGTCCTCAAAACAGGATTAGATTCCCCCCATCTTATGTTCTCCCCAGCTGCTGCCTGGTGGGGACAAGCTGTCATGGGCCAAAATCATATCTGTCAGCATGCTCCAAATATGATGTTGTGGACACTCAGAGCTTAGAGTCAGTGCTCATGTCCAACCCTGCTTTGTTTCCTGGTGCAGATGCAGCTACTGCATCTTCACCATCCTCAGTGTTCACGGAGCTGTGGTGATGCTTCCGTAGGGAGGAGTATGTAAAGGAGCTGGGAGCAGAAGCAGTGTCTCCTCCTGTGGAGCAGCTTCACTTTTCTTTGCTTTTGTAACTGGAACTTAAAATCTGTCCAAGGTGAAGTGATGGAGAAGTACAGACAGTTCCACCCCCAAATACTCAAGAGGTGCTTTGAGCATACTGCTCTGAGCTGCATATCCACCCTCAGACAAAGAAAAAGTGGTCTTAATCCATCTACTCCAACAAACTGCTAACGGTCCTTTGAGCAAGTCCTGCTCTTGCTCTCAAAGCTTTTTTATAGCCAGCAGCTTGGGATGCCAGAGAGGAGAGAGAAGCCCAAATGAGAACACTGCATGTCTCGTAACCATGGGTGACACTTTGATAAGGTTCTGCTCTGGTCTTCATCATGTATTTCTGCTGTTACTTAGGAAGCTAATGAAAACTGTGGTTCACGCAGTGAGCAGGCAGGTTCTCCAGAGATTTCCTTCCCTCTTAATGGTTCTTGCTGAGTAAATGCCTTGTCACTGAAAGTCCTCATGTCCTGGAACACAAGAGAAGAGGGTCCCACTTGCCATGCACAGCAGTGCTGCTGGCCACATAAGAAATAAGGCAACACACATCAAGCTTAGGCCCCCAGCTTCTCAGCTCCTAATCCCTAAGGAGTCAAAGATCTTGACAAAAAGGTACAAGGCTGGAGAGCTGTCCCTCTTGGATTAGCCACAGTATCACCATAACAATGCTTCATAATTACATCTTGCATTTTCATCTCTATATTTCAGCTGAAGTTATGAATGTTGAATTACACAAGTCTCATAAATACCTTTTGGGGCAGGTCAGAATTCAGATGATATCTGTTTTCATGAGGTGGTTGCAGGCACATTCCATCTCAGGGAAAATCAGCCCTGCAGGGCAGTGCAGGAGTAGCCCCAGTTAAGCCAAGGACGTCTGGTCTGTGCACACCCTCACTGCCCTGAGGAGCCTGAAATGGTTTGTGGGGGGTAGCATGCACCTCTCAAAGTGTCACCCTCACACTAAGGACCAAACTCTGCCTCCCCCATCACACACCTTTGCTGCCACCCCAAGCACATATCAAATAGTGTCTGGTGCTGGCAGGAATCCCAAGCAGGGAGGGAGAGGAGTGTCAGGGACTGCAAAGCCACCCAAGATATCTGCCAAGCCCGCTGTGCCTCTGAGGCTTGTTGGTATGTGTGTGTGTTGGCCAAGTATAACATAGAAGATGCCTCTCCTGCAGGATTATGTGCCCCATGTTAAACAGCAAACCATCCATCAGCCCTTAATTTTTCACTCATCCTTTTGTTTGCAGCAATTTTCAGGACCTTATGACCTCTGTCACTGCTGTCACTTTTGTGTCTCTTTTGTTTTTCACCTTGAATAGTTGAAAAAGGGGTCATTGCTCTCCTCATTTCCACTGCTGAGGAGGATACCATATCTTTGCCCAAGAAAAATCCTTTGATTGGTATTCACTGCAGCCACACTGGAGCAGATGGGGCATCAGACAGCAGGTCTGTATTGAGATGGCTAGGGAATACAGACAGGCTGTGGGGCTTTTTTGGTTTATTTTTTCCTGCAAGTTCATATGTATTGCGAGAAAGGATGGTTCATGTCAAATATTTGTTGACATTTTTAATGTGAAAGGGCTAATGAGCCCATCTTGTCATCTGCTCTGTAGTGTGCAGCAAGTGGAGACTCAGCTTGCTCATTACACTGATCACTAGGGTATAAAGGGCTCAAAGGAGCTGGCAGGGCTGCCTTGCCTTCCTGGGCATGAGCAGAACAGTATTGCTGTGCACTGCAGAAGTGCCCAGGGCTCTGTTTAAACCAGGACTGTCTTGCATTTGTTTCAGCAGAGGCTCAGCTGCAGCAGGTGGGCACTCAGCCAAAGAAGGTGCTTTCATTACCATATGATGAAGGTTAAGCTCTGATGCCTCTTGACCCCTAGCCATGGGCTGGCAACTGTGGCACTGGGAGAAACCTGCAGCAAAGAAACTGGGAACTGGCAGTGGAAGAGAAGAATTTTACTTACACAGGTAAACATGGAATGCAATGAGCACAGAGCAATGAAACAGAGCTAGTGGCATGCAGAAATCATGGGTAACAATGACACAGAAATCAATAATTGTGTGATTATGTGGAAAACAAGCTAGAGAGGGAAAACATTCCATTTCAAAACTGAAGATCTGTGATACAGGGTATGTGTGGGTGGGCAGCCTACTAGGAGAGAAATCCTACCCAACGAATTTTAGAGATTGTTTCAGAGAGGATCTCAAGGCATGTGCAGGTATAAGTTTCAATATTGATGGACACTCATTCCTCAAACCCCAGTGTGAGCCAAAATCTCTCCTATAATCTTATTCCTTCTTATCTCATACTAATACAAAATCATTTAATGTCTCCAGAAAATTCTGCTGCTATTAATTTCAAATACTCCACAGATATAAAGGTAATGAGTTAGTGTTCATATTAAATAGCTTTGAACTATACATGGTTGCATTATCCTGTATGAGGTGACAAATTAATCTACTGGCCATTTGTGATAAGCACTGCTCACAGAAAACCTAGAGTTTTCCCATCTCCAATGGGAAAATTAAGTAAACTCTCTTTTCTGGTCCCCTTATTTCCTATATCATAACTAAATCTAAGGTGGGAAAATATTGCCTATGTGTTTATTCAGGTCTTACTAAACCACAGTTTACATACAACTTCTAAAGCCACTGTTAATCATCTTTAGTAAACAAGTATCTTAACAAGCTTAATCTGCCTTGTGTGTTTAGCAAACTACAGCCTACTGGAACTGTTAAGATTAAATCACATTCTTACAAAGAGTCAGAAAACGTTTCCTTGCTGGAGTTTAAACCACTGGCAGCAGAGGAGTCAGAGGCAGGCTCCTGGCAGCAGCACCACTGTACAGACAAGCTGGGAGGTGCTGGCTGTGCTCAGAGAGGGCAATCTCCAGCTGCCCTGCCCCGCTGCCCTGCCCCTCTGCCCCTCCAACAACAGGAGGCCTGGTAGGCAGCTGGCTGACTGCCCAGGGGAACATGCCTGAGGGTGCCTAGCTCTGAAGGCAGGCACTCTGTCAAGGGTCTCTTGGGCTCCCAAGGGCCTCTGGCAGACCACACTCACATTTTCACCCTGTACTGACAGTTTCGAGATTTGCTACCACACCCAGCACTTTCCACCTTCCAAGCCCACCTCTGCTTGTGGTATTTTTCACACAAACATGCTGTCATAACCAAGCCCAGGAAAGGCAGCAGGAATCATTTGTGCTGACATCCTGCTCTCTGTTGTAGCAGCGCATGAAAACAGCATTTCTAATGCTTCCTTTATAGTCTGAACCGAGATGACACTGGGCAATGGCTGTGGTCTCTACTCATGGCAGCAATGTTTGTTTCCTTCTCTTTCAACATGAACACACACTTTTTTTGTGTGTGTTTTACACATTTTGTGTAAAACAAAGCAACATGCTTTGTACCTGTCTGCTCAGACATTTCCATGCTAGGGCATCCATGTCATGTCTCTATTAGACTCCATTGCAGGGCCTGAGTGTATCTGCTGGCCTGAACCACTGGTGCTGAGGATCCAGTGATCACATTAGACATCCTGATGCCTCTGCTTCACATTAGGCAGGGTCCTGTAGTCATTGACAGTGGGAATGCATCCCACTGCCTAGTTCTATCTGAGAGGGGTCTCATGTACTCTGAGATCTCTTTGCAACATAAACCAAGTAACAGGCAGTAGCCAGCACCAGGAGATTTGCTTCGAAAGCACATATCTGACCTGGATTAAAATATTTAGGAGGATTCATCCAAAGGATTTAGGCCAAAGCTAACCTATAAACCAGGTCTGGATCTAAACCCAGACTTGGCCCCATCTCCAATTTTAGTGTTGAGAATTCAGGAGGAAGAAGAAGGCATCAGAAATTGTCACACTGGTTTTTTTAGAGTGCTCATGAAATTTCTGAGATGTACTGAAAAATGATTGTCAGAACTTTTTCAGTAATTTTAGCAAAAAACTCTAACAGCATGAAACTGTGTCAGAGTCTGTTAAGGTTAGATATCAAGAAAAAGTCTTTTCACCCAAGGAGTGAGTGAGCACTGGAACAGGCTCCGCAGAGAAGCTGTCACAGCATCAGCCTGACAGATTTCAAGAAGCATTTGGGCAATGCTCTCATGCACATGGCCTGATTCTTGTGAATCCTGTGCAGGACCAAGAGTTGGACTTGATGATCCTGATGGATACCTTCTAATTCAGCATATTCTATGATTCCATTATACTTATTTGTGGGCCTAGTAGACTTGTTACCTGTTACCTTCAGTATGACCAGCTGGGTTCTGAGCTCAGCTCAACTACTTCCTGGAGTTAGTGGAGACCTGTGAGACCTGTGTTTAGTGGGCACAGAGGTTCAGTCAGAACTCCTTGTATGTCTGCCATGTGCACTTTTAGAATTTTTTGCTTTCCATCAGAATATGGTGTAATGACAGACTTTGTGGATCCCCAGTATTTCTTTTACTGCCCTTTTAGTGGATGGCAGCCATTAATTTGAAATTGAACCTACCTCATCTTAACTCCACTTCTATGCATTTTAAGTATACTTCAAAGTTCATTAATGAGTAGCCTTAATAAACCCAGGCAGTGCCATAATTACAAATGTCTAAATCACTCACTCTGAGTAGTTCAGATCTTTGCATTCAAGTGCAGATGCTCAAAGGTGCACTGCTGTGTATAGATGCAACCAAACATGTTCATATTCATTTCAAGGACTGCTTTTACAGTATTTATGTATTAGAATGAATTCTGAGCCATGGAGTTGTTTTAGTGGAAACACAGATGAAATCATCTTTCACCTCTAGGTCACCAGTGTGATTCCATTAGAAAACAGCACTGCTGACTGAAAGTTTTCAGTCAGACACTGAGAGCTTAAGAAACCTCATGATCTCAGCACAGCTGTTAATAGAAAGCAAACCTAGCACTAACTCATGTCACTTTTGGCAGCACAGCAGAAAGGCCAAACTCCCAAATCAGCATGGGGGCTGTACGGCTCTTTTAGCCCACAGGTAGCTTCACAGTGGGCAGTACATTATCCTGGCAGGGTGGAGATTGGAAAAACTTGTATGGCAACCCTTTGGACTATTCCTGTCCTGGATTAAGAGATGGTCACTTTTCATCTTGTTCCATAGGCTCCCTATTTATAGAAAAGGAAAAATATAGGAAAGTGCCCAAAAGAGTCACTTGCAACTCCTACTGCACATACTAGAGCAATCCAAATTCTGAAATAAGGGTTTGAACCTCCTGGGGCTGTATCTGAAACCTGCAGATTCATTTCATTCAATCTGTGCTCAGGTAGAAATTCTCAGTGACCTGAGTAGGAACTGTGTCTCTGCAAGAGCTAAGGACTTACAAAAATCCTAAGAGTTTGGACACTTTGCAACGGAATTTGCCTTCACATTTCACTGACAAGGTGTCTTGTCTTCTCTCATTCATTTTGCTGATGTGCAAAAAATGCTTCTCTTCTTTTAACTTATCCATCCACATTTATTTGCTGGAAAATCAGGGCAAAAATTGAATGACCATTCCTCTGCTTACCAGACTTTAGCAGAAGGAGAAGAGAGATCCACTGTTTGTGTTGTTCACAGAAAAAACTACCAACTTGTAATGATGATGCAGGCAGAAGGAGCATGAATTTGCAAATCTGGCCTCTCCAAGAGTCTGCACAAGGTGTAGATGCCAGCAGTTTTCTTCAGCTGGCTGAATGTAGAGGTGAAAACAAATGTGACAACCTTTCACTCTTGAGGGAGAAAAGGCAAGAGTTAGAGAGATGCATTATTCATTAGGGAGTTTATTTTCATGCCACATTCAGATCCATCCAGGCACCTAGTTATCAGAGAGTTGACAAAACAAATGGCATTGGAACACGGAAGGAAGTCAGTGAGGACTGGAAGAGCTGAATCTACAGAGTTAGGGAGTGGGATGGGAGTCCAGGTCTGTAAGGACTCAAGAACTTTTTGAGTGCCAGAATGAAGGACTGATCTCTTACAGATGTTCAGCTTAAGGCTGGCCATACCCTTGGGTAGCTAATATGCAAGTCACTGAATTACTGTATTTTCACATTTGAAAGAAATTTTTCAGCACTTATAAGGGCCCTTTCTAAAGTGTAGTCACTGAAAACTAATACAGTGTGATCTCACACTGCAACTAACTCAGGTCCCTAGTCTTTTTCTCAGAAGTCAGTTTCCACAAAACCTGTGAAAATTTTGGATTTTAGTCTGTTAAGTGTTGCTGAAACTGGCCAATAAAAGTCTGCAGGGACATGCACACATACACATAAAACAAGGCACAGACTAAGCCTTGTTTCCAAAGAAAATGAGGTTAAAAAAAATTCAGGATGTGCAAATGAAAATTTTAAGTCATGAAGCACAAAGGTATTTATTTGGTTTCCCTGTTGGGTCATAGGATTTGAGACATCTTGGCCATGGCCTGAGCCATGCCAACTCTTTTTTGCTTCATTCCTTGGCCCAGAACAGCCCTCAGTCAGACAGCAATTCCCATCATGTGTCTAATAACACGTGGAGCTGAGTTTATTTAGGCTTCATACCTTAAAGGAAGGTCTTTTACATCTAAAGGAAAGGACTTTGTGTGAAGCTTGACAGTGAAGAGGTTGCTTAATGGCTAACCTGTTTGATCAATGTGAGCTGTACTATGAGCACATTGTTTGGAGAATTCCGTGGAGGGAATGCTGCAACCAGCTCCCCAAAGGCTGGGCTTTCATGTGGGCTAAGCCCTCTGGAAGAGGGAGGGGTTGGTATTCATGGGTGAGCCTGTAATGAATGTGCCTCTCTGATGCTGGCCTCGTTGAAGGCCAATTCAGAGCTGAGTAACTTTTGTTAAAGCAAATGGCAATGTAATTGCTTCCTGAGGAAAAGCATCTGTGTAGGTGGTGGGAAGGGTGGAGGTGACGATCTCAAACAGGGCAGGTTAATGGTAACTCTGCTCTGTTGTCCAATCTGACAAGTTCCCAGTGAATTTAAGGGTGTGATTAGGCTGAAGCTTCCCAACAGATAGAGACAATATATTAAACTATGTCGGTTATCTTCAAATGTGAATGTTGGTCTCCAGTGCTCAGGCCCCTGCAGCTGCAGAAAGGCTGGGAGGTGGCAAGGTGAGGGGAAGAAGTGTAGGACATCTTAGGGTAACTGTTTTTGTAGAATTTACGTGGCTCTGCCTGTTCATCAATCCAACAGCTCCTCAGTGTTGACTGGCTCAGCTGAGGGAAGCATTAGCAATATGTGGCAGACAGAGCAGTAACTGTGCTGCAGCTGGGTGCCTTTTTGTCCAAGTAGTCCCTTGGTGATTCCAGGTAGTGGGAACAAGTCACTGGGATGCTTGCAATACTGAGTGTTGGTGTTGACTCCGACTGGAGAACTCAAAGTAATATAGTAGCAGCTGCGCACTTGAATGTACCTTCTTTTCTTACTAATAAAGGATAAATGAGGCAAAACTTCTACAGGATTATTCTTGGCTGCTTTTCACAGCAAACTTGATCTTCCAGCCCAGTATTACTTACTTCTGCACCTCCTTCTCACCATGTTTTGTTCTCTCTATCCCATCTTGACAATTTTAAAGCCATACTCAAGCCCTACCAAGATGAAAGAAAGGAGTTGAAGTGGACATCCATGGAAAGGGTGCTGTACTTAAGGGAAGAGTCACTTCAGTCAATGCTGGGTTTTGGGATTTTTTTCTTTACCCATGGGTGCCTATCAAGGGCAAAGGGAAGATACTTTCCCTGCAATGAGGTGTTCCACTGCTCCACCACCCTCAGAGGGTTTTGTTCATCTCCTTTGCTGTCAGTTACTTCAGTGCTTGTGTGTTCTTTGCTGTCTGCCAGGAAATCCTTCAAATGCTGTGACAAGGGCATTGGTGATGCACAAACTACCTCTTAACAGTTTGGAGAGGGGGAAACTCACACAGGACAAGAAAAATAGGTGGTGACTGAGCCTCTACTGGGTTTTTTTCTCACCTACATTTGAAGAAATTGGATCTGAATGAGTGATCTTTGCCTAAGAATTCAGGAGAAGATGAAGGTGAACCCAAGGACCCTGTATATTCTGCTGGTGGCTTTTGCATAAATCACTTGAGCAGCCTCTGTAAAAGAGTTGTATTGGCTCTGGCTCCTGCAGACATCATGCCTTAGGGCTGCATTGCCAGGAGAGCATGCACCTTCTTCATGGCAGCCAAGCTCTGGCCTTAACTTCCAGACATACAGGGATTTATATTGTCCTTTCAGAGAGGGAAACACACTCCTGGCCTCAGGAACTCAGGTGTTCCAAATTGCTGACTCAGCCCAGACAGTTCTGGACCAAAAAGCCCAGCTGGGCCCAGCACATATCAAGTGTGCAAGATCCCAGCCTGTTGCAGCATTATTTCTTTCAGACTGTTTTCTTCACTGCCCGCTTGGAAAAATTTGGAAAAAAGCAGAGTCCAGCTCATGCAAGGGCTGGCAGCTCTGATAACCATGTTCATTCTTGCCATTCACACGCAGAAAACCTGTTCCTACATGTCATACAGTCATTTCCACTGCAGCCATGAGAAAATAGTGTCTCTGCTGTGTTAGCTTGCTGGTGTGTGACAGACACTTTGCACTGCAGTATTTGTGGTGTTTGGAGAGGGGTGGAAACATGGCTGGCAAAAAAGTCTCTGGGTAGTCTCCTCCAACAAGATGTCTTGGGAGGCACAGAAGAAGCAAGAGGAGGATATGTTTCATATGGTGCCTTGGTAAATTGCATATCACTACCACACATTGTAAACCTCTAGCAACTAGGATATGAGTCCAAAAAAAAAAAAACCAACAGGCAAACATGGCAGGAAGGGATGATGTGGGGAAACCAAATACCAAGAATTTACTTTTGGCTCTGAAAATAGCAGAGCCCCAAGCTGAGTTTGAGAGAATGTGCGCAGAAAGAATCTCTGCTTGTCTTCTTCCTATCTAGGTGTCTGCAACTGCTGTGTAAGACACTGGCTGGATGAGCATTTGGCTATCCTTGTGTTAACATTTTTATGCAAAAAGCTGCCTTTTAATGACAAAATCCACAAAATTAACGTGACAGCCTCTATACAGTGGGTTGCTTCTATTTTCCCAAAATATTGAGAATTTGAGCCAGAGGAGAGAGAAAAGCTGAGCTTTCCATTGCCCTGCATATATAATTGCTGGGTATAGTAACCTAATGAAAAGAACCAGTGCAGGAGTTTAAAAGGATTAGCAACCTTAAATGCCATTTACAGTGACCCATGAAATGCTGAGAACTCTGCACACAATAACACCAGAACAGCAGTCTCTGGGTCTCCTGGAGGAAACCTCCTGGCCTGTCTGAGAGCAAATCCTGAAAATTCCTGTGTGCTTAGTAAACAGGTCTGCTCACAACGTGCCATCCTGCTTGTTCATGGGGTGTTGGAGATAGGGAGTGGTAGATACTGAAGTCATTGAAATAAAATAACATACCTGGCATTTGTGAGGGGGATGGGCGTGGGGTGGGTGATGCTGCAGAAACTCCCTTTTCCCCAGGCATCCACATGAGGGGTGAGCCGTGGTTTGGTCCAAATACACTGTGCAATTGGCCTCTGTTGGTGGACTTTTGTGACCCTGACAAGCACATGGCAGGGCTGCCAGCCTTGCATTTGGGGCCCTTGGAAAATCACCATCACATGGCTGAAGCAGTTTTGTACCATTCTGTCATAAATACCAAAGTAGCATGTGTAGAGAGGTCAGGACATGGATAGTCTATGTGATGTACAAAGCTTCAAAGTGGCCTTAGTTTGGACATGAGAGGAAGGACCAAATCCAGAAGAGTAGGTTTAGAAACATAACTGAACAATTTTTTCAAAGTCGTAATCTGCTGATTTCAGAGTGGAGCAGTGCATGAAGATACTCAGCTTTCTGAACAGAGGGATAGTGTTAAACTGGGCCTGCAGCGTCAGGCTCATACATCCCTTCTTCCTCTCTTGAGCCCTCTGCTGCCTTCGAGGGCTGGATAGAGAAACCAGCAAAAGTCCTCCAGACTGACACAAAGAGTAGTTAAAAAGAAGACACAGAGCAGAAGCTGCTTCATTGGTATTATATTTGCAGCCTCTAGGTAATCCCATCACTGCTTGCACAGAAGCAGCAGGTTGAGTTGCCATTTTACCACTGCAGAAATGCGTGCAGCATCAGCTGTCACAGCAGAATTTTTTGGTGGTTTCCTTGAGATCATAGGATCTTCAGCTCCCTCTGGTTGGCTGTGGGACCTGAATCAGTAGTCCAATACACCCTTAGGTGAAGTGAGGAGATGGACAGCAGGCGATATGATGGGAAGGGCAAAGATCAAAGACAGCTCTGAAACCTGCCTCCTGCCTCAAAGAGACCAGTTATCCAAGCTGAGTGGGGCATATCCTCAGCATCCATGAAGAGAGGGCACAGCAGCTCCCAGCTGGAGCCTGAGTCATCTCAGAAGCCATTCCTTCATCTGTTATAGTTGAACTATCTGTAAATGAAATATCTTGTACAAGGCTTGTACAACACACCAGGGCTTGTGGTAGTAAGCTATGGGACACATGCTGCATTTAAAGACTAATCTTAACAATTATACATCTCATTAAAGCAGTTAGCATATTCTGTGTTTTGTAGGACATGTTTGCTGCCATACAGCTACAATATATTTATCACAAGCAAACATATTGTTTCTGTAGATTTGTTTCTACACTATAGCACTGTTCCGGACAGTTAGTGCCTAAATCCATTTTGTATGCATCAGAATTTCCAGTATTTCTCTGCAGGCCAAGAGGAGTGAGGATATAAAGCACCAGGCTGTGGAGGCTGCTGAGACAGACCTGTGTGAGAAGAGCTCCTGCAGTGGGAGTCCTTCAGGGCTTTTACTTGGACATCATAGCTGGAGGAGGAGCAGTTGAATGTTTTGGTTGTGCTCTGCAAAATAGGTATTCTAAAGTCAAGTCCTGTCTCAGCGGACAGCTTGAAGACCAGCTTCTTAATTTTGAAATTTATAAAATTATTAAGGCCTTTTGATTAAAGACCTTTCAGGTATAAGTACTATTATGATGCTATACATCATAGAGATTTAATTGAAGGTATTTAACTGCAGTGGCTGTAAAACAATTGAAATTATACTCAACCTCCTCTTTGGAGCAATGCTTTTAGACAAATTAATAAGGTAAGTAACACTTAAATTCTTTGTCTCTTTCCTGAGGTTTTCTCCAATACATTTAATGGAGTTTTCACAATGCAGCCAGATTGGCAGGTAAAAGGAATTCTAGTAATTATGCCCCCTAAATTCCTCGTGGTTCTTTCCAACTGAGTATCTCTAGGATCAAAGTAAACATGGTAACAACTGTCTGTAAATTACATTCTCTGGAATGATGTTCAGAGAATCTGACCTGTAAAAGAAATCAAGAATAAGTGGTTTTCCCAGTAAATCAGGGCCAAGACAGTCCCAGTAAATGCTTATTGACAAACCCCTACATGTGCATGTTTACAGGTTACTTATTCAGTCACAGGTGTAGAAATTCATGCGGTCTCCCAGCTTAAGAAGTAACAACAGGCCAACCAAAAAGGCTTGTTAATTTAGTCTAGATGCTAATCTGAGCTTCAACTGAACCTACTTGCTCAAGCAATCTACCCAGCAATTTTCAGGAGAAGAGACTTTTTCTCATGTAGAGCCGGCGTAACAAAAATGTAAGCTAACCTCTAACTGAGATGCTTATGGAGAAGATGTGTTCCCTGTGGGCAATTTGTGTGGGCATGTGTGCAGGAGCAAGCAGGCACCTAAACAGTGTCTTTTATTAGGGGAGTTCAATGCCCAGTATCATGAATGAGTGTTTTAAGATCACTTAAAGAATCACTGGCAAAGGTATCAGTAAAAACAGGTTTAATATAAAAGCAACAGCGCAACAAAGTTCATAGGCAAGGTTCACTCTGCTACTTACTAGATGGCTAAGGCACACTGAGGAAAAGCAAACAAAAGTCCAGAGTCAATCAAACCACACTGAAGTAAAATCAAAATGGGGAGCTGGGGGGGCGAATGACAGAAATGGTAAGGATAAAAGGCAACAGGCCTGAAGGCACAACAGCACTTAGCACTTAACCTGAACAGCACCTCAACTTCCCAGCATTTAACTTCACTTATAACTTAAGTTAAACAATTTAGCAAAGGATTTATATAGGATTTACTATACCACAATGGTGACTTACCTACAGGCCTAACTTACAAACCTAAAGTACCTAAGAATCTAGGAGAGAAGCATTTCTTTCACATTTGCTGCAGCATATTTTCCCTTGCATAGGTACTTTTAAAGTGCCTGTGCCCCCAAAGTGATCCAGAGACACCTCCCTGTCTGATGACAAATTGTACTGTGGAAGTGCTGGGGTGGCTGAGGTCAAGAGCCAGTCCCTGTGCCCCAAACTTTCCTTCCCTGATGGTCGCAGGGCTCCTCCTTGAGCAGCAGGTAAATTTAGGAAGGGCTTCTGGGATTTGCCTGGTGTCATGCAGGAGATATGACCAAAGCCTGTGTCAGACCATATTCACAGACCCAAGGGTCTCCCACAGGAACATTATTCCTTTGCTGTACAAATATTAAACTGAGCTCTTGCAGTGCAGATTAGAGGCAAAGCTGCCATGGATGACAGGAAGGCAGGGCAGGGCCAGAAGCACCTACTGAACTTTGAGAACTGGTCACAGACAACATGACAGATGTCGCCTCTCCCTGGTGCTAAGGGTGGTGGAGTAATTTGTTGATGCATTCTTGGAATAGTTTTGATGAATTTTGCAAAGAACTGTATAAATAAAACATTAGATACACTTTTTCTTAAGGTTGGAAGAGGGGTTATGATTGTTTTTACTCACAGTCACACATCTAAGAATAATCCCTTACTCAGTCATCCTTGGCAGGAAGGGAAGCAATATACTGGCTTTAGAGGCTAAAGAATTACCTGTTTATTTTGAAATAAATGTTTCTCTGTGCTATTTCTGACAGAACATCAGCTTTCCTGTTCCACCCTTACCATTTATTGTAGGAGGGTCATGCACTTTTGTCCTAGTTAACACAAGTCCTGCAACTGTGTAAGTTTGTGACATTTTATTTCATCTTTTTTTAGGTCAGACCAGTCTTATGAGACTGCTTATGTAAATAAGCAGTTGACCAAAAGCCACTCATCTTCATGTACAGGAGGCATGTGAGGCAATGGGAGTTGTTCAGCTGTTTGTCCAGTATTTCTTGTGAAGTCATTATTGCAGTTCTCCTGCCATCCACACTTGGGGCCAAATGTTGCCTTGTTCCTGACTTGCAAAATGAAAGGAAACAGAGGACACTAAGGGCAGGGAAATGAGTCTTTGCTCATTCATCTGGCACAGATCCATGGGCAAGCTTTCTGCTGCATCACAGTTACGCGCAAGGAAGATGGGAATTGGGTCTGTTCCTGGCCCTGTCACGGGCTCTGGGGACCCACGTCCTGGAGGCCTGGAAACTCACGGGTTCACCTTTCTCTAGAGGGGGTAGCAAAGGTGCCATTCACTGCAAGCTCTTTGTGAGTAATATTCCCATGAAACAAAGATGGGAATATCCCAGATCCCCTTTCTGGCACCATGTGCCACCAGAAAGAGGCTTGCAGGCTGCACTACTGTGTTTACAGCCTCCCTCACTGTACAGCTTCCAAGTCTGCCTGTATCTTTTCCTGAAGAGAACTCTGATTATCTCATAAAACTATGGACAGAGCTTGTACAAAGGCCTATAGTTTAAAAGTACGTGCTTGAACAAGTGGCAAACTGTTGGGGAAGGAGAAAGCACTTGGTTAGATTAATTTGATGACTTGTAAGTTTTGCTGCCTTTACCTGATTGGTAACAGGAATGGTCTAAATATTTCTTCCTTCGTCTTTCTCCACTACCTTTTCCTGCCTGAAGCTTTTTCTCCTTCTGCTCTAGCAACTCACTGTTAGCTCAACTGCCTCTTTCAGGGCACTAAGCAGTCAGTGAACATTTCTCCAACAAAGCAGTGTTTCTGCCTCTCTCCTACCCTGCTGCTGTGTCTGCTTGCTGACACCTTAGCATGTGGGCAGCAGTCACACTCTCCTGTCTGCTAAGAGAGCAGTGGTAAGCTGTTCTGTGAGATTGTGTGCAAGCACAAGGCTGTGCCCAATGTCATTTCACACCACACCAGAACCAGAAGAGGAGCACAACCTTCTTCTGTCAAAAAAAGCAAGAGTTCAGAAATTTTCCCTGCTTCTGCTTGGGATGAAATGAAAAGCTTTCCAAGTATCTTCCCTTCCTGGAATGAGGCAGAAGCCTGCTGGCCGGGGCACTCATTGGGGAGGCAGGAGGCACATGCACAAATCATCTGTGTAAATGATTCAGTCTCAGGTTGGAGCTTGGCTTTCCCACATCTAAGACGAATGCTCTAAACAGTGAATCTCTTCTATGATGACTAAATTTTGGTTTGACCGTCTCGGATCCTTGGTGAATATTGGCACGATCAGAGATCTCTTGTTTTGCTGACTCCTATTAAATAAACTATTTTCCTGATCGGTGTTGCGTGCTCCCTCTTGATTTGGCACTAATGATTGCTTAACTGGGTAGTTTCTTCCCATTACCAGCACTTATGTGGTTAGTTGTACTGTAAGTATTTGTCACTCCACCTAAAGCATAAGACATTCAAGTAAAGTTCAGGTATTTGATAAAGAGAGTGAGGGAGAGGGGATGAGGGGGAGAAAGAGGGAAAGAGAGGAGCCCTTGGAGTCAGAGATCAATCCTCATGGAGCTAATGATCAATGCTTGTTTATTGCAAATCTGAGGGTACATTTATATGGTAATGCAGGGTTCAGCGACATGACAGCACATTTGATTGGTTACAAAGTACTATGTATAAGACAAAGAGCTAACATATCTTTGGTCACCTAGCATAGCTTGGCAAAAGTATCAGCAGAACATCTTGCCCCATATCTTCTCTTCTCATCCTCAGAACATCCTGCTTCACATCTCTTTTCCTTGGATACATCTTGGCAAACTTCTTTATATTGTTTACCCAAGGGCGGCATGTCCCTGCTATCAGGCACACACGCAGGGTTGTGCAGCTTGCCTCTGCCTAGTGTCTGCTCAAAATGCTCTCTACATTTCCCCCTTTTTCTTTTTGCACAACTCAAGCTTATGTAAGAAGTTAAATTACACCATTCTTTACACATCTTAGCAAGCAATAGCTTATCAATATGGCTTATTTATCTTTTTTCAGAATATTGTCTCACGCTACTAATTTTTATGTTTATTTACCGCTATAAGCATTTTTGCTAAAGTGTGCTAAATTAACAGTTCCCACAGTGTGCTTGGCATCTAGGCCTTGTCTTGATACAGTGTTCTTTCTTCCTTGTTGCATTCTTTGAGGATGGCACATGAGCTATCTTGTTCTTGTTCGAGAATGGTGCATGGTCTTCAGAGTAACTCTGTAATTTGTTGGCCAGGGTTGTCCAATTTCCGCAGGAGAATATCTTGACCTTGCTCAGCTAAGAATCTTTCTGCACTTCCTTCATTTTCTTTTTGAACAACCCAGGCTTGCTTAAAAATTGACTCTAAACTCTTTTTCATACAAGAAAGAATGCAACAAAGAACAACAAGCACAACAAAAATAACAGCAAGGAAACTAATTCCTTCTATCAATAAGGTTTTCAACCATCCAGTGATTCTCCATTCTTTAAACTATTTGTCAAAAGAATTTTCAACAACAGTGAGTTTCTTCATATTATTTTGCAGCTGGGAAAGTTTTTTGTGAATGGATTCAGAATGATCAGAAAGATTCATACTGCACATTTCTTCAAAATCTTTGCAGCCATGTCCTTGTGCTAGTAACAAAAATCAATGGCTGCTCAATTTTGTAACACAGCATGTTGTACACTGTCAACATCGGTGGTGAGCTCGTCTAACACTCTGGAGGTAATGTTGATTCATTTTCCTGTCCAACAAGCCAATCGTTTCAACTGAGTGAGGGCTTTGGCAGAAGCAACTTGTGGTGTAAAAAGTGAAGCTAAGATGGCAGATGGCCGTTCCCAAAACTGAACATCATCTTTACATTCAGCACCCAATTGATCTACACTGATCTAATGCATTTGAATTTGTGACTTATGTTGAGCACTTGATGGATAGTAGGGGCAAATAATGTTAGCTTACCAAAGTAGCAGGGTCCTCCTTGTGCTTTTGCAGGTACGGTAGGCCAAGCTCGATCTTCACAAATGAGGAATACTCCTGGAGGCAGCATTTTTGCTTTCTCTGCTGCCTTACCATACCATGGAATAGACCAAATCCAATTGTTACAGTAACCAGTAATGTTGAAATACCAGGGGAATTCAGGGGTAATCCAAGTACTGTCATTTTTTGGCCTATGAAGTCTGAAACTGCCTGAAACAATGTCCCTTTTGTAAAACCAAAAAACCGAATTTCCTGACATAGATCCTAAGATACCAAGTTCCTGAGGTTCTATGCCTGTAATATTCAGCCCTTGAGCAATCCTAACTGCTTGAACTCCTAAAGGGTGATCAAGATATATTTTGCTTGTTGTCAAAGGCCCAAATTCTTTCATTTGTTTTAAAGGGACTCCAATTAAACAAGTACGAAATGGATTAGAGGGGGTAGCTAATGATAAAGAATGAATCTTGCCCTGTCTTGTGGACCCAGGTAACCCAAACATTCTTCCCTTCAGGCAGAGTATAAATTGATAGAATGCTGGGAATACAACAACCTAGTAGCATCATCAATGCCCAGGTTCTATAATTTCGTGAAGTGAGTGACATTCTTGGCATCTAATCTCAAGGATCTGGGACTTCCTTGCTTGTTGTACTTGCTGAATGGCTCTCTTCAGCGCCCAAATGCATAGACATTCATAATAATCATTAATGCTTCCAAAATCATTAACAGTTGGATAACAGGTCTGGTAAATAATGCACTCAGCAGTATAAAAGATATTATAATTGCTGTTATAGCAAGTATCACATAGGCTACCATTTTCTCCAGTAATAACTAATACAAACAAATATTTCTGAACACACACCACATTCAAGTGTAAGCACTAAATACCCTTTGCAGTAATCACAATATCGCCTACTATTTTTAAAGCAAATAGGATTCAGTTCCCAGACTCCCCCTGTTTTTTGTTTTCTTATTATGTTTTCCACTAGAAATACAGGATCAATCTTTACATGTGGGAGTCTGATTTCTTCTATAAGTTGTTTGATCAATATCAGGATCACTTGCTGTCGTCTCGCCCAGAAGGGTTTCATGGCTCTTGTGGACTGAAGCTGGTGCTGGGCGAGTCCATTTACTTGGTATCCATAATTGTCCGTGATCTGTGGAGACACAACTATAACTTCGACCAGTAAACAACAAAGGACTTGGCCCTTCCCACTGACCTGAAGAGGGGCTTTTTTTGGGTTTTTTTTTAATACCGTAATTGAATTTTGGGAATAGCTTTCATTTTTGTGCCACTATTATGTATTACAGCAGGAGGTTGTTCTGCTCCAGTGGCTAAACTAAGGTAATTTAAGGTAAATAGGGCCTTATTGAACCTATCTGGGGATCTGTTTTTCCTGGTACTTTTTGTTTGATTAAATATTCTTTGAGAGTTCTGTTTGCTCTTTCTACTATAGCTTGTCCTGTCGATAAGTGTGGAATTCCAGTTACATGCTTGACTCCCCATTGTTGCAAAATCTCTCAACTCGAGTCCATATGTACGATGTTGCATTATCGGTTTTCCAAGTTTTTGAACAGCAGCAGCTATCATAGGTATAGTTGGAGCTATAGCAGAAGATACAGCTTGTGCAATTATCTTTCCTTGCTGTCTATCTTGAGTTTGATTTGCTAATTCAATCATATCTCCTACTTCAGCGGATATTGGCAGAGTAGCTAATAGTGATTTAGTTTGGGGATTTGCGTTTTCAAAGGCCAGCATTTTAAACATGCTTTGTTTGGCTGCTTCATCCATGTCAGGTTGAGCACACAATGCTGATGTAAGTCAATTGATGAAATGAGTACATGGTTCAGTCATGCCTTGTTTGATATTAGTAAAAGCAAGTGAAGGGCCTTCTCCTGGTACAGCAGAATAAGCTTGTCTGGCAGTGGAGGCAGCTGGATGATGTAATGCAAGTGGATAATTCAGCTGTTTCTGCATATCTGCATATCTTCCTCTTCCTGTTATCATTACAATAGTGATTCCATTTAATTGATCATTTGGACCTCTATGTCTAGCATCTTCTAGAGTGGCTAGACGATACCATTCTCTTTCCCACAGAATTTGCTGGAATGGTGTAAGAAACATTCGTGCAAGATTTCTACAGTCATGAGGAGAGTTCACATTAACAGTGTGAATCCAATCTAAAGCAATTTGTCCTGGTTCAGATTTTATTCCTCTTTCTTTTACAGTTCTTTTTACTTGCTGTAAAATCTTCCAGTCATGTTGTTGGTAAATGTTGGGGTTGCCAGCAGTGATACGGAGGGCAATTGCCCCAGCAGGATGCCAGTTCCCTTTAATGATGGCTTCCCACATAATTCCAGACCATCTTGAGCCACTTTGATGCTGTGAAGGTGATGGCTCAGCATATGGAGGAGGACAGAGTGATGTTGCTGATGGTGCAGGGTTGAGACAACATTCTTTTTATTGTTTGAGTGGGTTGACGACTGTTGATTTTTTCTTTTGGCTGAGGATTGTGGGTTTTTCCTTCCTCATACAACTGAAGAGAGTGTTCCAGCCAATCTTGCAATGCTTGCATTGCTGTTTCCATTTGAATTTGCAGTTCCTTCAAACTTAATTTAATTTCTAGTTGTTGATCTTCTTTGTCTGAATTTTCCTCTTCTTCTTCATCTCCCGGTAAAGCAATCTCCTCTGGAGACAGAGCAGATGGGATAGGCGGGTACAACTTTGGCTGACAACTGGACCTGCCCATCTTGTCTGTAGCTGTCTGAGGTACTTCTGGATTTGGGTTCAGCTCACTTCTGCCTTCTGAAGAGAGCACATTGGGAGCAGTCACAGCAGCAGCACCTTCACTTTCACTGGATTCATTCTGTTCACTCTGCTGTAAGAGCTCTCGCACACTTGAACAGGGTTCAGTTGCAGACATGCCTTTTACAGGATGCAGATGCCCAACATTACAAAGCAATCCCACTCAGCTCGGTGCTGGAGGGAGTGAACCTGTGGGGGCATCTGGAGAGGTGAGAGCCTGCACAGCAGCAGCAGCAACTTTAGATTTGGGTTTTAAAGCTTGTAAAGTATTTATGATCGCTCTCCACGTTTCCCCACAGCCAGAGAATTGTTCTTTGCCCTTTTTATTAATTGTATTGTCCCACAAGGCATCCCTGACTTCACACCACACAGCCCACTCAAATAATTGAGGGGGGGCAGAAAGCAGTCCTGCTTCTCTTGCCCATAAGACGAGCTTATCTAACACTTTTTCAGCAACTGCCTCTCCTCGCTTAGCAAAGATACCTAGAAACAGTTTTTTCGCTGCAGCATATTCAGGTTCCATGCTTGCAAGTGGAAAACCAGAGAGAAAGTAGCGATCCTTCCTACCTCAGTCTGTAGTCACTGACTCCCGGCTGAAAATTCTGCTTGGGGTCCTCCCAGCCTCACTTCTGATTTGAAGCACCACGGCTCATCAGCTTTTCACTGCAACTATCAGCTTTTTGCTCATCAGCTTTTTGCTCCAAATTATCAGCTTTTTGCTCTGAGATGTCGCTGGGGTCCCTGTTCGGGGTGCCAGATAAAGAGAGTGAGGGAGAGGGGATGAGGGGGAGAGACAGAGGAAAAGAGAGGAGCCCTTGGAGTCAGAGATCAATCCTCATGGAGCTAATGATCAATGCTTGTTTATTGCAAATCTGAGGGTACATTTATATGGTAATGCAGGGTTCAGCGACATGACAGCACATTTGATTGGTTACAAAGTACTATGTATAAGACAAAGAGCTAACATATCTTTGGTCACCTAGCATAGCTTGGCAAAAGTGTCAGCAGAACATCTTGCCCCATATCTTCTCATCCTCAGAACATCCTGTTTCACATCCCTTTTCCTTGGATACATCTTGGCAAACTTCTTCATATTGTTTACCCAAGGGCAGCATGTCCCTGCTATCAGGCACGCATGCAGGGTTGTGCAGCTTGCCTCTATCTAGTGTCTGCTCAAAATGCTCTCTACAATTTGAGCTTTCCACCACAAATCTTTGCAGTATGCTTTCATGCTAGTGCCTGCACAGCATCCAGTTCCTGACTGTGGTTTAGCACACTGGAGTGGTTTGCTCTCATCTGGCACAAAAAGAACAGGGATCATGGTCCTGCAGTGGCCCAGGTTCTGCCATCTACCACACTTTTTGTCATCTTTGCTCTTCAGCTCTCTTGAGTAAAAGGCAGCAAGTAGTAGCCTCTTTCTCAAAAGCTATATACATATTGCAGTAAGAAGTGTCAAACCTGAAAATGTTTAGCTAATTGGGGACCACAGTTTTCTTTGGTTTATTTTAATAAAAATATTTTTAACAAATCTCTGCTCCAGCTGAATTTCAAGTGCATGCAGTAGATCAGTGGCTTTTCTAGAAACAATTACCCATATCAGTTAGTGTCTGTATTTGCTTTAACAGAATTGTCTGAAATAGCCCGCCCGTCATCTAAATTTAGACTTTAAAATACAACTAAAGAATGCATGGTGGCCTAATGAATAGCTAGCCAGTCTTCCACAGGATTCTGCCTCTGAAAATTAAATTGCATGTGAGCATTAATACTACATCTCAAAATCTCATTCAGCTGCAGCCCTGGTCAGCATACATTGGTTTTGGCTATTTTGTTTCCCTGATCTATTTGTCTCTGAGACCTTTTCTATGTTGTAAAATATGACAAGATATTTTATTGTGAAGTGATTTTTAGTTTTGGCTTAGGTAATGACAGCTGTATATCAGGAGAGATGACAGTATTATGTAAAAATGAACATATACATTATTTGGCAAGGAAAAAAAATGACCATCTTTCTATCTCTTCCTTCACAACTTAAATTCTAATAGATGTCATCCATTTAAAATTCCTTTATAGCAATACAGAATGAACTACAGAAAAGAGAGGCAAATGTTATATATGGCAAGATTTCTTTGTTTCCCTGATGACTGGAAATATGCATGGAGTACTACAAAGCAGAGGTCTATATTGGAAGCAACATGGCACTTGCCTCCACAGAAATTCAACAGCTAAAACAAAAATGAAAGGGAATAGACCTACCAGCTGCTTAGATTCAGCAGTTCCACTACTTACATGCTGTTCAGTAAGTTTCCAAAGAAACATAGGCTTGGATTTCTGTGAAATTTATCTTGCTGAGTTTATGAGGGATGTTGGGAAGGAAGGATGAAAAAAATCAGAATCGCCTGCAAAATAACTCCTTCTCCTCTCCCCCGCCCCATCCCAGCAACATGAGATATCAGTGGCAGAAGGTCATAGAGAAAATTGCAACATTATCTCCTGTGCCTTGAGAACTTGGGTCCTCTCAGTGGGAGGGTGATAATAAAAAGCTGTCAAAATTCCATTCATGGAAAACTCCAACATTGCTAAATCTAGAACAAGGGCAGTAAATACCAGAACTTCATGGAGAAAATAAGTTCTGGAATTTTAAGGTTTTTCCAAAGTGAAATGCTAATCCCTGGCCAAATTCTGCATGTTGTTTTTTGGTTTGTTCCCCTTGAAAAAATCAACCTGAACAAGAACAGCTTGTGCCCTGTTTCTGCAAGCCTGGGAACTTCAAACTCTGAAGCCCCTGGCCTGAGCTGGCTCTGCAAGTTTCAAGGCTCCCTGAAGTGCAGCTTTGAGTCTGAAACTCTTGAGTGAGATGTTTCTGTGGTGGGGTCTCCATGAAACCAGGTACTCTGGAAGTATGGTTTCCCCAAACTAAATAAAATTTTGTCAACAGAACCTTCTCAAAACTGAACAACTACTACAAAAACTTCTTAGTTTTGAGTATTCAGATTGGGAATTTCTGAGTAGATGTAGTTCAGATCCTTCAGTGACTTCTCTTCAATCTGCTGAGTGCAATTCACATGGCCAGGACTTAGATCTGTCATTGGGTTCTTGATGTCTTCCTTAGGGTGTTTTGCCTCTTTCATGTGCTAAGTCCTACTTCACACATTCCACAAACTGTGTACCTATTTCCCAACTAAATGAATGCTGGTTTTCAATGGTAAAAAAACAGATAAAGATATTTATCATCAAAGCATAAGACTGGAGTTGCATAGAAGTTCCTTACTGGGGTATAGGTGGTCCTATTTGGTATTACCTGAGAAACTGAGGCTTGCAATGTGTGTAAGAGGGGGATAATGTATTATTTCAGTGGGTGCTTGGAAGAGCTTAAAACCCATTCATGTTTTTGATTTGGGGAAGTGTAATTGTGGGTGGCACTTGCCATTCCTGCTTTTACCAAACACGTATCTGTTCCTTCTCCATTCCCTCTCAGGATACACACCAAATGCTACCCAATACTGTAGTGCTCCAGAACACCATGTTTTAATGTGTCCTTCTGTAAATGCCAGTAAATACAACAGTATTTGTGTTAATTTCTTTTTTCCCCTAAATCAACAAGCAAGGATTCACCAGAATAGAAAAAAATACAGCACTTGGGCTAGGGCTCAGATGCTTTCTGTGATGGTAAATCAATTGAAATGCATCAATGCTGAAATTACAGTGGGAAACATCTCTATAATCTTTGTGTGTTACTGAAGCACATTCCTGTAAATTAGTCCCGATGGCAGTCATTGTACCAATTCAGTTTTAAATGTCAGATCAAAATGTTGCCCTAGATGGTGATATTTGGAAGGCAGGATCCTTTAAAGCAGGTTTTTCAGACATATTCAGCAAATTGGAAGACAATGGTTTCTAGATCCATATTAAAATAGAGGTGACTTTTCTTGTAAATAAGCATTCCTGTTTCTATGATGACATGAAATGTAATGACTTAAATTAGTTGCCCCAGCCAGCTTTCATTAATAATCTACATATAACTTTTCATCATATGAACTATGACTATACTTGTGTCATCTCCATAAACCACTTTAAAGCTTTCTTAAAAACCTTTGTCCTTCAGAATGATATTAGCCAGGTCCTGGAATGGCAGAAGGAGAAAACAAAAAGGTGTTTCAACTGCCAGCCAAGAAGCAGCAATTTGAGTACAACTGGCATCCCTGCTGGAGTGGGCAAGCCCCAGGAACAAGGGTGCAAGGAGAGAGGTGGTGTTGGGTATGTGGCACCGTCTTGGAGAGCCATGTAGGGAGACCTGGAGACACCAGAGTGGCCCCCCCATTCCTCGACAGATGATGGGGTGCTCATGGGCTGACTCTGCACAAGGTGTGAGCTCTTCAGCTCAGGACAGGTCTCCGTGAGGCTGCTCTGCCTGTGTGTGCCCTGCCAAGACAAAAACCCCAGGAGCGGTCACACTCTCCTCCTGCTTACTGCAGCTCTGCAGTCAGCCCTCTTCTTTCAACAAAAGGCTGTATTTACCCATACCCACTCCCATCTGGCCTTCAGCAATTAATCTCTGTGCCTCAAAACTGCAACACATTGTGTGATAATTTGTTATGTTAATCCCATGTGTCAGCGATCCATTTAGAGACTGCCCTGCTTATCTTTTGGAATAAACCTGGGTTTTGCAGCCCTGAATACAAAGAAACAACCACGTTATCTGTCCTTCATATATACAAGGCTAAAATTTGAATGCTTCTGTGCCTATGGTACTGTGTTCTTACCTGGTGTCAGAATTTTGGAGAAATATAATTAGGGGGACCTAACTACGCATTTCAATTTGCAAGCTCCCTTCTTCTTTTAAATGCAAATTTCTAGGACAGAAGCAGTAAGGTATTAAACATATTTATACTATTATAAGCCACTCTGTCAACAGCAGAGCTAATGAAGCTTGTTTTCGTCCTGACTGGACCCAGCTGCTAATGCTACCGAATCTTTCAGGAACACCTTTGAGACCATTTCTGCCTTGGGTGGTGTTTAAAATCACCCAGCCAACTAAAATGTTGCTGAGGAATCATGTGAATGACAGTCAGGAGGGGAGGGAGTGAAATTAATAACACATTTTTTCTCATAGAAGCAAGTTGGAACCCCTCTTACTAGATGCAGCAAATTCAGTCCTCTAATCCACCTTGTTTGTAAAACCTGGATTCAGCTTCTCTCCCCATTCCTTTCCCATTTAATGGAGTTGTAGTGAGCGAGTGTGGGGGCAGTTTTTAAGATGGTCTGTTCTGGTTGTGAAAGAGATTTATGACAGATAAACCAGTACAGTGTGAAACAGGGCTGTGTTTTCCTGGCACTGCTGGGAAGAGCTTGTTGCTGCTCCGGGCAGGCTTCCCACAGGCAGCACCTCAGTCTCCTGCAGGTACAAAGAGCACGCTGGTGCTGACCCACCTGGTGAGCACACGTTTAAAGCAGGGGGAAGGGAAAAGGATCCTGAACATGTACTGAGAACAGTTTGTGCTCGGTCCCTGCAGCCAGAGCCTCAAAATACAGAGCTGCAGATACAAAACCTGAGAGGGAAGCAGCCCGAGCTGCCGCTGACTCAGGTGTCCTAAGGCCACTGAGGACTGATGGAGGTCCGGGGGCACTTTTTCCAAGCATTTGGTCCCTCAAAGTCTCTTAAATTTGGCTTCAATGGCCCACAATTGCCTGAGTACCGCTGAGGATCTGGAGTGAAATGCACACAGTGTCTCTCCTAGAGCTAAAACCAGCTCTTCTGAAGCCTGCAGCAAGCCATGGATGTCCTTCAGATGAGTCACATCAGCCTTAGATCACAACTAACAATTGTGTTTTTTTGGTTCTCCATGTAGCTGAATGCCACCCCTTTCAGGTCTGTGATCAAAAAAAAAAAAAAAAGAAAATATGAAACTGATCCAGCTTATTTTATTTCCTTTTTAGAAAACATTTTCCTCTCTCTGGTTTCAAATTTCACTTTTGCTACAATTCATTTTAAAATAAGTTCGGCATATCTGAATGCTGAAATGGTGGTTCAGTTTTTCTCCTTTTCAACTAGATTAGTTAGGCCACATTCTGACTATAATGAAAAATATTTTCCTTGCTCTTTTCCTCTTTTTTCTAACAGAATGAAATGTTTCTCTGAAATAGTGTTAACTAAATACAGCTAGGCAATACAACAGCACGTTTCATTATTTCAGGTAGCCATTGGCATCAAGGCACAGTTAAGGATTTCTGTGCAACCGCCTCTGTGTTTTTGTTTTTAAATTAAAGTTTTCTCCTTAGGGCTATTGCAGCATTGGTGTTCCTCAGACTGGAAAGAATTGAATGGAGGACTGAAAACCTGAGAAATTGCAGGAGGAGCCGTGGGCTGAATAATATGTTCCAAATATGCTCTGTAATATCATAAGAGTAGTAGCTTTTTGACTCAGAATGAGGACTGGATTTGCCAAAAGCACTAAGCTTGGGCCCAAAAGCTGAAGTCCAGACACAATTAAAATAACAAGGCTCCAAGCTTTCCTGCAATCAGCCTGCAACTTCAACTCTTGCTGCTTTTAGCTTAATGTCAAGCTTCCCTACCAAGTGTTTACATGTCACTTTGCTAATCAGGCAAACACAGAGGCTGCAAATCAAAGAGCAGCATCCCTGCTATCAGTGTCTAGCTCTATAAATCCGGCCTGTCCTCTTCAAATGGCTCTAGGTTTGCTTTCCCAGCCTCCTCCTTGTCTCCTCCTCAGGGCTTCTCAATCTCAATGCAAAAGCAATAAGGCCTTTTCCTTAAGGCATGTTTCCTTAGCATATCTTTCCTCCCAACCAAAGCACTGCTTCCCTGCTTTGTTTTAAAGCCAGCAATAACCTAGGGGACAGAAGGGCTCATTAATCCGGGGAGAGGCTGCATGCCCAGCAGGGACACGGAGCAGGCTGAGCGGCTCCCTGGCCAGCCTCATGGAGGCCTCAAAGACCAAGAGTTCCCTGACCTAAGCAGGGGTCTCTTTGTGCCTGAGGTTCAGCTGGAAACCTTGCCGGCTGAGAGGGGTCAGCTGCCTACAACAGCAGATGGGGAAAGGCCTTGAGGCAGAAGCTTGCTCAGGGCCATTGAAGCATGAGGTGCAGGCAGGTTTTGTGAAACACCATTGCTTCTTTGAGCTGCCTAAATGCTCTGGTAAACACAGTTTTGAGTCTAGTCCTGGCTAGAGCTCTCCCACCTTCTGGGGTAGCACAAAGGCTGGCCCTGGTGCCAGTGCTGGGCTGGGCACTCCTCAGGCTGCTTCAGAGGGAAACAGCAGGGATGGGGCTCAACCTGCTGCCACCTAGATTTGGGATACCAACCCATCCTAAGCCAGCTACTCAATGACTGTGGTGCTGTGCACCTTGCTGGGAGAGTGATACTGACTTCTGCCAAGGGACAGCAAGAGACCAGAGGGTGAATGCAAACCATAAGCACTATACTCACACCTCTGCCTGACCCACCAGGCAGGGATGGGCAAAAAGATTGGTCAGATAGTTTCAATAGTTGTTAATGAAGACCTGTGCTTGTTACTGAGCTGAAAGAGAGTTTTCAGCAAGAAACAAAAAACAGTAATTTAAATATGGGTTGCAAAAACATGAGTACATGCCTGGTGTGGGTTTCTTGGTGTCCAGCCTTTGTAAACACTGCTGACAGTGCATCATCTGATATATGAAGAAAGCCAACATCAGATGTTTTTTGGCATTCTGAATGCTATCTAGACTTTTCTGGCTTTCATACACGAGAAATTGAAGGTTTGGATCGCAACTTCAAGAGGATGGCAAAGAGCCATAAACCTACACACACCAATAGACAGGAATGAAGTCATAACTTGTAATGATGCTGAGTATTGCAAGATCTTCCAATCAACAGCCAAAAGAGCACAGTGGAAGGAAGAAATGGTAGAGGAATGAATGCTGAGATGGGAACACAAACAAAAGTCAGATTTCTAGGAGCATAATAATATTTGTCTGCTGAGGATTCTGCCTGACCTTTCTTGTTTGTTTTTTCATGACTTAATTTCTTTTATAGAGCAGATTTCAGAGAAGTCTGACACTGCTTCCTTGGGAAAGCAGGGAGATTTATGCTGAGATTATTGCAGGCAGCAGTTATGATTTCATTATATAATACTAAGATTGTAATATTGTGCGCTTACACAGAATGTTTAATGAACACATTAAGCTAGATGCATTTTATTTCAGTTTGTATAGCAGCCTAAATGGCAAAACAGTATGATACACTTGTTTATTTGGAGTTAAAGCTCAGATTCAGTGCCTAAGCATCTGGGGGGGGAATTGGGGGACCATGGTGTGATTTAATGGTTCAAATAAGAGCCTTGTTATTGATCAAAACTCAGGGATCTGTAAACTCAGAAGATTTTCTGGCTGGTGGGAAATAATATTGTACCAGCATGGTAACCTTTCAGACCTTTCCTACACAAAAGAAGGTAATTTTATTGAGGGCTGTAGATACTATCACATTTTTCATGTTTGGTTAGTTTACATAGCGATAACATGAAGGTTATAGGGTGAATTGTACAATTTTTAGGGTGGAATTTACTGTGACAGACATAGAATGCTTCAGAACATTTTGATTTCTCCTAATTTTTATTTCCTTCTATGTTATTTGAAGATAGATTCCTCCCCTTTAAAACTGACTGGCTGCAAAAAGTAGATGTTGAAACTGGGTTATTTAATTCCAAAGCTTACTAAATATCTGAGCTGATGGGGCTTTGCAAATAGTAAGACTGTTAGAAGCTCTTGCTTCTAATAACACAGCTACTATTTGGGCTGAGTAAAAAACAGTTGTTTAAGAACACAGAAGAGATTCAGCTTTTGATAGCTTATTTTCATAACTCGTTAGTACAAAATGTGATGTGTTGCACTTCATAACGTTGACTTTGTATCTAAAATAGATCCTCGGCTAAGGAAGACCTGTTTTAAGAAACAGAATTAATTTAGTATTGTGGGGAAAAGCATATAAAAGGCAAAGCAGATTCTTGCTGTGCACTGGCTGTGTGTTTGAATGCCAAGGTTACTGCAATCCCCCAGCTGAAGGCTTAACTCTCTTCCCTTCCCCCTAGCTATGCAGTGGTAAAGGACAGTACTGACTGCAATAAATTAAAATTAAAAAGGCTGGACAAGGGATCCCTCTACCCTTTCTCGGTCAGACTGGCTGCCCTGAAGGATCAGTAGAAAATTCAGCATCTAAGGATTACAGAAATTTAACTATGCAATGCAAAGAAATATTTGAATGTGATGACCCCAGCAGGATCAAAATGATTTAACAGAAAAAAAAAAATATGAGCTCTAACAAAGGACAAGGTTTCTTTTTTCCCAGTTGTATTAGGAACAATTGTGGAGGACTGGTTCTCCCTGGACTGCTTCTCCTCAAGACTCAGTGGAGGTGTCTCTTTTAGCTCCAAGGCCCTCAGTTTAGCTAAGACTTAACTGTCCTTTCAGCTGCTTCAGAAAGGCCTGTTTCCTTATTTAAATAACAATGTTGCTGTTATTTAAATATCTTGCCTGTGTATTTTTCCCTTACCTTTAGGCTGATTTCACCATCACTCAAAATCTTGCTGTGAGTATTGCTCAAGAGCCACCTGTAAGATGCAGTTACCCACTTACCAGGGGCTGTGTGGTTTGATTTAAAAGCTAGGTACCAGTTATTTAGGCTGTGAGACACTTCCAGATCTGTAAAACAATACCTGATAGCTCTCCTAAGGCTACTCATTGTTCATGTCCAACATATGCTCACCTCACAGGACGTCTCTGTCTACAAAGGGCTGTTGCCAGCAGAGCTGCTCCTGCCTTGCTGTGAGCTACGATAGCTCCATCCAGAGCTATTTTTTTGGTAAATTGAAACTTGAAGGAATGGTTGTCTATTGCCCTCAACACCAGGAAGGGTGCTGGGAGAATACTCAAGACTCCCAAAGCATTCTTCACTATTGCACCCTGTTCTGCCTGGGGAGGAAAGAGAGGCGCAACCTGTTCTGCAGGACATTCTTACTCTGCTGTCAGGAGATGCCTGCCAGCTTTTGCCCTCTGGAAAAGATCAGGATGGAATTATTTAAATGACATTACTGATATGATAATGACTTTCCTTACTTCCCTGACACCCCTTTTTCCATTTTGTGTGAAGACTCCTGTTCAGCCCTTCTGACTCTACCTGGCAACCAAATTCCCAGAGCAAATTCGTCCCATGGGAGCTTGTCAAATTCGAGGCTGCTTACAACACAAAGGACTTCCAGCCTACCTGCCCCCACTCCTTCACTTGCTCCTGGCCCCTCATCTGGGCAGTTCAGGAAATGGAGGCTGCACATATGCACATGGAAGACAGTACCCAAGGGCATGCATGCAATTCAGTTTAGGAGGATGTCAGAATGGCATCTGTGCCCAGAGATCAGCTTCCCAGGCTGCCCTAAGCTGGACTATGACAGCAATGTGGGGTTTCTCCTGTGATTCCAACCATGACTTATAGCTTCTCAGTGGTTTCAGCTCCCTAAGTTCCTATTATATTATGCAACATAATACTGTTCTTAACTTAATGGAATGAAGTTACTGGGTAACTATTTATTTTTGCGATTAGCTTTTACACCTCCTCACAAAGCTTTTAGTTACTGAATTATTCACATACTTCTTTAATTCAATTTGTTTTGACCTTTCAGCAAGTAGAAAAATTAAAAAAAGGTGAAATCTGTGTTATGCCACTATGTTCTGGCATTCACAGCTAGAGAAGAGGCCTGGGCACCAATGAGCAGGGGCACATGGGCTATGCTGGAAAAATATGGCAGGACAAGAGCATTGGTTCCCATGAAGAAAACAGAGTATTTTATCTTCTCAGAGGAGCAGGTTTTGACATTCCTCCTGCTCACCCAGTGATATATATCTCTTAACCCTAGATACACTTTGTTCACATTTTTTCCCCACAAAGTAGAGGATTGACACTGAAGTTTTTGCTATCCCTGCCACCACAGGCAGCTCTAGCTGTGCTCCAACTGTGAACACAAAACACATAAGCAGGGCCTCGTGCAAACCTGCCATACCAGTCAGAGCTGTGGGGCAAGGGACCATATTAAAAATAAGCCCCTGAGACATGGAGAGCAGGGAGAGGGTGCTGATGTTATACAACAACCATCCCCAGCTGTTTGGGGAACTAATAGTTGGCTTACCCTTGAGGACAACCAATGTGCCAGGTCCAGCAATGTCTGTGCCAACCAGATGTTTGGAATTCCACAAGGAATATTTGATCCATGTCCAGCCAACCCAGAGGGCTCTGCATCCACTTGGAGTATTTGCACTGCAAGGTGCCAGATTAATGATTAGAGAGATCAACCTCTGCAGGTGCAGCCTGGGTTGTGCCAATGAAATCTCCACTTGGCTCTGCCAGCAGACCTGAACAGGAGTCCAAAAAGCCAAAAGGGTGAAGCAAATCCAGAGGACCATGTTTAAGGGTCGAGCTGCTGGCTGCTGTGAAGGTTGTTCAGCACTTGGCTTTTTGCTGAGAATGCCACTGAGGTAACACTCAGTGCAGGCTGGATGACTGACCTTGGGATCTGCCCTCACCCAGGCTGGTTATGCCAGTTTTACTTTCATAGACTCTTGATGCAGGGGGCCAGAAAAGCCCAGGGGAGGACATCAGCAGCAACAAGAGAAGAGTTTGAATTTTTGTGCAGGTTCTTCAACTGGATGTATAGTTAGTCAGACTACTCAGGGAGGATCCTTTGCTGGCTGGTTCTGCTTCAGATCTCCTTTGCTTTGCACTGGTGAATCACCAGAAAGCAATTGCAATGAGTCTGATAATGAGGCCAACAGGCACTGATAGGAGCAGAGGAGTTATCAGGATTTCTTAGGAGATTTTCTGAAATTAGTTGTTTAAACAGGCATGGGCAGCATTCACATGGATATGTGCACATCAGCAGAGACTGACTCAAATTCCTTCCTTGTCTTACAAGGACCCCCTATTACTAACAGACTTTTGAATATTATTTCTTTCCCAAGAAATTCAAACCCAGTAAGTTGCTTTAAATGGGTTTGGGTCTGCTGATGTAAAATCTATTTTAAATAAATTGGTCTGGACCATAAGGTTTCAGTAAAAATCTCTCTTTAAACAGGATCCTTCTGTTTTCCAGATTGTACTATCAGGATCTAAACTTGTTTCAGTTTTTTCTTATTATACTTATGAATTCTGAACCTCTGAAGTAGGTTCAATTCATACAATAACTTAATTATTTGTTATACAGGCATATGAAGTATGAATAATGAATTGAAAGAATTGGGAAAAAAGAGCCCAAAAATTAATAGTAACTCTGGTTTCTCAAATATTGTCCTAAGTCCCCCCCTGAGGAATAGAGGAAATATTCCAACTCCACATGACAGAGAAGCTCTAATCCAGAGAACTCTCCACAGGACTGTTTTCATTTTGTAGTATATTTTAAACATATGGACAGGGCAGACTGTTAATTATTTCTTCTCCTTTTGGCTCAGTTCCACATACAACTCAGCAAAAGCAGAGCTCTGCAGACTATTCAGTGGACAATCAATGGCTCTGCATTTGCTGAGTGCTGAACAAAATTGATGAAAGGGTGTTGTGACTAGCTCTTGAGGCACTTGTAGGGCCTCAAAAAAAACCCCATCCGTGCCCTTTCTGTCCCCAGCTGCTGCATCTTGCTCTTTCCCTGTTAGTTCAGAGGGGAAACACTTTGAGAAGAGATGGTTTAGTGATCCTACACATGATGTCAGAAAAGATTATTCAGTGGTGCGAGGGGAAATACTTTGCAACTCATGAATTCCATGTCCTTAAATGCTGCTGGATGCAACGTGAGTGAAACGTGATGTGACCAGAGGGCATCCCTGGCTCCTGAATGGAGTGACACATGTAGGAAGATCTGGTTGCAGGAGCTGGAGACCTTGCAGCCCACGGCTGTGTGCAGCTCTCTCGAGCAGTGGCAGCAGCAGAGGACCTGTGATGGTGTCTCTTGTGGCACCTTGGCTACCAGCAATGGCACTGCCATTGGCAGGTGTGAGCCAGGAGACTGCAGAGCAGCTCTCACACCCATCTGCTGCCTCAACTAAGCTGCTTTGCACCATGTCTGCAGTGATGGGGTGACAATGCCAAATAATGATAATAGCAACAATGGTGAAATCAGAAAAAAAATATATCTATAGAGAGGGTGACAATATTAACAAGCACCAAACGTGAACTCTGAGGATGCCCTTTCCCACAGGGCCAGTTCCTCACACAAAGGAACAGTTTGTGCTGGTCTTTCCCAGTTCCTCCTCCCTATGGTCTCTCTTTGACAATCACTTCAACACCCTGTTTCTCATCTCTCATCAGGGCATGGTGTGTGCTGCAGCAGTCTAGTGCTTATCCTTGTGTCAGAGGACCAAGTAATGCATCTACTTTTACCACTGGGTCCTAAAATTCAATGAACACTTAATTACTACAGTGTTCTATTACCAATGTTTTTATTCTGTTGCAAACATTTTCAAATGTAGTGAGGATAAAGTCTCTGCCTGATATAGTTTGTAGTCTGAACATAATCTGGAGGAAAAGAATGAACAAAACAAAGTGTTGGAGTAATGGTTTTAAGATGACATAAAGGAACACTCAATGGTTCCTGTGCTTAGTGGCTGAGAAGAGAACACATCAAGAAGGAAGGGAGAGCCACAGATTATGGAGCTATTACTCATTATTAAATATATATTTTGCACTGTTACAACCACCGTGAGATCTAAGCATACCTTGTAACCAATAACAAATTGAGGTGCACGCTGGGCCTTTGATAGTAATCACGGAAGATGGAGGATTATGTACCCCTGGCCAGAAGAGACTTTGGTTTGCTTTCAAAGAACTGTGGGGAAGGTTAATATCAAGTTTAACATAATTGTCCAAATTAGATGCATTAGTGGGATGGTGATAAGCATGACTCACAGTGCTCAGATCTGCCTCGCAGATACCATACCTTCTCTCCCCTGTGTTTCAAGTCAGAAAGGAGTAGTAGCCATGTCAGGTTCAAAACTTTCAGGGTAGCTGGGTCTCCAAAAAATATTCTTATGGCTTTACTTGCCAAGAAATTAAATGTTACTTTAATAAAGTGGATGAAATCCCTTCCCCTGTCCTTTTTTCATCTGCTCTAGCAATTTTTTCTAGACTGAGCCACTGATGATATGCTTGTACTCGCTGCTGCTGCCTGGCACATACCCTGGCATTATAACAGCAGTTTTCCAAGGATCTCCTCATGGCCAGGGAGGCAGGACCATGTTCGATAGCCATAGACACCCCAAGCCTCTCCTGCCACCTCTCCAGACTGAATTGGCCATGATGAGCTGGCACTATGATCCACAGGCACCAAAGGGAGGAGCACCAGGATGATCTCAGTCCTGCAGAGAAAGGCAGAGCAACTTCTCTGGAGCAATGCCAGTCCCTGGGGCCCTCTCTCAATGAAGCTTACTGGCTGCTGACAAAATGGCAGGGGAAAGACACTGGAAAAGTTATTTGATGTGCAAAGTCCCCAGTTTTGCTGATGCATCAAGGAGTCTCATGCACCCCTCCTCAGCAGCAGCCTGCTAGCCAAAGTGGGGCTACAGACAGCTATCACCTCATGCACACCTGCAAATGCCCAGTATTTCTATGCCTAACTAACTGGAAAACTTCTCCAATGGCAGCTTATGAGAAAGGTTCACATGCTTATTCTGCTTGGCCTTTGAGTCAGACATAATTCCTGAATGCACAAGAGGTGGATCCTGCTCAGTGATGTGCCAGGCTGTTTCCCCCCGCCTCCCCCCCACCAAGCAGAAAGAGCAGGCTGACTTCAGCTGCATGGGATCCCCTACTTTTCCTTTAGACAAAAGTCCCTCACTTTGTCAAGGCATCTTGGAGAGCACATAAGGTGTTTCCTAACTGGGACTGCAGCAATGCTAATGGGATTTACTGAACATGTTGATCTTTCCTCCCATGCCCTTTCTTGAAGGATTTCAGTGTGAAGCAGCAAATGAGAGGGGTTTAGGATGGGTTCTCCTTCCCCTCCCTGGCAGAGCTGGCTGCAAGGCAGGCTGTGGCCTCCGTGTGCTGGGTAGGTCACAGCACAGCAGGGCACAGCACAGCTGGGGTGCCTGCCAGAGGGAGATGCAGATGGGGAAGCACTTGCAACATAACATCATGCCCTCAAATCATTACAGACAGACAGGCCAGTGATTTGCAGTCCTGTTCTTCACTGCACTTTAGCATCTCACCCCTCAAGAGATTTGAAGGGAAAATGAAAATCCAAAGCCTGAGTGCTGGCAGGCAAAGCTGGCAGTGCTGAGCAGCTGCCCAGCAGTCTGCAGCACTATCCCTTCCCCCAGCAGCCACGAGCTGATGTGCCAGGCTCATTCTGATCCTGCCTATATTCAGATTTCACCTTTATTTTCCCCCCATTTTTTTATCCTTAGGCAAAATTTAGCTCTTGCATTTGCTGAGCTCTCCCCAGTCCCAGCAGCTGGACGGTGCAGCCCTCAGCCCCAGGACAGCTGTCACCCCCCCTGCTGAGAGGCAATCAGTAAAGGGGCTTCCAAATATGCAGAGCAAGAGATTTGGATCGGCAACAAAAACATTTAATGCAAACTTGAATGAATATTAGTTTGGAACACTGATTAGATCCAGAAATAAAGGGATCGATTAGCCAAATGTTTGGGGAGCCAGCATTTTGTATCATTTATTATTTCTCAGCTAGCTTGAGTTGGAACAGAGACTGATTGAATAATTGAGTATCACTTTGTCGCATACCAGTCCTGTTTGTGTCAGAGGTTTTGGCTTAGGATCTACAAACGATTTGGCAAGTAACCCAGCTAGCTAAATATGACCTTTTCCTACAAGGTGGCCAGGGAGTACAACTAAGGGGATCACAGTGTGTGTGAGGGAAGCTGTTCCTGTTTCTCAACAGTGCTTTGTCTGCATGGTCCTGACTGAGTGTTGGCCCCAGACAGCGCAAAAGCATCATTCTGTAAGTTTAAAATGGGGACACTCAAACAGGAAACTCTACTCCAGTGAAGGGAATACCCAGGTAAAGGAGACCCCACAAACTCACGGAGAGGGAGTGTTAGCGTTCAAAAACACATAATCACATAAGCGATTATATGCGGTGCTTTTTATTTAAGAGCTCTGGGAACCGGGGTAGTTTTCCACCCAAATCTGATTCCGACCATACATTCGAGGTGAACGTGTTTTATACTCTATCGTTATATAACTTTCATGTTAATTATTAAACTTATATTGTTCTATTGTATACACAGATTTCAGCTAAACATAGCTTCTCATGGTTCCCCCCTTAAATTTCTAACATAGTTTCTCATGATTCTTCTTATGATTATACAATAATTATATTTAGTTACTAAACAATTACCACATCTAACAATTATATCATTTATTGTACTGCTTACGCAGGTGCAGTGATCTGAGAAAACACAAAGCCTAACATTTTCAAAGTCTATCTTTAACATTTTCCAGGGCTCCACTATCAGGAGGAGTCACTGAAGAGATGGTGTGCCTGATGCAGATGGGGGGCAAGGGCTCCAGTGGAAGAGAGAGAGGCTGGAAATACAGGAGACCAGCAACAGCAGACACACAACACTACCCAGAACCAACTTCAAGGAAAGAACTCTCTCCCCATTTCCCTCTGAGATCTGAACTCAAAACACTTGCCTGCCTACATATAACGCTGGGTTGGGAAAACATGTTGAGGTCTACAGAGGAAGTTCACTATAGAATGATTTCTCTGCTAGAGAAATGCAGATGTAAAGGCAATGCAGGAACAGGCCTGGTTTCAATGCAAGGCTGCTGCATGGGTGCCAGCCCACTCCCTCCTTGCACAGCCCCTGCACTTTTGAGGATTTTTCTGAGGATTATCTTTTATCTGCCTCTCCACCAGCTTCTGCAGAGCCCACACAGAGCAAGGCTGCCACACCAGTCATTATTATCACTCACTGGAAACTAGGGGTGTGGGTGACTTTCCTATTTATATTCAGAGTTTGTCACTTTGAAAACATCCTTCTCACCTCTTATTAACTGTCACTGGATGAGCACCAGTACCTCTGTGACACTGGGCCATCTCAGCCTGTGAATCCTAAACTATTAGGATATCCTGGTGAGAAAAAAGGGTGATTGCAGCTGAGTTTTGCCTAGTTTGTGGCACTATAGTGTAAATCACTGGAGGCAAAACTACTCATGGTTTCATTATTAATTTCTTTTGTCTAAAAAAGGAAAGACGTTGGTGAACAGCAAGAGCTAACTGTTCACAGACTAAAGAGAAAGAAGGTGACATATAATGCACTCTAGGATGTAATTATTCATGTGACAGTAACTTGAGTAGTTTCTGTCCTCTGTAAGACTCATTTTCCAGTAAACAGGAAGAAAATGGATTGAAGTCCATCCAAGTAAATCAGTGGATTTATTCAGTAAATTCATGTGTTAGGATGTACGTGCACTGCAGTATGCTGATGGGAGCCAGCTTCCACGTCTGTACTTCACCAGGCACTCAGGTAACTGAGCCATCACCTTCACTTCAGAAGGTTTCAGGTGTAAGGTCCCTGTCTTGCAAACTGTCAGGTGGCAACTTTCTAGTCAAGGCTGGGATGAGAGGCAGTGAGGCCTGTCAGAATTCTATCTTGAACCCAGTATCTACAGTGTGACAGCTAAATGATTCCATTGGCATCCCATCCTGCTGCCTCTCACTTCTTCCAACCAAAAGAATAGGTATTCAATAGAGCAAAATGAAGGAGACACCCAAGTAGGAGGGAAGGACAGCAGGGAAAGGAAGCAGCAGAGCCCATGGCTGTCTATGAAGGCAAGGCAAGAAATTACTTCTGCCACCTGTGCTATGGTCATTATAGCAACACATGCATTTCACTTAATGTGTTAAAACAATTTGACATTTTACTCTGATCCAGTTAGCCATAACAATATTGTACAGGTGCTTAAGACAGGTCAAGAGATTGCAGTGAAGAGGAGAACAAATGCTTCTCCTGGCATACTTAACAAGTACTGGGTTCAGCAGAGAAGGCAGACTGCCATGGAAGAGATTCCAGCATCATTACCTACCTGAAGTCTTTCAGCAGCACGTGAAAGTTGTTCCACTGGTCTTCAGCTTATGCTAATGTGGTCCCAATATTTATCATCGCAGATGATTGATTCCATTCTTTGTAAAAGAAGATTTGCTTCTGATAGTACACATAAGGCAAAAGAGTGTAAAATCAATCTTAAAAAAGAGATTTTTATCAGTGTATTCTAAAGGATACAGAATACACTTAATGATACACTTGCAGATGGGATGTTTAAAGCATCATGTACCAGCATCTTGCATTACAAAACTCTGGCAAAGGTATGGAGGCAAGCAGGATGCATAGATACATCTTTAGATTCCTTTGCCAGGCAGCTGGACCAGCTTAGAACAGGACTTTCAAACTCTGCAATCATATCTACATCTTTCATTCCTGCAGAAGCCTGTCAGATTAAGGGATGTGATATACACTCTTCTGTCATAATAGAAAAGGGTTTATATGAGTTTTGCATTAAAGATATGATAAAGCTTTAAGAGGTTTGTACAATTGTATGCTAATCCTCAGCAAACAGATCAATATCAAAGTAAAAGGCATAATGTTTTTGCAGAAGGATGGATCAAGATGGATGTACTCGGATGAGAGGCAAAGCTACAAACAAGTTGTCAGGTGATGCTTGTAGTACAAAATCAAATAAGGAAAAGCAGGTATTTTTCAGGCATGGTAAAATTTTTTCTGTTCATCAGGAACCATATTAAACCTGGAACAGTCACATTTGATCATTTGACCTCTCTGAATTGTTTAACACATCAGGTTTCTGAGTAGCTCATTGCTCAGTGTTGCTTCATGGAAATTTATATTCCCCGGGAGAACGCTCATATACACTTATGAACATCATTAAAAAATTAAATAACATTTAATCATGTATGTCATGCAGAATTTATCAGTGACGGTGGATATTTCTCTGAGTAGGTTTCCCTCTGCTGTAAATCAGTACACAGAAGCAGAATAAAATATGTTAAGATGAGAATTACTCTCTAGTGTGGAGAGAGCATAGCAATCAAAAATGATGGTTCCTCGGCTGAAAACAATTGGATTTTGCAGACATGCCCAGAATCTGCTATACACTTGTGCCCTTGAAAAATATATTGATGGGATTACTGACTAGTCACAGCTTTCAAATTAAGAATATTTCTGATCTATTTCACGGGGGAAAGGAAGGAGCAGGAAGAGGCCCTACAGGAAGGACCTGGTGTGGATAAGGCCCTTAATGAGTTATGTGATTGCACAGAGTAGCCTGATAAACACAGTGATGAGAAGAACAGGGGCATAGTTTAATACTGGCCTTGACACAACAGATTAATTTTGTAGGCACAGTAGATTGTCTTTCTGTAGCCCTGGGCTACTGTCTCCCTTCCTCCTTCCCTGCAAGAAATGTTCTCGGGCTGCCTGCAGCCACTGACTTGCATGTGAGAAATTGCCAAGAGAAACACAGGGAGCAGAGGGCACAGAGCAGCTGGTCAGACTGGGAGGAGCAGTAGGAGGAAGAGGAGGAGGAAGAGGAGCGGGATGAGCAGGTGGGCTGTGTGCAGGAAGGCAGGAGGAGGATCCAGGAGCTGGGCCTCGGGCAGGAGGGAAGGGCAGCTGTGGCCACCTCTGCCCCTGGGGTGGGCAGGGCTGGTGTTCACTGTCTGCCCTGCATTCCCATATCACCATTGCTCGCTTGGCAGGTCCAAAGTCACCTCTTAAAATCTCCCCAAACTGTCACAGCCCTGCTAACCCTCCAAGGTCGCTGAATGCAAAGCAGGTAATGCAGCCATCTCCATCACTGTCAGGGCTTGGACAAATCTAAAGCTCTGGCTTTCTCAAGTTCTCCAAAGCCCTGACAGCCAAAGGGGAGTGGACTGCGTGCTGCTCCTTTTGTTCTTGAGCAAACACTTCCAAGTTCCCATCAGATACACATCTGCAAACACAATTAGGCATCCATCACCAGCAACTTAATTTGAGCAGAGCAGCACAGGTGTGTGAGAGACACCAGTAGCCTGAATAATATATTTTCACTAGCTTCAGCAAATACAATTCTCCCTTTGCCACGGGAGCAATTGAGTCAAGTACTAAAATATGTTCCCACCCATACAAGCACTTTCAGGAGAGTAAAATACTTTGAGTTTAGGGTCCAGTAAGTCTGGGGTTATGTGAGCACGCCCTCCTTTTCAGCATAAAAGTTTTGTCTCAATAAGGAAACAGAAGAGGAATTTGGACTTTTTCCAGATTTTGCAGGTGTCAAATACACTTTGTCTCAGCAGACAGCTTCACACTCACTCCAGAGTCATTGTATACACACACACACACACACACACACACACACACACACACTCTTACACCAACTATGCACAAGGGAGACCATCTGTGTCTGTGCTGCCAAAGTGGCATCCACTTCCTCAGCAACTCCCACATGCGGCAGACACCTTTGATTTTCCACACTTCACTGTACACCACACATGACGCAGGCTCAGTTTGTTCCAAATTCTTCAGATATATTATATTTTTGTGAGGGATAAGTACTAGAGGTCTGAGACACGTAACACACTCTGCGCATGTCTTCTACACACTCATTTCCATCCAGGATTCCCTGCCCAGAGATACAGGGGGCATTGTGAGTAGACTGAGTAAACTACAAGCACAACTGGCACACTCTACAGCCTGCTCACCACAGCCAGCCCACACCATGCGCTGGATAGCACAGGGGACTCTGGGCAAAGACGCGGCCTGTGTTGCCAGTTATCACCAAGAACCCTCCTTTCCCGAGATCTGGGAACTGGAGATGGCAACTGCTAATAAACAAAGTGCTTACTTAGTTTCCTCCACCCTTTTGAGTCAAAAAGGAAAGGTAAAAGCAGAACAAGCAGTGGTAGGTGTGTGATGATGGGGTTGGCTAATTGAGCTCTTTGGCAATTTCAGAGGTACGCAACTCCCCAGCCTTGGTGGTGGCACGTAATCGCATATTTGCACGCTGGTGTGAGGCAGCAGAAAGTTACCTGCATCAGAACTCAGTTATGGGTTTCATTCTGTCACTGAGAAACTTGTTTGGTAATTCCTCATAACGCCAGGATTTTTAATAATGTTTTCCAAAATCATTCTTCTTTCCAGGGAAGCCTTCCTGACACAACCAATGTGTGTTACAGGGAGGTTTTGCCCTTAAAAGTCTTTGCATTGTTGTTGCATTCACAAAAACAACAAAAAAAACCCCTGGGATGCACTGTGTCTGATGCTCAGTAATGACTGGACTAAATACTTGAGTTGGCTACTGCCCCAGTAGAGCTGGACCCCTAAGACTCTGTAAGAACCCCAGCATGCTTCTTTCTCCACAGAATCTTGGCATGGGTGGGGCTTCCAAGTCCAACAACTCACCAACTAACCTTATCCAGAAGAAAATCCAAATCCCCTGATTTAAGAAAAATGTACTTTATGTATTCCTTGTTCTGGCAACTCAGAAAGCAGCTGGATGAAATGTTATTAAAGTTATACCCCAGTCCTGCCCTGCTGGCTGCAAATTTCCATACTCAGCTTTTAGATGAAGGACACATTATAGCCCAGATTGTAATGGGTGGGCAAAACCAAGATGCTTGCAAGGAAGTGCACGTTGCCATTTTAAATAGAAGGGCTAATGTGGGGAAAGCTCTCAACCAGATTTACACTAGAAACAAAGTTTGTACAGGCAGAAGATGCCGAATTCCAGGACTTGATGACAAAAGCCTCTTACTGTAGGGCAAACTAGAATACCCACTGGTGAAGCTCTGTTCAAAATCTGAGCTCTTTGAAGGTAGCCACTATTTGCCTTGTGTGCTAAAGAACGTGAATCTCAACAACAATGAACACCATGTAGTTTAAACATCTGGGTTAACATCAAGATTTCTATTGCTCTGAAGTCTAAATGTGTCACCATAGTCAAGCTCCTTGACCAGCCTGAGAACTGCCGCAGCCTTGTTGATCTTTAGCCATTGACTCTGTTTTGGGAAAACAACATTAATAGCTGGGTTTCAGAACCACTTCTCCCCTAAGCATTCAATGTGCTTTTGCCCTTCAAACAGGGTGGATAGGACACACGTTCTTTTGTTATTGTTATTTCCAAACTAGGTCTTCTAGGTGTGTCTCCTGTCTTTTGTAAATGGGAGTGTTACATCATGCAGCTGAGCAGCTATCTAGATTTTAATTTTTTTTCTGGTTGCTCATGCCCACAGCACCTCAGCCTTAGCCACAGAGAATAAACTCCTTTTTGTGCATTCTGCTGCAATGCCTGCAGTGGGTCTGAAGAGAGTGAGAAAAGAGTAAATGTAGGTTGAATTTGTGGGGAATTGATAAAGCTAAAACTGAGGAGCAGAAGATAAAGGAGAATGTGCTCACAAAAGGTCATTCACTTCTGAGTCTGTAAGGGGCTGGGCTTTTTAGTCTGTTTCCCAGCCTCTGAAAGATAAATGGCTTTTTATCAGGGTGTGCATGATCCCCCATGAGGAGACCTCATGCTGGCTGCCCTCTGGGGATGCTGCTGCTCTCCTGGCCAGGACAGGACAGACAATATCCCAGCAGGTCCTGTAGCTCCCAGCCTATTGTCATCCATCTGGATGCTGAGATTCTTGCTCAGCAGGTTTGGCAGCTCATACAGCTTCTCATAAGATACTAGATAATTGCTCCTGGATTGTTGTGTGATGAGTAGGTAAGATAACAGGACTATTAAGCGCTGTTTCATCACCACCCTCAAACCAGTATACCAGATACTTCCTCTAAAAGTACTGTTTCATCCCAAATCTAATAAACATATCTATTCTAAACTCCATCTGCTGCTACAGCCTTTAATTGATAGGAAAAATGGCCAGTGTTAGATTTGACAGCTCAGGCGTTAGTTATCATATACTAGGATCTGTTAATTACCTATTAAAAAAAAGAGGTAAACAATTGGTGTTTTCAGTCTGGGCAGATACAGTAATGATTTTTCCAAGCCTTCAAACCAGCTTCCTTAATGTTTTCCCCATAATGCATTAAGACTCCCATTCAACAAGAACCATGAACACATGCTTAATCCCAGTGTGACAATGGGTAGCTGCTGGCATTAACTGGAGATGAATACCTTGCTGAAAGAGGGCCTGGGAGACCCAGGAGCAGCAAAGCTCTGTAGACCTGTCTTTGGCAAGGGGAGGCAGTGAGTGGCTGGTCCCTCCTCACAGTTGCTTCAGACTGCAGGTGAAATCTCGCCTGCCAAGGGCAGTGGGCAGCATTAGGGTGTATTGCTTGGCCTGGCAGCTCTGTTTCCCCACTGAACTTCCAGCTCATCCCTGCCACCATCCTCACAGTACTGAGGATAACAGAAGCTGGAAATTGCCATTTTAAAGCCCTTTTTTGCTACAATCCCCAGCCTTCTGTGGCTGTTGGAAGGTCAAACCATATCCTGCCTCAGAGAAAACAAGAGGTCACATCAGTGGCAGTTTAGGAATCAGCCAGCGTCTCCCAGCCACTTGCCTGGCTCTGGGCCAGCAGCTCCATGGTTTCCCTTGCTCTGCCACTGTGCAGCACCCAGGGCAGGCCCTGCCAGGAGTGATCATGAGGCTGCAGTCCTCCCATGCCACAAATAGGTCTCATACAGGTTAAGGGTTGCGTTAGGCAATGCCAGAAGGGCTGTGCTGCTACCTGGTACCCACCTTGCCACAGTATTGCACCCGTGCGCAGGATCTGGGCACAAAGCATTTTGCAGGAGACTCTGACATCATCTGTTGCCTCCCAAACTGCTGGTAAGGTGATGAAGGGATTATTATGGATTTAGAAACAATACATTGGCCACCAAGATCATCATCTTTGGTTAGACCATGCCCTCTGCCAAAACTCAGCTAGCACAGCTAGCCAAAAGACTGGAAAGCTATAGTTTCACTTGTGGAAAACCTTCAGAAGCTTCTGGGACCTGATCCATCTTTGAGCTTTGCTGGTAGTGTGGAAAGTCTGCAGAGCAAACTGCTGCAGCTCTGTTAGCTGATGCCCTGTGGCACTTTGCTGGTGGGAAAGTGCTTTTGTTGATACAGTTTGTTTCATTTTAGGACTTGCAAGAGAGCTTTTTTTGCTGCGTGTCTCTAGATTAGACTGTACAAAAAAGCCAGTATCCACCTTTCAAGGACAAAAACGATTCTGTGAGACATTTCAATCTCAGGATAAGTCTGCTGGATTATTATCACTTATAATTAATTCCCTGCATGCTGCGACATTCCCTGCTGGCAACCTCTTTTTCATCTGTAAAAATACTGAAGAGTTGTAGGCAGCAGGAAGGCTTGCCAAGACATCTGTATCAAGGTTGTTAGTATAGACAAGGAATATGTGTGCCACACAGGAGGCCTGCTGTGTTTAAAGCAGACCCATTCTATCCACACTATATCCTCTCCAGGGGAATGGCTATGGCAGCAGTATGGTATTCTGTTTTCACCACAAGCTTTAACTCTTTATTGTTTATAAAATAGCATAAATTTTGAGCCCTAATGCATTTTTAACTGCAAGTTGGTTAAAAAAAATAACTACCAGAGTAAAAGTGCTCTGAATTTGATCCTGTAAGTTATTTTCATTTTTAATGGTTTGCTCAGCTTCTCTTTATACATATCTAAACACACTCTGAGTCTGGACCAGTTTGTTGCTTCCTGTGTCCTTACACCCAGCACATCAGATATACTGAACGTTTTGTACCAGCTGAGCTTAACAGCAAACATATGCACCACGCTGAACCAGCTGAATTCAAATGTTGTGATAAACAAGCTGCCATCAGAATGAGAACACTTGCCAAATATCCCACTAGCCTGGGTGCTGGGCTGCAAAAGAGGAGAGCAGAATCTGAGAGCTGTTTAAATTCCTGCACTATTCTTCATTCTCACTGCTGACTTACCTCACATTTAGACTTTTCCCATAGGATATCCTGAGAAGAACCATGCTCTTTACTTTAGCAGTGGTCTTGGTGGTAGGAAGGCCAACTTCTTCCCCAGAGGCACAGAAGCTGACAGGCCCATGTGCTAACTTGCAGATACGCACAAGTATTTAATGGGCTCACTGATATGGCTTTGCAGTGGAAAATAGACTTGAAGAATTTAAGGGCGAGCTCTGATTTCTATGTTCTGGTGGAAAGCAGTGCACATCTTTTAAAATGCTGGAAAGTGGAGGGGGACCTTGCCCTTCACTATTTCTTCACATCCTTTCAACAGTTTGGATGAGCAGAGTATGATCTGTCTCACATTTAGCTGCCATGAACTATTTTCTATGTTGTCTAAGACAGAAATTAGGCTAAACTAATATTGGTCACCTTTTTTCTATTCATTTAAATAGCAGCCCACCTCTTATGGTGTAGATTATGGTTTTTTCCCTCTGAAGGCAGTGGTCATGTTGTACTTCCACACTGGTTCTGCTGCTACCAGGATCAGCCTGGACTTGCTGAGATATCCTTGCATATTTGTAATGGCATATGCATGAAACTTGTCCCCTTTTAATCAGACTTATGCAGAAAAGCACATTTTATAATGGCAGAGGGAATTCTCCAATGCATTTAATGTCAAGGTAGGTCAGTCAGACTAATATTAGCTCTAATTGCCACTCTAACCATTCTGATATTCCTTACCTGCATCCCCTTTCTTGCCTGAGGCAATATAAATAATAAAATATTTTCTATCTCATCATATTGGTTCATTGAGTAACATAAGGGGATACATTCAGCAGCAGTAGCAATTTGTGGGCTTGGAGTGGGCTTGACCCAGGTATTATTCACCTAGTCTGTGATTCAACATTCATTAATAACAACTCTATCTACCAGATCATCTGGCAGTACAAGTCTAATCCAGATCGGGAACAAGCCCTCAGCTGCATTTCTATCAGGTTAGTAATTGTGTACTTTAGGGAGTCTGTGCCAGCTTGCACCATCATCATGACCTGGCAGCCCTGGTGTTGCATTCTCCCTCTTTTTTCAGTGTCTCCATGTGACTGAAGAATGCTGTCCCAGTTGCATTGAGAGGATGCTTGGTGGTGGCATCCCAAGAGACCATCCTTCTAGTTCCAAGGACAGGTCATGTGTAGCTCCAATGTGGTCCTGCAAAAGGTGTACAGGGGAAGCTCAGCATTATTGTCAGCAAAATATTTCCAAATCACAGTAAACAGCAGGATAAATCCACACCTGACTGCATCCTTACATTTGGTAGAACTGATTCACTTAGATCCTGTTGTTTAAGCTAAATTTCCTGATCCCTTGTCTGTTGGTGAGTACAACTTAAGTGTTATATGTGGCCACCCTGCTTTGGTGCACAAATTGGACTACTAGTAAGATAACTTTGGAGCCCAGAAGAGTCTCTGTTCACATTCTTTGCAGGGTATGAGTACAGATGGATAGTGTGCCTGGGCTTGTTTACATGGGTGCCTCCAGGGCCGGGACCCTTTGGAGGAGGCTGATACCTACCTCATGTCAGGATCTTGTGGATCACCTTAGGCAGCAATTGAGTTTGGTCTGCTGGCCTGCTAAGCTGCACAACCCCTGATTTCCCTTACTCCTGACTGGCTAAAGCATGTGAAACCAGCACATGTGCTCCTGGTAGTGAGAGCAGTGAGGTAAATGGAGACAATGTATGTACTGATGGCCATCATCCATGCTCATGTCTCCCCTTCCTTTTCAGAAAAGTTCAGCAGCCTCTAAGAGATGCTCCCACAAAACATCATTGTCCTACTCAAGTGCTGTGTTAGGTTGCAGCTCGTAGTGCAGTCCAACTCTTTTGCCCCAAGAGGAGCAAAACACTCAGTACCAAACATCATTGCCACTGGCTTTTCATGGGGTCATGTCAGGGAGTTAATCCAACAGTGTTTGTTCAGGGTGCTGGAACAATTGTGTGGGATGGTATGGCAGACTGTATTATTCCATAGGTTTCAAGTGACAGCCAATTGCATGGACTTGTGTCCTGATATGTCCATGCCAGTACCTGTACTTGGGTTCAGTTAGGATGCAGTTCAGATGTGGAAGTTGGATTCTGCCTCTGCAGGTGTAGACGGAGCAGTGGAGCTACACTGCTCATGCTATGTGTGAGTCCAGGCACTAACACAACTGGAAACTGAGGCATGTTGGCAGCAGGAAAGGAGAAGTATGATCACAGTTCATGCCTCAGGAGTGTGCAAATAGAAGAGGAAGTCCCTGGGTCCAAACCTGCTTACAGAGCAGAGCAGCAATAGCCAGAGACCACAACATTGGTGTGTAGATGGCAGGAAAAGGTTATGAGAGGTCCAGTCAAAGACCTACGGACAAAAAGCTTGCGGATCTGCTGAGAAAATATTATCAAACATGAGCACTCCAATCAGTACAGTCTCTTTAGACTGATAAATGGATTAAAATAACACATATTTTAATTCAATACATATTTCTGACACAGCACCAGGTACCCAAGATTTCATTTATGGACTGACAGAAGCATGGCCTGGGAGCAATCCAAAGCAACTGATTTGGAGCCACTGAATATAAGTCAACTTCTGTTTTAGAAGCAGAGATCAGATACTCCAAAGAAATCTGAAACATAAGCAAAATGCAGTAACATAAATGTTAAATGTGAAATACATAATTAGTCTAAATGCTAAAGTAAGGAATTTAATATTAATGTAGAAGCTTAGAAAAGGCTAGGAGATAAAAAGTTGCTACAGATGATTAGTAGGAAGAACTAAGTGTCTCCTCATCTTTTTTTTTATTCTGGATGTTTTTCAGAAATAACTCATCAGATCATGTATTTAAATGTCAGAAGAAGGCTTCACATCATTCCTCCCACCTCATAAAAAGGAAGAAAATGGACAGGGAAGGGAGGTGCTGGTAGGATTTGTAGGTTTGTCCCTGAGCTGTGATGGAACAGTTTCGCCATTGTGCTGATTACTGAAGGCTGAATCACTGGTGAGTAAATGGCCCTTGCCAAGAACTGCAAATGTTCCAACCACTGCAAGAACAAAAGTGTGCAACAGAGGCTCATGTACAACTCTGGATAATGCCCTACCTTGACTGGGGAGAAAGGGGCTTAAGAAGTGATTTTTCTTCCATGGACTTTCCACTGTAAATTAAATACAGATGCACCTTCTCTTTCTCTTGGAAGACCAGAAATCATTGGAAGCTGGGAAATTATTAAAATAAATTAAAAATAACTCTATGCAGGCCCCTAAACACCTGGACTTCTTGTTCAAGGCCATGGTGACCCCTGCTCTGATCCAGAGTCACTGCTCTTCTTTTCCTGAAGCAAAAAAAAAGCAATTAATTTCATTTTGAGGCATTTTCCATTATCTTTTTCCTATTAAGGAGTCCTAATCTCATTTATTGTCTCTGAAACAATCTTCAGCCTTGCATATGGCCAAAAACCTGGTAGAAATTAGGAATATTTGGGCTATGTGGAAACATATAGGGTTTTCTAACTTAGTCTAGAATAAATCAGTCTTTGTTGGATTTCACAAGGACATTCACCCATACATTTCTGGATATTCTTTGCTGGTTTGTTTATCATCAAATATTTAGGTTATATTTACTTTCCTATGAACCCTCAATTGATCATAGCCCTTCCATTTGACTCTGCTCATTGCACACTTACACAAAAGATGGAGTGAGGCTGCTGCTGGGAGATTGTTCATTTCCCAGCTGCAGAAAGTTTAGAGCAGAAAGTCAACCAGCATACCTGACAGGGATTTATCAGGAACTTGTGTAGCATTAACTAAAACAGATGGACAAGAAGCATGCCCTTAAAAAAACCCTTAAAAAATCCCCTACCCAATCAAAACCCCAAAACCACTAAGCTTTCACAGACTGGCATCAAATAACAAAACCAAACCATCCTCCGGAAAACCCAGTGTTCAAAAATCTAAGTGATTATTCCATTCAGGGGACAAAGACATTAAATTGACAAAAGCAGAAAACTTTCAACAAATCTTCAAAAGATGCCTTAGTGGCCAGCTCAACTGCACTATGATGTCCCCGGAAAATCTATCATGTTTCTGTGCAAAGCCCGGTTTTGAAGTCACTTTTATTTATGTAAATAAATAAATAAATAAAATATTATTTATACATTATGTGTGTTTCTATGTACAAGCACACATTTTAAAAAAGGTTTGTATTTCAGCATCCTTTATTCTGCCTACAAAATGTCATCACTAACAAATTTTGCAGCATATCTCTGCAATACTTCTGCCTGTTCAGAGAGGACAGGGGCTGAGAGAATTGAAAAATGCAGAATGTCCTCAGGGGCTCACTCCTGGTCATAATTCATGCAGTTTGCTGCAAGAGATGTGAGTAACATCTCCCATCTTGGCTCCACCCCAAAGAGTAATGACTTTCACTTTTCATTCTCTTTTGACCTAGGTTTCAGACACTAGGAAAACTGAGAGGAAGCTTTCATTTAACTGGTTCTCAGTTCATGTAATGATTTTGGAAAATAGCCTCTTCACCAAAAAAAAGAAATTTGGTAATTTGTTGGTTTTTTTCCTAAGCTGAATAGCCCAAACTTTATTACAACACTGAGTCACTTCATGTCCTTTCTTAGAGCATGTATTTTTCATCTTCATTTAACAACTTAAAAAGTTCATAAATATTCTGAGGGAGAGTAGACCACACTGGCACTGTCCTGTGCATTTACTCTTGCTTATAAATATACATGCACATATCTGTCTTCTATGTGTGTGTATGAATGTATATATGGGCATACATATATACAAAAACTGGCAAAATAAATAATAAGTGTTGCAGCATATATGAAGGTATGCAAAACCTTACCTCTTACAGTAGAAATCTAATATATAAGAAAGCCAAGTTTGCATAACAATTTGCATCAAAGAAAGACTGCAATTAAAATTTGTATTTGCTTCCTATTTTTATAAGAGACTTTTGTTAGCAAAACATAGTATTTCACTGCCCACACCTGAAATTTTACCTATTTGTTAGACATAAGACGATATTGGCACAACAAAACAAACCAAACGGCATATCTTCTGAAGAAGACTCAAAGGTGAACACAATTCTGCAGTCAAGCAAAATTGCCAGCACACGCTTTCTCTGTTGTTCCCAAAATAAGTGAGTTGTCAGTAAAATTCCAGTTCACACAAGGTCATAAGGAGTTCTCCCTCCAGAATTTACACCATGATTTGAACAGAGGGAAGAGAATCAGAATCCATACCCTCTTCTTGATTGTGCTGGGAATACTAAGAGGGTGCTGCAGATGATGGTCCCCCAGAACACAGATCATCACAGACACCAGAACAGGTTTCCCCTGGTTCATTTGAACAGTTGGAGTTCATAACACAGAAAGTCAAACAGGATTATAGACCTAAGGAAAATAACCAGCTAGCCTGTCTAAAATTGATCCTGCAGTTTGGATAATTGTAGTGCTATAATAAATAGGCTGCTTTGTTTTCTCATCCATGCTTGTCTACTGCAAGATTTGTTGAGCTTTCCCTTATTACAGGCTTACAAGATTTTTTATCCCACTGTCCCCCATTTTCTTTTTTCCTTTGTATGCAGAAAAATGCCTGTAAAATATTAATCCAAAATCCAAGTCGGTGCAGGTGAGACCACCTTGATAACTGCTTATCATAGCAAAGACCCAGTATAATTTCATTTAATGTGATAAGCACATAAGTCCCATTTTTTCTGACAATCGCTTATCTGGTGTTTCAGTTTTATTTTTCTTCTTTTAATATTCTTTTAGGTTAAAAGGTTATTTCTGTCAGATCCACAGTGGGTGGATAAGATCAATAAAATATTCATACCATTCACAAAAGCGCCAGGCTTTACTTTTATTGAAAAATGTAGTAGTGATGTGTAATAAGCATTCTCCCTTTGTGGAGGTGGAGAAGAGCTAGTAACATTCCAGAAGGCCTCATTTTTCTGCATTCCTTCTGCATTTTAAAGAAGAATTGCATCCATTCTCACTTGCTTTTCAGTTTTGATTGAAACCAACAGACACAGGCAAGAAATTAAACCTCCACAAATCTGATTCTGCATTGCAAGATTTGTTTATGCCCCCTACTTTTCACTTAGGTTTGGAAGCTGTCCCTGAATACAAAGTTGGTCTGTGTAGTAGTCACTGTCAATACAGCTGGTTTGCTCATATTAATTAGGTTTTATTTACTGCATCATCTTTATTGTGATTGCTTGGTGGGTTTTTTTTGGTTTGATTTTTTTTTAATGTTATAAAATATGCTAGGCATATAGCATTGTCACATAAACAATCCCAAAAATTATCTTGCCTTTTGGGAGATCCTAATTTTTCAGTGCTGACTTCATTAAGCTAGTACTCCTTTTCTTTTCACCAACCTTTTCCATTTTCACTAAACCATCAGTGGCAGGTCCTGGAACCAGCCCCTCCCAACTCTCTCCACATCAGGCATCACACAGAGGAACAGGTTTCCATACCTAATAACCTGCAGCTAAAATATGAATCTTTCACGTGCTAATGAGCATTTATGCCTACCCACCCCTATGGCATGGGAGTGTGTCAGGGGGCTGCAGTGATGTTTGATTTGATTTCCAGTGCATCCCATCTGGCCACACACAGGTTGCACTAACAGGTGTCAAAATCCCTCTCTCAGCACCTCCAGGGGATCTATGCAGCCATTCCCGAGCAAATTCCTCTTAATTGGCAGACCTCTTACAGGTACTTAATTGGCAGACCTCTTACAGCACTGATGAAACAAAGAAATTAAGAAGACAAGAGCATGAAATGAATGGGCTGTACAACCGCACTTGGCCTGTGCCCTTTCCCAGCCTCAGTGCAGGCATGCCTACCCATTTTATTTGCATAGACAGTCAGGGGTCAGCCCAAAGCCTATAGATCATTTAAGACCTTGGGCTGGCCTTCTGGGCAGGGCTGAATTTTGCTCAGCCAACATCTTTATTATCTTGGAGTAATCTCCAATCTCTTGGGTTTGGTGCCACATGCAAAAATACCTCGGCTGGGAGGAAAAAACCCTCCCTGATTATTTGAAAGATCTAAACAGGGTGGAATTTTCTTTTTCCCTAACATTATCTATATGACATATATTTCATTGTAATATTGATCTCTATCTGTTAAGCTCATACTACTGCTCCCACCAGAGTCTGTGGCTAACACTCCCTTGATAGTAGGAAAAGCATGACATCAACCTGGAGGGAGTTAGACCTCTGTGGAAAGAAAAGCAATTATAAAAGAATTTTTATTTCATATCTATAGTAATAAAAAGGAACAGATCAGATAAAAATGAATTAAAGGAATGTGAAAGCTTCAGGTCTGTAGGTTATTGCGAGATTATTGTGTCTTTAACAGTCTCTGTCTTAAATGTTAGACTAGGAAATCAAAGTTTGATCCAGCAGTAAATCATCTGGTTAGCACAAAATCTGATGCATTTAAAATCTGGCTTCATAAAATGTCATTCATTGATGCAGGATAGAGAGACTGCCTGGTATGTCAAACACCTTCAAGTAGGTCATCTTTCAGGGATTAGTCTAAGTTGCTATCTGTTGACATTTCACATGTGACATCATAAGCTTCTTAAAATGAATGAAATTCTGTTTCTTTTCTTTGCTTTTTTTTTTTTTTTTAAGGCAAATGATGGCTGAAAGGCAGAAAGATTTGCAAACCAGGTTACTGATTTTTGGCAGCCTCATATTTGAAGTATCCACTTTAACACAATCTAAAAAGTCTGTTTGTCAGCAAGCGAGTTTATTTTGTTCTGAAAATTAGAACATTAGACCTTTTATCTCAAACTGGAAGTCAAACCATGAAACATCATAGTAATGAACAGTGTACTCTGAGAATCCCAAGCCATCTCCTTCCAATTAATGATATGTTGCCCTGTTATTTGCCAGAAAAAGACCAGTTAGGAAGATGGATGTGAGCTAGATGCTCTAACTTTCAAAATCAGTTCTGCTACCAATTTCTTGTGTGCCCTTGAGCAAGATAACTGTATGAGGTGTTTCAGAGGTGCTCTGCTGGCCTGTCCCTTGGGCATTACAGCCCACTTGGAAAGGATCTGCAAAGCTTCCTCCTACTGCAGTGGAGCACTGTCAGCACAAGGAGTGGGAGTTTGGCACCATCCCCATGTAAAATTCACCAGCAAGACCTACACAGGTCTACAGGGCATAATAACACACAGATTTTTTTTTTTCCAGATTATATTTCAACAACCAGACAAATGTCCCCATGAATGTCTCTGAGTTGGGCTTTCTAATGGAGCGGCTGAAAAGTACAGCAGAGCTGCAGCTTATTTTGGTTGCTCCTTTCTTGTTTGTCCTCACAGCAAGCACAGGCTCTGGTGTTGAGGACAGTGAGAGAAGGTGAACTGCACTGGAAACTGAGGTTTTTCCCTGGTAAGGGAAAACAGGACAAACTATTGTTTTATGATGACCAAGACTAATAACTTCTCTGAATGCATTAAATAAAATTGAGACACATTATACAGGAATGTTTCTTTTTACTGTAGGGAAGCAGCATCTTTTTATTGTGTGTTCTAATAATTTCAAGCCATCATGTTGGCCATCTTGAATATAGTTAAGAAAAATATGCTTCTGGAACAATTTTCTTTTTAATACTAACTGGAGAGGAAAGCTAGTGTGAATAATGGTACACAAGTACACTATTTATAAATGTGATTTATTTATACATCCTTTGTATATTTGTGTATTCATTGAGACCCTAATTTCTCAAGGAACTTATCTCTGTATCTTATTTACTCGTCTGGAGTGGCTTCCCCTTTTGAACCAGTGACTAAACATATAATTGTTTAGAAACTCTACAGACTTGCCAAAATATGAACTCATGCACAAGGAAGGGGCAGAAGTTCAGATTTCAATCTGGCCATGTGGGGCGGCACGTGCTGTCCTAAGCTGCTCTAGTGAAGTTGTTCCTTTTAGTTGCTCTCCAGAGGCTCTTTTATTGGGAGAGAAAAAAGATCTGACTGCCAAGAAGGAGGATGATGCTGTCTGCAGAGATGTATCAAGGCTCTGATAGGGAAAACAGAAGATTTATTTTGTCTTCTTTCTCTCCCTGTTCTGAGGGGCTGTGGGAGAAAGTATAAGCTGAAAAATGGTAACTCTCTGCAAGGCCATACTTTCCACTCTGGGCCATGGTCTGGCTTTCAACTCACTGTGCTGGGCCACTGATTGCCCCTTTTTGTTATACTTCTTTGCCACTGGAAAGAAGCCCCTAATTCCTGGGTCACAGCCTTCTCCTTTCTTCTGTGGTCCTGCAATTTGTCATCCACCAAGCAGCTGTAACCAGGATGGCAGTTTGCTTTACTGACACACCAGTATTTTCTTGCACCTTAGATATAACTCATAAGCAATATGTCATCATACAGCTCCACATTGGGACAAGACACAAAACACCACTTCTTTTTTCTTTGGACACACATTCAAGGGCTAGTCATCAAGAGAAAAACCATGGATTCCAGGAAAATTTGAGTTTTTCACCTTTCCCCAAAAGAAAGACAAATGTTTGTCATCAGCTGTAGGGAGCAGGAAAAAATGATCCACTGCTTTTGATCTTAACTACACACAATCAGTGTGAAATACAGATTACTAAAGAGTACCCTATAGGTCTCACATGTTGTTTAGTGCTTGGCAGGATAAGGTTTACAGCAGCTTGTGAGCACAGAAGTGGAGACCACATCTTCCTTGCTCTCACTGCTTCCAGGATCATTCTCTTAGGATGCTGACTGGTACCTATGCTGGGAGCCTCCAGGTCTGCTGTGAAATGTGGGACCAATGTCTTTACAGGTGAACTTTACCCTGTGGTGCAGAGGCAAACAAAAGGTGGCTGCATTTTCCCTGCCTGGTACCCCTAGTATCATTCCAGGTGGCTCTTGTGGGGAGCAGCAGCCATGTTGCTGACTTGCACAGCATCATTCCAGGCTTTCTGTTCTGTTCAAATTGCTCCGTGTAAAATGCCAAGACACGCTGCTGACCCAGAGTCAGCCAGTGCAGGTGGTGAGGCAGAAATGCTGTGACTCCTGTGAGCTGAGGTCTTGAGAAGCTGTTGAGCAGCAGCTGTTTCATGCAGCTTCAAGGACACCTCATGATAAAGAGCAATAAGGCATCTTAGAGCCTGACAGCGCAGGTTCTTTCCCACTGACAGCTCAGTATTCAGACAGCATTTCTCAGCACTTTAGAAGTCACAAACTAGTGACAAGCAATCCTGTGAGCATGCACAGTACGCAAAGGACCATGCAACATGAATGGCATGCAAGAAAACTCAAGTTAGCCTTCACTCACCCTATCATTTAGATGAGCTGGAATAGGTCATTGCAAGGAAACTGTGAGAAGATGACTGCTGCTCCCTTCTGCAGAGGTTTGCCATGTGTTATGGCTCATATGGCAAATTGTTCATGGGATTGAGCTTTCTTTGCCTCCTTGGATAATATATCTCATCCCTTCTTCATTCGTTATTGGCCATGGTACATATGGCAAGGCTTGGTGCGCAGAGGGGTGGGAGGAGGTGAGGGTGCTGTGCTCAGGTGCCTCCTGCAGTCAAATCCCACAGCTTGAAAGCCCTGGCTGGGAGGAGGACAGGGTGGCATAGGATGTCGGGTTGCTATTGGCATGTTCTATAAAATATGTCTTTTTGACACATTTTGGGAGATAGTGCAACAGACATGCATATGCCACTTAGCACACTTCTGGGAGCGTGGCAGCAATCCAGTGGAGTTAGAGATTAAAGCTAAAATGGGATAGGATGTTTTTCAAAGATATGTACCAGGCACTCATGTCAAGCCCTATGGATAAAATTTGTAATTAAAAAAAATTCTGCAGATGTTTTGTGATTTCTCTTGTATTTCTCTTGACCTGTATTTTATCTTGATCAGCAGATATTTCTTCTCAGATTAATTATCTTCCCTGTATTCTACAAGGAACTCAGATCCAAACTCCTGGAGGATGCATGCCAGCAGTTTTAGGGAACAGGTGGGAGAATTATGCAGTTATAGGGATATCTAAGCTATGCTTTCTTGCCCACTGTCAGTGAGATTGATTTTATGTGTAGCATCTGAACATTATTTTGTGGGCAAGATTAGTAAAAAAGGTAGTTGCAATTCTCTGTGTATATATATATATTGGGGGGTGGGGGGTAGAGGAGAGTCTTGACATCCCAGCTATAATCCACTCACTTAGCAGAGCTGACTTTTGCCACTAAGCACTCCAGGCCTACCTTCCAGAGAGAGAAAACTGTATGGACAATTCTCTGTATTCTTCCTCAAGGTGTGGCATGAATTCAAAGCACATCTGAAATCCGACAGAGAATCTGTATGAGTATCCTGACAGCCATTCCAGCTTGACACCTCTTTGATGTGCAAGAGTACTGTCAGCACACTCTCTCTCCTCATGCCTCTGACTTCCAGACATGCAAGGCTATGATCCTTCTAGGAAAATCCCAACAAGAGGACAATGTATGTGTTACCTGTCTGCTATTAGAATTTTCCCCCATCCTCCAATTCTGCATTGCAATTGATTGATTGTGTGCTGGCTGGCTGACTCTAATATACAGCATATTCACCACCTCTAATTGATTGCAAGTTCATCATCCTTTGCCCAGTACCCTGAGCAGATTGCTATTGCAATCTACTTATTTCATAATACTCTTTATTGCTCTTTGTCTTCTCATCAGCTTTTCTCTTTCCATCTTCTGTCTTTTTTGCTCCCCTTTTACCCTGGCTTCCAAATCTCTGTTTGCCCATGTCTTTCCTTTTCCTCCTGTTACTTCACTACTCTACTACATCATGAGCCTGTTTTTTTGCCATGGTCTTGGTGAAACTTGTGCTTGCCACAGTGTCCTTTCTCTCTGACACCTGTCTGCACCACAGCCTCTCTGTGTTGTATTATGGGCCTCTCCTCATCCCCTGCTGCTCATGCCCTCAGCAGCTCTCAGGAGACACAGATGGGCTGGCACTGAGCACAGCCCATGGGAATGCAGGGATCTGAGCCCACACCTGAGTGATGTGCAGTCCTGAGCCCTTCCTCAGGTTCTGCTGAGTTGTGCAAGTTATGGTGCACCAGATGAACCAGATGAGAGAACAGGCAAGAGTTAAAAGCAGGCCTTCCTTCAGTGCAAGGAATAAGGTAGCTAGTGTCTGTGCTTTGGAGTGGGAGTACTTTCCTGAACTCCTTTGCTGACCTGCCATCATAAGCACACAAGTCCTGGTAAAAAAAACCCTAAAAATGAGCAGACATTGTCTGTTGGGTGGTGAGCCTCTAGCTGATGAGTGTGAACAGTCTTCTACATGGTAATGGTGCAAGCGTGTGACCTCAGGAGATGACAGCCAGTGGGACTGTGGGCAGCAGCATGCTGGTGGATACACACTGAGAGCTGTAAGCCTCCAGCATGCCCTGCTGCACTTGACACGAGCCCAGCCAGAATGCAGCCCAGAAACAAGCACACCTGTCTTCAGCACTGATCATCAGCGTGCAGAAAGTGCTACCCCTGCACAGCAGGGTACAGCTACTGAGAGCTGAAGCCCAAAAGAGAGATGCTGGGGACAGCATGTTCAGACATGACCCACAGCTTTATGCATTTCATGGATCAGCACCAGGGAGGTTTGTGCATCTCCTCACCTGCCTTCCCACTCCCATATGTGCTTGGTAGCCACTGTGTCCCCTTCCCAGGTGGTGGCTGTCACTGCAGCAATGTGCTGCATGAATGTTACTTCACAGACAGGAGGAAAGGGCACAGGCGACTGGCCCCCAGCACTCCCCTTTGGCTGGTGCCCAGTCCTAGTGACACTACAGAAAACAAAGGAAGGCTACCAGGAACACTCAGAATGCTCAGGGAAAAAAGCCCAAAACCAAAAATCAAAAAAAAACCTGGAAGAATGGGCTCATTTTAATAGCTCCAGGTCTTGCAGTCCTGTATGTCTTAGAAGGAGTTATATTGTTCTTCAACCTTTAAAAATAGTCTTGGGTTTGGAAATTATCATAATGCAGATCTTCCTTTACTGGAAAGTTGATAGCAAGGTGTAAAAAAAAAAAAGAAAAAGAGCAGACAAGGATCTGGAATCAAAGGCAGGGAAGCACTTAGAGATGTGTCGACAAGAAGTGCTATATAGATGCCACATTGAAAGGACTGGCAGATTTCTTCCTCCTCCTGGCTGCATTCATCTCCCAGCACAGTGCTTCTTCATCCGTACCATCCCTGTGACTGCGATGGCACTTTCAGGGAAGACCATGTTTTAAGCAGAAGTGCACAGTCCTATCCACCTTCTGTGCTCATAGGGCCCTTTCCAAAGCAGCAAGGTCCAACCTTTGATCCCTGACCTGTGCAGTGCAGGAAAGGGGTAGACAGCAGGGGGGGTGACCCTTGCTCAAGTCCATGTGTTTTCTACTCCTCCTTCTGACCCATGATGCAAATAGACCATGTTGAGCTTCACTTCTCATGCAGAAGCTTAAAGATATCAGTTCATAGGCTTTAAGCAAATACCTATGGGTGACCAACAAGACAGCCAAGAGTTTTCCTCTTCTAGTAGGATCTGCACTTGCCAACACAGTGCTGCAAGGCAGCACTTTGGTCATAAAAAATTTAAGCTGTTTCTCCTGCCCAGCACATGCCAGAAAAAGCACAAATGAACAGTGCTAATTTCAGTTAATTTGCTGGACTAATTATGTCTAATGAAGAAATGGCACAGATGGGGCAGCTGAAATGAAGGGTGTGCAGAAAGGAAAAATGTGAGAGATCCCCAGTCAGGTCACCTCAGACCTCTGAGCAGGGGAAGAGCAAAACCTCCCTACACCAACCCCAACATCTGCCCAGTGCTGGCGGCTCCCAGCAGAGAAGGGGATGGTGTGGTGACCAATGGGCTGCTCAGGCCAGGCAGGTCACCCTGGTTTCACTGGAGGGGCCAGAGAGAGTGGCTGCTGGCTGGGGACCACTGTGGCTGGATGGCACAATGAACCCTGCAGGCACCAGTCCTCTGCTGAGGAATTTGGCAGTCACCCGTCTGCAAACAGCAGGCAAATGGTCAAAAAGACACCAAAACCTTACCTTTTAAATTGATCTCAGAAGATACAGCAACACGAATTTTGAAATCAAAATCATGGTTCTGACAAATTAAAAATTATCAAAATTTGATTCATCATTCTTATTATTTAACTTTAGGTGGGAGAAGCAAAATTTTCCAGAGAGGAAGGATATATAGTTGAGTTCAGGTGTGATACAAAGGTAGTTTAAAATTTTAAATTACCTCTCCTTTATCTCCATTTTTATCTTCTTTTAAATGAAAAAGAGCATTACTTTTTTCTTTTTTTTTAATCAAATTGGTAGAATTTAGGCTTTGAGCAGGAGAGAAGATGTCTTCACCATAAACAAAAGATGGTTTGTGGAAGTTTGTATTTGCAAGCTGTCTTCAAACAGGTAATCAGATTAAATAAGTGCACCAGATACTCACAGAGAGTTAACAGTAAGAGAGCTAACAATAACACACAGGAAGATGTGACATCATCAGTTTTGATGGTTTCCCCTGTGGTTTTTACTTCTCCTTTTGGTCAAAGTGGGACAACTGTGATTTCTCTCATTTCCACTCTCTTCAGAAATTATGAAAGTGTCTGTCTTTCTTTTATATCAGCATCTTCACTTTGCTGTTGATTCAGAAGCAAATCCAGTTGTACAAACAGATTAAGTCTAAAATGAAACACGGCTAGAAAGCAGCATTTTCCTCAACCAGTAGTTTATGCACAAAACCTCCAAGCCACACAATCACAGAACAGTTGAGGCTGCAAGGAACTTCTGTGAATCACCTAGTTCCCCCTCTTCTGCTCAAAGTAGATGACATATGGGGACCAAAAAAAGTAGAAGAGTGCTCTGCCTGTCACTTCAGTGAAACGTATGCAACAATTTCTGTAAAATACTAGCATCTTCTTAGTGCATCTAATGAACAGTCATTGTTTAGATATTTTGGAATACAGATGGCATTCAGAATTCATAAAGTAGGCCAGAAACACTAATCTTCATCCCAGAAATCAGTAACACAGATATAAAATCAAATGAATACTTGTATACTCATGCCCCAGATGATAAGTTTTTGACATAACAGCATGCCAATGAAAAGTACTGAGCAATTTTCCTTTAAGCAGATTGCAGGACATTGTTTTTGTGCTTGCAAGCCCCTGGGTGTGTGAATCCTTCTGTAGTTTTATAGTTTTCTTAGCCACCAATTTATTTTACACATAGGAGATGCACACTCTTCATCAACATTTAGCTGCAAGCAGCAAGTACAGTGATGTTTTTGAAAGAATATGAGAAGGCAGCTGCATCCAGTGTTTCTACACAGGAACACTTAGCAGCAGCACACTGACATTGGCTGGTCTGTGTCCTGTTCTGAGTCACTGATCCTTCCCTGTGTTCCCTCTAGGCAACCAAGCCCCTAAACATTGGTTTAGATGCAGGATTTTATATGCCCTGGTTTTAGCCACCTGAACTCTCTTGGCTCTTCATGTCTACTCCTGAACTACATCACACTGTGGGAGCCACCAAACACACCTGTGCTTGTGCCCACACATGGCTCTGCCAGAGCAAGCAAGGGCCAGCTGTCCAAAATTGTTTGCTTCAGGGACAGGCAGGCTGCAGCAAGGCTCTCCCTCCTTACAGGTCTTTCTCATTTCCAGCTGTTCCAGATTTATCTGCAGACTCTTTCTTCAGGTTAAGGCACATTGAGGATTTTGGTTCGTGTTTTTCTCACAAGTCACTGGAAGATTTTCTTACCACCTTTCTGTTTCTTGCCACCTCTCTGCCAGCTGTCACCATGCTCAGAGCAGAATCAGGACAACAGCCTCAGCCTCTGTTTTAAGAGTGGACTGTCCTGGGGAATGATGTCTGAGACAATAATGCTCTAGATGTCTAGATGTCTTCTAGATGCTGTACCTGGCCCTATGCTGCTCATTATTCAGGTCTGAGCTTCTGTGATTTCCACTCAAGCAGTGAAAAGCAAAGTCTTGCAGATTTTGGTCTGCTCCAGACATCCTTCTGTGAGAGGCAGCAGTGGAGGGACTGTTGCACAAGCAGTTCCAGCATCTGCATGACAAACAGGACAGCAGAGGCAGTGAGGAAGAAAGTTTTAAGTCACACAAATGACTAAGTAAATGGCTAAGCCACTCCCAAACATCCACACAGTGATTTCACTGCCATGTCAGTGGACACATGGACAACCAGGGATCCTGCCTTCAAACACTGGCAGGTTTGGCTCCAATATAATTAATTTAGAACTAATTACAACTGCCATACCAAAGTCAGATGAGCCTCAATATTATATAGGAATTTAGTCAAATTCAAAAATAATCAGATCTTACCTTATGCATTTTAAAAAGAATCAAAGAAGAGGGATGTCCTCTGTTTAGAAAGTGAGACACATTTGCTGAAGCCTGTATAGTTGTTATTGAAAATGTTAATCTTCTGTGTGCTGAAATAAAACTACCATCTGACAATTTGATTGTCTTAGAAACCATGATTAAAGCTTTCTTCTTAGAATTGTGTTGCTGAATGGTTGAGTACTTAGACAGTCTTCTCTGTGCTTTCAAAAATCATATTGGCAACCTTGAAAATCTAGTTGCTGCTTTTCCCTGCCTTTACCATCAGAGATGCTTATTAATTTGATAAGAAGTTTGAAAACTTTATTTACCAAGAATTGTAGATAATTGATTCTTTTCAGACTTTCAAACATACAATAGACTCTAAAACAAACTTTATAAAATATTATTTGGATAGTAAAGCCTCCCCTAGATTGACCTGCCATGTGCTCATATGCATGCATTTGATAGGCCTGTTTTCACACATCGGATTAGGGAACATAAAAAGACCATGGCATTTCACAGCACAGAATAATGGGGAGGGGGAAGGAGGGGGGAAGGAGGGGGGAAGTAATAATAAATTTCTGAAGATAGTTGGAGTCTGAGAACATATCAACTCTTTCAGGCTTCTGGATTCATATGAAGCAAAACCTAGGATTGCAGCCAATAAGGCAGATGGTGATCTGCTGGTCATCACATCTCCTGGACAGACTTTAGCTCCATTCAAGATGCCTAGGCACAGACTGGTAGGGGTACTTTTTGGTGCTGTGACTTTTCTCTACCCAAGGTAGATGGTCACAGAGATTTTTCCTTCTTCTTATTCTTTTTTGGGCCAGCTCTTCTTGCTTTCCCTAGTATGTGTCCAAAGTACTTTGACAAATCTTTTATGAGGCCTATCTTGAAGTAATGTCAGTTACCAAAAACTTTCAGGTCAACTCCCTAACTAATATCAGCTTTTAAGAATTCTTAATTTAAATATAGTCAGTGTTCTGCTTCCTACAGTGCCTCCCTACTCCAATTATGTACAAAATCCTTAGACAGAAGACCTGTTTGAGGAAACTGGTGTGGTCTTATCTGGCTGAAAGGTCTTGAGATAACATTGTATCATGTAGAGAAAGTTCAGCATAAAAATAGAAGTCACTTCTTAAAAAGGAACTATGATAAACATTCATCACCAAGCATGTGCCCATCAGAGATATTTGGTATGTTTATTTTAAAGGTAAGTTTCACTATGGTGATTTTTTTTTCCCAGAAACAGATGATATACAATGTTTTACTAGCATTCAAATGGGTTCCAAGTCAAGCTGCTTGTCAACTGGAAATTTCATCTTGCAAGAGAAAAGTATTTTAAAGCTGCTCAGGAATGAAATTCACATAAAGGAATAAACTGTATATAGCAGATTTGTATTCCTTAGCTCATCTTCCTGTTCTGGAAATCTGAACTTCACAGCTCTAAGCTGTTGAGAACAGAGAATGGTTGAAAAATATAGCAAATACTGCAAATATAGCAAATACTGTAGAAGTTTCTTCCATAATGTCACTTTCACTGGGAGCTACATTCATGGGAATGCTACCATCTCACAATGCCAGCAGCAGTAGAAGATATTTTCATGAATCCACACAGACATTTACATCATTCTCTCCTTGAATCCCACAGCAAGCCACCTTTTGTCTGAAGTCAGAGCAAACAGAGGAAAATAAATATTGTGCTGGTGAATGTGATTAACAAGGCATAAAACATTATAGCCATGGTTACTCTTAGATGGGAATAGAAGCATAAATGCCAACTAATTCTTTGTCTGTCCTGAAAACCAGGGCTCAATCAACCTGTTGGCAGAACTACTAGTGCTACAAGTACTCCTACAGGGAAACTGTCCCATGACAGAGTCTCTGCAAGGCAGATTTCATCATTTACCCACAATAAGAAGAGAAGAGCAAACAGAAAACTGCTCAGAAACTGGCAGTGCTAAGAAGGAATGACTCCGCAGGCTGCAGATGTAGATTAACAGAGAGAGACCATCAGGAGCTATGACTCAGAGACAGTTTCGAAGCTGTGGTTCCAAGATTTGGGCAGCAGCGTTCTTCCAGAATTGCTTAAAAATTATTCTTATTTCTTTAGTCTCTGCCCTGACAGAGTTTGTCATCTTTATCTCTACCTATGCCTCCTTGGACTAAATGCTTTACTTTGCATCTCTTGCTTGGACTAATTCTTGTCCTAATTCTTGTCCCTCATTTTTAAGTCTTTACTCTTTATGTTTATTCTTCCTCCACCAGAAGGTTTGAGCATGGGGTATTTGATGTGCCAGGAGCTCCTGACTAGGGCTGTTACAACAGTCAGGACAGAGGGAGGCCCAGGCTGATGGACCACTGCTGGAGCTGATGCTCATATCTGTGTGAATTTCTACATCTGCCTGAGCTACAATTCCCACAATACAGAGGGAACATGAGTGTAAGGACCTGCCTTTATCTCCAGACAAAGTGGCACCAGAAGTGTCACTTGTAAGGAACAATCGGACTTTGGGTCACTCAGTTGGGCTCCCTTCCATTAAACCTGGGACAAACACTGGGGAGTAAAACAAATATTCATACATTTTTAGTTACATAGCCACATACATATGTGTTACAGCCAAGTATTAAAATTCTTATGCATCCATGATTTCACACTGACTTTGCGCTGTATTTATATCACTACAAAAGAGGCTTAAAAAATGCACCAGATTTTCAGCAAGTGTAAATCAGTTTAGTTTCACTGCAGTGCATTGCCTTGACTTTGGTGAATTTAATTCAGACCTTAATCACTGAAAGCCCACTGACTTGTACCAGCTGAAAGTCTAAATTTAAGACACTCATAAAACAACTAATGCATTTATCTCTTTGTATCAAAACAAGCTTGGGTGAAAGCAAGCCAACGAGTCTATCTGTATACATACTACTTTCCACAGGACTGCCAAAGTTTTTTTTGTTTAGTAAATGTGGCTGGCATATGAAATTCTCCATGGGAATCAAACACAAAACTGTTAAAATTCCCTCTCTGCAGCTAATTAGTTCTTCCAGTTCTCATCCATATGACTAAGGTTTTGCTTATCTGATAGCTAGAGTCAGAGTTCTATTATGTATTGGTAAAGGAATTATTTATATTGAATTTAGTAATGAAATAACTGGCTGATTTCTTCCTGTCTAAAGGACAGGTCATTTTGTATTTAGTCTGCTTTTTTTTTTTTTAATGCTTTGCAAGAAAGTGCATTCATTTTTTAGAGAGCTACAAAGCAGATTTAATCTGATACTCACTGCCACTATGTAGAAAGCAAATTGCCAACACTGCTGACATAAATGAGCACATAATCTTAGCAACCCTTAAGACCCTCAGCAATCTATTCTGGCTTCCACGCTGGCATTGTGGACTTAGCTGCTAGCTCATCTACCAGACATTTTCCAGCAAGATCTCTCAGGCATAGTCTGAACTTCTAGGATCTCATCTCTGCTTGGTGCCTAAATTTGAGGTTTTTTACTTTACTTGTAACTCAAGTTTTACCGAGTAACTGACAACAGTGTAGTGGAGTCCTGCCTTCAAATGTGGAGCTTTTGCTGCTGAGATTCGAACACACTTTTGCTGACCTCCCTCTGTAACAAAACTCTTCACCTGCAAGTAGTACACCACAGGAACAGATTGTGAGTGGAGAGGTCCTCAAGAAGTCCTTTTTGGGAGAATTTGACAAGGCAAGTGATGTGCTGGGGCTGCTGCTGTTGCTGAATATGGGAAAGGCACTTGCAGCTCCCATCTACCCTCTCCACAGAAATGGAAACTATTTGGATCAGCACTTGCCTAGTTCCCTGAACATATCTAGGGTACTTGACAGGTATTCAGCGCAGGGTGGTGTCTGCCCAGGGGCAGCTAAGAATAGCTGTGTTTACTAACACCTCTCACAAATGACAGCCAAGAGCAGCAAGACAGGTAGCAGGGGGTGAGTGAATAGGAGGAGTCAGGAGACTGCTTCCTCTTTCTGCTTCATTGAGTCACTCAGCATCTGCTTCCTTCTCGCACAATGGGAGTTTCTAAGTTCACTCCCACTTTTGATAGCTGGATGAAAGGAGGTGATGCACATTATGATTAATTTTCATAAGCAGCTATTAGGCTTGCTCACGGCTTTGAAAGCTCTGTCAAAGAGAAAATCAAACTGAGATCATGATCTGACTCCTTCCCCAGCTCTGTAAAGACTCAGAAGTCAGTGGACACTGAACCTTCTTATGTGGCAGGTTTATACCCCACTCTGAGATATGGCAGTTTCAACAATGCAGTCAAACTCCCCGGCTGGGCATGTCAGAGAAGAGTTGGATTCCCACAAGGGAACTTGTTTGCCTGACTTGGATATTCAAATTGTATCAGATAGGATCAGGATCTCCCTCTGCAGTAGGCGAATTTCCTTCTGTCCTGTGTAAGGAATAGTACAGGCATTTGTTCAGGAACATGACATCATTGGGTACTTCTGTGCAGGAACAAGATGAGTGACAAAACAGGGTAGATTGGGGCACAGCTGTGAAAATGTCAAGCAATGGAGGATTCACCACAGCATGACATGAGACTCTGGAACATGCATCTGTGTCTTCTCCTCTTCCTCACTGTTCACACATATGTGTGTGCCATGCCCATCCTGTAAGAAAACATAGTATAATAAATGTGGTGGATTAATCATCCTGAGTTTTTACCCAGCATTCTCTCCCCAGGAAGGCCAGAAAAAGGATATTTGCTGCAGCTGACCTGACTCTAAGGGCCTGGGTGTCCCTCAGCTCCCAGGGATATGGTAGTAGTGAGCTTGAAGCACATCATCTGCTCTCCTGCCCTGCACCAGGCTCCTTTGCCCACTCCAGCCCCATGGGGGCCAGAGACAGCACACTATGAACAGCAGAAACAGTGACTGAAACACCTTGCTCCAGGGTGGGGGACTTTCCACACACAGGGTGTGGGGTCTGGCATGGGATGAGACTTGAGGTGTGTGATATGGGAAGGATTTCCTACTGTTGCTTCTAAATTAAGAAAGAGAATAATTTCCAGGGGTTGATTCTAAACAGTGAGGAGAAGATCTTGTCCTGAAGTGCCCTTTGTGAGTGAGAGCCTCTCAAACAACAAAGAACTTGCAGTGAATGTGGCTTTCCCAGCCTCTGTGAGCATCTTGTTATCAGCTGGAGAAGTCTTTGAAGATTCTAATTAAGGTCTGACTTCACCTAAATATCTGTAGTCAAGAAAGATACAGTAAGCATAGCATGAGCTCTGTTCTTCATAAAGAGGATACTCAGCAAATATATAACTTTCTTCTAGAATGGGTAAGGCTAGGGAAAGAAAGAAAGAAAGAAAGAAAGAAAGAAAGAAAGAAAGAAAGAAAGAAAGAAAGAAAGAAAGAAAGAAAGAAAGAAAGAAAGAAAGAAAGAAAGAAAGAAAGAAAGAAAGAAAGAAAGAAAGAAAGAAAGAAAGAAAGAAAGAAAGAAAGAAAGAAAGAAAGAAAGAAAGAAAGAAAGAAAGAAAGAAAGAAAGAAAGAAAGAAAGAAAGAAAGAAAGAAAGAAAGAAAGAAAGAAAGAAAGAAAGAAAGAAAGAAAGAAAGAAAGAAAGAAAGAAAGAAAGAAAGAAAGAAAGAAAGAAAGAAAGAAAGGGAGAGAAAGAAAGGAGGAAAATGGAACAGAAAAAAATGGAAAAAGCAGAGTGAGAAGAGGAACTTTCTTCTAAAATGGACAAGGTTTTATTTTATTCTACCCTCATCCCTTCCCTGTGTATCTATTACAGGTTCAATGTTGCTTTTGCTTTTTCACTAAGCATTAAGTGTGCCAAATCACCTTGCAAAAATCTTGAACCAAAAATGAGCCTCAATTTTGATTTTGCTACAGTCACTAGCAAATCCATTTATATCAGGGGCTAAAGATCATGGTGGCTTTGCTTGAAAAACATTGCATCAGTAGCAAGAAGGTGATTATAACATGTTAGGCTGGGTTCTTAACTACTTAATTCAGTTTGGGTCTGGTGTAATTTTATTTTTCCACCAGTGGTGTGGAACCCAGAATAACCCTTTTAAATCTCCTGTACAGTTAATCCAACAGGCTGCTGTACAGAAATCAGAGCAAGGCTGGGCAGTTACAGTCACTTTAAGATGTTTCTTAAGGAAAATAATTACATTTAAAAGGAATAATACTTTCTGAAGACTGTTTTGTTCTCTGCTCAGTCTAATGGAACCCCTTGAGCTCAAGACATTATTGTATATGACAGTATGAAATTGCTATTTTCTTTGAAATCTGTTTCACTTTCTTACCCTTGCTGAAATGCTGAAGGCTGTAACACTGATATATCTGCTTCCCAGGGACAAATGCAAGTAACTAGGACTTTGAAACATTTTGTAAATATCTCTGAAAGCACATTTAATACCCCTACATAATTTTTCTCCTTTTTGAAGTGTATGTGCTCTAGCTTACTCTGAGAAAAAACCCCCCAAACTGGCCACTGAACAATGCTGTGGATCACAGGAATTTTTAACCACGTCCTCTGTGACCTGCATGATTGTGTTTAACAATAACAATAGAAGAGTTATCATATATATATATATATATATACATATATATATACACACATAGTCACAATCTGGGATTCACTGCAAACAGCCACCACTGCTTTCCTTAAGGATATTTTAGCGTATTTTATGCTTTCCTCCATAAGCAACCCACCAGATAATTAGGGCTGAACTTCAGACCCTCCCTGATGTACCTTAACACATCACTTCTTGGCCTAAAAGCTTGACGTAGGAAAAAAATCCCAGCATTATATTTATTTCTATTTAGAGAGATTTGTGAGTGATTAGAAGCTTCTTTGCACTTTCAGACATCAAAGGACAGGTTTTAGGAAATGAAATTGGTTGTATCACTGCAGAAGGAATTTATTTCTCCTGAAGATATTTAATGTTTTTTAAAGAGACATATGGCTAGAAAGAATGCTTCTGTGCACATGGAGGAATGTTGCCTTAATATGCACTTCTTAAAATTAATTTGGTAATGCTTTGTACTCTCAAATGAAACAATACAATACTGGAAGTTCAGGAAGAACTTGATACAAGAAGTACAGCATGATATATGCAGAGTTAACCTTTGTGCCAGGAGGCCCTGAAGAACTCGGTCTGTGCTCCAACTCCTACAGTCAGAAATATAAACTGTTGTTCTGCTAGATGCTAGTATCTCCTTTCTGAAAAGTCAAAATGTGCTTGCAAGTGCAGTGAACAACCTTAGTGCTTGCTTCCAAGCTAGAAAAAGTGTGTTATGGTGAGAGAGAGGGTTGTCTGTTTAGCTTGTTAAAAAGAAGATAAATTGATGTCTCTTTAAAACAGCGGTAAGATATGAGTGTCTTAAAAGTGAGAAAATAGAATGTACCAAAGGGCTATTCAACAAAACAGAAGCGTGACAAGTACCAGTGCCTGGAAGTTGGATTTGGGCACATTGGATACGACACATCTCTCAGCAGCAAGGATGATTAATGGCTGGAACAAACCCCATGAGGTTCTTTATCCTCTGTCTCTTGCCATCTTGAGTTCAAGCTGTTATGAAAGATGGGACTTCACCAAATGGAAGTCACTGAATTACTCTAAAGACCAGCTGAATTAAATTCTACAGTTTGCATTAAACAAGCAAGAACAAATCTGCTGCTCATTCTCCCTCATACAGATGAGTTTTTCCATTGCTCCCTCGTCACAGTGGCACTTGTGCCACAGTCCATGCCTGCAGCAGAACATTTTATATTATGTCTCCTTAGCAGATGAAGCTTACTTAGTTCACTGTAAATCAAAAGTTATAGTGAGAAGGAGCTGTAATCTTTTCATACTGCCTTCTCACAAGAAAATGTCAGATTAAGGTCAATAACTGCATGGAAATCCAATATCCAATCCCAGGCTTAGGACTTCAAAATACCCTTACTCATACTGAACTGCCCATGTCTTGGGATGACAACACTGTCCTAGCTGTAAAATGCTGCTAGCAGCATAACCTGGCAGCAAAGAGGTCTACCAGACTGACCCCTTGGCTCAGCATCATGCTCAGTGAGATTTGCAGAGCTCCCTGTTGCCACAGCATCCTTGCTAGCAACAGGCAAAGTGGCCGGTGCAGCCCCATGGGAATACATGGCAGGGAGCACAGCATCGATGGGCCCAGAGCAGCTGGGCACTGTGCCCTGGGGCCAGGGCTGAGCAGGCAGAGCCCCTGAAAGGGAAAACTCACAGCCTGGCAGCCTGCCGCAGCTTCAGAGCAGTGCCTCCAGACACCGGTGATTTGTCACACTAAGCAGTTTACATCCATCTGCCATAACCATGTCAGGTGAAGCAATTTTGCCTTTCTCTTGAATTCCCATATTCAGATAGGTGCTGTTGGGAGGCAAAGGACACATTTTTCAAGCCTCGTGGTCTAAATTTGTAAATGAAGATTCGAAGGTGCCTTTGATGACTGGGAATTTATGACATTTTGGAAAACAGGTCATTAATCTAGGTGCCTATTTCTGTGCATGTGTTTCTAACTTTAGTCAGAAAGCAAGAAAGTACTATCTTCCCATTTTGAAATGTAGAAGTAATGTAATTCAGGAGATCCTTCACTTACAGAGCTGTACTCTTCCATAATCTTTGTCTATAGTCATCTTTGAATTTTTGATTTCTCATTTGATTGGCCTGCAGGGTTGGATCTGAATAAACTTCCTTGGGATATATGCCTTGGCAACGGTACTTTCTTTGTGTCAGATCTACTTCAAACTATTTATGGTTTGGATTTCTTTTTCATCTGGTAACATCTAATTGCACTTTTACAATGTGAAAACAATGTAAGGACAAACTTTGCACTTAGAAAAACTGCATTTGGGAAAGTTTGTTTGGGAGGTGTTGATGAAGGTACTTACGAGGTAGAGTATGCTGGATTTAGGATTTGTTTAAGTGAATAAATTCCACAGTGCCTTGCTGGATAACATTGAGTAAGGACATTCTTACAAATTTCTTAACTGACCTACGAGGGTCATTAACAGCAAGATGTAGCTGCTATTGTGTCAGCCTGACTGTACTGGCCAGGAGATGGTCTGATTTTTCCATTCCCTGTTACTGTACAAAATTGCACTCATGGGAGAGAGAGCCAAGGATACAAAATACTGATGATTATTGTACCAGGGTCTGGTAGTGCCACTTGCTTTCCAGCAAGCTTTAATATTAATCACATGGTGATGCAACCTTCCCCTGCTGTTTTGAGCTGTGCTAACTGCTAACTGCTACATGTACACAAAAAATTGGTCCTTGCCTCAAACCAATATGCAAATCCCAGCACATACTGAAACACAGTAATGTACAAAGGAATATAATGACCAAACAGAAAGGAGAAATATGTGGAAAACGGGGTAAAAATGTGAGGATTGTGGTTAACTTAGCAAACAGAGGTCACACTGCAGCAAGTACATCATCCATATGCTAGTACTTGACAAGCTTCACAACTATACTGAATTTAGAAAGGTCTGAAGGAAGCATCTTGGTGATTTTGGCTGGATGTATTCCCTCAATAAAGGAGTGGCATGGGATAAAGGTGAGGGTGTCTGACTGAGAAAAAATAGCAATAAAAAAAAGCACAACCTGGTATTAAAGGTTGATCTCACAGAGAAGAGTTAAGGCTTCATTATTTCAAAGTCTAATTATCGAGTATTTCTGCACTGGCAGATGCAGTATTGAGCACAGATATCACAGAGAGCTGTCCAGGAGGTGAAACAGAAAAGAACTTCACCTGGATAAGTTTAGCCACCTGAAAAGGACATGCTTTAAAATGTAGCCCAGGCAGCTCTATTTCTGCAGCGTAAACCTATTTCCTAACATGCCCTCCATGGCTATTTCCTTCTTTACCCAGTTGGGCAGGGCTGGGCTGTGACACCTGTAAATTGAAACCCAGGTCCTTCACTGAGTTTGTGACATTTGGTTTAACACAGATGGAGAGACTGGACTTCATGTAAATGAGATTCAATACAGTTGTGCCATACCTGATAGAAAAATAGCATAATTGGCTAAAGCAATGCAGGGCTTGGAGGTGCAGCCTGTGCCAAAATCAACAGACTAAAGCTCAGAGGAAGATGGATGGGGGATAGCAGAATTACCCTCAAAGGATGATTCATGTCACTTCTCTGTAGCCTTCTAAAATTATGGTTTAATCTTGTCACCAGATATGTGTCAATTGCTGTCTGCATTACCTATAGATAGAGGGGTTTATACTTACCCTCTTGTTGTTAGTTTTGGACAATTCAGGTTAGCTAATATAAATCCCACTCCAGGTTTCTACACAGGAGTTCCCTGGTGCTTTCCATTACTATGACTTTTGATTAGTACATACAAACTCCATACTTGTTCAGGATGAAGGCCTCAAAATGCAAAGCATTAGTATGGGAAACTTGTAGAGGGGAAGATTGACCTTTCTTTTTTTTTTTTTTTTGCTTTCATTTCACAGGTTTACATTAATGTTTTCAGAACTCACACATATTGAGTTAAAAGAACTGCAATTGCTGGACCAAAGAAATGAATATCCATTACATTTTCAGCTCACTGGATATTTCTACATGAAAATCCTTTTGGTGCTTTTGGACTTGTTCTAAAAAAGTGAAATAAAAACAAAAAAGCCAAAAGCCTGCTGACCCAGTTTGCTCCCAAATGAAACTTTTCTAACAAAAACTGCTCAGATGTGGCCAAATGACTTCTGCTAACAAGTGAAATGTACACAGGAGTTATATTCATCGTGTGAGTGTAAAGGAAGATTAAAATTAATGCTCTTTTAATTTTCTGTACAATGTATGCTTTGAAAGGTGTTATTTTTTCAGTCAAGTAATTACAGGGTGGAGAAAACGTGAGGCCAATGGCAGGAGGTTAATTACATGACCAAACACCCACTACATCTTGCTCAAAGAGCCCTGAAATGATTACACATTGTTGTAACTAATAGCCTAGTCTGGACTGCTGGTTGGAGGACTACCCTCAGCTTAAAAGAAATGCATAACTTCTACCTAAGAACCTTTACTCTTTCAAAAAATAATGCTGTATACCACAAAGAGACTAGCTAAATTTCTGGAGACAGGAGATGTCAGTTTATTTACATGGTCCACTTGAGAATTTTACATAGACTCTATTTCTTATGGCCAGCCAATTTCTCATCTTCTTTCACAACAGCAGTTGGCAAGAAAATAGTTTAGAGATCTGTAATTAAAAATAAAAACTATCAGAAAGCTATTTTTCATACCTGCAGCAGCTCTGAACTTTGTTTTAACTTATTTCATTTTAGATTATATTGGAAAAGGCCAGGAGAGATCATCTGATAATCTAATGTGTACACCAGTCATTAAATCTCTCCTCTATACTTCTGCTTTGAAAAAAACACTCCCTGGATGTAAAGAGTCTTCAAGAAAAACAGTCAGTATTCATCTGAAAATGAATTCAGCAGATATTACAGTATTAGGGTAACACTGAGTGGTAACATCTTACTGGGACCCACCTCTCTTCCTGCTTCTGATTTCCAGGAGCTGTTTACCTGAGGACAAATACACATCTTGCTGAAGTCAATCTGAACGCCCACATGCTACAAGACAGTCAGACTCTCATCTCCCTTGCTGAACACAGATCACAGCACAGCTCAGCAAAGACAGGACAAAGGCTATCTGTGCTCTGAACCTACAAACAAAATGCCTGAGCACTCCATCCAGCAGAGGACCCTGCCTTGAAGCCAGATGCACAAGAAGAGCTTCCAGGCTCTTTCTCTACTGCTAAATGGTCCCCTGGGCCATTTCAGCATCCAGATCCACTTCTTTATGCCCAGCTATCTGTAAGTTAAGTGGTTAGCAAAGTCTGGCTGGGAAATGGATAGCTTATAGACAACTCCTAGGCATGGACTAGGAAAGAGCATGTGCCAGTGACCTCTCCAGCGGGCAATCTGTACACAGCCACTCTATTTTAGAGCTAAAACTATTTTAAACCATGGAGGTGGTCAAGCTAGGTCAGCTGGCTGTAGGGCTAGAGAAAGGTCCTTACAGTGCCTATTTCATTAGTACAAATATAACTCTAGGTGTTTTGATCCGGGAAGTATTTACTAATAAATTACTTTGAAAGACCTATACATAATAAAAATTAGGCATCTTCCTTAAGGGAAGTTTCTCGACAGTTTTCATCCATTCAGAAACCAAAAAGTAAGATATATTTATTAAGATAGCTGCCATTTTATACGGTTCTGTGCTTCCCCCTCCCTAAAAATAGAGCGAGGATAATTGAACTGAAAAACCTAAAGATTTCCAAAACCCAATTACATAACTTGCCACACTTCCTCTGTTTTCCCCTCTTACTTGTATTTCAAAGAGGTCAAGGTTATTAAATACAGGCTTCTGCATTAATACAGTAAGAAAAGCAGGAACTAATAACATAGTAAAGATTTTTCATGTAACATGAATTTGGTCACATAGCCTGTATATATTATGTTTACCAATGTGGTTATGAAATTGATACTTTGATGTATACAGTGTGTGCAATTCTTCTAGATGAGATAATGGTGCATTAAAAAACTTCTTTTCTCTCCCTGATTTATGTCTGCTTATAGTGTCCAAAGCTGCAATCCTTATTCTGGATAATTTATTTTTCTCAGTGGGTGTGTCATCTATGCAGAGACTGCAGTTTGATGACCCAGGTTTGTTAATACTGCTCTAACATAAGGTTTTGCACTGCATTATGCCAAATTACAGCTCTGGTACCTCTGCCCTCAAAACACACACACGCTTGGGAAGCCATGAGAAGGGTTACTTTAATAATTTTGGTCTTACATATGAATTTATAACTTTCAGTAGTGTGCTGACTTACACAGCATGGCACTATACATCAGATGCACGCAGCCTCGGAAAATTAATGCTGCATTCTGGCAACCATATGGGCAGCTGGCGAGCGGCCAGGAGACCAGCAGAGCATGACCCTACCTTCATGCAAGCCTTCCTGATGCAGGAGAGCTGTTTGCATGGACTGCACTAGCCGAGGAGCAGAAGTAAAGGGATCCTGTACGTGGTTGTTGCTCATAACCATCAGATCCCACAGGGACCAACATATGCCAGTGTGATTAATGAGATGAGCTGCACAGACAGCAGACAGACCCTTGTGGCAGGTAATCACATGGGCACTTGTGACTTTGTGATGTCCAGGGAATGAAGAGGATTGTAAAGCCTTCCTTGTATGTCTATGTTTCTTCTTTATGGTCCTCTCTTCTAGCTGGTGCTCCCACCTGTGACAAAAATTAGCTTGCAAGCTCTACAGGGAAGGGCATTTATCTTATTTGTTCTGTAAAATGCATATTAAATATTGAGTGCTGAACAAACAATCAGAATAATAGCTTACAGCACTTTAGTTATCTTTAGCACTTTGGAAAAGAACACTGTTCAGCAAGAAAAGAAATTTTTAAAAAATTACCATCACTTGCAAGGAAAGCGGTTTTGGTTTCCTGTTATTTTGCTTCACTTACTCTATTATTTCTTATCAAGCATGTGATCTTCTAGGGACTTAAATCTAACTCTGCCACCAGCTTCAGTGGGCATACCTGCAGGAATTATAGTCTGAATTGGAAACTCCTCAAATAGGACTGTCTTCTAACTGTGTAAATGATAAAAATCTCACAAAGAATAGAGAGAATTTAATTTAATGGTTTCAAGTAACTTTATGCATTACCTTAAACAGAAGATGCCTTGATGATAGTGAAACACACAATCCTGTTTATAATACATTTTATACATATAATGCTTTCCATTCGTAAATATCTCTAATTTTTTTTACAATTGTTCACAGGAATCATGTCACTCTCCAGGCTTTACAGCAGCTGTTTTACTTCTCATTGCAATGGCCCTATGAAAAAAAATAGGGACTGCAAGTGAAACAGCACACATTTTCCACGGAAAACTAGCTGGTACACTGTAATTTAATGCTTTAGTTCCCTGCACACTTGCTTTTCCAAGGAAATCGGAGCTTATGTTTTACCTTCCACAGTATAGTCTCTATATGCTGGTCCTGCTGGTTCACTCAGACATCCAAATTTTTGTCTACACTAGTATTTTCCTTAAATCCTGATTCTGTACTAAAGATGCTGTCATTTGCCTGTTGATGGCAACTTGTTCAGCAAGTACAAGCAGGTCTGATTTCTTCCAATGCTGCTTCAGCACTGACCAGATCATGGCAGAATTAATCATCAGCATAGTTGAGGCTGGTATCTGACCATCAGTAGCATTTCCATTGCTTCTGCTACACAGAAATACATTGTAGTCACTCAGGATTTCTGAGAAGTCACATCTAAACATTATTAGCCTGCTCCAATTCTGCTCCGTTTCTGGGATTTGTTTGCACCCAGGCTGGAGTCTAGCTATGGTTTAGAAATGCTGACTAGACATAGTTAAAATAGAAATAAATAAATTCTCGGCTGATTATATCCACCATGTGGATCCAGCACAGTGATAATTTCATTCCTGGTGCTCCCTGGCATTTGAAAACCCAGGCATGCCAGCAATGCTAAATCAACTACTTTCAGTAGCCAGTTTTCCCAGAACAACCACCTCTTTTCCCCAGGAAAACCAATTTTATCTATGTAGCTTGTAGCAGCAAAACCTCCATCTATGCACACTCTGTACCTAAGTCTCCTTTCTAATCCTGAAACAATACAAGCCACTGTTTCTCACCCTGTGAATTGAACCAACCGATTTCACCAATATGCAGACAGAACCAAGCATACAAACCAGCACAACATTCTGCAAATGTCATCTGTGACAGAGCACGGAGATATCTGCCTTGGGTAGTGAGCTATCACATCACAGATGTGATACTTGGTTTCTGGGAGGCATTGCAAAATATCAAATGCTATCTGGTAGCACACTCTGGATTTGGGGAAAAAAATACATTCAGGCTATTTCCCCCCTTTCTTTTATGTAAGAAGGGTTTTGTCTGAATTTTTTTCTTTTCTCTACACTTTACATCTAAAAGGAATACAGTACAGTTTTAGTATGATGGCACTACAAGAACTTGAGGTTTTGTGTTTCTCCCCTGACTCCCGCTAAGTTCTCCAAGGGCTCAGACAGGCTTTCAACACGTCCCAAAATCTGGGACCCAAGAAATAGAATCCCTTCCACCCTTGGAACTGGAAACTCTGAATATGACACAGTTACATATGTAGGGCAAAAGTATAACTGACCTTCACCTGTAAAACCAGAACTTCTGGTAGCTATGCAGGTGCGGTACTACGGGATAAAAACAATAATTTAATTGCTTAATGCAGACAAGGCCTCTGAGGAATCTCATTCTTTAAATAACCCAGCCAAATCAAAACTTCATCAGCAAAACCCACTCCTCTGAACTCCCTCAGCAAAGAGGAACTTGAAATACTTTGCCAGGTATGCTAAAAGGAAACAGTAGTTCCCCTTTTTTAACCACTCGAAGAAACCAAAAAAAATACACACTTGGACAACCAAGTTCAAAGAGGATTGTTCAAGTAGTAAGTTTCAGAGGATGCCCAAAGCACAACAAATATGACCGCTGAACTATCAGGATGCATTACTTCTGCGGGTTAAGAAACAAAGCCAAACCCCCAGAGCTGGACTGAATTCCAACGTCTACACAATGGGTGATGCCTCGTAGGGCCAACTGACACGTTTTGTGAGAAACCACAGAAAAATGACGTGTCTAAAATCCATTAAAATGTATCTGATGCTTTAACTTCTTATCAGGTTTATCTCAAGCTGTGGAAATTTCTGTCAATACAGCCTTTTTAGACAATTCCGTCCACGCGGCGCTCCCAAGGCACTCCATAACCATTATCAAACGCAGCAGCGACCGGGGCAGCAGCGGCGCGTCGCTCTCCTGGCTGCGCCGGGAGACGCCAAGGCACCGCGGCGACCCGGGGGCCGCGGGGCGAGGGGGCGGCCTTGACCTGGAGCCACCCCCCGGGCCGTACGCCCTGACCTCCGCCCGCGGGCAGGGAGGACTGGGCAGCGCCGAAATTCCGCCCGCCCGCCTTAGCGCGGGCAAGCTCCGGCGGGGCCGCGCCGGGATCCGCCCGCAGGGTCTTTGTTCCCGCGGCCGCGGCGGCTCTTTGTTGGTGGCACAGCCGGACCGCGGGCCCCGCGCTAAGGCGGCGCCGGGGGCTCCCGCCGCTTCTCCCGCGGGGCCTCCCGCCGGCACCGCGCTCCCCGCCGGGCCGCGCTGACCCCGCCACCGCGTGTCCCCGGCCGCCGGGCGGGCACTCCCGCTGCACCTGGCCGCGCTTCGCCCCGCCCCGGCCCCCGCCGGGCCCCGGCCGCCCCCCCAGGCCGGTGGGAGCAGGGGAGCGAGAGGAAGGCGGGACACGGAGGCCACTCTCCGGAGGCGCGCACCGGCGGGAGGCGACGGCCGCCGGGAGCGCGCGCAGGCGCGCACACGCCCGGGAAGGGGAGGAGGAGGGCGGGCGGCCGGGCGGGGGCGCGCACGGCCGGTGTGTGAGGGAGAGAGCGAGGGGAGGGCGATCCCGGGGCGGAGAAAGGCGGCGGCAGCGGCGGCTTCGCTCGGCTCAGGGCAGGCGAGCGGCCACAGGCGCTGCTGAGCCGGGAGATACGGCGGGCGCTGCCGACTCGGGGCATCCTTCCTCTTCCTCCCCGCCCCCTGCCCGCCCTTCCCCCTTTTCTTTCTCTCCTTCCCCACTGTCCGCCGGGGCCCATCGCTGTCGGCGGCACGATCCCGGGGCGTTTCCGCGGCGCCCGAGCCGGCAGCGGCCGCGGGGAGAGCCGGTCCCTGCCCTGCCCGGCCGGGACTGAGGGACCCCCCGCTCCGTCCGGGGCTCGGCTGAGAGGGCCTGGCCCCGGCCCCGGCCCCGGCTCGGCTCCCCGGCGGCGGGCTCGGCGAGGATGTCGGGCGGCGGCGGCAGCCGGGAGGAGGAGCGGCGCAAACTCGCCGACATCATCAACCACTGGAACGCGAACCGGCTGGACCTGTTCGAGATCAGCGACCCCACCGAGGTGAGCGACCCCGGCGAGGGCCTCCCGCCCGGCCGGCCCGGTGAGACGCCGCGCCCGGGCCAGGCCGCGCCCCGCGGCCGCCGGGCTCCCGCGCCGCCCCCCGCCCCGGCCGGCGGCTCGGACACGGGCGCTCCTGCGCTGTCCGCCTCCGGGGCTCCGCTCCTCGGTGGGCAGCGGGGGCCCCTCGCCGTGCCCGGGTTAAGGCAGGTTGCAGCGGCCGGGGAGAGGAAGGGAGCGCAGGGCCGGAGCCCTCCCCTCCTCCCTCTGTTCCCTCCCGCAGGCACATGCCGGCCTGACCCCGCGGGACAGGCGGCTCCGAGGCAGGGGAGAAACCCGCTGGGAGATGGAGGTGGCGAAAGGGGGCGGGCAAGGGCGACAATACAGGAGCTGCCCCGTCCCTAGCCCGACACCGGGTACCTCCGTGGGTTTTTGGGTTTTTTTTTTGTCTGTCTGTGACTTTAACAGTACATGCAGGCGGCTGGTGGAGGAGGATTGAGAAGCCCGGTGCTAGGCGCTTTTTTTGTTGCTAGCTTGTTTGTTTCTTTAAATATTCGTCTTTGTGCAGAAGGCGCCTCTTACAAAGCAACCTGCCGCTTACAGTCCGGCGGCTCTCCGGGTTGCTGGTGCAATCCCCGGAGTGGCTTTCCCAGGGCGTGACGGACGGAGCGCCTTGGCTCTCCGAGCCTGCAGGCTGCCAGCCCGCCGCCTAAAGTAAATACCAGGAGCAGGTTCGTAGACCCGAGTTCACATGTTGTACTGGAAAAACACAGCGGGTAATTTCTGCCTAATGAAGTGGGTGTTTCTGATGGCCTAGAGAGGCTGGGGTTTGTCCTTTTTTAAAAAAAAATAAAAATGTAATAGTCAAACCACACCCTCCCGCTGCCCCTTGTCATGTTCCCTTTGGCTGGTTCGTGCTGCGCGTCTGGTTTGAAAGCGGCGAGGGGGGGTAGGGGGAGGGCTGGGGACGCAGGTTACAGCCCTGTTTGTGTGTGACAGCGGGCTCCCTGCTCAGAGGGTGGAGGCTGATCATGTGCGTGTTCCCGGGGAAAAGGAGGAAATTCACACTTGCTCTTGGCCTGGCCCTGGTTGTTTATTAACAGAAGCCTCTGAGAAATCACGTTGGCTTGGTCTTGGAGCTGGCTCCTGTTCTGCACCTAGGTGCTGACTGCTAGCAGAGCCACGAAAAAGTGTTGAAAGCAATTCTAAGATTAGGAACTACGACACCTTCGGGTATTTTCAGTTCTGCTCATTGCAGACAGTTTCTTGAACACAAAGGTGAAGGTTTTCTGTGATTATTCCCTACATCTTCCAAGATTTATCATAATTAGAGTTCCTTGATTGCGTTGCTTAGGTTTTAAAAATGTCGTTGCTTGACAGTGTCTCAAAAAAGCGGGCTGAAGCCAGTGTCAAGAAGCTTTCATGATTGTGTTTGAGAACATAGCGCGGTCTTTTTGGAATTGCAGGTTGACTGCTAACTGCCTGTGGCTGAACTTTTTGTTTTATTGATGTGTTTGTCCATTCCCAGTACATTCTAACTCCAGCCTGTCTTCTTTGTGTTTATGGCAGACTGTGCTTCTGTGGTTTTGTTAGTAAGTAGTTTAACAAATCATACTTTCTTTAGGTCAGCTATGCATATTTATTATCATAGTTAACTAGAGTTTGCACAAAAGTTACCAGCTTCATTATAAATATTATTGAAGGAAAAAATTTTACTGGCATTCACTCCACACTTCTGCACTTAAGCCTCTGAACCTGTATAGGAGCATACTCACCATTGTCAGTGATGACATTTCAGTTGAACTACTGAATGTAAAAAATGAAGTGCATGCATCCTTGAATGTATGAGCTCTTTAGTCTACTAGTTCTAAAAGCATTTGATAAGACTACAGGTGAGTTTACATCAAACTGGCAGCAGGTAACAATTTTATAGATAAAGTATATTTTCCTTCCAGATAATTACATTTACAAATGCTTGCATTTATTTTCACTCTTACCCTGAGCTGACACAAATTTGGCAATATTTTCAACCTAGATCATGGTGTGATTCACATTTGTACTGTTTATCAGCTTAAATGAAAGCCCTTTTACTAGACTGCTTGAGAACTGACAATCCTCTGTTGTTTTTCCAGGCTCATCTTGATCATAAGGCATATCTTGCTTTTTGTAGGGACTGCAGCAAGTCTGGCATCTGTGAAGATGCAGTAACCTGGATATGACTTTTGGCTGTGTGTGCCTGAGCTGAGTCAAACTGAATCATTTTAAGCTGTCCAGGCACAGTTGTTGGGCTGCTGGGTTAACTGTGTAGCCCAAACTGCAGACTGTCATCCAGGAGCTGCTGGTTGGATGTATCAGTAGAGTTGATGCCTTGTAGTGATTCTTCAGGCATTTCCTCAGTGAAAGTGACCTGGTTTAAGTGAGTTGTCTTGTAACTTTCCTATGTAAGAGAGTAGGTTTTTCCAGAGGGCTAATCACAGCCTTAATAGTGGGGTTCAGGGTGTTTGGTAAAGCAAAGGAAAAGTGAAATCTAATGTAAATTGACTAGGGTTCTGACAATATAGACTATGCAGTGACAGTGAAAGGAATTCAGTGTGACCGACTGATGTACCTTGGTATTAGTTTGAAAGGTCTCATTCTTTGGTGAGATGCAGTTGTTCCAACTCCATTAGATCCTTGTCGCTTTACTGCAGTGTGTAAATATGACTTTGTTTTGAAGGTTGGGTGGTATTTTCAAAGTAGTTCAAATGTGTGGGGCTTTATTTGGAGAAGTGGTTCATGAAATTAATCTGTTTGAATTCCTGTTAATATTTTATTGAGTAGACTAGTCCTAAGGGATTAGAGATCTGCTTGTTTACTTGCCTCTTGTGAGACTTCAGGAACAAATTGTTAAGGTATGTAAGACACTGAAGAGCAAAAGCATTGGATAGGGCATGTTGAGTTCTGTTACTAACTTTTTCTTAACTTCTCTTTGACTCTAGTAGTTAATGAAGTCATTCAGAGCTGCTTTACCCCAGCAAAACAAAACCAAAAACTTTCCTGTTGCATGTTCAAAGTTGAGTATTCCTCTCTCTGTATCACGTGGAAAGCTGAAAGACTTCTTTGGAGTGAGGATTTCATATCTTCACTGGCTTTCAGTAATTTGTGGACTCATGCTTGAGAACAAAGTGGTAATTTTAAATTTATTAGATATTTACCTATTTGAACCATTGTTGCTGTTCTGAGAAACCTGTTAATTTGCACTATTTTACTCTGAAATTTTAAAATTCTTTTTATTCAGAAAGTAGCTCAGAGGAGCTCTGTGACTTGAGAAACTTATAATAGAACAAAACTCTGCGTTTACTAGCAGAAGTTTAAATGACAGTGTTTCAGGACTGCTGCTAGGTACAGACCTTTGCTAAAGATGTCTGTAATACTGGTCATCATTTAAACTTGATTAGGCTTTACTGTCTCTACTTATGTGAGGCAGCTGCTCACTTTGGCAAGTCTGAAAAAATACTGGACTTTTTGGGGGAAGGTGGAGTGAATTGTGTTTTTGTTTGTAGATAAATTAACAGATTCAAAATGAAGCAGAACGTTAACCTTTTTCTTCAATTGTTTCTCCTTGCCCTTGGTCCAAGTATTGTGGATGCTTTTTCCTTTTTTTTTTTTTATTTGGTCAGGCATAGAAACACAGTAAAGAGACTTAAAAAATACTTAAACCTTTTGCAGTAGGAGATAAAATGATGGTTTGATTTTGATTTAAGTCTTGGGTGCTTACAGCATGTAAAGTTTTCAAAAAGGAGTAAGTTCAAATGAATGATTTTGTAATAAGTGCATAGAATTTTTTTGGGAACTTGTAGATAGGAAATGATTTGCATTTGTACGGTTTAGCTTTTTTAACCTCCTCCTTTAATAAAAGTGCTAACTGGAGTTGGTTGTTATATAAAATAACTGCATGTGGATGTTTTGGGTGTGAGGAAGGAATGGAGGGGTACTGTAGACTATACATTTATCACTGTTTGAGTGCATCTAATGAGATGCCATATCTGAACTAGGTGTTACAATTATTGTTGATGACAAAATAAGGTTTCTTCTTTAGTGTATGCTTTCATAGGTGTTACATGAGAGGAAGAGAAGTGTTGTGTTTTTTCTAAGCATGGTTTGTGGACTAGGAATATGAATTGCATTTAATTCTTTTGAGACAGACACTTTGTAGAACAAGTGGAATTTTTTTATAACGATTTCCCAAGGGCTGGGGGATTGTTGTCAGAAACATTGATCTGTTGTAGTTTTGTTTTCTGATGGAGAATGTTTTTCTAGACTAATATACCTCTGTGTCAGCAAAAGTAGAAAGGTCTAATCAAAAAGCTTAGAGAAAAAATAACATGCTTTGCATTAAAGAATAATTCCTGAGAGTTTGACTTTTAAATGACCATCATTAAAAAAAAAAAAAGAAGGCATTTCAAAAGTCTTCATGGCTATTTGATTACTCTATATGTGAAAAAACTTAGTCTTAGCAACAAGGTGTTAGAAATAACCCTTCAGAATGTGGGCAGGGCTTTTTTTTCCGGGTTGCTTTGTTTTGGTTTTTTTAAATATTGACTTTCCGTATGTTGTGTTATGTATGTTTGGTCTATTCAGTATGTTTTATATTGTTTTCTTTGACTTTCAATACAGGTAAGCAATCTATTAACAGAAAATATTGCACAGTACATTGTATGGCAGGATATTTTAGGGCTGATGGAATTTTGGTCTTCTTCTGAACTTTTTGGGTTCAGATCTGTTTCTGGTTCATTAAGTGTCACAGGGAAGACATAAGATTTGCAGCCTTTTAATGGTAGTTATGCAAGTTTGTTACTTAAATCTAGTTAAAGCAATAAGAAATGGGAATTTTTAGGTTTTAACCCTCCTGCTGTTTATCTGCATGGTTGCTCACCCGCAAAAAAATCTCACCCTTTAAAAATCTGTCTCTGAGGCTTTTTCAAGACCTGTTTTTAAAATTGGTAATCAATTGTGTTATGGGTGATAGTGGAAATGCAAGTCTGGAGCTAATGAAACACAATCTAAATGGTGGAAGTACTTGTGCCATCTCCACTAGTTGGATTGTACCACTTTCAGTAGCTTAAGCAAGTGCAACTCTTCAGAGTGTATAGACCTCAAGAAGCTGGTAATATATCTGAAAGTATCGTCCTTTTAAGTTTGCCAAACCTATGGTGTGGAAAGTAAACTCTCTTTGCAACAAATGTTTAAACTAATATTTAGTCAGTCTGGAAGGGTGATTGGAATCCTGAGGACTGATGCCTGTGCTTTTTAGTGAACAGAATGTTTTTCAAATAATTGCTACCACTAAGCAGGCACAGTTCAGCAGGACATAAAAACACTGAGGCATTAGAGGTTCGGGGTTACTAACTGCACTTTACTGAGTCTGTTGAGCTCTAGTTCTGCATTAAAATGGTTGGAAAAAAGTCAGAGATTCAGGCCTGCTCATGTGCATCAGAAGGAGTATTTGGAGACCAGTTTTCCTTTAACTGAGTCAAAGTGAATAGTCATTACAAATGAAGTCTTAGCGCTCTCTAGAGAGTCCCAATTATAAGTTTGAATTAAGATATTGACCACAGTCCACAGACATCATAATGTAATGAAAATAATTCTAGGAAGAAGTTTTAGGCTGTGCTTTTAATATTCCTTATATAAGTTATTTCTTGAGCCAGTGGCAAATTAGTTCCATTCAATTCAGACATACTGGCTTTAAGAATTCCCTCCTGATGTGTGGATCTGTTCCCCGCCTAAAATGCCATTGACAAGCATTACTTTTCAGCTGAAAAACTCCCAGTCATCTAGACACGTAAGGGATTTGCTTTATTTGTGCAAGTGTGTTTTTTCTGTCAAAACCATTTCTCTTTCAGAGAGGTTAAACCAAGATGAATGGAACACACTGTCATGATTTTTGAGGAAAACTTAGCTTTATGATTAACGAAATTCTGCTCTTGTCTCTAGATGCTTTTGTCATCTAAAGGGGGTAACAAAAGCTAAAACTTAGCTGGAAAGTGTAAAAGTTGAAATGAACTGGTGTTTGTGGGAGGGCTGTAGATGATAAGAAACCACTCTGATTTTGTGTCAGTATCTGTTGGAGTAGTTGCTTTGTTATAAATAAAGGGAAATAAATGGTAGCTGTGCAAAATTCAGAACATGCATAAAGAAGACTCCTTGTTTTGATCAGTGGTTCTGATGAAGGTGGAATTGAGACTCACAGTGTGAATTAGTAAACTAAATGTTTACTTAAACTTAAGAGAAGTCTAATTTAGCAGATATTACAGATACGTAATGAAGTGTCTGCTCTGTCTTTCAAAGTGAACTTCATACTAATGGAATCCTCTTCTGAAGTGTATTTGAGTAAAGCACTATTTAGGTAATTGTTGATTTTTCAAGATTTTTGGCTAGGAAGAATATTTACATGTAAAATAGATATTGAGTGATGCTCATTTCATCATGTGAAAAGGCTAAAGCCTGTTAATTTCTGCTGTTAAGATTGTTCGGTAGATACACCAGAGAGGTAATTGATAGTTGTTCTGGATGCATGCGTCACTTGGCTCATAATTGTTGTTAAACTTCTTGCAGAGATTCCTCTTTCCCCTCAGGTCTTTAATTGCAAGTAAAAATTACTGCTTTTCTGTAACTGTCCCTGTCTAGAAGCTTAATAATCAAAGATGAAAACTTGAGTCAACTTGAGTCAAGAGATAAAACTCTGTAGTAGTTCAGACCTACCAGTAGCAGTCAAATTATCTTCCTGGACTGTATTGTGCCTCATGAGCTTTTGCATAATGAAGATGTATAACGTTGTAACATAACTTTTTTCAGTGTAGGGATAAGTTTTCCACGTGCTTGGTTGCCTTCAGTCATTCACTTGCAGTTCTGCCTTTCGCTGCTGTCTAGTTTAGTTCTCTAGAAAGACTAAAAAAATCTGCTTTGACATGAAGTCCACTGTTCTTTTTTTTTTCTTGTCAGCCATCACCTATTTTTCTCATACCTTCTTATTATGCATGACTTTAATGTTTTCTTGTGTTAGGTACATGTAACTTGCTAAAACTATTTTGTGTAATGCTTCAGGATAATGGTCATCTCCTTCTGTTATACGGGCATTGTCCTCAAGGTTATCAACTTATTGTTATTATATATTTAATTAAATTTTCTAGGTCTGCCTTCTTCCATTGTGTGCTCAAATTAGACAGCTCCTCTTCAGATCATCTTCTAGCACAGATACTCTTACTAGGGAGCCATTCTTCTGATTCATGCTCATTCTTGTCTCCTATGAAGATGCCTTCTGTGTAAATACTACTTTCTTCATTTCTCTATGCAACTGAGTAGAAGAGGGCTCTTTATTGCCCTAGTCTGTCTTGCAGAATTTTGTTGTAGATTACTCATTACTCTGGGAAATTTGTTTAGAGTTTGAATCCTGTAAGAACTGGAAAAAGTCCTAGGACTGGGGTTGTCATCTAGAAGATCAGTATAGGGCATTAGTTTTAAGAGCAAATTTGCACTCAAATGTAAACTTTACTTGGATATGTGAATTTGTAATTTGTGTTTGAATTTCATCATATTAATAGAAGAGTCTGTAAGAGTTTGATTGTACTGATGAAATTGTGTACGCTCCTGTAAGTTTGTTCATGTCACCTCTTCCAGTGAAGAGCAGAAATTATGCATCATTAGTTTTGAAAATTTTAAGCTTTTATTAAGTGGTGCTTGGTATATCCTAATAATAATAATAAATGGATTTCTAATTTTACTTATGTATTACAAGAGTACACAATTTAAATTTAATATTAAAATTTAATATTTAAAAATATGAGTTAGTATAGTGATTTTATTCATAGATGTTAGAAAACTGGCTGGCTTCGTATGGAACTGGCAATTGCGTATGTGTTTGGCTATGACTCCTCTGCCAGGTCAACTCTTGGGTAAATATTTTGGAATGGGTTTTATGCACTACAGTACTAGTTGCTATAGAGTGATGGCAGACTGAAACAATGGCTGCAGGGTGGGGTTTTTTATTTGGTCAGTGTTTTTCTTACTACTTTGATAATTTGCACTCTTGTAACTAGAACTCAGAAATAGGAAAGCTCTCACAAAAACTCACTACCTAGAGAAAGATGATAGTGTCCTGATTATGTGGTTTAAGGCTTCCCCTTGGTGAATTGTGTCCCAGGGCATGGCCCTGCTGTGTAGTATCATGGCACCTTTTGTAGTGTGAAAAAGTGAAAAAGAATGAGTTATCTGGCAACAGTATTTATTTGGCTGACAAAGTATGTTGCTCAGAGCAGTATTTGTGAACTAAGATTTCAGTGCGTAGACTTTTCAAGCATCCCATGATGTGTTTAGTAGAGCTTTCTCTTGGTTAGATCACTTGATTTGTCAGTCCACACTTTTCTATTTTCTTAGAGGCAAGATACACAACTTGATGTCAGTGTCATGCTTTTACATATGTTTACATTTTGCTTTTTCATATATTATATTACTTACAAAACCCAGTGGAAAATCAGAATCTCACTTCTTAATGAAAATTAGGGGCTGTTGGATAACCTGTGGTTGAGCAAGAGTTCAAAGGACAAAGAAACCCTGCCCCAATGTCTAAAACAAGAAAAGGTCTCATTCCCTTGGCCCTCCAGAAGGTGCTCTACTTTGAGCAGTACATCAGCTTGAAATTCAGAAGGTCCCTTTAAACATTTTGTTATTGTTTTCAATTTTAGTAAAGACAATTATGCCATGTTCTTAATTTTAAAAACATCGGGTCAATGCTGTCTGTGATACAGTGTCCTCCTGGATGGGAAATTGTCTATGTGGAAACAAACAGAATTGAACCAGGTTGTGTTTTAGAAAGCTTTGCATTGCTAAAATGCTTTTCATAATATCACTTCTTTTATGTTGGGAAGTCTGGTTTGCATTCACCTTCCGTGCAGTTTGATAATATTTTCTGCGTTCGGATCATATCCAAGCATTGCATACTTCTTGTAGAATGCTGTATGTTTTATTGGGAAACATGTAAGTTGTTTCCACTTAAAATAATAGCCTTGCTGAACATGGCTGCTACTTACTTCCAGTGCAGACAGAATGAAAGTTTTAAGACTTCTTTAATACTCACTGTACAGATTCTGACTGTTTAAAGATTAGGATAGTTTATTTTCATATCTGGAAAAGGAAAATAATCTGAAAATGGTGATGGAAAGCCAATGTTTACTAATGAAAACACTGCTCAAGCCTGCTAATTGATTTTGATGGATTTGCCTGTTAGGTCTAGGGTTTGCTGTATAGTGAAGAAGGTCAAAACTGGAATTACTTAAGATTACTGCATTTTGTGATCTAGTTTTTTAGCTTTTTGAAGTCTTTAAAAAATAAAAGGCCAAACAACTGTTTCCTTCTTTAAAAATCAGTGAAATGCTCTAACAAGGCCCTTCTTTGTTTTGTGTGAGATGTATTGTAATACTTTTGATAAAGTCTCCAGCAATACTGAAACTGTATATAGTATTTCATGAGAGTTTTTCTTGTTGCCATAGTGTAGCAAAGACTATTTCAATAAATTCACTTGTTATGCCTATAGCAAACTGTTTTCAGACAGATAAGGATTGATATGTAGACTGGGAAAAAAAAAAGAAGAGAACAAAGAGAGAACAATGAAGTAATTTTATGCTCTGACTACTGGTATATTCACCAAAGCCATCTACCAGCATCCAAAGACCTAACCAACCCAAAGTGGTGACATTATTGCAGTTCTGGGAAGTTTTCCATATATGAGCTGGGTTTGCAGTCTGCCTCAGGTGTTCTGTCCATTTAATAGGAAAAAAAAAAAAGTGAAAGAAGAGAGGATTTATCTCTCTCCTGGAGCCTTTGTCATCAGGATTTACAGTAAAACATCTAGTTTTCTATTACCTTCTGATTTCTGCCTGTCTGTCTGTAGCTTTTGACTAAAGTAGGATCCTATAAAATAGGATCTGTGATGAAATTAGAATGTTTGAATTTTACAGTGTTAAAAATTCTGGTAGAATTTTCTGAAGCAATAATCAACTGTATCCTCTAACATTCTGATACTGGCTTAGTATCTTGAGTATTAGAAGTTCTGAAGGAGCCACTAATTCTTACTGTTGTAAATAAATTGTTTGTAGTCTGCTACAAGCTCCAGAATACTTTTGTTTCACAATTTGCTTTCTCACCTGCATTGAGTTTAAGCTTGAGCTCAAAAAATTGGTACCTCAAATTTTTGATAGATTAGACACATTTGAAAACTTTGCCTTCTCAAAGAGGTCTTCATTCATTTTGAGTGATCAAGTGGCAGCACAAAAATTGGTAGCGTGTACCAATGTGAGACAGTCACGTATTGAAACTCAAGTGTTGTACAATGTTCTGATACTGGTGGTTTGTAAAAACTTTTGAAACTCAGCACTTGCTTAAGTGCCTGTCTTATCTTCAGTGTTCCACATTTGTCTCCAGGTCTTTGGACATTCTTGGATGCTCATAAATATCCATGTATGTAATTATAAATGTACTGATTTCTCAGTAAACCTACCTGTGTTTAGACTTTTTCCCCCTCATTTCCTCCCACATGCACTCTGTGCCAAAACTCTCACATCCACAACCTTAAATCAGACATTCCAAACTTCTACTTTAAGGGAAAAATGCCAATTACAGCAGTCTTCAAATGTGTTCATCCTGCTGCACTGGCTTCAGAGAGCAGCCTTATTATTACCTGCCTCTGTCAGGAGTTTCCCGCGAGGTTACAGATCAGCCATTAAATCCTGTACGCCTGCCATGTGGACTTTGTAGTTTGGAGTGGCCCTGCAGTTGGACCTGTTTATAACCAGCTAGTCTGTGTGCTGATGGTGACTGTGACACCTGGGTTTTCTTCTAAGGGAGGGAGTGCTTTTTTGCTTGCTATACTGTTATAACCGTAGATACTTTCCCCTTGTTTTGGAGAGGATTCCTTTTAATAGGCTTTTGGCTTGTGTCATCTCTTCTGGGTATCTGTTAGGTAGAGAGAGACTGAGTTTCCTGGATTAACCTTATACTGAATTCCTTAGCTGCTGAGAGGGAAATCTTGCTCCAAGGGGAAAAATGCCTTCCTAACCACCTCAGAGTAATAAGGATGGTACTCAGAGCATGTAGAGCTTAATTTATCCAAATCCTGAGGATAAACAGATGTTTCTGTATGTTGCAAAAGGGTCAGGACAATTTCTCTGATCCTTGATGTACACGCCTTTCTCCTAGTGTCTGTTGTCTTCTTCTATGGCAATATCATGATGTTATCAGTAGTAGTAGAGTGAGATACCAGCATATTTCTGATACCTTTATATCCTTGATGTATGAAGTGAAATGTTGAATAGCAGTGTTCTTTGTCATGGCTGATGGATGTGTGAGTAATCTGAAGCTGTTTCCACCCCAGCAACTGCAAAAGAGGATGAGCACTTTCACAGGTACACACACACACACACACACACAGTGTTCTGCAGCCCCTTCTTCACCCCCCTCTCAGCACTTCTGAGGCACAGAAAGGAAGTGGGCAGTGTTGACCCTTTTCCTGCCATCCCTGCCATCGTGTGATTGCTGTCATGGGGTTCTGTCTTCTGCCACGCGGAACTGTCCATCTTTGATTGTTTTCCAGCTCTGTGGTGTTGATGATGCTGACTTTTACAGCAACCACAAGTACGTGGTAGCAGTTAGATTTGTATGCTGCTTTTTACTATGGCTTTCAGCTTTGACCAGCCCTTTCTCTGCCTTATTCTCCACCCCCAATGTCCATCTGACTTAAACTGTTGTCAACATTTAATGATGTTTAAAATTGGTGCTTAGTTTATTTCAACATTTATTTTCTATATTTACATATATAGAAAATAATGAAATTTTTAGTGAAATTTGGGTAAAATGAAGAAAAAAAACTTTACCAAGTTCAGGTTTTGCTAAAGCTTACTGCATTTGTTTTTGGGAAGAGCTTCTTACTTGTATGCAAGGAGACTTTCCTCTTCAATTGCTGAGCTTTCCTGTTTGTATATGCCATTACAAAATAATGTGGTAGTCTGACTTTTCCTTATGTTGATTATCTGTCTAAACCAGTTTTATAAGTAGAACATTTATGATACATTTTGTTCATGCAATGAGCAATTTCAAGTCTAATTCTTGAAAGTGGGCAGTGGTCATTCAAGTGTGTTTGGAACTGAGCCATATTACTTGGTTTTACTTTTTTTTTTTTCCCTCTTGGAGTGCTTCTCCAAGTTGTTGCTATTAGCAAAATTCAGGGTTGGGACTAGATGATCTTTAAGGTCCCTTGCAGCTCAAGCCATTCTGTGATTCTAGGATGATATTTATTTAGATCATGCTTAGCTTGTATGTGTGAATAGCTGTATAAACTGTCTTGGTTTGTATAAAAGACAGCTAACATTCTCACTTTGTTATAATGTTTCCAGGACAGTGGGATGGGAAAAGTGATGCAGATACATGAAGTAATGTGTTGAAAACTGTTGTAAATTTAGTTACTACAGAGGCAGAAAGAGAAACTAGATTTTTATGGATATATGCAATTCTCTAGGTTATCCTAATTTGGGATTTCACCTTATAAGACATAGGGGAAGGGAGTTAATCACACTTAGAGTGTCATCTATCAGCACCATCATACCACCTCTGGTTTAACTCTTACATGAGTTCTATGGTATAGCAAAGATTGCCCCTTTTCTCTATTGGGGAGCTGCATACAGTAGGAAGAGTGTTGTGTATCTTCCTAGAAAAATGGAGTAATTCTCATATTTGGAGTTTTGTTTGTTTCAGAAATACTTCTATATCAAATGTACATGAGACTGCCTCACTTCAGTAAATAGGTAACTTTAGTTCCAAATGTGGGGAATCAAACTGCTAAGGAGGTGGAATGGACCTTAAGGATCACCTGGTTACAGCCCCACCTGCCATGGGTGGGGACACCTCCAACTAGACCAGGTTGCTCAAGGGCTTATCCAGGCTGGCCTTGGACACTGCCAGGGTCAGGGCATCCACAGCCTCCCTTGGAAACCTGTTCCAGTGTCTCACCACCCCTGCAATAAAGAACTTCTTCCTAATATCTAATATTTTCCCTCTTTCAGTTTTTGTACCCATTACTCCTTGTCCCATCACTGGAGTTCCTGTCAGACTCCTTTTCTAGCTTCCCTGTAGGCCCCATTCAGATATTGGAAGGCTGCTTGAGATTTCCACACAGCCTTCTCTTCCAGGCTGAACAGCCCTAGCTTTTTCCCCAGCAATTTCCTTTTTCCACATGTGTAACTTTCTGGTGTTCTAGCATCTTGTAAGCTGTTAATTAAGGCAAGCATATATGTTTTATTAACATTTTTGAAGTGAATACTGAATAGAAAGAAATTCAAAATCCCCAAATGCTTTGCAATAGTAATTAAAAAAATGAAATCTATATGAATGAGTTACTCTAAGTATCTAATCATAAGGAAAGTTTGTGTCTCACTGTGGAGAGTAATAAAAAATGCACAGAACAAATGATATGGTGTTAACTAAGACTATATAGAATGTGCCTCTGCTTTTGCTTGAGGTTTGGGTGTTTTGTTTCATATGTTTTTGTTTCTATACAAATAAGCTCATAGGAATAAGTCTGGAAAAGTTTATTGTCCTCAGTGGTAGAGAAACACACATGCTGTAGTCCGGATACATACTACACTAGGAGGCATTATTGGTTGTTAATTAAAAGGAAAAGAAGCTAGAGACTCCTTAGATTTGTAAATTCTTTTCCACTTCTGCATGCTGCTGTCTTTGCTTCCTGACAGAATTTTTGTTTTGGGTCATCTTCTCATATTCTTGTGTCATACTCCTGTACTAATGAGAGGGTAGACCTCATTGGAATCACTTTTCAGCTGTGTTAATTCTGATTATTTGTTGCAGAGACTGTTTGGCTAATATTAGCAGTTAAAGTCTAAATTGCTTCACTGTGAGTCAGAGTGTACTTGAAATCTTGTACAGTAGTATCATTTATGCCTTCATTAACTATGTTTTCATATCTGAGTAAGCCAAACCAAGTTACTGAATGCTTTTGTAATCTGAGCCTGTTTAAACTCGAAATAGTCCTGTTCACGGTTAATCATCTGCGTTAATGTTTGCATTGTAACTTGTCCTTGCTCTGTGTGCCACTCAGCTGACAGTCCCTTGATAAGGATAAAATTAAGGGTATTTGATAGAATTGTGTTTCGGAGCAAGAAAATGCCTGAAAGTAAGCAACCATTTAATTTTCTGATAGTTTCTTGCAATGTAGAGATGACAAGTGAAAGGTGGGAATTTAAGTGAAGTTAACTAAACATACAAGCCATGTCACTGGCTGCAAAATTAACTGCTGGGCAGAGGTGCAGAACTTGGTTAAAAGTGAGAGTTCATGCACAGTACGCTGGCAAACACCTTCTTCTGGCAACACCTGACTAACAGAGCTGTAGAGACCAGTTTTGTTAACAAGTGTTATATGATAAAAACAGTAATTTGTTCTCTTCTAGAAGAAATCTGTAGAGTAGAGCTGGTAGCAGTTTTTAAAACACAGCTCTTTGGTAACCAAATGTGCTATTTGAAGGTGAAATGAGCATTTTTATGAGTAGACTCCCCTGAGCAAAGTTACTTTCCTGGCTTGGGAAATACTTCTCACTTTCTTGTTCTATATTGTAAAAAAGTATATAATAATATTCCATGCAAATAAAAAAGTATATTTTTTGTGTGTTTGAGGCATATTACAAAAAAATCAGTTTCAAGTATAAAATTGCAGTATAAAATTTACTTCAATGTATTGAAAGAATTAGGTTGTATTTTCAAAATGAAAAGCATTTCAAGCATTTTTTTTCATAAAGCTGAAGGCTGAAGTATATTCCAGAGGATGGGAATTTAAATAGTGAACAAATTTTTCTTAAGGGGAAAAAAAAAAAAAAAAAAAAAGAATTGCATTGCTTTAATAAAAATGCATCTGATCTGGGCTTGATTATTGTAAAAATCTGCTCCTTGAGATGACTTGCTTCTTGAAACAAGCATGAAAATTTTCAGTGCTTATTTTTGTAAACCTTACTGATGATGGAGAGGGGGTAGCTTGTGGGACAGGGAGTAATGGCACATCTAAGTTCACTAGTTCTTGATCATAGCTTAAAAATGAATGGAAACTGGAACTACCATTTCTGACTTTGATGTTGCAAATGACTCCATCGAAGTTTATTAGTATGGATTGGTCTGAAGAGAACAGTTTACGAAATGGACATCTATATCCTTACAGAGAAAATTATGCTTTCTCTTTTTTGTCATTCAGAAGAATGTTTGAAAAATTTGGCTTTGGGGAAAAGATGTATTTGCTGGCTTTGAACTATTCCAAGGATAGGGCATCCACCACCTTGCTGGGCAATCTCAGAGTAAAGAATTTCTTCATAATAACTAATATAAATCTACTCTTTCTCAGTTTAAAACCATTCCCCTTAGTCCTGTCCAGTACATGCCCTTGTAAAAAGTCCCTCTTCATGTTTCTTGTAGCCCCCTTTAGATACTGTAAGGCTGCTATAAAAATGCTTCCCTAAAGTCTTCAGTTCTCCAGGCTGAACAACCCCAATGTCTCAGCTGTCGTAGGAGAGGTGCTCCAGCCTTCTGATAATTCCTCTCTTGATTTCTCTTTTATCTTGGTCTATCCCACTTTCCTTTTGTTCCTGCTTTCTGAGTTTGTTTTCTTCTGATGTTCTGTTGCTTTGTGGTGTTCTCAAAATCAAGCTGTTTGCTGTGGTTAGTTTGTGATTATTAATAGTAATATTTCCACCCACTCCTGCTTTCCTGTGCCCCACATACCCTATAGCAACTATAGGTTAGCAACAAATGTGTATTGGTGGTAATGAATCACTTCCCTTGTTCCACTCAGATGCTTGTCTAGAGCTTCAGAACTGAGCTGCTTTCAAAAGTAACATGTAGAACCCATGGAAATCTCACTGGTTTGAGGATGTAGGGAGGGTGGGGAATACTGAATTTTTTTTTTTTCAAAACCACTTCTTCTGAGTTTTTGCCTTAAATTTCTGTGTCTCTTGAGTTTTTGATCTTTCATTGCTTTTTGGTTATATAATCTTTCTTGAAGGATGAACTTCTATGCTAAAAGAAGTATTATTTCAGGCATACAGTTCATTTTATCTGTATTAAAAGTGAAATCATTATGCAGTTCACTAACTACAAAAGTGTTCTGCAAAAGAAAACTTCTCCAATGCCAGTGAATAGTCAAGTAGTGGAACGGGTTGCACTGGGAGGTTGTGCAGTTTCTGTCCATGGAGATTTCTAAGAGCAGGCTGGAGAAAGCTGCAAAAGAGCCTGGTAAGACTTCAGAAATGATCTTTCTTTCACTAGGAGTTTGGATTGTAAACTCCTGAAGTTCCTTTCTCCCTGAATTTTCCTGTAATCTTAGGTGGTTCTATGGTGTATATACCCATTCCAGTTTATTTCCAGTTGTGATGGATTGCATTGTGTTATTAATTACTCTTCTTATGTGTAGTATAACCACTTATGTAGGCTTTACTGTCTCTGTTGTTTGCCAGTTGAGCTTGTACCTGAAGAGAAATTTACAAATGTTATGCTGCCACTTAGAGTACTTTATTTAGCTTTTTTCATCCCTTTATTAGTCATGGCCCTTGTTGAGACACACGTGTTGGTACATCTCAGCATTGGGAGCTCTCCTGTTGGTTGGAGGTCATGCCTAAATTAAGGGTATCTGCCTGCCTGGCTGCTGTAACAATTAGTGTTTTCTGTAGCTGAACAGTCTTGGAAAATTAGCCTGTCCTCCACAGATGTTTAAATATGTTCCTTTGATTAAAGATGTTTAAATATGATAATTTGATTTGGAATAGACATCAGGAGATTTCTGCTCCAACCTCCTGCTTGAAGAAACCTCAGTCCTGATGCCCCTGAGGGCTTTTCTCATAAGGTGTTGAAAACCCCCAAAGGACCAGTAAATGCAGTAATTCTGGGCATCCTCCTTCATTTGCTTGACTGTCCTAATGATGAAAAAAGTTTTCTGTATAGTCAGTTTAAAGGCTGCTTTTGTTCCAACTTAATGTCCAGTGTTTGTCCTCCCACCATGCCCTGTTGATCGCTGCTGCATTGTCTTCTTGGCCTCTTTGCAGATCCTCTGAGCTGCTTTTGTAGGTCTCCCCAAAGCCAGCTCTTCTCCAGGAGCCAGAAACCCAGTTCCTTCTGTCTCACCTAAGATGGTTCTTCAGCCTCCTAAACATTCTGTAGCTCTCTGATGAACTTCAGCTGATTTGTGTTCTTCCTGTACTGACAGCACCAAAACCAAAGTGATGGGTAGAGCAGTACAATTGTTTTACTTGACCTAAAGCTTGTATTCCTCCTGTCAATGCACCTAAGCATGATGTTGACTTTGCTGCCAGGGCATGCATCTGAATCATCTTCCAGCTTGCTGTTCACCAAGATCCTCAGGTTTTCTTTAGCAGAGCTTCTTCCCAGCCAGTCTTTTCTTGAGTCTGTGTTGTTGCAGGACATTTTACCTTTCATTGTCAGGACTTTACTTTTGCCCTTGCTGAATTCTGTTGAACTGAAAATCCACTCAAAATCTCAAGCAAAAAGCAAAGCAAAAATACCCCACCTAAACCCCTACTTTGAAGAATTTCCTTTGGCAAAGCTTTTAGGCATGTACTTGAAAGCTTTGAATATTGAAATGCTTAGATTCTTCTTGAAGTTGAGCACAGCATTCTTCTACCCATCCTGCACAACCTTCAAGACTGAAAATACCTTAATGTTTCAGGATCACTTTATGTATCCTTTGACTTAAACAAACTATGTTCTGTCAATGTATCCTGTGTGATGGATTGCCTAGGCTTGATAGGTGAGGTCCTAGTGATGCAGGACAGGAAGTGTTTGTAAGTTGTGTAAATTGCACACAGTTTTGCTCCCATTTTCTGTTCCGGTGCTTCTTCCTTCTCCAGATGACACGCCTGTATTAGTTACTGGAATGGATAGTTGCAGTGAATGAGCTGTGCTGGATTATTTTTGTTGATGCGTGTTTTTTGGGAATAAAGATTTGCTTTCACTCCTGATTATTGTTAGTGTATAAAACTGTATTTATACAGTATGGTGTACTGACTAGTTCAATTACTCATACTCAGCCTCATGTTCTTTGTTTTGAATTCTGCTGTTGTGATATGGGTCTCTGTGTGATGCTGAAAAATAGGCCATGCTGGTAGTGTACCATTTTTGATGGAAGAAATGCTGAAGTTTGAAAGTTGACTATAATCTTGCCTGGCCACAGATATTTGTAACAACTTTGTTACTTGAATGGAGCATTTTTACTGTTAAAATTTAAGTTGCTATTTTGAAACTTGGGTAGCATTAGACTGTTAATTCTGCAAATGTTCTTAGGCCAGTATTAATATAATAGGCATTTTAAACTGAAATAAAGCAAATAAGAAACATCTGAGAAACTCAGCATTACATTGTATATGCTGATATTAAGTTTAAAGAAGCTTTAAGTCACATTTTCTGCATGTTGTGTTTGAATCTACTTTGATGCAATCTTGCTAGCCATTCTTAAGTAGCTGAACTACTCCTTTAGCTGCTAATCCCTATGTCCAGATGCCTGTTCTGGGATTTCTTTCCAAAAAACATGGTTTAAAAGGTTTATTGTGCACCCTGGGAAGTCATTAGATCAGGACTGGTCTGCCCCAGAAGTTCAGAGATCAGAATTGTAAGTTCCTCAAGAAAAATACCCTTCTTATGGTCTCCTTTCATAAGTGGAATGTGCTCTGCTGAAGACAGTCATTGCAGTGAGCAAGGGCAGACTGCCTAGGTTATGACAACATGAAGTCTTAAAGCTGGGTGAACAAACTCTGGAAGGGAGCTATTGAGTTGTATTCTCTAATATCTGTAATCATCTGCTCTCTCAGTTCTAGGAATGAAGCTGCTGCCTAGAGTAAGCAATGTACAAATACAGAATTGCACTGTTTATTTTCAAGTTCCTTATTCCAGACTAGGGTGGGTAGGAAGGGTGAGGAAGAAAGTAGTAATGTGAAGGATGCCTATGTGATGATTAAGTATTCAGCTTTTCAGTTGTCTTTTTGTTGTTTCTATCTCCTCCCAGCTCCACACACCCAGTCCTGTAACTGATGATGTGACTGACCTGCCCTCTGAAACTTCCTCACTCTTCTGTGAGCAGGCGGTGGCAACCTTTTGTGAAACAAAGAGCAAGGCACTGTGAAATGAGGGGGCAGTATTAGTCTGGTTGCTGGCCTACCAGACTAGATTTGTTCTGATGCTAAAATGAGAAGTGAGGAAGCAATTCTTGACTGCGTCAAATTTTGAGAACTTAATCAATTGAATGAATCCCATACTTGCCTTTCAACCCCTCATCAAGTCTAAAAGTGAGGCCAGATTTCTGCATTACCTTATATTGCAACAGAATGATAATTTAAGATGTCTTATATAATTTTAAAGAAGCAATGATATATTAGTGTTTACGACTGGGAAAAGAGCTGCCTTGCTACTTTTTGAGAATCATAATTTTTCATAAAACATGAGTAGTCTTGCACAGAACACTTACTCTAATGAGGGACTCAACTCCAAAATATTTGAGAGGTTATGATAACAATTATAAGTCAAACTATTTTTTTGAACTGGGGTACGTGTATCTCGACTATTGTTTGAAAAACTAATGGTGGTTTCTGACTGAATTCCTTCTGACAAAAAATCGCTGGAGTTGGTCTTTATGCTACTACCACAAGATACCTTTCTCTAGATTATTTCTGCTATTATGAAGAGAACTGCAAAGGAAATGAGGAGCTTCCTATGTAATCAAGTGGTCAACTGCTGTTTCCTCTATCGGGAATAGTGTTAGCGATTACTCACAGTCGCTGTGTTTGCATTGTTGTCCTGAGCATGGAATAGGAGACTGTGAAGCAGTAGAAAAAAAAGGAAATACAGTGGCCCTACAGTTATGGAATACTGCACTTACAGAAAGAAAGTAGCTTTTTGCACCCACAGTTCAGCTTTTGAGTACTTCTCTGTTTTAATGACTGGTGGCACAATGAAACGTTACCTTTAGCAGATCTAAGTGAGCTTTTTCAAAATGTGTAGCCCACCCTGTCTCTGAACTGACTTTGTTAATTGACTGCTTTTTAAAATCTCATTGTCTTTTGATAATTTTGTTTCCTCTCCTCCTCTGGCTTGTTTTGTTGGAATGGTGCTACTGTGGTCTCTGCAGGACTTTGGAGACTGTAAAGACTGTCAGTGTTTGTGTGTGTACAACATCTGATGCAGCAGTGTTTTGCGGAAGATCTCTTGGCATTGCTGAGTAATTCCTGTACCATTTGTGTCATTCCTGCTTGAGCTGAACCCTGCCTTTTTATGGTCAGGACATTTGGAGGCTAGAGTTAGCTGGTGATTTGAGCTCTAATGGACTTTGCACTTGGTGGCTCCTGATGTTTTGGAGAAAATACTATTTACAATAGAAAATAAGGCCACATTGGTATTTGATACCTTTAGTTACTTCTAGTTGAAGCTGTAGAAAACTGTGTATATTTGTGTGTAGTGCTACTCATAGGTGTGAGTTGCTATGTCCTCTAGTACTAAAACAAAAACATGGATAAAGTTCTCCTCAGTTAAATGATTTAATAATTGAATTACAGTCTGATTTTATTTTAATAGCCTTTTTTAGGTCTACTATAGTGATTTTCAATACTGTATTACTTCATAATGTTTTGTTTGTTCATCCTTAGGCAAGTGAAATATATGTTTAGACAGGGATGATGAAATTCCTGCATTCCCACAGATAACCAATTTATTTCCACTGTGGAAGCCAACCTCTGTCATACAGCCGATTGGTTGGATTTCTGGATCTGCAGAAACATTCCTTGACTCTGCAAACTACTGCTGTTGGTTTTATTTTGGGTGTCAACAGCTACCCAAGAGAAAAGTGTGTGGATGAGGTTTCATACTTTTAGCTGAAGCTGGTAAAATGGCTTTCGAGCTGCAAGAGAGTGCTCCCTTCACCCCTTCTTCAATTGAACAGGTTTGTTTGGGTTTTTTTAATCCCTCCTTTATGCTGGCATTCGGTTTTATGTGACTCCATGGCGAAGTTCTTAGGGAAGCTGGGAGACTAGGATTAGTTCTTGTTGGGCTTTTCTCTCTGAACTGGCTCATTAGAGTTCACCTAAATGCTTGTGTTGAAACAATTACAATGACACACAGCTGGAGTGGGGGTAGAAAGGGATAGGGAAAGCCCCTTCCTATGTAACTGTTAGTTGCCATTGGATTAGCTTAATGTCATATTTTCCCTTGCTGCCACAAGCGGGATTTACAGAGTAATTTTTTTCTTGAGATAGCCATCCAGTAATCAACAGTTAGGGACTTTTTGGGGAATTTATTTCTAGGTCTATGTGACTAATACCTTCTGTGTTCTGTAATAATAATAATAATAATATGGAAGATGATACATAAAAGAAGAAAGTAGTCATATGTAGAGATTTTCTTGTTAGATAAGCCTGTTTAGAGAGTAGGACCTTTCAGCCAATGAACTTGCTTCCAGTCTGGCAAAACAGATGCTGTTGTAGATTTGGAGCAAGTGTGGAACCCCATTGGGGAAAAGGAAGTTGGTGGTAATTGGAATGTAAAATCCTTCTTCAGTGAGAAGGGTGCCAGCTCAAGTACAAAACATTAAAGTGTATTGTTGTGTTGATAGCTACATGGTATCTTCTCTTTCAAATCTAAAAGTAAACAGAGCATCGAGGGAGTAAAATCAGAAGCAAGGTAATGTTTTTGGTTGTGCAGGTGCCTTAGGAATAAACCTTTTTATGTGCTGGGGAGTGCTTTGAGCTACCTTTTGTGTTGGAATGGAGGATTTTGTAGTTTTCTTTTGACTGAGAACAGTCAAAAGAAAACATCACAAAACAGGGAGTACAAAACCACTGTCAGTATGAAGATATTGTATATGGTGTTTCTGCAGAGAAAGCCCTTTTTTAGCTGTCAGCAGTTGTTTTTAAATGCAACTAACTGAGGCCGAATGTCATTCACGAAGCACAGTGCTTGATGAAATTGTTGCCAAAGATTATACAACAGGTTTAAGTAGGATTTGCAGAGAGAAGGCTATTAACAGATGAATTTTACCAAACTATTAGAATTACTGTATAGATTTTTCACAAACTGTCTGTGGCCTTGGTAGTCCAACATGAAGATAACCAACATTAAGATAACTAATGACGTTAAAAAACTGCTTTGTAAGTGTTAAGAAATTACCTGATTCCTTTAAATATAACAATGAGGCTTCCTGGAGGAGTTTTTGAGTGACTGAATTAAAAAAAAAACCCAAACAAACAAAAACACAGCTCTTTTTGGGACATGCTCCTGTTTGGAAGCTGTAATGTCAACCTTGTATTTTCTTTTTAGTATTCAAGTTAATGCTTTCTAATGTTGAAAACTGTGTGGCAGTTTCATGTGTTAATTTGAAACGTGTTTGGTTGTATCTGTAGTGAATGAATATCTTTTTTTTCTGAATGTGTGGTAGAAGTAACCAGAAGGATGTCTTAGCTCTTGTATGTGTATGTTTACCCTAGACAAAGCTGCATATAAAAGCAGAGAGGTTGTGTGTCTTTGGCTATGACACAGATCATCTCAATAATTTCAATCATCAGTGCAGATTTTTAGTCTGGGGTTTTTTTCAGAACTGTTTTTGTAGCCATACTCCATAGCCTGAAGTATGGCTGATTTGCCCTTACAAAGCAAAGGGGAAAGTATTTCAGGTAGGGAAGAAAAACAGTAGTAGTTCAAAAAGAGATCCTTTGCCCCATTTCTCTAGAATTTGTTACAGTAAAATTGTGTTTAGTGGTACATTTTGACGTTATAATATTACTTAAAACCTGATTTACTAACATAATTTATTTGGGAAATAACTTTTTGAAATCTAGTCAGAGGTTGTATTTAAATCAGAATGTTGAGTTTTGAGGTTTAGGCTTTTTTTTTTTTTTCATGCAGATTCTGGGCTGCAGTTTGTCTACTTCAGGAGAATCAGGTGCTTGTTTTTTCTGTTAGGCTTGTTAGCATTCCTACTTCAAACTCCTGACTAATTAGCCTGGTTGCCAAAGCTCCTGCATGCAGTGTATCAGATAGCACCAGCGTTTTTCTAGTTCAGACAGTGTGGCTGGATGTCTTAACCCTGTATGGTGCTGATTCTAGCTCATCCCACAGGAATGAGAAACCAGGGTAACACAAATCAAGTTTATCATTACTGAGTAGAACTTGGCTCAAACTTTACTGGCTGTGTCAGCATAAATACATGGCATGACCCTTGTTGCATTATGTAAAATTGATTATGTTTTTATAGTTTCCTTTGATAGCCTCATCATTCTAAAGCCTGATACTAAAATAGTAAAAATGCAGTGCTAATTACAAGAAATTAATCCAGACAGTTACTCATTTAAAGGATTGTTGGTGTGGGGGTTTTTTTGTCCTGTAGTGAGAGTTTATTTATATTATTTCCTATATAAAGGTATAGGTTATACTAAAAGCAAATAAATATGAATGTTTTATCAAGTGAATGTGAGGCGGTTGAAGTGGGCAGTTTCTGAGCTGCTCTATGTATTTGCTGGTGACAGCTTATCAATGGGTACCAGCTTGTCAAATTTGTGTTTTATTTGGTCTGTTGGTTCTTTGATTGAATCTTCAGCCTATGTCAGGAGTGTGAAGTTGCCACTGTAAGAGGTCAGAAACAGACAAGAAATTTGATTTAGTTTGTACTAAGTAGTATATGTACTTCTGGACGCTAGAGAATCTGTATGGGAGGGAAATGTTAAGAATAATTTTATTTGTGCCATCTATAATAAAACTGTGATCAGCTTTGGGAAGACAGCCACAAGAAACCAGGCTTCATGATTTTGATTGCTGGTGGAAATATTTTTTCCTGTATTGCAGCTTTCTGCTGTAAGTAGATTGACATTTCTGTTAGAAATACTGAGTTTTCACTCAAAAAGAAGTATTTTTTTAGCTTTTAGTAGTTTCACAGATGAATTTGCAAACTACTTGTTTGTATTGTTATTTTTTATGGTTTTAAGACTGTTCCTAAGACATTCCTGTATTGGAGTTTTATTACAGAGGAAAAACTGTAATATTTTTAAGCTGTAGAGAAATTATCATGTAACTCTGGAATCTAACAGTTTGTATGCCTGTTATAGAAATAGCCTTAAGATTACAGTATTCTAAATTTTACTTTGTGACTGTAGAAAATTAATTTATCTAAATGCCATGTGATTGTGGACTAAGTCTTTAAAATATTTGAGAGATTTGCCGTTCCTGTATCAAACTACAGTTCCCACTTAGCTCATCAGGACTGCCAGTCTCTGCTAGGCTGCTGCATTTCTGCTGCCTTCTTTGGTCTGGTGCTTATCTGACCTGTGTTAGGACTTCACAGCCGAGCCAGCGTAGCCTGAGACAAAACGCAGTAAGAGGCCCCTGGCTTATCGTGCTGGAGGCAGGTACGTGCTGATGCTGGTGCAGAAGTGGGAATGAAGTGTCCAGCTTGGCAGAGGTTACTGTTTCATGGTTCCTTCAAATTGACACAAGGTGCCAGCAGGAGAGTTTCCCCCAGCTGCTGGCTCTGACAATTTCCTCCACACTGAATGACGGGAAGGGAAATATCTTCCGAGTTAACCTGATTCATGTTGCTGTACAGCTGCAGGATGCTGGTGCCTGGCATAAGAGAGAGGAGATGGGAATGAGTGTGTCAGTATGAGGAAGTGCTTTCTGCAGCACTAGAGTTTCTGTTGCTGACTGTGTGTCTGCACTTTTAATGTTAAAGTGAGTAAGGGCAGTCTTTTTTGTGGCCTGATTGATGTCTGAAGATGTTTTAAATACAGGGATTGCAGCTCTGCAAGTAGCATTGACAGTGAAAAATCAGACTTCTAGTGCCTGAACTTTCATTCTCACCCTTCAATTTTCCTGTTGTATTTTGGTTTGAGGTGGATGTAATAACCTGTTTCTTTTCCTCTAAATGGAACTGTTCAAAAGGAACAGTTTTAAACACAGTAAATAGTACTGAGAACTCCGATTTGTTTCAGTGGGTTTTTAAGATGCATCTGAAAAATATTACAGGGGATTGTCTTTACTTTTAATTCTTCTCTAAGTTTTCTGGTGTTGCTCCTTAGCAATTGTCTTAGTTGCACAACAGTGACAGGTTGTAAATAAATAGTAGAAAGGTAAGCAATATTTTATTGAGGCCCATTGCTACTTGCTATTTCTCCTCTTTTAAATATGTCATGTTAATTCAAAAGAGGCTTTGTTTGGTTTTGACTTGCTTTTTACCTGGTTTCAGGTATGATTGAGCTCTGCCTGTACCTCTCTCCTGTTGTTGGAGACCTTCAGGGTATTTTGATACACCAGATGTACATCAATCACTTTTCTGTTTCCTTAATGTCACATCACCGCCTTCAAACAATTTTCCTAATCATAATAATAACAACTTTCTTAACAAGCTTTTGTTGGGTATATTTTTTTCACAGTATGTGTTGACAGTTGCTGCAAGGCCCTCAGTATAAGGGTATTGGGAGAGTCTCTATATGATACCAGCCTTAATATAGTTTGTAACTGGTGGTATGTTTTAACTTGGGGATATGATTTAATCTTCTGTAGCTTTATTTTTATTTTGAAAGTAATCGGGCTGATGAATGATTAAATAGTTACCAAGCTGTTGGTAGTGCTTATTGTTGAAAACATTTTTTTGTTTGATTTCTTCAGTTGGCTGCAGGTTTCATTTTGTACAAAGAACAGATATGGGTGTGCTCTGGTTGATTGTGTAAATGCTGTCCACCGCAGCTTAACAAAGCACACCCTGCAGGGGGCAGGCAGCAGCTGTGTTGCAAGTGCTGTGCTGATTTTGCTGATCAGTACTGTTGGTTTGAAAATTAAGGATTGGAAGGTAATGTCTGTTGTGCTTTTGAGGAGTGCCCTTGGCAATTTTTTTTTTGATTTTTAATGAAAAGCTGCTTTTTGACTCATAAATCTTATGTGAAGACAGTTCATGTTGCTTGTCTAATAATATCTTTTGTAAAAGGTTATGAAAACTTTGGTGTATTCAGAATGAAGTAGGGTTGATGGCACCAAGAATGTGGCTCTGGTAAAAGACTACTCTGAAAACACCTTGTTTGATTTTATTTTTAAGCCAGTAGGAGCCGCTTCATCTACCTGGTGTAGATAGGTCTTTTTTGAAACTTAATTTTTTGATCTGTGAGATGTAAGTTAGCAGGAAAGTATTGAAGATTACAATAGTGTTTGTTTAATCCCAAGAGTTTTTGTGTTAATTAGTCTTGCTGTTGGGGACAGATAAGCAACAGGAAGCAGGGACAATGCATATAAAGTATACAGTAAAATATCTACATCTGTGATAATTCAGGGCTCATATGGGCATTAAAGCTGCATTTATGAAAGTGATTCCTTTTTTACTGGATGTGATAATTATAGACTTGAATTTTGGCCTTAGTTTAAGATTTTGTGTACTGTTTGTCATACATGCAGTGGCTTTTGCATTGACTTCATTGCATTACATTTATATTGTGAAGGTGTTTGTAGTATCTCTTATCTTTTGGTTTTGCGGTTTTGTTTCAAAATGTAGTGGGGTTGGTTCATAAGATGCAATTTTCCTCAGGAAAATAAAGAGGAGGTTTCACTTAGTTATGATTTTCGTGTTGTGGGTTATTGGTAATTCTCTCTGACAGAAAGGTCAGCTGTTGGTCCTGCTTCTGTGAACATTACAGTGTCTAAAGCGTGGCAGAATGAGTCATTCTGTAGTGGAAAGTCTTTGTTGATCCAGGTGTCAGAGGTTTGGAAGAGGAAGTAAAGCTGATGAAAATTATTTTTTATAGGAGCTGTTTTTTCATCTGTATTGTCCTTCCTTTCTTCTGTTAGATTAAAGGTAGTCTTTTACCATGAAGCTGCACTTTTTGAAGTTAACTCAAAAACTGTAGCTTAGCAAGAACACTGTGTTTCTTTTCTACATGGGAAACAGTTTATAACAGTTACCAGGATTTAAAATAAAAAAAAAACAACAACTATTTGAAATTCCTTTTTAATAGCATTGTCTGTCCTCAAGTTTCAAGTTGAGTCATTATTGGAATTGAGTGCTAGAATTGGAAATGAGTACTAGAAACCTCACCCTCATGTAATTTCACAGTGCTTATTGCCTTACTGATTTAAATGGGTTTTAAAATATCATAGATTTTTTTTTTAAATATTCTTGTACTCATTAGAATTCCACAGATTGGTTGCGTACTTATGGCTTTTGGAGAGGCAAAGGAAGCAGTTCCATTTTACTGTGTAGACTGACAACAGGTCAGATACAAAGGCATTATATGAATGTTTCAGAATATTCTGCAGTGATAATACTGTTGCTATGCTGACCTGTTATATTCATATTGTGACCCGAATTCATTTGAAAGCAACGTGTATGTGCTTTAATTCTACTTTTTGCACTGTGGATTTGTTTTATTGTTATTTATATTCTATTAGCAAAACTCCTGAGCAGCAAGCACATGTACCTGAATAGTAATCGCAGCTTAGCTCTCTGTAGATTTTTGCTTGCAGAATTTGAATGGGGCACGAAGAAAGATGTGATGTTCTTAGTGCTGGATTTCGGTATTTTCTAGATGCAGTCATGCAGAATGTGCTTGCAAGGCAAACAGTGTTATCAATGCAGCTGAAAGAGATCAAAGCCTCTTGGAGGGGGTGCAGATGAGGATTTCTGAAGGGAAACTTGTATATTCTCTGCTGCTCCAGAGACTGAATAGTTTACAGAATGGGTAGTGTGTAAGACTCTTTAAGTATTGATGTAGTGTTTTGTGATGCATACAGGTGGGATAGGAGTTTTAACAGCCTATAGGTATTCTTTGCTGGCTTGTGGGAGTAGTAGTTTGATCTCATTCATTGCTGTGCCCTACATATTGTGATAAATACTCTCATTATCTCTGACACTTTAAAGCAGGGGTTTCCTTTCTCATGTGAGCATGGCTGTAGATTATGGCTCTGGATATTACTGTTTTGTTTGCAGAAGCTTCTCAGATTCTTCAGGAAGTCCAGGTTTCCCTGTCACATTGCAGGCTTTTTCTGAGCTTCATGTACAGTGCAGTCTTTTTATCTCTTTCTACTTGTTTTCCATATTCCTTCTTGACTACTATATTCTTGTGTAAAAAGCCTGGGATGATTGGCAGAAAGAGAGGTTTGGACGTGATTTTTTTTTTGTGGGGATTTTCTTTGTTTTGGATTGCCAAAGTATTGAACACCTTTGCCTTCCATAATTATTAACACTTCTCACATGTATATATAACCACTCTTGGTAATTGGAGAGGGGTGCTTGAGATGCTCTTCCCTCCATCTTTTACTTACTCGCATTTCTCTGTAGCATAACTTCAAATGAGTGATCTTGATTATTACTCGGTAAAGTAATAATGCTTTACTGCTTTAAAGCAGAAATCCACCCTTGACAGTAAGTAACTGGGAACTAGATTTAAAGATCAAACTGTTTTGAGAAACCAGAGTCACTTTTGTGAAGCCTCATGGAAAAAATTGGAGGGAATTTATGTGATAAATTGCCTCACATCTTCAGTTTTAAGTGTGATTTGGGTGCTCTGTGTGGCTAACTTCATTATGTATTGAAGTTTGTTTGCTTCCTGCTTTCGTAGTGCTCCTTTTCATTTAATGATGGTCTGAGGTCCTCAAGGAGAATGTCAGAGGAGAGTGATAGCACTGAGAAGGCAGAAGTTTTCTAAGAATGTTTAATGGAAGCTTTTCACAAGATTTTGTAGAATTTTGAAGTAGTTTCACTTTATGAAAGTGTTTCAGGTGTTTCATTCTGATGCTTTTATGTGTTTGTATTTTTGTTTTCTGAAGACACACTTTTGGAACATTTGTTCCATTGGTTTTGAAGCAGTTACTGCCTGTCATTGACTGTATGCAAAAAGTCATAACTAGGTATTTGAAGTGCTTCTATGAACTCTTTCGTTGTGCCTAATGAAGAGGAGGTGCAGCTTACTTCTGTTTGTAAAACAGGGAAACAATGGTTAACTGGCAACTATTATGTAAGTTGAAATCTTTTGAGTAGGATATGTTTTTGGAAACTACTATAACTTCATTTGATACTAATGAAAAGGAATAATTATGCTTTGTATTTGAGGAAAGTTGCCTTTATTATTTGAAAAGCCTAAAAAGCTGACTTTCTCTGTATGATCTTCAAAATATGTTTTGCCGTCTAGATGATCAGAATTAAAATTTTGTGAAAATTGACTGTACTTGTGTGGCTGAAGACTGGTCTGTATCCTTGCATTCCTACATGATCCATGAACTTGTACTACAGATACATAAAATACCACATGCGATCGATAATAAATTGCTTAACTTGCTTATCATGCATATAAACTCCTGAGAGGAATTTAGGAGTGTTTATACACTTAAGTAATCAGTCACTCTTGAAATCCAGAAAACATTTTCATTTCTTTTTGATAAATCACAGTTCTTATCTTTGGAGAAAGATAGATAGTTTCAAGAGATTTGTAAGTGTTTTGGGGAGATTCCTTCGCTTACAAGAATATATCAGGGAATAATAGATACAGAAGTATCTGCCTGGTTTAGGACAAGCAATTTTTGTTCTTCAGCCTCTTTTCCTGACATGAGTTCAAATGATAAACTGCAGTGAATGTGCCTAGCATTCTTGACAGAGAAATTCAGTTGTGAATGAGTTTGTGGATTAAACACAAAACTCTGAAAAATAAACATTTTAATGCAGAGTGGAAATTTAAGTGCAGTGCCTGCCTTGTTGTCTGAGTGTGAGTGGTGGCATCTGTTTCTGTGCAGTTGGGATTTATCTGCTAAGCATGTGGCTGCAAAGTTAAAAGTGGCTTGAACTGCAGCTATACACACACACAAACATGATATCAAAAAATAATGAAGACTTGGAAGAGATTTTTTTGGTTTTTTGGTCTCCTATTTCCTGATTTTTTTTAAATGTGAAACCAATTACTTATATCTGTAATAGTCCGAGCAATGCCCCAAGGTACAGTTTGGAATGTAATGGAAATTAAACATTAAAAGGACTTTTATATGGAGAAGTGATAGAAGATTGTGATGCTGTTGTGCAGTCTTTTTTTTTAACAGAAAACTTTGGAAAAAGTAGAGGGGAGGGGACAAGGACATGGTTTGTGGGGACACAGCTTGAGAAGCTGCTGTAGAAGAGATTGGGGAGGTAATGGACAGTCAGTGGTCACTGCATTCCGTTGTTTTTATATCCAGGTTGTCAAATGCCAATATTAGAAAAACACATTACTTCATTTTGGAAAATGAAAACAAAACTTGCTTATGCAGACATTGTATCTTGAGAATTCAGAATACACTTTTGTCTCATCTGCTTTGTTAGTACCTGGAAGTAGAAAGAAGTTGTAACTTGCAATATTATTGATATTACTAACAACAACAAACAACATGGTAGTTTAGAAAGCTTCCTGGATTGTTTTTTACATCTTTTGCTCTTCAATCTGTACTGTGTTGTTAAAAAATCTGCAGATTGAAAGCATGGCTTCTTGGCAGTAGAATGTGTCTTCAGTAAAATAATCTGCTCTCCCTAAAAAAAAAAACAAAACCAAAAAAAACAAAAACAAAAACCCCAAAAAAACCTCCAAAAAACTTTGGAAAAAAGCTACTTGAATCTTACCTCATTATGTACTCACATGGTACATACTGCATGGAAAAGATTAGGAATGTGCTCATTTTTCTCTTTTAAAATTCTTGCTTCAGCAGTGCCTTGAGATGGTGGTGGGGTGAGATGGGGTCTCATTTAGAACATTTATTTCCCTTGTATAAAGGGAAATAAATGTTCTAAATGAGACATGATTGTGCTTCATAATACTTTTGCAGAAGGCTTATGTGTTGTCTTTTGCAACAAGTGGATTGAAACTTAAAATCGATTAGAAAAATACTGTGGCTGTTTAGTGAAGCATCACGGTTAAGGAGTATTAGCAGGAGAGGCAACCATTTAAACCAAATCTTTACAAAAGTGTGCATGGAATGTGGCTTGGAATATTACCTGTGAGAATGCTCTGCTTTCTAGAGATCATGACATGCTTAGATTCATTCTTCTTGCAAAAAGTACAGAGTTTTCCAAGCCAGTTGGAGATGCAGCATGGCAGCCCTAGGAAGGCTTGGTAAAGCTAAAAGGGGCAAGTAAGTAGCCAAGTGCCTATTCCTGCTGAGAGTTAAAGATGCTGTGCTGGAGGTACAGACCAAAAGCATGCCGGCTATCGAGGGAAGTGTGAAAGGAAGCTGGCATGACTGAACATCAGGCAAAGATAGTTACTAGAAAGCTGAAGTAGTATCCAAATGAGGAAAAAACCTGAAGTAGTATCCAAATGAGGAAAATTGTAAGGATGTAAAATCTGATAAGTAGAATATAAAAGCATGAGATAAAAGAAATATAAAAAATTGAGGAATGCTTTCAAGTCAGCATTTGTTAAGAGAGTAAAAGGCAGGAAAGCAAGTTACTAGAACTAGAGAATCTTTATCCAATAACTGAAGGAAGTGAGAGATGAAGTAATTTTCTAAGTGGTCTGTAATGGCTCTGTTAGGTGGACACCTTCAGGTCGTTGGAGGCAAATGCACTGTGAAACCGGTAATTACAAGGGCGTTCACTGGTGATGTTCTGTGTGAGAAGAAACTGCATAAACTTACAGAATTCATGGACGCGTGGTGTCTGTTATTATATCCTGTGGAAAGGTCAACAGGACTTAGGAAGTTGTGCTTCAGACCTTTTGGAACTCATTGAAGAAGTTATCAAGAGCACATGTAAGGGAAGCTCCAATTCACTATGATAGGTAGGATTTCCAGAAGTCATTTAGTAGCCTTCTGCATGAGAGGGCTAAGTCCTTGTATGGATAATTAGTTAATAATTCGAAATATATAATTAAAGACAAGAAATGAAGTAGTCAGAATACTTCTGAGAGGTGAGTAGTAGCTGTTACAAAAATGTTCACAGCTGAAGAATTATACCCATGGTTGTATAAACTGTAGTTAAGTTCAGAGTGTATGTAGAGGTGGGAGTTAGCTGGAGTGAGGAATGTGGAAACTAACTTGCAGGAAGGAACGCTGGAAGGAATACTGTATTGCTAAGTACAATACATAGTTCTGTGGGAACAGCAGTGCAGGCTCGGAAAGATTAATTCTGTAAATTGTTCAGATAACAACAGAGAAAACACAATTTGCTATTGTTGTGGTCCATAGTGCATTTCATTGGACTGCTCTGTTGGTGTAGGCTTGGGAATATCCTGAGAAGAACAGTTCTTATTTCTGCATGTATCTAGGTGACTCAGATGTTTGTCTAAGTGTAGGTTATTTGACTTCTTAATTCCTTTTTAAATATTCTTATTTTTTCATTTCTTTTTGCAAAGGTCTTCTGAATGATAGAGTAGCTTCAGTAAATATCTTGATTCTTTGCTGTTCAAAGAAGCATTGCAATGTGTGTCCTGTGATCAGATGTAGTACTGGAAAAGGCTGTGCCTAGCATAAAATCTATCACTGTGCTCAACACCTAAGGATTTGCCTATTTCAGAGCCTCTGGAGAGTGAAGACAGGAGCAGTGATTATCAAACTGTAGAGTAAACTTGACAAAGTCAACTGGAGACTTGAATATCCTTGATTTCCCTTGAGTGCAGGGCCCCATGATTGCTGGGGTTTATGCAAGGGGCAAAAGTTGGCCAGGTGGAGACCACTGGGGAACTAAAATTTGAATTTGGAGTTGTTGCTCAGACTGGTAGTGGAGTAGCATAAGCAGACAGTATCCTCCTGAAGTTTGGTGTGCTGCAGTAGAGCCACAGGCTCCAGTGGCAAAGGAAATTGCTTGAGGATGTGAAATTACAATAGTTTGAACAAATTGCCTTTGCAGTTGTAGTGTAGCCACCTGGCTGACAGCTGCAGTCCCTTTCTTCACCTCGTGTTGGTGCTGAAGCTTTTTTCCCTCACAGAGGGCTTAGGGAGCTGTACCAAAGACCAACCTTTCTTAAAATAAAAAGTACAAGCAAGTCAAATGGTTTAGCTTCCTTAAAAGGCTGCTTCTGGGACAAACAGATGTCACCATGAGACAGGAGTGCATGAAGGGGTGAAAAAAGGAGAGAAAAGATGATCCTGTGAGTTCTGTGACAGCAAGCTGTTCTCATCAGGACATGCTGCTGTTCCTTGAGCATGCACTTTTATGGACTTGGGCTGCAGGGGCCTGTTCTCAGTTAGTCTTCAAGATGTCTCTAGGTTTTAGAAAAGAGGTTTTATTAATTCTCATGAATACAGATGTAAATTTGAATACTTAAAAGATTTAAGTTCAGTATTTTCAATAATAGATAGTCCTTAATTTCTTTTTGCAGGATAGCTTTTCAAGTTTATAGTTTCCTGGTTTTTAATTCTACTATTATGAAAATTTTGAAAACCAATGTAATATTTGGAGATCTGATATTTTCATAATAAATTTGTAACAAATAATAAAAGAACTCTGAACATTATAATCTTAGCCAGCACTCAGATTTGTATTTTTATTTCTTTACAGGATCTTGAGTTTCATGGAGTAATGAGATTCTACTTTCAAGACAAAGCAGCTGGAAATTTTGCAACAAAATGTATCCGTGTCTCTAGTACTGCCACAACTCAAGATGTCATAGAAACTCTTGCAGAGAAGTTTCGACCAGACATGCGAATGTTGTCATCCCCTAAATACTCACTTTATGAAGTGCATGTCAGTGGAGGTTTGTATTATTCATTAAGTCCTTCCTGCATCCTCACCACCATCATATCTACTCCCAGCCTAAGTATCTTTATATTTGCCCTCAGTTTCTGAACCACATGAGACTTGGGTTTTTTATTCTTAAATATGTTGCTATTAATTGTTTTTTGGGGAGTGGTTTTCAAAACTTAATTATACATACTAGGCCTGCAGTTAATGTAGGATTTGATTATGATCTGTAAAATGCTGTGATTGACATCCTGTTAGTTTGTTGACATTTGTGAGAGAGTTGCTGTTTTTAGGATTAGTAGGTAAAGACTAAGTTTATAATGGCAGACTAGGATTGTTAAATTGACCAGTTGAGAGTACACCTTCTGTTCTTTGACATTGTGGACCTGTGATGGTAGCCTTGTAACTCATGTTCTTTTACTGCTGAACTGGGGGAAGTTCAGCTTAATATTCTTTGAAGCCACTGTGTTTCTTAAACAGATCCTCTGATGTTACCTGTGGAGAACTTGGATATCTAAATAGTCTTTGGTGCTGCTAAAATTTGTCTGTTTCAGATCAGAAGGTGATAGTGTGTGGTGGTGGTGGTGGTGGCGACAGATGAAGGAGAAACTATCTTTTGGTTGTGTTTTTTATTTTTGTGCTTCAGAAGCATACACAAGTGCTTGAACAACCTTAAATACTGCATTTGAACGACTGAAAATAAATTTTTTTTTCTGCCTTAGAGTTCTTTAAAAGTCTCTTAGTACCTATAGTCAAAATGAAATTGTTTTCTTTGCAGAACAAGTTCCTGATTTTTAAAAGATGATTGAGGCATACAAGGTCAATAGGAGTGTTTCTTACTGAACAAAATTAACCACAAAGACATCGTTGTTTTCCTGGGCATATGTACTGTCTCCTCCTTTTCAAAGGGAAAATCAAATGGCAAGACTTGCTTAAGTTTTTTAACCACTCTGTCAGTTGTTTTTCCATATACTTAAAATAGATGCAATACTCTAAATGAAATTTTGTCTTGGATCTGAATAATGTCGTGGGGGCTTTTGATTTGTTTTATTGTTTAAATTTTGTAATCTTGTTTATTTTTGTGCAGTCTTTTTAGGATAGTATTTCTCGGGCTGCAACCAGACTGTGGTCTACTTTAAAAAGTAAATTTAAAATAAGAAAAATGAGTATTTACAAGGTCCAGGATGTTTCAAAATGCTAAACATTTCAACTCTAAATCTAACTTCTCCTCCAGAGTGGTAATGTTGTGTTCCAAGACTTAGTTCTGACAAAGGAGTTATGTGTGACTACTTTATGGGGACATTTAGCTTATGTCAATAGATGGAACACTTGGGCTTGTTGCTGGAAAGGAGACATGTAATTAATTCTACGTTCCCAAGCTTGCTTTCTGTCCCTGTACTTAAGAGGGAAACATCAACTGATGTGTTCTGTTAAGCAAACCTTTTGGTTTTATTAAAAGCTTAACTTACTTCAAACTGTCTTTGCTCTTGAGATACCAAGTAATTGTTTCTGCTTTTCATTTTTTTGAAGAAGAAAGAAGATTAGATGTGGATGAGAAGCCTCTTGTTGTACAGTTAAACTGGAACAAAGATGATCGCGAGGGAAGGTTTGTCCTCAAGAATGAAAATGATACACTTCCTCCAAAGGTGGGTCTCTACAGAGCATGCTAGTGCTAACAGCACTTTTGAAATCTCTGGGGTTTGCTTATATAGGAAAACATAACTTTCACTTTTCTAATTCCTGAAAACAACTGCTGCTCATGACCTTCAATATCTGGAGCAAGTATTTTTAAATACTTGAAGTGCATCTTTGCAACACAGCTCTTTTGTTATCTTTAGATGGCTGGTGATGCTGTGATCCATGTAGCTGTCTAGTACTGGAGCATGCTAAGAGAACTTAGAGCTTGCTTTGTTCTATTATGATGACTTGAAAAATACCTCAAATAGTATATGGTGCCACATACCAGGAGGTAATCCTGTCTCTTGCAAAGCTTTTAAAAGGGAATGGCAGGGGGAGTTAAAGAGCTAAAAATTATTACCTCCTTAGGTAACATTCTGTTTCTTGAAAAAAATGATGGAAGACTTTTTGCTTTTGTGCAGGGTTTTTTGATTTGGTTTGGTTTTGCTTTTTTGGTTTTTGATTATTTTTTTCTCTTACAAATGCAAAATGAATGAGCTGCCGACATCAGCTGTACAAAAATTTGCTTTAATATTAGCAATTTAAACATTAAATTAGATTAGACTTTGGCTCCTGAAGTCATATAATTATATATATTATATGTAGCTTGTTTGCCTATAGCTATGGAAAACATGCTATTCAGTGTGGGCTATCTTAAGGCAAGTTTTTGATCTTGTGCTTAGCACTAAATTCCCTTTGCTTTTGGAACTGGAGCTTGTTAATTTTAGAAGTGCTTTGGGTATAGAGATGTGAGCTTGTACTGGGCATTTGACTACAGGATACATCCATGTTACAGGGCGGAAGGGAAACTTAATGATGCCTTGCACTATGTGTACCAACCCTGCTATTCCTATTAATTGAATTAAGTGATTTGCAATTTTCCTTCTCTATGTTCTTTGCTTCCTGATAGAAATGAGAAAATCTGCATCTTCTTTCTCTCATGCTCTGTAATCTTTACAGAAGGCAAATGAGCCTAGGATTACAGGTATCTTGTGTATGCAAGGAGCAGGAATTGAAGAAGACAATGCTGGAATGACAACTTGGAAAAATATACCACTGGGCAAAAGTCTTCTGTAGTGTTTTTCCGTCTGCAGTTTATTCTTATCTGGTGCTCCAACACAGTTGCCTTGAAAGCAGATTAAGCACAGCACTGTTACAGAGTATTTTTACTCAGAAGCAAAAATTTCTTTTGCAGCTTCAGTTAATCTTTTGAGGCCAAGTAGATAGCAGGCATTGTTTAAGTAAAAATCTGCAGTTTATTCACTTGGTTGGGTACAATTAGTTCATACCTTCTTGGGAACGTGACATTACATTTGCCTTCTCTGTGTTTCCCTTGAGAGCATTAGTCCTATCACTGTGTAATGGAGTGTTGTTGCCTGGAGTGTTGGCTTTGGGTCAATGATACTGTATCTTAAACAGGTTCATCTGCAAAGTTAAAACCAATGCTAACTTTTCTTTGGATTGAAATTGATGGAAGCTGTTTTAAACTCATTTATTTCAGAAAGCTCAGAGTAATGGGCCTGAAAAACAAGAAAAAGAGGGAGTAATTCAGAATTTCAAGCGAACTCTCTCAAAAAAAGAAAAAAAGGAAAAAAAGAGGCGTGAAAAAGAGGCATTGCGACAAGCATCAGATAAAGATGATAGACTTCTTCATGGGGATGATATGTAAGTGGCTTTAACTTATTTTTTAAAACTTAAATGATAGTTGTTTTTAAGTGCATTTGCAAAAGAAAAAGTGTGACTTGCAAACATATGCTAACTCAGCTTTCCCATGCTTTGCAGTGTTGGAAATCATAATAAAGTTAGGAGTATGTAAAGTTTCTTTAGTGTCTTTCCTCCTGTCCCCGTGTTTAAGAGGTAGAAGACTTCTTGTTTTCTTTAAAAACTAGCAGCTAGTAGTCCTTAAATTTATATCAGGTGAGCATGGGTATATGAATGGCATTAACTGTAGCAAAAGTGAAATTCATGTAGAAACCATCTTAAAATAACTTAAATGAGCTCCTGCATCTATGAATCCTGTTGCTTTTTTATCCTATGTGAAATAATAAGGATATATCTATTTTAAGCTCTTAATGACATTCTTTTTATTTAAACTAACTTGGCAGTGAGAATTTTCGCCTTGCAGCTGAGGTTTACAAAGATATGCCTGAGACTAGCTTCACTCGCACAATATCCAATCCTGAGGTGGTTATGAAACGGCGACGACAGCAAAAACTAGAGAAGAGAATGCAGGAGTTTCGCAGTTCTGATGGCAGGCCAGACTCAGGTAGTTGAAGTTCTTCTGGTTAAGTTATAAACATTTTACCAAGAGCATATTCTTAAGGCCAGCAATTCCTGTAAATTTGACTTTTGCTTTCTCCAACATTTTTTGCACATGGCTAGTTTATCTGGTGCGTAACTGAACAAAGGGTTTGTGAAGGTAGGATTCCACAGGGGGATGTTCCATTGTGAGTGCAAGTCAAAGCTTTCAGTGGTGGGCAGATTGAGAGAGACTGTGCTCCTTGAGCTTGCTTACAGTAGTGCTAAACTGGGAAAAAGGAAGGATGGGCTTAGCCTGGCAAACTGAGGAGGTTGGCTGAGATAACTGACATTCCCTGTACTAAGAATGAGCTGAATGACCTGATAGAAAATTCAATCAGTAGCGTAAATAAAGGATGTAAAGGACTGATTGTTCTGCCTAAGGGATTCTGGTAGATCTTGTGAATAATAGTGATTAAGTATTTCTCATTCATGCAATGGGGACATAACAATGATTGTATACACACCATTAGAAAACAACAAGTGAAGCTATGTTAGAACTGCTAAAATCTGAAATTATTATCTGTTCATGGAAGAGTAGTGAAGGAAGAGTTAGAGGTGTAGAAAGCATTGTCCTGGATGCAAATCTTAAATGGGCTTTTTAAAGAAAGGGGAGGTCAGCACAGACTTCCTGACAAGATGGTAACGGTCTGTTCATCACCCAGTCATTGACATTATTTCATTTTAACTTCATGTAATACTAAGCATGGTGAAACGTTAGGAAAACACTTCATTAGGTAAATTACAGAAATATCACTGGAGATTTTTACCAGTGGAGAGATAAATCTATTTTGGGGATATTACATAATTTGTCTTTTATTAGTAGAGTAATGAAGTTATTTCTGAAAGGGTTTGTTCTTATATTCTGTTAGAAACATAATGAATTACTCCATGTCTGTCGTTTTATTCTGTGGTTGCATTGTTAATTCCATTTGGTTTCCAAGGTGGGACGCTGAGAATTTATGCAGACAGTTTAAAACCAAATATACCGTACAAGACAATCCTGCTGTCCACTACAGATACTGCAGACTTTGCAGTTATTGAAGCACTGGAAAAATATGGCCTGGAAAAAGAAAATCCCAAGGATTATTGTATTGCTCGTGTAAGTTACTAAAACACAATCTTCTCACATTTCATGTTTGATTGTTTTTTTTTTCTTGCAATAGCTTCCAAGCTAAATAGAATGACTCAGTGAGTTCTGTGACTAAATTCCCCCCCCCCCCCCCCCCCCCACCCCCAAATCTAACAGCCTCAGGAATTGTGAAGTGATATATCAGGTTTTTTGTTTTTAAAACTTTATTTTTCCAGTTGTTTTGCTTGCTGTACAGGAAAACATTAATACTGAAAATGACATATTTCTTCACTGGGCACTTTTATGGGTTTCATACCACTAAATGTGCTGGTGATTGACGGATGTATAAGCTAATAGTTCATCCTGTGGTTACCTAAACTTGTGCACAAAACTATTTCTCTGAACTAGTATTTCCCTGAACAAAACTATTTCCCTGAACAATGGAGGTGAGCTCCATTGTAAAAGGTGTATGTTGTGTGCTGTTTCCTTAAACCTTGAAGTGGTAGCTGACCCTCACTACAAATCAGAAAAGATTAAAGTGACGCTCTTAATTTCAGAATTTAATTATTTTAGGAGTTCTAAATGAATTGCATAGAATTGTTATTTCTTAGAGATGTGGCTTTAATCAAAAAGTCCCATGGGCAGTACTGATTAAAGATTACAAACTTCTGACCATGTTGTCTTCTCAGGGAGAACAGTGAGGCTTGAAAACAATATTTTTTGAGTCCAGTGTTTGATTACATTTTTGGCTATGACTTGTCTAATAAACTTGCATTTTTGCTCCTTAAAATGTTGGAAAAATGGGAAAAAATTTGTTTCTTGCAATACTGTGGTGGTTTGGGAGAATCATCGGCTACAGCAGAGACACTGAGACTAAATTTGGAAGATAGTTTTACTTCATTCTGCTTAGTTCAGACTTACGATGCCTGAGCTAAAAAATTAAAAAATCTCTGAGTATTAGGGAATTTATTGGACTAATTGCACCTTTACCCAGGAAACTGTTGAAAGTTACTCTTTTTGTAATGGTGCTTTTCCCCCTTAGATCCTATTTTCTGATCTTGTGTGGGGATGTTTAATGTAGAAAATAGTCTGGGGAACCTTGCTTTGATCTTGGCAAAGGTTAATGAAGTCATTGATGCAAAATTTTTTTTTTTATATTAGTATTTTGGGAAGTACTTCTGGAAAATATTTTGTGTTTCCTGAGTAACACATCTTCATACAGTGTGTCTGAACTGGTGTCAGTTGTGTGGTTATGTTTACATTTGACATACAGGAATGGTCTGCACTGACCAATAGCAGATCTGTTTCTCTTTAAGTATAGGAGACCTTATTTGTTCACAGTAAGTTTTGTAGTTGGATAAAATCTGCTTGGCCATCCTCTGCTGATACAGTGCTTGGCTTTTAATATGTTAATTCTTCTTTTATTCATCAAGTTGAGTATTTTAAATCTAGATTTTAAAATCTACTTTTTTCCTGATGTTTTATAAAGTTGCTTTCCTTGCTTGAAACATAAAAATACCCAAGAATTAGCCTGACGTGTCTTTAATCACTGTTGTCTTTTTTGGAAACTCAGAAACACAACACTAAATTTATCCAACGGCACTCCCTTTGTACTGATGTCTCACAGCTATTCTCTGTCCCTGGGTTGGCTTTTGCCCCTGTTCTTCTGGCACTTTATGGTACTCTCTGTTAGACAGGTCCTGCACATGTTCTTATTCTTTACATTTTGCTAAGTTCAGCTATTATCAGTGGAACATACAAGTTCAGTTTCTTACTGGTTAGGATTTTGAAACATTTTGTTCTCTTTGAGTGCCAGGTACAGTGTCTTCTCTGAAGATTTAAGCAGTTGACATTTACTTAATTATTAAGATGAATTTTAAGTTACAGGACAAGACCATTATAAGGCTGTATAAGTAATAATACCTGTAAAAAGATCACTCCTGAAGTTTCAGTTGAAAGATAAACATTGTAAGACTTTTTCATAACATTTTTGACAACTTCTATTGTAAATGGCATTTTCCTATTGGTTATTTGCTTTCATACATTGGATTGCAGTGTATCAGGCTGTACCTTTATTCCTGGTTCTAAAGTGCTTTTCTGTGTAAGCAAGTAGACACCAGTTTGTTCCAATGTGTGTGTTTTGTTTGTTTCAGTTTGCTTGGTTTGAGTTTCCCTGAGTAATGTGGGGTTCACTGCACTTCTCTGAAGATGTCAAATTAATTAGACAGTCTTCCAAGCTACCTGTGCATATTCCCTCAGGGCGTTAGACTCCAGGCATGCAGCAAACCAGTTAACTCTTGAAAGCAGAATCTTGATTAGACTTTTGTTTTTAGCATGCACTTATTTTTGACTTGAGGGTAAGGCATAAATAACTTCTTGTAATGTCAAGCAAAACTATGCATTTGGTGAGTAGTTTTATTGGGTTTTTTTGAGAATTAGTTGTTACAGACATAAGACATTAAGTATTTTAGCAAGAACCATTGGGAGATTTTGTAGGTTTTTTTGTGGTGTTGTTGCTGTTGTTTTCTTAGGTTTTCTTTTATTTGGGTTTTTTTTTTTGTTTGTTTGTTTTAGTAGGGGCATGCACAGAGCCTGCATGCCCTGCTTGTAAGGAAAACTGTAGATTAATCATGATAAGCAGATATACTCAAATATACTATAGATATGAGGGTTTTTACTTAAACATTAGAATTCCAGAAGAGCTTATTGAAGACCTGTTGCAGCATGGGGTGTTCTCATGTGAGACTTTTTTTAAGGATGGGTCTGATAATTTGATCTCTAGTTATTATGACAGGAGTCTTAATACTCAAATACATGCCTTCTCTTACTTGTTTATTCCAACAAATGTTATGAAAGTTAAGTCGGAAGTTGCTGTGGTCTTCATTTAAATTTCTTAGCTTGTATTTTCTGCATGTTTCCCTGCATTTGGTTTTTCTTTGGTTTACAGTATTGGTCAGGTCCTGGTATTGCATGTATTTCGTGCTTTGTAACTAGCTACCTTCTGTCTCAAGGGCTTTGGAATTTTAAGATTGGTGCTTCTTGAACATAGCTTGAAACACAGTGTTACCCTAATTATCCTGTATGTGTAATTGTTTTTAAAATCTGAGATGTGAAATAGAGCAGTTTGGCAGGATAAGGTTTGAGTGTAGATGTGTTTCTGTTTCCCTCTGGTTTATACATTTTAATGTTTTCCTTCTTTTATAATATCTTGTCTATTTGAAAATCTAATTAAAGATAATTTAATTAGTCCTATGTTTAGCCATGTTTTGCATAGAAAATGGTTTAGGGATTGCATACTTTTAATCTTAAATGTAGTTGTTTCCTGCCTGGAAGAAGATGAAAAGATGTTTGAGGTAGATCTGTGAGAACTCGGTTAACACAGAAATGGGTGTGGAAAGGAGGGAACAAATGAGAGTGCAAAGTCTCTAGAGGGCTGCAGTGTAGTAGGATGCTGTAGCCAATGGCTACATCACTTCAGAAGGCCTTACCTTGGTCATCGTTCAGAGATGGGAATAATTTGGAGTAGTTTGTTTAAAATAGAACTGTCTATGAATTTAAATAACATTATTAGGATTACAAGTGTGGGAGTACAACATATTTTATTTTATTTTTTGATTCAGCTTTGAAAGATCTGTCTTTAATAACTGTAATACTGCCTGTCATTGTTACTTGTTCTTGATCTCTGTGGGGAGCAGTAATGCATGAAATTACAAGCTGTGTCTCCTCTAAGATCAGATTTCATGAATCAAAGTTTCCCCCTTCCTCTGCCTTGTAAGGATATAGCTGGAAAAGGTAGCAACAGTCTGCAGTTCTGTCCCAAAAGTATTCTTGGTTTTGTTTCTTCCTTAGAGCTAGGCAGCATGAAAGCAGTTGTGTGAAGTGCTCCAGTTGTACCCTTAGTCCCTTGTGTAGAACAGGTAAATTTTGGGTAAGACAAGGATGCAGCAGGTGTAACAGAGTCTTTGCTGTGTCTTTTCTAAAGATATATATGTTACATATAGCAGAATGGCATTAGCAAAATGAAATGCTGATTCCAGTGTGTGAAATAATAATGGAGAGTTCCGTTTTGTTTTTTGACTTATCATCTCCACAGATTTTTTTTTTCTCTTAGCTGATGAGAAATTGAAATAACTTTTTTACTGAAAGAAAATCTTGCATACTTTAAGTGTAACTTGCTGTTCTTTGCTTTTTAGACTTGGTGTTCTAGGAAGTGCAATTTAACTGTAGCAAGAGGCGAGAGAGGAGTGTTAGAAAATCTTGGAAACAAAATACATTCCAAGTTACTGAATTCTTTGGCCTTATCTCTTGTTATAAATAACACATGCAAAAAAGTTATCAGAGAATATACCCTTGAATGTTCTAATTGTCCACTAACAGCTCTGAAAACTGATAATTCTTTTTTAGGTCATGCTGCCTCCTGGTGCTCAGCACTCTGATGATAAAGGTGCTAAAGAAACTATTCTTGATGATGATGAGTGTCCACTGCAGATATTCAGGGAGTGGCCTAGTGATAAAGGTATGTCCAAAAACCTTTAAGATATTTTTGTAATCCGTGTTGTGGAGCCCCTGTAAAGGAAGAAATTCTAACATATATTTTAGTGTGTTTTGGTTTTGGACACTTAAAATACTAGGGAGTATTAGAGTTATTCACTGTTTCATTATGCACTGTTTGTATTATTACACCATTAGGTGGTAGAAAGGCTTTGCATTTTGTCCCAAATTTTCTAAATTATTCACTATACTGTAGTATGCTTTTAATCTGTGTGTAGTTATTTTTAAGTTAAAACTATTCTAAAGAAGTGACAGGAATTTAGTAAGCTGAAAGTAATCCTACGGGACACTTGCAGATTAATAGATGTTGGTTGTGTGCCTGTGCAGTGGTAGTGTGACTCAAAGGATGATTAATACTGTGTTTTAGGAATACTGGTCTTTCAGTTGAAAAGGCGGCCTCCTGATTATGTCCCAAAGAAAACCAGGAAGATAGCTGATGGAAAGCCATTGAAGGGGAAGGAAAGAGTTGACGGGTCTGGCTATGGCTCTTGCCTTCCTCCTGAGAAACTACCATACCTGGTAGAATTAAGCCCAGGTAAGAATTCTGGCTATCTAATAAGCTAAGTTACATTATTGTGTATTCAAAAATAAGACATTCTTTGTAAACACAAGGAACTCTGTGTGGCAAGAAGTCTGTGCCACATGAGTTCTTCTTCTGATGTCAGATTCTGAATGGAGGTTACAGTTCTAAAGGTAGAGGTGCATGTTGTTGTAATATCAAAATCTTAGCAGCAAATGTTTGGAGTGGAAAAAAAGGAGAAATTATTTACTAAGCTTAGATCTGATTCCGTTTACGTTCACAAGTACATCGTAGCGTACGTGGTACTTGACAGTGCCATACGTGGAAAATCACATTTTTTAACAGGACAAGAACATGAATCAAACTTAGATGTGAAACATTTTTCAGCCTATATAGAACTTTCTAATCACTACCAAGCTGAGTTTTATTTTGGCATAATTAGAACTTGCTGGGCTTTGTGGTAATTTGCAATTAATTTTATGATCTAGGAACAGCTGGGGTGATTGTGTATACATAGCTACTGATAAAACATACATGATTTATGCTCTTAATTTCTGTCATCCTCATGTTTATAGATTTGGATATGGACTTTTATTTTTGGTGATGGAGTTAGATACAGCTCTTTTTCCTATTAAGTGTAACCTGAGTACACTCAGATATTCAAGTAAATGTTACAGTTTGAAGTCTGGTTGCATACCTTTTGGGAAGCAAGGGTGGAAATTGGTGCTGAAACCTTTGCTGGATCAGAACTGCAAAAAAAGGTTAAATTTATGGTCAAATACTGTGGGAATTTTTTTTTTGTTTGTTTTAAATCCAGATGAAATTATCAGTACACAGAATATATGAAACGTACTGTCATGTTCTGTAGATTGAGGTTTGGTTTCCATATTAATATTTTGAGTTCTTTTAATAGTACTGTTGATTTCTTTTCTTATTCTCTTACTCTGTGGGATTTGGTGCTTTATCATTAAAATGTTGTTCTCAGGCAGTGGCTCGAGATGCCCATTAACAGAGAGAGTAAACCCAGTCTGCAGTGCTGCAGGTGTTAGTGCTGTGTGCTGAGCTTCACACATTGCCTGTGGGACTGACCTGTTGTTCATCTTCTTCTTCTAACAGCTTGTTATCACTTCTCTAAACAATAAGGATTGTTTCATTCAGTAGCTTTGTAGTACTGATGTCTTTATATTCTGCACAGTTTCTAAAATTGAAAGAGTTTAATGAACTTCATCCTTATAAATTGAATAGGTGTTGTCTGGCTACAGTTTCACCCTTTCCTGTCTTTTCTTTTCTTGCCCTCCTCCGCATGTTCTGCATGGTATCTGTCCTGCTGGTGCTGCCTTCACCTGGGTCCTCTGCATGTGTTTCTAACCCCAGGGAGAAGGAATCACTTTGCCTACTACAACTATCACACTTACGAAGGTAACGCTGTATTTGATACTGTTCTCTCATTAGCCACTAAAAACTTCTCTGACTATAAATCTTGAGTTTCTTTATGACAAATGAAGGACTATCTTATTTATCTTAAGGGTTTTTTTTCCAAGGGATTGCTTCTGTGATTTAGTTATCTATTTTGTTAGTTACCGCTTAATTATTTTAATTGTTTGCTAGTTGCCATTTAATTATTTTAATTATTTGATTGGTGAACAAACATCAACTAGGTCATGAATATGCTGTTATCCAGAGTTCAACCTTCCAGCTATAGTTAACAGCTAAATTTCAGAGGGTGGTTTACAAGCAGTGTTGTAGTAGAACTAAAAGTTCTTTGATCCAGCTGCTTGCAGAATTCATAGTTAAAATGGTTATTAGGTAAATGGCATGGAACTTAGCTGTCCTTTTCAGTATTTGACTGTGTTGATACAGTAGATGAAGTCTGTGATGATTTTTATGGGAAATAGTGTTTTGACCCCTGGCAAAATTACTTTGTTTTCTACTCTATGGTGTTCCATAACATCCTTTGGTGTTTCTGATGCCTGTTTGTCTGACATTAATGGTGTATGTCAAAGATTTAGCACTTCAGACAGCAGAGACTTGTTCATTTTTTGTAGTATTCAAAATTGATAGCCTAATGTACAAATCATTATGGATCTTCAATTCTCCTTAGAGTTTAGAGTAATGTGCAGAGGTGTTCTGGTTTGACCGATTAAACAAGAATACAAAGCCATTCTCTTTTCATTGTGAAATGTCTGCCAAAATATTTTTTTATTACTTTTTTCCCCTGTTTCCTCACTTTATTTTCTAGACTGCTGTAGAAGAACTATTTGTGGTTCTCAGCACTGCTCACCCTTTCCTTTACGGTTGTGGAGTGCAGTACTGGGGTTTAAAGAACTGTATTCAAACTTGTGTCCAGTGCTCATGATGTGAATTGAATTTGGACTTCCATTTTGTTAACATTGTTATTCCAGAGAGCAGAAAGATTTCATAGAGTGTGCTGAACTAAAAATCATGGATGGGCTCTGCAGGAACACTTGACCATTAACTAGGAAGATTGAAATTTGGTTGCATGTCACTGGAGGGGAAAAAAAAGATAGCTTTTTAAATTTTTATCTCAGTGTGTGAAAAAGAGGACTTCATACTCTAGAGTCAGACTGTGTCTTTGGAAAAAAAGCACTTTAGAATACTTTTATTTATTATAGAAATAACTCCAGTAGAAATGTCCTCCTGTCAAAACAGAGGCTGTTTATATTTTTGCAGAAGAACCTAGCAGACTCACTTTCATGCCCTGTGCAATTGCACAAATTCATGAAGTTTGCTAGTGAATTATGTCCAGTTTTTCCACTTCTCCACAGCTGCTGATGTTGCTGTTTGTACCACTGTTTCATTGACTGAAGATTAGATTCTGTATGGTAGATGATGCACTTCAGTAGCTTGTGGCTGTACATGTGGCAGTCAGCATTGTCACTGTATCCGAGTCATGTGAATGAAACAGTAAACTGAGATGAATCTGATAGTAATAGAAATAGACTGGGTAGACTGAAATGACATTCAGCAGCACTTTGAATAGCTGATTCTGTCTGTCCTATCTGTGAATATGGTTTTGATAAGTTCAGGAATGTTAATAATTTCAGTTGTACAACCATAATATTTAAAGGCTGAGAAAAATAGCAAACCCCCGTATTTTCAGATGCGAGCCTCAGATTCTACAAACCTGAAATTAAAATTCTAAAGCATACATAAAAAATAAAAAGGCAGCCCCATAAGGCTTTTTTCCTTGCTTCATCACAAAAAAAGAGCTCCTTTGTGCTGTAGAACAAATAGCGGTGGGAGATGTGGAGGAAATCGAGGTATAGCAACTTGGACAGAAGAATTGCAGAAAGTTGGAGAAGTGGAAAGCCTTGACCAGGGGGCTTTCCTGGCTAAGCTTCTTTCTGAGAACAGAACTGTAGTATGTGTAATACTTTTTCACATGAGTTTGTTGTCTGTTACAATAAAAAAAAATTTACTATTGGCTCTTTCTGCTGGAAGTGCATATCTTGTCTGAAATTTAAGAGTAGAATTATCTCCTGAATTCAACATGGTGTTTCAGATCTGCCCAACCATCTGCTAAACTTATTAGTATTTAAACCCTTAGTAGTTAGGAACTTGTAGAGGAAATATGCTTTAAAAGTGTAGACTTAAACTAAGACTAAACTATTCTATCTCAATAGGTAAAGTCCATTGTGTGACCATTTTTGTTCAACTTTGGGCTGACTTGTTTTCTGTGAGCTGATCGTCATCATTTGTTTTGGTCTGTGCTAAGTCAGTACTATTTCCCAGCATTGTTTCAAGCACCGGACCAGTGAAATCAATTGAAGTTATAATTTTCAAAGTGGTGTAGGATTCACCTTTTGGTGGTGAAGTAACACATTGAAAATATATATCCATGAATAGTGCCCTGTCTTGTTTTTTTTTATTGTTTAAAAAATACATGTTTGTGTTATAAACTTGATGTCCTTACAGTGATTATTCACTTTTGTTCACTGCAGGCTTTTTTTATAACATTACTATTTAAAATGTGAATGGTGACTCTTAAGTGCATAAATCAAGTGATGAAATCTGTTTGTAGTGCATCATTTTCTAAGATCAGCCTTTGTGGACTCTTGTGGCCTAGGGAGTAGGGCCTTCACCATAGGTATATCAGAATATCTATCCTGCTGCAGTGAGTTATAAGGGATACATTCCAAATACCATTTAGGTGAGGTTTCCGCTGTTGGAAAACAGGAAATACACTTTACACTGTAGTATAACACAACTATCCTTCCCTCCTGCGTCTCTCCCCTGGAACAAAAAGACCTTTAATTATTCTTAGGAGTTGTTGTAATTATCTTCAAGATTAAGATACCTTTTACTGTAGAAATTGGCTTTTAATACTGATGGAGTACAACAAATAACCCAAATAACTCTGAATAACTCCTTAAAATTTTCTCCTTTTTGTGGAGGAAAAATTGCATTTGTATCTAGTGCTGTGGTTTTAATACAAGGTGTTCTGGGAGTTTACAACTAGATTTATAGAGCTTCTGTTTATATTCTTTCACATAAAAATTTGAAGATAACTAGTAGCCTACTGCAGACAATATCAATGTATGTGCCATGGTTTTAATAATATTCTCTATTGCTTTTTTGGAAATGACTTAAAATCATTGTTCATTTCCACAGGTAAGACATTCTTTGTCTTGCAGCCTGTCTTTTTACTTTGCTTTGGAGAGGAGATTGGAGAGTAGTTAGAAATGACAGTATTAATTCAGTTTCTGCTCATATTTAAAGTTGTAGGATTTTCTGGGAAGTGGGGAGGATTTATATGTATGACAAATCCCACTTGTGTTAGCCTGTGAAGGCACCAGCTAAATTGTGCACACTTTGTATGTCCAGCATTTTTCTGAGGGGAGTAGGAAGTTGGACTTTATTTTTTACCTAATCTTCTGTGAGATTAAAAGATAGGTCAATGGAACTATAAAGATAAGGCCAGAAGTGCTAAAGTCCTGTATATTAAGACTAAATATCATAAGACTATCATAGGTAAACATTTTGTAGGATTGTCTTTTAATATTGCTCTAGTTCAGTATCTGATGAATTAGAAAGTTTGGTATGTGGATCACTTGACAGCAGATATTGCTGATAACGTGCACTTTAGTAAGATCAGTAGATGCTATTAATGTGGGATCTGGAGGTGTTTTATTTTCTTTATCTGCTAAACCCATACTTGGTATACCCATATAAAATCTTAGAGATATACAAAAAAACTGTTGCATTGCTTAAAGTACTAAGGAAATAGAAAAGGTTTTTCACGGTATGTTCAGAATAGTAGTTCTTAATTACTTTATTCTTTGCATTTGTAGTAAACAGCTGCTTCAAGTAGGCTTTCTCTACTTTCAGGGTTCTTATATTGTGAGGAACAACCATGTTCCCTACAATCTTGAAAGAATGTCACTCGAGTTTTCTTTTTTTGCAAACATTGCTATTCTGACTAAGTTGCAGTAAATGTAGAAATACTGTGTGAATATTTGAACTTTATTAACTTACAAATTAATATTTATCACTTGCTGTACAGATGGTTCTGACTCCAGAGATAAACCAAAGCTCTATCGTCTACAATTAAGTGTCACTGAAGTTGGAACTGAAAAATTTGACGACAATTCCATTCAGGTATGGAAAAAAGCAGACTCACATTACAGTACTGATCTGGTCTCTGCTGTGTTAGGTGTCATTGTGGAGTCTTAATAAAATATGCTGTAAATATGCTTCAAAGTTTGAAGGGTAAAATATTGCTGAAAATTTGTATTAATGGTAATAATTATCTGTTTTAATTTAGTTGCACTTTTGATTTAAGAGGAGGGTTTTATTATTTTAAGTCAAATTTTTATTTTTTAAGGGGTTTTCTTTTTTGTAACTGGATCAAAAAGTACGTATCAGTGTTATTGTAACTGCTTAATGGCTTTCAAGTCCTAGTCTCAATCCCATTGAGGTAGGATTTTTTAAGAGTATAAAGCAAGCATATTTGTATGAAGTTCATGCCAGGGAGTTTCTTACAGTAGCCTGGGTCCATGTCAGTGCATTTAGTTGATTTATAATTAATTTTACTGTGAGATTGCATATAAAACAGCAAGTGGAAGAAAACAGTATATGACCGAAACAGTGAAAAGTTTTTCATTAAGAGATGTCTGCTGCACATGTTAGTTAAATATGTTTTATTATTCTTGTTGCATTGAAAAATGAAGTGAAACTCACTGATTTTAGTACCACTTATCTCTGTAAATTCATAATCAAATTTAAATAACCAGTCTGTAAATAGGTGTAGCTACGTCTTAGTCTTTGGTTTTTTATTTCTGCTGCAGTATAATTAAATTTATTCTATGTTAATTAATTTTATTCCCAGTTATTTGGTCCAGGAATTCAGCCTCATCACTGTGACCTCACTAATATGGATGGAGTTGTTACTGTAACCCCGAGAAGCATTGATGCTGAAACCTATGTGGAAGGTCAGCGTATTTCAGAAACCACCATGCTGCAAAGTGGAATGAAGGTTCAGTTTGGGTCTTCTCATGTATTTAAGTTTGTGGATCCTACTCAGGACCATATTATTTCCAAAAGATCTACTGATGCAAGTCTTATGGTCAAAGGTCCAAGACACAAAACTGGGTGAGTAAAATTTATTTTCATCCTATTGAGGTTAGAAGGAGAGCCTTGGGAAAAAATACATAATGAAAGCATTATAAATGGCCAGGGACTAGTGTGTAAACTCATTTAAGTGTTAAGTATATACTTTTAATACTTGAGCTCCACCTTGTGATTTTATGTAGGATTAGCAAGTGTCTTTTTCATTATGAAGTATTCAAACAAGTTTTCCTCATGCTCACTTCTGTCTGAAAAACACTATAATGCCTTATTTTCATGTATTTCATAGCTCATCCAAGCTCCAGGGAAAGTCAAGAAGTTGCTGAATGTTTTCAGAGAGTCTGGTTTTTGTTTTTTCTCAGATAACAACTTTCAAAATTCCACTTGAAAGGATTAGGAACTGAAGTAATCATGAAATGAGACTGTTAAGATAGGGAACTATATGTCTCAAAATAACAACCACTTTTTGTAGTGTGATTACTTACTCACTGGTTTCTGTGTTGCAAGGACTGACAGTCCAGAAGTGTACCCTGTTGTTTCTCATTTATATTTTTGATAGGTACATAATAAAAATACTGATCATGGATATTGTGACTCATAGGGGTTCAGGTGTTTTGTTCAATGGCTATAGAAATACTCAGAAGAAACAATCTTAAAATCAGTTTGTATAGCAGGAGAAAAAGCAACATCCTATTTTCCATCTTCTCTGAGTCCAACTGAGGCTACTATTGTTAATATACACATTTTTGTATAATGTTATTTAGAAAAGTAACAAATTGGCTTGGAGATGAATGAAAGATACCTAGGAAAAGAAGCTTATCTGCTAAATTAATATAGATGTATGCTTTAAGCATTTTTATTTTTACTCCACTGTATTTTATGGAAGGACACTGTACTTTTTGTAGGCCCTGTCTGCTGGAAGACCTCCAGCCATGTGGCTGTCATGTAATATTCTTGCTTAAATCTTGAGTTCATCCTGCATTTAGCCTGCACATCAATAGATAAGTGCTCTTGCAGATTTACAGTCAACTGGAAAGCACTGTATTATTGCAGAGCTTTATCTGGACAATAAAATCTATGGCAAAGGGCTGTTGCAGCTTGAACAATCAATTTTTTTTTAATCTTTAGAATAAGGAGATAGTAATATGCATGACTATGATTTATGAGTTATTTACATTATGTTGTACATTTAATACTAAAGACCTGAGTAAAAAATTGTAGCTAGTCTATTGTAGTGAATGCAATGTGTATTTTTGTTTTCTCACTTGACTGGGAAGAGTAGCTATGAATCTGGTTTCTCACTTGACTGGGATCATTAGCTATTAATCTGGTTTTGCAAATGAAGTTGTCTGTATATATATTTTTAGGTTTTATTGATATGAAGAAGTAATAGTATTAAAAAAAGTTAATATTAACTGGACACATGGTATAATTCTTGAACTGTAATTTTAATTACTCTGTTCCTTGTTTATTAAATGTTGAACAGTATAATCTCTAAAACATACTGGAAATGTTATCTTGCTTGTAGAGCTGTCCAGGAAACCACATTTGATCTGGAGGGAGATATTCACAGTGGAACAGCATTACCAGCAAGCAAGGTATTGTATTATGGCTAAGCTAGCAATAAATAACAGCATGTGTAAGTTAAATCAAAATTACAACAGCAGTACTATTTAGGGAAGTGTGGCCAATTCATCAGTCTCCCCAGCTGTTTTTCCTTGTGGATGGGCTTAGACATTATATGCATTGTTATTTTAGATTTAGTTTATTTTTTTTTTCCCCAAAACCCTTTTGTTTACATTTGTATTGGCATTGGGGATGCATCTCATGTCAAGGGTAGTAACATTTTTTAGAAGGAGAAACTCTCCGAAGATGAAGTCGTTTCTCCTCAAACTGACTTCTGGAAAGCAGATTACGTGCAGGTAGAGATTCTTGTTAGAACTGGTACATTGTTACCTTGTGTGTGTAGCATATGGCTGTTGTCATTTGTGATGGGGTAAATAAATGTTTTATATAAAATGTGAAAGGGTGTTCACTTTTAATTTAACAACGCTTTTAAAATTTAATGGATGTGACTTTAGACATCAGTAGAGCTCCTGTACACACATTGACTAAACAGTCTCTGCAGTCATAATTATAAACATTTTATGAGGTGATAATCTTTTCATGCTTTCTTTCTGCACTTTCTGTTAATAGATTTTGTGTCAGAATTGCATTTTCCAAGAGCAAACAGAGTAAATGACACAATGGTTAATGCCTTACTTTCTATGATCACATGCCTCACATGAAATGAGAGAATGAATTATTTCAGCAGTATGAAATGGAGTAATCTTCGCAGAACTTCATTCCCTTTTGTGTTTTATTTCTGCTATTACACAACTGAAATACTTGTAACTATTTAGTGATATTAATGTAGCAGTGTAGGTATTAATAACTCTGATAGCTTTTGAATGTATTTTTAGTCTTATTTGTTTTCTTACCACAGTCTTTTGATTCAGTTTCTCTACTTTCTTTGTACTGTTGGGTAGTGCTTTTATCTTATAAGTGTTCTTCACCTACTTCTGATAGGAATTTTAGTGATACTTTAGAAGGAAGAACAGAAACTTCGTAAACTAATAAAATGTCTTAAAATTTCTCAGAATAAGAGAATTCTGGCTTGTATTATATAGTTTATTTCATATCCTATTCACAGTCATTAGAAAAATACTTCTAGTGGACTTAGGGATTAATGGGAAAATTTAGTTTCTTTTTCAGTTGTGCTGTTTGAGACTGTGTACATCATCTTGTTAAAGCACTGATGAATCATTCATTTTCTAACGTTTGCTCTCATCTAAGTTTGCTTTTGTTTGGAAAAGGGGTGACAGTTTAATGAAAGTTCTCTGAGACATGGTGGTGAGAAGTGATTTAGTTCAATCTCTTGCTTTGAGATGCACTTGTTGGCAGGTTTTCCTATTTCCTGAAGCAAATTATTTAGTCCTAGAAATTTCTTATGAAATGTTGAAACACTTTCTATTTTACTGATGTCTTATTTTCTACTCTTTATGCTGAAAAAATTTGCTATTTATTTTGCTGCTTAAAGCAGTGTATTTGTCCCATTCCTGATAGGGTTTGATTGAATTAGAAATCATAAATTAAAAGCTTCCTATTAAGGAGCATGAGACACCAAAAGGAAACAAATCAAATGTTATATAAAAACATAACAGTTTGAATTGCCCCTTCTTGTCTTGGAAATGTACTGCCTACCAGATCAGACTTTCCTTAAGATCAGGATAAATTGTGTTACAGATCAGCAGTGCAAGCACTTGGAACTATTGCAGAAGCAGAGGGTGGGAGCATGACCAGTTGTAAATTTGTACATACATTGAACTTTGTCTCTTACCTAAAGTTTTGATTCCCAACTCATTCTTACTTTGTATTGTAGCTATGCAACTTTTGATTAAAGATGTTTGCAAGCTGCATTATAAATTCTAGCAGTGCATTAACAAAGAGCTGCTCCTGGCTGGCTGTTGTTGTCTGTGGAATTGGAAGCAGGCTCTTCAGTGCTTCACTGTGGTGAAAACGCCTGCTGAGCTGTCGCTCTCTGTGCCATATTCCCTTCTTCTGTTTCCCCATCTCTTTTCAAGCCTCAGACCTCAGCTTCATTTTAGTGCTGCTAGGCATAAATACTGGCTCATGCAGTGCTTGCATGCTAAGCACCTGTCCTGCTGTTTTGAATTAGAGCACCAGCAGGCTGGACGGTGACAGGGCATCATCCGCATCCAGCACAGCCGAGCGAGGAATGGTGAAGCCAATGATTAGGATAGACCAGCAGGATTACCGCCGACAGGACAGCAGGTAGGAAACGTGGCATCCATTACTGCTCAGAATCGAAAAAATGGATTTATTTTTCCAGTGGATCAAGTGCTATGTTAAAATATTTTAAATTATCTGGTTTTCCATATGGAGAATGCAATCTCTCTTCAAAAAAGCCCCAGGATTAACAACCAAAGCAAAACACTTCACCATTTTTAAAAAACCCCAAAAAAGTAATCCTTTGCTTCAATATTCAGTTATTTGTGGTTCTCTTTCTGTAAAGTCAGGCTGACAGTCGTGTCACATCATTGTTGATTTCTGGTTAGGCATGTCATATAAAATGAAAAGTACGATTACGTAAAACTTTCATTTGTCAGTGGCAAGATGATGTGATTTACTCTGGAGAGTGAAATAACAAGGTCGTTGCTATGTCTACTGTGCTGTTGTCAGCTGGTGTGGAGTCTGTCCTTGAAGATACCTAAAGATACTTAAAACCTGACTGGACAGGGTAGAGAGCAACTTGCTCTTGTTGGCCCTGTTTTGAGCAGGGAAGTTGAATCAGATGATCTCTAGTGTCTTCTGTCACACCTCAGCAAATCAGTGAGAATGTGAATAGAAGTTTTTTCAAGTCTTTCAAAAAATACAAGATTGTATTGCTGTCTACATAAATCAACTTTTAAATTTAGATGAACAGCTGTGATAAATGGATGAAAGGTAAGGTAAATGTGCTGCAGGGTTAAAATGTGCAGTGATCCAAGTTGTAAAGCTTGCAGTATGAAGCTTTTTTTATCTTTAAATTGATATATTATTCACTAGACAGAAAAGAGAATTCAGAGATGTGAGTGATAGGAAAAAAAATACCAAAAAAGGGCAGAAAACTGTGCTTCCACTTGAATTTGAATATTCAAGTGTTCTATAGCAGGGCCATATTTTAAATACTTTCAGTGAAGTTAGACTAGAATATAACTCAGTTCTACTCTACACTCCCTTGTTAGAGTGTCTGACCATCTTCAGAATTTTCTAAAAAAATTCTTTTTTAGAATTTTATTAAGATTGTGAAGATTTAACTCCTTCTTGGAATACTAGTATTTTAATTGCAATTTTCCTCATAAAAGATTAACAAAAACTTCTGTCTGAACTTTTTATAGCCCTGTCAGAAGTTCTTGAGGCTTCTGTTCTTAATATTCTTTGAACTGTGCTTCTGCATGTGTATGAAGTTTATTAAATTTCTATGAAGAGGATTATCTTGTGCTGTAGTTCTGTATTTCAAAACCACAGAGCCATCTGTGAGCTGTATCTTGCTTGGATTCATTTTGATGGGTTTTTTTTAACGTCTTAAATTCCTTTTAAAGACAGTACTCATTGCTAGTTTTTATAAAGGTTTTTTCGCCATGGTTCCTGTGTGCAGAAATTAATTTTAGAGGCATCTAGATCACACTTAAATATGTGACAACTACAACTTCAGAGATCTTCATCACCAGCCCTGACATTAATATTTTATTTTTGTATATGTCTTAAATGTCTGTAGTATATGTTGTGTAATGAGTCGTATTCATCCAGATACAGCCCTTCTATCATGTGCTCTTTCTCAGATACATTCGCTGTATTCATGAGAATAACAAATTAGCAAAGTCAGGATGTCAGATTAGGACTTGACAAATTGGACAGTGAATACATGGAATTCCCCTTTATGGATGTATTTTGTGGACCTTTAGTTATGTTTCCTGTGGGATACTCTGGTCTCATTTTGTGAACTCTAAGGACAGTAATTGTGAACTGCTTTATTAGTTTAAAAAAACAAAAATTCTTCACTGGCAAGTTTCAGGTTCTTGTTACTGTACAACTTCCAGCCCACGATAAATGTTCTTGTGGGTAGTCTGTGTGTTCATCACTGCTCTATAAAGGTGAATAATAACACAAATAAGACTTTCTTCTAGTAACTCGCTGAATAGGTTGAGACTGAAGATTAGAGCTTGGCTGCCATATTTTTTTTCATTTCTAGAAAGAAAAAGATTGACATCTGAGAGCATAACTCCAGTTTACTTACTGGGTATGCTTGTTCTGATTGTAACATGATTCTTGGAAATCAGACATAATGACTATTCAGTTAAGGATTGTGGTCATCCATGATCCATTAGGTAACTGACTACAATATAATAAAAATGAGAAAAGAGAGTTTTTTTGCCTTGGATGCCTTTCAGGAGTTCTTTAAGGTGTGTTGGGTTGGAAAAGAGTGTGATGATATATAAGTGGTGTTAACTGAATGCAGATGCTTACCTAATTCCTTGCCTTAAAAATTAACATCCCTTAAAAATTTTTGCATAGTATGCTGACAGAAACAATCACACAAGGATGTTTCATTTTTTTTATGTGGTTTATCAGAGACAAAATCTAGGGGAATACCGAAATATCAGGAGAATGTATTATTACTTTTAATGTGATTTTAAAATGTAATATTACCTGACACTATACTGACAAAGGAGACAACGCCTAATCAATATTTATGGGCCTTCTAAACCTAACTAGACTTTCAGACTGGTTTAGTTCAAAGAATTTCATCACCACAGAGAGGCTTTATCTATAGGAGCAATAGCATAACGACAATATACACTTAAAATGTGTCCATTAAAATCTGTTATATCAGAAGCACAGAGAATGACTTCAACTTAGATTTCTAGTGTGCAAGGCTTAATTAGAGAGTATTTCTTTTGTGTGTTTTTAGGGAAAGGAGGAAGATGGTACAGGGGTTGGAACTAGATAATCTGCAAGGGCCACTTCCAACCCAGACCATCCTATGGCTCCAGGATTTGTTGAAGGGAATTCCTATTAGGTAGTTAAATAATTGATTACGGCATCACTTCCTGGGCAACTAATTTACAGACAGAATTAAATTTTAAGTTTTTAAAGAATACTTTGTATTAATTTAGCTCTTATGGCCAATTTCTAGAAGTCTGTGAGCAATCTTACATTAATATCAGGCCTCATCATTCATGCCACAGTGTCTCTTATTGGCTGGGAATCCAGTTTCTCTGTTTGTGTGCTGAAACTGATCAATATCATTTTGTTCTAAGGAAAAGAAAATAAATCATCAGCTGAAATCTGTCACTGGTTTACTGGCCAGTTTGCTGAACTATTTCTAGCTCTTATTACTATTCCAATAATGAAAGATTAAAAATTTTTCTGGAGTTGTCACTATATTTCCATTTTATAATACTGTGTATTAGTAATTTTTCTATAGAAGTCATTAAGTTCTCAGTGGAGGAGCACTTTTGATGGTGCGGGAGTAGTAACAAATTAGTTAATTTTAAATTTATAGCAATAAAAAGATAGAAAAGACTACAATTTACACACCAGCTGGGTGCTTTTCATAAAGACAGTGTGCTGTCATGTTTGAAATGTAACTGAAATGGCAGAAACTTGTGTACATACTGCCATGCTGTGCCTGCTATTCCTTAACTTTCAACTTATACAGAAATTGGATTTGCTGAACACTTCTAGTAATGCAATATCTAGGTGGCATAACCTGAGTTCTCTGCTGGTTTAAGGTTTTTGCAACTTTGTAAAAAAGCAAGGAACCAAACAAACCCCCACCAAAACCCAGAGATACCCCGGATTTTTGGATTCAATATGCTAAAATTTAGTTTAGATCTTTTGACAGCCATCAAAATTATATTGTGGATTTTTACTACAGGAGATACGACACTGAAAGCCTTTATTCAGTTATCTCTGCCTTGTGGCATAACTAATAATCTTCAGGACAATGACGTTAATATATTACATTCCTTTCTTTGTCAAAGTTGTTGGGGAAGTAGAAAGCTGCCTGTTGTGGTTACACGTGGTTAAAATGGTTATTGCATACAGAAGATGTTAAGCTTTTACTCATTCCCTAAAAACAGGTGCCCAGCTGTAGAGAACAGCTCAGGTAATGTCTTTGCTTAAGGCAGTAATGATTTATTAAATTAGGAAAGGTTTTTCACTCAGAGAGTGGTGGGGGACTGGAACAGACTCTCCAGGGCAATGCTCACAGCACCAGCCTGACAGAGTTCAAAAAGCATTTGGACAATGCTCTCATGCACATGTTGTGACTCTTGGGGTGTCGTGTGCAGGGCCAGGAGTTGGACTCAATGATTCTGATGGGTCCTTTCCTACTCAGGATATTCTGTGATTCTGTGAAATACACACTTAACCTTTTGCAGGCACCAGAAAAGTCAAATCTCTGTTCAGTTTTCTACTTGGTGATTTCTCTGATGGGTTCTGGTGAGAAATAGCTCTGCAGTCAGTTTCAGTGAGGACAGTTCTGGGGCTAATAGCTGTTTTTTGATGTAATGTAGCAACAGCTAGGTAGGGACTGGGTTTGACCTCCTTTCCCTCTTTACCAGAAGGTCTAATAGGTTGACTAAAGTCTTCATAAATTTTGAAGGCATGGAAGGCAGCAAAGTACATTTGTTGTAACCAAGCTGATGTTTCAGGCAAAGCTTCATTCAATTTCTTTCATGTGTCCATGAATAATTTGTTATTTGAATGCTGTAAATGGCAGATGGCAAACTGATCCTATCAGTCTGCTGTGCAGCACACAAGAGGGTGCTCATTAATATCGCAGACTCCACAGTTCAAGCAGGCAAATACAGCTTGAATGATTCTGGAGGAAAGGTAAAAAAAGTGTCATTCTGTGGAAGGTTGTTGTGTCAATATTTGGAACCAGTGTATTTGGAGTAATATGTAGTTTTACAGTAATTAATATCACCCATGTGGATTATTTGTTTCAATTTTTCTCATATTTCTTTAGATCTCAGGATACCCATGGACCAGAACTGATACTGCCTGCCAGTATTGAATTCAGGGAAAGCTGTGAGTAAATTGTGAAGTTACAATACTAACCTGTTAATGCATTCTTCTATACTGTCATATTTCAGTCAGCTTGAAAACTTAAGGGTGATATAAGTAAACATTGAAAGAAACTATGACTATACAGATGCTAGAGAGTATAATTTGTTATATATATATATATATATATATATAACAAGTCTATATATATTATATATATATACTGTCTATATGCTAGACAGTATAACTTGTTTTGTTGGGAGGGTGAGCAGATACTTTAGATATTGAGGCGTGTTCATGCATATCTTAATTCTGATGGCATTTCAACACCTTCAGATTTTCAGATTAAATGTGAAAAAAATTTAATTCCATCTCAGTACCTTGGATTCATTGTCTTCTATATAGTTCTCTGTGCCTTCTGTAATAGATTGCATCTTGGTCAAAATCCATTTTCTATAAAGTCTGATTAGATTTACATTGTCATTTAGAGGTTAATTTATTATTATCTTGTTCTCCAGACTTTTAAGGCTCAGATCTGGTAGCAAAATAACATACTAGAGATTGCCCATACTTCAAATATCTGAAACTAAATAGATTAGTGAGCAAGCAAAGACTGATTTTTATTAGTACGAGAGCTTTGTTGGAGTAAAATGTGCAAGAGAAATCTTTCATTTTCCTGTTCCCTTGAAGATGCAAATTTTCAGTAGATAGGAAACAGTACAGAAATATTTCCTGATGATCAGATTTTCTGGCTTTATATGGAAGTGTTTTGTTAGTGTGTCTAACTAACTGTAGTACATAATAGACAACTTAGAGTTCAAGTGCCTGTAAGTTGCTCCCCCTTCCTCTTCTTTTCCCTAAAAAAATCCTTTAAGCCTCAAGTTAGGAAATAGTTTTCTTTCATTTTCTTTCTGTCTTTGGATTAATGCATAGTGTTTCTTTTCCTCTTTGTCTGCAGCTGAAGATGCCTTCTTATCTGCCATTATAAATTACACAAATAGCTCGACAGTTCATTTTAAGCTGTCACCAACATATGTCTTGTATATGACATGTCGGTATGTATTGTCCAGCCAATACAGACCTGACATCACTCCTGCTGAGCGTACTCACAAAGTCATTGCAATAGTCAACAAGATGGTGAACATGATGGAAGGAGTGATACAGGTGAGTTAGTCTGCCAAAATATGTCAAGGGAATTACCTACCGTTTGTTGATAATTGAACAAGCTTCTTAGCCTTTTCCTTAGTCTGACCCTTAACAGTAGTTGATTAAACAGTAGTACCTGCATTGACTGCCCTTATGAGGGGCAGTCACTGCTTTTATGTCAGTGAATAATGTCTGTGGTAAGAAACTCTCTTCTGAGCAATGTGGGAAGTTAGGGAGTGGCTGTTGCTCTGAAGATTGTTCCCTGACAAGAGGTGACTCCTTTCTAGAAGGTAAGGTCTTTGGAAACATTTCTGGCTGTGAACCCTTGTAAAACAAGTTGGATTGGTTTATTAAAGAATACTGTATAGGTAGCATTTGTTTGCACTGATTGATACTTGAAATGAATGTATTAAAAGAATCACAACTTTAAAATTCCCACCTTGTCACTTTTACAACTTTTGGAACCACAAAAATGGTTGACATCTTGAACAAAAAGCTGGATGTAAAACTTGGACATCTTGAACCAAGCTGACACAACTGCTTTGTAAAGAGAAATACAGGTTCTCAAATGTTCCAATGTTTTATATGTAGTCTAACACTCTTGCTACTATATGTGCAAGACTTCTACAGAATCACAGGGGAAATTCTGTTTTGTGTAAAAATTCAGGATAAGATCCACTGGGCTGTCTGTGATATTAGACAGACAGCATTGATAAAACAGACTGGTCATTTTCTCAAAAAGGAGTACTAGTTCATGTATCCTCAGTAATTAATTAATTAAGCTTCTTTGCAGGTTTTTCTTAGAAGAAAAATTGAAATCTGTGTTTATTAAAACAGGTGTGTTTGTTGCAAATAGTGCTGCCAGAGTAGCAGCAAGAACCCTGCTGCACTAAGTGCTGTACAGGCATAACATAATATACATGCATAAACATAAATGTGTCAGTCCTGCTTAACGTATTTACATCGCAAGTGTTACACAACAGCTTGAGTAAGGGAGAGTAGGAAAGTAATCAACAGGAGTGGCATGAAACTCAAAACAAACCAAAATTGTTCAGGTTTTGGAAAGATTTAGTGAAGTTTTCAGCAAGGGAATGTTAGCTCTAGACACTTGTGTAATCTTACACAACAAGCTCCTACCTTTCACAAGAAAGATTGGGAGGAAATGCTGTTGTTGAGGACACTTTGCAAGACGAAAGATTTGTGTACATTCCAAAATTGATCAGAAACATAACGGCAGTTTGCTTCTGATGTGAAGAACTAGTATGTTGCTTTGAATCTTGCTGTCACAGTTGTTTGAATCTTGATGGCACAGTCGGTGGATATTTGATAAAATGGAAATGGTATCAAAAATTAATATCGGGCTCTTTTATTAAAAAAAAAGAAATCTGTCTCTGTAAGAGAGGAGACTGTGACTACAGGGGAGAACATGAACTAGCAAGAGCCTGCACATCAGCAGTTCAGTGGCTAGAATGGAAAGTAAACAGAGAGAAGTAGGCTTCAAATATGAACTTGAAATTACAAGTCTGAATCAAAGAAAGTCACTCAGTTTATAGAACTAATGTATACTAGTTATAATGAACCTAAAAAGACCTGTAGTGACAGAGGCAGGTACAGTGGGAAAGCAGAGATAAAGTTTTTTGTTCCTAGTTGAATGGCTGATGAAGTGACTGCTAGAAGATAGTAGAGGGATGGACTCAAACATGAATTTGATTTGAAAACAAATCAAAGCTCGAAAGTATATTATACTGTGAAAAACATTCATTTATTGCACTGAGAAGGGCTTCCCAAGTCACATGCATCCTTGTGTTTGTAAGCAAATGTATTTTCTATAATCCTGCTAATACTGTTACAAAACTGTTAAACCCAGCTGTTTGTCTGGACTGTCCTTTGTGGAAGACTATTTCTACAGCCTTGTAACTTCAGCTGCATTCTAATCTCCAACCTAAATATTATGGAATACATCAGCAAGGAAGCAGTATTTGTGGTTTGTGAAAGATGTTGCCTAGTTGCAAGAAATTAACTGAAAGGAGTCAGAGGTTGCATAGAAATTGGGAGGAGGTTCATTCAAATGTCATGGTGAAAGGAGCCAGAGGAAATGGGGGAAAATATACCCAGGACAAAAGAGAAAAACATTAGTGAATTTCAAGGTTAATAGTCTGAAGGCAAAGAAATACATTGATTCTAGGGACCAGTAAAATGTCTTTAGCTTGGACTTGTGTTAATGGAGTAGAAGCAGTACAAGATTAGCTAAGTCAAATTACTTCATATAAGGTGTAACATAAGTGGTTGTATTTATGGCTGTCACAGTCAGATCACGATGTAATAAATTGTATCACAATAGCTTTTTTGGTGTCTCAAGTGTAAAGCATTCCTGCACGGAAGGGGATCTGATGGTGTGAGAGACACAGAAGACACATGAGTGGCAAGCGGAGAGAGGCACCCAAAACAGGAATGAGAAGGTGCACAAAATCCTGTGCTATATTGTGGGAGTAAATTAATGACTGAGATCTTAATTTTGCCTGACTAGATCAGAAAGCTATCAAGTCTCTTTGTGAAGTAACTCAAGAAGTATTTGCTAACAAATTACATTTGTGACTTCATATATAGTATTTATATCCAAATATTATAGATGACTTTGTATGAGATAAGTATAAAATAGGAGAGATGTATGAGAAGGCTCAGTGCTTTCAGTAAAAAAGCAGGATTAGAAATTTAGTTCATATTAAAAATCCCTTTTTTTTGTATCCTTATTTTTTTCCCCCAAATCATTCTGTGGCATTTTTCATCCTTTTTAAATTTTAACATTTGTTTGTAGAAGGAGCATTTCCTTTTGTTCTGTGCCAACACATCTTCAGTCAGTTAAGAGTGCTTTGGTTGGAAAGGGAGAGGAAACAAAAAAGCAGCAATTTGGTGTTTTGAGCTCTAACTAAAATTAAAATAGTAACACCTCAAATATTTGCATCTAAGCTCACTGTGTTGCAGGTGGGGGAGAGTGATCTGAACAGAAAGAAAAAATAATTAAGAGCTCAGTTCTAAATAATCAGACAAACATCTGGTGGGTTCTTTTTTTCCTTTTAACTCAGTGTAGCTTTATACTTACCAACATTTAAGAAACTTAGTATGGTATTTCATTTGACTCTTCTGTTGTTTCAAACAATCTTTTTGTTCTTTAATTGAAAAGTCATGTATTAAATCTGTCCTAGGTGTTCTGTGTATTTTGTTTGCTTTTGAATGTTGTTGTTGGGTTGTTTTGGTTTTTTTCCATTTTGGATGGGGATTTTCTGTTCCCTCTTTGTGTGTGTTTGTATATTGTCTCTATTGCAGCAGTGTGGGCAAATGGCTCCTAGGATCTGTTGTTTGGATGGCTAGTTACCCCATTGCCTGCAAAAATTTCTGCAAGGTTTCTCTAGCACACTGAGCATGGAATAACCAGTCTGGAATGGCAACTAGTTTAAGACATTAATTCCTTGAATTAATTGTGACATGTAGGCACTTCAGTTCATAGCTGTTGTGCTACTGGTCCTAGTAAAATCATTAATATTTTAGAAGAAGCTCAGTTGCATTGTAGCTACTGATTAATGCATCTGTGTATAACTGTGAACATGTGTTGTACCTTCATATTTAGTGTTTGATTTCTAAAGCTTTCATGATTGTTCACAAGTTTCTTTCTTCTATTCTGTTTGATTTCCTTCGTCCGTTTTTCTCCAGGAGGTAGACCAGGTTGATCAGGTAGGATATATTTGCTGGGAACTGATCCTAGCTATGTTGGCTTAGCTCAGTTTCTCATGCTGCTTCCATATCAAAATACAATACTCAAACAGCTGGACTTGAACAGTTCATAACACTCATTCAGCAACTGGAACATGCAGTACTAAAATCCTTTTTTGACTTTGCAACTTTTACGGCATTCCATAATTTCTGCTTAACGCACTTCAATGTGGATATGAAATGACCAAAGTTCTTTTTCTTCCCTTTATTTTCTTTTTTTGTTGTTTGTGGTTCCTATTCTTTGGATTTCATCTGAGGTTGCCTGGCCTGGCATTTGTGGTCGGGAGATGGTGAGATAGATCAGTACTTGATACTGAATCACATGGTATCAAAGCCAGTGAGCGCAGTATCAGTGTGGCAGTGGGCAGTAGTGAATATGCGCTTAAAAGTGCACAGATTACCAGATACTGCATCTGCTAAGTTCTTAGCACTGTGTAATTTGATGCTTACACTGTGGCTTTCATTGATGTGGCTATTGGCAATTTATTAACATTTCATGTGTTCAGTGAACATGTTAAAATTGAACGTAGTAGTTACAGCAATTGCGGTATTACGTACAAACATTTTGCAAATATCTGGTATCTGAGAGATGTTTGGTGAAATGGGAAGAGGTACTGGTCTATCTTTTGGAGCCTTTTTAAGCTGCCATGCTTTATCAGAAAATTATTTCCCTGTATTATTTCTTGCTTCTTTCCACTTACAGAAACAGAAGAATATTGCTGGGGCCCTTGCCTTTTGGATGGCAAATGCATCTGAACTACTCAATTTCATAAAGCAAGACAGAGATCTTAGCCGAATTACTGTGGATGCACAAGATGTTTTGGCACACTTGGTTCAAATGGCATTCAAGTAAGGCTATCAAACTTCTGTTTCAATTACCACTTTCTTTGTTTCTCTGATTTATAGAACAACTTCACATTTCTGCCAAATTTTAGATATTGCAATAATATCCTTTGAGTATTTTTAAATACCTGAGAGCAAAACTTAAAAGAACAGCCTAGACTTAGTTCTTTAGACAGATGCCCTGTTTTGTGAATATGGATCAGTGAGTTGTGCACAAGTTTTATCTCTTAGATGATCTTGTGATAGTTGAGGCTGCCAATGATAATTTTAGGTAAATTTAGTTTATGTTGATTACTTTCTCTTAATTTAATGTGAAATTGTGAGGAAAGTTTAGTTTTGCTGTTAGTATGTAAATACATAGGCTTAAATATTCCTGGGTCTTTAAAGTAATGAATCTTGTGCTCTTTAAAGGCTTCTGAATATAATCTACTTTCATAATTCTCCTAAATAGCAATTTTCACAGTGGTTTTTTTTTGCATAGATTTTTCTTAAAAAAGGAAGGACAGGTTTTGGTTTGGAGTAAAAAAATCAAGCTATACTTGTCAGCTTAGGCAATTACAGTACTGATTAAAGGAAAAATTGTATTAAATAACCAAATGGGAAGGGGAAACCCTTAGGAGGAAAGTGTTCTTGAATAAGGATAACAGTATTGGCTGAGCACAACATTAATCAAAATAAAGGCTTAATTTTTGTTTATGTGCAGATTTTTTCCTTCTCCCCAAGCCACTGCTGGTGGAACCCAAGATTAGCCTGACAGCATCTCTTTGTGTAGCATATGACTGTCTCTTACCAGTGTGGTGGCAATATTGCATGTAAATGCATATTGCTTGTTCCCAGACAACCTAATTATTCATGCAACATTTCTAGGAAATTTATGGGAAAATTGGTCTCTCAGCCCTTTTAAAAAGTATTATTGGGTTTCCTATAATCACATTCATAACACAGACATTTCAGGAATCTTGTAATTTGATAGAACTCTTTTCTTTAGAACCTTTGTAATGAACACATGGAGGATTTAAAATTCACTTTTTTCCCCATTCCCTTCCAGGTACCTGGTTCATTGTCTGCAGTCAGAGCTTAATAACTACATGCCAGCATTCCTGGATGATCCAGAGGAAAATAATCCTCAGAGGCCTAAAATAGGTTAGACTACTTGATCTCTGCTGAATTTGGTCCCTTAAACCTGTATCCTCCTTGTGCCGGGGTTTCTGAAAGTGGATGCTGTGCTCCAGAGGCAGTCTGGCAATGCTGAGTGCATAGGAAGGATTGCTTCCCTCTCTCCCTCCTGCCAGCTGCCCTGCTGCTGATTCAGCAGCTAAGTGTGCAACTGGATACCTTTCAAGCCACAACACACTGTTCAATCACATTCATCCTGATGTTTACTAGGATCTCTCCATAATTTTCATTGGGGTTGTTTTCTGTTCAGGTGGCACCTGTCCTGTGCTGTTGCACAGACTTACTCTGTCGTATGTGAAGGACTTGACAGTTGCCTTTGATCTTCATGAAATCCCTGTCAGCCCATTCCTCCAGCCTAATGAGGCCCTTCTGAAAAATGCTGCTGCTCTTTAGTGTATCAGTATTTTGCCCCTCTTGGTATCATCTGTGAACTTGCTGAGAATGTGCTCCATCACATTGCTCAGATCATTAATTGAAGGCGTTAATGAAACAGTATCAGTCTCCCCTCAAAACAGGAGGGAAGCCACTAATCTGTGATTGCCAACTGGACATTGCAAATCCACCGAGTCCTGTTGTCCAACCATGTGTTGCCATCAGTTTATCCAGTCCTCACCTTGGCAGTTTCCTCCCATAACTGTAGAGATGTTATGGGAGAACCTGATGAAGAGCCTCCCAGCTACTAAGGTCTGGCTGGCTGGCCATGTAGATTCCTGCCGGGCTTCCCTGCTGTGATACTTGAAACATGATGCTTGCCACCAGAGCACCCTGCTCAATGTGTGCTGTATCACCCTGTGTTTGTTATACTGGCTCAGTGACTCTGCTCAGACTTCTAATGCCTCAATAATTGAAAGAAAAGTGATCTGCAGAGCAATTAAACAGAGCATTCTGTTGAGCTATGAAAATTTCATAGATACTTTCTGGTACTTTAGATATTAAGCTTTCTGTTCTTGCTTTTTCTCCTGCATTGAGCCTTTAAGGCAGACTGAAGAGGCACTGCTATGTTTGTAGGACCATGTACTGTGAGAGTACTTCTGGGGACACAAACCCAGAAAATGTAGCAAACTGATACTGGAATAAAAGCAGGTGCTGTTGATTATTTCAGTTATTTTTGAGCTGCATTATAGATTTCTTATAACCATTATAGATATTTTTTCAGACACAATTCTGAGTTTCAGTTCTAAAAAAACTAATGGTCTCTTCAAAAGAGATTTCCAATTAAAAGTATTGCTTTAAACAAGACCTGGTGATAAATGTGTTGCTTCTACTGGGAAGCATATGAGGGTGTTTGCTCTTGGTGGTGCTAATAGAAGTCCCTCTTGCTTGTTAGGTAATATTGCAGGGGAGTAATTGGAAAATGGGATTTTGAAGTGTTTTAAAAATCTGATGTGTGAAAAGAAAGTGCATTCCATAGTTTAACTGCATCATACAGTGCAAATAACTTCAGCTGAAATTTCTGAGTACAATTTGATACTTAGAAGAAGCTATGGAATAATTAGAATATGCATTTGAAACAGTAAAATATAAAGGTTGCACAGAAGAACAGAATATGAACTTGTTACAAAAACTAATAGAAAAATCAGTTTACTGAAGTGAGAATGTGATTTAAACATTGGGTATAGTTAGTTATTTACATGCATGATAAATATTTTCCCCAAGAATTTATTTTCATTTCAGGAGTTATGTTCCACCTAGCATTTGAATGTTGTTCTATCTTTAAAATCATGGACCAGTAAGTGTATTTCTGAAAGATGTGTAATTAAATACACATAGGTTCCGCCTAGCATTCACCAGCCTGCCTTGAGTGTCTTTGTGTTACTGCCTAAACCACGTGTACCCTGCAGTTTGTGAACATGAGTGACTTTTTGTTTTATCTCTGTAGATGATGTGCTGCATACCTTGACTGGAGCCATGTCCCTGTTGCGACGATGCAGAGTAAATGCTGCTCTGACCATACAGCTCTTCTCCCAGCTCTTTCATTTTATCAACATGTGGCTTTTTAACAGATTAGTTACAGCCCCAGATTCAGGGTTATGTTCACATTACTGGGGAGCTATCATGCGCCAACAGCTTGGCCACATTGAAGCCTGGGCAGAAAAACAGGGTTTGGAATTGGCTGCTGATTGCCACCTGAGCAGAATAGTACAGGTGAGTGTATTTGTGATTAACACTTCTCACATATTCGTATATTCAAAGACAATATTTGCCTATGCTGTGTTCCTAGAAAATAGTATGTGGACAAACATAGCTTGAGTGAGTTAATCCTGGAATGCTGAGATAGCATTGAGGTAAAGACACAAAACATGTTTTCAATATTGTTAATGTTTAAGTTACAAGTGAAATTAATAGTGAACATGGCTGTTAAATCTCCATTTATTAGAAAGAAGACTGAGCTGTAAGACTGAGCTGTAACTATGCCGAACAGAGACAGGAAGAGCAGCTGAAAAATTTATTACAGATTTAGTATTAATTTATCTTTATTTAGTGTTTTTTTGGGGAGGCTATTGATGTTGCTTCTGTTACAGATCTGTCTTCTTGCTTTCTCTTTTCCCATATCTAAAGAGCATTTAGACATAAAGCTTAAAGTTTTATTCTGGTTTTAATATGTCATCTGGGACTTTTTTCTCCCCTCTAGGCAACCACATTGCTTACCATGGACAAATACTCACATGCAGATGTTCCAAATATTAACAGTACTTGCTTTAAGCTGAATTCTCTGCAGTTACAAGCCTTGTTGCAGAATTACCACTGTGCTCCAGATGAACCACTCATCCCAACAGTAAGTCTCTTCTATCACTCATTGTCCAGTTTTAACATACTGGAGGTAAAAAAACACTGGCTGTCAATAGCAATCTTACCTTTGGTGGATGTACTTCCCTGACTCAAGCACGGTGTTAACAAGAATCTCTTATGCTGAGTTGGAAAGGAAGGTACCATTCCATGTTGCACATATTCAGAGAGGTGTCACTGCATCTTACACCATTTGTAATGAAATACAGAAAGGTGCTAGAAGAGAGAACAAAGCGCCCCTAAAATCTGGTTCTGTGTAACTAGAAGGAACAAAGTTTGCTAATTTATAGAAATCAAAGGAAAGCATCAGAAACACTACTCTTTTTGACATGTAGGAGGTAAATATTGAGGGATCTTGAATCCCTCCATACAAGCAGCGGACAGATTGTCCTTTGATTAACATATTGATACCTGGAATTTGTATGTATATATGTGTATAATGTTGTTTTTGGGACTGTGTTTTTTTCTTGATATTTAAGATGACTGACTATTCTAAGTTTTATCCATGGCAAAATTCAAGAGACAGCTGTGTTATTGCAGAATTGTAAAAAACACTCTTGAGTAAACTCTGATAGTTCACTGATCCCCCCCCAAAAAAAGGAAGAGATAGTCTAATATTTATATAGCTGAATGCATTATCTACAAAGTCCATCTTTTATTAACTTTGGATGCATTTGTTTATTAAGTCAGAAGCACTAATGCAACAGCTCAAAAGGTGTTGGGGGAATGGGAGGAAGGACATGTAGCTTGGAAATATTTTTATGTATTGGCTACCCAACTAAAAAGTCTTTTGCTGAAGAACATAACCCATATTACCTGTTTACACATAGGTAGAATTCCATAGTTGCTTGGGTTTTTATTATTATTAATAATAAATTAAAAACATGCACCACGGATTTGGAAAATACTGAAGTAAAAATAAGAGCTTCTGTCTCATTTGCTAATACAATTATCTATGGGATTTCATAAAATAAAGCAATGCAGTGTACGGACTGTACATAGCAGAGCCAAAGAAGTTGATTTTTCTTGCAATCTTAGCATCTTCTTAATGTAAGGTTTTTTAACTTAATAAAATTATTACTTTGTAGTAATAACGTCTTTCTGCCTTCTGTCCAGGAATTGATAGAGAATGTAGTAACTGTTGCAGAAAATACGGCTGATGAACTTGCTCGCAGCGATGGCCGAGAAGTCCAGCTGGAAGAGGATCCTGACTTACAGCTGCCTTTTCTCTTACCAGAAGATGGCTATTCCTGTGATGTTGTCAGAAATGTTCCAAGTGGTTTGCAAGAATTTTTAGATCCACTCTGTCAAAGAGGTTAGTTCTTTTGTTGTTTTGCAATGATCTGTGTAGCAAACACAGAATACAGAATATATTTTAGTAAAGCGTAAGCCTCTTTTTCTTTGCGTATGATTCAGTCTTTTTATACTATGTTCTTCAAGTGTTTGCTTTTGCAAGCCATTAAAATTTAGGGTTTTTAATCCTTACCCTTTCTCCCTGTCCTTTCCTTTCAGTTTCAAGGTTCTAAGTAAGCAGTGCTGAGTTGCTAGAGCCTGCTGAAATACTGTTTTGCCTTAGCTCCAAAACTTTTTTGATTTTTAAAATTATTGTGAATTGAATAGTTAGAATCTAATTTTTCTTTATTCATCAGCTGCTTCCATATAGCATGTAAAAACCCTATGAGTTTAAAATAATTCTTTCACTGTTGATCAGTGTAAGAACTTACGGTTTGGGCATTTGTAGTCCAACAGAATTTCAGACAACAAGTAGATGATAGACTTAAACCTGTGGAAGTAAAGCAGGGGGTCTGTCTGAGCATTTTCAGTAAATGAGCAAGTTAAAATCTTTATTTGGTGCTCCTCAATTTTATGAGAATTTCTTGATTTTCTGCTTAAAAGCAGTTGTTTAAAAAAACTTGTACAGGAATGTCAGGGTAAATAAGGGGCTGTAGCAAAGGAGGCTATTGAAAAAGCAGACTCACTCTGTACTACAGTGAACCTTTGCAATTCTTGCTTCCAACTTAGTTATAGAAAAGCTATATTCTTGCATTTAAAAGAAAAGTAGGAAACTGACTGTTTTGAAAGTCCAGTTAGTAACAGAGAATGTAGTTTTGAGACTAAAGGAGCTTGGTAGAATAAATTATTTAATTAGTAAGTATAATTCAGTTGCCATATAAGTGGCTGTACGTTGATTACAAGTAAGGCTTTTTAAATGCATATGTTCAAAATTTTGCCTTTTGGGTGTCCCTTAAATTATGCTGAGGGACTTTTTGAAGTGAAACAGTGTAAACTGAATTGCTGAAAAATGGTTTTTATGAGGAGGAGAGTATCATATATTTGGATGGAGTGATTAATAATTTTTGTGTGATGTGTGTTCTCAATGTCCCTGATTTAGGAGAAAATGTTAGATTGAACTGCTGTGGCTTCTTTTTCAAAATTCTAGGAGTTTTTCAAATAAAAAAATAAATCAAGCTAAATACCTGTAAATTACAGTGCTGCATTTAAAACCATATTGCATTCTCCTCTGCTAAATCTATGCTGAGACTGCTTAGCTAGACCCTCTTCAAAGTAGATTTCTGTAGCACTGTTTTAATCAGAGTTCTGGTAGTTTATATTCTAAAAGATGATTTGGTGTTTCATGTCTCTTCTGAATCTGGTTGGTAAAAGCAATATTTTGCAGCCCTGGAGTTTTCTGTGAGCTTGCAGTGGTTTTAAATAAGTATGTTTCTGAGAAGCAACAGCTATAGAACTATAGGATTTTGTAGGTAGTAGTATAAAATTGTGGCAAAGCCCATAATGGCATCTGAGATATAAGAGTTGACACGTTAATGAACATAAAAAGATGAATACTATTTTATTTTAATTAATACCTTGAAAAAATACCGTGACTATATTGACATTACTTTTTCTTTTAGGTTTTTGTAGACTAACACCTCATCCACGGTCACCAGGCACATGGACAATATACTTTGAGGGTGCAGATTATGAAAGTCACCTGTCCCATGAGAATGCTGAGCTGGTAAGTATTGATTTAGTGAATAATTACTGACTGCAGTCTTGGCAAGGCATTGAGTTTTATGTAATCAGTTTTAGCCCTTATTAGGAAGAATAGGCTTCATTGTTAAACATGTAGTTCATCAGTGACTTGGTGGATTTAAGGAACTGTTTGGAGATTTTTTTAAGTCACTGTTTTTCTAGGCTGTAGCATGATTATAATTTTCACATAAGTAAACTTTGTCATATTCCCCCATCTGAGAATAAACAGTGAAGAAATTTCTTCTAAACACAGGCAAAAAAATATATGGATGTGGACCTATAAATAACTAATGGAACTGCAGGCTGCTTTTATTTATAAATTGGCAGTTACCAACCAAATATTTAATATTAAGTTCTAGTCTGATACTTTTTCCTGAAAAAAAAAAAAAAGCTTTAGTTTTCCTTTACTTATACTTACTAAAAAGGGTCTCACTTCAGTGCAAGGTAAGGGCTTTTTTCTTTTCTGTTGTAAGGGTTTGTTTGTTTGTTTGTTTTGTGGTGGGTTTTTTCTGCTTGTCTGTTTGAATATAAAAGTTACAGAACAGCTTGGTTTTGGAAAGAGGGTGGCTTTATGTGAAATAATTTTTAGAGCAACTGAACAGATATAGCATCATATTTTAATTAGTATTTTCAGCTTAAAAACTACTTGCATTTCTAATACTTGAACTCAATCAGAAAGTACTAATATTTTTTTAAATCACTCTCCTTGGCTTATATTTTTACTTGTCATGGGTCTTGTGGAACTTGCAGTTATGTTTCAGTATGAATACAAGCTGGTGTGCTCCAACTGACATTCTTCAGCTAATGAAGATTGTGATGACAACTTTTTGAGTTGAGGAACTGGCAATGTTAAAAGATATGTAAAAAAAAATTACCAAACGTGTTTGGGGACTCCGGCTGTATTCAAGAGTATTCAGAAGTGAAATTTTTTCAAACTTTATTTCAAAGGTTTAATTCTGCCTTTGAAATTAATTGGCTTCTTAATAATTCTGCAAAGTTAATATCATTTTCTAGATGCAGCACTAAAAATTGAGCTCTCTGTGTAGATCGCCCTTTACCTTTGTAATAGGCACCTGTGGAGTCTGAACGTCAGTTTTCGTTAAAAGGTACTACAATTTTATAGAGCGGTTACATTTTGATTTGTGATTCATTAATAATCTCTTTACTGAATTAAAGAAGGAGGAACAATGAGTAGACCTCAAGTTTCAGTGGTGTAGTATAACACAGGTGTAGTACTTAATATGAATCCATATTAATTAAATGTTAGCTATTCTACCTTTCTACCTATAAAATAGATACTAGATATATTATTTAAGATGTGAGACCTGCTGCTCTAACAAAATAGTTTTGTTTGTAATTAACTATTTTGCTTAGTTACTTTACTAGCCTGGCAGTGAATATGAACTTCTGAATTTTTTCTTCTTTCCCCTTCGCTATTTGATAGGCTCAGCCTTTGAGAAAAGAACCTGAAATTATCACTGTAACACTAAAAAAACAAAATGGAATGGGACTGAGCATTGTTGCTGCCAAGGTATGGAAGTCAGTTTGTTTAAGTCTTACTGAGAAAAGCCTGCTGTGGAAAATATTAATGGAAAAAGTCTGTTTCCCTTAAGTTGTTTGTGCACATTGTGTTGATCACGCTTCTATTCTGATTGGGGAATGTTTCTGTAAAATACACAGATGGGGACAATACAAGGGAAGCCATAATATGGATGTAGTTATTACAACACTTTGATTCAAACCTCTGCTACAGGTTTATTCTGTTTTTTCAGAGCTGAAAGTTAGCAGTGTTATTAAATGGAATTAATAAACAGGTGTATTTAGCACTTCTGCTGAAAGTAAAGAAGTAAACACAAAGAATGTGTGTGTGGGTTAATTGATGAATAAACAAAACAATTCAAATGTATACATTAAAGTTGGAATACTTTCCGCCATGAACACAACACCTTTTCTTTTGCACAGAATAGAGGTGCAAGAATGGATTCGGTTTTGTTTCTTTACAGTGGAGACCTACAGTGTAATAGCTAAAATTGTGGGTGTATGCTGTAGCTAGTATCTGTAGCTAGTAGCTAGGGTGTAGTGTAGCTTGTAGCATGACATAGTAATGTATAGAATGCACATACAGCTCCTGCCACCAGATGGAAGACTCCGCTAGTTGGTTGGTTTTGCTTTATTAACTGAATCAAATAGCAGGCATAATCTTCTGTATTTAAAACTTGTTATAAATTATGCAACAGTGATACTGAAAAGTCTATGTTGTGGTTAGGTGGTTTACAATAGACGGAATAAGTCTTTCCTAATGTCTCTTCACTGTGTAGTATGTGAAACTTCAGAATACTGTGGTACTCTTGGCACTTAGTGCATGAGCTGAAAACATGATTGTTTTACTTTTAAGTTACCTCACATAGTTAATTGCTTCTAAACAGCACTGTTTGGTTTTTTGGTTATTTTTACAACCTTCACTCATTTCATAGTCTGTTCTTGAAATGGTAATCTTGCATGGTATCAGCTTATAAGAATTATTTCTGACATCTGTAAGAAATACCTGGTGTCAGGTGTATAGTTGTAAACAATTAGCAATTATTGAGGAAACAGTTCAGGATCTGGAAAGTCAATTTTCTGCTCTGATTTTAGTGGAGTGGGTTAATAATCTGAGAAGCAAATACTTGTTCTTGACACTGGATTAAATATGTATTGGACTTCTGACTGCCATCTGCATTTCTGTTGAATGTTTCAAAATGTGCCATGGAAGTAATTTTTTTTCACTTTACTCTGTGAAATCTAATTTCTCATCTAGAGTGAAGCAGCATAGTACAGGGAGGAAAGTTTCCTTTTTCATTGGAGCTGGCTGGCTTCTAGATGTTGATTTAACAACTGACATTTAGCTTCCATTAGCAGTATGCAAGAGTGCTACTGGTCAGTGCATAAGCTTGATCTGAAAGTTTTTTACAAGTTATTTAATACATTTCATGATTTCTGACATCTGTAAAGGAATACCTCGTCAGTCATGGAAGGAACAGTTTTCATCTGCACAGTTGCAGGAAACACTGGTTCAGGCAGTCCCATTTTATCTTACCACTGTGTGCTGCCCTAATATTGGAATTCTGATATAAAAACAGTAATGTTTTAAATTTTGCTCTGAAATAAGCAAGAAACAGATTGTTTTAGTTTTGGTGTATATACAATAGAAATTCTGTTTAATATGAAGTCATTAGAATGTTCATTGGATAGAAATGATTCTATGCATTGTTTGAAACAAGTTGCTGTAGTAGTTAAGTAGGATTATTTTCAAGAGGTTCAAAGTTGCTTACTGTGAGTAATTATCAGCGTTGCTTTTCCTGTAATAGGCTTCATTAAAAAAAAGAGTAAAGAAGAATACAAAGAATACACAAGCAGTAATTTTCTCAGTCTGGTCAGGGCAGAACAGCTTAGAGAACTGAGTGAATGTGACTGAGAAGCTAGCAAGAGTTGGTGCATTTTTTCTTTCTATTCCTTAGATTGGTGATATTTACTAGCATATATTTCTACGTGTCTCAAGTAGTATATCTTTTAGCAGCATAAAAGTTGAAATTCTCATTTTTAACTTCAAAAAGGTAGGAAGAAGTCCAATAGACTATTTGTTAAAATTTTCTAAACATTAACTGGATGGAATGCCTGAAATGAGAGGGAGAGGCAAGTATTACAATAGATTCAGATTTTTCTAACTTTCTAATAGTAAAAGGTTGGCTATTAGGTGCTCATAAAGTTGAGCTTTATGCTTCAAAAGGGGCTGTAGCAGTAGAAAGTGCAGCTGGTCAACACGCCCTGCTCCAACCAGTGAAGGACAACCCTGAATCTGTTTAGCTTTTGTTAGGAAAGCAGTTCTTTTCCTGTGATGTATTTCCTGAATACTTGCTTTCAGTAACATGTTGTGAGAATACCTTTGCATGTCAGTGCTGACCTGCCTTTCTTGTTACGTGTTACGGGGCTTCTCATACTTGTCATGGGCTTTGGATTGAGTTTGCTAACATGCAGCTTGATGATATTCTAGAGGTTGACAAAATGGGCAGATTCTCAGGAGATCAAAAAGAAAAATAATACCAATGGACTGTTTTTCTTCCATCCATTGCAAAAAAAAAGTGTGCTTTCCTAGTAAATCTGTCCATCTCTGAGGAAACAGCTAAAAAATTTGTAATATAATTATAGAGGTTTTATTAGTTTTGAGGTTTCATTGGCTTAAAGTCTGTGCCAGTTAAGAATTTTCTAATGACAAAATTAGAAATCATACCTTATATAATACCTTTACACCAAATGTTCCTAATTATCAAGTGATTGTTACGCCTTCTCTTCTGCAGTCAAAAAAAAAAGAATTGAAGCAAAGGTTGTACAAGCAGAGAAGGAAGCTTGCATTAAAATGCTGTGCACCTGCTTATTTTTATGATAGAAGTATTACTTTGGGATACTAGGTGTTTGTAAACATGTGTACATTAATATAATTAAAACCAAAATGAAACCTGAAGAGGTGAGTCAAGGAGTATATGAAAGTGTTGGGTCCCTGGAGAACCCTCTGTTGGATCATCTTCCCACATAGAGACAGGTAAAATATTTGAGTGCATTACTTCTTTCACTTTCTAATCACAACTACTCATACTTTATTTAATTAGAAGTTTTAAAGGCCTGCTAGGAGTGCAGAGAGAGCAGAAATTCAGTGCATCACCTAATTCACCTCACTTTGGTGTTATCTGAGGCAGGACAGTCCCTCTGAGCAAATATGCACTAAGTGCATATGCTATATGCAAGCATAGCAGAGAAAACAGGTTTACTTATGAAACAGCTGTTAGCTTCCAGAGCACTGTAAACAGTGTTGTGCTTGTTTGGGTTTTGTTTTGTTTTTTATAAATTGAGAAAATACCTAACAGCAATTCTTAAACTGAATGCTTTAAAACAATTTTTATTTTTATTTAAAATTAAAGTGTATAGCTTCATATCTGATCCAGAAGAATAACTTCCTGTTCTGCCCTTTGGTACATATTGCATGTTTTCTTACAGTAATACTCTGTAGCTTTATTAGCAATAGCTTTTGTAATGGAATATGGAAATGTAGTTGGTAGGAGTGGTCGTGCATAGGGAATGGGGAACAGTGTTGCTTTTTGAGGTTGTGTGCTGACTTTGGTTGCTCTAACCCTGAAAGATGTTTTGATGTTAAAAGCTGCCAGACTCCCAACCACATTGTGGTTAAGTTTTTATGAAATCCAGATGATTTGGAAGCTTCGTGTGCATGCAGTTTACTTTAAAAATATATCACTTTTTTTGGGGCTTTCACATGTGACTTCTTAGCCATCTGTGGGCCAGCACATTACTTCCTGTTTAATTTGGAGGTTTTTTGTCTTTAGTACAAAAGGGCTCCCTTTTTGTTTTTTCTAGCAGTTTTCAGAGTTTAATAAAGCCTCTAAAGTAAATGGAAGTCAGAACAGCATAACTGATTACGTAAGAGTCTGAATATTGTATTGGTTATAGCTGGTGTTGATAAATGCTACACTGTGTCATAGCATCGAGCTCCGAGTTATCTCGATGGGTATCTTGGAAAATCCAGCAGACTAGAGCTGGTGGTTGCTGTTGAGGGCTGGAAGAGAAGTGGAGAATTGTTTTTTTTCTTTCAAGGATCTGTAGTTCCGGAGATCAAAATGTGGTTTTCTGTTGTTGGAAGAACAGAATCCATGGTAAGTCCGTTCAGGTTTCTGTTGGGACTGTTTTTCTCTGAAGTTTTACTATCCCTGTACTTTTTCCTGCTCTCTTGCCTGTTTAAACCTGCCAGTAGTTATTTGTTCACGTAGCAACTATGTAATACAGCATGCAGTTAAATATAGTCAGATGTTAGTAGCTAACTTTCTAAAATCTAGAAAGAAAAAAACTAATTTTATAGCTTCCTCTTCATATGAAATTTGTGGAAGTGACTATTAATATTTTAAGTTTCAGGTGTGATAACTACTGTTTTACTGTGCCAGAGCATGAATAGCATGACCTGTGATCTGTTTACTTGTCATATTAGTTGGCTTTAATTCAGGTTCCTCTAAAAGTCTGTTTTCCTCTTAAAAAATCTTAGTGGAATAATTAAAATCAATGTCCCAAGCAGTGTAAGATTTTTAATACTCTCTAGACCCTTCTGAAAAGATGAGAACATTCAAATTTGTTGCAGTTAGGGTGTCTTATTGAACAAGTTCGCAGAGGAGAGGCATTTAAATTCTGTTTAGATTCCTACTGCACGAAAGAAAGGATTCCCATGTCCTGCAGGAAGTTTTGTTGATTAATCTTTGCATGTTGGTTATACTCATTAGTATATTGTGATTTAGTTCTTTAAAGTATGGCGCACTTCTACTTCTTGTCCAGTCACCTTGTAGTAGTATCAACAGAAAAAGTTACCTTAAGATATATACAAGGACCTTAAAATGCATATGTATGTGGCCCCACTGGCACATAAATCAGAGTGTATTTTCTAGGATTTTTTAGCAGGTAGTCTGACTAAGTAGTGCTTACTGAAATAGTGTGAGAGGTGATAAGGTGTTTCTTTTTTGATAGAAGCATTTTAAACATGACTATGACAGTTCAGCAGTATTACTGTTCTAAAAACAAATTTGTAACATCTTACCCAGAAATAATTTGCATTATTTGGCAACCTTGTTTGTTCTTAAGGATAAGTTAAATGATTCTACGTTGCTTTAATTTCTAAACCACTGTTTGTCATTTTATATTTAGCAGTCAGTTCAAGGTGTTAAATTTAAGGAGGGTTTGAGTCTACAGGAATATCAATTTTAAAATAAAATTTTTATGAAGGTTTTTCCGACAAATATCTTGTAGGAGATCCATGTAGAAGGAACAGGTTTAAACATGATTTTAATTATTTTTTCCCAAAATTGAAAATTATGCTTATAGTTAATTATACTGGTAATAATGTACAAATGTGGATCTAGCTTGTCCTTGCAAATACAGACAGTTGATAGGATTGTTTTTACTTTCTCAGCTTTTTACAGGTTTTAGGTCTTAAGATTTCAAATACCTCAGCATTTAAAGCCTTCCTGTGACTGTGTTTTCTAAGCATTTAAGGAAATTTTCTGGCCTTTCCTCCCAGCATGAATTAATTTAAATGTTTCTGTAATAAGACTTAAAATTTTGTGGAGGTGCTTTTTTATTAGTTTTATTCTTTTTTTTTTTTTAGTGTTCAGTACTAAACTGCTAAACTAAACTACTGGTGTTGCCTTAACAGGCTTCTTAGGAGGACTTTAGGGAAAAAATACAGTGTATAATTCTCGTTTTCAGAACAGATTTCTCAGTCTCAGAGAAATAAAATAGTATGTAGGTTGCCAGATTAGTTTTTATAATGAACAAATAAGTAGCTGTGTGTTAGCAATTTGCTTGGTTTTTGTTGATTCCTAGCTTCCAGCAGAGTTTTTGCTTACATTTTGGTGCCCTGGAGATGTTGTACAAAATTTTTTTAATGCTTTTATGTACTGTGTAAAATCTGAAGGTTACACTGTCACAGTGTGATTTTTCTTCTCAGTAGCTGTGAGACCTCAGCTCTGCTTAAGTGGAGTGGTTTTGTCTTATTTATTCACCGGTATTTAGATTGATACTGCAAATAGGTGACCCAGACATGTATTTTAGGCCCTCTGAAAGAAAGTGAGTTTTAAAATTCATGTGCCATTTCCTCATTGCACTAATACCCTGTATGTGTGTATGCAGGCACTTCTTAGCATGCCTGCTAAAATTGTAGCGCACATACACTGTAGTTAGAATTCCTGTACCAGGCTTCTTTAAATTCTGGCATTCTAATAACTTTGAAAATTCTGTTTAGATACATGTTAATACAGCTTTTCTTTTTTTTTTTTCCTATTAATGGAAAAAAACTTTTGGAATTTAGTAAGTTCTGTGTTGACTTTTTGCTGTATGAGTAATACTCTCAGTTGGAGTAGGAATTTAGGTGCTTAATAGTATGTGTTAGTGTACACACTGATCCAGGATTATTTTGTATCCATCTGAAACTGCAGAGCCTGCATTATGTGGAAGTTAATGCTCTGGGGTTTTTTGGGTTGTAATTTATCCTTAGCTATAAAGGCAAGTGCCGTTTGTTTGAAAAAGTGCAGAGATACAAGGTGGTTTTTTTTCCAAAATAAATTGCCTAGTATGTCTTGCCTGTGAAGCCTAATGCAGACATAATTAAGCTGAACCATAGGATCAGAATTGACTTACCGAGGAAGACCATCACAGAATCTGCAGCACAACTTGTAGATTCATATATAACTCTGAGTATTATTAGTGTGTCAGTGCTCATGCAGTATTTATAGCAAATGTACATGAAAAAGTTAACCCTTGTCTGGTGAAATAGAGCTCAAGCAATATATTTTCCTTGAGCTCAGTGAAAGGTTTTTTCTTTGAAACAAAAGAGAAGTGGAATCAAACGGGCTCATGTATTTAATTTCTTCTTTTTTTAATTAAGAGTGCCTTTAATGCATTTCTAGTATATTACATTAAGTTACAGCATTTATAATAATAAAGAAGATTACTTTTTCCCGAAGGATTAAGACAGACTAATTAACAAAATTTGCTTAGTCTTTTACAAATGTTGTATATGAAACCTTTTGCATTTACTTACCACTTTTCCCATTTCTTGAGAGTAAGAGTAAAGTAAAGTAAGTTTGGAACTGTTGCATACTTGATTCCAATCTTAGGATTGAATGTTAGGTCAGTTACATTCCTGGAGTGAGAGAGGAATTATGCTGTTGTAAATTTATGTATTTCTGTTTAGCACAGAAGATGCTAGAGCTCTTTGTGTCAGTGTACCTGCTTTCCATGCTGAACACTGTTAAAATCCCCATACAACCACATATGCACGAGAGTACAGTAAAGGATAATTTATTAATGCCATTTCAGGACATCCACTTCAGAACATCCTGGGTTGTCCTGTGAGAAGCACATTTCAAAGACGAGAGTATATTCACTTGCTTGCTTTGTGTGCAAGTCAATCTTGATTGCAAACATTCTTTTATTAAAAAGTAACATGTAACCCTTATTCCATTAAAAATAACAACAAAACTCTTCAGTCTTTTCTCTTTACTCCCTTAGAGATTTCTTATAAGTAGAGCATCCGGACACACCAGACATAAAGTTTCTAGGTTGTTGGATGTGTCAGATGTTGGGTGTACTGCTGCCAATCTGCCTTTCTTTTCCTTTGTGTATTAAGGCACTTCTCATCTGTTTTTCCCACTCAGTGCATTTTAAAGCTGCTGTGGAATTGGTCATAGCAGTTAAATGCCTAGTATCTTTACCTGTTGAATAATACTGATTTTCACCAAAGTTTTGGTGATAACCTTGTGCTTGTTTTGTTTAATTGGAAACATTTTGTTTGGTTTGTTTGATTGGAAATATTTTGGTTTGTTTAATTGGAAATATTTTGCCCACTTGTGACTGTACTTTTTCTTGCTCCAGAAACGTTTGGGTTTTAGCCCTCAACATGGAGGAGTATGTGAGAGGGGAAAGCAGAAGTATGTTGTATGTAGAGCATGGGTCAGTTTTAAAATTCTTTTTGAGTCAGGGTACAACATGACTCAGTGCAGCTGTAACTAACCACAGCTAACAGATCAGTTTTAGATACAGTAGGCTGGTTCACCTCATTTCTATTTGAAAAGTATTTTCTCTAATGATGACAGATTTCTGAAGTGTCTGCATTGGTCTTGAGACAACACAGACCTTAGCTCTCTCTGACAAAGTGGGCTTTTTCTGATTTTCAAGTCCAGAAAAGTTTGCACTTGCTAGAGGTGGGACCAGTAGCTACAAAGTTGGCCTTTCTCTGTCTCTGAGCCTGCAGCAAGTAGTTCAGTGAGTCTTAGACTTAGTATATTTAGTACCTAATGAAGATTAAAATTTTTACTCATCCAGATATAACCTAAGGAACACATGCAGCTTTATGGAATGTGAGTGGGTGGGTGGTCAAAAACCTTTGCTTTTGCCTCCTAGAGAATGAATTTGTAAATTTGCTGCATAGTTTAGTAAACTGTTATTTTTTAAAATGCTTACAAGCTTGGGTTATTTAATTGCTTCTAGATGAATTACTTTCCAAGGCAGTCAGAATGAGACTTGATTCTGTTCCATAGACTTGCTTTTAAGGATGTTTATTACAACTTGCAGAGAGCTTCTCTGGAAGCTTAAGAATCTGGAATCAGGAATTAGCCTTGATAAAAATCAGTGAAATCTACTCTGGGTGTAGTCAGATAAAAGGCATGACAGCTGGTATCAGGCTTGATAAGCTACATTTCTATGCTATTTTCTTTAAACACATGTTATTTGCAGTTGATTTGTTGGGTATTAAACTGTTTAATTTTTAATGTTTTGACACAGTCTTGGTATCTGAAGCCACTTAAATTGGAGTATTACTTAAAAAGGTTGGTGACTGTATGACACTTTTGTGGATTCAAAGTATAGTTGGAGAGGGAAGATACTCCCAGTTCAGTACTACTTTTTCATTTTACTGTTTATGTGAAATGTGAAACCATTTACATGTATATGTACTTAAGACAGAAATGTACATTTCTATATTGAAAGATCATTAGGAAGACATTCTGACATTTTATGGAAATTAAAGTCAGCTTTTATATTAAAACTTTCTTTATATTAAAACATCTAACATTTTTAAAAAAATTGTTATTGAAGGGTATGTTTTTAATCAGGTATGATTTTGCCAGACTTCATTGGAAGCTGTTCATTGCTTTAGTTTTATCAGAGTGATAAAGTATATGAAGCTCAACGGGTGTGGGCAAAAGAGGCTTCAGAACAAGTAATGACAAGACCTTCCTGTTAATTGTCTGGAGCAGCACCGGTTTGGTTAGGTGCTCCACTGCAGATCTGCTCTGCAGATGCATAGTTTTTCCTTAATTACTTAATACAAATCTTCTGTTATTTTTAACAACTGATTTTATAATAGTTTTATAAAAACAAAACTGTTTTTATAATAGTTTTTGTAGTTCTAGTTCTCATGATAGGTATTGAAATAACCAGGTCATTTTACAGGTCTCCTAAAACTGCAGGAATATTGCTAACCTCACAGAAAGTACAGCTGGTTTGTGATCCACCTATGTTGGGTGGGGATGTGTGGGCATGGGAGTGGTTCAGCTGTTAAGAGGTTAGCACCTGGTCAACAGATGGACCTTCACTCCCTCTCATTCTTTACACTGGGATGCTGGTGGGGCTGTGTGGTGTCTCAGTACCTCCAAGCCATCATTCTGCACGTGGCAGGTCCTCATGAGCGTGTCACAGCATGGGTGGCTCACCTGGGAATGAAGCTGCATGTTGATTCTCACTAGAAGGAGCTGGCTGTTGTTTTCACCATGCCTTTATGGCTGCTTGTCCTGGCAAATACCAAATGGGAAGGAGGAGCAAGCAGAATTTCTTCTACCTGCTTTTAATGTTTCTGTGGTGACTCACCAGCTCATGGATAGCTGTGCTGCTGCCATTAGGAAGTCTGTTGGATATTCCTGTTAACTCAAACTGTGACTTTTCTATACAGTTACACTGTATGGTGTTTTCTGGTTTAACGGCCAATAGAATATATGTCAGACAAAGTTCCCTGTGTCTGCTACTGTCAAGGAAGTCTTATAAAACTCATCTTGAGACTAGCAATAAAATCTGTTCTCCTTAACTTTTCTGATTAAATCTGTCATGTTTATTAATTTGTTACTGTGGTACTTTTGTACATCCTCAATTTTACATCCTCCTGATGTAGGAGTAGCAATTTCTTTTTTTAGATCACTGTAGTTTATCTTGTTCTTGTCTTCATTAGTCTGAATATTCTATAGAAGTAACTGTAATGGTTTGTTTTGGTCAGGTATTCTTTAATGCTGCCTCTTTTATTTCTACAGTTTTCATAGTGATACTTTTAAGCAAATGCGGTATTTTGGGGACAATCCTTTCAGAGCAAGGAGGGGCTTGCAAAGTAATCCTAATTGTGCAAACAATTATAGGCTACTGTGTACTAATATATTAAAAATGGATGTGATGGGAAAGGACTTGTTTCTTGTTAGGCTATCTCAAAAACTTAAGTTAGATTCCATTATCCAGCTTGGTCCTTCGGCTTCTTTAATATGACAGAATTTTTGTAGTTTTTAAGGAGAAAATTGTACCAGGCTTAAAAGAGGCGAATACCCTTTTGGACAACAGGTATGAAATCTTTGTATAGCATTGTTTCAGCTGAGCTTTTTTTTTTTTTTTAATGCATTAAATTGACTTGGCTCTGTTGTATCAAGTTAGTTTTTCTTCCATCCTCCTGCTCTCAGTGAATTTGTAGTTTTTTGGGGGTTTTTTGAGATTGAAGTCTTTGACTTGAAGAATGAAAATCCTATAAACTGGGGGGAGGTTGTTTATTTTCTTCATCTTTCAGGTTCTGTTTTAGTGAGGTACTGTAGTGGTTAGTTATTTGCTCCCCGGCCCTGTGTCAGTGCCATCTTAAATATATCAGCATTATAGAGACTGAAGTTGTGCTGATCAGAGGTGCCAAAATTGGGTCTTTAGCTCCTATGGATTGCCATAGGTACATGAGTTCTCGGAACTCTTCCAATCTTTCAGGCCCTACAGGAAAGCAATTCAGTTAATTTATTTGTTTGTTTGTTCAATAAATTCTTTACTGAATTTCTTTATGAAAGGTGATATGGCCTGAGATCCAGCTCAGGTTTTCCAGTTATCCTACTGCTATTTAGAAGACAATTGTAAGTGAAAGTTTACAGAGTCTTCATTACGTCTTAATTTTCCAAATATGAGTACTTAGCAAGCACTTTTCCTGCATTAGTTGAGAAGAATATATTATGTGTCCATGTATAAGAGTACATTTGTCAGAATATACCAATGTTATTTATGTATGTTAAAAAAAAGTTTTCTCTTAGGTGAGATTTTAATGTCGACTTTAATTATTGGATTTTAATGGGCTTTTGTTGGCTTCAGTCTGTCTGAATTCATTCATCTCCATGATAAATAGTAGTGTTTTTTTAAAAAGAACTGGAAGCTCTTGCTGCAGTTCCAGCTGGTTAGCTGTTCTCTGCTCCAGTCTTTGGTCATATATTCAAGTGAAGTTAGATTTGTATGGACTCTGCAACTCATGGCCTGTGACCAGTACTAATAGAAAACTCAACAGTCATCATCAGCCAGATGCCTATTAAACCCTCTCTGTGTTTTATTTCCTTACTTTTTATTTTCCTTTGGTTGTAATTTCAGACTCCATCTTGTAAGATTTTTCTAAACATGTTTTTGTTCTGTGGTAAGAACTATTTCAAACTAGCCTGCCTTGTAAAAAATAGAGCTACTCCACTTTTCTAAAGGGTTCCCTATCTTCCTTCAGTCCAACTTTAAATATTGTCACACCCTGTACAGGGGCCCACAGATGAGATAAAGGTAGGTCTAAGGAAAGTAGAAGTCCCAGTGAATTTTAATCTCTGGATTTATTGATAGTGTTTCTTACCTCAGTTTTTCGTTTATCCTCTTGACTTGTAGCTCCATTTAGTCTATCAGTAAGGGAGGACTCCTTGTTTATTTTGTTATTACATGGTTTACATGGTAGTTTGGTCACTTAAACATTTTCCCATAGATTTTCTTCATTTAGGTTTAGAATAATGACCCAAGTTACTATTCTAGCAGACATCTGTATGCAGAAGTGTCCTGTCTTTATTTTTACCTCCCAAGCAGGATTAGAAAATCTTTTAGAGTTCTAGTTATTAAAATTCCAGTTAAATTGAAAAGTTGTCCTTTGTCATAGAATTCCAACCTGTAAACCACAGCAAATTTAGGATTAATTATTCTCATACTCTGACTAAACTCCCAAGTGCAATGTGTTAACATCTTTCAACTTGTGCTCTTTTAAAACATTTAATTACTTCTTAAGATGAGTGTGAGATGATTAGAAAATCGTTATACAGGTGTTGTATCTCATGCAAATGTGTGGCTTCATCTTGGATACTGGATTTAATAGCTTGCCTCAGTTTCCCCCATGTGTTGGCTTTATGGATCTTAAAGATGAATAAGCCCCAAGCATGGAGAAGATTATTTTCAAGAATCTTTTCATGCTTGGCCTCAGAGATCTAATAAAGCTCTCTGGAAAAAGAGGAGGGCAGGAACATAACATTTTTATCCCATTGTGCAATTACATGAGTAAAAGCGCATTGTGCTTTTTATCCAGATGCATTTTCGTCAGTTCTACATGTGTCATTCATCTCCATCCCTTGCTAAAGTTAGGAAATTTTTAACATTTAGAAGGGGAATGGATGGGACTTGGCAAAATTGGAAAGTGTGTTTTCAGTGCATTTGCCATGGAGGCATTCAAAAGCTTAAAAATGAAGACCTTTTCCACTATGTACTTCACTTCTCTGTGTGGGAACCTGCATGTATGTGGGTGTTTGTTTTGCAATTGTTTGGGGGCTCAGCTCCCACTAGAATACGGTTGTTTTGCAGGCACTGCACAGAGCTGCTTGAAAAGTTAATAGGTGAGCCATAGTAAGATTTAGGAATTTCAAATGGTTTAAGTTGTTGGGTTGAAAATAACATTATTCACAAAATAAAGGAATTGACCTCCCTTAATGATTCAGGCCCCTCCTAGCAACCTCCTTTCCTGCACTGTTATGAACAAGTCATGCTGTGCTGTAAACAATTTAGGGAAGCTGATTAAGTTGAAAACAAAGCTTGTATTTGGGAGGAGGGGAACTGGAGACAGGGATCAGCTGAGTCTCCAGCCAGGTCTGTCATGGGACCTGCCACAACACAGTAGTGCTTGCACAGCTCCAAGTGTGAGACAGCATGGGAGCAGACAGGTGGGTTTCTTCCTGACACTGTATAAGTACACTGCTACTGTCACTGTAATTAATTTATTATTAGGGGATTTCTAAAATCCTGAAATGTGTGGATAGTGCTTCATTGCTGGCCTCCAAACTAGTTCTCTTGGCTTTATGCGCTTTATTTGTGTATAAAGGTTTTTGTGTATTGATTATTTAAGTGGATTGTAAAAGCACAGAATGGAAGTGTTTCTCATATTGCACCTTAGGTCTGATGTACATCAGGTATGAGCATTTGTAAATACCATATTCCCTTCTTCAGTCCCCAGTTCACTATTTGTTGAATTCTGCTCAGCTAATATCTTCCTTGTGGAACTTCTTTTCCCCTAGGGACCTGTTTTGGCTATGCATTGTAAAAGTAGGTATCACTTAGAAGTCCTCAGAGTTGTATTATACTCAGTTCAGTTCAAGAATATTGTCACCCAGGTGAACTGAAGCAGCACTAGCAGTTTATTGGGTTTTTTTCCTTAAATTATTACTTAAAGGGGAGGATTTCCCAAATTTTTCCTTCAAAGGGTATCTTTTACTTTCTGCAAGGATAATGAGAAGAAGTTGCATCAAGTGTGAAAGAAAATGGGTAGATTGGTAGCACTAGAAAGTGTGGTACAGCGGATGAGGCTTTTTTAAATATAGAATATCTTACATTATTTTTTGAAAAATCCTTGAAAAGGTTTTCGTGATTTTGTATTTGGTTATGTATATTTGAGAAAATATGCTGTAGGTTTCAGTATGTTAATCTTGGGGAAAGGGAATACGCCATCTCTTTATGCTTATTGCATTCTTGCTTTCCACAGTCATCTGACTCCTTTACAGTTGTGTTCTTCTGTTTGGACTAAAGGCCATATGGATGCACATGCTTCTGGTATTAAAGATTGGAGAAAATAAAATGAAGTGAAAAGAAGGTTTATCATACTTTTGTTACTGATACATACATGTTATTGCTCTATTTGTGGGGGAATAGTTTTAATGATGTTGACTTTCACATTCCTTTGAAAGAAAAGCAGTTTAATAAGTAGTTTACTAAGAAATCTGTTTAATTGTGAAGCCTTAAATGAAAACAGGAAAACCCATGTGGAGCATATGAGAATTTTATTCACTTTGGAGTTTAGTATGGCTGACTACATATTAAGAACCTTTTTATGTTTCTAAAAATTGTATATTTTCTTCTAATGCAGCCTTCTGGAAGGTAGAAACAAAGCAAAATCAAGTCTATTTCAATAGAAATTAGGAATTTGGATTCAAGTTACCGTAAAGCTTAGGGTGAAAGTTGAAGGGAAGGTGATGAGTTGATTTTAAGGTATTTAGTGAGAAGTCTTCCCAAGCTTGTACATGTGTATCATTAGAAACATGTTAAATGACATGTGAATTAGAGGAGAAGCTTGCTGGTCCTGATAAGAGATGAGTAAATGTGGTAACTGATAGAGGTTTTCTTGTCATGTAATCTGAACAGAGATTTATTTTTAAGTAATTTTTATGCTTTCAAAATGCATTATTTTTGTATTTAAGTGAGATGACTTGGAGCTAATACATCTGCTCATAACTTCCTTTAAAAGAACAGGAAAGAGATTGACAAACTGTATAGATATCATAAAAACATTAGAAAAGAAGCAATGAGGAGTAAAATGCCATCTCCTTTGAATCATAATGAAGAATTACTGTCAGGGTTATAGGCGCAGTTAGAGCAAAAATCTGACTGATATGGTATCTTCTAGCTGTGGTGCCTTTAGCCAAAGAACATAACAAAAGTGTAAGATCTTTCTCTCCTGTGAAGAAAGGGTGGGAGAATTGGGATTGTTCAGCCAGAAGTAAAAACCCCAGAGTAGCCTAAATGTGGCCTTCCAATACCTAAAGGGTGCCAGCCAGCCAACTGCAGAGGGACTTGTTAGAAGAGTAAGACCAGGGGGGATGGCTTTAAACTGAATAAGAGTAAGTTTAGATTAGATGGTCAGAAGAAGTTCTTTACTGTGAGAGTGGTGATGGATTTGAACTGGTTACTCAGCTAAGTGGTGGATGCCCCATCCCTGGAAGTATTCAAGGCCATGCTGAATGGGGCTCGGAGCAACTCGCTCTAGTGGAAGGTGTCCCTGTCTGTGTAAAGGGGGTTGGAGCTAGATGATCTTTAAGGTTCTTTTCAACCCCGACTATTCTGTGGTTCATCCTGGTTTTTAGCTTTCTGTAATTTCAGAGTGCCTTGTATCTGTTTGGGGGAGGGGGGTTTTATGTTGTTTGTTTGGTTGGTTTTTTCCCTAAAGCCTCAAAGAGCTCTACCGAGAATCTTGGCTTCTGTTTACACTTTGGCACCTCTCAGCAGTCTTGTTCCTGGCTGTTTCCCAATTTAATTATGAAATCCTATGGAAAATGTTTTGCAGGGTGGAGGTTGGTTGCATTTTGTTTGTGTTTTACTATTTAAAGCATTCTAGATGTGATAGGAGAAGTAAGAACGTGTTTTCTACTGGCTGATCAGAGAGATGATAAATAATTATATCAGTGCAACTCATAATCCCATTGGCCTTCAGTTCTTTGATTGTTGCTGAGCTGAGGAGCCAATGTGTCTGCTTAGTTGGTTCTCTCAAGAAAGGTATTCCATGTTTCTGATGAGTCTGTTAGTGTCATTTTGTAAGGGAGTAATCAGAATTATAAGCAGTTTTCTAAATGTGACCCTTTTAGATTTTTAGTGACCATGGTGGTTTTTGCTTTGTTCTTTTCTATTCTGCTGGCTTCCAGATTTCTGAGCTGATATAAGATGGCTCTGGAAACAGTGACTAAACTTCAGAAGCTAAAGTCAGTTTAGAAACCATTCTTTATGGTATTTGTGCAATTGAAAATGTTTATTTCATCATTATCTGCAATCCAATATAAGCCACTTATCATGGGCTTATACAGAAGGTTTCAACTTTGTTTAATGTGCCTAAGAGTCGTAATCAAGCATGACAAAGGTGATGTATATGGATGAATGTAGCGTCTAATGCAATAAATGAGTACCAAAGTTGTGTGATTAATTGTGCGCTGTTTTAAGTGGCAGTGCTCTTCCAAAGGTTTGCTTGTTTTTACCTAATCATGGTATGAGACAGATCTTTGTCTGAATTTCTGGACGTAAGGGGAAGAGATTCCTGCTAGCATCCTTTGAAGTTAGTACTGAATAAAAACGCTGTCAATTCCAGGTGGCTTAAGAGGAATCTGATTATCCTTGGTCAGTGTGGCCTCCAAAAAAAGCTGGTGTTTGATTCCTGCAATGACAGATGTGATGCATGAGGTTACAACTCAAGGGTGGGTGGGTGAGTTGCTGTTGATTATTTTGCCCTTTGGAATTCAAGGTTCTTGCCTTCAGGTATGCTTAGTGGCTGGAGGCATAGGAAGGGACATATAAACACTGTCATTTAATTTTCAGTTCCCAGCTAGGAAAGGTGGTAACTGGTTCTGCCAACAGTGCCCTGGTGGGAACCAGCACCTTAGAAGGTTGAAACATTACATCACATTTGAACCAGTGAAGTACATCTTCACCCCATTACTGCTCCAGTGTTCAGCATCAGGTGATCCATCTGCAGCTCTTGGTTTTGACTTACTTGATGAATCTTCTATTTGGTACATTTAGTTACATTACTATTATTTGCCCTTTTTTTGGAACACGTAGGAGCATGGTAAACAGCGCATACATTTAGGGCTCCTCTGCAAACTTCTGTTCCTTGTGAAAACTAACAACTTTTGATTCATTATTGAACCTGTTATTAATACACAAGGACAGGTTCTTTCTTATTGCGTGTCACCTTGAAGTCTTGAAGAACTCCTGCTAAAAGATCTTGTGATGTCCATCTTGGAAGTCTAGGTGTTCAGCTAGATCATCCTTCCTCATATGCATCTTGGTTCCTCGGGGGAAAAACAAAGAGATTTGTGAAGCATGATTTCATTTTCCATTACATATATCTAGCTATCTTCTGACTTGCGTTTCTCATAACTTTAGCCAATTTTCCTGGTATAAAGTTAAAATTATTCTGCAGTTATAGCAGTGTTTCTTTAGAGCTTTAAAAAAAAAAAAAAAACCAAACTAAAAAGAAACTGAACTCTCTTAATTTCTTTGTATTCTTTCTAGACAAAGAAAGTATCTGTATTTCAGTTATTTTTTGCATTTTTCCTTTTTATCCATAAGTATGACTTAAGCAATTATTATGAAAATTTGGACACGTCGAATGCTAATCTGGAATCATAAGACTTGAAGGCATTATTTTTCTGCGTCTTTCCTGTAAACATTTGGGATTAACCTAAGACTTAATGAAAATAAGTCTTTCACTTGTGTAGAAAACCATGTCTGTGTAACAATAGCTTTGGAATAATCTTCACCTTGGTTCTTATTTTACTCTATTAAAACAATGGGAGCAATGCATGCTTTTGCTGCCAAAACAAGAGTTGCAAAGGAGGAGGGAAAAAAGGGAGTAAGCTGTATGTTGAACATCAAAGCAATTTGGGGGGTTGTACTAGAAAAATGATGTTACAATTAAGTCTGTGCTCTGTTGAAAATGTCTTTAGCACTCTCCTAAGTGATTTGCAGAGTAAAATGGCACCATTTGCTGAAGTAGATAAATGACAAGTAATAGTCTTACATTATAAGAGACAATGGAAAGGTTTGTGATACTAACATTTGGACTGATTTGTGTGGTGTCTTGTACATTGGAGCATGTGGATGACACAACAGCATGGCTTGAATAGATGCTTCCATTCTTGTATCTTGGTATCTGTTGGTATCTGTCTTGCAATAAGTTCATTGTTAACAATCCTTTCAAAATGTAGCAGAACACTTTTGAGAAAGATGTTTTATGAACAAAGTTGCATGGTTTTGCACTAGACTTAAATATTGGCTCTGTCAATTCTAAAATACTTATGTCTGCTTTACTTGTTTATGTAAAGCTAAAGGCACTCTCTCTTCCTTTACACTGGCTCCTTTACAGTCCTAATGAATGTAAAAAAACATTTCTATTCCTTTTTCATATAATCTGCAATTTACATTGTTTCACTGGGGTACAGTGTTCTCTTTAAAAACATAATACAAAGAGTTATAATTAACATGTGTGTAAAAGTGCAAATAAGTATTTTTTATTAGAAGGAGACTAGAGCAAACTTCTGAAGTATAAGTTTTAGTTAATGTATTTTTTTTATTCCAACTTGCATTAAGACCAAATATTCTTTGTTTCTAACAAAGCTTGCAGTTTTAATAGGCCTACTATTAAATTTTTCATATGACTTTAATTGAATGTAACTCTTCTCTGCATAATTGGTTTTTCTGCAGTTTGAAAATATATAAAAGTAATGAGAAAGTAAAGGTTTACTTAACCATGTAAACTTTTCTAAAGTTTGTGGAGTGCTTAAGAGATCAAATATAAATTAACTAAATTAATGCCTCTTTCTTTGTAGGGTGCTGGTCAAGACAAACTTGGAATATATGTCAAGTCTGTTGTGAAAGGAGGTGCTGCTGATGTGGTCAGTAATATTCTTAATTCATCAATTTCAAAAGTAGTAAGAGCCTTCAGAAATGCTTGAAAATCCTTTGTTTCCTAGTTTGTATGATTCACTAGTTTGTGAATGATTGATTGTTTTAGTGGAGATCATGCTAGCATTGACGTATGAATTTGCTTCTCTTGAATACGTATTTAGGATGGTCGTCTGGCCGCGGGGGATCAGTTGCTTAGTGTGGATGGTCGAAGTTTGGTGGGCCTGTCCCAGGAGAGGTACGGAATGCTTTCCTTGGTTGTTTGTATACAAAGAAAATGTTAGCCTAATAATGTACCAAAATGGGCAGAAGCTCATGATTTTTACACTTTAGGCTTTGTCTTGGTGTCTGATAACTGCCTATGGATAACCTTGGCAACAAATTCAACTGTTTGTGTACTATTTTTCTCTTCTTTTCCTGCAGTATGGGTTATTTATATAAAAGAGATTGTAAGATTGTATTATACTTTTGGATTTTGGTTTTGAACAATCTTTATTTCAGTCTAATTTTAAATACTTTGGCTTCTGACCTTTGAAGCAGAAACTGGGACTAAATAGTACTTGCCAGTAGGTATTGTCTGCGTGCATAAGCCTATCTTCTTTCATTATATTGTAATTTTTTTCAAAGTTATTTTAAGTATTAATCTGAAAAAGAGTGCTTTGTCAAGCAACAGATTACTGTTAATAAGGGTAACTAAGTAATGCAGTGCCTAATTTAATTTTGTTTTATTTTCTCTGCCTTTTTTTGCAGGGCAGCAGAACTTATGACTAGGACAGGTTCTGTAGTAACACTAGAAGTAGCAAAACAAGGAGCAATTTACCATGGCCTGGCAACCCTGCTTAATCAGCCATCCCCAATGATGCAAAGAGGTAAAGATACTAATATTGATGTTAATAACAGCTTCGTAAGTCTGTCTTCTGCATTCATAAGAATGCAGAAAATATAATCATTTACAGTATCATACCAAGCATTACTATAATATTAAATCAGAAAAGAAATGTAATTGCACAGAAAAAAAGAAATTTCCTTTCTTATCAGAAATTCATCTAGTTTTAAATACTGCTTGAAATTTTCCTAGTCTAATAATGAATAAATCCTTTGCACATGCACCTTTCAAAAGTTAATTATGCATTTAAACACAATTCAGATTAGAATTAATTTTTGTTTTAACAAATGGAATACAATTAATATAAAGGGCATTAAACTCAATGGCATTTTTTATCCCTTTTATAAGAGCTTCTCTCCTCTCAGAATATGTCTTCCTTGTAACCACAGAGTGCAGTGTAACTAGTAGGAGAGAAATAAATGGAAACAAAAGCCCTGAAATGTATTTTGCCATTGAATTTTAATTATTTTTTTTAAACTAGAAATGTTGAAATGTATCTTCTTAAGTTTCAGTGTCTGATCATAAGAAGTTCTTGGATGCTTCTCCAATGTTTTATTTTATCATCCTACTTCAGGGTACTAACAAAAGACATATTAAAGTCTAATATAAAATAGTATTGTAAAGGAAACAATTTTGTTAATGAAGACATTTTCTACATACAGTACCAGTATAGGAAAGAATGGGTTAAAAGAACAAATCCTTATTATCACAGTTGACACCACCATCCCAGATGCCATATGTCCCAGTCATCCAGAGACCTCTCAGTATAACATATTTAGTTTTTCCAATTGTTGTGATAGCTTGTCAGAAGTTCTTTTGAAGAATACAGATGGAGGGAATTCTGTACATTTGATAGAAGATTGGGATTACATATTTGAAGAAAAAAAGATTTTTAAATCTAGCATTTGCTTTACTGGGAACTTAATTTTTATATATAAGCTCAAGGTAGCTCTGGTTTGAAAAAAAATACGCTAGGCAGTAGTTAAGGGAAAAGGAGAAACTACATATCCAACTGTTACAGTTTCTGACCGCCGTGGCTCAGGTAAACCCCGACCAAAGAGTGAAGGTTTTGAGCTGTATAACAATTCCACGCAAAATGGATCACCTGAGAGTCCCCAGCTGCCCTGGACGGAGTACAGTGAACCAAAGAAGCTGCCAGGGGATGACAGATTGATGAAGAACAGGGCTGATCATCGTTCCAGTCCCAATGTAGCAAGTAAGAAAAGTTATCCTTCTTTTGGGGATAGATTCCTCCTGCAGTAGTTTTAGAGGCTGTTGTATTCAAAAGGGGGTGACTGTTTTTAAAAATGAATTAAGTTTAAAATACCAGTGTAGTGGTAACATTTGGAGCAAGCTTCTTGCTAGAACTACTTAAAGACAAAATAGTTATTTTGTGAATACTGTTACTTTATTAAGTCTTTATTAAGGCCTGTAAATTATTATTAACAGTCATGTAAATGCTTCCTTTAACTTTCCAACAGATCAGCCTCCAAGCCCTGGGGGAAAGAATGCTTATGCATCTGGAACTACCACCAAAATAACCTCAGTCTCTACTGGAAATCTTTGTACAGAGGTCAGAAATGGCAAGCAAAATGCTGGCTATTAAACTTTCTTTATCTATTAGTAGTGTCAGTGGGCTTGAGTCAAATCAGTGTCTTACTGAACTATTTGACCACCATGCTGTTGCTTGTGACTGGGTGGAGTTTTGCTTATTACAGCTAATGAAAGGTTTGGAAAGTTTTCATTGATTTCATTAAATTTTGTTCATGAAGTTGTCCTTGTGATTTTTAGGTTTGTACAATGTTGCATACTCGCTTTGAGACCATAAAAACATGAGTCATAGCCACAGTTATATTTGATACTAGGCAACCTCTTCATCTCCTGTCCCAGATGAGTAATGCTCTTAGGAGCCAAAAGAAAATATTTGGAAAAAGCATGTTTAGAACAATCTTCAATACAGATCTATGTGATTAGAGAATCCTACCTTGGTTTTTTTTCTCCCTTTTTCAGGAACAGATTCTGCCACCACGACCTGAAGCTTATCCCATCCCAACACAGACCTATACTAGAGAATATTTCACATTTCCAGCTTCAAAGTCGCAGGATCGAATGGGTCCAGCTCAGAGTCAGTGGCCAAGTTATGAAGAAAAACCACAGCTTCAGGCAGAAAGTAATCATTCTATCAATACTACCATGCAGGTGAGAAGTAATTTTTTTCAGTATGAGGAAAGAAGGACACTGCTTGCTTTCCATTCCTGGGCTGCTAGAGACTTTTTTCAGAATAGTCAGTTCTCTACAACTATACCATAAGATGGCAACTGTACTTTTGCCAAGGTGGGCTTGAGTTCAGGAACCCTATGGTTTGGGTTTTTTTCCTTCACATTTTGCCTTTCCTCCCCCCCACTCCTTCCTTTCACAGAATTTGTTACCATGTTCTGCAGACCTGTTTTCTGGGATATTTTAATCCCCCTGTTGGAGATAATGGGGTGTAAGTGGTAGTAGGGTTCATCATGTAAAATGTTCTGTGGCTTTCTGAAAAGCAAACTAAATCTCCATTCTTCCAAGAAGGTTTATGTGGAAAATTGTTTGCCTGAAGGGTGTGTTATTTAAATGATAAAGTATTAAAATTGAAATAAAACAGTTCTTAAGACCTATCCAAGGTGTTCACTGAAACACATTCCCTTTTCCTAGTTAAAAAAAGAAATGTATAATTTCAAATCATATCTATTATCAAAGTGTGGATACATCTTGACATGGAATGAATTTACACCCATTGTACTTTTAGAAATTCAAACACAGTGCTGTTCTGCTCCTTGTAGTGAGAACTTCATTCAAATCCATACAGGAAATTAAACCTAGATCTCCTAAATCTAGTTACTGGATCATCTTCTTTCTCTAATCTACCAGATTTAAAAATATAGAGAACTTTTTTTTTTCCTTGCTATTTCTTAATTAGTGATAAGAGCAGAGCCTTACACCAGACTTATCTTTTACTTTTGGAAAAGTGTTGTGTAAATTAGCTTGAGATTCTGTCTAACTAAGCAAAGAAAGAATTGTTTATAGGTTGCTCACACATGCATGGGCAAGAGTATTCAGTAAAAAGTCACTTTTATTTTAGTGTTTTTTTTAGTATTCTAGAGAGTAAATTCTTGATATTTGGGCTGTTAAAAAAATAGATGTTTTGCTCAAAGTAAGACAGTAATTTTGAAAGGGAAATGCTGCAAGTTGAACAACTTTACCAAATAAGATACAGAAATATTTTACTGAATTTCCATGCTTAACTCTTACACATTTCATTATTTCTTCTCACTTAATCTTAGCTGCATAGCTAACATCTGCATGCTCTCTGTCAGTTATGGGAGAAAGGGAGGTGGGTGTCTCCAGAGAACGGTTCCTACCCATTTGTCTTAACTGAATTCTATGATAATTGTTGCCTGGACATGCATCTCTCCCCTGCTTAAAACAAGTTTAAGTGAGTAGCTTAGATGAGGTGGTTAAAACTGGTAAAGATGAAGCCCATCTATTAAAGTTGTTGACAGACACTGAATTTGAGCTATAGCCTTAAGGCTGAAGGCAGGACAGAAAAGGATTTTGCTAAAGCAAAATAGAAGGTTTAACTCCTTACTAGCACTGAAAGTGTTAATAGATTTTCCCTGCCAGACAATAGTTCTTTTAAGTTGAAAATTAGAAGAAAACAGAAGAAAAACTTTTACAAAAATAAAAAAAATACGCTTTAATCTTTGCAGAGAAAACTGAGCTTGTAAAAAAAAAGCTGCTAAATGCCTGTTTTCTATTCTGAAGGCATTAGCAAACTTTGGCTAGGTGCATCTTTACAGCAAATCTACCACAAATAACTTGTGTTCAGCTCCTTTGGACTAATAGAGCATAAAAAATACACTTGTTCCTCTCAAAGAAGGCATTCTTTAGAGGTCATAGTTAAGGTCATTGATGGAGGAAGATAAAAGGAGTTTGCTTTGTTAGTCTTCTCTCAGTTGTTGATAATTGGTGCATTATGTGTTCAGTGCGTAGCAGTTCCTAACATTCAAAGTATGAATATTTGCTTCAAGAAAATCATTAACAGATTTAATAATCCTGGTTTATGGTCCAGTGTTCCTTTTCAGGTGGTTGTTCAGTGCAATGGGACCCAGAGCTTCTATAGAAAAAGACTTGGTGTTGCACTAAAGTGACAAAAATCTCAAACCATTATACTCATGTTCCAGGAGCAGGTAGAATTAGATTGCCTGCCTGGATTCTGTACCCTGAATTGTGTCAGTAATGGGAGCTTTCTTCAGGGCATCTCTCCTGCTAATGGAGGAGGGTAGGCAGAGGCATTCTTCTCTCTCTCTGTCTGCAGCCTTTGTGTTTGCTTTCCCAATAGGAAACATGTTCAGTGAAGCCAGTTGAAGTCTGAATGGCAGAGCTGGTATGACTGAGTCACTGCTCAGAGCTACCAGGACTCTCATACTCACACATGGGGGAGGGGCTGTCAGGGATAGTCCTGAGAAACTGAGCGAGCTGGGGAGGTTTTCAGCTTAAACTCCATTTTGCATTCATCATTCCTCCCAGTCCAGTTACCAGGCAGTTCCCAGGAGCTTACTAAGTCTTCCATCGCTTGAATGAGTTAAGAAGACTGAGAAAAATATTTTATTGTTGGTTTTGGGAAACCTACTGGTTATGGAAATGCTGAAATTTGTTAAAAGTAATTACCTTCAGTAATAAGAATGTGTTTTGTAAGCCATTTTCAAATATGTTTTAATGTGGATGGACTGTGATACACATGACTTGTTTAATGTTTTTCAGCGTGTAGCTCGTTCTCAGGAAGAGCTCAGAGACAAAGTTTTCCAGCCAGAGAGGAATCGTTTGGAAGTTGTCATACGCAAGGATGTGGAGTACATTGATCGGAAGTCAGACAGCGATCAGTGGATGAATTCATCTGTGGATTCCAGCACATCTAGCCAGGAACACCTGAACCATTCCTCCAAACCAGTGTCACCTGGTTCTTGTTTAACTAAAAGTGGACCTGGCCGTTGGAAAACTCCAGCCACTAGCCAGCCGACTCCAGTGGCCATTTCCCAGCCCATCAGAACAGATCTTCCCCCTCCACCGCCACCTCCTCCAGTGCATTATGCTGCTGAATTTGATGAACTACAAATGGATTTGCCTCTGCCTCCACCTCCTCCTCCAAATCAGGTAGGAGCACAAGCCTCCTCCCAGGTAGCTGCTGCTGAGCGTAAAAAAAGAGAAGAGCATCAGAGGTGGTATGAAAAGGAAAAGGCACGTTTGGAAGAAGAACGAGAAAGGAAACGTCGTGAGCAGGAGAGAAAACTGGGCCAAATGCGTTCTCAGCCACTAATTCCTGCTCAGCCTGTAGTTCCTCCTGTCTCACTTCAACAAGTGAAATCAGAAAAGCCCTCAACTTTACAGAGGCCTCAAGAAACAGTTATTCGAGAGCTGCAGCCCCAGCAGCAGCCACGGACTATTGAGCGGAGAGACCTGCAGTACATTACCATCAGCAAGGAAGAACTGTCCTCTGGTGATAGCCTCTCTCCAGATCCATGGAAACGGGATGCGAAGGAGAAGCTGGAAAAGCAGCAACAGATGCACATCGTGGACATGCTGAGTAAAGAGATTCAGGACCTTCAGAACAAACCTGATCGTACAGCAGAAGAAAACGACCGCCTCCGCAAACTCATGCTTGAGTGGCAGTTCCAAAAGCGACTGCAAGAATCAAAACAAAAGGATGAGGATGATGATGAAGAAGAGGATGATGAGGTGGATACTATGCTCATCATGCAGCGACTGGAGGCAGAAAGAAGAGCAAGGGTAAAATCCTTTCTAGAAAAAAATACTGTAAATTTCTAGCTTGGTGGGTTTTCATGCTTTGAGTGTTTTGATTTTCCTAGACAGTAAAGGAGGATGAGACTTTCTTAAATGGCTTGAATTTTAGAATTAGTAACTTAGAGTGGTTTCATCAGTTAAGTAATATATTGTGAAAATATTGAAGCTACCTTTTATAGAATTCAATTTTAGCAGTTGAATTTATTTTTCTGGTTTTGGGGAGAGAAAAGTTTCCTTTGGATAAAGGTTTTTTGCCACGTACCTCGAGTATGGTTAGAGGGTAAAATATGTTAAAAATTTGCTTGGAGAAAGGTAAGCAAAAACATTTGAAATTAATGAAAGTTTGTAGGAGAATCAGGAATAAAAATAGTGTGATTTCTCCCTCTCCTCCCCAGTGTATTTACCTCTAAAAGTTTTTATTTACAGTCTTGGGTCATGAACACAGACACTGAATGCATACTGTTTCCAGGGAGTAGTGAGCTGAACAGACATTCCAACTTGCTGGTCTGATACAGCTGCTGCCTCTACCTTTAACACCCCTCAGTGCTGACCACAGCAGTGGAGGGAGCATTGCTTGAGCTGTGTGGTATTGGGTGGTGTAATAGCTAATACACCCTGTCTAGAGCTCCAGCTCCTGTAATCGGAGGCCTGGATTTTTCATGGTGTCCAGTTTAATCAGCATCTGAGGTTTGCTTACCTTAGCTTCAGTTCTGTGAAAGCTCATAATATTTGTAATAAGATAATACAACTGAACAGTTGGTTCGGTGGAATTTTTAACCATTCTTGCTGGTGGCTGTTGTCTCCCAAGACTCTGCTAAATCTACTGTTATTGAGAAAAGGTGTCTATAGGAAAATCTGTTCTTTCCTGAATAACAGCATGGATTCCAAAATTACATACCAATAGCTATGCTTTTCCAGGCTTAAAAGCTAGCTCTGTAATATGTTCAGTGTCTTCTGTGTGTTTGTCTTGAAAAGTTGACTTAATTCTGTGATAAGCAGTGTTTAATTCCTGAGAAATGTTTGGACATGCTTGTTTTGACATTCAGAAATAGCTGGTGGCTTGAGTGGGATTTGAGTTCACGATTGTTTTGGCAGCTTCATTTCCTAAACTTACTCTTCTCATATTCGCTGCAGTCTGCATTGCTTTCCTTTTTTTTCCCTTATGCCTAACTTTATTACTGTGTAAAAGAATAGATACCTCAAACTTGGAAATTGAAGAAAGAAAAAGCTAAATATGTATTCAGCAAACAGGTTTCCCTAAAGTCCAGCATTGCTAACAGGCAATTTGTGGCACAGTAGACAGTTACCTATGGGCATAAAAAATTAATGTGTAACTGCCATTTTAACAAACAGTGTCTTTGAAATTTTACTGTGGCGAGGCTAAGAAAGCCACGTGTTAATGAAAAAAAAAAGCCAGTTGTATTGCATAACAATATTAGTCTTCTCTGCAAGTGCTGGCTTTAAAACACTATTTGTGCATGAAGTTCTTCCAGCTTTTTGGAACATTTTGAAACTAAAAAATAACAGTTGTATTGAACTGAATTCATGTTTTCATTTTGATTACATTTCACTTTTAGAGATGCAGTTAAGTAGCATCTTTGCAGTACTACTGAGGTGGATTATTTGGATATTTTGGATTATTTGTTTTAATTTCTGTATTTCACATTTATGTCCATTCAGTTCCTCATTCTAAAGCAGCCAACTAAACAAATAAAAGAAAATGCTTTTGAAATAACACATGTCTAACATATCTTTATTTACACTGTGCATCTTTCTTTTTTTTCCCCTTTCTTACTACCTGCAGCAGACTGCTGTGCCAGCAATCTCTGTTCTAGATTTGGTATGTTTGTTTCTTTCTCTTCAATATCTCTTTCCCATTTCAGTTCCTTACTATTATTAATAACTGCCCTATGTGCTTTGGATGATGATCTGGCATCTTTAGGTGTTCAGAGATCATTATGATACTGTAAGCAGTCAGTTAACTGCAAGCATGCATTTGAATGTTTTCAGATATGGTGATTCCTTTCCCTGTGTTTCCTTCCTCTTAGATGTTGTGTTCTGCTTGCAGACTTGATTTTGTTTGTTGCAGCAGTGATCTAACATAAAAACTGTATCTATTGATTTGTGCAATTTTTTTTACAAAATCTTACTAATAACTTTGAATGAACAGGCTGTGAGGTAAGATTGCTTCCTTTCCCTTTTGCACCCATGCAGGTTTTAGAAGAGCTCTAAGAACATTTCCTTTACAGTTTGAAGGGAGATTGTACTGAGAGCCTAATAATACAGCATACTTCTTCAGCACATGCTGACACCCTGCTGTTTGCAGGTGTTACAGGTGTTTGGTTTTGGCAGATTAACATAAAAATGGATTGTAAACTCAGAAATCACTTCCAAACTGATATTTCCAAGTTGGTTGCATAAACATGCAATCATTAAATTACAATATAATTTCAGTTTCAATTGGTTAATACTGTTCTCTTGCATCTAAAACATGACAGGCTTTCAAACTGGAACAGTAATTGCTATGACTCCAGCTAATGTTGTATTTTATTGCACTCATTGGGCATGGAAAAGGAGTTTTGTAGTCTTCCATAGCAAAAATACATCCCCTTCAAAGTCAATTTCTGTGTAATTAGTGTACCAGTTCTAAAAGAAAGGGGATGTTAGTAAAATTTAATTTGTGCTGCTTGGAAAAACTGTCAGTGTGTCGGTTCGAAATATGGATTTGAATATTCAGCACTGCTTTATGAAAAAAAATCACCTTCTAAAATGCATACTTCTTATAAAATCTAAGGTGCTCAGTTTTGTATCTGTGTGCTACGTGAGTGTTAAACAGTTTACAGCAGTGGAACAGGTGAAGCATTTCACCTTCTTGAATTTAAGGACAAGCCAGGAGTCATGGATTTTTCAGACTTAGTATCTTATCAATATTTTCTAATTACTACCTATATTTTTTTTGCTCAAACCTTGATTCCTGGAGCTGCAACTCAATAGATAGAAAGCTTTTCCAAGCAGACAGCAAACATCTGGATCTTTCAGCAACAGGTTGATGAAGGCAGATGGTATCACCAGCTTGAAAAATGGATTAGACAAATACATAGACATCACGCCTGCAAACAGCTGCTCAGAGGATTAGACAAGGCTGTACCAGCTGACATCTCTAGTAGTGTGCTAAATGCCAGGGGAATGCTAGAAGAAAAGGCCAGGCTCAAGTGCAGCTCTTTTTGCCTTGGTCAGAGACAGAAAAATACTGGGCTAGATGGATGCATGGCCTGAATCAGTCAATGATTTATGATGTTCATAAAATTAGCTTTAAAAAAAGGCAGCAAGCTAATACTAAAATAGTTGAACACTACAGCCAGAAAATACCACTTTTTCATATTTTCATGATTTTTATCCTATTCACATGACTTTCGAGACATAAATGCATCTAAACAATGCATTGTATATACTTCATATACCCAAGTAATTGCTACTTTGTTTCTTAAAAAACCCCAAAACCAACAACAACAAAACTTTGTCTTGTTTGATGCTTATTTTGTATGTCTAGAGTGAGCATGGTTGATAGCTGTTCTTCTAATTACAAGGCTGAAGGAAGGTGATGAACAGTTAATACAAGAATTGTCAGCTTGTATTAGATAGTGTTTGTTTTTTGAATTCCCCAGGACCTATGAGATCTGACACAGCTTTTTAGCTGTCGTTAAATAAATAGGTATAAACTTAAAGTTCTCCTGGAGCATCTTTTAGAGTGTTATAAGCAGTACTTGGAGAAATTAACGTTTTTTGAAATTTGAGAGTTCCTGGATTTGAGAATGGCCTGCCAGGTGTGTGGATATCTTAACATTCCTGATAGGATCAGCCCACTGACCCCTTTACCAGAAGCAGTAGCTCGGAGGAAGGGTGGACTTCTCTGCCCTCCGAGGTGTAGGAGTAGTGCTGCGAGTGATGTTGGCAATAGGGAGACAAAGTTGTGTGACTGAGCAAATGGTTGGCACTTTGCAGTAGAGCTGGGTCAAAGCAGGGGAGAAGAATTGGTGCTTTGTGCTCAGTTGCTTTGCTCGGTTACAGCTGGGAGAATGCTCTTCTCCATCACTCTGGCTGTACAAATTAGTTGTTCTTCCCTGTTAAAATATAAGCACGTGGCTTTGGAGGAGATAGTGGAAGTACAGTAAATCATGTGAAAACATGACTTTTAAACAAGAGAGAAACTGATTTGGATAGAGAAGCATCCAATCAAAATACTCAACCTGGGAATCTTACAGCCCTCTCACTAGAAGTGAGATGCAAAGCTGATTTTCCTTTGCATCTTGAAAATTTGGAGTGAAGTTAGAACTGGGTACTGTTGAACACACAGAATTACAGACACATGCCTGCAAGTGCTCTGGCATATCTCATCATCCTACCACTCCGTGCCTTGGTCTGGGAATGCTCCAAAATAGAAACTAGTTAGTGATCATCAGGAAATGAAATGTCATCTCTTAAGTTTCTGTATTCTCATTTCTGCCTTCCATACAATTTTTAGCCATTTTCCTATAGATATATTATGTCTAGAATAGCCTCTGACCTGAATACAGTTGTCTTCACAATTCTTATGATTCCGATGTTAACAACAATTACCAGGTGGGCAGCTTGGTAACTTTTGCCTTCTTTCTTTAGTTATGATCAGAAGACAATTAAACAAACCAGTCCTAACTTTCTCTATAATTTGGTTGGAAATTCTTTACCATTTAAGTGCTTTTGAATAGGAATATTTGCTGCTAAGCAGTAAGGCATCCATACCATAACCTGGGAGCAGTAACTGCCATGTTCAGGGTGTTTTTCTAATATAGTTGGGACAGGAATTTTCCTGTATTTTCTCACCGTGCAGTTTTTGCTTGCCTTTTTTTTTTTCTTTTTTTTTTTCATTATTAAGAGGAAATGACTTTTCTTGTATAAACTCTTGTGAATTAGTAGCTGTATTTCCTTTTGACAGCAATATTATCTCCTTTGTTAAAATAATGTTTTTCTAATAACTAAGACAAGAAGTCTTAATCCAAGCAGGGAGTTGGTTAACTACTCTGTTCGCTGCTCTGCAGTGCAAACTGAGTTCGATCTTTATCTTTGTTGTTTTCAGTTAGGAATGACAAAGTTTTAGCCCTAAATAAGGGGAATTTACTCGGAAATAGCATCCTCTAAAATACATTCATCAAATTAATTTTGTTCTTTAGCTTTCATGTTCAAAAATGAATAATGTGGAGAAATAATTGGAAGAAAATTAGCCAAACTGTTTATACTTTTTTATTAATTAATTGGGGAGGAAGATACTTGCATGAAGGTTGTCCTCACAAAGTCTATTAAGATTTAATTTCTCTTTCTCTCTTGTACTGCTTTGTGTCTTAAGGGTCTTTTTCTATAAGTGAATTTGGATTGTAACATAAAATCCAGGAGTAGAAAAGTATCCCTGTTACATGCAGTTTATAGCAAGATCAAATCATTTGTTGATTTATACTAATAAGGATTTTTTTAAAAAATTGTGTGGAGGGAAAAAAAATTACTTTAAAACATATGCAACAGTAAGAAATAACACAGCATGTAGTCTAATTTCTACTTGTATTACTGTGCTAGTGAATATTCCTGTCCATCAAGGGCTTATATACTGCTAGCTTTAAAGAATCATGCAAAGTTTGGATAGTGCTCAGTTTTCCTATCTGTGCAGCATCACACACATATATAAACCAGTATTGTCTGTTGGACATGAATTGTTCTTGTGAGCTGTTTCATCCCAGTAGTCAAACGTTTTCTTTCCTTCACTCTCTGCTTTTTCCAAAACCCATCTGCTGCAGATATAGTGGGAGATTTTATTTCCTGAGACTATTTGCAGACTTGCTGAATGAGCCTGTTACTTTAAATGGATTGACCCTTTGACTAATGAGTCATGATTTTCCGGTGCTTGAATTCTAATCCAGAAAGAAAAAACCAATTGACTGCTGGAGCTGTGGACTTCTGGTTCCAAGTATTTAATTTCATTTTACTGTACCTATGAGACTATGGTTGTTGAAGCTCTCTGGAGCATGAGTCACATCAGTCTTTTACTGGGGGTTCATACATGACTGCTAAAAATGTCTCCCTGTGAAATTTGTGCTTTTATGTATGTAGTACTGTGCACCTCTATTTTGCTTTTTCTTTCCTTAGGGATTTTAGGCAACAGTGTAACAAAGCATACTTGTAATGACTGGAAATTGTATTGATGGATATGTAGCATAGCATTCTCTGCTGAATGAGTTATTTTTAGATGCCAGTATTTAGTTACATTTTTAGTTACCTTTTTGACCCATCTTGCCCATGTGAGTGACCAATTAAAATTGTGTCTCTGTTAGTTACAGGATGAAGAACGCAGACGGCAGCAACAACTGGAAGAAATGCGGAAAAGAGAAGCAGAAGACCGGGCCAGGCAGGAAGAAGAGCGCAGACAGCAAGAGGAGGAGCGGACCAGGAGAGAGGCTGAAGAAAAGGTTGTGGTCTTCTGAGTGCCACAGGGGTTCTTGCAGGCCTTTCCTCTTCAGCCTGCCCAGTACCAGCTCAGTGTTGGTTCAGCAGGGTTTAAACACAGTAGCCCTGGTGATAGGGATCATGGCCCAAGGTTTCAACTTGTCTATCCAAACCAAAAAGGAATTAAAGAAACAGCCCATTCCTGCTGGCTGGAGTTGACTGGTATTGCAGAAATAGTACTGCAGGCTTAGTGCCTGACAGTTCTTAGCAGGGGCGAGGCTCTTAACTTCAGAGCCTTTCTGAAAATTATGGAAGAAATCAGGTACTTCCTGTTTCCCTTCAGCTCCCATCATAAATTGCATACCTTTTTTATTATCATGGCTCAGTTAGTGCTATTGGGTTTTCCTATGTCCTAGTAGATGACACATACATATTTCTGTAGTATTTTTTAATATAGATACAGAGAGAAGCGTGAAATGCGATGGAGTAGTGATGAATATTCCATATTGCTTTTTATGTTTGGACTGTTTGGAGGGAAGTGGTTTCTAGAAAGCAAGTAAATAATTTTAGCAGATAAGTGTGCAGTCAAATTATAAAAACTCAGGGCTGTAGGTTCTGCGAAACATTATACATAAATATGAGAAGCTTAACTGATCAACTAGAAGACAAAGCAACTTATTTGACTCAGCATGTTTCTTAAGACCTTTTTGTTCCTAGAGAAAGCAGTTACTTCTGTTCAGTTTGCCTGTTAGTAACACTGACTTCAGAAAGAAGGCTGGCTTTTAAAGTTGTTCATCTTGGAAGATTGAGCAAATACGTTTAAAAAGCCCCCAAACTTTAGATACATTAACTTTGTTCATTTATTTTTCAGGCTTTGTTAAATTGTTTCCATAAACAGTATGGTTGGATGAGTGGAAGAGGTGGTAATAAGAGAGAAGTGAGGCAGGTGTATCTGGAGTGCGGAAAGGTTTTAGAAATAGACTGTAGAGACCTTAAAAAAATGCAACCAAGAGAAAACAACTATGGCTTTCTTAACTTCTGAAAACGATGCAGCCAAATGACATTTGGATCACACTTGAAAGAGTTTTCACTGGCAGATGTTGACTAAGATACTTCTACCAACTCAGAACTCAGTACCATCAGTAAAATGGTTTTAGAGAGTAGTACAAGGAGATGAGTTTCATGTCTTTGCCGCAGATGAACAAGATCAGAGCTATTTATTATTTTTTCAGGATAACTGACTCAGTATTGGACAGATAAACATTGAGGTGGATTTCTTTAAACATGTGGATTAAAACCAGAAGTTATGGTTATTTCAGATGCCATATATTCTCAGCAGAAATTATTCTATGCTTATGCGCAAAGGGTTTTGTAATGTACATACAGTTCCCAAATACACCTCATTTGTTATCGAACTACTGAATAAACCCTTGTATTAATTTACAATGTGTCTGAGACAAGAGCTGAACAGAATTAAATGTTATTTAGTTTAAAAACAGAACAGTCTTTTTAAGCGGAAGAATACACAGAAGGTATTTAATGACCTTTTAAATGGTCAGTAACCTCATGTAGATATCATTACCATCATTTCTGTTTTAAATGCCTTTAACAGTATTTGTTTGATGCCTGTTTTGGAAAAATTCTTCGTAATAATTTTTTTGTGTGAAAGTAGTTTTCCTGGTGTTTATACTAGAAAGTTGGTTAGGAGTCATCTATTCCAAGGCTCTGTTGACTAATTTACATTGTATAAGCATGAAACAAAATCACAAAGTTCCTTTTTTAAGGCGGTAGTTAATTTTGGTTATATTCCTCTCCCACAGATTCTCTACAACTTTAGTAAATCTGCACCTTATTAACTGTAGTTACAGTTTGAGTAATAAATGTTGGAATGCCCTTAGTTTATGCAGGCAGTTGCTTTAGTGACCACAGGCAGTGGTAAATCTGTAAATAACAGCTACACTGTGTTACTGGATGGCTGCTCGTTTTTTGCAAATGTGACAGTTTGACCACTGGCCAAACACCAGTGCACCCACGAAAATCATTCACTCTTAGTAGTAAATATTCTCTGTACGAGCCCATATAGATGCCCTGCTTATAGCCAGAAAAGGAGACAAAAAAGATTGACGGAGGATGTTTGTAGCTAAGTGATAGAAAACTTAAATCTCATGGATTGAAATGTCTGACCACTGTGTTTCTGTTTCCTCTGGGCTTTCAGAGGCGCCAGGAAGAGGAGTATTACAGTCGCTTAGAGGCTGAAAGGCGCAGGCAGCACGATGAAGCTGAGCGAAGATTGCTGGAACCTGACGAGCCTGGTCTGTACAGACCTCCGCTTCCACGGGAATATGAACTCCCATCCCCAACCCCTTCATCTAACGCTCCTCCTCCCCCACCTCAGCGAAACACCTCTTACCTCAAAACACAGGTCCTCTCCCCTGACACGATTTATACTGCCAAGTTTGTTGCTTACAATGATGATGATGATGAGGAGGAGGATTCCAATCTAGCAGGTCAGGATAAGTACTCCAGCACAAGAAAATCCTATGGTGACTTTCCTCCTGCCACCCTTAAGCCACAGCAGCCCTCCCGCCAGCCTCGCCCAGTTTCAGATGGCATCTTTCTTTCCAACTCATTCCAGTCATCTTCTGTCAATGCCAACAGTACTACTGTCAAAAAAAGCCAGCCCCCGCCCCCATCAAACAAACCAAGTTTCATCCATGCCAGCAGCTCTAAAGGTAGAAACAATGAAATAAGTCATCTCTTCAAAACTGTCCTTGTATTTTCAACTCCAGGGCTCTAGATTTAATCACTTATTTTGTGATTTCCCCCTCCCTTAATCACTGTTTTCACTCTGGTGATCTAACTTAAATCTTGATATTAATATGAATCCTTCAATTTTTAATTATTTTGATCTCTCAAATTTTCTTGCTCTTTACCCAAACTTTTCAAAAGCAAAAATTCCATCTTTCATGTATGAATCAGAAATTATTTTAACTGCTACTCAATCAGTTTGAAGTACTGTTGGTTTTGGCTTTCACTCTGTATCTCTAAGTGATTTGTTTTGTATGACTGCTATTTACTCAGAGCATCTGAAAGTGCACCTTTCTTGAACACAGGAAATCTCTCCTAAGGGGTTCATGGACAGATCTTATCTTCTGCTTTGTTGTTGGTACCAGGGTTCTCTCTCTTTTTAATAGTGTGTGCAAATGGCTTTAAAAATTTTATTTGTAGATGTAGATCTTAAATACACAAGCACCAAGAGAAATACAGGTCTTGCAGTTAGTTTCATGTATTAGGCACCATTCCTGAATTTCTGGTTTGTACAGTGCAGTTTCCTTGCAGAGAGACAAAAATCTAAATTTCATCTTAGTGCTGTTTGTTTTCCTCCTTCTCTTCTTTACCTCTATGTTTCTTTGACTCCTCATCTTCTTGTTGTTGTATAACTCCAAGCTAACCATAATGAAGTTTAATTTCAGTTAAAGTTCTAGCTGCCAGTAACTTCAGCACCATATTTTACCTGCAGAGTACTAATTGAACTATACTCTTGAATTCAAAGCTAATTCAGTCCAAAGTCTGGGGACTTTTTTTTTAAACTGATGCTGTATAGGAGTAATCTTGTATACTTAACTATTTGAGTATGTCTCACTCTGATAAGATTGCACTTTATTGATATAATACTTTGTCTTTAAACAGCAGCATCTGCTGGTACTTCTACATTTGTTTTCTTCTATGTTCTTTTGAAGGTGGTGGCCATGACATTCTCCTAGTTTATTCTTTTTACTTACACTGGCAGTTAACAAGTGCCTGACAACCAACTCTATGTGATCAATTCATCCTTTTAAATTGAGAAAGGTAGCAAGTCACCTGAGATCCCAAGGGAAGGTGTTTATGCTGGCTTCTAGCTGAATGATCAACTTGTTTGCTGGACTCAAGTCTCAGTGGCACAGATGGAATCCTGTAGTGTGTTACATCCCTCATCACTTTTTTGGCCACCTAACAAATTGGGAAAATCACTCGCTTGCTTTATTCAGCAGTGTGCCCTGGGCATTGGGAGGATATGAGCCTCCAAATAGGTTCCATCTATTAGAAGCACTTCTAATCCAGCTGCAATAATATGTGAATCTGATTTAGGATATATACAAAGCCACTGAACTGCTTGTCCACATCCTGTTCAGTTGAGGCTCAAGTCATCATTTTCCAGCAATGAAAATTAGCATCCTTTCCTTTGCAGGGCAGATTAGCTTCTGCTACCATTGAACTGCTTCCAGTGCTGAAGAGAAGCTCTGCACTGTATTGTGTAGTTTTTAATATTACTGAAGGGACAGTTTAGCTCAGTTATAATTACTGTCCCACTGGTGCAGCTGATGATCAGTAGTTCCACTGTTTGTGGTCAGCACAACACCCAAGTTGCATAAAAAAAAGTATCTACAGTGATTCTCCTGTAAAGTCAGGGGAAGCCTGGTAATTTATGCTGGAGTGGCCTATGAGATCTCAGGACCTAGTTGTCTCTGTGATAATAGCCTCTCTTTTCAAACCCACTGTCACTCCTCTCTGGCTCTGTAATAGGTTCTGAATCTTAAGGGAAAGTGAGGGAAGGTTTTAGCTTTTCAGTGTGATTTCATTAGACTGGAGGATAATTCTGGACTCTACCTGCTGTGTACTATCATAATGCCTACTACCGTGCACCTGAAATCACTGATAAACCCACAGCCAATTTTGTACCAGAAGAACTTCAGCTTTTGAACACCAGATATCACAAAGAATTAAGACTATTCTGAAAGGGCAGGCTTCTCACATGAAACATGGGTACTTTATGTCTGTACTTAATTTTTTTTCGTTCAAAGGATTTTCTAGGAATTCTTATTTAAAATTGACTGTAATAAAAAGTAAAATGTGCCTTCCATCACAGCATGTAGGCTTGCAAAAGCCGTTGCATCCCTTCCCTAGTTGGCACTTAGAAGGCTGTACATGTAATCAGTTAGGCAACCCTAGACCATCAGTCACTAGTTGTCACCACCAATCTCCCTGCCTCCCATCATCCACAACCCAGAATGCTATTTAGTATATAATTGCATTTCTAATCCTGCTTTCTGTTAATATTAATTGAAAAATGAATCTCAGGAAAGTGAAATGTTCAGTGGTATTGTTTGTGCACATTTGTTTTTCATGGAAAACAATCAAAAGGACAATTTACAAAGATTTGTTAGGGTTTTGGTAACAATTAAGGAATATTGTAGTATGATGCTTCGCCTTTAATAGCCTAATTCATAAGCCATACAACTAATTCTGAATACTCTTATTTCATAATTTTTAAAATAGCCATGAGAACAGGTTAACTTCACTTGATTGCTCAAGCTTCTCTGAAGACTGCCTGCGTAACGTACAAAGCCGTTTGCACAAAATGCAGAATTCACTGTGCAGTTTGACCATCTCCCATCTCGCTGACTCTGTTACATTCCTGTCCTTTACAGCTCTTTCCTGTTCTGAGTGTTAACTCTAGTGAACCATGCTTCTGCAAATTTTGCTCTTGTGCTTTCTTCCACTGGGTCTTTAGGGACCATTGGGTCTGTCAGCTCACTAAGGAAAAAGTCACCACCCAAATGAAAACCACTATCCAAATGCAAATGAAACCTTGTGGATCCAGCCACAAGCTTTTCAAAGTAGGGAAGGCAGTACTTACAGGAATGTAAGACTCACAACTAAGAGGAAAAAAAATCTTTATATGCCTGGCATACCTAGTATGATTTGGTTTGCTGCAAATTTTTGGTGGAAAAAATTTGGCCTACAACACATTAGCTAAATTGGCTTATGTGTTTTAGCCTCACTCAGAATTACTGAATATTTCTGAGAAGTTAGATATACCAGTGGAAGAAGCAAACATCTCCTTTTGTACCAAAGAAGGTTCACAAGACATAACATGAACAATATTAAGATCATAACTGTCTGAAGACAAATCTGAGTAGTGTGCTACACTTCTTTTTAGTCTTTTCATGACAGTTATTAAGAGAATATGGTCTTAAATGTAAATTAAATTATTAAACTTTTGATTGGAAATAAAAGGTTTTGTCTTGTGGCCTTTACAAGGAATTAATATAATGTGTAAAACCTGTGTGTTATATCAACTTAAAGGTGCAGTGCTACAGGAATTGAAATTTAAATTCAGAGGCGGGAGGGAGGGGCCATCTTCTCAGTGATACAGTTTGTGTATCAGACTTAACAGGGACTAAAATTTTGAATCTGCTGAATTGCAAAGATGGTATATACTAATCTTTGCTTACTTTTAGCCTCAGAAAGAACTACAGCTAACTTACTTCCTGTGAAGTTTGTCACAGGATAATGAAGAGTGTTGTTCTTTCTGTTGATCTTCTTGAACAGCTTCTAGAAGACTGTGATTTGGCATGTGCTGGACAATCTAAACAAAATGGGTTTTGACTCAAAATTAGGAATTAAAAAAATAGCCCATTTGAAGAGGGTTTGAATTTAATAGTACTGGGATTAAATAGTCTAGAGGTCACATGACCTCTGATTATTTATGATTCTCATTTTAATTGTTTCTTGAAAGAAGCACTGCACCTTTTTGAAGGAATACAGTATAAAACTTCTGTGTTGTTGCTGCTGTCCTTAAACTTAGTTCTTTCTTTTGCATAAGGAATAAATTCATACACTGGATCTACAGGAGCAGCTGCTGGGGATGTTTATCGGGATCCAAGAGACAAAAGATCTAAAAGGTGATATACAGGAGTCCATTGACTTCTATACAACTAACTTGGCTAGCTTCTGCAGTATTTTCTGTTGTCGTCGTTGTATCTCTGGGGGCTACTCCAGAGTTCTGCTGTTGGCTCTGTTATGGGTTACTATAAAACACAATTAAGTTCTCTCCACAAGCCCTTAGATGATCTGAAGCACTGCTGAATAGCAACGAGTTTTGGCACTACAAGTAAACAAAATGATCACTGTAAATGAGCAACTTCACCTGGTTTAGGTGTATTTATAAATCTGAGCAGTACCTCCGCAGTGGGATTCTTACAAAACCTGTAATAAGCATTAAAGATTTAAGCTGTGTATACATCTCATACAGGCTTTACCATGTAGCATATTGATGATGGGACAAGAAAAGGACAAGAAAAGCACTTCCAGTGCTATTTCTTAGAAATGTGCCACCACAGAAAACTGCTTTAGTTTAGCCAAAGCAGTAATGCTGTGCTAACACAGGCAGAGCCTTAGTTTATGACCTGCCGTTCATGTTGAAATTGGCAAGCATTTCCATTTATTTTGACATGGAATAAATGGTCAAGTTATGAATTTCTCTCAAGTGATAGCACAATGTCAGAGTTAAAGGTATGTGTGAGAAACAAAACCTTTCAGAACACAGTGGAGACTGCTTTGCTGTAGTCAAAGAAACTCTAATTATGTGTCATCAAGAATGATTATGTTTAAGGATCTTGTAGATGAGAATTATAAAAAATATTTTTTGTTTCCTTTGCAGTCAAGATGCAGATTTACCTGGAGCACCAGAAAACCTGACATTCAGGGAACGCCAGCGACTTTTTTCACAGGGTCAGGATGTATCCAATAAAGTAAAAGCTTCTAGGAAACTAATGGAACTGGAAAATGAGTTGAACACAAAATAAGATTAAAGCACCTTATGAGATGTAATGGATGATCTCCAAATTGAGGGATTGAGATTGGGGGCACACTACTAAGTATGAACAGAAAATGAATGTTTTCTGAAAGGAGTGACTTTGATTCCTCTATATCTAAGACTGTTAATTAAGACTTAGAGATGTTGCAATAGCAAGAAAACTGATTACTTTGCCAGGAGCTTGTGGTTTATACAATGAAAGCACTGTAAATTTTTAAAGATGCGAATCACGTGAAGGTAACTTTTTTTCTGTTTTGGGGGTAAAGTTCTTTTGCACCAGACCAAGTAGCACTTGTCAAAGATAAGTTCTGTTTCCTGGTGTTTTACAGACACACTTTTGTTTTAGCTGCTGAGCAGAGAGAGTGAGAATAGCTTGAACTGCCTAAACTAAACTGTGCACTAGAAATTAGTATTTTAGGTTGTTTGACAAGAAGCCAATGTCTGGGCCACCTTAAATAAGGTTTCATATGCAAGTGTGACATACTGTATGGTGTTCATAGAAGAATCAGCATATCAATACAGATCTTACCATTACTTAGTACTGGCATAACATGCATTCTCTAGATAGAATCTCGGAATAAAAGTGTCTCTATTCCTATGTATTTGTTGGGTCTAAAATGGATGCCTAAGATTTTATCTGTAGTTATGGAAAAGTCTACGTTGTTGTATCCCCATTATATGTGCTTCAGACTTTGAAAAAATTTGAAGATAACAACCTTTGGATAACTGTTTCACTAAAAATTACATAAGCAATAGATAGTAGGCTACACTTAGTGGCCCTTCATCAGCTAGGACCAAAATGTTAGTAGTGTGTTAAAGGCAAGGATTACAGAAGGTGAGCAGAACACGTGGGTATGTTTTCTGAGAAATTCATATTAGAAGTTATTGGGCAATTAGGCCTGGAACAGCATTGATAAGTCTGTTATTATCAGTTCAGCAATAGATTTTTTTTCTATGGAGATATCAAGAAGACTGAAGAGCAAAGCATCAAATACAGTACTGCATTCTGGAAGTGGGAATGTTCATAAGGTCATTAACAGAGCTGGTGTGCTAGCAAGGAACCATCCCTGCTCATGCTGAGGAGCAGTGCTAGCGAGCTCCCATTCCGTCTAGCTGGCTTTACTGACATCCTATTATGGTTGTACTGAAAGCCTTTTTGGCAGTTCAAGCTATTTTTTCACACTGTTATAGCCTTATTTAATTTTTAATTGTTAATCTTTTTCCTCCCACTATTTCCTCAGCTATGCTTATGTGGCTGATGATGTTGGGAATAAGGACCTCATCAGAGTCTTTCTCATTGTGTGATGTTAAGACAATATATATTGTGATTCCAAACAAATTTTCTATTTGACAAAGCCCTTTACTGGCTTTAGATGATTTTTTTTCCCTGTATCATATTGTTCTCTTATAAATATATATTTAGGGATTTGTGCACACTTCCAAATACAAAGGGGTAGACTTTCACTGCCTTAGGAAAGAAATCACTTTTAATAAGAGTTGTATGATAAATAAATGCAAGTTAATGAAAATTGGAGTGTAAATATTTTTTACGTATTTCGGGTTTCTTATTTGAAAGTGTGCTTTTACCGTTTCACCTGTTGAATATGAAGTAGAAGATTAAACTGGTTCAAAGTGTTAATGAAGGATCTGCATGCTTGCTATGTCTGTTCATCAGCAAAAGCAAGCCTCTCCCAATTTATCTTGAGAACACTAGCAGCCTTACAGTGACACATTTTTCTTGAAGAAAAAAACTTATGCTGTGGCTGAATTTACTGTTGCTGCTAGACTCTGAAAAAGGCTTAGCAAAAAAGTACCTATAACCTTCAGTTGAGTGGATTTGGCCGCTATTGGGCATTCAGGTCAAGTGTGAATATGTGTAAAAGTGCTTTTCATATTTGTCTGTGCATTATTTGAAAAAAAACATCAAAACTGCTGTAGTTTCCCATTTCTACTGTATTTCACTTGCAACCTATTTTTAATAAAGTTTGTATTGTATTTAACTTTGCATTTAATGTTTTTTGTATTCTTATTTATTTCTGCATTACTAACAACAATATACCAGAGGGGCTCTTAATATGTTTTGCCTTGCCTGCCCTCTTAAAACATATTTATGAGCAAAGTCAGTATATCTCATATGACAACTTCAAATTAATTTTACATGGAGAATCAACAGAGGCTGACCTTCACTAATCAGAGCGGAGAATTTCTTAGCCTGTTTGATACCTGTAGTGCTGACACGAAGGAAGTGATTTTTACAGCTTAACCAGCAGTTTATGAAGTTGTAAATACCAGTGGTGTTGATCATACAGACTCGTCACACTGTATCTCTATCTTCCTCAAGTGCAAAGTTGTTTTTCTAACAGCAAAGAGGAACCTAGAACATGGCATCTTTTGGAAAAGTAAATAGTGTATGCAGAGTCTCCACTGTGATTGCTGTGGTTAATGGGAGTCAGCAGTTCAAACTCTGCTTGGGGAGGGAGCCTGCCCCAGTGAAGTGCTGTAGATGCCTTCTGCTGTAGGTGTACATCTGCTGAAGATGTACACCTATAACCTCAAAAGAACACAACTTTTCATTTTGAATGTAGACTGTCTAGACTAGAAGAAAATGAAAACAATCCATTGCTCTTCTGTATGTGAGTCCCTGAGTCTAAACAAAAGAGCCAGTACAAACAGAAAGTGGTGTATTTGAGTCTGTAGTTATTGCAGCTGTGAACTTTGTCATAGAAACTTTTATTTCTAGACCAAACTATTCCAGGGTTTATGAGAGGAACTGTGTGTGATGGGCAGTAGTAATGCATTTTCAGTGGGAAAAATGTTTTGGGCTATGCCTTCAGGTCAGGTTTGCTCAGTGAGCATACTAGTGTGATGCTGTTGGGCATTGCAGCACCTGCTTTGCTTTAGGGACATGAGCTGTCAGCCTTGGCAGCACAGCTCTTTGTGCTTTTACTGATGATGGCCCTTAGAGTGATAACTGTGAAGTTACATTTGCATATGCAGTCAGCTCTCTACAAAACAAATAATTTTAAATCTGTGTTAAATTCTCCCTTCTGCTCCTGTCATCCATATACACTGTTTTTCAACTCCTTCAGGTAGTCTGTACTACAATCTTGATGGGATTTGAGGAAAAGGCAGTGAAATGAAGATGTTGGCCAAGTCCATAGTATGCATCCTGTTCCCTGAAATAATAAGCAATATACTTGATCATACAGATTGCTGTTTATATGTCAAGCAATGAGTACACAAGTAGCAGAATAAACAAGACTGTTCTTTACCTCCTTATTCAATTAGATAACACAAAACATAGTCCTGGTAAAAAATGAGCTTCAGTAATAACAGTCTTAAAACACATGCAGTGACTCATGTATGATAAGAATTGGCTCTTCCTCCTGTTTTGTCAAATGATACTGCTGTCTCGGGGTCAGTTACTGGTTGTGTGTTCCAGAAGGCAAAGCCTCACAGGCTAAAACTTTGGAGCTGGCTGACTTCTTTCCCAGCTGTAGTAGCAGGTAAACATAATGAGACCACAGTGCAATACACCTGCCCAGAGAATCTGTTTATTGTTACTGACAGGTGCTCAGAACTCAACTACAGTTACCAAAAAATGTGCAATGACATAATTACAGCTTCATCAAATAATGTTTTTACAGGCTGTGTGCAGTACAGCAGTCTCAAGTTACCATCTGCTGAGTGTGGAGAATGTCACCTTGCAGAGGCAGTAGAAAAGGCAGGGGCGTACCGCAGAATCTCTCTGTATTTGGCAGAAGAGGGATAATGGCCTTCTCTCCTGGGCTTTTTCCCCAAATGCTTTTCTATCCATTCTGCATTTAGGAATGTTGCAATGGACAACTCATCCGAAGTTTATGGAGCTGGGACCTCTTAGGTCTTGTTGGTTCCACCACTGGGGTTAAAGTGAAATGCATCAGAAGTATTCAAGACAATGCTTACTTAATAGTATCCTAAGATTTGTAATCCATTGACAGATTTTATAATCCACATATGGCATTTCTCTGAAGCTAAAATTAAGAGTTAAATGTGGATTTAGACTGTTCCATTAAATTTCTGGCCCTGAAGTTCCACAGAAGGATCTGTGATATGGCAGGGCCTTGCATCTGCAGGGGGAATATGGGATCAAGTTGGTGAATTTTTGGGGGAAAAATTATTCTTCAAAGTAGAGAATTAGTGTAGAAGGGTGTGCTGCAGTAGTCTGGCAGCATTTCTAGAAGATAGCTGGATGTTGTTTCTTTCCCAGGTCTCACCTACAGGCTGTTCGGTTCATCAAGCAACCTCTCCTAAGCTTTGGGAATAGAAGGAAGATCCCTAAGGAGATTTGCTGCTGTTATGAAGAGTTACACATCATACTGAAATTTTTTGGTTTTCTGCTCATGGGACAATTTTTAGTACTATTTGACCTTCAGAGGTGCACAGAGAAATGACTAAATAGGAGTAGTGGATGCTGTTTTAGGTTACTACTTCAAAGAGTGCTAGTAAATTAAGTCTTGTCTGTTACAGCCTACAAAGATCCTTAATCTCATTAATTGTGGGTAAAATCCACAGTGAGGGAGAGATTAACCATTACACTTCAGAGATGATCCTTCTGGGATGAAGCTGAGTTTCGCTGGTAAATAACATTGTTCTGACTTGATTGCTCCTGCAGGATAAGCATTACATATAAAATCACAGCTCATTGTCAAGAATTGAGTGAGTCACACCCTGCAAGCAACTAAATCATTCTCCCCAAAATAAAATCCTGTTGATTAAAATCCTGTCTGCCTTACTTAGTGCCAACATCTTGTAACATCTACACCATTGCAGCACTTTTGAACTGTTTTTTAGCCTGTATCCATTTGTCAGTTCTCATTTTTCCATCAGAGCAGAGCTAGTTGCAAGGAGGAACTGCTGAGTTACACTTTTGTGTGCCAAACTTAACTGCAACCAGCCAGATGGGTCTCTTTTTTTTAAACAAAGGCTATAGATTGTAGCAATTTGTTGAAGATGCAGGATCCCAGAAGATGGTGGATAGAGCTGCACAGAGATGTTTGGTTTGGTCTGTGATAGCTGGGCTGTATCTGGGTTCCTTAGGAAAGGAACACTATATCTTTTGTGCCAAACATGGAGGGATTCACTGCTCTGTGTCTTTGGATTTTCTATTGTCCACATGAGAGCACATTTACCATGTTCAGTAGAGAGTAACTTGAAACTGCTATTTTGCAGAACTGGATTCCTCTGTAATTATCATGTTGGTTTTGGTTTTAAAAAAAAAAATAGAAACCCAAACAACTATAGTGCAAAAATAGTGCTATTTCCCACTTCAAGAAGCTGACATGTCTGTATCTGGTATACTTACATATTTTTAACCAAATAGTATAATGACTGCTTTCAAGACCATGTAAATCTTTCAGTGCAATACAGTAGAGTACCAAGTAATGTTGCTAATGCATGTCACATTTTCACCTTGGAAACCTCAGTGGGAGACCCCCAGCCATAGCCTGGATGAATAGCTCCTGCTCTGGGCAGCTCCTCAGGAGTCCCACATGACCTGAACCCACAGGCTTTGTGCTTGTCCTAAGACTAGCCCTAATGCTGGCTGTGTTTGCAGTTACTGAGCAGCCCCCGTGGGGCATCATCCAGCTCTCTGTCAAAGCAAGGTCAGCTACAGCGGCTTGCATGGGGCTGGGTCTTTGAGAAGCTCCAAGGATGGAGACTCCATCATCTCTCTGGGCAGCCTGTACTACTGTTTGACTATTCTCACACTGTCCTTAGGCTCCTGCCTCTTGCCCCAGCCCCTGGGCACCACGGAGCACAGTCTGTGGTGTTCATACTCCCCATCAGGTATTTGCACATACTGTCTGGTTCCCCCTCAGCCTTCCCTTCCTCCGGGCTGCACTTCCCCCAGCACACTCCATGTAACAGATGTTCCTATCCCTTAATCTTCTTTGTGGCCTTACAGCCTTAGCCTGAGCACACATCACCAACTGCTTAGGGGGAAGTCGTGTAGCCAATATCAGAGCTCTCAACTCTGTCCTTCTCCTTCTTGCCCTTTGCGCTGATGTGAGGCTTGTGCCCCTGAGCCCAGGAACAGGGTAGCCTTACACTGGCCTTGGGAGCTCCAGGCTTTCCTTCTATTCCTGCACTCCCTGCCCTAATCCTTGGCCATGGTCTCTGAGATCGGGACGCTGCAGGCGGAGGGATCCCCCACGCTCTGGATAATGGGTGCGGACCTCTGAGGCCACTTGTCCCGCAGGACACTGTAGGCAGAGGGACCCCCACTCCCATGGATAATGGGTATGGACCTCTGAGGTGGCTTGTCCCGCGGGACGCTGCAGGCAAAGGGATTTCCCAGCCCTCTGGATAATGGGTATGGAACTCTGAGGTCAGATGTCCCGCGGGACGCTGTATACAGAGGGGCCCCACTACCATGGACAGCACGCCCGTTCCCTGCTCAGCCTCCCTGCTGGGGGCGCTCTCCGTCACAGGCGCCCGCCGTGGCTCCGCCCCGTTCCCACTCCCTGCTCGCGGATTGGTTGACTGCCCTGCCACTCAGGGACGGGGAGCGGCTGGCAGGCCGTGGCTCTCGCTCAGCCAATCGCAGCGCAGAGCGCAGGGGGCTGGGCGGGGAAAGGGCGGGGCTGTCACCATGGCAGCCGCGCCACCGCCCCAGACGCGTCCCGGGTTAAATCCCCGCCGGAGCCGGGGCCGGAGCCGGAGCCGGGGCAGTTCTCGCTCCACCTCGGCGCGGGACCGGGCAGGATGATGCGGCCGCGCCGCGGGCTCGACCCGAGCTCCGTGTGGGCGCAGCGCCTGCGGCAGCTGGAGCAGCGGTTGCGCGTGAGGGGCGAGGGGCGGGGCCGGGGCGGGGCCTGCGGGCGGGCGCGTGCTGCGGGGCCGCGCCTCGGCGGGAGGGGCAGGAGGGCCGGGGGGGCGCTGCCGAACCCGGCTCCTTCCTGGGCGGGCGTCCCGAATCCCGCCGTGCGGGGCCGCTTTTAGGCTCCCACGTGTCCGGGGAGCCTGCTCCAGCTGGGGCTGGGGTAGGAGTGCAGTGTCAGAGCAGTGAGCAGCTCTCCTTCCCTCAGGCTCCACCGCCGGGCCGGGCGGGCGCTCGGGGCTCTCGGGAGGCGCCCCTGGGCTGAGGGAGCGTCTGGGGGCGACGCTAAAGACCTCTAATAGTGCTGCCTTGGAAATGGAAACTTACGTGTTTATGCATAAATAAATAAAATGCTGCTTTGCTAAGGACCACGGGTCTGGAAAATGCCAGGAGGAGGTGGTTTCGCAAAGCAAAAGCGCTTTAAATTGTGTACCTATGCGTTCCCACACAAGCAAGCAACGTAACAGGAAAGATGGAAATAAAGGAATGTTAAGAGTTTATCCTAATTTTTGTATGCTTATATATAAATATGGTTGTGATTAGGAGATGGGGGTAGATAGTCCATTGATCTCAGAAATTTGAGAAACAGTGGAATATGGTAATGAAGGCTATCATAATGAAATCATATTAATCAGACTCATATTTTTTTAATTTTCATTTTTGTGTATTTGGGTGGATTTTCTTCCTTAGACCAAAGAAGAAAGAATAGTTGTCCTGGAAACTGAAAATGCTGTTCTTCATCTAAAACTTGCAGAGGTGACTGTTGTTTATATTTTTTTCAGAAAGAATTCATGTGGAAATAGAAAAAAAGACACTGAAATTTTCCTTCCACTTTTCAGGTTTTGCCCTCTTTGCCGGTTGGGAAAATCTATGAAGCATTAAGGCTCAGCATCTCTTTCTTTTTAAAATAATGAATGGTAGCAGTAATTATAGGCTGATAAAGTAAATAGAAGTCAGCTTGAATTTAAATGTTTGCAATTGTTTTAAATCTAGAAAGCTGAACTGAGGGAATGACTCTGGAAGCGTTAAATGTGGAATATTTCTTTCTCCTTACAGGGAATATGTTTGTCTAAAAGACAATGCAGATTTTTCAGGAATGCTTTTTAGACACAATTGGGATGATGCTTTGAAAGGAACTGTTCACAGAGTGCAGGAGAGACATTTCATTAGGAGTAGACTTTCCAGGGATACCCTGCTGTGTTTTTAGTACTGGTATTGTTGCATGTGTGCCTTGTCACACAGCATACAGCAATAACTGGATGCTTTCATTGCCTTATATCCTTCTACAGAAGCATAGGTTATTCCTAGATCCTCACTGAAATAAGGAGCAGCCTGTGATAATGTTTGGGGCCTTCAAAGGAGGGGATTTCAGAGATTTAAAGAATTTTGAATATAGATCTAGGCTGCTAGAGCAGAGCCAGCTGTGAGTACTAGTGGTGATGGAAACTGTTGGCCAAGAGTTTCTAATCTGGGCTGAGACATTAACTGGTTGGGTGACCTCAGGGAAGCCATTTGCCCTCCCTGTGGGTTTGCTAACACCCATGGATAAAAGTGGGTTTAACATTTTTCAAAGTGTAACTGGAAACAGGTGGTATATCTGAAATGAGTTTTGCTAAGTATACAGAAGAACACTAATTTATTCTGAGGAAATGTTTTTATTGTCTTTGTTCTTCTTTACAATATTCATTGAAAGCCTTAAGTATTTCAGCTGATTATTTTTTATCCTCACAAGCACAAGAAATTAATTATTTTAGTCAGTAAGGTATATCAGATGTACGAAGGAGTTGTCTGTGTATCAGAGAATGAAGCCTTGTTTTTGAAATAGAGCACTGCTTCATTTTATTGAAAAATGTGCTGGAAGAAATGGGCACCTACAGTCACACAAGGAGTGTGGGCAGTGTTACCACCAGCAGTCAGAAACAATGTCAAATGAAATCCTTTGCAATTAACCCTGCACTAATGGTTCTTGCACTGATTCAGGCAGTTATTTAAATACACTTTAAAAATTTGCCCCAGCAATCTGAAAATACAAGCTGAACTGACATCTATGAAATAGTTTTACCTTAATTGAAGACCCTCTCTTAAAAACAATACTAATTGAAATGAGTATTATTTAAGGTTGTGAAATATTCCACCATATGTCATAATATTCTACCAGCTATGCTGGTGAGAAAAGCTGCTGCCCTTGACTGTGTATCCCTGATCCTTCAGATCTGACAGTGGAGCTGCCTGAGTGATTGAGCTGTAACAAGTTCAGTCACAGGGACCAGGGTTAACAGAGGTCTCATTCTTAACTTGTAAAAGCTAATTGGATTCATTTTGTCTGAAGTGAGTTGGGAAGCTTTGGAGACAAACTTATGAGGATTGCCATAAATTAGGATTTGCAGTGTAAATGTTTGTCTATAGGTTGCATCAGTCTTATTAAAATGTTATCTCCTGCTACAGACCTTCCCATACATCCTTGAGACAGTGATGAAGTTCAGCACTTCTCCTGTGTTCTGCAGCCTGGTGTATTGTTATCCCAGCAGCATCCTGGAAGAGTTGTTACTGCACATAGGCAGGCAGATTTCTAGGTAGATCTCCTTTTGCCCTGCTTTTTCCTGTTTGGAAGTCTGTTTATCTTTTATTAGCAGTCTTTGAGGTCCTAACCCTGCAGCCTTCTTTACGTAAAGCCAAGTCTGCCAGAATGGATCTGATTGCAAACCCGAGATTTCACTTTGGAGAACACTATTGAATAGTTCTGTTTCACTTCTGCTTGTAATAAAGCTGACTATAAAAATGTTTTAGTGCATTTTTTGCTTCTATGCTCAAGCACAGGTTTGCAAGTGCTGGCCTATGAACAACTCTGGTGAATGTTAAAACTATTTTAGAGAAATAGTTTTGAGAATATTTTGGAGAAAACCCCAAAATCAAGGCAACGTTTGCAATGAAGATGAATAGACGAAGTGCTGCAATGACAGTAGCATCGAACTTTCTGCTTTTGTCTTAGTGTTGAGAAATGTGGAGGGTCAAGGGGAATCTGTGCAGATGGAGCAGATTAGGTGCTAAAAGGAGGTTTTAGCTACCCTAAGCTTACTTAATAACAAGGCTTGAGTACTGCAATTGTTTATATATATATATACACTTAGCTTTTCTGAGCACTGTATAGAATCAATCTCAATATCTGGGACCTTAAAGCCTGTAACAATTAATAAAAACAAACCTCTTCCTGCTATTTCTCATAAGAACTTTTTCTAATAGTGCTAAGGTGGTGCATTGTTCTACAGACTTTCCACTTGCATCTGTAAATAGAAGATTCATGGTTTGTGAAGGTGAAAAAGCCACATGAAAATATTGGTTTTGATAAGTGAAGTACTTCTTTTTTTGAAAATACAATCTGTCTTTATCCTAACAGCTCCAGGATGTTGTACTGTTTTTGTCGATATCGCCTGTAGTTAAACTGCAATTAAAAATTTGCTTTTTATCATCTGATAAATGCTGTTATCAGATTATTGGAATTGAATCAAATCCATTGTGTGGGTAGGTTTAGCTCTTTCATGTCTTTTGTCTCTTCTATGCTTTGCTAATTTAAATAACAGGGAATTACAGTCATAGAATATATGATGTGAATAAAAAAGGAAATAAGTCTGTGCAACAGGCAAGTGCATTTCAAAAATAAAGAGACAATTGGTACTGGTTAATGAATGATAGATGTGAACAGGTGTCAGGGGGAAAGAGCTGAAGTTGCAGCTCATTTTAAGCACCAGGACTGTCAGAAAATTACAAAAATGCATTTTTTAGTGGTTTAGAGATTCTTCTATATTGCAGAATTTCACGAGAAGTCTCTACCGAGATGACTTTTCTTGCATTCATGCCTGTAAATATTTAAAGTTGCATTATTTCTATTTTCCTTTTGATTTCAACATCTCAAAAAATTCTCAAGTTTGCCATAAAAATTGCTTTTGCCTAATAGGTAATTTTAGACTGTTAGAAGGCATTCTCCTCCCTCCACAAACTTTAAAAATTGCTTTGGTTGCTGTGATCTCTGAAGACCCAGAGCAGGGCTTTGTTGGCCCAACTTGGCACCATTGCAACCCTAGTGGTTACAGTGGAGTTGGTGTTGTCAGGGGGCACAAAGCTGGGGGCTGTGTATTCAGGACATCAGTGGTTAACACCTGTATGTTTGTCTTTGTTCTGTTTCATGTCCTTCCACAGTGCTTTCTGCATTGTCTCATTTCCAGAGACACTTAATCCAGCTGTGTAACCAGCCCTTTTCCCTAAGTGAAGGCACAGTTATAACCCTTTAGATCCACATCAAGCATAAGTAAGAGAGTTTAGGTACTGCAAAAGCATTTTAGTAATCTGGTGCTCAGGTTTATGACCCAAGAAAGTAGAATTTTGTGATGTTGGCCTGTTACCATGAGGTGATTCTTTACATAACTCAGAAAAAGGTAAAAGCAAAGAAATTAAGTATTAGCAACATCCTATCATATAGTTATCATATAGTTATCATATAGTGGAATTACCAATATTTACAGAGAAAAAGGGGACAGAATGCAAGAGGAAACATGAGTGTTTTAAGTGATTTTTTTGTGATTTTTTTTTTAATAGTACCAAGGGTTGGCTGGAAGAAGCACTAAGGAAGTATTGCAGCTCTATGCTGCTCATGGCCAGCAGATGAAATTTCAGAGGAGTTCTGTTGTAACCCAGCTGCATGGAGCAATAAAGGTAAAGGCATTTAGTGATAACGTAGACATAATCAATGCCTTAAACATTTACATGCTTATCAAATATAGTAAACCCCAGAAAATGGTGTGATATGAACCTGATCTGTGGCTTTATTGTATTCACCACAGGGCTTACAGTGAGATGTAACAATTATTTATTTCATAGTAGTTGTAATAGGCTGCAAAGTCACCTGAGAGCCTGGTAAAAGTAGATGGTCCTGAGCTCCAGGATCTTACATATAGGGTGCTATTAATACCTGAGACAGATATTTTTGAAGTCAAAACTTTACAATTCCCCATGTGACTGTTATATAGACATCCCTAGAAACAGTAATTGTGATATACTTTACCCACATAGGCAAATCCTTTGAAAAAGGCATTTTAGAGCTCCACTGATTACTAAGAGTTCTCTGGCAGATCTCACAAGAAGAGTAGTTTGCTGTATGCTCACTCAGGTTTTAATTTTGCATCAGAGAGACTGAAACTGTTCTCCTAGTGCCAGTACCATAATATTTGCCTTTGTTGAAGTACTTATTTGTGAAGTTACTCCACAGAGTAGTGAGTTCCTTCTAGGGTCATAGGGACACTTCCAGCTTTTCTCAGGGCAGCACTGAATGCCTGCATAAAATGACCAAAAATTATCTCGGGAAAAAATCTGATTCTTAACAGACAGAAGGATGCAGCTTAACTGGAGCACTGTTGGACTAGATGATTGTTGTAGATTGTCGTCTCTTCCAATATAACTATACTGTTTTATTCTAGTTATAGCAGTTCTGCTTTGTACATTTTGTAGTAGTATTTTACATTTTTGATTAGCTAGAATGGCAGAACTGCTTGTGATGCAATATCAGTGGATTGAGGTAGTAAACTATCAGATGTAAATGAAGACTAGGAGGGAGCAAAGCTCTCTAAATACAAGTCTAGATGAACAGTCATCCTATACCCATACTAACCAAAAGATACTCCTTCCCATTTACATTGTATGGCTTTTGAGAGTGAGAAATGCAATGATTTTGTCCCTTTAGTTTAGATTGCCTTCTTATCATTGAAACTAATTAATTAATTCAAGGTCAGTACCACAGTTAGAAAAATAAAATGTCACAGAGCAGTGTTTCTGTGACATAAGGTATTGTTGAGTTCACCTTAGAGATGTTTTACATGTCCATTTCAGGACTTGGATGTCAAGAACTTTACTAATCCTTAAATTAGGTAAATTTGTTTTTATTTAGGTGGACTTGTAAGTGAATATAGGCTGATCTTACAAACATTTAAAAGCCTCATCATGTATATTACACTGAATTACATACATAATACAAATACTTTAATGAACATCAGTTTCTGTTTTTTTTTCAAAATACATTTGTTCTCACAGGAAGACACAGAACTAGCCCATACAAGAAATGCCTTGTGAATCTTAGCAAATACCTTCTGATCAAAGTGTGAAAAAGGAAAGTAATGGACATATGGATCACAATTTTTCATTGCTAATTCTGGGTATGACTTAAAAGTGGACAGAGCCCACACATGCTCACACACACTTATTTTTGTCTGATGAAATAACAAAGAGACTGGGTTATACCTGAAGCTGTGTTACAGTCAAAATAAGTACAATAAAATGATAAGGATCCATAAAGTCTTGCTGAAACTTTTGGGACATTACATTGCTAAATGTCTTGCAGGATCCTTCTCTAAACATACTGAAAGGTATTTTCTTGAAGGCTTCCTTCCTTCAAGTAGAGGGCTCTTCCTGCTTGTGATGTCTCACCATAATAATTTGCATTGTTATATTGATTCTTCTTAACTGCTGGTTCTGTGTCTTTATAACATATTTTTCTTCTTGCTGAGAAGAGGCTTAAGCAAGACCTGAAGAGCCTTCATTCATTTGCTCTTGAGCTTTCAAAAGACTTTCAACGTCAAAGCAAGACTTGTCTTTACCAAGTTCTGGCAGCAGTCCAGGGGCTACAGCTGCAGAATGAAGCAATGCAAAGTAAGGCTCGTTGCACTTAGATTTCAAACATGTAACATCAACAATGTAATTGTTCAATGTTACTAATGTTAAAAGGTTGAGTTTGATTTTTGAGAAATGTATCACTGAAATTGTAGCATTTGTTTCTTGTTTGACATTAAATCATCAAGGAGTTCTGAAGCATTAGAAGAAGTACAAATAAATCTGCAGAGGTTATGACTGATAATTTGAATTTGTCTTTTGTGTGGATTACAGCTGCTATTAGACTGCTGCTGAGTTGGCTCAGCTGTAACATTTTTAAACTGAAGTTCTCAGGCTTGTTATCTTGGCTATTTTAGAAGAGCCAAATAAAGAATGCATTGCTTTATTAAGCTGAAATTTGTCTCCTTTTGACCGTACCAGGAAAAGACTTGGCTTATTTCAGAGGTTTCTGAAAATACTTCCTGAAATTAGGATAGACTTGATTTTTAATATTTCTGTGTATTTATCAAAAAAGAAATTACTCCATAGTCAAAAACCAGTTGCATTTTCTGGACTGTAGATACTAACTGCACATGGATTGCTGTTTTGGAACTCAGGCACTTTCTTGTTCATGTATACATAGGAAAGAGAGCCAGTGCACTCTGCCCTCATCCCTGAGGACTAAGTGCATTGGTCCTACACCTGGATCCCATGGTGTGGATCTCTGCACCTGCTTCCAATATCCTTGATTCTGGTGAAGCTCCTACCAGGCCTGAGAATCACATGACACATGCAATACTTAAATTGTTTGATCTGTAGCAGCCTGGTGAACTACAACAAATACACAAATTTACAATCAGAGGCTTTTTGTGATGCTCTGAAAGCCATGTGTTACCATTTAAGAGGTATGTTTTCTTTTCTTGAATTATTTCATTTTGGGACTCCTCATGTCAATAGCAACAAACAGCACTCTTGGTGATGAGTGTTTACAGAACTTATTCCTATATGTTAAGTACTAAGTTATAAATAAAATTTATTTGATTTCTGTATTATTCTTGTAGAGAAAATGCTCCTTCAAGGAAAAAATCCCAAAGTTGAAAATTAACTTTATCTAAAAAAGGAACTTTTGTCTTATTGAAGCAGGGGGCTAAATGAGCAGATATGAGATTGACTTTGGCACTTAGCTATTGTGGTGTAAATAAATGTGTTCCTTTGGAGGCCTGGAAAAATTGTGTTGACTGTTCTCAATTTGCATTTCCTGGTGCATTGTTCTTTGAAATCATAAGCAGGAGAAACTTCCCTAACTATAACAAAATTAGTATCCACTTTGGTGGATGACTTTTGTTTTAATTTGTCTGGTTTTCAGTTCTCTGTCAAGTGTTTTAGATGGATTCTATTGTTAAGGTTAAATATGACCATTGAAATTGCCATCCTTAAATTACATGTAATCTTTTGTAGACAGAAAGCCCTAAGTATATATTCTGGAGACAGTATATATTACCAGTTTAATCTTAAAATAGAGATTGAACACAAGGGAGAAAATGACAGAAGAAGCATTTGAGTAGGTAAATTTCAAGGTAGTAGTTGACATGCAACAAACTGTAAAACTTTTTTATAATAACTGAGTAGTCCATTGCTTAGAAATATTTATTCACAATCTGAAAACCAGGCCATGCCACCTTTCCCACTGAATTTAAGCAGTAGAAGTTCATAAGAGAGAGAGGTGCCCATTTTTCTGTTGTTATAGGTCTGTTTCCCTCAGGGATAAAGCTGATATCATTTTTGCTAAAAAAATACTGGCCACAGAACTGCAAATGATACTACTGAGACAGATGCAGTAATTCAGCAGATTTTTGCAAAGGTAGGAAATCATAAAAATTTAAAATTAGCTTTTAGATTGCTTCACCATGCAGATATTATCAGTGAGAGAAAATTGTGGTGATTTATAAGCCTCGTGACTTAGATATGCTTTGGAATTCTAGGACACTTTCTCTCTGGGATGGAGAAGATTAAAAAAGGAGCTTTCCCATTTTGTCCATGAGCTAAAACCTATGTTCTTTGCTTTTGTTGGAGAAAGCTGAACTCTGCACTGTGCTAATGATTTGTATTGGTGGAATGTGAACTACCATCATCTTTTATCCTCCACTCCACAGGTGATTTTCACCAGCTCAGCTGCCTTTTGAGAGCATTTCCCTTAGTGGAGTAGGGAAGTAGGAGCAGGACCTTGGGTCCAGTAACAGAAATATTGTAGCAGCCCAAAGAATAATCCATAGAATGGTTTGGAAGAGATCTGGAAAGGTCATCTATTTTCATTCCCCTTGCAGTGAGTAGGGACATCTTCAACTATATCAGGTTCTCAGAGGCCCATCTGACCTTGGATGTTTCCAGGGGTGGGGAATCCAGCACCTCTTTGCACAACCTGTTCAGTGTTTCACCACCCACACTTGTGAAAACCACATTTCTTATAACTGATGTAGTCAGCCCTCTTTCAGTTTAAAACCATTACCTACTGACTTATTATAACAGACCATGGAAAAAATAATGTTACAGTGTGGAACATAAAATACAGCTGAATTCAAAAGAAGTTTTAGTATTAAGTCTATTGCATCATAGCTGCTTGTCCTAGGAGACATGATTAGATTGATCTTCTTTTTAAAAATGGACTTCAGACTGGCAAGAAACATTAAAAACCCCAGGGGACTATGGGGACTGCTACACATCCATATCTCAGATGTGCTGTGGCTGTGCAAGGTTATGCTGCTCCTGATTTTCATGTCCCTCTTATGGACCTTTCTGTTATGTTTGTGTAACTCTTTGTGAAACCACACACAGAACAGATCAGGGAGCTGAGCCAGGACAGAATTTGCTCAGAAGGAGGGATTGCTTTTAGACCTTTGTGTGACTGAGGAAGCAGTTGTGTGAGCACAGCAGAACGTCCGGTGCAGCACTGAAGGGGAGGGAATAAAAAGCTCTGGGACTGTAAAGGTTACAGTCCTGAATATGCTTGTAAGACATCACAACTGTTAGACTGATGTTACTGTGGTTGGTAACATTTAAACAGAAAAATTGCTGGCATTCCCACCTCCCAGGAAATTTCCATATCAATCAATGAAATGGACAAAGGATGGGGAAGAGGGATGTCCGTAATGGCTGCATTCATGTGGTGACTACTTCTCTTGCCTAATGAAGAGTGTGTTATTAAAACAGATGTACCCAATGTCTACCCCTAGGTTAAGGATGAAAATGTAACACCTGTATTGCTTGTATCTGATGCCAAGCAGAAAACTAGGAAAATGTTAAATGAGTGTTTATATGTGTAACTGCATAATTCTACTTTCAGGAAAAAAAAAAATAGAAGTTCAGAACTAATTTAAGCATTAGGAAACTTTTCTTTCAGGACTGGAATAATGGAAGAGTACCCTCAGCATCTATTGCTTTGCTTTACTGCTTGTTTCAGAGACTTAGACTTCAAAGTGTGTGTACACAAATATGTTAATGAAGATACTTATTGTGGAAGTTACTTAAATAATAAATGGAATATTACTTACATAATCAATGGAATCTAACCTTGTGTTTTAAAAATCACAGTATAATTAGTGGTCAGTGAATGTAAGCGGCCCTTTTGAAAACTTATGGTAACATATTTGCATGGGATTCTGCAAACCAAAGTATGCTAGTGTTACTCCACATGCTGGATGCAAAAGAAGAATTTTTCATAGTGAAACTCCTAGACATTGACTCCCCAGCTATTAACATCATGCTTCCCCTGCATGCATGCACTTGTGGAGGGACACTGTGAGCTGGAGGGGAACAGCACTGGTATTAGAAAAAAGAGATCTGAGAAATCTCTAGTGTATGCAAATGTCCCTTGAAATTATCTGATTTTTAGTCTATACCAGAGAGATTAAATTGTATGTGTGACCATGCTGTGAGATACTGAGTCTGTTCCTTCCTCTGCAAGGTAGCACATACTGAGGCTGGTGGCCATCTGGCTAATTCAGCTCTCAGACCCTGGTTTTGACTTCTTGATGCTCTGCATTTCCAAACTGGCCACTAATTGCTGGGGATATTGATTTCCCACTGGGGTTCCTAAAAGCTTGCTTTTTACACAAGCTTACAGTCGCATAATGGGTCTTCTGGGCTGTATGTTTGTTTTAGGCCTGCTCAGTGTTAATGTAATTGGGCTGAAATAAAACCATTTGTGAAGTTAGAAGGCTTTTATAATGACCCATACAAGTCTTCTCAGTTTGGTGAAAGAGACTCCCTAGGGTTCAAATGATCCATCTTTCCTATGAATTCCTCATGGAGTGATGGACCTATCTTAAAGGAGAACCTTACAACTGTTGTAAAGGATTAGTAACACTGTGAGACTGAGGGTAAATGGCAGGTTAACTTATTGTAAAGTTAGCCCACATGAATCTAATAAGTGCAGATGTGGTGTGAGCCTTGCAAGTGAATCCCCATCTAGCAGCAGGCTGCTTCAAATGTAGGTTTCAGGCTTCACTGGCAGGTAACATCACTCTGACTAAACTGACACATTTGAGCTGCCTTTAAATATCTTACATTATTGATTGCTTTTGAAGACTTCACATGTATAGTTGTGGTAATAATTTGTAGCTTCACATAACAAGAACTATGATGGGATTTTTCATAGATGTCTAATAAATCAGAAACTAAGCCTCCTAATTTAAATTTGGTAGAAGTTGAGAAGGTTTGTGCTTATATTTCATGAGGTGCTACTGGACAATTCCTTGTCTAAAGTCATGGAGTTCATATCTCTGAAACTGCTTTCTTCTAGTGTTTCAGATAAAAGCTTTTGATCTTGAGCAGTCTCTACAAGAGGTGACAGAGAGATATGAGAAAGAAAAGCAGAAAAGGAAGGCTCTACATAACAGCTTAATTGTAAGTATGTTTAATAACAGAACATTGGCTTATTTTGTTGAAATTATCCCCATAATTTTGTCACCAATATAAGTAAAGAATATACTTCACATGGATATATCACTTGCCCCAGCTGTCTATGTATGATGTATTTATTGGCTGAGGCACATTTGTCTTATAATAAACCCCGCTCCTTTCTTTTTACACACAATCTTCCAAATGCTTTCATATGACCTACTGCCCTAAGGAGTATCATCCATTTTGAATAGTGGACAAAAGCTGAGTTTCTTTATCCTCTTCTCTAAATTTGCAGCTTCTGAAATTGTTTTGAAATTCTTAAAATTATTAACTTGATATTGCAAAGTAGTAATCTTTTGTTTTTCCAAATATCTCAAGCTGTATCCTACTTAGCCATTAGTGATGTTCATTTGGGATTAAATTTTTCCTATTTGTACTTAAATTTACTCTTCCTCCCCTCCCTACAAATGACTGGTTTTGGGTTTCCTGAATCAGGACCTGATTTTTAGAAACACAAGCCTCCTTCAAAAAAATTTTTTAAGTTTTTCTACCTGGGACAATAAATCTCTTTAAAAGTACTTACCTTCTAAATTTTGCTTTGTGTTGCAGTTTACTGAAAGGATATTTCCCAGAGGTATGGGGTGTTAATACCAGTGGTCAATAGTCTTCACAGGCAAGCTGTGTTCAGTCGTACAAAATGAGAAGAACTGATCACCAACAAAATGGAAGAAATGAACAGGTCTAAAATGACCTACAGTAAAAAAACAGCTTTTTAATCATGTAGGACTGTAGTGAAGAGGAAAATATACAACATACTTTATATTCCACATCTTCCATCCTCCTCAGGACAGGTGGAAGAGAAATGGAGTGTGTAAAATTGTCTGTTGAGTTAATACAGGTTTCTGAAAAAGCTCATGTAAGGAGGAAGGAGAAAAAGGAAGGGAAAGAAAAATAGCTCAGAGGGTTTTTTTTTGTCTATATGATCTTGAGAGGGCTATATCATTCCAGTGCTCTGAAGAGCTCATACTTCCTCAACTACTTTGTCCTACCTTACTAAGACAAATTATATTGATTCTATTTTTTCCCCACAGAGTCTAGGGCTATGATGTGGTAAATACTGGCTTTCTTAAACATGTTCATGTCTATTTGACAAATTTCAGTGTATTTATCCTCTCCAGTAACTTGTGTTAAATACAGCTCAATATTCTTATCCCAGGAACTGAGAGGAAATATCAGAGTCCACTGCAGGATTCGACCATTGCTACCTTTTGATGATGCTGCTGGACATTCACAAGACAGGTAATCTGTTTTGATTGTGTTAGAGCCTAACTGACTCATAATTCAAATACAGGGAAAACAATAGTTATGTTTGTATGACAACAACTGTGTCCTTGATTTTTCTGGTTTTATGTGTGTGGGGAGACAATGATGGTATCATAAAAACTAATTGCTGTTTTCCTTCTCCTGCTAAATTGGCTCTAGCCAATCTCCCTGTCTAAAAGTATGTCCATCTCAATAGAAATCCATAGTTGCTCTGCCAAGCCAGGATTATCCTTGGCTTGGCAGAAGTAACACAGCTGCAATCAGTTTAGAGTGTATTCACTATCCTATACAAATTCTGGGATGCAGTAATGTGAGAGCTGCCAAAAGACGTGGGTAGAGACACACACTCAGTGTTACAATTCTTTTGTAATGCTATAGAACACACTGGCTGTCACCACAAACATTGGTAATTCTATTTCAGTCTAATTTGGCTCTGCAGCCCTAATTTATAAAACGTTTACTGTAACTGATGTGTCAAAACATTCCAAGATCCAAAAGGAAAAGAGGGATTAGATGCAAGTATCTGCTTAACAGGCTGAATTCTCCATAGATGACTAACACGAAAGAAAGTAGGGATTGAAGTATATACAAGGAAGAAAAGAAATAAAGGGAAAACTAGGTGGGTGGCTAGAAACCAATAACATTATCATTTGCTTTATCAGTAAATAGCTGATTTGGGGCTTCTTTTACTTTTACTGCCTGGTAACTCTAAAAGAGTACATTCAGTGTTTTAAAGTTTATTATTTTTTGGCAAATCTTAAAAAAAGAGATTGTTTTAATTAAAACAATGTCAAAAATAACAGACAAGATATTTCAAGAAGCCTGAAGTTGAAACTTGCATTAACCTGTGCTTTGTACACCTGGGAATGAACCCACTCACTTTTTTTGTTGCAGTATGAAATAGTGCAATCAGGTGCTGACTTACAGTGTAAAACAGGATGGACTGGGCCAAACAAACAATTGTCAAGGGTAACTTTTGTTAATGTATCAAAAAGTAATTTAAATTAAACTTATCTTTAAAACTATGGACTGAATGTCCAAAATCTTGCACACATAAATAGATATATACACCTCAGTAATCCTAGTCAGTGTTTGGACTAATCATGGATTCAAGCTCAGGGACAAATTCCTGAAAAGAGGGTATTTCTCACTTTAATTTTCTAAAGTGAAAGCCTCTTGTTACAAGCTCATGCAGCAATCACAAAATAATAGAATGGCTTGCATGTGCATTCATCTTAATTTGGTTTGTTCTAAATGTGTTTTCTAAAGCAGATTATTTTGATTGATTGCACTTTAATTTGTTATTTACTCAAAATTAGCTGTGGTGTTAGTATGTACATAGGGTACAATAATAGTGGTAATTCTGAAAAGTACTCTTCAGACAGTTCACATTTAAACACAGTTTTTCCTCAGCTAAGTGGAACATTTATGGTTTGAAAGGTACCTCTTCTTCCTCTACTGATGCCATTTTCTACCTTTACAGGCAAAGAAATTTTTCAGAAAAAGTGGCATATGCAGCTGATGATGTAAGTATTTGATGGTGGAATTCAACAGCACATTCATAGATGGTAGAAGAAGAAACAAAAGGGACATGAGAACCATGAGTTTAAAAAACCAAAACAACCAGACCAGGTGCTACTGAGATTTGATTACCCATGGGTGCCATAGCAGGTGGTTTGTGCTATTTTCATCCTGACTCTTTGTAGTGGTAATAGCTTGGAGCTTCTGCCAGATCAGCCATCCTTTAACTGGAGATTGAATGCTTGCAACAGTCAAACTGCTGCTGATTTCCTGCTGTCAGTCCCTTTGAGCCACCTGTACGTGCTGTAGCTATTTCTAAAATTACGTCAGGCTTTTTTCAAATATTACTATTGCAGCACAGCTAATGCATTAGGACAAAAATCTGATACCTCCTGAACCACAGCAGCCTATGTGGTGCTGCAGTCAAGCATGTTAAAGCATCCTGGCTTAGATCCATTGGAGGAAGAATGGTCATTCAGGTTGCAAATGACATTTCAGCATTAACTGAGGCCATTACCAAGATATAAAATTTAAAAAGGCCCAGTAGTGTGAGCTAAGGTCAAAGTATTAACTTGGGTTTTAATTTTCATAGCTGCCATAGTTCTTAGTTGGCTGCTCTCTGTTACATGGTGATGAGCCAAATTCTCTTTTATAGCGTACTGCTTAAAATATTGCTGAAGTGATCTACAATATGTTATGCATTTAAATCTTCCAAATTATAGTTTCATTAGGCAGATCTCACTTGTATAATATGGATAATTATATATATATATATATATATCTGTATCTATATGTATATGTGTGCAATTAGGTAGCTAATGGAGCTCATAAAGAGATGAAGAAAGTAAATATATCAGGAGATAAAAAACATGTAATGGTAGACGTAGTATTCTGGATATCTTGACACATTTATTGTACTATAAAATACTGCAGCCATTTCTGACCTGTTAAATTTTATTGCATAAGGATGAAATAAGGCATATATAGGAATATTTAGGTTTTGGATTATTTCATGTAGATATATGAAGTATTACAGTATTGATATGTTTGCAGGCAAGGCAGTCTTGGCTTACTTATGCCAATTTATTAGTTTTATTTTGTATGAAAGAGTGACCTTCAATATGATAATCTTATGAAATATTTAAGGAATATAAATATAAGCACAGGATTAAGAAATGAAATTTGCAAAATGCTAACTTCCTGGTTTGGAAAGGACAACATAGACTTCAAATGTTTTATTGGTTTGCCTGGACATTTATGTAGTTAAAATACTTTCCAGACCTGAAGTCTTTGTTAGTTTCTTAATATGAATTTATCTTTCTTTAAGAAAAAAATGTTGCAAGAATCCTTACTAAAAGCAGTCAATTTAAACTAATGTTACAAAAGTAAAAGAAAGTAATATTTTATTGCCTGTTTACTTTGCTGTTAACAACTGAAGATGTTATGCTAGTGGCTAGGATAAATGTGCAATTTTCAGATTAAAATATGGGGTTTGACTTGTGTTGAGCTTTTAGTTGCAACACAGTCAAAGATTGTATTTCTGGAAACAAGTTAACCATTTCCCACATAATGATTTAAAGGAAATTTTAGATCAGGGTGAAGGAAGACTGTGTGTGGTAGAGATACTGAGTCTATTAGTTTTGCTTTTTAAATCATGACTGCCTCTCCAGAATTTTTTCCTGAAAATACTTTGTGTGTGGCATAACCAGGCAGTTATTTGCCATGATTGTGTTAGAAAGCAGAGCTGCATTTGAGAACCAGATCCACAGAGACTACATAACTTCCATTTAGTCTCTGAGTGGGTTTTTTTTTTTTGTTTGCTTGTTTAGAAATACATATAATTCTTAAGACGTGTGGTCTTTTCTAACATATTGTTCATCTTGTCTAGAGAAACATTATTCTGATTTTTAAGTCTAAAAAAGGCTTAAGATTTTACTAAGTGTACCAGAAGAGTATTGTATTTCAGTTTTTGAGTTACTTGAAGATTTTTGAAGTTTCCTTTTTGCTGTCCTGTGTATGCTCAGCTCCGCAACATAACATTATCAACTGTCTGAGCTTTTCTTCTGAAGCTTATTGTGCAATAAATGGGGAGAGTGAGTACACAGCACACATCAGGTTGAACCACTCCACACAGAATAGGACACTGAGCAGTGCTGGTATTGTCAATACCTGAGAAAATGAGCAGATGAGGAGGTACTGAATGCACAGACTCTTTCTGGTGGTGACAGCCCAAGGGGGAATGAGAAATATAGGAAATGCAGCCTAAACACAAGAAGAAGCTGTGAGGGTAGTCAAACACTGGCACAGGTTGCCCAGAAAGGTTTTGGATCTCCATCTTTAGAGACATTCAAAGCCTGACTGGACATGACCATTACAAATGCTCATATGAAACTTCTGCCTGTTAACAGTCAATTCTTTTGTTTCTATATTATGCAAATAGAGGTTTTTTTCTCTTATTTCTCACCTTAGAGAAAGCTTGTCTGCAAGTATATTAGATATCTGAATCAGAAATTTATTCTGTCATTCTATATATTTTTCAGATTTTTTTCCTTTTTCCTTCCCCTGGAGCCTGTTGGTTACTGATCCTATTAGAATTTTTGTGTCAGGCCATTTAGTAGCGGTGTTGTACTGAATCTGTACTCAGCTAAATTTGCCAGTACTGGGGTGGGTAACAGCTCATTCTGTACAGTAAGTGTTTTGTCATCATTAGTCTGATAATTATACATTTCTCTTCTCCAAAGAGGCAGAAATACTCATGAACTCAAAGGAAGAAATTTGGTGTTTATTAGCCTTTTGCACACTGGACATACTGTTATGTGATCGTTATTTGCTCAGCTCTTTATAACTTCATTCTGTGGCAATACTTATTTGAGGCCACTAGTTCAGCACTCCAACCCACTTGTCTGAAGCACATTAGGAATTTCAGCACTCCCATCAAATGCAGTAATGTAACCACAGGTTAGTAAGCTAGAAAATATCTTTGAATTGGATGAAGTATTTTGTGTGCTAGAGAGCTTCCACACAATTTGTTGTTTTCTTTTTCTTTGCTTTTCTCAGCAATTTAGCAGCACTGGCTATGAAGAGCAGAACAGCAACAGAATTTGCTAGCTAAGCCACATCAGACTGCTGGGATTTTTGTACTCTGGTAATAGTTTAAAGGGCTGCTTACATATTTGTCAGACTTACAAAGTTACTGTATAACTCATCTGGAAAGTGCATTCCACTAAAAACTCATGGAATTCTACAGATTGTTGTAGTGCAGCTCTTTCTCTTAGTTGAGGACTACCATGTTATTTAATAAAATGTGTATCTTTTACTTAGCTCCAGACAGAGCTATCTATGAAATCAATCTGAAAAGGCACTGTGAAAATTTGCCCAATAACAAAAAAACCTCATTTTTGCAATTTTTTGTGCCGGTAGTGGTAGTTGCGGAGCTTGCGTTTACTTGCCTGTGACTTTCTAGGTACAATAAAAAGTTCAGGTAAAGGTTTGGATCTTTCTCTTGAACTTTAGTGCATGTTTTGTGTTGGTCATTATTTAATAACCTGAATGGGTTTTGAGAGCCTTTCTTATGGGTTTGCAAGTTCACTGCATTATGCATGCTCTAAAGCCTCATGAATTGGTGACTTCTGCTTGGACTTCCTGGTCTTTAAAGCTGTCAGCTGATGCATTAAGATTGATGGATATTTGGTTTTGTGTGTGCCTCTGATATTAACTATAGTTAATTTACTCTTTTCTCTTAGGAAACTGTCCTTGTCAAGTGTAGCCGTCCTGGTCATGCCTCAGTAAACAAGACTTTTCAGTTTGAGAGGTGAGTAGTCCTGTGTAACAAATGGAAATCTTAATTGCTGGAAGATTTGTGAAGACTAATATTTTTAGTAGACATTAGCTAGAGGATAATGCTCTTTTTGGTTGGGATTTTTGAGTAGGGTAGGCAAGAGGAAAATTCTTGGGGTTTTTTTAGTGTGATAATTATGTTCTTCTCAGGACAGAATAATGCATTTCAGAGAATGGATAACAGTCTTCCCTCTCAGTAAAGACTACTGATAGGGCTGAGTTTGAAACCTTTATAGAGACTTGACTCTTTTCACAACATGAATAGCTGTCCTGGTCCTTGCAACATGTTGCAATGTAGCAGAATGTTTTAAAGGTAAGGAAGCCTTGTTTGCCTTCCAGTACTTAGAGGGAGCTCTTAAGAAAATGGGGCCAAACTTTTTAGTAAGGCCTGTTGCAATAGGAACAGGATTAGTAGTGGATTTAAACTAAAAGAGGGTTAATTGAGACTAGATATAAGGAAGAATATTTTCACAATGAATGTGGTGAAAAGCTGGAATAGGTTTCCTAAAGAGGGACTAGATATCAGATTCCTGGAAACATCTGAGGTCAGGTGATATGGGACTCTGAGCAACTGATCTAGTTGATGTCCCTGCTCATTGCAGGGGGATTGGACTAGGTGACCTTTAGAGGTTCCTTAAAACCCAGACAATTCAATGGTTCTATGAATTGAGGTGGATTGCAAGATTTCAGTATTAGACATAGAGCATGACTCCAGCAGAAACTGGACTGAGCACTTGTACGAGTTGATGTTCAAACAGCCTGACCAGAGGCAGGAAGGAAGAGCACTGGCATGGGAATCAGTGCTCCCCGAGGGAAAGGCTACAGTGGGACTACTTTCCATATAAGATGCTCAAAAATCCACACAGATGAATTGGATTTTGAATGCACCATTTGTGAGGTGCATTCAAAATTTAATGGGACACTAGAGTCACTACCAGTCTCAGTGACACAGAGAACTGCTGGGAGTCAGGCTGAAGGGTGCCTTCTGTTCTGTCAAAATAGTGCTGACTTGGACCTCTGAAAACAGGAATGAAGAGTGAATAATACAATGAGAACTCTGTAAATGACAAAATACAAAATTTTACCCCAATGCCTCTTTCTAATGCAAACTTTGAATCTGTATATTGCAATGACTCAGGAGGCTGTCTACCCTGAACCATGATGGAAAACCTTCTGGAAACAGAATACAGGAGGACAGTTTCATGCTTCCTTGCTTGAAGGCAAAATTTGATTTAAAGTCAGATGTATCCAGCATGAATTATCTGTCCTGGTTTAAACTTAATGTCTGAGCATGTTCAGCTGAAATTCCTGTAGGTTTGCTAACCATTGTTAGTCATTTACCCTTTCCTCAAGGCATTCTTTTAAAGTGCTGCAGTTTTCTACTCACAGGAGAATGGGGACTGCTGTCATGCAGGCCACCAAGCACCTGAAAAATCCTGAGATAATGCAGATCTTGGGGAAGCTTTACTGATCCCACAGGACTTCTTTGATATAGGACTTCTTTGATTCAAGGCATGTGAGCTCTCTTAGGGTACATGGCCCCCTCAGATGCTGCTAAGCTACTCAAAGTAATTCCTTTCACTCTTCAGCTGTACCTAACCCAGCCATACCAGTTGAAGTAAACATAGAATAATGCTGGAATTAACTCTGTAGAGCAGCCCAGTTAATGGTATTGACCCACTACTCCAGAGGTGCTGTGATTCTGGAAATGTGGTGTAGATCCTGGTAATCAGGAAAAGGGTTAAAAAATGTAAATCCCCCAAAGAATGCAGCTCTCCAGGAATGTTTTTTTAGTGTCCCAGTACAGCTATTTTTTATAAACAGAAAAGCATATGTTTCTTATGAACTCTAGAATGTTTATTTTTTTAGCAATGTTTTATGGAACTAATAAATGTCAAAATATTTGATTTCAGCTCAGGAAGAAAATTCCAGCTTTCAACATGTTATGCTTTTATAATTTTATTGGCAAATCAGTTAGCAAAATAAAAAGGAAGCTCAGAATTTTCAATGTGAAATTCACATTAATCAGTGCACAGGGACAAATCTATCATTTGGGTAAAAATACATGGGGTTTTAGAAAGAGATTCTTTGGATTTGCAGCATCTTTCATGGTTTCAGATAGCTAATGAAGTGGGTGTCCATGCTTCAGCCAAGGCTGTGGTTACAGTGTAGCATAAACTAGTTCAAGACTACTTTAAACCACTTTTTTTCAGTATGGATAGCATTTGAACCACAGCAGCTAAGTAGTGGCAGTAAAACCCCTTTAGGAAGTCAAGTAAATATTTGAGTAGTTACTGTAACGTGGAATCACGTGCCTTTCCTGGGATCAGCTACCGGAGCCTGACCTTGCCATAGCTGTACTGACCCCAGCTGTGGCTGTCCTTGGATGAAATGGCCTCAAGCTGCACTAGGGCTTAGGTGTGTTCCAGCCTCTGCTCAGGGTGGACATCAAGGAGATTTTCTGCACAGAAAGGGTGCTTCAGCTCTGGAACAGGCTGCCCAGGGAGGGGGTGGAACACACATCCCTGGAAGCGTTCAAGAAACAACTGGATGAGGCACCTGCTGGGTTAGGTGACAAGGTGGCGTTCAGTTAAAGGTTGGACTTGATGGCTTTGGAGGTCTTTTCCAAGCTAATTGATTCTGTGATTCTACTTGGCTGTGCAAATGAACTGCTAAGACTGATTGATTCTAGCCTGGGTTGTGGCCAGTAGCAATGTGTTTGCTTTCTTAGGCAACAAAAGTCATCAGCTGTGAATGTTTTAATCTTTAAAATGCCTTTCTTAGCATTTTCTCTTTTTTTAAAATTTACATAGTAGCTCTGAGATGTTTTGATGTGCACAGAAAAAATATTTCAACACATACTGAGTTAGAGACCTAGGTGGTTAAGATGGAGAACTGGATGCTAATGAATATTTCATCAATTGCAGATGATAGATGAAGCAGAGAAAAGTGTTTGGAAGTGCTTTTGCTCTTCTATATTGACCTTGCAGATTGGATGTGCAAAGTTTACTGAAGCATATGCTCATGTGCATGCAAAGCAGGGACAGAGTATTCAGTGCCTGTGTCCTCCTGGTCTGAACTGTGCCACATCCCTGCATATTTGTTGGTTTCTCAGTGCACTATGATGGCACATCAGTGGAATGGCAATACAAGCAGTATTTGTCTATCAAGCCAGACAAGTGCTCCTTCCCTGATTAAAGAGAGTACATATTCCAGCAACTTACAATTAGTCTGTGGAACACATTGCCACAGGATGTTGCTCTGGGCCAAGAATTTAGCAAGATGCAGAAAGAAACTGAATGCTAATTCTAATAATATTTTTTTTGAAGCAGAGATTCAACTCATATTTCAGTTTTGAGGCCAGTATACAGCTTTTAAGGATTAGGATGAAACACAGAGATGAATTATTGTGTCGCTGACAACCAAATTGTTTCTTGCTCCTTTCTCTGGCTGTTGTCAGGAAAAATGCTGAGTTCAATGCATTGGCTCCAATTCTGTATCTGTTTATCAGTGATCCCTCTGTATAAACTTATTTATGGAGAGCATGAATACAAAAACTCTATTTGTGCAGTCTATAGACTGTACCAGACAGATCATGGTCAGATATACAAAGAGGCTTGAGTAAATGCTGAAGAGCACACTTTGTCTTTATTCAGTTAACCCTGTAGTATCCTGTACAATCTGTGGAATACTGTTAACTGAAGTGTACTGCTGTACTGTATACATAGAGGAGTGACTACACTTTGTAACATTTGCTGCTACCAAAATTCCTGTTTCTAATTAGCCATTTTGCTGTGAGCTATAAAGAGCATATATCACGTATTGGAAAACAGAGCTAGACAAAAAAAAAATCACCACAGAAAGATACCAGAAAAGGAAACTTTTTCAAAAGATAAACATTCATACCTCAAATATTTAACTGTGGGTAAAGACATTCATGTTTTAGATTCTGTTCATCTTGTATAAACAATGGGTGCTGCAGGCTGTAATCTTGGGGAGGATACATTTTTGGTGTGCTACAGAAGAAATGAATGAGTTAGGATATCCATGTTTTATGATCAGAATTTCCTCTCTCTGATGATTTCCTATTTTCAGGTCTTGATTTTATGTTGTACAGACCTGAGAGGATTGGAAGGAAGATTTCTTCGAAGATAACTATTGGGTTTTTTTCCTCTTTGCATTCAAAAAACATATGGAGCTGTTTCAGACATCACTGTATTGGCCCACATATTGAAATGTCATTGCTCTTTTCTAAGAGGTAGAATAACTCATGCAATTTAATTGTCTTCCATTCTGTTTAAAAAGGTCTGCACTCCACCTCATTATGTAAAAGAAAGTCTAGAAGTGTTGATTTCAGAGTAGGTAGTTCATCAGGGCTGGGGATGGAAACACCTTAGGCTGATATCGCCCACAAAGATAGTGCATCCTTAAACATTACCCTCAGGAGCATTCTGATTTCTGCTGTGCCTCTGAGTCTTCTGAGACAAGTCCTCAGCAAGTCTGCAGTCTCTGTGCTTCTTGTGCTTCTTTCCTACCCCCCACCACGTCCCACCAAACTTCACCCGCATCCATGGGCCAGTACAACCAGGCCACTGTCTTCCATAAACTGATACAAAGGAATCCCAGGCAGCAGGGATATTTCACATTCTAGTAGGTGTGGAAAAGTTACAGGGATCCAGTACAGCCTAAAAAAAGACTGAGTGCCAGAGGGGCAGGCAGGAGGTTTAGGATGAGTTCAATCCACGAGGGTACACCTATGTGTTGTTCTCCCCAGAACGCACAACAGCTGCTCCCAAAATGTGAGTGAGGACTTTGGAGTTCAAATTTTCAGTTCTGTGTCACAGAAATGTCAGCAGGTCCCAGATTATATGTCACTGGCCTAGAGTTTCTGTGGTCTGTGTTCTTGTGACAACATTTATATTTTTCTTTGGTTAATCATTGCACTTTGTTCCTCAGAGTTTACAATGATTTGGAGTCTCAAGATGCAGTATTTGCAGATGTGGCCCCTTTGCTAACATCTCTCCTGGATGGGTAAGTTAAAAGGTTGCAGTAAGAAAGCTAAAGCACAATAATCTACTGAAATCTATCAATTAAAAAAATACTTAATAATGGTGATCTAGTCAAGTTTTATGGCTTTTCAGTTCCATTTTCCTGTTTTCTTTCTACTCAGCACCAAGTGAATGCTGTTTCTCTGTAGAAACAGTAAAAATAGGGATTACAAAATTTAGCAGAGCAGACAAATTTGTAAAAATATAAAAAAATCCCAGTTTTTTCCTCTGATCTGCTTCTGTCAAACTGATGCTTCGATTGGAAGATGTTGTATTATTTCTTTGTGTTCTTTATGTTATATTTTATAACTTTTCCAGCTGCAGACATTGTATGATACATCTTTTCCAACAGTGTGTTCACTGTGAACATTGTGTGCAATGTGAAAGGCCTGCCAGGGCCACTCTGTTCTGGTTTTGTGTCCAGCACAGCCCATAGGAGGTGGTGCAATTGATTCCTGGTTGAACCAGAACTGAGCATTCTCAGTCATTGTACTGCTCCTTCAGGCACTGGGGTAAAACAGAATTCTGGTTTGAATATAAAACTGATCAGTAACAAGCACTAACAAATACATGGAATTACTTCTAGCTACTGAAGCTCATGAAGTGTGATTTTTCATAACTACTGAGCCAACTTAAACTACTCTTGCAAAGAGGCTTTGATGTGCATATTGTTATAATCCTTGAGGCTTAAGCTGAGTTTTATACATAACTTTCTGCTCCTTTTTTCATCCCTGTTCCAATACCACTTAATTATATGGTAGGGCTGTCATGGACCTTTCACTCCCTGGAGAGGAAAATACAGTCCCTTTCTATTCACAGTTGAACAGTGGGAATCCTTGTTCCCAGCAGCCTGCACACTGAAGTTTCCAAGTTCCTTTTGTTAAAAGCATCCTAGAAGAGGTATCTAAAGATACTGTGAATATTGGGAATACCATATGCCACTGAGAGGCCCCCAAAGGCTCCCTGGCTGAGGGAAGTCATAGATTGCATTATTCTTGTTTACCAGTGATGAGTAACCACAGTTTCTTTAGCTGACCAACCTAGGGACCACTATGTTGTAGGCGTTTAAAGAAGTCTTAATACTACTGCTTTCTCTCCCTACTTTTCCTTTTGCAATGATCATAATTTTGCCTTGGTTCAACAGGTCCTTTAAGTGTCTTCAGACACATCTGATCTGTACTTTGATCTGCTGTACTTCCCACTTACTAATTTTTACATGGGGAGAATCCTGTCCTAAAAGCTAAGATTTTGCATTCAGTTAGGAAATGTTCTGTTATTGAAAACAATAGACCTGTCTTGTTCTTCCAGAAGTGCTGTTTAAACAGAAGCAGATTCTCAGGAAAGGCGAGTCTGTGCATATGAGCACAGCAGCCTTCCCACTGTAAATGGGAAACAGACATAGTCTGAACCTTGAACCTCTTTGCTCCTCCTGATTGTTTTAGTCTGGGTTCCAAAGTGGTCTGTAACAACTTTTAGCTCGAGTAGAAGGGAGTGTTCACTCCTTTTCCATACTTTTTCTGTTTTTCTTTCTTAATGGATTGTTTCATTTTTCAGTACAAATATACAGGAAGAAAAGATTGTTCCATTTGTAAACCAGACAAAGTATAGCAGGCTTTAAAGTTTACCATTAGCCATACAGGGTCAACAGTGGAGTAAGATAACTTCTTTTCTTTACAGCATTGAAGAATCCAACTTGTTTATTTTACAAATGAACTTCTCCTCCTTTCATTTCCTTTAACAGTGTTTTCTCCTAGGGGTAACTTTGCTGGAGTGAACAGCCACGCTCTTTTCAGGAGAGAAGTGCTACAAAATTATTGGTATTTTAGCTTGAAAATAAGAACTTTTCTAAAGAAGACTATAACAGTTACATATTATAATAAAGTGGAGAAGGAAAAATACCAGGGCACATAGGTGAATCATAGTAAAAAATCTTCAGATTTCTCTATTTGAAAGCTTTATGCTGGAGCTAGAGCTCCAATGAAGTAAACTATAATAAATAACTACTATATAGATAAACATAAAGTAATCTGCTGCTTGTCCTATTGTTGAATCCCCCAACAATTCATTATCTCCTGTACCTGCTTAGATACAATACTGCTTTGGCCAGTTTTGGGTCATTTAGGCTGACTGAAACACTGTTTTGGCTTTGGCAGAGAAGTTACCACTGATTGATATATGACTTGCACCCTGTCTTCAATGTTCCAATCCTCTGCCCACTTAACTTCTAATCATATCATTTGTATCTTGTCAGAACTATTTTGTCCATCATGCATACTGTCTTATAACTAGCAGCAATTAAGGAAAATTTAAACAGCTGGACTATGGGAAAGTCCTTTAGGAGAGACTTCTAAGAAGACTAATTCTGTTTTTCCTAAGGAAAAACATCTGGCTCCTTTTTTGGTTCCAAAGATCTGTTTAATTTTGAAACAGGGCTAGAAGTCTCAGTAAGTTATAGGCTGGCCAGGCAGTACGCATGAGGAGTGGAACTGTGAAAATTACTCATGGTTAGTCTAGCTAAAAACTACCAAAATTAGTGTGAGCTTTTCTACTGATTTATGTCAGCAGTGAATATTTCAAGAAATCCCTCATTTCAGATCTACAGCCCTGATTGCTGTCACATTTAATTTTACTGTAGTGCTCTTTGTTTTCAATTACAGTTATATCATCTCCTTTACTTCATCAAATATATGACTAGACTCTTATTTTATACTCTGCAGTGCATGCTAAAATCTGGAGGGACCTTACTAAAGATTCACTGACTGCAACTTTGACTTCACATTCCCAGGAAGGGTACCCAAGTATTTTCCATGTGGCTTATCAGCCCACATCTCTTTCCAACAAGTGAATGCTTTCAAAATAATCCTCCTGAATTAATTGCTTCTAGGCATGCTTAATAAGCATGTAAGTATTTCATGACTTGAAACCATACATTTAAAACAATTAGATGAGGGGTGTTCATTCAAATATGCTGGCATATGCTTGAAACTACATTTTTGATATGAGGAAAAGCATCAGATAATCAAAAGCAGCTGTTTCAGGTCTGCCCACAGAGGAGGTAGCTTAGGCAGTGAAATTTTATTCCCTGGCAGAAAAGGAGCAAGCCCATTCTTGCAACTCTTGCAGAGCAGAAGTTTCTGAAAACTGTGAAGCACTTCTTGTGTATGAAGGTTGTGCTAATGTCGTATCTCTGAACAAACAGGATAGTCCAGGGATAGAGCAGTCCTGTCAGCATAAATGCACATCTTCCAGGGCTTTGGCTGGCACAGTACTGTGGTCAACATCCAGCTTCTGGCAGGAGCAGCAGAGCAGGAACAGCCAAGGAGGGGCAAAACTTCAGATGCACAGCACAGCGTCGGTCCTCCATACAGAGGAGTACTGTGGCTGGATGCATCTGTATCCACCCACTTATTTTGCTTAAGATGTTGACTTTGATCTGATTGTGTTAGTAACACACTTTCCAGATAGGATACATACATTTCAGTTCACATCCCTGTGGCACAGACATCCACAACAGTGCTCACAGCTGTGAACAATTCTTTTTCTATTATTCTCAATGCAAGAGGCATTTTCAGAGTTCTGTTCAATAGACATATTTACTTGTCTGCTTCAGAAGATGATGTTTCATAGGTGCTTGTTCCTCTGTACTGATATTGTACATTTTCATTTTCTACTTGTCCTTATCAGAGCAGTTCCTGCCACCTTTGTTCCAGAATAGTCATTGTGTGCATGCTCATTCTCAACTGGTGCTCTTGGTTTAAAATTTGTGCCTCCTATTCCTAGGGCTGTCTTCTCTGAGGGCTATGACTGATGAGCCTGCCTGAAAAAGGCTATGAGAGATGAAGAGTCCCCAGCTGTTAGGACACAAGTGCAGTGGTTTGCAGCACAGCACTATTACCAAATCAAGCCCAGAAATGGTTTACTTTAAAATGCTGTACTGTAAGCTGCAGTGGTTCAGGAGCTGGTTAAAAAGCAGCTCATTAGTGCAAAAGCTGAAAGTTGAGCAGGCAAGGAGGTCTAACAGCGTCAATCATTCCAAGCTAAGGATCCTTTAAACTTCTACTTAAAAGCTTCCCTTCAACTCTGCTTAAAAATTAAAATCTATTTAGGTGATGTTATGAACAGTAATTACTGTCAGACTTTGAGATCTGCAGAAAGAAATCAGGGCAGTGCTTTTATTTTCTTGTTTGTATTCCCATATTGTTTGGAGTTTGACTTGCCACCTAACAGAGACATTTGATAATGGTAAAATCAATTACAGCACTTCTATTTTTCAGGTACAATGTGTGTATCATGGCTTATGGGCAAACTGGAAGTGGGAAGACATACACAATGTTGGGACCACAGTTAGAGGGGAACTTAGCATTTGCCATAGAAGAGGAATCAGAACTTGGAATTATTCCCCGAGCTGCCCAAGAAGTGTTCAGGTAAAAACGAAGTAAAGGCTTGCCATCAGAGGCAGTCACTTTAAACTGTATGGAAAGGATGAAATAATGTTTGTAGTGTATTCATCATTACAGATTTCAGCTTCAAAATGGTTGATATTCATAGCTTCTCTGACCACCATTTTATACTTGAGGTTTCATATAGATTTCTAGTCTCTCTCCTGCTTAATCCAACTTTCTAATACAATAAGATTATGCAGTTTTACTGTGTGTTATCTGTCCATCTGGCTTTCAGACTCTAATTAAACTTCTGAAATGTTTCCACCATAGTTGTGGGAGTCCAAAAGATAATTAAGTTCTGAAAAGTTCTGTGAAAATTGACAACTGGAATAGATGAAGAGGATTCAGATTAGAACCCAGTCCCAAGGAAGAAGGATAGTAGAATTTTAAACTACAATCTGTTCTTGTTTTAAGAGTTCTTAGATTTTTTCAATTGAACCTAACATAGGATTGAACTAATATGCTGCTATGTATAGTAGAAGAGCCATTAGAAGTTTTTCCAGCTAAGCCTGTTTGTTTTGGAGAAGGGTATAAACTAAATCAAAGAACCAATTTTGTATGAGAATAACTGTCTAATAGTAAATACTCTCCTGAAGAGAGAAGCCCTTAATTTATGGATTTTCTCAGGCTGCGAACAGATAACTTCTTCCAGATATAGTTTCCCATATCTGTTCATTGCTTGCACTCTGCCAGATTTTATACTCTGAGCTCTGAGTGCAGAAACTGCCAGCAGAGAAATGGTATTAAAAAAAATCCTGAGATGGGAGGCTAGTGGAAAAAAACAAGCTGGCACAGCTGTTTGGAAAACTAAATTCTATTTACTTCCTCAAGTATAAATAAACTGTATATTCTGATTCTTCAAGTTAACATTAGCATATGGATGAGGCAATTCCAAGGCTGCAGATACTTAGTAAATGCTTTTATCAGATTGTAATTATATTAAAATTAAAGAATAGATCTCTATGTACAGATTGTTCTTTTGAGGTTTGACTTCAACATTTCTGGACTTTTTTCTTCAATTTTCTTTTTTCTCTTTTTTTAATTTGCCAGGCTTATTTCAGAAAAGCCACCAGGAAGTTACTGGGTTGAGGTTTCTGTTGTAGAAGTGTATAATAATGAAATTTTTGATCTTCTGGCCAAAGACACTTGTGGAAAAGTGTTTGGCGTCAAGCGTGATGTTGTCACCACCAGAGAAGGGAAGAGTGATGTGCCATTGCTGACGCACGAGTGAGTACAGAGCTTGCTCCTACCATGCAAACGCTATCTGGTGTTAACACTGTGTAGAGCTGTCACAAAACTGCATTTTAGGCACCAGATTGCTTCTAAACAATGAGTCCTTACCATATGCAAAAAACAGTTCTGTTTCTGTTAGCCCAGTCTATTAGACTGCAGTTGGCTGCAAATGTCAAAATAGTTCCAGAAATAAATGTAGTTACTTTGAGTTATACTCCTGTGCTGAGTTCCTTCCACTCAGAATGCCTGAAGATTGCCACATATGTTGTTGTTGCTAGATATATGGCATCTTGTCAGCTGTCGAAAAAGAAGGGATAATCTTGGCACAAAGCACTTTCCATTCGGTCTCATTGAATTATAAAATTTACAGATTATAATCTAAATTTATGTACCAGTTGCAAATAATTAAGCAGCTGTATGGTGTTAGCTTTCCCCTCATGCATTGGAGTTACAAAAAATTAGAATAAGGTTTTAAGTGATCTTTTAATACAAATACCCATCTTAATATTACATAATGTTCTGTTTTCATAACTGAAGGTGTTAAAGCTGGAATTGTTATGTTGGCATTTGAACTGGTAGGTCTTGAAAATCAAGGTTCTTCTGACTAAAAGCTAAGCAGCAAAGCTTCTCACCATCCACTTGTAAGATGTCCCTCCCCAGCATTGGTGTATGCCAGGTTTGATCCTTATTTACACAACTGGACAGTGTAGGGAGAGCTAGGGTATTTAAGGCTACAGCTATGCTTACTTTAATGCCTTCTTTTACTTAATAAGCATTATGAAGATTTGTTCTAGTACTCATGGGAATGATTCTTGGCATTATGTAAGTGTGGCATACAAAGCAAATGTACAGTGCTTTCTTGTTATATATAAAAAACTTACCTTGGGTAATTAGATGTTAAAAATCATATGTTCATAAAATTTCATCCATTAAGAAGAGGGAATCTGTTTCAGATGCTTCAATTTAGTAATGGCTGTGTCATTTATCATAGAATGTCCTGAGTGAGAAGGGGCCCACAAGATCATTGAGTCCAACTCCTGGCCCTGCACAGGACATCCCCAAGAATCCCATTCTAGTACCTAGTCACCCTCTGGGTGAAGAATCTGTTCCTAATATCCAATGTAAACCTCCCCTGACACCTGCTGGTTGTTCCCTCAGGTCATCAGGGAGAAGAGGCTGATTCCTGCCCCTCTGCTTCCCCTCACAAGGAAGTTGTAACTGCAATGAGGTCTCACCTCAGTCTCCTCTTCTCCAGGCTGAACAGACCAAGTCACCTCAGCTTCTGCTTATCTGGCTTCCTTTCTGGGCCTTTCACAATTTTTGTGGCCTTTCTTTGGGCCTTACATAGTAGTATCAACATTAGCTAGAAAAAAAAAAATTAGAATAAGCAGTACTAGTGGCACCAGAGAGGTGATGGTACTCAGTGGAATTAAACTGGACATCTCTCTGTGAGCACCCAGCATGAGAACAGATTCCAGAAAGGAGCATGTGCATTATGGAGATGTCACATAAAGAAGTGTCCTGCTCCTTAAGTAAATAATGTTTGTGAAAAGAAACATCTTGCTCTATTGAAATGTTTAGAAAAGTATTAGTGTTTTCTATGTTTCTGAGGAAATGTGATGTTTTTCTTTGCTTCTCTATAATAATTCTTGTCATGGTCTAATCTCTGCTTTTCCAAGGGGAATTAGCAGTCAGATATGAAATGCATCCCATGCCAATTAAATAAAATGCACCATCAGTGGAGATAATTTTGTCCTGTGGGACTTAGTCACATAAGCAGACCAGTAGTTTGTTTATGTGTATTTAATGCTATTCCCAGCAAGCCTTGATAAAAATACAAGAATGTACTGGAGGATTGTGCAAATGTACTTTTATTCTACCTAGTGATACACATTTATTGATTTGTACTTTCTACCAATTTAATTGCTCATAGAAAAGTAGGAGCCCAGAGAAATTGTCAAGTAGTTTTCTTCACTGTAGGAGCTATATAACTCTCTTTCTGTGAAATAATAAGCACTGCAATATTCTCAGAAGGATTAACATTTGAATCTGGGGTTTGCCTGCTCTTTGGTCTTAAGGTTAAATACAATTTCCATAGAAATTCTGCAAGCTTGATTGCACTCTGCATGCTCCATAAGAACATGGAATGAATGAAAAGTGACTGGAGCTTAAAGTGATGAATCCTTTTGCCCTTTCTGTCTGTATTATGCTGACTACTGGGTTTCTCTATGTCTCTATTCTTGTATTTCCCAACTGTGACTCTACTCCAACTTTTAGTATCTAGTTAAGGCTCTGCTGTCAAGGGAATGAAAAACTCCAGAAGATGCTGGGAGCAGAACTCAACCTATGTGTGCTGAATCTTTCTTGGAGGAAGAGCTCATCTTTTTCCTTTGACTAGACAGGAAAGGAGCCATATGACTTAGATAGTGAAGATGGGTGCATGTAGTGTGGGCATGCTGGGAGTTGAACTTTCCCTGTTTCATCAAAACCTCCAAGTAGTTTTTAATTAAGGTATTTCAGTAACTAAGATGCTGGCCTGGCATAATTTTATTCCTGAAAAATGCCTGTTCCACTTCCCAAGGGAACTTTGCATAGTTAGTGGGTGACCCATCTCTTTTCATAGGTTTTGGGAAAGGGAGAGGTGAGAAGCAGTGGGACTCGTGCCACAGAGACAAAAAAAAAAAAGAAGCTGCAATAAGGTTTTGTTTGTCCCTCTAGTTAATAAAATGGCTGCCCTGTTTATTTCTGTAAATTTTAATTTATGGCAAAGGAACCTGGTGCCTTGAACTAAAACTCTTAAAAAGCCACTTATCTCAATCAGTTAATACGAAATTCTAATGCAAACATAAATAAAAATACGGACTTGTATCTCAATTACAATGCAAGCAGTGAAAAAAGTCCAATTCATAAACACATTATATTAATAATTACATAGGTTAATAAGAAAGAACAAACCCAAACAAAGTAAAGGAATCATTGAATGAGGCCACCCAGCTGCCTGAAATCTAAAGTAAACAGCTGCTGCTTTGAATAAAAACACATCCTCATTTATGATAATATTTCATCTAGAATATATTGGCCGGCTGGGTCTCATTGGCCTCTCCATATATTCAATAAAGTACAGTAGTCTCTTTCCTGCTAACATGTTCATCTTACTGAATCATGAAAGCCTCAGTCTCTTTCTTCTTTTATAGCTTGGTTGACTTTGGAGAACTTTCAGCATCAAATTTTTAATGTAACCACAACAGGGCTTCTCTTTGTAGAATCCGGTCCTGGAACGTGCAGCACATAAGGCTGGATGGAGTCGTAGAGATTACACTAAAATATTATTTCTGTCAGTCCTGTGGGGGAGCTACTGTGCCAAGCTTACCACACTGGGCTGAGGGTGCTGCTTGTCTTCAAAGCCAGCTGCAACTTCCCAGCCATAGGTGACCAGCACTGACAGCACACCCTGAGCCCTGTCTTCCTTGGCAAATGCAGGGATGGGGCAGCAGCTTGCAGAATCCAACAGCCTGGTCCTGCATCCTAGCCAAGGCTGCTTCCCCCTCGGGCCTTCCAGTCCTGGCTGACTAGCCACTGGAAGATGCAGTTCAAGGCCTGGGAAGGCAGGATGCGTGCCTCCTTGGATGTGAGGCAATAGTCAGGTCACTCCAGTGTAAGGCTCTGACTGTAGGAACTGGAGCCACTGGTTCTCTGCTGGTACCAGGTCAAACAAGCAGGAGGCATCCCCAGTGGCTGCCCAGAGGTAGAGGTGTCACCGTGGAGGCTGGCATGCGTGGCTCAGGATTGATAGGGGAAGTCTATAGTGATTGTTTACCTCGTGCAGGCCTGGATACACAGGGAACTGAGTTTAGCTGGCTGCTTCTCCTAAGTGCCTATAGATATGGTGTGGCCAAATGCTTTTCTGTGCTTCAGATGCCCTTGCTTTGTTTTTTTAAAGAAATTGTTTTAGTTGAGTATAGTTTGTTTTCTTTTGTTCTTCTGTCTCTAAACTCTTCAAGTATGGCTCTTAGCATAAAATAAGTTTGTGCCTGGTGTGACTTTTACTGAAATCAGCCAAATCTAAGTCATAAAGACCTTGCCTTTTATCACATGCTAGCTGCTGCTGACTGCAGCGTTGTGGAACCAAGCCTGTGGCCTGTCATAAGTGTTATTAATAGTTGTGCTGTTACAGAGCATTCAGTGACCAGGCTATGATACACAGTCATCATTTATACCCCCACCTAAAAACAACTGTTTAGGTGTTCTACCTTCAATGATTATTGAAGAAGGCAACAAGTGAAAGAAAAGGGTAGGCAGTCTTATCTCATTTCTTTTAAACATTGCAAACATAGGGAAAATCATAGTGGGTTTTTTCTTTACCTAACCAATTTATTTCACTGTCTGTGTTTATTTCACTGTGTGTGCTAGGTCTTTGCCCTTGGATTGGTCATATTTGCAGTACTTCTTTTAACAGGAAAAGAAAAAATATAGTATGAGATAAATGGTCTATAGAAATTCATATCTATTTATTCTGATGATGTGCTCATTGAACAGTGGAATCCCTGGACTTTTTTCCAGGGATTCTGGATTTAATTCCAAATGTAAAATATTACTTCCAGAGGCACAGAGAAATTTTGGGGGCTTTTGTCTAATTCTGTACCTAAGAAAATGAGCTATCTCAGCATAAACTGGAGAAATCTACTTCTGTAAGACCAGAGATTCCAGCAATGTCTAAACCTGTGTCTTTTCTTCCAAAGTGTGGAGATATAGAAATGTCTGTTGCTTCAAGAGCTGAGCTATAGTACCTCTGGACCTGCAAGGCTAGCAGGCCACTTCTGCAGCACTTTCAGGACTGCATCACAGCTTTTGGCTTGAATTTTCATCTTTATCCCACCTGAAAAAATCTGTTTGTGCGGCTCAAAACTGAGAGTAGTATAAGGAGAAGAGCAGGGAAATGGAAATGCTGAGGTTCTCATTCAAGTTGTCAGCTTTCTTGTGTGATTTTTTCCTGCAAGTCAGTTAAATATCCTTTCTGTTTCTTTACTTCTTAGGACTGTTGAAAATGTATCTGAATTTTTGCATCTAGTCAACAAAGGCCTACAGCTGAGAGTCACGCACCCAACACTGGTGCATGCTCATTCCTCTCGCTCTCATCTGGTAGTGACATTGACCATAACCACAGTTGTCTTTGGAGATAACTTTGGTAAGTAGGATGTTACTAAGATACATCTGGAGCCAGTTGTTTTTATAAAAACAGTTTGTGGACTGGGAGGTTTTCATATTGCTTTTTCTTCCTTTTTCCAATGTTTGATACATGCCCTCAGTTCTTTTCCATTTTTCTAACTTCTACATTCCTTCTTAAATAACAGACCATTTTCATGTTTGTAGCACTTTTCTTTATGTCTTGACTTCCAGAGTTGTTGAAGTTTTATTGCATGAGGTAACTAATGAATAAGTGTTATCAGAAAGTCATAAGATAAGGTATAAGATAGTAAAGATCTTGATAAGGTACATACTCAAATAAAGTAGTTAAATCACTTAGAATGAATAATTACATGTCATAGAAAGTTTGTGGTTAAGCTAACCATACATTTTAGGGATCATCATATGCTTTTGGTTGAGAAAGAATTAAATTTATTTACTCTTTGCCTTGCAAAAATGCCCTTTAAATTCAGAATCTTTTGAACTGTTAATAATAGGCCACTGTATGAAAAGACAAAATACTTGTCCTATTTACTATGGCAACATTGATATTTCTGCTTTCCACTACCATACCAAGACTTACCAGTTTATTGGTTGAGGAACAACTTTCTTTTGGGGCTCTTGAGGTAACTTTGTTTTCTTTTGCTCATGTTATAATTAGGCTCTCTGCTTGCAGTGCTGTGGTCCATCTCCTTCATATTCTGCAACAACAATATGATTTTAGAAAGTGGGAAATATTTAACATTTTTTTCCTTAGACTGCTATCAGAAATTAAACCAGAAAAAAAAGCAGAACAAACAGTGCCCTCTCTTACCTGTGGGCCTTGCCAAAAGACACAGTTAATTTATAAGCTGCAGCTCCAGCATTCCCGATGTTAACTCTAGTCAGCTTCAGATTCTTGTCAATTCGACTGATGGTACTTTTTGAAACTCAGGGCTTGCACCATTAGCACAGCAGCCATCTTGTCTGGTCCATAATCCCCTTTGCCACTTCTAATTGCAGCCACCCCACTGTGCCATGTTGCCTGGCAGCAAAGCTCTGCAGAAATGGCTAATTGTTGTTGAATGCAGACTCTGGCTTTTGACTCACAGCACGTGGGTGAAGATGTGCACTGTAAGGGAACAGAGAGAGCACCACGGCACCTGGGACCTCACTGCAGCAGTGTGGCTTGTTTAAAAGGAAAGGATCCTGATTTAAAAGCCAGATGCCATTGTCAAATACCTCAATGTCAGATACCTTAGTCACTAAAGAAAAAGTTGTCAAGTCTGTGATGAACTCTGCACTTAAAGCCAAGGTTGACAAGCCAGCACTTTTTCAGGTTTGATTAAAGTATTTTAGCATTTTGATCAGTATTATCTGTTGTTTGAGGAGAGCTGTTTTTTAATTTCATTGTCTAAAACTGAAGAGGAGTGGGAACACTTAGTTTGACACTGTATGGCCTGAAGCCATTTATTCTGTGTAAGCCAACACAGCTGCTCTGCCTACACTGTGAAGATCTGGCTCAGGCTTAGCAGCAGCCTACTTGGAGAAGTACAGACCTCTGTAAGGCAAGTCAGTCTGCTCCTTAGTCAAGTTTTGCAGTTGGAAACTTTCTACTATTCCAACTAGAACTCTGTAAACACCCAAGGAGGTCTGTTGTCTCTATGACCTGTAGCAGAATATGTGCCTTTTATTCTTTTGTTTTTTCAGAGAGAGAAAGAGATAGATGAAAACCAAAACACTAAGAGAAAAAAACAAACTACTTTGGGAAATCCATTTTGCATATATTCCTGCTAAGCTAATGTGAAAGCAGCTTTCCCAGACAGTATTTGTCTTCCTTCCCAGCAAATAGAGAAAGCCAGAGGCTTCTGCTGAGGAATGATACTAGTAGGTAACCAACCTGAACAAGTGGGAATAACACTATTGAGGCAAATAGCTCGTCGTGTGGAGATCTTGCAGTGGGATAGGAGGGCAGAAGGAAGTCTAGGGGGAGCAGCAGCAAAGGACAAAATAGAAGAGGCAGGATAAGGATTTTTTTTTTTTTTTTGCCACAGCACCAGCAGTTGTAATTTCAAATACATAGAATCTATTTTCCGAGCCTACTGCTCCCAAGCATCCGAAACTGCATTTTGGTTACAACAAGTCTAAAACTTTTTTAAAAGCCTCTTTAAAGTCCTTACTGGACTCCCATTTCTTGTTTTCCACACAGATGTCAACAATGGGGATGTTGGATACAACACAATCTACACCAAAGCTTGTTACCAATTGGTACGATCAGTTTGATGAGTAAAACTTTAAGATAGAAAAAGTCATTCAGCCTGCCTGTGCCATGAATTCTGGCTTGTACATTGCTTCTGTTAGAATAGCCTGAAGCAACAGATACTGTACATTCCCCAATTGATACTCCATTTTTTCCCCATCTTAATTTTCAGTGTCAGTGAGAATCTCTCTTTTGTTTTTTCCATTAACCAGGTATGTTATGGGAAGATGAACAAACCAGTCAGAGACTAAATAAAGAGGCTTCCTTCACCTTTCCACAAAAAATGAGAGACAATAAATCCACCTCTTCTTCCAGAGCCTCTTCACCGGTGCAGCTTGAAGCCACTGAGAAAATGAAGCAAGTCAAAACGAGACTGCAGCTGGTGGACCTGGCTGGGAGCGAGTGTGTTGGTAAGCGAACATGTCTGTTTGTGGGCATGGATCCTCATGGATCTAGATTAGAATAAATGCCTTAGTCCTTTATGGAGGGATGCATGCTGCTCACACAGGGGTGGTTTGAACCCAAGACCCATAAACAAAATTTTGAGGGCTGATTGATCCAGTTTTACACTGGTACAGTTTAACTCAAAGTATGGCTGTATAAGCTTGAAAAAAGCCCAGGACGGTTACCCCTATCATAGATACACTGTTTGTTCAGATTGCTTTGATTAGGCCTGTTTTTCTATTCTGAAAATTAGCATGTTTTGGTACATAAATGTTTAAAGGGCATAAATTATTTAAATATTACAAATATCTGTAATAATTGATATCACCATGTGTGGATTTTTCTGCTTTATTGTGGAAAAAGTCTTGGAGGAAATTAGTGTTGAAAAGATAATATTGTTTTCATTGTTTCTTCAAAGCATTTTCCTCCTGCCTCCTCTATGCACACAATAATTTCAAAAACTTGATTATTTCCTAAAGGACAAGCTTTCTTACCAAGAAAAACCATGCAGCCAAATGTATCATTCCAGAAATAATGTTTTGAAAAGTGAACCAGTATTATGAAAGAGTCTTTTACTTTACTGCCAAGAATTCTTGCTGTTGCTCACTGTTAAACTTTTGTTCTACAGAGAAACCTAATATAATCCATTATTTTTTCATTTGCTCTAAATGCTGAAAACATGTAATTGAGCAACAGGGCGTGTGTTTGTTCTCTCAGTTAAATCAGGACAAACATTTCCTCGGTTTGGGGCTCAGCAGGCCAGATCCTCCAGTGAAGCCAGAAGAGCTGTGCTCACATCAGTGTTAGATGAGTTAGTTAGTGGCAGACTGACCTCTGCCATCAGATGTGCTAGTGGACATATTGCTGAAAGTGAGGGCAGTGTTAACTTGTAATTGTTTTAAAATGTGGGCAAATCTAAGTGAGCAGCAGTACCCCAAGCTTCTCACGCATGTCAGCACCCAGCCCTGCTGGCTCTACAGCTGGCCTGGGTAATTTGTAGCATTTACAATCCAATTTGTCCCTTTTTAGCAAATTGTGTTTCGCTTTGAAAACTCAGCTAAATGCTTTATCAAAGTTCATCTAACCAAATGCAGATAATCAGTAGTTTAAACATGTAACCCCTGCCCTATTTGCAGTTTTCTTCTTTAGGGGGATAACTGTTATTCCAGGAGTCCACTTTTCCTTGATATACAAGCAGCCTGAGGATGGCTGTATATATAATGACCCCAGTAAAGTTACCTGGAGATTCATCCTGTCTTGGATTGTTATCCACCCTTTGGCAGGGTCTTCCAAACTGTTTTGCTCTTTCTCTGACAACTGGAGCCTCTACCACTCCAACCTCATCCTCTCCCACAGTCACAGTTCTATAGCCCTCCCTGTCCAGACTTCTGGGGTTTTTGCTACTACTGTACTTTTTCACATTTCCTTCTTGAGCTCCCCTTTGCTAGAAAATGCTGGCCTAAGGGGAAAACAAGATCTCTAGCCACTCTCTGTACCTGTCTAGAGATAGGAGAGTAGGCAGTAGAGGAAGCTGTTGGCCTCATCTGATCCCACTGTCATCAGCTCTGCCTGACATGGATCATGTGCTCTAGGTAAGAAGTGACTGAGGATGTATGTGTACCTCATCCACTATCCTCAAGAAAGCTTGAATTTGAATAACATGATGCTAAATGCTAATAGCAAATTTCTTGTCCCCAAATGGCAATGGTAAGGAGAGCAGGAATTAATTACTCTTAACTGCACCCTCATCCAGACTGATCAAAGAGTTGAGCTTGCAGCACCTCTTTGAATTGGTGCAATGTGTTGCATAGACCAAACCTTTATTGTGTTGTTCAGGGGCAGCATAGCTATGTACAACCATGGTGGGTGGGTGGTAGAAGGGCACCTTCTACCACCTCCTTTATCCATTTCCTTACAGCAAATCATGCCATAAAACACCACTCCACAGGCTTTGGTGAAGCCAAACACTTCACACTTGTGGCTGCTGTACAGTTTTCTTGCTGCAGCTTGTCCATGAGTGGACAAGACACCATCAGTGTCTTGTCTCTATTTCCAAGGGGATACAGATGGGGCAGCTAAGTATTATAAAAAATGGTGGAGCAAAACAGGCTTCTCTTTGGGGCCATTGTGGACTCGTGTTTTCAAAAGCAGTGTTGTCTTGTCTGATCTAAAGGTGTTCCTGCTTTCTTGGTTCCTTGTTCTTAGTACATATGGAGCAAAAAATGCATTGTACACCTGCAGAGATCAACTTTAACATGAGATGCTTTGGACCATCTGTAGACATTGAATCTTCTTTAACCTTTCCTTCACATTACAGTTTTGAGGCAGATTTGCTTAGTGTTACCAGTGCCTTTTTGTACTGTACCAGGTCTGTCTGGAGTGACAGGGGCAGCACTGAGAGAGACCTCCTTCATCAACCGCAGCCTGTCTGCCCTGGCCGACGTTCTGGGAGCGATAGCAGAGCAGCGAGCTCACGTCCCGTATCGGAACAGCAAACTTACACACCTGCTTCAGGACTCTGTCGGTGAGGGATTATTCTGATTCTTGTTAAACAATATAGATTTCTTCTCCTGGCTTTTCCTCTCCTTTGCTGTGTAAAACTAGAAGATGATCCTTATATTCCTTGCTTGAATGTGCCCTCTATTTCAAAGACTCTGGCTTGGGAGAGTGTGAGTGCACACTGACAGTTCTGAACTCCTGAATCAGGCTAAATCTTGCTTTTTCCAAAGCTCAGTTTGAAGAACAACATCTCAATAGGATCATGTAAAGGGTAAAAATTGCATTTCACCTGTGTTTCATGTCAGGTACAGTTTAAAAGTTAAACTTCAATCTTTGTTACTACAGGGTATAATCACCTGCTTGCACATTCCTTAACATTGTGCCCTGTAGCAGCAAGACAAAGAAGGAAGACAGGACATGGCACTGTGCTACAATTTCCTTTTGTGTTGGGGTCACTTCCTCTTCTTTAGCTCCTCATCAATGCAGAAGCAGTTTTAAAGCAAGCGTTATGCCTGCAGTAATATCAGATTTGTGTCCATATGTGTAGTACATTAGACCATTTTTCTTCAGCCAGAAAATATTAAAAGCCCCTATGCTTTTAATCTCCAGTTCAAGGCATTGATAGTGAATGAGATAACAGTTCTTCAGTTTCTGAAATACTATGATTTTCTTTTGCTTAAGCTTTGATTTTCACTTAGTACTGGAGTCCCTACTGTGAGAAGGGAAAGCCAAAAAGAGAAGTGAGATCTATGTTGTATAGGTGCTCAGCCTGATTTTAACTAAATCTGTTGTATGACTTTGGTGAAGTGTTGAAAATGGCCATTTCTTCCTTTGTTTAATTTTTGTCTATAAACTCCAAGTCTGTTTCATTTTATTGTCACACAAGCTATTTTGCCATGACCCCAAATTTACAAATATTTGACAGAACTAAAATAAGTGCCCAGAGCCATAACATACATGATGATTATTTAATGAATCTAATAGGGCAAAAAAATCTACATTATATCTAACAATATATTTGCCCCGAAGTGTTTCACAATTTGTAGACTCCCCATGAAGGAGCTGTCTGTTTCAACAGCCCTTTACAGGAGCAGTCTTCTGCTTCATGAAAACAACAGTAACTTGTGCTCACTGTTGTGTATCAATATGGTAACAATGTATAACTTACTGAAATAATGAGGTAAATAAGTATGTTTTGTCTTTCCCCTGCTTTTAGGAGGTGATGCTAAACTGTTGGTGATGCTGTGCATTTCTCCTGGCCAAAAGTACTTAACAGAATCAATGCAGTCTCTGGGATTTGGAACTCGTGCTCGGCAAGTTCAGAGAGGACAAGTCAAGAAAAAAAATTTCCCAGTGCCGAGTAAAGGAAAATAAAACCTAAGACTCCTCTGGATTAAAGTATCATTAATGAGTTCCTCAGACTGAAATGTATAGTGTTGTCCTTAAGCCATTCTTTTACATATCAACTGCCAGATAAAATAAACAATCCTCACCATGGCATTAGTAAGCACTAAACCTGCTAAAGATGTTCTTGCTCCAAAGATAATAGCATGTATTGACAACAGCTACCCACCATCGTGGAATGGTAGAGAAATAAACTGGGCTTTAAGACATGGCTTTGGTGATGTGTTTCTTTAATTCTGCTTGTCCTAAGTCAACAGGACCCTGATTTAGGGTGGTTTGCTTCTGACAGGCCAAGGGTGCATTCTGTCTTCTCAGTAGAAGTCAGGAGTTTAAATAGCATTCCAGTGCTTCATAGCAGCAAGTGAAATATGTCCTCCCAGCTTGGACTAAAATGAGACACATAATTTTTTGACTGCTCTTCTACATCTGCATGGATGGGGTCATTCCTAATGCACTAGCAACAGGTAGGAGTGTAAAGGAACCCATGAGCTGTACTGAATGGAGCTTTGTTCTCTGGTTTTAGGTAGGAAGTAATGGCATTACTGAGATGGAGAAAAATAAGTAAGGCTATATCTGTTATCCCTCTGGAATGTAGCTTAGAAAGCAAATGAGGGATTACACAACTTTTTGAAAACACACTTAAGTTAAATAGTTGGAATGAGTCCCAGCTCTGCTGAGTTCATTAAACCCACAGCTTTGCCTCTTTGGGGGGTATTTTTGCTTCATGAATGCTGAGAGGCCCTGAACTACAGATCCTAGTGGGACCCAACTGGTACAACTGTTGTAGTAATCTGGCCTATTGTTTCACTTGCATTTCTGAAGCAAGTTAAACACATCAAAACCTTGATGCTGTGCCTTCAGATTAAAAAAGGATAACCACACAAATAAAACACCAAACACCAGCTTGTGATATGCTGTTTGTCACCTGCAAGAGGCTTTCACCCTTTTACACCAATGGTGAGACAACATCATGCAGGGTTTGTGAATGAAGGGACACTGGGAGAAGTTTCAAGAAGTTAAGCAATGTTAGAGGTGAGAAGTAGGTCCAAGGTGAACAACTGGAATCAAGCAACATCTGATGTGTTCTGTGCACTAAATTATTGCTCAGCAGAGGCCTCAAGAGCCACTCTTAATTTTTTTTCCACCAGCAATTACTCTGCCCCTAGACTGGGAGAGAGGTCATTGTTAGGTCACTCCAAAAAGGCTTAAATTGCAGTGGCCTGCCCCAAAAGCTGGAGTTTATAGTACTCCAAGTCACTTAACCTTCACAAGCACAAATATTTATCCAGAGATTATGTAGCATACTACTATTGGAATTTCACCCTTGAATATATAACAGCTGCTGTGTTGCTTGCAGTGCTCTAGTGCTCAGAACATAAGTATTGAACCAGAAAGCTGTAATAACACTTGCTTTCCTAAATAATGTCATGAGGGTAAAAAAAGCCTTAACTTTACCTGATTCCAGCAGTAACAGAGGGGTAGAAAACAAATCTGGCCATGGGAGTTTAGGAAGTTGAGTGGTCAGTAAAACAATCTCAGGTGAAAGTGTCAGAGTGAGGAATGTCAGCCTGGTAAACAAAATGCAGGAGCAGCTTCAAGCTCACCTTAGTCTCTGGACAGCTGGGTTACTAAAGCAGCCTGGATTACAGCTCAAAGAGAGGTTAAGTAATGAGGGCTGATTCCACCAGTAGTTAAAAGTCAGTCCAAGTATTTTAAGGATTTGACATTTTTAAGTGTTACACAGAGGCACGACTTGCATGAGCTGTTCTTTCTTTTCTTTTTCTGAAAAACTGCCCTTCAAAACTTTGAATTTATTTATAATCTTTGTTGTAGGAGAAAAGCAGCAGTACTTATTATTGAAGCAGAGAAACAAACCACTCAAATACGAGCAAAAAGGTTAAGTTTCTACATTAATGTTAACTCTACCAAACAGAGTATGCAGCATTCCCTACTCCTGTTTTCCTTGTCTGCATAGCATATCGCTCACTGTTTGACCTGCACAACAGAGTGTACAGGATATGCAGGGCACCAGGGTTAACATTTTGTTCTAACAACTTTCAGGTTTGGAATTTCCTGGGTTATAGAAATGTGATTGCTCAATCCCAGTGTCAGAAAGGAAGAAGGGTAAAAGTTGTAAGGGTGAAATGGCTTTACTCATGTGTCTAAGCTAAACTGCCTTCTGTCCCAAGAGTCACTCAGGCCTGCCAAAAGAGGATATTCAGACATGTAACTTATGTCTTAGGGAGCAAGCAAAACAGCATGTGCAAGGCCCTGTACTTCTTTGCTGTCATTTTTCAGTATTTAGATATTTCATGCTTTGAAATTACATCTGTTTTAGAAAAGCAGATCTGACAGATATTCACAGAGCTGACCTCGAGGTTTCCCTCATTGACTAAAGCCTATCCTGATAAACCAGTCCTCACTGTCTTGGCACTGTCAAGCTGAAACACATAGCAACACTGGGAGAAAGAAAGAAAAGTGATGTTTGAAAGAATTGTGAAATATTGAGATAGAAGGGCATAAGCACCAGGGAAAAGGTGGTTGTTCTTAAGAATGCCCATGTAGTCTACATGCTAAAACAGCTTTGCTCTCTTCAAGGGCAGGGGCATAACCAAATGAGAGTAAAAACAACATAGACCAGGAGAAGATCCTTTCAGTGAAGTCTGTGAGTGCATAATGCAGCATTGAGCTGGTGTCTTGGGGCACTGAAGCTGGAGCACTCTCAACCCTGCTTCAGAGAAGTCCCTGGGTCACTGTCTCAGAGTGCTGCTCAGTATAGAGGGGTGCTGTTTTCTATCCATGATCCACATGCCTTGGTGGCAGTCAACATGTTAACCTTCCACTGCTGGGCTCTCGTTGTGCTCCCCTGGGCCCTGACTTTCTCTTGTTTAATTTCAGTCAGTGCTCACCTATGTCACATCTCACACTGTCCCCTGGCTGGCCCTAGGAAACAGGCACACATCCACGTGATGCTGCAAGGCACCACAAACCCCAGCTACCCATGGGACTGGCCTTCAGGAGCTCCTCTTGAATTTATGCAGCTCCCTGTAGAGGAGCTGAGCAACTAATATCAGCAACAGTATCCAGAAATCTCCAACCCTTCCTCAAAGAGCCTGCCCACTGCAGAAACCACAGCAAACACAAGAGAATTTGCTCTTGTGAATATTTTTGGTACTCAGCATCCTGGTTTAGTGTCCAGGAGGCCAAGGAGCCAACGGTGTGAAGCCCAACCAGCACAGCACCTGCCTGGGAGGCTCAGGGTCCCACAGTCATGCAGATGTACCCCAGAGCACCTTATTTAAAAGTAGAAGCAGCTTCCACACTCCTAACCCATAGGCCAAGCATCCTCCCAGACAGCAGAAACTTTGGATCCAGTTCAAAGACAATTCTCTGAGCTCCTGTCTCTCCCAGTACATGTGGATGCTCTGGCTTGAAGGTCATTTAGCAATCCCCAAGGCCTAGTAGAAGCAAGTGCTTGTTTAAGATAATATACACAGATATGTGTACACATAAACCTACACAAAGTTAGCAGAAATCTAGACTTACCTAGAATCACACAATGACCTTTAAAGGACAAGTCCAAAATCTGGCCCAAAAGTACAGTTTGGTGCCCACACTTCTCTGTGGATTTATCATTACAGACTGAATTTATCAGCTGAGGTTGGTGTTTGGCCTTGCAGCCTAAAGAAACAGATTAACAGGACAGATCCACTTTCAGCAGTAACTCTGCCTCCATAGTCTAGCAAGGGAGTCCAGGCAAAGGGTTTAGAACACCAGCTCTCAGTTTGCCACAGCCAGGGAAACTGATTGCACAAGGACTTAATCTTGAAGAACACACAACTGCTGTGGAGGGTTTTCACTTATGTTTTTCAGCCTTGAACCCTGCCGTGCCTGCCCAGCTCTGCAGTGCTGGTTCATGTACCTTTCAGCCTTTGCAAATCTGGCCCCAGCTCCCTTGCAGCAGCCAGCTTTCTGAACAGGGTGAGGCTGTATGAAATGAGGCAGAGCAAATCAAGTGGCACAGGACCAGGTCTCCACCAGTTCCCTCTGAAGATGTTTTACTTGGCACCTGCAAGATACATCTTTGTGCAGGGCAGTTCACCATATTTAGCTTTGAGTGCTAAACCCACACTGCAGTTCACAGCACTCTGCACCCCCTCCAGACAAGCCCTTAATCTTCCTCATCACCTAGGAACACTCTTTTTAGCAGAGCCCAAGGAAGCACTGTGATCTACCATTGCTTAAGAGAGCTGCATATCATCATGGGGTTAAAACAAACCAGTAATCAAACCAGACAGTGCCTTTAGCCCACTCTTAAACAAAACCTTGACCTATGCTGACGTTTGAAAATTATATATTTAATTTCCATATGTGGCTTCGTGTTTTGGCAGCAGCCACACCACAAAGAGAGCCTGCTTTTAGCCCGGCTAGAAAAACCATAATCAGCATTGGAAGGTTCACAAAAATTTGTTATTAAATTGCTGATTCCATTTTATGAAGCACTTTTCCAAACCCTTGCAAAATGTGAGGAACAGGCAGAATGAAGCGGTTACTGGAGAAGGCTCTTGGCTCTTGCTGAGAAGAAACAGTCACAAGCTGATGGGCTTGCAAGTCCCTTCCAGCCAGAAGAAGCAGCAGCATCTGATCATGGAGGAGCAAACAGGCTCAGAATACAGGGATGCCAAAGGTTCTGCAGCCTTTCACAAAACCAACTTGGCATTTAAACAAGGACATTAACCATAGCCCCAGCCAGATCAAAATGCCACATATCATTTAATGGAGGGCACAGGGGGATCTAATTGAAGGACACAAGAGAGAGGAAACATTGTCTATAACTATTTTTGCCATCTTGTACAGCCACCTTTATCAAACCAGGTTTTATCTTGCAATGCACCTTCCCCTTTTTATTTTGTTTATTTTTAAAAAAATCTAAGATTAATTTTGAGCCTTCTTGAATTCATGCACATATCTCATGAGATTAGCACATCTTATCCACAGACTTTCAGGCCTAAAGTTGCACCTCTGCTCATTTCCCTGGGGAACTTCAGTTAAGTCAAATTATCACCCCCTTCTTCTCCCAGCTTCATTTTTGCAAGTATCTCCTCCATCATCTATCCCTCTTACTCTTTCTGTTACATGAAATTGCTATCCTGCCTGGGATGAGTCAGTGCCCAGCAGTTCACTTAAAAGCAGCACCAGGAGTGTTTTCCTTTTCATTTTCCTCTGGACTTTACTTCTGTTCCTCTTCTACATAAAACAAGACAAAACAAATAAACCAAAGGCACCACCAACAAAAAACCCCCCACCCCACTACTATAAAAAGTTTTGGAAGCCACACCAGAAGCTTTGAAGTTCCAAGAGACAGAAGATGATAGCTTCTCCCTCACTTCAGATGTCTGGGTAGCATGAGCCTCCTCCACCTCCTTGTGAGCATGCACACATACACAGAGACTTTGCCCACTACTGTCTCTGAGCTATTGTTTTAAATTATACAAGCTTCAGGAAAAGCACACAATTCAGAAATGGGAGCATTTTGAAGGGCAAAAAAACCTTTGCAGTCCCAGCTGCATGCTGCATGTCATGAGCTCAGCTCCTGTGGCATACAGACAAAAGGCAGAAGAATTGGTGAATAACAAAAATGTTAAAATGTGCAGTTGCATGGGGACACGGAGCAGAGGACAATAGGCAAGCTACCTGCACAGTCCCAGGAAGGATCCTGGTAAAGAAATCTTCCCAAGCTGCACAGCAGGGAAATGCAACACCTGGGGAAGCTGAGCACACAGGTACTGCTCCTGATCCTCACATCACCAGGACTGCACCCAGTCTGGTTGTGGACCTTGTATGAGCTTAGAAGTAACTACAGGTGTTACCTCAAGCCATATTCAGGCCAACAGAGCAGCTGCTCTCTCCACTCATATTTCTCCATCCACCTCCTCTTACTAGAGTTGAGTACTCCTGCTGTGTCTCTCCTGAAGAGAGCCCTGCACTGCCATGGCATGGTGAGGTGGTCCCTCTGCAGAACATCCCTGCCGAGCCAGGGAAGGGGCAGTGCCACTGAGGATGCATCTGCCTGTTTGCAGGCAAGTCTGGTGCTGCACAAGGCAGGAACAACTGCCTTTGCCCAGGACATTGTTTTGGAGAGACCAGCCAAGCACAGAGGATCCCAACATCCCCAAATGCTCTGGGAGAGCCAGAGAAGGTTACACACTACAAGGCCAGGCATGGACAGCACACAGGAGTCCTGCTCTGGGCCACACAGTGTTACAGTTACAGGGCGGTGTGGTGATGGGAAGCTTGAAGGCAAGGCAACCTCACCACAGACACAAGAAAGTAAAAGTATCCAGGCTCAAAAAAGGCCAGGGACATCTGGACACCATCTACTTCCCAAAAAGAGTGAAAGGGAAAATGCCACAGAGTCCTGAAGGAGCTCTGATAAAGTAATGGCAGGCACAAGATAGTGGAGATGCTGTGACACTGACTCATACAAATGTTGACTCACTGAAGTCCTGAAGACAACCTCGGCAGATCAGATTTCATTGGCACTTAGCACCACACAGCTGAGGTCCCATCCTCATTGCTGAGATTTTGCCAGATCCTGGCCAGAGTCTCAGCTTAGGCACCTGCTTTCGACAGAGCAGGTCTGAGTGCCCCCTAAAGAAGGGCTCCAGTGTCTCCCACCTACCCTCATCAAGTGGCACTGCCACCAGGTCAGATCTTGTGGGTGTCCCACTGCTACATCCTGCTGTTGCCTTCACCCAGCTGCTCATGCTGCCAGGCATTTGTGGCCCACATCCAGACAGGGCTGCTCCCAGTTTGTACTCAGCAAATACAGCACAAGTGCCCTGAGAGAAGACACTTCAACAATTGACATGTTTGAGGCCAAGGTCCTCTGCAGCCCACAAGACCAGGACTGCAGAGCTGTTCTCACACAAGAATCCCAAGCTCCAGGAAACACAAGAGCCACATAAGGGCAATCAGGAGTAAAATAGACCCTGGCCTAATGATACAGTGAACACAGAGGACCTATCAAGGTCCTGCCAAGTTACTGCTGCCCTCATCCATGCCATTGCTGCCTGTAGTCCTTGCAAGTTATTCCTTACACCATCACACCCCAGGGAAGAGTCAGCAGTTTCACCATTAGGAAACACCAGATAGGAGGAAGGTAGAAACATTTTGCAGGATACATCCCAGCAACTAATATGACTGTTAGAGTAAACAACATTTGGAAAAGACTAGGAAGCAAACAAGCCCTACCCCATTACCCCAGCAAGTCTCTCCCTACTTCTCTCCTGGGCAGCTCATCCACAGGACCACAACAACAGAGCCTTCTGGTCACTTCTCCCAGAGCTTCTGCTGAGCTCTTCTCTCTTACTTGGCTATTTGTCTCAGAAAGACAGCTGATTTCCCTAATTGCCTTTCTCTGGAGCACCCTCCTCCTGGACCTGCTACCAGCTGCAGCAAGTTAAATGCCTGAGCCACTAGGAACACTCTGTGGTCCCTGCTGTCAGGTGTAAGAGAGTGGCTTAGAAATGCCAGAAACCACTTCATGCTCCTCCACACCTGGGAAGTCACCACTTCACTGTCCCTGCTGTCACCATGCCTTGTTAGGATTTCTGTTTTAAGCATTCATGCTGAAATGGGAAGAAATTGTACTTGGAGCTTTGTGGGCACCTGCTTGTAGTTAGAGAGGCAGCTCTGAGCTAAGGATGGCCTTGATGAAGCAGGGCCAGAGTGGTGGCACTAGCAGTCTGAGGCAGCAGTTTTGAGGAGTCTTTAAAGTTTGTTAATCTTAAAGATACTGGGTTGTCCAAAAGCTCAGCTGTGTCCTTGGGAAAAAGAAGTCTGTAAGAGCTCCTATCTGCCTCTTTTTCCTGAAAACAGGTTAAAGTTGACATTATGGCTGTGGAGCTCTCCCTAAGTTTGCTTAAGCTGCCCTATGTTTTTTAGTAGTAATGCTGAAAATTTTGGAGCTCAAATGGGTTTGTGCTGAAGCAGATTGGAAAGCAATGGTTGGTACCTGCTCTGTTATTTGCAGAGCACATGTTAAGCAAAGTCATACCCAGCTGCTCCCACAGCAAACCCTACTGCTCATCCCACTGCAGGATATAGCTATAGCTGAATGCCAGTGCTGCCAGCCAGGCTGGGCTGGGACAGGCTGGGGACACAGCTGCTCCAGGGGAGCTGTCCCCACTCCCAGTCTCAAGGCATTGTGTAAGTGTGGGCTTGGATCTAGATGTTCCAAAACATACCTGTACTCAAGGCAGTCTATTGCCCTTCTGGCATGGGCCCCTTAAGCACTCCTATTGCCAGATTTTCCCTTCAGCCAGGTATGCTGCAAAGCATTCCTTGTTTTCCTTCTTACAAGCTGTAAGCCTTATGCAGAAGCATGATTCAGGGACCTGGGTTTCCAAAGAAAACCTAGAGCACTGCAACACCTGCACACATGTGGGGACAAAGTTGGCAATACCAACTCCATCCCCTGCCCCCAGGTGCCTTGCTGGCCTAAATGCATCCACTCTGGTGACTGGCACGTCCTTCCTGACCATCCCAAGAACAGAAGCTCCCAAAAATGCATCACATAATCCAATAGCACTTTATCATAGGAATTATGGGAGCCCTCTCTTCACATCTGACTAGAAATACCATAGGCAGAAAGTTTGCATTGGCCACAGAAAGGGCACATGGGCACAAAACCCTCCCTGATAGCAGTAGTGGTGCACTATGTGCACCAGAGGAGAGGAGTGGGACACTGCTGGTGTCACTGGTCCTGCAAACGCAGAGGGTTTAAGGATCCACTTCAGGGGAGAATACATGTAAAATCCAGGCTGGCTTCCCATGCCTCCCCCATACACCCAGAGAGCTATTTCACCCTAGAGATAAGGAGTGCAGCTCATAAGCCATACAGGGAAGATTTCAATACCACTCTCAGGAACAGCAATAAACTGCATGTCAGTCCTTATTTCCAGCAGTGGGTATCTCAGAACAGGGCAAAATCTCCTCCCTCTCATCCCCAGAAGTTACACATGGAGGAGAGAAAAGTACCTGGCTTCCTGCAGTGCAAGATTTTGCTCAGGAATCTCCATCCCAATAGCCAGAGCTCTTTTGAATGCCCTTGAGTTTGAGAGGGTGCAGAGGGGAGGGTAACCCCAAAGCCTGCACTGAGCAGAAAAGCAGGGAAGGGCTGCTTTGATGCAACTCTTCCAGTCTGAAAGCCCTTGATCTGACAGACACCCATAGTCAAGGCTTCCTTTTTTACAAGGGTGGAGAACATGGATGTGGGAATTGGTCTCCATTGTGACGATTGTCAGACAGCTCAGACTGTTTGTCATCTGGTTGTAGCAAAGGGGATGAATGCTTTCCGTGGCTGACACAAAATTATTTTTCCTACACTGAAAATGATTTTTCCTACATTTTTCCTGCTGTTATTAAAGTGGTATTTTCCATAGGGTGTCTTGAGACATAAGGCTGCAGATTGGAAAGCAGCATATACCATATTCAATTATCTCATTGCATATGAGAACGGCACTGATTGGAGAAAGAAAAACAAAGATTGGAATAAATTTATTTATGAGATTTAAAATAAAAATGTGATGTTTATATTTCCAGGAGTAAAAACAAAGCAGAATTTTAGAACACCACAGCTATGCTCCTCAATAACCCATACTCAGCTGCCCCTGCAGACTGCCAAAAAGGATAAATATGATTCTTCATCATTACATCTGTGCAGTAGAACAACAGACTTCCCATGCAAGGCTTGCTACCTAGATCTTATTCTAGCAACTACAATCTCCTGCTTGCAAAGATAAACTCAGGGTCAGAAGGACAGATACAGCCAGTATGTGGCTGACTGGCAGCATGAAAATACAGCATGGCCATAGGCTGGAGTGTGCCGCCAAAAAAATGAGCTTCAGTGCCAACAAAGGAAGGACAGGAACTACTTTGAGCTGGGTTTACTTTATATAAAATGCTGTTTGGATGAGAGAAGTGAAACAAGACCCTTTCTATACATTTCTCCATCATCTCCTTGCTCCCTCCAGCCCATCCCTGCTGATCAAAGGCATTCTCGCTGACACCAGACTCACCCCGTCCTGCACTCCACTCCTGCTGAAGCCCTGCACCAGTCAGGGCTACCCAGGGTGTGCCATGTCAGGAGGGTGTTGTGCAAGAGGCACCTGTGCATGTCTCGCCAAGCTGTGGGCTCAGCCACCGTGCCAGCTGCCCCTACTCCAGATGGGCTGAAGGCAAGGGCAGAAGGGCCCAGATGTGAACAGACAGCAGCCCAACCCTAATATTCAGCTACCCAGGGGGCCATGGAGCCTGAGTTGGGAGGGTGGGCAAGTGATTGCAATAACACTCAGATGTCATTAAAAATTCAGTATGGAATTAAAAATTCAGTACTTCTGATTTCCTGGGTGCACCTAAGGGAAATACCCAGTGGTGCTGCTCTGACACTGCAGAGGTTCTGCAGAAAGGAAGCTCGGTCCAAGTCGGAGAGAAAAGGCGCTTCACTGAGTGGTGTTTGGGGCTCCCTCACACCCGTCCTGTCTCCCACCATGGCCATGTGTGTGACACAGAAGGCTCAGCACACACACACCTCCATGCTGTCCCAGCTACAGCATCTCAGGGTGCAGCTCCTGGGCCTCTGGGACTTCTCATCCCATTAAACCCGTCTGCCTTTCTTAAACCAACTTGTCAGAGGGAGGGAAGGTTCTGAACTTGTATCAGCCTTTCACGGCTATATTATGCCCGGCCAAGGGTTACCAGAGGCGAAAGGGCATCAGCTTTCTCCCCAGCGCAGTTTGGGTACACATCCCTCCTTGCAGGAGCTGGACCACCGAAACCTGTAACCACTCCACAGGCTTTTTGTGCGGCATTCAGTGAGGAATGGCCACCGCTGGCTTTGGGCTCTGCTCACTCAAGTTCCGATCACCCTGGGCTGTACTGTCCCAAGGGAAACGGTCAGCCTGGACCCCGCAGAATGCTGACAGAAGCTGCCCGAGGGGAATCGGTACCACTTGGCTGGAGGCCCCGGCCCCGGCCCGGCCCTGAGGCCGCCGCGCTCCTTGGGCGCCCCCGCGCGGCCCGGCCCGGCCCTGCCGCACACCCCGGCCCGGCCCTGCCTCACACCCCGGCCCGGCCCTGCCGCACACCCCGGCCCGGCCCTGCCTCACACCCCGGCCCGGCCCTGCCGCACACCCCGGCCCGGCCCTGCCTCACACCCCGGCCCGGCCCTGCCGCACACCCCGGCCCGGCCCTGCCGCACACCCCGGCCGCACACCCGGCCCGGCCCGGCTCGGCCCGGCTCGGCCCGGCCGCCGCGCTGCCCCATGGATGGCGTGTCGCTGCCGCCACGGGCCGGGCAGAACCGCCAGGGGACACGATGAGTCCCTCCCTCCACCTCACGCCACAACTGGTGGGCGTCCAGGAGAGACATGAAGGCAGGAGCCAGGCCTTGGGCACCACGAGCTCGGGAATACGCTCCAAGAAAGGGGAAGCATCATAGCAGGAGCTCCGAGGTGGAGGCAGAGCAGACGAGGGCGGGGATGAGGGAAGAGAGCTGCCACGAGAAGCCTGGGCAAAGTAACTAGGAATCACCCGACCCAGACAGAGGAAGCACCTTGCTGGGGAACAAGGAGCTACAGCTTTACAGTGAGAGGCTTTAGGACTTGCTCAAAAATGTGCAGACTTTTAAAATACGGTATCAGCCTCCAGTGACTCAGAATTTGCTGCCAAGAAATCCATTGAAGAACTGCTCTCAGCTCACCCAAAACACCTGGGTTGTTTTACCCATCAGCTTTAGCACACACCTTCAGGCCTTACCTCCGTACAGCTCCCACAGGTGGCATGCCTCAAAACAGATGCAGAGAAGTAACCACATTGTCCTCATCCCACACTGCAGCACTTGACTGAACCCATACAGCATTTGCTGGTACCACGAGAAGCCCCACCTTCTGAGACAGACTCCTTGGTCAGCAGGACTCCACCCTAGAGGGCAAGAGTGCTATTACTTGCCAAACAACAAAACAAAGAGAAGTGACCATGTCCTTCAAATTTGAGTGACCTGATGTCGATCTGTTACTTAGTTTTATCTCCATACAAAGCTCCATGTGCAATCAAATCAGCCTCTCCCAGCATCCCCAAGCCAAAGTTGGATGAGTTTCCAAAGTCCTTGAAAATTTGTGTATTGGAAACATAGCAGGTACTGGACAAAAATATGAAGTACAAGAAAGGAAATATTAAGAATAGAGGCAATACTACCCTACCAAAGTACATAAAAAGTATTTTTTTTCCAGAGAAAATGAAAAAAAACCAAACAACACATTCATAAGAGGCTCTCAGTGAGCAAGCTTCTTCAAGAAGAGATCCAGATAGCTCTGCAGCACTCCTTCATAGATTTATGACCCAAAGAAACCTTTCTTTTATCCATGCCAGACTCCAGGCCAGCAGGTTAGGTGACTCTGGTGGAGTGCTCTTCAGCAGCCCTTTGCATCCCGTGGGCTGGCAGTTGTCCTTGGATGCAGCCCCTGGAGGATGGTGGCAGGACCTCTCTACCTCCTTGGGAGTTCACGCTTGGTTTTCTTGACTAACCACCAGGAGCAGCTTAACTTGTCTCTTCAGTCAGATTCAGCCCCCTTGAGTGTCCTGCTGACTCCAACCTGCTCAGCTGTGTCTTAATACCTGACAAAGGTACCCTTTGGCATTGTGCTACTGAGAATAGCAAGGAGGAACAGGAGTTGTTCCAGTGACTGCAGTGCCTCTGAGTTTGTCATCACAAACTGAGCTCGTATGGATTAGTCTGGCAGCAAATTAATTTCCACAACCCATCTCAAATGGAAGACACAGTCTTCCTTGGACACAAAAATAGCCACACATTTACCTTTTTTCTATCCATTCTTTATTGCAGGTGTATATATAATTATTTATGTTTTATTTTAAACAAGAAAATCCTTTCATGGAAAGGAGAAACTTTTACCATTAAAATAGAGTGAATATAACACGAGTATTTTACAAATATGTACAAATATTGGCAGCTAGTTTCTAACATCAGCTGATAAATGCTCACACACTAAATCTACCAAACTATCAAACCCAAAAATAAGAGATCTTCTAAATCCAAACAAAAAATAAATGTATTACTAGCAGAAACAAGTGGATTTTTTTTAATATGAATACAAAAGTTGCATAATAGATATTCACAGTGCTCATAAGATACTGATTTATTCTCAGTCTATACACAAAGTGTCTGGTCTCCCCTTCATATGCATACATCACTTACAGTACTGGAGGGAGCTGCACAGACCACAGAGAGAAGACAGTCAGACCTGTAGAGTTTGCCTTCCCTACCAGCCATGAATAAATACAAGAACTCAGGAATGTACAAGGCAGTGGATGCTCATGCAAGAGTCAGTTACGCTGTTTTCAGGCATTGGTGCATTTTGTAACCAGCAGCAGCAGGATTACAGGATTACAGTGCTTCACCAAATCCTTTGGATGCCTGCTAACTGCAAAACCAGAACAGTGAGCTGCCTGGTGGCAATAAACACTTCTGTGATGTGGTTAGGCTGAAGCAGATAAGGATGTGATTGTCTTTGGGAGAAGGGTGCACATGGTGCACACACATTTTATGACCCTTTTCCAAACAACTATACCCACTGAATTTTGACCTTTTTTCCTGTTAACAACCATTCTCAGAACCACAAATAACTGTACATCTACATGGGTGGGAGAGCAACAGGTTAGTGGGGCCCTCACTCCAGCCCTCCCTCTCATGTTTTTCATGGACAGGCACTGCTGCAGTAAGAGCCATCCCTCCAGCTCTGTGGTGGCTGCAAGAGCAAGGCTCCTGCATTGCTGCAAGGCTGCTGCCTGCTGTACAGCCACTGGCCTCCTGGATCCTGGCCATGCCCATCTCCTGTGGCTTATGGCCAAACAGGACCCAGGTAACAGGGAGTGACTGACAGAGGGAGGCTTGGCTGGACTGTTCAAGAGCAGCCAACCAGATTTCCTTTACCCATTTAGATCCATTTAGAAGAATTTATTTTGGATGCAGTAAACATACCTCAAGTACTTTGCAAAGGCATTTTGGCTTTGTTTGGAACAAAGGAAAAGAGGCTACAGTGAACACACAGCTCCTAATTGTTCATTACAACAAGAAAGAACAGTGTGATCAAAGAGGGCACAGTCAATTAAGTCATGGCTACAGTGCACACAGCTTGGGTTTGGTGCTGGATTCATCTCAGAGGATGTAGAGCAGCTGGTCCCACTTCAGTGAATGCAGATGCACTTGCATGGCCTGTCTCTACATGGCATTCACACACAAGTAGCAAGATGATGGACTTCAAGGATTTGCTATTTAATGACTTACGGGAATGCAATTTACCTGACAACTACTGAGCTTGCCCACCATCAAAGCAGCAGCTCAAACCTTTCTTGTCATAGTCTGGCTTCCTTTCTTTCCTGAATAAGGCTATCTTCAGCTTTTGATGACCAACACTGCACAACACACACTTCCCCAGCCAGCAGAACAGTATTCCTTTCCTTCTAGTTTGCCAGAACACACCTAGATGGCTGTGAAAAGCTAAACTGGGCACAAAGCTGGGCCTTCAAGTACAAGCTTCCCAATGCTGGCAATTGATGAGGGGAGGAAACCAAACACATATTCATTTGCGTGTAACAAGGTAGCATGATGTTTTCCACACCAAATGCTTGAATGAAACAGCATAATTATGATTATTTCCCTAGTGAGAGCCAGCACAGCCAGATCCACCACTCTCAAGATCACCAAAACAAGTACCCTTGGTCTGGCACACAAACACCCTACACCTGCACCATCATCAGCCCTGCAGCACCACACACACATATTTGCATGACCTATCCATGACTAAGTAGGACACAGTCACTCTGTCTGTCCTTGCAAGGTGACTTTCTCCAATCCTTACTTGCCTCCTAAGCAGAAAAAAATCTAAGGAACAGATTTATTAAAAACAAATAAAAGAACAGCATTAAAGTATGAATCAATGTAAGGGGTGATCATGCCTAGACAAATTCTCCAGTCACACTCCTCTTTTCAAAAGCTTGTCAATTAATGCTCTTGCCCTCTGTACTCTCAGAAGCAGCCAAGTCATTTGCTTTATCTCCTCCCTATCTCCCCAAGGATATAATGCCAATCTGCATCACAGCAGTGGTAGACAGCTGACAGTCAGCTCCATTTGTTGCAATTAAAAAAAAAAAGACCACACATTTTATTTGGCTGGATGCTTACAACAAAATAACAACAACAAAAGAAGAAACTCCTGGCAGAGCAGGTCTTGCTCCCAGTGCAGTGAATAAGCAACTTGTGTTCATTACAACTGAAACAGGCCAGACACTTCCATACACAGCACTCCAAATGTGCTTAGAGTATATCCTGGCCTGACAGCTGTTGGCAATGTTGCAGCAGCACAAACTGAAGACAAACTATTTGTACACTAAAATTAAGAAACATGGACCACAAGAGAAAGGCAGGAACATGACAAAGTTTAAATTTCTGATTAGTCCATTTAGACAAAGTTTGCTTTACTAGCTCAGTGTCAGTTTTGGTCCACTGTTTTTTGGTTTTTACGTTGGTTGTGTCCCTTCCAAGGGTGCAGGCCACTTCCACTTTCTGCTCAGACAGACACTACCAATGCCAGTGTTAAGTGCTACACTCCATTTGATCTGCCCTGTAGCCAGCTCTATAGAAGTGATGCCAATTACTGATATGGAGCTGAATAACAAAGCCGCTCACCATCTCCTGCAAGAACCAGAGTGACATCACACATGTTAATGAGGTATATATTGCCATGATGAGCTGTTTCCTGGTATGGAAGAGCTCCAATCTCATTACACCACAAACTCCTCTGGGAGCTGGTCCTCTCCCAGAAGATCCAAGGAGAGGCAGTTCATGGATCGCTTCCCGTAAAGGGCAGACTTGGTTTTGCAGTCCGCTGTGGAATAGACGCAGCCGTAGACAGACAGCTTGTCCTCGAGGCTGCAGCCGAAGGTGTAGCTGTGGGACGTGTCTGAAGACAGCGTGGCACTTAGCGATGGGTGCCGGCGCTTGTACAAGCGGATGTCATCCAAACTCTGGCTGTGCTGCTCCATGCAGCTCCGGCTTTTGGGCGATCTGACCTGCCAGTTCAGCAAGACACACGTGAATAAAAACAATGAGCTCAGACACAGCCTAAGGATTCTGCCTATGCATGCCAAAAGTTCTCAAAGTTGTTCTTCCCCACTTTCAAAAGAGCCCCACCAGCCTTCTGAAGGATGTTGGCTTAAACAAGGAGCTGTACAATTCAGAAATTACAAGTGCATTAAGCTGCCATGCCATGTTGAGCTGGATCCTGATCTGTCTGCCATGTGTCCTCAAGTGTCCAGTACAATGTATGAAACACTTGACAGATACTGACACCTGAATGACCTCACACTTCTTGGCAGACCCAAGCAGTTGTCCTCAAATGGATGAAGTGCACTTAACAAAAAACTACCCCAAGTGCTCAAACACAAAGTCTAATGAGCTGAAAGGAAGGTTCAGAAGGCAACCATGCAAACTAATGGGTTACAGTGTCCAGTAACTGCCACAAACAGTTTCATCTACATAACACTGTTCCATAAAGAGTAGCAACAAATCAGCAGTAATTCCCAGAGGCACCATCTTGCTACACAAGCCTCTGTGAAGGAATTGTTGACCATTTGAGAGTATTTCCAGCTTCAACACTTATATTTTTTTCTTGCTCTGCCTCTTCTAATAATCACCTGTTAAATGCTAACATTAAGGCTAATTTCAAAAATATAATTTTGAAACCAAGACACTTCTGTTGGCACCACAGAAAACTTACTCCCAGTATAATTTCTCTCACTGCCATGGGAGGGGAATTAAAAAACTACCCTGAGGAAATCCTGTTCTGGCTCAGCTGTACTCTCAGAAACAGGAAGATGTTGCACTGTCTGGTCAATGCTAATGAAACCCTGCAGCATTTAGTTACATGGCCTTGTAAGGAATATTTTGATAGTTTTCTAAGGAGCCACCAAGTATGTGATGCACTAAAGTGGCAGCCAGGTCTTTGCAATCATATAGACAGTCCTAACACTCCTGTATAAAACAGATGTCTCATGATCATTTAACAGCGTAAGCATGATACAGCAGTAACTTTAAAAATATTACAGCTTTAAGCAAGATGCCCACTTCCAGACATGAGCTCTTAAGTCTTCCACTCCAATAGAGGAATAAATTCATTATGATTTGTACTGTATGGTCTTTAGCTTCTGCTCAAGTCTCCTACAGCACTTTATGGACTATTTTGCTGATAAATGAAAATTTCTTATCATTTTTGACTGGGTCCAGAAAGAAACATGGAAAATTAAAAACAAAATCTAAGAAGTGACTGAAAACCTTGTTAAGAGTTTTAGAATTCTCTCAGCAGATAAGGTAATTTTGGATTAAGAGGGAAGAAAGGGTAGAGGTGCTTTTTTGGGGCTTTTTTTTTGTTTGGTTGTTTTTTTTTCAAAAACCACATCTTTACCCCAGTGAGTACAGCAATACTTAGAAAAGAAGTCTTAAAAAGACATTTTAATGAGCTTCTTCCAAATATATCTTCTTCTCTGACGTACTTTACCATATATAGTTTCCCTTTCTCAAGTGTTTGGTGAAAAGAAAATCTTGACAACAAAGACTTCCGTACACACAGACTATAATCACACAAATGATATAACAACTAGAGCTTGAGCATCTGGTTTTGCTCTGATGTAAGCTACTTCATGCTTCAAGATTATCAAGTTTGCAACTCACATCCAAACTGCATAGATGGTTTTTGCTCTGTATTGCACCGAAAATTTTGATGTGGTTGATCTTCCATGTCTCATCCAGAAGACTAAGGTAGATAATAACCGGTTTGCATGATCTCCCTGCTGATTGCTCCAAACCTTTCTATACTATTCTGACCCCAAATGCTGCTCTTATCCTATTCCTGAGAGAAGTAGCTGACCAGCAGCTGGTTTTGATTACACCATGTAAAAATCGGTCAAATCCAAACTAATCCATGTGTCCTGATTTACAGCTGTCTCCATTACACTGGACCTTGGTTCAATGCCCACACACAGACCATCCTGCTGAGCAACCTCTCCCTTACCTGGTGAAGGGATTCCACACTTTGTCCTCTCATTTTGATTAGTGTGACTTGCACCACGGACAGAGATTCCTGATTTATAGCTGCAAAGGAGAAGCAGGAAGTGAAAAGCATTTCAAGTTTGAGGTTTTGTGGGCAATAGAAAAGGGAAGTTGTTCTCACAGGTCACATTCCAACAGTGACAAACAGTGTCCTCTTAAGACAAATATACATCATTAAGCACCCTCAACGCTCGAGGAGTTTTGCTCCTATGTACTCATTTTTGGCTCTAAAGATCAACATTTGAAAACTTTCAAGGAAACAGTTTCTTGCCAACTTGTCCCATTTTTTTACCCTTCTTGCTTTCCTATAAAGGCTGTATATATTAAGGCCAGACAGCTCTTGCATAACCCTGTGGCCTAGCATTCCCTGTATCACAAGCCACAAAACTTTACCTAAGAATTCCTGTGACCATCCCATTATTCTGTGGTTGAACCCCTTGGCTGTTTTGTGGCATACAAGATATTAAAGCATATTCCTTCCCTACAAAAGGTTTACCTCAATTATCTTTTTGTCATTAACTGAATATAAGCTTGGCACATTTAGAGAAGGGAGACTTTGAGGAGCACAGAGGAGAGCAGCACTGTACATACGGTACAGAATGCTGGCCTGTAAACTCTAGATGAGCTGCCTGCAAATCCTGTTTCAGTAGGGCAGTAAATAGCACTGACAGCTGTTTAGAAGGAGATAAGAGTTTTTGTAGATCCCTCAGATCATGCCTGTTGCTAGAGCCTTAAAGAACAGCATTGAGCAGCAGCAGAAAGCCATCTCACCTTGGCAGCTAGCAGCATCTAGAGGCAGGGATTCAACAGATTCTCCCACAGTGGCCTCCTCTAACTGGTCTCCCTCTAAAGGCTCATCTACAGGCATCTCCTCTGGCTCATCTACTGCCAGCTCAAGCTCTAGGAGGAAGAGAGCAGCAGGAGAATGGTTAGCATTACACTTGTGCTCCAAGCTGCTGTACAGTCTCTTACTCCCTGCTCTCCTGCAGGAGAAGACAAAAGTTGGCTTAGAAGTTGCTCCACACATCCAAATTCTTTACCATCATCCTGAGTGTCATCTTCAGCCCGCCCTTTGCTGCCACTGTCAATGCCAGAGCTCCCATAGCTGATGGTTGAGCTGCAGGATTGCTCTTTCCTATGCACACGGTCAATGCCAAAGGGCTCGTCCACCGACATTTCCACGGACACGCGGTGCCTGGAGTCAGCCTCGATGCCCGAGGTGTGGGAGCTGCCGTGACTCCCGGTGGACTGGCGCGAGAGGCGGTTATCCCTGCGGCTGCCCCCGCTGCTTCCGCTGCCACGGGAGTTCTTGTCACATGGGTCCAGGTCCATGTCCAGAGTGTCACTGATATAGGACTCCCGGTAGCGCTTCTTCTCTGAGAGAGAAACCAGCGAGAACTTTAAGGAAGGGTAACAAAATATATTCAGGAAGTTCTGTTGGCATCAGCCAACAACTAAGAAACAACCGCTGCAGCTACTGAACAAATACAGTGACAGCTTTGTATTTTTTTTTGCTCAACAGATATATACTCAGGTAATTGTAAAAGAATTACTCATACTTGAAGTAAACCCAGCATCTCCTAAATTAGAACAGGCAGTTATAATACAGAAAACAGTAGGTTTCAGAGTGACGGTCAATAATAATAAAGCAAAACAAAAGCAAACAAAAAAAGGGAATTACCTAGTAAAATTTGGTGCTCAATCTTTAAAATCAGATGCGCTGACTGGTTCTTGAAATACTCGCCACTATGCCAAGTCAGCTAAGAACAACATTTCTGTGGCTGGTATTTAGTACTGATTTATTATTTCTCCCATGGCATGTATGTGCTGAGGGTGGTTGAGAAATCTATGTGACACTAACAGACACAAAACAACCGAGGGCTTTTTGCCTACAGGCACTTGATCAGTGAGCCTTTCTACAGGTGACTGGCACATGCCACTGGTTGCACCCACACTGCTCAAGGCCACTGCTGTAACCCCACTAAAGGGAAAGACAGAAACCACTTGAGAGGTGATATCACAAAACAACTTTCTGATCACAGTCAACAATGTGGGAGCCACAACTACTTCTTAGGAGTGGACTTGAAAGGTGCCTAACACCTCTGCTTCTACCACTGACTCCCCAATAAGGCAGAAACACCATTAATTAGATGAGAGTAGGCACCATGAAACAACAGAAGAGACTAACACACTGTACTCTTCCTCTTACTAAACTCACTTGGGTGTTCCCTAGCATACCTTCAGCCTCCTCCAGTTTTTGGATCTGCTTCAAAACTGGCTGAATATTCAGAAAGAGCCGGTGGCTGTTGCTGAGTAGCTGCAGCAAATGGCGTGACCTGAAGGGGCAACCCGTGTAGTAAACCAGTTTCCGTGCAGAGGGCAAACCATCTGGCTGGATTTCAAATTTTTTCCCCTGCACAAAGAGGAGAGATGCCAAAGAAATGAGCAGGAGCACGTATTCAGCCACACAGTTACCAGAGATAGCTGTGGTCTTGTGCGTGCAAGTGACAGGACATGACGCAGCAGCACAGGCAGGCCGACAGCTTTGCCACATCCCAGGCTGGCAGCCACTGGCAGATGGCCTCCATTCCATCATACTCACCAGGAAGGCCAGCTTCCCAATGTGTGACCAGGGAAAGTCGTAGAGGAGCTGGCGAACGTGATTCACCTCCTGCAACACATCAAACCCAGAGTGACACAGGGACTGGCAGGTACAGGGTGGAATCAGCGATGTGCAAAGAATTTGCAAACAACCAAGAATTTGAGATATGTGGAGCCTGGGGTTTGCAGGGGAGGCAGAGGAGCCACGGTGAGGGGGGAGGACAGGGAACTGGGCAGAGTTAATGCTACACCAGAAGGCTTTCACAGCAGTCTGTTACCTGATAGATGTGCATTCCTCTCAGGGTCAGGCCCAGGATAACTGTCGGTCGATCCTCCTTCTTATCCTAAAAGAACAGAAGAGTCAAAGGTTAATCTACAAAGACCATGCTCTTGTTCTGGCACCTACTGTAGGAGAGGTAGCAGGACTCCTCATCACACAGATGCCATCAGCTCATTTGGTTTTTATTATGTTTGTAAAGTGCACCTTGCCTTGTTGACCCCTGAAATACCTACACCTAAAATCCCCTCATGCTGGGAGGCTCAGGCATTTCACCAGCGTATGTCCTAGCTGTCCTGGACAGAGAATCCTGTAGCTTTAGGGATTTGAGAATATGGACAATTACTGTTCTCAGGGGTACCTTGTAACCTCTCTTGTAACCACATACTGTCTCTGCTGTCCCATGAACATGCACCACTCTTGCTCTCCAGGTGACAGAGAGCCCAAAACAGAATGGGAACCCATTCCCCTCTCCTTGCCACAGCACTGCTGTTCCCATCCAGGGATTTGCTAGATCTTAGGTAAACTGCTTTTGGCTGGAGGAGAGCTAATCAATGCCCAGTTATTGGGGCTTTCATTCTAACATTCTATCTTGGTGTTGGGAGTAGGTGGTTTTACATGAGTTTTATTACCTGGGTTGAAATACTGTCTTTTAACTCCTGCTGCATCTTGGTATGACATACTTGGTCTCTTTTCATATTCTTTTGCTTGAAGACCAAAAATATCATAAGCTAATTCTTTCAGCCTCTCCTAACACGACAGAGTTAGGGAGTGGAATGCATACATTTTTTTTTGTTAGGAAGAAAAGGAGAAAGAAAATTTGGAGGTAAAAATGTATGGGCTCACAAAGCTCAAACTTTATGTCACAACTCATCTTTATTAATGTCTCTCCTCATCTGGCTTACAAGATACAAGCCTTATGCCATCACATTACCCCACCCTTTATCCCTGGTACCATCCCTGTCTTCAGCTCAAAGTAAGAAATAATAAGAAATATTTTCTGCCTCCTAAGGACAAAGAGCTTTGTAAATCAGTATTGGTCTGAATGAGAGATAGGGGGTGTGTTGTGTTTTCCTTAGCTCCCAACCTCAGTAGAAGCCATGAGGAGGGTCTTAAGACAAAAGTGACTGCTTTTGAAATCTCAGGGCAACCAGCCCACCAACACCTTCACCAAGTCCTCTGCACTTGGCTCAGGCAATCGGTGACCCAAGCATCACCTAGGAGGAGCATCTCTCACCACAAAATGAGATAACTGTGTCACACAGCAGGAATAAGACTCTATTAAGAATCAAACGACACATGGAAGAGTACATGGTGCCTAAATTCCAAGTCGACCAGGAATTTAAATATTAAGAGCAACCAATTTCACAGCCTTGATGCTTTTGGATATAAAATGTATCATGTCCTGCCAGCTGGACTTCTTATGGCATTAAAGTGTAACTAACTCTCTCATGACTGCATCACTAACAGCATTAAGAATCAAAACAGAGAACAGAAGAAAGGTAGGCCAGCATCTTTGGTTTGCAAGCAACTAAGCCTGGACTACTGATCAAAACTTATTTTCTCTAGAAAATGCACGTTTCTTCAGTAACTAGAGCTGTTAGATATGTTCAGAGGACATGTATACTTCTCAGACATAATTGCCACTGAGCACAAAAACCCAAAAAGTTTAATTATGAGTCTGACAGAGGAGTTCATCTCCATTTGGAAAAAAAACCCAAGCCATTCCTAATTGCATAGGCAGGTTTCATTCACCTAAGTGGAACAGAAAACTTCTCATTTCTAGATCTAAGCACTCAGCATGTCAAAATGAAGCATCTTCTGTTTAAGCAGGTTTGGGTAAAGAGTCTAACAAGCAACAATGTAGGAATCCAAAACTGCCAAGAAAAGCATATAGCTGAAAAAAACACCAAACACTCTGGCAGGGTTGGAGAAGGAATGGGATATGAAAGTTGGAATGGACTCAGTGTCACCTTCAGTTGTTACATGACATTTGTGTGAAAGCTGGCTGACCTCTTGTCATAATTTCGATGAACTACAACAGGAAAAAAAGAGACTTCATTGATTTCCCTGGTGCAATTCTACTGACAGGCAGGAACAAATATGAAGTTTTGCCATTCCTGTGGCCAGTTTCTTGGCTGAGGAACAAAACTAAATTCCAGCTACATCTGTACATTGGTGATGGATTTGTTTGTGGGGACAGCCCTCATTTGACTGAGCATTTTAGATTTGTTTGGCCTCTCTGAATCAGAGGCAACTGTCCCTCAAACAAACAGAAGGAGAAAAATGCCATGGTGCACTCAATTAATGATGGGAGAGAAGTTCAAAATAAGAAGCTCTTTGTTTAACCTTCTGCAGCCTGTAGAAGTGGACGGGCACATCTTCCAGCAGGCAGGACTCCTTAATGAACTTCAGCACCGCTTCCTTAGCGCTCAGCCCTTGCTGCTCTCGGTGCATCTCTGGGGCATGTCTCAAGATGTAGTCGCTCCCCCTCTTTGCAATTATCTAAACCACAAAGAAAACAAACAGGTCTTCAGCAATCCCCATGAGAGGCAGCTGTGATCAACAACAGTGGCTGGAGGTGGAGGAGGTTCATATATTCCCTCAAGATGATGGTCTGTGTTTGCCTCTGCCTCCCTGGAGGATAAGCATTTAAAGCAGCCCAGATGACACTGATGTCTCCAAACAGATCCTAGTGGCAAAACTGTAACAGACCAAGACTACAGAGGTCGTGTCAGCTCTTTTCATTTTTAAGTATTGGAATTAGTTTTCCTAACTCTTGGCATCCATAAATGTTTATGGGCAGATAACAAATACTCCTCTGCATGCCAGCACAATCAGCAGTAACATCTCTGAAGAGGCAGAAATACTAGGTTTTCCTTTTAAGACCAGAAACTACACATTAGGCTTATTTAGCATTTCCATTCTCAAAGGGTGGATAACACTATCTCAAGGTATTTTTTTTTATCTATTAGGAGTGGCTGGCAGGCACGTGGCTTCACTAAGCAGTAGGAAAAACCTGCCCTGGGCCTTTTGCTCCTGCCCTGCAAGTGCCCAGTTCCCACGTTTACCCCATGCCCTCTCCATACAAGGCTAGTGGGCAGCTCAGCCCTCTCCCATACTCAACTGGTTCGTTTCAGGCCATTAGTGGCAGTGAAAGGTAAGAGGGATGATTGGCTGAATTCACTTCCCAACATCCCCCTCCACCAGGGGCATTTAAAACTAAGATTGCACCAGGTACCTGAGAACATCCTGCCAGAAACAACCTGTCCTGGCTCAAACCAACGAGACCCCATCACCACCCAGTTCCCACTTACATTTAATATTAAAGCCCTTGCTTACTGTTTGCTAACACCTCTGCATGCCCTGCCAGATTGGTTGCCCTCCCACGAGGAAGGCTGGCCTTGGTGGAAGACAATATTGATGCCATCAGCTGTGCAGTGTCAGCAGAAAGAGATGTGCCAGCTCCACAGTTCAAAGCTGGGTGGGTCAGCCCAGGGCAGCAGTGCCTCTCCTCACCGGCACGAGACTTGGGGCAGCCCTTGGCCATATGATATGAAGCACGTGTTGAAGGAAGTTATTGCGTTGGAGGAGGAGATTACTCACTATCTCCCCAGGGGCAGGGAGAGAAGCGTCCCCATGCCTGCCAGATTTTGCTGTTTGTAATGATGTTATAAATCACCCACATACTTGCTTGGGGTTGTGGCTCAATGCAGGTGAGCAACAGTCTGTGATAAGCCCTTTAGCTGCCTCAGAAATAGCACACAAGACCCACCATTTCCATTTGTTAGCTACCTCCTGACAGGCACCCAGTAACAAGGAATGGTACGGGATGAGGGCCTGTTGTCTGGGAGAAAGGCACACTGCTGCACAGCAAGGCAGCCAGACTAGGATTTGTGCATAAAAGGTACTATCGGTCTTCAGGACAAATCCTGTCACTGATCTGAACCTTCTCCCCAAAGCAGAGGACAGTTCCATCTTACAGGGGAGATGCAACTTGCCTGGGGAGATGCAACTTGCCTGGGACAAGCAGCCAGCTAACAAAGTCTTAGCTAATTTGCCTTCATTTGATAATTAAATCAATTCTTGGTTGTAAGTCCTGAAGGGCACAAGTCACATGCACATGCTTATAAACAAACATGCAAACGCTTTCTCTTTCCTCTTACTGCACTTGAGGCAGAGATTAATGACAAAGCAAGCACCAGAGGCACTGCACTGCAGTATTACCCCGTAGGGTTTGGATCTATCCATCCCTCACTGAGGCAAGCATTACAGAGAGGAGAACAGAGGGAAATAGACTTGGCTTTGCAGTCCTGAGGTCTTCTGGAGAGCTTGGGATGTGCAGATCTTGCTGAATGTACCACTAGAAACACACAACCCTTTAAATCATAGAAGAATTAAACAAAGACATCTGCACTGTCAGAGTTACTCATGTGACACCTACACATGCCATCACCAAGGAAGGATGTATCACCCACCTCACTGATGAGTGAGCCCAGGAACGTGCACCTACATCCAGTGGAAAGACGAGATATCTCCTGAGGGACCTTCAGGGTGATACTCTATCCATCTGCCTGATCATTACAGCAGGAGAGGGGGAAGTTGCATGGCAGCAGTTAGGTACCACCTTGGCATAGCTCCTGCTGCATACATGATCTGTTGACAGAAAGGTTCCCCCCAAACTTACCCATTGTGGGAAATAAGCCTGAGGTTCAAAATATTTGCCAGCGTGGACCTTCTCTCTGTAGTTGCCCAAGTCTGCCTGTAAGCTGTAGGCAGCCAGCAAGAAGTAGATTTCTTCTTTGTGGTTGCAATGAGACATAAGCACTTGCTCTTTGAGATGGCAGTAGTAGAGCTGCCGTGCCACCTTATCGCTGCAAGACAAAGGCAAATTTACTTCAAGAACAAAGTTCAGATAAGGACCCTCAAAAACATCATCCTGCTGAGAAGAGGGATTAAACTTTGACATGTCTGATGTGTGCCAATGCCACCCTGATACAGTTGTGTGTATAAGGAGCACCAAACCAAGATCAAGGTCTTCTCCCACTAAGTGTTGTACAAACACAAGAAATGGTAGCTTCTACCTTGAGAAGCATGAGATCTAAGAAGTTAGGGCAGAAGGTAGATGAAAGAAAAATCACATCACACCTGTTTTGGAGACTGACTACAATCAAGCACTTCTGTTTCCCTGGAAAGCCTGTAGCAGCCAGGATAGTCAACTCCCTTGGACTCCCAGTCCTGTTTCTTGCACACCTGTCCTCCTTTTCCCTCTAAACTTGGCACTGCTTTTGTTTCACCTTGCCTTAGGCTCATGATGGTTCTTAACAGCTAATTCCCTGCAAGGTAGATCAAAAGACATGGGAGCCCTCAGCTTGTTTTTGTCTTCTTCCTCAAGCTGCTAAACAGGGATTGTCTGATAAGGAATTACTATGGCATAGCCTTGATAACCCACACACCCCCTGCCCTCAGAGATCATGGGAAGCAGGCTGCTGACATGTGCATGTAGATGAGGTGCTGGACACTACAGTCTGCTTGTAAAAGTGTGCAAGTATAGTTTGAAGGGGCCAGATAACTATCTCTGCATGGCTCTACAAACCTCTCCAATTAAACTGCTAGTGCAAGAGAAATATGCCTGTGATGGGGTAGGATACATAACTTGGGAGTGGCGGGATGGTATGTAATCTCTCTCTGTACAAAAAAGGCAAAATGAAACAAAAAACACTTATCAGCCAGACAGACTCCATAAGAAGGAGTCCCCTGTAACCAAAAGTGAAAGACTGTGGAGAGAGAAAACATAGAAAACCACAAGCTTTGCTCAAGACAAGAACGAATGCCAAAAATTTGGTAAAGATTTAATCCACCTAAATGACCCCAGCTCTTGGCTTCCCCCAGGGACAGAGCCACACCAGAAGCATTGATGTAAATTAACTCTGTCAGTTGTTCATTTTTAACTACCTCATCCTTTGTTCTGTACCATGGGTGAGGGTGGTGCTGTTTTGAGTGCAGCCCATATTCCATGTGAATGGACTACAAATGAAAAAGTCTAACTTATGAAGTAATTTGTTTTGTCCATGTATGAAAGTCCATTTCCAGGATTAGACTGCACAGAGCACTGCTCAAATACAAAAAATAGATCCAAAGCATGTGCTTTGGAGTATAAATAACTATTTTTCAGTGCCTTTCATACAACCAAAAGACACAAGCAAAAGAGTGTTTTGATAATGTCATCATTCAACCTGCACTTTCAACACAGATGGAAAAGCAGTCATAATTTTCCTAGGGATGTGGAGTATGATTCAGGCAGAAAACATTCATAGCTGAGTGAGGACATCTGTGAAGGTCTTAAAAAAATTCAAGCTGATTTTTAAAGCTTATTTCAATGAGTTCACAGAAATGAGCTTAACAAAGAAACATTCTTTTTCTTTCATTTTAAGAACACACTGAATAATTCAAAACACAGTAATTACCACAGAAGAGAACTTACCCTATTACTCTTCCATTTTCTACATAGTATTGTACTCTAAAGAATGCAACAAATGGAGGGCTGAATTTCTCTGTCCCCTAGAGCAAAGACAGAAGACGAGTTAAATTATGATCAGCATCCAAAATTCCTGTTACCCTATCTGGTAATGTTCTCTCCTCTGAAATTTACTCCCCATACTGCTTTTCATTTTCTACTCTTAGCTCTTGGCAAGTTTTAGGAGGGAGTCTGACTGTCTTGGAGGCTCATGACAATGAGGCATCACAAAACAATCAGACAGGTTGAACGACAAAATCTCCTAGGAAGAGCAGAAGATTTTTGGATAGGAGGGATGAGCTGGTGTAAGAGTCCCAGAGTAGCCTGGGGACACCCAGGCTGGCCCAGAATTACCTAGCTCAGCACCTGGCAGCACCACAAACATATTCGTGCTGAACGCAGCAAGTTTAACCCAGCCTCTCTCACAGTGCCAGGCAAGGCAGCAGTGCAGTGTGCCACCTTGGCATGGCCATGGCATTTCCAGGGCACTCCTAGGAGCAACCAGCCAGCCCTGCACCACACCACATCACCCAGCACGGACAGACACACTGCCATGTTCAGCGCTCACTGCCTGGGGCTCAGGAGCACCGGCCTGGTATCAGCTCTATGCCTTTTGTTTGGCAGGGCTCCTGGTTAGTTATTCACATGTTCCTGCAGCCATAGAGCAAAAGGCAGTGGTGCTGTCTGCTTCATACTGAGGAGTGCTGCTAGAAGAAAGCCAGCAGAAGTCCTGTTGTTTTAGCTACAGCCTATCTTTCCGACTTACAGGCTTGTTTGAACAGAACAAAAAAGAAAAAAGGGAAAAAGAATAAAGGAACATCCTACTAGCTCACTCTCTCATCTTTCCTACTTCGCCACTTTCATGTTCACACAGGTAACTTTGCTCCCACAGGCAATTCCAAGGCTTTGCTGGTCAGATCCATCTCACTGGGACAAGGTCCATGCCCTCCATATCTGAGGCAGACAGCTTCTTGACCATGCAAAAATCTCCATTTCATTTCTGGAAGTTGTTCATAGCCACCCTATTTTATCAGCTGGACTGGGCTTTCCGCCTGAAACCTCTTCATAGAGAGTAAATCCTTGTCAACTAACCCAGTCCAATAGGCTAACTCATCTCAGACTGTAGTACTGCCAATAGCAACTCATTGAGTCTTTTGCGATTCACATCACACCAGAGGTTCAACACTTATCCTGACCAGAAAAGTGTAGCAAGAATCCAATCACAGAGAGACCTCAAAGCATACCCCATCCTGGGGTCCTGAGGTGACCACAAACACCTGCTTTGGGAAGCTCTCACTGGCTGGACAGACAGCCCCTCCACATGATTCTGGCTGTTTCTGAAGTAACTCTCACTTGTTTGGGAAAAGCAGAGTACATGCTTGGGGATAAGAGAGATGTCCAAACCTCACTAATTATCTACAAACTTCTGTAAGGAGCAGAAATGGCAAGTGTGCCTATTCTGCAAAAGAAAATGCTTAGGCAAGGTAGAAAAAAGTAATTGACAACTTTTACAATGACCCAATTAAGATATCTGAAAGCAATGCTATACTTTGCTCTAGACTATGGCTCCTCTATTAATGACACACACAAACAGGCATTATCAGGTCTGAATGAATAGTATTAAACAATTACATAAGCTTGTCTTTATTTCATGTAGTTTTTCCCTCCCTTATCAGGGCTAGCTAGCCTTAAAGAACTAGGACTTGTCTCAAACAAAATATCCTTCCTCTCCCTCCAGTGTCCTTTTGCACATACTCTGGGAAGAGTCACAGCTCCAGTCATTTCCCATGTACCAGATTCAAGTCACAAAAGGTTATTTTAGGCTGTTTTGCTTAAGGATAAAAATGAGGTCTCCAGACTAAATTCAAATGGAAAACTGACCAACTGACCTTCTCCACTTCTGCAGCAGCCAAGCAACAGCCCTGTGGTTACTATGGCTCAGCTAAAGTTGCATAAGGGGCTGGTTTAACTAATTGTGCAACTATGCAAAAGTCACTGCATCCTGCTAATGAAAAGTATTCTGCAGACCATCTTCAAAAGATGCTTTATGGACCTTAGTTTAAGAGTTTTCATTTCACTGTGCAGTCCAATAAAAAAGCAGCAGCTTCCAAAGTTAAACACCTCTCTTACTTTGGTGGTCTCTTTCTTCCATTCCTTTGAAAAGTATTTGCTAAGCTTCTGCTCCAGGTCTATAAAAACATATTCATTATCTGAAAGATAAAAAAGGAATTCAACATAAAATAATTGGAAATGTTTAGTCATTAAATATTTAGGTTACTCTACAAGTTATTTCCAAGCAATACATTTGCTGACCAGGAAATAGACAGGGCGGGGGGGGGGAAAAAAGTACTCTTAAGTACATGTGTGACTCCAGACAGCATGGAAGGAAGGTCATTCACTCCTTCAAGAGATCCTGAGCTAAAGGTTCCCAGACATCTTAGCCAGAAATGCAGAATTCCTGCTTTATAATCAAGAAGCCATTTCCAAAAGAGAGAAACATCATCTTACCCAGCTAATTGTACTGGCAGCTTACCAGATTCAGTTTTTTATTATTATTAAATGAGCAAGCCCTACCCAAGCTTGTATTCTGCCATCATGTAGCACCATGGTCCAACACGGCAAAAGTAAGTAAAGAGAGCTGGGTACTTGACAGGTTTCATCTTCTGCATGTGAAGGGGATCCTCTGAAAGGGTGAGAAACAAGAGGACCAAACACAAACGCCTTTCTCAGAAGGTCTGCTGCGTCCTGCTCACACCCAACTTCTTTCATTTAGAGAAAAGATGAATGAAAGGAAGGGAAACCTGGCCTGCCTCAAAACACTAAAGGACCACGACTTGCTCTCCACCCTAGTGAGAGTGAACAAGACACAGCCTGAATGTCACATCATCTTGAAAGAGGTTTGTGCTGCTTTCAAAGCTGATGTTTCATAACACTGCTTACCAATTATCAAATACAAACAACTCAGCCAGTGAAAGATTTTTTTCCTGAGTCTTCAAGTCTCTTAAGAAAAAAATAAAAGACAAGACCTGACAGGTGTTTCAGGCTGCAGTAGCAATGCCAGCTGAGCACATTCACCTGACCAGTCTCTCTACACTTTGATCTTGCTTAGGACAGTGTTTTGACAGGTGACACAAGTGCCAAGATGAAGAGCTTGCTCCTTAAACATGAAAGGAGCAGGAGTAAAAAGGAGAGGGTAAAAAAAAAGAAAAAAGAACCCTTCACAAAACAAACTCCTGCTCCTTAAGACCAGCCCAGACTTCCAAATGAGAGCCTGCACTCATGTCTGTATTATGGCAGATGCAGGCCTGGCATGGGCAGTGTTATAGTAGGCATTGAAGGGGGCTCTAAGCTACCTCACACCCCTTCCAAAGCATTGCAGATCCTTACAGGGGCAGATACAACAAATACTTTCTTTGCTAGCTTTCAAAAAACAAGCAAGCAAAACAACCTCCTATCACTACCTCCTTCAGCTCCCACCTCAAGAAACCACATCTGGTGCTATCCACAAATGGCTCACACATCACCCTACTAGGAAACCTCCTGTAAAATAGCAGTAACACTGGATACAAAAAGTACAATGCCCCAAAAAGGCCTGTTTCTGTCTCCATGCTCTTTCCTGCATTGTAGTACTTGCAGCTGTACTTTTAATATACCTACACTTCTGTTTATCACATTACTTGACATATCACATACAGAAACCAGTATTTAACTGCACCATCGAAGTGGCTGTATAGAATTTCTGAAAGTGTCTGTGGTGGCCAATTTAAGTGCTGTAGCACACAGGATGATATGGAAGCTATTTTTGCTGTTTTGACAAGGAGAGGAAGAGTTTTTATCATCACAGAGATTGCATCTTGTACCTGCCTCTTCACTTCTAAGATAGGGTGGCTAGGGGCTACACTGGCTCCAGCCCTTCCTTCTCTAGGTCCATTAAGATCAGATAACACTGCCTGGAAGAGGCTGATAGAAGTCCCAGTCAGTGAGTGAGAGAAGGGCTTGTTCATGTTAGGCTTGTCTCTGTCCCTAATCAGCTGCCAAGCTGGTAAGCATCACTCCATAAAGCTTTTATTAAAAAGTAAGTAAAAGCTCATTTAGGGAATCAATGCACAGCAAGTGACTGGAGTGGGATAACACGAACACACCACTCAGTCCCTCCCTGGGTTTTGGCAGTCCTGCAGCAGGGCAAACCCTCCACTATGGGCTCCCCACAGAGCACAGGGTTGATCCTGATGGCACAGCAGTGGTGGGTAAAGCCTGTGTCAGCTCTGCCAGCACTGTGGTCTTCAGCTGACACCTTGTTAAGAGGCTATAACAAGTTGAAGGGTCTGTTTTCCTTTCTACTTCAGTAATGATCCCATGCCCAGAGGTATTTAGAGAAACACATTTATTATTCCTTAATCAGGAGGGAAAAATTGCAATAGCAAGCACAGTGACATACCCCAAACCATCCCATCACCCCTGAATAGTACGTCAGAAAGGGAAAGGTGTGACAGAACAGTTACACCACAGTAAAGCAATTTGTTACCCACACCCCAGAGCCCCTCTTTATCTGTCATGTTAATTAGGTTAGAGATGATTTCGTGAGGGCACAGATGTCACACCTGAGGATTCCAGGTTATTATCAGGCCTACTGGGAGATACACATAAACCACAAGAATAAGCCAGGCTACAGGAGGACACCCCAATGTACATCTCTTCTTGGGGTCCTCCCCAGCCCAGCTCAGCATCCTCCCTCCCGTGCAAGAATGCAGCACTGCATTCCTGCCTTAATGAAGTCAATATGGCTGGAATGTCAACCTGCAATGTAAGCCTCCATCTACAAAAACAAAGAGCTATTTCCCTCCACAGCCCTACTGCTTTGTGGATGGCTTTGGTTTTTTTTTTCCTCACACTGGATTAGTGATGAAACCCTAAGAGATCTTTTGCCAGATGCTATTTGAAAATAAGCATCTCTAACAGATATGAGGGCACCAAACTGCAGCATCTCTGAGCAGTGCTGTAAAGGACAATATAGAAATGCACAGATGGCCCCCTTTCCAGGGAAGAATAAATTTGATCTATGGATCCAAACAGGGCTGGATACTCAGCAGGTACAAACCGTCATTTTTACACTGGCCTCACTTGAAGGACAAGTGAAAGGTAATAAGAACCTGACTGAGAAGCATGCACACATAAAAATACACTCTCATCCACCTGCAGCTACTGACACTGAGTTCATGAATCTCATCTCAGCACTGCAGGTAATCTTACAAATGCATCATCTTCTCTTGAAAGGTTCCCTCATGTACATATGTACAGATACCAGACCTGGCATAACCCACCAGTGCACTGCACTGCAATCCCAAGAAATGCATCTGGACAGCCAGATGCTTTGCAGTAAAGAAATTTACACACTTCTCCCAATTTCACCTTGAGAATTCTCAAATGAGATTGAAAGTTTATGCTGTAAAAATCACATTTCAAAATAAGCTGTTACCAGAAATATAAAACACTTCTACTCTGCAAAATCAGCTCAGCACATTTTATGTATTTAAAAAAATATAGCACATGCATTGTTGCAAAAAAATAATGTGCCAGGTCCCCAGTTAGAAAAAAATGACACAGTTCCAGTGAGTGATGCAGACTTACAATAGGCATTATTTACACTGCAGGAAAAATGGGAATGGAAAATTAAGGCTGTAATACAGGGTCAAATCATTCTGAGTAATTGTTAACCTAAAGGCCATTATTTTGCATTAACTAGTTCCTCCTCATCTCATTTTTTATGAAAAGTAAATTCTCTGCATAAAAGTTAAATAATGGTGATGCCAAAAACCTGTTCTCCTCCTGTGCCCATTGTGGGCTAGGAGCACCAACAAATTCCACAAAGGCGTCCTACCAAGAGTCGGTGCTTAGCCCCACAGGCAGCCAGGAAGATCCCATTAACAAATTTGGCTGAGTCATATATATTTTAGCAATGCAACTAGACAGTCCAGAAGAATAGGATTCAAATAAAATATGAATTAGTGTGAAGCCAAATTTCCACATAGCAATCATTTTCTGCCTAAAAGAGAAGGGAAAAAATGATCCATGGCTATTGCGCTTAACTTTTCCCAGATGCTTCAAGAAGCTTCGTGGCAACACCACTATGTCTCCTGAGGTGTAACAGGAAAGAGCAGGAGCAGGACAGAGGGATGCTAGGGTTAGGGGAGAGCTGAAGCTTAAAAAAACCAAAAAACAACAAAAACCCACACTAAAATATACCTCACAACACATGCTGTAGCCCTCACATAACCTGAACACCAGCATGGATTTTTTTGTTTGATTATTGAAGAAGAGCTGGCTACACACCCCCTTTTGCATGTGGATCTCCCCAAGCTTCCAAGCATTAGTGATTTGGGAAATCACTACCCACATGGCACCTGCTCCCACCACCTCTGCATAGCTTCTCAATGCTCCTGGTGTTACCTTTCAAGCCAATAGAAAGAAATGTTGTCCACTTTCTGATAAGTGGTTGATCAGTTTAGTAAAGGGTCTAAAAGAACTTGGTTCAGGAAAACCTTGTGTTTTTAGCTTTAGCTGGAAAGTACATGTATCCCAATGAAGGGAAGAATCACAACCCAGGCTGGGAGTAAAGCAAGGGAGGTCCTGGCTGAGGTCACTTTACCTGGGATGGACACAAGGCTATGGAGGGTAGTATGAAAGGAGACAATATCAAGAAGCCTGAGATCTTGTGGTGTTAGGAACTGTCGAGGTCTGAACACTGAGATAAAGGTTCAATCATTCCTGGTAATGGATAGGTACTGCCAGAATTTTACATTGGCATCTTACAGTTAGTAACAAGGCATGCCCAGGCAAACATCTTCAGACTTCAGCAGCACCATGGGGGATTCTTCTGCACAAGAAAAGCTGCAGAACCATTTCCAGCACTGCTCATCCAGGGACAAACAAACCCTTTGCAGTTCTCAGGCAGGAGAGCACTTGGCTGGATGTTGTACTGATACCAAAGGAGAAACAATTGACAGCAGATACAGGCAAAAAACTGCCTACATAGGAAGAGACCATGTAGGTCCTTTCAAGGAGTACTTTATACTCTCTGGACATCTGAGCCCCTGCAACTCCCTCTAGGCGGTACATTTCTGCACGTGTTTATCTTATATTGCATTTAACTTGTCTGAGGTACCAAAGTAAGTGTAATAGAGTTGTACCTTAGGTTAGAATACAGGAGAAATTCCTAAAGAAGATTCAACTATGTAAGCAGATTTAAGAGAGAACAGGCAAGAAGCATGGATAGTGAGGAAGGTGTGTAGAAATCATCATAAGGTATTTGAGAGAACTTTTGTTATTTGTCTCCTAAGAGACCCTTTGTTATAAGACATACTCATGTAATATAAAGATAACCTGTTAGCATATTCTCTCCATGAACTTCACTACTGGAGGATATACAGATGCAGAAGAGTTAATTGGAGGCAGAGTGGTTTTGGCAGAGTTAATCACTGAGCTCCTTGGTAAGCATGTGCTGGGAATCATGGGCCTGGCAAGGTGAACAGCCATAGCTTTAAAAAAATAAAGTATTATTCTTGAGGCAGGGGAGCTGAAGCAGAGATATTTGGTCACGTAAGAAAGCCAGCCTGACAAACTCCTAAGAGGACATAGAGACAGTGGCAGGGTGTAGGAGCTACAGTCTTGCTCCTTCCCAATTGAAGGCTTCCATCTGCTTAGGTCAAGCAAGGTTTGCTCGTAGAAAGGCATGGCACAAAACTCAGGATCTAAGGGATCTGGGTTATAATAACAAAGGAAGCCTGACTGTTCTTTGTCTGCTGACATTCAGTTTTGTTTTAGAAGACTGAATGTGTTGCTGCACACACTTTCCAATAACAAGAGGGAACCTTCCTGCAGGGCACAAGATAAGGTTGACCCCACAGGAGGATTTGCCATATAAGACCCAGCTGCTGAAGCCTATGGAACCAGATTGAACCTGGCAGGGTCACAGGATCTTTCACTGACCAAACTGCAAGTTAAAAAAAAAAAAAATTAAAAACCAAGCACTTCAGCAGCAGGAGCACACAAAGTATAGCCTGCCTGATGATCCATGACAAAACTAGAAGAGCAACATGTCCCAAGGTTTGTAGGACCTCCCATTAATGCACATTCCTGAACCTGATTTTCAAAGTGATCAACTTCTTATAGACACAAGTTTTTTTTCTTCTCAGATATATTGGGTCAAAGCAGTTTTCCTCTTGAGAATAAAAAAAACAGTTCAAGAGCAGAAGGGATCAAAAATGCTATCCTGCCAATGTAATTGTTACCCTTAATCCTGAAGCTTGCCCTCAGCATCTACAATAGCCAGAAGAGAAGGCAACATATTTAGGTATCAAATGCTGGGAAACACACTCCAAGACCTACAGCTTAGATCTTACAGCATTCATGGTTTGCAGCTTGCATGGTGCTTTGTGGTGCCATTTCCCTTTTCGCCACATTTAGGGGTTAAACTTCTGTTTATGATTAAGGACCCCAACCTCTCCCCCCACACACATACTTAGTATGAGACCAACTGAGCATTAGTGTATCTGTACAACGTCTGCAGGTCAAATGGGCTCCTAATCCAGATAATCCATGCAGTGTGATTGGCTACAGTTCTGAAGAAATCCTTTAATTTTCATTCTCTTGCTACTGCTGACAGTCAGGGTTTTGTTGACAAATTAGCAGCAAAGTAATGGATGCAGGTGGATTAGAATACCTTGTTTTGCATGTGGTAGTATCGGACTGCCAAAAATAAATACACATTAAGAAACTGGGAAAGATATCATTACTAAAACAGGGTGGCTGTTTTTTAAAAAACATCTTTTTGAAGCTGCAGCACAGAGGTGAAAGCATGATGAAGGAGAGGATTACCTCGTTGAAAAATGTATATGCTTCCTCTCCATTTTTTGGACACCTAGCCTTTCCTGAGGGACCAGGCCCAGGCTTCCCCCCTCCACAGCCTCTGTGGGATGTACACTGACTTGGTACTCAGCCAAGGCAGTCGACTTCAGCACCCACAAGGTAACCTGGGAATACAACACTTACCCAGGCCCCCCCAATACCTGACCTGAGCACTTCCCTTTCCTGAGATGATAGCTTGTTGTGAAGCAGGCAAAACCTTAAAGGCTACTTCCAAATGCCACACTCAGTGCTACATTTGCTACAGAGGCAAGACCTCAGCTACCACGGGCAGCAAGAGAGATGATGAACAGTCTGCTGACCAAAACAAGGTGGAGAGAAACCAAGTTGTGGAACACAAAAAGTCTTTCCTTTCAGGAAAGCAAAGAACTGCTCCCAAAACAAACAAAAAAGAGATGCTAATTCATACTACTGGACTCTTGTAACTCTTTTCCTTGACTTTTAAAGAGCTTTCTGGAAGAATTAGCTGCTATGAAAAGGAAGAATACTTTCATGAAGTGAGAGGACTGTTTCCACTTAAAGTTGTGGACAATATACTCTAAAGTCTAGTCAGAACAGCTTTATTATGCTCTTTGGCATGCAGTGGTTACAATGTATTTCCAACAGGCTGAAAGGTATCTGCCACTACCGGGTATTTTGGGACCAGAAGCCCTGTGCTTGATCGGGTAAAGGAAACTGTTTCACAGAAAAGGTGTGAAGGAAGGCAAAAGCAGGGTATGGAAAATACGAAACAAAAACATGTGAAGGGGGGGGAAAGGTGAAAAAAACATGGGGAAAGCAGAAGAATTCAAAGAAAATAGGAATGAAATTGCCCTGTCTTACAGGAGAGGACAAGGGTTCCAATGTCAGCCAAGACGTCCTGCAAGTGGAATAGGCAAAACCTGGTGTTAAAAATGTCGCAAAGGGGAGGCCTCAGAAACAGAGATGATTTGTGAAAAAAGTTAAGAGAATTCAGGTCTCCTCACATTAAAAAAACTATGCTGGTTTAAAGCACAGGTATATTAGGTTTAAGGAATCTTTTGGAGACTCTACAAACCTTATGGTGATAAAAAACTTACGCTCCTCTCAGTTTGAATGCTGCACTCAAAAAAGCAATTCTTACAGAATGAGAGCATGAAGGAAATGAGACAAACTTAGAAAAAACACCTTATTTTATCCTACATATTTATAAAGAGGCAAAAGAAACCTTATTCAGACGGACTTCTATAAGACTACTATAATTTCAATGAAATATCTGGAATTGCAGTAGTAAATAACACACTTGAGAAAAGTTTTTGGAGGAGAGACAAGTCTTTCAGTGCTTCTGGAAATATGGGGAGGCAAGATAAACAAGACAACAGATCCATTTCTAATTACTAAGACTTGGGGTGTGAGAGGGAATGTCAATGCTTACACCATACCAGAAATGTGATCTCTCGTATCAATTTGCTTCTTTAAGGCATCAACTTAACACCATTTCCTGGCCAATGCTAAGCCATAGGACCAAGCAAACTGGACTTTAACTCATGGATTAGAAGTTTTGTATTTCCCATGTGATATTTCAAAACCCAATGTGTCCCACGCATTCATTCAGTCCCTTACAATCATTTGAGTTTCCTCCCCAGTGCCACATTCTTCACATGTGACTTCAGAAGACAAGTAACACTTTCAGCCCCAAAATCCTTTTAAAATCCACCTCCTGTTCAATACCTATAGTTTTGAATATAGTAACAAATATGTTGACTAGCAACTCCCACTACAGGAGAGAAAGAAAGCCCCACAAAGAGGTGGAATCCAAGAACAAAGGTGGAGAACAAAAGCTCCCCCCTTTACTCAATTTGTCTGCCCACATACCAAAGATCAAAAGAGCTCTGGGAAGGCTCTGCATAATCTACATACTTTGTGACCTTATTACAATCAAATTCCCCCTGCAGGCACAGCCACTGTGTATATATGCACACACTGTAAATACACAAGCGGGTCTGTGGATGTTTGCCAAGTCACTTGCTTGTACATTGAGTTTGCTTACTTTTAACAATGCTGAGGCCAAAGAAGTGAGGCTCTTTAATCTTCACTAAATCACAAACTTGCTGAAAGAGCTCCTGTCCAGTGGCTTTGACCTGAAAGACACAACCAATCCAACATTACAGATGGCTCACGCACCTGGATGGAACTCTAAAGAAGAGTTGCAGGCCAGTACATTTTTGGGTACCAAAGTAAAATACCCAAACACAACCACACCAGAGAACATCCTTTGTTTTCAGTATTATTGCTATTACCATAGAATAATAATCATTAATATTTACAGAAATTAAAATACTGTTCCCTTACAATTTTTTTTTTGAGAAAATAAAAAAACCAAACCCAAAAGTTTTCATTCGGGAGAACTAGGAACAAAAGTACCCAAACAAACACAAAGACTCTGAGTAGCTCATAGGTTAGAGATGTGTTTTTTCTGTACCCCACAGAGAGGAGCTCCTTCTGTCTCCTGCTGCATTCTAGTCACACAGCCATTAACATCTCTATCTTTGGCAGCTGCAGCCAAAAGCCTGTAAGACCTTGCCTGTTTCCCTGCACACTGAGACCTTCCGATATCCCTGCCTCCTGTAATGCACAGACTGCCCCAGAAGGAGCATGGTTCTGGTTAACTGCATGTGCAGACCTGGATGTGTACTATGATAGGAAGATTCCCCCACTAAACATCTCCCTGTCCATAGCCTCATTTCTCCCTGTCCCACTGCACCATCTCAGGAGTACTGACAGACAAACACAGAAACCCCCCAGCCCACAGAGGCACAGGGGAAGGAGTCCAGAGAAAGAGCAGATGAGGAGAACAGAATAGCACTGACACAGACAACCTCAGCTCAGGCTATGGTGCAGCCAGCTGCAAAATTCCAAGACCTTGGAATTTCATTACCCCACTGCTGGACCGTGCAAATTAGCAGTGCCAGGAGCAGCTGCCGGCAGGGGTACAGTGCAGAGCTACCTACTGAGCAACAGAGAGGACAGGGCAGAAGTCGACTGTTTAACTCTGCTACAAACCAATCACCATCCTAATTTTTAAAGCTCTTTTAGTGTAGGCATGTCACACACCCCAGAAACTGGCTTCCACTCACCTCCCTGCCCCAGGCTGTACCATGTCACTAGACATGGACAATGGGAAACAGGAGGTCATTTAAGTACTCATTTTCTTCTACCTTGACAAGGCATCAGTAGCCAGACACTCACTACTGCTTTATCAGGAGCTTTGAAGCCCTGCACTACGCCAATGCAAACACATGTAAGCTTTGAGCAGGGAGGAGGTAGTGCAAAGTTCTGATAAGACCCAAAACCACATCTGGGTCTTATAATTGAGTCTCCATGTGAGACTGCACCCTTTCAGTCTACAGCTAGATGCAATGTTTGGTCAGACACCCAGAACACACACTTGGAAGGGAAAGTTGGGCACAGAGCAATCTCCTTTGCCAAAGAAGCAAGCTCTGAGCATGTTCTCCTGCCTGGGAAGGATTTGCTAAGAAAGATGTGACCTTCCTCTAGCCAGAATTGTTATGGGCATACAAGAGTCACTGGCAGCACAGGACTCTCTGTAAATGCTACACAATGAGATGAATTTTCTAAGTGGCAAGCTTTCATACCTAAGGGAAGAAAAACCCGCTTTAAGATACTTAATTCTAGGAAACTGAGTACTTCAAGTGGCAGTTTTGTGGCATATAGCTCTAAACAGTGATTTAGGCAGAGTTCTTGCACAACTGGTATGTTACTAGCACCTTGTCCATTCTCCTCTTGGCACTTCCCTTATGTATCAAGTTCTACTCCCAGCCTTAAAGGCTATGCAATACCAATTACATTTGCAACTGCTGTTCCCTCCTACTCTCCCCTCTACTCAAAGCAACCAATACTTCCCTTTGCATTTTTTATCTTTGGACTTTCCTCCCTATGCATATGGTTCCTGTGCCAAGATTGATCTCAGAAATGTTATGACTCATTCCTTCCATTGATACTCAGCTTTGCCCCATGTCGGGCTCAGGGCTTCTTTACACATGAAATTTAGTCCAAAGTGAAATCAAGTGCAAGTTTACAGATGGTAACTGCTACTCCAAGGTCATTCTGTGTACAGATATTCATGTGCATTAGTTGCCTATATCTAGTCTTCTTGATATGTATGTTTTGAAACATTGGCTCTCCTGTCCACAGAACAACTGAAAGATTTCAGACCTATGTTTGCCATTCACCAACCCACAGGACCTCACCAGACTTCCTCCACTCCAAAAGTTTCTCCCACTTTGCCTTGCCCTCCTCAGAGCAACTGATGAGCTGCAGCACCCCCTAGTTCCCCTCACAGCTCTGCTTCTCCTCACATCCACAGCTGGTCTCAAGAAGGTAGTTTTACTGCTCACCATCCCCCTAAATTCACTGTACATTCAGAAAGGCAGACATCAAAGCTAATTAAGAGATACTTGAATGTGGGGGAAGAGAATGTAAAATGGCTCCTGCTCTTCCCTCTTCAACAGCACTATCTCTGAATGGTGTAAGACAAATACATTTTAAAGAGTAAGCTTCAATCTGTATGTGACCACATAAAACACATACAGGTAAACCCTTATCTGGAAGGGTGGAATTTATATGGGAGGGGAGAGGGAGGACTTACCTGCATAAACACTGTGCTTATCATGGGAAGGATCTATAATTTATTCTGCTGGAAAGATAACTATTTCTACCTACCTCAATGAGCTGCAAGCTTGTTTAGTATTTGCATTCCACACTGAAGAGGTTAAAAGGCTTTGGAAATCTTTAGTAGTGGCATTATTATTCTAATAAATGCACAAAGTATCATCTGTAGTTGTGCTAATTACATTTGGGTTCTACCAACATCACTAGAAAATTGCCTTGATGTTTCTTTAAAAAAAGAAAGATCTCTCCAGCTGTGAAATCTTAATTTTTGTTGCTGTTTTGAATGAGTGTTGTGGTAAGGTCCGAAGCCAAATGAAAAGCTGTTTCTGGTGACTTGCCCAGCTGTAACAGGTCATGTTTCACTCTCTATGCAATTAGGACACAACCATGTGTTGAGGTCTCATGTTTTGGCCCAGGCAGCTATTCCCTTTCACGCACAGGCATCTCCAAGTACATATTTTCCTGATTTCCCAGACACGAAAGAAAGGGGTATCAGAAATGACAAGGGCAAATGTCTTTAAAAGGAATACAGAGGGGTGCTGCAGGGGATTCCTCTGCAGGACAACATAGTGATGCACAAGGCACCCCAGCTTTTTGGAGTGGCAGCAGGCTGGGACAGGACAGGGGAACAGGAAGGGACACAGCACTTTTCCTCTGTTCCTGTCAGTACTCAATGCACAAGACTATTTCTTATGCATATTAAATATTTTAGAGGTATTAAAAAAGACATGCAGATGCAGCATTTAGGAATCTGGTTTAGTGCTGGGCTTGGCAGCATCATGTTTATGGCTGGACTCAAGAGTCTTTCTCACCCCAAATTTATTTTACAATAAACTGCAGGTTTTTCTGATTTACCAGAGCATGACCCAGCGGTGAAGGAACAGCTGTGTGCTCCACTTAGACACAGGCAGAGCAAGTAGCAGTGACAGTGTCAGCCCTGGACTGTGCACTGCCCTCCTGCACCTTCTCCACAGCCAGCAGCTCTGCTATCTCCCATCTTTAGCCTCCCTGATAAGAGCTATAAGAAGGTGAGATTTAGGGTCAGCTGCAACAGACCATTACCGAGGCCCATACACCTGCTGCCCAAAACTTAATTAAATCATCGTTTTCTGCCTTGCACAAAAGCCAGCAGATTGCAGAAGCCTTCTGGGGCAGTGGATGGGCTGGGTTTGAACCAGTAACCTAGAAGCAGAGTGTCCCAGATTTTTCTGTTAAAGCTTTATTCCATCCAACCCTTGAGGCTGTTTCAGTTAAGGACGCTACACTTACACACAGCAGGTAGGAAAATTCCGACACGGATTTTGAAGATTAGCACGCATAGTTTCAAAAGCCACAGTTTCAATCAAGTACTTAAAATAACAGTTCACCTCAACTGTCTTCTCCCCCTCCTCATCCCAAAGCAGGGGAAAAAAACCTACCCAAAACAAAGCCAAATCCCCCCAGCCCACACGAGTGCACGCACACGCTCACAAGAGAGCACTTATCTTTGAAACTCACTGGTCCTCTGAACGCCAAGTGCCTCTTGTCAGCTCAGTTTCTCACAAGTTCAAGGAGCAGCCGGCATTGCACAAAGAGGCACCGTGCTGTGCAGACACCGTGCCACCCTGGGCTGCCAGCTGAGCTGGCCCTGCTGTCACTCACGCACACTTTGAGACATTTGAGGCAGCAATCAAAGAAATGAAGTGACTTGCCTTGATTTTTTTGTGTGTACAAGTGCTCAAGAGGAGGGAAAAAAACCCACCCTTAATGGCTGTTTGCCTTAGACTCTTTGAAGGGATCTGCAGGCTGTCAAAACCAGGGATAGCTGGACTCTTTACAAGAGCAAACAGTCATATGTTGGGTACACTTGCTAAGTAATCAAGGTATTTCAAGTTAAATTTTTAAAAAATTGTTGGATTATTACAAGCAGCAAAACCATTCAGAGATAATAAAATGTAAATAACAACAGAAAAAGAGCAGAGGAGACCCCCACCCTACAAACACAGGCCTGACTTCTAACAAACTCTGTGAATGAGTTGAAGCTGCCCAATTAGAAAATGGAGCACCAATTACCCTAAGCTAGCTAATAGCCTTTTGGTCAGCAGACCAGCACCAGGCTTTTGGGAGAACAATGGGGGCTAATAAATCTGAACCGTGGCCACGATGCAGCGACCTCCCAGCCACTCACCCCGACGGCCAGGCTGAGCTGCTCGCGGGTGGGCAGGAAGACGCAGACGCTCCGGATCTCTGGCTGCATCCTGCCTGCCAGCAGTGTCCTGCTCATGGTGGGCAGCTCCACGGGGGCTGGGGTCTCCTCTCCAGACACGTGTCAGGCTCCCTTCATCCCATGTACCTGTTGAAAAGGCGAGAGCATCAGTGCTGTGCTTCTGTTGGTACTGGGAGCAGCTCACAGCACGCGTATGATGAGATGTTTAAAAACAAAACCACTCCCAACAGTCATCCATTTTCCAGGGCCAGTCAGTGTTTCCACCAGCACCACAGCACAAACCAGGCAGTGTCAACCTTTTAAACAGCTCAAAAGTCCCACGAGAGTGCCATAAAGCAATGAGGTCTCCCTGGAATAACAAACCAGACTCAAGGTTTCCAGACTCGTGTAAGCGATAAGGCAGGTGGCACCCTGGGCTGTTGCCTGAAAACACCCGTGACATGGGGGAGCGCCCATCCTTCAGCCAGGCACCTCACTCACTCCCAAAGCAGAGAGTTCAATGGGCTATCAACAGGCACATGTCAGTGCAGAGGAGTTCATCTGTGCTGTCCTCCCCCTCACTCCGTCCCTACTCCCTGGGAAACCACTGCCTGAAATCCTCTATACTTCAGCCCAAAGGAGGAGGTGGAACACAAACTCAGCCACTGTATAACACCTTTTGTGAGGTAAGCACTGCCCTCCTCTCAAGCACTGAGCACAGGCTGCACAAGCACCTTACAGCTGAAGTTCAGATATTAACAGAAATAAGAGATGGAAGTTTTCTTTGCAGCCAAATGCAGAGAAGCCAACATCATCTTGACTTTACAGCTAGGTTAGACAGTTTCCTCAGCAACTTGTACCATTTTATGTATAGTCCTCTCCTCCCTAATGCTCTCAGCATTCCTCTCAGGAAGTATCCTGTGGCACCTGATGAATCCATCAGGAAGGGGAGAGGCTCCTCAAGGGTGGGTTAGGTATCAATGCCAGCAGAGACCTAAACCAGCAAGATACCAGCCATGGGGTCATGCCTGTACAGGTTTTGATGTAAGTCAACCCCCAACTGCCCTGAACAAAGGGGTTGACTCCCTTCCACCAGCAACACCTGAGCACTCACCTGCAGCACAGTAACAGGTGCTGCTGGCTGATGCCTGTCCCCAAAGTCCCCACACACCCGGGGACAGGTGCAGACGCCAGCAAGGGCAGCCCAATGCACGGGTTCTGGCAGTGCCACCCTCTCCCACCACCCAGAGCCCAGCCCACCTTCAGGGGACAGGCTGTGAAGGGAGCCATGGGCTTTTCCTTCACCCTCCACAGCACATAAAAGATGAGGGATCACAAGCAGCAGGGAAGCAGGCCATGTTATGCCTGCTTATACCTGCCTGTATACACATACACATATATGCATGTACTTGTGTGCCTGTGCACTACAAATAGTTTTAAAAGCATTGTTTTGTGTTTAAAATAGTGTTTGTCCTGGTTCAGGAGAAAATTATGGCAGAATCAAATTCTTGTGTGGGAGACGGGAAAAGCAAACAATAATGTAGAGTACAGCAAATAGAACTTGGATTTATCCCTCTCCTTTCAACTCTGTGCTCAAGCATCAATTTTTTCTTTAATTATTTTTTAAAGCAAATACAAGATAGAGAGAAGATAGATCCAGGAGTGTCCTCTTGCAAATTCAGAAGCTGTTCCATGCATCACCTTCCCAGAGCCAGCATATACAATGCTTCTTAAACAAAGCAATTTTCAATTCAAGCTGTATAAAGCATTCCTTATAGGACAGAAGTGCACCAAAAAATGCTGACAAGGGAGTTATTAAAGTATTTTTTCAGAACCAGTATTTAGTTTAACAAGACCTAAGAGTTTTTAAAGATTGCTCTAAACTAAAGCAAGTGAGAAAAAGGCATTTGACTTTATGGGACACATGAAAGCTGCTATTAACTGAAATATTAAGAGGAAAATTCTGATTTATCTTCTCTCATTGAAATAATTATACTCACATGCTCTCTTAGGGTCCGGATTACACACTATTAACAGCTGTATATAAATTGCAGATGTCTACAGAATGACTTGAGGGCAACAGGTCACCACTATTATTGCCAGCTGATGTAATTCATGCCATAAACTTTATCAACAGCATAAAGACCTACAGTATGAACTTATCTTAATTGTCAAACGGCTGCACTGGCCAGTACACGTTCCCTCTCACAAGGGATATCACAGCCAGTGAAGACACTCATGGGGCTCAAAACAGAACTGAAAGTAGGACAAAAAAGTTACCATAAAACACAAACACAGGCACACAGATTCCTTTGGACAGCTGAAGAAACTGACTCCCACTTCCCTGTACCCTCTACAATAAAAAGTTTCTGGAGAGTTTTTCCCCACACCTGCTTTTTCCATTTGAATTTTTAAGAGAACAGCTGTGGACCCTTGGAACAGGGAATGAGAAAGGCAGAAGAGAAAGTGGTTTTTTTATTATGATTCAAAACAAATGAGTTTGTGGACCCTCCCACAACAGGTAAGGGATTAAAGAAAAAACGTTCTTAATCTGAAGGGGGAGGTCAAACACAAGCCCAGCTCAACCTTCTCTTCTTTAGAGGTATGTTAGGATGTGATAAAACATAATGAATCATTAACTTGCTAGCAATGCATGTTTACACCTTTACTTTTTTTTAAAAAAAAAGTTGTGAGTCAGGAGTAACTGCCCAATGAAAACAAGTGACCAGAAGGAATGCTCTTACTTAAACGTACACAATTTCAGACTACCCATATGCCATTCCTTTGTTTACCACAAATTCCAACCTCTTAACCTCAATTAAACCATAAAAGCTCCAGCAAATGCACTGCAGATGAATTAATAAAAGCTGAAGTCAATCATCAGCCTCTGGGACACCCTACACATTGTTTGTTTTTGTTGTGTTGCTTTTTTTTAACTAACATTTATGTTTTAGCTCCTGAAGAAGTACATTTTGAGATGCAATTGCTTGGTCAAAGGCCCAGCAAGTCTATCAATTAAACAGTCAAAGCCACTATTTATTTGTATTCTTCTGGTATCAGACAGGAGGCTTATAAGTGCCCAGAGTGGTGGCACAGCTTATTTAGCAGTGTTTATTTTACCTAAACACACATGCAGAGGATCTTTGGAAAACATGCCTATCATTAACTTCAAGCCTTCTCTCACTAAGCAGCTCAAACATGGTCATAAAAACTCAATTAAATCTTCCCCTCCTCTCTCCACAGACCCTCAGGTTGCCTCCTAGCACAGGGCCAGAACGTCAGCACTTGCTGGATCAAAGCAGGAGTGGATGAGGTTTGCCCCAGCAAGGCAGAAAAGAGCAGCAGAGCCCCCCATGGGAGGAAGAGGAGTTGAAAGAGAAGGAAGGAGCCATTTGCTTCAGGGATCAGCAGGATGGCTCACTGAAACACCTCACACCTCACCCCCCATAGACCCAATGGCACAGGGATGTCCTGCCACCACTGAATTTGGGGCCATGCCACTGCCAGCCTGTCTGGGAGAAGGTCTCATCCAGACACCATGTGGGTACTTGCAATGAACCATTTGTTTTACACACGAGTTCATAACACCACAGCAAATTGGGTCCTAAGTCTCATTTCAGCCTCTAGGTACAGCTACAACCACATCTCAAGGGGGATAAAGGGAAAAGATGAATGAGCCATAACTTATCAACTCAGAGCAGCAAAGCAGAACAAAGTTCTTATCTATCAAGAAAAAAAAGCACAGGTAATTCTGTGCTTCTCTCAAACACCTGGAAACATGCTTTTTAAGGTTTATTACAGTAAAACATCTGCTTTTGCTAGAGCTGATAGAGAATGAGCACCAAGCATCTTCCTGGTGAAACCTTACCACAGTGGCCCTACAGCCTCCCATCAAAAATTGTCCAGAAACATTAAGACTCTTCTTAATATTTTCCAGACACCATCCAGAGATCTCTTAGGCTTCTAAGAACACTAGACTTTAGGCTGCAGTTTCACAAACAGCTTAAGCAGCTTTAATCAAGGCAGTCCTGCAGCAAGACAGACAGACAACTGCCTGGACACAAATCTGCCTTTGGCAGCAACCTACACTTGGGCTGCCTCATACTCATGATGAAACACAGTCATAGAACTGAAAACCCCCCTCACCTTCCTATTTTGCCCCCTCAGATGCCCACTTTAAGGCACGAGTACTATCTGCAAAAGAGAGTAACAAAGAGCCTGAGCAAGTAAAAGATGTCATGATGGCATGTATAAGCCTTTCTCAGCAATTTTAAAAAACTCCACCCACCTCCTTTGACTAACCCCTGCAATGATGAAAATTTCTCTGAGAAGATGCATCAGCCAGGAAGGAGCGGAAACAAAGTTGCTTGTCAGGGCAGAAAACAAGATTGAAGCTAAATAGCTTTATGTCATGGCTGTAAAATGATGTGAAAAGTGCCACCTGTGACCAGCAGTTAGGACAACTAGGTCACATCCTGCAGCAAACTCCCAGGAGCACATTGACTTTTCAAATGTGTCTACCTCAGCATCATTCCAGGACTAGCACAACACATCCAAGGGCAAAGATGCCACAGGGAGGTAAGGTACCAAATTTGGTATCCACACACTGCTTTATGGGTAAAATACACACCTGTCTTCAAACACTGCACACTACTTTGTAGGAAACCCCTATTCAAAGCCATTGAACAAGGAACACCAAGACACATCCCAGTCACTTGGGTGCTCTGAAGAACTGGATTCCAGAACTGGTGCAGTTTGGCTGATAGATGCAACACTGACAGCAGAGACAGCTGGCTTCAGCCCAAGGAAGTGGGAGATCAACTTCAGCAGGCTTTCTGCACCTGGTCAGGTGTGACCACAGTCCTCTCACAGGACAGGGATATGGGCCTGGCCCCCACCTTTCCTTTAGAATTCTTCAAGAGGTGCACGGCAAGATGCCCTCAAAAACTCCAGGGCTGTGAACCCAAGCAGATGTGATGGAGAAATCGCCGAGCACTGGTTTTAGCTACCAGCCAACATCCTTTTTTCCTTTCTTCCTGTACAAGCAGCACTCCTTGTGACACTGAGCTGTAACAATAGCAAGGAAAATGCTTTCTCACTAGTCTTCATTGCAGGATTAGATGCAGCTCTTAGGCATGACTGCTCAGGCTCCCCACCTTTGTGCTATACAGTCTTCCTGTCCCACATCAAGCAGTACAAGTGAATCCTGGAACAGGAAACGCGCTCTAGTGCTTATAACTCTTCTGTCCTGCAGCCCCACACAATGTGTTTAGGAAGAAGGGATCTCCCAAAATTCTGTGGGCACCCCTTCCTATCCTGAGACCATGCTGCTATGACACTGTAGGCTGCCCTAGTCCTTAAACTCAAAGATAGGAACAAACTCTCCTAACCCAGGGATGCTGGCATTCTCTTGCAGCCAAATAAAAGTGACTCATGGTTTTGGGTGCACTAACTAGTCCTGAAGGAGAGGAAAAAATGCTAACAAAGGACAGAGCACCAAAGGAGCTGCTCCTGCAGCGCATGGAAGTGTGAGGGCAGGGCAGCAATGGCAGGACCACGCAGGGTAGCTGCCACGCTTCCATCCACCTCTCCCATGGGAAGAAGAAAGCTCCTCAGCAGTTTGCTCCCTTTGAGGACAGCACAACATTAATCACTTTATGAGCTTAATATTTAGCTGAAACAAAACTGAGTTCAGGAGCTCTTTGAAAAACATAGACAATGAATATTAAAGGCTTCAGGCAAAAAGGGACGAATTAGGATCTCACAGGGATCATGTTTTTCCATCACTTTTAAGTGATGGAAAGTGGCTTTGAATTTTTGTACGCAAAAACAGGCAGCCTTTTAAAATACATTATTTTATCAGTACTACATGCAAAACTTCGCAATGTACACATTTTAAAGAATGCCCGAACAGTAAAGTCTGCATCTAGATCATGCAATTCCTTTCCAGCACACTTTTTTACCTGGGAAGACAAAAAATCTTCTTGTGGGAAGATAAATGGATCAACTGATCCTTCCTTTTCACTGATTGATAAAAGTAGTACTTTTTTTGTACTGTAGTACTACTGTATGTTTTGTACTATAGTACCACAGTACTTTTTTTGTACCCTATAGCATCTGAGTATCGACAGTTTCTATTGCAATGAATTTCATTACTGCTGCATAATCTACTAATGGACTTGTTTATTGAATACCAACCACTAATAAGTCTTTCTCATATTTCATAAATCAAGCACATTAATTAAATTTTAAGAGTAAGTGGCAATTTAAGGTATCAATTGGCCTAGACAACTGCAGAAGCATGAGAAAGAACCAGCAAAATATGGCATTGGGCATCAGCCAGCCTCAGTATCCATTACAGCTCACATAGAGCAGCTGCAAAGGAAGCCTGGTCAGAAATGCCAAGCTCCATTTTCTCAGCTGGATACCCAACACACGTGACATGAGACCTTACAAAAGTTAAGAGAAGTGAATTGCTGGAACAGCCATTCAGTAACAGCAACCTTGTCACCCCTCAAACACACTGACATGTCCCTTTTGAGATGGACCCGTAGGGAAATCTCATTTATGGGCATACAAGTGCACAGCCAGGAGTGCAGTAAGGACAATGCTGGTCTAGGATCTGTGTAAGAACAAGAACAGAGATACTTCAATTTAGCACTCCAGTGCTTGGCAATTCTGCCTTGTAAATTGCAGCTCTTTAGTAAAGACCATTCATCTTTTCTATGTATGAGAAACAGGAGAGGCGAAGTACAGGCAGCAAGTTCTTTACAATAAGGGAAAGCCAGGCTTCCTTCACAGGCACAGCAACTGTCAGGAAACTTAGGAGGAGCGGGAGAGCAGCAGCAAGACCTGGATTCTCTACTGGCAACTCAGAAGAGAAGCACCTTCCTATACTGTGCAAACTGCAAATGCATGACACGTCCTGCCCCAAAAGCCTATCAGTTAATTCTCCAACTGGAAACATATTCCATTTTTAGTCTATCAAGGCTATAAACAGGATTTCTCCCAAGGGTATCCATTATACTCTTGCCTCAAGCACAACAGATGAGAGATACTCTTCTACAAGCCTGTCTTTGCACAAGTTATTTTACAGGGATAATATTTTTTCACTTGAGCTACACTAGACTGATTTGGAAAATATCCCTAAGACTCCAGAAGTCTGTTGCAGAACTGTCCAAAAATTTCTTCATTGCTATTCTCACCAAGATCTTGTAACAGTTATAGAAGCAGCAGACTACAAAGTCTTTATTAAATAAATAAATAAATAAATAAATAGCAAAGCGTAATTATAATTTCACAAGCAATACCTTGAGCTGCAGGACAAATAAGGAGAGACATGGGGTTGGTTTTTTTTTAAACGATGTAACAAATTCTTCTGAGTAGGAATAGCTTCCCTACCAGTAATAACGATGTAAAAAAATAAATTGGCTTGCTTCCCCTGAGGAAGGGGAAAGTCCACTGCTGATCTCATTGCATTTGAATCACTATCTAAATATCCAGACCAACCAGGCAGTTTCTGCATCAGTTTGCTTCTAACTTTTTCCGCCTTAAGTGTACAGCTAGTCTTCAAATATTCAGAACAGAAAGGAATACTGATTTATGTGAAGTGGACAAAAAGAATAGATAAAACTCCACCTGGAACACAGCTTGCCTCTGTTACTAGTGTGAAAATGCCAATCTGCCAATACCTTGATAAAATTAACACAACCAGCAGGGTCTTTATGATTAGATGCAGTTTCAGAGACTGCACACAGCACTGTCAGACATCAGCTTTAGCAAAGCAATGGGGAAGACACAGACAAAAAAAGAAACAGAACAAAAAAAACCCCCAGCCTTACAGAGTGCTGCATTTTTGAGGCCATGCTGAATTGTGCAAAAAGAGGAAATAGAGGGAAAAAAAGAAAAGGCAAACATAACAAATGGTTAAACAAGAAGCAAATTATCTTCTGTGATTCTCCAGGGAGCAGCTCCTCCTTGCCAGAGGATCTTGTTTGGGCCAAGCCCACCGTTTGTCTGTGCAGAGTTACCAACCACACTAGGAATTAAGGTACCACTGCTTAACACCACCAAGATAATCAAGCAGCAGCACAGTAACAGGGGACTTTCTGCAAGAAGTGTAACCCTGGAGCACAGTAAGCATGCAAGTCATTTACATTGTCTCACTTTGGAGGAACAGTAGGGCAACGACTTTACTACAAAAGCCAACTGATAGAGAGCTAATCATTGGATCCATATGTTTTTTACCTGCAGTGTTGGGAAGAGAAAAGTGCTGTAGCTTTAAAGTACTATCAGCTTTGGAAAAAAAAAAATGTAAATGATACGGCCCTCACCTGGGTCTAAAACCTTCTATCAGAAAAAGACTTGATGAGAAAAGCATATCTAAATTCAAACGGTTTTGATGTCAATGGTATTTATCCCATTTTATCAAGTTCATATAAAAAATTTAGTTAACAACAACAAAAATTCAAAAATTCAAGGGGGAAAAAAATGTCCAAAAAGCACAGACAGATTTTTTGGTAGAGCACAGCAAAGAATCACTACAACTCATGCTCTTCAACAGCATTGTGTAGACTTATTTTCGTCTTACTCTTTTTTGTTTCCTCCCCTCTTTTCTTCCTCAAGGTGATCTCTACAAGAAACACAACCCCCACTCACCTCTTAGATTCCATTTTTTTCTGATTTGACCCTTCTTATCTGAAGCCAAAACACAGGCTACTACACAGACTCCCACCACCACCAGTGCTGAAAGCAGAACACTTAGATTAAGAGTGTTTAATTGTACAATTAAATGGGAGGAATAAACAACAGCAAGGCCAAGGCATTCTGTTGTCATTCGAAATTTTCCAGGAACAAAATAAAAATTAAAAACGCTAAACAAATTAATGGGTCACCAATGTTCAAACAGTTGTGGTTTGTTGGTTTGGGTTTTTTAAAACATTTTTGAAGTAAGTATTTATTGTCAGGGCCAGGGCATCACAGCGGTACTCTGAAGAAGGAACAAGGTTCAGACAGTGTACTAGTTTTCTGGTGTGGTGGAAAAACACAGATGTGCATTTTAAATGCCACAGGGGAATTAACCTGAGAGCCTGTCACTGCCGAACAGCAGGAGAAACATCTCTCCATGCAGACGATGACGACTTCTCAGCCCAGGAAACCCAAAGCCTTTCCCTGTAAATCGTTACCAAAAAACAATTCCAAGAGGTGGAGAAACAACGAGGTATGGAGATTTCTGCCTTGCTGACGCCCACCCCTTCTCCCGCAAGCACACACCTGCGGGGACACTCTCCTCCCGTCCCGTCCTGTCCTGTCCCGTACGTGTGCATCCAAGCTCCTCAGGGTAGCCAGACCACCCAGACCAGCCCCACGAGATGCCTCCAGCCCCTCTCCCCGAGGCTGCCCCACGGAAGGAGGCGGCCCAGGTGCTGCCCCACAGGGTGGGACCCACGGGGCCGTGTCCCTGTCAGCGTCCCTCGGCACCTGCGGGGCAGGTGGCAGCCAGCCGAGCACCAGCTGGGACGCGTCCCACACTCGTGCCACCGTACGGCCCCAGGGGAGCTCCCTGGGACACGGCCAGCCGCCTCGGGTGTCGCTCCGAGCGCACCGGTGTATGGCTGATCCCGCCCCAGCATCACCCCATCATCCAGCGCCAGCGAGACCCACCGGCGGGGCCCGGTCCACGACACCGAGGGACGGATAAATTACCACGACCCCAGGCTCCTCCAGAGCCCTATTCCCTCCTGCTCCCACCTTGTGCCTGCCCGCTCCCGCCGCCTCCGCCCGAGAACGCACAGGGACACCCACGGCGGCGGCTCCGACGGGAAAGCCCCCTGATAACGTGACACAGCCGGAGATCGCTCCGGCCGACGCTCGCACCGCCCATCCAGCCACAAAGTTGTAAATAGACTTTCGCAGCCGCTGCGGCGCGGCGGGACCGGCGGCCGCAGCACGGAGCCTTCCCGGCTCGGCGGGCAGCGCTCCACCGTCCCGGCGCCCTGGCCCCACCATTCCCTGCCCCGGGCGGCGGGCGCAGCCGGAGCCCCGCGGGTCTCTCCGCTCGCAGCGCCGCTCGCAGCCGCACCGGCACCGCTCCCACCCGGGACCCGTCCCGCTCGCCTTTGTCCCCCGGCAGCTCACCGGCACCGGGACCGCGCCGCCTCCCCCGCGCAGCCGCGGGAGCCCTGGGGCACCCCCTCGCCGCTGTCCCCACAGCGGAGCCCGCGGACTCACCGCGGGGTGCCCCCGCCGCGGAGCTCCTCCGGCCTCTCGGCGCGGCATCCAGCGCCCAGCCAGGCAGCGGGGCGGGCGGCGGGCGCACGCCGGAGCCCCGGGCAGGACCGGCGGTGGGGCGGGGCCAGGCGGGGCCGCACACGGGGAGGGGAAGCCGCGGGGGCGGGACGGGACGGGACGGGACGGGTGGTGTGTGCCGGGGAAGCGCCCTGCTTGCGGCGATGGGGGGCTGCTGGCGGGGCTGCCAGGCGGCTTTGGTTTGGTGGGTACTCAGTCCGCCGTGCGGGCAGCAATGAAGTTTGCGTAGGGGAAATTGCAGTTAAGACCACAGCAAGTCACTGGAACTCGGTCCGGGTGGCTGTGCCGCAGCCAGGTTGAGCGGGCGATGCTGGCGGGGGGAGATGGCTCAAAGCGTGAAGAGGTGCAGTGTAAGAGTCGGGATCGCATCTGGGAACTCCGCGCCTGGAGTTTCAGGCGCTGGGAGCCACAGTGGTCGAGAGGGAGGTGCTGTGCTGCACGCATGGCATAAACCCTCTTGTTTCCCTCCCTCTTCTGTGTTATAATTTGCTTTTTAATGTAGCAATTTTCTGAAAGAAGGCGGACATCGTCTCAAGTTCTGTTGAGATGCACCCTCACGAGCAGGTTGTTGCTCGATTTCCCCACGTATCCAGTTCCATGTGAGGCTGCAGCCGGCATGGGAGCTGGGCCGGCAGCAGGCTGTAAGGGAAACAGGTGGAAAGGCTTTTGCACAGTGTTGCTCAACTCTATAGCAAAAAAAAAAAAAAAAAAAAAAAAAAAAAAAGAGAGAGAGATTTGTCCAGGAGGAACTTCAAGAGTGAGCCTGACTTGCTGGTCAGGTATGGCCACCTGACAGGGTGATCTGAGCAGGGCACCAGGTCACCTGTACTGACCCCCAGGTTTTAATCTTGCATTTGAGGTTGGACACGAAACTGGCTAAAATCTCAGCCTTGCTGGCACAGATAATAAAGAGGACAGCTTACTTTTGCCTCTTTCCAGCTGGACTGTAACAGTGAGACTGCTCTGTGAGTAAGGGAACATCTCATCCCACAACAATCTTTTGAGAGAAAATATTGGTGTCATACTCATCTGTGCAAATGGACAGGCACCTCATTTCAGGAGTGGTTCCAGGGCTGTGGGTCCTAACTGAATAGAGGCAACTCTCAATGAAAGATGAAATCTTTCACCTTGGCCATTGGGGCTTGTCCTTTTGTTAAGCCAAGGCTGATCTATGTAGCTGCCCTCTCAGCATGCCAGCTGTTTCTAATGCTATTCTGAGGTGCCTAATGCATATTTTCACGGGCAGCTGACTTGGCATGATATCTTCCTTCTGTCCATAGAAACATGTCACACTGTCCATTTTTATTCTGTACCATCTTCTCTCTCCTTCACTCCCTTTGCTCATGGTTGTAGCACCTTCCTTAAGCCAGCACTGGAGCACTTCAGATTGCTAACTGGTCAATCTCACTAAATGGACAGAAAATTCCAGCTTTTTGTTGTTTTTTGGTTTTTTTGCTGGAAGAGCAGTCTGCTGTATTGGTGGATTTGATTGTCTCATGGAGTGGTCCAGCCAGTGCTGGAGTCAGCATCTTGTAATATCACCTACTGTTCCTTACTTATTTTCCAGCATGAAAAATGCAAGGGCACAGGATCTAGTGCCCAAGTGTAGGCTCTGTTGTTGAACCTGTTCTTGTTTAACCTGCCCTGTACCATGCATGGAGCCTGCAGCAGAGCCAGCACAGTCACAGTAGGACTTTCTGTCATACTCTGACAGCTAGTGGAGAACTTGAAATGTTAGCAAACAGCTCTGCTGTATTCTTCTGGGTTTTGATAATTTGAAAAATAAAATGTTACAGTAGCTTACAAGCTCATGCTTCAGTTTCTGTGAAAAGGTGCTTTAGCTATCACAGGAGGCCAGCACTGTGCCTAGGCTGTTGAGACAGGGGTGTGCTCCGTGGCACACCACCTTAACCTGCTCTCCTCATCATTTGCACTAGAATCCTTAAGGCTATTTCCTTCCCACAGAATCTAAGTAGGAGAGTGAGAAAAGTGTGGGTCATGTGCAGGTGGTGTTCCCAATGTGGCTGTGATTGAAATGGAATTTAGTACAGAATGTCAGGTACCATTACCTTAATTGGAAGTATAGCAATTATCGCACAGAGCTGGTCTTCTAGGATTGTGTGGCACCCTAGAGAAAACAAGCTGCATTTTGAGAAACATCAGGACTGCAGGAAAACTGAGATAGTGTCAGCCTGTTTGTTTTTGAAGGAGACATCAAAGTGTTGGAGTCGGAGTCTGAAGATATCTGTGTTCCAAGGAAATACCACTGCAAGTTTTCAAAGCATCAGCTCCAGGTCTCCTTCTTGCAGTGCTGATAAGCAGTTTCATCTAGCTTGCTCTGTAAAGTGGAAGCTGGAGAGAGGGATTTGTGGTTTGGTTCTTAAAAGCTGATGTCTTCAGAAAAAAGAATGGCTTTTATAAGCTGATGCCTCATGCAGAGTCATTCTGGAGTCAGACAGACCCCATGCAAAAATAAAAGTTTGCATAAGCAGGTGTCTTTACTCATGGTCTTGTCTGCATTGCATGTAGGCAAAGAGATCTAGTGCAAAAGGGAAAGCTGTGGCTTGCCTTCTCTGTCTCGGAAAAACTATCCCTTTCCTTTTCTTATGATAATTATCGCGGTGCATGTAGGAGATAATTTTGTTGCCACTATTTATTGTCTAGTTCACAAGCAGCACCTCAGCTTGGAGAGAAATGGGTTGCTTGTAGAGTTTAAAAACAAAAGGAGTTTTCACTAATGATGTCGGGGAGCTGAAGCTGGCTTCAAGCTGTTCAAGTCATGAGAGGATGACTCAGAAGTCAGAAATTTGAGGCATTCCTATGTCTAGCCTTTAATCAACAGGCAAAGCATTGGGAGGTAAGGGGACAAAATCAATGGCAAATCAAAGAAGAATAGGTCAGCTATTCATTAGAGAAAGGACTGATCTCAGGGATATTAGCAGAAAGGAGGGCATGAAATGAATCCTAAAGAAAAGTTTGAACTAACTGTGTCTGCAGCGAGCTGGCAGTCACGGAGTCCTAAAAAAATTACTCGAATGTCTTGCATGAAAGGTTATTTGAAGAACTACATTCTCAGAGTCAGATCTAATCAGCTGCATACAGACACTTTCCAGCCATGATGCAGCTCTTGCAGGAATAATAATTGTGTATTTTTCATAGCATATACAGTCATCATAGGTGTTATACATGAAATTATAACAATCTGCTTTCTGTTAGCATACATGCTGAAGCAAAATCGTATTTGGTAATGTTCTTAGTGCATGTTACAGCTTGATTTTGCTGGCTCTAGCCTTATTTCTAGAAAATAATCAATAGCTTCAGTGGCACTATTCATCATGCTGTGGCTTTCATGATTAACATGTTGCAAAATCAGGTTTAATTCTGAGCTCCAGGGTCAAGATTTTTTTTTTTTTTACAAATGAAATATGAAATTTATCTAAAATAGTATGTAAACAGTAAAAATAAAGTTGCAGTGTGGCTTATCTGCTGGTACAGTATTGGTTACATTATTGATAGCAATTAGTCATTATACCAAACACCGTATACAAAGTATAGGTGTAACTGGGGAGGTATAAGACACCAGTTTATATTAAATAAAAGTCAAATGCTGTTGTGCTGATCATTGACCACATTACTCTGCAAGTGAGGCCAAGGTACAGATCTGGAGCCATAAACTGCTTGTGGGCACTTGAAGGTTGGCTCCTGTGCCAGGGATGTGCCATGTGACTGGGTAGGACATGGGAGGTTTTCCTTTATACCCTGCTGTCTCTGGTGCCATATATGTCACTGTGTATTGCATCTTTCCTCCCAGAGAATCCTGATGTTCTTCTTCAGTAAGTTTTTCATTTGACATTTCAACAGAGACGCCTTCAGGTAGCAAAGGAACAGCTGCATCATGTTGCTCCGTCAGCAACCTTTGAAAACCAGGTGGGTAATCTGGGTAGGGAGAATGGGTTCATAAATCAAATTTGGCCCTAGAGCACAGAGGTTGTAACTCTTACCCTTGGCAGAGTCTCTGTGGGACTGTATTTACTAAAATGGTCACAAGCAGCATTTCATTCTAAAGAGAAACAGAATCTTTCAGTAACACAAGATCGTTTAACATCATTATAGGCTTATGGTTTTATTCTAACTCTGACCAAATTCCCAGGGCCCTTGGTTTCAAGATTTCCTAACCCAAGCTGTAATCAAGCCCAAACCTGTGTTCATTACACAGCCTCCTGAGATCCCAGCTGGTGGTGGCACAGCCACCAAGTGAGTTTGTCACATTCTCTCTGACAGAACCCATTTGGTGTATCTTTGCCTATACAGGTGCTCTGGCAAGTTGGTATCTGCAGCTAAATATACACAAAGTGCATAAACTGCTGGTACAAATTCCTTTTTGGGGACAGGAGTTGTCTGCTGATTTCACCATACACAGAAACTCAAACTGTGAAGTTTTGGTTACTTTCTGACGACTTTGAAACCACGCCAGAGCTGTTAAATCCCTGCCCAGGATTTCACAGGGCTTATCATGTCTCTGATAGGTCTCCTTCACAACACTAAAATAATTTCATATCCTCAGCATGGCAAACATATACACACATTGTTATTCACTGCTTAATAAAGAACTCTTTCTGGCTGTCTGTTCCCTTCAAGTTTTCTTCTCTCAACCCCTAAAGACAGCAATCCTGCCAAAGCATACCTTGCAAAGGAGTAAATGGCCTCTGCCGTCTCTGAATGTGGGTTTCACAAAGGCTTTTCACTTCATTTTACTTCCTTTCAGCTATTGTTTTGATTGGAATTACTGTCTGTAATATTGTTTTCCTATTTTTAACTTTTTCTCTCTAGCTGACTTATATATTCTTGGTACAAAAGGAAGAATAACACCAGTAGATGATAGGGAAGGATGGATTTTTTTCCATAAATTAATCAACTTTGGAAATATTTGGAAGAATATTCCACAGTTAAGCTTTTTTCTAATACTAAATGGAGGTTTTCTTTTTTTTTTTAAATCTGTTTTTATCTGTTCTTCCCTAGATCTAATAATAGAAATGTCTGCAATTACAAAGTGTTAAGAGTATTAATAAAAAAGCAGTAGAGTCAGGAAGGATCCAGCTACAAAGGCAGTAGGGCCAGGAAAGAGTTTTCTACAAAACCACAGATTTTTTCATGCCCAAAGCATCGGCCTTTCCTCTTTTTTGAAAATTCTGCATGTTCCCTCTGATCCCCACCCCCCAGCAAACTGGGATGTGGAAGAAATGTAATCTTGGCCGCTGGGGTCCTGCCTGCCGCCCCCTGCCTGGGGAGCACCTTGCACGGCCACACAAAGGAGAGCTGGTGTTTCTGGAGGCGGAATGGGGAGGGGGCTGGAGCGCATGGGAAGGGAAACGTGCCTGGGAGCAGCTCCACCAGCTCCGAAATCCTACGTGCAGGAAACAATTGGCTGAACAGGGGCCACCGCTTGCAAATGCCCCGGCGGGCCCTTTCTCTACCTTCTGCTACCAGGCAGTGCTGCAGATTTCCCTACCCTGGGAAATCTTGTGCTTAGAAAAGAAAATACTGGGGGAAAAAATGGAGAGAAAGCCAAAAATAAGCGTACAATCCTGCAATTTAAAGGGAAGCAAAGGGATACCCTTGTGTGCTGTGTCATCCTGCTTCTTTAATGAGAAATGGGGGATGAAAGGAGAAAAGAGAAGGGGCACATTTAGGCTGAAAATTTCCATGAAGTAATGGCACTAAGATGATTTGAATTACCCACAGGATGAATTTAGCCTGACGTGTAAAATCTATTTCTGCCATTATCACTGCTAACCTAAGCCTATTCACAGATAATTACAGTCAAGTGCTTACCGTGCTCTTGCTCATCTGTTTTTCCCTCCTGCCCATTTAGTAAATGCATCAGTTATGTATTAACACTGGTATGCTGTGTCAAAGCAGCAAGAGCTTTGAAATTAGGCAGCAGAAGCAGAATATATGACAGGAAAGAACCAGTGAAATCGGTAAACAAAGGTTTGTAAAAATGGTCACTAGAAGTCAGTTATGTTCTAGCAAATTAAGATCTTAGAATGAAATAATTTGAATTTACAGCAATGCCAATGCAAATGGAAGTCAAATGTGAAAAGTTTAGCTAAAATGCCAAAAAGTCCAATTTTTGCATTACTTGGGGCAAAACAGATGCAAACACAAAGAGAAGTCATTGCCTGTACCTGACTTAAAATGCTGTTGAAATTCACGAAATGTTATCTTCTGCTGTACAGTGTGAATCTCCTGCACAGACACATTCCATAAAAACTCTTCTCTCCACCATGTTCTGGATAAAATTACTAATGTGTAGGTCCTGTCAGCTTTCTTCCTCATCACCTTACCAGGCACTGAGTAAGGGGTTTGAATGAATTCCCAGCTCCTGTGCAAAGCCAAGAGATGACCAGGAAGAGTGCTATGAAACCTGTCCATACAGGAGCTGAGATTAGGAAAAGTGCCTCAAGTATGGGATTTATTCCACCCAGAGAGTATGCTTTTAAGTATAGTAGAAAAAGAGGCATCTAGATCTCCCCTTATTCCTGAGAAATTCCTGCTGAGTGGTTGGGTGGGTGCCCAAGGGTGGACTTAGTCCGGATTTGCTCTTTCCTCTGAAAATAGGGCTCAAATTTAAAGGTGCTCCACAACCTCCACACAGCCCTCCTTTTTCTGACAGAGAGGGCTCTGCCCCTTCCCTTCACACCAGCACCACTCTGGTCAGAGGCTTGCTCAGCTGCCATAAGAGCTCCTGCCTATTTTAGTATTTTTCTTGTCTCTGCAGGGGGTGGTGGTTCTTCTACTGCCAGAACAAAACAATTTACCTAGAATTGAGTGTTTCAACCTGTCATTCTTCAGGAAGAAAAAAATGTTTTCTTCCTGAAAATAAACAGAGCTGATATGAAAGCTTATATCAAGAAATAATAATCGCGTTTCACCAAACTTCAGTAGGTCTAGAGGCTGCCTGGAAGTGTTAAAATGTCTGCTGGAACTCATCTCATTAAATTATTTCTGTATTGAAAGCTATTTCATCACATTATAAACATTTCATCAAGTTATAAAAACAACATAAGTATCTTACAAGTATAAAAAGTCTGGAGCACTGAAACCCTCTTGTAAATAAAGAATGTGACTGTGAAATATAATCCCTGGTGGGATTGGTTTCTGTCCTTTAGAAAGGACATTACTTTGAGACAGGCAAAGACAAAGTAAAAGCTGGAGATGATGGCTGGTAAGTGGAGAAAAGGTGAAAGTAATAAAAAATGTACACAAGGGGTTGCTAATCTGCAATGACGGTAAGCATGTCTCACTGACTTCAGTTCTGAATAAATCATGCTATCTATACCAAGGTTATCTCCTTTTGTCATCATACATCAAGTAAAGATGAGAAACACAAGTCAGCCTGGTTCACTTAAAGTTACTTCCAAAATGTAAAATTGTTCAAAATCTGTAAAAGGTAGGAAGTGTTCTCTAATTCTTTGCATGTCCCGTAAATACTGTTACTGTTAATGATTCTTGAAATCTTTTAATTCAAGGTTGAGGATTGAGTTATGGGGGTTTGTATGACTGTTTTTTCCATGGGGATGATGTCCACAGTCTCTTGGAAATGATCCCACAGAGGAGTCCTACTTTTTAAAAATAGCTGTTTCTCCTCCTTCCATTAAAATGACAGAAGAAATACTCATCTTAGTAACATTGAAAGCAGCTTTTAGAGTTACTCCTTGCCATCCCCAGTGGTAAAGCTGAGCTCTAGTAGAGGGAAGTCCTGCTGGCACTGAAGTTCCTTGGGGGTGGGTCTCATCCTCAGGGGGTGCAATGGGGTCTGGACACTGCCCCAAACATAGCTCTTGGTGATGCAGACATGAGCAAGCTGCTGAAAGAGGCCTTTTCTGAAGAGGCCAAAGCACTTCAACCAGGCATCCTATGCTGTAGTATCTTCCTTTTCAGGCCACTGAGAAATTTCATACTAAGGCACCTAGCATTTTATATTGCCCATCTCATATTTCTTTCAATTTCTTTTAGTCTTTTTCTTCCTTTCAGGTGACAAATACATTTTTTTCAGGTTTTTTTTTTGGGGGGGGGGGTTGTGTTTGTTTGTTTGTTTGTTTTTTTGTGGGTTTTTTTTTTTTGGTTGAAAAGAATTATCAGGAAATTAGAAGAAGGTAGTTATTTCCAATCACCATGCACGTGCCAGTTACATGGCCATCTATGTTCATCAGGTTTTTTTTTGTTTTTACTTTACTGTGACTCTGCAGGGGTAAAAATAAGTAGCGTAAATGCATTTAAGTAAGTAGAGATACCTTTGTCATGCTTTCAGTCACATGTCAGGTGTAGAAAGCCAGTCCAGTGTCCCTGGACTGACAGGCGTAAGGTCATTTCACATATCTACAGCATTTTTGCTCTCTAGCTGCTCCCTCCCCTGCAAGCTCACCTCTCTGAAACAGAAAATAGTATTCCCCAAAGTACTTGAACTTGATCAGTTTACTTCATCCATAAATGTCCATATCCATGTGCATCCAGGCCTATCCTCCATTTCAAAGGAGGGAAGCATCATTGGCACTGATGCATGGTGGATGCCCATGGTAAAGATGGCTCTTCTGTGTGCCCACAGAGAGCCTGAAAGCAGGGATGTCATGACCTGCTGAGGAAGCAGAGAGGGCAGACTCATGGCTGACTCTGTCCCTGCCTTGTGGTCTAAGCTCCTGGGTGGGAAGGGGCAAATTCCCGCTCTCTGTTTTTATGGCACCTAATTTATGATATGGTTTCAGGTTACAGCTAAACTGGTCCAGCCAAAAACAATGTTCTGCTCCTCTCCCTCTCTCTGTCCTCTTCTGTTGCTTCTTTGGAGTGCACTCTAGTGATTGTACAGCTGCAGGGTGAATTGGTCCATTTGGCCTACCCTAGAAAATCTGATCTATTTTTCTAACTCTGTGCTGAATTGAAGAACCTTACTCCAACAAGATGCAGGGAGGGATGGCAAAAACTGCAGTTGAAGTTGTAGTTTATGGTTTTCTGTCTTTTCAGCAGAAATCCACTGCTTACTAGGGTTTATTGAAATGTCAAGTGGCACCTAACTCATAGAAAGAAAAGGACTAAATCTTAAAATTTCCTGCTTTCTAGATCTGATGTGAAGCAGAAGAAGAGGAATGGATTGCTGGGGCAGCTGCAACTGGGAGCTAGTCGATCCATGTTTCTAACAGAGAAGATATTAGCAGAGGGAATTCTCCAGCTTTTCATACCATGCCTCTTCTGGAAGAGTTTTGGGGCTTCATATGTACCTGCCTTTCCCAGTGTACATTCTCTTCCCCTCTTCCCTGGATGGGGCACATCAGCCAGTATAATAAAGAAACAAAAACCCCTATCTCTGACTGCCCATGGGGGGCCCCTTTCTCTTCTGTTACTGTGCAGATAATCTCACCTAAAATTGGGCACCATTAATAGCTCTCAATAGTCCAGGTCTGCATAGGCACTTGATGTCAATCACCTGAATATATTTGAACATGTAAATAAGGCCACAGTTGTCTGGACCTGAATTACTTGATTGCACTGCTAGCAAAGAAAATTTGGAATTTCTTGGTTAATTGTAGGTGGAATGAGAGAGGTTGGGATATGAAACATTGTCTGTGACACCTTCAGTTCTGAGGATTAGAAGTTTGGCCAAGTGCAAGGTACGATGAGCCATGTATACATTTGGGTAAAACTTATGTCTGTAAATAACACTTGTAGATGTTTGCAAGGACTTGATCCACAGAATTCCCCCTGACTGGGACACAAGTCTTTATGAGGACAGGTACATTCCATTATTGAAATTGTCAGTAACTGGTTGTTTACATGCTATTTACTAAAGGCAAATATTGTACTGTCACTGCAGGAGCTCAAGCAAAGTGCAACCTCTTCTTTGTTAGGACGTAAACTAAGTAACATCATCCATCCTGTATTAACTTAGCCTTTCATGGGATAAACTGGTGAATGAAGCCAAATACAATGAGATAGTGGACAAAAAACAATGTCAAAATTTATTTGTGTTTAGTCAGTAGCCCAGGAATGAGAGCTGTGGTGGTTGTGGTGATGAGCCGGAGGAATGCTGCTGGTATTAAGAGCTCTTTGCTGTGTCACACATTCCGGTATTTCGAAGGATCTGAAGGAATTAGCCTCAGGAAAGCTCAGAGTTTATTTCAGGTGGGTAAACCCTGTTTTCTGGCCTTTTGGTCAGTGGTGGGAAACATTCATAGTGATTGAAGGAGAGATCAACCGGCTAGATAAGAATTTGTTATCTTCCAGATGGCAGGTTATGAAAGCAGAGAAGAGGGCTGTGTCTGTCAGGTGTAGGCTAGGAATGACAAAGAAATTTAACTCCATTCCAAAAATGTTAACCATATTGTTCACGCTCAGCAGTGAGGGGGCCTGTGGCTGCTGTGAGATTAACCTTGTGACCCCGACAAGAGTTTAGAGCAGCCTGTCAAAAGCATTATGCCTGAAGGCAGTAATCGTTCTTTATTAGAAGAACAGTTACTTTGCCTGGTTTCTACTGCCCACCTATGAATTGCATTTTGGCTGCAGCACCACCTTTAGGAAATGGTGTGTAGTTTAATTATTAACAACAGCAGATTCCTAAAGGCTGTGGACAGCCTCTTCAGTGTGGTTTAATTTGCCCTTAAAAAGCAGCTCGATGTAAAAATGTACTTATCTGGAATAACAGTGATTTTCCACAGGGCTGTTATGGTGCTGGTAGTAGACTGTAAATTATTTCAGAGCATGTAAATATTTTTATTAAAGGAAATTGGGAAAATTTGGTTTTGTTCTTTTCAAGCAGACTTAAGAGTTAAGTTTTTAGAATGGCTGTGCCTATTTATGGCCATCAATTTCGGATCATCCTGTGAAAGGCACCTGTTTGAAGAGCTGCAGCACTGAGACTATTGCAGCCTCGGTGGTCCAGAGAAAGGCTATTATGTGGCATTAAGAGCTCATACAGTTGTAAAAAGTGAGTGAGCTTTTAGGTCCAGAGGCTCTTCAGCAGGTTTGCAGAGAGTAAGCTGCTCCTGATTGCTCAGCTTCCATGACTTTGGTGGACCTGTGACTGCTCTGCCAAGTCCTCAACAAAAATTACAGCTGTAATAGTTCCCCATAGTTGTGGGATTTTTCACAATCTCTGTTGACAAGTTCTTGCAAAGAAAAAGTGAGAAGTGATTTAGTATTTTGTTCAGTTGGCTGATTCACTCAGTTTTACTCTAGTGGCTCAGGCATTTTGTCACAACTGTATTACAGCACATGCTTGTAATAAACATACACTGAACAAGAAAATAACTAATTTATGCCACAGAATATATTCATTGTGGTCATAAAAACCAGTTTCAAAATACATTAAAAACATTTTTTAAGGAAGAAATACTCCTTAAATAATATAATTTTATGTGGAAACTGCTGCACAACCGTATAGCCACATCAGATCACCTAAAGTTTTCTGCAAACATCTAGATCCTTATTGCACCCCCTTGCCTAACTGCATCTTTCTGACCCCTCAGATTCTGTGGATGCTGAGAGTTACATTTGGGAATATCTTAACTGAATACACCTCCTGCTTCTTACCTTTATAACATAAAGGAAATAAACATAGGATGTCATTTCTTCTTTTCAGGAGCACTGTGGATGCTCATACTACTAAAGCAGTCTGCAAGTACAAACTACTACTGCTGCAGACTACTTACACCCTAGAAGATGCTAAAACAGTGGTATTCCTCTAAGTTCTCCTTTCTCAGTTTCCATGCTGTCCACTTTGAGGTGTTTGATTCATCCCTGTGTTTATTTTGATGAGGATGCTGCCACCTGCTTTTTGCAATCGACAGATGCTGCCAGTGTGATTGTAACAGGGCACGGTCAGCTGCAGTGTCCCTTGGGACTGGGAGTATCTCTCTCCTAGCCTTTCAGGACAAAAAGCTGCAGCAAAGCCATTCATCTCAGGGCGCAGGCATTACATCACAGGGGGAGATGCGGAGGTTTTAATGCATGAAGTCACTGCCATTCACAGTGAACTGTCTTTAGCTATGGTTAAAATCCCTTGGATGCCTGTGTGTGTGTGTGTGCACTGAGAAACAGATAATTGATACTGTGAGGTCTTTGATATCTTTTTTCAATGAGGCTAATTGTCCCTGCATAGTTTTTGGACAAGCCTGCAATAGTGATGTTTGGTTGCTGCCCAGGATTAGCATGTTTAGCAATAGGAGAAGGAGAAATAGAGAGAGATGGCATCCAGTACCTAGGTGATGGGCCCAGCTCAGTGACATGCATCTGAATAAGACATGCCTATTTAACCCTGGAATCATTTTTCTAGCTAATCATGGAATGTGCATGACATTTGTTATTACTGACATTATAATGCATCCATTCACTCTACTAGAACTGCTAAGCTGTTCCCACTGAAAGTAATGGAAGCTTTGTATAAGCTGAAGAGAAGCAGAATTGAGTCCCACTAGAGCAGGTCAGGAAGTTTCACTACTCAGCTTTATTTTTAGGGAGCTGGATAACTGATGCGGAAGCCCTCCTGCTGCAGTTTTGGTAAGAACACACTGGAAAGCTAAATACTTTATAGAAATCTTTATTTCCACATTATAAGTTTGCTCTAAGAGTATCTTTGAATTTCTTGGCTTTCAAGAATGTAGTTTGATTTGATTTTGCTTTGCCTTTATTACAGAGAACATTGTAATTCAGTTTTCGCTCCCTTGAGAAGCACTGTGTGATCATGAAATCACCTCAATGCATGCCAGGTGAGCTAGAAAGCTGAGGGAGCAATGTTGGCCCTCACCCTCCTGGAATCAAGAGGATGTCTTGTCTCTGTTTTGTCACTGACAGTGACCAAAGTGCTAGCCATTTTGCTTACTGATTTTGTGCTGGGTGCACTTGACTTGCCTGCCTCTCAGAAGTGCGACAGAAATGTCTGAGAATTTGACAAAGTCAAAGTAGTAAAAGACACATGGTCTTAGACACTTAATTCACTGATGCATATGTGCATGTTCTGACATCCTATGCATATTTGAAAAAACTGGGCCAAAATGTACTAGGACACAATGTCAGTGCTAAAGCTCTCTGCAGTCTGCAAATAGGTGTGGAACTGGGATGCCTTTGGTTCCCAGGCAGTAGTTTTCTCGGTCCTAGTTGTAGTTACATATTGGTTTGCTGTTGCACAACCAAAGAATACCATAAAGATTGGTTTGATCACTGCATATTTTCCACTTGGAGTTTTTTAAAATATCCTTTGAAATATCTCCTCCACTTTCATGTTGAGAACAGAAACTGGGCTCACGGAACAGGCAGATTTCTGTTGTTTCTCAATCAATGTGGCAGGTGCATGGTCTGATGCCAACATCCTTGTTAAGCTCAAGGTAGTGTTAAGGAATTGATTTGTCCCTTTAATGGCCTGATATGTTCTGTTTCTGCATGTAATTTAGACAGCTATCTAGTAAAAGAGTTTTAAGTGCAACAATAACATTGCCCTCTCTTTTTTGTATCTGGTGGCAAACCTCCAATTCCTCTCTCAATATTCATTACCTGTAGAATACTGCAAAGTTGTGGGGATAAGAATAATGTCTTAACATTTACACAGCATTAGATATACAACAAGTCACTGCTTGCTGGAGCCTAAGCCTCTAATCAATATGAAGCTGTATCTCTTGAGGATACAGTGTAGTAGAATTAGCTGAATTATTGAAGGCAGTGGGTAGGAATTCAGCTGTGTCCATGGCTGGAATATGGATCTGAGAGGACAGTTCTTCTTTCTTACCGTGCAACACTCTTTTCAGTCCCACACTGAAGGGGACTCCAGCATCTAGAAATAAAACTATTCTGAACAAAGCCTTCTGGCTGTGTGCTAGAGGTCCATGTGGGGAGACATGGATGAGCAAGTTGGGGCTGACAAACTGATAGCAGCACCTGAGTCCTGTCCACTGCAGAGCTCCTGCCACACTTCTGATAGGCCTGTCATAGAACAGAATATTTTGGGTTGGAAAGGTTTATAGCACATCTAGTCCAACAACCCTGCAATGAGCAAGGACATCTTCAACTACACCAGGTTGCACAGAACTGCATCCAGTCTGACTTTGGATGTTTCCAGGGATGGGGCATCTGCCACCTCTCTGGGCAACCTGTCCCAGTGTTTTACCACCTGCTTTTTAAAGAAAAGGTCTTTCTTAGATCTTATCTAATATATCTTCCTTCAGTTTGAAGCCATTCCCCCTTGGCCTATCACTACATGCCCTTGTAAAAAGTCCCTTTCCAGAATTCATGTACCCTTTTGGCATTGGAAGGCTGCTCTAAGGTGTTTCCAGAGCCTTCCCTTCTCCATGCTGAACAAGTCCAGCTCTCTGATCCTGCCTTCATAGGAGAGATGCTCCAGCCCTGTGATCAACAGAGTGGCCCAATGTGCTGGTTTCAGCTGGGGTAGAGTTAATTTTCTTCAGAGTAGCTAGTACAGCTTGGTTGCTGACAGGGGTTAAACCACAACAGTCCTTCTCTGGGCTCGCTCCAGCAGGTCCATGTCCTTCTTATGCTTGGGGGCCTCAGAGGTGGATGCAGCACTCCAGGTAGGCTCTCACCAGAGTGGAGTAGACACCACTCCCTTAACTTGTTGGTTTCCCTTCTTTTCATGGGATCATAGAATCGTCAAAGGTAGAAAAGACATTCAAGATCATCAAGCCCAGCCTCCGACCGAATTCCAGTGTGCCCACTAAACCACACCACAAAGGTTTGTACAAATGCTGCAGCCCAGGATTCTGTCACTGTGACAGCAGCAGCAGGCTGGAGAGGAGGTGAAATTCAGTAGCAGAGGTGCAGGCTGGAGTGAGGCAGCCTTCCTGGGGGCCAGGCAGCCCGCACTTTGAAGTCATGGAACAGTTTCCAAGTGCCATTTGTGCCCCGGCTTGGTTTGCATACACACAGCATTACCTCACCCAACAAAGCCGCGTCAGCCGGGGCTGCACAATGCTGGGGGCTGGCTGTGCCCCATGGGGGGCTCCCAGTTGCCCTGGGAACGCCGCATTCCAGCATCAGCTGCTAATGTGCAAAGCATGCTGCTGGGGGCTGGCCCGGGCAGAGCATGGGAACATTCTTGCATACTTTATGAGACAGAAACAAACCGACTTTCAACAGAACAACAGCCAGGCATAATCCCCCCCACCCCTCGCCCCACCGCCTTCATCCCCCCCCCCCCCCGAAACCAAAGCTCTCTGGGCCTTTGTCTGAGAGCTAGGAGGTTCATTTCCAGGGTATTTTGCCAATAAAATGAACCAAGGATATGTTCTGATCCAGGAGTGAATTTTCCACGTCTTGGGAGAAGAATGGCCTTAGTGTTGAATGCCTACAGAGTAATTTCCTACAGTCTCTCAGACCAGGGCACCCAGGCATCCTTGGCCAGGCCCTCCTGTGGAAGGTTAACACCTGGATCTGGGATGGCTGGGACACTGTCTGACCATGATCAGCCACCTGCCTTTCTCAAGCCTCCTTTTTATTTTTCCTGCAGATTATCACCTGCAATAAGAGCACATGGCTTGGCTGCCCCCAGACCACCTCCCCACAGTGAAGCAGTGGATATTTACCAGTAGCTCTGGATATCACCACAAGGCTTTTGTGGAGAAAAAAAACGAGTGAGACCAAGGAAGGCACTGAGGGCCATTTCCTACTTCAGGATTCACTAAGTGAGAGTGCATCAGTATGGGACTGCGTGGAGTTCTCACCTTAGCCCTCACTTACGGGCGGAGCTGGCTTCAGCAAAGGCAAACCTGACTCATCTTTGTTTAAGAAGAAGCTAAACAGTAACTTTGTTGAGTAAGTAATTCAAGGCACAGCCTCTGTGTCTCTGTAGCACATTGGTGTAACAGAAGGAACAATGATGTGGAGATCCTCTTAGCAGGATGCATTAGTGAGCCCAGTTTTTACACTGTTCATGGACCTCTAATTATTCAAGGCATCCATGTGCAGCACTTACCTGTGGATTTTTTCTTCTACACACAGAAAAACGTGCAACATCCCCTGTGTAAGGCAAGCTGCAGTTGCACAAGGCAGCTCTCATCCTTTTGCACTGAAATATTCCAAATCCCCTCCATGGCTGGTTCAAAAAGCACCTTCAGGAGAAGTGATGGGCAGGGTTTGTGTAGCTGGTTTGCAGTTGATGGCTGTTGGGGATGCAGGTTCAATCTACCACTGACAGTGGTTCTCAGATCCTGCAACTCAGTGCCCATTGATTCAACTGCTGCAAATAAATTTGGTGACAGGCTTTTGCTTGGTGATAATCCAGTAAATAGTGTCTGTTCCTAAATCAGGACTTTAAGAGGCAGCTAATGCTGCAGCACCACATGGCAAGCTCTTTAAAGGAACATCAGTTTCAAATCTCTCTGTCTCATCTGTGCTGTGCTGGTGCTAATAGCTGCATGCTATACAAAGGCTCTTTCAACTAAAGATTTGAAAGAAACCTTGCTTTTGTCTTCCCAGTTTGTTTACTTTGTAAACATGATGTTATGCACTGTCAGTTCAGCTATTTCCTCCCCCTTCAGTCTTCTTCTGAGATTCTTTATATCTTGCTTTCACACAGCATCTGAGGGGAGAAATTGCTGTGCCATATGTCTGTAAATGTGTTACACTTAATAAGTAGGCTGGTTAGTAGATACAAGGCTTACTTCTACTTCATCCTTTTTTTTAAAGAACTTTTTTGGCATGAGGATGCAGTATTTTTTACCTAATCAGAGAATTAAAGGTGTATTTACAACATCATCAAGCTATGGCCTGGATCCTTCCTGTGGCCCCAAAGAATCTGGGGACACATCTGTGGCAAATCCCTTAAATCTCTAGTTCAGTGCTTTCAAACCGTGTTGGTCATGACTGAATACTGCTATTGTTCCTCGCCTTCTGACACATCTCTTCATCCAGTTGATCCTCAGCTGAGTGGTTGCACATCTTTGCAGGCTGCCTTCCCCGTGACAGAAAGACTGGTGAGCAGTGAGAGGCCAAGCCTGGCTGTGTGCAGCCGTACACAGATGTTCTGCAACCAGCCTGGAAGCAGCCCAGCAATATTTACACTGCACTGAATTTGAGTTAACAGTTTCAGATGTCCCCATATCGTGTTCCCCACTGTGTCTGATTCTGTTCCCATGGGTGGAGGCAGACACAAAGAGTACTTTGCAGTGTTCACAGCACTCCCCAAAGCAAAAGGAGGAGCATGGAAGGGGAAAGCATGGAAGGGGAGCCAGTCCTCCAGATTGTCTGCCCCCAGTCACCTTCACCCTCAAGAATTTATCCTGTTCAAAGGGCAGGCAGAGACCAAAGGGTCCATCTGCCAGTCCCACACCATGTCTCCACAGGGATGTCTCCACGCCACTACCTAAGCCACAATCAGCAAAAATGTGGAGTCTTTCAAAGAGCCAGAATATATTCGCATTGAGAAAAAGGAATGCCTGAAGACATCTGCCCAGGTGTACCATCAGGCAAATTCTAATCTAGGCCAAATGAGAGGCAAACATACTGAAGAACACCTTTTCTACACAAAGTATCCTTCTGATGAGCAATCCTCCCCAGTGACTGGGAGACCACACCAGGGTTTTCAGCTTGAGGCCCATCTGCTCACCATGGCCTTTTTGCCTAAGCACTGCAGCAAAAAACAGAACAGAGCTGACCCAACTATGCAGCCCACCCTAGAGTGGGAGCCGCTGGCTGCTGCAGCTGTTGCATTTCTGATGTCCAGGTTTGACTGCAGTGCTGCAGGGAGTAGGGACAGCCTGGAGAAAACCCATCAAAATTTAGAAACAAGATTTAATGCAAAATTTAGAAGCTGCTTTGCTGTGTGTGTAAATGTGGCAGAGATTGGAGAGAGAGAGAATGGGCTGGGCCATAGCTGAGCCATTTGCTTTATGGCCAAGTTATTGCTAAGGGATTCAGCACTGGGCTGAATGCCTGAGTAAAGGAGGCAATCCCACCAGTTCTGGGATAAGCACTACTCCAGTGGTGAGGGTAAATGCACTGTTGCTGAGAACATTGCACAAGCACATCCCCTCTTGCCAAATAAAAGCCCATCTTTATCGCACTCTCTGGAATTTTGTAGTATTTAAATATCCAGTTCATGTAGCAGGGTCTCTGATATTCCTGAGCTGCTGACTAAAGTAAATCCAAAACAGATTTTGTTTGGTTTTCCCATGGCTCAGAAGTCCCCAAAAGGTGTTTTATTATTTTAAGTATTAAGCATGTGCATGGGAAAGAATTTTGTTAGTTTAGCTCGACCACTCCCTAGGAGTTTTCTTGTCTCTCCCAGCGTCTCCTTACCCTCGGGCTGCTCATATCTTTCAACAGATCTCACTACTGGACTCAGCAGCTCCTCCTTCCCTGCCTTTCCATGCAGATCCCAGCAAGGCTGGGCACCCACCACCCTCACCAGACAGGGGGAACCCGTGGCCTTTCACAAGGAAGGGGCCACTCTTTTCAAGGGCAGGGGCTGCAAGGGTGAAACTCACAGTCTAGAGTAGCAGCCAGTACAAAGCTGAATGCTGCCTGGATCCCAAACAGATTTCAGACTCTTTCTCAACCAGCATGTAATGAATATATAAGACTTGTGCTGGCCTTCTGCATATTAGTGAAATCCATTGTTTGCCCTTTATTCCAATCCACTACTTCTTGCTTGTTCTGTTTCTTGTCTGAATAACAGCAGTGCAGTGTAGTGCTTTACTCTGGCTAAACAGTAAGGAGACAATGCTGCATTTTACACCACCTGAAATTTCTTCCCCAGTTTCTGAACAGAGTGGTAGGTGAGCAGCAATGGAAAAAGCAGGCAGATAAATTCAAATGGGAAATAAAGAGCATGTTTGAAAGTTCAAGCACCTTCAGGTAAAGCTATCAAATATTTCTGGAGCAGAAGGACCAAAATTGTTCAGGAGTCTTTAAAGGTCAGGAGGAGTCTAATATACTGAAATTGTTTGTGAAAAATCTAAGAAGAGATGCCGCAGGCAGAGAGAGTATTGCAAACCATTTCCTTCCTATTTGTATTTAATACTGTTTGTATTACTTGAATGTAATGCTTCAGTTCAGAAGAAAGCATCATGGGCTCCAACAGCTTGTCACTCATCACACAGGAAGCCACAAGCTGCCCTCAGTCCAAACTGTCCTTTGTTGGAGCTGGCTGGGCTCACAACAAGGGTACAGAGATGAAGCTACCGTCTTTTGTTGAGGTGTCCAGGTGGTCTTTGCTCACCAGACTCCTGCTGTGACTTTGTCTTTTGTTAGCTGGAAGCACAGGCTCTCACAAGGCTGAGCTGATCAGACCAGGTGGAACAAAGACTAAATATGGATGAAGTGTCAGATGCAAGAGAGGGTAGGAAAAAGGTGGATCTGTGGAAAAACTGGTCCTCTGGTGTCACCAGGGCAGTGTGTGCAAGATTATTTGCTAAAGGTGAAAGAGGCAAAGAAAGAAAATGCCGTGTGTGATGTTACTGGCAAAACAGGCTCAACTCAGAGAATTTTTACTTGCTTCAGTTTATTGCCAATGAACAGAAGCTTCTAATCACTGATTTGGGTATTGAGAAAAAGAAACCATGAACAATTAAGCAAACACTTGGGTAAGCATCTTTCTTGACTCTTCTTCCCCAGGCACTATTCAGCAAAACACCTTTTCTCCTCCTTAGTCTCACCCCCCCCGTTTTTGATGTGGGTTACACTGAATAATCCCAGAGGCTGGGGCCATATACACAGTAGGTTTAGTCTGCTGCCTTTCCACACTCCTTAGTGGTATTCCTTTGGCCATCTGTCATTCTTATTGTTTTTTCTCTGTCCTTCTTGCCTCTTACAGTTTTGCATGTTGGCCACAGTCCCCCAGAACTGTCCTTTCCCTAGTGTTCATCACCCATTGCCACAGTCCCACAGGCTTGTCCCTGCCCACTCTGGGTTGCCTATAAGCCACAGGCTGCTTCCCTTTAACGTTGAGCTCTTCCTTCTAGGAGTGTGTCCCCAGCTCCATGTCCCCACAATTATCTCTGTCTTCATTTGTCTCCCTAAAAGTGTTATCTGTGTATCTCCTGCTTGCAATGGCTGCTAATCTTCCCAAGATATGTCTGAGGTGGGATGCTGTGGGATCCCCCTGCCTGCCTGGATCAGCTCTGGTGAGTGGTGGTCGCACAGACTGGTGTCAGAAATGGCTGGCCCAGCTGTGACTGGCACACGGGTCCCCACCACACAGGTCCCCCCTGCTGAAATCCAGCTATGCATGGGGAAACACATCTTAAGTGAGACTGAGAGGTAAAGAAACTAATTTTTTCCAGGGAATGGCCAGATAGTGGAAAAGGAATGCAGCATGCAAGGAAGGCATGGGAAGAGCAAGGTATAGCTGAAATTCATCTCTCCTTATACAGACAAGCATTTACTCCTCCTTGTATGATACAAGAATACTCAGGAAAATGGCCAAGAACACTTTGAAAAGGTTACTCCAGAATTTCTACTGTAGAGTAAAGAGTTTATGTGGTATTTGGAAACAGTAAAGAGCAGGAAAGAGATCTCTTCCTGCCAGTGATGGACCCTCTTTCTCTTGCCAATTTTTATTTTCAGTGAATTTGCTATACTGGTTCAAACACCAAGGACTGCAAATGATTCTACTGTCATAATTATTCTACTATCATATCCCATTTATGTTTATCTCCTGCAAGGAATGAAAAGGCAAAGAACACCTTGGCCCTGCTGCAGGAATTCCAGGCATCCCTTCTTCAGTAACCAGCTTTTGTGAAGAGATTGCCAGGGGTTCTCATGGCCCTGAGGAGAAGGAGAGTGGGGATCCATGACAGGCTTGTTTCAGACTATTAGTTCCTCACCTGAGTGAACAAGCTTGACCTGTCCTCTTAGCAAATGTCCTATATGAATGGTAGATTTTGTGACTATTGCCAAAGTCCTTATTCTGCAGTCTAGAATTTCTCTCTAGGAGTGCAAGACCTGTAGGGTTTGTTGGCACAGGATGATTGCCCTCCTGGAGGAGGAACATCTGACCAGATCTGACCAGATCTGTCCTCAACATAGCTCTAGAAAGCAAAATTTGTTCTTACACATCCTCATCCATGCATGAGAGGCCATCATCACCAAAGCCAGAATATTGACAATGTAGTGGCTGCAGCAATCCCAGCTGATGTGGTAGTGGCTCTTGCAATAAGACTTGCAGTGACCTCTGTCCTGCTTCTCCCATTTCACTGCTGTCATACCAGTTTGTGATGAATTTTCTGTGCCAGCTTAAAAGCCTTTCTTACATCACAGAATTGCTTTTCCAATTTCTATTAATGATTAAGATAAGAAGTTGTCTATGATTGCCATAAGAAAATGACATAATGAGAAAAAGCTCTTGTTACCTTGGCTGTAAATCATCCCAGCCATCCTGGTGTAATCACCTACCTCTCAGACTTCCCTTCCAGGGTTTGTGATACAATCACAGGGCCTGGACTTGCTCAGTCCCCACCTGGTACAACCTAGTTATGCCTGCTAGTGATTTGATTGGTCCACCACTGGCATCAAACAGATTTATCTTTGGATTTTACTTTTTTTATACCTCAGAGTTTTAATCTATCCCTCTTTATAGGGAGTCTTCTCTGTGCCTCCCTTCAGGTAGGAAAACATGTGATCAGGGATAAGATCTGCTTAACTTTTGTCCTCTAAAAGTTAAGCACTTGGTCCGTGCTACTTGTCTGTCTTTTTAATCAATGAAGACAAAAACCTTCTCCAGAGGGCAACTGATCCTGTTAAAACAGATGTCTAGTAAATATGGGAAGAATTGTCCTTTTGAGGTGCTTTTAATGTTGTCTCCACTGACTGTAGGTGAAACTCAGGTAACTAGATTAACACCTTTTTAGATGGCTAAAGAAGTGTTGATGCCTAGAGGATGGATAAAGCTGCTTTCTTTTTTACTGATTGAGGAACAGGACTGTCCTTCAGATGTTTTGTACATGATACTTTCCTGGGCTTTTGTGAGGATGGAAGGAAAGTTACAGAGAAGGTGGAAGGCTTTCCAGGAGCCTGACCAGTACCACAGTCCAGCGTTGGGCATTTTCAAGCTCAGTCAGTGGCTGGGTCTCTCATGACACAGAGATGGTTCTACAAAATGAGTATTCCATCATATGCCAGACTGGAGGGCTGAATGAATATGAAAAGTGAGGTGCAAGAGGATGACAATCAGCTTGCAGCAGGCCCTGCTCCACACAATCAGTCCAGGGATGCTGCTCTGCTGTAGTACAGGAAGGAAATGCGTGGAGGATAAGATATGTGGGGCAATTGTTACTGGCCTGGAACTGAAGGATGCCTGGGGACATGAAATCCTTTAAACCAAGGATTTCACCTTGTATGAAATATTTCTTTTACCCCTTGTGTGTAGTATTTTTGAAAACTTTATCAAGTTATGTTTCCAAATTTTTATGAAGTTTTAAAAGCCAGTGTCACTCAGTTGCTTTTTCAAGATTTTTGTATAAAGTTTAGGTTCTGCAGAGGTGGAATAAAACATTTCTTTTTATAGTCACAGACCTCAAAACCAGCAAGGTAGGTATTTTGTGCTGCTTCATTGTGATTCATACTTTATCAGTGGAGCTGAAGAGAGTCACAACTGGTTTTAGCTGTGCTGGAGAGAATATCTGTTTTGCTGAGCCCAGGCTACAGTGTGCTATTTATATATTCACATACTTAAGTAGTATGTGAATATACTATAGCTTGTAAGCAAGCTCTATAGAGTTAAAGAAATACCTGTGGTTTGACCACTGGGAACATGGCAAATATCTGTAAACAACACTCCTGTCCCAAACCCTCTTTGCATTCAACACAGAAGTCAACCCCTCCTTGCCTCGCAACAAAAGTCTTAAGCTATGGATCCTATGTAATGGAGAAGTTTCACAGTTTTCTGTTCCCCTTCTTTTGTTTGTTCTTCAAAGCCCAAGGCAAAAGCCTCCAGTGTGGGCTACCTGCTGTGCACAGCCCGGTACCTGTTTGGTGAGGTCAGGGATATGTGTGGTCGGGAGCAGCGCTCTCGGCACTGATATCCTGCCAGCAGAGAACAGATGCATCCCAAGCGAGTGTGAGAGCCTTTGGCACAACTGTGGGATAGCCCCTGGGTGAAATCCTGCCTTGCTCAACCTGTGGAAAATCTTGCTGATGGCAGACAGGCCAATGAAGACTCGGGGGCTATAGTTTTTCTTGCAAATGAGGGGTGCTCAGGGCTGTTTTCTGCCCTGGAACTGACTGGCAGTCTGGAGATACCCAGCTGCTCAAATCCATACATGCTGGGTTCAGAATTTGCCTGGGAGAGTGCTCATAGGCTCACCGTGCAGGCAGCTGAGCTGAAGCTCTGCACCAGAGAGCATGACTGAAGCTGAAATTTCATAACAAGGCAGACAAAACGATGTGTAATGAAAAGATCCCAAGAACTTTCCAGTTTTCCTTGGAGATGATCAAATAATAGACAAGATGACTAATTTGTGATACTGAAACTTTGGTTCCCTTTGCCTAGAATCGAACTCTTATTATCTGTGATACTTCTGAGGAGCCTTCCAAGACCTACACAGTGTATTGAAGCACACAATTTTCAATCCTCTGGCTATTTAAATCTAAATCATTTGAGCCTCACTGAAATTACATATTTGTTAAAATGACAATTATTTGGATTGGGGTTATCTCAGCTCCTTGTCATCTGAGAGGTGTGAAAGCTCCTGTTAGCCACATTGTGATAAATTTTCAGACACCAAAGAGTATAAAGATAATAAGGCTGCAGTCAGAAGTTTCTGAGCCAGTTAAGTTCCAGGGCTGGTGCACCACATTCTGTGAATCCAGCATTCGATGTGGTCCAGATGCTCAGTCAGGAATAAGAGGAGGATGAGAGCAGAATCTGAGTGTGCTTGTCAACAGGAGTGAAATGAGGTGTGAAACTTGCCTTTGAGTTTTAACTGTGCTGTTATATCTAGGGATGTCTGAGGTCCATGGCCAGGCAGGCAGGACTGAAGGGAATTGGAGACCAGTCCTGCTGCAGGGACTGTCAGGACTGACTGACATGGGGTCCTGTGCCAGGGGCAGAGTGGGAAGCACTGGGGAGGCTGAAATGGGATCTGACTGGGACAGGTACAACTGGCAGTGCTACAGCTCTGCATCCCTGAAAGAAGCACCCCTCAGTCCCTCCTGACAGATGGTGAAGAAAACACTGAAAAGCCATTGCAATGGTCATGGCAGGGGCTCCGGGTTACACCTTATAGCAGCCCCTCAGCATACCCAGTTCTCCCATCTGTGTACATTGTGAATGCACAGGGTATATGCTGTGTACAGGTGTAATTGAATTCTTCATATATTTCTATTCCCTATACATTCCCTCCTTGGTTACACACAGCCTCTTCCCAAATGCGGCTTCAGGACATAACTGACATAAAAGTAATTTAACAATATTATGTTTAAAGATGTTATGAAAATGACACAATTTACAAGCAAGAGATAGGGCTCTTTAATTTTTGGCTGCTGAGGTAACTATGCTACCAAATCTGTCTGGGAGTCTTACATGTGTAAGATGTGTCCACTCACAGACTTCAGCGATAGTCCTGGGAGTTCAGAAAGATGTGCAAGAAGTCTGAGCAAGAAGCTCAGACCTGAATTTTGTCAAAACTGTAATCTTCCTTTTTTTTTTTTTCCTTTTTTTTTACAGTACAGCTAAAGATACAAATATTTTTCCAGTCTTCACTGAAGGCTTTTCTGTTCTGCTCCTCTCCACAGATGTCTGGGATTTGTGCCTGGCACAGGGCTGATGCATTTCATGCTGAACAACACTCTCTTGGGCTGCAGTGGAAGAGAAGGAGAGAAAAAAAAGTAGCTTCTGTGGAATGAAGGGGCATTGCTGGCAGCTGGTGAGATCTGTGAGAGCAAGGACTAGGCTTTGTAAACCTGTGAGCCAGACAGTCACCCCAATGTGAGTATGTGACCCCACACATGTGCCTGTGCACACTGTCAGGGAGGAGGATGTACAGACTCAGAATCACACCCTGGTTTTGCTGCCATCCCAGTTTCTCACACATCTGTCTTCAGTCCTGCAGATGTTTACACAGGACAGACATAAATGCTTTCTCTCCAAAGCCTCAAAGAGAGAAGTAGGGGAGATGAAGACCCCCACCTTCCCCCCAAGTCTGTTCCCAGGCCTGGTGTGGGAGTCAACAGCCTCATGCTCTGGTGGCACTACACTGGGGTGACAGCCTCCCATGCAGCCCTGGTAAATCCAGTCATAATACCAGTACTTTAAAGCACTAATACACACCAAATTTGGTCAGAAACTCTGTGGTTAAAATCAAGGAAAGTGCAGATTTGTTGATATAGCCATACCTGTGGAGGAGCTCTTGACCAGCACGGTTGTCTGTCAGGGAACACTGCCCTTCACAACTTTGGCAGATGTATCATTGCTGAACAGAAGCCTGTGCTGTAGACCTGGCCTCACTCTATCCTTCATGTTTGTGCTCTGAGAACCACAGGTACTTTTCACACAAGATAAGAAAGCAGAGGAGGAGGCTGAAACAATGGCCAGTTGTTTTCCACTCAGGACGATATGGTTCAGTGGGTTTATCTTGTTAGTATTTTTATCACATCACCTCTCAAATGTATCTGTACTACCTGCAATATCTCAGGAAAAAAGAGAAGAGGCAAACCTGAAAATAAGGAGGATTTGGAGCCACTTAACCCATTCATCTATGGGACTGACAGCCCAACTCTGGCTCCAGCAGTCCTGTTCACAACAAACTTCCCAGCTTTGAATGAGCCCTGGGCAGATGGGCTGTGCTGCAGTGCTGGAGCTGGGAGAGTGACCTGAAGCTGTGCTCCGGCCTAGGCAATGAGCATTGCACAGCTAGGGCCCATGAGGATGAGCACTGGAGCAAACATGCCTCTCAGTGGCACTCTGAACACTGCTCCATGTTGAAATAGCTGGTGGACAGGCAAGAGGAGATAGAAATCCCAGAAATCCCAACTACTCTGTGTTGCCTGTGGTGTTTGTGCTGTATCTGATATCCATTTCAGTTACTGGAGATGGAGTAAAGGAAGAAGATAAAAAGGAATAAAGAAGTGTAATAAAATGCCAGACAGGCACAGTACAGAAAGAGAACAAGGAAAGCATAGCTGCCTTGGGTACAATAAATCTTATCTTTAAATACTTTAAGCAGCTTTCTCACAATAATGGATCCCTTGGAGAGACTTAAACTGAAATAGTTAGGGAACTAAAGTCTTAATTTGAAATCAGCTCTTAAAAGCAGAACTTAAGTCCTATCTGTATTAAAACACAAACTGAAACTGGCTAGGCAATAATATATGTCTCTAGGGTGAGTTTGTAGCCATATATTTCCATCAATACTATAAGCAGCAGGAGGTTAGGATGAAGGATTCTGTGATGGTGTTGGCATGCTGGCAAAGAATAGAGTTATAAGCAGACTGAGACCAACGTTTGTCAGCCTTTGAGAGCAAAACACGTGTACATACTTCAAGACAAAAGAAAAAGTACAAAAAGGAGACATTTAATAGACACAGTCTCAGATTTCCCCAAGATGAACAGAGAATACATTCTCCAGCTTACATATAAACACTCATAATGTCCTGTCTGTGTCTGATAGTACATTGTGACCTTTCCTATTCCAGTAGCAAACTTTAAGAAAAACAATGGAAAAGATTAGACAGGAGAGCCAGCACACTGCTGTGCCAGGAGAAACAATCTGCTGCAATCACAGAGCCGGCAGTCCCCTCTGTGATATCTGGACTGGTTCTGACCTTGGGAGCCCAAACTCATCACTCCCATGAGCACAAGGGAGAGCTCAATGTCCCCTGTTGAAGCTGGCCCTGGCTTCAGCTGCCTGCTCTCACCTTCCCTGCAGAGCATCCCTCCCTCCAGGGCAGTGGCAGGACAGATGCTGTGCTTGCTCCTCAGCCAGCCTTGCTCAGGCTCTGTCAATAGTGATTGACTGAACTTTGAGTGCTGAATGGGGCACTTCAGCAAGGACAGGCTACCTGTTCTGCCAGCTCTCCTTCTGTGGGAACACTGATTGCCAAGAGACTGGGACAAGCTCCAGGAGTTTGTATCATCATATCCAATCACAGCTTCCTGAAGCAGAGGTCAAGCTTTACATTTGATCACAGCAGTGGGGCAGGGAGACAACTACAAGTGGTTACATTCTTGATCTATAGAAATTTTATCTGACAATGACTGCAAATCTGAGCTGTAATTCCCACTACAGGTAATGCGTTTTCTACTGTAGGCGTTACCTGAAATAAGAGTAAAACTCAAGAGGTGTGACTTCTGAATGTTTCAAAATATTTTCCTTCTCAAAATATACTAAAAAATATTTGGGGCTCTGGAGGAGGCATTCCCACAATGTGGGCAACTTGTGGGCAACTTTTCCAGATCTCCTCTCCTCACACCAGGCATTCCCAGTAGTGTATGCATTCCCAATTTCAATGTGTAGGCATTCCCAGTAATCTGAAGAATGGTTCTATCTTCAACAAGGGCATATCATGACAGACGAGAGGGAATGGTTTGTATTGAAGGAGAGCAGGTTTAGATTATTCATATAAAAAAAACTATTTGCTGAGGTTGGTGAGGGACTGGAACAGGTTGCCCAGAAAAGTTGTGGATTCCCCATCCCTGGAAGTGTTCAAGGCTAAGTTGGATGGAGCTCTGAGCAACCTTGTCTAATTAAAGTTTTTCTTGCCCAGGACAACTGGACAAGGTTGGGAACTAGATGATCTTCAAGGTCCCTTCCAACCGAGGCAATTCTGTGATTTGATGATCTGTGTGGAAATTCTCCCTATCAAATGTAATGTGTCTAGAATTTAATGAACTGCAGCAACACATGTTTTGAGGCACAGAACACCTGCTGAAGCAATACTTGCACTCAAGTCCCTGATTCACTCATCTGATAATTTTTGTACAACCTGTCAACATATGTGTGCAACTCCTGTGTGAGCACATTCTGCAAATGACATGTCTTGGCTTGGTAAAAAAATAAAGCATCTCTTTTCTATATCTGAGTGTAGTTATATGTTTTGCCAAGGTTTTTTATGTCTTAAGAAGAACATCTTTGATTCATTATGGAGTAAGGTTGACCAGGAACATTAAAACATTATCTCCCACCTCCATGGCTGAAGCTGAGTGACTAAAAGTAGATATATTGAAAGAGGAATTTTGTGGGAGACAAAGAGAGTTGTTATTGACCTCTGGAATTCAAAAGCTAAAGCTCTTCACTTTGTTGCTATGGCAAAATCTCTGTGGTGTGCCTTCCAGAGCCATGTGGCTACTGCCCAGAGGGCTCTAATCCTGGGTTCCAGCTACTTGGTGTTAAAAGTATCTCACCTGGAATTGAAACCAGCATATTTGTTCACAGATTGCATCTTTACACACAGAATGGTGTGAGGCATTTCCTCCCAAAGATGGCTGGAACTCAAAGTTTGAAATAAGGGCACATTGGAAAATGTGCAGGGGCAGCTTGATTCAAGTATGTTTGATCTGGTTTTTGCCCTTCCTTAGGCAAGATGAGTAAGTTCAGAAGCAAACTTCATTATTATCGTGAGTTGGCAGCCAAATATGCTGGAGGTGTACTTATTTGTTAAATAAATACAGGGAGTATGCTTCACTGATTCACCACACCCACACAAAGCTCTGAATAATTACAGGCTTGTTGCCAGACAAGCTAAGGTTCTTGGTCTTTTGGGGTTTTTTTTGCAAACAGAGGTCTTATTCATAAGTCATAAATAACTGGCTTTGATGGAGTTGATAAATTTCCACAGAAATTCTAAATGATTGTTCTAAGTGCCCTTCTACTACCAAAAGGGGGGTTGTATTTAGTTATTGCTAGTAGTCATTCATTGATAAACCTCAAAAGATAAGTTTTTCTACCAGGTCTAAACCTGACTGAGATAGCAAAGCATAATGTAGAGTAGGGATGCTCTCTCCAACCACCACTGCACGTTAAGAAAACTTGGCTTCAGTAATTTTAAAATCACTATTAACTTATACACACTTCACTGTGTCTAGCTGCTGTCTCAGAAACATCTCTGCAGCTTTCCAGTTGGCATCTTTTACCACATTTACACAAAAACTAAAGGAGTGGGAGGGATTACTTGCTCTGGATGTCATTTCCTGGTTCATGTTCTTAGTTCGTGTTACAGCTTAGTATCTTAAGCTGTCCATAACGGGTGGTCAGCAGTAAGAGCCTCAGCTACTGGCAGATCTCCAAGCATCATGTGGCCATGCTGCTGCGGTATTTACAACATAGCTAGGGGCCAAGAAACTGGTTAAAGGCTATTGTGTACATCCAGTTGGCACCTTCAGCTTGCTTACCTCCTACTTCCAACAAATCTGCAGGAATGAGGCCTTGTGGCAAGAAAGGGAGAAGAAGCATGTTGTACAATGCTTGGGAGGACACACTGGGAGCATCCACAGCTGATCAGGCACCCTCTGTGCTGTGGGACTGCAACTGAGAATTGCAGCCATATCCATCCAGCTCTGTTGCCTCATGCTCTTTTTTTTGCCTTTCATTGCTCTTGTTTAGAATTCAGCCAAATAACAAAGACTCAGCAATTCTCTGTCAAGGCCATGTGGTCTGTGCATGTCTGCCCACACATTGGTACTGCTGGTAAGAACAGCTAAGGCTAACAGGCCTTGACTAGAAAAGTAGCTGATAGGCAGAGTGGGGCAGAGTATTGCTCTCTCAGATTTTCTCTCTGTGATAATTGCCTGTTATAAATTATCAAATTGAGAGCCAAACTTATAAGAAAATTTAGCAAAGATTTATTAATTTGTCCGTGAGACCAAAGTTCGGACACCGAAACCACCACAGCCAAGGGTCAGCGTCGAGCCCAGGATCGGCGCTGGGTGAACACATGGATTTGACCTCTGCATGTCAGAGTCTCCCCCTGTTCACAAATGCTGCCTCGCGCAGCGAGTTCTTATACAGTTTATTCTGCCCGAGGCAGAGATGACCGAATGTTCTTTGTGTCTCTTCACAGGCATAACCGTGGCTATACATGTGCAGAGGTAGACAATGGTTCAGTCCAGGTGTCTCGATGTTGTCAGTCAACTCCAGAGAAGCCATGTATTCACATGCATCAGGGTGGCTCTGTCAGTTACCTTGGCAGATGTAATCGGCAAGGCGACCCGGGGAAACCAGCGATTATCGGCCTGGAAGCTTCTATTCTTACCTTAAAACCCCGATGTTTATCTTAACGTGCATCTGGGAAATAGAGGTATATGAATAAGACTCTGCTCCTGGCCAGGATGGTCAAAAGACATAGTTTGTATTTTACAATATATTATACATTAATAGCGTGAATTATCTCTACCATATGCTACATTGCCTCTGTGAGAATCAAAAGTAATTTACTGTCTCTTCATCCTTTTTCCTCTTCCATACCTCCTTAGCTTGCTCCCCTATTAATATTTTTTCCCATTTTGATAATAAAGGCACATAAAATATGTCAAAACTTTCCAAAGCATTAACACACTTCCTGCACAAATTGTCACTTTTCCCTACAATGCTTCTAAGGATTCACTGTGCATTGAGTCTGAGTCCCATAAACATGCACTTCTGCCTCCACATCTGGATTCTCTTGTTTTAGAAGCTCTCCAGGATTTTTGATTTGGATTTACTCCTCCCATAGTTTCATTATTCTCAGTCTTCCCTCTCTGACATTTCATTATGGTAAAAAAGAGAAAGCTGTCACTACTGTACAATGACTATTGTTTCAATCACCTTTTATCTCTGGCTGATTTATATTTCTAAATGTTAGACTAAGGAATAATGGCTGCAACAATGTGAGGAACAATGGCATCCAGTGTCTTACAGAGAGAGGCCGGATCACAGTCTAGAGACTTGGAGGTGAGCCACTCACTAGATTATAGTTGCAAAGTCTACAGTAGGTTGAATGGGAGAGGTGGAGGGGAAGCTGTGAAAAAATCTTTTTCAAAACGTTTAATGCTTGGCATTTTTGTGGCTTTCCCTCTCCAGGAGCTGATATTGCTAATCCCTTTTTAAAGGTGTTTGAACACCTCTGTCCTCAGGGGTCCACCCATCTCCCAGCTCCACCTCCTTGTTCCCTGCTCCTTTGTTTCTGCATCCTGGTCTAAATCCTTATGGGATCGATAAAGAAAGGAACTGCCTTGGCATTGCACACTGGAGCACCAGAATTCTTGCTGAAGTTGATTAACACTGGTCAAAGAATATTTTAGACTGACTACTTGCCAGGCTCTGGAAGTAAGCATGGCTGGTAAGCTCCCCTTTCCTTCCAGGGAGGCTTTAGAAAGACATTGAAGGAGAGTGCAAAACACAGTGCTTGTAAAACTATAAATTATTCCCACACTAGTGAGGGCCCCTCGTTTTGGAGGAATAATTGGAGAAGCATGATCATCACCCATGGTGAGATCTAGCTGTTGGAGATTAGACATTTGCAGGCTGATAAACTATTCTGCTGCTGAAAGTGATCTTTTGTCCAAAGGGACAGAGTTTCCTCCCTTCATGTGGACTATCACATCTCAGCTCAAGTGGAGCTGACCCCATCTGAAAGTGTGGTTTAGAGGCTGTGGTCTCAAAATCTAGCCTGATTTTTTCCAGTTGCTTTTTATTTACCAGCAGAAAATGAATCCTCAGTAGGATATAAACACTGTGCCAATACAAATCACCCTGAAATTTCAACAGGATGTGATGTTCCCATTCTCTTTCTTGTTATCTGTTCTACTGTGAACCCTACTTATATCTGAGAGATTGTTAAGCAAATAAATATTTTCCACCCTCAGCAGAGAATTGTCACAAATAAATAGATTACTATTTTATTATCATTTTGCTGCTCCTACAAGCTTTGTTTACTAAGTGGAAATATGCTACGTATGTTAATATTAGCAAGATACCGAAGTGTGATGGAAATCAGGCAAGTTAGATAATAAATATGTTTGTTTTATGATAGCCAGTGGGAGCCTATTGTGGAGGCAAAAAGAGTTCACTTCAAAACAGGATATGGACTTCTCCAGAGATTTACTGAAGGAGTGTCCAGATGCTGGACCCCTCTTCTTAGCTGTAAAGACTGTTAAAGGTATACATTCATTATAGTTTCCTTTTATTTTATAGCCTCACTCAACAAAGTGATAAGATAGCAAATAGCACTGTGTGCATTCAACTCACTGGCAAACAACGTGGGGTAAAGTCAGTCAATAAAGCTAATTGTACCTGACAATCTGGTTAAAAGCATTGTTAGCCAGTCATCAGGACTACTGCTTCACTCAACAGACTCAACCACTAGGTATATCACACATGGACATCTCTGAGGTTTAGGATTAGGTCAAGCCCTTCAAACCAAAGTTGCAGACCTCTTTCAAATGAACAAAAGCAGGCTGGGTTGCATTGTCTGCAGATATGTGCTCTGCAAGGATATGCACCCTCATTCAAACTGACAGTAACAACACTGATGTTATTAATTATACTACCAACATACTGAAATGTGAAAGCACAGACCCCCAAGACAAAAGTTACTCTACTTAGATAAATACGTAATGCATGTGGATGTATTTGCTGGATCCAGACATTTCTAAACACTTTAAAAATAATCCTCATGGGACATAAGCTGCCATTTTTGCCTCATTAAGGCCTGTGTGAAACTGAGGGGCTGATGATGGGTAATAAGATTATCAAGGATTATAGTTACTGAAAATGCTTCTGTGAGGGAGGCACTGGAACAGGTTGTAACAGAGCATGAATGCCCCATCCCTGGAAGTGCTCAAGGCCAGGTTGGATTGGGCTTTGTGCAGCCTGGGGTAGTGGAAGGTGTCCCTGCCCATGGCAGAGAGGCTGGAACTAGAAGACATTATAAGGTCCCATCCAAATAATTCTGTGATTCTTTGATTCTCTGATTCTCTGATCATAATTGTTTTGGAAAATATAAGGCAAAAGAGATACATCTTATTCAGGGGCTGACACATTTTCAGCCAGAGGTTGGATAGGGAAGAGAAGGCAGTGTGTTTGCCTGCTGAGGTCTCCTGCAGGCTCCTTTGGGATGTTCTCTTCTGAGCCCTCTCTGAGACACCACTGAGCACTGCCCAGTCAGTCAGTCCCTACATAACAGCACTTTTTTACTAGTAAATTGCTGAAGCTGTTTCCTTCAGGCTTGGCTTCCACCCCATAATCTGTTTAAAGAGTTGAAGAGGAAGGATGACACGGAGAAGTAGAGCGGCACTAAACCAGAGATGTTATCAGCAGCACCAGATAAAGTCATTGCCTGCTCTGGGAGGCAGCACAACTGCATAGTTTCATACTCATGGTCTGGGGATCTCCTCCTGCCTCCCTTGCCTTTGCAAGCAAATCCTGGCCCCTTTGCTTTCCGAGGTCTACCAAAGTACTCCAAAATGATCGAGCTGTGTGATAATGCAATGAGAGCTGCTGTCCTGGCTGTGACAGCTCTTGTGGCTGGGGACACTGGAGGGGAATGTGGTCTGCTGGCATGCAGCCAGGCAGCTGGGGCTGCTACTAGTCTTGTCCTGAAGGCCGGAGGAAATTTTAAATAAATATTCTCTTCAGGAGGGCAAATGCCAAGGCTCAGATTTAATAGAAATATTAATCCCAGAGGAAATGTGCATCATGTGGGGCTCTCAAAATGAGACACAGACTTCAGAAGATTTTTCTTAATGACATTATTTATGTTTATTTTTCAGTGCTGTGGTAGCTCCCAGGAGCTATGAACCAAGTGCCTCTTAACCTTGGGACTCTATAAACACAGGCTGAAAGGGCGATCTTGTTCCGGAAAGCTTTCTCTCTTTGGCAAGCTGACATCTGAGCTGATGCTGTTGTACTTAAATTAAGCTAGTAAAATATACAGTGAGTGCCTGTTTTTCCAGCTGGGTGCTTACCTGTCTCTCTCTCTCTCTGTCCTGTGCTTGGCCACGTGTCTCTTACCTTTATGGACTGTGGCATTCCTTGTGTGGCTTCCTCATTTACACTTTCAAGTGTGTACTCCTAAGGCACCACAGTCATGCCTCATAGTCACTTGGAATAGTGTAAATAATTTTAAACAGGGAAGAAAATGCAATTACCCCCCAGTTTTCCTAACTTTGTTTCAGCATGTTAGAAGCTTTCTGACAGGGAGAATGCTGTTCTGTGACGGAAGGTATAAAATCTTGCTCTGAGCCCTGCCTCAGCACAGTCCCTGCCCTAACCTGAAATGGGACAAAAATTAGCAGCTTATAAGAGCATCTTTTCAGACTGGATGCATCTTGCTTTGTAGGATGGGCATCTGACATGTTCTTGTTTTTCCACATTGCTTATCTCTCATTTTGCCTGCTATACACAGTAAAAGATATAAACATATAAGATGCAACTTCTGCTTTGGTCAAAGTTACAAGTGTAATTTAATACTCCTTTGGGAAATAAAAAGTCACACAATCTTGATGAAATTAGGTTCCTTCTCTGCATAAATTAGGTTCAAACTACTTTTTATGGTAGCTGGAAGCACCATTGTCACTAATAGAAACATCTCATGAAGAAAAGGTATTTAATTTGTCTCAGTTTATGATGTATGATATTGCTGTAGCCTGGTTTGGCTTGTTAAAGCTAACCTGGAATTGGTAATTTAGATGTTAGGCTTTAAATTAGTGGTTTGAGACAGCTGTTGTGTGAGTGTCTGTGCAGTGCTTGTGGCCCAGCTGATTATTTGCAAGCAGAGCTGGGATCGAGTATTAAAGGCAGGAACTGTTTCAGACACTCTCAGCAAGCCAGACCCTCCTGGTGGTGTGAGGGACTCCCAGAGGAGTCTGTGAGCACCACCGTGGAGCTGCCCATCCAGCTCCGTGCATCCCTGCCCTCCTGGCCATCCCTGCCCTCCCGGCTCAGCTCCTCTGCCCCTTAGTGGCTGAGCTCGGAAACCTGAACAGGATAAAAAAGAACCCCACAAATAAAGCAAATAGTCTGCAGTTGGTTAAGATCCCTGAGCAGATGGCAACAGACGGTGTGGCCTCATGGGGAGGGAACAGCAGAAGAAAGCCAGTGACAGAGAGAGGGATTACATCAGGGCAGATTTGGATCAACCACAGGTGCTGTGGAACAGCACCCTTAGGGACCCAGGGCAGGGATGAGAAATATGGAGGAGAAAGACTGTGCTGCACCCAACAGGAGCTGGAAATGTGAATTGTAGTTTAACAACATGTGAAATGGGAATTCACCTGAGTGTTGGCCACACTAACTCAGTAAAACCACTGATGTATTCAGCTCTTCATGAATCTCATGGGCTATTAAAATAAGGTGATTGAGAAGGAAATACAAGTAAAACATAAAGCACCATGAGAGGTATGGAAAAGAGAACAATTATACACCTACTTATTGCATTAGGGACTAAGAGGCACCCATTGAAATTATCAGGTAGTGAATTAAAAGGAAATGGAAGGACTATACAGAACTGAACTGATTGGAAAGGAGCTATGGAACTCAGATATCCAGGGCCCCAAAGAATTGTTCCCCACAGCAAGATATACTGGTGAAGCGAAAATTATAAGAAAAGTCTTTATATACCATAACATACTTTAGCTTGGAGAGGGTTTCAAAGGTCACCTGGTTCAAGCCCTGCTCAAACAGGACCAGATGTGATCCTAGGTTACATTTTTATGTGATAGAGTATAATCAAAATGTCCATATTGTATTGATCTTTGTGCGTATGGACTTTTGATCTCACCTTTCCTAACTTTTGAGTGCTTGAGTTGCTAACAATGCTCTTGCAGTGCACTGGAATATTTCCTGGCACTAGACTTGCAGAGGCAGTTGGGTATTTTGCTGTGCAAGAGTTGCAACTTGTCCTAGCAATTATAAACCCCACCTGCAATTATTTTTAGGCATAAAAGGGTAAGCTGGCTTTAAAAAGCATGTCTTAAGAGCCATATGAATCTAGCAAAATTGCAACATTGCCATGAAGTAATGTGCTGGGGCATGTGAGCCTTCCACAGATCCAGTCTGCTGACAGGCTGGATCTTGAGTCGCACCATCTCAGCAAACCAATTAAATAACGGGTGCTGGTTTCCTAAGGGTATGGCCCAAGGGAATTTTGAGATGTTCAGCTAAAAGTTGGAATTAGCGAGTCAAACTCTTCCCTGAATTAGACTAATTAAATTGTGACCTCAGCTTTGTTACATTCAACTAATACAGGGCCTTACCCTGCAAATGTACAATAGAAGACATCAATTTTCCATCTACTTTTGAGATGAAATCTTTCTCATGTTCTCTAGCTACAATGTGTTTCCAGAATATGATAAGAAAAAAAGTTTGGTTTAATTCGGAATAAAAAGGGAAAACTATGGAAGAGGATAATCTACATGAAGGAATGCTTCATGCAGGGCATGAAGTTAAAACTTAAAAAAGTTTGAAGCTATGGATTCATGAACAAGCAGGAAATTACATTTGGGTGTAAACTTAGAGGTCAGTCTCTGATCCAGGTGCAGCTATTCAGGATGGCAGTGCTGTGAAAGGCTACACCCCACGTGTCAGTGGTACTAACTGGGATGGTGGGTGACACCTTCATGGACATATGACAGGCAGTCTGCACTCACCTGGGGGCTCCAGAACTCTGAAAGCTCCAGAGCATCTCTGTCTCAACTGTCTGTGTACGCACTGTGACCCTGAGGTCTTTGCAAGGCAGCCTTACTGCAGCACAAAAACAAGATAGCTTGGGGAAGGACTGCAAGGAACACATCCAAGTCGTGCAGAACAAATAAATGGTATCAAACTAAACAAACCAGGAGGCAGAAGAGAGGTGAGTTGACCGAAATGGCCTGTGGAAAATAATACTTGCATATACTTTCTCTCAATTGTCTGCTGCAGCCTTTAGGGGAATGATATCCCATGGAACACAGAAACCAAGAGGTTTCTATCAGTCCTTGGCCTGGAAGCAAATGGGTGGATAGGAGCAAAGAAGACTAAGAATGGAGTCTGCAGATCCATGAGGATGTGACAATTCCCCTGGCTAACAGTCCAGTGAGGCAACAACAAAGGCAGACACCTCGGGTAAAGCACAGGTCATGGGACTGGGAACAGTGGTGACCACAGCATCAGTAACCCAGCGGTGTCTGCTAACCAGAAACTTGGAAATGGTCCAGAATCTACTGGTGGAGAAGAGCCACAAGCAAGGTAGATGGGTAATCAAAAGGGACAGCCACACCAGAAGGAGGAGGCCCTGCAGAAGGAGAGCAGCATAAAGATGAAACACCAAAACATGAAGTGGGTTTAATAGGCATCCCAGGGCTTTGAGGTGCATCTTTCCGCAGTGGGAGTTCACTGAAAGACATGTCCTCAGGAAGAGTTACATACATATCAGGAAAATCCTGTCACAGTGATTCAGGAAACTTTTTAAAGTAGTATGCAGAAAATAAGACTTGGAGAAAGTCCTTCAGAAGCTGGAGGAGGAGGAATTTGGATGCAGCAGCACAATGCTTGCACATTAGTTCACAGGCTTCAAGGATAAAATGTCTGCGGGGAGTCACTGAGCCACTCGGGTTTCGCTGCCTGGAAACCTTTGCTAGCGATGGCCAGCATCCAGCAGGTCACACAGCTGAAGATGTCACTGAAGATGATGCTGGTTTTGGAGTTAGTGCCGACCTGATCACCGACATACTAGATTCCTGCCTTTGCCGCAAGCAGGGGAAAGGCGCCTTATCCGTCTAAATTATTCACCAAAACTTCGGCTCTTTTACGCCGTGCCTTTGCTGGGGGAAACAAACAAAACTAACAAGTAAAACCAACCAGATAGCGTTTGTTATCAGTGTTTACAGTGTGCTTCATTCGCTTTGACCCCAGCAGGGAAGGGGTGCCTGCCGAGCCCCGGCCGTGCCCGCCGAGCGCTGCCGGGCGGGCGGAGCCGCAGCGCCCCCTGCCGGGCACGGCCGGTCACTGCTCTTCCCAGCGGCGCGTACGGGGCTGTGCTTCGGATCCAGTGTGAGAATCAGGCTGATAACACACTGATGTTTTTAGTTGTTTCGCAGAAGTGCTTCCACCAAGTGAAGGACTTCTCAATTTCCCATGCTCTGCCAGCCAGCAGGTGCGCAAGAGGCTGGTGGGGGCGGGGAGAGAATGGCCAGGATAGCAAACAACTTCTTCTTCTCCTCCTCCTCCTCCTCCTTCTTTTTCTATTATTTTTATTTTTTATTTTATTTTCTATTATTTTTATTTCTATTCTATTTTTATTATTTTTAGATTTAGTTTTAGTTTATTATTATTACTACTACTACTACTACTACTACTACTACTACAGCTACAACAACATTAATTTTTGAATTTTTGTATCAATTATTAAACATTTCTTATCTCAATGCATGACTTTTTTTTTTTTTTTTTTTTCTGGTTCTCATCCACATGAGGGGACAGGGTGGGGAATGAATCAGCAGCTGTGTGGTACTTAGCTGCTCCCTGGGGCTAAGCCATGGCATGATACTAGCAATTACGTTTTTCCCCTTGAAATGCTGTTGCTGTTTTACTTTTACTAGCACAGCTCTTGGGAGGAAATGTATTTTAATTTCTCTGCTAGAGATCACATAAATACCAGGTAAGTTTGGTTTGTAGGTTAAGAGGAGATGGGGTTTATGACAAATTTCTCCAAGATCTACATTTTGGTTGCTGAGTTTCATTCAGTTGTGGCAGTTTCCTGTTAAGCCAGGGTTTGAACAAAGTTGTTTTTCTGCCTTTAAGGTCCAATGAGATCTTACTAAGACAGAATAACTTTATCAACCATAAGTTAATAATTTCATAATACTAATGGTCCAGAGTGCTTCATGAATTATGTTAATGTGCTAGAACTGGATTACTTTTTTAAAATTCTGCTTTGAATCATTGCCCCATTTCATTATTTATAGACATAGATGTCAGTTCGCCTGGGAAAGAGCTTCAGGGCACTACTACACTCAGACTCATTCATTCCAGCCTTGCTTGTCACTGTGACAGGCCTGGTGTTGTTACAGGTCTGATCTCCTGCAGCAGCAGGCAACTGTGACCATGTAATTGCTCTCCTTTGCCCATGTGGTCAGAGAAGTCTGGAAAACCAGTGGTTAGGGTGAATGCCCCAGAGAAAGCAGTATTTCAAAGCCTGAGCAAACTAGTGAGCTGGGGAATTTATTTGCCCAGAGTTGTTAGTTTTGATTTATTTGCTTCTATGGAACTTACTGACCACCACTGAATGGTTTTTGTCAAATGGTTTCAACAGTGCTAAATAGTTGTTGAACAAAAGACATGCACACCCTCTCCCAGCTGGTGTGAAAATTAAGTGATTTAAGCCTCACCTGTCCTCAGGACTTGCTCTGAATTGTTCAGAGTTTGCCACATTTGATGATACAGACTGCTTTATTGTTTAGGGTTTATATGCTCCGAATTGCTCTAAATTGACACATTGCCACCTCTTTTTCCTTTAAAATGAAGAAGTGAAAGAGCATGGAGTACTAGTATTGAGCATTGATTTCTCTCCTCACCGGCTCTTTCTAGGAAGCTCAAGCTGGATCTTTTGGGCTCCTGGTGTGATTGCCACCTGCAGGCATGTGTGCTGCAATGCTTCCTGCAGGAGGATGTTCTGACATCTGTCCTCAACCAGGCTGAGATTTCAAACCCAAAATCTTTCATGAGTTTCTGGATAAAACCTTCAAAAATGGAGGTATTTAATATGGAATCAGTTTAAATCATAGCCCTGCTTAGAATAACTCAGACTTTGAACTAGATTTGCAGATGTTTGACTTTCTGCAAGTCTCTTGGTGGGATCTGAGCCAGACTACATTTTTCTGACTGCAGGTTTTAGTGACTAATATCTCTTTAATGTCACTTTTATGCATACTATATACTTGCCATAGACCACACTTGCTGAAGCCAAATAAAAAATAAAAGTACAAGTGCTACATGGAGTTCAAATTTTGAATTCTTCACAGAAATGTTGACAACTGCTCCTCCCTTTTCCTGCAACTGCCCACACAAAACCATTCTCTGTGTCACTGTTAGTGTTATTAGAAATTCTAATCAGAACCCCTGAAAATTATTTGAATGCAATAACTATACCCATGTGTATAAAAAGTGCATGTACATATATGTATGCACACAGTCTCACACACATTTACCTGCCAGTCAAGAGGAGGGGACAAGTGGTGTCTGCTTTTGAGACCAGCTTTTCTGATCATCAGAAAAGCTATTTTGAATCCATAAAAGCCAGTCTCAGGAGAATTTCCAGCCACTGCATTTTCCAGCCCTGAGACTGGATTCATATCTCAGAGCTTGACTAGTAGAAATATTTTGATTACAGGTCTAATTGCTAAAATAAACCCCAAATGTCTGGATAAGTAAAAGCCCAAGCCTTTATGTAGTTTTACAAAGATGTGGGTGATGCATGCCAAGCATTTTATTAGCAGGGAATAAGTAATTATTATGTGGGTTTTTGTGTGCTGGAACATGACTGTGTTCTGGCCAATTTCAAGGGTCAAAAAAGGCAAGTGGTGATGAAGTGTGAACATTTTACTGATGTTCATTTATAAGGACTTATGTTGCTTAACTGAAATTTCTGTGGTTGTGAGTCATGTAGACCTTTGGAGCTATTATTTCTAAAGCTCTGACACTTCACAGTGATATTGCTAGGCCTGAAATGACCATGAACAACAGACCAAAGAAGAGAAAAATTATGGCTTAGGTAAAAAGGCGAGAAAGAGATGCAGAGCAATTAAAAGGATGAAGGGATAAGGTGGGTAGATTTTAGTGGAGGTGGGGGGAAATGGACGAAGCAATATTTGTATTGAGATTAAAAATAAAATGGAGGTAGAAAGCCCTTAGCAAATGGCTGATTTTGATTTAATCCAATGTGACACATTGATCCATGTGATCATGTAGCAATTTTATCAAAACAACAACAAAAAAAAAAGCCCTAGAGTTTAAATACTGTATACTTGGTTATGAGCTGCTCTATCATATGACTGATTTAGGCAAACACATAATTCCTTTAATGCCAATTTTGTAATGTCAGTTAACTGGCTACACTGAAGACTTAGAAACTGTAACTGCTTGGCTGAGCTGACCACTCAAAGCCTATAAAGCTGAGGGTTGCTAATCTCAGTCATGGCTTGAGGTTGCTATCAAGTCATCCACCTCAACCAGACCCCTTCAGGCCACTGGCCCCAGCCCCACACATTTGGTATGGCGTGATTGTTTGTCTGCAGTGGGGCAGATGTACCAGGGCTCCTGTGGAAAAGGGGACCTTAAATCATCCTGTGTTCACAGGCCTCCTTTCCTTGCTCAGGATGAAACTCAGTGCTTCCCATTAAGATTTAACTTTGGCTCTGAGACAATTCCTCAAGCATTTCCTAGGGAAAAGTTTCCATGTAAAGCAGGGACAAAAGTGTCTGCTGAGCCTTTACTGGCAGAAGATGGCTGACTCCAGGTGTAGTTATTCCTGCTCAAAGGACACGCTGTGGAGAAAGTAAGTTTTCTGTTAAGTCTTTCCCAGACTTATTTTGCAGAAGGGCAGTAGAAAAAATATCCTTAGGAAGATGTAAAGATGGAAAGATGGAAAGAATATAACTCCCACACAGCCAGCCTACAATACTGCTCCTGTAGCTAGGAATGCCTTCAGGTGCAGGTAGAGCCAGAAGTTGCTAACTGGTTACTGTAATGCTCAGGGCTGTAGATAGACATTCTTGCAAATCTCGTGGAACTCAAAAGAATCTGCACAGGCTGAATGGAGGCTACAGCAGTTGATCTTAAGTTGTTTTTATCCTGCATCACAGATGGAAAGAAGACAGTAAAGGAATTCTACCATGTGGGTGTGCCTGTGGTAGGCAGGAAATACCAAGAGAATAGAGATGTTCCAGTTCACCAGTCTGCGGAGGTTTCTGATCTGCTTTTAGGCACTTTAAGGGATTGAACTGGTTCAGCAGGCAGGATGTCATCTGAGTTCAGAGAATCTAATAAAAGAAGTCATACCTGTCAAGGTCTTTTTTTTTTTCCAAGAGGCTGCTCTGAATCAATACACTGGAGATAACAGCATTGAACAAGACTAGCTGGAACAAGGGCTGTTTTGATAGTTATGAATTCATGACCTTCTCCCTCAGTAACACTGTGACTTGAAGCTGAAATATTTTTGGTGACTGGAACAGTAAATCTCAGAAATGGGGAGGGAGGGGGGAGTCACACAGGGAGGGAGCAGATGAAAGGCCATGGGTCATAGCAGGGAGTGCACAATGCCAGCAAGATTAAATTTCCTTCAACCTGTTGTAGCCACTTTTCTTGATCCTATGGGATCCTTTGTGGATCACAGAGAAGAGCACAGCTGTTATTTTTTACTGTGGCCAAGCAAGCTGTCTGTCCCTACCAGAATAGGCCACTACATTTTTTTCTTTAGTTTTTCTTCTCTTCCTTTCATGTGTGTTACAAGCTGAGAATACCACTGAGTAAAAATATAAAATAAGTCATCAGAAGTGTGATTATTTTCTAAAGATAAGTGGAGGATGAAATGATCTTAAAATAGTACTGTCTTGACTAGATCTTCCTTGTGAATTATCAAACTTATTATTCAGGACACAGAAGTACTTCTAACTCAGAAGACTTCATTACAAAGACAACTATGGATGAACATGCACATAACAGGTTGTCAAGACCCCAGCAGCTGAGAACACAGATAACAGGCTGGAAACCTTTCCAACCCCAGCACTGCTGGTTCCAATCCAGATACTGGCACAGGTGAGTCTCCCAAATGTAAACCAGCATGTATTCCTGATGACTTTTCATTTGCCTCTATTAATTGATGAGGGTTTCACTTCAGTGTCTGGATGACCTCTTAGACATGGAATAAAGGCTTTTTCTATGGCTGAGTCAGGGCAGAAAATGGTAGTGGGGAAAATCAGTGACTTTCAGCCACTGTGCATTTCCCACAAGCCAATGTAGCAGCTGAGACAGAAATTGTCAGTACCATTTCAAGTGCTTTGGAAAGACATGTGCTTATTTATTGAAAACCTTCTGCAAGTCATAAAGAAATAAAAAGGGAGGAAAGTATAGAGGCAGCTGGTGCTTATAGCAAAGAGATTATTTTGCTGTAACAAGGGTTTGGATAGAGTTGACTCTTCAGAATGACACAGGGGAAATAAGAAAGTGCATGCAACTGATGGCCCTTTCTCTGGCTGGATTATGTCCTGTGAGTTAAACCTGAGAGTTCTTGACAACATCCTTGTTTTCACTGTGACATATGCTTAGACAAGGAGGAAAAAAATTGATAAACAGCCTTAACCAGATCAAAATATACAAGAGCATTTGATGCTAGCAGGAGATCAATCTATCTTTTCCTTTCTGCAAAAGCTTTCTGGAAGACATCCAGAAGCCTCTAATTCCAGCAGCTATATATATATATATATTTATACACATGCATTTTCAGGCCTTTCTATTCTAATGGTTTTTAGCATTCTTCCTTTTTTTTTCTTTCTTTATTTAAACTAATGATATTGCTGAATATGTACTTAATTGACCCTTCAGGGTATTAAACTAACTGTCTGAACGTTTAGGAAAAGCAGCCAAGTCTGACCTTGTGTCATAAAATAAAGGAGATTGCCAGAGCCTGGACATAGAAGCCTTGTGCATGAGAGCTTGACCAAAACACGAGCAGAAACCTGATAGCTGAAGAAATATCCCACAGTTAACAGCACGTAAACCAAAGAACCTCTGTGAGATTAAGTATCAGGTGCTATTACACTCTGCTGCACTAGGACATCTTTTTGGCTCAAAGACCTATTTATCCTAGAGCCCTTTACCAGGCCTGTGCTGAGTGTAAATGCAGACCGTCTCTACACATAAGGAGGTCTTTATTTTCTTGTAGTGAAACAGAGGTGCAGCTATGACCCTTGCTGGCCCTGGTTCCCACCTCTTCCCAGGGCTCTCCTCAAGCAACTGACTGACTGTTTGATGTTTGGCACACCAGCAACAAGGGGAATTTGTATTTGGTTCTGTTGAGTCTTAATGAGACCTTTATTATTACTTGTCACTGTCTCTACTGATGCTGGAGCTCAGGGAGTTTTTTAAACACATCAAGGCAATTTAAACTCTTACCCCCAGGCAAATTGCCCACTTTGTCTGATCACAGCCTCTGTGCTGATATAAAGGTCCATCTGTGAGACTACACAGACAGCTCTTGTAAAAGCCCCACTGCCCTCGGTATGTGCTTCAAATGTTATGTACTTAGTACCAGTCAATAGCTTCTCGGCTGCTGGAGTTTTCTTAGGGCTCTGTGTTTGTGCGTGTCTTTATCACCACAAGGGCAATATGTATTCTTTGAAAGAGCTAAGTAGCTTTTAGCAAGATATTAGAAAGGTGAGGTGGTAATAATAGCCACTGAGTGGCCTTTCTTGTCAACCGAAGTGCTATTGGAAGGATCTTGGCATTTTACACCATACAACTGCTGTGTTTAGAATAGGAGGGCTTAGAAACCTTCAGGTGCTAACTCTGCAGTAAAACCATACAAATAAGTAATTTGCAGTTTACTGTCTGTGGTTAAATTAAAAAAAAAAAGCTTAAATTCACCTGTCTTGAAAAAAAATTGAAAGCGAACAAATATTATATGTGTAGCATTAGAGATTGTTTTTAACTTTATCAAGCAAGAAAGCAGTTTAGACACATTGTGTAATAAAATTGGTTTGGAAGAAAAGCAAAATGGTTGTTTGAAAAGTCCATTCACAACTACAGGAGATAAGATTATTGGGCATTTCCATAATTATAAATGCAATAGCACGTGCTATTGAGTACCACTTCTCATCTTCCAGTGGGTGGATCAGTATTTGCTAGAATCTTGTTTAATAACACTAAATAATGTACTGGTAATGGTGCATTTTTTTGGGGAGAAATACTTTTTATTTCCTATTTTATTTTTTTTTCAGTCAGACGTGTTTAAAAGTTCTTAGTACAGTGAGATTGCACATTTTTGCATAGCTAGGCACATCACTTGCTTATTCTATAACTTGTGATGTTTAACTAACATTTTAAATCACACATTCAAACCATAGCACCTAGGAGCCTATATTTCGAATCAAATTAAGATTTTGCTTTTTTCCCCAACACATCTGTTTACAAATAACAACAATAATAATAATCATATAATAAAAATAATCTTTGCACCTCAAAAACTGAAATAAAATTATAAACATTCAAATCACATGAAATACCAAAAAACATTCAGGAGGCACTGTGATTTACAAAGATATAAAAGGAATTTTTACAAAGGAAAAGGAAAAAAAAAGGAAACTATTTACAAAGATAGTAGGGAATAGTTCTTATACAAATCTACTGTTTATATTGACATCTTTTCTTGATGATTCAATTACGTTTTTGACAATAATTTCCCAAGTTTGTAAAATGTTTGAACGTTAGCTATTAACATATAAAACAGGGCTATGATATCCTGTTGTCTTTCCCAGCAGCATTATTGTAAGTGACATGTACTTTTGCTGCTTCAGAGCATAAACATCCTTGTATCACATGTCTTCACTGAGTATGAAAAATCCCTTCTTCCTCCTGGAAAGACTTGGCTGTGAGGACAGCTGGTGCTTGTGCATTACAGGCATACCACAAATTTTAACTTCTTGTAGATGCTGGCATTGAGATGCCCCACAGAGTAAATTTTGTGCACTAAGGTGGATGACAACAAAAGGGGCAGCTGCTTTCTGTTCTTAGCCTGAGAGGGTCCTGAGATTCAAGAACTGCTGCAGCATTTTAGTGTTGTAAATGAAAGCAAATCACATTCCAAGCTGCTGCTTCTTAGAGTTCAATCTGCAGCTTGTTGTTGTGGCTGTTTTTCCTCATGAGACCATTCCCATTACAGTAGGACATCTGTCCAGCTGGAGAGCCTGGTGCCCTTAACAGCCTGAAACATTTTGGTGTTTGGACCTTTACAGATGGAGTAAATTAAAACTGGATTGTGGATCAAAAGCAATTTCCGTGCTGTCCTGTGATCTCAGTGACCCTTGGCTGGGATCTTACATCCTCAGGAAGAGGCGCCAGTATTGCTGTCATTTGGTGGAATCATCTATTTTTTTGTACCAAGAAGTCTGATTTCAAGCAGTAAACAGCACATTAAAAAGTGGTAAATTGATAAAAAATGTCCACACCTTATTTCTACTTTAGAACAAGCAGTTTCTTCCATCTGTCTGTGGTCTAAGCAATGCTGTGTATTAGTACACAGCTCAGCAACTGTAATCATCAGGAAGCAATTTCCCCTCTAACTATGAGGGCAAGGTCTCCCCCAGCCCTCCTGGGGTGATGAGCAGCCAGTGAAAGAGAGTGAATTGTTCTCTTTTTGCCAAACAGGCCTAATGAGGGTTGTATATCTACATAAGTTATAACATAAAAATAATACATAAATAAAATAGCTAGGATTTCAGCTGCTGTGCTTCAGAGGTCTTCAAAGGTGTCTAAGTGTTAGAAGATGTGGAATTTGCATGAGATTGTAAGCAGATTTGGTTCTTAACTTAGGTTACCTGTTTTAGGAGATTTTGAAAATCTTGATAGCCATCTCTTGCAGCTTTCAGCAAGCTAAATAACTTTGAAAACCTTCCCCCAATGACTGGAAGAGGCTGAGAGTATTGTAGAGGCTGGCAGGGAATCATAGCCTTCATTTTTTTCCCAAAAAGTTGGCCAGTTCAGTGGGGTTGGCAGGCTGCTGTCAAGAGAAGCAGCTTTTTGTGCACTCTCTGCACTCTGCAGGCTGAGCACTCGCTCTAAGCTACCCTGTATCAGCCCCTTTGTGAGGCAAATCTGGCATAAGAATTCAGAATTGATGAGAATACCAGCTTATTAGTTTTACTCTGAAAGCCTCCTGCTGAGGGATTGATGTTCTGGTCTGTCCCTGGTGGGGTGCTGCTGCTGCTGGCAGGGTGGTTGCAGTTTTTCCCAGGCAACAGCTGGCTTTTCAGCAAGAGTGAGAACAACAGAATTAGACCTTGCATTTTTCCTCAGTTCTATCTCAAGCTAAACTAATAGCCCTCTTCCTAATGTGGGTAGTAAGGAGTTCATAGTGTGGCCTATAATTAGCTCTGCTGCAGGTCAGTGATTGTCAGAGCAGATGGCTTTGCTCCCCCTCAATGGCTGATGGAAGATGGTCCTGGGTGTTGTAGTTGTGTGTCGGAAGCTCCGTTGCCAGGGCTGTATCAACAAGACATGGCAAACCTGTCACCATTTGTTTTATTTTAGCAAGTATAGGAGTGTTCCATTGAGTTTCCCACACCAAATACGTGAATGTCTGCCAGAAACCTGGAGGAGTTAGGCTGGACAATGGAGACAGGGAAAAGACATTTGCTTTCCAATGAGGAGTGGTGTCATGGCTCATCCTGGCAGTGTCTGGGTCCTCTGATGCAGAGGGTCTTGCTGCAGCTGCTACAAGGGAACATCTCAGGGCAAGATGTGTGCTGCTGTTAAATGTAACACCTCTCTCCTGTGCTGGGGCACTCGGAGCAGGCACCTGCACTGGCACACGGGTGCTGCAGCAGGGCAGGCCCTGGTGCTGCTCTGCAAAGGCAGGGGAGAGCTGCAGAGAGTCAGCAAGGGGAGAGGAGACTAACCCAGGGTCTTGCACTCAGAGCTGACCTGATAGACACAGATTTCTTTCCCCATGAAAAGGTAATTGAGGTCTCTGCACCTTGGGGATGGTGTTGGGGTACTTTCCCACTAGGCTTGCCAGTCACAGCTGGTAAGTGAGGGTGGAAACACATGAGAGTGACAAGTCTGTTTCCCCTTTGCAGCCCAGTTCCTGGCAAGGGAATCTCTAGTCATGGCTGAAACAGCATTTTGTTAAACAATCAAAAAGTCTCAGCAGTAGGTTTATGGGTATTTTCAACAGTAACTAATGAGCACTTAGGTGGCTTAGGTGAACATAGATGCTCCAGCTAAAAATCTGATTGAAAGCTGAAATAGCCAGTAAGTTACTCTTTTATTTCTGTTCATGGTGAGACAACAAATAGATCTGGAGTTCTTCCAGTCCATTTGTGATTCAGAAGTATTCATTGGATTTCTTCAAGTAATTGACTTTGCAAATCTTCACATGTTCACAATAGCACAGTTGCATATCACAATTCATGCTGTGGTGTTTAATAGATATAAGGCTCTGGTCCTACTGAGTATGAAATCCCGGCATTAGTGAAAGCAAACAGGAGCTTTGACATTAAATAGAGACTAGGATTGAATCCTAATACAATCCTACACTCATGCATTCATGGAGAGGAAGTCTAAATAACACGTGTTTATTGGGAAATACGTGCAACCAGATCTGTTTGAAAGAGAAGTCAAACATCTGCGCCCCATCAGTTGATTAGTGAATTTTAAGAACTCACACATGAATCAGTAAATTGGAAGATTAAGCCTCTTTCCCTGCTACCAGATCACTGCAGGCATTTTCCCCGAACTACACATTGCTAACAAGGTTTTGCAGATGGTGAATTATTTTACTCTTTATGAATATTTTTCAGTGGCTGATTGACAGCTGATAGACACTTTTTCTTGAGACAACAATAAGCCATATTTTCCCCATTGCTGTATTTATGGAGGCACTGCTTTTCTCCTTTCCAACTGTGACATGGGTTTGTATGGTCTGGACCCTCCCCAAAAGCACGGTATGGGCAGCTCACAATCCCACACTTGCTCTTGAGGCTTTGCAGGGCTGGGGCACAGTGCCCAGCATCCTGGACTTTGGGGCTACCGGGAGCTGCTGCAACAGGAATAACCAGCAAGGAAAATGCAGGTGGCTGTAGGCAGTTTTCCTGTTTGCACAGGCCAGGGTTGATGCATTTGAGCTTCACACCAGGAGATGGCAGGGTCGTGCTGTCCATGCAGCCTCGACCAGCATTTGTTACTGATCCCCTGCCTTTCTAGGGTGGGATTTTAAAGCTCTAGATACCGAGCCTCTGACTGGCATTTAGGAAAAATATACTATATGTGCTCAGCAGTGTAATTAAAGAACTATCACTCTTGAGACTGGCCTGAGTTAAATGCACCAGATTCGAACAATGTAAGTTTTATGAGAGTGCAGATGAAGGACAGAAATTTCAATTTACGATATTTCTCTAGAAACTTCTTTTCCACTTATGTTATTTTTCAGGAACCTAGAAAATTGTGCAATTGGTAATGTCAACCCAATTTTTCTCTTGATCCTTTCTACTGTCTTTCTCCCTGTGAGTTTTCTTTTATTAAGGATCCTCTGAAAGTGAATTTGGTTTTGGTGTTCTTTTCTTTTCTTTTCTTTTCTTTTCTTTTCTTTTCTTTTCTTTTCTTTTCTTTTCTTTTCTTTTCTTTTCTTTTCTTTTCTTTTCTTTTCTTTTCTTTTCTTTTCTTTTCTTTTCTTTTCTTTTCTTTTCTCTCTTCTCTTCTCTTCTCTTCTCTTCTCTTCTCTTCTCTTCTCTTCTCTTCTCTTCTCTTCTCTTCTCTTCTCTTCTCTTCTCTTCTCTTCTCTTCTCTTCTCTTCTCTTCTCTTCTCTTCTCTTCTCTTCTCTTCTCTTCTCTTCTCTTCTCCTGTTACAGTCATTGTCAGCACAGCTTTTCTTTCAAGCTCTGAAAGATAGGATGTTGATTTCATGCATACCATATGGAGGGAATCCTTAACTTGTTCTGCCTACTAAACCCTACCTTCTCATTCAACAGTCAAAAAATCATACAGATGAAGAAAATGTTGCTGCCTGTTGCCATTAAGAGAAAATTATATTATGTCTCGGAGAAAAATCAAAACTAGGTAAATTATGCTGATCTCTCAGTTAATATAATAGCTTTCCACTGCTAAATTTTATAGCCATAGACTAAAAAATTTAAAGTGTGAGGTTTGATGGTAGGAAAGTTTTGGACTTGTTTTATGTAGTAGCTGAGGCCTTGCAAAGTACCTGGAAAGCTGCATTTTTTTCTATTCTGTTAGGTATGGATAAGGAGATTGCCATAAAAATGGAATTGTATTTTGCAGTAAATCATTAATCATGGTAGAAGCAGTGGCAGTGATTATTGGTCAGACAGAAGGCATGTGCCTGACCCATGACAGTCACTGGAAATGTGATCTGACTTTTTAGCCAATGGCAACTTGTTTCCTTAAATCTGGGAGACCAGAGTCTCTGCTGTCTCTATGGACAATGCCCAGACCAGCAAAGGTGGCTGCAGAGCCCATCCTACTTTCAGTGCTAACTCATTCCTGCCTGCCCCAGCTGTGTCCATGGGGTGTTTCAGCATGAGAGAGCTCTGTTTTCTGGCTAACCCAGCCCACTGCCAGCCCTGATTCCTGCTGCCATAGGTGCTCCCTATGGCACTGATTCAGGCAGCCCAAGGGAACAGATCAGCAACATTTATGCTGGCTCAAAACACAGCTGGGCATTGCTTGGAGGGAGCCAAGTTAGGCTGACTCTGGCACGCTGCAGAAGGCCGGGGCCTGCGTGTGGAGCTGTGCTCGGGGCGTGCTGTGCGGTGCAAGGTAGGGAATGCCATGTGCCTCTGACTGATGTCCTGGCACGACATGGTGAGTCTGCAAGATCTGCTGGGTGACTCCTCAAAGACTGGGAGAGACTTGGCCCCAGCATGCCTGGCCTGCTTGGAAGGGTGCAGGGTCAAACCAAGCCAGTTGCTGCTGCCTGCAGGACAGCCAGCCAGGCTTGTGCTAGATGTGAGCCCTCGCTAAAATGAGCATGGAGGCAGGGCAGCTGGCTCACCACACACTGATCAATGCCAAGCCTGCCCCTGAGCAGAGATCAGCTCCTCCCAGCCAACTGCACCCAGTCTATATACTAGGCATGCCATTCCATAGAATGGAATATCCCTTTGGCCAATTTGAACCAGCTGTCCTAGCTGTGCCCACTCCCAGCTTCTCCTGTATGTGCATTTTGGCAGAGCATGGGAAACTAAAAATTCTTGACTTGGGGTAAGCACTACTGAGCAACAGCTAAAACACTATCAACATTATCCTCCAAAACACAGCACTGTACCAGGTGCTGGGAAGAAAATTAACTCTATCCTAGCTGAAACCAGGACACCAGGCAGGCTTTTCCCCCCGTCTCCTTCCTCTTTGGTGCCAGAGGGCTTTACTGGTGATGGCTGGCTCATAGTTTGGCTGTGTGAACAACAGAAGCGCATCAGGACAGGAACAACAAGTAGGCAGTTTTAAGTCTCTCTTTGTCAGGAGCCCTGGTTGTTATTACAGTACATGTGCTGACTCTGGCACGGTTCATTGGGCACAAGAAGGACTTTAGTCCTGAGCAGCACGCATGATTTACAGCTGTCACCTTTATATTATCCTGCTGCCTCAGTACCCAGTGGTGTTCCATGCTGTGTCAGATTAAATGCAGGGCACAGCTGAACTTCTCTGCAGACTGACAGACACCAGGGAAGGAGATCTGTGTCAATGTTGAAAGCAAATGCCTTCCCTAGTTCCAAAGTTGGTTTTAAACTACTTACCCAAACAGGTTTGGGTTGGTACCACCAGAGGTATGGTGGCTGGTAAATTGGTACCAGCCAATTTACAGTATGGAAAAAAAAAAAAATTATTTATTTTAAAATAATGATTTGGTAGCATGGGCCACAGAAAAACTAGCCATAGTTATGACCATCTTGCTTTCAAGTTACTGTATGAGATGTTTTGAAAACCCCATAATTCACTGCTTTTTGGGCCTAGAGCACTTCAAGAAAGGGACAAGGCTGGTGTCCACTGTTTGAACTTTTTGTGCTGACACACAAAGAAGGGAACCATATTCCACAACAGGCCTCAAAATCAGTTCATTAACATTATCTCTGACTTTTTTCTCAGCTGCCCTTTCTTTTGTTCCAATGTAGCTCCATTTTTGTCAGCTTGTTTCCATCTAATTCAGAGCACCATGTGGTCTCTGCACCTTTGAAAAGAGCCTTGCAGTGCTCTCCGGTAATTGCTTTGCACACCCTTCCGTACAGCTGGAGGAAGGCATGGCTCTGGTCATTGGTCAGATGCATTTGTAGTTTTTACAAACTTATGGGAGGTTTAGGGCAGTCAGCAATCTGCAGAGGCATTTTATAAATGCTTCCAGCTAAATGAAAAGGAGCAGAAAGTCTTTGCGTGTGGAGGTTTGAATGAGCAAAGACAGCTAAACAGGAAACTGCACTTTTGGAGCACGGGTGTGTTTAGCAGGCACCACTCTGGCAGCCCAGGGATTCACAGGGATTCAGGGTTCGCAGCAGGGGTTTACTAGAGCAGGCTCTCCCGGCAACATTCTAGGTCAGGCACGGTATCCAGCACTCCATGTGTGGGAAGGAGTGTTACAGAAATACCCGTAGACTTGCTCAAGAATCATAACGTTATTTTTTCAAGCGATTTCTCAGTCTTTTTAGTCTGTAGTCTCCTCTTAAATCCTTATTGTTTTGGGTTTTTTCCCCTGAGATTTTGAAAGCTAGGTCAGCACTAGGTCTTCACATGTCCCATGTAATTGTTTGAAACCTGGAGTAACTGTTCTATAGAAAATGCCCATGTGCTGGCTCTGCTGTTTAAGTAGAAGGCAGACAGGGTCAGAAATGCCAGGTGAGCCTGGGGACTGGCAGTACCAAGTATCATGGCACAGAGGAAAACTGACCCTCATGAGCACTGCAGAGCATCCCTTTGGTAAGGGACTGGCAGTGGTGAATCAGCTGCTGACATCAGGAGTAAAAGCACCTGTTACAGGTCTATAAGGTCATGTTCAAGTGCTTCCTAAATCATGCAGGATATAAAAAGGCATTTATTACAGGATGAATCTGAGTAAAGGGTTTTGGGAAGAATTACAGGTAAGGACTGTCCCTTTGCTCCCATGGAATCTCTTGAACATCAAAATACCTAAAAATTCCAAATCTATTTCCCTTTGAAAGCACAAAGCTTAACCCAGTTTCTGGTGACTGACCTAAGCAAATCTTGGCTTGGTGACTGCTATGAGTTGAATTAGGTGCCTACACCATGAGATAGGCATCTAATGTAGGTCCATGAACCTAAATCAAAAACTTGCCACTTGGTTTCCTTTGTGCATCTCACCCTAAGTATCACTCCCAGCCACTGCCAGGTTATTTCCAGAGCTGCTGCCAGTGGGTTGTTTGCTCAAAGCCTGCTCCCTCATTCCTCAGGTCCAGGGTTCAGGAGTCACCTGGAGAGAAAAAAAGAGTGTGTTCAACCAACCCTTTCAGTGCTGTCATATTCAGGTTTTGCCTTCCTTTTGGGATCCAGCTGGGATGTTTGAAGTCCCCTGTGTGCAGGGATGAAACTCTGGCATTTGGCTGCTCTCTGGGTGATTACAGCAGACTTGTAGACCCCAGGGATCTGAGGGAACAGGGCACCACATGCCAGCCAGCCATTGGGGGGGTATGTGAGCCTGGAATGGGGCATGTCCACAGGGGGCTGGGACAGCGTGCCCCAGAAGGGCTCTGCCAGCATGGGGCTCTCTACATGAAACCTGCCTGCTTCAGTGTCCTTGCTGGCAATCTGGTAAAGCAAGAAGAGGTAATTTTGGACTACAACTGTAAGGCAGGTCTGGGAAGCTGCTGAAATCCTTCTGTCTGCACAAGGGAGCCTTAGTGCTAATTTGGCAATATCCCATTTTTAGAGGCTTCTCTCTCATAAACACCTGCCCTCAATCTCCTCTTTGGCTAATTTCCTCTGTTCTCTACTGCAGCCAAAACACCATTTACTTTTGAAGGATTAGGAGCTGCCACTTCCAAGCAATGTCTGGAAGAAATCACTTCAGCAGCAAAAGATCCTCTAACAAAGTTGCTGGAACCATTACATCCCAGCAACCTCAGGAGCAAGCTGATAAAACAGAAGTGCCCACAGTACAGCCTAAGGGTGGGATGCAACCTATCCTGTCCTGGAGTATGGACCAGGGCTGCGTTTCTACTGATTGGAACCAGGGAACACAGGTCTGGAGGTGCTGCAGAGTTTCCATGGAAAGTGGGAGTAAGTGAAGCTATCTGCTGGCTGGGAAAACAGAAGGTAGTGTGACTGCCTCTACTTAAAGGTAATGACTTTTGAAGTTATTAGGAGACTGATTGCTGCCTTTGAACACTGCCTCTACACAGTAAAATGAAGTGGGTAGAAACACAGATGATGGCAAGGTTGTCAATTTTTTAAACATAGAAATCCTTTTTTTTTTGCCAAATAACTAACCCTTCAAAAGCAGATTTTAACATTTCCTGAAATGGGACCAAACCCTGGCCCATTTGCTTCACATCTTAATTGAAGTGTAGTTGTTTCCCTGGGCCACTATATGGATTTCAATTTTGGAAACTGCTCTTCATGAAAATACTTGAATATGTGGGGTGAGATTAATCAAACCACCTTCAGGACACAGGAACACATGGATCTGCAGTCATGCTTCAATTAGCATTTTTCTCTTGTGTTTCACATTAAGCACATTTTAAAGTCTTGTCCTATGTGCATGATAAAAGCAGAGGAATGACCAATACTATGGCTAATCCCTGCCAGATTCAAAAGGAGGTGCTAAGTCTACTTCTATGACAGATGTTAAACCAGTAATCCAAAACAAAGCACCAAGGAGAAGTCAACAGGTGCGAAGGACCAAGCATGCTGAGGAGACTTTCTTGACAGAGAGTACAACAGAGTTACTTTTCCTAGAAGAGATGAAGCCATCAGGAAAAGACAGAGAAGTGGAAAGGAGAAACTAAGTTAGACTGTGAAAGGTTGTGTGAAGCCCCACACAAGCAAAGAGAAAACACATGCTTCAGTGCTGTCTTGGATGGGGTCCAAAATGTCTTACAAACATGCAGCTAACATAGAATAGTCAAGATCTGTTCTGGTTTAATTTTGGTGTATCATGTTTAAATTAGTGCGCTAGCTCACGTCAAGTATGTACTTGTAATTAAATTTTGAAAGAACATTTTCTTTTCTGAGAAAGATTTAAAAAATGAATTGGTTATATTTCAGCTTTGTTGACAAAGACAGTTTCAGTTAATGAAAGACTAAACTGTATGCATTAAGAATGAGAGGAATATAAACCATATGCTGTTATGTTTGGTGCACTCAAAACAGTTCTTTTTTCTACCAGATTCCCTGGGGCTTTTTTCAGACTGAAGGTAATCTATGTATTTGCTTTTGTGCTTTAACAAGAGATAACCCAAATAGGTACAGGTTGGAAAACTGAATGTTCTTGATCCATTTTGAAGTGTCTTTCTGCTAAAAAACTGAAGGAACTAAGCCAGAATGTCTTATTCTTCACAAGTCAAATTCTAAAATTAGATTAGTTTATTTTTAGGGTTGAAACTTGCACTGTCTTGCTGCCTTTCTGTATTTTCATTGAAATTTATGGAATGTATCAAGCCCAGAGTGCATCCTTTTTGAATAAAGAACATCTTGTACTTTACACTCAAGACTTCAGTATTGTTTTCTCAGAAGGCTGCAAACCACTCTTTGGAAGGAGAATTTATGTTGGTTTCAACTGTTGCCTATTAACAAGAAGTTGAAGACGTTCAAAGAACTGCATCAACATTTCTCTCAGAAGCAATTTAAATACTTTCATTTTAGGATATTTCGTTTTTACAACAAATGTTGGCCTTGGCTTCAAGAACCTCCAGTCCTTGAACATTAGATTATCAGCTGCAGGGAGTACATGTGGTTACAATAAAAAAGAAACATGCACAAAGTTTATTGTAAGGAAAAGAATATCATCCAGTTTGATTTTATTCTTATTCTGGTTTTATGAGAGTAGTGACAAGGGATGGGTAGTTGTAAATGTCTTTATGAATCCCAAACAGCTCTTGTATTTTGTTAGAAAAAATGTTTTTATACTGCTTGTATTCAAAATGAGTTATATATACCCTAGTTCTTGAAAGGATTTGAGCAATTGCACCAGGAATATTGCTGTCTTCAGTATAATACATTCTTGACTGGCTCTATTAAAATCAACATTGCATTTATTGTAGAGCTTGCAGTATGTATAATCCTGCTTCTGTTTGAGATGGTGGGAATATTTTAATCAACCTCAGTGAGAACTTTTATGTGTGCTAAGGAAACAGATGAATTCCCTTTATCACAGATAAATACCATGTCACCCTTCTCCCAGTAAAGCCCCTTATTTAGCATCTCAGCATCCAAGCTGTCCTGGTGAGGTGTCAAGATCAGTCACGCATGTCTCTAAACTAAATAGGGACATTAATAACCTCACCCATATGAGAAAGCATACCTACCTGTATGAGAAGGTGTTAGAGTCTGTTACGCAGAACTGGAATGGAGAAAGCTGTTCACCTGCAGCTGTACCACTGCCTTTGTATGAGTTTCTTCTGCTTTGCAAAACGCTGCTTGGCAGATAAAAAAGTTTGTATAGTTCCAGGCAGTCACAAATGCCCTTGCTTATCCAGACTCATTCTCCCACATCTGGCACATCTGTAGGGAGAACACATTATAGTGTGTTGATAGGAACATCATGAGTCTTAGACATTCTGAAATTAACTTTGCTATCCCTACTGCTGTGTTTGTCTGCTAGCTTTTTGCTGCTGATGTAATTGATGATGTTTGAGGTTTTTGCTGTTTTGTGATACTTTTCACTTTTTTAATTTGTAGAGCACTGGTTGTTTCCACAATAGGGACTTCACAAGCCCATGACGTGGACAAGAGTACTGGTTTCTGGTGACTCTCCCAAGCAACTGCAGGCATCTTTAGGGAGGTGTCTATGTCTGTTTCAGTGGGAAACTGAGGCACAAGGAGCACTACAGAAGACCTCTTGTAGATTAGTCTTTTGTCTGCACTTTAAAGTCAGGTACGTAATGATGACTTGTCATTGCTCTTTGTTGAAAATTTGATCTCCCTTTTCTGAGTCAGTGTGAACTGCTTCTTAGCTGGGCAAATTTTGGCTTCTCTGCTAATCTTTCAAATATATTTGTTAGTGCTGCAGTTTAGTGTTGTCAGCTCAGGTTTCAGGCTCTATTCAGGATTCCTTTGTGAATCAGGGTATTATATCTGCTTGTATCATCATCATCCCTTCAATGTCTTTAATCTTCTGAAATTAACTCAATATGAATGCACACTCTACAAGTGGAGAGTGCCTTTTGTATTCCTTAAACAAAACAAAAGCCCAATAACATCAAATAAGTACAGCTTGTCCTGCTTCTGCTGTGGTGTCCACACATCCATTTTTCTAAGCTGATTTGGCCTATACAAATAGGTGCAATCATTGACTACATTTGTATATGTTGATCTTATTTCACCTACCAGAGCCTTTGTGGAATTTTACAAAAAGGATAGAACACTTTTCTTCCATCCTTCCCTGCTTTCCAGCTTTTTCCCTCTCTTTCTAGACAGTGACATATATCTAAGGAATGTTACCCCAGGGCTTGTTGTATTACAAAGTACAGTCTTCATAGCAGTGAGCTGAGAACTGAGCTTAAGCCTAAAGTTTCCACAGGAAACCTTTTTGTCAGCTAGAAAAACTGTTGCACTCCATCATTTTCATGCCATCAACAGCTGAACAAGGTATTTACACTTTCCCCCATCCATGTATATATGTGTACACCATATATATAATTACACCTGTGAAGGGCACACGTGTACACCACAGAGCCTGAAGTAAGCCCAGTGGATGTTGCTCTTGGAGAGAAATGGGGGTTTTCACTTTCCCCTCACAATCACCTTCACAAAGATATTTTCTTGTAAACAACAGTCACAAGGACACAGTTCTGCTAAAGAGGCAAATATATTAAACTGTTTAAAAATAATTATTGTTAATGAGAGCACTGCACTCTTACACTTCTAAACCCAGAAGAAAATATGTATGCAAAGACATTTTCAGAGTTGTTAACCTATCTGAGTAGAATCAGAAGGAAGCAAATTTTCATTAGATAGTGCCTTCATTCAGCTGAGTAATTGAGTCAGATGGTATATGAGTGGTGGCAATGTTACCAGCTCCTAAAATACACATTTGTAACAAGCATTTCTCCAACTGCAAGCAACTTCTAGATTGGTTACATTTTTACTCATTTTTTAGTTGTTTTGGACGCAGAACAGCAACTTGGAAGAAAGGGAGATTTTGTCATTTAGCAGGCTTTGGTTTGACCAAATACCATTTCAGCCTAAGCTTATCTTCAGATGCCAGCAGTTAGGGTGGTATTCATCCACGATTTTCTGCTACTAATGGTGACATTAAGTATCACCCAGAGCTAACATAAAGTAATTGTACAATTGAAAAAAGTATCAAGCAGCCTTACTGTCGAAATTTTTAATTTATAGTTCAGAACAGCGGATCCTAAACCAATTAAATATCAGATATCTCAAATGTCTTGGGGGATAATGTCTATTCATTCCCCTTTGGCAGAATCCCTTTCCCCTTTGGTAGTTTCTGGGTTTTAATAAAATTCTGAATCACATGATGATGATTTAAGTTTGGTACAGTGATGCATGGATGACCGTATAATTCCTTTTATATCATTAGCATCTTTTAGTGGAAACTGCAGAATTACTTATGCTTTCTTGGCTGAATTTTTCTGCTCCAAAACCTAACTGCTTTCCCTGCTTTAGTAATTTTTGGGGGGTTTTTTGTGTGTGATGTGTTTTAGTCTTTGATTGTTTGTTTTGGTTTTTTGTTTGTTTTTTGGTTGGTTGGTTGGTTTTTTGTTTGGTTGGTGGTTTTGGTTTTTTTTTTTTTCTTTGTTTGGTTTTTTTAAATATTTGAGTCTTTTTAGCAGCATAGGCTTATAACTAAAAACAAAATAGGGTAAATGATGGCTTTGGATTGAACAGATGAAGGAGCTCCTGGCATTAATATCTAACTGTTCTGTCATCCAGAATAACTATCAAACTAACTTCTGTTAAAGGACAAAGTTGTATACTGCTTTATACTTTCTAGCAGAAAGATTCTAATAATGTTCCTAGGATGTCATATTTTGGAACAGTTAAATAAAACCTGCTTACATGAGGAAAGCAGAAAAGCAGTTGTTCTAGGTTTTTCCAGGTGTAAGGAATTTTTATTTGAGATGCTTTGCTAAAGGTCAATTTCTGGTTTATTTCCCATCTAAGCCAGAAACAGAATTTGGCCTTTAACTTGCTACCACTTGAAAAGCCGGAATCCGCAGTAACAGGTACGTTTTGAGGTCTCCTGCCCTCTTTACAAGGAGCTGCAGTCCATGATGTTTTTCATGGCCCCTGCCATATCCCTGTTTGGAGAGCCAGGGTGATGCTTGAGGTGATTCCCAACACAGCCATTCCTCCCAGCAAACTGTGGCACCACTACTGCTCTATCACCCCCAGATCCTGATGATGCCCTGGAGCAAGTTTTTTGCTTAGTAGTAGATGAAGATCAACAAATTCCTCCAACACATGTTTAACTACAGATCCTAAATCACTTTTGCTTTTCATGGGTGTGATTAGCTTAGGAAGGAACGAGGGTTGGTCTTAAAGTATATATGGGAAAATATTGCTATACAGAAGTGACAAGGTGGAGAACACATGTCTTTGAAAAGAACTTGTAAGTATTCTCAAGTTCAGTAATGACTTTTGATTCTCATGAGCTTTGAAAAGAGAAAAAAGAGAAACCCAAAACTCTCAAAATCATTCCCTCAGCCATTCACTCCCCCCACCCCATCTAAAAACATAGCTAATGGTTTGAAATGTAATAATACAAATGTATAAAGATAAACTTGGAATTATAAACATATAGGTATTGACTATTTAACTATATCACTTTTTCTAGCTCGTGCCCTTTGAGGTTATCCTTTGAAATTCAAGGGGACTGACAAATGTGGGAATTGCAGGTTCATTTCAGGAAAAACTGTCTCTGACATATGTGCACTTGTACACTTCTTTATTTGAACACAACGTAGGAAGATGAAAGCAAGGGTAACAGTAGATAAAGCACCTTTCCTTCTTCAGCTGTACACTATGCAGTTTCACAAGAGCTATTTCTAAACTTTGCAGAAACTCAATGGGGCATGTTAAAAATCTCACAGAGAGGCAGACTGCTCATGTAACAAACAAAATACTGAAATGGGGGAGTTTTGTCCCCGTGCTGCATACCTGGTGATGCCCTCACTCTCCAGTGGGGAGGTGGGGTTTTGCAAAATCAGCAGCTGTATCTCTAGGAACCATCAATTTTGCTTTTAGCAAACCTATTGGATTAGTGGTTACCCAGAGGTTGCATGTTGCAGTGGTATGAACCTATTAAATGTTTCTTCCCAGAAACACTCAAAAGCACAGCTGAAGGGCCCCTCTGGACTAGAATATCTCCAAGCATCAGTCCTTACCTACCAAGACATGTGGAAGGCAGCACCTTTCTCAGAGGTACCTAGGAAGAACAGGTGATGCACAGGTGAGGAAGAGCCCATCTGGGATGCTGAGAAGTGAGAAAGGAGCTGACTACCCAGGCCCTTCTTTGGGATGAGATGGAGGGCTCAGATAGAAATACTGAAGTGTTACTGGGTGATTATTTTTATTATCTCCAACAGCAGATCATCAGGGTTAGAAGAGATGTTCAGTAAGCAATCTCCTGAGATACCCCACAAATGTATGTGTAAAAGGAAGCAAAATAAGTCTTGGAGAGACTCATGCCCAAGGTTGATTAGTACATACAACACAGAGCAACTTTTATCCTTTTTCAAGCCAGCAGTACTTTCACATTTTTTTAAAATATTTTTTAGTGGCAGAGACTAGAGCCTGAAATTATTTTCTATACAAAAATAGTGATTTTTATTTTCTTTACTCTAAATTTAAGAGTAAAGACCTACATCTGATCTAATTTGCTTATGTACAGAAGCCCAGATCTCTTCTCCAGTGCCTCCTGCACAGACCTCTTCCTATATAGGAAGATTAGGAATATAGGAGATTTTGGGATTTCTACTATTTGTTGTTTTAGGTACAATCCATAATCATTAAAGGATACCTTTGTATGTCTTGACAATGTTAAAATTTAGCAACATGCCATGAACACTAAGCCTAAACTTTTGGACAAATAATGTAGTCCTCAGTGTAGTCCTTGAATTAACTACAAAACCATTTTCTTGCTATGCACGTTCACAGGAATAACTCTTCACATCCCTGAAAAGCATTCATTAAATAAGCAGCATTCGTGATGTGCTGGTGAGGTCACAACCTCTGGCATAGTCTGGAGAGACAAAAAGTGCATGGTTCCCTGCTGGGACTTTTCTTCACCCATTCCCCTGCAGGGAGCACCCACTTTGCAGATTCACTCACCAAAGCTATGGCCATCTGTCTGAAAGGGTACGTGCCTCTCTTGCTGCTGCTGTCCTCACTCTTCCCACTCCTCTTTCCATATTTACTTACAAACACTTCCCTGACTTCTTTCTTGCTCTTCATGTGGCTGGCATTTATAGCCTGTCTCTAGTACTGTTAAGTATCTTTCAGCTTTGGCTCCAGTCTCTTTCTCGGACATTTTTCCTCGCATCTCATGGCAACATTTCTGATCTCTGATCCTGACTCACTCCATGAACTTGTGCTACAGGTCAGTCCATGAGAGGCACAGGGGTGAAATTTGTTGAGAGGACAGGGTTTGATGGTGCTGTTACCCCAAGAGAAAAGGAAGCCAAAGGAATTGTGGTACATGACACAAACCCTGAAATATGAGTTGAAGGCTTAAGGACCATAATACACATAGAGAAGTCAGTGACTGAATGGACACTGGAGACATCCCCTCACCCTGTTTACACTTTATCTGTCAGCACATTACTGCACCTGGAGCATTAGTAGAAGGGTTTCTCATTAGCATCAGGTTTAGAGTTGTGTAGCAATTGACTTTTTCATTTGTCTGACCCGACTAAACAAAAAAAAAAAAAACCAAAACAACAACCAAACAAAAAAAGCTTGTCTTTACCTGAAACAAAATGTGTTTATTTTTCTTGGTGAACTTAAATGGAAGCAAAAAGAAATTATCCAGAAATTACAAACACATTTCTTTCACTCCTAAATAATACATTTTCTGTGGTGGTTACACTTGGAGGTTAAAGGTTAAAAAATACTTTGTATAGTCTGTACAAAATATTACAAGGTTTTGTGCTCTTGAAATTGAAATGTCAAGATAAAATTTTCAATTCTTTTTTTCAATTTTTTCTGTTTACTTACAGAATGATATACAGCTATTACTGAAACAGTATTTTTCTGGAAACTGTTTTCTGCAAAAAAGCCCTCACCCAGCTCTTTCATAAAACATAACAGCATTGTATCCTCTCAACTTGGTCTCCAGTTAGAGCCTGACTCATGACTAGTGCCACAGCCTTCAATGGGACTGTATGCTTGAGTGGGGGAGCTGCAGATTTAAATCAGGCAATTTAATGTTTCCAATTATAGGAATTGTATCTGGAAGGATGCCAAAATGCTAAATAGCTTGATAAAAAAGAAAGGTTTCTTGTTTCAATTATTTCTTATTCCACGGCACGCTTCCCCTGCCACCACTTAATTAGAGACGAGAACTCCACAGGAGATCCTGTTCTTTATTAATTCATTGTAAAGTTAATAACTGTGTTTGCAACCGCAACAGTGACGCCTGAATTTAATGCAAGCTCTGGGTAAGGAAGGGCAGTCCAGTGGGTATGTCATTAGGTTGGCACTGGAGTGGCCATATTTCCCATCCCAGACAAGGCCTCCTCATGCAATCAAATCACTTGGACACAGACGACTGGAGGTGTTTCATTTTACTCCTGTGGGAAATCATGAAAGTCAGGAACCTCTAGTGATCAGATGCTTTGTCTTTTTGTGACAGTTCCTGGTTTTGGAAGGGTTTGTGAGGATAGCTACGTGAAGAATTGCTCTGTGATTATTTAAGAAGTCCTGAAAGCAAGGTAACATGTGTATTTTTGCACTTCGTGATCACATTTTCTTTCACTTTGCAGTAACTTGTGGGAATAGGATAAAATCTGCACCATGTTGGATATTCATATTAGGCCAAGTGTCAAGTAAACTTCCTCCAGGAAGAAGTGGGTCCTATTCTTTTCTCTAGCACCTATATCCTTCCTAACACAGGAATCAATGGGAATAGTAACTGAAAGCTGAGAATGTGATTTTTTACACCATTCAATACAATTCTAAATTTAAAAAAGTGGCCTTCTTAGCTAGTGAAGCAGAAGAGTTTGCTATTCCCCTAAGGATTATGGAGTTTAAAAGGTCAGAGCTTCTTGTAGGAACTACTTGATAACATTAGGAGCTCAATGCTTGTTTGGATTTTGCAAATTTTTAGGTAAGATAAGAAAAAGAACCCACAGCGAAATTTGAAACCAATTAGTCAGCGTTATAACAAGTCACTCCACAAATGAAGCCACCAATAGAAATGTTTATATTGGGGATTTATCTAGTTCATTGTGCTATCTTGTTTCTGATTTAAAATACTTGTGTTTCCTCACTGAAATACTGTGCTTGCAACAGCATTGGGTTAAATACAATAGAACAACATGTTAAATTGTTTGTTTGTATAATGATTTGTGAGACAGGTCCTCACTCCTCACTTGGTGCAATTTGACAGGGATTATGGGCTCAAGACCTGTCGCTAATTAGTTGTCAACTAATTTGTTCTAAGGCAGGATAACCTGAGGAACATTTTCGTTAGTATAGTTACTGAAATGTGTATTTTACTGCTTGCATTATCCCCTTGCTGACATTCCCATTTTTCCTTAGAGCATGTGCTAGGGAGCTTTACAAACCACAGCACACTTATTGCTCTGTGGCTCTGGATGTTTATTTTTCTGCCTAGGACACGTTTGACACAGCTGTCTCTCTATCCTCCATTGTTTTACTGCATAAGACATTAAATTCTTCTAGGAAGAAGTGTAGCCTGTGTTGGTCATATCACAGCATTTCAGTGAACGGTGGGATGAAAGTTGCCGAGATGGAGCTGGGCTGAGCAAACATGGCCACACCTGCACCTTGACAACATGTTGGACTATCTCTGAGTCATAGGTAGTCCTGAATTCATCTGAAGTAATCCTGCTCAGATTTAGGATTCAGTCCTTGACTATGCTCCAGAACTTACTCAAAATATTCTCTGGAGTACTGGGTCTTAACCACGACTGGCCCTGCCAGAAGACCAGGAACTATTTCCACATCACAGTGCAGATTTAGTCCTTTTTAGAGATGCTAAGAAACTACAGAGCCCACAGTTTCTATGGGTGCCCACTGCTCTGGGCCCCCATCGTTTAAGAAAAATGCTTATGTTGAGGAGCCAAGACTGAGCTTCTCAAGCCAGCTCATGGTCTAGGTGCACTCAATTTGTGTATCAGGGTTTGAATGTAACACAGAATTCCTTGGGAAGGTGGAAAAGTAGAGAATTAGCTTTCAAAGGCCAGTTGCTATAATGATGATGATATTGTCAGAAATCCAAAATTGCTGAACCTAAATTCCAATTTAACAGTCATCATTACAAAATAGTACACTGCTCAGTTGTATTTACATGGAACAATTGCATTTCATTATTTTTATCAACCATTCAGTAGTTATAAAGGCTCATTTATGACCACTTAACAGCCAGGCTCTTAATATTTGTAGTGCAATTAGCCTGAAACAGTCTTGAATAATGTCCTGTTTACAACTGAAGTAATAAAACAAGAGCACCAGGGGACAGAAAGGCTAATTAAAGGGGACAATTGGAGAAACAATCCAGCATTGGATGGCTGGAAACATGCTGTTATTACTCCTGTATGGGGTAGATTTATGCTAAAGATGATTAAAAGTATTTGGTTTCTTTTTGCATTTCTGTTTGGACTGAATTCATTCTCATTTACAGACACACTTCTTTGCGCTTTCAGGGGAGGTATAAAAAGCCTTTAGAAGGATATTTACTGCCAAAGTGGTCTAAAAAGGCAATAAAAATCTGACTGGACAAAAAAGTTAATAGAAACAGTGTTCCTACCCCTAAGTTCTTGATATTTTATAAGGGCTGTGGGATCTTAAGGAGTTAATATCACTCCTGTATAATGAATGCAGACTGACTGAATCCAGGTATGTTGTGTAATTAGTTCTAACATCCAAACCCTCCCAAAGTCTGCTCTGCATGGCCAAAGTGCTTGGCCACCACTCATAAACTGAATGGGGTAGCAGTGATTAGGAGACTTTTGCCATGCTTGCAAACTCAGCTTTTTATAGGGAATACCATTCACTGAGTGTCTGCCACATGCATATGCTTTGGGAACATAGTTTTGCAGTTCTGTGTGTGCATTCTTAATGTGACAAAGCTAAAAATCAAGATACCTGAAGAAGAGGATGTTTTATGATTGTTGTCAACCAGTTTGGAGTCTTAACCTTTCAAACTTTCTTCTGCAAGCTGGAGAGTCGAGTTCATGTTTCTGTTTAATCTTTTAAACAAAAGCTGGTCTCCTCTTCTGTTTATATGTGTCTAAGAGCTTTATCTTTCTTTCCTAAATCTACTGAGATTTGCAACAGAGATGCAGGATTTGATAATGGTGGAAATTTGAGACCTGTGGTGCAGGTTTACTCATGGGCCACATGAGTTCACTGGGCTTTCAGATGAAATCAGCAGGAGTTTTGCTACTGTTGGGTTCAGTGATGAAAAAACCAGACCTGAGGAACATTATCGTATCCATTACTGAAGAACTATCAGAATAGAAAATATGGTAGGGTTTGTAATAATTTGATAATTAACTTTTGTTCTTCGGTTGTCTCATATATGATATATTTGACATTATAATGTTGCTTAAAAGATTTTAGCATAATATGAGAGATTATGTTTTTATACCCCATGCTAGTGGTCATTTTTTATGCCAGATGAGTGGCTGTGGGCACACATAGGAACTCAGAAGGACCCTGGAGATGTTCCTCCTATCCTTAATTTTATTATCCAGATGCAATGTAGAAGGTGGGCTGCACCAGCTGCACTCCTGTGCAGGGGAGCCTCACACCAGGCTGGTGGTGTACACTGACCACGTGCATGTCTGCCAGTTCATTTCTGCTCTAATTCCATTAAAGCTGGGGAATCTAACTGCAGACTTTCCAAGATTTCTTTCCATCCCTTCCAACTCAATAACCATCTGGGGAAACAATGCAACAAATGTTACCTTGTCTGTTGTTCAGACAGCAGTGATCCAGCCATTTTGAGAGGATGGAGATACTATGTCTGAAGAAAAGGTCTCTGGAAGCTTGAAAGCTTCTATTTACCAAAAGAAGCTTGAAAGCTTCTATTCACCCCAGGTGAGCTGGGGAGTTTGAAGGGAAATGGGGATGAGTCTGAAGATGTGTAAAAGGACACCTGGCCTTCAGTAAACTTTATTCAGCATATTGGTTAGGGACTAGACTGATTTAATAAAATAGAGAGGAAAAAAGAAGAAGAAAACTAAATAAAGCTGGATCTGAAAACTGAAGTAGCCTTCTCAGCCAGGCTACTTGAGACCTTGGCTGAACTTCTGGGACTGTTTTACATAGGAAACAGTCATGTCCAAAGATATTTATAGGTAATGATCAGGTTCAAATTCAACTATAAATTCTCAGTACATTTTTCTTCCATAAAGCCAATGTTCTTTTAATCAAATTATATACACTGAAAAGATTTCTTAGAGGGCAGAAAAAGTTATACTATTTGTTCATGATTTGACAGAACTCTGTAGTTTTTAAAAGGGTTTTTGAATGACAGGAAATTGAAATGAGCAAGGCAAGCTGGGAAGTAGTCTGTCTTCTGAGGAAACTGGAGTGCAGAATTTATGCATTGTGTGTGATGGATCTCATTCCCAGTCTGTCCTGCCCAAGATCTTTGGATCTTGGAATTATCTTACAATACTTATTGGTCTCCTAGTTCAGATTCCAGGCTTGTCAGTAGTGCAAGTGCTGAAGAATTGTGAGTTTGAGTCAAATGCACTGGTAAGGGCAGCTTGTTAAAAATTATTCCCATCATGCACCCTTCTGTTTGCTGTCAATATCAAGGTGATAAAGAGACTGGTTAAATAGGACAGGATGTTTTGTGAAATGCCTCTCTTTAGAGGCTGGCAAGTTGCCTTTACATTAGCAGCACTAAATGCCCTTTTTATTCTTTTTTTTTTTAATGAAACCTATGAAAGCTGTGCCTGAGGAAGGTTCATGAAAAACCACCAGAGGCACAACACTTTAAAACTCACTTAGGAGTGGAGCAATCCACAAGAAGTGGAGTGAAAAACTCTCAGTACCAGCCTTAGCTGGAGAGTTGGCAAAACTTCATAGACAATGGTTTCTTCTGGGGACTTAATCCTACAAATTAGGAGAGGATTTTATCACAGGCTAGATTTATGAATGTAATATTTATGTTAGGGAGGAACATAAGAGAAGAAAGATAAATTTTTAAAACTGTTTAAAATATTTCTTGTAAAAAAATAGTTTCATTAATTTTATCTTTATGAGCCAACTGGATACATCAATAGAGAGAAAAATTTATTATAAGGTTTTTGGAAGGACATTTGCATCTTCTTTTCTTTCAGTGACTGCAATAATTTCCATTATTCTGGAAACCCCTGGCGTTGGAATTTTCAGCAACTATTCTCTACACGTAAATATCTGGGCTTGTGAAGATCTATGGAGTTCTTTGCATCCCAGGCTTTACTAGTCATTCATGAGGGAATCACAGTCTATCTAAAGAGGTATTGGATGTTCAGGGAATAAGTAATATGCTCTAGCTATTTTCACATTGAAATCACTGTGAAGAATTCAGATTTTGAGTGACAGAGAAAAGAGTTGACATTTGTAACCCAGAGTCTCCTGAAATACCGAAATTTTCATGTAATGAGTCCCCAAGGCTGGCCTTCAAGCACAGTGTCTCTGGATCTGGAAACATCAGCCCCTGACCACTACTGCTGGAGGCTGGTTAGCTTCCCTCACCCCCTTACAGCAAACAAGAGATCCTGTTTCTGAACCATCTGGCTATATGGGCTAGCTGCTCAGGAAGGATGAAGAGCAGCACTCTCTCCAGACCCTTATCCCACTGAGCTCTTTTGGCCCTTTGAGGGAGAAGGTTTGAGTTTCAGAAGGCTGAGGTACCTGTCAGCGTTTCTCTGCATGGCAAGGACTCTGCTGCAAGGAGAAGGAAATTGTATGGTGGCCATCCCACCCATCCTCACAGTCAGCAGGATCTAGTTCCTACTCTCTGTGGTTATTTGTATCCCTGCCTTACTTCAGTGAAGACAGAGGCAGGGATTGGCACCATTTATGATCCAGAGCTGGTGTTTACTGGTCCTGTGTGCAGGAAACCTGTGACATGCTCTGCATTGGTGCTTACCTGTCCTTTGTACATCCTCCACAAATGAGCAGCTGAGGGCAGCCTCAGTCCCACTGTGGCTGTTCATCTACGCCCTCCAGGCATCTAAGACCTTTGCCACTCTTTTACATCCAGAAGAGATGGTCTTTGCTTTTTACTTGAGACCCCTAGGGAGACACAGAAGCCATATGCAGATGTGTGGGCTCTTCCCAGCCCCTGGAGTGTGAATAGCTACTGGTCACAGGTTAAAAGCCACGCTGGCATTTGCCAGTGAGCAGCTGTGGTTTCCTTAAGTGTCTGAAAGGGTTGCACACTGGCTCCTGGTCCAGACCTTGGTGTCCCTTCCAACCTGGTATTGTACAATTCTAAGATCAAATGCCACAGGGCTGAAACCTGATCTCTAACAACTTCAAACCCTACTGAATTTTCAGGATAAAATCCATCCTGCAGGGAGGGACAGGACAGGGGCATCCAAATGGCCTCTCCTCACACATCAGGCAATCAACAGCAGTGCAGTTGCTTGGTTGACACCCCCTGGCTGCAGCAGGGCAGGGCTGACACATCCTGCTTTCTCTACTAGTAGCAGGAGCCGCCAGCACTGTTCACCAGGGAAAATCTGGCCCGAGAGGAGCAGTCTCTCTGCAATTGTGCAGTACATCAGCATGTCTGCTCATAAAGTGATTTATGACTCATGTCAGTGCAGTGCATGGCAAGGTAGGTACAACTGTGCCAGTAAGAGAAGATTCACCTGGGGCGTGGAGGATTGTCTAATGCTGCCAGTTCCAAAGGGTTGTGGTGACGTACTAGTCCAGGCCCAGGCATGCTTTAATCAGCTGCATCTTTATTATATGGAAAATAAACTCTTATGCTAAAGTAGAGAAAAAACATACTGATAGGTAAGCCCTGTGGGCTGCAGCTCCTGAAGGGAGAGATCACCCTGTCCCATTTGAGGACTGAGAAGGAATACAGGAAAGGACCAAGGAGATGCATTTAGAGATGCTCTCCTGAGCTCTGGTCACAACACCCTTGGAGCCAGCTGGAACTGTTCCCTCCATGCTGAAATGACTGGTGAAAAAAAGAGTCTCAAGTAAGACAGGTGTCACTAGTGGGTTTAAGCATTTTCCTGGGTGAGAGGTATAACAGCTCTGCTGTCATGTCAAACTGTGGCTCATGACTGTACTCCCTGGTTATTCATTTCAGTTCTCACTCTGGCTCTTTGCAGTGATGCCTTGCCGGGCCCATATATTTGGCCATAAGAGGTTACAAAGCCCATAGGTGAGCTTAGCCATCACAGCCAGGATGGTTGCAGCCAGAGCAAGGCACTTGTCTGAGCAGATGTCATCTCAGACATGGCTTTGAATGCTGATGTAGACAAGAACCTTGGGGACAAGTGGAGCCTGCAGAATGGCACAGGTTAGCAGCAGTGGTGAATCAGCTCTTGCCAGCCTCTGCCTATTAATGTCACCCATTAAGCTGAAGTATCTATAGCTGAGTTAAGTGATGGAGTTGAAGACTTGTACCAGAGTCCTCTCCAGAGACTGAGCAAAGCCCTGCCAAGGTGTCCATCAGGTTCTGCCAAAGTGCTACCCACTGATGACAAACTGTGAAAGGATGTGATAAGGAAGGTGATGTGATAGAGGCATATTTGTTTGTGTGAGGTGCTTGTGCTGGTGGGCAGCAGGGAGATTTTAGACATAGTGGATGCAGAGGAAGGGGAAGCAAAACACCTCTTTTTGTTAGTTCCTGATGCAGGTAGGTCATTGCTCTGGTTTTTCCAAATGATCATGAGCTCCTCATGTTTTCTAAAGATCTCCCTGTGCTTCTCTTCCTTTGTGATCAGGGGAGCATTACTGTTAGTGGTCCCAGGCTGGGAAGTTCCTCATCAAATATTTCAAATTTGGAAGCAAGAGGTGCAAGTTCATTAATGTTGGTTAGTTTTGGAAAGAATCTGTTGCTGCTTTGCACCTGTCCCCAGCAGTTACTGACATCAACTGCATTTCACACAGCCTGGTGTGACATAAAAGTGGGGCTGAGCTATAGCTCACTGTGAACCTCTAGGCTGAGCCCTCTTCAGATTAAAAACTACAAAAGTAACCAATCCCTTTTGAAAATTCTGGATGCAATAGTTAAGAGCTTACGATCTGAACAAGCAAACTGGAGATAAGGTGCCAGAACAGGGGCATAACATTAAAGAAATACCATTTATTATGATAAATTGCTTAGCAGTGTTTTAAGATATTGAAGTATTACCATACAAATAAATACTTGATGAAAGCAGAAAGAGAAGTGCCTGAGGTAATAATGATTTATGAATTCCTGGTTGAACCACAAGGATTTAGACCAGATGGAAGTGAAAAAAAGGAAGCTTGTTGAAGGGAGGATCACTTTTGAAAGAAATGAAAAGGAACTAACCCTAGCCTAAGCAGCTGCTGGGGGTAGAAACACTTTTATGCTTATAGCCATGACATTTCTAGCCAGAATATATTACTCCTTGAAAAAAGACTGTTGCCCCATTTGATGTGGTGATATCAGGATGGTGCTGGTAGTGAGAGTGGTCATGAAACACCAAACTCAGTAGTGGAGCTGATCTATCAAGTTGTCACTAAGGAATCTTGAGAGCAGTTGCACTCAGATGGAATGGACTACCTGTTCATAAGTGAAAATTGTAGCTTAGATTGATGTCATACAAATACTGTATTTTTTTCACACTGAGAGTAAGGCACAGATAGAGAAAAAAAGATAATTGAAAAGTAAAATATCAAGCACACTGTGAAAATTACACAAGGAAGTGCCATCACACTAATCAAAGTATATCTATATGGGGAAGAACAAGGACACAGAAGACATGTTCCAGTAATACCAACAAATCTAGTACAAAAATGAGGACTTTTTTTGTCTTACTAAACAACTGAATTGCAAACGCACAAAACAAAACCGATAATTAAAATAACTGAAACCACATGTAAAATTCCTATCTATCTGCATAGATAAAGCATGCTACATACATATTTAGAATAAATTGATTCATTGAATAAACTGCATAAATAACAGCAGATAATTTCTTTTGGGTGACATTTTTCATTCTAATGTGTAACTACACAAATTTCAGGCACTGTTCAAATTCACCACCATTCTGGAATAGGATTAAAGAGCATGTCAATGGTTCACAGAAAACGTTTTCATCCATGCCGAATTATCTGAATGCATACACATGGCGACCACCAACGTAAGAAAACACAGTGATCATGTTAAGGACATTTATTAGAGAGAAGGGTAATAAAGTGTCACAGATGTATTTCTTAGCAAAGGATATCTGTGTGGAAAGGGCTCATACATAGTGCACTCCTGTGCAGAGCTCAGTAAGGGAAACTGTGATCATGACTGACTCCTCTGGGCATGACCTAAATGATCACCATTAGGGTTACATGGAGGCAGATGTATAACTGTTCACTGTCTGTACTAATTGCGGGGGTTGCTTGAACCTGGCTGCAACCCCAGAAATGGAAAACCTCTCCCTCAAACACTTTCAGTGGGGGGACTAGAATGCCTGTAGGGTTTCCTTCTTGACAATGCACCATCCAGTATACCACAATCTCATGGCTATTGATTCGGCCTGGTGCTGCAAATTTTATATTTGTGTAAAAACCTTTTTGGCAGATGCCATATCTGTGATAATATTAAACATTTGCACTATTTTCTACCAACTTTTTCAGTGGAGACTGTTGTGACTGAGTCAGGTTTATTATTTGCTTAATTCCACAGTCCCAAGGTTTCATGGATGAGTTAATGTCTCGGTGATTTCACCTTCCTGACATGCAGATCTAGTCATGATTGAGCTGTAGAAACAAACTCTGATAGATGGGCCTAGGACCCAGCTCAGCTCAGCTTCTTTCTTTCTCTTTTTTAGAGGCAATTTATGATGAGTAACAAATTGAGGACAACATGGTACGACCAGGGTGCTAGAGTTACTTCCTAGATCCATTAATCCATTAATATGTCTCACCTTGCCATAGGGCTATAGCAGAGTGGGAAACATCCAAGAATCTTTTTGTAAACTTTGGCCCTGACCTGTTTGGAACAAACAGGTTTAAGCTCCTAAAGTAATCAAATAGGTTTTCTGCAGCTGTTTCTGCATAGTGAACCGACAGATTTTCTTAAACAAACCAAGAAATGCATCAGGTTTTAGGCCAATCTTTTTTGAACCCTACAGTTATGCTCCTCAGTGTGAAATGGGATATTTAAAAAGAAGTCAGCTATTTCTGTCATATATGTGCTAGACAGCAGTGAAGACAGGCCCAGAAATGGAAGAATCCTCCTAGGGAGTACAGTGGAAATAAGTCTGGACAATTGATTAATGGGGAAAAACTGACATAGAAATGAGAACCAGACTTTCATAACACACACTCCTTAAATTTTTATTTTTCAAGCTTCATAAACAGCAGAAGTTTCATCTGAATAGAAATCTGAGTAGAATTATGCTCTAAATATCAGTTACATTTGTTTTCAAATACATTCTACTCATAATATGTTAAAATAGATGTGATTTTTTATATTACACTATTGGTTTATGACAGGTACATATTTTGTGCATTGTCCCATCACTTATGAATTCTTTAGCTTTATTTAAAAAAAATCTTAAAAACCAGATGAGTTTTCAACATAGTGGAAAAAAATCAGTAAGAGCTGTCTGGAGTATGAGGATAGAACTGAGCTCACAAACCTTGCACTTTGTATTAATGTGATTCTCAGGGTAGTCAGACATTGTAATTATATTCTCTTTTATAGGTGAATAGTTGAGGCTGCCTCTTGAGCAGTCCATATAACAAAAATGGTACAATAATTGGTTTCCTTATATATATCCTTCCCAAATTCTTTCACTGTTGCATGAGCCTAATGTAGACAAGATCCATATGTAGATAACAATGTGGAGTCTGTTTCACTGTCTGCTGGGGTAAATGTGCCCTTTCTTCATCTGTAGAATCAGAATCATAATACTTGACAGACAAGGATGCTATGAAAATCTGTTTATATATTCATTCAAATTACAATATGCTAAATACTGTCATACATGCAGAGAGTTAATTATGATTATTATGGCCGAAATTATTTTGTCAAGAGCAGTGAAATAGCATTGGAGTTGGTAGTACTTACTCATTTTTACACATGCCAGTGAAAAATAGCTTGTAAGGAGCAGGATAACATCCTGAGAGGTGGTTGAAGTTTATCTTTTAACCTACACCTTCAATCACTAAAGAAATGAAACTTCTTCCCATAGATATGCAGCATTGACCTATTAATTATAATCCAGTCCAGTTCTTTTGAGTCTGGGTCTCAATGTCACAATGAGCTGTGGGTGACATCCTCTGAATTGCCGGACAGCAGTAAAGGGCCTGTCTCTGGGCCTGTCTCTGTTTCCTGGCTGAGCTCTCTGGCTGGACCCTGCACTGGCTGATGCTCTCACCAGCTCTGGGGCTGCCCATGGGCTCTGTTACCAGCCTGGTCTCTGCCAGGCTGTGTGCAGCCCTGGGGACAGTTCCCATGGGTGAGGACATGGTCCACACGAGGCTTACATCTGGTCCTGGCTCACCTTTCCTGCAGGAGCAGCCACTGCAGCCTGACAGACAGGAGAAGGACAACCAGCACCATGGCAAGTTTTTGGGTCCACTGGTATGGGAGGCATACAGTCAGCCTGAGTCTTCAGCCCTGTCAGTCTAGCTAATCCTTCAAGTAAAGTCATCTTCTCTCTGGTGTATTGGACCCTCCCAAAGAGTGGAGGGGATTAGAAGGGCGGGTGCTCAGAAACCCCAAAAATCATGCCTTGTTTTAGGAGGTTACATGCGGATGATGCAGTCATAATACAGCCTCTCTGGTCACTTTGCAAAAGGGCTGATCTGCCTTATTCTGCACCCAGATGGATTATTATTTTGATGTAATGAAGAAACACCCTGCTAGGAAAGTCCAGCCAAAAATAAAGTCACTCATCTGTGACCTTCATTTTAATTCCTAGCCAGCCTTCATTCTTTTCTGACCTAATCATGCCCACTGGCTCCTTAAATTAGATTTGTGGGTCTAAAAGACGCTCTACATTTTTCCAGAATGTTTTTAATTCAGCTAAGTTGTAATTACCTGATGTAAGGCTCTCTCAGGTAGGAACAGATTATATATTCCCTCTGAAAACATGCAAAATGTACCCAAGAATTTGTCAACTAAAAAAACAATCATGTTGCTTATGCTGTTAATTACATATAATTAGGGATTTAAAAGGTATATGATGGAAAGGCAAGCAAGCTAGGAATTCAGCTTGGATTGAAATTACACATAGCTTTCAGTCATTTTACAGCAAGCATCAGTTGTCAAGGACTGCTCTGTGTTTTTATTTAAATGCTCACTCAGACCTGAGAATTATTTTGATTAGATTATATTATGGCAACATCATTTCGTCTGTGTGGTCTTGTCCATGCAGAACTAATTAGTGCATCATTTCACCACAGCTAGGGAGACCAAGAGATGGGTGTGGATGTGTGAAGAGGGAGAAAAGGGAAAGCAGATGTGGTTCAGAGATTTTTTTTTCCTTCTGATTTTCAAAACAATTTCCCACCACCCTAATTCTACTCCTCCTGGTGTCAATTGGAGTTCTGCCATTGACTGCAGTGGGAGTAGGGCTAGGTCAGATCATGAAACCTTTTGAAACAACATTCTCATTTGTTATATAATTGAAAGCTCCACAAATTTTGTTCACTGTTACAGTTTTTGAAATTGAAAACTGTCAGGGATGGGGGAACGCCATGGATTTTGAAATAGACAACACAAATCTCAGCACAGATATTTTGTGGAGATGGCCCTTCAGGTCCTGAGGTTTGCTGCTCCACACAGAGACTTGTGGTGTTCATGGCACATCCATCAGAGTCCTCCTCTCACAGGGCTGACACACCAGGGGTGAGATTCCATTATGTGACATAGTGAGGTCAGAAGACTGCGTGAAACTGTGAGAAAGTGGGAATATGTGCTGGTGATTTGCTTGATAGAGGCAGAAAGTGATCCTTTGTGCCAGACCCTCTACTGAGTCATGCCAGATCATTATAGGGAACAGGTGAGCCTTCCTTTTCTCCAGCTAGCACAGGCTCCCTCTCTGGGTGTCAGGAAGGGAGATTTTTCTTTCCTTTCACTATGATGGTTTTGTTCTGTGTGAGGGGAAGATGGCAGTGCAAGAGGAGGAAAGAGGACGAGTCGAGCGGGTAGGAGAGCCAGGTAGACCTTCTTGCTTTCTTTGAGACAGAGGTATTTGACCAGGGAGGTAAGGGCTGTTGAGAGCCCTCCTGGATGAATTTTTGTACCCAGTGGCTATATGACATCTTTCCCAAGTCCACAATGTTGAGCAATAAATGCCACTGTGGGTTCTGTGATAATGCAGCTTCCTAAGGTTGTACTCAGGGCACACCTTGTATTAAGGCTTGACTCAGAAAAGCAGCCCTGGCATGTTCCTTTGTCTTGTTGTGTACAAGTGCAGGCAGATGTGAACATCAAATGACCAGCTTTCCTGACTGCTTCTTAGTTAAAGAGGTGGTTTTTTATATATCTATATAAAACATAAACATACATGTATGTCCTGTGGCCACTGGTGAACCTTTTGGACTGTTGCCCTGAATTTCTGTACTGCATGTAGCATTGTTTTCATCTGTGAAAGTTCTGAACATTTGGGGGGGCTTGCTGTACTGTAATTTGCTCAGTGTGATACAACTTCTTGCACTGCTAAGGCCTTTTATCTGCCAGTAATTTCTGAGGAGGAATTCTTTAAATAAATACAAATAGAAAAAGAGTTTAAGTCAGAGGAAAGAGATAAAATGCCATATATAACAAAAATTATACCTTTATTAAAGAAATACCTTTATTAAGGGGGAAAAACCCTCAAACCATGTTTTCTGTGAGTGAAAGAGAATGTTTGCTAGCACATACTTTCAAAAACTTCAAGTACACTGTATAGATGGCAGATATAATCAAGCTGAAACACCCAATCAGGTTTAGAGGTTAACCCAAGACCCACTGAAATCAGTGGAACTATTATCTTGGTCTCCAGCCCAGATTCTCACTATGGCAGCAGACACTTTAAATCAAATGTAAGGAGTACATGTTGTGGAGTGCCAGGATGGGATTCACAGTTTGGCCCCTCTGACCCCACTATCAAGGAGGCAGTGGAAGATATTTAGTCCCAACACAGCCTTGTTCTCCTATCTGTACTACTGTGCCACTAAAACCATAATTCCTTAGCATTATTCAATAGTCACTGTGCCATCCTCAAGGAGAAGATGTTGCAGAAGTGCAGGTATAATTTTATTTCAAGGCACAAGAGAGAGAATTTATAGAATAAAAGGTGGAAGGATTTATCAGAGTGTTCCCACAGTTATATCCTTGGAAATAAACTTCAGAAGGTCTAGAGGAAATACTAAACTAAATGCTCTGTTGCCATCTCACAGTGTTAATATTAAAAAGAAGAGTTGGAGAAGTCAGAGTTCTGCCCAAAGAGAAACAGGTTATTTTCACAGGGGTATGAAAAGTAATGGATGGCAGTAATTTGTCCTCTTTATTGGGGGGCTTCTTATGATAATGCATCAATTATAAGATACTGTACACGGTTTGAATCAGGCAATGTTGTGTTTGCTCCCACATTTAATTTGCCTGAACACCCTAGCATCCTGTTTTGAAGAAGAAAACTCACTTTAAGTGATTGATTTAAGTCATTGCTCTGTCCATTTTCAGATAGAAAGGAACATGATGCATGGCAAGACATTTCAGTATGAAAATTGCCTCCAGCAGGTCTAGGTGAAATGCTAATATGCTGGCTTTGGCTGAGATAGAGTTGATTTTCTTCACAGCAGGTAGTGTGGTTCTCTGTTCTGGATTTGTGCTGGAAACGGTGTTGATAACAAGAGGATGTTTTCACTCTTGCTGACCAGGGCTTACACAGCATCAAGGATTTTTTTTGCTTCTCATCCCACCTCACCAGTGAGTGGGCTGGGGTGCACAAGGAGCTGGGAGGGAACACACGCAGAAGCACTTAACCTCAACTGGTCTCAGGGGTATTCCATACCATATGGCATCATGGTCAGCATATACAGCTGGGAGAAGAAAAAGGAGGAGGGGGACATTGGAAGCTATGTCATCTGTCTTCCCAAGTAAGAGTTATAGATGATAGATCCCTGCTTACTATCCCAAGTAAGAGTTATAGATGATAGATCCCTGGAGGTGGCTGAACACCTGCCTGCCCATAGGAAGGGGTAAATGAATTCCTTGTTTTGCTTTGCTTATGCCTGCAGCTTTTGCTTTTCCTATTAGGTTGTCTTTATCTCAGCTCACATTTTCTCACTTTTGCTCCTCTGATTCTCTCCTCCATCCCACCAAAGGAATGAGCAAGTGGCCTGGTGGATAGGCTCAGTCCTGTCTGGGGTTAGACCATGACAGCCAATTTGCTTGCCCAGTTAATATATGATAGCCTTGGAGTAATGGCCTTAATAATAAATGGCCTCAGGATTTGGAAAGATTGTGCAATTCTAAAAGGTCCATATGGTAATTGGCAGGTTCTTTCTCTCAGCTTTTAAGGACATGGGTGAAGTTTCTGTGAAGTAGAATGAAGAGGTCACAAAACAATATTCTTGAAAGAACATTGCCATATGTTAAGAAACAGACAGTGTTTGCTGATACCTACCACTTTGTGTAGTGAATTATGGATATCAGACATATCATTGCATATTGCCGGGTCCCCTTCCTTGCTGGCATGACTCCTGTTGCCAGGGTTTAATGATGTTTCTCTAGATCTTTGTCCAGTCCAGTGCCTGGATAACAACATTGGAAACTTTAAAGCTGAGAATTACCGTGAATTATTCCAACAATTAGTTTTTTATGGTGTTATTTTGCACCCCTTCATTAAATGAAAAACCTTAATCTTAAATGATTAAATCTTAATCTTCTCTAGAGGTGCATATTAGACTTCTTAGGTGGCTTGTTTCTGTCCTGCTGTAGTTTCTACCTCAAATGATGGCGCTTGCTCTGTGGGTGTGCACACACAGGAAATTACAAGGGAAACCATAGGACTGAATGGCACACATGGGCTTTTTTCTCCCATATGATCAACCAATATTCTGCTGTAAGCTATGGGGAGGTAAGTCCCTGGAGTTGGCCAGGTGATGCTTCTGGAAGCCGCTGACAGGCAGGGTGAGGAGCTCAGCTCTAGCAGAGGGGCAGCCCCAGTGAGAGCTTAATGAAGATGTGTCAGAGAAACAAATCAGGCCATTGCATTCTGTTTTGTATTGATCTGTTTTCAAGTCCTGACAAAAGGACATGCCAGAGATAGGCAGGGCTGTGTTCATGATGTTCTCAGCTTTGGGAATTCTCTGATGCTGCTGTTTTCCTACATAATCTGCAAGCAAGATCTGTGGTGTTTGGATGGGGTGGGTTATTCCCTGTTCACATCACACTCTGGAGTTGTCCCAAATCCATGAGACATGATGGTAGATGAAAACCACGGTTTCTACCCTCTTTCAGGGTGATTATACTTGTGTTTGGGAGCATAGCAGAAGGCTTCACACAGATGACCAGATACTTATGTCATTAAAAAACTATTTGAACACATCCTCAAATTTTTTCTCTTGAAGAGGAGTAATAAAAATAATTTCTTACAAAAAGAGTATAAATGGAAAAAAAGATGAAAGGTAAAAGTGATTGGTAAAGAGAAGCAACAGTGCATAAGCATACTCTGGCCTTCCCATGGGGCTGTTTAATTAATTAAAATTTAGTCTTACCAGTTAATTTCTACTCAAAGATTTTCTTTCATTAGATCTAGGCAGGAAATGCACCTGAGCGGAAATTTGTGTGAAAGAGGCAATCTGTAAAGAGTGCTTCCATCCTAACTGGGAGCACATGCATTATTATAAAGCAACTTTAATTAGAGGTAGCTTAGGAAAGATACCATCACTCTGAGAGCAGCTACTGTGTACTGAACAAGATGAAACTCAATCCCTTGGAAGCAAAACAAACAGGCCATCACAAGACACTACGGTTTTGAAACATGGTGTCTTAACTTTGGAAAGAAATGCCAGAAAATATTCTACCATGAAAGCATTTTCTGGGTAACTCACCAAACCCAAAGGTTTTAGAGGGTCTAGCGCCTAACCAACCCCTACTTTACTATATTAATAATATTCATCTATTGAAAAGATGCAGGTATTTGTTTTTCCCTCGACTCACAGGACAAAGAGTCTTATTTAAAAGTTTTAATAGTAGAAATCACAGAATCGCAAGAAAATTTGGGTCCAGTTGCACTTTCCATCTGTTATTTATTACCCTCTGTTGTGAAAGTGCTGACTTGCCCTGGTGACAGACCACATCCCATGCTGCATCAAGTGCAGCAGAAGTAATCTTTTTCAAGACTACAGAGTCACAATGTCATTTGGAATAGGAAGCAATGTACAAGAGCCTCAAAACTGGAGGGAAAGGGAGAAATAAGACAAACTAGCCATGCTACAACCAGTGGGCAGCTAATTAGGCAGGGGCGTGCACAGAAAGTTTCCACATATATGTACCACAAATGTAATGAGCATGCGTGGCTCTTATTCATAGTGGGGGCCAGTACTCATACCTGGAAATCAGTGGGAAGAACCACAGCACAACTTCAATTTGCCCTGGCTCACTTGTTTCAGCAAGTTGCCAGCACGTTGGGCTTGTTCTTCTGAGCATGGTGACGTGCACACAGACATGAAGTGAGCAGGATTCCAGCTAGAACCCTACTTTGTAATCTTTCTTACAGCCCCAATGCTGCTTGTAGGGGCAGAACCCCCATGAGATGTTCAGGGTTGCTGCTGATGTGAACAGGGGCAAATCCAGATTATGCTCATTTGCTGGAAGGTTATATTTGCCCTTGAACTTATGGCTAAGCAATAGGAAAATCTAATCACTAGGCAGAGTTTTAAATGGCTTTGCCAGTGTTACTCCAAACTTACCTTTGGCCCTTAACACTTGCTAGTCTATTAAAATAACTCCACTGACTCCTTGGCAATATGTTTTTGGTTTGGGTAACTAAACATCAAGATTTAAAAAGCCCCAGGGGAATGTGTTATGCTTGCAAGACTTAGGAAGATATTCCTGTTTTTTTTGCATTGCTCCATTCAGTTGTCTGCATGCTTGTCAGGGAACTGAGAGCTGAGAACTGTCATTGGGAATAGTTTTTGGACATTGGGAATGTTTTTTAGTAACAGAGGATGATAAATACATGCTGAATAGTGGTCAGTAAGCAAATTTCACTTCTAAGATGAAAGCCTGTGTAACATCTTTAATAATGGGTCCAAACCTAAGATTTTTACTAGAAGGAATTGAGTGTTCTGTAAAGACGTGGACTGAAATGTGATGATGCTGGTATTGGTTGTTGTCCTCATGCTCAAAGCAAGACGTACAGATTTTTTCACCTCAGAAATTACAAAGCTGGATGCCAGGATTTCTTCAGGAGCAATAAGGGCCAGCCCCCATAGGAAATGTCAGGGCAGGACCTGCCAGACAGAGCTTGTTCCACTGTCCCAGCAACTGCAGGGCAGCCAGTTGTCCTGAACATCACATAATTGTGATGATGATGGGTCAGGGCTGAGGTGCAGGTGGGAAGTCAGTCTGTGGGTCAGGGTGAGTGTCAGTCTGTGGGTCAGGGTGAGTGTGGTACACAGTCAGTTGTAAGCATGTTTGCAGTGTAGCTCAGGAGGTTTCACCAAAGGTAAAGTGAGCTAAAATAAACTCTGAAGCAAAGTGTGAAAAAACCTGACAAGCCTCCTCACAGCTCTCTGTCACATAGCTGTTCTCCAAGCAGTTTGATCAGAGGTCCCACAACTCTACTGTTCCAGGACCAGGCAGGAACACAGGAGGGCAGAAAAATTCTGTTCTCGGAGCTGTGTTAGGATTTTTAGGAAGAGAATGGGCATATTAGTTTTGCTGAAACAAAACTCCAGCATGCATAGCTCATTTTAAAACCTCATTTTAACCTCCAAACCCAGTCATTTATGTTTATTTACTGTCACATAATGCTTTATAAACCACATCTATTTTAAACGCAGCTCCTTCACATCAGTGTACTAGAAGGTAATGCAACACTTTATACCTATCTCACTTAATTTCCTTCAGCTTTGCTTAAGCAATTCGATAAATATATTGCACTGAAATTGGTGCCTCTAAAGGCACTGCAATTTCTGTTAACTGGTGGGCATATAGGCCCTGCTGTGATCCGTACTGTTGAGCTGGAGCCCTTCCTCCCTCTCAAGTGGCCTTGTGACAACCCCCTATGTGCGCTAAGCAGTTCGGGTCTGGTGTTTGTGGTGCCCAGGGATGGCAGGGTGCAGTACAGGACTCAGAAGAAAGTAGGCTGTCCAGGAGTTTGACCTTGATGGACTGGGATGAGGCCATTCCAGGGCAGTGGGATGAACTGTGGAAATCCCATTTGGTGGGGCATGCACCTGGAGGATCCTTGGATCCATTCTCTGCCTCTTCTTCTGCGTTCTCTTCCTCTTCTTTGTTTCTGTTCTGTAAAGCAAACCACCTCCGATTTTGATTAGAGGAAGATACCAGTTGTGCACACTTTGCAATGACTGTGAGGTTCAGCAGAAGATAAATAAACAACCAAGGGAAGAGTGTGATGCTGTAAAATACACTTGTTCTCTGAAGCAGTGCCACCACAGATTATTTTACTCTCATATCAAATAACCTACATTTTGGTTTGATGCCTTTGCGTGCAGGTGCAAGCATGTGCATGCTGAGACACATAGGTCAAATTAATCACTGGATTCAATCCATTTCTCAGTGGCATTATCCTGAGAATGAGCTTTGCTCACTGTGTGTAGCAGGAACACCTCCTGTATGTCTGTGCTTCATTAAAAACTGAAACAAGCAAGCCCAGATATCAATTGCTCTAGATTTTACTGATTTTAGTCTTCATGCTGTGTGACTGTGCACTTAATTGTGGGATTACTGATCTGAAGATAATCCAGATGATTTGTTCAGATGATGTCTCTGAATATTAAAAGTGAAATCATTCTAGGATACATTTCCTTTATTTACCTTTTTCTGTTTGGATTCAATTTTTAACTCTGCATAAGCCACCTCTGCTGATTACATACCAGTCATGGTTGCTTTAATAAACTGAGGAAAAAGGAACTCCAAATATACTATTTATCAAGTTAATAAGTTTTCCTGTTACACTGCAAACCTCACACAGCTCAATGGATTTACTCTTCTTCAATTAGCAATCAAAACTCTCCATATGTATGAATGTTGCAGAATCAATGCCCACCAAGCCAATTGTTCTTTATAGTGATAAGAATAAATTTACCTAGAGGAGGAAGTAATAGCTGTAGGAGTTCATTTTAAGAGACTTATGTGCAAGTGGAAGAGGCACATGACTGAAAATTATCTATCAATGCATGTAGCCCACTCTGTAGGATTTGGGTGCTGAACCAGACCACTGCATGGCCCAGATGGGCACACGGGGACACACTGAAGGGGGCTCCATCCTGTTACAACAAGCCCTTGATTTTTTCTGTGATCCTGCTGTAACTGTCACAGTACCTCTTTACTGGACAAAACACAGCAAGGCTTTAATCTCTGATGTGTCTCTCTTGAAGCTCATGAATGCTGAACAAGTTCTTTCATTTTTCAGAAACCACACATTTATCTCAGGATCTTGTTTTGCAGGTGATAGATAACACATTGCCAGATCTTTTGTCTTTATAGTCAAAGTCGGTATTCTTCAGTCCCATTTGTTTAGCTTTAGAAATATCCTACATCTTTCAGCCCACTCATCAGACAGCAGCAATCTATTTCTCTGAAAGATTTGAATCTTGTCCTGTCTATTGCCTTGGGCTTGCTTGTATTAAATGCTTCAGTATGTTTGATTAACTCTCTCTATTTTAAGTGATGGCAAAGCAGAGTGATCATCTACCTGCCTTTCAGAGTGGGGATACAATGGATGACCACTGGAATTATTGAAACAGCTATGCCTGATCACAGCCGGTCAAGCAGGCCAGTATATTTGACTCTCCTTGCACTTTTATCACACAGAGTAAAATAAATCATGTAAGGCTTGTAAATTTCTTGGCCAGGTCTGTTGATGATTTAACTCTTGCCAGTGAACTCCCTAACTCTCACTGGATTCAGAGCTATTAAAGATAAGTAAACACATGGGTGTTCAAAGGCTTTCCCTTCCCTCTGCGGCTCTTCCCATGATGTTCCTAACTAGAGATGAAAAGGAAAGGGCAAAAATTGCTCTGTCCCAACATGCATTCCAACTAATGAAATAATTATCTTACAATGTGGTTAGTATGGGATAATTGTAAAACAAAGCTGCTTGGCAGCGTGTCTTGGGGTGAGAAGCTTCCGGGATGTTTCCAATCCTTCACCCAGGGAGAAGTGCAGCAGGAGGGGTGGGATTATGAAACACAGCATGTTTTGGAAGTCCCACCCTGGGCTTTGCACAGGGTGGTGCTAGTGTGTGCTTTTCAAGCCTGTGGTTTCTTATTCAAGTTTGTGAAGACTTGAGGAGTAGCCAGAGCTCCTTCCTCTGCTTATCCTATATCTTACATAACATCTCCAAATCAGTAACATGTTGACAGTCTCTCAATTGATGCCTAGGACAGAGATTGGACTATTCCTTTGTATGCTTTAAAAATGAGCTGCTCCAGAGCAATGTAGAGCACTGATGGTGAGGTTGCACAGGGAAGCCTATGCTAGCTCTGGCAGTATGTCATCCATCTATCTATCTATCTATCTATCTATCTATCTATCTATCTATCTATCTATCTATCTATCTATCTATCTATCTCACCTGACTGTTCATCAGACCAATGTACTTGGACCCTCTTTGGTGTAATCAATGGTCACCTTTGGGCCAGATATCTGAGTTTTAGGCAATAGGAGTGATTTAGAGGGGGGAGAGTGTCCTGATCTTTGTGAAGGTACATTTATAATGATGAAGAGTGAACTGAGCAGGGACAAGTTTGCTGTAATTTTATAATTCTGAAAGGCTCACAAATCACAGCAGCACAGCCAGACAAACTGTTTATTAGGCATGCAAAACTCTTAAACAATGCTGTAAAACATATGATACTTGGGCAAATGCTGTATCTTTTGTCCTGAAGAAGCTTGCAGATGTGAGAAAAATATTTTGCAACTCCAGGGAAATTGTTCCTTAAGAGACTCTAATTGCAGAGGGAGGAAGTATTAATCCATGAGGAGCTCAGGCTCCCAGATTTACTAATGTATTTGAAAAATAAGAGTGGTATTGAAGCAAAAATTAACAGATCTGCAGAAATCTTTACCCTGACTAGTCTGTCTATTGAGCTCTACCTCAATGCACTGCTTTGCAAGATGCAAACCAAAAATAAAAAATCAGTAGGGTAGCATGAATAGCAGACATGGTTCTGAGCTTTTCTTTACAGAAACTAATTTAGTTTAATTGTTCAGACAGTTTTTCCAGCATAACTCCAAATACAATCATTTCTAACCCAATGTTTTTAAGTAGTTGAAAGTGCTGTGGTTTCAAAAAGGAACTAAATTATTTGTATTGATGGACTTGTCTAGTTTTCTTGAGACTTGTCTGCTTGCCCACTTGGCCTATCTGTTCAAAGGTCTTTCAGACCTCTGTGCCATGGCAGCATTTGAATTTACTCTCTGGTTCTAAAGAACGTCTCCAAGATGCCTCATTCCTACAAGTATTATTAAAACCAGGCTTTTTGAAACAATGCCCTACCCAAGACTCAGTTTGTCTGCACGGGGCTTTGTCAACACTATGAGTCTCACATTCTCCACCACATCTTTGTAGAAGAGGCCTTGTCAGGGAGCCCCTGCTGCCAGCAGCTACAGTGGGGTCAAGGTGCTGCTCCTTGCCCAGCCCCAGCCTGTGGCTGGTCCCACAGTGCTGCCACCATGGTGGAAGCCCTGTGATTCGAGGGGCAGCTGAGGGCATCAGGATGAAGGGTTTTGGCTGCTTGGGTGCTTGCAGGTAGAGTGGATGGCTGCTGGATGTGAGTCCTTCCCAACCCAACTGAGTCCTTTTGGAATAAACAGTTTTAGTGGATGCCACTATCGTATCACCCAAGCCAAAACATCCATTAAAAAAAAGATAAAATAAAAGATATTATTCATGTCTATAATAGCAAAACATAAAACTGACCTGTGTGGGATAGGGGAAAAGGGAGCAGGTGTCCAGCTTTCAGCCCCATGGCATCAGTCAGAGCCAGGCTGCTTTTTTCCATGAAGAATTCCCTCAAACCTGTGTGTGCAGTTTCTTGTTAGGAGATTCCATCTCTCTGCAGCACCTGATATGTTTACTCTGCAACCAAAATGTAGCACTAGATGGGTGTGCTGTTTCTGGCTGGGGTAGAGTTAACAACTTTCTTCACAGTGATGAGTATGGTTGTGTTTTGGATTTGTGCTGAGCACAGGGTTGATAATATTGAGATGTTTTTGTTACAGCTGAGCAGGGCTTGCACAGACCCAAGGCCTTTTCTGCTTTTTGTACTGCCACACTGGTGAGGAAGTTGGGGAGAATGGGAATCTGGGAGGAGACACAGCCAGGATGGGTGACCCCATCTGACCAAAGGGCCATATGGCATCATTCTCGTATATAAAGTGGGGGAAAGAAGAAGAAAGAGGAGATATTTGGGGTGATGGGGTACGTCTCCTCAAGCAGGCATTACATGTGATGCAGCCCTGGTCTCCTGGAGGTGGCTGAGCACCTGCCTAGCCACAGGAAGCGGTGTATTAATTCTTTGGGGTTTTTTTTTTTTTTTGTTTTGTTTTTTTTTTGTTTCTGTGCATGCTTTTGCTTTTCCTATTGAATTGTCTTTATCTCAAACCATGAATTTTCCAGCTTTTACCCTTCTGATTCTCTCCCCAATCCTGCTGCTGGGGGAATGAGTGAATGGCTGCATGGGGCTTGGCTGCTGGCTGGGATTAAAACCAGGACGATGGGTCATTAAACTTATGCAGTGTGACTGTTCCTGTCCCTCAGCCTCCTCTGTATCTGCTCCATTAATGGATTTCAAGTCTTCTGGATATAACTGCAGGGAGCAGTGCACTAGATTTAGTGAAGCAAATTCTCAGAACTTGAAAGTGTAGTTTTTTAAACAAAGGATCTATTCTATAACCTTCCGTTGGTTTGGGGTTTTTTATAAGTTACAAAACCATTTTTTATGAAGACCCGAAGCTATTCTGAGATGAGAAACAGTTGGCTGGTACGTTAAAAAAAAAAACCAACAAGTGTGATTTCCTTCTTCATGTATGTTTTTCTACAAAGAAAAATGATCCACCACTAATCAGTAATGAAAGATGAACCTGAAATGAATCGACACATTTCTCCTGAAAATCCAGATGGGCTGGAAGATGTGTTTAACATACCCAGGAATGAAAGTCTCCATTGTCTCTACACTACAATATTGACATAATATAATTTCCTTTAGTGTTTCAGGTTCTGGAAATGGCAGCATAAAGTAAATACTTAACTCTGAGTTTATGTACAAGATCCCTGTTTTCACCAGGTTCTGATTCCTTCTCTTTCTCCAGACTGTACAAGGGTTGTTCAGATGCTATTGACCTTATTGGAGAGCCTAGAAGGAAAAGCTAGCCCCCATGTCATTATTGTCATCCCTTCAACCAGTCTTAAGCACAGTGAAAACCTATAGCACTAGTTTAGACTTCTGTCTTTAATGCAGATAAATTACAGCCATGATGTCACCATGTCCTTCCAGTCCCACCAGCACAGCAGCTGAGGGGCAGTGTATGATGGTCCAGCTCAGGATAGAGCAAAGAGAGCTGAGCTGGCTGCTGGGTCCAGAGCTGCAGTCAAAGCCTCAGGGATTCATCTGCTGTAAGGAGCCAGCAGCCAGGGGTTAGATTTCCTTTCGGGAAGGGAAATAGAATCTTGCGAACCCAAAAAGAAAGGCTTACAAACACTCTGGAAAGGAGATGGGATCAAATGAAATCCAAATGAAAAAAAGCCAAAAAAATGCAGAAAATCAGGAGTTTTAGTGTCTTCAAGAAATGGTCTGTGAGGAAATGAGCTGCACTGCAAAGAACCAAAACATGCCAAAACTAAGCTGCCAGACACTGCAAAAGGAGAGGAAAAAGTCAAGGAGGATGACACAACTTGGAGGGGAAGATATCAGTGACATGGAATGGACACTTTAAAAACCTAAAAAAAAAAAAGGAAAAAATCTTTCCCATGATTTATTAAGTGCAGGAATATGAAGCAAAGCTTGCCAAAATTGATCCCCGCTGAAGGCCAAAAGAGAAAAGAAGGACTTACAAACAGGATGGAATGGAGATAGCATCAAAGGAATTGCAATTGGAGGAGAAAACAAAAGAAAATTGGGAAATTTGGGCAATTTAGTGACTATAAGAAAATGGACTGGGATTATAGCAGAGCAGTGCAAAATACCAAAACATGCCAAAACTAAGCTCCCGGACATTGCAAAAGCAGGGGAAAAAGTCAAGCAGGAAGACACAACATGGAGGGCAAGATATAAAAGACATGGCATGGATGCTTAAAAACAATTAAAAAAAAACGAAAAAAATCCTTCCCAAAGTCAAAGCCATCAAAAGTCATGGCATGTCATCAAGTGCAGGGACATGCACCAAAGATTCCTCTCTTGGTGCCCATTGAAATCGCAAGATTTCGTTTCCCTTTCCGAAAGGAAATTTCATTTCCTTTCAGGAAGGGAAACGGAATCTTGCGAACCCAAAAAGAAAGGCTTACAAACACTCTGGAAAGGAGATGGGATCAAATGAAATCCAAATGAAAAAAAGCCAAAAAAATGTAGAAAATCGGGAGTTTTAGTGTCTTCAAGAAATGGTCTGTGAGGAAATGAGCTGCACTGCAAAGAACCAAAACATGCCAAAACTAAGCTGCCAGACACTGCAAAAGCAGGGGAAAAAGTCAAGGAGGAAGACAAAAGGTGGAGGGGAAGATATGAGGGACATGGTATGGATGCTGAAAAAATCGAAAATAAAAAAAGGAGAAAATCTTTCCCATATGCTATTAGTGCAGGCACATGCAGCAAAGCTTGCCAAAATTGATCCCCGCTGAAGGCCAAAAGAGAAAAGAAGGACTTACAAACAGGATGGAATGGAGATAGCATCAAAGGAATTGCAATTGGAGGAGAAAACAAAAGAAAATTGGGAAATTTGGACGCTGGCTCCATTCCACAGAAGTGCTCCCTGACGGTGCATCACGTGCTATCCTCTCAAGTTCTTTGGGAATCTGATGTCGTTTGCTGCAAAATACACACAGCATATCAATGCCAGCAAAACACCAAATGTTCTTCAGGTACAAATATTTACTGGCTGTGGGAATGATTTCCTGGATGAATACCAAGAATTCGCCAATTCGCAAAGACCTCCTTTTGAAGGGTTAGAAGACCAGTGAAGGAATAGAAGGTACTGTAACAAATGGAGAAGAGTAGTCTGAATAAACAGTTTGCCATGAGAACAGATACTAAATTAAAACTGCAGCATGAGGACACGAAGCTGTTTGCATGACATTTTGGAGTGAGATTTAGAAGTAATTAAGTACTGTTGTTGAATTTCTATCATGTCTTTTCTCATTAAAAAAGGACTCTGAGTTGATTTTTACTGGAATCTTGTTTAAGGTCTTTACCCTCATGAGTTGTTGTACATAATAACATGTGGAACCAGATGGAAGAGTCATTCCTTGATCATTCCAATGTCATTTGCTTCTGAAAAATTTTGTTCAGCACCATCCCACTGTGAATAAGCTCCACATACCCTAAACAAGCACTGATGATGCTTACGAAACACTATCAAATCTTAGTGTATGGAAGAGTGGAGTAGGACAAGGATTCTGAACAGGAAAAAAAATTACTATGAGTGCATATCAGATCTTAAAGTCAAATTCTCTGGACAAGGCAATATATCTTCACTGGCAACCACAAAGCTATATAATGTAATTCTGTCTAAAACCAGTGCTAGGAAATGAAAAACAACAACAAAAAAATCCCTCCCAAATGGTTCAGGAAACTGTTCATCTTTCTGATAGAATATTGTCCCATTTCCTCCTGTGTCTGAGCTCTCTCATCTGTGGCCACTGAATGGTCTGACACAACTTCCTCTGAGTTAGTGTTAGTTAGCCTAAAGCTTTCCAGAGAGATTATCTTCTGATCACAAACACTAGTAATTTTATATATATCTTTGATTTGCTTTTTCTTTATAAGATAGATCTGCTGTCAGGTCAAAGTCCTTTCACTGCACAGCTCAAAGAATGTCATGCTACAAAAATGAAAAAAAAAAAGGTATTTTCACAGGCCACAGAATTATTAATTTTAGATTAGGTTATAAAAGCCACACTATAAGATAATTCATTCTTCTAATGAAGAATATGGAAACATGAAAGTAAAGAGAAAACAGGCAAAATTGCTAATTTAGCACCTTTTATTTTCAAAAGAAGGTTTTGCCATGCAGAAAAAAACATTTAATAAAAGTCACTCATCTCTCTCTCTCTCACCTCTTAAATAAGAACATGTCTGGAAGCTTAATGCCAGGTGTAACTGAATGTGATTAATTTAATCTTTTTATGTTAGCAAGAAAAAGGATGGGGTAATTAGTTCACTATCCTCAGATACTCTGAATGACTCTAGTTTGTGATAAAATGTCAGAATATATCAGTAATATAATTTTTAAAGCAGTATCAAAATTTTCAGACCCACTAGAGGTTACTAAAATGGCCATTTTCTGAGGAAAAACAGTGCAAGAATGAATTTCAGCATAAAATTGGATTTTGTTAACACAGAAATGAGTTTAAGGCAGAGGTGAAAAAAAACATATGCGTAACATGGTGAGTGGGACACAGAGATGCATTATGCATCCATTAGAAGTGTACTGCAGATATGTTATGAACATGAAGACAGACAAACAACAAGCACAAGAGAGACTATCCTGGGCCAACCACTGAAAAGATCTGGAATTAAAAATATGTTAATGTAGTGCTATCATGCTCTTGTTCAGGGAAAGAAATTGGAATATTTCAAGGAAAAGCAACAAGACCACAAGTGCCTTAGAAATAAAAAGTATGCTATGTAAAAATAATTTGACAAAATTCTTTGCCTTTTTATTACTCTTAGTTTAAGTAAACATATACATATATCCAGAAAAATTATTCATGTCCATTATATAGGCATATAGGGAAGAAATTAACAATTTACATAATTTAAAATAGATGATGTGGAAAATTAGCCCACGAAGATTTCCTGTGCTAGCCATTTATCTTAAACTAATGGCAAAGAAGATATAATAGATAGAAAACTGACAGACTGAAAATAATGGAGTGTCCTCCATCATTGTGATACTTCTAAGCTTAGAAAAGCACAGGTTCAGATCAATGGACCTATTTCCCAAGCCAGTTCTGAAATAAAGGATGAGATTTCTTAAAGGGACTAATTTTTATCTTCTAATTCTCTCTCATTAAACAAAATCAACAGTGTGTGCATGGGGGCTGTCAGGGAATCCCATCCCTGGTACATCCCATGCTCCCCAGCATAGGATGCGCCAGGAAATGAACTAAATGCACAAGTCAAGGCATCTGTTCTCCTGTTCTCTGGTGCAGGCTGGGCACCCCAACAAAATACATAATTCCTGATGCTCCATTCTGGCAATCAGTTGCAGAGTGATTGTAGCTTTTCTTTACTTGGCCACCAGAAACGGAGGCCGGAGATCAAGAGCTTCTGCAGTCTAAGTAGAAAAGCCATAAAATATGTAGGAAAAAGCAAATATTTTCAGTCAGTGCTGGGTAATGATAAATGTTGAAAGCAATATTTTCAAAGGATGGGAAAATTAGAGCTGAAATGAAAAAAAGTCTTGTTTTTTTCTTTCCAGGTTTAATACTCTTTTATATGTCAGACTCCCCCCCTCTGCAACACATCTAGTGAATTCTACATCCAAAGATCTCTGCCTTGCTAAGACAGAAAATTGCAGCACCATGACATCTGCATTTCAAACACTAGATTACTTCAAAAAATAATGGAAAATGTACAGCGTTTGATAAATATTGTGGATATAAACAGTCTTTCAATTTTAATCCCAAAGTCTATAATTAAAAATTGCAGGGTTTAGTCAAATGCCTTTGGGTTTTTTCCCTGAAATTGATATTTATGACTATATACCAAAGGGTCAAGATTTTCAACAGAAAAAAATTTGATTAAACTTTTTTCTTCCTACTCTTATTTCTTTTTCCCCTGAGGAAAAAGTGGAAAAGTGAGCACACATGAAAATGTTTGCTCAGCTTCACTCTCAGCAAAGAAATTAAAGCCAAGAGATTTTACAAAATTGCCTAAGATATCATTAGACACTTAGATTAAACCACAAGCCTAAATTCAAAGGGTGGAACACAGAATGGAAGACATAATTTTAACCAGCAGCTGTCAATCCAAGGAAAGGCACAGCAAGCAGAGCAGAGAGTGCATTGTCTGTTTAAGCTTTAAAGACAGTTGGGATTGTTAGACAGACAAATCTTAGTTGTACAATATGTTTGAAATACACAATTTCTCGGTTTCAGCAATAGTACCTACAAGATTAATTGCCCTTCTCAGTTACCAGAAAGAGCAAAGGCCCAGGGAGGAAATGTTTTGTTAGATTGGATAATCTATCTGCAAAGAAATCTGCATGATTGTTTTGTCTTCTGCATTGGAAACAGGGGCACTGCTGATTTACTCATTACTTCATTGATACAATTTCACTGCACTGATGGGTATTTAAGAGATCTCCTGGGTCAGCAGGAACCCCCAGGTACTTTATAAGGAAGAGGGATCATGGAAACCTTGGACTGCTTGACCTGTTACCAATAAACCAGTAAATAATTATAGTCTAAAACAAGCTTTCAGTTCCCTCTCAGCAATTGTTAATCTCAATGGTGGAATCTAGGGAGAATTCATAAGAATTTACTGTGACTAATGCTCAGCACTTTTTCTTAATGCTTCATATTCCTTCTATCTGTTCCTTGGCTAAATCTGATTATCTGTGCAAAAAAAATTCAAGTTCCAGCTCTCTACTTTAATTCCAATTATCATATCTTTATATCATAAAGTGAGACTCCCATTTGTGGCATTGATATTCTTTATAAAAAGCAGTTTCTTAAGACTCTCAGCACCTCTCTAAAGTCTTATTCTGACATTAGTACCAGGGGAAATTATTTGCCTATACGTAAATTGCATATTTTTTACTAGCACGTAAAAAGAAACCAAATCTCCTGAATACTAATTGTGTGATACAATCACAGGTTATTCCTTTTACTGTATTTTCTTCCTCACTACCAATGCAAATTTTGAACTTGCTTTGAAGAACTTACAGAGACCCAAAGCTTCAAGGCTGGACTCAAATGTTCCTCTTACCCACTTAGCTTCACAACAATTTCTCTTTTCTCCTGGCCAGGTATGTTTTGCTTCTGTATCATTTGCCTTCATAATTACGTTACAGAAAGTCAATGTAACAACTTTAAAAGCATTTTTCCTATGGGGAAAACTCACCATTCAGATGGCATTACAATTTATACAGAACTATTATCAATCCCAAACTGAATATGGAACCTCCGACTTTGCTGGTTTTCCAGTATCAGGTTTGAGGACTACTAGATATGGGAATCACAATTACTGTCATAGCAATAAAAGCCATCCATACATCAAAGGAAGTGTTCAGGATCAAGCTGAATGAGTCCTTGAGAAACATGCTCTAAAGAAAAATATACCTGCACATGACAAAGAGGGTTGGACTAGATCTGTAAAGGTCCCTTCCAATAAAAACACTCTGATGGTCACAGCATTTCAAAGCCTATTCCCCTTGGATCCTAAAAACCTCAGGTCTCTTAAACATAAGAACTATTTATCCTCAGAAAAACTTCTGAGGGAAGTGAAAGGGAAAACTCCCATTTCTATTCAGCTTAGCCTATAGTATGCTGGCATATGACAAACTGTCAGCTGAATCAATCCTAGGGATGAGAAGGATCCACATCCATGGGTGCCTTAATATTTTATGCTATGAGCAAGTTTTGCATATTGTCTTAGAGCTCCCAGTTTCCAGTCTCACTTTCATCTCTTCTGATGGCATTGTGGAATGGCATGGAAAATGGGTTGATATTTTCTCCAGGTTTTAAAACTTTTTTTATAAAAACAAATAAAATAATTCTTTTTTAGGCTTCCCTATCAATTATAATTTCTAGTGTTCTTATTTATGATTTCTCAGACCCCAGTCTGATACAAAGAGCACCTACAGAAAGCTTTGAACACTGCTGCCACATTATTTAGACATTTAATGGCATCAGACATCTTAAACAGAAACCATCCAAAGCAATAGTATTTACCTCCCTCTCACATCCCATCACTCTCAATCATTAGACCAAGGTAATCTCATTATCAATCATTAGACCTAGGTAATCTATAATTCAAGGTGAAGCCTCAGGAATTGGAATGGAAAGCAAAGAAAAACAAAACAAAGCAAAAACCCCAAAAAAACCCCACCAAACAAAAACAACCAAAAAAAACCAAAAAACCCAAAACAAACAAGTATACATTTTTCACAGACTGATATTTCACAAAAGAAGACAGAAAACATAGGGGCTTTTTCCCTCACTGAGGGAGTAAAAGCAGAATGTCTTTTCAGTCTTCCCTTCCAGTACCTTAATTCCCACTTTCTTTCACTCTCCAGTTCTTTTTCTGTCTCTGTCTCTTCCCTCACAGCTCACTTGCAGGAAAGGGACATTTACCTAATCCTAAAGAATTAAGGAAAACCAAGAAACTTCACACCTGGCAGACAAGCAGGCAGGGAGCTGTTTCACGGCTTTCCCTATCAAGAAAGAAGTCTTGTGAACAAACTGGAGCTCTCCTGTGGAATTTTGAACAACATTGTGAACAATTCTCATCCAACATTTATGTCAGCAAACTGGAAGTTTCGCAAGTGAAACTATTCATTACTGCCCTATGTTGTATTGTTCTTACCTGCATAATAAAATTAACACCACATACTACTCGAAACCAGTTAATTTTTACTTTTTATTTAAAAAAAGGACCCCTCAGGACACTTATAGGAAATAGTAAGATTCCGTTTGGAATGCTCTGCTAATCTCAGCTGTTGCTAGTTTTGATCAATTTCAATTCAGTTTATTCATTAAAAAAATAAAAAACAACTGGTGATACTTACATACCACATGACCATAGCTGGTAAATGCAGCAGAGAGTTCAAAAGTGAAGAATGGACTTTTATGTGGATAATATGTAATTTATGTGGATAATATGTAAAAAAAAAGTCTCAATAATTTTATCTAAATCCCACACAGAACTTTATGCAAATTTCAAGTAAAAAGGCAAGAAGAATAAAACTGCTATATATGCAGACATACAAAAACCAGTCTGTCAGTCTTCATTTCAGTAAAACTTATGCATTACTAAATTCCTTAAATATCTGTCACATTTTTTCAAAAATCAGTAATTTTAAATTTTCATCCAATCTTTTAGCCCTTTATCTTCTTCCAACCCCTTTATTAGTAGTTGAAGGGAGAAAACAATCCCAGACTTTTCACAGCTACCGATTTGCAGTGAAATTTGCAGTAAAAATTTGCAGTCCTTTGCAACGCAAATCAGGTATTTACTTGTTACAATTATGTCTCTACTCTTTGTGTATCTGGATTCAGAGCAGGTGAATGATCTCAATGATCTGCTACCCAAGGGAAAAAAGCAAGAGTAGAACAACCTTTATCTCCTTTCTTGCAAACTCCTGTGAACCTTGGGCTGAAATCCATCAGGGAAAAGCACTTGCTTTGATCAGCCAACATGGAATCCCAATATTATTCTAAAAAAAGGGTCAGGTAGTGAGGTGTAACTCCCCAGTGCCTAAAACTCTGCACCATATGTCTTTCTAGCATCCTTTAGGGGTTTTAGAGCTGCTGGAGATACATAAGTGCAGTGTTGGCAGGATCAGTCAACAAAGGTAATTACTTGGAAAAAACTTGTGTACAGTAATGCAATAGTCCTTTTGCTCATTTTAGTGACAAAACAAGCTCCAGTATCTCTCCATATTCTAGTAGGTTCTTCCTATATTCATCAAAAAAGCTTTGAAAGCCTGGCTCACCAGGACAGAAATTCTTCATTATTTTTTCATCACAATAATTTTTATTCTGTGTTTTAAACATTTCTCAGCCTAACCATTTCTCTCAAATTTTGACAGCTGTAGGAATACATCTCTTTTTTTCTCCACAGTGTTTTTCTTCAGCTGTTCAAAGACCATCCTCCTGTCCTTTAGCTCTTATCAGCTCTGGATATCTATTCAATATCCAAACCTTGTCTTCTTCCCCAGTAGGTTTCTCCAGATGAAAAAATTTCACTACAATTTCCTTTGGAAATCAGCATTTTCCTTAGCACACTAAAAATTCATACTTTTCCCCACAGACCAGAATCAGAAATTTTCAGGTAATCACAACATTTAAGCATGTGGAAAAACAAAAAAAATCTAGTCATCGCTGTTGACTAACACTGTTGTGTTCACCCTTCCCCAAACCATGAGAACATGAAGTGTAAGATTAAACATATAGACAAAATAACTAAAACTAACTAAAAAACTAAAAAATAACTAAAACTAACCATATTGCTCTACTATAACAAAATATTATTCCTTTGATACAAATCCCAAATTTCCTGATACCAAATTTTAATTAATTTTTTTATTTCTAGTGTCAACTTTTAAAAACACTCAGGGCAGCAACCACATTTTCCATTTCCTGAAGACATCCTGTCAATCCCACTTCTCTTTCAGCTTAGAGGGGCCCCTGTTTAGTTCTTCAGCTGCTTCTGGTAGCAGCACTGGAACAGGCTCATTGTGGCAACTCTGGTTTGTTGTTTATATGATCCCACAGTGATCCCATGGCAGCTGGAGCCCAGCTGAACATCTGCAAGTGTTCTTTACCACTGAGGGAGGCTAAACCTTTTTCTAGCCACTAGGTCCGGCCCAGATTGGGAGAGAGGCAGACTGGGAGAGAGACAAACTGGCTAACAGCTCTTCTGGCTGCAGCTGTGCCTGCCTCAGCAATCCCAGTGCTGGAGGAGACACTGTCAGGATGTGCTTTGGTGTCAGTAGTGATGTTATCATGACTCCTCTCAAGACCAAGCCATTGCCTAAGCACTCATAATTTTTCTAACTTTTCTCTGATTTTTCATGCCTCAAGTGCTTGTCTTGTACAAGAATCACATGGCAAATTCCATAAGCAGCTCTAGGTTTCTAAGGGAAGTTTCTGCTCCTTCAATCTCGAACCCCAGGCTGACTTGGTGACAAGAAGTAATGAGGTGGCATGAAAGTTTTTGTCCCTTTCAGCTGCAATAAATCCTCAGTAATTCTGATTTCTAGGCACTGCATACAGTGGCATGACAACTTCCCTTCACAAAGGCATGTCTTCTCAGGCTGGAAGCTGTGTCCTTAATAAGACACGTTGAGGTGGATGTCATTTCTGTCATAAGGTGAAAAGATTCTTTGTCCAGATAAAGGCAACTGCATCATCTTTGAGGAAGGCTGTGTCTGGGAATCAGAGTCAAACTGAAATCTAGTGCTCTTAAAGACATCTGGGAGTTCCTGGTTTCTGCACCAGCGTGGCTGTCATCATTATCTTCAGCTTTTTAAGCCCTTGGGTCCTTGTGCTAAGCCCCTTTCTCTGTGTCCAGGGTTGGAAGGCAATTAGATCAGTAGTCAGTGGTAAATGAAGCCCAAAGCTCTCTGCTGAAAGATTCAGTCGCTTGAGATCCTTGACACAAGCTGACAGCGGAGAAACTAACAAGCAGAAAAGTAGAGTTCACTGATGCTTTTTCCCTATACTACTAATATGTAGTAAATAACATGTAGAGATATCAGGTTGGTGGTTTTTTCAGCTTCACAAATTTTTGCATGCTAGAGCAGATTTACAAGGCAAGGGTTGGATCCTAACCCAGCAGAGATACACCAGGCTCCAGGTGCAATGTGAGAAGGTCATCAAGGTGCTTCTCCCATGTGTGTGTTGAGACTGACCAGAATCCCAAACTCCTGTCTCTGTTCAGCCATGTAAACTGCTACAGAAGAGACAGAGGATGAGTGGGGGCAGTAGTTTGGGCTAGAGACTTCTTTCACCTGCAGATGATACTGTGCTAGAGGTAGCAGGGCAAGCATTTTGATACTGTTAAAATGCAAATATTCTCTAATATTTTAACTCATTAAATATCTGCCAGAGTGTTTTGAAAGTTGCTGTAGTTATTGAATTTCTACCTTGCAGGCTCAAATATTTCAACTGCCAAGAGAGGCTAGAATTAAGAGCATTGAGAAGGCTGGGAAAGACTTTCATGCTGTGAACAAAATCTCTTCTAGTATAAACTGGAGAATACAGATAGAATTCCCCTCCCAAAAATGTAGAGTATGGATATACAGGCAAAACCTAGGGTTAGGGTTTGTTTCAGGGGAAGGGGTTAGTTGAAGGCAAGACAAGACAGAGGAACAGAGGTTTTTCAAAGCTAGATGTGGGCAGGCCACTAGAATTATCCCAGTAGCAGTAATCTGGGAATGCACATAAGCTCAGTAGCAGCTGGGCACTATGTCTCCAATAAAGCTTAGAATTTGGAGAATCAGAAAGCCAGCAAAAGGGTTTATTAGCCAAAAAGGATAAGACTTAAGCAAGAACCTTTAGAAGCCTCTGAGTTACTTTTTTTACCCTGTCTAAACGAACTAGCAGTAGCCTTAGCCTGCTGTGACAGATTGAACTCTCACTATAGCCCCAGGCTTTTTTCTTGTCAGAACCTCCACTGTTACTTTAAATCTTCCTGTTAACTGAGACTTCCTGTTAACTGAGACTCAGGACTCCTGCCAAACACCTCCATCATTTAAAGTTTCCCATCTGTAAGGTGAGGTCTAGACTAGTGTTAACATTCAGCAGAAGTGAAAGCTAGAGGAGAGAGCTTCTCCATTAGTAGAATTCTGATGCCACAATTCTCTACAGAACAGTACATTGAAGGATTTAGGGGAGATTGCCCTTTCTTAAATATTAGTTTAGTTTAGGATGATGCTTCTGAGAAGACAAGCAGGACCTGTGGTAATAGAAAACTTGAGTGTGGTTTTCAGTTCTCCTCCTAACATCATTATCTCGAGGTAATGTATTGAACATTTGTACACCTCACTCTCAGACAAGGAATTGGGGTGCTGAGAAACACCTAAAGAGACAAGGTAGAGTTCAAGAGGCCCATGAAGGTGATATTTGGGTCCTCCCAACTATACATTGTCCAGGCACTTGTAGACAGTCAGACTAAACCCCTGATCCTATTCCAGGTTCAGGTTAAAAATGAGGTGATTAAAAAAGGGAAATCCCTGGGCAACACTAAGAACATGGTTGAAAAGACTGACAAAACCTAGGAGGAATTCCCAGTCCTGTTTAATCTGAGGGCTAAGGTTCACATTAGGATCAGTTCTCTGTAGGAGACAGCGAGAGCAACATTCAAAAACTGCCTGCTCATGAACCAGGAGCTCCTGTTAATGTCTCTTTCAGTCTGAATACTCAGGTATCATGTCAGGGAGTAGCCTTCCATGGGCCAGTCTCCAACCATTTGGGAATTTTTGTCTACGCACTGACACCTGAGATATTGCTGTCTGACCCTTCTAGCCCCAGAGCACTTCTTCCCTCAAGTTCACCTTCCCAGACTGCAGTTACAAATTCATTTTATTTTAACTACTGCAACTGGCACACCACTGTGTTTTTCAATGTTCTTCATGTCTTTCCTCCTGTTTATTTAGTTACCCTACTTATTCTCAGGCTTTGCAGAGCTCCCTCACACATCTGCTACTTTTCTGACACATCCAAATTCTCTGCCCTTTCCTCAGCTTATTTTCCTAGAGTGTGGTCACTCTCATCATGCAATCTCTGCTCACTTTCATTCACAACCTTTTAGTCCAGAAGACAGATTTTCTATTTAAGAAACTGCTGACATCATTTTTCTCGTCCTAAAAGTGGTTTTATGCTGTGTCAGAACTCTGATTCAAAGCACCATGTCTGCTTACCATTGCTACTAAGAACAACATGCACCAGAAGAGGATTTACTACTGAAAAATATTAAAAATATTTAATTTTCAAAATTGTAATTTTCAACAAAACTTGAGAAACTGTTATTAAGAAATAAAATAAAAGAAATTAAATATCACAAGGTGGTTCAAAAGTCTGATAATGAAGTAAGTTTAGTGAAACAGAATATCTCGGATTTGCCCAAACAATTTTTTCTTATTTTAAAAATCCTCTCAAAGTTTTATAAGGCATTACTATAAGGCATACATATTTATAAGGCATACTATACTCACAAATTTATTTCAGCTCTCAACTAGAAGACCAAAGGCTTTATTTATCCAAGATAAATAAATTCCCCTCCTTGACCTTTGATAAATCTGAAAATCTGAAAAGATAACAAGCTGAGAGTGGAAAAATTATAGAGCTGGAGACTACACTTAGCTATCAGTATTGGAGGCATTGTGATAGGCAACTAAAGTATTTGGGGATCTATGCACAGAAGGAACACAAGCAAAGTCTCTTGAGTATCATAGGCTCCTAGGTTTTGTCCTTCCTCTATATGAAAAGTGACAAGACCAGTGTAGAGCCCCCTTACACCCACAAAAAGTGGAAGGATAAGAAAACAGTGAAGTTTGTGTAACATGCAAAAAACTTGAGGATAAATGCAGTTCCATAAACAAAAAGAAGCAAAAACCCAGGTGCTCCACATAATTTTGGGGGCAAGGAGGAATGAAGTCAACAGTGAATCCCTTTGGGAGAACCTTCAGTGCTGTTCATCTGCAGCTCCAATGATTGCTGTGCCTGTGTACATGGTAGGGTTAGATATTTGCTCTGAGCTTCACAGGTAATTGACGCTCGGTGGGACCCTAGGGATTAATAAATATGGTCCTGTGGTTTGATAGCAGGTGACAGAAATGGCCTAATATCAGCTTACTCCCAATGGTAGGAAATGGGGTCTCCTTCCTCAGATGATGGTTGGGTTGTGTCCACGTTAGACAATTTGGAAAAGTTCAGCAAACCACTCTGCACCACTTAGAGGTGGACTAGGTTAGAGAAGAGCAGTACAAATGAAGAGATGTTAGTGAGGGTTTGGGGTTTGGGGGGGGGTTTGCTTTTTTGTGTGTTCACTCTCTGCTGAGACAGATTTTTTTCTCAAGTGTGCCCTTTTCATAACATTGTCCAGATTATTTAAAATGAACAGGCAATAGACTTCCCATATTTCCCTCAGGAGGCTATTCCACAGTATAATAAATCTGATCTTTCCACTTTTTTCTAGCTGAGCTAATGTTTTCTTTTGCTACTTCAACCCAGTGCTGCTAGCCATGCCCCACTCTGAATAGTTTCTTGGTTGTCTTGTGCTCTGAAAAGAATTACAGTTTTATTGTTCCCTTCTTTCTCAGTTAGCCATGTTAAAAATATTCAACCACTATCATAACTTCCTGTGAATTGTGTTCAATCCTGTCAGATGCTTTCATTTCAGTTCACTGAATTTCCTCCTGAACACTGTTTTTTAAGTCATTCACTGTTTCTAAACCTCTTTTTACCAGAAATGCTGTTAACAGAGTATAACAGAGTATAACAGAGTATAACAGAGTATGTGAGCTGTGGCACAGCCCATGGCCACTGCTTATATAGGCGTCCTCACTCTGCTGCCTGTTTCTGTTTTGTGATAAGGAAAGGCACTGTGGTACATGGAGCCCAATGTACAGTTGCTTAGACAGGATCCTGAATTACTATTCTTTGGATAGGCTGTTATTAACATTTCACTCATTGCAAATACATTTTATTTATCTTTTCTATTTTGTTTCATGCCCTGGAGTCACAAAGAAGCACATTCTTTTCTTTTACCTTGACATGTGCATTTAAATGTCTTCGTTATCTGCCTTTCCTCACAGACACTGGAGCTACACAGATTTTCTTCTGTCCTGCACCTGAAAATGGCTGGCACACTTCTAATGGGGAGAGTTGAGCTGCCCAGGCCTGAAGGTTCACCTCACCAGGAACACAGAGGGTGTGTGACAGACACCAGTCTCTGAGGGTGGCCTAAGCTCTCCTGAAGTGCTGTTCTGTGGGTGGCTGCCCACCATGGACCGTACAGTGCTCTGGGTTTGGGAATAATCTCAGAGATTAACAAACGTTTAAACTTCATGCTCTAAGAGAACTTCTCTACTTTATGCTTGTAATTGCATTCATCAAGCGTTAGGGAAAAAAATGCTTGTTTGCGACTCCAATAAACCCATAGTCTATCAAAGGGGGCTACACCTGGAGAAACAGAAGTGCTGATTCCAAGCCAAAACTTCTTTGCTTCCTAAAAGCATCCAGGCAGAATCCAGTAACAAATCAGCTTGGCACCCAGAGATCTCAGGGCCTTTCAGATTTAGACTGCAGCTGAGCAGAGGAATTGAAGGCCAACATTTTGGCCATAAGCTGTTCCCATTCTCCTCTAAATATGGTACAAAACTGCAGAAATAGTTGTGCTGGGATGGTGCAGGGAGTTCACAGTGAGAAATCTATAGCTGGAGATAGATGGCCTCTACAGGGTTGACAGATGCCATCTAATCCTGATTAGTGTAGACACTGAAAACTGGCAGTTTGTGGATGAAATTTCATGGGTCTTCAGTGCAGGCTCTCTCATTCATCCTTCTTATTTGTGTTATGGCAGCACTTAAGAGGCTCTTGGCATTTTTCATGAGCAAAAAGAGAGATAATTTAGACAGTGATCAAAACCCTGATTCTGAAGGCACTGCAATGTTCTGCAGTCTGGATGCCTTAAAGGCAGAGACAGATCTAGCAGCCAGAGATGCAGCAGCATATCCTACCTCCCTGTACTGCAGGGGAGGGTTGGAAGGCTTCTGCCAGGATCAGTGGAGCTGATTTTAGGGCAATGTAGTAATAGTGGTGTTTTGGTGCAACACGATCACATGTGTAAAGGAGGAAGGAGAGCAGCGTTACTCAATGATAATAAATTTTTAATATAAGAGGCCAACATTTAAATGAGCCTAAATTAAACCTTGGAGATGGTCTATGGAGGTGCAGTGGAGACTGGACATTCAGGCTTGCCCTTCACAATTTGCACTGAAATCTGGTTTTGACTTTTCCCTTTGTGGAAGTGTCCAAGGGGCAGACTGAGTGGGAAATGAAACGGGAGGCATGAAACAGGTCAGGCATCCCCTGACCTCTGCTGCTTCTGGGGACAGGGGTCTCGCTGGTCAGAGGGCATCTGTCAAAACAGGAGAGGCTGTGGAGAGTCTCTGGGACAAAGGCAATGGCATCAGGGGTCACTGTTCAGTGCTATAAAACATGGCACTCTGGAAGACACAGGGAGACCTGCCATGCATTATGTTCTTGTCCTTGCCAGTGTCCTCTGGAAGGAACAGCTTGTCTGAATTGTCCATGGTCTTCTCTGGCAATGCTTGGAATAGCCAGGCACTGTGATGGACCTCCACTCATCTCAAAACTCTCTTGGCATGGAGAGTGGCTCTGGCTGGGGAGGGAAATACCTTGCTGATGGCTGGACAGGGAGGTGGGAGGAGGGACAGGGCAGCAGCCAGGGTCAGGGTTGGGGTCCCCAGGGCTTACACCAACCCACTCCTCACTGCACAGGTAGGGAACAGCTCTTCCTCCAGGCCATGAGTGATTAGGGAAAGGGTAAACGGATTAGGGGAGAGAGGGGACAAAACACCTGTGAGAGCAGGAAAAGCTGTTTGATTGCAAAAATGATGTGAGGGTAAAGCAATTCTGCTGGAGTAGCAATTATACCCTATCTTTAGAGGGAAGTGTTTAGAGGAAGTGGCTGAAACACAGTGGTGTTTTTCATGCATTTGAACCAAGGATAAAAAGACAGAGTTTCCTTATTACCTTCAGTATGCCCTTGTTCCTCACTTCCTTGTATTTACTGTAGGAAATACTTTCAGTATCTCAAACAGTGAGGTTATCTGACTGCAAACACTTATTTAGTCATCTAAGTAACTTGCACCAGGGAAGAAAGTAGGTAGTTTAAGTAATGTTAGTCACTCATTTCTCCAGAGGCTGCATTAAATTTGCTGACAGACTCAGTGCTGTGCACTTTTACATCACTTCCCCCTTTGCTCATGATCCCAAGCACCACTGGGATTCACTGAAATCTGTTCTATTCCCTTTTTGTGCTGTGAAGTTTTAATCTGCTTATAGGAGAGACCTAACCGACATTGATTTTGAGTGGCTTCCACCTTCAGTCTTATCACACAGCCTTTGAAATATTGCCTTTTTTTCCCCAAACCTCTTTACTGCTGGGGCAAAAGGGCATCAGAAGTGCAGTAGCACCCAAGTGGCTCAGCAAGTTTCATCTTCAGCAAAGTGTTGTAGTAAATACAGATGGCTTTAACCTGTTATCTATCTGCTGAACACACAGACGTGGAGTGTAAAATCTCTGCAAGCTGGAGACATCACTCAGAGGAGGGCACACGAATGGCAGCTGTGCACAGTGCATCTCTCCCAGGCAAACAGCTCACCACATGCCTGCAATGACTGCTGCAGCCATGGCCAAAGATTCTGGTGTAAAGCCTCTGGTGAGGGATAAGTGTATCATTGACAGATGCTATTTTGGCAATGTCTCCACTTGTGCCTTAGACTCGGGTTGAAAATTCCTCTCTCTTTTCTTCAAACATGAGTGAAAAGAGCAACCAGATTTTAGGAGATAGCTACTTTATTCTTAGAAATGTCACCCCAGCATGGTGCTGACTGTAACATTAGAAGTTCCTAATGATTGTCAAGATCAGCATGGTTTAATCTGCACTTTTTAATAAGTAGGAAAAAGTTCTGCACAGAGTTCTCTGCAGCAAGACAAGTTGTAATGCCTATTTATTACAAAAGTGTAATGTCAATAGTACACAATATCTAGCAGAAAAAAGGACATGAATCTCTCTGGTCTTACAGACCAATTGAGAACAAAGTATTAATAAAAAAATTAATGATTGAACAGTGCTGTTAAATTTCTGCCTTTTATTTCATAAACAAGCTGCCCTGCTCAGTTTACAGTTCAGGAAGGACATAGCTGTTCCCTGTGCTGACAACCACTTATGCTCTATTTAACACATGGAATTTAAGTGGTGCAGAAAGTACACTTGGCCAGGAATTACTGTCTGAAAGCCTCTGCAAAGAAAAATGCATTTACTGCCAAAAATTAGTTTTCAGTAAGAAATTTCTTGGTATTGTGCAGTGTCATAGACTTTCCTCCTGTTTTGTAATTAGACATCAAAAGAAAGCCTGTCATTTAAATTAAAATATATCACTTGAGATCCTTTGAAACAAGCGGCATGCCGAATACAAGCAATTAGTCATATTTCTGTTTATTTTTATCTCACAAATCTACTGTTGAATGCCATTGTTAAGCATGAAGTCTGGCATTAGAAAGACTCCTGTTAACTTTCACAGGCTCTGGGATAGGCTCCAGAGCTTAGCAGGTTGAGTAGATGAAATAGCACATACATTTGTCCACAGCTAGATTGGACAGGTTATGTTTCTTTTGCTTTATATGTGATGACTAGGTAAAAATGAATGGCCTTTACTATGTGGGAGGTCTGACCAGATATCTTAATTGTGCCTCTCAAACTTGTGCTCAGTGCATTTACAGCTTAGTAAATGGGATGGAGAATGGTTACACACATGGGATGGAGAATGGGGATCCTTGTCTGGAAGAGATGCTAATGAAAGCTAGAGGCACAGAAAACACAGTTCTCTGCTGTTTTCTTCCCCAGCTTTGCAATAGGAAATCCTGAATCAGGGAGGCGTAATGACTGGCTGGGTAATTTATATAGCCCGAGGCATACTTGCTTGTGTAAGAGAGAGTTTGCACAAAACAAATGTCACTTCAGATTGAGCAATAACAGACTGTTTCAGGAAGGAGAGACACAGCTCTAGGAGTGACAGGTGTGAGGATAAATCCACATGCATGTTGGCAGAGGCCAGAGGTCTCAGTGCCTGCCTGTCCATGTTTCCTACTCTTGAGGAAAAAATAAACTCGAGTCAGTGGTAAAGGCAGAGGTGTCAATTCAGGACCTTTGTAGCCTAACCACTGCTATTTCAGGGTTAATTTGCTTAACTTTTGTTAGTACAAAATCAACAATGGTTGACAGCACAATAAACTAATAAAGCCTCTGATTGGCCTTATCATAATGCAGAGCACTAGGGCTCAGGAGCTCAGTCCCTGGGTAGGGACCGGGTGCCCGAAGCTAGCTCGCTCATGCCGAGGCCACGGGGCTGCCATCTAGCAAGCATGGTGATTATCAGCTCTATAGTGATTGAAAGCTCTTAGGGTTTCAGCTCTGCTTGCTAGGTAGTGGTGCCCCGGGCTTGAGGCTGCAGCAGACTGAGAAAGAGGAGAAGGAGAAGGCGCAGGCTGTTCCACGGAGATGGCTGTGTTTGGGGAGGTCCGTGAAGGGTCTCTGCTCTTCTTCTTTCTCTCCTAATGGGGTACAGTATGCTTCTTTTATAGGGTTGGAAAGGATCCAAGCTTGACCAATGGTAAGGGGTTAACATGACATTGCCTTATAGGGTTACAGAGATAGGCTAAGGGCAGAGGACAGGGAAACAGGAATTTTCTTTAGCTGTTTCAGCATTCCTATTGTTCATATTCTCCATGGTGCTTTTCCCAAACTTATGGGGTTTACTACAATAAACCAGAAAAAGGGACAATGCTTAAGCAGTAATCAGGGGTGTGGGAACTGGATGCAAATACTGTAAAAAGCAACAAGAGAAGTCCTAAGTGTTTTTATCCAGACTGTTTTCCTTTCAAAAAGATTATCTGACAAAGATGCAGCTTAAAGTATAATAACCTACTTTGGTGTAATTGAATATACCAGTTAAAAGAATCCCAGCTGCACTACTGAAACGCTTCAGACACCATTTCTTTCTGTTATTAGTATTTGGCATTGAATTGATGTGAATCGCTCACACAATTCAGCCCTGTATGCTTGATGTGATAAAACAAAGAAAACTATAGAATAGTCTGTTTGTTACTGACACTCCTACTCAAAGATGATAACAGAGGCTCTTTTCTAATACTTTGCCTTTCTTTCACCTTGTCACCAAACCAAGATCAACAGAACAAAGTAAAAATAAAGGTAGTAAAAGGAAAATTTCCGTTATACTTGATTTTTATCTAGTAAGATGATCTTAAACCCTCATGAAAAAAATAAAACAGTACAAATATCACTGTGTTTGCTCAGTCACTCACAATTGCAGAAAGTGGGTCCTAAACACCCTTTGATATTTCTTGATGTATTACAGTAGCAGTGAGAGACCAAAGCCCTGGTTTTGCCTAGCCCTGAAAAAAAAACCAAAAAAATACCAGGGCAAAGTCCATTTCTGCTAAATTTGTTTCTAATACAAACCCCATTCATGAGGCAACAGATGAATGCAGCAGCAAGCTGCAAGGTATCAAAACAACTTTGTGGTATTTTCGGGGTCCCCTGTGTCAGGAAGGAAATTACAAATCTGACTCCATGTTCTTAAAAGGCTAATTTATTATTTTATGATATTTTATTGTATTAAAGAATGCTATACTAAAAGTATATTAAAGAATAGAGAAAGGATACTTACAGAAGGCTTAACAAGACACTAATAAAAAACTTGTGCCTCTCCAGAGCCTCAACACAGCTGGACTGTGATTGGTCATTAAATCAAAACAATTCACCTGAAATCAATCAAACAATGACTAGTTGGTAAACAATGTCCAAACCACATTCCAAAGCAGCAAAACACAGGAGAAGTGGATCAGATAATTATTGTTTTCATTTTTCTCTGAGGCTTCTCAGCTTACCAGGAGAAGAAATCCTGGCAAAGGGTTATTTCAGAAAATATGATCGTGACACAACTTTTCTGTAGAAATCACAATCCCTTTTAAGACAACATCCATGCTCCTTACAGCCATATTGACTGACCAGTTCCCAACTGGATTCTCCAGAATGTTTGCTCATTTAGGGAATTCTCCTTTTACCAGCACCTCAAAAATGAAGAATCTCAAAAGTTCACTCATTATCCTTTTTCTTAGACACACACTTCTGCTCAAAAAAAAAAAAAAAAACCAAACCCTAATACAACAAGTTCCCTTGTGTCTGTACACCACAGAGCAATGTAAGTTGTCTATATAAACACCTGAGTCAGGTTCTCTTGGAGTGTTTTTAGATGTAGAATGAATCAGTTAATTCTATGAATGTGCTTTAAAATAAAATATTACTCCAGCCAGTTTCTTACCAATCTCACAGTAGAAATCCTTGGAAGGCAAAGGCTGCATGCAATGCTTTGCACTGAGATGGATACTTTGCATTGAGCTGTACGCAGCACATGCTCAGATAACCCAGGTAATTGCAAACCAGGCCACTCTGCTATGCTGCCCTGCCTTTGGCTATATATAACCAGTGCTTGCAATCTCTGGGTGTCTTATCAGCTGCATTTTCCCCACAGAACCTGTATTTGAAAGTTGTGACTTTTCCGGGCATGAAATCTGGATGAAGCTGCTGTTTCTGAAACACCAAGATCTTTCTTGTGCTTGATGCATGAGCCACTTGGGTAAGTGTAAGGGGAATTGCTTTAAATCATGTCTTTGGCATGGAGCTGTTGTAGGAGAACTTCTTTTACCCCTTCTGTCGCCCCATGTGGCTGCAATAACATATTGGCACCTCAGGCACCTAATGCTGATTTTTGTGGTGTAAAACCCAGAAGAAGGCTGCCAAGAGCAAGGGATATGTTGATGGCAATGGACAATGAGAGTATAATGAATCCTTAACAGCAGGGAAAAGCAGTGCTTGAAGGTGCTGCTGTGCCATGACTACCCACCCTGTACCTTGTACTCAGAGGTGGGAGGTACTGCTGGTGTTACTCCATGTCCTGCCTCTTTCTTCATGTCCAGCTCTCAGACAGGCTGCCATTTTTTCCCTTGGTAGCTTAAGCTCTGTAGAGCCAGGATATGTTCTCTTCTGTGATGAGTTCCTGTCGTAGTTCGACATGGGAGGTTTCAGTTCCTTGTCCTCAGTGCCTTAGGCACTGTTGTAGTAAAGGCAGTTTTCTATGCAGCAATACAAGAAAGGGCAGGGGCAATTGCAGCAGCTCTTTACTGAAGGAGATGAGATGATGATTAGCAGAGACAGTCACTCCATGAACACATGCAAGACACCAAAGGACTGATGCCTCTCTCCCATCTGGCTGAACTTCTCTAGAAACATGCATACGTATATCTCATGCTAATTTTACTATGAGTAGAAAGAAGAGGGTCAAAACCCAATAATTATACAAGTACACTTTGAGATTTGACTTGTGCTTATGCCTTCAAATGCCTATTTAACCCTGGGCTCAGCTTACCACTGCTTACCAGCCTGCAGTTTGGGTGCCCATTTGCTGCCAGGGTGCCTCTGCAAGAGCTTTTAAATTATGCTCCCTGCACAAAGAAAAATCAAAAGGCACAGCACAGTAGCCCAAAAACTGAGGTCTTTTGTTGTTTCAGAGGGAGTGGAAGTTGAAATGATTTACAAGAGGTGACTCAATGGGATTTTCAGAGCTGGTCTGCGTGGATGGGTGCAAACAAGCCCAAGTTCCTTTGCTTTGACTAAACTTGGTTCAGAAACTCTGGAGCTGTGCTACTGCTGTGCTCAAGTTGACTAGCCTTGTTGAGAAGCTAATAGAGTTGTGTGGCTTTCAAACCAAAGCTGGCTCCTGGCCAAGCCGCCTGGAGCAGAGGCAGAGTGAGCTCATGTCTGCCTGCACCCACCCATGGAGCTGGGGCACAGAGGTTATGTGTAAGGTAACTGCAAGGAAACTGCTCTTACATACTCCAGCTCTCAGTGAGCACCACACTTATAAACCAGGGCTTTGGGTTTGCCTTGACCAGAAAGAACAACTGATGCCAAGGATGTTCCAGGGAACATGAGCTGAGGGCAGTGGAGAAAAAGAGGACACTTGAATTTCTGAATCACTTTGAAAACCTTGGGTGAACTCCTTTGTAATAACAGCTTATTGTGTGACAGTGCTACCTCAGCAGCACTGTTGAAGCTTTAAGTGTTCTGAATTTTTCCAAAATTAACTCTAAATTAATTTACAAGTTTCAAATTTCTAGTATCTTCTGCTTTTGTTTAGCTTACACCAATCTAAAGGGTTCTACCTGAAGTTTCAAACATTTCAAAATCTATCACTTAAAACTTTGTAAAATCAATCTGCTTAGGCAGTGTCTGTTTTTGTATGCTCAGGCAGCAATTGCAGCTTGCCATTGTTCTAACATCTCAAAAAAGGAATCCAAAAGAATAATTGCTTTCTGTATTATGTGTATTATAACAAAGGAGCCAAAGAAAAAATTGGCATCTGTTTCCTGGCATTTTTTCCATTACTTAGCTATAATCTTTTTGAAATAATGAAGTTCCTCTCAAAATACTAAAGTATGATTAGGTTGTGAAATCTGAATCCAATAAAAGAAGATCCTGTGCTTGAAGGATGCATTCTGTCATGAAACCATGAATAAAATTTCCAAAAAAAAAGTGTTTAAAAGTGGTATCAATTTACTGACAGATTTTCATGTCATTAGATTGAGTACAATAGCTTTTTATAATTGTAAAATCTTCTTAAAACCTCCCTTAAGTGGCAAAATGAAGTTGATTTCAAAACAGAAAATCAGTAAGGCCATAACTTCATAATTAATTTTTCATTAAAGTTCCCGAGCATTAACAAATCATTGCCTCAGTTTGGACACAGGTACCTAAAAAATTGTCCTCTTATCAGTAGGGTCACACTACTCCTGTGGAGAGTGACACAAAAATGTAAAGTTGGCTTAGGGGTGTGGAGCTGCCACCTGCATGAAAGATCTCAAACTCAGAGCAAACTGAAAGGTGCCGATTCCTGGTTTTCAAGGATTTCTGAGATGCTCTGTCCCAGATTATGAGTCAATGAATTTTTATTGCAAAGCCTTTCCTAGATCTTCCTTGGTTTTGGATAGCTTTTCACCCTGTCTGTCAGAGATTCTTCTCCTGGTTGTTCCAATTTTAATATTCTTTTCTGAACCTTGCTGAATATTTGGACACACAATGAAGCCTTGAAGTAGCAAGTATCTGTAGTAAGTGTTTTCTTAAGAGTCTGGCCTATTTGTATTTTTATTTTAAAAGTCCTTTCAGCCTTGATTTGCACAAAAAGGAATGGTTCTGCACCATTAATTTTTTGTTACCACTATACTGTCCGTTATATGTCTCTTAAAAGTAAAGGCTTTTATACTTAAACTCAGATCTTCACCAGGCTATATTAATTTCTTCCCCTCAAAAAAACTCCCAAGTTTTTTTTGAGATGCTGAACAGAACAGGATGTTCACAGTGAGTGCTTATATTCTCAAAATAGTAACATTTTCAGCATTGTATTATGGCAACACAGTATTTTATTAATTTACCAGATTGCAATTGAGGACTCATCAGTCCTATTCCTGTTCCTACGAGCACAGAAATAGGTTTCCAATCTCTCCATCCTCCCATGTTAACTAGATTTCATCAGAGGTAGCTGTGATTCCACCATAAAGTTAGTATTAAAATGAATATTTTATTCATATATGTGTAAAGAATGTGACTTGGTAGAGGAATAGTTCTTCACCAAGGGATTCCAATGACTTTTTGAAGTCAATGTCATGACTTTCAAAGGCTGGACTTGCCTGTTTGTGAGGTTTGTCTGAACAATGGTTAGTGAATGTATACAAACATACATCAATATGAATCAATATCAATGCATCCTTCAGGTAGTGATGATGAGCATTATAGGTCATAACAAGCACCTTAAATTTGAGATCAGATATAGGGATTCACAGTAATAATAGCAGGTCCCCATTGTCTTTTGCTGGGTTAAGCCAGGATTTGGTCCTGGATGTTGGAACAGGGCAAGAGGTTGCCAGATCAGCAACCTTTAAGAAGATCTGTTGTTAACTACAGAGGACAGTTGGACTTGCCTAAAAATGCATGTCTCACTTGCAGAGCACTCCTGGTTACACACAGGAGAACTGAATGTATTCCACATCCATGGATAACCCCATTAGCATGGAAGAAGAGTGAACAGGAACAGCTACAGATTAAACAGCTCCTGGGTCCATTATTTCCTAAAGTCTCATCAGTGAGAGGGAGAGCATCCACTCAATATGACTGAGGAAACCCATGCTTTTGTGGTTGCCATTGTAGTTGAGCTCCCTGCAGGCACCATGAACAACTAAGATCTGAGGGCTGACAAGGCTGACTTCAGACCAGCCTTTGAAGATTAAGGTTAGGCAGTGGCTGCTTTGCATGGAAGACAAACAGTGGAGAGTGCCTCTGGAAGTGTGCCACTTATGCTAGGACATCTGCTCTGTGCCCAGGCACTCCTGGGAAGCTACCAGGGAGTCCCCCTCAGAGACTGGAACCTCCAGAAACCAGCAGAAACACAGGCAGATGGCACAGCACTTCACAGAATCATTTAGGTTGGAAAAGACGTCTTAAATCATTGAGTTCAACTGTTAACTCAGCATTGCCACGTTCATTATGTCCCTCAGTGCCACATCTACGCTCTCTTTAAATACCTCCAGGAATGGTGACTCAACCACTTCCCTGTACAGCTCTGAACAGTACTGTTCCAGTGCTTGACAACCCTTCCAATGAAGAAACATTTCCTAATATCCAAGCTCAACCTCCTCTGAAGCTACATGGGGCCATTTCCTCTTGTCCAGTTTGCTCAGGTCTGCTCAAGTGTGCTGCTTGGGTATTGAGGGCTCACTCTCTCATCAAGCTGCTGGACTATGTTGGACCCTGACAGAGGTATGAAGACCTCTCTGTCTTCATGGATTTTATTGCCCAGACACCTCTTTACTTGTTCTGATGCCTCTTGCATTTATTGTGCAGACCCCTGGCCAGCCTAACCATGAATTAAACATCTGCCTGCAGCCTTCAGAGTGGCTCTGTTGCTGGCCTGAGTATCTCCCAGACAATCTGGCAGAAACTTCATACTCTGCCATACTCTTCTGCCATTCTGAATGTATTTGAGAGGACCAAGAAAAGATGATCAACAACCTCATTTTACCAAATGAGATAAGTTGGTCTAATTTAAGATTTCTAGACTACCTCTAGAAAGTTTTCCTTGTATTGTCTGTTTTAGCTGTAGAGAAGATGTGACTGTGCTGCCATAGTTGTTAGCATTGCACTTGGGAAACAGAAGACTCTCATTTAGCTATGGGATAATATCATCTAGGAGCCTGAAAAAAGGGCATTTAAATGCTGAAAACATTTCTAGACAGACATCTACACATGTCAGGCCTTTTCTTCTTACTTTCAATCATAATTCACCCATTAGTTGAACAGGATGAGTCAAATTAATGTGCATTTGGGCTGGTGAATTTAAAAGGTATATGGTTACCGGGGGGCTGGCTGACAGGATGTACTCAAGGATTTTGTGAGTAACTTTATTTTCTTCCATGCTGCTGAAGAAAATGTTGAAACTGCACTTTTGAACAGCAAAGAGCTACATGAAAAATTACACATCCCCAAGATGATTGAATCAACTTAATTTGTAACTGTCACCTGTCCAACCAATTATCAATGTTACACGGTAACACTTACAGAAAGGCTGGTAGGACTGAAGTGGGCAGAAATGTCAAAATAGAATAGGCAACAGCCAATCTCTAGCCTCAGAAAAATTGAATTTTGTGCCTAAGTTCTTGTTGAAAAAACCATGTGACATGACTGGTGACAAAGTGGGGAGCTACCACATTACTTGTCATATGATTAAGCGCCTGATCTTCCAAAGATTTTTTCAGTAGGAAATCTGGAATTAAAAATGCTGAAATGAAGGATGCATGATAGCAACCACCGGAGAGCTACAGAATATATAAGACCATCTTAGTCCTAAGTTCCCATACATGACTTTATGAGAGTAGTGAAAAGTGACAGTGGACAAGGAGTGGGCAGCAGGGGAAGACACTTGATCTTGAAAGGAATGAGCAGAGCAGTTCAGCAGACACTGAATTCATTAAATGGCCTATTACAGAGTCCAAAAAAACCCCCCAAAAACAGAAGAACAAAACAAAATAATATTCAAGTAAAGTCTCAAACTAAACAGAGCCAAAGATGTCAGAAATTGAAATCTTATCCTGAACATACACTTCTCTGAGGGCATATAGTTTGGAAGACTCAGACAATGCTGACTAAAATTATTGTTATTTGTGTAAAGTAATATTGAATATATTTACATTACAGATGACTGCTATTGTTACAGAATGCACATAATCATGTTAAATTCAATAACATCCGGTACTACACTCTTGTATAAGAGAGGATTTTAATTTATTTAGGAGGGTGAATCCATCAAATTTCAATGTTTCTTTGCCACTATTATGTAGATTTACAGGCATGAGACAAAGGAATAAAGCACATCTCCTTTCAGAAGATGGGTACTTCAGCTCAAAGCATCTTCTTCCTGAGTGGATTCAACAAGTCCACAAAGTAATGAAGCGTTTGTGTTCAAAGTCTCTTCTCTTAGGAATACCTTGTCTCTAAGGATACTCGATGGCATTTGAAATAAGTCTTATTTCAATGAGCTAAATTTCCACAAACTGACCTGGCAGAAAGAGATCATAATGGGTTTGCATATGAAATGGTCAGAAAATGTCACCAGGAGACAAAACTAGAATACTACCTGTAGGCTCCTGCATACTGAGGCATCAGAAAAACTCTATTACAGTGTAAAATATCTATGAATTATATGCAGTACCCCTTTCCAGAAGGTGTGCTTAGGGCAAATGAAAGCAATTAGAAGATATAGGAAAAGATAGATTATATGTCTGTCTGGCCAAGATGATCACATTTTTCTACACACAGGATATAATAAGACACAGCAAGTTAAAATTTTGTGGCATCTCCAGCCACTGATTAAACTCTCATCTGAAGGGTGTTGGATAAGCAGTAAATGGCGCATTTTCAACTCTGGGAGAATCAATTAAAAAAGAAGAGTGGGTGAAGGAACAGTTGCAGAAGTGAGCTGAGGTGGGCTTACTAGAGCTAAAGAAAGAATGGCTCATTTATAATGCATGAAGCCCCTTGGCTTTCATTAAAGGATAAGTATGCTGTCTTAGATACTGCCTTACCCCAGCATCTTTATGTCCTTGGTTCTGGAAAATGTCCAGATGAAGGCCATAAGGATATGTAAGAGTAAAGCAGAATGTGATAATGGCTTTGAGGTTATAGCTTGCTCAGCCTATGCGACATGTAAAGGGAATCCAGCTGGGATATACAAGCACTCATGAGAGAAGTGAGAACTAAATTGTCATGAAAGTTACATCAGGTGTCTTCACCGCAAAGCCCATGGTGGGTGTGTGTGTGCAGTCAGCAGTGAAGGTCACTAAGGGTGGAAGAATCTGCTCTGACAGGAAAACAGTACCAGGAGCAGAGATGGTCTTCAGACAGTCTCTCTGCTAAGGGCTGTGCAGCAGGGATGTGTGTTGAAAAGCAACTTTTGGCTGCTACGTGTCCCTGGAGAAGTGCTTTGAGGTGAAAAACTTGGGGAACATCTGTCTAGCCAGTCAGCTTTGCTGCCTGACTGGTTGTTGCAAGATAGAAGGTAGGGAAAAGTGGGGGGAGTTAAGCTGAACTAGAGACAAAGACACTAGGTGTACCTGACAGGCAGTTACAGACAAAGCCTGCAGTTAAAGTAGAAGATGTTCAACAGGTTAGTCACACTCATTTTTCGGTTGTGCATGAACATGGCACTGAATGCATAGAATTGGGTGGGAATTTCCACGCATCCATGCACACATGACCAAAGGCAACTATGAAGGACAGGAGTTAAAATCTCATACTAAAACTAATGTGACTAGAAACGTAACCACCTATGGATGCAGAGGATGTTGTAAAAGAAGTTGTTAAGCTTCTTTTAAAAAGCAAGCATTAAAAGCAATTGCTAAACTGTAGGCCTGAAGAGCAATGAATTTGAAATTGAAATTTGTGGGGTAGTTGGAGCAGTAACAGAGTGATGAGTCTTCAGTGGGTGGCATGCTATTTTAAATAGCTCTTATAAAACCACCTAGATGGAAATTAGATGATTACAGTAATAGTGCTGGTTTATGCCAAAGGAAAACCTTCCTTCCAACTATAAAGATTCATAAAATGTCAGCAAATTAGTGAGTAAAGAAGCACTTGCATATATAATTATTCAGATTTTTCTTAAAGTCCCTCAGTGGGGCTTCTAAAGAAAACCAGGCACCTAGAGGGTGAAAGGTAATGTTCTGCTGTGCTTTAGAAGTGGGCTAGGAGACAGCAAAATTCAAAGGATTAGGAGCGAGCTTTCATCTAGAAATGAGATGAATAGTGAAGTGTTTACAATGCATCTGCCATAAATGAGTCTGTTTATTAATAATCTCACTGCAGGGCATAGTAGCAAAATTTCCAGATGATGCTAAGTGATTTAGATCAGTCAGGGATTAAGATATGCAGACATGACAAAATGAAGACAACAGGAAATGTATGTGAGTTTGATTCTTATTTTTTGTGGTGTTTTTTTTTTTGGTTGGTTGGTTGGTTGGTTGGTTGGTTTAAGGGTTTTTTTGTTTTATTTTGGTTTTTTGGGGTTTTTTGGGGTGGTTTTTTTTTTTTGTTTCTTTGTTTGGGTTTTGGAGGGGGTTTTTTTGTTGTTTTGTTTTTGGTTTGGTTTTTTTTATCCAAATCAAAGTCATAAGCATTGAAAGAAACAGTGAAGTTCCTTGCAGCACTGGACTGTACTCTAAATTAAGTGATAACAGTTTCAGAGCATGACTTGCAAGTTATTACAGATGGTCCAGAAGAAACCTCTACTTAATACCAATGAAAGCAAAAGGGTTTTGATTAAAAAAGGGGCAACAAGAACAGGGCAGAATTCTATGACTCTCATATCTCAGTCCTTATCACCCCCTCATTCTTAATAATGTTTGCAGTTGTAGTCTGCCAGTCCTCATTAAAGTGAAGCCAGTGAAGGAAATCAGTTCCATGTAAAGAGCAGCAGATATGATCTCCAACAAGAAAATATTCCCAGAGAAAAAGAAAGATCAACGAGGACATTAATAAGAAGGAACAGAAGCTGAGATGCTAATGAGAAATAAAGGAATGCTCATTAGTTTGAAATAAAACAGCTTTACTACAAGAAAAAGAAGAAACTGGTGAACGCTAACAGTTTTGAGATAGAAAAATAGCTATTATGCCCAGTATGTAATGAACTTGCAAAATTTTCTGCAGAAAATATTAAAGCAGGTAAATCAGGCAAATAAATCAGCCTAGGGTTAGGGATGATCCCAAGGAAAAAGCAGTGCAGGCAGCCATGTTGTGGCACTTTTGCACTCCCCTTGGGATGCCTTTTGCATCTGCAGTGTGCCTGGAGCTCAGGGCTTTTGGGGTGAAAAAACCCTAACCCTAGGCAAAAGCCTGACCCTAACCCTAGGCAGGTAAATCAGCCAAGGGTTAGGGATGGTTCCAAGGAAAAAGCTGTGGAGGCAGCCATGTCGTGGCAGTTTTGCACTCCCCTTGGGATGCCTTTTGCGGCTGCAGGGTGCCTGGAGCTCAGGGCTTTCTGGTTTAAAAAACCCTAACCCTAGGCATAAGCCTAACCCTAACCCTAGGCAGGTAAATCAGCCTAGGGTTAGGGGTGGTCCCAAAGAAAAAGCAGTGGAGGCAGCCATGTTATGGCACTTTTGCGCTTCTCCTGGGATGCCTTTTGCGGCAGCAGGGTGCCTGGAGCTCAGGGCTTTCTGGTTTAAAAAACCCTAAACCTAGGAATAACCCTAAAATTAACCCTTGGCAGGTAAATCAGCCTAGGGTTAGGGATGGTCCCAATGAAAAAGCTGTGGAGGCAGCCATGTTGTGGCACTTGTGCACTCCCCTTGGGATGGCTTTTGCCTTTGCAGTGTGCCGGGAGCTCAGGGTTTTCTGGTTTATAAAACACTAACCCTAGGCAAAACGCTAACCCTTACACTAGGCAGGTAAATCAGCCTAGGTTTAGGGATGGTCCCAAGGAAAATTCAGTGCAGGCAGCAATTTTGTGGCACTTTTGCGCTTCTCCTGGGATGCCTTTTTCGGAAGCAGGGTGCCTGGAGCTCAGGGCTTTCTGGTTTAAAAAACCCTAACCCTAGGCAAAAGCCTAAGCCTAACCCTAGGCAGGTAAATCAGCCTAGGGTTAGGGATTGTCCCAAAGAAAAAGCAGTGGAGGCAGCCATGTTGTGGCAGATTTGCGTTTCCCTTGGGATGCCTTTTGCGGCAGCAGGGTGCCTGGAGCTCAGGGCTTTGTTTTTCCCAAAACCCTAACCCTAGGCCCATGAGTAACCTTTGCCCTAGGCAGTCAAAGCAGCCTAGCGTTAGGGATGCTTCCAATGAAAATGCTGTGCAGGGAGCCATGTCGTGGCAGTTTTGCGTTTCCCTTGGGATACCTTTTGCTTCTGCAGTGTGCCTGGAGCTCAGGGCTTTCTGGTTTAAAAAACCCTAACCCTAGGCATAAGCCTAACCCTAACCCTAGGCAGGTAAATCAGCCTAGGGTTAGGGATGGTTCCAAGGAAAAAGCTGTGGAGGCAGCCATGTTGTGGCACTTTTGCACTTCTCCTGGGATGCCTTTTGCGGCAGCAGGGTGCCTGGAGCTCAAGGCTTTCTGGTTTAAAAAACCCTAACTCTAGGCATAACCCTAACCTTAACCTTAGGCAGGTAAATCAGCCAAGGGTTAGGGATGGTTCCAATGAAAAAGCTGTGGAGGCAGCCATGTTGTGGCACTTTTGCATTCCCCTTGGGATGCCTTTTGCGGCAGCAGTGTGCCTCAAGCTCAGGGCTTTCTGGTTTATAAACCCGAACCCTAGGCATGACCCTAACCCTAACCCTAGGCAGGTAAAGCAGCCTAGGGTTAGGGATGGTTCCAATGAAAAAGCTGTGGAGGCAGCCATGTTGTGGCACTTTTGCACTCCCCTTGGGATGCCTTTTGCGGCAGCAGTGTGCCTGGAGCTCAGGGCTTTCTGGTTTAAAAAACCCTAACCCTAGGCATGACCCTAACCCTAACCCTAGGCAGGTAAATCATCCTAGGGTTAGGGTTAGGGTTAGGATCATGCTGTCTAAATTTTCCACTGGATACTTCACCAAATGCTTTGTTTTGCACAAAGGTTGCTCTGAAGCTCCTTAACTGGCACAATCTGCCCGGAGGTGCACCTGGACCTGGGCAAGCTGTGTCACAGGCCATGTCCTCAAGGCCATAGGAGAAGAATGTGAGATGTTTCCCTTCACAAGCCCTCATGCTCCTGGGCTGCCTTGCACACTCCAGAGACAAGTAAGCTTTCCTCTCAGGGAGCAAGGTAAGAATACTGAGTGCCTTCCTAGTGCAGTTTTGATCTATCTGCTGAGCAGCCATCAGATTCCAGCTTTATGCTTATTCATAAGCAGGCTTTTAAAAACAAAAGGTTTTTCTGTAGATGACTACTTCTGAATTTTAAAAAGTCTGCAAGGACCTTTGAAGCTACCAAATGGTGCAGGGTAATATCATCATGCAGTAATACCCACCTGCAGACTCATTATGTTTTTCGAATCTGCTTATTCCTCACTACACTTATTGAGATACTAGAGAGCCAGCCAGGTTTAGATGTCACTGACAGAGCCATCACTAGGGAATGTGTTGGGATGAGGAGGAGCAGGATTCATGTCCCAGACTTCAATAAGGTTTTAAGGTTTTAATGACCATTGTAGGAAGTAGGTTCATATTCTCAGCTGTGATAAATTAGGACAGTTCTGCATATTTCCAAAATAGGAAATATGCAGAAAATTTATACCTCCCTGGTTTTGTACTAGCTAGAGGTGTAATGCAGGGCTGTAATCCAATAATAACAGCATGAATTTTGCTGTTGAGGTCAATGGGATCCCACCATCACAACTCTAAAGCAGCAAAACAGTACATGATTCATTTCAGTGTACTGCTCTCTTCCTCCTAAGGATACTTTTTTTCCTTTGGTGTTGTATTTGAAGAGTTTATAGAAACCCACAGGCAGCAGAAAAAATTTAAATTTGGAGTTTAGTTTATTTTGACCTCATCATGGTGACAGGAAAGTCACGGTGGGAAATATCAGTGGGAAATATCAGCATTTTGCAACCCAAATGAATAAATTGATTTTCTAACTTAAAAGGACCAGGCACAAAGGGTCTTGCTCTTCTGCAGCACTTCCAGGGAAAACTCCCGATTGGACTACCATCACAGAGAATTAGAGTTTTTTCCTAAAATTTCAGAGATTATAATTTCCTAAATTTTCAGAGATTATAATTTCCTTTTTTGTTAGAAACTGGCTAGCACTGAGGCTCTGGAGAGAATTAAACCGAATTTAGCTGATCAATACACAAAGCTTAGGCAACCATGTTTTCTTCTGGGTGGGGGAAATTCTTCGATCCATCATTGTTCAGCTTCATTCTTCAGTGAATTAACATCTCAAATGACTATTCAGGTCACATAGGTTCAAGTCGCTAAGACAGAAGCATCTTGGCCTCCTGAGGACGACTATCAGGCAGCAGGGAAGGTAAATAAAGGGGTTTGTTTAATGTTTAAAAGAGCGTACTAATGGACAATTAGCCAGGAGAATTGAGAGTAGTTTTTAAATCCACAAAAAAGCAAAGCTTCAAACACTGGGCCAACTCTGGGCTGTGTTTTGGGCTAACACCGCAGTACACATCAGAGAACCGCGGCGCTGATGGTGGCGGGAACCTATGATTGTCACAGCTTCTGCCGGGAAGTGGTGACAAAAACTCGCAGGTGTCTCGAAGAGAGTAGTGGATAAGCGAAGTAAGTTTGCAGGGCAAGGAAATATCTATGCTAAAGTATTTGCCCCAGGCTTCCGACTTTGACTGACTGACTTCTCTACCCTATCAGGGCTGCGATGCCATTGCTTATAACACAGATGATGTGAGAAGAAGCACCGACTCATCTGGTTCAATGAAATCAACACAGCCATGCCGTATTTCAAGTCCTTTTAAATTCTTCAGAGTGAGCAGATCATATTTTAAAGAACATTGGCTCGCAGGTATTTCTTATTTAGAATGGGCTGAAAACCCATGTTTTCATGTAAGCATGTTGCTTACAGCATCGCTGCTGTGAATGAGCACATTGAAAAGAAGAAAGTGAAATTTTAGAGAAACAGCTTATTTTTGAGGTGTTTCAGTAAAATTCTGCATCTGAAAATAAGGTGAGGCAGTACAATAGGACTGGCTTTCCACTGTGTCCAAGGTTAGATGGCATCCTCACTAGAAATGAAAAGCAGAAGGGAAATAAGAGGAAAAGATGGCCCATGTGCTTTAAAAGAAAAAAACAGCAATGGTCTGAGGTACTGTTTTATTAATTTTAAGTAGCTTTTAGAGGTCAGGCTATTGGAGTTTGTAATTTTGTTGCAGAAACATACCCTACTTCTGAAAAAAAATTAAGTAACCAGCAATTATAGATTATAGATTAGATTTAGATTACAGCTAAATTATAGATTTCATGTCATAAGATTATGTCTCAGTTTTCTGATCTCTAAGAGGGTTACTTGATCCCTGATGAAATTGGGTGACAAGAGTAAAAAAAAATATAAACCAGAAAAAGAAACAAACAAAAAGCAAACACCCAAAACAAACAAACAAATAAAAACAACAACAAAAAAATCCAACAAAACCCCCACCTTTTTCAGCTGAGAGACTGAATCCAAACAGTTAAGATTACTGTTGCGAACCTGCTAGGAAACATATGAAAAAAATAAATTCAAGAAAGAACTAAATTAGCTGATCTCAAACAAAAACTCCTTCCAAATTAGTTTCAACAGGTATGAGACATTCATTTGGCCATCAATCTGTCAAAAGAAATCTCAAAAGAAGTCTTAAAGGTCTTCTGCTGATACTATCGTCTCAATGAATTATTCGGCTGCTGTGAAAAGCAAGCAGGGCATTCAGTGTTGCCTGCTTGTGATAGTAGCTGCTAATTAGGAATTTTACTTACTCCCAGGCTGCCATTTTCTGAGCAATGTTCATCAGATTTTGAGATGCCAAAGGGTAGAGTGCAGAAACAAGTTAACATTTTCCAGACATGGTGTCACTTCTTGCTTTCTGTACGTGAACAGACGAACTGAATCCTTAGTCCTCATTAGACCAGGACAAGGATGTCAATAAAATAAAGTCTTCTCAGCCAGCTACAGAAATGCAACGAACTGACATTTCCTGAGAAGTTCAAATTTCTCAAAATGAGTCAATAAGTCAGTTTCCAGGCAAGACTCACGCTATGCATGGACAAAGCTTGACGTTGTGGGTACATTGTATTTCTGTACACAAAATGGGCTGCATGTTCCAATTATGGACATGTCAAACCTGAACAAATGACTTATTAGGTCAAGATAAAGCCCTTACTAACCTTTACTAAATTTTAAACTGGCAGAGAGGAAAGGTTGTAGTACAAGTTGAAGACTTAATTTAAGCATATCTTATTACATTATTTTCTTCCAGATTTACTAATAAAAGATTATTATTACTATTACTATTACTATTATTATTATTGCACCTTCTACAGTATAGATACTATAGCAGAAACGTGATGTGCTTAGTCCTTCTAGACACAGCACACATGATCTGTGAATACTCATGTTTGCAACCTGCGAACTAAAAGAGACCTAAAAAAGAATCAGAAACTAGATACCTTTATTGCTGAAAGGTATTAAATTCTCAATGAAAATATAATTAAAAGATTATTCAGTACTTTAAAACATCTGAGACTGTTTCATCTAAAACCCTCTGCAAATATCTGATTTTTATTGGATATGTGTGTGATGCTAGAATAAATTTTTGGTTTGTCAAAATTCTGAGAAATCACGTTCTTTTTTGAATCTGTAGCCAGCTTTTCAAAGTAATAATATTTTTTAAAATGCTCCTTCTGCAAGTATTTCGGTAGCAGTACCAGTTGTGAATTCTGCTGAAGGGGTAACGAGCTTGTGCCTATAAAGGCGTCTGTGCTTAAGGGGCTGCATCACACGTGGTGCGGCTACGGCCAGTCCTGCAGCCTCTCCTGACAGCCCACAGATCGGCCCAAGAGCAGAATGCAGCTCTGGGGTGTTTAGGAGAATACCAGACCGACAGACCTCCGACAGACATGTAGCTTGGGACAGACAGCAGCAGTGGTTACAGCCCCAGTGATTCCACAACCCTTCCTTGTCCCAACCCAGGCTGGTGTCTCTTCCAGTAAGGAGTGCCTTAATCCCTGGGGCTATGCATCACTGAAAGGTCCAGGGGTGGGTTGGAGCTCTGAGGATAAACACTCCTTCTCAGGTTCCATTTGTGATAGATAAGTAATGTGATGACTGACTCTCACAATTAACAGACAAATATCATGCATATAGGTTAGGAAAAGTTTTATAGATTTATAGTTATGTTTTACCCCCTCACGTGGTTAATCAAGGGACAGCTGGAGTTGGGACATCTGGGAGGGTTGGCTTGTCAGTATGGCGACATCTGACCTCTAGTCAGGATTTTGAGGAAGAGATCTCCACCACTGGACAGAGAAGAAGGGGTTCATGGACAGAACTTTGGTAGGGATTAAAGGGTTAAAAGGGAAAAACCTCCAATGTGAGAGGGAGAGAGCACATGGCAGGGAAAATCTTTTGCTCCTGGCATTGCAACCTTTTTTCTCTATCCAGTCTTTTGTTGTATTTTTGATAAGGTTTAATAAACCTTCCTAAACTATGCAAATTGAGTAGCTATTTCTCACACATACTGGCAGGGGGCTGGAGCTGGTGCCATCCATGCAGGGCAACTGAGAGGGCTCAGCTGCACACACCCAGGCTGCTCTGTGCTTGCTGGCTGAGGACAGGGGACAGCAGCAGCTGAACTCCCAGAGAAGCCCTTTGTCCAGTTCAGATGAAAACCTGAGAGTAGTCTGTTAACAGCAGGAAGGCAGCAGGAGGAGGCCACAGACAAGGAAATACCATGGTCTACAAGAACACAGCAAGTGCCAGAAATGTGTGCCACCCTAGATTTTTTCTATTTCACCTTCCTTTGGTGGGAAGAGTGATGGACTCACCAGCGGTGTCATGAACTTCTCAGTTGCTACCACTTACAGGATGCAATGCATCCTCTCTTGTCTAATACCTAATTTTTTATAATCTATTCAAACTGCCACTTAATCAGAACAAAACTGTGATTGTAACAGGCAGGAGCAGAACAGATGTTTGGAAACAGTTTTTTCTCCTTAGGAGCTGTGGCTGTTCCTCAGACAGTCTCAACACACCGCTTTTTATTCTCCCTGTATTTTTATGTGATGGCAGCCAGGTGTAAATGTATGCTTCACATCTGTGGAGCTTCTAACCCACTTTCATGATCCATAAGAGACTTTTCTAACCTGAAAACTCTTTTTTGTTCCAAGGGTGACTGGAAGCTCCTGAGGGAGACCAGAACAACCATGTGCTCACTGCTGTGCCCTGGAGACAGACTCGGTATCGTGTGCGAAAAGTAGTCAGCCTAATTTAAGGCTAGTAGGTAACAACAGAGAAGCAAACCCAAGTAATTTCTGGTGAATTATGTAAACAAACCAGCAAGCCAGAGGCTACATTATTGCTAAGGTTTGTGCAGACTTTTCAGAGAGTTCATTCAGCCTCCGATGTTCAAAGGACAGCAAAAGAATTTAAAATAAGGTTCTTTTCAAAGAACTGGTGTTTAAAGTGCTACAAATAGTTAAAATTAAGTAGCAAGATGGTTCGGTGCCTTTGCAGCCTTGGAAAAGTAATTTCTCACCTGGAACGTTAAGGGAAAGAAATATTTTTCAGACAGTAAGGAATTAAAACTGAGGTGACAAACTGGAGTTATAAACTGGAAGTGAAGGTTTCCAGCACACACACCTTAGGCTCAACTAGCCTGTAGGTATGCAACTCAATTAATAGCTTTATCACTCTTTTACACCCGATAATTTGCCTTTTTATGTAGCTATGTACTTTGCACATTCAAAGAGTACTTGAGAGCAAAGGAAGTTTGCCAGTTTGGAGGATTTTCAATTCCACCATTATCTTGCTTAGTTTACACTTCCTCCCTTTATCCTGAGCTGATCCAAGTGTCTGCTTTCTATCTTGCAGATGTACTTTCTCCAAACACATCACTAACTTCAGGTATTTTTGCCTCACAGTGTAAACTGGGAGCCAACATTATCCCTATTGCATACATGCAGGGCAAGGGGGAAACACATCAAAATAATCTGTCTGGGTCTTGAAAAACTTGTCCCAGACCCAGCAGCAAACTCGAAGCCCCAGGCACAGGGATGAGGGCGAGCATTTGTAAAGCATCTTAAGAGCCTCCAGCCTCAGGCTCTGACAAAGAGGAAGGATCCAGGCTAAACCACTTAACCACTAAGGGGGTATCAGACCAGATCTCCGCTCTGCCTCATTCCTGAAGGGATGCCTGGCCAACTGCTTATATCCTCTGCAGCCATCTCTCTTACAGGATGTGTAGGAGATGACTGTGTAGGTCTGTGGATACTGCCCATCCCATAACTGCTGCAATACCAAAAGGGTATGAAATGGCCTGAGGGTGACTGTAATCTTTGCAAGCTCTCCAGCTGCTGTGACACAGCCTATCCTCTGTCTCCAGGATCAGTCTCACTGAACAAGGCTGCATCATACCAGTATCTGACTTGCAAGACCACAGCTTATTTGAGTCCTCAGAGCTCCCACTGCAAGAGAGAAAAAACTTTTTAGGGCTATCAGTCTAGAATCTCTCATAAGAAAAACTCTCTACACAGCCCATCCCAACCAAATCTTGAGACTGAGCCTTTTTTACTGAATTGTTTAAAATTTTATCAAAACTGAGAATACTACACCACTTAGAAACCCTCTGTACCTGTAACTCCTAGAAGATGGGTTAATATTTCAGTACTCAGCATCAAGAAGAACTGTGGAGTTGTGTCTAAAACAAGCAAACCCTCATTATTCCAAAGAGAGCTGCAGAATAACATGACAGAACCAGCCTCATCCTCTGATGTTTGGACTTGTGTCAAAAAGAGGTGATCAATAAAATCACAATTTCAGATGATAAAACTGCCTCACACTATTGGATTTTGCAGAAGTTTTGTTATTTGTTTCTCTTATTGAAGAAGCACATCTACCAAATGACAACTAGGAATGAAGCTGTGGAAAAATAGAGTTATGCCATCTGGATGAGGTGACATGCGCAGGGACCAGGCATCTCTTTCCTGACTGCAGGCTTGTGTCTCTACCAGGTCAGAACTGGGCTGGGTAAACCTGTCCCATAGGCTGGCTTTTCCTTACTGTCAGTGGCACTGGGCAGGACTCAGCAAGGAGGCCTGAAGGGAAGCATGTTACTTGCAATGAACCTTTGCCTTTTGCTAAATATGTTTGTTTGATCCTAAGGGATGCAGCCTGTCACTGAAAAATCTAATATATGAGATTTTGCTTTGAAAATACAGCACCATGCTCTGTAAATTTCAGCCAGGTGTATTTGGCTGCATTTCATTCATTGTTCCCTATGAGAATTCTCTTTCATATTTTCCACAGGCAAAAACATGAGGGATAGTTTAGTGTATTGCTCTAACACGCAACTCTGGGAAAGCTTGAATGGCTTTAATCATAAACCAGGAAACATTTCTCAGACCTCAGACGGACTTCACTGCAACAAAAATGTTATGGAAAGAAAAACACCCAAACCCTCTTGCAGTGCAGACTTTAAATCTTCAGCTGGCCTCATGGAAGAAGGTTATTGATACATGCCTTGAACACTCTTTTCCATGTGCACTGGGCATCAATTGATAGTGCTTAATTATTCCTTTTACTACCACAATGTTTATTTTCTGGATGACTATCATACATTTTTTATGTTTTGCATCTATTTACCTTCACAGTCTGCTGACAAGTTACTAGCAAATAGTGTGTCTGCTCCTTTTGATTCAAAGGTGTACTGATTTCTAGACAACTTCTTTGATAGCTGACAACTTTTTACCAGTGCTTGATGTGGATGGCATATGAAGAATCAACTGCTGACTGCTGGACTGGCATTTATTTTTATTGTCTACCACATAAATGTGTCTATGATTCACAATTAGTGTAAAAGCAAGAGTTTTTGTTATGGAAAACAAGGTGAGTCAGATGTTGATGGGAGAAAACTCATTAAAACATAGTCAGGATAAGAAAATAAAATGGGCAAACCACATCAGTTTGATAGTTGGTCTGTTGCAAAACTGAATTGCTATCACTCAGTTATTACCTGTGCAAACACATGGTTTTCTCTTTTTATTTATGTAAGAGATTTTATTCACACATGAAAGAACACTTAAGCTCCAAACTGAGACTGGAACTTCAGGTTATGTGTCTCTGAACATAAATGGCAACAAGAATGTGCTGGAGTAGGTGAAAACCTGCAGTCCCATTCCATGCTGTCAGCAAAGAACAGTTTATCATACAGAGAGGGATAAAGCCTGCATCTCTTGATTTTGGTCCACACAGACTCTTCAAGGAGACTTGTTCCTTTTTGCTACAGATATGCAATAAAACCACACAAAGAACAATCAGGACAGCATGTGAAGGGACTCCACTTCCTGAGTGCACAGACATGGATCTGTTCTGTACTTGGTGTTACAGAAGAAGGTGACCTCTGTGGCCTTTTGTGACTGCAACTGAACAATTGAAGTAGCAACACTTAGAGAAGAAAGAGGCAAGCCCTTTGTCATGGGATTGTATTTCATTGTCAGAAATGAAGGTACTATGATAAAGGGCTGGCATGAAGCACTGCTTCCATTGCTCATTCTAGAGTAGCTTCTGAGGCAGAAACTGTAATGAGGGGGAATTAAGCCTACACGCAGGCTCACAGTGACCCAGTTTCATCTTATGCCTCTAATGAGGATTGTTCACAAGATAATTTTTGAACAAAGTGCTAAAATCAGTACTTACATATCACACTTTTTAATCCTGAGAGATCCAGTGTACTTAGAAGACAAGTAAGTAATTTATCTTTACACTATCTAAGCACCTGGCCTGTTGAGAGTGCAGCTGAAGTGTTTTAGCATTCATCGCTAACCCTTTGAAACATCAAAATTATTCCAGTCCTGCATAGTGTTACTGCTGACAGAGAAAGGTGTCCTCTTCACGTGCATTAGCAGTCCTTGCCCAGAGAAAAAAGAACACTTGTAGCACTGAATGAACAGCCAAATTGGCCAGGTGATTTTTGCCTAGCTGCTGTGTACATTGAACGCCAGGTAGCCTCCCTGATTTGTTCTAAGAAACACTGAAAATAGAGTCCTACTGCTCTTTTCATTTTACACAGAGCCCTGAGGACTGCTCTAGCAATTTAACACTGAACTGTGGGATTACATTGCTCAGGAATGTTCCCTGGCACTGTTTAATTTACTAGTGTAGGCATAGCCCAAGTCCCCCTAAGAAAACAGGCCTTTAAAGACCACATAGCTGTAAATAGTAAAGTCTGAGCAGAATGGAGTGCTGCAGTACATGTGGGTGGAGGGGGTGCCTTTACCACTCCTGGATAGATTTCCTGGGCATTGTGAGTGTTCCCTGGTTGTTTCAACTGCAGAAAAAGAATGGCTCAAGCCTTAACACACACACACACACACACACACACACACACACACACACACACACACACAGACATAAGGTGCCATCTCTTCTCCTTTCATTTCCATGTTTTGCAAAGGAAAGCCTTTCCTGAAGCTTTTAGCTCTGCCTGAAAAGACTCAAAGGGATGACAGGAGAGAAATGTGTCTGAGAATCCTTTTCTCTAGTTCCTGATAATGGCAAAATTCCCACTGATGTGAACAAACTTCTACTGCTGTAGATTAACTGTGCATTCTTAATCCCAACCGCCTCGAGGCAAGAACATCCTCAAATAGTTGCTTGTTCTCCATTTCCTAGCAAGCAATACTTTTTCTGATTTAAAAGCAAAAATCTGTAAGCTATGACTTTTTGAACCAACTCAGCTAAAGAGAATGGTTTTTCCACTTTCATGCAGATCCAAGTTCTGGAAGTACTGTACTGGTTCTTTTGTTAATGTTATTTTATTAATATTATTGCTTTTATCAATCTCCTCTCCAGCACAAAAGCTCATCTGCAAACTATTAGAGTCCCACCTTTGGATCTCAGATCAGAACATCTGTTGCTTGTGAGTGTTGCAGTGAGAGTTGACTGTATCATCCATCAGATTTATAATTTTAAGGGGGAGAAAACTTGCCCAGCTGAATATGCTGCTAGAAAGTGTACCTGTCCCTTAAGTAAACAGACCTCTGTTTGAATTTCCTATCAGTCTGGAGACAAACAAAATAAAAATCATGGGCTTTAACTGCTACCAATAAATCACCATGCACTGCCATTTTCAAGGTGGGGAGACAATATAATTTCAATATTTCTGAAAAGGATATACTGGAAAAAAACCCACTTTTTCTTTCACTTTTTCAGTCATTATTTGGATCTATTATTTGATTCATTATTAAAAAATGTTATAGTTTGGTTTACAGTTAGTTTTATATTTAAGAATACAGAGGCAGTATTTCTGGGTAAAGTTAGGCATGTCCTTCTGCTGTATATTGCATTAGACCAATTCTTTGCAGTAGAATTGGTTTTGGTGAAAATATTTGGTGTTCAGAAATCTAAGTCTGCCCATTGGAGAATATTTTTTAAAGTAAGTGCCTCACTATTAATGGTGCTTGCAACAACTTTTGTTCCCTATTCACTTTTAGGAATAATACAGGAAAAATACAGTACCATTCTTTGCAGTAGAATTGGTTTTCGTGAAAATACTTGGTGTTCAGAAATCTAAATCTGCCCATTGGAGAATATTTTTTAAAGTAAGTGACTCACTATTAATGGTGCTTGCAACAACTTTTGTTCCCTGTTCACTTTTAGGAATAATACAGGAAAAATACAGTACCAAGTACTTCTTCGGGTGTTTAGTGCCAAGACTTCATTCAAAAAAGCAAGTAGAAGCCCATTTCACAGCACTAGAAGTCTTGATAACAGATAAACAAAGACATATCTGTCACAAAAAATGTGACCACCTCCTCCCAGACCTCCAGGACTGTTAGAAGTGTCGCAAGAACTTGTGTAGGCACACTTGACAGAATTAGACTAGCTGGAATCTTTCATTTATAAAAGTGCTTGGTATTTTGTCCCCACATGTCAGCTTGCTCCATGCAGTCTTTGCCTTGGCATGTTAGCTGAGTCTGGCTAGAGGTGCTCAGTCCCACAGCAAGGCTTGGCAGTCCTGGCTCCCCAAGTCTGAAGGCTTCTGCTCAGCTGGGAGCACTGGCAGCCCTCACTTGCTCCTGGCTCCAAATTTTTGGCAGCAAAATTTACTCAGCTTCAACTACAGAGCAGCACTGTATGCTACACAACAGTGAAAATCACTTGCTTTTTCTTGCAAAAATCACAAGCTTGCTTGCAAAATTATTGACTGAACTTGCTCTGCATGGAAAGGTACTCAAGTAATATTTTATGGATTTCCACACACAAGCAATAGAGGTTGTATTCAGACAATTTGTTGGAGGAAGAATCTACATTTGTTAAAGCAGTTATTGCAAATGCAGCATTAGCAGTACAATAAAGCTTCCCTGGTTCTTTCAGAACTGGTCAATAGAAATCAAGGCAAAAATGGGAAATTACATCATTCAGGGGTATCATGAAGATGTATGACTTTTTCTATAGTTATAATCTCCCTCCATTTTAGGGAAGCATTACACTGAGGTACCAGAATATAGAGTGTATAGCTTGTACATGCATCCATGAACCCCCAAACCTCAATTTATTCTCTGATTCAGAGCTTAGAAGGCAGATAAAATGGACACTCAGACTGCAGTGATGTCTATTCCAGAGACTGTCTAGAGACCAAAGAAAGTCTGTGACAACATACTTCTCTCATCTGCTTGCTCTGATGTGTACAAGTAGTGTGCACTCAAGAGTTCTCCATTGTGTGTAGTATGTTGAACAGCTTAAGAAAAATATAATTTGCTCTTGCCAACCTTGCTTTGCTTATGAACAAAGGTACAGAGGGAAAAAAATTGTAAGAATTACAAGTATAACTATTGAGGATGTTGTAGCATATGTTGTAGCATAAGTACCCAGTAGAGACCTATCATGCCCTTGTTCAAGCTGAGTTAGCACAAAGTCTTCTTTCATTCATGAAAAGAAATAAACTTAGGTACCTCAGTTATTGCTGTTCAGTAACTGATTAGTTTGCAGTATAAAATGAGAGCAGCTCCTGGGATGCTTTGTTCTGGCTTCTCCCATCGTGCTTCCACTTCTATTTTCACACAGTAATATGTTTCTTTACTTGCCCTTACGGATGAATGAAAGCTCAGTTACCAGCACAGGAGTTACCGCTGGTGAGGAAACGTTTGCTCAGAATAGAAGTATTGTGCCACCAGCTGTGTTAAATTGCTGCCTCTAAGCTATTGTGGGACAATTCAAGCCTGTTGTAAAATAGATAGCAGGAAGGCATGTGTGTTTCCAAGGAAACCCTTGGCTGCAAGTTTATTGTATAAATAATGCCGGGTGGGGAAGATGTAGCTAACGGAAGAGTGGGAAAAAAATGAAGTACTTGGCATGTCTCAGTGTCTGAGGGAGGGTCCTAAGCAGAAGCAGTGAGTGAAACAGATTTACCAGTTGAGCAGTTGATCTTTCTTCAGCTGGGAAAAGCAAGGAAAACAGGTCAGTCATACAGAAGTGACTGGGGAAGAAAATAGTGGCTGTCAGGAGTAATATGACCATGATGGGCAAGTCAATGCACCATGGAGGTGCGTGGAGAAGCAAGAGTAGCCCCTGCACCTTCTCATACTCACTAGAGCAAAAGAGGTTGGTGTAAACCACTGCTGGATTTGCTCAGAGCTATGCCAGAGAAGAGGCAGATGAAGGTTGTAGTGGCAAGTAGGAAAGTAAGGAAAATATGAAAGAAGGAATCATCATAATTATATACCTAAGCATTGGGACAGATCCAAAATGAAGAGCAAGACATTTATGTTCTCCAAATATTATCTGTGTATAACTTCTTAAGGCTATAGACAAGGTTGCTACTAGAATTCAAAGAAAAGCAGCATGCAATGAATCCAACACAGTGCACATCACACGTATGCCAAGACAAGAGGAGTGTGTGCTGAAAGCTTGTCTCATCTTCTAGACTTTACAGAGAGTGTCTGTAATTCATCAGCAATTTCAACAGTCATTAGTGAAGTAGTCATGTTAGCTTTCATTCATTTTATGGGTTTTACTGCTTCATACATGGAATCTGAGCATGGGCAGGGGGACCTGTCAGAGAAAGCAAAGGGCTTACAGCTCAGGAGAAGGGCTGATTTCCTTCCTGCCAGTGGTGGGAAAAGGTCATTTCAGCACCTCATACCTTACATGAGTCATATAGTAAAATGGGATAACACTGCTGTCCCTGTAAAGCAGTTTGAGCTATGGGTCAGAAGAGTATTTATAAGTTGACAGCATTATTAATTTCAGTCCAAATCAGGTGCACAAGTACTTCAGGGCAGATGAGCAACAAAAGTACTTGCTGGGCTATGGCACCCAGGATACTCCAGCATGTGCTGTCATAATGACCAGAAAGATCTTGCTGATCTGGATTCTTTTCTTGCTGCAGATAGTTACAGCAAAGACAAACTGGATGGGAGGCAGCAAGCACTTGACACTTGGGATCATTGCTGTTCACCTTAGGCAACAGTCTTTGGTCACTAATGGAGTGTGGTGCTGTTCCTAAATTGTACCAGCTGCCCCATCTTCCAGCTACCACCTGCACATAGTAAAAACCCCCTGCTCTTCCAGTGGGATGATCTGCCAGATTCCTTGACATCTGGATATCATGGCCAGTGGACACCCAACAGCCTGGACTGAGGACCACAGTCTGTGTGATGTGGTGTTGCTCTCTAGGCATATTCCAGGCTGTGCTGGCTGGGCATGCATCACTCAGTTGGTGTGGGATGCTCCTGGCCTTGCTGATGCCCATGATGGTGAAAGGGAAACAAAAAAGTGGCTGCAGGCATAAAAGCACACTTGGTTGATCTCTGGTGTATTCTCCTGCCATGAACAGAAAGGCGCAGGATAAGGGAAGAAACCATTTCAGTTTGCAGCCTCGATCTTATCACATTTCAGGCCCCAAGGAATTTGTATACATTGCAATTCATATTATTTTATATTAAGTAATATACATGTGTTTTTTAACTTAGCCAGTGCTTTCCATTTTTGTTCTCCAGTAGTAGGTTTTTTCCTTTTTTTTTGTGTCATAGGATCTCACAGTTCTAATTGCCTATTTAACACCCTTGTGTGAGGGTTTCTGGTCCCTTTGGAAGCATTACAGAAGAGGACCTTAGCATGGCATGGGAAAACCGTTTCTGACTGTGGAAGGACTACTGAGAACTGCTCTGTACAGTTTGCAGGACTGAACCCGCAATGCCCAGATATATTGTGAAACTAGGTCGAGGCATTTGGAAACATCTTCCAAATGCTTCAAACCAAGTTAGGAAGCATCTGGTTTTAGAAAAGTTGTCCAAAATACAATTTCCCCTTCAGGAACTTCATCAGGTCTCCTCAGAAACCAGGGCAAATGGATGAACCCTTAAGGTATTTTGCTATAGGAAGCTGTCATGCACTATTCAGCCCTGTCATATTTAGTGCTTGTACAACATTATTTCCTTGAAGTGGAAGTCTCAGCTGCTGGATTTATGATACAATTTCATGAACTGGGTGAGCTTCAGAACATATTGTAAAGTGACTTGGGGAGAAAAATAATCTCTCATGCTTAATTTATTGAGTTACCAATGAACCTATTATCTTTCTGCAATATATTGTTTTATTTTTCAATTAAGCTGGAAATCATTCACCCAATTTTACCCTAATGAATGAATGCCTCAAGTCAGTATCCATTTAAGAAAAAGATTTCAGAGCAAGTTATTTTTGCTAAAAGAGATGGTGGCTTTTTTAGTGTTTCAGACATGCCATTGCTTTCAGAGGTATAAGATGGAGAATCTAGGATGAAATAGATGCTGCGATTGAAAGTGTATGCCACTGTCAGAAAATCTTGGAGGATTCCTTGCCTTTCCAGATGATCTGTTCCTATTTTAACAAAATACTTATGTCTAGGTGATGCTACACTATTCCATTCACTACTCTGGAATTTTAATAAATACTATGTTCCATTTCATTTCAGTCCTCAATACTGTCAGACTCTGTAAAATGCTAAGTTGAACTGCAGCTAGAAATCCTATATTCTTTAATGTTAGTCTAAGCTGTTCCTTTAATTCAGTTTCATTTTGCTGTCTCTACACAGGTAATAAATATCAGTTTTACAGGAAGAGCTCTTTCATGTAGTAATTTACAGACATATGGGATTTTAAGCTTGGATGAGTTCAGAATTCCTAGATGAAAAAATATGAGAATAATTCTCAATGGAGAAGCTGGTAGATCTCATATACTTGCTGGGCACTGAAAAATCAAGGATTTTTTTCATTTTTATTTTGATGAGAAGAAACAAGCCGTTTACATGGATTCTTGCATCATGAGAATTTAAATATTTCAGATAAATCACCACCTTTTATTTGCCTATAAAGCACATTCCAATTTTTAGTAATAATTTTGGTAAGGACTCAAATATTCAATTCCAAACTAGAGGAAAGCCAGGGATTTTACACGTTTTCTTCTCTAAATTAGGGATTCATATTTATTTCCTCTAACATCAGCAAACTTTTTAAATGCTGAGGTTTCAAAATCTGCTATGAATTTTGTCCTTGCTCTGGTGATCATTCTGAGTGGTAAAGTGCAACCTAACATATGATACAAGACTGGCAGTCAGGGAAGTGGGATGTTGGGTGAGACTCAGGTCATGCTGTACCCTGTTTTAGTGTGGATTTGAGTGGGACCAAGACTTCTGTTCTCAGCCTTGAGTTGCATCTGTATTCATGAAAAGGGTTCTGATGAATTAAAATGGCTGAGGCTGAATTTGGTTAGCTGGATTGAAGAGACTCACAGCCAAGACTGCCATTCAATCCTAGAATATTTTGTTGAAGAAATGGTGATGGTGCAGCGTGCTTAAGTGCTTGGTGCAGTGGAATTTTCCACTCCTGCTGTACAAATCATCTGATTTATACTGTGTGTCTATATTGTTGGACTGTTCAAGAGCAGCAATTGGCCCTGATTCCTGCTTCCAGGGCATTAAATGTTGGCTGTGGTACACATGAACAATGATCCAGGTGAAGAGAGTAACAGAAGCATCTATATATGAAGAAGGCAATTGTTTCAGGTTGGCTTTGTATTTTCTTTAGTTGTTTTTAGAGGCTACATGTTCTGACAGGGGCCATGTATCAAATATAGTGCTGCTAGTGGACTTCGTGGAGTGAAACCTGTTATTCAAGATGTGTTTTAATTTTTTCTTGACATTCTGCTTGTCAAAAACCACCTTCCTGAAGTTAAAAAAGTCAAATAATCCTTGTGGAAAGGCAGAAATAGAGAAAAGAGAATGATTATATATGCAAACATATGCAAACAACGCCCTAATGAATTCTTAAAGACTCTCATTATCAAAGTGTGTTACAAAACACAAACACATCAGAGGTGTGTGACTGCCAGAGCTCTCCACCACCAAAGAGGCACAGTTAAATTCCTCTTTTCTTTGCCCAGTCAATCTTTGCATCCTTTCTAAAAAGCATTCTCAAGTGCATCTCTCAAAATCATTTCAGGCAGCTGCCCCAACTTTCCCTTGCCTATCAGTTGTGCACGCACATTAGCCCCCTTGCCTTCAGAAGAAGTGAAAGGCCAAAAGTCCACAGAATAAACTGCAGATGAGGCAGACTAATTGGTCTCAAAATTGAAACATATGGCTTCTTTCAGGATCTTGACTTTTTAAATACTTGTTTAAAGTAAACATTTGCAATTCCTCATGAAAGGCACTTTCCTCCCCAAATCCTCTTGACCCTCGGTGACCTTTCTTACCAATTGCACACTGCTTCACCCTTGGGGATGATTAAATCTTGAGAGGCTTTTTTTCTTTTCTTCTTTTATTCCCCACATTTGTCTCTGAGGGCTAACTTAAGAACTGGCTTGAAGAGAGCTAACCTGGGTCAGAAGGACAGAAACACGCTAGATGCCCACCGGAGCACCCCACGTGGGTGTCTGAGGTTAAGGCTGAAAGGGAAGGTTCATACACCTCACCACAGAACTTTGAATTTAAAAAATGGACTACAAAAATAATCGTCAAACACTGATTCACCAAAGCTAAGTTTCTGAGCTAATCTTTGAACCGAAAGCCAGCTTTTGTGTCCAATAAGCAGAGGAGGAGCACAGGGACAGGGAAAAGATGGCCTGAGGCAATGTCATCACTGAGTCAAGATATTTTAGAAATATGGCCTATGGCTGTTGTCTCCTCTGACAAAAAAAGGCTGACAAAAGTGATTGACTCGAGGCTATAGTCATCTGCGAAGGCAGGCAAACCCTCCCAGTGTGTCCCCACACCCTCCAGGGTGTCAGTACATGAAAGTTAATAAAGTCCCTCTGAAGTCACTTTATTTATAATTTGTGTTTCAGGCTCAAAGTCACTCCAAGCCCTTGTACAATTGTTAGTTGGGCACTGTCAGAGCTTCTGCAAGGCCAGACATCACACAGCTGCTCACACCCTGGCACAGAGAGCCTAATGCTTGCTCACAGGACCAGGAGGAGCTGTTGTCCAAATCTAGGCAACAATTGTTCCAAGCTTTCTTTACATTCTTGTTTGCCAAGAAGCTGGACAGATTAGTTCTTGTAAAGAGCTTAGTTTTCAAAACCTCTTCTGTCTAACACCTCTGTCTGTCAAGTTAGATGCCAGCCTGCTCCTCCCATCCCCAGTGCATAAATAAAAACATCCTGGTGGGGCTGCAGCATGTGACAGGCAGCACCCACTGTCCAAAGCCACACAGAGGCAGCAGGAGCATCTCCTCCCAACGTCCCCATAAGCAGATGAGTGAGAGCCATGAAGGCAACAAAACATTGTGCTGCCATGCACAGATAGCCACATGGAGAAGAAAGCTGGTAATCAGCTGGACCTGAAGAGATCTGCATTTTCAGCCAGGTCACACAGCCTTGTATGACACTGTGATGCTTCATGCCTCACACTTGGGGAAATTTCTAGCCCTGTACCTCCCCATATGCTGTGCAGGTGGAGATAGACTGTGTACATTGCAGCACATACATTTGCCTAAGCTGGCTTCAACCTGTCTGCTGAGCAGGTCTGCTTTTTGCAGACTTAATAGGTATCTTGTCTAAATAGAGATAATTTTGCTGGGTTTCATTCTCTGGTGAGTGCTGCAGCTTGACTGCTTTGTTCCCCATGGTCTGTCAGAGATTTCTGTACCAGAGCAGGAAGTCCTACACTGAGACCCCAGCAAGCAGGGCATGAACCTGCAAAGCTAGGCAGGAGTATTTGTCAAGAAAATAGTGGATGCCTAGGTACGGGCACACACTATACGTGCAAGGCACCTCTTTTCACCAGGAATTCCTCAATCCACAGCTCCACTATAGGATTCAAAGGGAAAAGAGGCATCTCTCTTAGACAGTGATGTAAGAGACATGTCTTCCTACTCCACAAAGACCTGAGTTGTGCAGGAATTCCTGATTCCATTGACTTTGAATTAGGACCTTGATTCCAGATTTCACATGTTGACAGGAAGCACCCTCCCTTCTGCGTACTGCATACTCTGTCCTCTTGGTCGAATCTGTTTCCAGTTTGTGTAACTCAGGATTGAGGGAAGATACTTGGCTTGTTATGTTGCATCTCTGTCAAGTGCTTTAATCACCATGCTATAAGTTTTCTGGTCTGATTAATGTTTACTGTTCTTGAAAGGTGGACTTTACTTCAGAGGAAGAGCTCATGCCTCATTGCCATATCCTAAATGCTACCTCCTCCACCAGATCTGCATTCTGGCCCCTCTTTGAGCAAGGTAAAATGGGGTCTCCTGGGTTGCAGGATAGTGCCTTAAGTTGCAAGGTAAAACAGTGACAGCAGTTGCTTGTTATCAGGGAGATGATCTGAGAAGATGAAGTAGAGAGTGTCCTTCAAGCAATTGAAGGGGGAAAGCAGAGTCTGAGCATCCCTCTGGACCTTAGGTATTTGTCTGGTCTCTGCACAACTTGTCAGTGTCAGAATGCAACTTGTCCATGTTGGTGGAGAAAGTATTGGAAGTTTAGGGACATTTGGGAGTTGATTGATCACTCAGGATCTGAACAAACATCTAAAGCTGGATCCAACAAAGTACTGATTTAAGGCATCAGAGTGACCTCTTCCATGGACCTGGTCTTTCACACCTGTGATCAGGTGTGCATTTCTGTTTGAAACATGTAATTTCTGTTCTCTCTCATTCTCAAGTATTCCTGTTTGTCAGACCTTGATTAACAAGACACTACCAACATTAAAAAACACATTTGTACATGAAGGATAGTCTTAGATAAGACACTGGGAGAGTTTGCTGACACTGTGAGAGTGTTACTTGAAATTACTTCAATCTTCAGCAAAAACAATGTTTGGATGCCCGTTTATTTAATCAAGGAATAAATTGGAGATAATTCAGTGAGTAATGTATTATCATAGGATTTAGAGCTAAAAATTGAACCCATATTTATCAGACTCCCTCTGTACATTCTCTGGTGCCTCGTTTCTTCTCCATCTGCAAAATAAAGGATTCTTTCAGCTGCGGCCTAGGTATGACTGTAGCAGAGGCCTAGAAGTGATACAGCAAACGTAATAGGAAGCAGGGATTTAGTTGATCTTAAAAGCAAGAATCAATGTACAAGCATGACCTAATGCAAGGGCTTGCTAGGACTAGACTGAATATATTTATAAGCTTATTTGTCAGTTTCTTTCATAGGCAAGGTCCCATATCTGGTGCATCCAGCCATACAAGCTAGCAAATGTATTTTAAAAGTATTCAACATCCTTTGCCAGAGAGCTTCACAGCCATTCTATAGGGAACATTTCTTCAGAAAGCTGAATGCACCCATGCCTATGCTTACTAATTAGCTTTGCTGATGAAGTTATCCCTTAATTTTTTTTTTTTCTTTAAAGGATCCAACATTTTATCCCACATTAACTTAAGTCCTGAAACCAGGTGGGGAAAATTCTCTCCTGCTTGCTGATAATGAGGCTTCACTATCCCATTTTCAGTGCAGGTGATATGGAGATATGCATAAACTTATCTCTGACTACATCTAGTCTGTGGGTTTGTCTTAGTCTTTTATCTGTATCTTGGCATGACTGTAGTGTGCTATCTAACTCCTTGCAGACTGCATGCCTGGGATTTTGCTCAGAGATTTGGGAAGTTGCGTATGCCCAAGACCTCCGAATTGGGCTCCAAATCAGGAGCTGGGGTGAGGCTTGAGCATCCTCCTCTGAATAGTCCTCCAGAGGGGTCAGACAGGGAGATAATGAAGGGCTACCTGGCAGGAAGAGCATCCTGAAGCTCTACAGGGCAGTACAAGAGTAAGTTATTATTCAAAGTTTTTCACAGAAAATACTATAGTTTCAATCTGAATGGAGGTTCCATTATACTTTCAAATATTGAGATTGCCACTGTATCTGTTTGATTAAGTTGTTGTAAAAATAAATTATAAACTAACTTGGAAGTAACTCACCAAAGATGTGCAAAGCGGCTTCTTCATCTAAGTTATCTCTTTAGGTGCAGATAAGAAATTCCTTCTTCTCCACTCCCACCCAAAACCTCATCATGAACCCTCAGTGAAAACAACTCTCCCAGTCTCTGGAGAGGTGAGGCAACTCCCTGCAATCCACTGTCTAGCAGTGACATTATCATATTTATACATGGATTCTCAAACCAGTATGGTTCAGTTGGTGTTGAGTGAACAGAGCATCCATCTCTGGGCTGTCCCTGAGCCTCCAGGCTTCCCTGCTCTCTACTCCTGACCTTTAAGAGAATTCTTTCAATCACAGAGGACCCAGCTGGGAGGAGGCTGTCCCGATCAGCGTCAGACACATACACACAATTTCTCTGACTAATTTGGCAATACAATATAAACAAAAGACACACTTCATGGAAAAGGCATGAGGCACACCCTGACCCAGTTGCTCTGCACACTCGCCACCCTGCATAGGAAAAGGCTGCATAGCTAGACTATTTCCATTAGCTGAAGTAAACACTACTTGAGTGAAAATAGGACGGACACATGCCTCCTATTGAAATATTTGGGTCTTTTCTGAAATGGAGATCTTTCAAATGTTTACTGTCTTTTTCCTAAGACTGTGTTTATAGTTTCTACTAGTGCCACACAGTAGTGGTGGCACCCAGCACCCCCCTATGTTTTCATGAATGAGATTTTGAATTGATTGGTTCAGATTCTCTTGCTGGGGTAAGATACCTCAAGGAAAAAAACAAACATCAAGTTTTTTTATAACTTGAGACTTTTGTTTTAGTGGTAATAAAACTTCTTCTCTTCTAAAATTGATCCTACTACAGCTTTTCTTTGTCTCAGCTTTTTCATCTCCCTTAAAACTGAAACATATTTTGGCTATTCTGATGATCAGAGAATCAATATGAAGAAGACTGTTACTTCAGATTGTGTATCAGCCATGGCCCAAAGGCTGATTCCTGGGCTGAGAAAGAGATGTCTAGGAGGTGCCTTCTCACCTTTCATTGCCCTTTGAAATTCCAGTCCCTGCTGTTATCTGCACCATTGACTGCAGCCATAAACCTCTTTGCAGAATGGGATTAACAGGAATACTCATCACTTCTCACATTTTTTTTTTAAATTAAGGTGGGTAGAACATGCATAGAGTCCCAAGCCCATGCCATGCTAAACAATGTAGAGTCAATGATCTTGCTGCCTTCCCCAGCAGCAGCATTAGCTGCAGCTCTTTTTTAGAATTGCTGTAAAGCACATTCTCCTCACCAGAAATTATGAGTTTTTACTCTGGTTTTCTCACTTGTAGTCTGTGAATGGATTGCACATACAGAAGCTTTTCCAGCAGTCAGTGATGGCCATTTCTACAGCTGTGCTTTTGACTCTGAATCGTGTGGTGTGGCTGCACTGGTAGAAATTTTGTAATGCTGCAGGCAATTCAGTGAGAATTTCTCAGTATGGAAATTCAGCCGTGAACAGTCTCATCTCGAGTATAAAATCTATATTAATATATGTCTGCCTGAAAATTGCAGTTAAACAAACCATATTTATTTTAACTAACAGACTCAATGACTGATGGTCATTGAGTGCTTGTGGTCCTTGGCATCTTACTGGCAAAAGATGAAGCACAGGGAGCCTGGATTTATGCACGAGCCTCCTGTGAAGCTGTGCTTTGCTCTGTGTTCCACAGGGCACCGGCTCAAGCCTTCCCTCAGGCAGGAAGGACAGGGATCTGAGGTGAAGGGACAGTGAAGAGTGGGATTTTCAGGTGTTTGCCAGCCTCTGAGCTGATCTCTGTTGCCAGCAAGCTGAGCAGTTGCCATGAGTTTCTGAGCTGAGCAACGGCACAACTTCATTCCTGGCTGGTTTTTTTTTCTCAGCCAACACTGCTCTGTTGTCATTTTAACTCAAAGGTCTGCTCCCATGATACTCACATGCTTTCCACTTAGATGACAAATAGATGAGTTGGTGGATTACTGAATATACCAAGCTCTGCTTTGATATTCTGGCCATCTGCAGCCAACCTTATCCCTAGCTATGCACAAATGGAGGGTCTGCCTCCTCCCACAGCCCGAGCTGACCCTCGCATACTTCTCCATGTCTTGTTATGCTCTCAGTCCATAACAACAGCCCTGATCTTAAAGAAACACAAAAGGTATATTTACAAAGAATCTTTTCTGGGAGATGGAAGTTTCTGTAACCCTGAAGCAGTAGAGGTCCTGTTAGGATGTTGCTGAGGGTCACATCCCAGCTGATTTACAGGTTATTAAATCTGGCCCTGGAGCTATATGAATGCAACTCTGCAGCATCAATCTGTTTTGTAGTGTGGACACAGTGAAACTTCTGCCATCCAGACACCCAGGGCATTTTCTTTCTAAAACAGGAAGGATAATACCTCCCCAAAACTGAGATGTTGCACAGAAACCTTTGCAAAGCTTTCAGATGGTGTTCTGATGTGAAGCAGATCAGCAATAAAATTTCAGGTAGGTAGATTACCACGTGAGTTTGTGAGCTTCTACTGCTCTCTCAATGCGAAGTTTCAAAGAACTTTGCTGCTGAAACTTTTCAAAAATAAAGATCTATCTTGCTGCAGCTAAGGGAAAACTGTTGAAATGTTAAAATGACTGATTTCACTAGAACAAGCACAAGTTATTGTTGTGTGCAACTAACAGCAAAATTCAGCAGTGTGAAAGGATCAACGGTAGAAGATGAGAATACAAAGCAGCTAAAATCTATATCACTATGATTGTGTGCTGAAAATTCATGTGCATGAATTATGTGATGTAATGAACATCCAGCTGAGGATTTCAGCCACAATTTTATAAGCTTTGAGTGGTTCTCAGAAGAACAGAACCAACAAATTGCAGTCATATTTCAGATGAGATTCTCTTAGTACATATATACTTTAAAAGAGCATGAGTGTTACGTAGAAAAAGAAGAATGAAGAGTGATTTTGTGCTGTTTGTAGTGATGTGAAGAATAATTTTAGGTTAGGATATTAATGAATCATGGTTGTCTTAAATTTCTCTCTAACCTACCTACTCACTGCTGCACCCTCAGCACTGTAACACGGCCTGCTTTGGGTTTTTTTGCAGGTTTATGTAGCAAAGGAAGGCAGCACACTCCAGACTGACCCCTGAAAATAGCTTTGCAAATTGGTGTTTCACATCTGTGCCTGCAATTAGACAGTAGTAAACACAAACTAACCTTTCAGGGCAGTTTCATGCTTTGCAAAACTCAGATGGCTGCAAAAGTGATGTGTCCAAGCACTAAACACATTGCTGGCATTCACAGGTGCAGCTGTGGAATCAGACAGCTGTTTTCAAAACTTTGGCCATAAATTAGAAAAGAGTTACTTTTTTAGCTGGTGGAACAAATGTTGACTTAGTTGAATGTAGTACCTATAGTTCAAAGGTGAATTAAAGAGACCAGAAAAAGGGTACATGGCTTGGGGCCATATGGCTAAACTCTTCTGCCCTTAAAAGTTTTTTCAGATATAAACTTTCTATGTGGAACAGACTGTGGCCCATTCTGCCTCCCCAAAATGTGTCCGTCCCTCTTCTGAGGGAGGCTGACCAGCATGGACCAAGCCTAGCTAGGAAGCCTGATATGCACATACCACTGCCTGAGCCAGTGTGCTGGCCCTGCTTGGCTCACTGATGTGAATGCAGGCACCAGGGACAAGGGATGATGCAAGAGCAAACCGCGGCTGCATCACACAGCCCCAACAACACAAGGCATCCCTTTGGTGGTGTCAGGAAACCTGAGCCTGTCCTGCAAACGTTCTGCTAAAGAGCAGCATGGAGCACATAAGGAAAATGTCTTAAAGCCCTTCCTCCTTTCCTTGTTATTGACTTGCTTTGAAAGAGAGGAAGATAAAAAAGGGCAGGAAAAGAAAAAAAAAAAGGCACACATCATGTAACAGAAGAAATACTGACCTTGGACAGGTTTATATAAAATATTAACTTGGTATGTATGGTGTAATCTGACCTGACCACAAATGGGATTTTAAAAACACTTTTGCAACCATAGAAGAGTTTGTCATTGATTCAGGAAAGTCTCCTTCCGTGTGTGCTTTAAAAGATAATCAAGCGATTGATCCAGGCTATTTTTAATAAGACTTTCACAGTCATCTTTTTTTTTCAAAGAAACCTGAGAGACTTATCAAATCCTAGATATAATCCCCCTAAGCCCTTAACAAAAGGGCAATATTGACACAAGGACATGTATGTACAAACCAGGTAAGTTGTGATAAGGAGGTACCTGGGGAAACAGCTTTGTGTGGAAGAAGCAGAGGAAACATCGCACAGCACTAGGGGATGATATGGTGGAATAGCTGCAATAGCCAGGAACTGGACTTTGAATCCAGTGAATATTGGCCCACTCCTGTGACATCACTCTGTAAACAACTTCAAATTACACACACATTTTTATTATCATGAGGCTTTACACTGCCCAGCCTTTGCTCCTCTGCATCTTCTCTCTACAGAGAGAAAAAAATATAAGAAAGAACATTTTTTTCTTTAAAAGCCATAGTGTTATAGGAAAGATAAGTTATGCAGTTTATATAGTCAATCTCACACTGGTCTGGTAGGTTGATTTGAGATGTAGAGGACTAACACCACCGTTGTTTAAATGAAGGGTAGAAGGAGGCAACTTCCATTTCCACTCACTAAACATTAGTAGCAGAAAGAAAAAAAAATCCAGGAAAATAAGTAAATATTAAACACATAAATTCCCCAGAATAAAGAAGTGTTTCCACAAACCATATCTGCTGTGCTCCCTCCCAGCAAGCTCTCTGGGTGCAGTTCACAGACTTCTCAAGGTCTGAGACTATTACTGCAGGTAGTCTGAATATATCAAGAACATGTGTCATCTTTGTAATATCTTAATAACAGGCTGCATTCTTATAGGATGTGCCAGGGACATTATCTTCTGCTATAAATTGCAAGAATTGCTTCATTGTTTTCTTGTGCCCAGAGTCTCTAAACACTCCCAAGGAGGATGATGAGAGCCATCCATGGTCAGTGATGGCTGAAGTATTTGCATATATTTGGATCATCAAGCTTTATTAAAAATAATAAAAATATTATTAAAAATAAGCACAAAATCAGACATTTTAATTGTAAGTGTTCCTGAGGGTAGAAGCCTTTCAAAAACCCGCAGACCATCCCATTAATGAGAGAGGATGCAAGAGAAGCACAGTACTGCTGGGAAATATATTGCACACTTCCTCCAAGTGACCAAACCATCTAAAAAGCAACTGAGTCTACTCAATTTAAGTACAGTCAAAAGAATCATCTGTCCAAATATAATTACTGCCTTAAGCAGGAAAACTATGTTCAAACCAAATAAAAGAGTTCCTATGTATCCCAGCCTCAATTCTGCAGTTGGGATCGAGGGACAGTACAGATGCTAAGGAAGAACAGCGAAATGAAGTTATCTTGTGCACTTCTACAGTACTTTGGCCTATACTTGCATTTAGCAGGTTCTTTTCTCACCATAAGTGACAATGACACTTTTTTTTTTTCCCCACTGGAAAATGCCAGCTTATCAAAACAGAATTTCTGTTGTGATGGATTTACTTCAGCTAAATTTCTTCAGGACATCAATGACAGAGAAGTACTTTCAGCTCAGAGAAGGGAGAAGCACTCCAGAAGATCTGAGCACCTGGGAGTGGCAGTGCTCACCTTGGCCAAGAACAGAGTGGTTCAGTGAATTTAATTAACTGAAACAAATATTGATTGGTCTTTGGCCTGGGGTTGAGTACCCTCTGGAGCAGAATGTGGCTGGACAGGGGTAGCCAAGAGGAGAGGCAACAGAGAAACACCATGGGACATATTTGATCAAGCAAACCTCATAGCTTAATTTATTTCAGGACTGGGTTGAAAAAAGTGCTGTCTGCCATGGGTAGGTTGCAGGTTGCAGGGAAGGGCTGAGACCCAGCAGCAGCACCTCCCCACCTATTCTACACGTCTCAGACATCAATTCTTCACAGTCAGTATTTCCCTGGCAAATCAGAGCAGCCTTGTGTAGCTTCCTCCAAAACTCTGGCTTCAGGGATAACCTTAGACAGAAGGAGTACTAAAGCGAGGAAATGGAAAATAAGTGAGGTTATTTGTTTACAGGAGAAAAACATCTGATTGACCTGGGAGAGGAATTTCTGAAATAGAACTCAGACAATAGTCTCCTGTGATCCTCAGGACAACCTAGTACAGATGTCTTGCTGCACTAGATTAAAAAGAAAGAAAAAACAAAGAAGAACAAAAGAGAGGACTGTGAATTTAATGTCATATTAATCAGTTGAAGTAGTTGATTCTAAATTCAGGAGTCCTGTGTAGTTTAACAAACACAATGATCTCTTAATAGGCTAAGTCAAAATTAAAAATCTGGTTTTCTGGTCCTTACCTATTTCCTTTCAACTGCCTAATAGCTTCCCCTCAGAAGGTGTGACAACATCATCCCTTCCTACTTCAAAAACTGTGTTTCGTTTATGAGTTAATAATTTACTAGAAGCCTCAGGTAGTTCTGCTTGTAAAAAATGCATGGGAAATCCCAGCTGCAAAGTCAGCCCTGGCACAGTTACACCTCCACATCATCATTAAATTACCTTAAAGCTCCTCAATACAAGGTAAAGAGCCTGGCCATTGCATCTCTGCTTCATCAGCACTTGTCATCAATATAATCCGCCTCTACTTGCAGGCATCCTAAAGGGCCTGAAACACTCATCTAACTTTTGATCAAGACATGGAAAGCAAGTCTAAAACTGCTGACAGCCTCTCTGATTTTGCAGATTCTGCTCAGAGGATCCACATTGCTTGTAGGAAAAGTAGACCTTGGTATATTTACTGTCAAAGCACATGGAAATTTGAGTGGATGTGCCCTTGCCATTTCACGTGAGTAAAAAGGGGCACTGTACTGTTGTATCTTTTACCCATGAAAGGGAGGGCTGAAGTCCAGCTGAGCCATCCTGCTGAGTGAGGTCTTGGAGATCTTCAGTGGGGGGAGTAAAAGAGGCCAGTTTGCAGAGCAGCTTCCCAGCCACACTTAGCTGGCAGTAGTGGTGTGCCCCAAGGGTGCTTAAGGCACACATGCAACACACAAAAATGGTTTCCCATATAGAAATGCATGTCAGTGATGGGCCAGGGATGGGGAATGTGAATTATGGGCAAATTAAAAGAAATAGGTAAGGATAGGTAAGTACTGGTGAGGTGAAGATGGTCATTGCATATGTCAGACCTATTTTTCATGTCAGAGCTGAGGATTTGCTGCTTCCCTTTAACCATTAACTCTCAGAGGTCACATCCTCTGCTCCTCAAAACTGGCATACTGATACTGAGCTAGTTGGGGGTTTTTGCATGTCTTTTCCTGAGGCACATCAAGTGTTTTCTTTCCAAGCTGGAAATTAATTTAATGATAGAACTATTGGCTTGGGTAAATTTTACTGAAATGTAATTACAAAGGATATTCTTCAGGGAGTACATTTTATAGGAAATCTGACTATTAATATCACATACAATGCATGACTGAAAGTTACTAGAGACTATGTAGAAAAAATCCTATCTACATTACTTGCATATTCAAATAGTAGAGGCAAAACATAATAAACCAAATTCATATGCAGCTTCACTGAAACAAAGATTTTGTTATGTACAGCTGAATGCTCTAAACATTCTATTTTTCTTCATAGTTACATCAAATGTTTCCTGCCCCATATCCACTACATGGAGAGAACAAACTTTGTGTAAATAAATAAAATTTAGTTTGTATCTATAAAATTCCTTTCATATACAAGTGCATTGAAAACTATGAATAGTCTCATACAACTTTTGGGGGGGTTCAATGAATAGTAAGTGTTAAAATGCAGACCTCATACATGTGTCTGTATATATATGTACATGTAACTGTTCTAAGCTAAAAATGAGTGATGGCTCTCACCCAGAAAGTGCAGTATATTGTCTAGAGGAGACTTTCTGTGTTTAATAAAAGCTTTTTTCATGTCAAGCTGATATAAAAACTGCAGCTGCTGTATTTGTTGGGAACTCATTATAATCCTGAAAGAGTGTTTTATATTTGAATAGCTGCAGTGCATTCTAACACTTTTTTTGCTCACTTGAGTTTCTATTACTATTACACAGAATACAACAGATTTTTGATAGAATTTGGAACCCATTAAAAGGGACAGATGTCTCAAAGAACTTTGCAGGTTGTATGTATAACATTTTTAAAATTCCTCAATAAACTATATTTCTGTGCAGTACTCCCATTTTTTTAATGGTCTCAGTCAGCAGAGTCTCTATGAGTATATAAGTTTCCTAGATGATGTGTAAACCTGAACCAGATTTTCAAGGATTATGTAATTTTTTTGGTATCTATTCCTTTTGTATTCCTTTACTTTTTACAAAAGTAAAAAAAAAAAAAGGGGCGTGAAAGTTTTTTTATTTTCAGAAGTTCTACTTTGTAGCATTTTCTAAATTAAACTCTTTCCTCTTCTGCAGTTTCTGCAGTTTCCCACCTTCCTACCATTTATCCTTTTTACGAGGCGTAATATACTACCAATATCTTCACAAAATATTCCTGTTACTTCTCCTCAGTCTGGTTCTTTATATCTTTTCCCATTATTTACACCCATGGTAACACTACTGTACTCACACTTTTTTCATGGCACAAATATAACGCATTGAGAAGACAAGAAAATCAAGTCTACTACTCTTTGTCAAATCCCTCCTCAGCCCCAGACATCTAATACAAATTTAATCTTTCACAAAATAAGAGGGTCTTTAAAGACAGAATTACAGTCTTCATAACCTATATTTTGACATATACAAGGTCCTGTGACCACAGCTGATACAAATGAGAAGGCTTAATGCTGTACATGAACTAGTAATGTACCCAGGACTGCCCTGACAGATGCAGCCTTAAATTGCATTTTTAATGTACTCAAATAAGCTATACATAATTAGGATTAACATTGCTATCCCCTGACTGATTCATGATTAGTATGTGTGGGCCTTAATATTGCTTAGGAGGAGGATCAAGTGACCCTAATTGTATCCAGCTTGTCTATTTAAGTGCTTGATTTTTTTTCTGGAAGAGTTGTTTATATAAATAACACAGTGAAGGGAAGCTGGTTGTTCTGGTTAAGTTATTATTGTTCTGGTTTACTTTTAAACATGGTGTAAATCACAATTTCAGTTATTCATATATATTGTAGAAGTGTACTTCAAAACATTTAATATTAAATTTATTAGAGATTATGAGGCAATGCATGAAAACGTAGGAAATGAGAAACCTTGTTCATCTGCATCAGTATAATTACTCTAGCATGTAGAAGTATTTCTTGGTCTTTCAGATAAATATTTTCTTTTCCAGTTCACTGTTAAAGCAAACAGAATGTGTATGCTTTTTATCTTATTGTTGATTAAGAAAACCCTCCTAAAACCCTACACCAGACCTCAGAAGCATCATTGTGCAGCAACAAAAGCTTTTTATTGCTAATTGTAAAAGCAGGGCAGTCTCCAGCAGAGAGTTGCTGGGATGCTGACTGATGCCTTGACAGATAACAGACAATCAGTTCGACACTCCAAGATTCCCGGTGGAAAAACAAAAGACTCTTAATTTACGAACAACAACCAGGCATCCACTTAGGGATACCATTATGCACTGGAAAAGACTCTGTGCCACGCACACATACAATGAGCTCACTACAAAGTAGGGAAAGCGTTGGCTTTGCCCCTGAAGGAATGGCCATGACACTCATTAAAAGCCCCAAACCCTTCTTTCCCAGCTGGGGTGGGATTGTCTAGTGTTTACACAGTGACAACAGTGCAGAGGTAGACTGTGCTCACTTGGATATTTAGACTTTAAGGGATTTTCTATCCCTCAGTTTGTCAAAATGGGACTGTTGGACATTTCAGTCCTCTTCCTCACTGCAGTGGGAAGGTGACAGCAGGTGAAGATACCATAGGTGTGGCATGAGTTGCCAGGACGCTGCTGCAGACATGGAACAAAGGTCCAATGATTAATGGGATTTCTGAAGCTTCTCGGTAGCCTATTAAAAACAGTCTGTGGCTGGATCCTTTTTCTTCTGAATATAAATCTCACACCAAATGCAGTGCAGGAGGAGTATGATATACAGAATTGTTATGCCAGCAAAGGGAAAGTTTTACTGAAGCAGCAAGGTGGATCTAAGCTTGTTATGTTTGCTTACTCCATTAACAGCCCCTCTTCACCCTTCATCAAATCTCTGTTGCTGTTATTATTTTTATTATTTGGACACAGACTGTGATGGCAGGAACATGCCAGCCACAAGCAAAACCATGAAGACAGAAGTAGACGCAGGCAAAGAGGAAGAGGGGGTGGTCTCTGCCCTGTAGCACCAACCACATCACAGGAAAGCTTGGCAGGTGCTAGGGAAATGTATGAGAAAAGTAAGAGGATGCCAAAAATCTAGCAAGCATCAGAGGGAGGCTGAGATCTACAAATCTTTGAGAGCAGAGCTGGCTCATTCATATTGCATGAGAAATTCTAGGTAGGGCAGAGCTACAAAGCAGCCCTGAAAATACTGGATCTCTGTGCAGAGCAGTTTGGCTACTGTCATTTGTTTTATTAGGTCTTGTGCTTTTAACTTCCCTCCAGCCTTTTCAAACTCTGCTGTCTCATTGAGCACTGAACTGGGTGTGAAGACTATTGCCTTATGGAATTCTTTGTAGCGGCAGAACATAGGAAGAGGAAGTGAAGGATAAAACACATCCAAGCCCTGATTTGCTACAGGAAAGACTTGCTCCCACTCCTGCTGACTATGCAATTAAAGCCACACAGAGTCTACCAGTGCCTCATGGAGCACTATGACAGAGGCTGAGCATATCCAACAGTTTCTAAATAAACCAAAGCCAGGTTTGTCCAGACATGGGAAAGTGGGTGTGTGTGGAAACAAATCTGTCAGACCCTCAGCATGAAATCACACCAGCTGCAAAATTTCTGGAGAAGAGCAGAGGCTTTGTTTGTCAACAGATAGCCAAAAAAGCCATCTGAGGAATAATTATAATGTGACAATAAATTACTGACTGGGCTGAGGTTTGGTTATCCCAGGCACTCTGCATCTGGTACAATGGCAAAGCTGATTGGAAAACTGCTCCTCCCCAGTATTCCCATGCAAGCATGTGCAGCTTACTTACTATTACCTAGATGGTCTGCAGCACACTGGAGAGAAATGGCAGCTTTGAATCAGTTGGTAGAGTAGAACACAAGCTATGTTGAGACACAAGCAGTGACCTTTTGACCATGTTTAGTAGTTTTTAACACTGTGCTGAAATGTACACTGAACAAAGAGAACAGTTTCTATGAAAACAGGTGCATTTGAACTGGTCAACCAAATACTGCTGAACAAAATAGAAATGCTACTGAGATTCCTGCCAGACCCCCTGGGTGGGAGCTTTCAGTTAAGACCAGAGGAAGCTATCGCTTGCATAAGATACAGTTAATTCCTGTGGCACCCTATAGCTGAATGACCTGCCATCAAAAGCTGTCCTTCTCCTCTGGCATGCAGGAAGATTGTCCCTTCCCATTCATATGTACACTAGGAACTCATGGAGTTTGCAGGAACTTGCTCTGAAGTCTGTTGTTATGTTTTTTTTAAACTCTTGAACAATATCTGAATTACATTCCAGAGCAGAAACAAACACAGCAGTGCAACACTCAAAACTATTCAGCAATTTCCCTCACAGGTTACAGAAGCCCATCTCTTACTAAAGGAAAAAGAATGCCTGTTACCTTTATTCGGCCCACCCAAGGGAGTATCCTGCTGGTAAAACCCCTGTCTGTGGGCCCATAAGCTTCTCCCTTTTAAACTTCTTTTCTTCAAAGTTTGCTTTTTTGTTTTTTACTCTAAATTACATAAGAGAGCATTAAACACATGAGTACGTGTGCATGCCAGAGTAAACTTTATTGTAAATTTAGTTACTTACACACTGAATGTCAGCAAATGAAATGAGATACAGTGCTTCATGCTTACAGTCCATTTTTCACATGGATATTTGTGATAGGAAATCTGAGTTCACTGCATGAAACTGTGTGTTTGGGTAAATCTATAGAGATAAATTACAGATGGTAATTCAGACTACTGCAAACAGTATGAAAACAGAGCAGTTATGAGAAGGAATTAGAATAGTCATACTTGTGGGGAATCCCTGTAAAATAGGTACTTTTCCTGTTGATAGAGTATATATGGGACTAGTAGGCATCCAGGCTACCAAAGACATACTTTCTCTTTCAATTGAACAGTTTTATATAAGTGGAAAATGAAGCACTGGTCATGCCTAGGATTTTGTCCAAAAAAAACCTGAGAATTTTTTTTGAAACTTTTTTCTTCTTTTACCTTGAATTAAAGGATGTCTGGTATTTAACAGTCATTCAGAGAGAAAGTCTGTTTTGCCCTTTTTTCCTTTTCTTTTCTACTTTTCCCTAAGGAAAGAATGTAAGTTTTCATTCCTTTTGTTTTGGAACAGTGTAAAGTCATATGAGAAATATCCATTTTAAAAATCAGCTGAGCTTTTCAAAGCCTGTGAAAACCAATTATGTGCAAATTCCCTTTGATTTGATTTAAGTGCCTACATAAGGTGCACAGGAATGGTAATCTGGCCGATTTCATTCTTAAACAGATTATTGAGCAGAACAGTAACTAAATGCCCAAAGAAAGAGGGACACAGCACTACGTGCTAAAGTCTAAAAAGGTAGATGTTGCAACTTTCCAGACATTATTAGGTATTACTGAGTTTTTGCAAGTCTGTTCAAGATATAGTGTCTTCTGGAGTAAAACATACTTCCTCATCTCTGCAAAAGTAGAGGAAGAAAGAAAAGCACAGGTCCAAGGGATTTTTTAATGTAACAATTTTTGATTGATAGTTTCCTGTTTTTTTTCTTTATTCTTAGATTAATCTAGGGTTTGGACATAATTTACAACAACACCACAGCTCTATACTGTATATGTGCTATGACTTGCCCTTACTTGTGTCATCTGTACATTTATGTGCTGTGCCTACCCTGAAACTCATTACCAGCATTTCCAGCACTCTCTAAGTGGCTTCTTTACAGAAATCCCCCCCAAAACATATTAATTCTCTTTAATTTCTTCTAACTCCTTAGATAGCTCAGTGATGGCCGGCTGTATAGAATCAAGAAAAGCTACTCACACCCTCAGAAATCACCTTTGTCTAATCTGATGCTACTTATTCAAAAGTCAGGTATTGCTGAACTGAGTCATTTTGGCTTCTCATAGTCAGTCCTTCCCGAAAATAATTCAGGCCACCTATCTGGGAGACCTTGTGTGGAATGAGGTAATTTCCTTGCTGGCATCGGTGCTGCTCACTCTGCCGGCAATATGAGGTCCCTAGGAGACTGGTTTAGCCCAGATTCCAAAATTTCAGATGCCTTTAGACAGATGTAACAAATTCCTTCCTAAATCCATTGCTATTTGCCTTTAAGGTATTAGAAGAGACCTTCCCCTAGCTTGCTGGGAAATTTTTAAACCAGCTTTCTTATCTAAGCATTGCTCTTCCCTTAAAATGGAAATACCTTATAGGAAACAGAATAAACAAAAAGTTCATGGACTAAAGCTCTAAAGTATTATAGAAGGATTTAGTCTGACCTCCTGCATATAACAAGCCACAGACTACACATAAGACAATAAAGATTTTTTATTTTCTCAATGACAACATAGAAAGTGTTACCCTTGAAGAAAAAATGTCTTTTAATGAAATAATGGGATAATTTTAATTGAAGGCAAATTCCTGGCAACATACAACTTCACTTTATAGTCTTTATAGAAAAAACATTGTAGAAAATGAAGCATATTCTTCTAGATATTTGGTTTGATCTGGCTTGAACTCACAAACACTTACTGCTAGAGGCAAGTGTAAAACACAGACATAATTTTGGCGCTGAATCTCTTTAAAAATCAGGTTTGTTTTGGGGAAGATTTAATGATCTGTTTGCTTTTTTAAACCTAGTTTTCTAACTTCTCGGATGAATATTCAAAGGAAACCACAATCATTATCCACAGCCTTTTATTGATGGAAGGCAAGTAAATCACAGATAGGAGACCTTGTATCTCAAAGACAGACCTTCAGCTTTACAGGAACAAGACACTTTTCCTACGGGCATTTGAGTAAGTGAGAGCAATTAAAACTGACGGTGGCATTGTGCAGCTACTCAGGCCGAACATACAATGACTGTATTATATACTACAATAGACACTTTATTTGTTGTATTCCTCTTAGCAATATATGTCTGGTGAAGACAGTAATTGTCCTGGCTGCCTTCCTTTTAGTCTTGTGTAAGTCTGTATATTTACACTATACACAGTAAATACTTTATATATATGTATAGTATAGCCTTTATAGTCTGCATACAGACTTGGCCTTCTTATACCTGGAAAGATGATGTGATCTGAATCCATAGAGAAATACAAACAGTGGCTCTTTGTTGGAAACCACATGATCACAATGAACTTAATTATAAAACATCATTTTATTCAGTGCAATTTAGGCTCCAACACTCAAATTAGTGTTGGAATATGCAAAAAATAGCATTCTGCATCAGAGAATCAGGCAGTGTCAGCCTCAAATTTAGAGAGAGACCACTCAGGAAGCAAAGTCTGCTGTCACAAAGGAAACTGCAGATCATGTCTGTGCTTCTCAGCACATATTGGGATGGACAGACAGACACCAGAAGGCACAGAGACTGGTTCCATGTGGCAAGCTCCTACCTCTGAGCCTGCAGTGGCCATCTCAGAAAAGTCAGGGAAAGCATCGTGTAAAGGGTAAAGTGGGTGAAATTAGTTCTTGAGTTACAGTATGTAATTATAGGTAATGGTAAAGAGAACAGTTTGTACAAAATGTATTTTTTTTTCCTATTCTTTCTCATGGGTGTCTTTGGAGGTTTCATCTCATACAAACCAAAAAGGGCTTGATATTTCTCCAGTTAGTAAAGGTGAAGATCACATACGTATATCAAGGAGCTGAACTGATGTAGTGAGTGAGCACTGAGGGATGCTGTTAAGTGGGGTCATTCTCCCCTGCATTTACACGGCTCCAGATGTGCCACCCAAGATATGTGCTGGCTGCATTGCATGAAGATTTGGTTGCACCTAAAAAAGGGACAATGGAGGACCTGTTTGTTCCCTTTTAGGTTTTGATTTCTAGTCCCAGCTGGATCATTCTCTGCAGTAGCTTCCTTGCTTTCTAGGGTGTTAACATCCAGTGTCCCCAAATTACATGTCCCAGAGACAAGCATACCAATGAACATGAGCTATAACAGTACATTTCTGCAGGCTGTTTGAGGTGAGGTGGCCAAACATTTTCTCATTAAAAGCTCTCTACATGCTCTAAGGTTAAATTTTATAAAAAAAAAGAAAAAAAAAAAAAGGAAATCCTCAGAGGAAAGTTCTTGGCTGCAGGCAGAGGACACATGGCAGACAGGGAGGTAGGTGACGAAGGCTGGGTGGAGGGGTCGGGGTGCAGGAGCAGCCCAGAGGGAAGGTGACCCCCAGGCAGCTGACACCAAAGGCTGGGCTTGGGCGAGTGCCTTCAGCTGCAGATGATGCAAACGCATTTGGGATACTTGGCTCCTAACCCTGGCATGTTTCCATGGTACACACACCTTCCTGACAACCACACACTATTACTTAATGTGGGAGGCTGCTGTGATTCTATGCTAACCACAGTGCTGGAAAATTATTAACCCTCCTATAATAACAGAGATTTAAAGTGTCCCTTTTTATCACCCTCCTGCCTATCTTGCAGCCTGTGTCAGTCCTCTGTATTTATTTAACACCATCTGTGGAGAGCCTTTCCCCTTGATTTGTAGTAACTTAACATCAGACTTTGAAATTGTTTTCCTCTCATCTCAGCTGTCCTGGAATTCTTCTCATTTCTGGTTTTGTAGATTTGTTCTGAAGCCCTCTTCATCTCGGGCACCTAGGAGACAACATGTGGGTTTTCAGCCTTTTTTGATTTGTGAGCTTCTAAAAATTTGTAATGTAAATTCATAGGGTAGTACAGTGTAGTTAGGCCTGCTGGCATTAGGCTTTCTGTTCATAGTTACCTTTCTTTGACCTTCTAGAAGCAGGCTGTGCACAATAAATACTGGTTATAAAGATGGAGTTGTAGGCATACCAGTATTATATCAATTTCAGTGCCCCAGTGACAACAAAGGAGACCCGTGATGAAACATAGTCAAAATCATCAAATCTAAATGTAGTGTGAAGAGCTAGAAAAGCCATTATATAATCATACCCATTTTAGTAGAGGTAATTTGTACATGTGAAACATAAACCCACTTTTTTGTTAGAGGAAGTAAAGGGGTCACAAATTTCTAACATTTCAGATGTAAATGTACACTTCAGGTGATTCAGATTTCAGGTATAAATAAGGTAAGCACAGAGGAAGCTTTCCTGAAAATCTTGGTGTACCAAAAAAATCACCAAATTATTTTCAAGAAACTTGGCCCACTCCAAAGACATATTTAATAGAACCATCCCCAAAGACATTAGCTTCAGCAGACATGATTAAAACAAAAAAGGGGCAGGCTCACAGTTAATTTTAATCACCAACATCTCATTCTTAGCACCTCTTCAGTTTTGTGACCTTTTTTCTTTAGAAAATACAGTCAGAGTCAGTGACAAAACACAAAGTAGTCCTAAAATTCTTTCTGCTTTGATTCCAATTGTGGACATAATCACATCCATCTATTCCATGAACTGCCTCTTCCCAAATATCTATATATACATCTAATGCTAAGAAGATGTCCGGCAAATTTCCATTTCAAGCAACAACGTCATAAACCTCAGTTCTTATGAAGAGTAGAGAGTTCTATGCCAAGGTGAAATTCTCAGCAGTCAGAGGTCACAGTGTGGTTGTTAAGCACCTTGTTCTTCCACTAATGCACAGTGGAATAGAAATACTGCGGAGACCACAGATACTGATTTGTTATGCTCAGAAGGATGTTGAGCAACACAGTTAGTGAGCACACAGTATAGAATCAGGAAAATCTTCCCTTCGGGAATAATTTCTCTTCATGTAGCCCTTCATGTAGCCATAAATTGCATCTGAGATAAGGAACTTGTTTAACTCAAATGATCTCAGAATAGGAAACTAGACCAATTTTCATGCTGACTGCAACTGTCTCTGCTCTTGCTCTTCCGTGTGTCAAGTCAAATGATCCTTCTAATAAAGAGCATGAAAATGAACTTATGGTTCTCTTCATTGTATTCTTTAGGGGAAGTTAAGTAAAAAACAAGGGAAAGTGCATAAAACCCCATACTACTGGCGTTTTTGGAAATTCTTTACAGCCAGCCAGTGGTTGAACTCTTCACAATTGAACTTTTTGGCTTTCATTAGTGAATGAGCTAATAAGCGAATAAGCTCTTAGAAAATGTGAGATTTTATTTGTGTTTTGACATTATAGTGGTCATGACAGTCTTGAAGGAAAGCTTCATTGTTGATGCTACAGCTTGTCTTACAGGGTGAAAGTTTAATTTCTGGATACCTGGTGAAGCATAGGTCTTGCTGTCTAGAGAGTCAGTGTATCCATATCATTTCATCTTGCAGATTGTAGAAGAATTTGGTGGGGTCTTAAACATAATAACACCCTGGCACACTGACACTGCATGAGTTAGAACCTTTAGCTTTTTAAAATCACTTTCGCTACACTAGGAATGGAGAGAAAATATTGCCCGTAAATGTAGGAGTGAAGGTTTGAAGTAATGCATATTTCCTCAGAGCAACTTGCTAGCCTGACATATCCATCTTGGGCTGAGGAGTAGGCATCCAGAATGATTTGACAGAGCTTTTGAGCAGATCCAGTTGCCCAAGTCTACTGGAACTAAGAGTCTTCATCTGGGGCTTCTAAGACTACAATTTGCATTCAACATTGCCTGATTAGCCTTGCCTGGTCAGTTTGATCTGTGGCCTTTCTCCCCTTGATTTGTAGCTTTACAGGATCAGCAGACTGCTGATGTTTGTGTTTTGAAAACCAGAATAAACCTGAAATTCCATCACTGGGCAAAGCCCTAACCATTTCCCTGATTCATCACTAACACAGATGTGACATGGCAACAGCATTCTCCCCAGCCAAGAGAGCCATAAACACAGTTGTTTCCACAGACTGCAGCAGCTTCAAGAATGAAAGTGAGGTCTGAAATCTTCCTTATTTTCCATCTGTCATGCCAATCATCCTACTTGCTGACATCCTGAGAACAGTATGAGGAGGACAAATGAATCTGTGGAGTAGCTCTAGTGGCTTCCCAGGAATTGTGTCATGGGTGAATTTGATGCCCTCCATCCCTAGTTACAAATGCTGAGACAGGACAAACACTAGAATGCTTGGGGAAAAAAAATCAGTATTAGCCAACAATAGTCTCCAGGCTTTATTATCATGACAACACACAAATTAATAGAATTTATAGAGGCTGGACTTCTGCTCGTTTCAACTGTTATTCTGCTGATGTTCTGCATTGCAATATAAGCAGGCATACTGTGATGGCTTCAAACATAAGTATATATACCAAAAATCAAGCCTTTGCTGAGCATTTTCCTGTTAATCACTCTTCATCTGCAGCTGAGGTATCACAGTAGGCGTCCGTACAGAGTAGCAGCTAATGGTGGAACTCCAGGTTTCCTTAACATCCATGTAAGACACTGCAAAACTGCCTGGATTCTGTATTGGTGTCATTGGATGTTTGCATTCCTCACAGGCAAGTTTCAGACAGAGGACTCTTTGTTTTCCAGAATAATGATGTTCTTTTCTTCATATGGTCATTCCAGCTGCTCGTGTCAGGGCAGCTTCCCTGGGAGCATGTTCAGTGAGAAGGACTGAGTTTGTGGTCAGGGAGCAATAGGAACTACAGCTCTCTACTGGAGCAAAGGCTTTGCTGTGGTGTGGAGGGCAGAGGGGGGCTGTGCTTAAAAGCTGAGCTGCTCTCTTCTACTGAGCACAGCTGGAGTGAATCCTTCAGCCTCAGTGGAATTGAGAAGGGCTCAGAAGGGGCTGGGAAAATGAAAGCCACTCAGAAGGGGCTCAGAAAATAAAAGCCACTGCTATTGCTTCAGAAGAGCAGCAGTAGGATGGTCCTTCCCTGGCATGCTGTTGTCTTGTTCCCTGTCAGACAGCAGTCACAGATGCCCTATTTTGCTGCACAGTTCTTTGTATAACTGGGGATTTTGTACTTGGTAGTCTGGAAGGACTCTGGATTGGACTCCCCCATCTTGTAGCTCATGAGTGATGGGCCTGTGGTCGGCTTTGGGTGCTGGTGTTTGCCCATATTTCAAGTGCAGCATCCAAATTACAGCACTGCCACATGAGCAGTGGTGAGGATGGGTTACAGCCCTAAGAGGATCTTAAAGAACCTAGTAAAGGCTGGTGGGGCTGGAACCACCAGAGCCCTTTGGTGCCATACTCAGCCTGCTTCATCCTGCTGGCAACAACTTGCTCCCCAAAGAGCTGCTGCTACCACCTGCCTTACAGCTGCTCCTGGAGCACCTCTCTCCTTCCACTCTCACCTTCAGAGCTTCAGGCTAGGATGGGGAAGAAAGCACAAAAGACTCCAGCATAGCCTTAAAATGTCCACCACGCTCAAGTTCATCAGCATGAGAATCATCCACAGCTGATTTTGAGACTTACGCTGCCTTTCTTTTGTCCAGTGCCCTCCCTGACCAGAAGTCATTGCAAATGAAGGTCTGAAGGATGGTGTCTCTGACAAAACATCAGTTCTCTGACTCTGTCCCATGGTTTGGGTAATGCATGTGGACATCAAAATCTAAGATTATGTCAAGGCCAAGAAAACTGGTAATTATCCAGTTCCAAAATTGTTTGTGCAATAAAAGGATTAACTAAAGTTTTTAAAATCATAATTATGATCTATTCTGCAAATTGCTCCTAAAGCTTCCTTAATTCCCTTTCTATTATCTTTTTTACTTTCTTTTCTTTCCTTTGTGGTTTAGGAGCAATTTGCTCCTACACTGAAGTGTAAATGTCTGCCTAGGACAGAAGGGAACTGCTGATCTGGCACACAGATTTCAGCAGTAGATGATTTTTGTTTCACTAGGGCTTGGAGTGATGATGACAGATATTAGCTCCTGCAACAGAAACTCTGCATAAAGCTGCTCTGAAGCAGCTATTTGACATATACACTTGCTAATCGAGTTACAGTAAAAGTGCTAAACTTCTCACTGCCAAAGTTTATCAGGTTTGGTGCTAGACTTCTAATTGTATCACCAACTGACATTTTTTGCATTCTCTTGGGCCTTTGTAGTACAAGAGGCTGTGAGGTAAAAAGGTTTTGTAGGTTTCTTCTGAAAAGGAAAACAAACAGTGAATATTTCTATTTTGTATGGCCATCAGCCATGGATGGGCATCCCTTATTTTCATGATGAGGCTAAAAGATATTTTTATGGTAGTTTTATGATGTTTAGTACATGCACATAAAAGAATAGTGCATCAGAGTATTTATTGACATTTGTTGATTTTAAGTATGTTTCAGCTGTTTGCTTAGGTATTCTGGGGTCCTGCCAGCAGAGTCCTGCTCTGTTTCCAATGAACAGGCACCACACTTGTACCCAGTGGTTATCAAAATTCTTGAGGTACTTGCCAACAAAACACACTACAGTACACTGAACTATCATGGTTTTGTGTCAGTACACCTGAACCATTGACCACCCAAGTCTCCTGCCCTGTTTTGCACTGTCCTATTTCTTCCCTCCAGAGCTCTGGTCCCAATGCAGTTTCTGATCCAGCAGATGAAAGCAGTGTTTCCAAAGGGCAGTGCTAGGGAGAACATCCAATGTCCTGCAGTACACAGGGGAAGCACCACCTGTTCTGCCCTTGACAAAAAGTCACAGCTCAGTAGCATCACTGCACATAGCAATGCCTCAACACCTTACAGCAGGTTCTCTACATTGCTGGGGTTCTCCAGCACCATAGGTTTCCCCTGGATCAAGTGTGGGCACATAATCGTATTTCTGTCAAATTAGCCAAAGCACAGGATGATGTTTGGGCCAGCTTTATGCTTTTATGTTGGGTTTATGCTGGCTCTGGGAGAAGAGAAGGTATCTGACCTGGCGGAAAGTGTGAGTCGTAGAGGCAATGATACCTCATCTGGCATAAAACCTGTCAGTACAAAATTAAGTCATCATTTTTCTTTATTTGAATTGGCAGCCTGAATTCATTCTGTATCAGCACTTTCATCATGTGTCTGGCAACATTTCTGACGAAGGAGTATTAACAGCCCTAAAGCAGGATTTAGTGAGTTGTGGGACCACAAACTTATTGTTTGAGCTTACTCCGATAAAAAGGCAGGGAGCTACTGGGTGGCACGTTCTACCAGGTTTCAGAACACTCCTACCCAGAGTACTTTTCTACTTAACAATTTCCTCCTTCATGAAAAAAACACCCTCAAAATTCCTATCTAACCAATAAACCCCACCCCAACACAGAAAATCCCTGGATTAAAAGATCATATGTTAACTTTTGACACACTCCCCCAAATGAAACCTTTTGTGTAAATGGAAAAAAGAATCCTTTCATGGTGTAGAAAGTCAACAAAGCATAAATCACTATTTTGTTTGTTCTGTTGCTAGACATGCTGAACAAGAAACCACTGCCAGACCTGTGAATTTCTCAAATTAATCCTACCAGAGTGACTATGTCCAATACTCTTGAAAAATGACAAAATGTTCAAACATATTCCACTGACTAAAATGTAATGTTTTCCTAGTTATAGTAAAGATGATGTTATGTGCTAGTTAGAATACTTTAATTAAATGACTTTACATACCTTTTACTTTATTAGTTTTCCACAAATCATTTGAAAATTGAGTCGTTTCAAAATATAAAATAGCTTCCAAATAGAAGGCATTGGGTGAAAGGTGTCTTTCAATATTTCTGTTGGCTACTGAATCCTTGGAGTAAACAATCACTCTTTTACCCAGTTTCTGCAAAGCACTTACCTTTTGTTTCAGATCCAGTTCAAGCAGCTGAATGAGGTAATGCCTACATCTCCTAGGCTGGGAATGTACTCAGACTGAGCACTGAAATAGGGCAGGCGGATAATACCTGCTCTTTTGTAAATTCAGGGTGAACTTCAGCTCAGTTTCCAGATTGCAGCGCTCAGGGGAAAGAATTAGGACTGCTTCTCTGAACACAAAAAATTCATTTTGTGAAGAAGTCACAAAATTACTTCAATTTAGACACTGATACAAAGCTTCACATCAGTGCCCTTAAATGCATTCAAAACACATTACATATACATAAATATATGTTTTAAATTAAGAGTTTCTTCTGAAAAAATTGCATCCCTTTAGGTGAGTCAGTTAAACACTACCCTGTCCTCAATAAAAATACCATTTTCAAATTCTTTCATTTAGAAGCAGGTGCTGAAAAAGCTTTCCTGAGGTAGAGGGTGAGTTGACCCTGGTTCTGACTGAGCTACAGTGATCCTCTGAAAATAGAAAAGAACCCCTCTGCACAGTGATCATAAAAACATAGAACTATTTTATATCAGAGACCAGAATAATTTCCTTTAGACATCAAAAAGTCAGACAAGCATAATTTTCAGTACATTAAATAGTATTTATTGAGTTTGCAACTTCAGGGGCAAAGCTATTATCTCAGTCCCAGCTAATCACACACTGTGGCATGTGGCCCTCATGTTCTTTCATCCATTCAACAAATGAACAATAACATGGAACATCGTTAAGAGGGGGGTTGAAAAAACAACCCAATGCTATTTTGAAAAAAATAAAAATGAAGCAAACTGAAGTCTTGTTCTCATTCACAAATACACTTGCCTTCTTGATTAAGCATACTATGTTTTTATGGAAGAGCAGATTCATCCTCCCAGTGTTTGGGAGAAGGTATAGGATGGCTGATCTGAAATAAAATAAAACTGTAGGAAACAGAGTTTTTCCATATGACCACAATAACAGCTAGATGGTTAATACAGACATCAGACTGCAAGAGGGAAGTACACTTTCTTCTTAGCATGTCTTTATGTCTGGACTGATTCTGTGGGTGCATATGGTTAAAAAACCACCAAGGGCCTGCCTGTAAAATCTTACAGGGGAAGTTGTTTTCATTTTCACCACGTGACCCTTTTGGATAATAAAAAAGTCATCACATAATATACATAGAGCTTCATATTTACAGAATAAATTGCAAAAGAGGGAATTACATACAGTGACATTTATGTCCAGGCATTAACAAACAAGATCCCTTGTGTAGACTCAGGGATTATTCACAGCTCCTTTAAGAAAGTCCTTTTATTTTGCAAATGCAAATAGACATCCAGCAAGATGTCTCACTGTAAGAAACAGATACTTGCTCTCCCTTACACCATGGTCATGACCTTCAGAGAGGCAGGTTGGAACCTCCTTATCTTCTTCTTTAGTGCCTTTGAAGCTTTGATGCGACAGATTTTGGGCACTGGAGGAAGAGGCTTGGCAGAGTCCTGGACAGTCACGGATTGTCTGACTGAACCTTCAGGCCAAATCAGCTCACTTTCATCCCCCTCATCATAGTCAAGAGCAAGGCTGCTACTGTTACTGCTGCCATCCCAGTCACCTTCACTGGACTCGCTGTCCCCGAACCGGTTGGTTGTGAAATCGCTGACCTCCCCTTCGCTGGTCTCTGCGATGGTGGAGTGAAAGAGGGAGGCACACTCTGCAGAGTACTCAGAGTGGTCTGACTCGCTCTTGGCACAATCTCCGTGCTGCTGCCCCTTGGAGCGAGCCCTCGTGCTGATGGTGCGCAGGACGCCGGCTCTCCTCGCTGGCTGCCTTGGCGCTCCCAGGCCAAAGCTGGGAGCCAGGCCGGCCGGCTGGGCCTTGGCAGAGATCTCCACTGTGGACTGCCACTTGCGCTGCTTCTTCCTGCTGCCTGTGTCTGCACAAGCTGCTTCCAGGGAATACAGTGCATTGGCAGAGGCTCCGTAGAGCTCTGGCCTGGACGGAACAGTGGGGAGCCTGACCTGCACTGGGAACAGACTGGACTCTGAGCATGATCTGCCAGCCATGTCACCAGAATATGAAGGTCTCCGCATGAGGCTCTTCATTCCTTGTGGTCTTTGGAGCTGATTCCACTCAACAGGCAGCTTGGTGGCCCCATGAGACCCTCTCACCTTCTCCATGAAGAAGGCTTGCTTCCCAGGCCGAATGACCTTTTCACTGTTCCTCCTCTTTATCTTCACTGCCTTTGTTTTGGAGCTGGCAAACTTTACCCGGACTTGATGGGATTCTGCAGGGACAAATTGAGCATGGACAAACTCAGCTCGTGCCACTCGTTCATGACCCCCAGTGTAAGCCAATTTGGCATTGCCACACCTTTTGATGGGCAGTTTTTTGGGTGGGACAGCTTTAGCATTCCAGGTGTCTGGACTAGAGTCCTCTTGACACAGCTGTGAGTATGACAAACTGCGCTCCATGCTGCTGTCTGTTTCTTCTGCCAGAGGAGAGCCCCTTGCTGCTGACTTGGCCGGATAACAACTATTCACAGCTGATGGCTCTGTGTCAGGCTGAGTGGATGACTGCTCTTCATTCATACAGCTCATGGTCTCCTGCTGCTTGGCACATTCCCCCTCTGGCACCTCTATTGACAGCTTCCCTTCAGCTTTGTTACTCTCCAGAGAACTCGTCTGTTTTTCCAGCTGGCTACTGGTGCTGTTAATTTTCACTCCACCGGTGCTGGGGGTTATAATGAATCTCTGGTGCATTGCAGCTGGCTGGCTCTTTGGTGAAACCCACTCACTGGCCTCAGCCCGACTGCTCCCTTTGCATCTCGTCAGCTGCAGCAATTTATTGATGTAACCCCCCGGCTTGACCTCGGTGGTTGGCCTAGTCTTAATCAAGCTTGGACCTGTTGTACTAGGCATAGGTTTGCTGGGAGGAGCTTGGAAGTCTGATTTTGGGGATGTTCCCACCAGGGAGAAAAGGGGACTTTGTAAAGCCACTGCATGGAGGGGGCTTGGGTAAGGATACACATCAATGCCGTTCTTGGAGACCAAGTCATTCTGGAATTTGGGGTCCATGCTGAACATGTGCATGTCTCCATTATGGCACAGAGGCAACATGGATTTGGGATCCATTTCTTTCTGAAATCTAGTGTCCGCTGGAATAAGTCTTTCCAAGTCACCTATATGGTGGATGAAAATAAACATCCTAATTAAATCACAGACAATTACATTCAACCTGGTTCATGCTAGAAGTGCTATATCAGAGAGATGTGATAGCTTTTACTAAAATCAGTAGCATGGATAAAGAAAGTAATTTCAGTCTTCCAAGGTCAATGAACTACTTTAAAGCTTTTATCACCTAAGCCTAACAGAATTTAAAATACCTTTTAATGCCAATAATAAAACTCTTACCTTTGCAGGAAATTTAAACTGCGCTACTTGGATGAAAGTAAATCTGTGCATATACAAAAAAGTCCTAAAATGTCACAGACCAGCAGGAACCCAAGTAGACAAAACCAAGGGATTATTTTTAGATCTTAGCAGAGAAGTCATAGAAGAATGAACTGAAGAATCTTTATTTTCATAGAGGAATAAAATCTAAGGCTAACTACTCAGGCACGTGGCGAGTGCAGTCCCTGAAGATGACATTTATAGACACCAAAATTTGGAGTATTGTCAAAGGTGCTGTAATTTACTCTTCTTGACTGCAGCACCCTCCTCCCAGCAGCATCTCCTGTGCACAGAGAGGAGTGGCTGTGTTCTTGTGTGAAGAAAGGTTGTTCCATCCAGACATGTCATTCAACAGAGCACTTTGGTGCTGCATTACCTCTGGGATCAAGAATTCTGGAACCAGTTAGCTTGGATTTTACTGTACTACAAAGCAGACTTTAGTGCCAACAACTCCTCAGCTAACCAATGTCGTGGGTGCTCCATGCTATCATGAAACTCAACCATCCCATTTAACCACATCATTCACAAACTATGTGAACAGTCACATGATGACCATCTGTGTCCTGTCACAGCAAGCTTTTAGAAGACTGCAAAATTCTGGGGTGGTCTGCATTGTCCTACCCATGCACAGACCTGCCACAACAAAGGTTAGGATGACAACCTAACAACCTAATTTCATAACAAAAATTCTTTAGGAAATTGTTGGCAGTGTGTAATGCTGTGCTCTTTTGCAAACAAACCAGGAAGGAGTCAAAAGCATGTTGTGCTTGCAATGTCTCAGCAAACTTTCTGCTTGCCAATGAAAGAAAAGGCAATTGGTCTGTACTTGCAATTTCTTCTAAGGAGAGGAAAAGATAATTTCCTTCCCCTCTCCAAATGATAATTTTCTGAAGTAAAATCTTGCTTCACTTCCTGCAATGTGGTCAACTTTGTAAGAATTGTTTCTTCAAAGCTATACCCACTACTACCCCATTACTTTTGTTTTTCACTGTGATGGAAATAAGAGGCTTCAGCCAGGAATAAGAGCTGGAGGAGGTCTGCAGTCTCTCTCCCACATCCCTGCTCAGTATCAGCTTTTTTGTGCTAGTCTCTATTAAAGAAAACCAACCAAACATAAAGCCCCTGGAGTCTCAGCAACATGTTTCAAAGAAGGAAAGTTTCTGAGAGCAAAATGTCTGCAATCTGAACATGGAAGCCATGGGTCATTAAGCTCAGCTTCATCCCCAGCCTTTGACAAGCCTTGAAAAGACTTTGCTTTTATGCTGTAATTACTGTCATCCTTTCAGGTGTGTCTACACACCTAAGTACAGAATAGGTGGTCTTTGTTTCTGTTCCAAGCAAGCCAGAGGTGAGTTAAGCTCAGGTAAAGCAGCTGTGGGAATGATTCAAGAGTGGCACAATACTTGAAATTATGTTCCCCATAACTTCCCTGTTTCTATCATGGAACCACTACACATCTTGCTGGATCACTCTAACACCAGATTGCTTTGAGGCTATGGAAGAATCTGTGATAAAAAGTGATACAATGTCACTTTACAGAAGGTAAACAAGAGATATGGAACATTAATAGACTTGTCCATTTCGTTGAAGGTATGATGCAAATTAATGGCTGATCCACTTTTAGGCTTATGACTACTCTCTAGATAGTCAATTAACTTTTGGAATTTTTTGTCCTTAACTGTACATCATAAATTATGAAAAAGAGTCATTGTTTGAATCAATGTTAATTTGTGTAAACAGGGAATTTTGAGTTTACTTGAAATCTTTCATACATCCCTGCACTTTCACACAAGATATTTCAAATACTGAAACTTAAAAAAAAAATCTCAATAATCTTTACAATTTTATCTCATGCACTAGAGTATTTTTCCATTTCTGGATGCATAGGTCCTTGTATTTGTTACTGTCTCATCCACATATTTTTTATTGATTCGTTCTAGTATTTGTTACTGTTTAAAAATATCTGGAGTATGGAGACACGGGGAAGTGGGACAGTAAATGGTTTGGCTCTGTGATTTTGATCCACTCTCACTCTGTGTATTGAAATTGAGAACTATATATTGATTACACATGGCTGAACAAGGTCCTAAGAGTAATAACCAGGAATCTGCCCTTCTCTTGAATGAAGTACCCAGTTCTGCTATTAATTACCTGTGGAAACTGGCCTTGGTCTGGACCTGGCAGGAGTCCCAGAAACATCTCTGCTGGCTGCAATCCGACATCCATCGCTGCCATAGGCTCCCTGCTGCTGGAAGCTGGTGGTGTGCACAGTAGTTTCATCTGCAGACTTGGGTCGGTAATCAAACACACTGAGCCTTGCTTTAGGGTGTTGAGAGCTGGGTAAGAGACTGGTGTGGGAGGAGGAGATAGACTCACTGTACACAGAGGTGCAAGAATTGGAGAGTGAACAAGAACCACCATCACTCAGGTCATAGAATCCTGCAGAGTAAAAATAAATAGAATATTTCATATTTACAGCAACTAAACATGCTCTGTAGAAGAAAAGTGCAGAGAATAAAATAGATCTTCATTTGCTATGTGCCCAAAAATATGATCATTTATTAAGGTAACATCAACAGAGGTATACTCTAATTCAGCCAACCTATACTGGGCTTCTACATATTTACTTAGGTCCTGAGCCAGCTTGGCACACACATGCCTGCTTAGTTCTGAGGGTGGGATGGGATGAAGTGCTGCACCATCATGCCCAGTTCTTCACTGGGGAATCTCTTTGGGGATTATGATGCAAATGGTGTAAGAAAGGGCCCTCTGACACTGTTGTAACTTGTACTAGGTGCATACAAGCATGGATTAGATGAGTGGATTGGACAGAGCAAAACTAGCCTGTGATCAGAGGTGCCAAGTCTATAACAGCTGGAATGTCTGAGGGCAGAGAATGGAGACTATCTTCTCTCTCCAGGTATTGACATAATTTTCAGTAATTCTGGAAACATTAAAAAAGGCTTTGTATAAATTCAAGGTAGGAAATTTTATTATTCCTCTCTGTAACAGAGAAGGAATATTTTCTTTTGAACTGTGCCTAAGTGAACAACTCCTGAACTTAAACACACAACAGAAACTTGCACTTTTTACATGCCTTTTAAGTACCAGGCTACAAATCTGTATGTTGTATTAAAAAAAAAAATCCACTTGTCTCACTGAAGACTTGAGGCTTTGCAAAAATTCTGTTTAAAAGAACTACTTTCATTGTGTCTGACTAGATAACAGAAACCGGTTTTGACAGACATCCTAGCTATAAAAGCCTGAAGTACAGCTCTCTCTGTGAATCAGACCAGAAACTTGATACTCAGTATCTTTCTGTCCATGAGAGCTCTACTCTGTTGGGGTAGTTTTTCTCAATGTCTTTTAATAGTGCTGTTTTTCTTCTACATAAATTCATTTGACAGGAGCAGTGCAATAGTGATTTTCAAAGTCCTAGTGAGGTTCAGAATCCTCCCTGGATTCAAGCAGAGTGTTGATATTGGTCTCCACTTCTTTTAAGTAGTCTAGCCATTTTACTAATGGTCATTCTACACTGCAGAAGGTAATTAATAAAGTAAATCTGTCTCCTTCTCCTTCCATGTGTGGCTACAAGGTTCATTAAAAAAATGATTAAATAATCCAGAAAGAATACTGCTTGAGTGAGTGAGCACTTTCTAACTAAATCAACTTTGCAGGAAAATTCCAGCTCTGTGAGCCCACTCTGTGCCAGATGACTACTATCCACCTCAGCCATGGGGCACCGTTTTTGACCAAATAATACAGAGAGTTTTGCTTAGCAGTGGACAATCTTCAATTCTCCTAGCACCATACTCCTGGGAATAAACAGCCAAGTGCACATTACCTGAGCTGGGCCGGCTGTCACTATCCAAGTATTCACTGGAGGTCTTACTGACATCCAATTTCAGCTCACTTATTCGCTGGTCTAGCTGATCCAGGTGGCTTTTCAAGCCGACATCCTGTCTCCTCAAACGAGACTAAATCAAGGCAAGAAGGAGGAAATGAAGAATAATCACAGTTAGAATCTCAGCAGCAATGCATGAATTCAGGCCATCTGTGCCAGCAAGATCCTACTCTCATGAAGTGTTTTCCTTAGCTAGGGACTGTTGCAGCTGGCTCTCTGTAATGAGACTGACCTAATGGACAAGGACAAAACATTTTGTTTCTTCATATATATTGTCTTCTTCCCAGCTAAACATGTTCTCAAAACTCACTCTGAAGGTACTTTAACTTTTGGCTTTTTTGTTATACCCATGGCAGGAACTGTACCTCTAAATATGACAAAAGTCTTTTAACTTAACATATCTTTATTGTGCTGCACGTTGCCATATGCTGGATCTGAGCAGAAGAGGATGTAAACCTTATGGATTGTCTGCATAAACTCTAAAGATCTGCCAGATGAAAGGAAACCACTGTGGCTGAGGCATCTTATTGCTCTACCAAGTAAAGGCAGCATGCCCACTCCAGTAAAATCCTTGGCTTTGATGACACGTCTTTATAGTTGAAAGGATACAAGGCAAGAATTGTGACATCTATTTTACTGCAGGTTTTCCTTGCTTGTCTTGTGGCCAGATATCTCCTCCCATTTCCTGGAAGGAGAAGGTGGCATTTGAATATAGTGGGGAAATTACTGTATTTAAAACAAATGATGAATAATCCTTCAGAAGCCAGCAACTAGATGTGTTGCCTACTGCAGTCAGTGACCAGGCTGATCTGAGGTAACAGCTCCTGCAGTTGCTCGCCCAGTGTTTATGCCGTCAGCTGGGCAAGGCAGATGGCCAGGCATGAGGTACCAGCCAAAGAACCACAGTTGGTTTCTGTCACAAACTTCTCACGTGACACCTGGCAAGTTATCTAAAGTCCTGCCACTATTTAGGCAGCTTCTAATTATATCACACCTCACCATCCATTCTACAGTACTTTATAGAAAGGTGGTCTCTTGAAGTTGGTTGTAAAGTTGCACTCAGCCCTCAAGGGGATGGGTTTCAACTCAGTAATGGTAAGAAAAACATTATTAAAATTCTTCTTTATGTGTCCATTTCATATTTAAAAGCACAATTGGAAGCTCTAGTAGCATTTCCAACCTCAAATATATAAAAATAAAAAAATCTATGTCCTTTGAACCAATTAAAGTATCTTAAAATTAAATGACATACAGAAAATCAAGATCAGTATGCACATGTTTTTACCTCCTTCCTTTTGTAAGAATTATTCAGCTTTTAACATTTGCATAGGTTTCTCCATAGCTATAAATACTAAAAGAAAAAAAAGCTAACATCCTAAGGTAATCAGTAAATTATTAGAAATTGTAGGAAAAAAAATACAGATGCCCTGAGTTTCACAAGAGAACTCTTGAGGCTGGTGATGCTGCTGAGAAGAAAAAAAAAATCTATTTTTAGCATGCTTCTAAAGAGGATTGGAGGAACATATAAGACACAAAAAGCCCTTTTTGTTAGAGTCACACATCTAGAAAAGTTTGAACTCAAGAGGCTCATTACTGCTTCCTAGGGAAATCCACAGTGATTTTCCCTGATTTCCCTCTTCCTGTTTCACATAAACAAAAAAGAAGGGAAGAAATGGATAATAAAGGAGATTTTCTATTCCATCTGAATGATGGATGTATGACCTCCTCAGTACTTCTTTATTTTGTGGTAAAAAAGCAAAACCATGCCATGCCTTCTTCAATCCCACCTACTCAGGAAATCACAAAGTTTTGTTTCCATGGCTGGAATTAATTGTTTAATGATTAATGTTTTGCCAGCCAATCCCTCAGTCTGTGGTTTCTGATTAATGACAGAGAGGCCACAAGGCTCTCAGGTACTCAAACATTATTTATTATACCTCCAGGTTCTGTCTGCGCTTTCACAGCATTTTAACCAACACACATGATTTACATCATCGTTTTTAACCCTTTTATGGTGCCTCACACCATTGGGTTTTCATGTTTCCAGCCACTGACCCAGCTTTGATCTTTCAGTTAACTACTTCTGCACTCTAAGAAGAGAGGCATTCCTCAAACCATTTGGATAAGAATGACCTTTCCGGTGTGTTTGTTTCAAACTGTTATCGCTCCAATACCCACACTGGGCAGCACTCAAAACAGTAACCCCTAAATACACTCTTCCTCTATTCACCACATGAATTTTACATGTGACAAAACCTTGCAGGTAAAATCGTCTGTTTGCTTTGGGCAATGCAGCAGTGAAGACTCCTGGATACTACACAGTGTGGGACCAAACGTTCCCAGTCAACATGTACTACCAATGGGCTGCAGTTTTGTGGAGGCAAATCTGGAGTATCACCATACCACCCATTTAAGTCCCTCGTTTAAAACATGTTTTCTTCTATTTAAAATTACCTAAAGGGGAAAAAAATCTGTGTAAAATGCAGGGTACCAACTGTTTGCTTTTATCTATTCAGTATAATGTGTCCCTTCTCACATTTTTATAACATCATAAACCACCTGAAAGCTTGCAAAACAAAATAATCAGATTCAAATAAAATAAAATAAGGTTTATAAATATGTCCTCTGAGGAAAGAGCTGAGAACATACTGGATGTTGCAGGCTTCGATATCCACCTACACTGACAGCAATCATGGATTTTTTTCTTTGCATTAGCCTGAATTTGCATCTCTTTCCTCTTTGTCACCATGATGTTTGGCTAAGAGAAGTTTAGCACCTTCAGGATCTCTGATAGTGGGTGGCATTACTTAACTCTGCTCCTCTTCTGCTACAGAATTGACCCTGCCTGTGCTGTAGTAATTCTCAGTTGCCAGAAAAACCTTGGCCACCAAAAAGAGCCACTGGTTAGGGCAAAAAAGGGCATGACTGTTTGAGGTAGCAGACTGCCTAGAGCAGAGTGCTAGAAGGCCAGCTGATCATTCTCTGGTAAATGTTGTTGGGGAAGAGACTGAGATTCTGGAATGGCATCCACATGTGGTGTCTATGACATTTGATGGCTCTGCTCTATTATTCCCAGTAGTCAGATCAAGTCCTTAAGGTTTCTGCCTCTGCTCTCATGTTTCTCACCCTACCATTATAGAAGAAGCCTGGCTTGACTTTTTATCTGCCTTGTTTCCATTGCTAAGATGCCTTGAGCCACTTTCAGCTGACACAGCTTTCTCATTCTCTGTTGTGAGGACCAAACTTTTTATGAATTAAACTGTGACCACACTAAAGCTCAGGGCTACAGTCCTCCTTGAAATCTGGAGCAAGGTGCACTGCAAGGAAAAGTTACATTTACACTGTTAATGAGTTTCTCAATCTGAAAGTTTATAGAGCAGCAATCACATACTGTGCCCTCCATGGGCCAACAACAACAGTTGTTGCTGCTGAAGATCTATCACTCCTTGAGTAATGCTGTGCTTTGCATTTTCTGTTGTTTTCAGTTTTAACTTCATTTCCTGCAATCATGAACAGAACTTTCATGGGTTTTAAGTGCAATACACTGCTCATGAGTCACTGGGAAAGTTTTAAGCCTGTGGTCACTGAGATCTGTGAACTACTTCTAAAATGACTGTGAAAAGCCTGTTTTCAACTGGGTTTACTTTGCTATTAAGGAAATTTGAGGTATGTACCTCTACTCAGATACACATCTGCAATTTGTAGGGGGGAAAAAAACCAATAAAGCTACCAGGAGGTCTGAACAGTACAGCTTGAAAAGCCTCCAGCAGCCACGGGTCAATCAGAAGAGCTCTGTATTACTACTTTAAGCACAACTGTATTTTTGCTGAAGAACCTATACCTGGATTTATGTACTTCTGAGTCATTCTGAATCTTTATGAACACTTCCCTCCCAGGCATCCCAAGAGACACGTTTCCTATAATTGCACTGTCACCTACTGGTGAAATCGTCCCTCTCTGGAGGTGTGCAGAGTTATTCCTGAGTCCACTCAACTGCATTTCTAAAGGGCAGCAATTAAAGGGCAGCCTCTTTTTCCTTCCATTTTAATAGCTAGTTTCTCCCACGTTCTTGGGAAGCCAGCCTTGTAAGGTGCAAGTAAAATCCTGACAAATTCATCTTCTATTTTAATATTTTATTTGAAAAATATTACGACAAATGAGTAATTACAGCACGACAGCTGACACAAAAAGAAGTACAGTCTCTATCATCAGAGCTCATTGTGTGATTCTGTTACCCCACTGGCCTCAAACAGGCAATAAATGCCTTAAATTCTTTTGCTCAATTAAAAAAAAAAAAAGTAGAGCCATTACTTAAGACTATCCATGACGGGTAATCAAGTGGCTGGCTGTCCCCTTGTCTTGTATTTTCTTAATTTTATCAAGATATGCCCGTAGCTGTGTTTTCACACAGTGCTGGCTAGGTTTCCCTGAAGGTTAAAGCCCATTTTATCCTGAGATGTTGCCTAAGAAAGCTGCCTACGGGGAGTGAATAACCCTTCTGTTTTCACACCTGATGGATAACTGATGGCCAAGACTTGCACCAGTACAGCGAGGAAAAGGATTCTGAATTAAGTCTGAGTTTACTGAAGTGTGTAATTGCCTATACTAGAGATTAAAGCCCTTTACCCTTTGATTATTGTCTCAACTATGAAACTCGGTTCAGCTACAAATCAGAATTGTTTTTTAGTTTCAAAAAAACCTCTGTGTAAGTGGCCGGTGCAGCACTTCAAATACAAGGTCTGGCATTCAGTTATTCTTCCCTTTTGATCATGCAATCCGTGGAAAGAACAAAGTACTCCCGTCCCACGAAGCGTTTCCTGGCGGATGGGCTCCCGCTGGCGCACAGCAGTGCGCGCTCCCAGGTGGAGGCGCAGAGGTGTGCGCGCACCCACCCACCCAAACCCCCGAGCGCTTGTGCAGGTGTATCCCAGCCCGCGTGTCTCTTGATCTCCTATGCAAACGGCTGCTGCCACTGAGAGGTGAGCGCTGTATTACTGAAGTTAATTATCGCCTACTCCTCGGCTCCGATGAATGAGCGGTGCCGGGTTAACAACTTCTCCCCACCGCTCCCGCTGGCACGGCGCCCGCCGCCGGCACTGCCCGCTCCGGGGCGCCCGGGCGAGCCCCGCCTGAGCCGCGGCAGCGCCCGCCCGCTACAGCGGCTGCGGCGGGGCTCGCCCCGACCGCCCCGGCCCGGCCGCTCGCCCCCGCCCGCGGAGGAACCGCGGCCGGTGGGGCGGGAGCAGCGCAGGGGCCGCGGCTGCAGCGCCTGCCCGCCCTCGGTGCCGGTACGGCGCCGGCGGCTCCCGAAGGGGAGCCGGGTGTCTGACAGCCCAGGGGCGCTTCCGTTCGCCGCGCTCGGCACCGCGGCTGGGCTCACGGAGCCGGGCAGCGGGGCGTCCCGTGCACTGCGGTCCCTTACCAGCTGCTCCTTCAGGGCGGAGAGGGTGACCTCCAGACGGTGCTCCTTGCTGTGGGCGGACAGGGGCTGCTGTTCTCCGCCCGCCACCGGCCGCTGCGGCATGGCCAGGGCGGCCCGCACCAGCTCCCGCTGCTTCTCCCGAAGCACCTGGAGCTCCTGGAGGCCGGCGAGGGCCGCTTGCAGCCTCTCGCCCACCCGGCTGCGATCCCAGCCGCCCGGCCGTGGGGTGCCCAGCAGCATCGTCAGCGCTGGGCCGCGACACCGGCCATGGCAGGGGGGCGGCGGGCAGGATGCGGGGCTGCTCCCGCCCCGGGCCGTGCCTGCGCTGAGGGCCCTTCGCCCCCCTCCGCCGCTGGCACCGGAGAGAGTGAAGCGGAGCCGTAGCGACTCCTGCGGTTTTGGAGGAGAGGTGGGGACGGGGGAGGGAGAGAGGGAGGGCGGGAGCGAAGGAAAGCGGCTGCGGCTCCAGGCAGCGCCGGGGCCACCTCCCCGGTGGATACGCGGGGCTAGGAGCCAGTACCCAGCGCTCCCTCCGCCCCGCGCGGGGGCGGCTCCTGCCTGCCCCATCCCTGTCCCTGCCTCTGCCCGGGAGGCTGCCCTCGCCTCGTCCTCCGCCCCAGCAGCGAAAAGGGATGGGGTGCCCGCCCTCTCCCGGCAGAGACAGGGGCCGGCGAACCGGCATAGAGCGCCGGGGTGAGAGCGCCCGTTCCGGCCAGGAGCGGTGCCCGGAGATGCTGCGGAGACCGGAGCTGAGCCGGTCGTCCTAATGCTGCCGCTGTAAATTAAAGTGATGCGAGGACATGGTGCGAAGAGCGCTCGCGGGTATAATAACCCTTCCATCGCAAGAACGTGGCGCTTGTGACTCTATCCCTTCTCCTCCTGGCTGGTGGTGCCTCCTGTCAGGCAGAGGCACAGCACTGGCACTCATCTTGCTCTCCAGAAACCCACCCAACTGGGATCTCACTGCACAAGTTCGCTGTCTTATACTGAATTGCTGAGTCTCACTTTGGAAGCAGGGCAGAGTTCTGTCTTGTGAGGTTAAGATGTAGTTCATTCCTCCCTAAAGTCATTTGAAGGGCTCAGGACGTGTTTTGAATGGGACATGAAAACACAGTTGGCCATGGAAATTCAAGAATGTAGTGCTGTTGCTACCAAGAAATGCCAGCATTTAAAGCTCCCAAGACAGGCAGCTGCAGCTTCTTCAGAGGTAGCTGCTTAGCAAGCAGCAGAGACAGAATGCATAATCTGTAGTGGTGCAGTAGGGGACAAGAAGCCCTGGTAGCAAGAGTCTGATGAACACAGTAGAGACTATGCTACAGGAGACATAACTTTTCTGCTGCCTACACAGAAATAGGATGTATCTACAAATCCCAAGATCACTGTGTGCCACACTCTTGATTGAAGTAATGTCCAGGAAGGTGTATTATTCTCCATGAAGCAGAGATCACATGCAAAGCCCATCTGTCCATGGTTATCCTCCTTTCAAACTATGGCATATCTTTAAAAGCTAGCACCTCTAATTTGAATGCTACTTGTCTTTGTGCTGAGATAGGAATTGGGTGAGTGGGAACCAGTGGCTCTGTCATCTGTTCGTCACGTAGTCTCTTCTCAACACCACATGTGGGTGGCTGTGTCCACCACTGCGACTGCAGCCAGCTTATCTTTTCCTGTACCAGTCTCCAGTTTTAGGAGTGTTAGAAGTACTAGAGCAATGCCAAATCCTCCTTCTTCGTGGGGCAGAGGGGCAAATTATTCATGTGTTTGTTTACAGTCCTGTACAACACATTTTATAGTCTCAGTAAGACCCAAGCCTTGCTTTCATTGTGTCACGTTGAACAGTTTTCCTGTAACTTGAAGATTTGAGAACAGTATTTACCTTGCAAAGTTGATCTTGTCAGAAGGGGTCCCAAGAGGCCCTACTCTGACAAATTGTGTAGGAATATTCACAAATGTCTCCAGCTGCAGATGGAACAAGAATGGCTAGTGGTCATACAGTGCTTAGTTAAAGTGTGTATGTGGTATGACTTGTATAACATCATCTTAGTAATGTTTTTTTGTTGTTGTTTTGATTTTTTTTCTCTGTAATGAATACTTTTGCTTTTTTCCCTACCCATTCTTCTCATGGGGCTCACCTGCACAGAACAATGCCTCAGTGCCATGATGACTGAACACAGCTACAAGGTGGCATGAAAAATGAAGTTCGACACTGAGATGCTCTTGAAGGTGCTGACAAAAGACAGCATGAAATCCTGCCACCTCTCAAACGGAGAGGGGCAAAGAACCAAACAACCATCACTGGGTGGCATGTGGCAAGAATTTTGCAAAATGCCATTAGAGGTATGAGAGTGAAACATTTTTGTCAATCACTTGGCTTGGCACTTGTTAAAACAGACATACAGTGCAGTTCCTTATTTTATTCAAACCATGTTCTAACATGACCAAAAACAAGTCACCAACACAACTACAAACCATTTAGTATATACTTCATAAGAGAATTAGATATTATAAGGTCATACCTTTTTCTTTTTTTTCCTTCTTTCCTTTCCAAGGAACTGTTATCCCTAGCTCTTTGTTCTTCTTCTTCTTTCATCTTTTTATCTTTTCATACCTGAAATCCCAAATGGGCTATATCACAGCAGTATCTTTATTCTAATCATCTTCCTTATTATTTCCTCTGTTATACTGATTACTTTCTTCCATAGAACCCTTATGATTTCACTTAATCTTTTCAGAATACTCAACAAATACCTTGTGTTATCTGATTTCTGGGGGAAAGGTGTGAATCACCCCCAGATTTAAAACCATGTGATTATGTGGGGGAAGGGTAGTGGCAAAAGTGAAAGTTTCATAGCAGGGAATTAGAAAATTTCTGCTATTCTTAATTACTTACAGAGAAGAATGTTCAATATTGATACTCTAAATTTTCCCTCGACTTTAAGAATTACTTGAAAAAAGTTACCAGTCTATATGTAACACCTTGTTTTGCTGCCCAACTTTAGCACACTGAATCCAAATGCTTATATATTGCTTGCACTTTTCAGGAACCAAAAGGTTTGACTTTTCATTTACATTATTTTAATTCCATTCATTTCAGAAACATTGCTCTTGATTGATGTAAGACTTGGAATAAAATTTCTGTTTTCCACCTACAGATCCTGAGTTAAATAAATTTAATGGAAAAAAGCTGTAGTCAAGGAATTATATGATTACAAAATCAGACACCAAAACAGTAGGAAATAAAGCAATTTGTCTACATAATCTAATTTAAGTTCTGATTTGTCTGATATTATTACAGTGTTGTTCCCTGGGTCCTTTCTTCAATAAGTGTATAGAATGAAAGATACTGCTCAGTGTTCTCTGTCCTCATGCTCCAACCTCTGCTTTATTTACTGCTGGTCATTTAAGCTATGCTTTGCTAATAGAATTTTTTTGTGTTTTAAAACTATACTTAGCATTCTAGCTATTAAGTGCCTTACAGTATGAATGAATGAATGAATTGTGTCTTTACAACATCCCAAAAGGTATAAAGCTGCTCTTGTTTAAGAAGGCAAGACCTGAGGCACTGAGTTTCATTACAGAAATGCTCATTCATTTTGGGTGCCCACTGGAGATGCCTTTGGCCTTCTTTTTCAGCATACTTAGTGTTATACAGTTAACATATATCCATCTAACTGTTCCAAACTTCCCTTTAACTTAAATTCCAAAGTTCCCTTTAACTTCTTTTCCAGTTCTGAGCACTCAGCACTTTGATAAATTGAATACTGGGCATTCTAATTTGTATCTCTAGAAAAATGAGAAATACAATAAGTGCACCTTATATGGAGACAGCTTGGATGTGCCTGCACCTGTGGTAGAAACATGCCCTCAGAGCCTCATAAACTACCAGAAAGGAGGCAGGTGTTATTTACCCTCTTTGGCAGATGGACATGTACAAAGAGGTTAACCCTTGTACACAGGATCAAACAGGAAATCTATGGTAGGAATTGAAATTGAAGCCAGATAATTCATGTGACCACAGATATTACTTTACTCCCTGCTTTGTGGATGCATATTAGCCAGTTTGTGTGGGACTAATGTTAGGGAAAGGACAATATTTATTGACCTCCAGATGTGTTTAAAAGAAAAGCAGTTGAATGTTTGCTTTGGATAAAGTCCAAAGTATACAAAATACTTTGGTGTACCACACAACTTCAAGAGCTAAATTGCAGTTTGCTTCCCACATTTGCTTATTTTTTGCTGTGAAAAATAATTCAGAGGCTGTTTTCAGTTGCATTTCCTTATGTACGGATATAAAGTCTCCCTGCCTAGGCTTCACTCCCTGTATTTCAGTTGTGTTTTTAGACAGTATTGATATTGTCATGTGTGACAGTAGGTGAGGATGAATCTATTTGTTTAGGACTGTTCCTTGACATGACAGAAACTCAGTGCATGCACCAGCATCCTAAATTTACTAGCCAGCCTCTCTGTCCTCTTGTTGTCTTGTTGTTCTACCCTACCAGACTTTTGTCACTGATCCTGCAAGGGATCTTACCCCCCTGTTTAAGGGGGTCTCTGAGCTGTTGACATCTGGTGGATATTTAGAAGGTTAGTTGGAGGATGCAGAACAGTCACATGTGGATTGAGCCAAGTCTAACACAAGCCATTATCTTACTCAAGATAAGGCAAAGTGCATTTTTTGTACCTGTCTCTTTTTTCTTGTATGCCCAGGACATATACTGAGCATATCCTTTTATGTAAAAAGACTGAGGCACTGCTTAGCAGCACAGGCTTCTGTTAAAATGTGGGTTGGAGCCTTCTGCCAGTTTTTGTAAATGTTAAATTCAATCATTAAGAATATCCTGTAAGTGCAGTAAACCCTTAGGTTGCATGCACACAGTAGAGTTAGTCCTGTGCCTGAGAATACATCATAGTGTGTGTGTCCCTCTGTGAGGTGACTCTAAGTAAATTGCCATCATTCAGGCGTTTTGTATAATTAGCAGAACAGCTGCCTTTGAAAACATTCTTCTTAAGGTCTGATGTCTTGAGGATTATTTAATTAGAAAGACAAATCACTGGTGTAAATGGTTCTTTGTTGAAGTCAGAGGATTTGTTTTGAATTGAAAAAAATGACTTTTTGAACTATAGCTTACATGGTAGTGGAGAGGGAAAAGGAAGTAAGAGTGTAGCTCTCATGGATACCGCTTCTACGACAAAGCCAGATTTGAGTTGATGGAAATCTTTAGAAGGGGGAATCTTCTAAAAACATGAGTAAAATCCTGTCTTGAGCTACAAGGGATTAAGAGATGCCCATCTGTTTTTGTGCTTATTTCTGTTTATTTTTCATGGGGTTGTAGATTGATTCTCTTGTGACACTCCCAGCAAAGTGGTGGGGGTTGCAGGGAAGGGAGGAGGGAGGAGGCGTTGCTAAGGACTGTCACAAGCTTAGCATGAAAGTGCTTATTCTTGTCTCTCTCCAGTTTATGCCCTCCAACTGAAATCTTTTTAGCTAAAAGTCCTTTATTTTGGACCACTTAAAAATTTGTGCTTATCCATAAATTGGTGGATAGATAGGCAAACTGGGGAAGCACATGAGCAAGTGTGGAACAGATGGGGTCCTCAAGAAGCACAGAATATGCAGGAGAATGGAAGGAGTCAGGCAGGCAGAAAGAGTGACACACAGTAGTCAGAAGAAGTCTGGGGACAGAAGTCTAAGGGTTAGGCCAGAAAACAGGGTCAAGGGTATCAGTTATTTAGAAAGAAAGGGGCATGTGGAAGCCTAATAGAAAATGGGGAGAAAAAAAAGTCATACAATTTGGTGTTATTGTAAAGGCTTGACATCCTAATTAGCAGGGAAGAAGGTGAAGCACTAGGAAATAATTTGAATCGCAAAAGATCAAAGTTTACAACAGATCATAGCTAGAGGTATCTGGGGGGCACATGGGCTGGGTGTGATTGGCCTGGGATCAGTGCTCAGAGAGTTGCTGCACCTCCATGTGTTCAGGGACACAAAGTTGGTGTAAGACTCTTTGGTAATAAATGAAACTGTTAATTTCAGTGTCTCTAAGAATGAGATGCCAAATTTGAATGGTGGGTGCTTCTGCCACGTGATGGAAGAGTTCTAAAGTGAGGAGCTAGACCAGAAGGCTGTCCCACAGAGGAGCTATCAGTAACTTGCTGCCAAGATCTTCCTGTTCACTTCGAAACCCTTTCTCAGTTCTGAGGGAAGGAGCCAGGGTGGCTGCTTGGGCTGGGGTTCAGGCAAAGAGGAAATGGAGTCATGACCATTCTGATGCCCTCGTAGCCTTGGCTTGCTTTGTCCAACCCTCCTCTGAGGTGGCTTGTGGCCTTGCACTGGATTGTGCTCACTTGGTGTTGATTTTCCCTTTTCCCCTCAGCTCCTGCTAAGAGCAGTTTGCAGGTGAATGCTTGCCACAAATCAGGCACACAAAGCCAGGACACAGCATGCCTGGTGCTGTTATGTCAGAAGCCAGGGAGAATAATGATTGTTTCTCCATGTTGAGTAATACCTTCTTTAACACCTAAGGGTCTCACTCATTGGCATACTGATGAAAATTCAGAACTGCCTACTAGTCAGTCTGATACTAGTACCTAATTCTCTCTCACAGTTGCTCTGCTCTCCCTGTTTCTTCCTACCAGCTGCAGCTTGCATTTTTTCCCCAGATAACCTCACTTTCTTCTAGTCCTCCTGATTTCATGTTGGCTCTGCAGCATATTTTTCTGCCGTCATTATAATTCATAATGCTCAGCAAGTTCACATCACATTGAGATTTAATTATAATCTTGTTTAAAACTCTCTTCTTGACTGTTAATATTAAATGTGAATTCCATCAGTGTTGCAGTAGAGTTGCAGACCCTCCTCCCAGTTTGGTTCTTGGTCTTCATTGTTGCTTATCTTTTACTTCATTCTCTTCAACAGCTTTTTAATATAGCTGATCATGTTTGCATATCCAAGCAGCCACTTTTTCTGTTTGTATGCCAGGTTACACCAAGTGATTTGTAATCCTTCATTCCGGGGTCTGCTTTCATTCTTACATATGCAGTTTATTTTTACTTGTGGCCTTTTCTGCTATTATTGGGCATATTTTTGGATTGCACAGCTGACTTCTAAAAATATTTTGAATCACAGTGCTGTTTTGTTGATTTAACCATTTATCATTTTAATTTTCCTCTAGTCCAAGGGATAATAATTTTCTTCTTTCACTTGCCTGGCATTAGGAAGAAATTAATCCTTCAAAGTCCTAGTTACACCAGTTGGATAATTGTTGTTCCATTGCTTTTTTTAACACTGTACATTTCACATCAGATTCTTAACCAGCATTTATATGTGGATTTGTCTTTTCATCATTTTTTGTGTGTATAATACCCTCTGATATATCTGTTTTCAAAATTCCATACTTCTCTGAAAAATAAAGCAAATCCTGGTGCATGTGAGATCTGAGTCTACTTTGAAAAAGGAGTGTATTTTCAACAGAAACAGTTACCTGCCAGTGTGCAGTTCCAGAGTATAAAGTATAAATCCTGCCCTACAGCAGAATTCTACTGATCAACCCTGAGGCCTTTTAAAGGAAGGACACTATCTTTTTTCCTGGACAGATGTAACTTAAAAGTTTAGTTAGTGCAAAAAACCCCCAAAGAGTCTTTCTGCAATGAGAACAAAACACAATGCCAGAAAAAAAGAGGAAGAAAAAAGGGTCCTTTCATGGCACTGTAAGAAACTTAGTTAAGGATGGCGAAAGTTTTCAGGACATAAGGTTAGAGGGCCCCAAGGCACCTATTCAGCAAGATGTGTAAACACTCACCTAACTCTAAATAGGTGAGTTGTCCCACTGAAGTCAAAAGCACTATTTCCATGCTTAAACTTTGACACAGGCTTTAACAGCTCCCTAAAGTGAAGCCTAAAGACACACTAATTTCAATCTTGCCAAATATGCCTCTAATTTCTGGGTCAACAGGCATTCTGAACTAAACATCTTCTAATAAAAAGAGTTAGCTTAAGGATATCAGGAGAAAAAAGAAAGAAATATAAATTCTTCCTATGTTTTTACAGCATGCTGATTTAGCCAGTGTTCATCTTTATTTGCATTGGAGATCTGTGCAGGTAGTGAGGGTTAGACTGCAATGCAGAGGGTGGCATGGTAATGTACTTTTATTGACTAACAGGCATTTAATGCATTCACATACTGCACCCTTAACTTCCTGGATGCTCATAGACATGCTCCTTTTGCATTCTTTCACTAAAAATCAAGGCAAAACCATGCTGGCTTGCAAGGACTGTGATTTTATTTGGCATGCTTTAAAATACATTCTCTTTTCTAGCAAAAATAAAATGGGGCTGATCCAGTTTGACCACTGACCTGAATGTTTATGGGGAATATTTTTATGAGCTTTTTGAGCTAAGAATATTTATATGAAGGTGCATAAAATCACACAGCACTGTGGTGACTGGGAAATGTTTTCACTTAAATGACTTGTTTTAGAAAGTGCAGATGTGCATTTCCCCACAAAAGTACATCAGTGTCAGCAACATCTGAGATGGGAGAAGAAACGGTATCAAATTCTTGTTTCATTCTGATAATGTTAAATCCTTTTCTTTTCACTATGATGGATGTATATGAAAACCTGTATACTGAAGCCTGTGTTTCTGTCATAGCTTTGCTCCTGTTTATAAGAAGGAGCAGATATATGCAAAACATGCCTTGAGAGTGTGCTTTCCTGCTGAGTCTACCCTGAAAGAATTATTCACAGAGCTACAGTTATGTGTCCATTTCCTAAAGCTGGGGTCTATCTTTGCCCCATAGCTAGGTCATTAAGAAAACCATAGCAGAGATTGCTTCAGCATTATAAATTGGCAAAATTTACTGGTGTACATCAAAACACTGCAGTATTGCTAAATGCATCTGTGGAGCAATGTGATATCAAACTTCTCTCATCAGTAAAGTCTTTGCTTCATTTTCTCATGTCTAAAAAGAGCAGTGGCAAATTAAAATAGTGATATTTATTTCCTTTTCACTTCCTTCTTTCCTGTAAAGGTTAAAGGTTTCCTAAGCTAGCTACTGAATAAAACTGAATTACTTTACAATGGTTCTTTGCTCTTAGGCATATTGCAAAAAAGCTGTGCTGGCAGGAAGATGGTGCTTATTTTCTGAGACTATATTTTCACCATTTGCAGGTTTGCAAAACTCCAGTTGCGTATCAGTAGCAACAGTTAATATTTTTCATGCTTTTCTATTTGCATGTTGGATCTGCTGAATTCATCATCGCCTTTGCAGCAGGGTGGTGACAGGGCAGTTACAAGTCATTAGCGAGCTGTGGAAAAACAAATGGAAAACGTGTAAGCACGCTGAGACGCTGACTGTGTGCTCAGCAGTGGGATGGGCTAAAGCACATATTGCACATTCCAGGATGGGGAAGATGAATGGGAGATGCATAGCTGGTCTCTAGTTCCTCAGCCACTGAGGCTGTGGAGTTAGTGCTTTGTTTAACATTTCTGCTCACTTTTTTTTTTAATGTGAATAGGCTGTGAACGAACACATGCAAACACACATATACATTATCTATGGCCTGACTTTGCCATGTCACCGTCTTTAAAACTTACTCCTCTTCAGCAAATTTGTCAGATGCCTATGAAGATTCCTTGGTTACATTCATAATTGTATTTTTTTATTAAACTAATTTGATTGCAAAGTATGTTGCCATGTGAACACCTGAGAAAGACAGGGACCAGGAAGTTGTAACTATTTTTTTTATCAAATACGGAGTTCCTAAAGTCACTGTATTATAAATTAATATAAGCATCCCATGCCCAAGTAATCCTGAATGTTAATTTGATTGCAAAAAGACATATAACAGAGTTAACTGGGCATGAGAGGTTTTGGTATTGTGCAAAATATATACTACTATATTCTCTACATACTACCATATGTAACATCTTATCCCTCACCACAGGAAACTCACATGGCCTCATTCTTTTTCCATATGTTTTTCTGATGTAAGAATGTGAACATACAAGGCCTCTCTTACTTGTCTTGCTGGTTTCTTTTGGCTGCAGTGATACAAGGTACTCTTCCCACCTATGTCAGCTATAAAATAAGCATCTTGAGTCTCACCTTCTGCTGAATATTCTTATACTCACCCACAGAGGGTATTGTGCAGAGTTTGCTTCAGTGGACAGGAATTGACAGTAGCCTATGTCAAGAGTGTGCTGAGTTAAAGCTGCATCAAGGCTAAGACAGCAGAGAAATTCCCTAATTCCTGGAGAAGCACAAGCTATACTGGAATCTACTTCAGTTATAGCACTGCTAGAAAATGTCACATGGCAATGACTCTTTACTCCCTGCATAGAAATTATCTGTCCATTAAAGTTACTGGGACAGATCCACTTTAAGCATACCTGAATCCAGTGTGAAAAATTAAGTTTGGTCTGAGCTTGACTTAGAACATGTGAAACAGTCTCCTGCTGTGGAGGTTTTACCCTGTGGATGCCAGGTGCCCACCAAAGCTTCTCTCCACTTCTCAGATGGACAGGGAAAATATAATGGAAGGCTCCCGAGTTGGAATAAGGACAGGGAGATCACTCACCACTCACTGTCAAAACAGCCTTGATTTGAGGAAATAAATTTATTACCAATCAAAATCAGGTTAGGATAATCAGAAGTACAACAAATCTTAGAAATACCTTCCCCCCAACCCCCCCTCCTTCCCAGGCTTAGCTTTATTCCTGATTCTCTATCTTGTGCCCTCCAGCAGCTCAGGGAGATGGGAATGGGATACATGGCCAGTTCATTGCATATTGTTTCTGCCACCACTTCCTCCTCAGGAAGAGGCATCTTTCCCCTGCTTTGGTATGGGGTGCCTCACATGGGAGACAGTCCTCTATGAATGTTTCCAGAGTATGTCCTTCCAAACTATGTCCTTCCCATGGGCTGCAGTTCTTCACAGTGTCTCTTTATAAAGGATGCAGTCCTTCAGACACAGGCTTCTCCAGCATGGGCCCCCATCGTGTCACAAGTCCTACCAGGACCCTGTGCCATTGTGGGACTCCCACAATGAGTGGGAGTCTTCTTTTGAGCTCCTTCATATCTGCAGGTAGGTCTCTGCTGCCCTGTGGCCCTCCATGGCCAGCAGGGGCACAGCTGCCTCATTATAGTCTGCACCATGGGCTGTGTGAGAATCTCTTCTTCTGTGCCTGAAGCACCTCCTGTCCCTCCTTCTTCACTGACTTTGGTGTCTGCAGAGTTGTTTCACATATTTTCACTACTCTCTTCTCTGGCTGCAGATACATTTTTTTCCCTTCCTAAATATGTTCCTACAGAGGCATTAATTACCATTTCTGATTGTCTCAGCCTTGGGCAGCAGTGCAAATGTCTTGGATCCTGTTGGCATTGCCTATTTCAGATATAGGGGAAGATTGAATCTTCTCAGAGAAGCCACTCCTATAACCCCCCTCCCCAACTTCCAAAAGCTTGCCATGTACATCCAATACACCTGGTAATAAGTTCTCTGGATAACAGATATGTTGCCATTGGGAATGGGTGCAGCACAACTGCGGGAATTTCCAGTGCTCTTTTTTCCACTGGCTATGGCAAGTTGTGTGTATGTGCTTTGGTGTTGTGGGCATATGTGCTCCCTCAAATACCAGTACCAAAGAGTTGGGAAAAGAATTTCAGAGGAGCATTTACCCCTCACAAGGGTTTTTTGGTTATTGCTGTGTTTATAAAACACTGTAGACCATGCTGCAGTATGTGTTACTGCCACATACATTGGTGTGAGAACCAGAAAAATATAGTACTGCTACAAGGCAACCATGACTTTTAGGCCAGCAAGAATAGGCATTTCTAGACCTCAGCCAAAGCTTTGACTGCCTGCCCTACTACATTAATTTAACCTGGATCTTGGAGAAGGGGTTTGCAATTGCAGTGTCTAATTCAAAGTGTTTCCAGATCTAGATATTTATCAATGATCATAGAAAAAATATCAGTAACACTGTCAGGAATCCTGAATGACATGGAGAGAAAGAAAGGAAATCTGAAGTCACTTAAGTGATTAACAGCCTCCAAAATTTATTCAGCTCAAGTTTGGATTTTGTAGCTTGTCCTTCTCCTATTTGCACTTTTGCTCTTCATCTCTCAGATCTGACATCCTTCACTCTCAGGAAGCTGCTGCTGTTTCTGTTCTCACTAACTACAGGAGCGCTGTTCCCATTGGAGATCTGGAGTGAGCTGCTACAGCAGTGTGGGATGTGTCCAGGGGGACTCTTTCAGGTCCTACAGGACTGCGTGGCTGTCCTTGTGTTGGAGTCCCTGAGCTCCTTTGTGCCTCAGCACTGCTCTGGCATGGCCAGTCTGCAATTGCAGTGGAAGCTCATGGCTCCATGCCATGGCTTGAACATCCCCTGGGAATGTTGAGCAAGCCTGCCTGAGAGACACCATTGCTCTCTCACATCCATGCCTTCTGCAGCAGCATAAGAAAAGTAGAATCAAGCAGCACAATATCTTGTCTTCTCTTTTACTGAGATGAAATTATCCATGAGGTTGTTTCCAGTCCTGCTTCCCAGATTCCTCTTCCCTGCTGCACCAATAAATTTCCTCTCTCTTCTGTGTACATGTAGTTCTTCAACAACTGTTCCTCAACAGAGTATAGATACATGGCAGAAATCCTTACCCTGAAATTTTCCTTGCAAAAGTGACCATCTTTTTTTTCCATCTTCTTCTGAGCTTAAGTGAGACATTAGTGGTTTTTTAAACCTTGCTAGGAATGCCAGAAACACTAAGATCAGCTCTCTCCAAACACTAGTGTGGATCAAGTTCTTCATTCTCTCTCCTGACACAGGGGCAGCTGCTATCCTCATTGCTATAATGAAGAACATCTGCCATCTGTTATCTAGAGGGTGAAATCTTAGTTAACAGCAACACTGCTGAATATTTTTAATACCTGTAAAATAACACTGATGCGCCAGCTGTGGTACAGATTAAGGAGAAACCCTTGCAAAGAACCAAAGCATCTCCATATGTGTGGGCACCCAAAGAAATACTTTATCTTCACAGAACAGGATATTTAAAATTAGATACTCAAATCTCCTTTACTGCAAGCAAATTTGCAGTATTCTTGTGCAAATACTGTAAAACTTTTCCTCGAGAGAATTCAGAAATTTGTGTAAATTTTTCTTTTGCTAATCAGCATATTCTGTTGCCAATCTACCATAGCTAGAAGACAGCAATCCAGCCCTCTCAGGACATCAAATTATGGTAGCAGCAGGAAATCTTTGTATTTTTAGTCCTTTGGAAGCAATGTTAGAATGCATGATATCTCTCCACCACATAAGGTGAAGTGCAGAGGAGATCGCAGGCTTTGCTATCCTATGACAAGATTTGGGATATGTTTCTAATTGTCTCTAGATGAATGTGGGAAAATGAGAAAAGAAGTTGAGACTTGAGAAGATGTAATGAAGGAGAAAATGCTCACTTCCCTTTCCTACATTGCTGAAGAGAATGAAGGTGGGAAAAAAAGACACAATTTGATGTCTTCTAGGTTGAGAAGTAACTGTCTTAGACAAACTCTCTGAGCCTTTAATAACACCATGTGAATTCTACAGGAGATTTTCTGGAGAACTGTTACTTTGCAAACTTAACAGGCCCCTTTTCCACCATTTAGAGCAGCAGCTTGTCCCCTGTAATGGCAAAGGTTATGGTGACAGTCAGAAGATAAAAGGTATTGGTTTCCTGCCACCTCAGTTTGAAATGCTTTACTGCTACCCAAAGTACACTTCCCACCTGATGCTGATATCAATATTTACACGCCAGTTTGAACTTGGAACTCTACAGTAATTTTTGCAGCACTCCTGCTTCCTTGGTGATTGAGTTCAGGCCTGTCTCTTTGTCTGTCTTACTCACATTGGGAACCCACTCAAACAGCACAGCCATGTGATTATGACCTCAGGAGCTTGTGCTCTGGGTCCTCGTATCTGGAGCACAGATAAGAATTTCTTCTCTATGCAACTAATTTCTGGGCCAAGTTCTCCAATGAGGGCTGTAATTTCTGGTATGTGAGGTCTTGGCCTGACCAGTGCTATGCTTCTCACTTGGTTCGAAGTTAATTTTACTTACAAAACTATCAGATCTTATAACCACAACCCCTGTTCCTTTGGCTTTCCACCTGTGTGTGTATGCAGTGTGATTTCTAAGAGGGAATAATGCCTTGGCCATCAGAAAGAAGAATCTTTAATTATCTCTACTGTTTTATAATCCTTTATTTATTTTCCTTTTAAATTAATCCAACCCTGCCTTGCTGCGACCTATGAGGTGCTCTCATAAAAGAGCAAAGACATAAATCTGATTAGATTACAAGGTACTTCAAAGATGCCCCACCTTTGGCTGTTTCTGAGCTACTTAGAATTAGTGGAACTGTGTGGCAATGGGCAAAAGTCTTACCCCAAGCAGTACTTTCCCTTTGGCTGAAACTCCAGGATGCGCCCAAAACTCCATAGCTCATGTGTGCAGTAGAGTCATGTCAGCAGGAAAACTGGGGACCTTAAAAATATTTCCTGTTATGATGTGGCAGCTCTACTCCCTGCAGTTCATGCATAAAATACCGTGATGTCCAAGCCTGGAAGGTTGGGAATGTAACAAAGGCCATAACTGCAGTTGGACTGTGATCCTGCTGCCACAAGAATTCAATAAGTGGGTTTTTTCCCTCCCGGGATTTCAGCATCAGCAGAATCCACCTCCAATCCCACAGCTGTGGGAACACCTCACCTTGCCACTGCTATTGCTTCCCCAGAGATCAAGGTCACTCCCTGCTTCCCCTGGGGTAGTTGCAACAAACTGATGCAATGCTTCAATGGGAGCAACTCAGAAAAAAACTGCAAACCAACCAAACAATGAAAAAGACTAAAGAGGCCATAAAAATCCAGTGCATCAATAGAAAGTCAGTTGGCTTCAGATCCAACCCACCATACATCTCATTTGGTGAGTTATTTTCTCTAAACTTAGACACCACTCTCAGCATGGCCTTTTGGCCCTTCATGGTGCTACAGACCCTGGAAATTGTTCCTTTCTGAAATGAAAGGAGGACAGGAGAAGGTTGTTGCTGTATGGAGCCTGACCTGCTTTCCACTGTGTGCTGTTGTGTCAGAGCAGCAGCTGCAGAGGAACGTGGTGGTCGAGGGCAAGGTGCACATATGGGAGAGGGCACACGGGTATGCTGCAGGCACTGAAGATGCAGACCTGTTTTGAAAGTGGGGTTACTGTTTGCAGAGGGGAAGATGCTTTTCGTGCTTTGGTCTTCTTTTGCGTGGTCCACAGTGACATCTAATGGCCCGGCACCAGACTGCACCACGTCTGGGGAGAGCTAAGTGGAGAAAAAGCTGGGATTGCCAAACAAACGTTTATTACTTGACACGGCAAGGTAAATTCTGTCAGGGGTGAAATCCCATATATGCTGTATTAAACGAAACACTATTTGCAGCTATACTATGATATATATTACCCGAATAAAGCTGGGAAATAGTCTAAAGGTAAGCTGCTTCTTAAAATGTAAAATATTTCACATACTATGTTAGGTTAATGAACTATCAGTAAGTCTAAACAGTGTTAAAGGAAGAAATCATGACAACGTTCCAGAAAGGAGTCAACCCCAAATATTCTATTTTGAGTTTGATGTGATGCACCACTCTCATATACATCACCCTCTATTAAAAAACTACAAGAGTCAATGAAATTGCTTTGCAAGAAATACCATAGTCTAATAAAATATGCTCCATGAAATATTTTCAACCACTTGTGTGTTGTGAGATCATTTTCTGAAGTGTGCAAATTTTAAATCAGAAATCTGTCCAGTCTCTTTTAGGTGCCAGTAAAGGCCCCATTAATTAATGTTGCAAAAAAACCCTTTATGTGTTGTGTTCAAGTGTAAGAGACCGACATATAAAATATGTCATTCCAAATAATATAAAACAGTATCAAGAAAGCCTTTAACATTATTAAAGACAACTTTTTAGGAAAACAGCTGTTTCCCTGTTTACCTTAAATTGATGGTGCTTTTTTGCAGTAGTGGACCTTGAATGATATTCCATTTAAATTAGTTTCAGAATTGCCAAATTAAAAAGAGAAATCTAACTGCATTTTATCTATATACTTGTGTGTGTGTGTGAGATGGTGTATAAAATGCAGTAAGTAGGTTGTGCATAGTACACTTAAAGAGTGTCAGCATTAGCACACACACAGTTTTTAGGTAGGTTTTTCAACCCTAGTATGAATTCACAAAGTAAAACTGCTTACTTCAACTTAGATGTATGAATGACTATTGGTTCTGACTTTAACACTGAGCAGTGCATGGTGAACTCAGGGAAAAAGTGGCTTTCCTCCTGCAATTCTTTAGACTTGCAAATACATAAGTATAATTTACCAAGAAAAAAAGAATTCTCTTTAAAGGAGGTTTCTAAAAGACATATATACCTTTTTTTTCAAAGGATTATTTTCTTTGCAGGTTTTATACTAGGAAATAGTTTCCAGTTAGTTTTTTTGCCTAAAAGTCTTTATAGGGTGATATCATTATGATTATAGGGGAAAATATTTTGGCACTTATGATAGGGGAGAAACAGTACAAGAAAAATCCTTTTTGCACAACACTGAACTCTATTGCAAAACTTATTGCTACAGGATTCTGGGGAAACTAAAGTTCACATAACCAGACAGAAGAAGATCTGGAAAAACCATGAAGGATTGGTCCACTGGTGACTGTTAAATGTAGTCGAAGTACATCCATCAGCTCAATACCTCAGGACCTCACAGCTGCTGATTGTTAAAGAATGGGTCCATAAATGAGAGAAAGGAATACTCTCTGACTGTGCCATTACATGTGTTATTTCCCTTACCATCCAGTATTAATTACTGTCAGAAATTTATTTCTCTAGCTGCACTTTTGGTCTCTCCCCTATGGCTGTGCTAATGGCTGATTTTTCTTACATGAAAGCCCAGTAATAGCTTTCCTTTTTTTTTTTTTCCCTTGAAGCATCAAGTGTGTAACTCAGACTAGGAAAGCATTTCCTTATCTTAATGAAAGTATGAATGGGCTGTAATTTTAAAAGTTAAATGAGTTATGTTGGGACCACATCACCTTAACCTAATATCCATTATCTTAGATAGTTATTAAATTGGCATATCTGGAAAAGTCACGTTTTGGGTACCCTCAAGCTTCCTTTTACTGCTTATTGATTGCTCTTCAAAGAAGCTTTCAGCTGAACATCTCCAGCCTTCAGGCAAGGAGCCTTTCTCTCACAAAGAGTTTGATATCCAGCTGGTGGAGGCGACATTTTTAGACCCTAGCCCTTTCTTTTTCTCTGAAGAAGGTGTTTAATTATATATAGTTTCACATCCAGGAAGTAGCCTGGGAATTCACAAACTACTCTTTAGGCTCTCTTTATGGAAAGACAAAGAATGTTATATTGCCATTGTGCTGGTTTCTTAAAAGAGTCCTTTCCATCTCATTTGGGGATAAAAGTAATCATAAAAAAGAGACACTTTTTTTGAAGCTGGGGTAGTTAAGTATTGGAACATTTTAAAACCAAAAGGAGGTGACTTGTTAAAGGGTTGGAAATCATTTAGAGAAATTCTGAATAAGATGTTGGAGGTCAGTCTGACTGTGATAACAGTAGGGAGGAAAAAAAGGAAAAGGAAAATAGCAAGTCGGGATTCTGAGCCACTATTACTTCTCAGGAACAAGACAATACAATTATAATCGATCTTTCTATGAAAACATCTAGTCTGTGCTCTGTGCAACTGAAAAAAAAAAAAGATGCAAATTGACTGATAAGATCTGTAGATGGCGCAATAACATCAGATAACCTCCCATTGTTTCAGGTCTGGTTTAGGGATCAAATTCCAGAAGATTTTAGGGTGACATGCCAAGAAAAAAAGGATCCTAATGTGTGAAAGGAAATGAAAGAAATGCAGTCTATATAGGTGCCACTTATAGCAGCTTTAAAGTGAATTTTATGCAAATGCTATCTATTAAAATTATTTGATTACAGTGTTTTACAAACATAACAAACATTATAACCCCACCTACATTTTAGTAGCTTTTTTCACTGTGTTTATTTTTAGCTGTTGTATCCTTCAGGTTTGAATTTTCCCCCTCTGCCTTGAGAGGAAAGAAAGCCTTGAGAGCTTTCCAAGATAATTAATACATTGCTATGTAGTGCTTCCCCACACCCAAGTTATAGGAAAGACATGTTTAATTCCTTTCTTTCTATTCTCCCCTAAATCCTTATTCTATATTTTCTCTAAGTATATTCCATATTCTCCTCTGGACCTTGGATGTCCTAGTTATTATTCTGTTTGGGGTGGACTAGTCTGTTTCTGTCTCTGCCCATCAAAATTTTAATTCTGGAGCTGAGAAACTTTACCTAAAAAAAAAAATTAGGTGTGTTTTGGTGGAGCAAGTGAATCCCTATGAGAAGTAATGATGCCCAAACACTTCCTGACAAAGCTACCTCTGACAGCTTTCAGAACAATGTGGTATTCCCCTCCTTTTTTCTGGGACATGGGAGCCAGCACTCCAGTCTTGCTCCAGCCCCTGTCTCTACATTGTGGGCTTGGGGGTAAGGCAGAAATCACACAGGCTCTACTCATTGTCTCAAGTGCATGGAGCTGGTGAGTTTGCCAGTTATTTTTGGCATATCTATAGCTCTCCACACAGCTGCTGCCATCTCACAGCCTTACACATAAGTCAGTCTGAAGGACTCCCCAAATGATCTCTCACCATAGTGTGGCTGGAAGAGGAAAACAGCTCAAATGAAGGGAGTGAAAAATTTTCTGCTCTGGATAAAAACATTCTCCCCAAATCGATCCAGCACTTCTTCATACTCTGAAATCACTGATCATCCTCTACTCTTTGGAGCTGGATGGCAACAGCTGCTTATGTTACTGCTCTGAGGTAAGAGACTTCCAGTGAGCTGCAGGGGAGTAGTTGCACTATGTCAAGGGCTTTTCTGGAGTGCAGGAAGGAAGAAAGGAGAGGGCAGATATAGTCAACTGGAGGAAATCAGGAACAAAGCTAGGAAGGAAATCAGGAGGGCAGCTTGGTTGGACAAGGTGGAGAGAAAAAAACTTTGGTAAGTTGCTTACTATGGAAAGCTAAGGGTAGACACTGCTCAGGGATAGATGGAAGTGCTTCCAGAAAAGGCACCTGCAGAGATTTTGGAATGTTCAAAATTGAGCCCAGGTAGGGATCAGATGTAAGTATGGCTGCAAAGACCTGTAAATACATGTTCCTTACAGAGGAAGGTGCCATCTTGGCAGTTAATTGTAGTTATGGAAGGATGATTAGATGTGCTGGGGATGATGCCTTCATGCTGAACAGTGGGTGCATTTTAAGGTGGTGGCATCTTTAAAAGAGACAACCAAAAAGGGATCAGATATTGTGAAGACTGTCTGTGCATCAGGAACTAGCTGGGAGTGAGAAAATGAGATTTAAGGATAGAGAATACCTAGGACTAAATGACAGGGAAGAAAAGTACAAGATGCAGACAGACATGGGAAGGAGAGGGGCTTGAAGAAGAAGGTATCTGCCCAGTGCATTGACAGAGGAGCTGGGTAACTCTCAAAAGCAATCAGAGATCATTTTGAAACAAATTTTATTTGAAAACCAGCAAATTTTCCAGTGGAAATATTTTATGATAATGTGTTTGTTTCAACAAGCTACTGGTAAAATGCAGGTGTTTTCTTTCTAGCCCACCTGGAGGAGAACTAAAGCTTCCAGAATTTATGGCTGTTGGACAGCTGTGCTGTCTAGCAACCAACTAGTTCTAACCTAAGCTACTGCATCCACCTGATAGTGTGGTGCTGTGCAGAGACAAGACTAGCCAAAATCATTAGTGCAGGATCATATCTGAGGCAATAAATTTTTGGTTTTCCTGCTTATACAGCTGGTCAGCTGCTCCCTGTATAGTGCACCCTGCTCCATTAAGAAAGATAGATGTCTTGCACAGCATTTGCTGACAGCTGCTTGCATGGCCACATGCAAACAGTACAAGGATAGGAGTTGTGTAATTGCCGGCACTCCTGATAAAGGGGTCAAAATCACATTAATTTGTTGCAACTCATCAAAACTATCCACAATTTATTAATGTTATCTTAAATAAACATGTAAATTTTACTTAATTGCTGAGAAACAAATAACCCAGGTGCCCCTTTATATCACAGCTTGCACAAGTTTACACAAAAAATGGCCAACCAGAAGTTCATTGATGTGTAGGTTAGGTAATAAGTGCCCCTGTTAATCTGTCCCCAGAGAATTTGATGTTATTCTTCCAGGGAGTTTTGTCCCCTGTTGTGATAAGCAGCCAGAAATTTTTAAAGCTCTTTAAATTTTTGAAGTCAGGAATGGTGATAAGTTATTAGCAAAATTTGCTAAATCTGGTGAATAATTTTTCTCAGCCTCAAATGAAAGTACTATGAAGTGATCAGCAAGTATTTGAAATGCACTTGAATGGAAAGGAGTGGAATAAGAAATGAAATTTTAACAAATTTTTAATCTACTACCAAGTGAATACTAATGAGTAAGTGCAAATTGTAATTGCACTTGTAATTGAAATTGTGTATGTGAGTTTGGATAATATATTTTCTTTAATACATAATATAATACATTATATTTTCTTTAATATTATTAATTAAAGAAATAATTATAATTAATATAATAATAAATAATTAAATAATAATTATTAATTATTAATATTATCATTATAATGTATATATTTTCTTTAATACATAATATATTTTCTTTAATACATAATTAAGGTAGCACCAATTAGAAAATAAGCTATAAAAAGTTAACGTGCCCAAAACAGACTTGGACTGACCTCTCTGTCATGTGCCAGGGCCATGTCAGGAAGGTTTTTCTCTGGCTGTTGGACCTGTTTATCTTTCCTTTGTATCAGTGTCTTGGGCAGGGGGAGCTGGGACAGTGATGGACAGGTCAGGTAACACTGCTGTGGACTGTGAATGGAAGACACTGAGATGTTGTCTTGGTTTAAAAGACAGATCTCTGCAAGGAAGGCGGGAACCTTCCTGGTAAGTGACCCTTCCCTCTAAATTATTATAACTTCAAACTTATGCAGCTTCCAGGCAAAAATATGGGAGAAGTAATAACAATCCGTACTATATGTATATATATATACAACAGGACCACCACCACCACCAAAACAATATCAGAAATTCCCCCCCCGCTCAGCAGTTTCCCCCATGGCTGCAGGGGCTCTCCGATGCAAGCCTGCACCTCCTCTGGCGGCAGTGCGGGCTTGGCCAAAGGCGAGGACAGGAGATTTCTGCTTTTTGTAAAACTCACAGGTAGGGGCTGGTCTTGGTGCCACCACTGGCAGCAAGTCACGACTCGGCCATATCCCAGGAGCAGAGGCAGCCCCTCCGCAGCAGCGGGCAGAGCTGGGCAGGCAGCTGGAGTGCAGCGATGTGCTGGGAGCTGGCACATGCCCGCTGCAACACATGCAAGCACTCCCTTCCATCACCGAGCGGAAAAAGGCAGGATGCCGGCCCCCACTCCCTGTCAACTCTGGGCTTAGCCCCAACCCCTCTCATGGCATTGTGCTGCAATCCCTGAAAAAACCCCAGCAGGAGAGCCCATCCCCCTCGACACAAGACTCCCAAACCCCGAGACTACTTCATTGGTATTCCAGAGCTATTGGCCACCTATGGCATTCATGTTTTCTGAGAAATCCCTTCGCCCAGGATTTTCTCCTGGGAAGCTGAGAAGCCTCAGAGAAAAAGGAAAACAAATTCTTATCTCATTTGCTTCTCCTGTGTTGTGCTCACATGTGGAATGTGTTTGGAGATTGTTTAGCACAGGTGATTGTTTCATTGGATTCTGGTGTGTTCTGACTCAATGGCCAATCAGTGCCAAGCTGTGTCGGGACTCTGGAGAGGGTCACGAATTTTCATTATTAAATTTTTAGCCTTCTGTAAGTATCCTTTCTTTATTATTTAGTATAGTTTAGTATAGTATTCTTTAATATAATATAGTATTATAAAATAATAAATTAGCCTTCTGAGAACATGGAGTCAGATTCATCATTCCTTCCTTCATCAGGGCACCCCACAAATACAATAGGCCCCTTCCTTTGTGTCTATTCACCTGGAAAACCACTTCTTCCCCTGTTTACACCTTCTCTGCTGACAATGGGAAGAAATTCGTGTGAGAAACCTGACTCACAACAGATGTCAACACTGCTCTTAAGACACTTATTTCTGTGTGGTTTGTGTGAGATACTCACTGATATTTTTATTATTAATTAGTGGTTAGGGGTGAATAAGTTTATCTGCCAAATGTAGGTTCAAATAAAAAATATAGTAGTGTCTTCAGCATGTTTCTTTCAATAAAGGATTTTACTTCCAGTTGTAATTGCTTTTTTTTCATTGGAATGGCATGATTTTGTTTTAAATACAGCTTGCACGTATTTTTTCTGAAACACTTAAAAGAAATGTGAATAATTTGGCTGCTTGCAACCTATAGTTGCTATACTTAAAAAAATGGGAAGTAGATGGAGTTAATTGCATTTTAATTACAAGTACATTCATCCTCAAGGAATCAGCAATTGCTGCTTCTCAAGCACTGGTACAGAACAGCTGAATAAGGGATGAGAGCAACTTAAGTCCAATGCAGTGAAGTCCAGAAAGAGATCTTGAAAGCTGCACATTGGTGAAATAAAATAAGAAAAAGGCAACCAGTGCTGGCATCAGTTCAGAGTTGTCTTAATGAAGGAAAATGGCTAAAAATTCACATTTTGTACAAGTGATCAGACCAGATACTTAATTGTTCCTTTTGGACTTCAAAAGAAATTTGTATTTTGAGCACTGATGGAAGTAGATTGATTGTGGAAATACTTTCTGCAGAAGATGGGTTGGTAACAGGGAGTCTTCATACAATAAATAGACTGCTAGGGAACAAGGAAGAATGAGTGGACTTAAAATATAAAATATACTGATATTAAATGAAATTGAATGATTAAGAAATGAAGAAAAAAAAAGAAAATAAATTGAATGGAATCAAATTAGGTGCAGTGAAATTAGCCACAACTTCATGAAATGACAGTGATTGGAATCTCAAGATTTCATTTCCTTTCACGGAAATGAAGAATTTTTCATGAAAAGAAATGTGATGAAAAATCAAAGAATGGAGTGAAATGAACAGACATGAAAGGAAATACAAGGAAATGAAATTGAAAAGGAGCAAAATTCTTAGGACAAGTTAAATTCTTGAAAGGGAATGGAATTAAATGAAGTGCAGTGAAATTACCCAAAGCTTCAAGAAATGATACTCAATGAAATGGTGAGATTTAATTTCCTTTCCTAAAATGAAAAATTCCATTTAATGAAAGGAAATAAAGTCTTGAAAGCAGTGAACAAAGTAAAACAAACACATTAGGAAGGACATATTGATAGTGGGGCCCTGGAAAAATGTTAAAGATAGATTCTGAAAATGTTAGGCTTTGTGTTTTGCCAGATCATTGCACCTGCGTAAGCAGTATGATAAATGATATAATTGTTAGATGTGATGATTGTTTAGTAATTGAATATAATTATTGTATAATCATAAGAAGAATCATGAGAAACTATGTTAGAAATTTAAGGGGGAGCCATGAGGAGCGCCATGCTTCGCTGAAATCTATGTATACAATAGAACAATATAAGTTTAATAATTAACATGAATGTTATACAACGATAGAATATAAAAACATGTTCATCCCGAATGTATAGTTGGAGTCAGATTTGGGTTGAATACCCCTGACACCCAGAGCTCTTCAATAAAAAGCACCTACATATAATCGCTCTTGTGGTTATGTGTTTCTGAATACTAACAATATGAGGAAATCAAATGCAAGTGAAAAAAAAAAAGGAAAATTTGGAACTGGAGTGAATACATACACATAGATTGAGATGAAATAAGGTGAAGTAAAAATGATGGAAACTTGCAGAAAACCCCTTTTCCCACTTCCAATTTAGATTATACTAGAAAATTAGAAAAAAACAAGGCAGCCATTCATTTAATTATTGGAAGAAAGAGGAGACCGAAGTTTCCCTGGATGTCCATTTTCTTCTGTGTGTTTTCTTCTGTGCTTTCTCTGTTGGAGGAAAACCTTGGTTTTTTTCCTGAAGAGGTTGGGGTAAAATGGGATAAGCTTTGAAAGTTGCTGAAAGACACGTGAGAAAGTTTGTGAGAACTGTGTTGGCACTTTGTCATTTCCATTGTAGCAAACAAATACTGAGAGCTCCACACTTCTGAACCAAAGTCTGGTCAATATCTTTGATCATCTGTTTGCATAGTTGTAAGAGCAGGGATATCAAATAAGAAGATTCAAACTACTGGAAAATGTTTTGGAAAATCTAACTGAATTTCCCATAACTCTGTTAAGCATATTTCTGGCATCAGGCTTGCCCAAAGGCCAAGAAAAAATATCTTCAATGTCAGTAACTTGCAGTATATCACCTATTTCTTTTCATAACCAGATTCTGGGATTAAAAAAAAAATAAAAAAAAAATTCTTCAGATCTTAGTAACAGGGAAAGGTGTTCAAATCATTGTTGAAAATAGTAAATCCTGTTTTTTGGAAAAATGGCAGGAAAAGCCACAGAGAATGAGAATATTCTTCCTTCTGCATAGATAGAACTGTCCACACATGCCATTAAAATGTCCCTTTGAACTGTGATGTAAACTGTGATGATATTACTGAAATTGAAGGTTTTGGATAGTATGTGTTAGTAGATTAATTTTGAGAAGACTGGTAGTAGTCTTGTTATCACGGCCTTCTTCATATATCATATATAGATAAAGAACATTTGTCTGGAGAAGGTCATGTATTGGATTACCATTTAAACTGGAATAAACCTGTGGCCTCAGGGCAAAAATGATTGAAAATTAGGAAAGCAAAGAAGATAAAATAATTTATTTCCTTAATGTTGAAACAGTTATGTTTTTCATATGTATTTTGTCCTTTTGTCTTTGTTTTTTCTCAATATCGGCTTCAGAGCAATAATGGGCTCAAACAAAATAATTCAATTAGTCTGGTTTCCAGTAAATGCAGTAAGTGAAAAGAATATAAGCCTAATTTTATCAGCAGTGTCTCATAAAATTATTAAATTCCCATAAAAATAAGTTCATTAGAATTTTAACTTTGGGACCAGGCAGTATTCTCGGTCCTATTCCATCTCAACTTTTTAAAATCAAAGTGCCTGAATCTTTCTCGAACCTCACAGTCTTCAATATGAAGGACAGCAGGTAGATCTGCCCTCTCAGAATACAAGATTCATGTCATGTGTCACCTGTGCTCTGATTTTTCCTTTTAGGTGTCATCAGTACAGTAGTACTTTTCTAATGAAAAAAATTTTGATCAGAAAGTACTCCAAAAGTCTCCAGAGCTCTGGAGCTATGTACTAATGGTATTTCTTCTCTATCTTTACATGTAAATTCACCAAACCCATGTTACTAGCTTAATTCCAATTTTTTTCTACATTCCAGACTAGGTTCTCATAAATGAAATAGGTATACATTCAGTGTGCATATATTCCACAATGTGTTTGCATTCTGTATTGTCTATAAATACGGAGCAATTTTGCTGTCATTCACAACAGTAAGATAATATAAACATCAAGGTTGAGTTCATAATATCTATCAAGTATGCACTATATTTATCAAATGGTGAAGATCTGAACTAGGAAATCTCTGTCCTTGGTCAGATTCCAAAGCCAGCTGGGCACAGTTCTGCTCAGCCCTGTGCTGAGGTCACCAAAGGTAACTGCTTTGGCAGTGAACTTGAACTAAATGATCTCCTGAGCCTTCTTCAACTGCAGGCATGTTGTTTTTCTGTGATACAATGTGGGCAAAGGTGGCTAAAATCTCCTCTATTGAATTGGCTCAAATATCTGTCATTAAAAAAGGCTGAGTCCCCTGTTGCTGCTACCTGGCTATTTCAGCAGCTGAGCTGTTGAACAAAGGTCTCCCTTTTGTTGCTAAGAACCAGGTATGTGACTCTGCCCAACATTATCAAGAGCCAGTACTCAGCTCTTCTGCTCCTTACTTGTCCCATATCCTGTAGTGATCTGGGCTTTTATGTAGGGCCCTGTGTTGAATGACAAAAAAAAAGGTCAAATTTCTGCTCCTTAGCCCAATGATGAACTTCAGCTTAGCTGCCTATGAAAGTAAGGCAACAGCAGGCTGGTGGTAGCTGTTGTTTCCATTCTGCTAAATTTGTGTAATTTAGATAGCAAATAATGATAATATTTCCTGTAGAGGAAAATGTTAATGTTATTTTACTCTTTAAAGCATGGAGAACAAAATAAAACTGGATAAAACTCATGAGCTTTATACTATGCTCAGTAAAGCTTTAACTAGGGTAAGCCCTATTTTTTTTTGTTATCTTACTCTTTTGAGGATGCAGAAAAAAATAAAACTGGATAAAACTCATATGGATTATACCATGATTATTAAAGCTCTAAGTCAAGGCTTCAGCCATGACTTCATTAATAAGTACTCATCATAATGGCCATAAAGAGGAGGGAAGAAACTATTTTCCCAACCATTTTTTCACATACTTGAAAGTGGCAAGATCATTTTCACTCAAATTCTCATAAAAATATAGCCTCTGGCAACAAGTTAAATTCTTATCCTGAAAGGGTTTGGAATGATTGACAGAATTGACATGATCTATTCTTCATAAAATAATATGAAACAGTACTCACAGGCCCTATAAGTGCATCCACCTAGAGCAAGCTAAACTTCTCTGTTTTTAATTATAATTGTCAGCTAAGCAAACAGAACAGTGAAATAAAAGCCTGAAAACTGATCTTTTCATGAGCTGTAACCTGAGAATGAGCTTAACTGTGTACTTTAATCAAACATTGCATAATAGAGCACATATTGAAGCTTAAGCAGTATTTTAGATTAGTTATTTTATTTATGCATTACAGGATAAATATTGATTCTGGCTAGACTCCTGTGACATGAGGCCAAGTTAAAATGAAGTATTTAAATATTTAAAGAGTATGCATCATAGAACAGACCAAAGTAGCATTTAGCCATGCATCCTAGGTACAAGTGTGGACAACAGAAGATCCAGCATTTAGTGATAATTACTCAAAATTGTTTCCTAGTCTCCGACCTGTTGCCTAAAGACATCTTGAATCTGGATGTTCTTATATTTCACAGCCCTGTGGGAATTTATCTGCCATGAGATGTTGCTGCCCTTTGAAAGCGTCTTAACTTTAAGGCAGTGTCCTGCAGTAGGGTTTTGCTTCAACTGGTTATATACTTTTAGAATGTATCAAGAGCTATGACTTCTCTTACTTCTAGCATGGCAGATCTTCCCTTCATGAAGAAGGGCATGATCTTCAGGTATGATGCATAGCATGCCAGCTTGAGCCTCCTGGTTTATTTTTTAGCCTAATAAAAATGGTTGCCATAAACCAAACAGATGATGTTTGTGTGTGTCATCCCTAGATGCTGCTTCTGTTGTTGGTTGTGTCACTACACAGTAAAGCTACAATTTACTGTGGCTTTGCTTTTGTTTCATGGATTTCTAACATACCCCAGACCTGCCTTGCTACAAGGCTTGCTTCTGGAAGCAGGAGGTGGACTCTTAGCCATAATTTTGATGTTTACATTACTGAGTGGTATCATTTAGTCACCTACAGGTAACAGCTTTTTTTGATAATGTTGGGAATATTTTGTAACCACCAGTGTTTGCTTTACGCATTAAGACACTACTGTAATGAACAGACTGGGCAGCTACTTACCTGACTGGCATGAATGTGGAAGAGTGATGGGTAGATGTTCCTGCCCTGGACTTTGGTCTTGGCTACTTTTTCCCTCCACTCAAATCTGCTCTGAAGTGAAAAATGAAGCACTGGTCCCAGATTTCTGAGACTTTTCACATGAGCAGTGCTGGGAGCTCAAGGCGATTTGCTGTGCCATTTGTATGGTAGGTAGAGGTTTTCTGTGGGGGGGATGTGTCTTTGCTCAGACTGTGGAAGTCTTCTGAGGTCTTCTCAGGGTGTTGGCCTCTGGGGCTTTCCTAGAAGCTCAGAAGAAACTTCCCAGATAACCTTCATCTATTACTCCACAAGCACAGCCTGCCCAAGCACAGAAAGGCTTGTAACAGCAGCTCATGCTATGAGGTTGGTGTGCTGGCCTAAAGGACACCTGTGCCCTCCCTGGGAGTGAAGGACATCTCTGCAGCCTTAGGAACCTGACAGAACTTGGCATGAACAATGCTCATGCAGTGACTGAGCAGCATCATTTTCCTCCAGACCAGCATTAAAGATTCTGAGACAAATATTTTTTCCCTGCTACTGGCTGCTGCAGACAAAGATAAGACATGGCTCTGAGCCTGATTATAGGTCTGTCTTACCTCTGTCTTACATGAATGCTTTTGTCCTGTTGGTTCTCTCCAGACAAGGGCAGAGTGCTTCCAAGAAATCTGCCATGCATTTATGCAAGTATTCTTCTGCAAGAGTTAATTCCCCATATAACAGATGACAGGTTTTGCTACCTGCTCTTTTCAGGTGTTGGATCAATATTTCTGTGGAGTAAATAAAGTTCACAAATCAATTAATTAAAGATTCAAGACTCATAAAAATACATATTCTTTTTAATAAAACAGGGCTTTGATGTATAAAATCTATTGCCTCCCTCATGAGGGCATTTCTTCAGAGCAGCTCTTTATCCCTCTCTTCAAAGTTACATTTTTCATTTGTCCCTCACCCTGCAGTTCTCCAGCCTGACAGTGTTCAAGTTTGTGAAAAATGATATTTTTTTGCATTTCTTTCTCTTCCCCAGTGTGCTTGCACTTGGTATGTGTCACCCTAGCTGGAGATCACTCTACTTTTACCCAAGTCAACAGCTACTAAAGGTTAGTGAGAACTCAGCTGGGAAGTGTGGCAGTTAAGACCTAATTAGTGAAATATTTTCCCACTATACAGTCTGGTCTGTGTATAATAAGGCTTTCATTAAGGAGTTGTGCTTTTAACCTGAAATTCTCTGTATGATATAGTAATCATTCTTATCCGTGTCTCTTTCAGGTGAAATCCATTCATAACCTTAAGTATGTCATCAGTTTATTGAAGAAAGGGCTGATCCAGCAAAGCTAGTCTCGATGGCCTCTGGTCACTGGCCTCACTCCTTCCTGAAGCTTTGAAGGACTCCAGTTACCAAGTAGCTTCTGCTGCTGGTCATGAGACAGATACTTAGTGTGGGAAGAGCACTGGAATTCATGAGGAGTGAAAAATATACTAACTTGACACTTTACAGTAGCAGGAGCATTTTTGTTGTCTTGTTGCACTGACTTTTAGATCTCAGCAATTCTGATGCAGTCTGCACCTACAGCTGTTATACAATTGCTACATAAAATGGGAAACACAGTTTTCAAGCCATATGGTGAGACAGATTTGAAGCTGTACTGCACACAGGTGTCTGTGCTATCTTACTGTCATAAAGCACTCTTCCATTAGTGGCTGGAAAAGAAAGGCCTGGAGGACTGAGCTTCAAAACCAGTTCCTCAGTGCTATCCCTGGTACATCAAGGAAAATATCATCAGTTTAAGAATTCTGTAAAACAAGATGGTAAAAGCTGTGAGTAGTTAGGAGTTTTCTCTGTGAGTAGTTAGGAGTTTTCTCATTAAATACCTGCATTCATTCTTCAAAGGCAGCAACTTTGGGGTTACTATGAAGCAGAAAAGCCATAAATGTTAGAAGAAAATTACTTAAATGAGATAAATTTCTCACTTGAAAAGAGACATAAATCTTATCTTTTCCAAACGATTTGTGGAAATTCGTTTCACGAACAGATTAGTGAGTCTGGTGAGCTGTGCTACTGCTGAATATTTTTATCTGTTTTGAATGTAAAATCTCTTCAACTTTATACAGTTGAAGAAGTTCAGTTGAAGCAAATCTCCGTATAGGGAATGGATTTTACCTAGGGAATATGGAAAGAAAGACAAAAGATTATACTAGAATCAAAAAGGTGAATGGTAAAGATGAGGGAGTCTTGAAATGAAGAAAGAAGTAATGTGAAATAGAAAGAAGGGAGAAAGTGTCATATTTTTCTGTCTGTGTTTTTCCTGAGATCAAAGGGTACTGTGTATTTTGAATAACTCGAAGCTAAAAAAGTGCCTCAGATTGCAGATTTGAAGAGACAGTTGACCAGTATCAGGTACATCAAGCGAAATATGAACACCGCCTTCCCCTCTAGGAATTAATCTGGAGGTATCGAATGGAATCTAATTAGAAAAAGTGAGACACAAGCAATCCTGCTGGAACTCAAACTAATTAATTGATTAAATGAATCAAACCCGATGACCATATGAAAAAAAGAAGAGAAAAATCATGAGGGGATTAAAAGAAAAGTGAGTTTTTAATTTTTTTTTAACTTTATGCTTAACATTTGACATTTGGCCCATGATGAATGCACCTAAGCAGAGTCACTCAGCAGAGCACTCCTGGGAGACAGGCCAAGATCCAAGCAGGCACACAAATGGACTCATTGCTTGGCTCTGGGGATTGCCTGGGCACTGTAGAGGAATTTCAGCTAGTCTGGCACATATATCTTTGCAGAAATAATCTTCTGTATTCATTAGCAATGAATACAGAATACAGAGTTTCCTCAGGGAGAAAATAAAGTGCAGAAATCGCGCATTGTTAATGATGAGATGCTGCATGAAACTGGGGAGGACACATGGACAGTTGTGAGATACCTGTATTTGGACTTGAAAAAAGACTTTTTATGAAGCGAGATACTGATACTGATACAGTAGCTTTGTTAGCCTGTGTCTTGCAGGGCTTGAATTGCCTGTTTGGCATCAGCTTTGCCTCTGAGGAAGTGGTTAGATGTCTTTGTGTTGCGGTCTCCACGTGGTCCTTCTAGAAAAAATTGTTTGCTAAGGCTCAGTGCTGCACAAACACTGGAGTGAGCTTGTGTTTGTTAGAGGTGATGCTACCAAGAGAGCTATGCTGCTAAGTTTACCCTGAAGGCAGCAGAAAAGCAGTTATCACACAATGGTCATACCAGAGAGTGGTTTCATACCAGAGAGGTATTTCAAAGGAAGAGATGCTCAAAGTCTTGTTTCCCTCTCTGTTCCTTTACATCAACTCAGGTGTCCTGTTCCCTCCTCTCCATACCCTCTAATGGTAGGAGGGAATGGATGCAGAGCTCTATGCCCTCCTCCCAGTTTTGCTTCCAGCCCTTGTATTTCTCTGCAACACACCATGTGGAGCTCAGTTGGATCCCTTGGTGCTTCTCAGGCAGCAGGAGGTGAAAGAATTAGGCCAAGGTCATGGGCCAAGATCATATGTTGTTATTGGTCATGCCCCTGTCTTCCCAATAGCTAGGCAATTAGCATTTGAATTAGCCCACAGGCTAATTGAATTAGCCCACAGCCCACAGGCTGTCAATTCTTTTTTAAACTTTTTAAAGGATTGATTAACAGTGCCATGTCTGGAACTCAATAAAAGCCACTGAGAAACATGTGCTGAGAAAAATCAGAGAAGAACACTTTGTAGTTCTTTTATAGTTCTTTTTGCATGATTTTCTAGTCATAATACCATGATATTTGAATAAAACTAAATGTCTGATCATTCAAGTGGAAGAAAACCCAGTTCAAATAATGTCTTCAGAAAAGGAATTAAATTATCTTCTCTCTGAGCATACTTAATTTTCACCTTATGCTTAAGACCCGAGCTGCAAGAATATACCTACTGATGTCTCATGTGCTCTACTGAGCAAGTTGCATTGATAATCCTGATTTGTGCATTCAAATTCATATACTGAAAATTAAAATGCCTTTTTCATTTTGCAAAGAATGTGGCAGGACTAATTATTTTAATGTATCTGGATGACCTGTTTCAAATGCCTCTTTAATCAGCTTAATTTAGCATATTTTACATTTGCATTTTATATTCAGCCTCATTTGTATTGCCACATTATACTTTGAATGATATAATTACTTCAGTACTAAAGGCTCCAGAGCTTTGATTATTTGAGGTGCGTAGACCAGAATGGGATTAATGGTAGGTTTGAAGGTAAGAGGACATTAATGCATTAGCAAGAATCAGAAAGTCTTCCATAACATCAGTGAGTGTTTTGTGACATTCTTCTTTGCTCCTTCTTCCCCTTCCTCTTTTAATGTCAAGTTGTATAGATATACAATGAGGCAACAGATGATTTCTTGAGGTCACTGGCTTGGCTCCTCACATTTATTTATGAAGTCCTAGCCAGAGGCTTCCAGCTTTTAAAATCAACTATACCAATATAGTTGGGAAAGATCAGATAAATCAAAAAAGCAAGGAAATAAATTTTTTTTTTGGTACCATGCAACTTTCACTCAGATCATCACCCTTCCCTTCTACTGGTGACATAGGGAGGAGAATCAGATAGAGGTTAAACCTGTGTGTTAAGAACAACTTAATAATTGAAATAAATTATAATAAAAACAAAATAATATTATTCATAATAACTAATAATAATTCTGAAAAGAAAAAGAGAATAAAGCCCAGGAGAAACAACAGCTGCACAACATGATTTCTCACCAGCCACTGACCAATGCTCATTCCATCCCTGAGCAGTGATCAGCCCCTCCTGGCCAACTCTCCCAGTTCATTTACTGGGCAGGACACTCTGTGGGATATGGAGTATCCCAGTTTGGGTCATCTGTCCTTTGCTTCCTCCCAGCTCCTTGTGCACCTGCTGGCTGGCAGAGCATGGGAAACTGAAAAGTCCTTGGCTTGGGGTGAGCACTAATAGCAACAACTAAAACATCAGTGTGTTATCAACATTATTCTCATTCTGAATCCAAAACACAGCACTCTACCAGCTACTGGGAAGAAAATTAACTCTGTAATCATTGAGACCAGATAATGGTTAGGGAATTAACATATAGCTGACATCTTTAGGTAAGTATAAGATTATTTTTCCAGCATTGTGTGTCATGACATTATCTGTATTTACTGGTTAATTCTTTCATACTGTCTCGTGTAGTATTTATGGGAGGGAGCAGGCAGTTAGCCATTGCAACTTTGACAACTAGCCAATACATTAATAGAGATGATGAAAGCTGTAGAAAATTGCTTATTTCCTACCTTGTTCCACAGAGGGGATTACAAGAATAGAAACTCTCCAAAGACAGCAAAGCAGAGAACCAAAAAAAGCTGTTGAGAGGAAAGTTTAGAAGAAACATGGGAAATTTTGGGTAGAACAAGGAGCAAAATATGCTTCCCTAGACAACCTAGGGTAGACTAATCTGATATTATGACAAGCTTTGACCGGGTCAGGAAAGGTGACCAGCATGACAAACACTGTACTATTCTAGAGGAAAAGAAAAGATGAAGGAGGATCCTAGAAAATTTTACAACACATTAGTTCTCTGGCCCAAAGAGTCTTTTAGAGAAGTTAAGAAAATCCACCCTGATCTGGTACTGAGGATTAGTTATTTTTCATCTCTGTTTCAGTACTTTCTGTATTGTAAAGTCAACATTAGTAGTATCATGCAGGCTGGTACATAATTTGTTTCCTGGCAGTTGCTTCATACCTGTCTTTCAATCCTGATGTAATAATTCATGTGCAATCATGGAAAATTGTTCCTCTGCATTTCTTTATGTGCCTATACCCCCCAGACAGCAGCCCCTGCCAGTCTTCAAAAGTTCTCCTGCACTGATCATTTTGATGGACCATCTTCCCACCAGGACACTGGATCTGAAGCTCTCCTAGAAGAGCCATAGAAGGGTCCTGGACAGGCTCCAGTCCCTTTTTAAGAGTCCTTAACTTGCATTCCACTCTGCCTGAGCTCCTCTGAGCTTGTGGAGTCAGGCCTTGGATGAGCTGATTTCATGGGAGTATTGGGGCAGGGTACTGTTTTGATTCCCCCTTCATTGCTCTGCCGTGCTCCTTTGTGGGTCTGCAGACAGCTTTGGCCACGTAACCTAAACCATCCTAACAACCTGGGATCAGTTTGAAGGCTTTGATTCTCCTCTGATCAGATCCACACTGACTTATTCAAAGGGGAATATGATGCATATGACATTTCCATTTTAGAGCAAATTCTGATTTATGCAAAACTCTACTTTTCACGGGCTCAATCACAGAAGCCCACGGCATCTCACTACCCTTGCAGGCTTTTCTTTGCTGTTGTTGTTGTTATTGTTGCAGATGAATGATCAGGGGAGTTTTAAGGTACCTTCTTGAATGGATCAATCTTAATGGAACTACCTAAACATGGAGTCGGTTATTTTACAGGACTAATATATGGAAGCCTTCTCCAGAGTTTTACTGAGATAAATGCAGATCACAGAAATAATTATTAAAACATACCTCTTCTTATTTGGCACTTGGGAGCACATGCTTTGAAGCTTTCATTCTTTGAAGCTGTTTCATTTAACAGGGAATGGATCTGCATGGGCAGATCAGTGCACTATGTAAAGGTCAGCTGGCACTGTCCTGTAGCTGTCACAGAAATGTCTCCAGCCTCCTTCTGCAAAGCTCCATATCCAGCTCTGGTCAGCGTGGGAAGACAGAAACCTTCAAAGAAACTGTGGTGTCTTGAACTACAAATACCATTAATCTGGAGATAATCAAATCCTTTAAGCTGTTTTTAATATGCTTTTAATCTTTGTAGGTTTTAAAGCTGCTTCTTAGAAATTATGAATCAAGTGATGCTTTCTTGTCAGTCTCTGGGTTCACTATTGATCAGGTTCAGAGGGTCTTGTACCACATGGGTGGGGCTAGGCACTTCTCCTCCCGTCTCTCAGCTTAGGTGTCATGGCAGATGGCTGTATCAAAGGCTCACATTATGATATCTTGATACTGCTTCTTTTTTTCTTCAAAAATTTAACTGCCCTCAAAATGTCTCCTCATGACTTATGTCTTCTAATTGTTTTTTCCTCCAGAAATACAGGGTTTGGCTTTTTTTTTTTTCCTAGTTCCTAAGGATAAAATATGCTTCCCAGGAATAATTGGCTTGATTGCCCTTTCTTGCCAAAATACACTGGAAATCCTCTGGAAGTTGCTCTGGAATATCTTTTTTCATTTTCATAACCCTACTCCAATGCTACACTATTGCATGAAATGACACCAATAATTTACAGGTCATTTTTCCTCTTTTTCCACCCTTAGGGATGTCTGTCCCAACAAATTCTTTTGCCAGCAAGTAAAAATACTAACTAAACACATTTTCTTATCTTCAGCCCATGACAATTTATTGCCAAGGGAAGATAGGGTAGAAAAGTTAGGTAAGCTGATTTTGTGTTTTGCTAGGGTGACTAATTTCACATCAAGAATCAGCAAAAGTGCTACTTCATAGGATGGCAATTTTTAGCTGATGTCAGTGAAATAAATGGTGCAGGTGGTACCAACTTTGTGCCCTTTGGCACTCGTCATTGATCAGACGGACCAGGCCATGTGATATCCACTGGTTTCAGATTATGCCTGTACATAGGTAGTTTTTCTATGCTGACAAGGCTTTACAGAAAGGAGGGGGGTGAAGGCAAAAGCAACAGATTGTGCATGGACTGGAAAAAGGAGACGTAAAAATGTAGGGCTAGATCATCCCATGAGCACTGCATTATGGCTCAGGAACCAGGGAGAGCCCTGGATCTCCCTTGAATCCCTCAGGGAGAGCAAATGGCAAAAGCATGCAGGTATGTAGTTGCTGGTCCCCTTCCTTCCAGTGCCCAACAGGCAGCAGTCAAGAGATGGAGATAAGAAAGGATGGCATGTAAATTCTTGGCATAAATTTTGGGGGAGAAGTATTTTCTCATTTTTTGTGACACATCCATTCTTTTTTCAGAGACTTAAATATTGAACCTGAGTCTAAAGCCAGTTCCTTTACTGGGGTCAGGGCAGTCAGCAGCTCATCATCTGAAGTGCATGATAAACACTACTCACTGTAGCTGAGGTTATATTGTCACCAACTCCCTAAGCACTGATCAGTTGTTAAACAATGATTGAGCTCATTAAAGAAATGTAGCAAGGAGTAATTTTTGTGTAACCACCAGAAAAACAGACCTCTGTAGTGCAGTCTGATGAGTGGCCCAAGAGTGCCTGTGCCCCTGTGCCCTCCTGGGCTCCAGCAGCAGGCAGCAGCCAGCCACACTCACAGGACTGTCCTCAGCTCAGGCTCTAGCGCACTGAACATCTTCTCTCCCCATCCCAACTCTTTATTTAACTTTGGTGAGAATGATGAGTGATATAATAAAGAAAGAAAAGAAAATCCCAGCAGCAAGTACTGGAAAGAGATGAACTGCCTTGAGGATTTTGATCATGACATTTAAATTCCAATCTGCAATTCATGTCTTTATATATTGTTCTATCCTGTTTATAAACTCTGTGTTGTAATCTGACTTTTTGGCATGACCTTTTTCCTAGAATGCAATTGCATATGTCTGCTAATCTTGTTAGTTTATATTCAACTTCAATTGATTTCAAAGGTTCATATTGTGTAAGGTATTTGACTGAAGCTGTATATATCTTCCCAGGTTCAGAAGAAGGTAAACTATTGTTCATAGACTCAAGGAATAAAAAAATCCAAAGTGAAAACCAAGCACCTATTAAAGAACAATCTGTGGGTTTCTCCTTCTACACAGCATTTCACACTTTGCCAGAGGCTTTGTGTGAGAGAGAAGAAGAATGGAGAAGTCCAGGAAAACATTTATTGGTTTGGTAGATAAGGCATTAGCAGCTGCCAACTCCATGCGTCCTGATGAACTGCTCTTTTCTTACAAGGGAATTCTCTATCCTGCCACTGTTTGCAGTCCTGAAGTGTTCAAAGCCTTGGAGTCCTTTGAAGCCAGAAGGGATGATGTAATTTTGGCAGGATACCCTAAATCCGGTGAATATATTTTAATTTTTTCCTAAACAAGTTCCTGTAATAGCAAGTAACAAGGTTGGTACTAAATATATGAAATATATATGATATGATACATAATATGATATTATGCTAAATAATTGCATTTAGAATGTTCGCCAAATTTTGTAAAACTGATTTCATTCTCAAAAAGTACCAGAAATGAATTATGCATATTTGATATGAGAAATTTTCCAGAAGTCTGTGAAAAACATTCCGATTTTCTTTTCTATAGCATCAAAGGTTTTTGTTATTTTTACTTTTCATAGTTATGAAGTTAAATGCAAAAATTGGAGAGAATCAAAATACAGTTTTTTACACCACAGGTATCTAGGTCTCCTGATATTACACGATCTACTTCCACATGTATGTTTGTAAAGTTAAGAGCTTTATGTTTTTACAATGGAGCCTTTGGTACCTTCAAATGGTGAAAATTTCTTAGATTATTTCCCATAGATGTCAAGAAATTGCTATCAAAAATATTTTTGCAGTCCTCGAAGTGATTGCACTGTTCTTTAATTATTGGGAAATCAAGAAGACATCTTTGCTAGGGGTGAAGTTTACCCGACATATTGGCTCCTTCTGCCTCAAAGCAGTGGGCCACATGAAAGCCAAAGGTTTGGATTAGATGTGCCTCATATACACCTCAATCTTGCTGTTTCTCTCTTCCAGCAATTGGCTCACACTGCTTTACAGCAGATAGTCACAGCTGACAGGATTGTGAAGTTGTTGCGTTTTCATTGTGTTTTCTTTTTGAAGAAATGTTATGCACTGGAATGCACTTGTTAAGATTGCAGTGAGAAAGATGTAGGCACCCAGTGTCCAGAAGTCAGAACATGGTAAATTAGATATGGGAGATCTATGCAGGCTCTTTGTAATCTTTTGAAGAAAAAGATAGCAAGTGTGTCTAGGAAATGTCACTTCAGAGAGGTTTTTCCAGTTGTGAAAGAAAATGAATGCACAATTTTCAGATCTAGTTCTGCACCTGTCTTGAAGTGCTGTAACCCATCTTTCTTCCAAAGATAATCCAGCACAGCAAAAAAAAATTAATTCATTAGGTTTTAAAGTATAGGGTCACCACCCCAATCGCTCTTATATGTGTCACAATAAAATTTATTATATGCAGGTTTTCCTAGTTGAATCTCAGTGGTTCTTCTCCCTGATTAGTCAGTTTACAGTGTACAAGTTACTTTATGGTGTACTGAACTGTTCAAGTTGGAGAAATATGTCCTTATGAGGAGCAAAGGTAGGATCCTGGGTGGTGCTTGACCAGACAGTCAGCTGTGATTGTATGACATGAAAGGAGACCCGGTAACCCACCTAGTATACTACCACCTCTTGACTTCTTTGGTAAATCTTTTTCGTTCCATCCTAAAAGTTTTACAAGCACTTCTGTACTTTTCTTCTTTCAGGCACTAACTGGCTAAGTCAAATCCTAACTGACCTGATAGCCATATCTCAAAAGAAAACACCAGGTAGTGAAAGCAGTGTGAATGCTGAAGAACAAGAAGAATTCCCCTATCTCGAAGTTGGAGATGCTGAGAAATATGAGGTGGGAACAGAATATGTATGGAAATGATCAACATTATGTGCTTCAAATACAGAATATATGAAATATGATCTATTCTATTGTTTGATAAGACCTTTACCACTCCTCTTTATGTGGCATCTGGTCTGGAGTAATCTCACCTGGACTGTCAAATACTGAACACATACAAATAAATAGACACTTCAGTGGGACTGAGAGGAGGACATAACCATGAGACATAAGAAGTTCAGAAATTCAACATAGCATCTTTTGTATTTAAGAAGAGCTTCATGAAGTGTCAAATCATGTCATATTAGCACTTGTCTCTTTTACTAGCTCTTCCTCCTCATCCCCTCCCTCAGTCCTTGAGATGCTTCAGCTTTCATAGATAGCTAATCTGTACTCCACCTCTAGATTTGATCCCTTGTCTACCAGAACTGAAGAGAATTATCACTGAAGAGAACTAGCAATGGATAGTCCTTTTTCCAATTGCTCATGGGCTTTTGAGGATTAGACCTACTCAGAGCAGCCCACTAATATCCCAGGACAACACTCACTAAAAACACCAAAAAAAACCACTTCAAGCAGCCAATAACTGTAGATAAATTCATCAAGGCCACATTTTAGCATAGGTTAATGAAAAGAATACTTGTACTAACTGAACTGTCCACTTTCCTCCTTCCAATTCCTCAAGCGAATGACCAAATTACCTTCTCCAAGATTTATGGTTACTCATCTCCGTCCTGAAAATCTTCCCGAATCTATCTTCCAAAACAATGCCAAGGTGGGTGCTTATTTTAATGTATTAAAGGAAACAATTCAACAGAATTTTTTTAAAGATCCAATGTAGTACTTTTCTGGCATTTTTCATAATCACTCTTTTTTACTTAAGCGTTAAGCCTGGCCATTTCTACATGTTTAAGGCTCTACTACATGTTTAAGAAGTGCCATTCACCTCACTTAACCACAGTTTGCCCTTATTGGCCCCTTTGTGACAGTCTCCACAAGAGAGTTGCAGGGCTTGAACAAATCCTCCAGAGGCAAAATGGATTTTGACGGGATTTCCTGTGGGAGGAATTTTATGGCATTGTTGCAAGTGAGGGCTTCAATGTGTCAAATTTCCATGAGAATTTATATTTTGTGAATTTTCCCTGCTACTTAAAAGATGACCTATGCCTGTATTGATCAAAACATATTTAAAACAAATTATTGATCAAAAAAAATTTAAATTTAAAACAAATTTAATTACTGCATCTCCAGATCTGGGAATGAAATTGCTACTTCTGCAAGGAGCACACAATTTATTAGAAATCCCCAACTGCAGTTACAAAGTAGATTATTGTTATTTCTTTTTTTATGCTGTAGTCTGCTATGTCTTTCCCTATAAATAGTAATACAGTTTTTCTCTAGATATTGTTACTGATTCGTAATCCAAAAGATGTTGCTACATCTTTCTACCACTTTTGCAATGGCCTGCCTACTCTTCCCTCCTATGAGACCTGGGATGATTTCTTCGCAGATTTCATGACAAAGAAAAGTACAGTATATTTTTCTTTCTATGTCAATTGTCCAATGATTTGTCTTTGTCTAAAAACCTTTGTTCTTTGGTAAATCATCTTCTCCAGGAATTTTTCGTTTACAGTACAAACCAGAGATTAAAGACTGAGAGTTAGACTTCTTAACTGAAGTTTTCCATGCTTGTCTTACTGCTTGAGGATAAATATTTGTCAAAACTGCACTTCCACAGGCTTTTTAAATTTGTACAAACTGGTATTTTTCCTGGAAGAGGCAGTTCTTCCTTATCTCTATCTTGGGTCCCCTTTTCCCCCTGCTCTCCTATGTCCATCATGTTCTGTCCATGGAACTATAGAATCACTTCCAAGCCAAATTGGATGAAAGGAATTATTTGGACTAAGCGTAGTGCATTAAAAAGGAGACTAATTCTAATGCATTAAAAAAACTAATAGCACTAGTTTAAAGCTATGACTTTTGGGTAGTACATGGGCAGCAGAAAGGGGGTTTCAACAAGGTTTCAGACTGGATTAAGGGAGTCTTGCAAGATGGTCGGCAAGATGATAGTTTTTTTGGTGCACTCAAAACTGTCTTGAAATGCTAACGAATTTTATTTATCTGACTTACAAATGGTATCATATGCTTGATCCTCAAGCAAAACTGATAATTCCCACAGAAGGGTGTGAACTTTGTCAAAAACCTGATTAATAAAGCCCTTGGCTGACACAACTTAATGAGCAAAATTTGCATAATCTTAATTTATGCTTCATCTTTGGATTCTTTTGCTTTATTTAGTGGCCTGGGGATGCTATTTTGAATACCTTTCTGAATGGAACAAACACGCTGACAAAGAAAATATTATGACAATAACTTATGAAGAGGTAAAAGAGGTAAGGTTATCAATACTTAAAAATACTTTATATTTGAAGGGACATTTTTTTCCTGAACTAATATACCCTTATATGTATGCAGGGTATCCAAGGTGTGTGAGACAGATTCTTGTTTTAAGAATCTGTTTTAAGGGAAGAAGTGGTGAAATTCAAACTTAAAAGCCCTCTTAAAATTTTGCTTGTCAAAATGATTCTTGTTTTTTATTTATCTGTAAGACTGGATATGGCACTAAATACCATGGTTTAGTTGAGGTGTTAGAGCATGGGTTGGACTCGATGATCTCTAAGGTGTCTTCAAACCCAGTCATTCTGTGAATTCTGTAATATAAGCCCAAGTAATTTTAAACCAAAATCAAGAGTAATCCATCTTTGAGAAGGAGCTCTTGTGTTTTCAGCAGTGTATATTTTACATAACTATATATATTATATACATATATAATATTTTGTAATCTACAGGAATGCACCTCATGTCTCCTCCAAAATAATTTAGGAGAAGAGAAACACTATGACGCACCCTAGTCCTGGTGCACTCTGTGAACACCCTCTGTATGCAGCCAGCAGAATATATAGGGAAGCGTAAAAACCTTGGAAATCAGAGTCATTTGTTTGAAAGTCATGCCATATGTTACATTCCTCTTTCCAGAATCGTGCCCAGGGTGTGAAAAACATAGCTATGTTCCTTGGAATTCCTTTGACTGAGGAACAGCTCCAGCTGGTGGTAGAGAGGAGCAGCTTCCAGTCTATGAAGAAAAACTCAGACAAGACCCATGGGTCACTTGGCAATATTCTCTTTCGCAAAGGTAGGAAGCTCCAAGGGGCTGAGAGGTAGAAATGTCCCACTCTCAAGGACTTGGGCCATGCTTTGGTTCTTTTTCCTGCACTCACATTAGAATTGTCAGTTAGTGTCAAGCAGGTTATCACTGCTTTGCTTGAGAAGACTATTCAAGGACAACTGGTGAGGAAGATACCCAGCAAGGCTCTGACAGCAGAGCCAGTCTTAGAGACTCCCAGATGGCCGGCAGGAAGGAGGAACTGTCATGTGTCTGAATTCCTCTCCACCTCTGTGCCTGGATCACCAATTGCCCAGCCTTTGGAGCAGGCAGCACTGGGCCAAACTCAGCCTGAGTGGTGAGACCACACTTTGTAGGAGAGTATGGGAATCTTCTGAGATGGCCACTGCAGATGCCTGTTCACTCTTACACATTAGAACTAAGCCAAGCAAGCAAGAATCCAGGTGGACACAAGAGAGGGAAGAGAAGGGAACTACTTTTGCAGTGTAATATGGGGGACATGGACATGAGAAAGGCAACCTGGTTGTCAGAATCTATTTCTGCATTTTACATTGAAGAAATAACTGGATAAAAACTGAAGCTGCTAAAGGAGCAGAAAGTCAGCTCTTTCTCCTGGCAGATGATTCTTAATTAATTCTTCATGAGCTTCCACTTGGCCAGACATAACAGACTAGAGGAGAGAGATGGAGGGAAACAGAATGCTAGGCTGCCTTTTTGAACACAGTCACCTAAAGAGGAGTATGTACTTTGGCATTATAGCAAAAGATTTTTCACATATATCTGTAAGTCCACTGATTTCACAAAATTATATTGATGTAGGAAAATGTTTCATCTGGAAAATGGATCAAAACGATTTAGTGCACAATGCAATAAAAATGACAGCCTATAGAATAAAAAATGAAATGTCTTGGTTTTCAAGAGTTTGTTCCTGCTTCTTTGAAGGTGGTGTAAGTGACTGGAAGAATCATTTCACTGAAGATCAGAATGAGAAAATGGACAAAGTATTTGAGGAACATATAGCAGGAACTAAACTCGGGAAAAAGTTGAAGTATGACTTGTACTGCAAAGCCTGAAGAGAAATGAAATGTGGTTAGAACAAGAACTCTGCAAGGCAGACTCAAATCATCTGCATGCTATAGACTGGAAACCTAGATCAAAGGATGTAAGCACCTTGGAATTGCTGTAAGAGTCATTGCAGCAGCCTTTACAGTGATACTGATGAGTGATGAGCATTTTGTTTTATGGTGAAATCGTTGGCTACACCCATTTGCAGAAGATGATGTCAACTAATGATATTTACAAATACTCAAAATCACTGTTCCATCTGTCACCTGGAAGGAAATTCTTCTTTTCTTTCTAGACAAATTCTATCTCTGTAGCTGATTTCTAATTATTTAGTATGAAGATTATTTTTTCCTTCAAAAATATTTCAAATCAGTCAACATCTTCACAGAAAATATCACTAGCAAAAACAGGGATATGATAGAAGTCTAACAAATGAGATCATCCATGAATTCGTCACAAATTGAATCAAAGCTAGAGAAAGGAGAAAGAAGGGGAATATGGATCAGTGTTTGTAGGGCTCTTCATCTCTCTGAATGCAAAATACCAAGATGGATTTCAGATATGGTCAGAAATTAAGAGGCAAGATTCAGTCAGAGGCACTGCTTTTTATAGGAACACAGAGCAGCCCAGTTTGGAAGAGACCTTGAAAAATCATCTGGTACAACCTTTCATGGGAAAGGGAGCCTGGATGAGGCTAAATATCTAAATATCATATCTTGAAACCTCCAGTGATGAGGATTCTACCTTATTTCTGTAGGCATTGTTCCAGCAAATGGTTGTTCTTGCTGTAAAGAACTTAATGTATCAAGATTAAACCTCCCCTGTTGCAACTTGACCTCACTGCCTCCTTTCTTCTCCATGTGGTGTCTGGTGAATAGGGAGCCTTTATCCTCTTTGTAGCTTCCCTTTAAGCACTGAAAACTGTGATGAGGTTGTCCCTGAGACTTTTCAACTTTGTGGTCTTCTTAGGAAGCCCTCTGCTTTCTTTGTGTCTTTCTTGAAAATACCTCCATTGAGATAGTGGGGTAGTCACGAGTGATGGTGTGAGACATTGCTCTACCCAGCTCTCTTGTACTGCCATTGGCATTTGCCTCTCTAGACACAGTATTTCAGATTTTTCCAGGGACCTGTTCTGGAAAGATAAGGCAAAATGAGGTTCTGTAAATATAGTTGAATTAAAACCAGGAAAAGCCCCAGCCAAATTATAGATCCATCACTGTGTAGATAAGGTGTAAAAATAAAATATAGAGTTGGAAGGAATGAAATATTCAAAGTTTTTTTTCATTCTTCTAAAGCTGGTTGATTCTGCGTGGACATAAGTGGACATGCAGAGTTTCATAAAGAAATTGGAATGCTAGAAGTAATACTTAGAATATTTAGAAAATAAATGAATGGATTCAAAAGCAGAGCAGCAGAAAGTCCTGTGGCAAAGCATCTTTGAACAACTGCAAGTTATCTGTAAGCAACCAGAAAGGTACCAGATTCCTGGATGAGAACATACATAACAGCAGTGTTTAAAAACTTGTGAATGAAGAATCAGAATAGAACAGTCTCCTTAACTTGATACTTAGGAATGTAGTAGCAAAAATGACAAAGCAACTGACCATGGAACATTTTGAAGAAAATGAAATAGTAAATAAAAATTATGTGAAACAAGATGTGATCATCCTTAAGATACCTCACCTCTTGAATAAGCCACCGACAGAAAATGCAAGAGATGACAGCATCAGGGAGGGCCTGAAATTATGTGACTAAAGGGAGACAAATTTATGTGGAGGTGGCAATGTACAAACCTTGCTTATGGAAATGAAAGTACTGGAAGGAGACTTACATTCTTAGAAATTCATACAACAGCAATAAAAGACATTCAGAAACACTGTCAACATCAGCAATACTTTCAGGAATATCCACTTGTTCCCATGGATATGATGAACTTGGTTGCAATAGTTTGCTTATGGTCACACTGCATATACCGGTTGACAGCAAAATTGGGAGGGCAATTAAAGCAATCTCCTTTAGTGCTGAATCCTGATCCCATTCAATCTTGTTTTTAACACTGGTGGGCAGACTAATATCACACACTGTATCAAAAATGACTGACTTGTAAGTCTGGGGATCAGAAGAGAGGGCTGAAAGTACCAGGAGAAATGGCAAAACAATTTGAAACATAACACATTAAGAAGATGAGGGAACCCAGAATTTAGTAATGGTAAGTTTAAAACTCTATGTTTAGAAAAGGGAAGCCAAAGGTGCAGGTACTTGATGGGGGTAAATCAGTCAGGCAGCAACACCTGTCCTAAAAACACCTGATGAATCACTTAGCAAGGACTAACATGATGACAGTGCCAGACGAAAATGGCTCAGATCTTACTCTGGTCTTGCTGATCTGGTTGAAAAGCAGACCATGACCTGTTTCTGCAGTTTTAGCCTCTCCTGAGTCATCCCAAGGCTTGAATTCATTCCCCTTTGTGCCCTTAACAATCTCACTCTGAAGGACAGAGCTATTCAGAGCAGTAACACCTCATGTGCTTTTGCTCCATTTGAGATACTCAGTGGGCCCTTGCATTCAGTGGGGTAAGGAGGTTGAAGAAGGAAAGGATGGACAAGGCAAGCGGCCATGTCAAAAAATGAATGTAGGCAAGGAAACTTGATGGATGAGTGACATTTTGAGAGAGTGAAAAGTAAGCAGAGATGAGGCCAGTGAGTGTGAGAATCAATTCAGAAAAACTTGGGAATCTGTTTTGAAGGTAAGACATAATTGACTGACAATAGACATGGCTCACAAAATGTATTACTTCTAGATTCTTACCAATTGTCAAAAAAAGAAAAAAAAGAAAAAGTAAACTATCATTCTTTTTGGTCTAGTCTATTTTGTTGCCTATGATGCCTAAAAAGAGAAATTTCCACTGAAAATTATGTTTATATTGTATTTTTATCTGTTTCCTTTAAAGATAGTGAACAAACTGGAAAAATGATATTAACCTATCTTCCACCTCATGTCCTTTTCCCAGTCCATTTCCCAAGCAAAGTTAGGCTGAGTCTTCCATTCAGGTGCATCTTCTCTTTATGGTGTACTGCAAATGCTCCTGATAACAGCTTTTGCGTCCAAGGTAGATCTTCTTGTGGCTAACTGAGCAACTCAGAGTTGTCCCTGAGGAGCACAGGGGCTGTTCCACATTCATTGAGCTGCACAGCCCAAGACACTTTGGCTGCTGGACAGACAGTGCTGGGACTGGGACTTGGATTGCTGGCATACTCAGGATCCTTGGTTGCCCTGAGCCTCTCTAGAGAGACAGAGCTGCTCTAGCCTGCCTTGTGTGCAGCTCCTGAGCAGACAGACATATGGCTGCACTGGACACCCTGCTCATGAGCAGAGAGCAGAGTCTGAGGGTTGAAGGAGCTGGAGGCACCTGTGTCCCCAGTGGCCCAGGGGACAGGTTGGTACATTTCATGCTGAGGTATTACAGTGATCTGGCTCCCTCAGGATTCAGGCAGCTGGCTCCAAAGAAAATTTCTTAGGCAGCTGGCCTGAGGAAAAAAAAAAAAAGATAATTTTTTAATGCCCTTACTGTTTAGAACTGGAAAATAGGTGGAAATTTTCCTCTGCAATTCTGAGTTAGCTCATGAACAAGGAGCTGAAAAGAGTAACTAAAACAAAGCTTACCGAAAGCATAATATATGAACAGTGTCTTCAACTTTTAAGAGTAAAATAGTACTGATAGAGAAAGTATTTCCAATAAAATGGTCTATTTTGATGGTTCTGCATTTTGGGAGACCAGACAAATAATTTTAAATTATTCTTTGTAGGTAATTTTAAGCAATCTTCCAAGTCTTGCAGGTACAATTTTCATTTGATACTGTCTTACTGTTTAACTAATCTTGTGTCTAACATCCATTTATGAAGAAAGAGACAAGGATGTGATAAAATGGTTTGATATATGGGTAGGGACTACATGCCCTGTATTCAAGGGCATGAAGGAGAGTGAAAGGCCCCTTCACAGGATAAATCACGTTCCTCTATTGCCTGTTCTCTGTTGGGATGACCAGTGGAAATATCCATTTCACCATCTCAGCACTCCTTACCTTCTAAAGAGGTGTCACCCAGAATACAAATAACTGACTTAGAAGGAACAATTTCACCAAAGATAAATTATGAACATGAGGAGAGGCAAATGAAAATGAAGTAGTACAAGTAGAATTTGATTCACACGCATGTAGAAACTAAGTATTAAGACATCACATGCAAGTGACCCTCCTGTCAGATTTAATGACACAAAATTCTCAGATGTGAGTATTTCATCCTGAGAAATCTGGTTTGGGTGATACCTCTCCTCAGTTCTGGATATTGCCTTACAGTGCCTGGATGCAGTACAGAGCCATTGCCTGTAAGGAACCTTTATCCTGGGATGTGTATCCATTAGTGGAGTCAATGGCAAGACAGGTTGAGATCCACTGTCCAGCTATGCACTACATCCTTGTCCAACTGGCAAATTGCACTGCATTAATCACCAGTGATAAATATTTTAGGAAATAACATTTACAGGTGTTTTGTTGGTTTAATTTAACATTTTTAATCTTACTAGTTGCCCCAATATTTCCTGTTGCTGGTATCAGTAGCATCAAAGACCATAGGTCTTTTCCAGAGACTTAAATATTGAACCTGAGTCTAAAGCCAGTTCCTTTACTGGGGTCAGGGCAGTCAGCAGCTTATCATCTGAAGTGCATGATAAACACTACTCACTGTAGCTGAGGTTATATTGTCACCAACTCCCTAAGCACTGATCAGTTGTTAAACAATGATTGAGCTCATTAAAGAAATGTAGCAAGGAGTAATTTTTGTGTAACCACCAGAAAAACAGACCTCTGTAGTGCAGTCTGATGAGTGGCCCAAGAGTGCCTGTGCCCCTGTGCCCTCCTGGGCTCCAGCAGCAGGCAGCAGCCAGCCACACTCACAGGACTGTCCTCAGCTAAGGCTCTAGCGCACTGAACATCTTCTCTCCCCATCCCAACACATTTTATTTAACTTTGGTGAGAATGATGAGTGATATAATAAAGAAAGAAAAGAAAATCCCAGCAGCAAGTACTGGAAAGAGATGAACTGCCTTGAGGATTTTGATCATGACATTTAAATTCCAATCTGCAATTCATGTCTTTATATATTGTTCTATCCTGTTTATAAACTCTGTGTTGTAATCACAGACTTTTTGGCATGCGGTTTAGAAATTATTTAACTCCTTTACCCTAGAATGCAATTGCATATGTCTGCTTATCTTGTTAGTTTATATTCAACTTGAATTGATTTCAAAGGTCTTTGACTGGAGCTGTATATATCTTCACAGGTTCAGAAAGAGGTAAATTATTCATCGGGTCAAGAAAAAAAAACCCAAACAACAAACTAAGCACCTATTAAAGGAAAATCTGCTCCTGAGGGTTTGTCCTTCTACACAGCATTTCACACTGTGACAGAGCCTGTGTGTGTGTGAGTGAGAGAAGAATGGAGAAGTCCAGGATAAAATCTGTTGATTTCATGGTTAAGGCAATAGCAGCTGCCAACACCATGCATCGTGATGAACTGCTTTTTTATTACAAGGGAATTCTCTACCCTAGGACTATTTGCAGTCCTGAAACTTTCAAAGCCTTGGAGTCCTTTGAAGCCCGAAGAGATGATGTAATTTTGGCAGGATACCCTAAATCCGGTGAATATATTTTAATTTTTTTCCTAAACAAGTTTCTGTAATAATAAGAAATAAGGTTTGTGCTAAATATATGCAATATATATGACATTGTACATATTATATATTATGCTAAATAATTGTATTTAGAATGTTCACCAAATTTTGTAAAACTGATTTCATTCTCAAGAAGTACCAGAAATGAATTATGCGTATTTGATATGAGAAATTTTCCAAAATACTGAGAAAAACAGTCAGATTTTCTTTTCTATAGCATCAAAGGTTTTTGTTATTTTTACTTTTCATAGTTATGAAGTTAAATGCAAAAATTGGAGAGAATCAAAATACAGTTTTTTACACAATAGGTAACAAAATCTCCTGATATTACACGATCTGCTCCCACATGTATGTTTGTAAAGTTAACAGCTTTATATTTTTACAATGGAGCCTTTGGTGCCTTCAAATGGTATATTCAATATTCTTTAGTTTATGTCACATAGGTGTCAGGAAATAGCTATCAAAAATATTTTTGTAGTCCTTGAAGTGATTACACTGTTCTTTAATTTTTGAAAATCAAGAAGACATCTTTGCTAGTATTGCAAATTATGCTATGTATTCCCACAATCTGCCTGAAAGCATTGGTCCACATGCAAGCCAAAGGTTTGGATTAGATGTGCCTCATATACACCTCAATCTTGCTGTTTCTCTCTTCCAGCAATTGGCTCACACTGCCTTACAGCGGATAGTCACAGCTGACAGGATTGTGAAGTTGTTGCGTTTTCATTGTGTTTTCTTTTTGAAGAAATGTTATGCACTGGAATGCACTTGTTAAGATTGCAGTGAGAAAGATGTAGGCACCCAGTGTCCAGAAGTCAGGACATGGTAAATTAGAGATGGGAGATCTATGCAGGCTCTTTGTAATCTTTTGAAGAAAAAGATAGCAAGTGTGTCTAGGAAATGTCACTTCAGAGAGGTTTTTCTGATTGTAAAAAAACCGTGTGCACAATTTTCAGATCTAGTTCTGCTCCTGTCTTGAAGTGCTGTAACCCATCTTTCTTCCAAAGATAATCCAGCACACCAGAAAACACTTAATACATTAGGTTTTAAAGTACAAGTTTACCACCCCAGTCTCCCTTATATGGATCATAACAAAATTTATTATATGCAGGTATTCCTAGTTGAATTTATGAAGGTTTTCCCAGTTGAATCTCAGTGGTTCTTCTCCCTGATTAGTCAGTTTACAGTATACAAGTTAATTGACAGTGTATTGAACTGTTCAAGTTGGAGAGATATGTCCTTATGAGGAGCAAAGGTAGGATCCTGGGTGGTGCTTGACCAGACACTCAGCTGTGATTGTATGACATGAAAGGAGACCCGGTAACCCACCTAGTAGTACTACCACCTCTTGACTTCTTTGGTAAATCTTTTTCGTTCCATCCTAAATTTTTACAAGCACTTCTGTACTTTTCTTCTTTCAGGCACTAACTGGCTAAGTCAAATCCTAACTGACCTGATAGCCATATCTCAAAAGAAAACACCAGGTAGTGAAAGCAGTCTGATTGCTGAAGAACAAGAAGTAATATCATACCTAGAAGTTGGAGATGCTGAGAAATATGAGGTGGGAACAGAATATGTATGGAAATGATCAACATTATGTGCTTCAAATACAGAATATATGAAATATGATCTATACAATTGTTTGATAAGACCTTTACCACTCCTCTTTATGTGGCATCTGGTCTGGAGTAATCTCACCTGGACTGTCAAATACTGAACACATACAAATAAATAGACACTTCAGTGGGACTGAGAGGAGGACATAACCATGAGACATAAGAAGTTCAGAAATTCAACATAGCATCTTTTGGATTTAAGAAGAACTTCATGAAGTGTCAAATCATGTCATATTAGCACTTGTCTCTTTTACTAGCTCTTCCTCCTCATCCCCTCCCTCAGTCCTTGAGATGCTTCAGCTTTCATAGATAGCTAATCTGTACTCCACCTCTAGATTTGATCCCTTGTCTACCAGAACTGAAGAGAATTATCACTGAAGAGAACTAGCAATGGATAGTCCTTTTTCCAATTACTCATGGGCTTTTGAGGATTAGACCTACTCAGAGCAGCCCACTAATATCCCAGGACAACACTCACTAAAAACACCAAAAAAAACCACTTCAAGCAGCCAATAACTGTAGATAAATTCATCAAGGCCACATTTTAGCATAGGTTAATGAAAAGAATACTTGTACTAACTGAACTGTCCACTTTCCTCCTTCCAATTCCTCAAGCGAATGACCAAATTACCTTCTCCAAGATTTATGGTTACTCATCTCCGTCCTGAAAATCTTCCCGAATCTATCTTCCAAAACCATGCCAAGGTGGGTGCTTATTTTAATGTATTAAAGGAAACAATTCAACAGAATTTTTTTAAAGATCCAATGTAGTACTTTTCTGGCATTTTTCATAATCACTCTTTTTTACTTAAGCGTTAAGCCTGGCCATTTCTACATGTTTAAGGCTCTACTACATGTTTAAGAAGTGCCATTCACCTCACTTAACCACAGTTTGCCCTTATTGGCCCCTTTGTGACAGTCTCCACAAGAGAGTTGCAGGGCTTGAACAAATCCTCCAGAGGCAAAATGGATTTTGACGGGATTTCCTGTGGGAGGAATTTTATGGCATTGTTGCAAGTGAGGGCTTCAATGTGTCAAATTTCCATGAGAATTTATATTTTGTGAATTTTCCCTGCTACTTAAAAGATGACCTATGCCTGTATTGATCAAAACACATTTAGATTCTGGATAAATAATTTGGTTAATCTGTATAAGATAATAATTATAGGCAACCATCTTCTCATGGTACCAAAGCAAATTTAATTACTGCATCTCCAGATCTGGGAATGAAATTGCTACTTCTGCAAGGAGCACACAATTTATTAGAAATCCCCAACTGCAGTTACAAAGTATATTATTGTTATTTCTTTTTTTATGCTGTAGTCTGCTATGTCTTTCCCTATAAATAGTAATACAATTTTTTTTTCTAGATATTGTTACTGATTCGTAATCCAAAAGATGTTGCTACATCTTATTACCATTTTTCCAATGGCATGGCTCTTCTTCCCTCCTATGAGACCTGGGATGATTTCTTCACAGATTTCATGACAAAGAAAAGTACAGTATATGTTTCTGTCTATGTCAATTGTCCAATGATTTGTCTTTGTCTAAAAACCTTTGTTCTTTGGTAAATCATCTTCTCTAGGAATTTTTTGTTTACAGTACCAAAAGAGAGAGAGATTAATGACATAGAATTAGAAATCTGAAGTTTATCTTCTTTGTTTTACTGCTTGAGATTAATATTCACTAAAACACTGATTCCAGAGACTTCTTTAATTTGTACAAACTTGTATTATTCCTGGAAAAAGCAGTTCTTCCTTACTCTATCTTGGGTCCCCTTTACCCCTTGCTCTCCTGTGTCCATCATGTTGTGTCCATGGAGCTGTATACTCACCTCCATGCCAACTTGGATGAAAGGAATTATTTGGACTAAGCCTAGTGCATTAAAAAGGGGACTAATTCTAATGCATTACAAAAGAGAAAAAGTGATAGCACTGGTTTATGAGTTTGGCATACCACACGGCCAACACAAGGGTGGGTTCAACAAGGTTTTAGACTGGATTAAGGGAGTCTTACAAGATGGTTGGCAAAATTATTAATATTTTGATGAACTCAGAGCTGTCTTAAAATGCTACCAAGTGTGTAAACCCTGCCTTAGACATGATTAATAAAGCTCTTTGCTGACAAACTTAATGAGCAAAACTTCCATAATCTTAATTTATGCTTCATTTTAGGATTCTTTGTTTTATGTAGTGGCCTGGGGATGCTGTTTTGAATACCTTTCTGAATGGAACAAATATGCTGACAAAGAAAATATTATGACAATAACTTATGAAGATGTAAAAGAGGTAAAATTACCAATAGTTACAAATACTTTATACTTCAAGGCACATTATTTTCTGAAGCAATTCACCCTTATATGAATGCAGGGTATCCAAAGTGTGTGTGACACTTTTTTTTTTAAGGGATGAAAAGGTGAACTTGAAACTTAAAAATCTTTGTAAAATTTTGCTTGTGAAAATGATTCTTGTATGTAATTTATCTGTGATATAAGCCCAAATAATTGTGAATATAAATCACCAGTAATATTTTTGGGAAGGAGCTTAAATGTTTTCAACAGTGTATATTTTACACAACTGTAAATCATATATAATATTTTGTAATCTACAGGCAGGCAGCTCGTATCTCCTCCAAAATGGAGGAGAGGAACACTCTGGGCCACACTAGTCCTAGAGAACTCTATGAATACCGTCTGTATGCAGCCAGCAGAGAGATATAGGGAAGTGTAAAAAACTTGGAAAGCAGAATCATTTGTTTGAAAGTCATGCCACATGATACCTTCCTCTTTTTAGAATCCTGCCCTGAGTGTGAAAAACATAGCTACATTCTTTGGAATTCCTCTGACTGAGGAACAGCTCCAGCTGGTGGTAGAGAGGAGCAGCTTCCAATCTATGAAGAAAAACTCAGACAAGACCCATGGGTCACTTGGCAATATTCTCTTTCGCAAAGGTAGGAAGCTCCAAGGGGCTGAGAGGTAGAAATGTCTCACTCTCAAGGACTTGGGCCATGCTTTGGTTCTTTTTCCTGCACTCACATTAGAATTGTCAGTTAGTGTCAAGCAGGTTATCACTGCTTTGCTTGAGAAGACTATTCAAGGACAACTGGTGAGGAAGATACCCAGCAAGGCTCTGACAGCAGAGCCAGTCTTAGAGACTCCCAGATGGCCGGCAGGAAGGAGGAACTGTCATGTGTCTGAATTCCTCTCCACCTCTGTGCCTGGATCACCAATTGCCCAGCCTTTGGAGCAGGCAGCACTGGGCCAAACTCAGCCTGAGTGGTGAGACCACACTTTGTAGGAGAGTATGGGAATCATCTGAGATGGCCACTGCAGATGCCTGTTCACTCTTACACATTAGAACTAGGCCAAGCAAGCAAGAATCCAGGTGGACACAAGAGAGGGAAGAGAAGGGAACTACTTTTGCAGTGTAATATGGGGGACATGGACATGAGAAAGGCAACCTGGTTGTCAGAATCTATTTCTGCATTTTACATTGAAGAAATAACTGGATAAAAACTGAAGCTGCTAAAGGAGCAGAACGTCAGCTCTGCCTCCTGGCAGATGATTCTTAATTAATTCTTCATGAGCTTCCACTTGGCCAGACATAACAGACTAGAGGAGAGAGATGGAGGGAAACAGAATGCTAGGCTGCCTTTTTGAACACAGTCACCTAAAGAGGAGTACGTACTTTGGCATTATAGCAAAAGATTTTTCACATATATCTGTAAGTCCACTGATTTCACAAAATTATATTGATGTAGGAAAATGTTTCATCTGGAAAATGGATCAACACGATTTAGTGTACAAAGCAATAAAAATGACAGCTCTATAGAATAAAAAACGAAATGTCTTGGTTTTCAAGAGATGTTTTTTGCTTCTTTGAAGGTGGTGTAAGTGACTGGAAGAATCTTTTCACTGAAGATCAGAGTAAGAAAATGGACAAAGCATTTGAAGAACATATAGCAGGAATGAAACTCGGGAAGAGGCTGAAGTATGACTTGTACTGCAAAGCCTGAAGAGAAATGAAATGTGGTTAGAACAAGAACTCTGCAAGGCAGACTCAAATCATCTGCATGCTATAGACTGGAAACCTAGATCAAAGGATGTAAGCACCTTGGAATTGCTGTAAGAATCATTGCAGCAGCCTTTACAGTGATAAGCCTTTTGTTTAATGGTGAAATCATTGACTACACCCATTTGCTGAAGAAGATGTCAACTAATCATATTTACAAAAACTCAACAGTCCTGTTCCAGCTGTCACCTGGAAGGAAATGCCCCTTTTCTTTCTAGACAAATTCTATCTCTATATACAATTTCCAATTACTTAGTATGCAGATTATTTTTTCCTTCAAAAATGTTTCCAATCAGTCAACATCTTCACAGAAAATATCACTAGCAAAACAGGGATATAACAGAAGCCTAACGAAAAATGAGATCATTCATGAATTCAGCACAAATTGAATTAAAGCTAGAAAATAAGAAAGAAGAGAAATATGGATCAGCCTTCATAAGACTCTTCATCTCTCTGAATGCAAAATATCAAGATGAATTTCAGATTATAGCCTGATCTTTACAGGCCAGACTCACACAGAGGAACTGCTTTCTATAGAATCACAGAGCAGCCCAGGTTGGAAGAGACCTTGAAAAATCATCTGGTACAACACATTAAGAAGAGTAGGGAACACAAAATTTAGTAAAGTTAAATGTAAAACGCTGTATTTAGAGATGGAAAGCCAAAGGTGCAGGTACTTGATGGGGGTAAATCAGTCAGGCAGCAACACCTGTCCTAAAAACACCTGATGAATCACTTAGCAAGGACTAACATGATGACAGTGCCAGACGAAAATGGCTCAGATCTTACTCTGGTCTTGCTGATCTGGTTGAAAAGCAGACCATGACCTGTTTCTGCAGTTTTAGCCTCTCCTGAGTCATCCCAAGGCTTGAATTCATTCCCCTTTGTGCCCTTAACAATCTCACTCTGAAGGACAGAGCTATTCAGAGCAGTAACACCTCATGTGCTTTTGCTCCATTTGAGATACTCAGTGGGCCCTTGCATTCAGTGGGGTAAGGAGGTTGAAGAAGGAAAGGATGGACAAGGCAAGCGGCCATGTCAAAAAATGAATGTAGGCAAGGAAACTTGATGGATGAGTGACATTTTGAGAGAGTGAAAAGTAAGCAGAGATGAGGCCAGTGAGTGTGAGAATCAATTCAGAAAAACTTGGGAATCTGTTTTGAAGGTAAGACATAATTGACTGACAATAGACATGGCTCACAAAATGTATTACTTCTAGATTCTTACCAATTGTCAAAAAAAGAAAAAAAAGAAAAAGTAAACTATCATTCTTTTTGGTCTAGTCTATTTTGTTGCCTATGATGCCTAAAAAGAGAAATTTCCACTGAAAATTATGTTTATATTGTATTTTTATCTGTTTCCTTTAAAGATAGTGAACAAACTGGAAAAATGATATTAACCTATCTTCCACCTCATGTCCTTTTCCCAGTCCATTTCCCAAGCAAAGTTAGGCTGAGTCTTCCATTCAGGTGCATCTTCTCTTTATGGTGTACTGCAAATGCTCCTGATAACAGCTTTTGCGTCCAAGGTAGATCTTCTTGTGGCTAACTGAGCAACTCAGAGTTGTCCCTGAGGAGCACAGGGGCTGTTCCACATTCATTGAGCTGCACAGCCCAAGACACTTTGGCTGCTGGACAGACAGTGCTGGGACTGGGACTTGGATTGCTGGCATACTCAGGATCCTTGGTTGCCCTGAGCCTCTCTAGAGAGACAGAGCTGCTCTAGCCTGCCTTGTGTGCAGCTCCTGAGCAGACAGACATATGGCTGCACTGGACACCCTGCTCATGAGCAGAGAGCAGAGTCTGAGGGTTGAAGGAGCTGGAGGCACCTGTGTCCCCAGTGGCCCAGGGGACAGGTTGGTACATTTCATGCTGAGGTATTACAGTGATCTGGCTCCCTCAGGATTCAGGCAGCTGGCTCCAAAGAAAATTTCTTAGGCAGCTGGCCTGAGGAAAAAAAAAAGATAATTTTTTAATGCCCTTACTGTTTAGAACTGGAAAATAGGTGGAAATTTTCCTCTGCAATTCTGAGTTAGCTCATGAACAAGGAGCTGAAAAGAGTAACTAAAACAAAGCTTACCAAAAGCATAATATATGAACAGTGTCTTCAACTTTTAAGAGTAAAATAGTACTGATAGAGAAAGTATTTCCAATAAAATGGTCTATTTTGATGGTTCTGCATTTTGGGAGACCAGACAAATAATTTTAAATTATTCTTTGTAGGTAATTTTAAGCAATCTTCCAAGTCTTGCAGGTACAATTTTCATTTGATACTGTCTTACTGTTTAACTAATCTTGTGTCTAACATCCATTTATGAAGAAAGAGACAAGGATGTGATAAAATGGTTTGATATATGGGTAGGGACTACATGCCCTGTATTCAAGGGCATGAAGGAGAGTGAAAGGCCCCTTCACAGGATAAATCACGTTCCTCTATTGCCTGTTCTCTGTTGGGATGACCAGTGGAAATATCCATTTCACCATCTCAGCACTCCTTACCTTCTAAAAAGGTGTCACCCAGAATACAAATAACAGTTCCATATGTAACAATTTCACCAAAGAATAAATTATGGACATAAGGAGAGAGAAAAGAAAGTGAAGTAGTACAAGTAGAATTGGATTCACACTATTGCACTAAAACGTCACATGCAAGTGACCCTCCTGTCAGATTTAATGACACAAAATTCTCAGATGTGAGTATTTCATCCTGAGAAATCTGGTTTGGGTGACACCTCTCCTCAGCCGTGGACATTGCTTTACAGTGCCTGGATGCAGGACAGAGCCATTGCCTGTAAGGAACCTTTATCCTGGGATGTGTATCCATTTCTGGAGTAGTGTGTGGTAACCAAAAAGTAGAGAAGTTGAAAAGACTTGAAAAGAGCAATAGAGGTCTGCCTCTGCTTCTGCCAAGGGATGTGTGTGACCCTGAAGCAAGCTGGGAAGCACTCCACAGTATCTGCTCAACAGCTCCGCCCCTGTTGACTTTAGGAACACCCTGGTTGATTATTCACCAGGGCCATGATTTACCCTCAGCTGGCAACTCCCAGCTCAGCTCAGTGGCCCCACAGGGCCACTCACTCTTTCACCTGCAAGGGAGTGGGGGAGGGTATAGAGTGAGAGGAGTCCTGGTTGAAATAAAGACAATTAAATACCTAAAGCAAGAGCTATGTGTGCAAGCAAAGCAAAGTACGGAATTCATTCTATCCTTCCAGCAGTGAAATGTTCAGCTGTGTCCAGGGCTCCATCACCCATGATGGTGACATGGTAAGACAAGTGCCTTAGCTCTCAGCATCTCTCTTTCCTTCTCCTTCCCTCCATGAGCATGACTCCATATGGGATAGAATAGTCCTTGGCTCAGTTGGGGCCAGCTGTCCCATCTGTGTCCCTTTTAATTTCTTGTGCATCTGCAATCTACTCTCTGGCAGCTCAGTGTGAGAATCAGAGGAGGCCCTGACACTCTGTAATTACTGCCTAGCAATGACTAAAACATATCTGTTTTACCAACATTGTTTTCAGCACAAATTCAACACATAGCTCCATACTAGCTACTATGGGGAAAATTGATTCCATTGCCGTGAAAATGAGCACAGACTCTTGTTAAAAGGTTAAAGTACAACATTGAGCCAAACTGGTTCACTTGAAACCAATTAGACAGGATACCATCAGACAGGTTTACATGTAAAAGGGAAGTGGAATGGATGTCCTACTGGTGTCTTTTTCCTTTCAGGAACCAATTGGCTTGAACAAATGGTGAAGGAGTTGGCAGATGCCAAATATACAGAAGAGGAAATGAAAGAGAGAATAAATGCTGAAAAGAAGCTGGAGACATTTCAGCGTCTAGAATTTGGGGATCCTGGGATATATGAGATAAGCAGGGAAATTCTGGGTAGAAGAAAGAGCAAGGTATGCTTGTGTAGATAATCTATAGTGAAGTAATCTGATGTTGTGACAACCTTTGTTCTGGTCAGGGAAGGTGAACAACATGAAAAAGACGCTACTATTCTAGAGGAAAAGAAAAGATGAAGGAGGATCCTAGAAAATTTTACAACACATTAGTTCTCTGGCCCAAAGAGTCTTTTAGAGAAGTTAAGAAAATCCACCCTGATCTGGTACTGAGGATTAGTTATTTTTCATCTCTGTTTCAGTACTTTCTGTATTGTAAAGTCAACATTAGTAGTATCATGCAGGCTGGTACATAATTTGTTTCCTGGCAGTTGCTTCATACCTGTCTTTCAATCCTGATGTAATAATTCATGTGCAATCATGGAAAATTGTTCCTCTGCATTTCTTTATGTGCCTATACCCCCCAGACAGCAGCCCCTGCCAGTCTTCAAAAGTTCTCCTGCACTGATCATTTTGATGGACCATCTTCCCACCAGGACACTGGACCTGAAGCTCTCCTAGAAGAGCCATAGAAGGGTCCTGGACAGGCTCCAGTCCCTTTTTAAGAGTCCTTAACTTGCATTCCACTCTGCCTGAGCTCCTCTGAGCTTGTGGAGTCAGGCCTTGGATGAGCTGATTTCATGGGAGTATTGGGGCAGGGTACTGTTTTGATTCCCCCTTCATTGCTCTGCCGTGCTCCTTTGTGGGTCTGCAGACAGCTTTGGCCACGTAACCTAAACCATCCTAACAACCTGGGATCAGTTTGAAGGCTTTGATTCTCCTCTGATCAGATCCACACTAACTTATTCAAAGGGGAAAATGATGCATATGACATTTCCATTTTAGAGCAAATTCTGATTTATGCAAAACTCTACTTTTCACGGGCTCAATCACAGAAGCCCACGGCGTCTCACTACCCTTGCAGGCTTTTCTTTGCTGTTGTTGTTGTTGTTGTTGTTGTTGTTGTTGTTGTTGTTGTTGTTGTTGTTATTGTTGCAGATGAATGATCAGGGGAGTTTTAAGGTACCTTCTTGAATGGATCAATCTTAATGGAACTACCTAAACATGGAGTTGGTTATTTTACAGGACTAATATATGGAAGCCTTCTCCAGAGTTTTACTGAGATAAATGCAGATCACAGAAATAATTATTAAAACATACCTCTTCTTATTTAGCACTTGGGAGCACATGCTTTGAAGCTTTCATTCTTTGAAGCTGTTTCATTTAACAGGGAATGGATCTGCATGGGCAGATCAGTGCACTATGTAAAGGTCAGCTGGCACTGTCCTGTAGCTGTCACAGAAATGTCTCCAGCCTCCTTCTGCAAAGCTCCATATCCAGCTCTGGTCAGCGTGGGAAGTCAGAAACCTTCAGAGAAACTGTGGTGTCTTGAACTACAAATACCATTAATCTGGAGATAATCAAATCCTTTAAGCTGTTTTTAATATGCTTTTAATCTTTGTAGGTTTTAAAGCTGCTTCTTAGAAATTTTGAATCAAGTGATGCTTTCTTGTCAGTCTCTGGGTTCACTATTGATCAGGTTCAGAGGGTCTTGTACCACATGGGGGGGGCTAGGCACTTCTCCTCCCGTCTCTCAGCTTAGGTGTCATGGCAGATGGCTGTATCAAAGGCTCACATTATGATATCTTGATACTGCTTCTTTTTTTCTTCAAAAATTTAACTGCCCTCAAAATGTCTCCTCATGACTTATGTCTTCTAATTGTTTTTTCCTCCAGAAATACAGGGTTTGGCTTTTTTTTTTCCTAGTTCCTAAGGATAAAATATGCTTCCCAGGAATAATTGGCTTGATTGCCCTTTCTTGCCAAAATACACTGGAAATCCTCTGGAAGTTGCTCTGGAATATCTTTTTTCATTTTCATAACCCTACTCCAATGCTACACTATTGCATGAAATGACACCAATAATTTACAGGTCATTTTTCCTCTTTTTCCACCCTTAGGGATGTCTGTCCCAACAAATTCTTTTGCCAGCAAGTAAAAATACTAACTAAACACATTTTCTTATCTTCAGCCCATGACAATTTATTGCCAAGGGAAGATAGGGTAGAAAAGTTAGGTAAGCTGATTTTGTGTTTTGCTAGGGTGACTAATTTCACATCAAGAATCAGCAAAAGTGCTACTTCATAGGATGGCAATTTTTAGCTGATGTCAGTGAAATAAATGGTGCAGGTGGTACCAACTTTGTGCCCTTTGGCACTCGTCATTGATCAGACGGACCAGGCCATGTGATATCCACTGGTTTCAGATTATGCCTGTACATAGGTAGTTTTTCTATGCTGATAAGGCTTTACAGAAAGGAGGGGGGTGAAGGCAAAAGCAACAGATTGTGCATGGACTGGAAAAAGGAGACGTAAAAATGTAGGGCTAGATCATCCCATGAGCACTGCATTATGGCTCAGGAACCAGGGAGAGCCCTGGATCTCCCTTGAATCCCTCAGGGAGAGCAAATGGCAAAAGCATGCAGGTATGTAGTTGCTGGTCCCCTTCCTTCCAGTGCCCAACAGGCAGCAGTCAAGAGATGGAGATAAGAAAGGATGGCATGTAAATTCTTGGCATAAATTTTGGGGGAGAAGTATTTTCTCATTTTTTGTGACACATCCATTCTTTTTTCAGAGACTTAAATATTGAACCTGAGTCTAAAGCCAGTTCCTTTACTGGGGTCAGGGCAGTCAGCAGCTTATCATCTGAAGTGCATGATAAACACTACTCACTGTAGCTGAGGTTATATTGTCACCAACTCCCTAAGCACTGATCAGTTGTTAAACAATGATTGAGCTCATTAAAGAAATGTAGCAAGGAGTAATTTTTGTGTAACCACCAGAAAAACAGACCTCTGTAGTGCAGTCTGATGAGTGGCCCAAGAGTGCCTGTGCCCCTGTGCCCTCCTGGGCTCCAGCAGCAGGCAGCAGCCAGCCACACTCACAGGACTGTCCTCAGCTCAGGCTCTAGCTCACTGAACATCTTCTCTCCCCATCCCAACACATTTTATTTAACTTTGGTGAGAATGATGAGTGATATAATAAAGAAAGAAAAGAAAATCCCAGCAGTAAGTACTGGAAAGAGATGAACTGCCTTGAGGATTTTGATCATGACATTTAAATTCCAATCTGCAATTCATGTCTTTATATATTGTTCTATCCTGTTTATAAACTCTGTGTTGTAATCTGACTTTTTGGCATGACCTTTTTCCTAGAATGCAATTGCATATGTCTGCTAATCTTGTTAGTTTATATTCAACTTCAATTGATTTCAAAGGTTCATATTGCGTAAGGTATTTGACTGGAGCTGTATATATCTTCCCAGGTTCAGAAGAAGGTAAACTATTGCTCATAGACTCAAGGAATAAAAAAATCCAAAGTGAAAACCAAGCACCTATTAAAGAACAATCTGTGGGTTTCTCCTTCTACACAGCATTTCACACTTTGCCAGAGGCTTTGTGTGAGAGAGAAGAAGAATGGAGACCAGGAAATCATTTGTTGGTTTGGTAGATAAGGCATTAGCAGCTTCCAACTCATTGCGTCGCGATGAACTGCTCTTTTCTTACAAGGGAATTCTCTACCCTAGAACTCTTTACAGTCCTGAAGTGTTCAAAGCCTTGGAGTCCTTTGAAGCCAGAAAGGATGATGTAATTTTGGCAGGATACCCTAAATCCGGTGAATATATTTTAATTTTTTCATAAACAAGTTTCTGTTATAGTAAGTACAAGGTTTGTGCTAAATATATGCAATATATATGACATTGTACATATTATATATTATGCTAAATAAGTGTCTTTAGAATGTTTACCAAATATTTTACAACTGATTTCATTTTCAAAAAGTACCAGAAATGAATTATGCATATTTGATATGGGAAATTTTCAAAAAGACTGTGAAAAACATTCTGATTTTCTTTTCTATAGCACCTAAAGGTTTTTGTTATCTTTACTTTTAATGTTTATGAAGTTAAATGCACAAATTGGAGAGAATCAAAATACAGTTTTTTACACCAGAGGTAACAAAATCTCCTGATATTCCACGATCTACTTCCACATGAATGTTTGTAACGTTAAGAGCTTTATGTTTTTACAATGGAGCCTTTGGTACCTTCAAATGGTGAAAATTTCTTAGATTATTTCCCATAGATGTCAAGAAATTGCTATCAAAAATATTTTTGCAGTCCTCGAAGTGATTGCACTTTTCTTTAATTATTGGGAAATCAAGAAGACATCTTTGCTAGGGGTGAAGTTTACCCGACATATTGGCTCCTTCTGCCTCAAAGCAGTGGGCCACATGAAAGCCAAAGGTTTGGATTAGATGTGCCTCATATACACCTCAATCTTGCTGTTTCTCTCTTCCAGCAATTGGCTCACACTGCCTTACAGTGGATAGTCACAGCTGACAGGATTGTGAAGTTGTTGCATTTTCATTGTGTTTTCTTTTTGAAGAAATGTTATGCACTGGAATGCACTTGTTAAGATTGCAGTGAGAAAGATGTAGGCACCCAGTGTCCAGAAGTCAGGACATGGTAAATTAGAGATGGGAGATCTATGCAGGCTCTTTGTAATCTTTTGAAGAAAAAGATAGCAAGTGTGTCTAGGAAATGTCACTTCAGAGAGGTTTTTCCAGTTGTGAAAGAAAATGAATGCACAATTTTCAGATCTAGTTCTGCACCTGTCTTGAAGTGCTGTAACCCATCTTTCTTCCAAAGATAATCCAGCACAGCAGAAAAAAATTAATTCATTAGGTTTTAAAGTATAGGGTCACCACCCCAATCGCTCTTATATGTGTCACAATAAAATTTATTATATGCAGGTTTTCCTAGTTGAATCTCAGTGGTTCTTCTCCCTGATTAGTCAGTTTACAGTGTACAAGTTACTTTATGGTGTACTGAACTGTTCAAGTTGGAGAAATATGTCCTTATGAGGAGCAAAGGTAGGATCCTGGGTGGTGCTTGACCAGACAGTCAGCTGTGATTGTATGACATGAAAGGAGACCCGGTAACCCACCTAGTAGTACTACCACCTCTTGACTTTGGTAAATCTTTTTCGTTCCATTCTAAAAGTTTTACAAGCACTTCTGTACTTTTCTTCTTTCAGGCACTAACTGGCTAAGTCAAATCCTAACTGACCTGATAGCCATATCTCAAAAGAAAACACCAGGTAGTGAAAGCAGTGTGAATGCTGAAGAACAAGAAGAATTCCCCTACCTCGAAATTGGAGATGCTGAGAAATATGAGGTGAGAACAGAATATGTATTGAAATGATCAACATTATGTGCTTCAAATACTGAATATATGAAGTGTGATCTATTCCACTGTTTGATGCTTTCACAGATAGCTAATCTGTACCTTACCTTTATCCCTTGTCTAACAGAACTGAAGAGAATTATCACTGAACTAACAATAGATTGTGGTAGATTGTTTTTCTGTTGTAATCCTAAGATGTTCCTTATTGTGAGTTTATAGTGGTTTGTTCCAGGTACTCCATTCAGTCTCCCCAGTAGTTTTGCCCTGAAGTTGTTTACTACTGTTTTCCCGCCTAATCTTATGTCAGCCCACATGTCTAACTCCCTTGCACCTCCCTGATTTCCAGACCCTTACCGGCCAATCCTGGAAGTACTGCCCGCTTCCCTTGTTCATCAAATGTAACCCCACCCCTTTCTCTAGAACCTTCCTTGTCTATCACCCTTCCCTCGAAGTTCCATTGGTGTGCCAAGCCTGATCCCCTCCCATGTTATCCCCTATTGGTTACCTAGAACCTGATCCCCACCCTACATTCCTCCTGTTCTACTATTGGTTATCCTCCCCTCATACCCTCCCCTGTTCTTAAGTTGCTACTACCCTGTTCAAGCTTTGTCACTTGTCTTTGGACTCTCTTGGAGGTTAAACCCTCTTGGGAACTTACACAAGTGGCCCCTCTCGTCTCTATTGTTCTGGATTCCTTGACTCGGGATTCCCATCAGCAGCGGCACAGAGCAGCTTTGCTGCCTCTGGGAGTTGGGCAGCCCTGCTGTACTTCCCCACGGACCGGCCCGAGGGGCGGAGAGCAGGCAGCCACCCTTGGCACAGGCCAGGAGGTGAGGGCTAGCCAGAGGTCACCAAGAGACTGCCCGTGTCAATGGATAGTCTTTTTCCAATTGACTTTAGAAGATTAGACCTACTCAGAGCAGCCTAATAATATCCCAGGGAAATAAGCACAAAAAAAACCCTAAAAAACTTGTATTGGCCAATAACTGTTGATAAGTTCATCAAGGCACCATTTAAGCATAGGTTAATGAAAAGAATGCTTGTGCTAACTGAACTGTCCACTTTCTTCCTTCCAATTCAAGCGAATGACCAAATTACCTTCTCCAAGATTTATGGTTACTAATCTCCGTCCTGAAAAACTTCCCAAATCTATCTTCGAAAACAACGCAAAGGTGAGTGCTGATTTTACTGTATTAAAGCAAACAAACAGTTTTTTTTTTTTAAGAGCCTGCGTAGTACTTTTCTGGCAATTCTCAGAATCACTCTTCTACTTAGGTGTTTAGCCTGGCCATTTTTACATGACTGTATAAGTACTGCCATTCACCTCACTTAAACAGTTATTGGCCCGTTTGTGACAGTTTCCACAAGAGAGTTGCAGGGACTGAAGAAATCCTCCAGAGGCAAAATGGATTTTGATGTGATTTCCTGTGGGAGGAATTTTACGGCATTATTGCAAGTGAGGGCTTCAATGTGTGAGATTTCCAGGAGCACTTATATTTTTGTGAATTTTCCGTGCTATGTAAAAGATGAACTATGCCTGTATTGATTAAAACATACTTAGATTCTGCATTAATACTTTGTTAATCAGTAAAATATAATAATTATAGGCAACCAACTCCTTCTCATGGTACCAAAGCAAATTTAAATAGGGCACATTCTGAATTGGGAATAAAATTATAACTTCTGTAAGGAAAACACAAGGTATGAGAAATCCCCAACCACAGTTTTAAAGTATATATTTTTTTTAATGCTGTAGTCTGCTATGTCTTTCTTTATAAATAATTAATTTAATTTTTTTCTAGATATTGTTACTGATTCGTAATCCAAAAGATGTTGCTACATCTTATTACCATTTTTCCAATGGCGTGGCTACTGTTCCCTCCTATGAGACCTGGGATGATTTCTTTGCAGATTTCATGACAAAGAAAAGTACAGTATCTGTTTTCTGTCTATTTCAATCATCCAATGATTTGTCTTCATCTAAAAACCCTTGTACTTTGGTAAATCAGCTTCAGTAGGATTTTTTTGGTTTTCAGTACAAAAGCAGAGATTAAAGACAGAGAATTAGAAATCTGAACTGAAGTTTTCCATGCTTGTCTTACTGCTTGAGGATAAATATTTGTCAAAACTGCACTTCCACAGACTTCCTTAATTTGTACAAACTTGTATTATTCCTGGAAGAAGCAGCTCTTCCTTATCTCTATCTTGGGTCCCCTTTACCCCTGCTCTCCTGTGTCCATCATGTTGTGTCCATGGAACTATATACTCACCTCCATGCCAAATTGGATGAAAGGAATTATTTGGATTAAGTCTAGTGCATTAAAAGGGGGACTAATTGTAATCCGTTAAAAAAGAGAGAAGGTGATAGCACTAGTTTAAAGTTACGAGTTTGGCATAGCACACGGCCAACAGAAGGGTGGGTTTCAACAAGGTTTTCGACTGAATTAAGGGAGTCTTATGAGACGGTCTGCAAGATGACAGCTTTTTTGGTGAACTCAAAGCTGTCTTGAAATACTACCAAGTTTTATATTTCTGACTTACCAATGATATCATGTGCCTGAGACTGGAGCACAACCAATAATTCCCACCGAAGAGGTAAACTCTGCCATAGACATGATTAATAACGCCCTTGGCTGACACAACTTAATGACCAAAACCTGTATAATCCTAATTTATGCTTCATCTTAGTATTTTTTTGGTTTTTTTAGCGGCCTGGGGATGCTACCTTGAATACCTTTCTGAATGGAACAAATATGCTGACAAAAAAAATATTATGATAATAACTTATGAAGAGGTAAAAGAGGTAAGGTTATCAATAGTTACAAATACTTTGTACACTGAGGGAAATGATTTTCCTGAACCAATTCATCCTTATATACATACAGGGGATCCAAGATGGGTGTCATCCTGATTTTTTAAGATTTTCTAAGCCTTCTGATGTTTACATTCTTGTAGCAAACTTTCTCACACAATTTCTGTAAATAACATCTTGTTTTGCATTCTTCAATGGAGAAGGAGAAATTTGATGGACTATTGGTTTCACCAGTGTCGTTGGAGAGGTGGCAATTTCACCCTCCAATCCGCTGTGACTATTGGAAAACTATAAATGTTGGAGTCAGAAAATAAACTTCCCTTTCTTCTTCACCTTGAGAGCAGCGGTGTGTGTGCTTGTGTTGTTTTGTGTCCTATAATGACAGTTGGGTGAGACAGATTTTTGTTTTAGGGGAAGAAAAGCTGAAATTCAAACCTTAAAACCTTTGTAAAATTTTGCTTGTGAAAATGATTCTTGTATGTAATTTATCTGTGATATAAGCCCAAATAACTGTAAATCCAAATCTCCAGTAATATTTTTTGGGGAGGAGCTTTTCTGTTTTCAGTAATCTGGATTTTGCTACCTGTAAATCCTATATAATATTTTGTAATCAACAGGAAGGCAGCTCGTATCTCCTCCAAAGTAACTATGGAGATGAGAAACACTATGGCCCTGTGTAGTCCTAGAGAACTCTATGAATATGATATGTATGCAGCCAGCAGAGAGATATAGGGAAGTGTAAACACCTTGGAAAGCAGAATCATTTGTTTGAAAGTCATGCCACATGATACCTTCCTCTTTTCAGAATCCTGCCCTGAGTGTGAAAAACATAGCTACATTCTTTGGAATTCCTCTGACTGAGGAACAGCTCCAGCTGGTGGTAGAGAGGAGCAGCTTCCAATCTATGAAGAAAAACTCAGACAAGACCCATGGGTCATTTGGCAATATTCTCTTTCGCAAAGGTAGGAAGCTCCAAGGGGCTGAGAGGTAGAAATGTCCCACTCTCAAGGACTTGGGCCATGCTTTGGTTCTTTTTCCTGCACTCACATTAGAATTGTCAGTTAGTGTCAAGCAGGTTATCACTGCTTTGCTTGAGAAGACTATTCAAGGACAACTGGTGAGGAAGATACCCAGCAAGGCTCTGACAGCAGAGCCAGTCTTAGAGACTCCCAGATGGCCGGCAGGAAGGAGGAACTGTCATGTGTCTGAATTCCTCTCCACCTCTGTGCCTGGATCACCAATTGCCCAGCCTTTGGAGCAGGCAGCACTGGGCCAAACTCAGCCTGAGTGGTGAGACCACACTTTGTAGGAGAGTATGGGAATCATCTGAGATGGCCACTGCAGATGCCTGTTCACTCTTACACATTAGAACTAAGCCAAGCAAGCAAGAATCCAGATGGACACAAGAGAGGGAAGAGAAGGGAACTACTTTTGCAGTGTAATATGGGGGACATGGACATGAGAAAGGCAACCTGGTTGTCAGAATCTATTTCTGCATTTTACATTGAAGAAATAACTGGATAAAAACTGAAGCTGCTAAAGGAGCAGAACGTCAGCTCTGCCTCCTGGCAGATGATTCTTAATTAATTCTTCATGAGCTTCCACTTGGCCAGACATAACAGACTAGAGGAGAGAGATGGAGGGAAACAGAATGCTAGGCTGCCTTTTTGAACACAGTCACCTAAAGAGGAGTATGTACTTTGGCATTATAGCAAAAGATTTTTCACATATATCTGTAAGTCCACTGATTTCACAAAATTATATTGATGTAGGAAAATGTTTCATCTGGAAAATGGATCAACACGATTTAGTGTACAAAGCAATAAAAATGACAGCTCTATAGAATAAAAAACAAAATGTCTTGGTTTTCAAGAGATTTTTTTTTCTTCTTTGAAGGTGGTGTAAGTGACTGGAAGAATCTTTTCACTGAAGATCAGAGTAAGAAAATGGACAAAGCATTTGAAGAACATATAGCAGGAACTAAACTTGGGAAAAAGTTGAAGTATGACTTGTACTGCAAAGCCTGAAGAGAAATGAAATGGGGTTAGAACAAGAACTTTGCAAGGCAGAGTCAAATCATCTGAGTGCTATAGACTGGAAACCTAGATCAAAGGATGTAAGCACCTTGGAATTGCTGTAAGAGTCATTGCAGCAGCCTTTACATTGACAGTGATGAGCCTTTTGTTTTATGGTGAGCCCTCAGGCTAAACTCATTTGCTGAAGAAGATGCCAACTAAACATATTTATAAAAACTCAACAGCCCTTTTCCAGCTGTAGCCTTGAAGGAAATGCCCCTTTTCTTTCTAGACAAATTCTATCTTTATAGACGACTTCTAATTATTTAGTATGCAGATTATTTTTTCCTTCAAAAATGCTTCCACTCAGTCAACATCTTCACAGAAAATATCACTAGCTAATATAGGGATATGACAGAATCCTAATGTCAAAGGAGATGTTCCATGAATTCAGCACAAACTAAATCAAACTAGAGGGAGAAGGATGAAGGGGAATATGGATCAGCATTCTTAGGCTCTTCATCTCTCTGAATGCAAAATATCAAGATGGATTTCAGATTATGGGCTGAAGTTAACAGGTAAGATTCACTTGGAGACACTGCTTTCTACAGAATCACAAAGCAGCCCAGGTTGGAAGAGACCTTGAAAAATCATCTGGTTCAACCTTTCATGGGAAAGGGAGCCTGGAAGAGATTCTATCTAGATATCATGTCTTAAAACCTCCAGTGATGAGGATTCTACCACATTGCTGGAGGCTTTGTTCCAGCAACTGGTTGTTCTTGCTGTAAAGAACTTACTTCATGTATCAAGATTAAACATCTGTTCTTGCAAGTTGACCTCTTTTCTTCTCCATGTGGTGTCCGGTAAATAAGGAGTCTTTATCCTCTTTGTAGCTGCCCTTTAAGCACTGGAAACTGTGATGAGGTTGTCCCTGAGCCTTCTCAACTTTGTGGTCCTCCTTAGGAAGCCCTCTGCTTTGTCTGTGTCTTTCTTGAAAATGCCTCTGTTGAGGTAGTGGGGTTGTCAAGAGTGATGGTGTGAGACATTGTTCTACCCAGCTCTCTTGTACTGCCATTGGCATTTGCCTCTCTAGACACAGTATTTCAGATTTTTCCAGGGACCTATTCTGGAAAAAAATAAGGCAAAACAAGTATCTGTAAATATAGTTGAATTAAAAACCGGAAAAACCCCACCCCATTTATAGATCAATCACCTAAGCAGATAAGATGGAAAAATAAAATATACAGTTGTAATGTGAGACAGGGGGTTTGAAATTTAACTTAGTACAGAAACCAATTTTGGATTTCGCTGAAGTCTGTTTGTTTAGTCTGTAAACTTAGGTGCCTGCAAAAAGGCCTGCAGAGATAACAAAGGAGATTCAAGGCTGCTTAGGAAGGAATGCAATTGTCAAAGTAGAAGAAAGATCAGAAGAGGCCCCACAGAAAAAAATCAGATGGAAAAATGAAATTGCGCTTATGTGACTGAATAACTGAGTAGGCTAATAAAAATTGATATGACAGTTTAATACTTGTGCATGTGTCTTTTATGCACGTACAACAGGTTAGGCAATAAAGTAGACTTGGAAATTTTCAGGGGGGCACATGTCCTTGGGGAGCATGTGTCCAGTGCTGAAATAAATCATACCAGCTTTACAACTTTTACTAGTTGTAGAATTTTTTTCCAGAAATCAAAAGAATGAAATATTCAAAGACTTTTTGTTTCACTCTTCAAAAGCTAGTTGGTCTGCTTGGACATAAGTGGACATGCAGAGTTTCTTAAAGAAATAGGAGTGCCAGAAGTGAGAGTTAGAATATTTGAAAAAGAAATGAATGGATTCAAAAGTAGAGCAGCAGAAAGTCCTGTGGCAAGACATCTTTGAAAAACTGCAAGTTATCTGTAAGCAACCAAAAAGGTACCAGATTCCTGGATGAGAATATACAAGTTTAAAAACTTTTGAAGGACGAATCAGAATAGAACAGTCTCCTTAACTTGATACTTAGGAATGTAGTAGCAAAAATGACAAAGCAACTGACCATGGAACATTTTGAAGAAAATGAAATAGTAAATAAAAATTATGGTAAAGAAGTTTGTGATCCTCCTTAAGATAACTTACCTCTTGAATAAGCCACTGACAGAAAATACAAGAGATGAGAGCATTGGGGAGGGCGTGAAATTATGTGACTTAAGAGACACAAATTTATGTGGAGGTGGCAATATATGAACATTGGTTATGGAAATGAAAGTACTGAAAGTAGAGTGAGGTTCTTAGAAATTCATACAACAGCAATAAAAGGCATTCAGAAGCACTGTCAGAAGCAGCAATACTTTCAGGAATATCCACTTATTCCCGTGGATATGATGAACTTGGTTGCAATAGTTTGCTTATGGTCACACTGCATATACTGGTTGACAGCAAAATTGGGAGGGCAATTAAAGCAATCTCCTTTAGTGGTGAGTCCTGATCCCATTCAATCTTGTTTTTAACACTGGTGGGCAGACTAATATCACACACTGTATCATAAATGACTGACTTTTAAGTCTGGGGATCAGAAGAGAGGGCTGAAAGTACTAGGAGAAATGGCAAAACAATTTGAAACATAACACATTGAGAAGATGAGGGAACCCAGTGTTTAGTAAAGGTAAATGTAAAACTCTATGTTTAGAAAACGGAAGCCAAAGGAGCAGGTACTTGATGGGGGTAAATCAGTCAGGCAGCGGCTGGCATAAGAAGACTGGAGGAATCACACTTAGCAAGGACTAACATGATGACAGTGCCAGAAAATAAAAGGCTCAGATCTTACTCTGGTCTTGCTGATCTGGTTGAAAAGCAGACCATGACTTGTTTCTGCAGTTTTATCCTCTCCTGAGTCATCCAAGGCTTGAATTCAGTCCCTTTGTGCCCTTAACAATCTCACTCTGAAGGACAGAGCTATTCAGAGCAGTAACACCTCATGTGCTTTTGCTCCATTTGAGATACTCAGTGGGCCCTTGCATTCAGTGGGGTAAGGAGGTTGAAGAAGGAAAGAATGGACAAGGCAAGCGGCCATGTCAAAAAATGAATGTAGGCAAGGAAACTTGATGGATGAGTGACATTTTGAGAGAGTGAAAAGTAAGCAGAGATGAGGCCAGTGAGTGTGAGAATCAATTCAGAAAAACTTGGGAATCTGTTTTGAAGGTAAGGCATAATTGACTGACACAATAACAGTGGCTCTCAAAATTTACTACTTCTAGGTAATTACTTCTACTTACCCATTGTGAAAAGAAAAAGGAATGTATCTTTCTTTTTGTTCTAGTCTATTTTTTTGCCTATGATGCCTAAAAAGAGAAATTTCCACTGAAAATTATGTTTATATTGTAGTTTTGTCTATTTCCTTTAAGGAGAATGAACAACCAGAAAAAATATTAACCCATCTTCTACCTCACGTCCTTTCCCTAGTCCATTTCCAAATCAAAATTTCAGGAAATATCCTTTACAGGTGTTTTTTTGGTTTAATTAAACATTTTTATTCCTACTAGTTGTTTCCCCAATAGTTCCTGTGCCTAGTCTTAGTTGCAGCAAAGACCATAGGTCACTCTTTTCAGTCTCCATGGACTTCTGTAATGTCAAAAGGGTTTATCAGAGTACAGAGTTAATCAGTCACTTGCACCTTCATCCCTGAGTTAACACCCTGTCCTATTTACTCATATGTTGCATAAAGCTTTTCTGCATTTTAGAAAGACAACCTGTATCTCTTTGGGTAGATTTACGCAGGGATACAGAGATGACCCGAAACAGTGAAAGAATCATTGAAATAGTGGACAAATGTTTTTCAGAGGGTGACAAGATGGCCCCAGAAGACATGCTGTTTTCCTACAGAGGTATTTTATACCCAGTTACAATTAGCAGCCCGCAGACTTTGGAAGCTCTGAAATCTTTTGAAGCCAGGAGCGATGATGTGATTCTAGTCGGTTACCCTAAATCAGGTAAGTGTTTTCTTGATCAGTAGTCAAGTACACAGTGTTACAATCCTGAAGCTGATTATTTAATGTCATCACTTAACACAGCAAGAATTCCTGAGAAAAGCTTATGATGACATCAGACTTCAAAGAACAATGAATTTAAGTTGCAAGGCAGATCTGGAACTCAAATAATGCAACCTCCTGCTCAAAGCAGGGGAAAGACCTAACATCCCAAGTTAGGTTTGATTACTCAAGGCCTTGTCCAGAAGGCTTTTGAAACTTTTGAGGATGGAGGTTCACCACCCATTGAAATCTTCTGCAGTGTTTTCCCACAATAGTGGTTTTTTGGGGGTTGGGTTTTTCTTGGTTGGTTTTTACATCAATGCTGTCAGACATACCCTTGTTTTGAGAGAGTCTCCATCTTCATTAGTACCTGCAGTGAGAGTGTCCCATGCCTTTTTTCTTCTATTTCCAGCCTGAGCACACCAAGCCTTTCTATGCAGTTCATTTGCTCCAGCTCGCAGTAGTTTCATGGAAATTTAACAAGACCTTCCCCAGGTTCTCAAAATCATTTGTGCTCCAGTCTAGGAACTGCACACAGTATTCAAATGGTGAACACAGCAGTGCCAGCTAAAGCAGGATAATCACATCCTTTCCTTTGTATCTAAATAGAAGGAAACATCTAAACACATAATGCCACAAGGATTTTTACATATTTTCTCTCTCTTTTACTCTGGGCCTTTCAGAATCCTTATTTTTTTTTTCCTATTGACTTTACAGAAATATCTTAATATATAATTTGCAGAAAAAGAGGAAGTTGATCCTTATTACTTTACTTGATTATCATCTTTGTGTGCAGTCTCTAGAGCTGTACGTAAGCAGAACTGGTTTATATGTGTGAGGATCAACCTAAACACTGCAGGAGGTCTTAGTTGAAAACTGAGATTTTGCTCTCCGAACCCAGATCCTCATGCACCATTTCTCCCAGGCTGCAGAAGCCAAGAAAACCAAGTGTGGTGCAAAGATGGTGTCAGGAGTGTGATGATCTGGCAGCTTGGCTGATGAACCTTGTGCTGCCAGTTACAGAAGCCTAGCTGGGAATTGTGAATGAGACCAAACTGTGTCAATAATGAAGAGACCATAAATTGAAGTTGGCTGGGAAGAGGGAACAGTATGTTCCCAAAGACAGAACTGTGGAAGGAAAGCAGAAACAGAAAAGAGGTGACTCAGTTGGCCCACTGCCACACAGCTCTTGAGAAACCTCCACAGGCAGTAGTGTGAGGTAACCAAAAAGTAGAGAAGTTGAAAAGACTTGAAAAGAGCAATAGAGGTCTGCCTCTGCTTCTGCCAAGGGATGTGTGTGACCCTGAAGCAAGCTGGGAAGCACTCCACAGTATCTGCTCAACAGCTCCGCCCCTGTTGACTTTAGGAACACCCTGGTTGATTATTCACCAGGGCCATGATTTACCCTCAGCTGGCAACTCCCAGCTCAGCTCAGTGGCCCCACAGGGCCACTCACTCTTTCACCTGCAAGGGAGTGGGGGAGGGTATAGAGTGAGAGGAGTCCTGGTTGAAATAAAGACAATTAAATACCTAAAGCAAGAGCTATGTGTGCAAGCAAAGCAAAGTACGGAATTCATTCTATCCTTCCAGCAGTGAAATGTTCAGCTGTGTCCAGGGCTCCATCACCCATGATGGTGACATGGTAAGACAAGTGCCTTAGCTCTCAGCATCTCTCTTTCCTTCTCCTTCCCTCCATGAGCATGACTCCATATGGGATAGAATAGTCCTTGGCTCAGTTGGGGCCAGCTGTCCCATCTGTGTCCCTTTTAATTTCTTGTGCATCTGCAATCTACTCTCTGGCAGCTCAGTGTGAGAATCAGAGGAGGCCCTGACACTCTGTAATTACTGCCTAGCAATGACTAAAACATATCTGTTTTACCAACATTGTTTTCAGCACAAATTCAACACATAGCTCCATACTAGCTACTATGGGGAAAATTGATTCCATTGCCGTGAAAATGAGCACAGACTCTTGTTAAAAGGTTAAAGTACAACATTGAGCCAAACTGGTTCACTTGAAACCAATTAGACAGGATACCATCAGACAGGTTTACATGTAAAAGGGAAGTGGAATGGATGTCCTACTGGTGTCTTTTTCCTTTCAGGAACCAATTGGCTTGAACAAATGGTGAAGGAGTTGGCAGATGCCAAATATACAGAAGAGGAAATGAAAGAGAGAATAAATGCTGAAAAGAAGCTGGAGACATTTCAGCGTCTAGAATTTGGGGATCCTGGGATATATGAGGTAATCAGGAACTGAAAGTACTGTCCCTGCTCTTCCTACAGTGAGTAGGAGCTGAAAGACAATGGCTGATCTCAGAGGTAATGGAGAACCTAGAGCCTTAAAAACAGCTATGGTCTGCAGATGTCGCATGTGCTAGTGCCTCTGGTGTCCCAACACAAGGGCCTCCGATGGGAGACAGGGTCCTCCTGCCATAGACCCAGTAACCTTAATTAGGAAGACTTTTTTCTTAGGTGTCATGTTCTTAGGCCTGTGTCATGTGACATGTTGCTTGGTGGCAGACGTTGGCAGAAGCCTACACCACCAGAGCATTCCTGTGGGTTTTCCAAGTGATAAGATACATCTCTGGTCTCACCTTTTCTTATAACATACAAAAACTGAACAGGCACAACTCATATAAGTTGAATAAACTCCTTCTGTCTTGTCACATTTCTTCTCAATTTCTTTAAAGAGGATGAAGCAGCTTCCTTCCAGAAGAATTATAGTAACCCATCTGAGACCTGATCTCCTGCCTCCATCCATTTTCCAAAGCAAGGCTAAGGTGAGTATTCTCTTTGCATCACACTACAAAATCTTTCCATCCTAAATTAGCTTTCCTCTGTGTGAGATGTCTTTTCTACATTTTCACCTGAGCTGGTCAACACACAGCCACATTTCCAAGGTTGAAGTGACAGCTCAGTGTGCCAAGGCTGTGAACAAAGATCCTCTACCAGCTGCAGCTTTGCTGACTATTGGTGGGCTTGTTGTGAGTGTCACTGTACTTTCAGCTCTCCTTCAGAAAGATGCTTCCAGGTTGGTGGTAGAAAACCTGAGCAAGGCAAGGAATAATTCTGTCTGGTTTAACTTGCCTTCAAAACCAGGGTACCTGTGGAAAGCCCACCACAGGCTGTGGCTAAGATAATCTTGGATGGGAATTACTGCAGAGAGAAACTAGGCTACATCTAGAGACTGTTTGTGGCTCTTTGTTCAGTAGATCATGAAGTTATTTGTCTGGGTTGGAACTAGGTCAGAACTGTCTTGAGGGAATCACTGAAAAGCTTCTTGTTTTCAGCCTGAAGCTTAGATTAGCAACAAGTGATCTGCCAAAGCTCTGATTTCTTACTCAAGAAAAGAATTAGACCAGAATTGGATGGTCTGGTGCATTTTAGTGGACAAGTAAGCTTGCAGACAACACCAAGTTGGGCGGGAGTGTTGATTTGCTGGAGGGTAGGAGGCCCTGCAGAGGGATTTGAACAGACAATGGGCTAAGGCCAATTGTATGAGGTTAAATAAGGTATGTATTTATCCTACAAAATGGGGGTCACAACAACTCTGTGCAACACTAAAGACTGGGGGCAGAGTGGCTAGAAAGCTGCCCAGTGGAAAATGACCTGGGGATACTGGTTGACAGTGCCTGAACATGAGCCAGAACTGTGCCTGGGTGGATAAGAAAGCCAGTGGTATCCTGGTGTGGATCGGGATATATAATGGATAGGATATATGATCAAATAATGTGGTCAGCAGGACCAGGGCAGTGATTGTCCCCACGTACTTGGCACTGGTAAGTGACAAACCTTGAGCACTGTGTCCAGTTTTGGGCCTCTCACTACAAGGAGGACATTGAGGTGGTGGAGTGTGTCCAGAGAAAGGTACTGGAGCTGGTGAAGGGTTTGGAGCATAAGTTTTAGGAGAAGCAGCTGAGAGAGCTGGGATTGTTTAGCCTGGAGAAAAGGAGGCTCAGGGGGAACCTTGCCACCTGAAGGGAGGTTGTAGCGAGGTGGAGCTTGGTCTCTTCTCTGAGTAATGAGTGACAGGCCAAAAGGAAATGGCCTCATGTTGCACTGAGGGAGATTTGGATCTGGATATGAGAAAAAATTTCTTCATAGAAAGGGTTGCTGAGCACTGGTTGCCAGGGAAGTATTTGAGTCACTGTTCCTGAAGATATTTTTAAAATATGTAGATCTGATACTTAGGGACATGGTTTAGTGATGGACTTGGTAGTGTTTGGTTAATGGTTGGACTTGATGACCTAAATGATTCTGTGATTCAATGACTCTATATGATATGCCAAGAAGACAGCATTTTTGGTCTGTCAAAAGATGTATTTTCTTCCTCTAGATCCTTGTGCTAGTTCGGAACCCCAAGGATACGGCTGTCTCCTATTACCACTTCTGCAACAGCCTACCAGTGATGCCATCTTTTGCCTCCTGGGATGAGTACTTTGCAGACTTCATGAATGGAAAATGTACTTTGCCCTACAGCCTCTGGCATTTCTCCTAACATGAGTGGCATACACAGGGCCTTGTGCATGGGAATCCTTCTGTGACACACCTTACTAAGGCACTCCCAAGCAGGCAGATAGGCCCCTGTTGTGGCAGAAACAGAGTACCAGAGAATCAGAGTTTTGGATCTCACTTAGAATGGAGAGATCATGAGAAAGCTTTAGCCTGACTTTTCCATTCCCACAATTGTGCTTTGCCATATCAAGTGGACAGACCTGGGCCATGCTGCACTGACCTCAGGAGAAGGAACAGACATGTTGAGCTGGTCACCTCTTCACCATTTGAAAGCCACACTTAGAAAGCTGTCTGGGCTGACTCCTCTGATTTGGTTAAGGGCCTGTATTGGGGAGTACTTTAGACAATTATGCCTCTTCTTTGTTTGCAGTGGCCTGGGGATCCTACTTTGACCACCTAGTGGAATGGAACAAATACATTGACAACGAGAGGATCATGACAATAAGCTATGAGGAACTCAAAGAGGTGTGGCGCTCCACCCAGCTCTTCCTTGATGAGAGTGTTGTGCATCCCTCCTGATATGTATGGGTGTGGGAAAGTAGAAACTCTTGGGGCAAGTCTATCTTTAGAAGGATGTGCCTTTCTGAGTTACTCATTTATGTTTGGGGCAAGCTCATGGATGTTAGGAGGAGGATAGCCTTGCTTATTTGTCAAAGGAGTTTTATCTGTCAGAGGCACAGATTTTGGGAAAGAAGAAAAGGCCTTGAAACTGAGGCCAAAATGTGTAGGTTTCCTGGTCTGAAGAATTTTCTGTTAGAGCTCTTAGAATTCCTTGGTGACATTGTGGGGGACAGCTTCCCCTGCTGGGCTTCACACAGGGTGCTGGCTCCATGCCACAGCCACAGTGTCGAATCTCTTGATTTCACCTCTGTGCTATGTTCCTTTGGACAGGACTCGATACTGGGGATGAAAAAGATTGCTTCCTTCTTTGGATTTTCCCTGTGTGAGGAAGATTTTTCTAGAATTGCCAAGAAGACCAGTTTCAAAGCAATGAAAGAGAAATCCAGCGAAACCCATGGAAAATTTGGGGACATCCTCTTCCGGAAAGGTAAGTCTCTGCAAATGAAGACCTACCTTCTGAAAGAGAACTCCAGAAGGAGTTTTGAGCATGTTACTTAGCCATGAACTCATTGGACTGTCTGGGTGAGTTCTCTCCTGTGGTGCCACCTGTACAGAAAGCTTCTGCTGTGGACAGGATTTGGGGGCTGTTTGTGAGAAACTTTATCAGAGTGCCAGTCTTAATGTCCTCAGTCATTACTTTTGTGTTGCTGTCTTTTTCTGTAATGGCCCTGCTTAGTTAGGTAAGTGAGGTGCCAGGGTGAGGGCTGGCACTGGCATCTTCCTGTTACCCACTCAACAAGAGCTTTATGTGTCTCCTCTCAATGGACATGTCAGTGGTGGTCCCAGAGATGGTCTCTCACAGGCCTGTGTTAGAGCTCTGGCAGCCTTCCTGCTCCCCACACCTCAAGAGTCTTTGGTTTCTGAGTACTGCAAGCCTGGGCTTTTTAAAATCTGTTTCTTTCATTGCTCCTTGGAGGAAGAGGGATTTAGCCAATCTCCTCTATACCACCTACCACAAAAAAATTTCTCCCTTCAGAGGAAGTAATTAATGAATGAGCTTCCCCTTGTGACAAAACCAGATTCCCCTTTTTCTGTGTAAAAGCTTCATCACCTTGAAAATCCTCTTCTGGGGAGGGAGCATTTACAGGCAGCTAACCAGAAATGTTCCCTGTTATCTGGCTACAGCCTTTGCTTCTGATCTTTGATACCTTTCCTCTCCCAGGCAATCAGACCTCTCAGGGCATTTAATGTGATCCCTCCTGCCTTGTGTAGTCAATGACTCTGCCCTACTGCTGCCTAGATATTATTTTCTCTCAGGAGCATCTCCCTTCAGTTTTTGGTACTCATACACAGGGGTTGTTGGAAACTGGAGAGACGTCTTCTCTAAGGCTCAGAATGAAGAAATGGACCGGAAATTTCAAGATTCCCTAGGAGGAACAAAGATGGCAGCAAAGATAAAATATGATGTGTACTGCAAGGCCTGAAAACAAGCAGATGAATAGCATGACAGCAAGTCATATTCCAAAGGTGATTCTCCAAAGGTGGATAGTCCCCATTTTTTCTTCCCGTGAGAGAAGAGAGAAACCCCTCTGAGAACTACCTGGTACCTCCAAAAATTTCATAGGTAATTCTTAGGTGTGTCTGGGGTCTAGACCTTGTGCTTTGATTGATGTAGCCAAATAAAATGTGTGTATACCTCAAGTGAATGCCTGGCATCCTTTCAGGAGGGAGATGGTGCACAGACATCATGGCAGCAGTCTGGTGGCATCCCTGTCTCTGCTTCTTGGCCTGAAATGATGAATGAGGCCCCTGCAGGTCTTGGTGAGCGAGAGGGATCAACACAGAGCCTCTCCTCTGGTGTAGAGTGGACTTGACATGGATATATGGTGTGGGTCTGAACCACCAAATGTCTATAGAATAGGTAGAATATATTAGAATATAGGGTTTAGATCCATTATAGCTGCCATGGTGTTGGTTGGCAGGTCAGAAAGGCCTTTGACACTATGGCAAACTTCAGACATTGGTATGGCAAAGGGTGGAATTTCTAAAGATCAAAGAGCCATGAACTCTTAAGTAACAAACAGCTATATACTTTTTGGAGTGTTTTACTCCTCTTGGGCTCTCTGCGAAGGTAAGTGGCAAGTAGGAAGAACCACAACATTCAAATGGGAGGACTGAAGGAAAGAAGCCCCTTGATGACCCTAAGCTAAACTAGCTAAACTATGAGAGTGGCATTTATTTGACAATAAATACGCTTATGCTACATAGGTATGTTTTCTACACCCTCCCTGCTGATGTCAATGTCCTTGCTACATCTGTGCAGAATGTCACAACCTCGTCTCATCACCCTCGTCACAACCAGTCTCGTAGGAAACCACAAAAGCCAAGGAGGTGTCTGTCTGGCAAATGGAATTTGGTTCCTTGGAAGAAGGATTCTTAGGTAGATTTAGGTAGATTCTTTAGGTAGATTTAGATTCTTAGGTAGATCCTAGGTAGATTTACCAGCAGGACTCTTACACTGAGCTAAGATTAAGTACTGAGCAACCAGAAACCACAAATGTAATTAACAAAACTGGGAAATTCTTAAGTCCCTGTCAAAGTGCTGACTGTCCCTTCACAGATCCTCAGGACTACCCCTACCCTGCCCATGGCCCAGGGCTCCATGCAAACTCCTGCTCCAGGCTCTCAGCCCCTGCTCCAGTGATGGTGCAGCAGGGTCAGGCTTCAGCTCCTCACAGTCTGCCCTGCCTGGCCACTGGCCCTGCCAAGCTGGACCCATCCACAGACCCACATCCTGGCCAATCCTCAGCCCATCACCTTCCCCAGGAGAGTATCCAATGCCTGGGCTGGGGCTGCCCAAGTGCCCCTGGCTGCTGTGCACCTGGCTGGACAGTGGGATGTGCTTTGGCTGCAATGCCCTGCATCCCCTGTGTGACAGAGATAATGGGAAGTGATGCAGATTCAGCTCTGAAGGGTCACTCAAAGCCTGCTTTCCAGGCAGATTTTCTAAATGTGTGTGCAAGAGCTGCACATGTAAAAAAGCTCTGTGTGGACAGGTACGTTTGTTTAAACCTGATGATTCTGGGTTTATAGGTTTCCATTTCCAGAAGAGTAGGACTTATTCTGGGCTTCCATGGATGAAAAGAGGCAAGTGACCATGACCCATAATTTTTGGAACTATCAACATTTTTACCTGTTATTTAATACGGGCCCTATACAATTTACTTTATAGTGATATCAAAAGCTATCTAGACAACAGAAAACACTGTAATCTCAATGTCTGCAAGGAATTGAACAAGGAGTTAAAGAAGGGAACAAGCCTGATCAGAAGTGGAAAAACAAATCACAGAAATATTTATCAAAAGTCATTTATTAAGATAAAGAGGTGACATCCTAAAGTCTGTTGGTTTGGTTTTTTCTTCTGAGAAGATTTTTTGCAGCCTAAGAGCTCTTAGCAGTCCAGAAACTTTGGAAACTCTGAAGTTCTTGTAAACCAGAAGGATAATGTTATTCTCACCAGATTTCCTAAAATGGGTGAGTCTTTCTTGCTTGATGAAGTGTCCATTGCTGCAGTACAGAATTGTGTGGCTGCACATAACACAGCAACAACACCCATGATGAATTCAGATTTCTGTGGAGGAACAGGAGCAGGGGTTGCTCCCTGGAGGGAGTCAGAGGGTGCTTCCATCGGCTTTCTTCATTGCAGGATGAAGGTAATTTCTTGGTGCTGGGTGGAGCTACAGGCTCACCTGTCACCCAGACTCTTGGACTCTTTTCCTCTCCAAATGCCTTTCAGTCCCAGCATTTGGGTTTACTTCTTGCCTTCACATTTTCTTCAAATCACTTAGAGAAACAACAGGCCATTTGAGGGGGAAAAAAAAGGAGTTGATATTTTATCTGGATTACATCTCCTTAAATGCTCCACTTGAATTCTTTTTTTTTCCTCAGACAGAAAAGGTATAAAATTGTCTTATGTAAATATCATAGGTAATTTAGTGATAATTTGATGTCTGAGTTGTAGCATCTCAAATTCCCAACCAATCTTTAAAAAACTGTGTTAGAAAATGCTTTATGTTATTTATTTTAAATATAATATGCTCTAGATTCATCTCAATTAGATGATGTGGTGGTGAATTATGGGTAAGCTGAGAGGGGTGCAGCCAAACTTTTGTGTCTACAGAGAGAAAGGACTTTTGGCTTCCAAACAACATTTTTCACAGAAATTATTGCAATATGACTTGCAGAGATGAGCTCAGACTCTTGATGATTAAAAAGCTGAAACTGGATTTGGTTATTAGTAGACAAGGTAATGGTTGCACAGAAACTCTTCTGAGAACTAATGAAAGCCTTGGATGAAAATGAAATAATTTTAGTCAGTGAAGACTGCTACTTTTGACTGATTCCTCCAATTAAAAAAAATATTCTTTTCAAAAATTGGTCAGTTATATTTCCTTTTCACAAAATTTTCATTCCAGGCTGTTTTGGGTTTACTTCTAGAAATACAGTCATTAGTCTTTGCTGATTTGTGAAATCTTATAGTTTCTCATCTGATGTTACCCCATTTAAAGGATTTCCTTCTTCTGACCTCTCAGTCTATGTATGCTTATGAGTGTATAGGCTGGAAACCTTGTCTGTAATGAAAGTCCCTTCCTAAGGCATGTAGTTTAAAATCTTTTTCCTTTGTTTTATTTAGTTTATAGTTCATTGAACTATCTTTTTTTAGTAAAATGCTTACTTTGTATTTGTTTCGAGTCCTGTTAAAGATAATGAAAAAATTATCTTTCAGAAGATAATTCAGTCTCCTGTCTTGCCCTGCTTGTGCCTTTTCAAAGTAAGGCTAAATCTTTTTGATTTGATCTGAAATTAATATAGCATTTTCATACAGATTAGTTTTTAATTTCTTGTGTAAAATGTCTTTTCTGAGACTGCATGTAGGCTTTAAAGGGGTGATTATACACTTCTGAATGTGAAGTGATAAAGCGCCATTTACAAGGACTTAGGATACACGTTATTTTCCAGTCATGGCTCCATAGGCTACTGTTGCCTTCCATCATCCCTGCCAGAGACAAACGCTGCCTCAAATTTCCTTGCAGAGCTGCTCCCTGGCCTCTTTTATCCCAAGTAATCCAGACTAGGATACCTTTAAACCAACTGTGAAAGGTTCTTCAGTTGTCCAAAGCTTAAAGGTGATCCTAACTAGACCATTTTTTTTACAGTGGACAGACCATAAGCACTGAGAGGACTGTAAATTTCTGAAGGCTACATTTACATTTAGCTAAACTCAGACAGTCAATGTTTAAAATACAAAAACTCAGTTTCTTCTGAGTGAGAACATAAAAATATAACAGACCTTTCTCCTCACATTCTTTGTCTCAGTCCAGCAACATTTTGTGGCATTTTGGGTTGCAGCAGGCCCCACGCAGGCTGAATATTCCTGCGAAATCTGAGCTCATGGCTGCCCCAAAGGCTAGGCTTACTTTCCGCTTCTGACTGCAGTTGTCTGCTCCTCTTTTTACATAAGCTCTTCTGTTTGTTAGACACCCCAAGCTTTCTGAAACAGCACAAAACACTCACTTTTGGTGGCAGCAAGCTGTCTGATTGACCCAGCTGTCTTGCACAACCTCACCCTTGGTGTTTCTGTGTCACTGAGAGGAATTTCTTGCTTCAAAGACTTGGCTCTGTCATTTTCTGCTTCTTTCAGGCAGAAATCTGCTAATATCTGCCCTCGCTGCAGGCTTCCTCCCCACTGGGTCATGCCCTCATGCTCCAGAAGACTTTCCCCTTCAGCCAAGGCAGGGCAGGCACAGAAAGGCAAAAGAGCAACCCCCTGGCTGGCCACTGAAAGGGAACAGGGTAGACACAGCATTCTGTGCATGCCCTGGTATGTAGCATCCCTCTCCCTCACACCCATACAGGGACAGCAGTGGGTATAGATATACTGGAACTCACAGTCTTTTGGGCTGGAGTGGGGTGGAAATTGGACTTCTTTCTGAGAGGAGAAATTTGGACCTCAATTCAGTAGTGATCATTTCAGGTTTATTGTATTCCCTCTGGTTGTTTTACCAAGACAGTCATTCCTAATTTGAAAAATACAGAATATATCTTTTCTGTCCAGAAACAGCTTACTAAGGAAGTTGTGCATTCATTTTTTTTAAAAACAATATTGAAAATTTTTCAAATGTTAAACATATATATTTTCTGAGTATTTAACATCTTTTTCTTAGCCACTCAGTTGCATACTTATGTTTTTTTTTCATATCAGATCCAGAACATCAAAGATAAAGCCTTTTATTTCAACTTTTACTTGTCCTCCAGGATAAGTACTTCAAATCTTTATGGATGAGAAAGGTACTTCCCATTCTCTAGAAAGATGTTGTGATTATCAGCATGTACACCTAAAAATAGTTGTAGCCAAAGTGAGCCTAGCTTTTTGGCAATGAACAGAAAATCAGAATTTGAACTTGTGTTTGGCAGAAACTGCATTTTCTGACACTGTGTTATTTAGGTCTTTCCATCAGAAAAATACTCAAAAAAACCTTAGCCGTGAATTCCCCCACTCTTGAAATAATTGTCATGTATTATTTTTAAGGTTCCAATAACACAAATGTAGTTGTGTTATTGGAACCTTAATTGAACCTTTCCTAGCAAGACACTGAACCAGTGGTTAATGACAGGGGTTGGTTTTGTGCATTTGGCTTCTCTCCAGCTAATGCACATTGGCTGCTGCAGCTGGAACGTGATGAGGGGAAATGTGGAGGGAAGCCATGGTACCCTCTTCAGTGATTCCCATGTGCTTTCCTACCCACTTCCAACTTTCTGATGGCTGATAAGCAGCAAATCTGGGGTGCCTGAGCAATGTTCATTTATGAGAGAACTTCTCTGTCTGAAATCCTAAGGAAAAAGGAAGGAGGGACTGAAACATCAGGACAGGTTGGATATAGTCCCCAGGCTTCCTGTTGGACAGTGTTTTCTAGGCCTTTTTTTTTTTTTGAAGGCATGTAATTTTTTTGCACAACATCAGAGCAATCAGATTGGTGTTATTGCCTGAAGATTTGCTTATATTAATAGAAACAAAAACCCACAAAAATATGCTTGTTGGGTATGATTCAATAAGAGTTTATTAAAGTCCTGGGATCAAAAGAAAAATTTTCACTGAGACTGTATGCATCAGTATGGACAGTTTCATTCATTCTCCTTGCTTGCAAAATATATCAATTTTTGAAGATTTGTTGTTGCTATTTGTAAATATTTCAATGAAAAGACATGTTTAATACTACAACCTGCATTAAATGGAGCAGTAAAGTTTTTGAGTGGCAGTTTTTTTGAGGCGAGAAGGGTATAACATGACAGTGAGAAATACCATTATCAAGAAAAAACTCATGTTCAAAAATACAGAGATCAAGGGTTTGAGAGAACATAAATTTAGAGACATAGATGATGTTCCTTCTACCACAGACATGCATGCTAAAATAGTTGAAGAACTCAGTCAGAAGGTTCTTCCAGGATTGAGACCTAATAAAGCACCTCTGATTATCCTCCTGCTAATATAGAAACTCTTTCTTTCATCTTAGTCCTCCAAAGACAGTTTACTGTAAAGTAAATTAAATGCAGCCCAGGAGCTGGGAACAAGTCAGAATTCAATCAGTTATTTATCCCAGCTAGTTGTGGATATGATGCTTCATTGCTCTTCAGTTTCTTAGCCCTTGCTTCATAGTCCAAGTCCCCCAGCTGAATATAAATCTAAAGTTATGAAAGGAAGGTAGTGGTGAAGAAGAAACCCTTCTCCTCTACCTAACACATCTCTGCTTTCACTGCTGCTGAATACCTTTTTCTCTTCAACACTGGCTTGAGAATTGACTTGCCTGTGCAGTTGAGTGAAATAGGCATTTCAGTGATCAATATCTAAAGTCAATACCTAAGCTATGAGGAATTAAAAGAGGTGGGGTTAATGCTATTGAAAGTAAAACATGTTTGAACTTTTAGTCAGAGTACTACTGAAATCATGTACTGCAGGTCATAATGACCCATTACGATCAGTTCAATGATGCTTCAAAACAGAAATGGTCAGGAAATTGCTGTTCCTGCAAGTGACATTAAAATACTGCGTATTTATGTAATATAGTTACTGGCTTTTATTGAAACCTGAAATATTAAAACACATTTTTGGAAAAAAAGAAAAGAAAAGGGAAATTTTGCATAAAATTTCTATTAGTCACAAAGCCTTTTTTTCTTGGAAAGTATTTTGGCAGGAGCTCTTAACATATATGTTGAAATGCTTTTAGAAACACTCAAAATTGGGTTTGGATATTACATAATTCTAATTAAATTCTTTGGCAAAGGAGCAATTTTTTCCAACTTCAAGCAAAGAATGTACTAAAGAAGATGGGCTTTAAAAATAAAAGCATATTGTATTACAAGCCATGTGTCCACTGCTCTCCATAATGATTCTTGGCACACAAAGTATGCACATCTACACATCCCCAGTCTGTTGACAGAATGAGGACAGGTCTTAGAGGTTCACTTTCTTTCCTAAATTGTCTGGAACATGTTGGCCATGTATGAATCATCAGTGACCTAATTTTCAGAATTACAGAACATTTATTTTCTACCCATTTTATATGTATCAGTAGATGGTGATACTATGAAATAGCTCTTAAAATCAGACCAGCTGATGTATCTCATGTAAAGATATATAAGGTGTGTTGGAAAGAAATTTTACCCAATACGGCATTATTTTAAAAAAATAATCAACATATTGTCATGGAATTTAAATTACAAGACTGAAATGAAGAGTTAACTATAAAATATGGATCCTATAGGTGGAATTGAAAACTGCATTGCAATAACATGAACTATTATGCATTTAGCAAAAGTTTTTAACTATTGCTTGCATGTGTTCTCTCTTATTGGCCTTACTACAGATTAAAAATGTCTTACAAGAGTCTTCTTCAAAAAGTCTGAAGTACATGGGTATGTTGGGAGCACTGCCCCAACATCAGACATCCTGCTTCTTTAGTTCAGTCTCTCCCTGTCCACTGGAATCTGTTCCCTAGGAAACAGATTTTTGCCTCATGGCCCTGCATCTTCCTGGAACACTTACTCTTGCAAATACAGAATCATAAGCCGTGTCAATGAATCTACCAGAGTTTCCTGAAAGTTATTGGTAGTACAGTGTTTCCCACTTGCATCATTTTGTATGGACAAAATAGCCTTGCATGAGGAGAAACCTGTGCCCACTGCATCCCTTCCTACTCTGCCTCTTAGATTTTCTCAGTGGAGCCAGGACCCAAAGCCTGTTCACAGCAAGCCCACTAAAGGAAAATTGTGAAGCCTACAGTTACAGTGCTGGAACACTGCCAAAGGTACAGCCAAAATATAATTCCGTATAAATTATGAATCATTGTCAGGTGCTGGGAATGAGAAGGGTAGCTGAATTCCCTGGGTCTCCTTGACTAGTGAAAATTGAAGCATTTGCCAAGAAGACCAGTTTCCAAGCTGTGAAAGAGAAACCCTCAGAACCCCAAAAACATTTGGGAATAATTTTTCAGAAAGGGTGAGCTGATAATTTTTTGTAGGCAGTAGTAAAAAAATTCTATTCTAGATCTTAGTACTAATAATATCTCTCACAAATATATAGCTCTTGCTGTATATGTGGATGCATTTACAGAACAGTACCAAGAATCATTGAGCTTATCTAGGCTCCATTATCTGGTATCCTGGTATTTTCCTAATGGAGAGAGGTAAGTGCTTGCAGAAGAAAGTTCATTTATTGCTAGATTTGAGTCTTGGTGTGTTATCTTGTGAGGGTACTCTTCATTAAGACTGCTTTGTCCGCTGAGGAAATCTAATCCAAAAATACAATTTGTTTACCACTTATTTACCACAATTTACCACTTCAGAAGTAATCTATTAAAGAGTTATGTTATGGGAAGATGGGCCATATTTTAAAAAAAAATGTTGTGAATCATACTTGCCAGCTGAGCAATACAAATCAGTTACTGCATTCTCCTCATGATACTAATTCTAGGTTTTCCTTACCTAGGCCATGCAAAAGTGAACTGTTCTACTTGACCTTGGTGGAATGAGCTGGATTCTTACAATTTTGTGTAGTGGTTCATACAACACAAAATTTCTGTAAAGAAAAAAATAATCAGCTGGATTTTCGTATCCTGTTGAGAAATTCCATTAACTCCATGAATGTTATGATTGCTTTTAGATGAAGCTGCATGTGACTTACTGGATGAGAAGAAATACTTAATATCTTGAATTGTGTTTAAGCAAGAATTAAAGTACACAAGTGTAATATTTTTCATCCTATAAACCACAGCTCAGGTGCTGCCTAACTCCAGAGGTGAAAAAACTAATTTTTTGTCTTAAAGGTCTCTATACACCCAAACTCTGCTTCAAGACATAACCAAGAACTCTTCTGTCTTAACAGCCTCAGAACCCTGGGGCTTCTTGAAATCATGTACAGCCCATTTGAACTTCATAGTTAGAACTCATCTTTCCCACATACTCAGCACTTTTGGAATATGAGCCTTCATCTAGACCTCTCCAGATGGAAACAGCTGAATATGCTAATAATCTTTACAAACCTTTTGCAAAGCATGTAGTGGTGATTCACCAGAACAGCATTCACTACAATAAAATGCTTGCTAATTCTGATCTGCCTACACAAGCCCAGAAGAACAATCTTGGTTTTACTAAAATTGCTTATTTAGCCTGTCACTTTTAAAATGCTTTCTTCACTTCAGAATTACTTGGAGGCTAAAAGGCTCAGCACAGCTCTTCTGGTAATTGCAACCTGGGTCGAAATTCTTGGCACTGAGCTGAGGAGAAATGTGCCAACCTGGGAAGCAGGATCTTCTGGTGGCCTGAAGGGAAACATTGGCAGGAGACTAGGGCACTCTGGGGAAGACATTTAAAAACTAAAGACATATGAAGTAGTGCATATGTGTTGGTTAATATAGCACAGCATAATTATTTCTCTGCAAAAAATATTCAAGGATTGAAAAAAGAGGAATTCCCATTTCTAACAGTTTCTTTTCCCTGAAGTTTATAGACTTCCCACAGAAACTTAATTTGAAGGCCACTTATGAAAGCCAGACTATGTTTTATACAGCATTATGTCTGAGCACAATTTTTCAGATTCTCCTTGTTTGGCATGCTGAGAAGAGCTGGGCAGTTCCACACAGGAGTTCCAGTTTCATCCCATTTAAAGATTATCTGATTAACACGTACTTGGGGCAGCATTATAAGCCCTCTCTATAGTTACTGGAAATCAATAAACCCCCCTGAGTATAAAAGGGTGAGTCTGATTTTAGATGGGTTGAGTCAACTTTTAGTCTCCCCTGACACTGCAGCAAGTTTTTGTTGGTGGTGCAACTAAGCTTGCCAGATGAAAGTTTTCATGGTATTAATAAATCCACTATGATTTTTGTATTAGCAAGGATGCATAGTATATGTAGGCAATGTAGTTTTCATTTTATCCCGGTTTTAAAAGATGGTAGTAGTCACTGAATATAGAAGGTGCTCCTAGAATTTTATGGAGATGAAACTGAAAGGATTCCATAAGCTGAACCAGAGAATCATGGGATTTACTGAAAAAACAGAAGAAAATACATCCTCTATGGAGTCTTCAACTGCTTTTTAAAAAGTTGGCTCTATTGAATTCTGTAGCAACAACAGAATTTCCTATTAAATGCTTGCAGAAAAAAAAAAGAGGACATTCTTAAGTTAGAGAAAACACAAAAAAAAAAGTAAAAGAGCTGTGCTGTGCACATACAACTCCCATCAGCACTGATGGTAAGGAAGATACAAGCACAATGGGGAAACAAGCCCACAGAAATGGCCAAGATTCCAGTCAGGTGATAGTGATTCCAGTGGGTGTGACTCTTGTTCTACCCTACCACAGACAACACTTATTTGTGTCTTAGGGACTGGCATTACTTTCAAAAGGGAAAGACAAAGGGCCTTAGTGTTGCTTCCAGATTCTTTGTTAACCTGGTGGCATTTTGATTTCAGCAAGGGCTTGCTTTCTCTGAGCTCTGGCAGAAGCAATGTAACCTGCACATCTGCCAGTGCTTTTAGGAGATATCCTGTGCTCCTGAATCATGCACTGCAATGCTTGATAAAAGCACACTAGATGGCAGAAGTGTTTGACTGCCTTCCAGAGCCAAGCTGGCAGGAGCGGGAGTGCGGAGCCCTCCGTGCCCCTCTGCCATCTGCCCGCTGTGTTTGGGTGATGTGATGGGGCTGGCGGGGTGGTTTTGTATGGACAGACCTCTTCCAGCCTGGCACTCTTGAGTTGCTTCTCTACTGGAGACCTGTTCTCCTCCTCCTTGTGACTAAACTCAAACCAGATGGTACCTCCCAAAGTTAACAAACACATTTTTCTTCATTTAGTGCAAAAGTAATGCATAAAAAATGTTAAAAATGCAAGATACAAAACTGGCATGATAAATGTGGTTCTGTGGCAAAGGAGTCATGCATCTATGAAAAGACTTGTTAGATACATCTTGACAAACAATCAAGCAGCTTTAAATTGCTGTACCAGAAAAAAAAATGAAATAAGCAGTACAGTTTCTCTTTGAAGTTTTGACAAGGGTAGCAATCACAGATTGTACTATTTTTACTAACCTCACTAAGTATTTAAATGCCTTTTGTCAATTTTTTTTTCCAAGACAGCTGTGAGCAGACAGCATAGCTACTCACACTTTTGGGTACTCTGCAAAAAAACAAAAACAGTTGGAGAGGCTTTTGGATATATTCTCTCATTGTCTTAGGCATCACAGTGCAACATGAGGGCAGGATTTTCTGTGCCAAAAGGACCAAGAATATTCTTCTGTGCTATTATTGTTACCAAGAAAAACTGATTCTGCTGGCAATGGAAAATATTAAATTTCAATCATGGCAGATCTGATTTTTCAATCCTATAGTGGAGGGCATAAGTGAGAAAATATTGTGGCCATATCTGATTATCGTATATAGCATTAGATAACAGAAAATGCAGTGCTTTATAAATGCCTAAACAGAGGTTTTTCTAGGGGTGAAACCAGTTCTCTCCAAGTCACACTTGTATCCTTGGCAGCTGGTAGCTCTCACCCCATGGATGAAGCCTGCCATTTGTACAGCTCGTTCAGCCAAGAGCTGAAAAAGTAAATCATGGATGTTATTTCATCTCCAGATGTTCTGTGTGACAAGTCCTTGCCACAGCTCACATGAAGCCCTTTGAGGCCAAAGCAGGACAATCTAAAAGAATGCTACCAATTGAATGGAAAGTGTTCAATGTATTTTACACAGATTTGAACATCTGTGGTGCTCAAGGAAGATTTCATGGAGTTCTGTTAATCATAGAATCATAAAATCATTAAGGCTGGAAATTGTACGTAGCTTCACAATATTGATGAATTTTTATACATGGTTTATGGCTAGGGAGATTGTCACAGAAAAGATAAGCAGTTAGCCGTTGGGAAACAGAAATATTTTATGCCCTAGAGGGAAGCAGAACTCAAGCAAGTCAAGCAGTAAACCCGCCCATATCTTATTTTCCACAACACCATTTTGTGGAACTACTGTTTCTAATTTGGAGATGGCAAACAACAGGTCAAGGTTACAAAGAGGTGTTTTGCTTTACAGCAATAAAAAGAGAAGGGAAATACATTCTTCTCAGATCTCTTTCTTATAGGTATCTAACGGCAATTCAGAATTCCAATAATGAAAAGGATAAATTCATGTAATTAATTATTCAGGCTTCAAAAAGAAGGAGATTGTTTTAGACTGTGTCCTTCTTTTTAAAAAGGTACTGAATATTTTGCCTTCCAATTTTGATTCTGTATGATACATTTAAAAAATATTTTTAGCTCTCTTCCACAACCACTGAAAGCATTGCTATTGTTGAGAATGAGAGCTGAAATCCCTTTCAGAAAGGAACTAGGGTTTTCTGGAAAAGGCAACTTTTGTTTCCCTTGGTTAGCAGAATAAAGTTTTAAAACATCCCTATCTCTTCATGGACAACATGGAAAGTAAACAGGATCTTTCTGCTGATTTCAGATCACATAGCTGTAAATATTTCCAGCTGGGATGTTCGATGCAGGTGTCAGGGTTCTGGTTTGCTGACTGGCCAAGCTGGGAAGATCCTCCACTTATATGGTATTCCATGTACATGGTATTCCTCCTGGTCCTGGCAGACATTGCAGTGCTCGGGGGGCACTGATGGCTGGAAGAAAAGATTCCCTCTGACAGGTCCTGGGGAGCCCATTCAGGACATCCTAGGTTTTGCAGTACCACCATTTAGATGTAGTTTACAAGACTTTGGTGAAGCAATTGGTGCTTCTCCTTGTTAGAAGTTGTAGCTTATCACATCTGTGCAGCCTTTGCTGTTGCCTGGAGATGCAGAGAGGCAATCAGGCACTGAGCAGCAATGGTTAACACAGAAGGAGCAAGTACCCTGCCACACATTTAAGAATGGGAGTCCCAAGCCCAGAGGAATGTAACTTTGGCTTCCAGATCCTAGGCTGAACTTTGAGGCTGTTAAAAAGAAACAGATTTTGCAGAAGTGTCATAATAGTAAAAGGGCTTTCAAATTGGTTTTGACACCTGAAACAGTCTGAGAACAGATGTGTTGGTTTTCTGCATGGGAAGTAGTGGTCCCATGGATGTATGGAGGTGGTTTATCAGTTGAAGGTGAAAGATGTGGAGTGTGTGCTTCACACAGCCATTTTCAATTTTATGCTTGCTGCAAGTGGTGAGGCAGAGCAGTGAGTATTTCTGTCTGAATTGAGATACATCCCCATATTTGTATGGTGGGAAAATGGGTAGTGGGGGCTAGAGGTCCTACAGTCAGGACTAGGAGAATCATGGATGTGGTGGCTGGACTTCAGGGCCCTCCTGAAGTTCCAGAATTGCCATGATTGGCCAAGAGCTGCCCAGGTCCTTCTCAGCCCCACCAGTGGCAAATGGCAGCATCTCACAAAAGCTGAGAGGAGAAGGTGGTCACAAAGCCAGAACAACTTTCTGGAGCCTGTAGTCAAGGAGTGTGGGGCAAAAGAATCCCTCCTGAAAGGCTGAGCCCTGTTTTGGATGTGGGTCAGTGCCTTTCTAAGAGTTTTAGGGGTGTGGACAAATGGTCTGAGCTCAACTGAAATTTACAAAAACTGTCTGTAAACAGGCAGGAACTGTTGCTTCTCTGATGTTTGGGCAGGTGATGCAAGAGCAGATACTAGGTTCACAGTCTTGTAGGCATACTACCCAGTTTCTAAACACTACTGTATTATCAAAAATTACTAATGAAAAAACAATGCTTTGAGGGAATTTCATAGGAAGAATGTAATTGTAATTCCAAAAAACCACAGAATCAGAAGAAATGGCACCTAACCATGGAAGATAACATATTGCACTGAGATTTGTTTCTACAGAAGAGAAGAAGCAGAGCTTGGTTAGGTAAATTCCTGTGGGTACCACTGAAAGTGCCTTGCAGTGTGACTTTCCTACTCTGTCAGATGTAAGATGCTTTCTATGGGATATCTGTGATTATATTACTTTTTCTTTATACAGGCTGCAGTTCTCTTCTGCCTTCCTCATCTTTAGGATACAAGCCAGCTGTTAACAGACGGAAACAAAGGTGGCAAGGTAGGGGTCCTGATTTTGTTTGTGATGTTTTTTTTGGAGGAAGAGTGGAGACCCTGTTGGTTTTTGCCTGATCTGGGCAGATTCCTGGTGACTTGAACAGCATTGTGTGGTGGAGACAGACTGAAGGGAAATTATAGAAATGTATGCCCTGGGCTGGAGAGGAGAAAACATTGGTTTGTTTTACTGCACTGATGACTCTAGTTGCCAACTCAGCAGCACCTGTGCATTACATGGCTGTTAGAGGGAAGAGAACAGCTGGTTATTGGTGCCCTGCTTTTTCTGAGGATCCTTCTGCTAGCCAGTGTTGGACATATACAAGCAGCAGAAAAATCATGACCAACAACTTAGTGAATCCCACTGGGGCTACTATTTTGTATAAACTACATGATAAACTACATGACTGAATTAGAGATACTTCAGAGTCTTTTTTTTTTTTTTTTTTTTTTTTTTTTTAATTATAAAGCCAGGAACCCAAATGTCACTTTCTTGTTGAGCTGAGATGTTGGAGCATCCTAGCTGTGAGACAAGGTTGCTGTTGCCTTGACCCCGTTCGTGCAGCACTCCCTCAACAGAGACTGTCCTACACAAGTTCCCATTGCAGGTACTCCCAGCCCCGTCCCGCAGACGCAAGCTGCTGTAAATACTCTGGTGTGACGGCACTGACGGAGCTGACACTGCTGCTCGGCACTGCCTAATAACCTAAATACCCGAAACCCGGCAGCCAAAAGGCACGGGCTGCTCCAGCCTTGAGGAGGGTGTGAGCGCTAGGTGTCACTGCAGCCCAGGGAAAAGGCAGCGTTCCCTGGCTCCCAGAAACTGCCGGGGGAAAAAAATCTTTTGCAGTTCAGGAAAAGTTGATTCTGCTGGTGGCAAAGAAATAAAAGGAAAAGACAACTATGCTATAAATATCGACACAAGTATAAATATATGAATTTTATGTGAATAGCATCTTTTATTCAGAAGGCAAACAGTAAATTGCTCTCTATGCTTGGATCACCTTAGCACACAGTGATGGAACTCTCATCTTGTTTCAGCTGAAGACTTCCATATTGAAAAAGGTCTGCTGTACTGAAACTGATCAATGTTATTTGCTTAATTAGCTGCAAAATTTAGATAACTGATATAACTTAAGACACAAGAGAACAAGAAACACAATATGTAAGTACAGAGCATGCCAAACCAGAAACAAGCCTATGAAAAACCAGCTATATACACCTCTCCAACACCTCAAATTATTCACTTATTTTTCTTAAACTTTTTAACCTTTCCCCCTGCATCCTAGATCGCCAAATTTCCTCTGCTCTTTCAGCATAAATGTGTTCTGAAATAATTGCAAATATTGGAAGTTCGAAAAATTAGAGTGAAAAGTAAGAAATACAAATTTATATTCAGAGCAAACTAATTCTTTTATTTCTTTATGTCTGGATTTCATGAATTGCTGATTTTTAACGTAGAAGAGCAGTGTGAATAAGAAACAAAGTTCTGGCAATGGGTTTGGGGTTTTTTCTGTCTTTTGACAAATGTTGGCTTCTGTCAAAATAACCCCCCATAAAACATAGCTCCCTTGTGAGTTCTTTTTATACCAATTAAGTTCAAATGAAATGGCTTTTAATTTACTTTTTTAAAAATTATTATTTATTAAATGTGTTCAGACAGCCTCTGGCTACCATTTGAAATTTGCAAATAAAACAAATGGCTTATTGGTCTGTGTCAGCTCAGCTCAGAGTCCCCTCCAGGATAAACCAGACATGTTCACCACCACATCCTCAGGCAAGGACCTGAGGAAATAGATGAACCATGCATCCTGCCCAAAAAAATCAACAGGCTGGGATACTGGCAGACCAGTGGAGGAAATGATACTCACAGGCAGACAGATCTCTTACTGGTGAGCAGGTAGGAGGCATTTCCATGATGAAATGTCCCTGCTAAGAATGACAGGTAAAAGATCACCCCTGCTGATCTTCTGCAAAGGAAGAGAGGAGGATTGGTAGGTAATTTGGTATCTGTCTTGCCTTCTCCCAGCAGTGGGCTCAAAGCTGACCTCTACATTCACCCTCTGGTAGGAGTACTTTCTACTGAAATGGGTGGGGAATTATGGATCCAAAAAGGTTTCTGGAGGAGGTGACTCACAGGGTTGGCTGTTCATTTTGCAGATGCAAGGAAAGGATCTGGATTCTTGGTGCTAAGTGAGCTGCTCTTGACCCTGCTTTGAGAAGGGGGGCTGAACCAGAGACATCTAGAGTTCCCCTTCCCACCTGAAAGTTTTTTTCCATTTCTAGTTCCCAGGTTCATAGATTGTCTTACAGAGAAGTGATAGCAAAACTGAAATTCTGATTTACACCAGAATTGCAGAGAAGGAAAAACCAGAGAGTTCAAAGATGTTTTGGAAGGATCAAAGCACTCCAAGAAAAGAATGTGACCTCAAGGTGGCCTACCAAATTTGCTCTAGTTTAGTTTAGGAACTTTTTTCACCCTGTTACTTCAAATGTGAAATTATCCTGTTACGAATGGGTGTTAACAGGTTAAAGAGCTGCAGACTGATAAATGCAGATCTCCTCAATCATGCTTGATGAGAGGCACTTACAGGCCACATGAGCTGCCAACAGGGCCATCTATCAACTCTGTAGGTGTCCAGACCATAACTGAGGTAAGCCAGCAGATGACATGCAATTTTTCATAAGATGAGAATATTGAGATCTATGACACACAGCTAACATAAGGTGTTGTATAAAAAAAAGGGAAAAAAAAAGATTTAAAGGTGATCTGAAGAAAACTGGAAAGTTTTGGGTAGTTGGGATTTTTTAGGGTTTAATTACTAGCTAATTTATAATTAGTGAGAGATAAATAAATATAGTTAACATGAGTTTAAAACAATGTTTTCCATAATAAATTGTGTTGTTTTATGTCAAGACCTACAATCAGGGCCCAGGTCCCTAAACAAGATGAATGTCTCATAGACCACTTAAAACAGAGACTTTTGCTTAATTCTCCTTTTGACATTATGTGGCTTTCTTCTAACAATCTCATTGATAGCAAGATCTAATGCTTCAGTGTCAGCCCTTGTGCTCTTGGTGTGTTTGGTGCCATCCCATCATTCTCCTTTCTTCTTCTGTCCTGTACTTCCTCTCTTCTCAGTTTATTTTCCTTCATATGATCATGTTTGTGTCTTTTCCATAAACTACATGTTCTTTTCTCATTTTTCTTCTCTCCTTAAACATAAGCTCTCCTTCACCAGGGCCAACTCTGTAAATGTCTGAGTCTTGCTGAATCACTCATTAACATCATCCCCACAGACTTCTCTTGAACAATCATTTCCAACAGCACGTCAGCACATCATGACTGCCAAAGAAGCCGCTTGAATGGAAACAAACTGCAACTCAACATGCCCAGTGTGACACCAAACACATGTGATGTCATTCCATGACCACAAGACTTAGTGTTATTTTGTTTTGATTTTCCCCAGCCACTGGTACTGGACTAGCAGCCTCACAAAGAACAGTTATTTAATGGCTGCTATGCAAGCCAGAGAGTCTGAGCTAGTAGCTTGAGAAAGCTGTGATTTGATTTCATCCTGGCCAGCCTGAAAGTCTGAAGCATCTGACATTACACAGGCCCAGACAAACAGAAGACATAAGACAGTGATTTCATAAGAGGAATTGAGCTGTTATAATAAGTTTAGGGACCAAAAGGTGAACAGCAAAGGTTAAAGAGAGCATGTGGAAAGACAGTCTACTTTTCTTCCTGGATAAGAGGGAAAATATTTGTCTTCTTTCCTCTAGCTTGGAGCACAGCAGAGCGCTCTCATTTCTTACTAAGTAGGGGGATCATATGATGAATCAAAATATGAAGCTTGCTTTTGGCTATAAAGTAGCAATCCAGACACATTGTCTCTTTCTAGCCCTTGGCCAGCAGTCACAGAGCACTATCATGTACTGTATATGGCAGAGTATTTAACCTATCCCTTTTCAATAACATGTAGCACAGCAGTTAAGAGAAGATCTAGATCAAGCAGGGCGAGACAGGAATGATTTTGTCTTCTAATGGCTGCTTCTGTGAAAGGAGGATTGAACAGACCCTGCCTTGCTAACTAAGAAAAATAGACAGTGTCATTGGTATCAAGTGTTTGAGCCAAAACTAAGAGAAAATAAAATTGCAGTATCAGCAGATTCTTCTCTGTGGCTTTCCATATTGGAGAGGGGCTAAAGAACCCAAAGACAGCAGGCACAAGCACATATATGTACCATCTTTCCTGACTTCCTGTCAGGAGATGCCTCCTTCCAGGGACATCTGTTTCTTTTTTCCTTTAACCGTCAGGTCACCACACCTAAATATTTTTCTGTCTTATTTAGATTCATTTAAAATAATACATGGAAAGTTTCTTCTCAAGTGTTTGGTCAACATCTAATGAAAATATGAGAGGAAGTGGTTATCTTCCCCTACTCACCAAATCCTAGTACCCCGTTAGAAACAAAAAAAAACTTTATTTGTTGTAAGTGCTGTGCCATAAGGCTTCCTCTGCTTCTAGTCACAGAAATTCCATCTACTGACTTTTCTTGATGTGCCAGCTCCATGCTTCTGCTGTGGCCAAACATGACATTCCCAGTGTTTACGATGGATGGAAACTACGGTGACAATAAGTTCAGACATGTGCTCCAGGCATGCCTGTACAAGCATCACAGAAAGGCTCTGAAAAACTTCCAGCAAAGTATTTCCATGGTCACTGTGCTTTTAGACCCTTGCTAAAAATTCAAGGTATAAAATATTAATTTTTCTAGTCATCTTTTCTGATTCTCAGACAACCCACAGAAATATTGAAGTTTTCACACTGATACTTTCCCCTGAATATACTTGCTTCAAAACTTGTTTACCAAAAATTGCCTATCTGCAAAAATTTGAGCCTGGTTGTGGCAGGCTTCTGGCATCATATGATGTCATTGCTGTTATCTGAGTTTGATAAACAGGAGAGCATTTCCTGCAAGAACTGTTGCACATGAATTTTTTTGAATAGTCTCATGGAAGAACATTCAATCAACTTTATTAATTCCTTTTCTCTGGGCATTCATACCAGTGAAATATACTCACTTCAATGTTTAAGGAAAGACTGAAATGTCAAAGGGAAATAGAAAATGGCATAAGCATATTTATTTCATTGCAGTTATAGAATATTCGTGGATTATTTTTTCAGTTCTGATTTTCTGGAATTTGAAATAGATTCATAAATTGGTACATTCCCACAAAGACTTAAATATTATTTGTGTTGCTCACAGAACTGTAATATATCTTCACAGATTTCATTGGAGCTTTGTATTTCAGCTCAGGTTATCAACACTAGGATCTGTAGGGCAGAAATCGGAATGTCATGGGTTTTTTTTAATAACTGGTTTTCTGCTGAGTTCAGTAAATGTACAAAGAAATATGACAAACATCTCTCTATTTCAACCACAAATTTGCATTTTATCATTTCCTCATTCCAAGTTGCTCATTTCTCTTTCTTTCTAAGGGTAAAATGACAATTTTCTCTTGTAAGGAAAGCATACTTCTCATCAGAACCTTTTAAAATCTATTTTAAAAAAGGATTATAATGACAATTAAATAATACCTGCTTTGGTTAGAGAATATACTATACTTTGTGAACAGGATGTGCACTGAATTAAAAACAAAAATAAATAATAAAATATGTTTTAAAGGTTCACTTGAATTTGACAGCAATTTTCTACCCAGGTCAGCATGTAAGACACTTGAAGCTGTTGTTGCCAGCTCACGTAATTTAAGCTTTAAAGTTTCAAAAGTTAGTGTCCTGCTGTGAAGCTTGAAACTGACCCATTTGCAAACCTTAAGCTGAATTATCACCAACATATTGAGAAGTGTCCACTGTCTGTGTAAGTGACGATTATACAATTTCTTCTGGGACTGAAATCATGCAATTGAGAATAAAAATAGTATCAGATTACTCAGTTTCAAACAAAAGTAATCAATGAGTGAGTATTTACAACTCCTAAGTGGAGAGTATGTAGTATGTTAACATTGAAAGCAGAACTATCAAAATCACTGGGTATGGCACTTGCCTCAAACAATATGAAAGTCTGATGCATAAAAGAGTTAAAAAATCTCTTAGGAATGATTGCTTCAGAAAAGTGTGTGTGAACTATCTCTTTTCCCTCTGCAAGTCAGAGGGAAGGGAAGAGAGAGCTTGTACAGGCCCTGTACAACATTACTATCTTTTAGTACAAAGACAGTGATCACTCTGTCCTATGGAAGGTTCATTATTAGAGCATGACAACAGCTAATGCACCTATACATTGGAAGTTGTATTATTAATGGCCCTGCTAATAGCTGGTGACAGTGAGAGAGTGAATTTCCACAGTTCACAGCCCTTTGTAAGTCTTCTTCTGGAACATTTCTCTCCACTATCATCACCCAGACTCCCCCTCTGACCTCTTTATCAGTCAGTGAGTGGTACCAGAGGTTTAAGACACATAATCACTGCAGCAGCATGCCATGTGTGCTCTGCAAGGCAACACAACAGATGGAGAAACTAAAAAAATAACCCAGTGCTTTAAAAAAATATAAGTTCCTAAAAATACTTTATGAGGTAATGATAATGCCATTTACTCCCACTTTTATTCTTTTGTGCTTACTTACTTCACATGAATTTTCATGTTTCATTTTCAAGTGAATCTTCTTATTTACAGCTATGCAGCCTGATCTAAAATTCACTGTGGGCAGTAGAAATGCTGCCAATGACTTGAGTGGACTTTGGATCAAGCCCATATCTACCTTAGAACTCTGGTTTCCTTGACTCCTACACATGAAATCAAAGGCTGAACCTGGCTTATCTATATATATGAGGAATAAAGAAGTAACATTAAAAGAAAGCACTATTACGTTTGCTTCCACTTCTGCCTCCCTTTCGAGGGGAAGACAAGTAGCTGCTCATTTCAGCACCTCTGCAATTAAAGTTAATATAACCAGCTATATGTTACAGTTTATTTCAAGCATGCTTTATGTTCAACAACCCTTAGAAAACTGATGCTTTTTGCTTCCAACTTTTTGCACCACAGAACAAGTGGTTGAATTTGTTTGCTACAGTACAGATAATGTTACACAGATGTTGCTGAAGCACAGTACTGGCCCTTGGACTGTACTTGGTCCAAGTACAGGAGCACTGGAGTCTTCCAGGGCCTTTGAAGCCTTGCACTTGGCCTTTCACAGAAATGTACCATAACACAGTGGTACTGATGGTGGCTTTAACAGGGAGGGTTGGTGTAATGTTGTGCTCCACGTGACACAGCAAAAGCATCACTTCTCACTACTCCAGCTCTTGAAACTGCCAAAGCTTCTTTAGACTCTTTGTTTACTGTTAAATCTATTAAAGGTTACTGCACTTCCATGGAAGCCTAAGTTATGAGGTTGGCAAAACCATCCTGAGTATCTTCTCTCTAAAAAGAGACAATATGAAAACAATATAAGTACTTGACTAACAATTTCTAGTATTGCAGACTTTGAGTTTGCATTTGATCTGTTCAGAGAGGTTTAAAACATTTTTTTCCAGCAGCATCAAGGAATTTGTATTGCATAGCATTTTCCATAACTAAAAGGTTAGTGAAGCTATTTTCAAGTCTGCTTTACAGGAGAAGTAACTTTATTCTTACTGTTATTACTCTTGGTGTTTTTCATCATCCTAGAAGAGCATCTGAATGAAGCACTTAGGGTTAAAGTTTTAAAGTAAGTTCTTAAAGGAATATTTTAGTTGGTTTGTTTCCTTAACACAAAATTTGTATATAATTCTTACTCAAATTCAGAAAAGCTGAATTAATTTTCAATTAGGTTAATACAAAGAACTACCCTGGTTTGCACAATATTGCTGAGTACTGGTCAAACAAGGAGAATTTATACACTTGTTTTTGTTTTGGTTTGATTATTAATACTGATGGTACTTTTCAGCTTTATTGGGGACACAGGGGAATTGAGGAGGTATCTTTTCCTTATTTTTTTTCCCCAGGAGTGCCAACTCTAATAGTCAGATCAATATATAAAACACTCTGATTAAGGGCAAACAGGTCCCAGAAGCTGTTCTGGAAGCACTGAGAGTGAATGGCTTCCCAATTATGTGTCATATCATTGAAGATGATTCAGCAGCTGGAAGATACCTTGGCTCTTTCTCTACCTCAGCAGCTATTTTGGCTGCTTACTTTAATGAGATTTGGAGGATCTTAACTTTCTCAGAGATTGTTATTCCTACATCAAATCAATCAGTGAATTCACTGGGAGATGGGGCAGGAGGCGTGGTCAGGCACAACCAGACATATGCAGATCATGATAAAAGTCTCATTTCTCTAAGATATGAGAGAGAAAATCATCTATCATGTTACATTCTAGAAGAGCTTGTATTTCTGCACATTTTGCATGGGTAGCATACAGCTCCTTGTGCTGGGCAGGCAGCAAGGTGCCCAAAATAAAAGGTGGTTTGCAAGTCTGCCTTCTCAGCAGCTTCATGGGGAGAGAGGGGCAGCTGCCCTGAACCAGCCCCTCCTTTGCCCGGGACTGGACCTTTCCAGGTGCAGCACATGCTGGCCCCACTCCAGCAAAGCACTTAAGCACATGCTTAACTTTCAACACATCAATTACTCATGGAGGAGTCAAGCCCAGAGAAGCTGCTGGTGCAGAGATAGCAGTGAAAAGGAAATGGGGAAGTGGTGACCTTATTGCCTCTCTTTCCCAATGGACCTGTCTGCAGACATCATTCAGGGCCTGGGGTAAAATGACCACGGAGGCTAATAGGTCAATGACCTGCTACTCTGTCCTTAGCCCAGCCCCAACCTTTGCAAAAGAGAGAGGAAGGGAGTGGGGAAGATCTTTACAGTTTGTCAGATGTTATCACGCTTGATAAGACAAAGCTTTGCTTTCAGGAATTTCTTCTTCCCTAGCTTGCTGTGAAGAAAAGATGGCAACTCAGGGATCTGTAGTGGCAAAGAGGAAATTCGCAGTCTTTTGTTCTTGCGCTGCCACTCACATCTGTGACAAGTTTCCTTTCTCCCTTAAGCTATTCCAATTTCTAGCTCTGCATGTGTCAAAATAAGTTTCCAAAGCAAATCACAAATGTACAGGGTAATTAGAGCTGTCATTTTATTGTCAGGGAAGGCACTCCCCTTCCCTAAGAAGAGTACACCTCCCTGTCAACAGCATGCGGTAGTGATGATGAAGAATTTAACATTTGTCTCTTTGGTTAATTAATAGGTTTTTTTTTCCTTTTCACTTGAGGGATGGGATAAGGAAAAAGAGGAGAATTGCCTGATGTTGCTGCTATATGGACCCTTCTGTGTTTAAAAAACTCTTGGAAAATGTTGAGAGGTAGACAACCATGCGTAACCACTAAAACACACAAAAGTGACCCTAGAGTCACCTTTTCAGACATGTGGAGACTTATCTGAATTTAAAGAAAATTTAAAAATAAATATTCAAAAATTACATTCAGTAAAATTGAAATGCAAAAAATTGAAGGACAAAATCTGTTCCTTCCGATCTCCAGCAACATGAAAAAGATTTTCTAAATATTTGGAGGGGTATCTTTAGAAAGACATGCAGCCCAGATCCTCACTCTTCCAGAGAATCCCTCAGGGACACATCTGAGGCTCCCTTCACAAGACACAGTAATGACAAACTCACCATAAACCTACTCTCAGATGTTTCTGTAGTTTTTTTTTAATGTGAGTATTTTGTAATAATGGCAACATATATGGAGACAATTATTTGAAAAATTACTTGTGGGAGTTCAAGTGCACACAAAAAGAATTTATTTTCCAGTTAAACTTCCCTGCTTTAGTTTTATACTCCCGTACCATACATGACTCCCCAGTCTTTGTAAAACAGTTTTCTCTGGGACACCCACAGCACTTCATGGGAAATTTCAATTAAAATGGAGTTAGAGGTCTGTTTTAGATGCAGAAAGAGTGGATAGGTATCTAAAATGCTTACTGCAGCATGGAAGAAGAATGGGCTTTCTAATCAATGTGCAGGATACTTGCATTCAAATTTGCTCTCTTTTACTGCTGTCCAATCTACTTGTGGCAAGCCACTTACTTCCAGTGACCAGTTCCCTGTTCCACAGAGGGAATCGCTATGACTCCTTTCTTCTTTCTTGAATATTTTGCAGCAGGGCATTTTATTATTGTGCTGGGAATACTGTAGAGCATGAAGCATGGTGAAAGCAACAAGCATGGGAAGGCTCTCTGAGGTGCTGTTCAGCTGGGGGATTTAATGGTAAAGTAAATCTAAGGATTCCTGCCCATTTCATCTCCTGGTCCCTGTCTGTGTACTGCAATTCACTGCCCTGTCAGTTGTTCAACTCTGAATTTTTCTGGGAGATGCTGAAAGCAGATCAGGGAACTTACCTAGTTAAGAGTAAGTCTCCTCTCACTAACATAATTTCTCATTCAGGTCAATGCATAGATAAGGAGAGCGTGGTCTCATCAACAGATCTTAGCAGAAGTAAGAACTTACAAGGGTTGTGAGAAAGCACAGGGGTGGAAACAAAGACTTTGGGTGATCTTAAATTAGTTTAGTCAGCATTTCATTTCAGTGTAGCCTGAGCAAAACTTTTTAGACTGGAGAAGCATTAAATGTTGTTATATGAGTCTGTGCTCCAACTCCATTGTGAAATTTTGCCCTTCTGCAGGATTTCTGATCGAGTACCAGATCAGCTCTTTGCAAACATTAAGTACTGTGTCCCTACAACACACCTGGCAGGTAGATACAATATCCTCTTATCAGATGGGCAAAAGGAGCTGCACAGTGATCACGACTGGCTCAGCCATGCAGCACGAGCCAACAGGAGAGGCAGCAAGGAGCAGAAAGTCCCAACTGCTGGACTGATGTTTTAACTACCAGGCTTCTGCTGGAAACCAGTGGCCACTTGCAGTAACTGCCAACACAGAGATGCTTCAAGCAGGAATAGGAATGGGATAAGGAGCAACAATGATATGACTTGCAGATGGCTTTCATTAAACAGAGTTTATATTGGATTAAAGACACAATTTTGAGTCTACAGCAAAACTGCTTGAAATAGTTTAATCTAATCTTGAAGAGGCTTTTTGACCAAATCAAACATTTTACTGCAAATTTTGCAACTCCACTGAAAGTTCCTGGGGGATTCTGTGTTTGAAAAAAAAAAAAAAAACAAACCCCAACCCTCTCCCCCCCACCCCCCCAAAAAAGGGGAATCTCAATACAGTCATGTTTGTAAGTCTTATCACTGAAAATGAGATATATTTTATAGAAAGTGCATGTCTATACTTCTAAGAATAATTCTTATTTTTGCCTGGTCTTATTAGCAGAAGATTTGTCAGTGATTAACATGAGTGAGTCACTGAGCTACAAATTATGTAAAAATCAAAATGCTTTTCTGTGTTACAGCAGTAACAAAAAAATACTTATTCCAGTGACAAAACTAGTGGTAATCATCTTTTCTTGAAAGAAAGATTGTTTCATGTTGTATTTGGTGTCTATCTTCAAACTTAAAAAATATTATTGTTTTCATAGCAAAATTATTGTCATGTGGAATTGTTTTTGTTCAGGGATTTTGGGAGCCTAAAAGTCAAAAGATAATTATATTATGCCAAAAGTTACCATTTTCACATACATTCATACAAAACTTCATCAAGGCACATCTTACTTGATTCACAATGCACAATCCAAATAAGATTATATACATGCTTGCAACTTCATTTCCTGCTATATTCCTGGACATTAATGAAAGTTTTCTGAAGCTTTTCTTTTTGGGGTCAAACCCACATAGGTCTCACATAGTCTATCTCATGGATAGATACTGAAGCTATGAGTGACCAAGGCAATTATAAGTTTGCCTTTGAACAGTCAAAAGAAGTAAAGGAATTGCCTTACTAGGTTTTTTAGCCTATATGTGATTGTTTAAATGCCCAAACCAACTGAAACTTTAGCTGCACTTTCCTTCTAAATTTCAACTGTTCAAAATTAGCTGGGGACCTCAGGCTCCACTAGAGAGATCCAAAATCCACTTAGGCTGACACCTTGAAGGACAGAGAAATCCCTTCTGATTACGGTCCATAAAAAGAAAAGCTGTTTATAAGCATGGAAAATAATAGTCATATTTGCATAAATGATGATAACAAGTGGTGAGGGCGGTCAATGGAAGGGATGGATCTTGCAATTCTAAAGCAAAGAACAAAAAGCAAATCCCCTCAAAAGATTCAGAAGTCCCATCAGACCAAAACCAAATGTTTTCAAAATCTGCAAAAACCTTCTGGTATAAAATAATTTCAAGTTTCAATGACAGTGCGGTTGGCAATAAACTATAAATCACTGTACACAGAGGTTTCTAACTGGCAAGTGGCAAATACATGAAGGCTGTTTCTCCATGCTTTTGGCTTATTCAAATACAATTTTTTTGTAAGGAAACAAGATTTATATAACATTGTATTTTTCAGCCCTTTTAATCTCTCTGATCCCTGCTGGATAACTCCAGTTGAAGTTAACAGAGCACTAGAGGCTTGGAGTGATTGTAGTCTTAAATACCCTTTGAATGTCACTACCCAGGTACTGGAGAGAGGCTCAGAGGCACAGAAGAGCTGTGATAGGAGAACAACTGCATCACTTGCTGCCAGGAACACTGAAGAGGTGAGATCTGTGGTGCATGTACTGGCAGCAGAAGAAAGTTGTAGCTGCAGCTCAGTTTACCAGTTGTGAGGTGTTTCAGCAGAATCGAGGCCAGAGGCGGAGTCTGCTACTCACTGAACAGGTTTGGTCTCTTATTTGGGGAAGGAACCTCTGCTCATTCTTCACTCTCCTTCTACATTGTTACTTTTATGGTTTTTTGGTTTGTTTTTTTTTTCTTCCCCACTTTTCTCTCCTTTGGCTTCATCTTAAAGAACAGAAGTTCAGCAAATGTCACTATGTGCACAAGCATGTGGGTAGTCAGCTGATTTCATAACAGCTGATATATTGCTTTCTCCTTCACCTTAAGGGAATTCCTTTTTCCACAGTGTTCCCACCAACAAAACATATTCCCTGTGTCTGCAACAGTCACTGCTCCAATAGCATCATGTAAGACCCTGGCGAGGCAGAACTTTCCCCAAGATTCCTCCTGGGGACAAGAAGGTTCTTGGCAAAATGTTTTTCAAAATGTTCTTCAAAATCTAGCTCTCTCTTAACCTGCTGTGATAACATTTCAGTCATAGGCAGGAAAAGACCTGTCTTCCAGCACTGGATCTATACCTGACAGTGGCAGGAATGAAGAAAGGTGTATACATAAAAGGCAGGAATAACTTGCATTATACAAGCATCTGAGGACTCTTCCATAAGGACCCTTGGAACTCAAAGTTACCCTATAATTCTTAGTGAATCAATTTTCAGATGCAATCTGTACATCTATGTCTCCAACACTCCAATATAAAGGTGCTTTTGTTGCCACCTGATGTATGGTGCAGAAGCAGGTGCAGACAGGATCACATTCAGCACTGGGAAGACATCTGAGTATTTAATAGCTTCTCAGCAAGCTTTGAAAACTTTTACAGATTCTTGTTCAGCCTGCAGCCAGTGATATTCCTCCTAACTTCTGACTCCAGCGGGTCAGCAGTCAGGACTCCTCTACAATCTCACTGCTACATGCAATGGGTGTGGCAATATATGGTGGGGTGTGGCTTTGAGGTGCTGCTACTCATGGGCAGGCATGACAAATCTGAGGAGCCTGAACCTTGATTCAACCCACAGTGACCATAACAGGCTGTTCAGATAGCATATTCATTGTATTGGAGTGGGAATTATTACTGTGCATACTGACGCAGAATTAAACACAGGCAGAGACAAACAAGAGAGAAAGGATACTCCCCAGGAGCATTCAAAATGAAGGTCTGTGTTGGGGGACGAAAAGAAATTAGCCAGCTGAGATTGATGTTGGAGAACAAATGTGGTTCGTATTTTATTAATAAAAGAGGTCTCGCCACAAAGGAAATTCCCATCTTGGCCTGGTGATGCAGCACTAAGTGGTAATGGATACATGAAATGCCAAAACCCATAGATCTCTAGTTACACCAGAGTAGACACTCTTTGGGGCTCATAATTACAGGGAGCTGGCAGATATTCAGACTTCATCTTTGAGAGAGAAAAGGACTTTCTGCTCTCCTGCCAACTGGGATGACTTAGCTCAGTGCCAAGCTGGACATACCTTCCAGAGTATTTGCAATATAGCATTCAGCTCTACCTCAGATTCTTTCACTTTCCAGGTTTCTGAAAATGAGCAAATAAAATATTTGTAATGGCACCTGTAGTAGTGAGGCACTGCAGAGAGAAAAGCCAAGTCCTGCCTCCCAACCAGAAGAAAGCACAGTTGAGAAAAAGCAATAGCTCAGGGCTGTGTGGGACTGAAACAGAAAAAAAAAAGAAAAATGGCTGGGACATAAACAATGTGTCAAAGATAGCAGATATTCTTGGACCCAAGTTTGCTCTCTGGACCCATCCTAATGGTGTGGATTAGGCACTGATCTACTGAAACATGGGGCAAACATGGTTTCTCAGGCTGAAGACAAACTGACCATGCTGCCAGGGGTTATCTATACAGTCAAGACCTGTTGTAACAAGACCTGGAAAGCCAGACCTGTCCTCTGTTACTGTCTTCAGATTATCCCTGGACATTTTCTGTCCATTTTTTGTACTGAGATTAACTCTAAGTAAAGTTTGCCCTATAAGATTTATGCTGACTGCCAAGGTGGCAGTTGATGAGCTATCTGATATTTAGATCTCTTCACATGACGTATGCAAAACCTGTGGGCAAATGAGCAGGCCCAATTCTTCTTAGCCAAATTCTGTTCTCAGTTACACCAGAGGAGTGCAACTGAAGTCAATATGATTTACAGGAATAAGTGACAGTACATGGCTTGGGTATTTTTTGAGATGACTTGTAGATTCTAGCTGTAGCTAACAGGACTGGCCACAGAAAAAAACTCAAAGAAAACTATCACTGTTGTTTGTTTTTCTTCCCTAACTCTAATGTCAGCCCCAGTCTAACAAAGCACCCAGTAATATTTGCTTAGGCACTGAATTTGTTAGCCTAACTTATTTTCACTGTTTATCCCATATTTCTGTAAAAATGTGTTAAAAAGAAATAATCTGTTAATGCCAAAAGTTCTCAAATACTCTATTTCACAGGCATAGTGTACACTAGAAGGAGCCTGCAAGTACAACTGTGCTGGAATTTTTATATCAATAAACCCCAGAGGGGTGGTGCAACTCCTGACACTGCACCGGTTCCAAAGATGAAATAACACATCCTGGCAACCCAACTGGATTTTGCCAGCAGAACTGCAAGGCTTTTTTTTTTTTTTTTTTTTTTTTTTCTTTTTTTCCTTTGACAGAATACCAGCAAAAACTTCTCCTGAGAAACCCTGCAGGGACTACACATTAGCTGTCTGCTTGGGATGCTCATCTGGCACACAGGAGACAAAGGTGCACATCTCTGCTCTGCTCAAATCAGCTGTACCAAATCTTAACCCCTCTCCTAGCAAAAAGTCTCCCCAGTCCTGGCCCTGCTGACTACCAAAAGATCCTTCTGTCCTTCTGAGCTCATCTGTCAGAACTGTTCGAGAACAGTTTGACCAACCAGTGGTTAGGATGGGATGTGGGAGAGCTGGGTGTCATTCAGGCAAAACAAGAGCTCAAAGAAGGGTGTCCTCTATCGCCAGACATTTCGAGCAGCAGCCTTTTGGCTGAGGGGCAAAGTTCTGTCTGATTGTCAGCAGAAACACTTGCTGGGGGCCCAAGGAATCTTTCCTGACAAGGATATTATTGCAGTTGATGTGCCCCCACCGTAAAATGCATAGTTTTTTAAAAGTTGGTGTGTACTCGCACAAACACACGTACATTTTGTTTCCCTGAAGAACTTGTGATCCACTCTTATGAGCTCAGGAAAGGCCAAATGACCTAAGGGTTATAAGGTGCCAGTTACAGATACTGTTTCACATTCTTTCTTAGAAAAATAGTTATGAAACTACTGGATTTTCTTCCCCCCTCGCTTTTTTTTTCTGTACCTCTTCCAATGCAAAATACTTTGCTCTCCCAGTGGAAACCAATCATTTACTAAATACTTAGTGTAATTCCTATCACTGTCTCTCAAGTGGGCCCATGTTTACATTTCATAAGCAAGAATCTTTTTTCTTATGCCATAGTCACTACATAGAAATAAATACAAGCCACAGAACCTGCACAAATCTTTGCTGACACACAAAATTTTAAACACCTTATGGATTAACATTTATGAAGCCTGTCAGAGGTTTAAAATCACAATGAGAAAGAAAGATTTTCTTCAGGTCTGAGAAATAAACTTTTGGTCTAATGTCAGCCCTACACCGAAAAAGCCTTGATAGTTTGTTTGTCTAAGCTGACAGCTCCTTATTCAATTGTTCACTATGTCTCTCCATTTAATTCTTGCTATAAATTTGTCTCTTTGCCACACTCTTTACACTTTACCTCAGTGTGCACCACAGACATGGTGAGCCAGCAGCTCACCACTAACTCAGCTTAAGGAGAAATGCTAGCAACAAAGACCAGCCTGCCAAAACCCATAAAACTTACTGCTTTTTGCCTCAGTTTAAAACAAAAAAATAATATTGTCTTTTCTCTAAAGTGGTACAGGAACACATGCCCAAATGAGTTCTTGACATTACAGGATTTTTAACAGTTTTGAAGAAACCTTGGCACTTATAACACATTCTCCAAAATGTATGGTTGTTAATTAGTTTAATAGCATAAGTAAAAACAAACAAACTAGTGGCAGAAGGTGCAACCACTGTTTTTTTGGTAGGGAATGGGAAGTACATGAAATCACAGCTTCTGAAATACTGAATAAACTGTAAAGGAAAGAACTGATTAAAAGCTGAGAGGTAGTCATGTCCATTGCCATGTTAACCTGCTGTTTTACTGTTACCACAGTGTCTATGAGAATGTACCTGTACTCACCAGCTGGGCAAAAGACAGTTAATGAAAATCTAAAACATGAAGAAAAATGGGCATTTCCTGCCAAATGTGGGTTTTTTTTTTTCTTTTTTTTTTCTTTAAGATTTAAAGGAGCTTTTTGCATTATTGGTCAATGTTTTACTTTTCCTGAAGAAAACTTGATAAGAAAACATGCCTCTTGGTAGATTAAAAGCCATTGCTACCTATTGCAAAGCAAGATTTTGCTAGGTCATATGTAGCAATTTTTGCACAGACCACTGCATGCTGAAAATCCCACTTTCCCGCCAGAAATGTCTGCCTCTCTGCATTTGTCCTCAGGATCACTCAAAAACTGGCTGCAGGAATCTACTGCAGATCTGCACCCTCTGCAAGGCCTGCTGGGTGGATATTCCTGCTCTCACCCAATTTCAGGGTTTTATCCCTGCTCTTGCTTATATTTCCAGTATTTCACCCCTGCAGATGAAGCTGTTGTTTGTAGTCATGAATTATGTTTTCTCATCTAGCACAGAAGATTTGTTCTGACTTTCCTTGGACAGTCATAGAGGGCAGAAAGGAGCAAATACACTTTGCTGTGTGCCATTATAAGGAGGGGACAGGAGTGAAGGGCAGAATGGCTAAGGAATGACTAGCTTATGCCTGTTTGTTTTCTACCTCCTAATGTCTTAAAAGGCTTTAATCTCTGTGCAAGGTGCTCTGAAGAGGAAAGCCCTCTGTTTATGCAGAAGACAGGAACTATGTGGGAAGGGACAAGGATGGCTGCTCTGCATGCTCAGGCAGCTTTGCTTCCATCCTGTCCTAGATTGATCTCTGCCAGTGGTGATGGCTCTGGCACTGGGCCCATTTCACCTTGTCATTTGGGCCAGGATTGCTGGGTGTGGTGAAGGCTTTGCTAACACCTCGTGCCCACAGACAGCTGGCTTGGGACTGCAGAGCTCTCCTTACACAGGGCTGAAGAAGAGGAGTGACAGTGTAAAGGAATTTGCGTTACAACAGGTTTACAAATCTGAAATAGCAAGCTGGTACATAATACAAATGTCAGTTCTAGGGATTGGAAATAAAAAATATTTACTAAACCTAGCTTCTTATTCCACATATAGGACTGCATGAAATTTCCACTGGTAAAATACCACACTGTTCCTGTGAAAGCATTTCCATTTAACCTCTTAGGATTGGAAGAATGGAATCTCTTCCTATTCTCTGAGAAGCAGTGCATATGGATGCTGAAGTGGTACATCTCTGAGATCTGGTCAGGACGTTCCCAGTAAGATTTCCTATATTTTCACATTTAAACTGTTTGTTCCTTCTTTTATTTGAAAATAAAAATTATTTCCTCCAAAAGATGATGAGCCATACAGTAAATAATAATAATAATAATAATAATAATAATAATAATAATAATAATAATAATAATAGATAAACACATACTACTTCTGTGCCCAAGAATTTTGATGTCTTAGATCCTCTGGTGTTATTCATTGCTCTTATTTTCTGCTGCATCCTATGTTACCTACATCAGCTACTCTCCTGGCTCTCAGAAAAGCATTCCACAGCCACTATTTCACTTCATGCAATCGTTCTTTTCCTGTATGATTTTAATCATAGATGCAAGAATTAGGGATGCATTTATCCTCCCCAGACAGAACTTCTCTGCTGACATTCTCCACAGCATAGTTTATGTCCAAGGCTCCAAGAATCATGCATGGCTGTTTCCAGACACCAGGTTTGTGAGCAACACTTCCAAAGGCTGTCTTTTTTCTCTCTCTTTCCTTCTTGCCTCTGTTGGTGTTCATATCATTCTTGCCAACACTGGTGCTCCTTTAACTCAGCCACCAGATGGTTTTTCAGGATTTGGTTCTCATGCCAGCCATGCCATCCCAGGCTCCACATCTGAGTGAAAGAGGAGCACCTGTGGTTCCTCACTAAACCTCTGATTTAATGCAAGGTGAGTGAATCAGCAGCAATGCCTCTCTCTGCACTGCAATAAGCAATCTTCTGAGAGGTCCAAAGAGCGTGCTGGCATTGGGTGATGGGGAGAGCATAGAAGAACTCTGTCACGAGCAGATGGAAATGCTACTAGCACTGCTCTCATGTCAAGATGGGAGTGGGATTTTTTTGCCATTGTTGTTGCCCTGAAGAGGTTTAGGTCCTCTTCCTCATACTGACTACTCACTAAAATGTGATAAAGCTCATAGTAAGCTCTAATAATGAAAAATGCAACATGCTGAAACTAAAAAGTCTAACTGAAGGATCATGCTTTTCAAAGCTGTCTGTTTTCCCAAGGACAGCCAGCCACACACACTGGTCTGTGCCTCCACAGTTTTAATTTGACCTCTATATTCTGTCCCCTCCCTAAAAGGTCAGTTTAAAATATTTTGGCAAATCATCTTTATTTTAAAATCATAATGTCAACAGTTTGTAGACTCCAAACATGCCTTTTTGCAGTATTTTGGCCTTTTTGCAGAATTTTGGCCTTTTGGCTATTGACAAATTTGTGTAAATCCACTCACATTTGACTAAGTTATAAACCCTCAAAAACCTGCAGTTTGTTTTTATTAGATGTATTTCTCATCAAATCTGAGAATGTAATTTTTCTGCAATGTCAAATCCAAACTGTGTGCTGTGTCATTCAGTATGTCCTGACAGACAAGCCAAGAGCAAAGGGATTGTTGGCCATGAATTGCCTTTGCCAAGCTACATGCCAGCAGTGCACACAGCACTGAACTGAAGGTGAAGGAGCTGTGGAGTTTGCAATATACAAAGAGCAAGGTGAAAGAGAAGGGAGAGCAGGCATGGGCTTGTGATGAAGAGGATACAGACCTAAACTGGGAAACAAACAGGGCTGGACTGGAGAACATGGAAGAGGACTAGAAAGATGGAGGAAAACAGGACTTTGTACATGTGAATAATTTTGTGGTATGAAGGGGGCTAGTCATGGTCACAAGAGAAAAAATTCCTTTTGTCTCTGACAGACACATCAACATTGCCAAGTTTCGCCCTGCTGAGAGGAAAGGGCTATGAAGCCCAGGCTGGAAAATTGTACTACAGTGCATAATGCAGCAACTGGCAACTTGCTATCGCTATGAGAGATGCTGCTAGTTTGACAGCGATAGAATCTGGTGCAGTAAAGGGCCTCAAACATGCTCCAACCTGGGTGATAGAATATGGTATCTTTGGGGTTTTTTCCCCATTGAAAAAGGAGATAATATTTAAACAAGAGATATTACACACAGATGTGTGCAAATGCTTTGTTAAAAATTGCATCATATAATGTTGTATTGCACTAATATAAAACAAAAGTTTTTGAAAAGGGTGCTTTTTAAATTTTTGTGACTGTGGGTGCTCATTGAGACCTGGCCATGCTGCAATTACCTTGCTGGCTGCATCCACTGAACATTGTAAGATCTGGAAAAGTCAGCAGTAGGTGTCTCAGGTAAGGCACCCAAATTTCTCTGTAATTAATACCTACTTCTCTCTACCTTGGTTCACCATGCATGTAGCTACTGCTTTAGAGAGCATGCTCTACCCTGAGCCCCTCACTGAGCCACTTGTGACAAAGCCTGCAAGGATGTCAGATTTCGTGCTGGAAGCAATTGTCATTTGTGTGTTGGGAGTGTGCCACTTTGCAGCCTTCCTAAAGCCCTTTTGTGTCCCGTCCCACAAACACGCACACACGGAGAGTCAAGCAAGCCCTGACAGTTTCAGCGTCTCTTGTAGTTCCACTTATCTATGGGGATGTCTGCAAGCTGGCAGTGAGCTGTTGGGTCCCCGGGAGGAGCGGGGAACTCCAGTGACAAAACTATAGTGAAAGGGTTTCTTTCAGGCAGCAGGGACGAGGAGATCCTTCACAGTTAGGAAATATAAACAGACCTCTATTTGGCTCCTAAGAGATGAGAAAGAAAAGCGCAGCTCTGGGGTGGAAGGTTTCACCTGGCATTAACTGCGCGCGTAGCGGCGGCCCCGCAGCCTCCTCATCTCAAGGGGCTATCCCGCCCGGGGCCAGCAGTGCCCGCTCCCCGCCGTGCTGGAGCGCCGGGCAGCCCCCAGCGACGCCCGGCTGCCCCACGGGAGCTGCCACCTTGGCTTTTGTCCCAGCTCAGAAACCTGGATGCCGCGGTCCTGGCTCGCCCCGTGCGGTGCCCACGGGAGGCGCGGCGGGACCAGGGCAGGGGCGCTCCGGTAGGAGGTCGGGGCTCACCGGGGCGGGGGTCGGGACCACCTCCCGCGCCTGCCAGGGGCTGCCGGTGTCTGTACGTGTTGATTCAGCATGTGGCGGGGGCGTGGGGGAGGAATAAACCCTGCGGGGAAAGCGAGCGGCGACCCCCCGGGAGCACCGGGGAGGGTTAATCGGCGAGGATCTGTGGGTCTGGGAGGAGAAAGGGGAGGCCGGGCTGGGGAGGGGGAAGGATAAGAGGAAAAGGGGCAGAGCGGCTCGGAGAGGTCGCACACCGCCAGCCTCCGCAGCCGCGGCTGTGCTTCCCGCGTGCTCCCGGAGCTGGTGGTGGGTCCTCCCTTCCCGTCCCAGTCGTTTCCTCCCGTTTTCCCTGCCACAGAGGGTTCAGGGCTGGAAGGGAGAGAAAGGGACCCCCAGGGCTAGACAGCAGCCCGCCCGAGGCGGAGGCAGGCGCGGCGCCCCGGGGGAGGCGGCGGCGTCCGGCAGATTCCCCCGGCAGTGGGAGGGCTCCGGGAGAGGAGAGGCTGGGGGAGCATCTCCTAGCCGGAGCTGACTCCCGAGGAGCGAGGGAGGGACACAGAGAGAGGGAGAAAGTGCCGCCTCTCAGCTTTACAGGCTTCCCTAAATTTTAAGGACTGGGGTGGGGAAAAAGAAAAGTGAGGACCTGATCTGGGACCTCCCAGCCGGAGCGATTGAAAAGGAGCCAAAGCAGGCGTCGGGGGGGGAGCGACATCCCAAGGAGAGTCCCCATCCTCAGCCACCCGCAGCCGCTGCGTGCCCGCCGCCGCCGCCGCCTCAGGATGTGGGTGCCGCTGCTGCTGCTGCTGCCGGAGCTGCTCCCCGCCGTGCCGGCACAGAAGCTCTCCGCCCTCACGGTAAGGCCACCTCGCCGCCGGGCGCCCTCGGGGCCGGTCTCGGGAGCACCTGAGCGGGCGATGCGGCTCCGGGGCGGCGAGAGGCGCCCGCGGCTGCCGGGCCGAGCGCTGCGCCCTGCCCCGGCCAGGCGGGAGCGAGCTCCGGCCAGGCTGGAGCCCCGGCCAGGCTGGAGCGAGTCTTGGCCAGGCTGGAGCCCCGGCCAGGCTGGAGCCCCGGCCGGGCGGGAGCTCCACCGCGGCTCGCCCGGGGAGCAGCCGGCACCGCCGCCCCGCCGAGCGCCTCCGGGGAGAGCGCGGCCCGCGGCTGCGAAGAGCAGGTTTTACTGCGGGTCCCCGCAGAGCTTCGGTCCGGCCTTAATGTCCGTGTTAATGCTTTTATTTGCCCGAAGAGGAATAATGCTGCAGTGAGGTTCGCTTTTGGACCGACTCGGGCTGACCGATTTTACTTCATTTTAATTATAAAGCAACATGAAACAAGCCTTTCTGGCTGTTCCAGGCTCCATGGTGCTATACATGGAACTCCGCGTAGAGATGGGTGAGCCAATTCATTAGGCTTACTAAATAAGCCATAACCACTATTCTAGCCAAGACCTGAGGTTTGCAGCTAATAGCTCAGTTCAGTCTTGTAGAGCTTGCAGTGTTTGCAAAGCTACAATTAATGCAATCTGTAGAAATAAAAACATTTTCCTTAAGTGTGTTTTTAAACAAGTGCTTGAGTAAACATAACGGGCAGCAAATACCTCTTTCAAGCTGTTTTTAAGTGTTTTGGTGAAGGCTACCCGCTTAGAGTTTATTATAGTAAAGTTAGAGGCAGCTGCAAAGTGAAATAGACCCTATTTTGTTTAAGCCTTTCCGAAAATTTCTGTAAAATCCCAAGAGTTGAGTTTGTTTTTTTTTTTTTTTATTCTTTCACCCTTTACTGAATAAGGTGCTATAGGGACAGCTCAAGGTGAAATGGCTGTGGGAGATGGCTGAGCTGTTCATACCTGAAATTCTTTCAGGAAAAGTTTTGCCTTGTTGACTAAATTTGTTGGTTTTTTTTTTTTTTTTTTTTGTTTTGGTTTTTTTTTTGTTTTTTGTTTTGTTTTTTTTTTTTGTTTTTTTTTTCCTCTTAAATGATTTGTAGATTAGAAGCTGCTAATTGAAAACCCTAAAGGACTGAGTTTGCTCCATGAATTTTATTGTGTATGGTATTTTATAGTGTGGGACACATAAAGTCAAATGATTCTCATATTTTACTTTTTAAGACCCTCATTTGAAGCCCCCTTACACTGTTAGGTGATATATACTATTCTAATAAACAGATGAACATTACAATTTACTTTCAAGTTCACTTTAACAAATGTATAAACATAATTTGCAAGATAGGACATGTAATATTCTTTTTTTCTGTACATAAAGAGAGTTCTAAATATTAGTGTGGAAGTAAACTGGAAATGCTACCAAACTTTAGTTTGTCCAAGTGTAAAGTAAGAGTGATTGTGACTGTTACAATATCTTCAGATGATACATAACCCAAATGATGTTAAAGCCATTTAAAACATGGATATAAATCACTGCAGAATATACTTTTCATTCAGTGAGGGGTTGTCTGCATCACAAAAGGGAAGAAAAATCTGGCCAAGGGCACTTTGGCAAACTTAAAAAATTAAATGCCATAGACTCATGCAAATGTATTTGACTTCGCTGTTATCTGAGTGATGTTACAAGTCCCTCTGTTCCTTCCTTCACCAATTCAAAGTGTGCATTACTCATTTCTGTACCTTAGAGTAGTCTGCATCTTTATGAACCAAGAGCAGAAAAGTCAAATCTGGTGGAATGCCCACCTCCTGCCTCTGCTATCAAAAAGGTAATGGTTTTGAAGACATCAAGCTTTCAGACTGAAATGAACTTGAACATTTTGGTAGGTGCAGCTAACCTTGTTAGTAGAGGACTGTAGGTAGTGAGCTCACGTTAGTTTTTCCGCTGCTTGTGCTCTTCTTACGGAAAGGGCTCACCCATAAAAATACTAGACTAGAATACATTGGAAATCCTTCCCTAAAACAAGTAAGGGACAGGCAGACACTCATAGGAACAAAATAACACACGCACACACTGATGCACATATACTTTCTACATCTTCCCACAAGGCTGAACTTTGAGTGAAGCAGGTTTATTTCTACTATTTCTGTACTTACCTCTTTAAACAACAATAAAAGCCCAGTGCTATTACGGCAACAAATACCACACCACTTGATCATTCCTAACTCCTGTAGTCATTTTGCCTGTATCTCACAGACTATATAACCCCTTTCCACATGTATCTTTCTCAAACATCCATGGATAGTATCTGCATAATTACAAGGAACAACAAACCCAAGCTGTGTAGAAAAACCAAGAAAATCTATGTCTTTTTTTTCACCTGCTGTGCCACTGTGTGGCGACTGAGAATAGCCATTCTTTTCTACACATCATATGCGGATTTTATTTTTATTTGTGGCTTGAAGAATAACAGAGAAAGGCTGAAATTTTCATAAACAAACAGAGGTCATGGGAACAGGGTGTGTTTCACTGCGGATCTGAGTTTTATCAAAACGATGGGATGATCATGGAGAGGGAATGCACATCCCTGATCACAATGCTGTCAGAGGTATACTCTTCTTGCCAGGTGGTGACAATATCAGGGGAACAGTCTACTGCAGTCGTAAATCTGACATAAGATGAACCTTGGCAGAGACAAGACAATAAAATTATAGTTCCCTCTAGCAAAAGCCACTCTACCATTTTCTGAAAGGTAACAAATGGATCGGAGGTTTTTTCCTTGCCTGAGATTTAAGCAACAAACTGGGTGATGGCATGGCAGGGAGGGAGGATATCAACATCTGTCTTTAAGATTTTCATCCATATAAACAGATCTCTGGCCTGTTTTAACTTTATGTCCTCACTAGCTCGAGGAACGGATCAAGTACTACTTTCAGAAAAGACTTTCAGTAGTTTACAGACCTGTTTCCCCATTTATTTAGGAATAATATTTTTGCATTTCACTTGGGCAGCAATACCCACAAGAACTACCCATGTCTGTAGTCCAGGTGAATGTGTGATTTTCATATGTTGGAAGCTTTGCAATAGTCCAATAGCAATAAATCACAGAGTTTTCACACAAATAATATCTCCTAGAGATTTCTGATTGTTTAACACTCTTATGTGACTGCAGGTTTGCAAGGAGTGATGTGCATAGGCTTCCTACTACATAACAGCTATTAGAGCGATTTCTGGCAGGCAGAATTGTCAGCAGGTAGTTGAAATGCTCCAATTTGTTTAGAGTCTGGTCCCTTGGACCTCATGGCTATTTCTAAAGTGAGTGTGAGTGTTGTAATCTGTCCCTCTCTGCCCAAACTGCGGACCCAGACAGAACTTACTTGACTGCCTGACTATGTGCCAGGATAGAGAAGGGTTGATGAGAGATGGGCTGATGCTGATGCTGAGTCTTTATTGGGAAGCTATGATGTACACCAGGGTCTAAGAGTTTCAGAGTTTCTATGTCCTCACTGGGTTAGAGATAGTCCAAAGTTACTTTGAGTTTGTACCAGTCTTGGCTTCTTGTCACCAGGATTACTTTTTGCTAAGGTTTCTCCTGGACTCTGGTCTCCTGAGTAGGACCATATTGCAATAATAGATAAAGTGAGGTGAAATGTAATATTCCAATTATTAATTGCTAACTGAGCCTCAGGGATGCATGCAGGAGGATAATGTTCTTTATTGTTGTATTTACTGTTATTTCAAATGAACAAATATTGGCAACAGAACAATGGCTTTCCTTATGGAAAGGTAGGCTGAGAGCTGTCTCATAAGAACCCATGAGATCTGGAGGGACTGTAGCCAGTTTGGCTACTCTTGTTCTTTTCTCCCCTTGTGTCAAATACTAATGTAAAACATTCTTACATTCCACAAAATAGCCTTGTCCTTTTACCTTGTTAATAGAAAACCAGGTAGCACTCTGCAATTTTTGTAAGATGCTGTTGGAATGTTTTTGCAATGCTGCATTTTTATTCTGCTCTGTGAGATGTATCCGTTCTTTCTGGATGTATGAAACTGAGGAGATCTGAGCCTTGCTGACTTCTTGTTTTAGGGGAATTAGGCATATCTTGAGGATATAGATACTTTTGTTTTGAAACACAGGGCTGTGAAGAAAGCTCATTTTGTTCCTCAAATAAGTAAGTTTATGATCACTGCACTTACCAACACACTTTGTCATTGTTTATACTGCATTTTTGAAACCATCAACTTCGCTTTTATCTCAGTTGCAGTGTTGTGTGTGTGGATGTACTTCTACAAACAATAGGATACAAGTGTTTCTTATTTTAAAATCTTGATGACTTGCAACATACCACAAACTATTTATACTTTCAAAGCCTTGCTGCACCATGTGCTTTTCCAATACAATTGATAGATCTTACAAAGGAAGTAAGTTTGCTTGAAATTACTTCTTGAAATGAACACCTCTGCCTGGTAATAGTTTCTTTCATCAGCAGCTGAATATTTTGGGACAATTGTTTTCTTTTTCTCCCTTGGCACATGCTTTGTGAGTATTCAATAGCATTTAGTGTGCTGGATAGCTTCCACAACACTGACCAATATAAGATGGACCGCTAAGGTAGTTCAGTAAAGGGAAGGTAAACACAATCAAAGCTTTCCAAGTTAAGAACCCATTTGGATGGCGCCTGCAAACCAAAACATTTGGAAAAGTTACTCTAATTGTGACTGAAAAACCAAGACCATAAATAAAATTGTAAAGTGGCTCCAGATCCTAACAACATTGTTACTGCAAATGGGCATTGGTACAACCAAGGGTACATCAGCTCTGAAAATAAAACACTTTCAACAATGCTTCCTTGCAATAAACTCTCAAGACACTTCTTATTAAAGAAACAACACCAAAAACTGTGGGAATTGATTGAAAGTGTCAGCAAACTTTTCATCAGGGGTCAGAAGTAATTTCTGTGCATGCAGCCAACATAAACTGCACCTTATAATGTGTAAGACATTAATGAAGATGGTCAGTTGACTGCATGCCCGTAAGATTTCTAACACTAGAATTGAAGACTAGAAATGAATGTGAGTGGGGAGGGAAGAGCAGGACTGAGCAAACAAAAAGAAGTAGATAATGCATATTGTGTCCACTTTTGGCGCTGTCATTGGCCCCCTGTTGCCTCCTGAATACCTTGAGGAACAGCTGTATTTCTTGACAATGATCAAACTTCAAGGTTTAGTTCATTCTGAAAAGCCTCCAAAGGTTTAGCTGCTATCTAAAACCTTTCTGAACCCTGTTGGTCTGGAAACCAGGCTACAGATCTTTTCAAGATCTGGCTTGCTCGGGACTTTGCTCATATTTCCATTTCTTCAGCCAGACCAGCCTCACCACAGGCGCAGCCATTTTCATGGTATTTTGGTGCTTCATTTCCTGTCAGGCCTGAGACCAGGAAGTGCAGAGGCGCCTGAAAATTAAAAACTGAGTAAGAAAGAGTTGGAATCAAAGACCTATTTTTGAACAGTAATGAAGGTCCGAGTTTGGTTCAGGAGTTACATTTTTTATCTGAACAAATTCAAACATTCTTGGGCAATCTGCAGAGTGAAAGGAGGATACATCTTGCAAAGGACTCAGTGATTTCCAAAAATTTTGTGTTTTCTTAAGAATCAAAACCTAAATGCATCCTAATTTCTGTTTGATTCAGTATTGTGCTCTGAGGTAGATTTTTAAAGAGTTGACATTGTAGATTCACGATGAAGGCCATTTCACAATTAAAATTTGCAGTCCTTTCTTCCAAATTAATATAGTCACAGTAGTTTTTGACTTTGTGAATACTGCATCCTCTGCCCCTCTGCTGTCTTCTACAGCAAAATTCTGGTGATGTCAGTCATTTGGTCTCAATGGCCCTGTGTATTTTCACAGGATACGCTTCTCTTGACATTTCTTTATCCACTTCTGGTTATTAATTGCTAATAATATTATCTACAGTGGTAGTGCAACGGTGCAACACTGGAGGCAAACCTGGAAAGAGAAAATACTTCAGAAAAAAATTGCAATATGCTAATCTCACATGTAATAATTTATGCCAAAAGAAAAGGAGTGATAGTGAGATGTAACACGATAATTCCCCATAAACAAATAAACTAAGCAGAGAAGAGAAGGTATAGCATAAATACCTGGATTTTTTTCCTGCAGTTTTTCAGTCTTGGCCTAGCGGCCCCATGTACATAGGGAATTGGTCTGAATTACAGCCGTTGCTGTAGTGCAGTGGTGTGCAAGGGATACAAGGATACAAACTTCAGTTATGGGGAAGTTGAAAGCTACCTAGAAGAATATGGACTAGTTTTTAGATTGGTGTGATAACACTTAGTATCAGAGGGTTGCTTAATATGACTGTACCAAATTATCAGTGGTCCTCAAGCAGCAAATCACATTTTACGACAGAACTCGTGAAGTCAGTCTCCCAAATGGAAGTTTCAGCTGGTTCTTGCAGAACAAATTGCTTTGATGAGTTAGTAACTGCCCTTCAGTGAATTTTTTTCCCCTCTCTAATTTGTTACCTTTTAAAAATGACCACTAAGTGTTTCATCAGCTGTTGAAAATCCAGGCTAATAGAGAATGCAACCTAGAATTCTGGTTGGGACAGAAAGAGAAAACATTTCCTGAAGGCAATCCTTTCCAGCTCTCTCTCTGGCTTGCTCAGTGGGTTGCTAGAAAACTTGCTCGAGACTGTTTACATCATACCTATCCAAAACCTAGCTTTTTTCCCTTCATTTACTTTAGGCTGCTTGTTGTGTCATCTTTTGAGTTACTGAGTAAAGATATTTTTTTTTCTTTTGTGTTGCCTTAAATTTGTTTTGAGGATGTAATAATATACATTCTTGTCTTTTAGGTGTTCACTTTTGAACTGTATACAAATTAGCTGTCGTACATGTGCTATAAATCTTTGAATCTCTCCTAGAGCACCTAAGGAGTACTTACATGCAAATAAATAAAAATTCCTTTACTTTGGAATGCTTGTTAAGTCATGGCTTCATGCTGTATTTTGCAGATTTTTTGAATAAAATTGGTGCCATGAAGTGCTCACAGTCTTTTTACTTGGCCTACCTTTATCATGCAATTACTAATATTTTGACCTTTTTTTCAGAATTAGAACAAGGGATTATCAGTGAGTCAATGGTGTAAAAGATCAGGAGAGATTTGTACGGTTTTTGAAATGCAAGTAGCAAGAGATAAAGAATAATTTTTTTGGTATTCAAAATGGACCCACTATGATCCATGTAGCAAGCTGCAGTACAGAGAAAACCTGCAGATTGCAGGTGACCCCTGGATGTCAGGGTGGGAAGCCAATGCCTCAGTTCCATTATTTTTTCTTGCTCTTATCTGGACTAAAGTGGAGGAATGGTTGAGTTTAGTCTGAGTAAAATCTGCCATTGAGTCTCATTACTACTTTGAAGGATGGGGGGAGGAGTGGGTGACATTTTAGTAGACATGCAAATGATTTCTCATTCACTGTAGCCTCCACATGGATGCCCACTTAGTGTGGACAAAGGAGTGTTAGTGAAACTGACCCTGGCTCTGTAAAGTTATATTTGTTAATGGTATGGTAACTGTGCATCACCTTTTTTTACCTATAGTGCTGTATAACGCTGCTTAAGTCAAGGGAGCAGTTGTCACGTGGGGTGATGGATCTTCTAGAGTGAAAAATCACTGTAGCATATGTCACTTTTTAAAGTAAAAGTTTCTATCAAAGAAATGAAATCAAGTGAGTGAAACCTGGTCCTGAAATAAGTATGCTACTATGTCCTCGAGGGTAGCACATATTGTAAAGATACCTTTGTCCCCACAAGAGGGTGCAGAAATAAAAAAGATTGTCAACATAGAAACCAAATCAGGCTTTGAGTTAGCCATAGGTTTATTTGTTCAGTAAATTATCTCTGGTGTGTTGTATGGCTCATTTTTGGAAGAGAGCCATCAAAGATTTAAGTGACTCAAAATAAAAAGCAGAGATGGGAGGGTCCATACAGGTATTTCTCCATTTCTCCCCCTGTCCATTCCGTTGCAAATACAGAGCGGTGGCGCCGCTTGTGCAGCGTCCTCAGGGGCAGGGAGGTCGCCTCTCCTCTTCCATGGCACTGCAGCGATCCACCACGGGAGGGGGAGCAAGAGCAGCGCGGTCTGCGCCGTCTCCTCCGGCAAGGGCTGAAAGAAAGGAGGGCAAGCCCTGGTTTCCCTCCCCAGTAGTCCAAGGGGGAGGAGGGGAGCAGCTGGGGGCCTTGATTTTTCAGTACTTGCCACTCAGTTGCCCATCAGATGGGAACTCACATGGGAAAAATCTCAAGTGGAAAAAAGTCTTGACACAAACTATCGAAAGGTAGAAGAGTTCTGCAAAAAGAAAGTGTCTTTGATGACATGGTGTGGCTTGACGTTAATTAACATGAATTAGCATTCATGACAGCTCAGAGCAGGCTGATGAGGACAAGAGAGAATATATGGCCTAACATATGAGATGCTCTTGGCCATGAGACATGAGAGGGGTTCAGTCTGCAGAAAGCGTAGGGCATATTAATTTCATTGCATGCTGTTTCTTTTTGCAGCATTTATTACATAAATTCTGGTGAGCAAGACCAAACAAAGTGGACAACTTATTTTTTACAGTGTATTTAATGGGATTGTATTTCAGACCATCTCCTTCTGGGACAGCAGTTTCCAAGCATGCCAAATTTTTGATAGATTTCAGCCTAAGTGGATTTAGTTGCAAATCTGAGCTTTAAACAGGAGGTTTTGTCTTCCCATCATGTTTTCTCCTTGAAAGGTTCCATAAATTACATTTCTGAAAGAAAGGGAAAGTTTTTTTGAAAGAAGTGTTCATTTGGTAAATTGCTCTTCTGTTTAAACTTCCCTTTTTCAGATGCTGAATGACTCCCAGAGCAAAAGTTCTGTCATTGCTTGATAATGGACTTCCATTAATTTGCAATAAAATTACAAGGCAATATTCATGCGTGGATAATTGATTTCACTCTGAAGGGAAAAAGGCAAAAAGCAAAGCTCAAGTGTCTACTTGTCTGTAACTAGTACAGCAATTTTCTCCACTGCAAAATGAATATCAAGTACTTCTCTTATGAAGTGTCAGTGTTTATGTTCATTAGCTGCAAGATCAGGAGAGGTCTACAGCAATGAGAGAGTCAGGGTATTTCCTACCACATGACAAAGCCAGATCTGATACCAAGACTAAATGGCTGATAGAGATTAATTTTTTCATTTTTGTGGCTGGTGACAGACCCACTAAAGCTCAGTAGACACAACAGTGCTGGTTTGGTAGAAGGACTGGTGAGATAACCACAGGTTCACAATTCATGTAGTATTGAGGTGAAAGAAAAGAAGAGCTAGCTGCAACACTGCTGCTAGGAGTGAGCTCAAAGGACCTGGAAACTGGCATCTTTTGGGACTCGTAGTTGTGACTGGGCTCTCTCTGGCTGCTGTAGATTTTTCTCCAGTATTCTCCTTCCCCATCCAGTTGATCTTTCCTTAGTTCATCCTCAGTGTTTACATGCCTTTTCTATGTATAGACTGTAAGCTATTTGTGTTTGTACAATGTTTTGGGCAAAAGAGGCTCATTCCTGGTTCACTTTCTTGGTTCTGCCACAGTTTTCAAGTTCAGTAATAAATAAATCTTGAATGACATGTTCTTGCAGGTGAGACTGAACACAAATAACGGAGGATATACAAATAGTAGAGTTCCTCAGGCAGTTCTGGCAGAGTCCGGTTCTTTACACCCTCTGCAAATTATCCAAGCTGGTTATTTTGTATAGTCTATGCCTGTATTCACACACACACACACACACACACACACACACACACACACGCATGCGTGCACAGAAAAATACATATGTTCGATCCTCCTCTGCCTTATGTAAAGAATTGGAGCAAGCAATTCAACATTACAGGAAGTGATCAACAAAATTGTCTATTCTCTGGTCTTGTCATACTGTTGGCCAAGGAGTTCTGCACAGTGCAGAGAGCCAAGTGTCATCTGCTTGGTATTTCCTGACTTGTGAGAGCTTAGTGTTTGAACCTTTTCATAGCCCTAAAGCTGGGGTTCTCAGCCTGTGGTATGTGTTTCCTCTCATGGTGCAAAACTCTTTTTCCCCTAAAGAAAAAGAGCCCTGAATCAATCTAGCCTGGTCTTTCCTACAGAGAATAATGTGAATGTTTGGATGCCTCTTCCAATTTTTGCATGCAGGTCAGATGGAGCTTGAAGCTTTTCTACCCACTGCCCTTCCCTACCTTTCAAAGAAGAAGAGGAAATGGGTTTGGATGAAAGATGCTTCTATCCTGTGAGTGCAGGCCAAAGAGCTGAGAGCTGTTCTTGCTGCTGTGTTACAGCCTCTGAGTGTACTCTCTTTCTATAGCAGCAGCACCAAGAACCCTCTGAGAAACATGGTCCAAAGGCTCTCTTGACAAACTCAGAGAGATGTCAGGCATTATGAAGAACTTCTTCCTGTAGGCCTTCTGTGGCTTCAGCATGTTGTATCCATCAGCTGCAATAAATTCCCTAGACTGCCATTTTCTACCTTAAGATGAGCCATGTCAGCCATATATATGTATATGCAGGGGTAGACCATATACATTACCATGCAAACCTTTTCTTCCTTTTGTTTTTCAGCAATGATTGGAAAACCCCATAAAAGCTTAAAGTTCCCTTGAGGTTAATAACCAGGATGTCAGATATTTTTCCCATGAAGTTTATGTAATTTGATCTGACTGCTTTGATCTGATATTTTTTGTTTATGTGTTTTGGTCTAAGGGAATGATGCATAGGAGTCTAGAGCTAGTTTTCATTTGACAAGATTTCTAAGTTGTTAGGTTTTGACTGTGTTGGAAGTGCTACAGGGCAGCTGTGTTTGTTAGTTGATGAATTTGTGTAATCTAAAGACTGAAAAGAACAAAAAGAATACCATCTCCCTTCAAATCTCAGGTCTCTTCAGGAACTGCCTCAGGCGATATTTGATTTTATTTTAGCAGCTCTCATGATTATCATTTTAAATAATGACAGAATAGAGCTTTTACTGTCTGCATTGCTTATTGTGACAGGAGAAATCAAAAGGTCGCACAGTATCTTTCCTTGTTATGAAAGTAAATTATTTCTTTAAAACTGCTATCCTGAGTCTTCTCAACACACCTGGGGGTCCCAAGTGAGATTCATTTTACAACTGTGTCAGGAAATCTCACTCATTTAATAGAAGTAAGAAGCAACCAGAAGTCTCCAATGAAATTAGGAGGTTACAAATAGGATTAATCACATGTAAAAACTCACTATTTCCAGCTGACAGCAATTAAAGCAGTGTCAGAGATGCAATGAAATTCCCTCCAGGGATCTTCGTAAAACTGAGACAAACATTATAGAAAGAGTCTGCATGATGGATGAGAAAGTTTGAAAAAAAAAAGACAAGTCTATCAAAGCTGAAGGGGGTCACAGTTCATACTCTCCAGCTCTTTTGTGGTATGCAGGATGTCTCTCAGGAAGAGCCCTGCAGCTATCTGCTGTCAACAACAGCAAAGCAGGTGTGCTTGTGTGCCTGGACTATATCCTTTCTCATACCTGGTGCTTCTTGCTTGAATAAAGGTCAACATCTTTTGAAACTTTGTGATTATTTTTTTACTGCTTCTGTTTTTGCTAGAAAACTGTTCAGTGAAGTGAGATTTAGAAGCTGTTGTCAAGGTATAATTGGAGCTGATTACCTAATTTCCTTTCATTTGTTGTGACTGTGAAATAGCCCAAGGGCTGCATATGTCAATATACACACATTCCCTGTCCTGTATTGATTCAGAAGTTGCGTGATGTGTGCCAGATGTCTGCAAGGCAGTTCAGATGGCAAAGTAGCATGGGTGAGGGAAAGTGAGATGGTTTGCCCTGCCAGTACACTCTTCTAAAAGATCAGAAATGATTCTGCCTCACTATGCTTCAGTCCTTCCTATTAAAGAGAGGTGTCACAAGTGCATCTTCTGTCCTGGCTCTCGGGAATATCAGTTAGCTTCTGTACATCCCGGTGTTACTTGGAGAGCAGAAATGCCTGAAGCAGGCACTCAGCTGAAGTGGATCTCTGATTGTGGCCTGTGTGTTGTGGGTGCAGGAGCTGCAGGTTCAGCTGTACATGGGTCCCAGAGGAGGGATTTCATAATAGCAATTCTGATATTCCACAGTATTTATAATGGGTGTGTCCAGCCTTCTCCATAACATCCTGCTGTGGGAGTTTGAGCAAGACAGAATTGGACATCTGTTTGCCCTGTTGAATCTGGAACTAGGGAAACTATGGGTCTACCCCATAAGGGCAGGAGTGTGCAGAGGAACTTGGAGATAATTGAAGTGCCTGAAACTGATATTTTCAGTGTGCATGTTTGGATATGAAGCCTGGGAGGTGTGATAAAATCTTTTTTTTCTGTGTGTATCTGCATGGTAGTGCAGTTCATAACAGAAACATGTTGGCAGCTTTTTGTACATACAGGTAGAATTTGATCAAAAGGATACCACTGGGCATATGCTGGGCATATAGAGTATAAAATCACCTCTCCATGCTCTTTATTACTGCCAGATGGTGTTTACTTTCTTGAATCAATCCTGTTGTCATATTTGTCCTTCTTACGTGTTGTTGACAAATGCATGTGACTACAGAACCTAAAGGTCCACTGAAATAGCCACTAATTCATGAAATAAAACTTGTTAAAATCCTATCATTCCCTTTTCAGGGAAAATATAGCTAACTTACAATGAATTTGATTAATCCCATATCCACCAAAACTGTTACTATAAGACTACCACTTTTTTTTCCCCTGTGAATATGATATTTTTAGTCTTTGTGGCAAAGGCACACCAAGACACAGCCATTCTTAAACAACATGCTCAATGAAAGTTCCAAAGACTCTTCTGGGAGACAAAGATTGGCTGATAGATACCTGAGCATGGTGGAAGCACTGGCTCAATTGAAATAGAAGTGCGGAGAACCTGGAAGAGACAGCAGTTAAAGTCAACAGAATGGGGTGCTGTGCTCATGCCAAAAATGTGTGTAGAAAAAAGCTCAAGTCTCGGCATTTTTTATGTTTCTTTTTTTCCCTTCAAAATCAGTATGCTTGTTTCAAAATAAAATGGGTTACAAACAAAATGGGCTATAAATAACATGCACACATTTTTGTAAAATGATTTTCTTACAAGCGACCTGTAAGACAATCTCCAAATGATTCATATTACCTCACTGACATTGACTTTCTGTGCATACAACTCTGTTCAATTTGACCTAAGGTTGCGTACATGTGTGCTTCATCAACACAATAATTAGAAAAGTTCATGAAGCTGGGAGTGCTAAAATACCTGTTATTCATTCTGACTGCATTATCTGGGCAGGCCCATTCAGTGTGCATAGGTTTCTTTTTCAAAGCTCATGCCTCCCAATCAGTCCTGCTGTCCCCCATGGCCTGGAATCCTGCCCAAGCTTGATTGCAGTATGTCAGGTGAAGTTCCTGCTGCTTACCTGCTGCTTCCTTGGTTGACAACGTCCTATGTTGTCCAGAAGTGCTTGCACATTGTGTTAAAACTCCTGCAGATTGCCTATGAAATCATGGAATAAGGGAGTTTGTGTTTTCAACAGGCAGCCTCTGTCTTAGCAACTGTGTGAAACAAGTTGGTGCTGTTATTTCAGTTAATGTGGCCAGGACTCCCCCGTGTCTATTAACCTGAAGCTGTGAATGATGCTATGAAAAGAAGGGCTCGTTTTTCAGTGTTCAGGTTGCTTGCATTTTTGTGGTAGCACATTGATCAAGATTTTAAGCTTTTTCTAGCCCAGAGATCTCTGCTGCTTCCTGTTTTGCTGCCTTAAATAGCTGTTGACTAATATCTGCTCTCTCTGAGATAGACCTTTTTCTTCAGTACTTTTTTCCTGTCAAAGGTGGACACCATTGAGCTATTGCTATTTCATTTTCCATAATGAATTGGGATCTGTGCCGTGGGAATCCATTTAACTGTTATGGTGTTGTTCAAATAAACTGAACTTGAATTGAGCACTTGGAAGATTTAGCCTGATGGACTGTGAATCCAGATGTTACCTTTCTTCTGCTCATCACCTAGTAAAATACATACCCAGTACTCTGTTACCCTAGGGATAATTTATCAGCCACACTCAGCTTCATTATGGACACTTCCCTTATTCTGTGGAGAGTGGCTGATCTGTCTAGTGAAGCACAGTCCCACTCTATGTAGTAGGTTGTTTGGGAATTTGTCTGGGAACCCTGCCTCTTAGAAAATATGTATTAGGGATTGCTAAGTAATCCTGATTTTCTCTTAAAGGCCAGATTTGTGACAGTGTAATGCCCCTCAGAACCACAGGAGACAAGCAGGTTCAAAACATTTTTGGCAAATATTTCTGCTTTATTCCTAGGTGACTGGCAGGTCACTGCTGTGTTTCTTATTGATGGCTGAGTACAAGAATAACCTCACATGCAAGGCACAGTTTCAATTGCCCTCTTGTTGCTATTTATTTACCATCACCTCTGTGGTTCTTCAGGAGCCAGTGGAAACTGAGTTGGTGGAAAGGATGGCTTCCTCATCTACTCAAAGACCATTTGTGAAAGGCTGAAAATTGTATCAGCTATAGCATGGGCTGAAAAATAGAGAGTGAGGAGTCACACCTATCCAAAGATATGTATACATATTTTTGAAGGATCAAAAAAGAAAAGTACAAAAGAAGAAGAATGTGTCAATATCATATACAGGATAGCCATCTAGCTCCAGGCAGCTTAGGGTAAGTGCTTTCTTCTTGCCCCAGTCATGTTCATGCATGTGCTGACTTCTTTTTTTGGTCTTTTTGTTTGCTTTTAACTGACTTCTTTCATTTGTAGATTGATGGCTTTTCATTATCTGAAATTTAAAAAAAACTGTTACCAATAACAAAGCATGTGAAATCTGTCCTAGCTAATCTGATTAGATGAATGGCTGAATGTTTTCTCTCATGATAAGAACTATGCAATCAAAAATAAAAGTGATTAAAAATTATGTTAGCATAAAGAGAGAAAGAACAAGAAATTTGGGCTTTTTAAAGTAAGTTTTTTTAAAAGGCAATTTGCCTATGCAATGTTGCATTTTTAGAGAAAACACTTCTTAACAAACAGCTCTTCTGTTTGAAAGATTTCTGTAATATTGGTGGATTTTATTGAAACTCTGTGTTTAAAATGCTAATGTTTTAAGGAGATGGAGATGTACTCTTGTGGTATTCCAGAGATGCATAGTAATGCAAAAGAGGCTGGTTTCCAAAGAGAGCTGTCAGAAGATAAAAATCTAGCAGGAAATCTAGCAATTTTTAAGTAGAACAAGTTTAATTGGAAGGAACGAACTTCAAGCAACTGCAGTATTTTATGCACAGGTTAACATGGATGAAACTACAGGCTGCTGTAATTACAGTTTTTTATCAGTAACAGGATATCTGCTAAACAGGAATTAATACACTTTTAAAGGTTTCATGAACTGATTGTGCTTCTGTGAATCTTTTCTAATCTGAAAGGTATTCTGCAAAATTAGCAAATTCTGCAGGTTCCCTGACTTAGCTTCTTGTTAGCAATCACACTGTCTTATTTTAATATTGAAGATAATATAGAAATTGAAGATAATTGAAGATAATATACTGTTGTCCTTTTTTTGCAAATTATATAATATACAAATAGATAAATTTGTATATATAATATACAAATAGACTGTTGTCCTTTTTTTGCAAATTTCTTGAGAAGTTCCTCTACCATTTTTAATATGTGAATATCTATTTCTGATGAAAGGTTTAATGTATACCGTAAATGGGGCTCATTTAAAAATCAGCTTATTGAGCCCTATGTTCAGAAAAACCACGTCTTTAATACAGAGTAGCTGAAATGTCCAAGGATTTTGCATATTTTGTAGAATATTATCCAGCCTTGAAATATCTTATAAAATCAGGATCAATCAATCTGTTCTTGAAACGCTTGTAATAAATACTGGTTAATTGTCATGCCATGCAGGACAATCTTGTAGGTACATCTGAAGTATGGGATAAATTGACATTTGTATTTTGAATTATTATTAACAGGAGACTGAAATAAGACAGGTCAAGCTGTTGGTTGTTACTTTTGCTAAATTTGTTTCTGACCACACATATCAAAATGTTCACAAATAGCTGCAGATTTATCCCTACAGAATGAGGGAAAAAAAAGTCCTTATGTAACTATTACCAAAGCCAAACACTTATAAAGTTAAACTGCTTATTTTATTATCACAGTTTGTTTTTCTGTTTCATACTCACACTCTTCATTGCATGGCAGATGTGATCATCTGTAGAAGTATAAAGGTGTGGTTTGGGAGACGTCTCCAAAGATCCATTTTTGAAAAATCCCAAGCTGTTTAATTAATGTATTTTTAAAGATATCTTTGGTGTTATATTAAAAATTGCTTTGTTTCATTGTGCAAGTTCCTTTACATGTATATCACTTCCATGATCTTAGTGTCAGAGTGACCTTACCCATATCAAAATCTCTAGTGTCCAAATAGTCCAGCTGTTTTCTCCAATTACCCTAATTACCCAATGTCATAACATCCCAACAACCCAGTCTAAACACATTTGAGTCCAACAAATTAGCACATGTAAGGCTTTTTTCTCATATTATTCAATTAAAAATGAATTTTCTTTCCTCGGTCCAAAGAAAATCATTACACATTCGTCTCAGGGGACCAATTCCTTTTTTACTGGAACCACTACAACTGCCTCTTAATATGGTAAAAAATGTAATGTAAAAGGCAAGAAGTCTGCATTCGAGTGTTAGGTGCTGTGACAACCAGGGAGTGGGAACAGTGGGGGCTCCCTGTGGCAGGCAGAGCCTGTCCCACCCCCACCAGGAGCAGGCAGCCATGGGGACCTGGGGCAGCCCCAGCCCCTGGCATCCCATGCCTCCCCAGGTATGGGCTGCTCTTTAAGGCGGAGGTCACTTATAGTTTGGGATATGGGCATGGATGAGCAGAGCCCATGGTGCAGATGGAATGGGGCAGGAGCAGAGGCCAAGCAGCAAGGTTTTAGCTGGAAAGTAGGTCCCCTGGGTGGGAACAAGTCTCAGCTGGGTTGTTGCCTCTCCAGCACAGCATGGGAGCCCCTCTGCAGGGACACCAGGGAAGAGGGGCTGACAGTGGACTGTGCTGTCTCTCCATTAATCCTGAGCTCAGACAGCCAAACCTTTATGAAGGGCATCATCACCCAGGACCCATACATGGGATCAAAAATCTCTATGATCTTTAAATAATTCTTCTGATGAAAAATTCTAGCAGCCAGGTTTTTGATGTGGGCAAGGTGACACAAACCAACTTAAGGCAAACATGGACCAAGCTGTTTCTAGTTTTACAAGACAAAACTGAATTGGTTGATGTCTGCATAAGCACCCCAGTAAACTGCCTCTGCATTCTAGTTGATGTTGAGTTACATTGTACTTTTTATAATACAGATTTTATAGCTTTAATTGCTATGAAATACACAGGCAGCAGAGACAATTAACTTCTGATTTGATCACATATGCTGTGCTGAAGTTGCTTTGCTATTTGTGAGTGAAGACTTTTCCTTTGGAGAAGGAGAATTAAAAGAATCTAGCACAGTACAAAACGGAAGGGTCTCATCATCCCCTAAGCCATGAAAATATTGAACAGAGAATCTGCAGAAAACTGTAGAGAAATACAACCCTCTGTGTAGTGGGCTGACTCAGACAGACTGTGGAAATAATGTGTATGCTGCAGTCTTACATCTAATCACCCAGTGTGCCTAAGGAACATTAGGTTTTGTAGGTTCCCACATTATATTGACTGTTGTTTTGCAAGACAGCAGTAACCAGACTGTTGACAGCTCGTGTTCATATATCTGACAGGACAGCAGCCTGTAGGTAAAGTTTCCCCATCCACAATCTCCTCAGCTGTGAGTAGCAAGCTATTACAGGAAATGAATAACACTTTCCACATTGCTTTCCCTGCTTTCTACACCCTATAAACCAAGAAGTGCAAGTAAACCTTGTGGAAGCATGGGTAGGCTGCCAGAGACAGAAGCTGAAGAGGGACGTGTCTGTGTCTATGTGCACATGTGTGTGCCCAAGTGAAGGAAGCACAGGAAGGACAGGTGCTTTATGACTATTTCCCCACTGCAGCCAAGTATTGATCTCCTGGTAGTAGGAGACCACATAGCTCAGTGGAGCTGTGTTACTATGGCACAGTGCCCATACTGCTGTGGCTTTCAGAGATGTGCAACAGGGAGTAAACATATCCACCTCCATCAAGACTAATGTGGCAGTACAGTTCCTCAGCAGGGACTGAGGAACTGTACAGAGGGTACTTCCGGGGTGCCAGAGATTACCATGGCTGTAATTGTCACATACGTCTCTCACTGTTTTCAAATTCCAAAAGACTAAATGGAGTAAGCATATTGCAGGTAACTAAAAGACACGTGGCTTGCCTTCAGAGATTCAACCAGAAATGCCCTAGTGAAATCAGTTTCTATTATATTGCAAGGTCTGGTCAGAAATAGTTCTAGACCACAAGAACTGATCTCATGTTGATGAAAGATCAAATTTCATGCCTTGTGTTTGCAGTTATGAAATGAAAGGTGCTTGCCAGCCTCAGCTTTCCTGAGACAACAAGAAAACTCTGACATTTTGTCCTCCTAGAAGAAAGAAAAAAAGGAAAAAAAGTACCCATTTCTCATTTTTTGCTGCAAGAGAAATATTTTTGCTTTCACATTCTTACTTTACCATATCAGGATTTTTTCCCAGGAGAAATGTTTATACTGAAAGCACTTGCAAAGTAATTTATGTTACTGTTATATCTGTTCATAAGGTTGAACACTAAAACCAAGCTAATTTACGGGATTTGGAGCTGATTTTCCTTTCATAGTTAATATTTTTGATCAACCTGAATAAGTTGATCAAATAAATAATAGGAAGAATCTTTTAGAATCTTACAGTTGTCCTGGAAGTTTTCATTGCTAACTGATTGTTTTTGCTACATTAGGCTTGTCTGACCTCTCTGGATGTTTTCAGGATAGGCAGTAGCTCATGAAATGATTAAAGTTCTACAGGAACTATTTATGAAGAATTTATGTGGGGTAAAAATTTTATCATTAAGTCCTATCTCCCTTCACAACAGATGTATTAACCTTGAATGGTCCATCTAGTTCCTCACTGAGATTTTCTTTAAGTAGTGGAGATTTTGTCACATCATTGCAATTGCCTTGTTTTTTTAACGTAATGTAGTTAGAAATACATGTTTTCACCGATACGAACTTATGGGTAGCACATCAAATGGATTATATGTATTTAATTGGGAAAGAAGAAATAAAACCTGTTTTCCATTTGTATCAGTTGTGTGTCAAGGAGATCTGCTGTAGTTCTCCATTTAGCTAGCTCCTTCCCTGGCTTTTCTGTAGCTGGTGGTGTTGGGAAATCTGATATATTAGGCTGGGAAGGGTCTGAGTGAGCTGTTGGTGGAGCTGAGGTGTAGGGAAGGGGCAGGACTGTCAGTGCATGTTTGCCTAAGTGCTCTGTGGGGTATTTATTGGCTCTTGGTGGTTTTTGCAGTGCTGCTTCGGCTGCCAGAACAGACTGGGATTTCTTAGGAGGACTTTCAATGGATTTCTTCCCTCTGACTGGCAGCTCAAATCTTCTGAGGAGACATCTTCTTGTGGTGCCAACAACAGGGCATGGTGCTTGCTACCTAGATAATCAAGGCAATATTTGATGTGTTCTGGTTTGAACTAAGTGTTTGTGCTAGAAACAAAAATCTGGTGGAGACAATCCCTAGTGAACGTTGTACTCTAGATGAATTTAAAATATTTGTTTTTCTAGTGGGAAAGGAGCCTGTGCCCTCCCTCTGCCCACCAGAGCTGAACGCAGCCTGTGTGCAGCAGATCTGAATAGGAGTAGTTTTTCCTGTTCCTTCTGTACTTTTGATACCTTCTTTAGGAGCCATCTATAATGTGTTGCACAACACTAACAAACTATAATTTATGAAACAGTTTAATTACTCAGCAAAAGGTATCAACAGGGAGGGAGTTTCAAGGATCAGAAAAGCATTGTGTTTTTATACTGCAGGGAGCCTTGAAAATACAGATTAATCATTTGAGAAATAAACTTTTCTCATGATGTCAGCCAATGTCTTTCAGTCCTTTTATTATGCAGCTATCTCCATGAGGAGAATGTCCATTTTCATGGGTTCAGTCCCATTTTTTGTGGCTATTACTGTACAAATATTGAGTAGCTCTTTGAGCAATGACATCTCAGAGGGACAAGCCCCCTTTGCAGAACCCATGCAGTCACTTCCATGCCCTGTTCAGTTCACATCTGATGTAGTCAGGGCAAAGATCTCTGGCACTGGGTGAGGTAAGAGTCTCAAGTGTGAAGTTGTGAACTATGAAACTCCTAGAAGTGCTTTTTTGGGGTGATTTATGTACCTCTCTGTGGCAGTGGTGGCATCAAGGATTCTGCTAAACTTATTTGTTGATCTTTTTTAACCTGCTGTAGGGAACTGTTGGAATCCTGCTTGTGGCACATGGAGGAGAAATAAATTCATTGGAAAGAATTGAGAAACATTCCATCTTTCCAGGCACTTCCAAACTGAGTGCTTCTGTCAAGCTGTTTTGGCCTAGTGGCAGCAAAAGCCTGTAGCTCTGGGCAGGAACAAATGAGAATTTAGACAGAGGAAATGGAAATTCTTCAACCTTGCATTTTTGGTTTGAATAATCTGAGGATAAAGCTCTGCTGCCCATGTAGTCCTCCCTTAGGGAAAGCAGTGTGCTGGAGGAGGGGATTTGTTAGGCAGGTTGTTGTGTTACTTAATTTGAGCAATCACTAGTAAAATCTTGTATGGAGGTGAACTCTTACATGAACTGAACTTTAGGGTGGATTTAATGCCAGCTTGCATGTTATAACTTAACCTTGGTGCTCAGAGCTCTGTGGTTGCTTTCAGGAAACAGGATTTTCCTGCACTAGCACTGTGTGTGATTCATTCCACAAGTTCATGGTTGGGAGAACTAAATGTCACCCCTAATTCTGGAGCTGGTGGGAAGGGTAGGATGTGAAGAATGTTGAAAAGATGTTCTCTAAACCACATAAGAGAAACAATGAAAAAAGGAAGAGTTACGTTTCAAGCCTTTATATCCCATGTGTATGTTACTGTGAGTTCACTCAAAATTGCTGTGAACACAGTGCCAGTATTCTCCAATTAAGCTACTGCTGTGTATTTAAGTCTTTGTTGCATATGGGGGCATCCTGCATCAGTGAATTTGCAGCACATATTCCAAAAGGGAACTTTGGGGAATTCTGCTGAATACCAGCTCCCACACACCATCAAGCCTTCTTTTTATTTCACTGTTGTAAGAAAAGCTATTGGATATGTACATTGGATAACAAAAGGAAAATTTTTTCTTATTATGGCAGTGAATCCTTATTCAAATGGAAGTTATTGCACAGCTGCAGCTTGGAAGATTTTGACCTGTAGTATTTGTGGATGGGAGCACAGTGATGGATTACTGACATCTGCTATTTGTTTTGTCTTCTGTGAGATACTGCTGTGTTTAGTGATGATAAACAGCATTTCTCAGTGATTCTGGATTTGCCCGTATTATTCAGCTAGTAGTCAAACTGTTCAGTTACAAGGATGAAACTAAAATAGTTAAACAGACTAGAAGATCCTGTATGGAATAGGACCCATACAGGATCTCCTAGTCTGTTTCACCATAGGGAAAAAATGCTAGTATTCTAAGGTGTCAGCAGAAGAAACTTGCACCTTTGAAGGGAAAAGATAGATAACACTTCCCAGTATGTGCTCTCTTCAAGATCAGGAGAATAAACCCTACCAAAGGTTGTATTACAAATGGGTCCTTGCAAGAGTTCATCAGCCTCTTTGGTTTTCTTGTCTCTTAATAACAGAGGAGATTGACATCCAGCTGGCTCCTGAAATGTTGAAGGTCTTACCTATTTGAGAAGAAAAGCACTATAGTTAGCAACAATTTACCGACTCCTGTAAACTGGATTGAGTTCACTAGTTCAGAGAAACTAAGATTGTAATCATGGAGCTTTTCTATTAATAGAATCTAAAAGGGATAAAACACAGGATAAAGTAGTAAATTGTTTCTTAGTCTGCTAGGAAAATTCCTGAAGCTGAGCATTTTCACCACAAAGTCTATTACCTGGACTAAAACATATTAACTGAAATGCTGCAATATAGTTAAAGAAATTTTCATTTTCCCTTTGTAGGTTTACAGTTAATAAAGATCCCAAGTGCTGTCTGGATCTTAGAAGTAGCAAGTTATGAAATAAAGGAGAAGAGGATTTTACTATGAGTTTTTAGAAGTTCAGCCAAACATAGATGGGGATGCCCTTATCTGTGCAATCTACAGTCCAGGGAAGGTTTAAATCTCGTAGGAAAATGATGCATAACACATTGTGTTCAGGTCTGGTTTTCTGCAGGTACACTATGTGTTGCTAGTACTTTTCTCTATGGAATATAACAAGTTACATTGATTGGGTCAAAAACCCTTGAACACTGATCTCACCTGGAAGCTTTCAAGTCCTGGTCTCATAAGGAAATATCCTGGAGTTACCAGTGCTGGAAAAGGGATGTTTGTTTAACTTTTGTTTGTCCAGTTATATATCCCATCAATCTACTGATCAATCTAGTTAATGACTTACCCTTTAGGGATTCAAATGAGTTTAAAACATAAACTGTAAATCTCTCTATCTGTGATCTGCAGGTAGATATATTTCCACTGAGGCAATGGCAGAGCTTGGGGAAGTTTATCAACTTCTTAGAGGAAAATAACCCTCTGCACCTCAGCATTTTAGGTACTGCTAATCTGAATTGTGTAACTTGCAAGAAAAAGACATAACTGGTTACACCAATGTAGATTACAATGGCTTCTTACAGAGTCCAAAAACCAGCATTAAAAGACAAGCTAAAATTAATCAGTTACTTGGGAAAATATTTCCCACATTTATTAGAATCTTTCACTTCCATAAGCTATCTTTCCTAGTGAAAAATAAGCAAAAATATGTTTAGATAGAGGTGGGTATTCAAAGTAAAACAGGCAGCTGCAGTATTTAAAACTCTTCTCCATTCAGGGTAACACAATTCCATTTCACAGTTGTGTTTTTGCAGATGATACACTGACAGTTTTGGAAAATTTGCTTTGCACCCATCAGAAACAGAAATAGCTGGAACTCCCTTTCCCTAGTTCTTTAAGCCACAATAAAAGACCATAGAAATTTTCATTCAGCCAGTTACTGTTAGTGTGTGAATTCATCACTGTAGCTTTTTACACAAAAGAAGCTGAGTCTCCTGTCTGAGCCAGAGTGAAGAATCATTGCAGACATGCTTGGGTTTTTGTAATGAGTGCTTATCACCGTTAAATGTAGATAAAGAATTCCAAGCAGGCAGAGATCAGAAAAATCAAGATCGGCTACTTCCAGAAGCCTGTATTTTATCTCTGTGTGTTCTCTTAAGGTACAGCTGGGCTGCCAAAGTGTCACCTGGCCTTCTTGGAAACAATTGACATTTTTCCTTTTATCTCCTATTGACTGGAAGATTTGACTGGAAGATTTTAATTAAGCTATAGATGTTACTTGCAGCTGTGAATCAAATATAAATTAATTTTCCTGCTCTTGTGTAATGAAGAAGAAATTGTTTCCCACTTTCTGGCTACCTGATTGAAGAAAGATACTAATAATTTAGTTTACTGAATGTACTTTCTGGGTGAAACAGTAGCTCCCCTCCTTGCTCTAATAGTGAGCACTATGTTCTTTACTGAAACTGAACCACAGTATATTAAGTCAGTAAAATAATATAATTTGTTTCTATAAATCTGACTTTCTTTTTCTTTTATTTAATGTAAGGATCACAGTATGAGCAATAGTAAGGAAAATTTCTCATACACATCCTTGGCAATGTGACCTTGACTCAGCTATGCTTTAACTGAAATAGATCTATCCCTAAATCTATCCAGGCTCAGAATTTTTTTTAGGCACTCAAAAAAGTGGCTGTAGCAGGTCACATAGCCTGTATAAAGAAAAGAAAATATGCCCAAACCCACAAAACTAGCAACAAACTTATGATTTCACATGTAAGCTAGTTCTGAATAGATAGAGAAGAATGCAGATATACACATAAGCAGACTGATGTATCAAAGTTCACCATTTAACCAAAAAACACCACAACAGTTTTCCCTCTTGTTGAAAGCATTGAGTTTTCTCCTACAGAGCAAACAAAAACATCTGGCTGTGACAGGTGTTGCAGTGTGGATCTCTCTGGGACATCTGAGTTAATTTATGGATGTTTGGAAGCAATTACAGCTTTTATAGTTTTATTTTGATGAATAGTGTCACTATTGATGTGGAGACTCAAGAAACTGCATTTCTGTTCACCCTCTTTGCTCTTTGTGCTCAGATGACAGTAAGTGGTATAGCACTACTTGTTTTTAAGTAGTGTACACAGTTTTGTTATGCAAGATCATTCAGGTGGGCCTGAAAAAATCAGTTCATATCCTTGTAAGTGTTGCTGTTTTTCTGCCTGGGGTAAGGCTAGGGAGCTGCTCCGAAGGTTGCTGTTGTACCCCACAGACTTGTTCCTTTTTCTACCTGAGCAAAATTTGTGGAAATGGTGAAGGCAACTGAATGGGGAAAGTAGGCAGAATATTGTCCCATTGGGAAAAGATAAAATACTGATTAGTTGGGAAAATGTTGCACTGAGAATAAGGCTGGCAACTAGTTACAGTAAGTACTAACATTCAGCACAGAGCTTCAATTTTGCATTTTTGTTCTTCAGTACTGCCAGTTGAAGATGAGGATTTGAAGCTGTCTGACTACAGTACTTTGAAAACTTTAATTACTGGGTTGTCGTAGCTCAGAGTGAAAGGGGAAATGAAGGCTTATTTTGCATATTCCCAATATTTCTGAATTATCAACTTGGTTGCCAGCATATACCACCCCTGAGAGAAAACATCTGTGGCTGGAGTCAGTAGACCTTTAACTTAATTTGAAAGCACTTTCTCAAATGTGGTATTACTGGCCTAGACTCTAGGAAAGAAACCTTTTTCCCACAACTAGCTGCATAGTCGACATATTTTGGTTTGGACACTGATTCTCAAGAGTGGGAAGATGATTTAATTTTATTACTGGGTTAATTATTTTTATACAACCAGTTTCAGTATATACATTAAAAAAAGGTGAACACTTCAAAATTCAGAAAAAAATAGGCTATTAGGGAAGTATTAAGCATGTACATATTCCTAGATGGGCAGCTCCTAGATGGGCTTCTCATTCATACTAAGGTATGTAAAATCACCTGATTGATAAGATTCAGCTTTTAAAAATAAAATTAGTTTGTGTTTTGAATTTTTCTAACTTCAGTTTCACGTTATTGGATCTTTGCCTTTGCTGGAAGCTAAGGCAGATTGCTTGAATGAGAGAAAGGTATTTTGCTTGTTTTTTACTTTCTGTCAAATTTGCTTGCATTTCAAATGCTTTCATGATAGGTAAGTACTGCTTTCTAATGTGTAAGCATTCAATGACTTGTCCTATGGAAGGAAATGGGATTTCTGCTGTTAATGACAATAAAAGAATTCAATGTCTTCCACAATATTTGAGCAAGGAAACAGCTGAGGTTGATGGATAATCTTCATAGAAGCAGAGTTCTAACTGTAAGCAAAAACTGGGTTTGGAACCATGACAATTTTTGCATGCTGGAAGTTGTTGAGTTCTGTCACAGATGTCCCTACAGCTTAACTCTGGAATAAGTTCTTCTAATGATCATGTATTTGTTGATATTGCAAATTAATGATCATCGGTGAGTTATGGACAATGGAATTTATAATTTCAGTGGAACATCAAGTTGGCACTTAACTGTTAATATGTTTTTTCCATGTCTCTTTTTTGTTCTAGACCAAAAAGTACTTACTGTTTATCTTCCACAACTTAATTTACCAGTTACCACAAAGCCTTTAAAATCCGAAGTAGGTGCTGATGTATTTGGTGTGATATATTAGTTAAAATTACAGCAAATTTTGAGTTGCTACAATTTATATAGACAAGGGCCTGAATCAAAATCCTGGATCTAAAACTCTGTGGAGGATTTGGATTCGGATCTAAACTCTGTGGTTTGGGTTTTTCTTTAATCACATGGTGTTACAAACATCTATTTCATGTTTCTAAACTGTCCCAGCTGTGCCGAGTATTTCCTTGAGCACGCTGGACTTCTTTTCACACAGATGTAAATCAGGACTAACTTTAAATCAGGAGTTACTTTGCTAAAGTCAGTGCTACTGTTGCCAGTAGATGAGGCATAAGTAAAGGTCTTTGCTATCCCTATGGTATCTCTCTATGCTGATAATACAGAAATTACATGTATTCATTGCATCCACTTTAGGAAGAAACTGTCTGCAAGTCTTTGTGTGTCCAAGAATGGGATGCACAGAATATAAATGAGTTGGAATGGCCGCTCTGCTGAGTGGCCACTTGACACTTTTCTTAAGGTAGCACTCAGTGCCATTGCTGCATCCTCCTTCCTGTCTTTCTCCCACTTCACTGGTTTCTTCCAGGCTCTACTACAAACAGTGAATTCTCTTCACGTGTTTTGTAGCCATGTCCTGTTGCACCCTGTCAGTTCACTGGATTTGCTATTGTGCTGTTTGCCTCTCACCTTTAAGGCTATCACTCATCAGCTCTTAGGAACCAACATTATACAGTATTTGAGGTAAAGAGAATATAAGACCTGGATCAAGTGTTGATTTCCACTCCAGCTTTCCCTATTGAATTACATAAAGGTTTCAACCGAACTTGAGCTATAAAGAAACCCAAGCCTTTCTTTAGGTTGGACAGAGCTTGTAAAAGTCCTGTGTTTTTGTGTCTGTCATTCCCCATCCCTCCATCTTCATTATTCTTGCATGCATATCCAGTTTCGGATTAAACTGTGGCCGTTCTTGTGGTATTTCTTGTCCTGGCCAGAAACAGGAGCTCTGGGAAGCATTACTGCAAAACCCTCTTGTTGAGTGTTCCTGTGTAGTTTTTCAGGCTTGCTCAATCTAATCTTTGTTTTTAGATCCTTACTGGATGAAAATAAATTACCATTCCTTTACCTGTAGCTTTATTCAGATGCAATTGCTATTCTTCTGTTTCATCAAAGGAGGGGACTTGACTTATCTGTACCAGTGAAAGTGATCTGACTTGCACCATATTATGCCAGCAATGAGAAACTGCCTTACAGATTTGTATTTTCCAAAGATGATATGTGGTCTCTCCACAGCTGCAATTCCCCTGGAGGAAGATGGTCAGACTTCTTGCTGGGGGTTGTTCATTCTTGCCTCTTTGAGCCAAGAACAATATAAGCCAGGGTCAGTCAAGGGTAAGATCCATGCAGTTACCAGTTCAGTAATGCTTAGCATGAAAATATAATCCACTAAAGGAGCACGAGAGAAAACAGTGAGTCCCAAAGAATGGCATGTTGCATATTCTATCAGATAGAAGAAACCAGTGCTTCAGGTGGCTCTGAGCAAGTAATAAAATAGAGTGCAAGGAGATTATTAGATCTACAAGCTCTTCTTAAATGAAATACTAGGTCTTCACCAAGGAATATGAAAATCCTGATACTTCCTTTTAAGTTGCCATTCAAGTTTGTAACTTTGAGGCAGGAAAGGATGAACAATCATAGACTGCTTCCCCTTGAGAAAAGCAGTATTTCAAAGATTGCAAGCAGTGTGAATCCTGGAAGGAACAGTGGGGAATTTCTTTTTGTGTACAAAAATATGTGACTAGGTAAACTGTTTTGAGAGCACAGGTGAATTTTGTAAGATCTCAGCTGCTCTTTCAGTATCTTAAGAGCAGCTTAAGCAGGTAACATAGAAAAAACAAGTTTGTTTCAGCACTAGTTTTTCGTTATTTGGAATACATTGCATATAATTCATCAGAGGAGAATTGGCACCACAATATGAGAAAGATACAAAGGTGTCAGAAAGCATCTGAAGTAGGACTCCAAAGATGTTGAAAGATCTGGAGGGAAGACATATGAGAGCAGCCGAGGTCCCTTGGTCTATTCAGCCTGGAGAAGAGGAGACTGAGGGGAAACCTCATTGCAGTTACAACTTCCTTGTGGGGAAAAGAGGATGGACAGGCACTGGTCTCTTCAGTCTTGTGGACCAGTGACAGGATCCAAGGGAATGGCTTCAAGTTGTGTCAGGGGAGATTTAGATTGGATATTAGAAAGGTTTTCACCCAGAGGGTGATCAGACACTGGAACAGCTCCCCAGGGAAGTGGTCACAGCCTCAACTCTTACAGAGTTCAGAAAGCATTTGAACAGCACTCTTAGGCACATGGTGTGACTCTTGAAGGGGTCCTGTGCTGGGCCAGGAGTTGGGCTCAATGATTCCTGTGAGTGTCTTCCAACTCAGGAAATTCTAGAATTCCATGATATTCAAATTGATAACTTGTTTATGCTGTGCAAGAACATAACTTTATATAAGTGTCCAGCTTGCATATTACATGAAAACTAAACCATAAAACTGAGGAAAACTCATAGATAAACATCAGCCTATGTGATGATTGGAGAAACTTGTGCATCCCCAAAACTTAAAACATAGACACCTTTATAGTTAGGTAATGGTATATATTCTCTCTCATTGACAGCTAAAGCTTAGTTAAGGCTTAAAGGTTTAAATTAGACTCTTCATTGCTCAGAATCAAGTTGCGCCCAGATTTAACACTTGCTCGCTCTCTTTTATATATGCTTAACAGCAGATAACTTTTGGACTCCATCTCCCTTCCATTGTCTACACCAGGTCACCTCCTCCTTTATCTGGAGTTCAAGATTCAGCTTAAAACCTGACATTGGTCTGCAGTACTTCTGCAAGAATTATTAAATATAGTCTTAAAATTTACTGGTTGAATGTATTAATACAATTTTCTCTATTTTTAAATAGTTTTATGTGACTTCCAGTGCTTGTTTTTGTGTTTTCTGGACGTGACATTCCTTTAGTCAAAGAACAGGTCTTAGTTGGATTCTTGTGCAGGGTTATGTCAGCTGTGCTGAAAGGTATAGGAGTACCTTTTGATTGACATGATTTTTAGAAATGGGAAAAAGAAAGAAGAATGTTTAGTAATGGACTGCAACAATTTATGAAAATATATGCAACACATCTACCATATTAAAAAATACTGTATTTGTCTGTTGTTTTTTTTACATGTTCTTGCACATGAAATAATGATACTATATTTCACCTCCATCTGGACAAGAGTATAGTGCTTTTGAGCTAGGGAGAAAGGAGGTGTATGATAAGTGAAGTTTGCTATGGCCCTTTGTATTTGCCTTTTCTAAAGGTTGCAGCTGGAATATTGTTGCACGAAGCAAAGCTTTGACTGGACTGACTTAAGCAATAAGAGTGAGCTGTTCTTTATCATATTAATTACAGTTGACTCATGTCACTTCACCTCCCAAGACCAATGATGGTTGGTTGAGATTATATCCAAACCGGTCATAAGTTACCAATGAATCAGTAAGAGAGTATTTTGGGCTGGTATACAAAAACATGTCTTGCTCCATATTTAGTTTGCTTGGATCCTCTTGTGGTTCAACAGTATTTTGCAGAAACAAAACATTTTCAGCTTCAAGCAGATTCCAGTTTCCTTAATAAAACTCTTAGTTCAAGGAGAGAAAGAGTTTAGCCAATGTGCAGTTTCATTCCTCCAAGAGCGGCTAACAGGCATACATCTTATGTACTCTGTGTTCAAGGCTTCCTACTGTCATTTATTTTGATTACCTGAAAGCTGTTGTGATATTAAAAGCATGGTGTGCAGCAGATAAATCGTGATATCAGTTTCTTGTCATGCTAATCCTCTCTGCTTTCCCAACTGTGAGAAGAAAAGATTGAGGTGTTTGAGTATGGAAACCATGTTGAGGAACATGTTCTTCTTGGTCGAAGTGTTTCCTATTTTTCTCAGATCAGTTTGCAATTTGGTTGAACTATTGCTGTGAAGAAGCACTGAGGTATAATTTTTAAACAAAGTAGTGGTGAGGAAAAATGTTTAGAAAAACCTTGAAAAATATGCCTCTGCCTTAACAGTGTCTGTTTGCTATAGAAACATTAATGTATCATATCTATTCTGTTTTGATGGATATATTAACAATGCTGTCATTGTTTCTCTATGTCTGACAGCTACATAAAGAAGTATCTGGGAACTGAGGTGCTCCTAAAAACTAAAAACCACATAACTAAATAAAACACTGCACTAAGCTGATGTATAAAATACAAGTAATTAATGCTTAGCCATAAATAAGCCTCAGAGAACTAAAGCAAAAGTCAAGTCTGTGGCCATGTTTAGAGTCTGATCTCGTGGCTTTGGCACTTATTTAATGTTATGCTCTTACTGTATTTTTCATTTATGATTTATGAAATGCTTTACAAAGACAAGTAATGATGGTCTGATTTTTGTTAGGGGAGGTCTGAAGAAGCACTAGATAAAATGTCTTGTCTGTGATTTAGTCAGTTCATTGTGGGCAGAAAGAGTACAAATATTGCCTTTTTTTTGAGGGAGACATGGTTATTCAAGAAGAAAAATTGCAGTTGTGTATCTCTTACAAACTAAATTATTATTGTTCTCCTCTACTCTTTTAGGCTCAGAAGTGGAGAACTCTGAGAGACCTTGAATTCAGAACTTCCCCTGAAATAACTAAAAACCAATCAGTACCACACTGTTCAAAACTTGAGAGAACTAATAGCATGCAGAGTCCAAATAGATCAGCCTATGTTTTTTCCTGGAAAAATCATCCTGGATTGTGTTAAAAATGACATTCAGTGAAGAGCTGGGGTTTTTTTGTAAATTGAAACAAAAGTCATAAAATAGTCTACAAAATATCCTCAAATGTTTTTAACAAGAAAACCCATGTGCCAGTTTTGAAGGACTCATACTGTTTGTCTTGCCATGTCCTTGGTTTGTTAATGAACCAGGCTTATTTCAGCCATGACTAAATCTTATGTAGGAAAGACCATTTGGAAGAATGACACATGTGGTTAAAAAACAGGAAGGAGTTTCTGCAGTCCTGTATTTAATTCCCAGCATTGCCACAGACTTCCTCTTTGACTTTGAACAAGTCACCACATCTCTGTGACTAAATTAACTGTCTGTAAACTGATGCTAGCAGAAATTTTCTCCTTTAATGGCAAGATCTGCGGAGAGTGTATATTTGGGTATCAACAGGAGCTGCAAAGGATTTAGATTTTTAGCTTTCTAAAATGTGAATCCAAGAGAATTATTTAAAGGTGTAGCCATTTTCTATGGATTGTTTCAGTAATGGAAAAATACCACAAAGTATTTGGAGTTGTTTGCATCAGCAATCTATGGTGCTTTGGCACCTATTCATATCTGACAGTTTTGTAGCAGAACATACTTTTCTACCTGTGAACCTGGGTCCAAGACAGTGATAATGACAGATGTGTCAGTCAGCTAATGATGCTGCTCTGAGTAAGCTGTGGGTTAGATTGCAGAGGTGACAGACTTCAGGGAACTTTAATTAAAGGAAAGGTCTTGCCCTCAGGTGCTGTAGGAGGTGGCTAGGGATACAGGCTGAGTGTATGGCATCCAACAGGTCAGTGACAGACTGTGCAGCTGAGGATTACTTAGCTGTCAAAGGTAATCTATTCTAGGTGATAAGGGACAAATTTTAGGCCCCCAGGTTAAACATCATAAACAGAAGAAGGTCCCTCTTGTAGTAAATATGGGCATGTTGAATTGACATAAAACATTTGCTCTCCCATTTTCTGAACAGTTAAACAGTGATTTACTTTTGCCAAGGTTCGTGAAAAATACCTGTGTTCATCTAGTCAAAGCCATATTCATGGCTGAATATATTTACACTGTCATTTGTCATTTTTATCCAGATTACTTTAAATGTGGTTAAGTGTTGTCCACAGAGAGCATCAGTAGCCTGTGGTGGGCAACTTGTAATTCTCCTTGGGTAGTTGGCCAAGCTCTCCCTACAGAAAATGGTGGCAAATGAGCAACTGTCCTTAGTCCATTAACCTGATGTTCCTTTTTTCTCAGGCAACAGCATAAAGGGAGGTGAGAATGCCTTAGCATCTCCTGTGGAATATGCTCTTTTTTCCTCTGTGAAGCAGATGACAGGGAAAAAAAGATTAAGTGTTTTAAAAATGGCATCACTATTTCTTTTTTTCCTCCCATGTCAGTGAGGTGTCATCAAAACTAGGCAACTGACTGCTGTCTTTCCAGGCCACTCCATGCAACAGAGAAACAAAGCTGTGGCTCTGTTTAACCTCACAAGCACTAAAACACAAAGGAAAAAAGAAGATTTGTGAAGGCCAGATTCCATGCTCCAATGAAGCCAACAAGTAACATTGGGAGGAAGAGGATGTGGCATTGGTGTGATGTGTCTATGTGTTAGAAGGGAATGGGCTCACTTAAATATTCTTCCAAATGCTATAATCTCTGCAAAACTGTATCAGGGAACCATTTTCCACAGTGAAATAAGAAAATATATCATAGGTGCCACCTCTGCCTGAATTTTTTTGTCAATTCCACTGCATATAAAAAACATCTATAACATGGCATAATTATAGGCTTCCAACAAAAATAATCTGAGAGGAAAAGATTCTCTGATTTCTGATTTTTCAAGTATAACTACAAACCACAAATACAAAATATTGCATCAGAGACTTTGGACTGCCGAAATCTTCACTCTTGAGCTGTAAAAACATGATGTTTATATAAGCTCTTGGTAAGACCGGAATCTTGCTGGGCCTTAGTTCTTTCACTTTGTGAGGTGAGAGAAAATATGATTAAAATGAAATACCTGTTCTTTAGAGGTCTGGGATTCATTATCTATTGTATTTTCAAAGTACTTCCAAGCATTTTCTTATCACAAATACAGTGTCTAGGCTTCCCCATGCATGCAAAAATTAATTCTGATTGCATAATGTTAAAAAACCCCAAACTTTAGAAAACCTTAGATGTGAGTGATTTTTATTTAAAAAAAAAAAGGATCTCAATAAATTGTTATAGTCTTGTTCTGTGTGTTCTCAGGTCCACTATGTTTAAAACCAGAATTTTTGTTTTTATTTCTGAAGTGCAGTAGTCTCTTCTATTGTTGGCTCTTCATCTACGATACGTGTGACTGTCATTACATCCTTTTTGGGGATTTTTTTTTTTTGGTACTGCACCAACTGTTGTGAGGTCTTTGCTCACTGAACTCAAGTGGAAGCTCTTCAAATTCTCCTCCATTTGGTTTGTCATCTGTAAGAATTCCTTATGCTATCAAGAAATCTCACACATTTGGGTCTGCAGTGGAAAGGGAGTAATGGGTTGTACTGCTAGTGTGAGAATTTAGCATCCCTAGGATTACTGGGTGATCTTTTATGATAAATTTTAAAGCTACTGTCCAAATGGCGTGTAGAAGGCAAAGAACTGCAAAGAAAAGTTCTGACAAAGAAAACAGAGGCCACTTAAAATGTGAAACAGAACTTGGAAAAATTCTTTTATGTCTGGTTTGGATCATGGTTTATTGACCCCTTTTATCCACTGCTAGATACACACAAAATTTTGTCTTTCATATTTAAGGGTTTTTTCTTTTGAAAAAGTCCTCATAATAATTAGAAATAAATGGCTTCCGAATGACTTTTTTCCTTGGAAAACAATGGTTTAAATTAAAGGAAAAATGTTTTTGCCCAACATGCAAACAAACATACAAGAGTTCCATAAAACCCCAAACTTGAGAGGAAATAGAACTGCCAGTGGTTTGAGAAAACTGCTTACAGGTTCTTGTGTCCCTGTGGAAAGTGTTTTTTTTTTTTTTTCATTAAACTGGCTTGTTAAACCCTTGTATATTCTAAATGTGTACTATTAAACCCTTTGCTTTTAGCGTGATTCCTCTTTTTAAAGATGACAATATTTAAACCTAGCAACATGTTATTTTAAGATCAGCAGTTTAGCAAGAGCAAAATCTGCCTCCCAGACTCAGCTGCCTGCCTTCTTTCCCAAATACTTTGTTCTGAAGGAGCTGATGGCAGTGATAAATGTAAGAGAGTGAGAGCTCTGCAGTTATTGTCAGCAAGTTAGCTTTATGGCTTGGGGATTAGACCTTTGATGTCTTATCGAGTTTCTTCCCTGCGTGAATCAGTTGCTTACTTGATTTAAATTATAAAAAGAAATGCTCTGTTGTGATATTGTCTCATACTGTGTCTTCGTCATTTGAGATGCCTCTGTGTTCTTTAGTTCCCTAGGAAGAGAAGGCAACCAGCCATATGGAAAGTGGCCAGTTGCCTGCCGATCCTGATAGGTACTAAATAGAGTGGCATAGAAATTCAGATATAGGAAAGCCCTGTTTAGCTGAGCCTTTCTGTCCCCCACAAAGAGAGATTGTTCCCTACAAGTCTGCAATGCAACATCCAGCACTGTTTCAGTTTAGCTTTTGAGGGGGTCCCTCTGTTCCTTTAATAAACTATTTCCTTTTCACAGAGGTAAGTGCTTCTTATGAAGTTTCTTTTTTGACATCCCTCAGTGTAGTTGCAGCTGGACTGCTGCTTCAGCATGTGGTAGGGGGAGACCAAAGGTGAGCTGGAAAGGAAGTCCCCCTTTCATGATTCCAGGAACAGGGATGCCTTACACTGGAAACAATCATCTAGAAGCTCATTTTCAGAGTTTTGTGTGTCCTGTATGCTGGAGATTTCTGGCATTTGTTGCAGAGGTTTAACTTAAAGCTTCTTTTTTTGAGTTATAGGTCATTGCCTTTAGTTTTATTGGTTTAACCTACATCAGACACTACACAGTGTGTACTGATATTCCCGAATCCTGAAATAGATCTCTCAAATATAGAAATGTTGATCTGACTTATATTTTATTTGCATTCTAAAGTAGCTTTTCAATATTTTGGAAGCCAAAGTATTTCTCAAACAAGCGGCCTTTAAACAACACTAAGATATAAAACTTGTCTATTTTCCCAAGTTGTTGCTGAGGTTGTGAAAGATACCAGCCAAACAGATTAGCAGTGTCTCAAGAAACTGCCTAACAGGATGGTTGTGCTTGCCCACTTGTATTCTGAAAGCTGGGTCAGTACTTATGAAAAGCTAAAGTAAACTAGAGGATAATTCAATACATAGACAATGCATCCCACTGTTTCTCTGTTTATTTTCTCCCTGTGTGACTTCTGGCAACTGAGAAGAAACGCTATAAATGACAGTAACCCGCCAAAGAAAAGATTATGAATAACAATACCACAAGAATGAAGGGCATGAAGTTACCACTGACTTGGGACAAATGCAGAGCAGTGGACACATGACACAGCCAGCAACTAGTGGATTGTAGTTGATGCAGAACAGAATATCTTCAGATTAGAAAGCCTTTCAGTTTGAGTTTCAGCTTAAATTTATGCTGGTTTGTCCTGTCTCTGGTAACCAAAGGTCTTTATATCTGTAGGTTTTTGACTCTGTTGAACCTGTATACTTTGCTGGTAATACTCTGAAACCAAGAGAAGTGATGCCACTGGACACTGACAAAATGAAAATGCTGAGCTCTCTCTAACTTACAGTTACATGTACATAGAGATGGTGTTAGCTTGTTTTGAGCACTGTAAAAGCCTGTCATGCTTCCTATCCCAATCTAACATTCAATTTTCAGGCAATGCATACCATAAGTTTCAATACTGTTTAACTTTTTGGATGTAGCAAAATGAAAAAAACTCAGCTGTTTATGTTAAACTGAAGTTAAAAATAACTTTAATAAAAATCACAGGAAGATTTTTCTTACCCCTGAAAAGTCAGGTAACCTGGTTTTTGGAAGAAAAGAAAAGATCATTTGCAGATCATTTGCCCTTGCTGGGGTGTACTTTTATTGCTTCTAAATATCTACAGTATTAAATGTGTTGGCTGTTTTCTTCTAAAGTGAATACACTAGGATGAGTTTGCAAAAATAAGTGGTTTCATGAAATATGGAGTCCTCATCTTGGAAATGAATGATTGTAGTCACATAAAGTGTGTTTTAGGGTCACTTATAGTATTTATCGTGTCTTGAAAATTAAGACCATTATTTTATTTTAAGTTGTATGCGGTCAGTGCCAAAACATTTTTCATACATTGTTTCTGATGCTCAGATTTGCAGCTTCTGGTGTGACTCATTTGAAGTGAGTGCTTTGTGCTTGAAAAGACTGTACTATAGAAGCATTCAGATGAATCAGGGAAAGGTCCTTCTGAAAGGGTGATTCACCATGGCTGAGTGCTACTCAATTGGAGCCCAAGCCTGCTTCTCTTTGTGTCTGTATATTTACATTAGTAGGAATGGAACCAGATCCTAAAATTAAGCTACTGAAGAGAATAGCCCTTCAAGAGGTATGGTTTCACTACCTCTGAGTTTCTTTCTAAGACAGAGAGAGGAAAAAAGAGTAGATTTGGACTTATAGCATTTTCTGGCATTTATGTGTCCATGCTTTCTTGAAAGCAAGAAAGAATGTATGTCATAGTTTGCTTCATTTTCATCCTAATCCTTCCTAGTTTATATGGTTGCACAACTGAGATATTCTGCCTTTTTTAGTAATTTGTGAAGCAGCAGTAAAAAGAAATGATGGATGTGCTGACATTCACCCCCCCATCACTCCATCAATACAGCAAAGTAGAGGTCACTTAAAAAAAACACCTGTTAAAGCAATAAACATTTAAAAAATAACATGCCAAAGCAAAACATATCAATCAAAGCACAACCCTGTTTAATAATTTTCTGTGCTGGTCGTAACAAGAGGAGACTGTAGTTTTGGCAGTGAGGCTCCAAAAGCTTTACTGCACTCCAGGCACTGAGGGAGTAAAGCACAACACTGTTCTAATTGATATGTAGGTAACTTGGAGCTGACTTTGAGTACTAATCCTGAGTGATTAAAAAAAAAAAATAAAACAACAAGCACGACCACAACACAAAAAACAAATACCAACAAACCCAACCCCCAGCTTCCCACTCAGTGAAATTACATACTTTAGCTGTTTATTTCAACCATTCTTGGAAAATTTTATAGGGAAAGAGGCTATACATCAGTTACATATGAAAAGTTTCATGAAATATAATGAAGCAAAGGTAGTGGTGGTGGGGGGTGTCTGTGTGCAAAGGTTTAACATGGCCCTTTTCAATAAAACAGTGTCTCAGCAGGTATTAGAGACAGTTCTGCCTCCTGTGTGCCCCTGCACAACCTACAGGAGACCTTTGATTTAGTTATTTTTGAAACCTAGAGCCCACCTCTTTTCAGAAACCTGGGACTGGGACAGTTTATTCCCCTTTGGGTTTTTTTTGACACTATGGGATATGTTATTCTCATATTCTCACTTGAAACAATTACAGGAGAGCTAGTTTATCAGACTCTCCAGCTCAAAACATAGAAGGGATGTTTTTAGGACATGATCTGTCTTTTCCAAGGCAGGTGAAGCTTATCCTAAAGCTGCCAATTTCTGGTTTTTGTAGTCTACACAATTGGTTCCACACTTTGACGCCACAATCATGGCTCGCTGCCCTGGAGAGTGCTGCACTCTTGTGGCTGGGTTACTAATTTTTTGCATAAACAGGGATAATGATCTCTAAAGAACAAATGTTCATTTTTTCTCAAGTTTGAGATAATTTTATTGAAATCAGTAATCTGCTCACTTGTCTGGTAGGGGAATATAATGGGAACATTCTGATGCACACCAAGAACCCTTGAGAAGAGGCAGAAGTGTTTTGATGAGATTCTTTGCTGTAAGTGCAAATGGGCCTTGCCCACTGTAATTGCAAGCATGGGCATGTTCTGGGTCTAGAATCATATCTGATTAGTCTCAGAATTGCAGAATGGGTCAGGTTGGAAGGGACCACAGTGGGGCATCTGGTTCAGCCTTGCTGTTCTAACAGGGTTCTCCTAGAGCACTCTGCACAGAATTGCATCCAGCTGCTTCTCAAATATCTCCAATGAGGGATACTCCACAACCTCTCTGGACAATCTGTTCCAGTGCTCAGTCCCCCACACAGTGAAGTTCTTCCTTTTGTTCAGGTGGAGCTTTCTGTGCAGAACTTTGTTCCCATTTCTTCCCATTTCCTCTTGTCCTATTACTTGACACCCACCTTTAGGTATTTATACACATCAATGAGGTCTCCTTGCAGTCATTTTTTCACACAGGCCCAGTGTGTGATGGCTTCTGTGTAAATGCCTCCATGCAAGCTTAACCTTAATGGTGATGTTCTGTATGTTTGTAAACAAAAGGAAGTCACAATTTCAAGTACACAGCTCTGGGTTTGTCATGGAAGAGACATTAGGGACCGTTTTGCTTCAATGGGACAGCACAAGATGAACAAATCTGTTTAAGATTGGTTGAGTACAAATCTGTTTAAGGTTGGTTATACAGAGCAGGTATTTTGAAGGTATCTTCTGGTACTGCCCTTAATAACAGGGATGAGGAGAACTTAAGTTTCCCATCCATTTCAATGCTAGGGCTGAATGCTTTCCCATGGCATTGGAATGAGAGTAAAGTTTGTTCTGTAAATTTACTTTAGAATCATAGAATATGAGTTGGAAGGGACCCAGGAAGATCACCTTCTGCTTCATTCCTTGGGAGACGAGAAAAGAAATAAACATTGAAAAGATTAGCCAGATTGAGACAGGCTAGCTGCTTTCTAAGGCAGAGTGTAACATGGATATTTAAACATCATTGCCTTTTTCGAAATACACATGGGAATGTGACTTTACAGAATATAACTTGTATATATCTACATATATGCAGACACACACACATACATGCAGACACACACATGTTGTTGTTGTCTAACTCATTTTTCCATTGTAGACAGGCCCAGAGGGAATGAAATATTGAGCTTGGAGATTTCCACATCTGCCTGTCAAGCAGCTATCAGACGGGAACAGCATGACTACATAAATCACTGTAAATCAGCACATTTTTCACCAGCACAAAGCTCTCAGCGCAGAGCCACTTTAGAGTGCACTGCTCCATAGTTGTTTGCAGACCTCTCATGCCAGCAGCAGGGAAGTCAGATCACTATATTCAGCATCTCACAATAACCAGATGTAGAATAAAGAAATTGTCTTTCAAAGCTGTAGTCTGCAGTAGGCTTTTCCCAGCAAATCAGTGATGTCTAGCATCTATCTTCTCTCTTCTGCTTGTTTTTCAGGCCCTTTTGGCCTTCAACCCTCCAATATGAGGTGTTAGTCTCCTGTTTTATCAAACAATCTTGAACTGTATTTTAGATTTTGAAAGTAGCATTCACTTGTTTATGAGCAATCTTGAACTGTATTTTAGATTCTGATAGTAGCATTCACTTGGTCAAAGGGAAAGTCTGTATATCAGTTATAAGGGGTCCACAAAAAGTGATAAAATAAAAACCTGTTGTGAATGTGCTTAAATACCTAGTGTCAGTGGAGGGAATGTAGGTCCAGTCAAAATTGAAGGAATCTGTAGATTGCAGAAAGATTAGTTAAAAACTTCTGATGAACTATCCAAATCCATGGAATTTAATGTCTGTCTTTTTCATAGTCCACAGACTCCAAGCTGGTGTTACAGAAAAGAATGAAGTCTTCTATCCACAGACAGAAAAAGCGGTTTCCTGGTCTTCACGTTTATTGAGAAAACTTATATTAGGGCAAATTAAAAATAGGTTTAGCATGGTTATGAGTTATGCTTTATGTGTAGCCTATGCGTGTTGAGGATGTCTCTACAGGATTGCAAGTATTAGAGACAAGCTGGCCCAAATTTAAGGAAAAAACAAAAAAAAAAAAAGGGGAAAACAATCCTGCCTTGCTCAGATTAATCAAACAGTAGCATCAAACCAAAGACAAAATCTATAGCTGTGCACTATATTACGAAATGTAGAGTAGAGATTTTCCATTACTGTTTAAGAGGCTTTGAGCCAGATTCAATAATTAATCTTTACACCTCAGCCTAAGTGTATCTGTTGTCAGCTTTTCTTCCAATACAGAGAGCTGCTGGTGCTCCCCATGGCCAGTCTGTAACACTGCTCTTGACTCTTCTGCTTTCTTGGGCTGGCAGTTCAGCTTGCAGGTGTATCCAGTTGTTGGCTCTCTAGCCAAGCACCATTTTTCTCACCTTATACTCTGTCATTTGCTTAGAAGCAAGGAGTGTTTCTCTGAACTTTAGAGGGTGGGTGGGGTCACAGATCTGTGCACCAGAAAGGCGAAGGTGTGCATGTGACTCAGTTTTATGTGAAGACCTTTTCTGCCCTTGCAATGATGTAGCTTCAGGATGTAGACCAGAGGAATGACACTGAATCCCTTCATAAGAGTGAACAGTATAAGGTAAAGATTATGTGTTGCACCATAACAGTGAGCAAGGTTATACACATACTATTTTAATAAATAATTTAATAGCACAGTAAGGAAACCATCAATTTCCTACTCTTAAGATACTGGAAAAACGTTCTCGTTGGCTGCAACACATTGCTTGTGGTTGGAGAAGTAAGCATCCTGACTGTCCAAAGCCTAGATGTGGCACCAGTGACAAAAACAAAGGTGAAAGATAAATCAGAGCAGAAAACAGCAAAAACCAGAGTAGAAATGTTTTCCTCCAGTTTTTAAGCAAGGTTTCATGTGTCTACTGCTTCATACTCTGAACTGACTAAGTAACAGAGAGATGAAACATCACTGGGACCATCAGTGATACATTTCATCCAGTATTAAGATTCTTTGAAGTGTGAGACAATGAAGGAAAACACTGGAATTCCATAATGCCAGAAATATATGACAGTAAATAATATTTCAGGAATGGTTATACCTGTCAACTGGGTGGATCTAGTGACTTTAGTGATTAGCTTTTATTCATGAGGTAAACCTAAAATCAAACATTTTTCTGCTATAGCCCCATTATAATTCTTTCTTCTCAGAAATACTACATGAGAATTTAAATCAGTGCCTAGTAGAGAGTATTAAGTCCATTGGAAGCTGTGTCTTGTCAAATATAGTGCTTTGGAAAGGCTGAAATGAATGATGCTGAAATGTAAAGGAGAAGTTACAGCGATTCCAGCTGAGTCTGGAATCTGTGGAATAATTTTTAGTTTAAACCAATTTTTTGAAACATGACTAGGCTGGTTTCTGTGACATTAGGGCAAGACATTTTAACCTCTCAGTTAAAAGTGTTTTGCTTTTTAATAGTGTTTAACCATAATTGTCCTCTTTATGCTGGTTGTTCAAAACAATTCCATCTCAAGTTGGTTGACTGTTGTTGGCCTAATTTTAGTCATTAACAACATTCAACAGAAATGCTGCTTTAAGCTTGTCTTTCAGTGAATCACGTGTTTGTACAACAACACATTTGTTAAATGAATTCAAAGGCAGAAATAGATGAATCAGTACTGTGAGTGAGTCACTTTCTGGTCTGTATTGAACCATTTTTCTCTCTCTCTAAACTGTCCTATTTTAATCAAAAGTACTATTTTCACAGGAAAGTAGAGCTCTAAGAATTGAACCAGTGTGATCCCAGCTTTTCTGTCACTGACTGCTTGTTTTTCTTTTCTTATGAGAAATTCCATAGCCCTTTCTTGTTTCAGCATTAGTTTTTGATGTGTTCATCAATTCCTTTGGCTATGTGAGTAAGCAATACTGATTTTGATTTGTACCATCTTATACTGCTGTAGTAAAGATGACAATGAAGTGTTTTCCAAATGTCAATCACAAACTTTCTGTGTGGTTTTTTTCTAAGTACATTTGCTAGTCTCTCTTTCATGCTATCTTTCCTTAAAATTGCTTGCCTTTTTGTCCTCTCTGCTCTTAAATCCCTCAGTTACACTAGGTTGGTGGAAATTGTTTAAATGTACAACCCAAATTCTCCAGTGAGGTTTGGCTAACCAATAAGCCATTCAAGTGGTTTTGTCTTCATCCTCTGCTTTTCCAGGTTGCTTAAATATCCTTGAGCCCTTAATTTGCCCTAATCTCCTCTAAGGCTTTGAAATAATAAAATACTTAAATAAAACTCTTTGGATAAATGCCCTTTAAAACACAGCTTTATCTGTGAACTATCATGCTCTCAAGGGAGTGGATTTTGTTCCTCAGACAATTTAAGGGGATTTTCTGTCCACAGTGTTACTGTCAGGCATACCCAACTCCTACAACAGTTCAAAACAGAACAAATGAGGAAACTCTGGGGAAGAAATGGTACAGGGGCTAGACTCCTGCTTTTCTTTTGGTGCCTGGATTCAGTCCCCTGATCTGCTGCATGATTTTCTGTGAGTCACAAAGCCTTCCTGTGCTTTTGAAAAACCAGTTCTCTGCTCAATGGGGATGTTGCTGAGGATAAGTTAAGGGTGGCAAATTGCCTAGCCATTACAGAGGGCTAGTCTTCTATGCACTGAGAGGCTGTATTCCTTACTTTGCAAAATAGAAAGAGGGAGATCACCTGGCTTGCCATCACCAAATCCACAGGGGAAGTTGGAGGCAAAGCAGAGGACTGGATCCATTTTTGCTTGCCAGGGGCCCCATGGAGTCCATTCTTCATTGAGAAATCCTTTTCACAGTCCTAGGTAGGCCTAATCTCAAGAGTCAGGCAGATGCCCCCCGGCAAGTAAGGGAAGCTAGGACAACCTCACAGGGCTCCTACAGTGAAGCTCATCAGAGCACCCAGGCAAGCCCTGGAGACCAACATGGTTTAGGGGTTGTTCAGAGCCATGGATGGCTGTCTTCAGTGTTACTCATTGTGCAGGTAAAGGGAGATTGCTTCAGTTTTTCTCCCTTCCCACTCAGCTCACGTAATTATTAATTTCTGTCAGCAAAGAGCTGCAAAATAACCCTGACATGGGGAGCAAGGAACATGTGTCCTCCACTTCTGGAACTCTGTGGCTAGATTCCTTGGAGAAAGATTTGGGGTTTGTGTGTAATTTGTGAGTAATTTGCTTCTGAAGTTAATTATTCCTGAAAGTGAAAAATTGCTCAAAAATGTTGGGAAAAGGAAGCTTTCCTTTTTATCTTTGTATGCCACTAAAATATAAAAATTCTGGTAAGAGTCCAACCATATGACTATTATTTTAAAGTGATACCTTTGAGATAATCTCTCCATTTTCATGCAGACTCTCCAGAAAGACATCTGTATTTCCTCACATTAAATGATAGGAAATAGAAATAGACCACAGTTTTAAGTGGAAGATTATGGAGATTTATAACTCTCTTTATATATTTCTTATGTGTAATAAAGTGCAGGGGAACTGTACATAGCAAATTTTCTTTTAATTTTTAATCCCAGATAGTACTCTCGGTGCTTTCTTTTTTTTTTCCCTTGAAATTTTCCTCCTCATAATTTCAGTTTCTCATTTGAAGTTCAAAATTTTCTCTACCTGATGTTTATAATGATGAAGTAGCACCAATGAAAACAGAACTTTAGCTGGATGCAGATCTTTTCTTGGGCATCTCATGATGCTTAGGACAATGATTACCTCCTGGTAGCTGTATGCCTTGCTTAATTCTGTGCTTGTTCAGAAGAAGAAGAAAGACAGAAATTCATCTGAGCACTTACTGTGTATACCTTCTCCCTAGTTCCAGCTTTTAAAGAGCTCAGAAGATAAAGTAATACCTTTGTTTTTATCTGTCTTTGTTTTTGGCTGGCATGTAGCATCATCAGATCTGATTAGGGTTTTATTTTTGGCAGCATGTTTCAGGGTGAGAAACTCCTTCTTTTCATAGTGCCAAGGATGATGCCAAACTCATCAGCCTTCCTGTCTTGGCATTGGAGGGATGAACATTTAGGTCGGGTTCAGTGTACTTTGTGTCAAAACTAGAAAGAGGTGCATTGAAATCCACAATGAGAATATTTATGTTAAAAATCCTACTTGGGTCTTAGAACAGACTTTTCAGCTTGTCATTGTGGAATAATGAATACATATCTAATAAAACAGACAAGCTTCCATTCCTGTCTCATTTTTGTTGTGAAGAATGCTTCTGCAATCACCATTTTCACTCCAAAAACTCCAAGTTACTGTTTTGAGGTTCATAATGGTTGAAAGAGATTCAGAGACTCCCTAATTGTGATACTGGATTTAGTGTATGTTTTGGGGATGTTGCAGTCACTGCCATTTCACAGCAGCAGTGGAAAAACCCCAGATATAATGAATCAGCTAGAATCTGAATACCCAAAAAGGCAGAACTTTCTTTTGAGTTTTGGGTGATTTGTATGTCTTTGATGGGGAAGGGGACCACAGAGCAATTTTCACATGGGAATAGTATTCCTACAGCATTAATTTCTGTTTTTTCCTAGTTTTTGAGAGTGGACCAAGACAAAGACAGAGAATGCAGCCTGGACTGTGCAGGTTCCCCTCAGAAATCACTCTGTGCATCTGATGGAAGAACTTTTCTGTCCCGGTGTGAGTTTCAACGAGCAAAATGCAAAGACCCTCAGCTGGAAATAGCCTACCGAGGCAACTGCAAAGGTAAGAAAAGCAGTTTCCCTTGCATAATGAAAAATAATAGACCCTAAAATAGTGTTTGAAATATCTGTGAATTGAAAACCAGGACTGCTGGGCCTGAAGAGTTTTCTAAAAGCAAGTGGGTTGAAATCTGTTATTTCTATAACAATATTCTATCTAAAGATAAATTAATCTTGAGCCTTCATCAAAATTGTGACTCCCAAACCCTCTTATTTTTCAACAAGTCACTATTAAGGAACTTGCATGGCCAGGTCCTTGTTCAGAGGGACCATATCACTGGCAGGTTCAGAGAAACTCTTGCAATAGTTATCTTGCAAGGTTTCCTGTCTAGTACAATTTGGTATTTGCATTTGAGATGGTCAATTTAAGTCTTGTATTTCCGAACTGCAATCACGTAGTGTGGCAAGGGTGGTGATGGTAGGGTGAGTTGAGTGAGAAAAAGCGAAAACCAAAAAAATGCATATGCATAGAGCCCTCACAGGCCATTCCTGCCTGTATCATCCACTCCTTTACTTCTGATCTCTGTTTAGAGAATTTCAGTGACATGCAGCCCAACAAAATGTTTGCAGTTAAGTCTTTTAACTTTTAGAGCAGCATGGTGCTAGACAATGCAGTTCCTTACAGAAGTGTAAGGAGATTCCCAACACAGTGATCTTTCTAAAATGTAAGAATAGCCGTGGTCATAAAGATTTACTTTTTCCTCTGTCCTAAAGAGAGTGGCAGGGAGTGCAGGTAGGGGGTGGGAGGAAGAAAACCCCAGGGACCACACCAATTCAGCCTGTAGGAGGCAATTTTCTACATCATCTCTCTCCATTAGCTCCTGCAAACCTCTGAAGCATCAAGACTGCTTCAAAGAGACATTCTGTCTCATCTCCTGCCTGGATGAAACAGTATCCTCATTCCTCAGGCCTTTCATAGTAAACCATTGTACTACGTGATGGATCTATTTACTGTGGTGAGCAAGGTTAACATAATGGAGCTACCTGAGCCAAAGCTTTTGTTACACTCATGAACGAACTACAGAGACAATTATTATGCACTTGATATTTGTTCATTTTGTACATTAGAGCTTTATGGAAATTAGTTTTGAGTGTTTTTCTTTATTGTTTTTTTATACTGTATTGAAAAAGTAGTCTGCAAGAAATTTTCTTTGTTAAGATGAGAATTGCTTTACTGAAGGTTTCGTCATTGATGCTGTCAAATTTTTCTGCAGTCAATAGCTGCAATTTGAAGAAGTACTCATTTGCTGTTTATTTATTAATGCATACAGTAGAATTGTAGAATTGGAATTAGACACTTTAGGCACCTTAAATATTGCTGATAGCAGGTACACATCACGTTCTCTTAATCAAGTGTTTTTTCCTTTGATTGGGAATTGACGGATATTTGCCAATAATGCACTTAGTATCAGCAAGAGATGAGTACTCTTTTAATTTTACATTTTCATGGTATTTCTTATTCAGTAAAGCAGTTTTAAATTTTGGAGTGACCGGTGTCTTTATTCCTACTTATGTCTCTGATCATCAGAAATATTTCAATCTGTAAAAACAAGTTTTAAAGAAGAAGATGACTCATTGGCCTAGCTGCTGTTTGAGTTTTAGCATTGCTAAGTCTAGTTCTGATAGTCATATCAAACATTCTGATAGAGCCAAAGAAATGCTCTGATTAAGACCTTTTGAGTCAGTTGCTTTTGAGTGGTAAAATTTGTTGTTGCAGGTGATGTTTGATCAAAAAGCAGAGGACTGTTTTAGTAGGGCTAACCAAAAAGTGATGTTTCATTAGAGAGCAACTTTCAAGGTTTCAGAATTTACTTTAATTCCATGTAGTAATGAAAACCAATCTTTTTGGAAGTGTTTGTCTGTACCCCTGAAAAAACAGACACCCACCCTAACTTCCCATTAAAGCGTTTTGAAATAAGTTTTGGGCTGGCAGGTAAAAGGGAAAGAAACATGGACATTTTCATGTGAATGTTCTGAAGGAAGAAAAGAGGTGATTCCTGGTATAGACTTCACAACTTTAAATCTGTGCTGTGATAATCGTCCACCATTGATCAAAAAAGGCTATCTTGTCTGTCTCCTCCTGTCTTCCAAAAAAAGGCATTATTCACCTCACAAAAATCTTCTCTAAAAACAAAATATTTCCAAGTACCATTTTAATTAATTTAATGGTGACTAGCTCTTTCTTTGGTTCAGTCTATTCAGTAGCAATCTAAAAAGTCTGACAGTTTATTTTGACAGCCTTTTGGAATAATTTTGAGTCCATCATTTCTTGTTTAGATATTCAGAACGGTGATTTCTTTTTACATCCATAAGTAATTTTGAATGACTATCCGACTGATGTCCGCTTTCTCTGTTTCTTTTTTCCTTCAAAAGGCAAATTTATATTGACTCTTTTTTCTCTTTTTCACCTGTTCTCAACTTTTTTCTCATCTATTTGGTTTTGAACACTTAAATACTAAAAAGCACAAAGGGATAGTTTGCTCTGTGTGTGCTGGTTCCCTTTCTAATTGAAGTTCCCTTCACAGCAAGAGTGCTCAGCCCAGGCAACTCTTTAGCATTGCAAAGGAAATAATTTTTAGATCCTAGATCTTAAAAATTCACAGTAAAATGACAGCATTTAAACAATTTTTTTCCCTTGTACTTCTGTCCTAGTTCCTGATGGTTGCAGCAGAGATCAAAACAGTTTATACAAACCTGAAAATGAATGAACCCTGAACCTTCCTCTCATTTCTGAAAGACAACCCACCTTTAACAAAACAAGCATCAAAACAGACTGTTCTGTTAGCTTTTTTTTTCTGAAGGCATTAATTTTATGATTTTTTATTTTAAGTCCATTTTCAGCCTTTGCTGGAATCCATTGCTAAGCTTGGAAATGCTATAAGAAGTTAAAATCTTATAAAGTTTCCAGCCTATTTTTGGAGTTTCTGAGAGCTCAAATAATCTGTGTACACTGTAGATGAACATTCACATTTTTTGGAGACTTTTCCAAATAAAATCTTAATGCCAAAGTTCTGGAGATTTGCCACTTGCTCGACAGAGACATTTACTGTGCAATGAGATTATGAATCTAGTAAATAAATGTATGTTGACAGCTGAGAAATACTACTTGTGTTGTTTGTTAGGAAGGACTGTTAAAGTATCACCTGTGATGGGGATCAACCACATGCACACACATATGCTTCACAGTAAATTTGGCCCAGCATAGCCAAAGGAACAAAACATACAAGAAGTGGAAAAGCAATATAATTGCTTTTAAACGCCTCAGAAAGAAACAGATACTATGTCTGCAGAAATTAATTAAGCAATGCAAGGAGGCAGTATGAGCGCCAGGCAGGTAAGGTGATAAATTCTCCCTGTTGCACTTTGGGCCCTGGCCAGCTGTGCTCTGCTGAGGACTGTATCTATGTGGCTCAGGGAAAAGATGGGCCAAGGACTTTTCCCAGCAGGCAGCATGCACAGAGGTGCCTTCTTTTACAGGTTTAAGGCTGTTCAGCTTTTTTTTTTTACTTTCTTTTTCTGTTTCACACTTTTTTTGTATTCTTGATGCCTAAATAGCATCAAGAATACAAATTTCATTTCTCAGTTTGTTTTTAAGTGAATATACCTGGCCTTTAATTGGGGCCCTGGAGACTAATATTCTGTACGTATTAAGCAAGTGGCTCAGTAATAATATTTGGTATTCTGGCATTGTGATCAATGAAAAAAACAAATTCATACGTATCTTGCCAGCATACCTCTACCCTGAGAGATAGTTCTTAAAATATCCCAGCTGGGGCACTTGGATTTTGTGGTTTCTCTACCAGTGCTTCACTAAAATATGACTTCTCTAATGGCTGGAGTTTTGATACAAATTGCCAATCACTATAAAATCTCCATTGCCAGCTTGCATCATCACTATCAACAGGTAACAGCAACCTGGGTGTAAAAGCAGCTGCTAAACTGCATTTGCCCTAATCTCTGAGTGGTCCTTTCTAAAAATGGCACTGTAGGAGCTTTACACAGTGATATTTAATTTCTGAGGGGTTTGGAATTTAATCTGTGTAACACTGAATATATACTCAGTATTTGCAGATGTGGCCCCAACAGTGATATACTTCTTTGTGAGTACACCAAGGGGAGCCATCACATGGAGTAGTGTCATTGTTATTCTGTAGCAATGTAGATTCCCTTTCTTGGTTGAAAATCTTAGGTAGGTCATGTTTAGCTTAATTCATTTATGGTATCTTGAAGAGCCTCACTGTTTAAAAATGCTGTTCTTTTATGAGCTCTTATAGTTATAATAAAAGGTAGTATCTTCTTTCTCACAAGTCACATAAAGAACCAAAGCACATCAAAATATGAGTGAAATTCCTCATAAAACAGGTATTTTACAATTTGCTTTCCTTAAAGAAGAAAATGCTTAGCATTTGTTTCTTTAAATTAGGGCTTTCAGGAATAGTGAAAAATGTCACTTATTTAAACTGTGATTACAATGAGTTAGTGAATGGATTAAAAGCATGCTTAAATAAATTGAAATTTCTGCCTTTGGATAAACATGCTAATAGGATTTTTTCCCTTTGTGCAGAGAATGAAGGCATTGCTGGGCAGTAGTTGTTTTGAGACCACAAGTTAATCTTGGTCCCATAATTAATGAATCCAAGCATAATTTTGAGAGACATTACTCTTGCCTATTAGCTAGAGAACTGGGTTGTAAAAGCTGGACGTGGTTTCTGAGTGCACACCTTTTCCAGGATTCCCATGGAGGCTGCCATCCAGCTCAGGTTTGCCTGTGAGCCAGGCGGGCGTGAGCTTGACGTGCGCTGGCAGTGCCTGAGCATGTCCCTTAGCTCGGAGTGTGGGCAGGGACCTTGGCTTGGCCCTGCACCTGCTGCCTGGAAGGCAGCCCTGTGGGATGTGTTTGGGAGGTGGGACACGCTCCCAAGATGTTTCGTTTGGAGAGAGAAAAAAGTGAGTAGGTATGGTTCTTTTTCTAACTGAAATGAGTGAAAGTGGGACTGGACCAAGGTGTGAGTCTTAAAAATAAACTTGAGCAGAGTGAGACCTTGGACAGTCTGTACCTTGAAAACAAGACAGTTTTTGCGTGTCCTCAGCTCTCCCTTTTCACCTCTCCCTTTTCTTTTTTCTTCTCATCTTTAATGATGAAAAAAAAAGAACAATGCAGGTTTTTTCATTATTTCAAAAAACATATTAAGAATATATTGAGAAGAGGTACTAACTTTGGGATTATTGAAAATAAACCTTACAAGAGGAAGATTGATTATATGGCAGATTTTTGTCTTAAAATACTTTCAGGTAGGAGCTCTCTTCTCCTTTTTCAGACATATTTTCTCACTGTAGACGCTGTGCTTAATCCGTAGGATGACTGCAAATTTCCAGACTGTGATGCTGGCAATCCTGGTACGGATACTTGTCAGCCCCAACCTCATTTTGGTTTTGAGTCTTCATTTATATTATGTGCCACTATGTTACACATCAAGCCACTGTAGTAAAAGTGGTAAGAAACAAAATATCCATATATAGAAGTATCTACGTATAGAAGTTACAAATTATGTTATCTCTTAAAATAAGTGGAGTTGGCTTCTGGTTATACTTTCTAGTATTTAATGGAAATGAATAAAGTTTGGAATATTTTTGTGGAATATTTGTTCTTTTAAATGTATCTAGTGGTATTTAGAAGACAAGACAAGTAACACTGGGATAGTATCCACAGTTTTCTGGAGATAGAGTTTATCTCTTTTTAAAATTATCGGTTTTATTGATAACATTTCTCCAAGCAGAATCTGCTGAAGCCAGACTAAATAGAAATGAGGCATTGTAAGGGCATTTTTATGCACAGTAAATGGGTCTACATAAAATCAAATATGCAATACAACAATTTGATTTGAAAGTAATCTTTTTCTGGGTTTTTTGTGGAGTTTTCATTTCTGCTCTTGTATTTTCAGTTTGAGTTTCAGACATCATATAAAATGAAGGTCCTAGAAGAAGTGGAGAGTGCTAAAGCAATAATACTGCACCAAAGACTAAGAACCACAAACCTTTGCAAACCTTCTCAGATTTCAGTGCAAGAATTAGCAAAATAGACTTCTCCAAACTATCAAATCTCTGCTCTTCTCAGAAAGCCAGTGTAGCCTTTGGCATCTAAAAAAACAGAAAGCTGTTGCTTTAGTTTTTCTTGAAGTATTTGATTCATTTCTAATCAGACTGTATCTCTCCAAATGTGACTGTTAGCAAACTGAAATAGTGTGCCAAGAGGGAATCCAGCACAGCATTCCTTATTTTATCTTAGAGCTTAGATATCTAAGTGGCTGTGTGGTTGCTAAATGTAGGGGGAAAAAAGAAAAAGCAAAAGCAAAAAGAAAACAACAAAGAAACCCCACACTGCCTGGCTCTGTCTGTTAGATGCCAATAGAGGAGAGTTTAGGCTAAGATTGCACTGCTGTTTTGTTTGAATCCAGAAAGCAACTATAAAAATAAATAGTGAAAGAGTTGGCCAGCTCTTGTCACGAAGCAGCAAGTCATTATTTTATGGTTGTGTCAGGCTAAATGTCTGTGCTGACATCCTTTCCAACCCAAGAGGCTAATACCCCTGCATCTTTAAAACTGATACTTTCAGCATGTGTAGTTTGCTACATGTTTCCTATCACTAGAGGCTACAGCTTTTTATCTGCTTTGCTGTTAGACACAATCAGCTCTTTACAATATACGTTGACCTAGGTCAAATAGAATGGGAAATTTTCATGAGTGGTTTATTCCATATAAACCAAGTGGTGTCTTATGCTCTGAATAAAATTTTTGTGCTTAATTAACTGCAAATTAAGATTGTTTGACTTTTATCATATCACTACCAGTTACCAAAAAGATACAGCAGTGGGAAAGAAGCACAGAAGCAGAAATAAATTCTGGTTTGTAGGACAATTCAGTAAATGCTCAGGTGAACAGCTAACTTGAAACAGCTTGTTGCACTGCATGTTTCTAAGTTTAAGGACAAGTGTACACAGGTATTCTGGCAAAATAGAGGTGCAAAGGGAAGCAGTGAAAGGTCTTTGGATTACGTGTGTCTACACTAGGTCTGGTTGTTCACATCTATGTGACTTTAGAAAAGATTTCTCTTTAGTATAAGAGCAGCTGACTCTCTGTGGGAAGCTCTCAAGGAAACCGTCAAATGATTAAGTTAACCACTTCATATATAGTTTTTATAAAGTAGTAAACGTTTCTGATATGTTCAACAGAATATTCCATTTATAATAAAATAAGTAAGTAAAGGATGAAGTGTATTTTTTTCATAGATAAATAACAAGGTTGTGTCAAACACAATAATCTCTTGCAAAGCAAGCAAAATTTGCTCCATGTATTGGGACTGAGAAAGGTATTTTTATTCCTACTGTGATACATAGCAAACCAAAAAATACTGGATGAACTAAATTGAAATCTTTGCAAGAGATTTATCTATACTTTGACAAGCTGTTTACTTTTCCATGAGAGAATCTGGGTTAGAACTCCCTATAGAGCCCCAAAATGCCTGTAAATCAATTGTACTGAATGTCACCTTAGAGATGGTGTTTACACCCTTGAGGACTTTGTGTCATTGTTATAATGATAAACTTCTACTTTGCAGTAATAAACTTCCCTCTGTTTGATATATTATTCAAGGATTAGCCAGCAGAGTTGAAATTGGTGCATGTTTTTTCCCTAAAGCTCAGTGTTTTTGGAGCTGTACTGTTGGAAATAAAGCTGATTAGTTCCAAGATTAGTTCCAAGTCAGGCTGGTGCTGTTTGTGAGGTTAACTCTATTTCCAGAATTTCCTGTTGACTTCAGTGCTATCTCAGGAAGGTCCTGCAGCAATGTAGTGGCACCACTTCATAGGTGAAAGTTTTCCCTGTTGCACAGAGAAACTCAGATCTGAGTTAAGATGACTTTTCATTTTGTTTGTGCTTTCTGGTCACTGGTCTCTCCTGGAAGTCAGAATTGTCACTAGGGCAATTCAGAAAGACCTGCCCAAACAGCTACAACTCTGTATTCTCATATGTCCTGCGCATTTCTGTCCACTCCCATACACTCGTTTTTATCTTCTGCTGTACACCTCAAGATGTGTTCATCTTATTGAACCTATGGTTGCTGTTGCAGTCCTGGTGCTAAGTCACAGAGGTACAATCAACACATTGGCCAACATGCAGTGCTAAGATGCAATGAGCCTTGTACCAATCCAGTTTGACAGCTAACAGACTCCCAGTGAGCTGATTTAAGGTAAACTCATGCTCAATTTCTATGCCAGGAGATATTTTTTTTTTCTGATTCCCCACAAGGCTGTGGGATGTAAAAGCCCATTTACCTGGAGCTGAGAGGATAAAGTCTCACTAAGTTAGTCATTGACACAATTCCAAATTACAGCCGGACATGCATATCTGCAAAATTAGTTCTTCTCATTGTATGACTATAGGCAAATTAGGCTGCATTTCAGCCAGACTTTAACAGGTCTTAGAAGCTAATGGCCTTTTTACCAGGTCATATACAAGAGCCTGCTGGCTTCCTTATTAGTACTTTAGTTAGGAAGAGAAAATAAACTATAGTGGGAATTCTAATAAGAAACTTATAACAGTTTCAAGCCCCTTATTTTTCCACTAGAAAGTTCCAAAAATTTAAACAAAAACAGATTTAAAAAAAAAAACAACCTTTGCTGCATTACACAGTGCTTGTCATCCTTCCACAGCTTTGCAGCCACAGAGTCCCTTCTGCTCTCAGGTTTGTCACCAGAGGGACACTGCTCACATTGTAACACTTTAGCCTGCTTTTGTCAGGGGCAATGCTGAAAAGTCAAAAGCTGTGGGCTGATTAATCAGCACAGAGGTACTAGGTCAGTCCTATCACCTTTCATTCTTGGTCTCAATTTCAAAATAATCAGAGTCCATCCTGATCTGAAGGATTCCTGTCCTAGATAAATAGCAAAGTTGAATCTGTGTGTGAGAGACTTTACTGTTACCCATCCCCTTAGATGTATTTATTTATTGACTGATTCATTTATGTAAACTAAATTCTGGCAAACCACATAATTCTAGACTCATCCTATTAATTTGAGTTTCATGTGCAGCATTACCTGCACTTCTACAAGGTGCACAGAGGAGTCTGTAGACAAGAATTGTCTGGGTTCAGTCAAAGGAGGCTTTGTACAGTGAATCTCAGAATTGCCTGTGCTCAATGGTCATGGGCAATGGTCGTGTTCAAGGTTTTTCTCCCTATGGATTAGGATGTCACCTCTCACTTATTTATGCATGTTAGGAGCTGCAAGTTTTCCCTACAACTATCTCTTGTCTGATATTTTGATGTGAGCTCATGTTTCAGCCTTTCATCTGTCATGTCAGGAAATATATTTTTTCATCCTTTTTCAGCTGTTATTTTGCATAAATGTATAGCCCTTAAATGTCTTGAATTCTCTTTCTTTGGAAAAATTTCTGGAAGGTTTGCAACAGATTTTTAAGGCATTGCAACCAGGCCACAGAGGCAGATGGTGTAATCTTACAAATTTATAGAAAATATTATAATTTCTTTTCTCTTCAATGACCTCTTTTTTATTTGAAGGAGCTTAGCTCCTCTGAATTAACAATTTAATGGTCAACAGAACTGGAAATAATATTTTGACTTTCTGCACTTTCAGATGCTTAACCTGATAAGAGATCTTCCTCATGATTTTATTTTGTGTATAGTGAAGCACAGTAATATCCAACAGGTTTAAAATGTTTCCATGGTTATATAATACAAAATAAGACTTCAAATGTGAATTTTATATTCCAATAAATTTGGTGACTGTTGATTTTAAAGCATATTAGATCATCCATGAATAGGAGACCTTTAGAGCATCAGGCTGTTTAGGAACAAGTGGTGGACAGCTTTGGAGAACTTCTCTTCTTGGCATTTTTTTATGATAATTCAACTATTGAAGATGATTTACAACTCTGCTGGTTCTATACCAGAGACCTTATGTGATGGAATTTATATCACTTTTCCTTTTAGACATTTAAACCACATGTCATTCTAGAAAAACGAGGACAGAGGTCCAACAAAGGAGTGATTTATTTTCAGTTAAAATACTAGCTACATTAAAACCACATGTTATTAAGTACTGTATAACCAAACCATGCTTAGAAGAATGCTTACGACACCAAAACTTGCTTAAAATGACTCTTTTTTTTTTTTTCCCCCAAAAAAATCTTTGGCAGTGCACACATTAACAGATTTTACCTGAGCTGTACAGTACATTGACTATACTTCTCCCCTGGAGGAAAAAAAAAAACGAACTATTAAAGTGCCATAGTACAAATTAATTCAATTCCTTATTATTTTTTCTTTCTTACATTTCTGGATGCTTGAACTTCTCTGTCCCTTCCAGCTATCATTTCATCTCTGTAAGTATCCCTCCTGAAACAGCAGAGTATAATTAATGATGCTAAGACTGAAACACAGTTTTTCAAAGAAGTGAAACTATTTGTATTTGGGGCATATGAGCAGCATGAACTCTCATAGTGCTCCTTTGAGAAGAGTAAAGTAACACACAGAACTAGTGCACATGAATCCAAGATCAGGAGGGAAATAGGAAGGATAGAATTGAGGGGCCCCAATTTTGTTTTCAGAATGCAGATACAAAGGACAAGTTTCTGTCCTCATTATGCTACACTTCCACACCAGATTGCCTAGGACTTGAAGGGATTTTTTAATGCTAATGTTGCCAAGTGAGTTATCCAAAGCTCAGTGGGAGTGACAAGTGAAGGATTTACCCTGTAAAAAGAATTCTGCCATTCCAGTGAGTTTCCAGGCTGGTTCTGTGAATGTGTGTCTGGATCATACTGGCACAGAGAGGGTGCTTGGGGGACTGGGAATTCAGCTGGCTCACCTGTGTAGTCTTAGGAATGCAAACCTGTGTCAAGTGCTGTTGATTCACTGGCCATATTCTGTTTAATTTGCACCTTGAATGGACTAGAAAGTCTGTTCCCATGCTTTGGAAGAACTGCACAAGCATTAATGAATCACCACAACACCACTGTCTCACAGGTAATTGCTGAAAAGTTTTAGCCTTAAAATGGGATTAACCACTTTCTGTCAAACAGTCTTTAAACCAAACAGGGATCAGAAGCAGCATATTTCTCTGCTTGCATGTTTGAAATCATTCTAATTCAGATGTTACAGTCACATCTTGAAGTCATTAATACTACCTTAAGCTTGCCTGATATTCTCATTTTTCCTGAAATTACTTAGCTCACGCAGATTCTGCAGTTCTGATTCTGCATCAGCAACATGCTAAAATTTGTAATGTGAAAGGTACAACAGCTTATGTTATGTGTCTTTTTTAAGCTCTTGGCTGCATAACTGACATAAAGTATATGTAGTAGACAATATAGTTTGTTAGACAATAGAAACTCCACTGAATTAAAGCTGGCTGGTTTGCTGTTTGGTCTCTTGGATGGAGACCAATACCAAGTAACAAAGGAGGTGGTGCAAGAGACCTCACGGTGGACAAAAAGGACCATGTGGTAGACTTGATGTCCCATGCCTAAATCATAAACTGTCACATTAAATTTTAGCATAATATGAATCATTCATGTCCAAAATTATTATTTAATCACCTTCCCAATAAGTTCCTGCACTGTACAGTGTATATATATTTTTTTATTTTACCAGCCTGGTGGTGACATCAGTAGTCACAGCTGAAGTTGCTGCCTAGCTGCAGTAAGTAGTAAGTACAAGGCAGCTGTGCTCCTGCTGCCTCCTTTGCCTTTCCCGAAGCACTAGAAAGTGGTTGTTGCCACCATCCTTGAAAGAATATTGTGGTGTGTGCAGTGTGGCAGCTATTGCTGTGTTAAATTGAGAGGAAAAACTCAGTTTGGGCTTCTGCTCCTTGGTGGCATTTGGAACGGAAAGTTTCTCTGTCCAGGCATCTCTCAATTTCATTTCCCTGTTATGGATTATTGTCCAGAAAATATTGTCCTGCATTGTTTTTTTATTCCCCTAAAAATAATGCAAGTTGATTGTACATTTTCACTTATTAAAATTCCTATTCTCTTTGCACAAATCTCAGGGTTGTCTTTTTCATAATATGGATGATCACCTATCTTTTTTTCATATAGCATCATCCAACTGACTTACCTTTTCTCTTTCTCTAGATGTTTCCAGATGTGTGGCTGAGAGGAAGTACACCCAAGAACAAGCACGCAAAGAATTTCAGCAAGTGTTCATCCCAGAATGCAATGATGATGGCACATATAGTCAGGTTAAAAATTTTTTATTCAGTGTCTTGCATGACTGGAAGGTCAGAGTATGTGGGTTTGAAAAGGCCGAGGAAGAGGCAAATGTAATGAAGGGAAATGTAATTTCAAAATTAAATATAATTTGTACCAACACGTCAAAAACAAAAAAAAAGGAAGGAAAATCTGTGTTATATGTTGAGTCCTTGTTCTCTTTTTCACAGTTGGCCAGCAAAAGAGCCAAACATTACCACTGTTCATGTAATACACTCCCTGTTCTTCTAGGATGAGGCAGCTGAATCATTCTTGTAGCCCCCTGAATACTCACCAGATGGTAAAATGCTTGGAATTTGTGATCTGTTCCTGATTTGAACCAGAAATCGTGCAACTGGAATCCATATCTTAAGTGCTAAATCATGAATCATACAGAATCCTTCTATATTCTCTGCTGAATTTCTTCACAAGCATGTGGTCTGAAACTAATTTACTTAGATCACGGAATTCAGAAGGAACACAGTTAGAAGCTTATTCTGAGGTATATTTTCCAATCATGATCCCCTTCTGTCCCCTCTGTACTGCATTTTGATCCTGGAGTTGTGCAGAAGACAACTTTTCTTTTTTTAAGCATGATGAGGCAAGTGATATTGGCCCTTAGAAAATATAATGCAATTGGTTTTTAAGAGGAATTCCAAGAGTTTCCTTTCTGACAGCTTGGGATATGAATAATGCTGGCAGAAGCACTCTGTCCTGCTCCTTCAGTGGGTGGAACAATATGTTCTCTATGTGGGAAAAAACTCAGGATTGCTTGTTTCAGGAACAGTTTATGTGTCCCTTGAGGAACTTCCTTGTGAGGTTTTTATAACACCTGCACCTCAGTCATCTAAGACAGGGTGTAAACAACCACACAGTTCAATAGTTTTCTCTTCCATTTGATTCTGAAGGACCTACCACACTTAGCTTGAAATATGCTTTATGCTAAAAAATCGTATGTAGGACTGAGATGGGCCCATTGTGGTTTATTGTTCTAGGTTTTGTCGATACAGTTTGCTGGATAAGTTTCTGTACTCACATGCCACGCGTGCTGTGGGATAACAGGCATGTGTCTGACAAGCTGCACATGGTTCTTGTTGTTTCTGACAGGTTCAGTGCCACAGTTACACTGGATACTGCTGGTGTGTCACTCCCAATGGCCGTCCCATCAGTGGTACTGCTGTGGCCCACAAAACTCCCCGCTGCCCAGGTAAATCTTGTTTGTCTGGCTAGGTTAGGATGGTATGCCATGAACAGCAGTTTATCTGTGGCATCTGATTAGACTTAAGCAAAAGAAGTTTTCACTAGAAGAGTGGTTCAGCCCAGAAACAGGTGGTGGTGGAAGCAGTGGATGCCCCATCCTTGGGGTTTGGTAAAATTCAGCTGGATGAGACTCTGAGAAAGTTGGTCTAGCTTTTCATGTAGCCATGCATGAAGTCTGAGGTCACTGCCACCTTAAGCCTTCTTGTGATTCTGGGATCCATCTACTTTATTTGTAAATTAATCTAGCTATTGAAGGTTTTCTGTAGTGGTCATTTATACCATATTTATGTGTCCACATATGAAACCAGGTGACCGAATTGCTGATATATCACTATGCTGGTATGTTATAAACCTCCTTGCACAAAAACTCATTGCAAAAACATTTCAGAGGGATTTGCATTTTTTGATAATTCAATATTTAGAGTACAGAAAAAAATGTAGCAGGACTGCCCATTTGAAACACAGCCCAATGAAAGAACTCCCACAGCACATTCCACAAATGACCAAATCCAGAGGAAAAATAATAAAATAAAAGCATTAAGAGCAAAATGAAAAAATTGCCTGCAGAAATTAACTGGCAAATCAAACTTGCTGCCTTGCAGTCTGCCTTTTGTCTTTCATCAGGACAATTAACAGGTTCTGTTTTTCAGGGGTTTGCTTCTGACCCTATTTCATTAACACTTATGATAAATACAAATCCTGAGTGTATGAATGGTTGTCAGAATCACTGTTCATGCCCCTTGAGGTTGAGAGAATTTTACAGAAATAGCTCTACAAATATTTGCACACTCTATATATTGTATAACCATTTGTGCTGCAGCACCATTCTCTGTCAGAAAGTGGAAGAAATAGCTTTAAAAAGCCAATCCTGCAATGTGAACAAAGCTGAAAAAGAAAGTGAATCAGGGAATTTACCTCTCCTGGTCTACTTCAATCATTCAAGTTCAACCTTGATGTTTTTAATAAATAGATGGAGGAAGGAAGAGACCATTGCAGAAGTTTCAGCAAAGTTTATAGAAAGTTATTTTTATTTTTAAGGTCTTTTTAGTTAAAATGACTTGCAGAATTTTCCCACATCTTGCCTGTAGGTGAACTTTATTCAGAAATAATACTCTTCAGAATATTCCTTTTAATCCAGTCTGAAAAGTCACTGTGAAACAAGACTCAATTGTAAAAAATAATTTAAAATATTCAGAAACCTTAAGTAGTAGAAAATGTGCATTCATTTTCATTTTAGTGTTATTGTCAATTATAACTCATCTGCATCTTCAGAAGACACATGGATGTGTCTTCTTTAATTGTGGATGTGCCATCCTTGGAAATTTTTGGGGCTGGGTTGGATGGGGGTCTGACCAGCCTGGTCTAGTGGAAAGTGGCCCTGCCTGTGGAAAGGGGTTTGGAATGAGATAAACTTTAAATTCTCTTGCAAACCATTCTGTGATTCTATGATGCTATGGCTAGGACAGCACTTTAGTGCTTCGGTGTAATTTTGAGTAGAGATGTTTTTACATGTCCATAGCCAGGGCTTCTCTGAGAGTGCACCTTTGTTTCTATCTCTGCAAAGTCCATTTTTATATCCTCCATTTATACCCTCCTTGCCTGTCCTTTCACTGAAATCAGTGAAAAAAGGGTTATGCTCATGCTGAAAGTTCAATAAATGTTTGTCAGGTGTCTTATAACACATGGCACTATTTTGGCTCAAAATGTTGAATTATTTGCTATATTTTCACTTTTTGTATTTGTACTGATATTACTGAGGAGCAACTGCAGTGTAGTTCCCAGAAAGTTAATCAATTAATATGAGAATTATTCTATATCACTACAGGAACCTAACCCTAGCTCCTCTCAAATGTATATTCATGTGCCTAGCAGATAAACTGCCAGACTACTTCAGCTCATTTTTGGAGGGATGGGAAGGGAAATTGTTTTTACAGAAATGCTAAGGTGAAGGTCATAGCACTCAAATTGAATTTAGTAGCTCAGAGATAAATAAACCGTTCCAGGGCACAGGTGAGTATTCAGAGTCTGATTTTGATCCATGGAAAGATTGTGGGTAACTTTTCAGTTTTTATGAGACCCTGTGGGATTATCTCTGCACATTTCGTCCCCTGATTGTATCAGTGTTCTCATGTTTTACTGTTCATCACTTCTCCTTTGTCCCTCAGGAAAGAAGTCCAGCCACAGCAGAGTTTGGAAGGAAGACTTGAAATGCTAGGGGATTTTACAGTGGTATTGGCTAAGGACCCAGTTTTGAGAGATCTGGAGAAACCTTCTCATTCAACAGAGAAGGCAGCTACAGATTTTCTCAAAAAGTTATGGGGTATAATAAAGCAAAACTTAGTTCGTTTATTGCAAAATGAAAGTCTGATGCACAACTGCATATTTCTCCCATTTCCAAGTATATATTCAAAATTGCCATCTGTTTAGGATAACAGAGTTGGGTTTTTTTTTCCTTGCAAGAGTGTTGATGTTTTCCAGATCACTTTTGATTCGCTTTTGTACTTTTTTATTTAGTACGACTATGCACAGGAATTATAACCCAAACTTCAGTGGGTCAACTGAAATTGTGTAGATATATTCTTATTTCAACTAGTATTACAGAGATGCCATTTTTGCCAATACTGCTGTCCCTTGTTAGTCCAGTACACTGTGTCTTGCTAGCCTTGATGCAGGAATTGCCTTGCTATTTCTGATATGCAGGCAGATCTCCTGCAGTGGTGGCATCCTGACACCAGCATGTTTCTTTATTCTCACTGCTTCTTTGTATTCTGCAGGCTGGATGCTGTAGGTGTTTCAAAGTCGTTTATAGAAATTCCTAAGTCTACCTGTACCATACCTTTTTCTCCCAAGACCACTTTTGCTATCTTTTTCCTTTAGAAGAAAATTTGTACAGAAAATTAAGATGCTTTTTTTAATGATTTTCTTACAGGTAATGTGCTACCATAGAACGTATGAAAATTTTTTGCTTTTAAGAAAATATTCAGTTAATTTTCAGTTCTAGGTTAGTTCTTCAGCAACTTCAGATAAGGTTCAAGTACATTTCTAATCGACTGTGCTGTTCTGAAATTATAGGATAATTTCTTGCCTTTCATTTTCCCCCAGTGGAACTGCCTTTGTTGAATGCCCAGAAATAAGAAAGAAGAAAGTCTGGAAGAACTTGAATTTCAATAGAAGAAATAGAGAGCAAAATTTAGGATGGGCAGTTAGGAGTTTGGTTTAGCAATTCAAAGCCCAATCCATGCTTCCCATTTACTGTGTGATACTGGATATGCAAAACAACCTCTACATTTCCCTAACTGTCAAGGTTGGTTAGCTGAATAACATGGTGTTTCTTAAAGTTATCTCAGGTCCAAAAAGTGTCCCATATCTATTTTTAATGTGTCAACAACAGTTGCCTGTGCCAGTTTTTGCTCATTGACTTGTTGCTCTTATTTAAGCTGCCTTTTGTGCAAGAGACATAAGATATGGAAGGATGAAGGTCATAAGCAGCATTAAAAAAATGTGGGACTTTCCAACTGTTTTATGTAAACCTTTGCTTTAATTACTATATCTTTATCTGAAAGAGGCTCTTCTTCCATCCTTTTCAGTTTTTCCCACATCAACATTTGGTACTGCTAAGACACACATGATAAATCTCAAAATACTGTTCCACTCCATGAAAATAGTCTTCACTATTGCAGGAGCAATAGTGAGAGGGACAGTAAATCAAACACATTCCCATGGTGGCACTAAAAAGAAAGCTCCTTAAAAATGATTAATGTCTCCCAGTACTTTCACTAAAGAGCACCAGACATAAAAAAGGACATTTTTACAACTCTCCATCTCTGTTATCAGCTCAGCAGGGAACTACAGAAATTCCTTAGGCAGGGAGTCCTGAGAAATGGGGCAGAAGTTGAGAAGCAGGTGTTATATCATTGGAAGATACAGTCTTTGCCTATTGTAGGGGGTTTAGGCCCTATTAAATATGCTGGGCTCCTGCCAGTGAGATTGCAAAGGTATAGAGATACATTTTATTCTTCTGTGAAGTAGTTTTTCTCCCTTTTGATTAAGATGGCATGATCATCTTTTATGGCCAAAATACAAGTAACTAGCTTTAGAAATTCAGAACTCCTCCAGTATAGTATTGTATTGATAAGATAATGTGATGGAAAAACTATATTCGGAAAGGCAACGAAATTTTAAAGTTTCCATTAAATTTTTTTCATTACCTGGAGAAAAATATCCGTCCTTGAACCATCTAGATATTTAGTCTTCATACATTAGTTCTTTGCCTATACATACACAGTCAGACACACCCATAGGCGAGATAGGAATAGTAGGGAGAGTTTACCTTTCCTGATATCTGCATTCAGTGATTATGTATCAAATATTCTCTCGTAGGAGATCAGAAATCATTATCTAAACTGGCTAACAATAGGCTTTCACCTTTTTTTTTAATAGCCCAGTCCCATATGATCAGAATGATAGGAAATGGATATGCTAAAATCAAAAACCACAAAACTCACATCACATTCCCTGGAAGGTTTATTGTGCCTCAGATGCTGTTAGAGTAAAATTGGATAGAATTGTAGAGTTTGCAATAAACTAAGGCATGAATATGTCTGCCTTTAAAAAAAAAAGATCAGAATAGTAAATAGATGGCTAAGCAAGCGTGCAAGCTTGAATGGTGCTAAATTCTTCCTCTTGATGTAATGCTGCTGAATCTAATATCCCTCCTTGTCCTCCATCATTCCATAAGGATATGTATTAATGTGGCGATTTGTTTGCTTACAGTGTACTGAAAACTTGAAAGCCAGTTGCATTGCCTAACTTTTAGATAAGCTATAAGTTGGTTTTGTTTCCTGCCTAGCTGAAAATGTGGGGATTCATCTTAATATTGAAGACAAAATTTCCTAAAAACTTGCAAATGCAACTTCCTATCATCACTTCAGCTGGAGGTTTTTCTACCTTAAATATATTCAGGAAATGGTAGAAAAAAGATACAAACTCAATAACTCCTTACCTCGAATTTGGAGACAACAAGAAAAGTTTATGCTGCATAAATTGAAAATTTCACGTGGAACTACATGAAGGGCACAGGCTTTCTTTTATAGGAAATTCTGTGAATATTATTATTGACTTCTTAAGACTATTAAAAAAAGTAATGTTAGCCCAGTAAACCTAATTTTCATAGAATCCATCCAATTTCTTACTGAAATTAGATTCGGTATCATTATGTTAGCTTTTAGTACTAGTTAATGCCATTCTCCTCCTCATCCATTTTCCTAATTTTTTCATGAAAATTTAGGGTAAAAAAATAAAATTCAATTCTCTCAGACTTTAGTCATTCTCACTGTTTTCTCATATAGATGAAGTAATGTGAATGTGTCTGGAAAGATTTTTCTGCTTTTAGTTTAAGATGTGTGATATTATATAAATTTCACCAATGTGTTAAATTACTTATGTATAAACTGAGTTCAATTTGTACTAATAGTCCTAATGTACATAGAGAGACAGCACTGGTGCCAAACTGGAGCAGAGTGAGTATCAGTAACAGTTCATCACACACATTGCCCCTGCTGAGACATCATTTCTACTCACAAATGAAAAGCCTGTTTAAAATGCTTGTGTGACTGAGAGTCGGGCCTAAAGTATCTGGGTTTGCAAGGAAATTATAATTATAAGCCTGTGAACCAAAATGAAATTCAGAAACTACAGAGTTAATAGTAGCTGGATGAAACTTGAGGAAAGATTGGATCACTAGTATTTGGTGCAATTAGAAAAACCTGTAATTTTGTGTGTAGTACTTCCGAACACTGGAACATTTTATTTGAGTTCAAACTGAGCCTTTTATCAAATGCAAGCCAAGCACCAAAAACTTAGATCTTCTGGCTTCAGCATAAATACAAAATCTGCCTCCTTTTCAGAGTGAACAGCATGGATTAGTATTGGAGCCCATTTAGAACAAGCTGTCCCAAACACCCTTGGATATAATTCCTGCAGTGATAGTGGCTTTCTTTTTCTTGCCTCAATTAATACTGATTCATCACTAAGTTTATTCAATTTCTGGTGACTCAAACATTATATAGTGAAAATACATTAAAATACACTATTGTTATAAAAGGAAACAAGTCTAAACAAGAACATTTTAATATGAATATATAAAGCTGTAATTTGGATATATAAAGCTGTATTAAGAGCTGAATCCATCAGAAGGTTACTATCTTGGCTGCAATGCCATGTATTCTTTTATGGAGGCTTTAAAATCAGCAGGGCTGATTTGTAATGTTAGGCATCTCCCCTCTGGCAAACTCCTTGTCTAAACTTCCTGCTGAAGTAACCATCAGTTCAGCATGGTAAGCAAGGCCTGTGATTTAGTGGGTTCTCTTATTTAAATTGTCCTTTTAGAACACAAGTACTGTGCTGCAAGGTTTGGGTTTCCTTTATTTTTTTTTTAAACACAGTGATCGTAGGTATTCCAATAACTTAATAAATTAAGAAAATTAAGGCAGCTAAATTATTTCACACACATACAAGCATCTGTCAAATGTGTCAGATGAGTGTTTTTTTGGTATTTTTTCTTTTAATTAGAGCAGGTGTGTGTAAGAAGAGACTGTATTGTAAGAATGGAGAAACTTTGTGTTTTTAAGATTTGATCACTCCATGTGGCTCTTCAGAGAGAAAAATATCACTTTTAATGGTGATTTTCAATGCAGCAGAGACAGATAAATTGTTAAAAAGTGTCTAGTAATTAAAATAATAAAATTTGAAATGGCACATAAGCAAGAAATAAGGAAGGATTTCTATTTAAACCCTAAGGACAAATGCCCCCTTGAAAACTACTAAGAAAATTAGTGGATTCTCCATTACTTGATGGCTTGAAAGCAAGGCTGGATTCTCTGTTGGGTTGGAGTCCAGGCTGGTAGAATAAGGTGTGAAAACCCATCTCTTGTAATCTTCTTGACTTCCTTCTCACCCCTACTGTCTCTTCTCCCAGGCGCTGCAGCTCTGGGGATGAGCTCAGGCTCAGAATAAGGCTCTGTGTTCCCCCCAGGACACAAACGCTTTGCCTCACTGCATAGGGTTTCCACAAGGTTTTGTATGAGGCCTTTAAAGCAGAAAAGGACAGTTTTTAATCTGAGCCAGGCCTGGTCTAGAGGCTGAAAAAGCCCCTCAGAGCATCTGAGGTGTGAGGGCAAAACTGAGCAGAGGGAGAGAGCTGCCCTGTGTGAGGGACAGCAAGGGAGCGGTTCTGGGGTGATGCTCCTTCCTGCAGAACCTCTCCTTGCTGGGGCAGTGGGGAAGGGAAAGGGTCATCCTGCAGCACATGAGCATGTTCTTGGACTTGTGTCTATGTAGTGTTTAATGCTGCCTCTTTCTCAGGTCTTGTGGTGGCCAAGAAGTGGAGTCTGGCAGTGTATGGATTGTGCACAAATGCAGAGGTTAGGCAAAGATAAAACCTTTGGTTTGCAAAGGAAGAATTTGCTGTTATTTATTGCTGTAATATACAAAAATGAATCATTACAGCAGAACTGTGTTTCTTAGATGGCCTATTAGAAGTGAAAATAATATTTTTCTGGTTAATTCCTTTTTCCAATTGTAGGTTCAGTGAGTGAGAAGCTGCCACAACGAGAAGGAGCAGGCAAAACAGGTAAATATCTTAATTGGCCTTTAAATAGAAACTAAAATAGCTGTGGGAGACACTACTGTGGTTTTCCATATATTTAAATTATCAATATAAATTTATGATATATTATAGCTGCATATGTAATATATATGCATGCATGTTATCAATTTTATATTTGCATTTCAGATATTTAGTAAACTTTTAAGTATAAATATATATATATATGTATGCATAGACACTATGTTTTTCTAGTCTCAGTCCTATAGATTTTGCAATTCAGTGCTGTTTGGACAACAACTTTTCTTCCCAATTCTATACTCTGAAATATTTTCCCATACTTTCTGCTTTTTCTGGAGGACAGATTTTTCTGTCTGTTTGATAAAGATGATACTCTGCAGTCCCAGAAGCTTGGGAACTGGATTTCTCACTTTATTTCCATAGCAATCAGTGCTTGAGTCATCTTGGACCCTGCACTTGGCTTTGTATTGTGATTAATTCATATGATGGCTTATATTTATGGCCAGAAGATTGTTGTTGTTTGATATAGGTCATGATGTATATCTTTTTGGCAGAACAAAAAATCTGATATGAATATGACATAGCTTGTAGACTAAAATGAATGAGTTGTCTGTGCTCTAAACAAAATTAAAGTTTACACTCTCCAAACACTTGAAAGAATTCTAGATTCAGCTGAAAACAGCATACTGAATATTTCCATCATTTACACTGCATAAATTAATTTTAAAGAAGTTACTTTTGTTCTAATGTTAATAACTCTCTATTTGTTGCATGGTAAATATAACTCAATTTTTTTTACAGGTGCTCTTGCAGCATTGCAATAAATCTAACATTTAAAGAAACTATAGTGCTGTTAGGCTAAAAGAATCAACACTTTTTTAAGGCTAATAGTTACAAAGTACTGAAAAATTGGTCCTTCATGTATTTCCAGACAAATTGTGGGTAGCACTAACCTTAGGTTGCCCATTTTCTTCAGGTCTGGACTTTCATTTTCAGCTTTGAACGGAATGAACTATCCCATATATAAAACTTGACTGGTATCCTTTATTTTTGTTTGTGGCTGTGATGGCTGAACTACTGAACCCTGAATGAGCAGTCATAGAACAAGGAAATGAACACACTTTATCAAATCCCCCTTCTTACCATGTATATTTGTGTCTTAAGTGACATGATTGCATTTTACTCATGCCTGGTTTTTGTTCTCCAGCGCAAGCCTGCAGTATTAAAGGCTTCTGACCTGGTTCCCAGGTGGTCCCTGCTTCTTCTCAAACGCTGCTGTCTTCCTCTCCTCAGCCTTCTTCCAGATGGATACTGCCTTGTGCTTTAAATAAAGTAGTATTGTCAGAGACATCCCAAATTCTTTAGGGACTCCCACAGCATAGGAACCAGGATTATACACCTATCTGAGTTAAGGAGCTGTGCTTCAGCTTCACAGCCAGTGTGGTAAAACATATTTTGTAGCTCAGCTTGCAAGGGCAGAGTAGTATTCTTTTGCATCAACCATAACCCTCTCTGCTCCTCTTTCCTCCACGTGTTCCTGCCCATATTGTAGCCCAGCAAGCTTAAGCTGGTTCACAGGGTTCTCAGTGCTCCAGAGGACATGCTTCAGACCTTCAAGGTGTGGTCTCGAGGACTCTCCTCAAGAGACAGCATAGATTTGAGACAGTCTCCCCTTCCAAGATGTCTCATAGATGTGGAACTGGTGAGCCATATCTGTTGTACTTGTGCACCTTGCTTTCTCTGGGTGTTCCAGTACTGAAAGAAAACTTTCAGCTGCAGATATTGGAGATCAGGGGCTCTGTTAGCATGTTGGTAAATTTAAACATTAAACTGAACAGAAATGAAGCTCAAAATTTATTCCCTTAGGTATGTTCTCTGGCTCCACAGTTCTTTCCTCTATCCAAGGAAAATATTTATACTCTGAAAAGCACAGGTGTCAGAGTTGGGATCACATCCCTTTTTTCTGATTCTTAACTGACTGCAGGACTGTGTTCTTGGTAACTGAACTCTGACAGCAAACAGAATTTAAACAGGTTTATGTTTAAATATACAGACTAGTATGAATGTGCCAGCCAGGAAGAATTGTGCAATTAGTCTGTGAGATATCTAATTCATATCAGTCATTAAACATGTGTTGTATTACAACAACAGCAACACCAAAACTGTTTTAAATGCTGCTTTAACAAAGTTCAGGAGCCTAATTTTGATTGGGCTGATTATCACTGAGTTGCAGCATTATGCTGAATTTCAGGTAATTGCATAAGATTAAATGTGTTACAAACTGAAATTGTGTACCAAAAGATGATTAGAAAAGTGTTATTTAAATGCAGACCCAGTTTCTGGCTTGGCTCTGGGTAATATCTGCCATAAGTTGCCTTCTGAAATACTGGGTTTCCTGAATCACATACTAATTGATGATCTAAATATGTGTCTTGATTTTCAGTACACTAGGATGCTTGATGGCCTCTCTGAAATTAATCAATGGTCTTATTCCACCACCCAGAGGACACCACAGAAATGCCAGCAAAACTATTGAGGAGTGACAGTCTTTCATAGCATTGGAGCAAGAATCCTGCCATTGTGTGGACACAAAGAATGAGCACTCTTAAAAGAAATCTCCTTATACCTTGGTTAGATAATTTTGCATTGAAAATAAGCTCCCATTGCTGCTCCTTTGGTTTTGTTTAAAGATCATTATTCCATGGCTGAAATTTGGTTTTACCTGCTATGAACATCTGCTTGGTATCTGTATTTGCTGTGACCTAGACTGTGACCCTTAGAGGCAAAGGTCAGAGTGACCTCAAACCTTTTGCATGATTTAAAGACAACACAGAATTTAAACTACTCGAAGCAGTGATGGTGATAGCAAAGAGAACAGGAGACTCTTGGAATTGCACTAGCAGAAAGGAAAGGAAAGAGATAGTATGTTAGCCTAAAAGCTGCTGCTCCCTTGTTACCCAGGTAAGGCTACATGCCAGAAGCAGCTTCTCAGTTACCTTTGATTCAGTCTTCCATGAAAATGCCAAGAAAACAATCTGGAAACTATTTTGGTCTGACATGCACTTGTGAAACTGCAAGAAATAGTAATAAAACCTTTGCACGGAAGATGCTGTTTACTGCATCCTTCGTTTACTGCAGTACACCTTGGTCTTGGAGTTAGCTCCATGCCACAGGAAAATATGACTGGAAAATATGTACTAGCATGGTCTCCTGAGTCATATTTACCCCACATCTGCAATAGTTTTAAATAACAAAAACATAATAAAGTAAAGATGGGTCTTTGGTACCACTCTGTTTAGCAAAAGCTTGTTTAAATAGTTTTTATGTTTAATTTTTCTTTTCCAGCACTACCTCCACAGTGTTTTAGTGAACCTAAAATGACTCACATCTTCTTGTCATTTCTGCAATTTTCCCTCCCTCATTTCTTGCAGTAATGGTTGCTAGTGGGTGGATGGAGAATGCTGACCAGAGGATAACAGTTGTGCAAACAATATTCTGGTTATATAATCTGTGAATCTTATTTGTAAATAAACCTGATTCTTGAATAGATCCTGCTGTACTTAAAAATCCCTTTGATTTTAAGGTGTCTGCAGCCACTCATTCCCTCCAGACTCTTTTTGCTTTTACAGGTCTCACTTCTTCTAGACATTTATCTAATTATTTCTTTAGAAATGCTGATTTTTCAGTTATAATCTATAGGTATCAGTGTGCAGCATTAGAAGTGAAGAATTACTCTCCAGAGAGCAACCTGATCACTTCATGCATCACCAAAGAACTTGCAATAAATTCATCATCCATAACCTGAAACCTCATCCATTTATAAAACATAACCTTTATATGTAATATATCTGTGCTGTGTACTGCCTATAAAGAATGTTTGAATTATTGTTTACTGGCCGGGGCTATGTGCAAATCATTATTTTCAATCATGTATGTACACTTATTTAGCTTACTTTCATAATTGTAGTCTCCTTGCAAATCTTTTCCATTCTGAATTCAGATGATGCCTCAGCTCCTGCGCTGGAGACTCAGCCTCAAGGTGATGAAGAAGGTGAGTGAATTTAACAGCGTGGTATTAAACTGTGCAGTAATGGACTGTATTCCACAACATAAAATGCCATGCTAGGAGTATCTACAACTGCTGGGGCAGTTGCAAGAAAGTGCAAACATCTGTTCTTTTTTTTAGGAACAGCAAAGACAACAAACACAATGCATGATAGTCTGGAGATGAGACTTTACCTGTGGAGACCAACATCAGCAATTTTAGTTGTCACGACTGAGGGCAGACACAGGTTTTAAACTTGAGCCAAAGTGCAGATTAAAACTCTATGTTGAAATAAACAAGTCAGAGGGTAACTTCTGTCCTCAGCACAATGACTAGTAATATCACTGTTGAGGCTGATGTTTTGTGAGGCTTATTTGCCTCTGGAGAAATTAATTGCCATTAAAGAAGCAATAATAGTCCTATGTTGTGGCTGCCTTATCACTCACCGCTAATCTTGCAGAATTTGGGTCTGCAGCCATTATATGTTTTGGGTCCAGAGTAGGACATTTTTATTTTTATTAAAAATAATTTTCATCTAAAAGTATTTATTGAACTTTTAGATTGAAAAATCTTCTGTATGAATAGGATAAGGAAAGGGCTATTCATGCCTTTGCATGAATAATGATCTTAACTGCCCTAATAAAAACCACTGTGGCCTTTTTTTTTAAGGTCCATGTTTCTTTAAACTTAGCCTCTATTCAGTTGCTAATAAATTTTTAAAATGTTAACATTTATAAAGTATTTTCTGTTGCCTTTTTTTTTTTTCTAGATATAGCTTCTCGTTATCCTACCTTATGGACTGAGCAAGTAAAGAGTAGACAGAACAAAACCAATAAAAGCTCAGGTAAGAAACTTAGGTTGTCCTTACTTTGCAAAGTTCCTGTGAAGGTGTGCATGAACCATTTTAATAACCATCATGCTTCCACTCTCGTTGTATGATAGTGCCTTAATGATTTGCAATAGTGATGATTTACTAAGCTCATGCATCATACATTCCTTTATAGAGGAGTACTTTTGGCCAGGCTTTACTTAGCTAAAATGATATTAGTCCACTAAAGTCTCTGGTTCATACCTATTTGCATCTGTTTAGTGGGTCAGACATTTATTTTTACTTTCTTTTTAATTATCTTCCTCTTTGTTATCTGCTTATTTTTGGGTGATATGCAGCAAGAAGGTGCTTGTAAAACAACAGTGTGGATTACTGTTGTTTGTTGGTGAATCTTAGAAAGAAGACCTGAAAAGAAGCAAACTCTCATCAGAAGCCAGTTTTCAGTGAGCAGGAATTGGAAAGACAGTGTTACCTGCTTTTTACTACATCAGTCACCTGCTATTTACAAACTGATGACTAGTTTGATGTGAATTAATTATGTTGCTTTTTAAAAAATAAATGTGGAATTCTTGCTTTACATATTTTCATCACTGTTTAGAATTGAGCTTTTTAAACCTGGACTAGGAATGTCTGGTGAATGTCCTAAGACTGAATTCTCTATAGTATTCAGATAAATTCAGTGCTTTGGTAGATGATAAATTTTGGTGCCTTTCTCATTGCTTCTTCCTTTCAGTGGCATAAACTTTAGAGAATCTTCCTAGTTTCTATTTCTGTGGAAAATGTATAGTTTGAAGGGAAACATTAATGATGCAGGCTATGATTCAGTAAATCATTCCAAACCACATTTCAAATCCAGTAGAAATTGAAGTTATGCTTTACATTAAGTACTGTGCTTAAGCATTTTACTGAATTGAGGCCAAAAGCATTTAGAAAAGACAAACAATCATCATGAGAAAGAAAGCAAGATGCTAAAAGGTTGAACGATTCCTTTATATAAGCTATTTTTAACATCAGTGCAGTAATTATTAATCATTTTTCTCTTCTTGATTTTCCAGTAGGCACTTAAGGGAAGGACCTTAAACAGTGTAGACAAGAGTTTGAAGCAAATACTTTTCATGCTGGAGATTTAATTTTTCATTTCTTTAGTCAGTGTAGGCAAGAACAGAATTCCTTTGGGATTTCTGTAGCATAAAATAGGTCTATAGAAATTTGTCACTTAGGAGTGTTTGTTTAATTTTTACAGTGCTAGAGACTAAAGCAAGACTTCTTGAGTTTGCAGTGTAGCTGCCAAAGCTTCAACACACACACACAAACACATATACTAACACAAGTGCACACACAAAGACAAGATAAAAAAGGTGGGTTTATTTCTGGGAACTGGTAACCTCCAGTCCATCTAAAAACACATTTACAAGAGAAGAGAAATCTGAAGCAAAGCTTACCTCTGTTGTGACTCCTAGCCCATCATCAAAAGCATGATTGTGTTAGATTTGCTAACAGGACTTGCTCACAATGGTGGTGCCATACCCAGGCTAGCAGAATTACTTCAGGAGGTACTGTGAAGCAAACCTCTCTGTAATTTGTAGCTATATCTGATGTTCCAGATTGACATAATCAATCAAGGTCAATCCAGGTGCTAAAAACAGTGACCTCACTGATTGTTGTAGGCAGGTTTTTAAGGTCTTTAAAAAAAAAAGAGAGAAGGATTTTCCCCTTATTACCTCTCAGAGTGGCACCAAGGCTTTTGGGAACATCTACAGAGAATCAACTCTGGACTGTTTTGTGTACTGAGCAGGAAAGAACTTGCCACTGAATCCAGTAGATTGTAAACTTGCCATCTTCCCACTTCCAGGCTTCAATATAAAGGATAACTATAGATGTCTTCTTCACTCAGTTAGCTTAGTAAACTCTGATTCGGACTTGATCATATAAACATCAGAAAGCTTATTGAAAAGTATTTGTCTGAGGAAAATGAGGAAAATTTATCTCTGCATAGGAACTGTGTTTATAAAACAAAACACAAAGCCAAATTTATTCATAATGGGCTTAATTTCCTTTTTTTTCTATAGTAATCCTAGTGCTGTCTAAGAAATTCTTGAGGTGCAAATAACACTATCATCTAGCCTTGCCTATAGAACATAACTAAAAAAAGACAAAATTAAAATTTCAGGCAAGATACTTATATCCTATTTACCGACTTACTATTTTAGTCTATACTGCTTTCTTCTTGCTAGTTTTTACTTGAATATATGTTCTAATGTATCATGATCAACCTGTCATCTACAAACTTGTCTTGAGCTGAGAAATCAATCTCCTTAGGAGAAAGGCTTTGTGAGTTAAGGTCACAAATTAGTACATTAAACTTGTTTTAATTAATACATTAAATTTGTTTTAACCATGAAGTGGTTTGCTTTTACTATTCTGCAAATGACCTGCCAGTTACAATTAGTCAGTAAAATCAGCATAACCTATTTTAGGTTTTGGAAGATAAAAAATAATGGCTCAGGAAATTCTGGTTTATATTAGGTCTCCAGTGCATTCATTTGACTGAATGAGCCTAAATTAATTTAGCACAGAGTAATGGCATTTGCAAGACTCACAGATGCAAGGCATGAAATTAGTAGATTATATATCCATGTTCTATAATGCGTTCTAGTGTGTGTTCTTTTTGTTGGCTCAGAGAAATAGGCCTTTGCCTTCACTTAAGGCATTTGTGGAGTGGTATTTAACTTATTAGTTTTTGAAAACAAAATTTTACTCCTGGAAAAAATGCCATCAACACTGGATTATGTTACAATAGCTCTGTTTAGAGTGGCTGTTTTGAGTAGAAACATCTCAATAGATGTTTTGGTACATTTAAGATGATTTCCAAAATACTTTTTCTTTCCATACTTAGACTAGAGTATTCATCTCATTGCTAAAATAGGTTTTGCTGAGATACTTTATACATATGTCACAGTGCCTTTGTAAATATTTTGTGACTACCCCCACAGTCCTCATTTCTTCCTCCATTTCACAGAAAACATTGCGGATTTGCCACATCAGATTGACAGAAGTAGGAATTTTACCAACAGCTATAGAAAATAAACAGAAAACATTGAACAAGGGACTACATGGATTCTGATTAAGACACAGCCTACACTGCTGTGTGTCTGTGAACTCAGGGTCTAAATTCCTGCTAGGAATTTAGGCATGGTAACTAGTTTAGATCTGTAGCTGATATTAAGGTATCTGTGCTTTAGGTGAACTTAGTCCCACACTGGTATCAGTTGGAAATGCGAGCACTAAATGAGTGGAGAAGACAGTGCAAATACTTTCCCATCACCTAACAGGGAAAATCCACTTCCCTAAGGACAGCTCAGGGTGGACTGTAAATCTCTTAGATTCTCCTTGCTAAATCTGCTCTATCAGCAGTTTATATCCCTGTGGGATCCTTGGCAACACAGTGTGATGTTTTTCAGAGGTTGTACACCATTTCTTCTGTTTAAGTATAGACAAAGAAAGTGTAGTTTAATTCTTTTCACAATGCCCAGTGAAATTCAAATTCATTTTGTTAGCTTGAATTTGAGAGCCATTATTTTCAAATAGTCTGTTGTGGGAGCGCTTTCCTGAGAAATAAATAGGGTGAGTTTAAGTGATAACATTTTTAATGTTCAAAAAGATTCTTAAAGTGCTCAGTAATTTCTCAGTAGAATCTGTATTTTGTAATAAATATGTAAGTGTAGAAAACACCACAGAATAAACCATACTTAATGTAAAATTTCATTAATTTTGCAAATATAGGAAAGAAAAAGTCATCTGTAACCTGTAATATACTTATATAGGTACTTAAAGACCTTAGAAATCCTGGTGATAGTGTAATTCAAGATAAAAAAAGTTTGAATATTGTTCTGGTGGCTAAAATACAATACAGTTTCACCTATTTACTATTCAGTTCTCTTATTATAATACTTTCATCTGTTTCTGTAGAGATGTAATAGTATCGTAGCGCTAATGATTTATATGTTCATTGATCATACATTTGTTGATTGTGTATTTAATTAGCATTGTAAAGGGGTTCTAAAACTGGTGTTTGTTATGTTGATAATCCAGTATGGCCAGTATGACCAAAACAGAACCGAGGAAGAAATTGTTGCCTTTTTTTGTTGACCCATTTGTTCACATTTCATCTGAACCACACAGACAAGTGATGCAGTGTTTGTGCCAGCTCTGTGATTTCTGTCATCTTTATGCTTATATGCTTTAAGCAGGTGCTAGTGGACAAGCCATACTTAATCCATCATAAAAAAGGGCTGACCCAGAGAAAATCCTGATCTGCCATTAAGGCTTCTGATGCAGGGTCAGGTTTATGTGATTATTACTTTTTTCCTCCAGAATGAAGAATTCTAAATCACAATTACATCACAATCACATAATTGTCTCCTCAAACTATGGTTTTAGTGATTTCAAGAGTACCCAGATTTCAATCCCCTTAATCTGGATATTCTGGTAGTGTAGAATCATCATCATAATTTTTTACTTCACCTGTGCACACATGAAAGGGACACACAGCTTTTTATTTAATTTTCTGACACAATGGAGTGGTGCTTTATTGCTCCCTTTTTGCTACAGACTATCATTTTCAGGATTTAAAAAATCTGTTGCAAGATTTTATCAATTAGTCCCAAAGAGTTCGATCCAGGAGTTTCATTCTCAAAACAACATCTGGGAAAACACAGATGAGCACATACAGCAATGTATTATAGACTTGGTGCAAATGCAAATGAAAACAGTTGGTATGATGTCTGCTGAGAATACCTTCTTAATAGACTAAAATAGTGAAATCTAAAGTGATAATTATGTGTCTGTATCTATACAAAATAGCTGCTTGCATTTATCTGTCTGTATAGTCTGAATCTGTTGGCAAAGTGTGCCAGTAAGACTGATTAATATGACAGAGTAACATTCTAAGAGGTGAATGTAGTTTTTATTGCCATGTCATCTGACAGCTTCAAAGCATTTGTACATTAGAGTTTTTCTCACATGGAAACTATGTTGGTTGTCAGTGAGGTTTCTGTCTCATTAGCTTTCTTGTTTTATTTCTCAGAAGCAATTGTTCCAGTATTAGTATCCTGGTGCATTGCTCATTCCCTGAACATCACCTCCTGAAAGGACAAAGACAAAACTTGTTCCATATTCCAATGCTCATGTTTATTCCAAACTCAACCTGACCAACTTCTTACTGTTTTACCTATCCTGAAAAAAGTCAGTCCTAAAGTTAAAAAAAACTTGCATAAAGACCCCCCCCCCAAGAAACCATTTCATTTCAAAGGAAATAAATACAAGATTTCATGTGTCTGCCCAATTACATCAATTCTAAGAGCCATTCCTTTCTAAGCAAAGGAAAATTAATAACCTAGAGACAGAAAACTGTGTAACAGCTCAGTGACTTTTTATTTATTCTTATTAATTGTTGCATTTTCCAGATGTTGCTTTTAGTGTTCACTGAAGATAAATTACCTGCAGCTGAAATTGTGTGAATGAGCAAGGAAAAATTAAGATCCAGTTGAATGTTTCCACTTACATATTTATTACAAAATAGTTAGAAGTTTTCTAAAAGTATTTTGAATTAGGCTTATTTCAAAATGTGGAAATTTGAGATATGAAATCAGTTATAACAGAAGGAAATCAAAATGGATATAATAAAAAAGTGAGGAAAGAACATAGGCAAGAGGGGAAGAAAATATTTTAAAAGCTTGTTGCCTGTCTTTTTCAGCAGGGGTTCCTAGGAAGTCGTTTGTTGTCCTGCAGAACCCTGGTTAATCTTCCATTCTCAAATTTGTTTGTATTTGGCATTAAAGGAGGAGCAGGTGAGGATGATGCCTGCTTGCTCTTAATATATTATGCCTATACTGGACACTCAGAAATGGACTTCAAATACACAAAGTAGACTTGCATAGGGAAAGAGCCTGAGTAGAAGTGGTCCATTAATTGAAAACCACTGAATTACACAGAAAAACTGGAGCTTTTTGACTGTTACTAGCTCATTTCAGCCCTAAAGACAGTGTTTCTTTCCAACAATTAGTGAGGTATGAGCCACACTCAACCACGGTAATTGCTTGTGTTGTAAATACTTGTGTTGTAAATGCAGTCATTAGCTGTAGCTGGAGAAGTCAAAAGCGTGGTAATAAATTGTTGAAGTATATCCATGTCCTGCCTAGAGTATCTGACGTGTTCATGGGCTAAAAGTTACAAAAGCTTGTAGGAGATCTGTAATGTTCTGACATGGAGGTTTGATAATCCAGAGTATTGGAAATGGAATTGGCTTAATCCCTAAAAACCTCAATTCAAACCCTGAAAGGAAAGTAGAATAGAAGGCATGAGTATTGATTTTAAATGTCTTCAAACATCCCAACGGGCTATCGAATCAACACAAGGGCTCTGTCAATGGGAACTCAGTCCACAACAAATGGCAATCTGTCTCTGCTGAATTTTAGACAAGTTCAAGTCCAGACATTTTTACTATGAACTTTCTACCTTGGGCTTATCTGCAGGTCAGTTCCCTACACAAGGAAAGACACTAGCATTATTTCATGACATCTAGAGCAAGTCCAAATATTTTTTGTTAGCCATAGATCTGCCTTTTGGGCGTTGTAAAGTCTGTGGGTGCTGAAAGACATGATCTGTTAGAACATTTTTTGTTCAGCCTGTTCTCTCAGCAAAGTGGTGCATGGCAGAGAAGGGCATTGCATGGAATTTTAGTAAGAAATTCTCAGATGAAGATTGGAAGCTTCCAAAACACAATCTTATGGCCTTCTCAGATTCTTAGAGTTGACTCTTGTAGCTGGTTCACTAAATGTTCCCTTTAGAGTTCAAGATGGAACTTAATTATTCTGAGTGAACTATAATTTCTGATTTGTATTTTACTCTAAACCTAGCATTGTTAAGGACCTGCTGGGGAGGGAGATCCATTAGGCACTGTCACAACTTGTTATATGCACTACTGTTGTATTTTAAAGTGTAGGAGGCAGCTCTCTTTACTTCTCCTACATTTGCTGTTGTTTTTCTGTCAAGGACCACAATAGTTTTAGAGTAGAATTCTTTCCAAATATTGCTTGCAAGATGCCCTCTGGCAGCTGAAAAACTCACAGCTCAAAAACTAATGAATGTTCACATCACTCCGGCCAATCAGTGAATGGTTGACTTAGTTCCTAATAGAGAACTTTTTATTACTTTCAGCAGCAATTTTTAATGATACTCTAGTCTTGATTTACCTGTTACAAAAGAGGGAACAGTACTATTCAACCTCTTCATGTTCTTCACCAGTGAACAAAATCACTCTTCATACTCTGGTCCTCTTTCTTTTCCTTGCTCTGCTTTGCCTTGCCTGACCTAAATTGGTAAAGGAAAATTGCTGTTTTCTTTCAGTTCTTTCAGAGTCGTCCAAGAAGATTAAACTTTCCAGACCTCCCCACACTGCTTGTATATTATGATTCATTCTTAATTCATAGGCTGCTGGATCATGCTTGTTATAGAACTGTCCTATCTTTTACAATCCTTTTCACAAGGATTTTAATTTATCTTCATTTTAATTTTACATATTAGTTCAAAACCTTAAAAAAGATCAAGCACTGCCATTTCCAGCTTTTTCCTCCCACTACAGGGGAAGACCCTCCCATCCTAAGCCATTAGAAAAAGAGTTCTGTTTTACATCCAGTTGATGTTCTTTATCCTCAGGATGTTTCAGGGCTTTACTGGACCCCCACTGTGGGGAGGGAAAAAAAAATCTGTTTTATGCAAGGCTGATAATTTGTATTTTACTGCATGTGTTAAAATTTGATGCCAAAAGATAGTAATCTTTCCTGACCATTTTTAATTATATCACATTACTTGCTACAGCAAGTAAATGACAATACAGTCCTGCTTGAAGTTCTCCTTTAGTTTTCAGACATGTACTCCTCCACCTACCCACAGCTTTCTATGGTTTGCCAGACATCAGATTGCATAATCATAAAAACATCAATAAGGTCCATAAATACTAAGAGGAATGTCAGGTTAATGATCTGTATTTTAGTGGCAGATGAAAACAAATCATGTAAATCATGTTAATGCACAGAAACATATTAGACTGGATCATATCTAATGACATAATCTTTCTGGGAAATAGATAAAACTTTCAGTCAAGATCATCTGGTTCTGGCTCTGGATGTACTATGGTTGCTGGGTGGTATGTAGAAGATAGGTCTTCCAACAGGGTAAACAGTAAGAGCTGCCAGGCGTTCCATCATCATCCAGAGACCTGATAGGAGAAAATGTCCATGTTCTATGCAGAGATGCAGTTTTTTCTTCTATCAGGATAAGTCAAATAACCAGCTATCTACCCTTCCAATAATGGAATAAACTTTGTTTGAAAAAGAAGCAAAAACCAGTTATATGGACTGTGGAATTCTACTGCTTGGTCTGCACAAAAAAGTTCTTACTGTTGTTAATGGAAATAGAGACTGTGGGAGGACCATGTAATGTTCCCTGGTAGATCAGATTATGGCTAGTCATGGTGGCTTAAATTTGGAGGGATTTTTAATTGGATGATTTATCACATATGAATTCCACATTTCTTATTTGCCAAGCCATGTATCTCTGAACGAAATTGTTGAAGAGACTGACAGCTTGTGTTACAGTTCATGCATTGCTTAATTTTTTTCAAAAACATTCTTGGCTTTTTCCTTAATTCTGTAACAAATTGCCACATGATGCAGGAACTTTTTGAAGCTTCATCAGTAATTTTAGCATTCTCCATTTGGTAGAAAAGCAAGAGAAATTCAGCTCGTACAGTGACTTCTATATGATGAGTGGAATTCACCCCCAAATCTGTGCACTGGCCACCTGTCTGCAATGAAGCTGTTGCATTAGTCTGACTCTTTACAGCAGTGTCTGCTTTTATGGACTGTTAAGGTCCAAGGTTAATGCTGTCATCCATGGACCCTTTACCCTACCCTGTCCTGAATGCAGTGTACTGGATTATTTTGTTTGTCACAGTTTCCAATGTAGAGCCTCCTTTCCAGGCAAAGCCACACCAAGGGTCATCAGAGCAAGGGAAGTTCTTGTAGGCAAATAATGTTACTAAGGTACATAAACCCACTTTGAGATCTTCTCATCTATACCCCAACTATTGTCTTACAACTGGCTTGCTTTACATTTTACTGCACTCTGTACATCGTGGTCTGTCACCTCTCAAATCAGGCTGCTCCAGATAAATGCTAGGCACTGTTTTCCCTGCAGTCTGCAATGTGTAGGAATAACTGCCTAGGAATAATGTTAAGTATTGTTTCCACAATGCACTAGACTTCTGTGTTACTGGAGAAGAAGCAGTGGTTGAAGAGACAGACCACTGCTTTTCATTAAGCAATTTTTAATACCTGTTTTAGTTTAAAAGCAGAAGGCTAAGTATCTGCACTCATCCACAAATAAAACTATGTTTCAATACAATTAAGGCTGCAAATTAAATTGCAGATCTCAAATTCTCTTGGTCAAAACAAGAGAAAAGAGAGGGCAAAGCTTAATGTGCCAAACTGGTTGAAAATGCAGTCTTCTGTGGAAAACACATGACTAAATAGAGAACTTGTTTTTTAAATATATATATTTTCATCTAAAGAAGTGCATCTTCAAGACAAAAATTCAGTTAAAAATATCTTTAAATAACTGAATGTTTTTGGCTCAAAACTCAAAATCTGTTTACTTGCCTAACTGGTTTGGGGAGGAGAAATTTACGTAACTTCTGATCTTGTTTCCTTTCTGATTTTCCTAAAACTCCCATGATGTAGCTAAAGTCATAACCTCAGACTGCCAGAAGATAATGAGAAAATTGCTAATCTCATTGCTCTCCTGTTTGGTTGTCTCTTAGTTCAAGGGACTTACAGTTTCATTGTTCTTGAAGTTTCTAGTCATATTTTAAAAGCAATCTGAGATCATTTTTAGGATATGATTTTAAGTTCCTATGAATTGACACAACAGAGGAGCAGCAAAACCAAAAATATTAGTATAAATGTCAGCGGTTTGAAAGGTCACTTCTTTTCATTTCCCTACCAACATCTTTAGTACAGAACAGTGACTTGTAATGTAGTCACACATCCTGTAGTTCATCCCTTTAGCTAAACAGTCCAATATAATAATAGAAAATTACTGTACGAGGCAATGATTTAGTTTCAGCAGTCATGAAGCCTCATTTTACTTGGAGCAGTGTGAATAGGAGTGACTCTGCTGCAGTTATGAGGCTAATACCACTGGAAGACTTATGAGGAGAGAGGGGAATCAGGCCTGGAGGGTTTATTTAAATTTTTATAAGTTTTTCTCTTTATGGCAATGTTAATGGTACAGGACTGATTATGATGTTATGGCTTCTCTTGGAAACACAGTGCACATTGATTTCTTAAAGTGGCTACTATGTATTATATCAGTCTTCTGAATCAGTGACAGTAGTACAGTCCACCCCAATCCTGCTGCTGTTACATAGGTGGAATTCCTCTTGACTTTAATGAATATGCTGTCAGCACATGGGCTCCTCCACTTCAATGGTATTGCCAGCTGAAAGGCTGAATAAAGTATTTTCTCTTTATTATCATTATGTACAACTCAATTGTCACTAGATGATGTGTTTTGCACACTGAATCATATTTATATTCAGAAAAATTGAATATTCAGGAATACCTTCACATATCAGAGAATATGTCACATAACTAACCATGATGCTAAGGATGTCGTGGTGCACTTAGTTTTCCAATACTCTTGTCAAAGTGAGCCTGTGTGGCTTCTATATAGAGCACCCCCTGTCGACAGCAAAGCTAGAGAGAAAATGCCTCGCTTCAGGTCTTCCCCTATATGATCAGGAAAGTTTGTTAATCAGAATACTATATTTAAGCTTAATTTATCTTTTATTTCATACCTAATTTTATTGGAGCTTTTTGCAATGTTATCTTTTTGCAATATAGTCTCTGTTATTCATCCTCAAAGTTGGTTGCATACAGAGAGTTCCCATTATGTTTCCAATCCTTTCTTTGCAGTCTTCTTTCTCTCCTGTCAGTAGCTGATCTTCACTGCCTGTTTCTCAATTTTTCACTAGATATCATTGTGCAATCTCAAATGCTGGTTAACATTTCTTGTAACACTGATTTATCATCTCTCTACTCTTTCATCTTCTCCTTTTAACTAAGACAGCCAGAGGCATAAACTGGAGGCTTTATGAGGAGAATAACCAAGAAATAAAGGCTGTTGATCCTGCTGAGTTTGCAGGCTGTATTCTGAAAATATAGTGACCCCAAAACCAAGCTGAGAGTTCTTAGAAGCACCCAGTTAAGCAGTGACTGCAAATAATAGGGAGGAGAGCCTGATTCCTAGATTGAGTAAACTTGGAAAGGTGTCATTACCTATCTGTGTAGGATGTCAGAGACTGTTTCAGAGATACCTTGTCCAGCGGTGCTATCCATACTGTACGATACTGAAGGATACCAAAATGTAGGAGCAACTACATGTTTGATGCTAAAGCTAGTGAAATATATTTTCAGCATTAATTTAGTACCCTTCTAAGTAATAATGCTTCCTAAATAAGAATTCATCCTAAGTTGGAATGCTTCCTAAGTAGCAATGCATCACCATAGCCAAAGCTGTGAGTTGTTTTGTGGAAGTTCATTTGAGATTTTCAAATAAAACTCAATACAAGTGTCATAATGTCAATGCTGTTGGTCTGACTGACTAGTGCTCAGAGTCTTGGACTGTATTTTGTGCCAATATCACTTCCTCAGGATATCATTGTGGAGACTTAAGCAGCCTACAAAGTATTGTATGGGAAAACATCTGATGTCAGCTAATGGAGGGAAGCAGTGTGGTTTCATTGCTTACATTCAGGGCAGCTAGCCAGGAACTCCAGGGCTCTAATCCTGGCTCTGCTTTGGGCAGGGCTGTCGCAGTCTGGACACATCAATGCAAGCAGAAGAAAGGTTTCATCAGAGAGATGGTTGAGACAGCGTCTAGTACAGGACTATAGAATACAATATGGCACTTTACAGGCTTTTGCAGTACGGCAGGTGGAAGTGAAGGAAAAGTTGTTATATTGACCAATTGAAATAGTGGTATTTCTCTAAATGAAAAGGGACCCTTTTATTCAATTTTTCATGCCTTTTGTTTTGCTTGTTGATCTCAGTGTCCCAGTCATGTAAATCATGACATTGGATTTACATCTTTTTCCTTGCAACTGATTGATAACTTTAAAGATTCCTCCCCTTCATTCTGCAAACTATACCTGTCATTGTGTCATTGTAAAATATGTATGTAGAACACAAGCCAAAGAGAATAGCTTGCCCCTTTGATGCAAGGGAGAGCCTGTGTCTTCTCCTGCATGTTACCTTCATGAAAATGTGCATATATGTATGAGGCAAAATTACTAGTGTTCAAGGATACTTGCCATGGGACTGTACTGTAGTTGTTTCCAAATGAGACTCCAGGCAAGCAGGTTTGTAAATACACAGGCTTTTCTACTCTTCTTTAGCCTGTGTTTGTTCCTCATGATTAATGAAAACAAGTACTGCTAAAGACCCTTGTGAACTACATTAATTATGCCAGTGGTTGATTGGTTTGGCCCAAATGCTTTGTAACAATAGGCAGATTTAATTAGCAACAGCTCTGATTGCAATAGCTTCACAACCTCCTGGGAGCATCATGCAGTGAGCTTCCTTTTGCATTATTGTCAAGACATTAAACAATGTTTAATTTTCCCTAATTAAAAAGAACACAAAACATACAATGCATTATATGTAGAAACAATAACAGAACTGTCTAAATGTAAGCAATAATAAAAACTTTTCCTTATTAGGTGACTGAATGCCAACATTGCGCTTTCCTGTGATGCTCATTGTAAAAGTTAAATATTTATAATCTGTTTTATTCAAACAGTACTGCTAAAACCAGTCCTTCAGATTTCTTCCTTAGTTGTAGAGAGCTTCAAAATAAATATGGCTTGAGGTAGTGTGGTGGTTTGACAGGAAATGTGTTTTTTGGGATGCTGTGTTTTGGGCCAATGGATATTCAGACTTTAATATTGGCATTTAACCTGGCCATTGGGACATGGACACGCCTCTGAGAACACGGGGTTAAAAGCAGAGCTCTCCCCTGGGAGGGTCCTCTTGGGTTTCCGGCGGGAAAGAGTTCGGGTCTCTGCCCCGGCCCAGCTGCTGGCTGGGCAGGGGGAGGGGAAAAGCCATGAGGCCGAGAGAGGTAGGCCTGAGCCCGGGGGTGGAAGGGTGGAAGAGAGAAAGAGAGAGACACTGGAAGCCATCGGGCAGCCCCCCCTGAGAGACACAGAGAGAGAGAGAGAGAGAGAGAGAGAGAGAGCCGCTGCCTGAGACTGTATCCTTGAACCTGGATAAACATGGGCCTGTGCCGGCAGCACGGCTGGGAAGGAGAAGAAGCGGGGGGTTCAGCCGGCCGCTTGTAGGAGCTTTTAACCCCTTTTTGGAGAATGAGAACTTTACAGATCATTGACCTCTCCTGGAAGATAGAGTGGAAGATGAGGAAGGAAATGGGCCAGTGTGAGAGAGGTCTGGGCGAGCGAGAGATAGTAGAAGAATAGAGAAGAATCCTAGTGGGAAGAGATGATGGAGTGGCTTTTGCTGGACTCTTTTTGTATAGCCATGGACAGAACCATGTTCCTTGCGATACAGAGACTGCATTCTAGGGGGAGGCAATGGCCTCAGAACCAAGAGGGTTCAGTGTTGATGCCCCTCGGCCCCAGGGGGTGAAAAATATGGGGGGACAGGTGTCCCAAAGGAGAGATTGTGGGGACAGGTATCCCAAAGGAGAGACTGTGCCTTTTTTGGATCGGGACAGAGCATCCTTAAAAGACAACCCTAGAAGCAGTTCTGGTCCGTGTTCAGTGGTGAGAGCACTGGACATGAAAAGGAAGAAGTCACAATGGCAGATGTACTCCGGGCAGTGCCACGAGTGACACAGAAACACGCGAGGCTTCGACTGTGTTTCCAGGGGAAGCCCATGGCACAAGAAAGACTCCTCTCCTCTTGATGAACTGAGGATTGATTGTCTAAAAGGTGGTGCTGGACCGAAAGTTGGTGATTTGAGGAACAAATGTATTGTGTTGGAAATTTGGTGGGGGGAGGAGGAAATGCATTTGTGAGGTTTTCATTTTCCCTGTGTGTGTGTGTTCCTTTTTATTTGTAGTTGTAGAGTAGTTAATAAAGTTCTGTTTTCTTTTCTTTCCTAAGTAGGAGCCTGCTTTGCTTATTCCTGGTCACATCTCACAGCAGCTGCCAGGGAGAAGGTATCTTCATGGGGGTACTGGCATTGTGCCAGTGTCAAAACCATGACAGGTAGTTGTACATGTCTGTGGGAAGACGAGATGGGAACAGGTCTGAAAAGGCTGGAAATGCCAAGCAAACACCTTGAAAAATAACACTTTGGGAAACCTGCTCTTTACTCTCACACACAGTAGATTGCTGGAAAGTATTTTTGCAAGGCCTCTACTATTTATCCAGGTCGTTTGTGTGGCATGTTAAACACTTAAAATAATGATCTTCTGATGACATAAAGTGATCATGGATTGTAAAAGATTAAGGATCCTAGACTCTTTAAAACTCTCATTTTACTAGTTCAAAGGTCTTTGCTACTATGCATTATCTAAGAAACCTTTAAAATTGTTCTGAATATTCTTGGGACTAAATTTTCTGCTGCTGATCCCTACTGTATGCAATGGAATGGTTCCAGTTCATAGGAGCAGAAATTTTGGCCTGGAATTTTTCAATATGATTGTAGGTCTCCCATTCTTCAAAAGTATAGTGATGTTTCACTCTCACATCATATTTAGCATTATCTACTCTTTAGAAAACTATTTATTTTTGAAAACAGAGATGAAAGTGGGGTGGAATTGGAATTTTTATTTTTAATTCAGATTGACCTTGGTTTTTTCTGAAGTTTGAAGGTAAAGCCAAGCTGAAGATTTTTCTTTGCTCTTGAAACCAAAGCACAGGCTGAGCTGTTTAACCATGGCCATATGACAAAAAAAAAAAAAAGAAAGAGCAATATAAAACTGTATTAAAAGTTATTGGAGTTGAAAGAACTAGTATTAGAATATTCTTACTGGCTTTTACTCTTCTTTGGCTCATCCTCTTTGTTGCACACAAAACTTTGCCAAAATCAGTAAACAGTCTTCTTTCTGAATCCTGGAGTTCTCCTGTTATGAATACTGACATCCTACGTGCTATATAAATAATGTGCCTTGGATATAGTGTGCTGTGGGGCAAAGACCTGTACAGCCTTTAATCTGAGATGAGCTTTTGGCTTTAAACAGGGTTAAAGCAGTTCAGTTACCTTTTGACCAGGCTTCATGTTCATGTTGTTGAATCTCATACTGAGGGCAAGAGTTCTGGGAGCAGTATCATCAACAGATGATACCACCTTAGAGAAGTTGTTTGCTTCTCTGTTAAAAGATTTTTCATTGCACAACACAGTCCTTGTAATTAGAGACAAGCAATAATATGAATGCTCATTTTCCACCTGCTTCTTGCCTTTTCTTTGATGAGATGAAGAAGAAAAAACAGTATAAAAAGTTTTTGATTCATCTGTCATAGGTTAGCTTTTAAGGGTGTAATTATGTTCTCAGTATTACTACATTTTTTTAATTTTGAGATTGTTTAAACCAAGTAGGCTTTAAGGGTACTTATTTGAGAGGTAATGGCAATGGTAGCATAAACTTTTGTATTATGGCTGTTGGAGTAACTGCCTGAAATACTGACGAAAAAAATGGAGCATTTCTGTTTCAGCAGCCCATTTAATGTCTGTATTCCTGCTCAGTGCCTGAGGGCCAAATTCTTATCATTCTCTAATGCCTATCCAGTCTGCTATGAATCAATTAAAGGTGCAGACAGTACTGACCATTTGGGAAGATACTTTGACACATGTAAAGGAGAGCTACCAAAATTCAAAATAACATTCTCTTATTTTTTTTAACATATCTGCACTTTTTTTTTAACTATGCATCTCAGGTCACATTCCCATAAAACAGACAGAAATCCTCCTGGCTCCTGCTAGCTTCTGCAGCAGTAGTGAGGGTTCTGTCTGTAAGGTGGAAATTAGTTGATACTTAGAAAATTGAATGTTGGTGGAGTGCAGTCACCTCCAGACAGCAGGCAGGAGTTAAGCAATAAGGCTGGAAAACATTGCATGGTGCCAACAGCATTAGCAGTGTGAACCAGGGGCAGGAACATGACACAGACTGCAGCCAGAGATGCCACTGTACACCTCTGAAAGGAAAATTACTTGAGTGCCTAAGGTCAAGTATCCAAAGTCATATCCACACACTCAGTTTTCCAAATGGGGAAGAGAAACAACTTCTGTTTCATGGAGGGGAAAATGCTAGATGGATAAACATTCGTGTAAGATGGCTGGGTTATTTAAGTGCCAAAGTATTAATTTAGGCGCCCCTGTTTGCCTATTTTGTTTTTTAATTTTTAGTACAGCTATTCAAACAAATATGTATCCTCAGCTTACCTGGCAAAGAGTTTAATTTTCACAGCTCTATGGAAAAAGTGAACCAGCTTTATTTTCACTTCAGATCTTTCTTGAAAAATGAGAGATTTTTCCACTGGCAGGAGACTCACATTAGCTGGTCAATATACTCATAAAGCAAGAATGATAGCTTTGTGCAATTTTGTTTAATGAATGAGCCTTCAGATTGCCATAGCAAGCTGGCCGGCCAGCCACTCTGTTTGGGAAAAGTCAGTGATTTTCATTTACTGTAATTTTGGGTGGTGGCTTTTTTGTTTGGTTGGTTTTGCAGTTTGAACACAGTGTGGCTGCTCTGCTAAGGCAGGATGAGGCAGCCATACGTAAGAATAATAGGTACCAGTATTTCCTCTTATGTAGGAAAACCAGATTTCATCCCATTTGGCAAATAACTGCTTTCAGATGTATCCTTGCAGAATGGGGCAGTCATTTGCACATTATCCTCTCTCATTTTAGGAAGTCAAGTTAATAAAGCCTAGCAAGAACACCTGGAGATGATAATCCATGCTCTTCCCATTAATTGAGCAAAAGCAGGATGAGGGATCTCATCTCTTCAGAAGACCAGATTTTCCACTCTCATTGTGAAGCCTGATACCATGACATTGACCATTTAGCTTTAAATGATTTTTGATTTGTGTAAAGGTACTTTTTAAAGATCCATTGAGGAGGGTAGGGTGCAAACAGTCCTTGGATTATGCCTGGCACTTTGCAAAGGCTTGCTATCACTTTCACACACTGCTGTTAAAGATTTAACAAAAATATGCTGCTTTTGGTTTACTGCACTCTCACATTTTATGGATGGTACAATAAAATAATTGACCTGGGAAATTCAATACAAAAATTTGGCTCTAATGCAAAATACATCTTTGAAGTAACTCCAATCTATAATCTAATGTATACTCACTTGATGTTTCTTCCTTATTTATCTACTGAAGAAGTAAATGCTAATATTTAAATGTTTAGAATCTGGTTGTGTCATGTTTATAAATGAAGACTAATTTCTGTGTGAGTTTTCAAGTTGGGACAGATCTCACACTACAGTTTTGTTCAATCTGAGTAGGAATGGCAAAACAGAGAATTACATTTGGTTTCAAAGAGGTAGCTAGTTTGATTCCTTAATCTGTTCAATGGCAGTGAAGAGAAAGAGGATTGCAAATGAATAGCTGTTTAATTTAAATTAGTTATAATTCTGTGAGAGGATATATTTGAATACTTGCATAATGTTTCTCATCTGTTTAACCAAAAAGTTGGACTAAAATAAATAAACAAGAAAGCAAAGGAACAACCAAATAGAATGCTAAAATAGCATTTTGAGGCAAAACAGTTCTTTGCAGTGACTGTGGTTACAGTCTTTCTCAGTAACTGTGGTTACAGGATTTCAAATCTTAAGAAAATAGAGAATTGCAGAGGTATGTGCAAAAACTTCCCTAAAGCAGAAACTTAAAAAAAAAAATCCCAGCAGAAAAGTGGGTTTGGATTTTGGTTAAAGAGCAAGTCATCCCATTACATTTCAGACCTCTGTCTTATGGCCCCCCAGCTTTTGCCAGTTGGTAGAACAGAATTTGTGTATTTCAGAAAACTTGATTTGATATAGGGCTACTTGACTTGGACCCAGGGTAAAAGTTGAGTTGGTGTATCCCAGTAGATGATATTGATTATGACTGTACTCTTTTCAGGTAAAGCTAAATGGGGGCTAGTGGTCTCTGTATTTTGAATATCTTTTCAATGGGCTCAGTGCATTTTCAGAGGATTTTCCTTGTGTATTGCAGTGTCTTTGCATATGAAACCACATAGATAAATGAGAGCATCTGTCTGTGATTTATCCTTCTTTGTTCAATGGACTAAAGTAAATAAATTAATCATTAGGGCTGTGTTGAAGCAATGAGCTTTTTGCTTTTTGAGCCACAATCATTGGCCCAAGCTCCAAAAGTGCAAAATTGTGATCAGCTGTACACTGAGCGCTCTCTGAAAATGCGCACAAGGGGCCTGCAATATTTGGTTCCCACAAGTTTTTTCACAAATGAGAAAGAATATGGGTAGGATTGTTGCCAGCTTCCTCCAGGGTTTGAGAACCCTCGTGCTGAATGCGCATCTGAACGTAATGTAAATCAAAACATGTGGCACCAGATGAGTATGAATGCTGTAATTTAGTCCTAGGTTTTGGTTGCCATCTGGATGTTGGGTCTAAGGTTGAGTGTTTATTAATGTTACCTATTCCTTACAATCTGTACTTGGTCCATGGACAAATGTTAGGCTGAACTGAAAACATACTTGCATATGAATATATTCAGCTGAGACCTCATGTACTGCCCATTGAGTTTAGTAGGTATTTTTCCATGGATTCTTATTGGGAGAAGTGTGGCCCACATAAATATTTTTTGTTTGATCCAGGTTAATGAACAGCCTTTATAAGAAACTAGCAGCATGAGCAAATTAATTCTTGCATTGTAGCATTTAGCTGCACTTGATTTCGGTTAGAATCAAGGTTATTTGAAAGTGTCAAGAGGTGGCAGGCAGATAAATTCTTGTAAGAATAGGTATCCTAGTTTGAATAAAAGCAATCTTAAAAAAGATTGGTGTGAGATGCCCAGGCTCTGGCCATGAGGGACAAGGAAACAGCTTACTTTACACAAAGGGTAAGAAGGTGGCATTCAAAGTGCATAATACCACTTCATCTACCTCTTTAGAGAAGGAATCTGTCATGCTAGAGAATGTCTGGACAAAAGCTGGAAACCCTGAAAAAATAGAAAGCCATGGAATTACATCTCTCCATTACTAAAATGAAATAATTTGGGGAATTTTTGTCATTTGTATTGGCTGTGCTTATAGCAGGAACAGAATTGATGGATTCTGAGTGATAAAATTGGTCAGCTACAGGTAAAGAACCTGTTAGTTTACCTTGAAGGGGTGTGTTTGCTGGAGTTGGATTGATGGAGCCACTGATGTAGTAGACCATTTTGCCATTCAGTCAACTTCAACTCCTCTGCAGGAAATGCATAGCTTGAATAGAAATTATCCCACTTCCCACTTTCCTTTCTAATGTGAACATTTTGGTCATATGTGGAAATACAATTTGGTGTAATGTAAGTGCAATTCCATTCCATGAAACTTGAATACTGTGAAATCTAGTTAAAAAATATAAAAACATATTGTGATCAGTTTCCTTGGGGTGTATCAACTTCACTGGTTCAAGGAGGGTTCATCCTAAGCAAATGGAACAAATTCTTATTCTCATGAGATGTGAAATTTCCTGGAGGGTTTCATGGGTTTCATGGGTATCAATAGGATGAGTATTTATGCATCCTAATCATGATGTATTGAAATAAACTAGGACAAAACTTCTGTAAATCAGAAGTGTACTTAAATTAGACTTAACTAGGACAGACAGTTGATTTGAATAACACTCTGATTAGCAGAAATTGTCATACAATTTAGGCATGATTATGTGATTATATCCTGTCTGTATATCCTCCCAGAAACAAGGTAGAACTGCAATATTAACTGCCTGTAATGTTACACTGTACTCCTCTAGAACTTGCTTATCACTTTTGGAAGTATTTTTGTTCACAGGTTTCTTGTTACCTGCTTTCTGTATGGGACACCCAGCTTCCAGCCCTAATAAAAGATCCATTTACCCTGAAAACTAGGCTGTCTAAATTGCCTTTTCATAGCCCATTATGATAATGAGAAAAGGAGGCAGAAGGAACCAACTGAAAACAGAATTTCTTGGAGTGGATTCTGTTTGTTATATACACATTGTGGGGTTAAGGAAGTTGGAAGGAAATGTTTGTATAGTGGCAGGAAATGTTAAAGTACAATACAGATGCCTCTGTAATTTTCTGCAGATTTGACAACTTGTTCCTGCAGACCACACTGAAATTTAGACATAAGTACAGGTATTTACATTTATGCAAAAAAACCCAACTCAAATTATTTGTAAGCATGAAATTCCACACATTGGGAGAAGTTGTGATAACATACAGCAGAAAAACTGCTTGAATTTCTGAAATAAGGAGCCTGTTACAAGGCTGACAAGATGATTATCCTGACATACATAATACAGCACTTGGTGTTTTAGATGTGCAACAGAAAAATGCACAGTTAAATAGATTGTTCAGGATGACTTTTCCAGAAAAATCACTGCTATTCTCCTCTAGGACATTCCCTAGTAAACATTAATTAACATTTTAGGTAGCCCTCACAGATGAGTAAATGGAGTCTTTAATAAATAAGGATTTACAGTGTTACATCCTATTGCTATTGAGGTATTTTTCTTAAAAATGAACTGAATTAATTTTAATTTTCTTAATTAAATGAAGTTTTCTTAAAAAAAATTCTTGTAAATTAGCTTGATTTATTGAAATCCAGAGTGTTTTCTTAGGGAGGACTGGCAAAAAAATTAACCAAAGATTTTATACAAAACATGAAACTTCTCCTCCAAGTTTGTCGACAGGTGAAGTGTGTTTCCTATTGACAGAAGATGCGGCATGGTTGTTTGTAATGGACTGTAAAGGCATCTTAAACCAGAACATGAAAAATTTATTGAGCAACTAATCTTTAAAATGAAAAGGGAAGAAATGGAATAGCACTGTGACATAGGAAGTGGAACATACATCACATCTAAAGCATTTTTTTAACTTGCTCTTTGTCATGAGTAAGAATTTTACTTTGTCATTCAGAAATGGCCATTGGGTAGATGGCACAAAGAGTCTTGATGTAAAACGGGACAAAAAAGTGTATTTCCTTATATGATTGAAATGTCTGCTTTGAATCAGTAATGCTTATAAGCCTAAATTAAAATGTAGTTTGGGTAGGAAATGCAGAAAGGTTTATTAACCTGAAATAAATTATCCCAGCTAATCTACAGAACTGGCTAACATAATAGACTATGCAGAAAAGAATTTTTTAGCCGTGTTTATATATTTTTAGCCATGTTTATGTTTTTTACTAAGATGCTTGCACATTATCTCTTTTTTTCTAGCTAGGTAAAATTGAAGGAATTAAGTAAAATAACAACAGTGTAAGCACATTCCTTAAAAAGAAGGAACTGGAGTGTCAGTGCTTTTCTGTTCCCAGAAGGAATGTTATCGTAGTAACACATTCCAGAGAAAGTTTGATGCATTTTAATGAGTAAGGTATTCATTCTACTTTTATTGTGGCATAGATCCTTTTCCATACTGTTCACTTTATGAACTTCTGGCATCCATCTGTTATGGTTCCAGTTCATAGTTGTTGTCAGATTGTTTGGACAAACTGTCAGAGATTTTCTAAGCTAATGACATTTATCACTGGTTCTCTTGAGAAATGAACATTTGTTGACCATGACTCTTCTGACATTACAAAGGCAATTATTTTCAGCAGTATGGTAGCTCTTGTGATAAGAGCTCTTAGCATCACAGGGCTACAGTTGCATCTTTCCACTACTCCTGTTGTTAATAATTGAAAGAAAAGTCTGAAAGTGGATGAATGGCTCCTTCAGACAGGAAATCACACAAAGGATTAATGTTCTGGTTCTGGCAGGCAGGATTATAGATAAGCACTTTAGACCAGTTTTCCTTTAGGTAGGATCAATGTTCTAGTGGGGAAAACAAACAGGGAAGTAGTAATGGTAACACAAATGGTTGCATCAAAAGTGTACAAGACATTAGACTTCAGAAATTAGTCTCTTGGGCAGATGGCCTGATAGCTGACCTGAAGTTCATGAGCCATTGTATAAGGAAGAAAAATGATGTAAGTTATTGTGCACTTTTGTTGAATGAATTTAATAAACTCTGTTCAGCAGATTTGTAATAAGACTCAGTCATTTGGCTTATAGAGAACTGACAGATGTAGTGTTTATCATATTCTTTTTTTTTTTCCTAATTTGTTAGAAATAATCTAGATTTTATCTGAAAACTAATTTAAGCCCAGTGATAAGTGTTCCTCTGCTTGTTAAAATTTCCTATCTGTAAGGGAAAGATAAGAAATTAAAAGTTTCAAGGAGGGGAAAGTCCTTTATCTTTAAACCTTCATTTGATTACTGCTCAGTCTGCTCAGTTTCCAGTCTCACTTCTGATGTTAAGTTCAAGCAGTCCTCTGACTGTCCCTCCTAAAGCTATAAGCCATGTTTTCAGCCCTCTTGTGACATCTTCCCCAAAATTCTGCTTTCCTGTGCCTCTGAGATTTAAAACCTGACATTTCCTGACCAGAAGAAACATGACCTAGTGCAAAAGATAAAAATTTCTGGCTTGAGCAACAGCTTGTAGAAAATCTTGCCTCAGCAATTCAACCAGTAAAGACCAGTTATCTAAGTCTAACACTGACACCTAAATCACCTTAACAGAGGTGACTGCACTGGCCCATGAGTCAGCAGTGCAGTCCTTCACGGGTTGTTTCAATCAGTAGAAGCTAGAGATTCACAGAAATTAGAGAGCACAGCTTATGTCCACAGCTGAAAAAGTTCATATCTGCTTCTGCACTGGGAATTTTCCATCACACCCACTCTGTTCAGATACATTTTGTTTATCTGGATGACCTGACTATGTGGTCTTTATACACCAGTGTATTTTCTAAACAACGCTGGGAGCATACAAATGTATTTTTCATACAAGGCTGGGTTCTGGGGAGATAAGAATACCTGCACATCTGCCACATTATGTTGATAGTTACAAGGACATAAACCAAGAGAAGGTCACAGTAACTAATGGCATGGTCCCAAGGTTTATCAGTATGAAAAAGACATTAATTTAGTGGAGTTTAAAAAGTAATTATTTCCTCTCTCTCATGGCAGCCGCTTCACCCCATGTGCTCTTTTTTGCCTGATCGTATACGAAACATAAAAAGTGAACAACAAAGCTAAGTGAGGTGTTTTCTAAAGTTGTTACAGCTTGTTATTTGATATTCATCATAATCCAGATTCACTGATGGGAACATTTATTTTGGCTGCTCTAGGAGGATGTTGGTGACAGATTTCTAGGAGGATGTTGGTGACAGATTTCTACTTTGTCAAGCTATAGTTATTTCTGCGAAGGTTTCAATATGCAAATAATTCCTACAAATTCCTACAAATAATTCCGCCTTTTTAAAAGAGTGTTTCTGTCCTTACTACAGTGATTCTCGAAGTACACTTTATTATATAAATACTGGAAATTTGAGAGGTACTCAATCTCTGTTTATGTCAGTGGGTAGACCAAGACAAAAGCATGCAAAATCATCAACTTAGCTTGATACCCTGTTCAAACACTATATGAAACAAAAGAGGAAAAAAAATCAGCTAAAGACCTCCATCTGTGCCTTGTGTAATCAAGCTAGAAAGTGATATTCTCTTTTGTAAAGCCTTTTACATGGATTGGAAAAAAGCACAGTTTTGTAAACAGGCCATTGTATAGATGGAATTGTGTGCCATTTAAAGTATGAAGGTGTTTAGCTTCCTAGCACCTTTTCCCCTGCCACAGAAGTCTTACTGATTTTGGACATTTACATATGCAAAAAGCCTGTCAAGGAGCAGTATTATTCTGTGAATTTCTATTGGTGCCTACAGTTTGCAAAGCATTTTCTGAACTCTGTGTATAAAAGAAAACAAGATTACCCTAGACCTGAAATTTGTTAAAATGTGCTAGAATATTCAGTCAGGATTCAACTTGTTCTTTGTGCCCTGAACTATTGAAAGTCAAAAAGTAAATCCTTTAACTGGTTTGAAAGAAGAGCAAATATTACCCACTTTTTTTTTTTATTATAACATTAAAATTACTGTTCTTTAACTGAAGAGAATCTGTTACTGATTGAAATTTTACTGGCTTGAAATTATCCTTTTAGTAATTTGAACATCTGTAGAGTGCTTAATATTCTTCCTTTTCAAATATTTAATTATTTTTTTCTAATGGATAGTGTGGGAGTTATTCATAAATGTATTTTTAACAATCTAAATTTCACATGATAGGTGATTTTAAAGTCCCTGGAAAAAGAATGGCTTGAATGTATAGTCTTTCTTATTTACTGTCTCTGAAGTTTCACATGTACCGGTTTATTAGTGACCAAAAATCCTCAGCAGAGGTGTTATTTTACTGATTGGTGTAAACTGACAGGCCTTTTCAGGCCCTGTGGTTTCTTCTCTTTCCCCCTTGACTCACAGTTTCATGTAAAGGCTGAGAATGTATAGATATGTAAGTTTTTCACACATTCTGAAAGATTTCAGACATACTGATTCCATGACATAAAATATGTGTTCTTCTCGTGGGTCTTTGCTTTCCAGAGCAAATGATACATTGCCAACACCAGAATCACCAGAAAAGAATGTGGAAGATTTCTCACTGTGTTAAGAGGTTGTTTCAGAACTGGAGAGAATGAACAGAATATAAACATCCAAATGAATATCTAGAAGAATAATTCATTTAAGGAATCCTAAGCAGTTGGATTTTTACTCTTGCCTCTGAAAAGGATCCGTTCTTTAGGGACTGTGGATAAGGATGAGGATTTTTTTAAGGTCACAAAGTATATGCTTATCCATAGATTACATCAAGTATAGGAAAGGGGGTGTTCAGAATACTACTAAGACTATAAAATGAAGCAGTTGCATGAAAAGGAAACTAAAGTTTTAAACAATATATAGCCTAAACCAATGTAGCTGGCATTTGAGCTGTAGCAAGCCTTCACAAAGAAAATCCTTATATGCAATCAAAGAAAGGTATAAAATCTGTTTGATAAATTGAGTAGTCTCTTTCCATCTATCTTCTTCAGTACTTTTTCTTTTCCATCCAAAAGCATCATCATGTGACCAAGAACTTCAGTCAGCCCTGGAGGAAGCAAAGCAGCCCCAGAAGGACAATGTGTTCATTCCAGAGTGTGCTCAGGGCGGCCTCTACAAACCAGTGCAGTGCCATCCTTCCACAGGCTACTGCTGGTGTGTTCTGGTGGATACAGGACGTCCCATCCCCGGTACCTCAACCAGGTAAGGGAGTACATGTTCAGTTCTCAAAAGCTCAGGTAAGAACATGTCCTAGTCTCCATGAACTATCGTGTAGATTTCTATTGCTGGTGGAATTATGTCATACAGGTTTTTTATAAATTGAAATACTTTGAGACATCAAAAATTAAGGCCAGATGGCCATGGACTCTTTCACTGCAATGGCACTGGCAGTTTGCCATCCTAGCCGTCTTCTTTACTCCTTTTTTGTGCTAGGAATCCAAGACTTGAAACATATAATGAATGATCCCAGAGGAAATCTCACACTCCTTTTCCTGAATATAAAAGAGGCAAGTGAGATGGTCTATGACACAAACCACATCCAACCTCAGAAATGCTTAGTTATTTTGTTATTTTTCCAGCAACCTCCTCAACTATTTCACATGATGTTCTTTGATGGAACAACTCCTTGGGAACCCATAGCTAGGAAATATCATTTTAGTGTATTAATAGAAGGTTGGAGTTCAGTCATCTCAGCTGAGCTGGATACATGGTAAATTATTGTAAGCCACATAGTGTAGATGTAGGCAAAGCACATATCAGGTTCCAAAGGATGTTATTTAGGTTGGTTATTGAGGTTTGGCCCTTGTAGAAATGCTATAGAAGCTCATATGGAGCTGGCAGGCAGTATAGGTATCTTGATGCAATCATAACTCTTTTATAACTTAAGCAAAATCTTTTTTATCATTTGCATAAGGTTTGTGAAAGAAACGTGTTATAAGCCGCTTGCTGTAAAATAGTATATTCTTGGGGAGGATTTTTTCATGTATTCTTCAAGTGCTGAGTTATTGCTACCTGTTTATACCATAGTCTAGACTATGCCAATTATAGTGCCATCTGAAGTAGACTTGATGATCTTAGAGGTCTTTTCCAACCTTAAGGATTCTTTGATTTTATCACTTAAAGTCACTGTTGATCAACTGTTTTTGACAAGTTGAGGTCCATAAATGGTCAAAACATAATAGTCCAAATTTGATGCTGAAACTGTAGGATCACTATACCTATTGTATGAGGATCTAAAGATGACTTCTAGAGATTCCATATACTCCTTTTTATACCCTTTCTCTGTTCTCTACCCCTAGGTTTGTTCACTGTTTTCTTCTTTTTAGTGCCAATCCTTCTTTGAATGATTATCTTAAATAATTTTATTTCCTATACCCTAATTAGAGTCCAAAACATTTTTTTGTGCTCATCAAGCAATGGGGCTCATGCTGTGCTTTTGTTTTTGCTGTGTTTTGAGTTTTGGTGAGGTCTTCTTTTTTTTTTTCCTTACCTTTTTTTCTTACCTGTACATAAAATTTTTAGCATTTTATTTTGTGCCCATTACCTTTTTTTCTGCCACTGGACATCAGCAAAAAGATTATGACTTCCCTTTCATTATTTTCCTCTCTTTGGCTACTTAGAGACAACATTAAGATCCCCTGTAAGCCTTCTCTTCTCCAGGGTGAACATTGTCAGTATTCTTTTCTTACTCTATCAAATGATCCAGGCCCTTAATCATATTTGTGGTCCTTTGCTAGATCCAGTGTGCCCATGTCTCTGTTCTTAGGGGAGCCCAGAGCTGGACACAAGATTGCAGATAAGTCTCATTCTCCCACTGTGAACGAGAGGGCAAGGATCTCCTCCCTTGACCTGATGATAGTATGTTTTCTAGTGCAGCCCTGGAGGCTATTTGCCTACTTTGCTGTCTTATACTCAGCATCCATCAGAAATCCCAGGTTCTTGCTTCAAAGTTGCTCTCCAGCTGGCTGACCCCATACTGTACTGATGCAGGGAGTTAATCTGTGCCAGGGGCAAGAATTTTGCTTTTTTAAACTTCATGAGATTCCTGCCAACCCATTTCTGCAGCCTGTTGAAGTTCCTCTGAATGGCAGCACAACTGTCTTGTGTATCAGACACTTCCTCCCAATTTTGTATCATCTGCAAATTTACTAAAGTTTTTCCATGTCCCAGTGTCCTGGTCATTAAAGAAGAGGTTAAACAATATTGTTTGACAATAAACAAGCTTTGGGGCACTCCACTGGTGACTGGCTTCCAGCTGAAATGTTTCTGCTCTTCCCAACTATTTGAAACTGGCTGTTCAGCCAGTTTTCAACAAACCTCACTGTTCATTTATCTCATACATACTTCATCAGTTTGTCTATGAGAATGTGCTCAGAGGCAGTGTCAAAAGCCTAGCTGAAATTAAGATAAATTATATCTGCCCATCTCACCTTATCCACTGAGCAAGTTGCAGAATCACAGGAAGCTGTAGTGTTGGCTAAGTATGATTTTCTCTTCATAATTCCATCCTGACTACTCTCAATCACCTTCTTCTTTTTCATATGTTTTGAAATAGCTTATAGGAGGATTTATTTCATCACCTTCTCAGAAACTGAGGTAGGGATCTCTGGCTTATTTGGCTCTTCCTTGTCTTTCTTGAACACAGAAGTGACATTTTCTTTCTTCCAGTCCCCAGGAACCTTTCCCAGTCAGTAAGACCTTTCAGATATAATAGAGTGGCCCACAAATCAGCCAGCTTCCTCAGCACTTGTGGGTGCATCCCATCAGGTCTCATGGAGTTATGTATGTCCAATTTGTTCAAACAGTCCCTGAGTTGATCCTTCATGACCCAGGATAAGTCTTCCTTGCTATAGACTTAACTACTGCTCTCAAGAACTTGGGATTCCTTGGAGACTGGTCTTACAAGTAAATACCAGGGAGGGAGGTACCATGGAGTACTTCTGCCTTCTCTCTGTTCTTTGCCACAAGATCTCTTATCCCACCCAGCAGCAGGCTCACACTTCCCTTGTCTTGTTTTTGCTGCTCAAACACATGTTGGAAGTTCTTCTTGTTGCCTTTATGCTCCTTACCAGATTCCCAACCCCATCCCTGCACACTTGAATAGTGTCTGTTTATTCCTCCTGTATCAGCTGAACAATTGTATGCTTCCATTTTAAATGTGAATTTTGTTAGGTGCACTTTGTTCATCTGTGTGGGCTTCCTGCCACATCCTGCACATCAGGATGAACCATTTCTGAAACTGAAGGTGATGATCCTTAAAAATCAACCACCTTGCTTTCTGATTAATATGTATAGTGTGCATGCAGTATGTACCATTTTGGCTCCTACCATCATACAGACTGGAATTCTAGGCCTTCTCAACCCCTTGATGAATCACCTATGGACCTAGAAGTCCATAGTCTCTGTCAGTCTCTGTCTCTTTTTTTCCCGTTTGGTCTGCTGGGCTCTTGGTTTTGGCAACTACACAGTCACTCAGCTATGGGAGGAGACGGCAGGAAGACCTTTCACTGTGCTGCATGTCTCAAGGATGAAAGGCTGGAAAATTGGATACAATCTTTCCATGCATATGGTTTAGACACGAAAGTGCTCTGCCTGATGACTGAGACTAAAAAGATCAGCTGCTATGTTCTTGACCATTTACTTAAGGTCAGTCCTCAGTGAAGCTCTGCAGAAGTAAAATTTAGTGATATCCCCAAAGAGGACATTTCTGAGCACAGATGGGTAAGGAGAGTACTCAGTTTTAGGAATTTCATACTAAATAAAGAATGACTGGTGTATTTAGGAATCTACAGTCTTCGTAAACAAGCAGGTGGGATTACTTCCTGTAGTTTAAGAGGAATGTCTAGACCTCATTTCTGAGAAATACTTAGATGGGCTGGAATCCCATTAATTATTTGTTGATTTTAATTTAATTTTCTTTTCTGTATTGATAAAACTAAACTTTTTTTTTCAGGGAGAGGGAACTAAATGGGAACCAGAATATAATGAGGAATATATCCTTGTCTTTTTGTAATTCTTATAGAATGTAAAGACGGAATATGTGAGTCCTTCCTAGTTTAAACAGCCAGAGGCTTGTGCAAAATTTGGTGTACTGTCTTTCAGTTTTCCACTTCAAAATACAAATCAAAGGATCTTAAAACTCTGCCGCAGGAACTGATATCATTAGTACTCCTGATAGCAAGATGGGTGCATAGCATACAGAAATTTCTGTTCTGCAGATAAGGGTCAAATTGCTAAGGGACAACACTGAAGGGATAGACAGAACCAGAAAGCTATTGCCAGAACAGCTCAACATTCTGCTTGTTATTTGTTTTGAATGTACTCATGAGAATGATATTTGTCATATTATAAGGTTCTGAACACCTCAATAAATGGTAATCATGCTACATAAGACCCTCAAAATGAAGGGAAGTTATTAACACTCACCTTCTAATACACTGTCATCTGAAAAAAAGAAAAATCACTTGTCAGTGAAGGTATTTCAGAAAAAAAGAAACTCATTCTAGATTTAAAATGAAGGTATGTCAATGAAGAATCCCTCTAGGACATTTAAGACAGTAAAACAAAAGAAATAGGTGAAGTTGTGGAATAAATCTGGATTAAAAGGAGGTAATGCATTTAAAGGCTAAAAACAACCATTCCCACAAAAGTGTCAGTGTGGTCCTCACCAGCTGGACACAATACCTCTTGGAAATCACAGCATGAACCTCAGCCTTTTGGCTCAGTGGGGACCATGGGGCTGAGTTCTGACGTGTGACTTTTTTTAGCAACTAGGATCTCATGCAGAGTAAGCCCCAAACTTGCACAAGATTCTCTAAACTTAAAAAGGAACATGGCAATCATCTGTTTCATGAAGCTGCCCTCATTGTAGAATCCCTGTGGAAGTCTCCATCCTCTACTGCTTCGTACACCTCAGTAAATCTCAGTGCTTCCCAGCAGACTGATCAGAGGTATAAAGCAGTCTTCCTAAGCCCTTGCCAATTCTAGATATACATTTACTGTTAGGGATTCTTTCCCCTTTTAAATTCAAAAGAGTAACTTGGGATGCCTTTTAACTACACTATTTTTAACCTGTGCTCCATTCTGACATACTATCCTGTTCCCACTCTTTCTTCATGAAAACTGAGGCAAGTCTGTTTTTCTTATCAGTTTTTAGCATGGCTGTTCCTATATGGTAAACTTTAAATGACTTGTTTTCTTTCTTCAGTTGCTTTAAAGAGTTAAACATAGACTTTTCACATTGCAGCATTTTAACACCTATCAGGCTTTTATAGATTTAGCTTGTATATGATGGACTATGTGTGTATTTAACAAAAATATCAGCCAAAAGGGTAGAAGATTAGAGGCCAAAAAATGAAATGTAGGCACAGAGCAGCCACAGTAATGGAAGAGAAGGAGGGGAATGCAGAGTCAGGTATCAGATTAATCAGGGGCCAGGCTGTTTGCCAGATACTGCATTAGTGGGTATTGCTCAGAGACTTCCCTTTCACTGTTTTCTTGGCTGATTGAAGTGGTCATCCATCAAGTATATGAATCCAACCCGTGTTATCAATGCACCTTCTATTTCTGCCATTCTTTAGGGTTAACAAGAGTCTGTAGCTCTCCCATGTCCATAAAAACAATTCTGTACCTTCTTGCAGCAGCCAAAACTTGGTGGGCTAGTAGTCAGTTTCAACAGGTGGTATAGAAATAAATTAAGCACTCAAAGGAAAAAATAATATTGCAGTTCTCTCTGCTGCCTGATAATTAAGAGGAAAATATTTAGGCATTGTTTTTAGAAGCAGTCTGACCTGAATCTAGGACATTGCCACCATTCAATGTTTTTAGAAATATTTTGTTCCAAAAAATTGGATTAGTATAATTTAATAAGAAATCTAAGTATGCCACGCAGTAAATGTGCTTTTGGTGAAGTTGGAGAAGGAAAACTTCAGTTATATAAACTATGAAAGAATCTAGAATCAATTCAGTGAACAATATGTGCACACACATGTATATAGACATGATGCATGTTCATTTAACTGAGAATTGAAACATTCTCTGAAGTGCTACCTGCTAACTCCTGCAACTTCAGTCTGCTTTAGGACAATAAAGTACAAATTTCTCAGAAAGAGGCTCTGTTGAGGTGAGTGAAAAACCACCATGCTTTGATAGTGGGACATGGAAAAGGAGGTGAGATTCAGCAACAGATGTTCCTCCCATGCCTCCTGGTCTTGCATAAAAGATTGCTAGTGGTGTTACATAAGTCACTGTTTGTTGGAAGTACAAATAGCAGAATTTCTTGTTAACAGTTAGACTAACAAACTGACTTTAAGTAAACTCAGCAAACATAGAAGAACCAGAATATTCCAGTAGCAGGTGGAGATTCAGTCTTCACAATTCACTTCAAGCAGTTCCAGCCCAATTATCTTCCTTCTGGAAATACTATCACTTTTGCACTCTTCTTCAAAACATAACCCTTCTTACTTAAACTTTTTTGAGGTGCAGTAGTCCCTAACTACAGTACCTGCCTTGCTGTGATTTTGGTATTGTTTCTTTGTTTCTCTGGTGTTTCCCAACATGAATACATGAATACTGTCTGTGGTATTGTTTATGACTTTTTTTTTTTTTTTTTTTTTTTTTAGGGGGGAGACAGCGTCTTTTTTTTTTATGTCTGTGGGGTTTCTTTTCTATACTTTTCAAAATAATTTTTATTTTATATTAATTTATAGCAGTTCTTTAGTTTTCCTCCCAGTAGAATGGGTTTTAGAAGAGAGAATATTTTTTAGCTTGTTATCAACTCCAGGAGAATAAAGATGGTTTCTTTGAGGTAAGTGAAAGATAGATAAGTTTACATTGCCCTCTGAATGAAAATGTGGGCTTATTCCCTAAATACAAGAAGGTATGAAGATTAAAAAATTTGAAATGAATTAATTCTTAATCCTATTAACCTTGGCTGATTTTATTCTCTCCCTGTTTGTTCTTTAGGTATGAACAACCTAAATGTGATAATGGTGCCAGAGCTCACCCAACAAAAACAAAGGATTTGTACAAAGGGCGCCAGCTTCAAGGTCAGTGAAACGGATAAATTTAAGTTTATGCATTCCAGTGCATAAACTGGAATGTTCACTACAGTAAATTAGAAAGCAATTCCTTACACTGTATCAAAACAGGGTATCTTTTAGATACCACTGTATTGATTTGTCACTGACTGAAGTCTTTGACTTTGGAGCAGTGTAAGTCAATATGGGTCTTGGGATCTTGTCAGAGAAAGTAAGGCTAATTTTAATCAGTAGTTTAATGGCCATCACATTTACTTACTGGAATTATTATTTGCTGCTCTCATATTGTGGAGATCAGCAAATACATCCAGGATAACTCAACCTATGCTTCATAATCCTTGTTCTAGCAAAATCCATGGGAAATTGGCCTCCATCTTCAAATCAGTATCCATAAATAATATAATGGATACATAAATAATGTATCCATGTTACTTTTCTCCAAGCGTATCTTTTTCAGTTTACCTCACAATAATACTTCTTGAAATGATTTTGTTAAAGGAAAAAATGGTGTTTATTAGAGTTTTCATTTTTTTACACTTTTTATAATCATGTGAGAGATCTTATCTGTGGATAGTTGAGCTTCACAGAAGTCAGTAGACTTCCTTAATTTTTGAAATGACCTTTTAGTATGCTTGAATAACTTGAGGAGTAGCAGGTTTAGTGATATTGCACATTATGAGAGAATTATAAGTCACTGTCAGCCATTGTAAAGAACCAGAAGGTAAATAATATGTGCAGATCTTTCATGTAATGAAAAATAATCTAGTTTGGTCAGCCAAAGAAACATTCAGACAATTCTCAAACTATGCCCATCAGTGCTGAAATGCATATTGAGTGAACACATAAATGCTCTCTGTCATGAAATAAACTTAATTACAAGGTGTAATAAAAAAAACCCAACTAGATATAACTCTAAGTTGTGTTCTATATAAAAGCTAATCAAAAGACCTGGTTAAAGATGCCCTGCTTATTGTAGGGGGGCTGGAGAAGATAACCTTCAAGGGTCCAAATTATTCTCTGCTATTTACAACTCCATGGAAAGCAGTGGAAAGTTAGCCACCTTCAACAAATTATTTCACACAACACTTGCACAGTTACAGAGTTGGATGGTTACTTGATTTTATGGGGTTTTTTTCTGAATGGAAAGAACTTCACTTAGAAGACATTATAGCAGAGCAGAAGTTGAAGAAACAAGTTTTGCAGTTAAAGATATCACTTACTGGTCATTCCTACCTTTTGGACTCTTAGAGTGGGAATGGGCAGGTGAAGGTTTTTAAGATTGGATATATCTATTTTTTATCTAAACTGCTAATGTTTTCATACAGTAGAGTAATAAAGATTTATCCAAAATCAAGATACAAGTGAAATTGTTAACAAGAATTTTCAATGCTGCAAGCTCCTACTTGATAAATTAATTTTCATTAAGTTAGGCAATGGTATATTGATTTTCTTTTTTTTTTTTTTACATTATAGTATTTTGCATTATGTGTGCTTTAGCCAAAAACCACTACAGCAATGCAAGCCTATAAGTAATTGATATGTATACATAATTGATATGTATGACATTGATTTGCTCTCTCTCATGTTAGGTTGCCTAATCTTTGACTTCCAAATGCCTTGTGTTATTTTAAAATAAGGCAAATACCAAAATTTTTTAAATACTTATAGATTAACTAGAAGAATCTCCTATTCTGCAGCAGCATGGAATAAGTACGTGTCTGTAGAAGTAATGGGAGAAGAGGCTGCTTCCTAGTTGCAGTTGTGTTAAGATTATTATTTTTTTCTTTCTCTCCCTGTAAGGCTAAATGCACAAGTGCTTTTGCCAATAAATGGCAAATTTATTTCTTATCATGAAAGCACTACATTGAGGGAAATTAATCAAATTTACTTTAGACAATTTTTTGAAAAAAAGGAGGTTGAAAGATGAGCTTGTACAAGTATTCACACAAAGTTGTGTGAATAGCTAATATGAATCAACTTTTTAATAGCCATGAATCACTGTTATTCAGGTTTTTCTGTTGTAAGCAGCCTTGCAAAGGCATGTTTGCATCTGTGTTGTCTAAATTTAAATATAGAATATAATTGCTGAGTGGTGCCAGGACTGAATAAAGAAAAAAACTAGGTTAATTGGAGTCTTACTTTTAAGGAATAATACATTTCTGAAAGGATGGGTTGGCTTGATTTGCTGATTAGAGCCACCAGTAGCCCTTGGTGAAACCATTCTGACTACCTGAAATGTAAAACCAGGAAGATTTTAAAATAATTACTTTGCTGCTATGAATGATCTTAAATGGGATAAACCCTACACGTAGATCCTCAAGTGGATTAAATTGGCATGGTTCTGCAGCTTCACTGATTTATACCATCTGAAAATTTGAACCAATTATATGTTAAGCCAAATATTTTTAGCAATAATTTGTAAGTAAACTAAGAAACAGTTTTTGGCAAGCACTGATACCTTGTTAAAGCAAAATTGTGGCAGATAAGTGTCCCTTGGAATCAACAGCAAAATTCCCACTAATTTAAACCTTCACGTAGGTCACTAAGGTAACCTAATATAAAGCATCTGAAGCTGAAGGCTAGTCTAATGTTTGTAGGGACGATCCAAGCCACCTGTATCTCATAGTTTGGACTGGAAGTTATAATAATAATAATAATAATAATAGTATTAATTATAATAATTCTTCCCATTAGATTTCTAGCCCTTTTTTAAAGCCAAAGCATTTTTCTGAGGTTACTTGCAGTTATGATCCTTCTCAGAAACTGGTTATTCCAAGATAATGAAATTGAACTGAAAAAGGAGTATAGAGAATGTCACATACTATCGAAACAAAAGGGTTTTTTATTTTTCTCAGAGTTTTCAAACATTTGTATTTTGACCTTTTATTCTCTTCTGTGTTATACAGTAAAATGGAATCTCTGTGATGTAAGGTCTTGATTAGTTTTTTCCATACTTTGGATTACTGGCGTGTTAAAGAGGAATTCATTTTTCTACATAAGCTGATCAAGATCATTTAAAAGGATTTAGCCTGAAGGCTAGTTAAGCAAAACATATAGTATGATGAAATGAGGTGTAGTTGCCCCTGTAAGCTTCCTGTTTATAAAGCTAGTCTTGCCTCTGCTCTAAGCAACCTGGAAGAAAAGGACTTTGGTGTGTAAGAGAGCAAGACTTGATAGCATACTGAGACACTGCCAGACTACTCAGATAATTTGTCTCCTGGGCAAATCCTTTTCTTATTTAAAAAGTATGCATAGAAAGCAAGTCTCTGGTTTAGGCTCTGCTGTGTGTGAGGGCTGGATAAACTTTGGATAGTACTTAATAAGATTTAAGATTTTTGTATTCTTACCTGATTTGGGAATTAATCTTATTTTCCTGCAATATGATTTTCATTACCCAGACCTGAAATTTGAAAAGCAAATAGAAACATTTTTAAAGTATTCTGGGAAATGTCATTTTGATCACATAATATTTTTTAATTAGCAGTACCCTTATCTTTTCTGCAGAAAAAAACCCCCACAAAACTGTTGTGCAGAAAAAAAACCCCACAAATGAGTAAATGACACACAAGTTTCAGCAAGGGACACAATGTGAAGCTAGATTTTCAGACTTTACTGGGTTGCTATGGTTTTGTCAATTTAAGTCAGACCACTAATTTTGTTTACATTTTATTTTGGTTTGCTTAAGTTTCTCCATTTCTTTAACATGATGTGGGTTTTTTTGACGTTCCTACAGTTGTGATACTTCATTTCATGCAAAAGAATAATTTGAGAGGGGAAAGTATAGTTTGGAAATGACAGTGCCTTGAACAGTAATACAGTATACTGACTTGGGTCAATGTGCAGAGGTAGTAAATCAGTCTACTAAAAGTCTTGAAAGTCTCCCTTTTTAATTTTCTCTAAATAGCACAGCTCTTCACTGTTGAATATTTTGTTTTCCTGAGATACTGATCTCAGTTTGCCTTGATGGAAGTAGCATGCTTCCATTGCATTCATGTTCCTGTAGGTTTTACTGGTGATGTAAGATCAGCATTTCACTCCTATTTCTGTCCTTACTGGTAATCCTTCACTTCAGTTGATTATCATAACAATTTTTGATTCTAGACCATTTCTCCTAAAAAGGTGAGTATTTCAGGGTTTTGATAGCACTGAGTTAAGGAGCATCTGAAAGGTTTTTATTGTCCAGGGTCTATTTGGTGGCACAAGAAGGATCCAAATTAGTTTTGCACAGCCTCTGTGAGACAGATTTTGATTTCTTTGTGCCCCCTTTTCCCCACAACCTTTTCCCCACAACCCAAATCCAAAACTCAGCACTTTCCATCCAGGGCCTAAGCTCTGTTAGTCGTGGTACTCTGATGGTCTACAGTTTAAGTCAAACTTAGAACTTCATGACTCAATTGAAATGTCTTGACAGAGGTCTCTTGTATAGTTAATCAACTTAATAACAAAACAAAAAAAAAATCCCTTAAAACTCTTCCTTAAATATAAAGTACAAGTTGTTTTCTAATTTCATAGCCTACTACTGATTCAGCTCTTGTTTTGAGCTATGAGTGTTCTTGAGCTTAGTTTAACCTTGGCATTCAAGTAGTTAATATTTTCTCCTGCAAATCATGCATAAGAGCAGTTTAGCTCATCTGTTTATTTAATTTTTGTGTTACTTAAGAGAAACAAAAATATTCTAACTGCCCAATTCTCTTCCTATTGTAATGGCTTTATTTACTGTGTTTCTGATGGGATAATCCTGCACTGACCCTGAACAGTTTATGTTTTGTGGAGCAAAACTTATGATTTAAGGTATGGGGGAATTATATGTGGATAAGTACAGTTTACTTTTGGTTGTTGGCAGTATATCTTTTTCCAAAGTTAAAGGGAAATAGTCGGAAGCACTCAAACCACAATGATGCAACACCCACAGCCAAACAGCCATCATATGAAGTGTCTCACTTCAAAGGCATCTTAAAAAAAAAGGAAAGTGATAGAGGCTTAACTGCCTTTCCTTTTGAGGTTCAATCTAGCATGCAGTGGTTCCACTTTTGACCATGACTGCATCAGGTTTTATAAGGTGCCAGAGAATTTCTCAGCTAAAATACTGAAGTACCACCTCTGCCCTACCTCATCTAGCTTAGTCTGTTTCCACATAGTCCTTTGTTTCCTCAGTGTAGTCTGTACCAACACCAGATTAGTAGAAACTAATCCTGCCTTATTTCACATTCTTAAATATTTGAATGACTAAAAATTTCTTTTTTTTAAAGGCATCAGATAAGGCATAATGCAAATTTTTAACATGCCTGCCTCCCCATGAGCTTCAAATTGTTAGGTCAATTGGCATGTAACTGTTTTCCCATTAGCTTCAAATTGTTAGTCAATTGGCATGTAACTGTCTCCACTGAGCTGTGATTTAAAAGGATTATATTTTTATGATGTAACCAGCTTTCTGTCTGCATGAGCTAATACTCAAAGTACTCCTTTCTGCTATTGAATCTTAAAGCTCTGAGTAGTCAACCAACCACTTGAAGTTGCTGGCTGTTTTGAATGAGCTTGTAACCATTGCTCTGAGCTCTGTGCTGTTCTATTTTCCAAGAGTTACTTGGCAAAAAGGCTCTGCACAGAGCAGAACTTCCTAAATAATGACTATGACCAGGAAATGTTGGTTCAAATCTGGTGTGAGCCTTTATGACAGTGAAGTGGTGGCAGAGCTGAACAGCTGCGTGGTGAGTTGATGGAGGGGAGCTGCCTGAAGCATGGTGGGGTCTGCACGGAGGACGTGAGGCTCAACAGTGAGGTACAGCTCCCAGAGCTGGAGGTTCGTGATGGAAGCAGAGTGAAGCCCCCATAATCCAAAAGGAAACAGCTAGTGACATTCTAATTAGAATTAGAATTCCAATTGGACGCCCTCAAGTCTGTGGGCTCAGAGAGGGTGCAGTGAGAGTAATGAGAGAGCTGGCCAGAAGAGCTTCCCAAGTCACTTCCAGTCATTTACCAACAGTCCTGGTTAACGGGGGAAGTCCCAGAATTACCAGAAGGTAATTAGCAAATGTAACACCCATCCATGAGAGGGGTTGAAAGGATGATCTGGGAAACTAAAGGCCTGTCATCCTGACCCTGGTACCAGGGAAAGCCATGGAGCAGATCATCATGAGTGCCATCATACAGCATGTGCAGGACAACCAGGGGATCAGGCCCAGCCAATGGGGCTTTCTGAAAGGCAGGTCCTACAAGAGCACCCTAATCTTCTATGGCAAGATTACTTGCTTAGAAGATGAGGGAAAAGCTGTGGTTGTTGAATAACTAGACTTCAGTAAAAGGTGCTACACCATCTTCCACAACAGTCTTCTGGAGAAATTGAGTCTTTTTTGGCTTGAACAGATGCACTTTTTACTGGATTAAACACTGGTTGGATCGTTGGGCCAAGAAAGTGGTAGAGAATGGAACTAAATCCAGTTGATGGCCAGTAACTGGTGGTATTCCCCAGGACTCAGTATTGAGGTTGGTCTTGTTTCATATCTTTTATCAATGGTTTGGATAAGGCAATTTAGTGCATCCTCAGTAAGTTCGCAGATAACACCAAATTAAATTAGATGGAAGTGTTTTTCTGCTGGAGGCTCTGCAGAGAGATCTTGACAGGCTGGATCAGTGGGTGGAGGACAACCTCATGATGTTTAGTCTCCCAGTGGGAATTTTAGCTCCAGAGGGAGGAAGTCTTGCAAGTTATTTTTCAAGGCTCTGCAGATCACGTTGATTTCCTGCATACCTTCTTCTATTCATCTCCTCATCCTGATTTGATTAATAATAATCTGGCCACAGTTCTTCATACTGCTTTAATTTTGCCTCCTTTGTAATAATTTCTTATCAAAATGAATAATCACACAAACTTACAGTAGAAATATTAATATCTGAAAAAAATAATCTCAAGCACATAACCCAAGAGCTACTTAATGTGCAAATTTGCCTATAAAAATTACAGTGAAAGCATTTTTGTTACTAGTAAAATGCCAGTGAAAGACGCACTCTTTCACAGCTAACAAAAGAGAAAAGCTTGCTAATTAAAGGTGGTGCTACTGTCTCAGCAATAGCATTTCATTCATTGCTCTACTTAATATTAACCTATAATTTTATGTTAATTTTAAAGGGCTATATTAGAACTAATAAACACTGACTTCATTTGCTTCACAGCATTTGGCTGTGCCAAAGAATATATATTCTGTTTCTCACCTCACTTGTTGCTGTCCTCCTTTTCCAAACAAACACATGTTTAAGGACAGCAGTCTTGCCTGCTGTCAGTGTGAGCAGTGAAACACCTCCAGGAGAACATGCCCAGAAGGGAGAAGGTTCTCCTGTATCTGGCTGGTTTCCCAGGAGGTTGTCTCACACCAGCTGTACAGTTACATTTAATCCATAATATTATATTTACTCTCCTTCTATATTTTTTCCTAATAGTAAGGAGACAAAGAAGGAAATGAATTTATTAAATACTTCAATGCAGAGATTAGTCTAATCAAGAAATCCAAAAGAAACTGCAAAACAGTACATTTTAAACATTTTTGTTTCTTTTAATAAGGTCTCTGCAGAAAATACATGTGAGGATTAAGAAAATCAAGATACCTTCCCTCTTTTAAAGACAGTCTAAAGTTTACAGTGAAAATATCACAGACCCTTTAAAAACAGCTCCAATTATGTTACTGTAGGATACTGAGTTAGTGTCTATGCCTAGTATAAAATCCTACAATAAGCAGAGTGAAACTTTGATCACACTGGAACCTAAAAGGAATTAAAGAATTTGCCTCATTCAACAAACTTTAATGCTGTATTCTTGAAACTACAGGTTCAAGAAATGCTTTTAAAAAATATTGAAATAACCTCTGTTGTAGTGAAGACATAGCAGAGGTATCTCATAATAATAATCGGGCATAATAATAATAATGTGGGGCATTATTATTATAATAATGTGGGGCAACTGGCTTGTAATAATAATGTGGGGCAACTGGCTTGTAGCTCTTGTGTAAGCAGTAGGAAAAAACCAACACCAGCAGGGAAGATTGATATAGAATAACTTCAGTGTTTTCTGCCAGAATGCCTGCAATCATTATCATCTTGCAATCTATAAGCTGTCAAGAAAAGCTCATATTAACTGAATGGAAAAGGTGAAAACCTTTTAGTGTGCCAGGGCTGTAATCATAATGAAAAATGACACCTGAATCTTATCATGACAGTGAGTGGGAGTCACATAATAAGACACTATTTCCTCAAAGGCACATGGTATAGGGCTTCTCCTTTATAATCTGATAGAGTAAATTGAATAAAAACATGCCAAGGATTTGTAACACTGTTCCTTTCAAAATGGATCTCTTGTTTTTTGTGTTTTCATACTTGGATACAAGTTCTCCTTGATTATGTGGCAGAAACAGCTCTCATGTTTAATCTGTGGACAGGGAAAAATAAATATTTTCATTTCAGATTGAATGTATATGTGGAGCTATATTTTCAAAAGGGAACAGCAATGGTAAGGCATTTATTCTTTGTGTTTAGTCACTTGGAGAAGTGTTCCAGTTTTCAAATAAAATGAGCACTTCAATAACTGTGAGTTCAGTGGGGATTTTCAATTCCCAGCAATTATGAAAATATCCTGTACTTACAATAAATCACCCTAGAAATTTTTTGATTTTCATCAAACAGTGACTTTTTGAAATGCAGACTTAAAAGGCTAGGGCTTGTGAAAATTTAAGCCAGTGCAAGCCTTCCCACTTACTAACATTTTGAAAAACTTAATGTGTAATACAGTAATAACATCAGTCATTACTCAGCTGAATAATGACTGAAAGTGTCAAGCAATAAGCCTAATTTACTTGTCAAGGAAAATGAACAAGATGTAGTCATTAAGTATATTTTTCTGAAGAAAATATTTTTGTTTTAGCCTCCAAAAGGCTTTTTTGTGTAACCTCTTGCAAAAGGGCAAAAAATTTCCTCCTCAAGGGCTTTTAGTTGTGGAGGCCTAGAAGTTGTACTCAAACAAGGAATAACATTGCATATTTAATAACACTGAAATAGTCTCATATGCACTACCATGTAGTGGATTCAGCCTGCTGCAAAAAATAATTACTTTGTTTACTTTTGAGAAAAAGGCTGTCTCTGATAATCAGTCCATTCAATGCTCATGTTTTCTAAATACCAGCATAGCTTATCTGAGACCGGAGGAACTGATCACCAATAGAAGAGCATTGCACATCTCACTGAGGTTGACTTCATTTTACAAAGTAAAATATCATTATTGAACATAGTTTCTGATTAAGGCTCAAAAGTAATGCCAGGTTTTGTTGTCCTCATCATAGCAGATCAAAGACATGATTAATTTCACATGCTTTGTCTTGGTAAGGAAGTGCTGCAACCTTGGTGCAACCACAGATAGAGGATGTCATACCTGTTGTTGTTATTATGGAGAACCTGCAGATAGAGATGAGCTTGGAAAGACTGTGCTTAGTGCTGTTAATTGTTTGCCTCACAGCAGTTTATAGTTGTATAGTCTGGGATACCAGTGTTCTGGGCACTGAACAAATTACAGAACAAGAAGACAATGCCTGGAAAATTCACAGTCGAGCTGATTGCAAAGCCACTTGGACAATGGGTGGACAGATGCCATCAAATGGAGAGCCAGTGAAAGTTCCTGCCAATTCCTCAAAGTGCTTCAGTCTGCCAGCATGTGTCACCTTCATTTCACACTGGCTGAGCTTAAGCCACCTGGCTTCCCTCCAGGTCCTTCTTCACATCAGGTATTTAGCCTGCAGAGAAGGCATTTTTCTGGGCTCAGTGAAGAGATGTAGAATAAATTCTCTTTTTCACAGGAATGACATTTTACATGATACTATCTCAGTGTTTTCCAAATAGATGGTGTTACTCCTTGGTTAAGTACAGCTTATAGGCCTCCAAAACTGAGGGCCCTCAAGAAAGAAATGAAATCAAACAAACATCTGGGAAATCTTTCAAAGGATTCAGAATGCTTCACAAGGTTCAGAAATTTGCTTCTCTCTAGCTCAGCAGGAGTGCTACTGTTCATAGATTCCTGATGTTAGCATATGGCAAAAATCCTTGAATAATTTTGGGAAATAAATTAGTCACAAATTTTGCCCTTTACATTTGTGAAGTTCTTGAATTTGCTTGCTATCTAGAAATGTTTTCTGGTAAGGCTTTTTTTCTCTGTAAGTCATCCACAAGCAACTCATTGTAAATATTCCTAAAGTACAATCCATGACCTGCTGAACCCTGATCCTGCAAACACTTACTTGCATTCTTCTTGTGATTAGTTCAATTAAAATCAAAGAAACTTTTACATGTGGTTGTAAAGTTAAGCCCAGGCATAAGTGTCTGTAGGATGAGGGTTTAGGTTGTTCCATAACCTTTGATATTCTATGGGCTATGTAGTCTCTGATTGTTAAATGAGACACAGCCAGCCAGAACCAGTGCAAAATCAGGGGTTTTCAGTCCCTGGGTATTATTCCTGTTCTCTAACTCTTATAGAATGCAAGTCTTACGAGTCTGAGGTTTGGGTTCCTTGAGTACATAATCCAGATTTGCTGGTAGTGTTCCAATTTGAAATTAGCTTTGGAACACAGTTCAATGCAAAGCAATGGTCATTGAATCAAATTAAGAAGCAGAGTGAATATTCATCAGCTTTTTTTATGGCTTCTTAATCACTACAGACCCTTCTGTGCTGTGAACTTTATAATGGGGAAAAGTACTGATAAGCGAATTCCTAGGCTTTGTAGCCAAACAAATGGAAGTTATAATGGAAAATGTCTACTAGAGCTGAGCAGCAGATTTGTCTGCAGAAAATAAACCCAGAGTTTGAAAAATTCACCTGGCTCACTGAGGAGAAAAGCAGAATCTAGGAATAGCTCTTGACTAACATATTCAGCTACATAGCTAGTAGTAGTAGTAGTTAGCTATAGTACTTTGTATACTATACATCTGGTGGTGAAAAAAACTAAACAGCTATAAATAAATATGAATTTAACTCACAAATTACATTTGGCATTTGGCTCTACAATCTCACTTGCTATTATTGCTGTTTCTCTCTCATTTTCATCAAGCAGGAAGGCATCATAAAGAACTCCATTAGTTGTGCACTTATATGTGCATCTAAGTATAATCAATAATGAACAGAGTTACTCTTTCATGCATGCTGGAAATATCCATATCATAATTTCAGTTCAGAAAAGTAATATTTAAATGGTCACAAAACAATATCTCTGAACTATTGAAAATAAAAGATTGCTGGGTTTTTATTAGGATATTTAGCACATATTTCTACCCTTGGAAATTTTTCAGTGTATCTGGTGCTTGTCCTTTAGGCTTTGAATGCAGAAAGTTAATTGGGAGTTATTTAGAGAAGGATTTTATTCGTTAGAATTTTTGTCTCTCTCTGAGATGTGTATAGCTGAATTCACACTATCAAAGAAAGAGCTGGTAGGATACAAAAATATTCCTAATAAAATGTTCTTAAACTCTCTGAAATATTTATCAAGAGAGTTTTGGATTCTTTTTTCCCAAAATAACATGTACTTGCACAGGGTTTAGGAAGGTGCATTGATGTATAGTAATTTCTTCTCGTGCTTTTTGAGTTATGTGTGCTAGTAATTTCATCACACAGGAATAATGTGTTTCTGATTTATCTAGATTAGAAGTGTTTATATGATAACTAACATAGCCCTAAATTTAAATCTGTATTAATACTAAAATTCACATTTACAGACAGAGATGCTCTTATGCCTCTCAACTCACACTCCTAGGAAAGGCTCATAAACAGGTTCTACTTACAAATGTGTTCCATATATATTCTCAGTAGTTTTCTCATGTTTTGAAATGAATCAAAGTGATTCTGCGAGCTGTATCCTATCTCTGCTGTTTGTAATGAATTACTGTGATGCACCTTAGAGAAAGAAATCACAGTTTTACTTAGCCTCACTCAAGTTGACTCTATTATACAAAATAAGAACAGTGTTTTTGCTATGAGAAGTTTGAAATTCACGGTGTCATTGTATTAAGAATAGAAAAAGTAAATACATATTTTGCCAATAGTTTCAATAGTTGATATCATTGAGATGATTACATAGATAATTTCTTGAAAGTAGGTTTGTAATTGTATGCTTGGCAGTTACTTGCTCTAAAGATGAATTTTATTTTATTTAATCTCTGAAACTGTTGTTCAAATTCTACTTCTAATTCATTACTTTGAATTGAAAATAGTCTCAGTCTTAGGGTGTAAAATGGTATAAAGTAAACCAATAACTAGGAGAGGATACCTACAAAGGGCTCACAAAAGAGACCTTTGATACTAGTATTTTTCTTGCTTTTTATTTCACAGAAGGAAAGAACAAGTGGGATTCAGTAGCAAGTGTCATTAGAAGGTTTTGAGGAGTGTCAATATTTCAATCCAAGTATCACTTGAGAGTACTGACATCCTGGGGAGGGATGCTGGGACCTGGAGGGAAGATTTCACATCCTCTTCTCTCCAAATGTTTCAGTGGACATTCATTCTTCTGCCACAGCTCTCCTACTCTGGAGCAAGACAGCTCAAACTCCAGACTCTGGAGGGGCTGCAGGACATGAGGCTGGGCTGACACCATCTGTGTGCACCACTGTGCTGAGTTGAGACTCCCATACTCCTTGCACACATGGCAGAGGCCAGCTTGCACAGGCATCAGTCTGGGCTGGGGGTGAGATGTGATGAATGAGCTCTTTTTGTATTTTCCTGTCAGTGAGACTTAGCAGGGGTTTTGAACTATTCCCCTACCAGAAGTGGGATGAGCTGCTCTGACCAGCCTGTTTTTCCTGCAGGCACATGTATGTGCCTGCATTTTTTTGCCTAGAGCTGGTTCTGTGACACATTCCTCTGAGGGAGAATTACACTCTGCTGTGTCAGTGAGCTCAACAGCCTCAGGTGACTTTGGGTTCACTGCATGTACAATGTGACTCCTTGAGCATACCCACATTCTCCACTTCTCAGTGACTTCTGTGTGTCTGAAAGCTATTGAGTGGTAGGTTACCATGTACACCACTACAAATCGCCACATTTTTCAGCATTTTGCTCTGCACGCTTATCTTTCAGATTTTTCATGCAGACCTATTAAAAAAATTGGAGTGTACTTAAGCATGAGAGAACATTTTATTTAACAGCCCTTAAAACTGTGTCTCAGCATCTTTTGTCTTAGAAAAGCAGGAAGATTGCTTCTGAAAAAAAGGTGATTGATGCATTGGATGCTATATATATATATGTCAAAAGACTACTTTCTTTACACAAGATGAGATTTTTTTTACAGCTGGCAAGCCAGGACACTTGGTTAATTAGGAGCTCTTGGTAAATATCTCCCTTCCTCCTTAGTAGTTCAGCTGGATCCAAGTTTTCCTATCAACTTTCTGCAAAGCATAGTTCATCATAATTAGGACACCAGCTGGACTGTAGAAGTTGGGGTCATCTAAACTTCATAAACAGCACCAACAGGGAGTTCATGCTCTAGGTGTTACTGACATTACCATATCAATTTGAACCAAAGTAATGGATAAAAATAATTAATATTAGATATACAATCCTAATGTCAAAATTTGAAAGGAATAATTATTCTCTGAACTTAGTCTGGTTCCTACTGAATCAAAGGAAGCTAGTTTCCTTTATATAAAAATGCTTTGTCCTCTGAATTCCTTAAGTTTTACTAATTTTTTCATGAAACTTCCCTATTGCAAACTGGGATAAATTTTATCTTTTTTTGCAAACACTGAAATGCCAAATCTGTTATAAGCTGTTTGAAATCATGTGTTCTATTTCAACTGTCCACTTGCTTGGACACAATGCTGATTTCATCCTTTGTCTGCTGTATTTCTTTATCCCTTGTTGCCCCTTCATGATTAAAAGAATGAAGGCAAACAGAGCCACAACATCTGTGTCTCACATGTTTACAAGTCCATTTCATTCTATGAGCTGTTCTATGAGCTGTCCAGGCTTTATGTGTAACATTTTGTTCACTAGGTGTAATTGTCAATAGGAAAAATTTAATCTGATCTGGATTACAAAAAAAAAAATCACTTACTTGAACTTCCTATAAAAAAATTAATTTCTTTAAACAGGTATTTTGATCCCTGCATTAACAGGGTACACAGTTTTCTTGGAGCCAAGCTCATGGTTCCAGGCATGCATCACACAGTGTTATTGCAAACTTGGCAACTAAATCGAGGGGAGAGATTAATGTGCAGTGTGGTGGCTGGGCATGTAAGGTGCAGGAATCGGGCTTTAATTTAGAGTTCCTTGTATGGCTTGGTAAAAAAGAAGGCACACTGCTGTGGTGCTGGCATTTCTGATATTTAGAAAAACAGGGCTTGCTCTTCATCGTGAGTTGTTTTTACTTTTTAAGTTCATTAATTTCCTTGACATGGGCAGGTTGGTTAAAGAGGTGGCTTGGTTAAAGTAGGGTTATTTGGGAAAGCAAATAACTTTTCTCTTCTGGGAGAGTGAAAACTGTATGGTTTATTCTACAGTGAAACCTTGTTTTGCCAAATTCCTTAGCTGCTTGAGATTTAAGCTTGGAGGCTTAGCTGAGCGTTTGGGTGAATGCTTTGTTGTTGCTAGCTCTCCTTCATATCTGGCTGTGGGGCATCTTGCAGACAGGCTTCACTTGATAGTCACTTTGTGTGGAAGGCAGCGAGGGAAGGAGGAATGTGAATAGATATAAACTGCTCTGATTCTTTACAATCCACCCAAGGAAAGCTGCCCGGGAAGCAGGTCAGAAAATGCTGGTTTAATACGAAAGGAGAGGCATGAATTTCTTATCATAAAACTATTACCTGAATGAATCTATTAAACCTGAACTCTTCATTTGAAATCAAATGCGGTTGTCTGGAGGGGGAGTGAAAAAAAAAAAAGACCCACTGCTGGATCTTACTGTAATTGTCATTATATAGTTGAAATACAAAAGATGAGCTCATTGTGGGGTACAGTGAATGTCTTGATGCTGAAGTTTTTCCTTTTTCTACAATGAATTTCCAAAGTTGCCCAGTTCAATTGGGCAGAAAGAGAAGGGTACCTTCTATGCCTTATATCTTCAATGGAACTCATAGGTTGGCTAATAGGAAAGGAATGCATTTTCTTTTTTAACTATTTCTTTGCAAATGAATTTTATAATTTTTTATTAAAGTTACGATTCATACCACGTGCATGGGCTCAAGTCAAGCTCCCTCACACAGATTTTTTTCTCTCTCCGATGTTTAACTTCAGAACTTTTGCTTAGTAACATTTGTAATTTGGAGACAGGTAGGAATTAATTGGGTTAATTTTCTTGTTGCCAGCCAAAATTTGTACTTCAACAGCAAAAGACTAATTCCCCAAGCCCAAGTTTTCTTCTTAGTGATTTATCTCTGTTTACAGATAAAGCAGAACACTGTAATATGGGTCAGATAAAGCGAGGACATTCTATACTCATTATATTTTTAGTAGAGTCAACAGATAAATTGCTCTTCTTTAATGCCTGTCATAAAAGAAGAGCAATTTATTCTTAAAATGAGCTTTGATAGCTAGGCATTTATATTCTTCTTCATTGTCTCCTGGTAACCATTTCCAAATGTATCAGCATAATTAATGGAATCTCTCAAATACTTGAGAGATGAAAAGTGATCTTTTTCATGCAGAAAAACCAGAAAACAGATTAAATGAAGTTCACTAAAAAAATGATTGTAAAATTTGAATTTGGAAATCCCATCCTTTCCCCTTGCCTTGATAGATGTTTTTATCTTCAAACATTCATGAAATCCATAGATCAGATTGATTCTGTGCCATCTGAACAACCCAAGATGCACTTGATATTATAGACAAACCTAGGTGCTTTACTAAGTTGAGTCATAAAGTTTGTTGATGTTTTTGAAGGTACTGTGTGAGAACCCTGAGTTCCCTTTCTATTCAAAATTTAGACAATTGAGTGAAACCTTTTTCATGAAAATGGAAAAAAGGACAAATTAAGGTTGTGCTCTGTGTTGTGAATGGAAATTATCAGGTTGAGATAGAACCACTGAAGTACCCTATACTTTTTGTTACCCCTATAAATAATTTCTTTTTTTTTTTCCACTCTTTTCCATGACATCTGAGTGTTTGATTCCCTCCAGCTGCTCTATTTTTTCCAGTGTACTCTGAATTCAACTTTATACCGCTGGACATTGTGTTGTCTACTCTTTTAATGTCCTCTAAATGAAATACTTAAATTGAATAATAGTGAAGCTTAAATGCTCAGCTTTAAATTGAACAGATTGAAAGTTGGAAAAAAAATCCAACAGATTTAATGTGTTTTTATATCAAAAAACAGGCTTCTCTTTTGTATTTGCTGAAAAAAAAGTTATAAGCAGTGGCTTATACTATATAAGAGTGATAAAGTGCTGCTTAAGCATCCATTCACACAACTCTATTGTTTTGTGAGGCAACTAGACTCAAGACCAAAACATGAAAGGCAAAAAACTTTTTTACTGAGAATTTGACTCTTCAGACTATGAAGTACAGTGCCTTTATTCAGCAAAGCACTGAACTCCATGCTTTTCTTTAAGCTCCTGAATTCATTTGATCTAGTGAGAAGATTCTGTTGACACACTTACCAGGCTTTTTGGAAGATGCTGGTTGTATTTCTTCATGCCATGCAGGATGAAGTCCTGACTTAAAGAACATGCTGTCCAGTTCTGATGCTATTGTTATACTGCTGAAGAAAATGTTTTAATGTAGCAATAGGAATGGTTTCTGACATTTTCTTTGTTCTGAGGGTTTACTCACAGCAAAAGGAACCCTTCTGTGGACACACAATAGCTTGATGATTAGAGTACTCAGCTGAAGAGGAAAGAACATAGGTTCAAATGCTTGATCCAAACCAGACAGAGCAGGGAATTGAACCTAACTCTCTTGTGTCAGAGATTAGGGTATTCCACTGGGATAACAGCAAGCCAGGTTTCAACTCCCTGCTCTGTCTGGTTTGGATCAGGGAGTTGAACCTCAGTCTCCTCCATCTCAGCTGCGTGCCCTCATCACCAAGCTATTTGGCCAAGATGGGATAGGGTGTTTTGCTCTTAAACAAAAAAAAAAGGCATTAAAAAGCTCATTTTGCACCAGAGTAAAATATTAACTACCCAATCCTGACTATTTCCACATGATGGAATTGTTGTTTCCTGGCCAGGCTGAGAGAGAGCTACTTTGTGGTCACATACCAAGAGCACCAGAAGCAATAGGAAGATATAAAACCCTTCTGTCCCTGTAAATGCAGCTAAAGATGCAGAGATTCAGCCATGTTATCCACATGGCTTTGGCAGAAGCAGAGAAAACAAAACCACCAGAAGCCAGTTCATTTAAATGCCAGAGCTATCTCAGTGAATCACAGTTTTGTTTGGAGGAGAATGGGGGAGGAAGATTAATATTCTGTCAGTGCTGTTGGAGGTGTCTGTGTCAGGGCACAGGCTGCAACTTAGCTTGGAACTTCAAGCAGCTTTTTTCTCCACTGGTTTCCATGTTTCCATGTCTCTCTTCTTTCCCTTCATTTTCTACCTGGTTCTCTCCAATTTCCATGCTTTTCTCCTCCTTTCGCTGCCCTTACCAGATATTCATGTCCTTTCCACAAAAATTGTTCTGGCTTAAGCTCTAGTCTTTGCAGTGGCACACATAATTGAAACTTGTTAAATCCTCTGCAAATGTACTTATATCAGTTGATAGAAATGGATGGGTGGTAACTGTTTGCCTTTTTTTGTAATCCACACATACATATTGAATTTCTTGATCTAATCCCAGGCATTTTTAAAGGTTTTAGTATTTGTTGTTTGTTTTTGTTTTCTTTTTTTTTTTTTCTGCTCATTACATTCTCTTTTCTTGCCTCCTGGTTTTAACCAGCAGTACAACACCAAGTGATTTTTGACAGTCTAGCATGTGAACCCTTTTACAATCATCTTCATAGGGCTTGTTTACCTCAGTCATGTGAAGTTCATAGACTGAAAGTCTGTAGGTGTTGGAATTCACAGTATTTGTAATCTGTAGGTATGGAGCATGGAGTTCTAGATTTGAGTAAGAGTTTTTTACATTCATTCACTTGTACTGGAAAATTACCTCTGCATACTAAATCAGCATTACAGTATGCATATTTATACCAGAGAATTATTCCCGGTAGAGTTAGAATGGAAATGTGGGATGTATGAATTACAGAGTCATTATTTCACCAACAGGCAAGCACTGTTGCAAAATGCATGACTGAAAGTCATGACCAAGAAGGACTGAGTTTTGCTGGGTCTGAGCATTTGGGATGCTGCTGTTGTACACTCAGATTGAATTTTCCCCTATCCCCTTCAATACCCAGGGCACAAAGTTATAAAGCAATGTCTTGTTTCCTTCTCTCTCCATTCACTCAGCAGCACAGGGTAAGACACCTGAGAACCTCAATTGTGTTTCTATTGCTGTCTTATCAACGAATGAGATTCCATGGCCAGCTTCAGAAACTGTACACACACACTGCCCTAACTGTCTACACTGGCTCAGTCTTGCAGCATGCCATGCCATGTCAGCCTGTGTATAAAATGGGGTCATGTTTGTTTGTATACCATGCCTGATGCCTGGAGGGGACGATAGGGTATTTCTCCCTCTCTCTTGTTTCCTGTAGAGTCCCACAGTCAATAAGCTTGACTGGTTTTCACATTTCAATAACCTCTCTCCTCAGCCCTTTCAGATATTACCTGTTAGTACCAAGAGTCAGCTGACTCTGGGGATTCTGTTGGCATTACACTTCATGACAGCATCTGAAGCTGACAGGGTGGGCTTCTGCACAAACACAAGGAAATCCAGTCCTTGGCATGGCTGCAGGATATCCTTAGTTGAGTATCTGACTGAATGCTGGGCATGCACAGGGGAAACAGGCCACACTGCACCCAGTGAAACTCACCTACAGTGTAGTGGTTCAGTGAGGGAAGCGTCCTCATAATCCCTAATGGAGTGTTATCATGGAATTGGATCTTCCTGCTGTAAAGCAACCCAAGGCACTTTGTAATCAAACCGCACACTGTAAACTGTTTTACATGAAGTCAGCTGCATTGCATCCTTCCTGGCAGACACTTTAGAACCATAATTACATTAATCTCCATCCTTAATTTGCTCCATTGTGCTTCTGTCATTGCAGGATCTCTGCTACTGAGTAGGATGTGTTCATTTCCTCAGTGCTTACTGTAAATTGCAAATTAAGCATGGTTAGCTCTCAGTTGCCTGCTTTTTTGTGGGATTAAATCCAGTTCATCATTACTTGAGCATTTAGTTTATTATTGTTTAATGAGGTACACAGTACTACATTTGACTTGGAGGATCTGTTCCAAACAGAGGTCTATTTGCAAAGAAAGTTGGTTTGATAACCTGCTGTAGCTACAGAGAACTTCTGTCAACCCTGGAGAAGTGAGCTGGGTAATGTTGAATTAGGAGTGGACCATCATCTTTAACTTAAATAAATAGTGTCTAATTATTAAGGCCTGGACCTAGTCAGTCTGTCATAATATGCCCACCTCCTTCAGCAGGACCTAAGGGCATTTAATTCTTGTGTAATTTTATACCTTGTAAGAGTTCCATATTGAGGATTTGTAAGTTGTATTCATGTTTTTTGTATTAGTCATCTTACAGCTTTTTGTCTAGCAAAGGATGAGCCAGTGAGATTTGAAATGATATTTGCAGAGGAAATCAATCATGTTCAATGGAAAGTGTCCAGAAAGGTAACACGACTGCAGATCCCAACATAAAAACTGCATAAAGAGAAAGGGAGATTTGCGTGATGCTAGGTTTCCAAGGACCGTTTCATTCCATAGTGTTCAAGTAATGCTTTAGTGGTACTTGCTGACTCTTGTTTCACTTCAGCTACTTCCAGGATTTCCATTTTATAAATCTCTTTTAATCGTTGCTGTAAAAATCCATTCTGATGAAATCAATTCACTAAATAATGTTCCAAAAAATAGCCATGCCTGCCTGCCATTAATTCTAGCCTCCCTCTGTATTGCATATCCAATTTCTAAATCTGTCACTTGCCAGTTATGGAAGGGAGGGAGAAAAAAGTAATTAGGTAAAACTGGTGAAAATTTGTCTCTTAATGCGAGTTCAGTACTCACAGGTACAAGTAAAATAAAGCAAGGGTAAGGACAGATATTGTGCATGACTGCTTGCAATATTGCTAGATCTTCTTCCTCCTTTCTGCTCCTCCCTTCCCCATCTTTTTTTTTTTTCCATCTCATCCTCTACCATCCAACAGTATGCTTAGTACTGACTTAGTTTTGCTTTTGGTGGTTCTGCCACTGCTTTTATTTCCAGATATAAGAGACATCAAGTCACTACTTCTGTGAAATACTCCATTTGTGTGCCACAGGTTGGCATTGCTCTGTACCATCTCTGTTTGTTCTTTTAAAAAAAAAAAAAACAAAAAAAACCAACCCCCAAAACAAGCAATGTACAGTGTTTCAAAGGTCTATTTGAAAAGATCCATCATGCACAAAAAGGTATCTGTATGGAGTGCTAATCTTCCCACTCTGTCCATCCTGTGTTACGTATACACATGAGATTCACAAGTGGGCATGAAGGTACCACTCTGTGCATGGGGACTCTTAAAGAATTGCTCTAATAGGAATGTGTGCTGCTGACCCAACAGCTCTGAATTTCCTTCTTCTGATTTAATGGCTGGTGGTTCTTAGTGTCTGAATAATGAGCATTTTGCAGCTTTAGATGATAGTGGGTGCTTTGGGGATTTTTAGCTTATGCTTCCAGTGGTAAAAGTCTCAGTAAGAGACAACTAGAAAAGTTAAAATCAACATCAGTTGGTAGAAAAGGCTGTTTTTCATGAAGGTTTCCAAGGAGCAGGCTGCTTAGATTAATTAAGTAATGTAAAAAACATCCCCACTAAGTCAAATCCCCATAGTTCAATTTTTCCATCAAGAAACCAAAATTATGCACCTGATTTCTGAGGTCACTTCCATAATTACAGCAACATACATTCTTTGTAATGGCTTTTCCTTTTTAATGGATATTTAAATGGAGGTAATTAAATATGTTTTCTTTCATACCCTTCTCCTGAGAGGAAACATAACAACATGATGAAAATACAAGTAAACGGGAAGTAATAAATGTCTACTAAAAATAACTGCATTTTTACTCTCTAAGCAGTATTGATTGCTAATTGTTAAGACTCTCAGACTGATAATGAGGAGATTCAGATGCCTGTCATACTATATAAAACTGGATTCCAAAATATTTCAGTTTAATAAGCTATTCTTAAAAGTGTTGCTGCAGTCAGAGGTACCAGCTGTTTATCTCAAGTCCAGTCAGTCATGAAATATGGTATATAAAGCAGAAGTATAATGTTTTGAAAATCAGATCTAGTTGCTTTTCTCTTCTACACATTTTTGGGTACCTTTCTAAATTTTAAACACTTCTCTCTGTGTCCTAATCAGTGGGATGATTGAGTTCTGTCACTGTGCCAACACTTAAGTTAAATGCATTATGTTTCTTCCACTGGAGTTTGACCCACATGGCTGCATTGCAGGTTGTGCTCAGCCTGAGGGGATGAGCCTCTAAAGACTACAAGATGGCACTGGCACAGACACTATGAACCTAAATGCTGAGAATGTCAGATCCTTCTCAGCATACTGAGATGTCTTTGGCCTCCAAAAGTGAAGTAGATATTGTAGGCATTGACTGCCAAATAGAAATATCAGTTTCCTTGTATCCAGTCAAACAGCAGAGGCACAGCTCCTTATGACCTGAATTTTTAGACCTTTTTCCTATTTGCAGTCAAACCTAGAAAAATAAAGGTCTACAAGAGAATGTTTAAGAATGGCAAATAAGATCCAAAGACTTTCTTGACTTTAGCATTGATTTTTGGCTGGATGGCCTCTGAAAGGATTACCGTGTTTCAACTGATTAATCTCTCTGTGTTGTCATAGTGACATCTCAGAGCTGTTAGCAGCAAGGAATTCATTTCTCAAAAGCCTTTAATGGAGGGAAAACCAAACTAAAAAGTAGTAATCAGAAGTTAGCCATTTCACATTGCCTGTCTTACACTTTGATGATCTGAAACGATTTTCTTTTTCTTGTTTAGTAATAATAGTACAGGAACTGAAATAAACATAATGGACTGTTTTTCCTATCAACAAATGCCCTAGTCTTTGTCACTCAGTTGCCTGCAAAAGCTGCTTATAGGATCTTGTGTTTCTGCTATGAATATTATCCCTTCTTTCTTCCACATTTACCCAAAGAATAGGAGAGTAGTTAGAGCCTAAATCTATTTGTAACACAGACACATACAGAATTAATCACAACCTGTTTAAGACTACCAGGGAATATAAGTTATCTATCTGGGCTTCCTCAGTTAATAGGGAAGAAGTGAAACTTTTTAAGGGAGATTCTCTTCTATTCTAAGGAAAAAATCCCTCAGGTAGTTGGGATGAATGCCTTCTGAAAGGGTTCCTTTATATTGAACTTAAATAACTGTTGTGGGTGAGACATCTCATTTCAGCAAGTTCAACAAATCCTCCTCAAAGAACTTTGGTATGATATGAATGTCTAAGGTTGAAGGGTAGGGCTTTGGGAGAGCATTCTTTGTTAACTCTTTAGTGTGTGTGTGTCCCTTGAAATTAGAACAGAAAGATAATTTAAAAATAGTAACAACAAATTAAATACATGTTAAGAATTGAAATCTACTTCTGCACTTGTTGAGAAATATTGCTTCTTTCCTGTAAGACATGGAGATCTGGGGCTACAAAGCAATGGATCAGTAGCCCCTTACAGCTAACATCCGTTGTATTCTATTTACTTATTTTTGAAATTTGGGTAAGGACATATGAAAGAAAATTTGTCTCTGAGCCTAATTTAATTCTTTTAAATTGCATGAATATTTAAGAGAAAAAAAAATTATTTTAAAAATTGTAATACCTGAGGGATGTTAACAAGGCGAGGTAATAATGTCCTCAAGCCTTCAAGGATACAAAATAAGATGTAGATAGTCTTTGTCTGTGAGAAGTTACCAGAAGCTGCAGTGAGGGAAAGACTGAAATGAGGCATAGAGTAATGGAATCAGAGAGTTCTTAAGACCTGGAAAGGACCTCTAAGATCATCAAGTCCATCTGCTAAATAAAATTATAAAGGCAGTGACTTTGTCAGTGAGACATGATTTGAGACCATCATTTTTAGTAATCAGTAGCGTAATAACTTCCCAGGCTCATATTTTGAAGGATTTTTTTTCTTTTTTTTTTGGAAAGGGAGTCAGGAAAAGCTCAGGAAGTCCTCCAAAAAATGAGGAGGCCCCTCAGCATGTCTAGACAAACACAAACACAAACATGTGGTTCACATGGATCAACAGAAATAAAGTGGTGACTATACATATATGTGTGTACAGAATAAATGTCCAAAAAAAAAGTTTTTGTTGTATTGTCTACTGTGCCTGGATAACCAGTACCACTGGAAAATTTTGTTAAATTCTTTTCTTCTGTATAGTGCTGTTTTTCAGTGAAATCAAAGGTACAAATGAAGCATAATAATTCTGCTCTTAGGCAGATCAAAAACTTACTTGGAATCTTTACAAGTATTTCACTGGTCATTGTATTTGAGTGCACAACTAAGCTTTATGTTCATATTAGCAAACAGGGAATAAAAAAGAAACTTTAGATTTGCTAATTGGAAGTTGTCATGCCTTTAATAACTTGAGTGACTGACTCAAGACTATTTCCTCTCTTGCAGGAAGATTAATGTACAGTCCCTTTTAAGGTGGTAAATCTTATCTGTTGGATTCCCATTTTTACAAAAATGAACAAAATGCTCTTCTAGCTGTAACTTCAGATATGTTGTAAAAGATAATCTTTCAAGACAATAGTAGATTATTATCAGCCAAGCAGGGAGCTCCAAGGCACTAGAGTGCATATTTTAGAATGTTTATGGAAAAACTTCCCACAGATTTAACTTCAAAAATCCATTCTCAGTGTTAAAAGTAGTTATATGTATAGAGAGATGTGCATATATGAGAGATATAATGCATAATTGAATCGGTGATTCTCCGATTTCCTTTATATTATAGCTGAAATGAGGTGTTTGTATATTCCTGTCATTTCTTGTATGTATTTGTTGGTCTAAGGTTTACTCTGGGTAACACTATACTTAAAGCAAACACTTCAGTCTACATTCTGAACCTGTATGTTAACTCCATGTGGTTTCAGCTTCCACCCTTTAACAACAAATTACTATGTATGTAAGCTGTCAAATCCACATCGGACAGGCAGCTGCAGAAGAGGAAACTAAAGCCTATAAACCAGAGCAAGAAGCATAAGGCTCCCATAAGAGACTAGTCTTTCCCTTTCTGTATTTAGCTCAATAAGAGTAAATTATTCATTACAATCAAGCTAAAGCTCCTCCAGTCTTACCATCCACAAATTTGTTGAAAAATTAAAGCTCAGCGTGAAGCCTCCAGATAATTATTCTGAGTTAGTAACACCTGCAAAGAACAGAGATTTCACTGTGGGGTAAATTGCTGTGTGATTGCCCACACATCAGCAAAACTTATAATTGGGAGAACCTGAATATTTTCTCTGTATTTGACTGATGAGGATTTTGTGGGGTGTCATGTTACGTTAAGTAGTAGACTTGTGACTTAGAGCATTTCACAGAAACTGATTGTGTTTGTTTTAACAACAATTTTTGTATTCTATGAGATTTCTATTGCTGTCAGCTGTTATTGCAACTTTATGAAATACACATTTAGAAACCTTTCTTATTCTTAGGGAAAATTGTCAGAGACAGGCTTTAAACTGTGGAATTTTCTTCCTGCGATTTCTTGTGAATTTAGAGGTTGATACCTTCCCCTGCTTGGCTGTATCTCATAAATGGCAAGCTAAGTGAGGATTTTGATCTCTATATCTGTAGCATATGTACACTCAGCAGCTCCCCGGACAGCAGTGGAAACTACCTAAAGCAGATTTTTGTTTCTTCCAGATGTTTCAGAAATATGCTCATAAATGGTGGAGCTCCTAAATCAAATTGGACATTATTAACTACCCAAAAAAAGGACAGAGAAAGAAAAAAGTCAAATTGCCTTTGCTTCATTGCACTGCATTGTTACATGCTGAGGTCTTATTTTCTGCATTTTCCACAAGTCCTATATCAATTCACAACCTAAGTTTGGAGCAGAATTTAGGCTTCTGGCTAATGTTGGTAATAACAGCTCCAACACAAAATTAATAAAGCTCATAAAATTCAAGACAGGCCTATGTGGAGATCCTCAGACAGACTTTTCACCTGTCCTCTGAAGGGAACCAGCTCTGGCCCACAGTGCTGTCCTTGCTAGCAGGAGGGAGCACTGAGCTCAGTGGGTTGCTCAGGGACTTGGTGCTGGTTCCTGCAGGTTGGCATGCTGGCACAACTGGATGTGCCTGCTGCACAGGAACTGCCTGCCCTCTGCCTGCTCATCTCTGGACAGACGTACTTTTGTGGCTCTCAGAGTTGTGTGACCTCATTTAAATGACAATACACAATTTGCTTTCATGGCTGGAATGCCTGAACCTAATTTGGCAGCAAACTCTTTGCATTAGAGAACATGCACTGACTGGAACCTGCTGGTACAGTTTTCTGTCCTTCCCTTATTAATATCTTGCCACCCTTCTGCCTTTCGTTCCTTTCAGGGAATATTGAAGTGCTTGCTTCACTGAACTCAGACTTATAGCTGCTGGATTGTTTGGTTTTGGTTTTTTGGGCTTTTTTTTCATTTCTTATTCCTCTTTTTTCCAGTTGTGACAGAAAAACCCCACAACTGATTAAATACTAAGGAGAAAGGGACATATCTAACAGAGTGACAACTGCTTTCATATGTGTACTTTTAGTGCAGTGAAACTTTCCTCGGGGAATTCCTTTTATATACCTTTTACAGTTACTGAAACAAAATATCCTTGGTGCCAAAGGCAAGGAACTCATAACTACATGAATGTGTTAGACAATAATATCTAGTGGGTACTCCTGCTGTACATAATAGCTGAGCTATTCTGACTGCAACACAACTAAGGGCTAATGTAACACAGGTTTATTTCCTTGGATGGGAAAGGAACATGGGATGTATTAAAAAATAATTTGCTGGACAAGATGAAGCTTTTCAGGCTCGTGTAGTCCTACTGCCTGCTCCAGAGGTTGCTGAGAAATGTAGTAAAACACCAAATCCCTACTGACTGACTAATCTTACTTTTCCACAACACTTCGAAGTATTTCCCTTTTTCACTTTGAAACAGAGCTGCAGTAAGTGGCTTCCAGCACAGAATTGTCTGTGAAAGTCCTGCCGTGGGCTCTAGCTTCAAGCTTGTAATCTCCATGTCACTGATCATGGATCATCCTATACTTTAACTCAGCTATTTGGAGGGTTAGAGGAAGACCTGGTGTTTGGCTCAGGGCTCTAGGGAAGAGGAGAGGAAGCAGGTGTATTGTATAAACAAACCTCCATGTGTCAACATCCATGTGCTTGTCCGAGGAATTTATCTGCTCCAGCTGTGCTGCTTGAAGAGGGAATCTTTCGGTATATATTTATCTGACATATTATGTGTCTGAAACATGCTGTCAGTTTCTCTCAGAGAGGAACTTTGTAGCATGGGGAATGTGATTATGAGGAGGATCTAGCATCACCATAGTCTCTCACAGTAGGAACCAAAGTACCAATTAACAGCAGCTGATTGGGCTAGGTGCCACGTAGTGCTAGTTAACCCCTGTCCAAGAGGAAAGGGAAGGACACAAGGAGCTGGCTGTCATTTTACAGAGAAGAAAACCAATGCACTGAAAATAAGTGTGTCAAGAAAGCCAGTGGAAAATAAGAGGAGCGAAAGTGGAAATCTGAAATAGATTTGTTGTCCACGTCTAGTCCATTTTTGTCTTGTGTCATATATGAACTTTTATGGCTTCAAAGCTGTTATTTTCAAACTGTGACACCCATCTTAAAGACATCTGAAAGAAGGAAAAATAATGGCCAAAAATTAAATAAAGGGACTCAAGGTTTGCAAAACGAATTCAAACTTGCTACAGTTCAAAGGGTTGGTTTTTTATTCCTGCTCTGTTACAGATAGGAACCTGAATTTAAATGCTTTTCTTTGAAATATGTTATGAACATGTCCACAATTTATGGAAATTTGTGTATAGGGAGTAATATCTATCTCAAGATCTTAACTATTGTTGGAATCTAAGTGTTGTAAAAACAGGTAACCAGAGAAGAAAAAAAAATCTCATTTTCTAGGTTGTCCTGGGGCCAAGAAGAATGAGTTCCTAACGAGTGTTTTGGATGCATTGTCCACAGATATGGTGCACGCAGTCTCTGATCCATCATTGTCTTCCAGCCGGTGGGTTTCAGATCTTTTTGTGTGTCTTTAAAAGGATTTTAACAGTGGTGAACAGATTGTTCAGGGCTTTGTGGAGCCTGCATAAAGGGTGAATTTCCAAGAACCTATCTAGGAGAGTTTACTTCAAAATTACCACTGTGGACTGTTCACTAAACAGAGATACACTTGACAGATGAATTCTCAGCAGCGTAGCTCAGGGCTTATCTGTAGCTGCTGGTGCAACTGTGTGTCAGTCTTTGTTCTCCTCTCAAGGCTTTATTTCTTGAATGTAGGTACCTTCCTGCTTCATATTCTTCCTAGTTGCTTGCAAAACAAACCAATGCTATCAACAGTCACAGGTAGCGTTCAAAATGTGTAAGTGCTGTCAAACTTAGGGCGTCTGCAGGTCAGGTACTTATCTGAGGAGATAGCATTTATTTTTATAGCTTATCCTGTAATTCAATACATTTAGGTGTTGTAGCTCTAAGAGAATCCATCATGGGCTGTAATTAGAGCTTTGGTATTTGGCAGTGCTGGTTGTTGATCAAACTTCAGTTGGTTACTTCACACATTTAATGCATCTGCTGACTATGAAACAGTCTTTTTCTCTTTTATTTCTCTCTCCATTTTTCTCTGATTTAGGAAATTTAAGGAGAAAGCACTGTTTGCAGAGTATGATGCTGAACTCAACAGGGTTTCAGAGAGTACACTAAAAGCAGATTCTAGCCCTTAGTGTAAAATTAGGATATTGTTGGCCAAAGTGAAAAAAGAGAGATTCACTACAAGTTAGTGTCCAAAACCAGGGAGTTTTAGATAACAATGGTGATGTTCATCTGACGGTGATAAAACAATTCTGAAATAAAGGTATTAAATACCAGAATTAAGACTAAATTCTCTTTTTTTTCTTGTTCCAGTGTTTCTGAGCCTGATCCAAATCATACTCTGGAAGAGAGAGTCGTCCATTGGTATTTCAAACAGCTCGATAAAAATTCCAGTGGTGATATTGGCAAGAAGGAAATCAAGCCATTTAAGAGATTCCTAAGAAAGAAATCAAAGCCCAAAAAATGCGTGAAGAAGTTTGTGGAATACTGTGATGTGAACAACGATAAGTCCTTGTCGGTTCAAGAATTAATGGGCTGCTTGGGAGTAACAAAAGAAGAAGGTAAAGCAGAAACAAAGAAACGCCATAGTAAGAACCTTTTCTCTCTGTCTTTTTCACTAAATTCTTCAAAGCTTATGAAGCCTGATATTTATATGTGCCAGAGTTATACAAAATACACCTGTCTGCAGCTAATGCAGCTGTTGCTTAGGGCAGATGGCAAGAAAGTTGCTTCTGGATCACTTTGCTCCAACAGAATCAAAAACTTCCCATTGATTCTAGCCATTGAATGTATTATGGTAGGAAACCTAAGAAGATATGATAACAATCATCAAAAAGCCAGTTTAGTGTTATTATAGAAGTGTGTTCTGAGTGAGTGGAAGTATCACACCTGTGCTTTTTGGATTCCTGGAAGGAAGCACATGGTTGAGATTTCTAATGAAATCTCATTTCTCAAATGTAGTTTAGAGATGCAGAGAGGAATGTGATCATCTGCCAAGCAGGTGGAATAACAGCTAATACACAGCCACCTTACCTTGCTGCCAAACATGTAGGAAGGGGAACAACTAACTTGCATAGTTCAGTCACACAATTCCTGAAAATGAGAAAAAATTTAAAAAAAAATTAGTTCTAAACAGCAGCAATAGATCCCCATGCTTTAAGAAGTTGTGGAAGAATGAATATAGGTAAAAGGTTTTGTCTGGTACCTTAAAATGAAGTGAGGACAGTGGAACAATGGTCTCATTGGTTGTATTCAAGTCTAGAAGAGGAATACTGCAGAAACACAGAAGAGGTCTACATTTTACTAATGAAGTAAATTGTCTATGGCTCACAGTAACAGATCTCTCAAAACAAGTATTGAGCAGATTCTGAGCCCCCCAGAATTTTTTTCCTGGGGCTTTTTTTGAGGACCTCATAATGATACCTTCCAATTTTCACTTAGATGATGAAGGTTAAAAAAATTAATATGAAAGTGGATGAATTTTAGTATCTTTTGTTTATCTTTATCTATCTGACTTTTGGTCAGATAGATTTTTTATCTATGAATGTGGAAAGTGAAACAATTCTGTCCTACTGCAGTGGGCATTCTTTCTTAGGACTTGTGGATGAAATTTGGGTCCAAAATCACTACACAGGCAGTAAAGGAAAGCCATAGCAAAACTGAAAACAAACCCCAGTTTTTTTTTGTCTTCATATTCCAGTAGAAAACCCCCAAAATATTAGGATAAACTGTCTGTTTTGGAAATGAAAATTGTAAGAGGCATGAAATCATGTGAAGATCACACACAGATTTGGCTGAAGTAAAAATTGTGACTACCACAACCGAAGTTCTGTAACAGATATTCTGCAAAAAAATCTATTCAATAATGAGAACATTCAACTTTGGAAGGAAAAAAATCCCAGAAGTTTGGCATTGGAAAACTAATGGTATCCAGTTGGAAAAAAGTTCTTAACCAAATCATCGGGTTGCTTTACTAGAAGTACATAGTTTTAAGGACAGGACAATAAAAATTACTTTTGTTGGAATACCATTATTCTGTTTTGTTTCTTTTACTTGATAATTAAAAATTCCTTGCTGATACTTCTTTCACTTGCACAAATGAAAGCAATTACCACTTCACTGCAGTTAGAGTTACATCTCTAGGAAAATATGAGATTCTTGCCACTTGAGGTGTCAGAACTGAGCTAAGGAAGTGGTTCTGTATCATTTCGTGTGAGTCTCAAGATTCTTGTGTGAGAATAATTTGAAGCAATATAAAAGCCAGAGAGTTGTAAAGCATGTTTTCTGAAGGGGGTACTACCTGCTGTAGCGTTTTTCAAGGTCCAGGTTTTTTTCCCTAAGTTCCAGTACAGCTTGTCTGACTCAGACTGACATGGAAAACCAAGACAGCAAGTTCCTCCCTAGTCTCACAAGTTAGCTTGGGAAGATTAATGGGCTAGCAAATTCATTAGCTTTTTGGGGGTTTATTTTCCCCTATTTTGGGCACTCTCTTTGACTTTGAAACTAAGAAATTTTAAAAAACAGTGATAATCCTGTCCTTTTACAGATGCAATGTAAACAATATTTTTGGTTTGTAGAACTGTTTCTGTGATACCTTTATCTTTTATCTATCTTTTTTTATCTTTTATCTTTTGCTTTGTAGAACTGATTCTGATATCTTTAATCAAAGTGAATGCTTTCCATACAGTCTGCTTGTCCGTGCTTCTTTGCTGCCAGGGATAATAGACTATATTTACTACTAAAGACCTAGTAATCTTGAAATGTTCAACCTTGACTATATGCAATCTCCTAAGCAAATTTGACATATTAACTGGCAAGAGATGCTGTTGTTCAACTTTCATATAACTCCTTGAAGTAAGCAATATCTGTATTGAGGAAAGAAAAAAGTATCTGTGTCAATGAAAGGTCTGAAATATTTTATCTCATCTATTGAAAGCTGTGCACTTACCCTGCTCTAAAAAATAGCTTTTCAGAATGAGGGCTTCAGTTCTTGAGGATAACTTGCAAACCATATTTATAATGTTTTCTTTTCCTTCTTTTAGCGGTCCCTAGAACCAACACTGAGAGCACTTCATCCAGCAGGCAGGTGAGTACTGAGGAGAGCAAGATCTTCATTTCTGCCTCTCCTGGATGAATTTCTTGGGGTTTTAGTCATCACTGCAGCTTCAAACTGCTCTAATCTGCTATTCTGCAGAGCTGCCAGAAAAATGCAGAGCAACATCCCAATTAAGTTCTGTGTCTGGAAAGCTAAATCAGTCAATTACAGGTGCAGAGTAAATGCCCATAATTTGCAAAGTGGATTAGGCTTCCATGTGGAAGTTCCTAGGAAAGTGTAAGTTGACATATAGGACATATATGATAATTTGATGAGTGTAATTGAGCCCTCTTGAGTCTTCTGCATTCCTGAATGACAGCATTCCCATGCATTTTTAAATGTGCACTGCTTCATCTTCATTTAACTTTTACTTTAGCTGAATTCTGTCAATTTTCCTTTGTGTCACACTCTAAACACAAACTGACATTTATTGAAATGAACAAAGCCATGCATTTCCCATGCCCTGTGGAAATCTATACATTTCAGAAACCCCACTGCATTATTATATGATGGCTTAAAAACAGCTTTTAAAATCTTAGTGCAATGAAAAGAGCTGTCACTTTCAGATGCGTTTGCGGGCTGAACAAAATATGCTGAAGAACTAGGATTTGCATCAGTCTAATCTGCGTTTAAACCAAAATTGCAGAATTATTGGAAAAAATGAAATGTCAAGTGCCCTGACAACATAATCCAGAATTTTTTTTTCAGTTTTCTGCAAAGACTTGATCTTGTTTTTCAAAATAGCACCAATGTATGTCATCCATGGAGGTTTGGCTACTCAAGCTGTTCAGAGCTACAAAAGGCACAAAAGCAGAGTTTTTTAACCCTTTAAAGAAAGGTGCACTTTGAGAAGGAGACTTCAGTGAAAGGCCAGGAAAATAGGTTAAAAAAAGTGGGGTTTAATTTGTGTCTATTTTTATAACCATTTATCCGAGAGACATTTTTTCTGGGCAATATTATTATACCTTCCTAGTACTTTTGCATGGTCTTGAAAGAGGACTGGTGAGTCCAGTAGTTTGAATGGTCTAGCAAAAGAGTCATCTTCACACTATTCTTATACCTCATTGTATTAGTTAGAGGACTTAAATTGTTGGTGCCTATAAAAGCATCAGTAAATGATGAAATGGTTTAAAAATTATTCATGTAACTATATTATTAGAACAGCTCAGGTAGTCCTGCACCTAAAAAATTAGGAATTTGGCTAAAAATACCCCAAAACCCAAGTTGTGGTAAATGTCTTCCATCTATCATAAAGCTAGATTAATTTGTTAGAAACCAAACCTCAGGTGAACCTACCCACAAGCCAAGAGAAATCTTCCTCTCAAAGTTGCTCGTTGATTTGTTCCCTTTTTTTATCTCTGCTTTGTTTGATGTTAGGTTTGCACTTCTAAGGCTGGCTCAACATTGGTTGTGGTTTTTACCAGAGACCTCCTACATGCTTTTGATGGAATAAAAAATATTCTCACAGCTACAATAATGTGATAAGTTTGTTTAAACAAGTGTTTTTGGTCTTAATTTTTCAGGTTTTCCCCACAAATCACTTACACCTTAAACAAGACAGCCTGAAAACAATTATCCTTTCAAAACTCCAGAGTATTCAGAAGGGTTATTTTAATTATATAATGGCAATTACTGGCACACGTGCATTGCACTTGAAGCATGACAAGCCCTCTCCCCTTTCTTGTAATCTGATACAGACTTGTGGAATTGGAAATAAAAGTGTCCTTAGAATATCTATGTTTTTCAATTTTGACCAATAATTTTGCTGACTCAGCATCAATTATTTTAAGAGCTGTTGCTGACAAATGATAGCCTTACATTAAGGCTGGCTAAGCAAACCATCTGTTGGCAGTTTCATAGTTGAACAATACATGGCTGCAAATGCACAAGGTGGTTTTCATCAAAGAAGTTCTCACTTGAAAGGGAGCTACAGAAAAGCATAGAAGCTGCTCAAAGGAAACCACCCATCTGAGAAGGCCTGATCAGATTTGCACCACTCAGGAGACACACACTCAAATCCTTACTCTCTACTAATTTATTATTTAGCAGAAGTTTAGTTAAATATATGCTTATGTGTGCTTTGGCACATGTTTTTTCACGTTTGTTGAGAAAACAGCTTAATGAAAGAAAGCAGACAGAGAAACATACACTAATATGCTAGCTGAGGCTCAGCTGTGGTTGCTCTCAAAAGGTCAGATTAGGGGATGGGTCTGACTGGAGTCTAGTAGTGGCCAGGTACATTTCCCTTGCTCAGCTCCACCCTGTCCAGCAAACACACACATACATGCCCACACACTGTCAGTGTGGCTTTTTGCAGCCTAGCAAAAAGTTTGTAAGGAAACCACAGATTGTTTGTGAGACTTCAGCCAGCAGCCCGTTCCCTACATATCATATGCCATAGGAGGTATATTGAACCAGGGACTTGCTCAGGCAGCTGCTAAAACTGTATTTGACTGGTATGGATTTAAAGGGCCATAGGTAAGTAGTTCGAGATATTGCTGATACCCTTGCTCGTAGATCCCATGAAGGACTACAGGGCAGGAATTTTTTTTATTCCCTATATATATTTATGCAGCACTCTCTTCTGATAGTGGAATATGGGTACTGCTGAAAAATAGAGATAGAATTTTATGCTGGACTAATTGAAAACACCATTAATAATGCAAATTTTCCCAACTTCCTTTCAGCAAGTTTCGAAGAAGCAAGGATGAACACCTTACTAATCCAAGGCTGATCTCTTTGACATGTGGGAGATTTCCTCACCAAAAGGCAATAAAAACAACTGTAGTATTTGCACTTTGTACTTAAAAATGTAAATTCACTTTGTAGAAATGAAATATTTAAACAGACTTTTTTTTTTAATCTGTGAAAAAGTAATGGCTAGTTTTGAAAAATTATCACATACAATGTATGTGTATTCTTTTGTGGTCTGAAATATGTTAAACATGTTGGAGATGTAAAAGTTTGCAGTTAAACCATTTTTTTAAAAAATAACTTTTTGGCAAACAGTAGCACAGAAACCTGATTCTATGTATTTTTGGTTTCAATAGTATGCCTTATTTTTCTTAATACTGTCATTTAAGTAGAGTTATGCTGGAAAATCTACTGTATTCTCAATTTTGTCCAAGCAGTGTTGAATGTTTCAGGTTTGCAGGACTGAGAGAATTGTGTAAATTGCTGTTTACTTAGTTTTGCAGTTTTTTACTGACCAGATATTTCATTGGTGGCAATATTTTTTTCATTTTGTTTTTATTGTAATTACTAGGCTTTCCAAAGATCATACAATGAGAATACAACCACTAATGGATTAAAAAAACCAGTTATTCTACTTGGGATGCTTATAGAACAATGTATCCTTTTATCATTTTTGAAGTGCCTTTATTAATAAGTTTTGGTAGGATTTTTCTCCTGTTTGCTTTCACTTGCGTTGCTAACACAGCAAACCAAAAAGGAGTAAGGTAGAGAGTAGTGTCACTCCAGTCTGGTTCAGCCTGGGCCTTACAAGTGTGTTTCCATGGTCAGTGCAAAAGCAGGAGCAGAGTTTGCATGGGCCAGAATTGGAAATCTTTCTATTGTGACAGGGAAGAATAAGCCTTTTTCCTCTACACCTGGCTACCCTAATCAACCCTTTGGCTTTGCCTGGGGACCCACCAGAGGAGGGGCTATTCACATTGCCTCTGTCTGAAGCTTTTGTTTTGCTGACTAAAGAAACTTCTCAAAAGTTTTCATACTTTCTCCATCATTTTTCCCCTAATGCTTTTGTTCATATGTGTGTCTGAGGGGAATAACAACTTCTGGATGTGAGTCTAAAGAAGGGGACCTAAATGAAAAAAAGTTCTGCTCTTGAGCAACTGTGAGTTACAAGCAGCTGGGTTGATCGATGCAGTGGTAGAAGGACTACTGGCATCTAGGAGCTGACATGAGAAGGCAGGAATGTAGCAGCAAGCAGTGATTTCATTATGGTTTATTTGAATAATGTGGAGAATTTGACATGTGACCAGCTCTTTATAATAGCACCCTGCTTGAGTTTGTACCTGGAAAAGCTTTTTGTGAATCAAAAGGTGTCGTTTCAATTCCAAAATATTCTGAAGTAATAGGAAACACTGTATGCAATGGAGTGGTATCCCAGAAATTGTGTACTCTAAGCTCTGGCAACAGGAGAAACCAAGGCAACTGCGTGTTATCTTGTATTTTTGTTTTAAAAAGTATTTGTTATTCTTTTATAATGTTAAACTTTAAAATTAATCTTCTTTATAGATTAAAGATTAGTATGTTATCAAACTATGCTGATGTCTTTTCTTTTGCAACACAGAGAGACTTGTTTGGAAGTAGATACACACAGTGATGACTTCACCACTGCTTTGAGTTTACAAGAAACCTCATGACCTCGCATTGTGTCCGTCTACTTCCCTTGCCTTTATTGAATTCTCTTTTAAGATCATTCATGTCTTAGTCATACCATTGCTTCCTTGAATTCTCCATATAGCTTCAACCTGGTCTCTTGCTTATTCTTAGCAAAGTGCAGTGTGCATAGATAGAGATGACACCTTTTCCCCTCGATGTGAGTGTGAGCTGCAGGGCAGCTTTCAGCCTGCCTGGAAGCAATGAGGAGAGAGATGCAAACCCTCAGAATTTATAATGCCTGGTTAGGTGTTCACAGTATGGTTAATAGCAGCATTTTGTAAGAAGCATTTAATTCCATCACTTTGGCCTTTAGAGACAATATAAATGTAGGCTGCCAAATATTTTGCCATGTCCATGGTTTGAAAATGCACCCCATTTAAACTGAGAGGTTGTGTGGGGAGGCAGATTTGGACTAGCAACGTGATTATATAACGAGAAGCCTTAAACAGTGGTGGAAGTGCAGGTAAGTGCTAAAGGCATTTTTAGGTAGCCAAAGACTTCTACAACATAGTCATTTAATAACTCTACAACGACTGAAACATGAGGTGTTTCCTCTTTGTATGCATTTCTGTGTCATCACTTTCATGATTTATGTCAATTAACAGCCATTACACCACTTGAATATATGTAGTACTGACTTCTTATACTGCCAGGTAGAGTCCAGATCCCTAATGGAATCATACTTGCAAACTTGCTAAATTCACCATGGCTTCCTGTATCTCCCATATGTCCACAGGAATATTTAAACTGAGATAAATGTTCTATTTGTAACAAGAAACAGCCTTGAAAGGAATCCATGTGGATAGGCCCTTAGGCTCACACTACAGTGTTTATTTACACAGTAATTAATTAGTTCTAGTTTTTATCCTACTCCATGTGCAACAATTTAATTTCAAATTTAATCCTGTTGCTGAAAACAAAACTTATATTCTGCTTCTCATTGACCAGTATTTTTTCTAGTTCCAACTCTTGCTGAACATATTTGTTTAGAACTTTTATAAGGTTGTAAATAGAAGACTATAAAGTTTGAAAAATGTGTATGTATTCAGTGACTAGTTCAGCCTGTAGCAATGTCCATTAGCCACACAGTGAGAAATGCTCCATATTTTGTCAACACTTTGGAAAACTTACTAATTTTCTTCCTATCCCTACATTTAGGGCAATTTCATAGTTTAATTTTTACCAAACCCACTTAATTGTCAGTCATTTCTCAGTCTAACAAAATACTTATCTTTCAGGTGCTCATTTTGTAGAATTGGGACCTTGATGAGTTCTCCAAATGACATTTTTTTCTTGATATTGTCATTTCAGATATTGAAAGACTAAAACAGAGAAACTTTAACAATAATCACTGCATATAACTAAAGGAATACACTGTAATTTTTATTTAGACCACACTTTTGCCTTTCATAAGTACCATAAGCCAGTGGAGAAAGCAGATATTCGCAGAAAGCTGGAAGGAAAATAAAAATACAGGTTGATTCATTAAAGATATTTAAGTGTTTCCAAGATTTGATAGATGTAATTAATATTTTCTTTTTATAGTAGTAATAGAAGATGGATTAATGGAGGTTAAGAAATCTTTGCTGTCAAAGATAATATAGTTTTCCTTTATAAATATTTACACTGGTGTATTATATAGCTAAGTTATAGAAACTAATGTTTCTAAGTAAGAGTCTTTAGTGCTGAAAGTGAGAAGTTTATTGCTTTGATTTCTTTTAGGATGGCAAATTGATTCAATTTTGGAGTAATTACTTTGACATTAAATAGGAACCAACTAAGTTTATTGATGTCTGAAACATTAGAATGATTGTAGTAAATTATTGATACAAACTGTACTCTTTTGTCCAATTTAATTGTTTCAGTTCAGTTTTTATAAGTGAAAACATGCCCTTTGTTTAGAAAGCATCAATAATACATGTTTTTTTCTTTAAACAAAAGTTCATGTGGAAAGCATTGAGAATAACACATTTCCCTAAAACATCCAATGAGGGGGATAACAGGGAGAGAGGTCTGTTTTTATCTAAGTTAATGATAGAAGTACATGCAGTATTTTGCCTCTACTACATATACCTTCCCTTTTTCATCATACATTTTGCCCTCTGACTCATGTCACTGGTGGTACACAAAGCTTTTTTGGAAGGTAAGATAAGGAATTGAGATTCTATTCTGTGTATATGAACAATCTTTTACATAAAACAGAGTCATCTGAGTCATCCTTTCCCTAGATACTCTCTTGACTTAACATCAATTCAATGCATGGGATTTCTTGCTTCATATCAAATACAGAATCCTTCTTTGCACAGTCATGGGATCCATTCGTGGCTGAATGGGTACTTTATGAAAGAAACCACTCAGAAAAGATCAGCAGAGTCTGTGGGATTGTAGGTGGACAGCTGCATTTTTTTATTAAGCCACTAGTAACGGTTAATAAAGATTTATAAAGCCCACTCAGTATGTGAAGTGAATCCATGAAGTTGCCTCTATTTGTTTTAAGTAGTCAGTCAGAAAAAAAAAAGAAAGAAAACAATGGTAAATGAAGCTTCCAGTGAGAAATATTGTTTCACTAAACCATGATTGACTGATTGAATGTGATTGAGGTTTACTATGAAATGTCACTTTTAAAAGTATTTTTTTGGTTTAGTGGTTATTTTTATCCTGGAACTTATTTTCCTTTAGCTAACAAGCATGAAATATCAACATGGTAAACTGACATTTGGACACCTGTTTTGTCACAAAATTGGATATTGCGAAAGGTAGCAGTGTTCTTGCTTTTCCACCAACTTTTTTTAAAAAATCCTATTTGTTTAAAAGCAGTCAGGTTTCCAAACAGTTTTTCATGCTTCATCTGAGTTTTTGAGTGCCTTACTATCCCTGTGTGAAGCAAAGAAAAGCGAGACTGGGGCTTGATGAATGGTTGGATTTAGCACTGAATGCATGTGAAATGTGAAGAAAACTGCAATGTGGGTAAGGGTAATTGTATTAGTTTGTATCTATGCAAAACAGTTGAAGCAGTGTGAATTATATGCAGAAATATAAGAGGCACTATTCCATCTTGCAAAACAAGCCTGCCATAAGACTGATTGTAAACATACTCAAACCCTAAAATATTCTAGCATATCTCTAGTTTTAACAGTCATTTCACTGAAAGGCTGGTGTGAACCAAAATCCACTTTGACCACTACCTAAGGAGTACCTCTAGCTCTCTTGGTTTGTATCTTCTCAATTAGTCTTCCTGAATTCACAGCTTGGGTACATTCTTCTGAGACCCCCCAGGCTGCGATACCAGAGGGACAAAGACCCAGAACAAAGAACACAAGATTAAACATGGTGACAGATACTGCAAAGTACAGGATATTACTCCATAGCTCAGACTTTTTTACGCTGGTGGGCTGTGATCAACTGAAAACTCCTGCCCTATATCATCAATGACAAACCCTAACTTCCTGCTTCTTAATGCATCAAATCCGTGCTCAGAGTGAGAGAACATCATGCTTCAACTGAGTGGGAGGCAGTGTGAGTCACAGCTACAGGGCATCTGAGAAATACTATGAGTCCTCAATAGATGCATGTGCTCAGTAACTCCCACCAGTTAATTCCTCCTTCTGCTCAGCACCATATGATGGAGCAGTGTCTGCACACATCAGTTCTTTAGTGCTCTGCAGAAAGGAGCTGTGCTTCTCAGCCTGGAGCATGGTTCTTTTTATTGAATGCTCAGCATCGAGGAAGGAAGGTTTTTTCTGTAGCTTGTTGTCCCAGGAACCTGAATTGTATCACTGCTGCCTTACAGAGGTTTCAAGAAATATTTTGCTTCACAAAATATACAAAGGAAGAGGTGCTGGCTGAAGTGGTAGGGGAAAAAAAAAAGAACATGCAGTTAAAAAAGGGTAATAAAAAAAAAGAGAAGAATAAAGAAGAGAGAGAAGAGAAAAATCAAAATAGGGTCATGGACATACCCTGAGGCACTGAGGAAGGTGGCCAGAACTGTGGTAAAGCCACATGTGAAAATGAAGGAAGAGCAAAGATAACACATAAGGGAGAGAGAGCAGGTTGAAATGGGAGGAGGGCTTTAAAGGGTATGAATGGAAACAAAGCAAGGATAGAAATGCCAAAGATAGAAAGAAATAGAACAGGTAATTAGGCTCCCATGAGGAGGAAAAGTCCAAGAGACTGAGGGGAGAATAAGAAGAGAAGGGACACAGGTGAAAATGAGACTGCAAATTTAAATTTTCTGGGCACAGCATCTCTCTCATACAGCATCACTTTCTGACTGGTACAAGAGGTTTATCCTGCCTTTGGATGTTTCCTTATCCATGTATAAGGTCTGAATTTGGTCCTTGGTATCCCAGTCACTCCAGTGCTTTGTTCCAAAAGACATTGTTTTCATGGTCAATCCAAAGGCTTCCTTTAGATCCAGGAAGTCTGAGCAACATTTAATGAAAATGTGAAAGAAGAAACCAGGGTATTTCTAAACTAAGAGCAGACTTGAGCAGGATGAGGAAATCGGAACCACAACAAAGATGAATTTCCTTTTGTGTTTCTTATTCAGCAAAGATGCAAGCAAAATTTAATTAGCTGTGTTTTTTTAGTTTTTTCTTTCATTCATTTCACCAACAAATCCTCTGCAGGCTTTGGTGATACCCTACAGTTTAACATTTTCTTTAATCAACACATAGATGACAAAGGAGTACAAAAGTTCTTAATTCTCATTGTCTGTTTTTTTTTTCTTTTGTGGTTTCCTTTATGTTCACTCTTGGGGTGGCTAAAAACTAATTATTTAAATGCTTCTCAAAGTCTTTAATCTTTAAAGGTTTGTATCTCTGCGAGAGAGAAAAAGGCACAGACTGCAAGAAAGATGCTCAAGAAAACTTTGGAGCCCTTAGAAAATACCACATGTTCAGATTAGAACTATTTTCAAGGTACCAAATGTTTCCATGACCTTTGATGACAAGGAGTTTGACTTCATTACCTTTGGAAATTTACTTAGAAAATTCATTTGGAAAATTACTTAGAAAGTTGCTAACGGCAAGCGGCATCTCCCACTTTGGATTTTCAGCAGTGCAATGGAGAAGATACAGGAAGAAGTTCATCACATGCTGTCCTAATGCAGATAGCAAATTGACATAGGTGGGGTGGCTCTAGAGAGAGGCTGGGAAGGGGCTTCACCTGGGTGCAGCTTGAAGTGAGAGAGAGCCATCTACGTGCCCATGAACAGCTTGGAGGGGAATGGGAGAGAGGGACCAGGTGAAAGAAGAGGAGGAGGTGGCAATGAGAGTGGCCAGATAGCCTGTCTTACAGCCAGCACCTGCTGCACCATTTAAAGCCCAGAAACTTTGAACTGTTCAGAATCTGTGTCCTGGCAGTAGGCAGTGTAGCCAGTCCATATCAGATTTTGCCTGAAAGGTTTTCGTCTTAAATCAGGCAGTACAACTGAAAAATGGAAGAAAATGGCAATTGGTATAGATTTCCTGTTTGCTTGCCATGGTTGAAGGTGGGGAGGGTGGGGAGGGAGGGGGGATGGACAGTGACAGTAAGATTGTTTTAAACTCTGGAGCCTCTGCTTAATTTTAACTTTTTAAAATTGAAAGTTTCATCTCTTCTATGAGATGTAACTTCCCAGGGCTGAAAGTCCTCTTCACAGTGAGAAAGGGGGATCCAGGCACCAGGATGAGACAGACATCTCTGAAAAGAGATGGCCCCAACATCATGGCTGTTTAATAAGAAACACTGAGCATTGCTTTAAACTAGAAGTGAAATGTATAAATGAATATGAATATTGCCACATTGAGACTCAATCATCATATACTTCTTCTCCCTTTTTTCTTTTAATTTTCAGCACCGATTTGATGGATTCTGATTAAGAAATCATTTATTATAGCCTGGGCCATAAAAATAAAACAGAAAGTTTCAGATAAATTTCCCCTTGTAAGTTTTGCTTTAGTTTGTATTGTTGGTGTATAGGCCTTGTTGGGGGGGAGAAGTCAGTAATGTATACTTAAGCATCTTTGGTCAATTGCAACTGTTAGTTGCAATTGTATCTTTCATTTTATTATTTTATCATGTTTTTTTCTCTTCTTAGGGGCTTGAAACACTGACCACACTTCTACCAATTTCTGTCTGTTAAATAATGTTGCCAATCTTCTTCTGTACAATAGGAAACACATTTGAGAGGGAAGTAACAGGACAGATAATGCAGCATTTGTATATTAGTGACAATGAATTGCTGATGGTATTTTCATATTTTGCTCTTCATGCATTTAGATTATCCTTATCTTTCATCATAATTCCATTAATCAGTATTTTCTATAAGAAACAATGAAAACAAAGAAAATAATTATTTTAAGAGAACAAAAATTCTGTCAGGGAATAATTGTATTTAAATTTTATTAATATTTATCCCCTTTTACAAACATTTCCATAAGCAAAATTCAGCTCAGGCTCATCTGCTTCATGGCTTCATCAGGCTACAGGACTCCACAGAGCCGTTTTCCATTGTTTGGGAGTCTGCCATAAATATAAGGGAGTTCATTATTTTTGTCCTAAACCCCCTATGTTTGTAGTCTATCACAAAACCATGAGAAAATTTTGTGTGGCTAACAGCCTTTGTTTCAAAGATAGTGGGGAATGAAATACAATTGGTTGAGGTGCAAGTGCCAAGGCGAAACTACATGTGGAAAATTGTCAAACACCTTTTTCGACTGCTTGTAAGCTTGCCTTTTAGTGAATTTTCAATTCGGTTTTTGAAGAAACAATTTAATAGATAGTGAAGTAGGATACATTTGCTACAGATGTTTCTGCATATAAATAAAATGCCCCCTGTCTTTGTGAATTGCCTTCAATAAACACTCTCAGTGTTGTGGTTAACAGCAGAACCTATGTTTATTCAGACAATCTAACATGCAGGCAGATTTCTGTTCCCATATAAAGTTCCCTACCTTTCCCTAAAACACTGTGCAGACCAGCTGTGCTCCAGTTCCCTGGGAACATTAAAGTAGTGTTTAAGACCAGAGCCTGGGACTCTAATGAGAACAGTGTGGATTTAAAGAGTCAGCCAGATCTGAGAGGGGAGTGGAAGCATCACTTTATTGCATCTCATTCCTGTGAGAGTCAACATACAGTGCTCTCACAGGTAGGAGTTGAGGGGCTCTGGAGTAAAAGTGTGCCCAGTTCCCTGGAACCAGGGGCTGCAGTAAGTGAAGGCAGGCTGTGAGCTTACCTGCTTACAAAGTGCTGCTGCCCCTTCCCCTTCCACCTCAGGCTGAAGCATGGTGAGGGTATTACACTGTGATACTCGGTTCACTCTGGAGTTTCTTATGCTCTTTGCCTTAAAAACCTGTCTGGAGGGTGCTGCTAGATGGGCTGAATGCACATCTGCTTGGTTGCCAGGTTTAAGTGCAGTGCTTGGGTCCATTTCAAAGCAGGGCTCCAGCACTGTAGCTTTAGATCATGGCTTTGTGGGATCGGGCACAGGGTGAGACTCAAGACAAGCCCCAGCATGAGCCATCCCTACAAACAGTCCCTGGCTCACAGCAGCCTTTCCATCAGGCTTAATGAGTATAGGCATGAATAAACAGATGAAACAGATGGAACCCAGTCTGGATTGCAGAAGAGCTCAAGGACTGTCTTCCATGAGCAGGGAGGAGAAATGATCATTTGCCAGCAGTAAGTTAGGGCAACAATTAGTTTCAATTTAATTCCCACTAAGACCTCAGACAAGGGCATAGTTAGCCCCAGCTGCAAAGGAACATATCTGTGCTTATTGGCTGACTTTCTGAGTGAAGAGGTGTATGTGAATCCAAGATAGTGATTTCAAGAACATGGCAATGCTGCTTTTATAGACCAGATACATTTTTTAAAGTTGAATTGTATTTTTTCTCTTGGGTAAAGCTAGAATAAAAGTAGCTAATGTGTAATACAGACATCTGTACTGATGTAATGGTTTAGGCCATCATCAGGACAAAAAAAATATTGAACCATATGTTCTGAAAAGTCAGCAAATTACAGTGAGGGATATAAAGAAAGTTGAGTTAGGAGCAAGTGCATAATCTCAAATTTAGCAGTCAGTCAAGAAGTTAGGTTTATGTGCACTGTTTCTAATAGCAAATAAAACCTCTCCTGCTAAATGGAGTCACTGAAGTTATATGCAGTGTTTATGTCCTAGTTGAGTTTCACCATCCTTGTACAAGTCTTCTGAGAACCTGTTTCCAGTAACAGAACAAGGTTGGCAGTACAGGCTATACACACATCTGTTTCCTGGAGCATGGCAAATCTGCAGTTTGCATCACAAACTGGGTTGCACATGTTCTAGAAAGCCTTGGGCGTTGATTCTGAAGAGGAAATATGTTAATATGGGTTATTTCAGAATGGTTTTCAGGTTTAATTTAGTTGGTTACTCTGAAAACAGAAACTTATATAAAATCTCAGCAAAAGTAGAGAGTCTTTACTTACTGTAAGGCTTTTTTAATTGCATAGAGTGATGGTGAAGTTTGGGGTGAACAGTTCTGTGCAAAAGTTCTGGTAAGGTTTAATGAAGATTATTGGCTGCCAGAAGACAGAAAAAAATACCAGCAGAAAAGAAAAATGAATCATTAACTAAAGTCTCAGCTGACTTGAAGCACATTTTGTTCGCCTGCCTGACAAGCATATACATTGCACGGAAGATTCATGTTTGGATTCATGTTATATTTTCCTGTTGTTGTCTGGTGACAACTGAAATACAAGATGTATAGCAGGAAGTTTTTAGTAACTCTCCAGGTCATGAACTGGTATGAATCCTGAAATGAAAAGAAAATTGCAATGAAAATCCATTTTCTTTGCAGGTTTAGAAGATACACCTGCCAATCCTATTTCTTTGGGAAAAGTACTGAAACCCTCAGGGTTTCTCTAACCCTGAGGATTTCTCTATTGTCCTCCTAATATAATGCCATAATCTGTATTTCAAAACCATGTAGAAGCTCCTACCTGCCATGACCACGAGGGTCACCAAACATAGGAAAAAATATAGTTAACTGCAACACTCTCAGCACTACACAAGGCATTCACTAGATTGGAGTCTAACATCCTGGTGTCAGCAGGTGGCAAAGCACATTATACACTTGTGACCTTTTAGCAATTCCGTATGTTCACCAAACTGGTAGTCAAATATGGATTCAGGCAGTACCCTTTTTCATAAAAAAGATGGTGAATGAAGTCAAATTTTGTTGTAACATTCTTAGGACAAATGCTATTTTTTCATAACCCTTTTATGTGAGTATTTTTGAAATGGTATTTTTATATCAACATCAATTTATCTTCTATTTTTCTCAGCTTATGTCAGGGGTGAACTGTCCTATCAATCTACTAATGCAATGAACAGTATAGCAAACTCCTGTAATAGCAATTTCTAACCATTTTCAGTTTGCAAACCTAATTTTTTTCCTATGAGTTGCTTTCTCTTGTTAAGCCAATACAAGGTACTATCAGTAGGTACTTCTTCACAGTTTTGTGGATTTCTTAGAAGTGGAGCCATGGACCATCAACAAATACAGTTCACAGTTTGAGATTACCACTGTAGAAAGAATACTGATAGTATTGATAATACTATACATGAATCCACTAACACGCATTTTCATCAGAACCGAAAAAAAAATCCATTCTGCCATGAGGTCTATTGGAAAATCTGATTTCTCCCAGTCTGAAAATTAACTGATACTACAGGTTTGTGTTTTGGTATCTGTAGCAGTGTTGCTGATTGCCTCAGTTATGGTGTGTTTGTTTGCCCTTTTGAGTCTATATCTGGTGACATGTAATGAAATGAAGAATTCCTTCTTTATGTTTGCTGAAGGTTTATCATAGCCAAATGTTTAGGTGGTAATTATACAGGCAGGATGTGGGGAAGACTTTCCATGTGCTTCTGTGGTAACAGAATTTAATTTTTTAAATCATGGTTGGTATATCCCTGAAAATATTCCTGACTCAGACAGAATTCTGAGCTTGGAGAAGTAGTGACTGAGCAAGGATCTATTTAGATTGATCCCTATGACAGGAAGTCAGACTGTGGATTATGTGGTTCTTAGCTTCTACAGCTTGTGAATGTCAAAACAGATGTGCAATACAAAGGAAGAAAGTTAAAATACCCTTAATGCCACTCATTTAAAGGAATTGTTCAGCTTAAGGTTTAATTAGAGGTGACATTCGCTTGTAGGATTTGGATCTGTAAAACTTACTTTTTTTATTTGTTTTATAGGAGGAAATACAGACTCCTATATTTAGTTTCAGGCATGCTACTTTAGATTTCAAGCTTGTTCTATTCTCTCTTTAAACTAAATTAAAAAATTAAAAGATTGCAAACATTGTGCCATTCAGTTGTTACCAAAACCCAATGGCAACTTTTTCTTCTTGTTAGTTGAAAGTTAAAAATGGGGGAAAAAGCATACTAGCCATCCTTGTTTTGACTGACATTGTGAATCTTCTTTTCTTCTTATTTGCCTTTGTGCAAGGAGATGTAACTGTGTTGGGATGAGATCTTTGAGAGACTGACCTGGGACCCGACATTTGCCAGAGATTGAGTTGGCCAAAAAAAATTTGCTTGTTGCCCTGCTCCCTGTCCATAAGCAGGCAAACATCCCCTTCACCCTGCTGAGAGCCACCTATGACTGCAACTCAGCAAACCAAACAGAAATTCATTGAAGTGCTTTCCAAGTGAGATGCTCCTGGGAAGGGCTTGCAGATTCAGTTGAGAGCTTACATCTGGACTCACCCATGTGTGCCTAGCTGGGAATCTTGCCTCACATCTTACATTAACTTGTTTAGGCATTTCCCAGGAATGCAAAGAGGTCCTGACATTCAATGGAGAAGTTTAGACAAGTTTCATGAAGCTAATTATATACATGGACATAGAACCAAGTTCTGGAAAGAGTCTTATGGAAAAAATTTATATTTCTGTAAGTAGTGCATAGGGATTGGTTTCTGATGGTTTGGCATGTGTGATTGAATTTACTGGTCTCTAATAAGATACAAGAGACATGTGGAAACAATATCTTGAAGATCCTCACTCCTTGCTCTGAAATTGTCTGAGGAATTAAAAAATTTTTAGGAAGGCACATAAACCTATCACACTTGCTTGCGAGTCCTGAATAACAATTCATAGGAAGGAACAAAAATTTTCAGACTTAGATATTTTAAAACAACTATCCAAAATCATGTTCTGATGCTCTAACCCTTTCTACAGAGTACTCTAAAAAAATCAGATCTCCTCTTGTGGTGCCTAGCATCATAAATATTAAATCTTTGTCCCAAAGTATAACTCACATTCACAGATTGATTTTATAGCAAAATATCGAAGCTGAGCTAGCCAGAGAATGCTTATAATAGCATCTTTCAAAGCTTTCCTCCAGATGGAGCATCTGTCCCCCTGCTGCTCTGCCAGTGTCTATAAAATATACTATCACTAGCTTAAAAATTATTTTTATTGAGTAAAATGAAACCAGAAGTCTGTTGTGGTTTAGATTATTGTTTCATATATTAATATTAAGCGCAATTTCTCAGAGATAATAAATGAGAACTGGCTTGTGCATTATATCCAAGTTTACTGTTAGTGCTGTAAGGGGACAGTAACAAAACAGTTTTTCAAAATTGAGTCTGTGTTTAAGCTCCCTAGCTGCAATTCTGATGTTTTATTATTTTAAAACATCAGAATTGCAGACATGCTTGTAATGGTTACTTAGAAACCCTTCTGGAAGAATATGTTGTTCTAAAGAAAAGCTTTATTATTGGTCCTGGGCTAGGAGCAATCATATACTGATAAAGTGTCTACATATTTTTCCTAACTAATATTAACATACAATTACACAATTTAGTTGAAATATAATTTTCAACCAAAAAAAAATGAAGAGAAAAATTAAACAGTTTCTTTTCTGTTTTTCTCTTTTAATTCCCCATTATCTAACATACAATGATGAGTTTAGTTTAGTAAAATATGCATTCTTGGTTTTGTCCAACGCACTATCTGCAAATTCATTACACAGTCATTTTGGAGCACTCATGTTTTGCTCTTTTCCCTTAAAATACAGAAACTGTCACTAGAAGGGTTTCTTCAGGGTTAAAATTCCAAATATGAGAGTGTGCAAGATGCACCTAACCATACCTGAGGCAACAGCCTTATATTCTGCCATTTGATGGAATATCCCATTCCCTTCCCATGGCAGCAGTGGAGCCATGGCACAGGACTTTATTGTGAAGCTGTGAAGAATACTGTGAATAGTTACATCAGCAGCAAAATGCTTAACTTCCCTAAATTTCATGGAGCCAAGCCTTGCGCACATCTACAAATTTGTGTTGTGTTACACCCAGGAGAGTCAGAATGACTGTCTGTCTGAGGCTTAATGATTTCAGGACTGACAGGTGGTAAATGAACAACTTTGATCTCATGAGAATCCATAAGGGTTTAATGAGGACTTAAATGGAGCTTCCACCTGTCCCAGTAGAGAACTGAGTTTCAGCTTGTGTTCTAAGTGCTGTGATCTTGTGCTATTCATCTGGCTCAGTAGAGAAAATGATCACTGGTTTCAGTGGGAGTGAGATCTAGTTTCTAATCCTGCTTGTGTTAATTACGAAATGAACTCATCAGGGAGTTGGCTGGATGTAGCATTTTTGTGCTTCAGCTGCAGCACCTCACAAGCAGCTTCCATGTTTACATCTGGTTTTACATTAATCTGTAAACATTTCTAGATAACAATCTCTTTTCATATCTTGTTAAGCCAGTGGAAATGACTGTTTTCCACAGACCTGAAAAATCAATGAATATTTAGACCATAACAGCACTTCTAGAAGCTTGCTGCCATGGTTACTTTTCCTAGAAGCTTACAAGGAGTATGTCAAACCAGAATGAATGGAATCTGCTCAGCTATGTATTAAGAAATACTCAGCCAATGACACTAGAGTTTTGATTAAAGGTTCTGAGCCAGTGGCATGAGAAAATTTTCACTTGAAATGATCCATTTTCTTCTACTCTGGAAGAGAGCAGAACTCAGCTATTCAGTTAAGTCTTACCTTAGGCCTAATTGAAATGTCTGATCACTATCTAACTCAATTTGTGAAAAACAAATGTCAACCCTCTATGACTGCTTAAAATAGATCCTATGCCTGGTATCCATTCTAGCAACATGCTTGTTCCAGTGAAGAGAAGCCTCTCCATAGCAAATAGGACTACCTGAGAAAATAGTTGCTTGAGAAGGAAAGGAGGCAGACAGAATTAGGAATTTCAAGTCAATTCATGGCACGAGATTTATCACCTGGACAAAGAAATGTCAATTCGGGCTCCAAAGCTGAGTATCTTATATCACTTTGGAACAAACCCTCTTCAGTGCTCGAGTTGCAAAATTATGGTTTTCTTGCTACAAATAAACAATGATTTTTACTCTCCTTTTCTTTTCCAACCTTCATTCCTTCACTGAATGCTAAGAAAATCTTATCTCACAAAGCTGCCAAGTTTAAGGGCAAGAGAAGGAGAACAAGCTTGACCCAGAGAAAAGGAGAATGAGATTTTAGTTTGTAGCAAGACCTTTTTATCTGTGTTAGGTGGGTCTGGCCAGACATCAAACAAAAAAATTTGGTGGCATGACTCAGCATCTCCTAATATGGAAATCAGGGGATGGTAATGCACACCATCCAGTTGTGCATTACAGGCAAGGGGCTATTCTTATTATTTTGGCACTGTTGATTCTCTCAAAGGAATGAGTGCCCTGCAGAGCGACCTTGTCAAATTAGAGGGCTGGGTGAACACCAGTGAAGATGGGCACATGGGATGTGGTAACCCTGGATATATGGATAGATTGGGAAATGAGATGCTGGAGAGCAGTGCCATGGAAGGGGAGCTGGGGGTCCTGGTCAGTGGCATGTTGAACATGAACCAGCAGTGCCCTGGCAGCCAGCAGGGCCAACCCTGTTCTGGGGGCATCAGGGACAGCATCACAGCTGGGCAAGGGAGGGGATTGTGCTGCTCTGCTCTGCACTGGGGCAGCCTCACCGTTGAGTGCTGGGGGTAGTGTTCGGCAAAACAATATAAGAAAAATATTAAACTGTTAGAGGGTGTCCCAAGGAGGGTCGGGAGGATAATGAAGGGCCTTGAAGGGAAACCATATGAGGAGAGACTGAGGTCAGTTGGCCTGTTCGGCCTGGAGAAGAGGAGATTGAGGGGAGACCTCATTGCAGCTACAACTTCCTTGTGAGGGGAGGAGGAGGGGCAGATGCTGATCTGTTCTCTTTGGTGGCCAATCACAGGACATGACAGAATGGCCTGAAGCTGTGTCAGGGGAGGTTTAGGCTGGATATTAGGATATTAGGAAAGGTTTCTTCACCCAGAGGGTGGTTGGGCACTAGAACAAGCTCCCCAGGGAAGTGGTCGCAGCACCAAGCCTGACAGAGTTCAAGAAATATTTGGACAACACTCTCAGGTGCATGGTGTGACTCTTGGAGATTGTGCTGTTCAGGGCCAGGAATTCAGGACTCAATTATCCTTGTGGGTTCCTTCCAATGCAGCATATTCTGTGGTTCTCTGATTCTACAATATAATTAGCCAAATGTACCAGAAGTCTCTGCATATCTGATCACATTCAGATATAATGACAATAACTAGCACAATTTAACTGGAGTCTACCAAGAGGTGGGTCTACCTCACTTCCAATTTTTGTTCAGTCTTAAGGCAGTTGAGAAAACGTGAGCTGAGAGATACATTTATGTGTGCGTCCAGACCAAGTTTAAGGTGTGCCATTCCGCAGTACCATGAGCAAGTCTGAATACATTTTGAAATAAATTAAGTTCTGCAGCACCTCAGCAGAATTTAGTGAAGATCACAGCTACATCCTGCACAGAAGCAATGAATAATTAGTCATGGAATTTGCCCAACACCATGACATGGCTTTATTTTATCCACTTTGACTTCCTCCCCACCTGCCTATGTTTATTACATTTCGATAATTAAGTGGAGCTAGAAAACACCCACTTTACTCTTGGAAAAATTCTAATTTATAGATTTTGTATGTGGTTTTCTTAATTCCCATGAATAGATTTGCTTGGAGAGCAGTAAACACATGAAAATTAATTTGAAACCATAATCAGACTATGGAGTACAATTATTCTTTCCCAGACGAAACAAGCTTCAAGAAGTTCCAGGCTAGCCTTCTTCTGATAGGACAGACTGTTGTTGAAGAAAAGGATTCTTTCCAAGATCTTCATACGTTCTTTCCCCACCTTGTGTAGAACTGTTGCCCTAATTTTTCTGTTGGTCTTCTCTTTGGAATCTTCTAAGTCAAATTTTAAAAATACAATGAATTAACTTTGGAGCCTGTTTGCATTTGTGCCATGAAGAGCATGGTATTTTCTCGAAGAAATTATGCCAGCTGTGTTGGTATACTGATGGTAATCTTTTCCTGTCATGTGGTTGCTCTCAACTACTAGATTGTCTCCCGGGTCGTTTTTAGAGATGCATTCATGCACATTGTGTTGGCGGTTTTTTCACTAACCTGCCAAGAATTGTTATGTTGTTGCAGGGATATAATGTACTTCTATGAGAAATGGAAATCCAGTCTAATCTGAGAGCTATGGTCCAGATCTAGCACAAAACCTGACCATTTTCACTACAGTCAGACTCAGGTTTGATACATAGAACCCAAATCTGTATGGAGCCAAATACAGACTTTGGGTATGAGAGAAATATTGCTCCATGTTTGCTCTCAAAGGAGAAAAGTCTGTCATGTGCAAACACTGCTCTGCTGAATTTACGGTGGGTTTAGTTCAATTGGGCCAACACTGGACTCCAGCTTCACAAACTTGTGTCAGAATAAGTAATTTCATACCTAAGCAGGAACAAAACTCCAAATAAAGTTCTTTAATTCTTTTCTTGTGTAACAATCAACACACATTATTTTTTATTATAATAATTAGGACTAGAAAAATAAGCTCTAGCCAAAATAAAAGCCAATTAGGTATTATTGTTATTAATACTATCTGATGATGTGATCTGCAAAAATAATGGGTACATTTTAAATGCCTTGGATGAAAATATTGAAACGTGAAGGAACGAAGTTAACATCTAAATTAAAGGCCTGATTTATTTTTTTGTAGAATGCCAGGCTGTTAAATAAAGCCAAACCCAGTGGCGTGCCAGTAAGTTAACAACATACCACCATGAGAAAAACTTCAGTTGGATTTATGGTCCCTCTGTCTGAACCTTTTCTGTTTGAAGATGCCTAGCTTAAATCTGCACCATGGGTGGCAGGAGTGTGAGAGGGGGAAAGGCTGCAGTCACTTTCCTGGTCCCTCTTGCAAAGCAATGGCACGATAGCACCAGTAGCCTATACGGGCTTTCTTCATGTTAGGAAGAAGCAGACAAACTGTCTCCTCCTGTTCTAGTCACAGCATTGCTTTCTTAGGGAGTTGTTTTTCACAGCTTGAAATGTTACAAATAATAAAATGGAGCATTATTTTCTATTCTATGGGACATTATTTTCTATTCTGAATTTCTTTGGAAGTGAAGTTGATGTAAAAATTATTTCTGACTGGAAAGAATTATTTTCCCTCTTGCTGTTTTAACTATTGGAACACAAGAAAGAAAGAATCATGCTTATGGAATACATAAATTAAAAGATGGGGAAAACCCTAAAGCATTTTACTGGGCAAGTAAATTTAAACAAAAAAAACCCCAACCCCATCAAACCAAAACAACTTTCACTTTTGGAGTCCGTGTGACTTAATTTGGTATTTTGTCTTTCTGCTGCAAACTTAAAAAAATATAGCTAGGCAATTTCTCATTATAACTGTTGGACAAAATTCCCTTCACTAGCAGAAAGATAACACAAGCTTTTTGACTCATTCTGCTTCACATTTTGAAGATATAGCCAAACCCCCCTGCTTATATTTCATACTGCAGCAACACAGACACTCAAGGGAGAGATATTCTTCAGTGTACTTTTTCCCTGGAAGTCATTCAAAACTGGTAGGAGGAAAACAGGCATCCTGCCATGAGCCAGCATTGTCCTCTCTCTGTTTTCTACATCTGGCAGAAATCCCTGCTGTCACTCCCACCCCATCCTATTTTACCTCCCCCTGGAATCTAAGTGGAGGGTTGCTTTTTTATCATTATTGTGATCAGTCCTGCAGCCTTCTCATTCTGCCCAGATTTCTCCTCTGAATACTTGCTTACTTGTCTGAAGTCCCCTTCTGTGCCCATCCTTGTATACCATCTGCATTTATAGGGGTCCATCTTACGGGGTGTCAGAAACACAATAAAGCCATCACTGTACATTGCATTGAGACCCTGAGAGAAAAATCAATAACAAAAGCGTGCTTAACTAGCATGCATTTTGTAATGTATAACATTGCCAGACAGCAAAATGCAGTGGATGAACAAGAAATGCTGCATTGAATCCATCTAAAGGGTGAAATTCTGGACTTTCTCATATTTAAAATATTTTTTTTTGCACAGCTGTTCTCTGGTATTTAGAGGTTTGTTTTAGCTAATTCAAACACAGCATAGACAGAGTAGCTACAGATCTGCTTTAATTTGCACCACCTGCCTTATTTCCCTTGCCTGTACCTAACTCCCCATAAACCTCTCAAAGCCTCCCATGTTTGAAAGTTTGGCTCTGGGTGGTTAACTAGACCATCTAAGTTTCATGGGATGTCTTTGAATATGCACCCTCCCTCAGCAAGTTCAGGAAATTTTCTGGGAACTATTTTTGTCCCCTCTTTTAGGAACCCCCCAGAAGAAAAATAAATTTCCTGCCAGATTTCATAGAGGATATATGATTTTCTCTGACTCTCCATCCCAAGCTACAGTCCTGGGAAATAGTCTATACTAGTGCCAAAAGGGATTAATCAGTTAGGTAATCAACAATATCGGTAACAAAAATAACAACATGGTCGCTTTAAACGCTGATCTCCATGCAAGCTGAAAACCTTCCTTTTTCAGAACATTTAAAGAATTAAAAAGTATCCAAAAAAAAAGTGGCACAGAAAACAATTTTCATTTGTAGGAAAAAAAATGAAGTTGTTCAAACTCTCTAATCCTTACTTGGGTCAGCTAGGGGAATTTTCACTGAGAAGTGAAAAAGGAAAAGCATATTCCCCTTCAAGGAAGATTTTGTTTTTACTAAATAATTCCTTAAAGCTGAACTTAATTTCAGTGCAGAAGGAGACATCTACTCAGGAACACAAATTTCCCTAACAAAAATTAGACTTATTTGAATTTCCTTTTTTTTTTCCCAAAGCAGAGAAATGGTCTCTTTAGAAAAATAATGTGGCTTACTTCTACTTACCTGAGGACAGCCTGTTTCCTTTTTTTTGTAATGCATTCAACTGTTTGCCAGATATTATAAATTTTCCCTTTTATTTCTCTAATTCTGTCTTTGGCTATCAGAAAATCATAGTATCATGTCTAGCAAGAACATCCCTTTCAAATATGTCAGTGCCATAAGCTTAAGGCAGTAGTATGTCCTAGACCTAATTCCCATGATTTCTGCCCTGATCTACATTTCCTCTTATTTAGCCAAACTTCCTTAAGAGACTTTGTAGCCATTGATTTCTTTTTTTTTTCCTATTAAGTGTAAGCTACCTATCTTATAAACTTCTCTGCTTCCTTGCTTTGTCATACCATTTCTGCTTAGGAGGGAACCTAAGCTATAGATAATCCTAAAATAAGTTAGGTCTATGACTGGAATCTTTCCAGATGCTAATAAATTCTGCTTAACTCAGACCAGGTATTTTTTTTTCCTAGACAATGATTAACTACATATAATTTTTGTGATCCTTGGTAGGAGGGCGATACTGGACCGAATTTACATTTATACTAAACAGGAGGGCTGAGTAGGTGTCAGAATTATGCCTGCTTTTTATGTATCTCTAGTACAGTCAAAAAACATCAACTGTGTTAGAATGGAAAAATTTGTTACAATTTTTTCATCATGTTTAGACAACAGGAACAGTTGTAAATGGTTTCATGGCTGTAGGTAGGGCAATTAGATGAGTATAGTTTTAATGTTGCTGCATGTGGCAGCAGACTGGAAAAAATTTAATTTATATAATGTTTCATCAATCTTTAAATGAACTTTAGTTTCAATTGGGATATGCTTAGAGCCTGACACCATGATACACTGATGCACATGCTCCCTCTTTCAGCTGTGCTTCATCAGTTATTTAGGGTCATATAGGTGACCTTTCTCTATATCTTGGCAGGTAGTGAGAGTGGCAAATGAATGCACCTTTTTGTACCACTCTTGGCTTTAAATGCAAAATTTATTCCTGAGGACATCACCTCTCACTGTACCCTTCTGTTTCAAGTAAATGTTTTTTGTTTGGAGCTATTATGAGAACACTGCCCCTTCTCACTCTTTCCAAATGAGAACCACATGCTGGTAGCTTGGGATCTCTTGGAGAACAGCAATGCAGTTTCTGATACATGATTTTGGCTGTTTGCATTGACAGCTATCTCAAGGGAAGTAATGAAAAACTCAGAATGACAACTGTTCTATTATAAATATTATCATCTTGGGAAACAGGTTGGAGAAGTACATACTGAACAAAAGTAGTATTACTTAGCCTTCTATAAAATGACTCTTTTCATTATAATCAACCAAAATATATCAAGCTTACATAAGCTGTGACAATAATTTATATTCTCAAGCAGACAGGGTTTGCAGCTGGAGGTGAAACTTAGATTTGTTTCATAAATAGAAAAGGGACAGGATGACTAAGATGCATGTGCTTTATTTCCATTCTGAGCTACAGTGGGACTAAGGCTTTCTCACTTTTACCTTTCTGAATTTGAATTTGCACACCTATTGCCAAAATTCTGTCTGCTAAAATTCCTCCCTCCTTTCCACCTTTCCCAAAATCATGCAAAAATGCTAAGCATTGGTATCATGTGCAGATCACTAAAACCAGAAATACTGTGGTTGAGGTTGGTATGTGACCTGTTACTCTGACATCCTCAAATGATGGTATTGTTACAGCCTTGCTGAACAGGACTTTCTGGGAGTGCCCAAAAGACAAGCCAATTCCCTTGGGTACCACAGCCATACTTTAAAAAGTAAATATTTACACATTATATTAAAAATGTAAATTACGTATGTATTTTTAATAAGGTCTCCTCTTCCCTATGTTAGTGCAGTGTTTAATACTGGATTTCCAAGAAGCAACATGTATGTTCTCATGTAATTATGCTTGTATGCACAGAAGGACATGTTTTGGTCTCACAGTCAAGACATGATAGTAATTAATTCTAAGTGCATTGCAGTTGACACAATATTCTTTGAGTAGTTTTTTTCCCCCATACATGAATGTCCTGCTTTTTCTTTTTATTTATTAAAAAAAGCTGATAAGAGCATATCTGCCTGTGAAAATTTGCCGAATCCAACTTGAACGATATTAGAAGGAAGAATATAAGACCTTTCAATCTGCAGCATAAACCTGAACCACTTGAACAACCGAGCAGTTGATAAGAGTGGTGTAGTAATACTTATGGTGTGGACCAGTGATGGACAGCACAACTTGTGGATTTCATTAAGTGACAGAATAATAAAAGGGAAAGAGTAATAATAATATTTTCTACTCTTGCCTCTTGAAATGCCTTTCTAACTCACTCTGGTTTTGTTTTGGTTTAGCAGTTTTCTTTTCACAAGTAGGATTAATTATTATCAAAATGAATGAAAAGAAATTTTAGTAATAATAATTCAACTACCCAAGATGTAAGATAACTGGAATAATGAACTCAGCTTAATGAATTTCTGTGAAATCCTCCACCGGTACCATCTTATAAGTAGGAATGCAGAACTCAAAAAAAAAAAAAAGGGAATTAAGAGAAATAATTTTTTTTACAGAAAAAAAGGAAATGGGAAAAAAATTTACCCAAAGTTCAGTTGTGTTTGCCAGAAAAGAATAAGATTGAGTAAAGTGGTTTTTGCAATATAGGGAGGGCAATCTGAAAATGTCCTGTTTAAATTATTTGTGAATAAACAAAAAAGGTGACCTGGGATAGAGGAATGAAAAGAATCTCTTTTTAATGGAAAAATGAACTTTCTATTCAAAAAAATATCCTGCAAGATTATATTTGGAGTTGTTGCCACATAGATGTTGTGGTTCAGTGACCTTGGTCTTTTCTGGCCAACTCATGGACTGCAGAATGAGGGATGGGCTCTGTATGAAGTAAATAACTTCAGAGACCTAATCTAGCCAGTAAAGATGAAAGCAAAACCCAATATTCTGGTTCATTATGAGTTTTTGCCCAAAATGAACGTCAAAGGTTTGAGTAATACTTTTTCTATCTCTTTCCACCTACAACATAACGCTTGTATTTAAAAGTCCTTAGAAATGAGCACAGACTTAAGGAACTCCTTGGATACTTTTTTCAGTAAAAGCAGTACAGTGCTTTCAAATTTCTACCAAGGACTGGAGGACTATGGATAGGATACTAAAAAAACTCCATACAGAGCAAGACCATGTTCTTGAAACATCTCAACTTTCCTTTACTTAATGAGAAGGTCATGACCAGGAAAAAATGGGTCTGATTCTTTCCTTAAACAATACCTACTACAGCTGGGATTGGATGCCTGTTTCCTGGCTACTTTAAACTGTTCCAGCAGCAAACCTCAGTCAACCCTGTTTGCAACTAGAGCTGCAAGGTAAAGGCTTTGTTTTAATTGGCAGTCTTGTCCAGGATGCAGAAAAGACAATGTGAATGGAACAGGAAGATACAACAGACCCACCACACTGAAGGTTAAAGCTGCCTTGGCATTCTCTACACTGCTTGCTGTTACTGCTGGCATTCTAAACATTTCCCCTTATTCTTTTCCCTCTCTTTTATTTTGGCAAGAGTCCTTTGCAAATCTGAAATAGCTAATGAATAAGGACACCCACAAATATTTACTAGGGCTGATAAACAATGGAAAACTCCATGAACGATCTCCGCTTATTTTTACAAAGATGAAAAGCTGTTCATGGTTGCCAGGTCTAGAAGCCTCAGGCCATCACCATTAAAATAGTAAAGGCATCCTCAGAAAGAAAAGGACTTGAAAATTGAGTTCTGGACCTTGTCTCCACAGCAAAATGCACATTTTAAAAGCAAAAATATTACTTTCAAACCACACTACTCAAGCAAACATGAGTGTCACAGGGTAGGCTTTTTAGTGCATTTACCTAACAAGCAAGTGTAAGCCTCTGGTTGAAGTCATTTCCAAAAGGACCTTTGGCTTCTTACCTGTGAAGATGAACAGAGAACTAATACTATCACTGTTTCTGATATAGACGGTTTGTAAAAAAGCAGGGCTGTGCACAATTATTCACAGCTTTGAAAAGTTTTTCCAGAACCAAAAGAGGTGCAGAAAAAAGTTTGAGATTAATTGCTATTCAAGGAGAAAAATAAACAGTACAATATGCTTAGGTAGCCAAACAGAAGACACAGAAACATTTTAACTGGTGTGGTGTGTCTCCCTAGAGAAAAACTGCCCAATATGACTCTCTTGAATCTGCCAGGGCTAGGCCCTGCAGGATGAGGGGGCTGCCCATGGGGGTCTGTTGAGACAAGGCATGACAGCCAGGACCTGTCCTGCCACACCAGCAAGGTGCAGGCAGCTGGGGCCACTGGGATAGTCCCATCTTTGGGCATCAGGCACCTTCCTGGGGATGGAGACAGGCCAAGGTCTAGACCAGATTTGGACCTGGCTTGGCAGGACTGAGGAGAGCTGGGACCAGGCCTGCTGTGGAGTCACTGAGACAGGGCTGGTGGCCCTGGGGACTGGCACAGCGTCCTGGGCTGTGGTCAGCATGGGGGGAGCCCCACAATCTGGGCAGGGACATGGACTTAATAATGAGAATGATCCACCCAAGGAAGTAGAATATTTTCCATTTTTGTATTATTCAAATGAATCCTTTGCTGTTTTTCCAGAAGATAGGATTTTCTGGTGAAAATGTGTAAGCCAAGTCAGATAACATGGCCTGTTGGTGTTGTAGGATCTCATAGTTTGTGGATCTCCTATCTAGTTTCAGTTTAAACATGGTGCCCATTCAGCCTAAATCAGGCCTTCCCTGCAACAGACACAAATAAAAAATATCTTGTCTTGGTATCAAGTCTGTGTGGACAGTTACCTAAGTTCAATTAATCCAAGTAAAATTTTGTTCATCTATTGTCTTATTGTTTGGGCTTTAAGCTGAATTTAGAATATGTTCAGATATAGTCCCAGGTGAGAAAATGCTAAATTAACACATAATATCTCCTAACATGATTTTTCTTCAGGACCCAAGTAAAGACATTGTCACCGTTGTTTGTGTGCTTAATTTGAACAGTCTAATGAAGGAAATCAAGCAACAGCCCTTACCATCTTCCTATAGGAGATCTGTCTCAGGTGGGAATGGGAGCAGGGAGATAAACAGAGGAGCTTCCTCTTGACCACTTCATTGCAAGACCAGGGCATGGTACAGCAGAAAAGACTTTTTCCAAACTAAACCCTCTTCTATATTGTGTAGGGTTCTAACCTGTCACGTGAGAGGACACAGTTTGTGTGCATTTCTGCCCAAACTGAGATAGAGAAATTATAGTGAAGCAGTTGTTTATGGAGCCAAGTATGTTTGAGAGCACAACTACTGTACTATAGCAAAGGCACTGGCACTTGCCAGAAGCTGCTCTTCAATTGACTGCTGTGCTAGCAGACTGCCAACTGGGTTAATGGGACCAGGAGCTGGAAATCTTGAAGGCTTTTTGGCCAGTCTTTTTGCAGCTATCAGTAAAGTTGGGATTGCCACTACCTTTTGCACCATGGTAAACTGTTGTGTTACTACAAAACTTGTACTACCTATTAATACCTCTTTTAAAATGCCACAAAGGCTTCAGAATATGTTTGGGGAGTTAGGATTTGCATAATCATTTGACAACTTGAAAAATGGTAGATAGATACCAGTAAATGGTAATCGGATGAATAAGAAATGTTGTTTAGAGGCTGGACCAGATAATCTTTTGAGGTTCCTTCCTGCCTGGGTTGTTCAATGTTTGCTTCTAAAGGAAAGCAGAAGATTTTTGGCAAAAGCCTGCAAATACCTGGGATTGATGATGCTTGAAACAGATACACAAAATAGTTTAAAAAGCCACAGATTACTTGCTCTTGCTTGCTGTTCTGGTACATATGGGCCTTGAGGGAGAAAGCAGGTTTTGAAAAATAGATTCCTAAAGGCCTGAAATTGAGATTTTTGTAATCCATATAGTACCAGAGTAGGCAATTTAAATACCACAATGGCAGCATGTTTTCCCCTTGGTCCAAAAACTCTGCTTAGCTGCAAGTGAAAAGTTCATGTGCTGCCCTACACATTTCTAGCTTGCACTTTCAAAGTGGCACGGAAGGACACCTTCATCTGCTGTGCCTGGCAGCAACCAGGCTGCCCATTGCAAAACAGGCAGGCTTGAAGGCTGCAGGGCTACAGCTGGCCAGGCTTGTGCATAAGAGACCTGGGAGGTCACATGGAGGCAATGTAATAATGGCTTTTAAAGAGTTTTCCTAATTTCAACATCTCATCAGTATATAATGAGTCAGCTAAACTTTTTTGGTTGTTTTTATTTTCTTTTTTCCTTTTTTTTTTTTTTTTGTGGAAAATAACCAGTTAGTTAGTTCCCTCTTTTGTTTGTGTGGGTCTTTCAAATGACAAGACTGCAGGTTTGTTATTCTCGTATTATTTTTTTAATAGAGAAAATGTAAATGTAAAAGAAGCAGAAAAAAAACCCAAAACAACTGGCATAGAATGACAATGTAGTGCCTGAAATTACTTATATCTCATTAAATGAAAGTGATTAGACTGCAGATTGTCTGCAAGTTTGATAGAATTGTGTGTATTTAGTGTCTGTGAGACTGGAAAAAAAGGGAGACCATGTAATGTTCTCACTTAAAACATTACTGTGGGGAAAAGTACTGTTTTTGTCTTCTTTCCAGGAAAGGAACAGAAATGATGAATTAAATCTGTAGCAGCAAAGATTCAGGTTTGACACCACAAAATTCCCTCTACTTAGAGACACAGTGAAGTGCCACAGACTGTAGAAGAAGCTTATGTATAAGGTGTTTATGAGCAGACTGAACATGTTGTAGACAAGAATCAGACATGCCTAATTCTCAGCTGGCAATGGGATGGAGCAAACATCATGTCATGTTCCTTTTTAGCAGCTTTTTCTACCATTTTATGAACCTTTTCTCTTCAAACTTTCAGTTAGAGTTTAGCATTTGGGGACTGCTTAGATTTTTATTTCCCCACCCTGTCCCCCAAACAAGCATGTCTAATTCCACTGCCAGTTGCCATGTCCTGGAATTTGTAACCTATTGGTATATAGTCTGAATGACAGAATGCCATTTCTGACTTTGTCTACCAAACAACAATTCAATGTCATCCTTGAAGAACTCTCCAAGAGTTTGTATAAACAAAGGGCTTCTTATGCCAATCATTTTTCTCTTTCCCATTATAGTGCTAGGGTAAATAGAGCAGCAACTGAAGCTGGTAATTTAGCATCTCTTATATTCTTTTTTCTTCTGAGTGTACCTAGATAATATTGCCTATAGTGTAACTTGGCATTATATCTGTTTCAGAGCTCCTATCAGAAGACCTGAACCATCAGTAGTAATGATTTTTTTACAAGAGTATAGTGGTAGGACAAGGGGAATGGCCTTAACCTGAAGGAGGGTAGACATAGATTAGATGTCAGGAAGAAACTCTTTACTGGGAGGGTGTGGAGACATTGCCTCAGGTTGCCCAGAGAAGATGTGGGTACCCCATTCCTGAGTGTTCAAGGCTGTGTTGGATGGGACTTCGAGCAACCAGGTCTAGTGAAAATTGTCCTTGTCCATGGCAGAGGGGTTGAAGCCAGATGATCTTTAAGGTCCCCTTCCAACACAAACCATTCTATGATTCTATGATGGGAAAATTTCAGGGAAAACCAAGTTCCTAGTTCTTCCCAACAGATTTTATAATTAGGGTAATTTTACTTGCATTATACTTTACTTATCTGGTCAGACAAAATATTGCATTGTGTGTCCCTGCCCCACCCCAAAAAACCAAAACAAACCCTGATCTAAACTAACCAACCAAAAAATCCCTAAACCACAAGCCTTGCCTGGCCCGCTCCCCAAAAACCCCAACAAAATACTAAACCCTAAACAAAACAAACAAAAAACATCCCACTCCCCCTCTACCCCAAAAAGCCACCCTTGAATACATTCAGGATAAAATTGGGAATGTCTTCTCTTTATTTTCCCTTCTTTGCCCAATCTTAACTTTATGGAGGGTAGTTTAATTTGTTTTTTGGGAACTTGTCCAGTCAGTGAATTTTCCTGGGAAAATTTCATCCAAGATTAAAGAAACTGTGACAGCACTGTGACTTCAAACAAAATAGATCTGTCTCTTTTAGCCAGCTTGACTTTGATTGTGAGGCAGGAGGAGGGAGAATTCTCCTTGGTTTGGGAACAGCCAGCCCTCTTACCCAAAGATTACCTGTGAACAAATCAGGTGTGGTCACTTCACTCATCATCATCCCCACGCCTGCCCTCCTGGGAGTATCTACATGTACATATTGGTATTTATGAATTGTTAAAGAAATATATGAAGATAAAGGACTCAGGAAAGTTTTCATGCCTGCAGATGACATAAACCTACTTCATTTTTAAAACTGGTGGGCTTTGCCACCATTTTTTATGCAGTTCATAAGAATTTCCATCCTCCTCCTCACCTTCTAATCTGAAGCCTAGATGAATCTTTATTTGACAAAGCTTGCTACTGCTGTGGTCATCTGAAAAGTGGCATTTTGGCATTTTTCTGCTCTGGTATAATGAAAGAAGTGCCGTAGCTTTAAACTAGACCGCCAGATACCATAGCTGCTGACTTCTAACACTTTAATTAATAACTCACTTGAACAAACACTTAAAATTTCTCTTCCTCATGATGACTTTGGGTACTGCCAGCCACTTTTTTTCCATCATCATGAGCTGTTTATCTACTCCTGGTATTGTCATAAATTGTAACTAAATATTCCTCTTCCTCCTTGCCTTTTTTTCTCCTTACTTTCCTCTAACTTGTGCCTCCTCAAAATTTACTACCCATTTCCTCTCATCTTACCCACCTTCTATTTTCTATTTTTTGTAGTGCTAAAAGATAGGCTGCTAATTCAGCATTCCATGCATGCCTAAGTGATTTGCATATTAGCAGACATAGAAGAGAGCTTTGGAAGAAATGCAAGCCCATGGAAGATACTAAGTGTTTTGCTGTTGATTTCAATATAGTCAAAGTTAGTGTTTATCCAAAACATGTCCACATCCCTCTTATTTTTTAAGTGGTATCTCTTCTTAAGGATGGATAATATTGGATTAACTATGTTGCTGTCTGAAAGTTCTATCATGATGCACTGAAAAGGGCATAAGAGAGGTCCCTCTCTCTCTTCCCTTCAGATTTTTCCTTTCTGACTTCACATGATAGTTTTTCAGCATAATATAATCCAATCTTTTACTATTCCCTTGAATAGTTATAGGCCCACTGCAAAAGATGTCAGGGAGCTTTTTGACTGTTATTTTTTGTGATTTCAAAGACAAATTAAGTCTTGGGGTCCAAGGGTGGAGAAAGTGTACTTTTGTTCCCAAACCTACATGCAAGATGCTGTTCTTCATGTACAGCCTAAAGCTTCCAGTTTTAAATACAGGCACTGCATTACACAACAACACTTATTTGATGAATCCAGCATGTACTTGACTGTAAAATCTGTTTCTTGACATTTATACACAAAAAATGAGTAAATTAACAGAAAAGCAGGGCCTACATAAAATGACAGTGGAAAGATCATCTGATGGGTAAGGACAGGGCATGTTCTTTTCCTTCTTTCCTCTCTAATTTCTGTGATATCATTTAGAAACCATCTCTGTAAGCATATCAATTACAGGAAACTGTGGGTAGAGGTGATGTGAGTATGGGTCCCAGGGGTTCATATTGCAGAGACAAACATATACCTGCCCAGTATTATAGTATAGAGTTTTTTAGACCAGGTTAAATCCTTTTCCTTCTCTTCTGAATTTATTATTATCTGGTCTTTGACATGACTTGACCCTACACTGCATGGTCTGTTCATGGCTTTGTTTATTCCTGGCTCACAGCCACCTTTGTTTTGTTTCAAGGTAGCACTGAAACAGAAATGATGAGATAAGCAGGGCTCAGAAACACCTTGCTCCCTCCCAACATCCCTGTGTCATAACAGAAATAATTGCAATTGTACTCTCAGAACGTTTGGCTAGGCTGTTACTAAGAGAAGATTTTACAAAATGGACTACCATGTCCTATTGCAATATTTTCCCTGTAGAAAATGAGCTGTTTAAGCATACTTTTATGAAATAGGAAGACTGAGATATGAAGTCCAAGGCTGAAGAAGAAATAGCTGAAGTAGCAAGAGCAAGACAGGAACAGTGAGAATAGACCACATATTTCCTAATAGAGCAGGAACTGTTCTTATGCACAGCTTCAGAACTGGTTTAAGCTTCAGAACTGGTTTAATTACTTTGGTGGTGTTGGTTTAGGCTATTCTCTTATGGATATGCATCTCTCTGACTCCTGTCACAATCTTAAATATTTAGGTTCAATGTTAGAAACTGAGAAGTGTACCTTTGTATCTCAATATCAATTCCATGTAGTCACAGCTTAATAGCTATTCTAATAAATAGAGCATATTTTAAATTATTTTGATTCTTTCATAGACAATTAGCTGTTAAAAAGCAAATAAAGAATGACATTTACAATCTGTCTTGGATTTTTATCAATAAACCCCTTTTTCTATTCACATCTCTTGCACATTACAAAATAAGTCTTTAAGTTCTTTTTGTCACTGAGGAATGTGACCAGAATGCTCCACTTCAGCAGCAACCAAATGATTGTGGAATAAAGAGGCTTTTATTTCAGAACAACATTTCTAATGGAAATTATTCCAGAAGAGGTTGTTGCACAGTATCTATTTGATTCACTTTGTCATACAAACTCTAGACTGATTTAGTTAAATCAGTATTCAGTCTTTATGCAGCCCAACTCCCAGACTTCTATTCTTAAAATGTAAAGTTCTCTGAAAAAAAAAATTAAAATGGACTCAATTTAGATTAGATTGAGATTTTAGCCTTTGTATTTTTCACCTTTAATTTATTCTAACAGATTGCCTATTTGTAATTAAGACATCAATTAGCCAGTTCTGAAAATATGTTTTAATTTAAGAGTAAATACAAATGCATTTAGCAGAAATTTAGCTACTCTTTTTCATGCTTGGTAATCAGTTCTGCTTTTGCCTGGGTGATTCAGGAATCTTGTGGGCTAACCTTCTTTACAAAACGTGATCTGTGACTTCTCTTCCTTAGTGACTATGTTAGCTCCAGAGGTGTGCTTAGTAGAATAAACAACTCAGCTTTTCCAGACCTTCAAATCTGACTTTGTGCTTTGGGCAAATGGTCATGCAGGCATTTATTTTGTTAGACCTTGTTTATCTGTTATTAACTGTTAGCTATAGATGAGCACAGGACTGTGGTTTTGGTCTAATGCTTTGTTGTTTTTTAATATAAACAGACTTGAACATCATGCTTTGCCTTCTGTGGACTGGGGATACAGAGGAAAATTAAACAAAACGAAAAATCAAAACAAAGAAACCACACCAATGAACAAATAAATAATGAAATGCATGACGTTTTCTGTATGGAACTAGCAGCAGACAAGTTCATTAATTAAATCATCCAACATGAAATGTATTGGATAGTAAAAATTAGGCTAGTGGCAGTTTTTCATATTATTTTGCTTTTTTTACCTTAAGTATTTAAGTATTCTCAGTTTCTCTTTCTTTAAGTTATATTTTGAATGCAACATTCCAAATGAAATGAAGTTAACTTTGGATAACAAGGCTGGATCAGCCCATGATCCAGACATCCCTCATAATTCTGACTCTAAGGACAATAAAAACTTCTGCTGGGCCTTCATCTACCAGGTATTTAATAAGGTCCAGAATGTCAAGCATCATACTGGAGGAAAGTTTATGTCAAGTTAAGAATTACTGCCCCTCAGGTATCTCCATAGTACTGGCCACTGTGAGTTAAATACCAGTGGCAACAGCAACCTATCCTGGAGGCTTGCTCAGAAGCAGTGGGTGTGTAAGATTTCCACACCACTTGCCAACCAAAACATGAAGGAAAATTTGTCCACTTGTATGGTTAAGAGAAGGGGAGAATCTAAACCAGCCTGGAAAAAAAGCAAACAGAAAATATCATTAATCTGGGTGAACTGGGAGTTGCTATGGGCAAGTTGTGCTTACCAGATGGCTGAATGGCTGCATGCACTGGGAAGTTTGGATTCAGTGGGCAGATAATTCAGGTTGAAAGCTGTAGGTTTTTTAGACCTTATCCCTAAGAATTTTTCCCTAAAACAATAGTAGCTATTGATGTTTATAGGCATTTGACACATGCAAGGGATACTATTTTGTGAGAGAACATCATGTTACATGCAGACCTGTGAGAAGCAAGAAACTCCAAAATTTTAAAGAAAACAAAATTATGAGCTTTTCAGACCAGTAACACAGACACAAAAGGGTTAGACTCTTCAGAAGAGTTTCACACATGGATACAATTCTTTAGATGAATACCCAATCTTGTATTTTCATCTATGGGGGAGTTTTGACAGCCATCTTTCCTCATTTTGTCTGGGATCTGGTATTTACTCTAACATGGATGGATGAAGTCAGAAATTCTGGAGGAGTTCTTGCTGGATCTCAGAGATCCATGAAGATAGACTCCAGCTGCTGGGCTTCAGCAGCTGGTGCCTGAGGAACACATTTTCCCCTTGAGTCTCTGTCCCTCCAGGAGATTCTCTCAGTGTTTGCTCCCCCTTTGAGCCTCTGTGTGGCCTCTCAGGGGAGTCTTAGCAGTGCACATGCACACACACACACACATACAAATAATATTCCAGGGATGGGTCGACATCGCTTTGGCCAGACTCATAGTCTGTGCAGGGAGAGGTTTAAACACACCCTCCAGCACACACAGGGTCGTGCAGGCCTGAGCATGCTAATCAGGTTACTGTGCCAGTAGGGGTGCTTGGCAAACTCTCTGCAGCCTGTCTGCAAGAAGAAGGAAGAGCACCATGATAAAAGGAACTCCTAATTTCTTTGCTAACATTACCACTTTTTGCCTTACTACCAGACCAGTTCTTCAGTGCCCACAGGGACTGAATTCAAATGCCTGTGGACAGATGTTTCTGTGCCCAGCTGGGTATGAGTTCAGTGGACTTGTAGGAACTTCTCCCATTATGCAATGGATACCTTCAGGCAGGAGCTTTGAACATTGTCTGCCCTTCTTTCAAAGGTCATTGCTGTTATGAAGTCCCTCCAGCCACCTCCAACCTGCAGAGAAGATAGTTGCTCTTTGAATCTTCATCAGATTCTCCCTGTAGATGGTAATATTCATGCAATTTAGGGAGTTGAGTTCAGTTATGTATCTTTTGTGACAATGTGTGGAAAGAGGGAACCCGTGCTAAAACATTTCCAATTTTTAGTGGTTTTATATTTGAATTATTAGTGCAGAGGTTTACAAAACAGCAGTTAGCCTGTCAGTTCAATTTGTGCCCTTATTCTTTCTGAGTCTTTAGAGCATTTCTTTTACTCTCTCTGTATTTTTCTTCTTAATGGTTTCTTCATGTTTTTGTTATTGTTACGTTGGCTCAAAGGTAATTTTTCCTGGCAACACAACCTTTTATTTGAGGGCTTATACTATTGTTGTCTTTTGAAAGGATTTTCCATTCTGCCTGGTTACTCCGATCTCTTTCAAAATTTTTTTTTTGTTTCTTCAAGCAAAGATCATTCTGTTGTGGATTCTGTTTCCAGACTGTTATACTAAAAAAAAAAAAAGAACAAAAAGTATGTATGTATATCATATCTATAAGATATACATACACATACATATGCAAAACATATACATGTAACATTTATGTATATAGATATATGAAAACCACAGACAACCGGGCTAGGGAAGTATCAAGGGAAAGGTGACCTGCGGCTGATTTTGTACAGGCCATAAAAATTACTGCCTCTGGTCCATTATTCTACAGTTGTGTTGACAGCATGGCTGTAAATACCCTGTATCTTGTTTCGGCCAGGGACTAGCAAAGAACAGCTGTGTACATCTCCTAAACCAGAACAGTTCATTTCCCTTGAAAGGTCACTCCTTGTTGAAACAGCTCAGGAGAAGAGTAAGATGTAGCAGTAACCTCCAGCTGGGAATATGTGGTATGGGACGTGCTGAAGGAGAATTGGAGTGAGAGGAGTGAACTGACAGCTGTGAGTGGGATAAATTGACCCATATAGTTATACAGATGTAGTCAGATGTTGAAGGATTCCAATCACCAAATTATCCTATCTGTAGTGCCAGGCAGAGAAGAGACATGGGATGACTAGAGGCCACTGCAAAAGTGTGAGACTACGCTGACTCTTCATCCTATTTCATGGGAAATGGGTCAGCGTTAATGTTTTCATGTCCTAGAAAAGATTACAATCTAAGTACTTTAATAAGAGCTTCGATTTTCCCTGGAGTCTGAGCCACCAGGCTCCCACTGAAAACCCAAGCCAAGACTAAATGGATTTTTTTTTTTCTGGACTGAGCACTCAGACACTGCAATGACAGTTGGAAGAAATCCTAATAACATTGGGGTGGGGCAGTGGAGAGGAATGTGTTTTTACTTTAGAAATCACTATTTAGTACCTCTTTGAAAAAAACCCCATATCTACACTGCTCAGCTAAAACAACAAAAATCTAATTCATGATTCATCCTCATCTACCTTGCACTCAATCATGGGTGGCTTTTCTACACTCAAAAGGCAGAAAAGTGTTTATGAGGACAGCTTTCAAATTCCAGTAGATCTTTTACCTCTCACTTTCTGAGTCACTTCAGAAATGCTTGAATTCTGTTTTAAGTAGAGTTATAAGAATAATATTCCTCATTTATTCACTGACTTAGCTTGAAGCATTAAACATCCTAATAAAATCTTTATTACTTCTCGTGTATTAGCTAATTCATAAATGGGAAGAATCAGGGCCTAAGAGTAAGGGAAGACATAACTCATGTCTCTCCACTTTTAATGTCTCTGTACTTGTTTTCTTTCACAGGTAAATTATGAAAAAAAAAAAACAAAATACATTCATGACTACTGAATGAAAGCAATTCTGGTGACATAAATGAGTCTATAGGATGTACAGAATGAAATTATTATGAGTGCAATGGATTTTATAGTAGATTTGAAGGCAGAAGCTATGACTCCACAACTAGCTCTTCAAAGCTCCCCCGGTGCACTGGAGAAGAGCATATCAGGTTTAGGTTGCTTGGGATTTATTCCTGTCTAGACTACTGACTTCATTTTGTACTATTGCATCTTGGTGTGCATTGGTTTCCCACATTGTAAAAAAGGGTGAAGATACGTCTCTGTCTTTAAAGCCAATCAGGATGCACTGCTCAAAAGCATCCTTTAAGAATGAGGTATTATTTCTGAGTTCCAGTCATGTGGTGGCAATTGCAGTACTGGGATTACAGATTCTTTATTGGGCATTTAAATATCATAAAATCCTGAACTGGTCCTGACTGTTCGTGCCCTTATCTGCAAATAGGTTCTGACTGTATTTGCAAGGATTAGTATTGCCTGTGTGGGATTGGACCCACTTTCAGCAAGGCCAGAATACCCACAAAATAGCTGATTATTAGACATCTGTATGCTGACTTGCTGTTTTGTGATATATTATTAGAGGTTGGTGTTTAAGGGAGGGGTGCAGTGTACAAACAACATTTAACCAGCATTTCTGATATTGCGCTGTATATCCCACAGGGCCAACACTAATAATTTCATCACAGGCATGGGTTTTTTTGTGTTTGTTATAGCATTGAAGCATGCAACTCTGTGTTTGTAGTAAAATTATTGTAGTAAAATTATTGTCAGCCTTCAAACCAGTGAGTTCATTTGCCTTATTACTTGAAAATAAGATCTTATTAATATGAGTTCAAAAGATCAGGATCCTATCCCACTGCCTAGATTGTTCCATCTGGACCTAGGAAAGCTTGGAACTATTCCAAGTGGTCCCATGTAGCTTGTGTGATTTCAAGCCTTTCCCTAAAGTTTCAGAGATACGTAAAGACCCACTGGAATCCAGCAAAGAATGAGGTGTCTAATCCAGGTGTAAAATCTGGGCTTTGTTTCTGTGGTGCAATTCCTTTTCTGCAAAGTGAGGATTGCAGATCACTCATGTTTCACATAGTTTGGGGAGGGTTGAGGTATGAAGCCTAGTCATGCAGGAGTCCTCTGGGAATAGAAATTAGGTGCAATGAGTAGAAGTCCAAAATTTATTAACTTAATTGGCAAAAATGTGTTCACCAGTATATACTTGTAAATGTGAAGGTCTCTGTCAGTATATGTTGGTAAATGTGAGGGTCACCATCTCCAGGGTGAGGAGCACCCATGTGAGAAGACAGTTTCCATATTTCCCCAAGCATGGCTTTTTTCTGCAAGTGCTTCTGCATGTGAGGAAGTGGGAGATGCCCCAGGTCTTGTGGTGGTAGGAGGACAAGCCGCCAGGGTCAGTCAGATCCAAATCTTGGCCAGATACAGCTCACAAACATTCCTTTCCCTGACATTTTCATGTGTTTTTCTTTACCAGTAGTATATTAGATATCAACCCTCCTTTTGCTGTTCTCATTTTATGGGCAGTGAAAGATATGGCTCCCTTCCATTTTTGATTCCACAAAACTGTAACCAAAACCAAGGACAAGTATGTCTTCCGTTCTAGTATGATGTATTGTGTATCATATAATTATGTTTTGGCTTTTGATAGCTAGAAAAATAATAATAATACTTAGCACTGACATAGCAATTACCTCTCAGATCCCTTTGTAACCATTGCCTAGTTCCGTGGTTCCCAAACTACAGTGCATGCCCTGGGAGTGGCTGCAGAGAGATGTTGCCTCATGCTGGCAAACTCCCAAGTTTACCACTGGTGCACTGCCCTAAAGACAGCTACAAATCCCCTCAATTTGGTGATGTAGAGTAGAAGACAGAAACCCTGGTACATGAAACAGGCTGGGGCCACCTGTCAAATTGCACAAATTTGGTAGCTTGACACCAGGACCTGCTTATACACAGTGCTTATACACAGTGTAAATGCAAATTGGTTCTCACAGGAACAAGTGGCTTCAGTGATGTTTTGTGACCAGGAAAGTGAGGAGAAATGGTTGCTATGACAGCTTGAAGGAGGGCTTTCACTGCTGATTCTGTCTTCAGAAAAAATTGGGATAAGAAAAAATGTATTAAATCTAGAAAATGAATTTCATGCAAATGCAATCTTTTTTTTTGCATGAGATTACCAGTAATCAATTTTTAAAGGTCTTACAGCTGTAAAAATAACTATTTAGATTTTTTCATATCCATCTGGAACATGGACTACAAACTGGACCTCCCTAACATCACTCTATACCAACAACCAGAGCACAGTTTCTCATAGTCACCCCTGTCTAAACACCTCAGTATTTTATCTAAGTGGAAAAGCTTCAGGAGCCTGGGATAAAAGCTCTCTACTTGCACATCACAAACCTTAGTTGAAAAAACATCTCTGCTCTCGATCACAGAACACAGAAAGATGAACCTGAGTCTCCTTAACTACAGCTATATAAAGAAGGAAAGGAGAGCACAACTATCCTGTTTCCTGAAGCTTGTATCTTTGGCTTTTGCTAAGCATGCCCAGAAGCAAAACATTTTGGATCCAGAGGAAATAAACAACATATGGGGATAATATTTTATTTATGATCCTGCCAGACAGCTAAAATGCCCCAAGGAAACAAAGAAAAACATTATTCCCAAATACGTTTAATTTTTTAGTTGGCTGCACCAAAGTTCTGTAGATCATGTAACTACATCCAGGTAGCAGAAGCCATCATTTAGGGTTGGCGACATTTTGATTTCCATCAAATGTGCTTTCTGCTCTTCAGAAGGAGTACACAAGGTTGATCAAACAGGCGTAGGTAAAGATGGGCACAAGCTATGAACTTTGATTCTCTGTACTGAGAAATTGTTCAAACAGTTGCTGGGATGTAACTAGGCACAATCAGGAGCACACACAGGCCTGCAATCATCAGCAGTAATCAGGCTGGATTTAGCCAGCCTTTTTTGGAAAGTATAGGAGTGGCTAATCTAACCTACTCACTCTCAGAACTGAAGAATGGAGCCTAGATATTTTTAAAATTTCAATACACATGTAACCACAAAGGTTTTGCCAGTCCTGGGAAGAGGAGGATCCTCAAATCTCAGGCTGTGTCAAACCAGGCAAGGCTCTGAACTAAAAGGCTGAGTTATGGCCCCAAATTTTGTAAGCACAAAACTAATCAAGAAATTGAAATCAGTATAGTAAAAAAAGCATATGAAAATTTAAACTTCAGCTGTGAATTCCAACACATCTCAGGAAGGGATGTATGCTGGAAAACTTTCATGCATGTGTCCTTGAAATTCATTCTTTTCCACACAGTTCTTGATGGTTTTCAGCAATTGAGTGCTGCATGGTACAGCTATGACCTGGGGATTAAAGGAAAAATTGTGTCAAATTAGTATTGTTCCAGAGGAAGAAATCCCAAACTTCTTCTAGTCTTGAGGATGCAAAATTTTTGTAGAGGTCATCTTTTTGTGGCAATTGACTGAGGGCCCTGTGAAACTTGGTCATTTTTTTTGAAGTCCTGAATATTTTCTGCAGACATCTACTCTCAAATTAAAGTTCTGAGATGTAACGCCTCAGAACTTGCCATGTAAAAGGCATATTTCCCTTGACACATATGAACATATACATTTGCATTGTTCTTGCACTAAAACATATTGCTTTACCTTGCAATATGAAGTAATCTTTCAGTAGTCTTGTTTTATACCTTCAAGTTGAAAAGAATATTGCAACATTAAACTACAAAATTAAGCTGGAATTCTCAAGAGAAAAGGCTGTTTTGTGAAGTTATTAATCCTTCTTGTTTCCACTCTGTCCAAAAATACCACAATTTCAGTTTTGGTCACGGCATTTCAGCACTTCTTTCTCAGCCAAAATCTCAAAATACTCAAATGCAAGTAAAGGAAATAATCATGGATGATCTCAAACTTGCCTTCTCCCTTCCCTTCTATCCCTGCTTCAGCTTTTTATACTGAAACTACCCCTCTCCCATCTCCTTTCTATTTGACAAAGTACTAACTTTTAGTTGCAAATTAAATTTGATCGAGAAGATCTAAACTTTTATGCTTTTGAAGAGAGAATAAATTGAAAACTATAATTTTTTTTGTGAAATAAAATAAAACCTGTCTTGCATTAAAAAAAAAACATTCTGGAAAACGAAAATTTAACAGAAATATTTTGATAGCTAATATTTAACTTCATTCCAGAAAATATGCATATGTATAATTAGCTCAAATCAGAAATACCTTTCAATGACTTCTTACAGTAGAAAATCATTCAGAAGAGATATTTTCAGAAATAATTTTTAGCAGATGTGAGATTGTAGTGGCTAAGAGCCACAGAAGGGCATGCAGAACACGGCAAATGCAAGGCTGGGATTTGCAGCTGGATGATTCTTTTACTCTTCAGCTGGGCTTTAGCTTGTAGCAATTGAAAGCCTTCTAACTTTAAACTATCTAATTAAAGTCTTTCAGCCTTGCAGTCTGGTACTTTTAAATGGTGTTATTAGGGGCTCAGCAGCTTCCAGGAATGCACATTACAATGCCATGCTGACAAATTTGCTCTAGCTGTCTAGTGCTGTTGGTAGGCATGAAATGACTTTTTGTAAAATCTGTTAATTGTTTGCTCTGGTTTAGGAAAAATACTTCAGTAATAAAAAAGGTGACATTCAGCTAAAGGCATAATGTGGAGCTCTCTCCCATTCTGGGGAACCAAAAGCAGCATGGGCAAGTTAGCAGTGTTACTTTGGGCATACAATCGATTATAATTACATGGCAACACATTTATGTGCCTCACATGCAAGTGAAGGCAATTAAATCCCACAGATATATGTAAAGCTATTTTTTTCCTGGTTTCCTTTTCAACGTTTCAACCTAAGTCATGAGCTATTAGCAAGATTTTTTTTAATCTAGTACATTTTATATCAAATGTCACAGCATAGGCTGGTTTATGTACTATTTCCCCAAGCAACCAGCATAGCACCACTCGTCTGCTAAAAGAGTCTTTTGGGAGTAACCAAACATGGCATACCTGAATGTGAATGTAAATATAAATTTAAATGATCTGGGTGCACGTCCTTTCACTTTAATTCAAAATACTTGGAACAACTGAGATCTATCAAAGCCCAGACCAGATTTTTAATCAAATATTCAAGTGCTGAATTTTAGTTCCTGGATGTAGTAAAAATTAAAAAGATTTCCTGTCAAATCCTCTGGTGTGTTCTGACATTTCTGTGCTGATGGATTTCAGTTTTTAAATGGATGATCAATTTTTAAGAATGGACTCCATAAAGCATTAGTTTCAGCAGGCTTCACCTAACACAAGGTAAGTATTTGGCACTATGTTTTCATTTATGCTATGAACATATTGCTAGAGGCATGTCTCAAGATTAACATTATAGCTATGAGATGCTATTCAAGCAGCATAGGAAATACTGTCCTCTTGTCAGTCAGTCCAACCCTGCATTTTCCTTTCATCTCCTTTGCAGCTGTCCACGACTCACAGAAATGGATTATCTCTGTTGTAAAAAATGCATTATTGTTCTTTTGGATTAATCACTAAATGATGACTATGACATCTCCTGTTTCCAAAGCTATAACCAACTCAGCAGTCTTTGGAAGTTCTTAGAGAACCAATGCTTTATTCTACTAGTTTTGAAGTTCTCTGTAACTGAGAGGAATATCTTTTTGGGTGTGTAATGTCTTATAAAAATGTTTGTGAAATGGAAGCCATAAAAATTGACTTCTAAATAGTCAAAAATCACAAAAATCCTATGCAAGTTATAAATGTTCTTAAAAGTACACCTTTCATTAAGCAGAACATTGGACTGTGTATCAATGTGGTTTTGTTTCAATACTGGCAGTTTAAAAATTCCTCTATGCAAGTTTAGTTCATGTTAATGATGAAAACATACTGTACAAATATAATTAGGACAGATTACAGGAAAAACTCAGAAAGTGACTAATGTTTATGTCTGCAAAAGGTTAGAAAAAATCTACAAAACTGCAAGCTCACTTTTGTTTCCACAGAATGTACTCCTCTACATGACTTTTTGTGGTGTATTTAAACAAATGAGCTGCACTGTTTGTGGTTTCATAGGAGATTATGTTATTGTTCATTCTTGTCTGGAAGATCCAACAGGTTGAGCACAAATACCATCACTATTCATCCCTACAGTTATTTTTTCACAGGTATATATGGAGTCAGTTTGTGAAGGACCTCAGAAGTCAAATTCAGATCTATTGCTCACTCTGAGATTGTGCAAGATGTGTTAGTCATGTACCAATTATCCACTCAATGACTTGTGTCTTGACTGCTTTTATTCCCTTCTCTGCAGGCCCATCTGAGAAACTGTAGGGAAAAAAATCCACATTAATTAATCTATGTGAAAAGTAAAAGAGAATACCAAAAACCAGGTAAGAATCTGTAGCAAAACTAATTGAAGAAAGGGGACTCCATATGGAGAAAAAACAGTGGAAATGAAAAGTTATTTCCATTTTACAGAGACTGAAATCCAGGCATTTATTATTACATTATGTTACAAAATATGAAAGTTTAAGGAATATAAATGTATTTTTTTTCTTCCATTTATTTCAATTTTCTAAATGTATGAATATGTTGGCCAGCTTCCCCTTAGTACACAGACACACTGTTTGCATATTTACATTTTAGGTGCTTACACAATTTTGGTTCTCCTTCTGCTATTTGCAACCATGGAATAGGACAAAACTGTCCAAAGAATAATAATATCTTTTAAATACTTACTGTATGCAGATGAAGACTTTTAACATTTTGCTTCAGTCAAGTGACTTCTTAGCTATGTTTTTGTAAAAGTAAATATTGTGATTTCAAGAACAAGACATGTTTACCTGTGTTTAAACCAGCCTTGTAATGATCAGAATCAGACAGGTTATTTTTAGTACTGTGCCAAGTACAGGCATTCATTGAACAGAAATAATAAGTTCCTTTTTTCAGCTCAATACATTCTTATTCATGCAGTTATAGAACATGACATCCTTTGCCCATAGTCTTGCAATGTGATCTGTTCACCACCATGGCTTGCAGCTGGTTGAAGTCAGGGCTTTATGAGACTTTTGACATATGCATAAAATTCTGAGATGGATATTTTTGCTCTTATATCAAATAAATATATGATTTTATAGGTGATATCTTCAAAATATTTTATGGTTTCTTTTTACCTGGCTTATAGGAAATTTCTCTGTCTTATCAATATTCCCATTAAAATTTTGTCACTTGAAAGTTTGTCAGAAATGACTTCACATGATTCCCTAGAAAAGCAATACAAATGGAAAACAATTTAACATTAGATCATCATCCCTGGATTTCCCTCTGAAACCTACCCACTAAGAGATGACTTCCTGCAAACAATCACATTTCAGTTGCTGCTCAATTAACTAGTATTCTCTTATGCTTTTCTTGTTTTCTTGCTGTTGTATATTTCTTGGTTGTGTTTCTTGTTTGTTTTTATAAAGTGGAACGCATTAGCATGACAAACATTTCACAAAAGTTTTGCAATATTATATGAATTCTTACATTTTAATTAATCAAAATATTATTACAGTTAAAATGCAAAGTCTTTTGTGAAAACACAATTTCCTGTAAAGGCCATCTTAATTGACTTCTATTACACCACTTTCTCCTAATCTTTATTAATGAGCTTCTTCACCAGCTGTTTAGATAGCCAGACTAATGTTTAGGAAGGCAAGGATTATAACTTGTTCATTCTATTTAGCTTTTATGAATATTGGCGTGACACTAGGATTCTTCTATTCTATTGGAACTTCCCTACTCTTTCCAAACTTACTGGAAATTTATATTTGTAATTTAAACAGACACTCAACAAGCTCTTTTTAAAATCTTGGATGCAAGTTAACCTTTATTCACTGGTTGAAATGTCAAGTTATAGTAGTTTTTGTTTAGTATCTTCTGTCAAAGTGGAAACTATTTCATCAGACTAAGAGCTAATAGAAACTTGCCAAGAACAAATTCTGCCTAATTTATTTTGCTCACACAGTAACTGAGCAGCTAATACAGTAACGGCATTACTGTATATTCTCCTTTTAATGAGGTTTTTGATCATCTTCTGAGGATCCTAAGGAAATCTTGTGTGCATGCAAAAATCAAATGGATAGCAGTTTCAGATAGCTGTTAGCAATAGTCAGTGATAGGACTTAGTGTCACACCGCCCTAAATCTAGGCATGCTCAATATTTTCATGACTTGAGGAGGGAAGAGAGATCATGCTCATGAAATTTTGCAGTGGTTTGGAGGCTAAAAGAATAGGAAGAGAAATCAAAATTATTACAGCCAACTGAAGAAATTATCTAAAAAAAAAGACTACATGTAATCCAGTAGTTAACAAGTTTAAGAAACAATTAACCACACAGATACAGGATGGAAAAAACCCCAGGAGTGCAGCCATGTTTTAGAAGCTCATGTAAGAATTTGATTGTATCATTGTTGAACACAAATCAGAAATGTTTGGATGTTGTGGAAAGGCAAACATTACTGTGGGATGTATAAACTAGACCAGACATAGGAAATAATCCTGCTCTTAGCAGTGGCTGGAATTACATTTTGAACAGCACATTTCAAGAAAGACATGAAAATATTGAAGGGAATCCAAACATGATTGACAAAAACTCCCAGCAGTATAGAAAACATGAGGATTTGTCTCATCTAACAAAAAGTAGAATGAAGTAGGCATAATAACAATGCTGAATTGTGTAAATACTTTTGCGGGGATGAAAGGATTAATTGTTCTAAGTGACCATGGTGGATTGGTCAAAAAGCAGTTGGCTTAATCTGGAGCAGGAAGTAAAAGATATTTGGAATAGTTAGATAGGAAACAACTTGGTATAGGCAAGTACAACAGAACACTGCAATAGGAAGCCAAATGGGACTGTAAAATTTTCAGTGCTGGATGTCTGTAAAAACACAGTAGAAAAAAATAATGCCATGAAAGATATAAGTATTTTGAGGGTTATGAAATATACTAGATAACTTCTTAAAATTACTTTAAAATCAAATTGTTTTTCTATTCTTTTTCTATGATATCTGTACAATATAAACAGATCCTCTGTTTCCCCCTGTGTACTAAACAAAGAAAAATCTTGACTTTTTCATTTTCCTGTTCTGTTCAAGCATTTTCTGATAACATGTCCTAAACTGTTTCATTTTCTTTATAATACAATTGACATTTCTACCACTGACAAATAGAATAAGATTCATTCTGCAAGAATTTTCTTTGTTCATCACAGCCTTTTATTTATCCAATTGATTTTACGTCCTGTTTTCTGGTTTACAATAATTTCTTCCAGTTTACCTCCTTTTACAATAGTTAGATATGTTTTAAGGAACTGTTTTATTTTTCCCTCTTAAACATGCTGTTTTTCTAATCAATGACGTCCCCTCTTTGGATTATGGGGTTACAGCTTCTTGACTAATGACTGACAATATTCTAAATTCCCAACTATTGTTAATAATTTTTTACTTAAAGTTATTCCTATAAACTCATCTAGTTCAAAATTGCTTAGAGATTTTCGAAATTGGTAATATTAAAATCTCATGTGGCACTAATTTGGGTATTATTCTCTTTGTGTCTATGAGATATTGTGTGGTTGGGTTAGCACAACTTTTTAGAGTACTGTGAGAATAATTTATTCCCATCTTTTTTCCCAGCATTTTGAACTAAGGATTGTTATAGGTGTTGGTGGAGCTTTGCAAGAACATTTTATTGATATCTGTATGAGCAATTTCATGTGGCTCAAACCAAAGATCTTCCAAATTCTTTTAATTATACTCTCATTAAAATTATAATCCATTTTTCCTACACACTACGTGCTTGTCCTTAAAGCATTGGTATCACCAGAAAAGACTGTTTTTTAATTTTGTTGTTCAAGGGCTAAGAAACATCCCCATAGGTGCTAATTATTTCTTTTTGGCACATTTTGGCCAGATCTGTAGCTATGCAATGTTTGACTTCAATCAACTTAACACAAGGGGTATGAGTCAGTTGGAGCCCTCAATGCCAGAAAGGCTGAGGTGGGGGGGTAGCTTATAAACATGAGGGAACCCACGTGCCTGGTGGTATGCTTCAAATCCCAGGAGTTTCTTAAATATATTATATTTCAAAGAATCAAAACCAAGGGGAAAAAAAAGGGAAGGGATTCATTTGTTTAAAATTCTCCCAGAAAGAGAAAAAAACTATAAACCAGAACATCACTAAAGCCTGAGTGGCCTCATAAATGTATAGGTCTGATTGAATCTGTAGTGTGATGTAGAAAGACAAACACAAGAGGTGGCCTTGAACTCTGGATTGTATCTTCCCAGAAAGATGCACAACTTTACCCAAATACTTTGCAACAAAGGGGCCACAAGAAGTTTAAGACCAATTTGAAGTCCAAAGATGAGATAGAGAGAGAGAGATAGTGTGCAGGTCTTGTCTGCACATATGTATAAGTACCAGCTTAAACCCTTCATTCTTCCATCAGGAAAAGACATCTGGGAAAAACAGTGACTGGTATGCCACAGGATATGTGAATCATTTTGTCAGTGCTTTTCTTTCTTCATTTGCTAATTTTGAAAAAAAGAGACCAGCTTCTTTCCTACTACGTAAGAGACACTTCAATAGTTTTCTAGATTTCAGTCATTGCAAGAAATTCCTCATAAATATCAGGTATCATATCCTTATGTTTTCAAAACATAAGAGAATGTGTCCATTTCTTCCTTGGAATCACCCTGCAATAGGTTTTTACAGATGACACAATTTATTCGCACTCAGTCAGAAAACAAACCAAATCAACCATGAACAAAAAAGCCTTTATTTTGGTAATGTATGGCTAAGATCTGTAGAGGTGACTGACAATTCTAAGTGCTGAATTTATTGCATTGCCTTACAGCCTTGAACACTGGATAGTCAGCATTTTCTGAAAATTAGGTATGTGGAAATTGTCATAAATTAACCTCCCCCAAATAAGTAGTTATTTGATAATGTACTGGTCAGCTGCTGAAAGCAAGGGAATACATAAGTACATTCACACATCCATTCATATCAATAAAATACAGACAGGTTATGATGATGTGGGAAAGTAGAAAAATTTTATAAACATTTATTTTGTGTTTTATAGAAAGCAACTGAGGACCAACATATTGACACACATATTATGTTAGATAAACCAAGTTAAAATGGCCTAATTAATTATGCTTTTCAAAAATGCATGCTTTTTCATAGAATGGAGCATCTTTGTGCTTTAACTACTGCCCTTAGTCTTTCTCTTAGACAGAAGAGAATATTGTAACTCAGCAATCCAGAAAAATAACTCTGGAGGTGATCAGAGAAAGGAATGAAGCAATTAACTCTCTTTGCATGAAAAGGAAATGGAGATAAATGCATATTTCATTGGATTTGAGCATCGAATCTGAAGGAGTTATCCACCCTCTGCTAAAAATATGAAACCTGCTTACTGGGTACTCTGGTTGCTTACATTTGTTTATCTCTTGGATTCTGGAAGAGGTTTGTATTACTGTAGACTCTTTCTGATTGTTAAGGGAGTCCAATCATGGGAAATATCTAGAGCATCAGTGAATTTAGGACTGATACAGTATTCCTCTGGGCTGATGGAACAGCATAATATCCCTCTAGGTATTTTCAAAGCAAATAAAGCATAAGGACACTCATTGATTTTCAAACCACTAGCACAGGTTTGCCACTAGCAAAAAAATATTAAAACTAAAAATACCCAGAAGAGAAAAATTACATCTGACTAATAAACTGTTTTGTTATTTCAGAGAAGAACCTATTGAATCAACAGGATTGGACAATCATGTTTACCTAACATAATCCTGCAAATAGCCATTCCCATGCTTCATCAAATCCTCTTATGTCTTTCTGTACTGCCCTGCAAGGAGCTTGCAGGCCATGTCAGTGAAGTCAAAAAATAAATCTTCCCTGTGGTCTCTGGCTCCTGACCTCCACCTAGGCTGGCTAAGCTGCGCAAGCCTTCTGAGGTTGTGTCATCCCTGACACTGCTGAGATCTGCTGCCTGTGCCTGGGTTTCATGCTCCTCCAGGTAATGCTTGCTCTCACCTCCCCAGGTCTGGCATCCAGAGACTCAGTACCTGGCTCACAGCACCTTTGGGAAGGGCATCCTCACAAAACCAGAATCTGAGTGTTTATACCAGCACAGCTCCTTTACTGCATGGAAGAGTTAAAATGCAGAATGTGTTTGTCTCATCACTGTAAATATTTTAAGTAAGGAAACAATTTCCAGTTTTCCTGCTGTTTCTAGGGCTATCTCAGATTTTGTAGCCTTTTCCTGATTTCTTTGTTTCATGAAATCTAATCCACAGCTTCTTGCCAATTCTTTTCAGCTTTCCAGTCTATCTAAATTAGCTTGGCCATGCAGGTCTTTTACCTTCACAGAGGAAAGACTTTTCTTACAGAAAGGTATTTTGAATGCATACTTCATAGTTTTTGACAAGAACAAACAAATATAACCTCTAAACATATATCTTTATTATTATTAATAGTGATATTAATAACAACAACAATAATAAAGACAATAAAAACCCACATATTGCTGGGTTTGTGGGACACACACATTGCTGATTTTATAAAAATCAGAGATTATTTGAAGGAGATTATTATTATCTCCAATAAAAATAGGAGATTATTTGAAAAATCAAGTCGCCTTCATGTTTCCAAGCCACCACTTTTAAGGATAACACATTATACACAAACTCTTTTACAGCTATTTGGTTGAAGGCATTCACCTGAATCACAGAGACAAAAATGGTTTGGACACACACATGGCACCAAATCTTGCACTCCTGGCTTCAGGAGATAGGAGTGCAATTAAAGTAGATGGTCACAATTTATTTTGATTTTGTTTCTTGGTTTTCTCTAATGGAAAAAAAGGAAAAAATCCAACAAATTATTTTCTGCTGAGGTTAAGTAGCACTTTTCAATTACAATATTTTCAAATAGAATTTATGTAATTTTTCCTTAAAATAAAGTAATGGATAAAAACATTAAATCTATCCCATATACCTGGAAAGAAGAATTGCTCCCATTTGAATATTTTTGGCCATAAGTCTATTTTAATTTTACAATCATAAATTCTGGGAATTCCATCATTCTCTGAGTGATGTCTAATAGATTTCCTTGTTACAGTAATCATCTTACCCCCACACCACATATTCTACACTTTAAAAAGAAAAATTGACTCAAAAAACACAAAGACCGCTTATCGAGATATTCTCACTTGCAAATGCCTGCATAAAAAGCCAGTCACTGAACAGAGGAAAATTAAGTGCTGTATTTTTGGCAGTGGTACAGAAAGACATAATTGCTTCCCTGAGTTTTGCAAAATAAGGAATTAATTTTTGCAAATAATCATAAAAACAGCTTTCTGTTCTGTTTCAAGGCATCCTGATCCAAATTTTGCTTTGCCACAGCTTTTTGTGGCAGAAGAACAAAGGATGTTAAATACTTAATTACCAGGACAGTACACGTGACTGGCGGATTAAGTTGGATAAATGAAGCTGCAATTATTTCACCACAGTGTGGCTGACTAAGATTGATACTTGGCCTTCACTCAATGGTTTTCAACATTCCACCAGAAATAAACAGAACACAGACTAATCTCAATATGTTTATGCATCAGTAACTTAAATTGCTTTTGGAAACTGTGAAATTTCTGCCATTGGTTATAAAAGACAGTACAGTTTTGAATTTTTTCCTCATGTGCTGCAACTTAGAATCAATGTGTACATAATTTTCATCCTTCTTATAAGACATGTTATTCCTAAGAACTGAGACCAAAAAAAAAGAAAAAGAACATACTTTTCTTCATCAAAATCCTATTCTACTGCCTTGTTTGCAAAGATGAGAAACAGGACTTGTAGAAAAACTAAGATATGAGTCCAAGTTTCAGTTTCCTTCAAAAAATACATGGAGACAAGAATTTGTTTAAGACCGAAGCAGGTTACTCTGTCACAAAATTTGGATCTGTGCGCTAAAACTGGAAATATGGGGTTACATGCAGCCTGCAGCCCCAGTGCTGTGAAAGTGCCTGATTGAAGGATAGCTCATGGTAACAGTGCCACAATAATGTGGCTATATGTCTCCAGTTTGGAAAGGTTTATGTTCAGCCAACTCAGAGGTCCAGCAAGTGATAGGGCCCTTACCTGACATCCTTGTCTGATTTTAGTTGTCTACCCAATTTAGAAACACTGCAGAAGCAGTGGTGGGAATACTGTCAAGGACTGAAAACTGTGACCTTTGTTCCTCCTTCCCACCATGCTACCCAGCTTTGCTCCAAGAAGGAAGAGATGACAAAAGTCTAGCTGCTTTTTATATACCAATGTGTCTGCTGTTGTCTACCAGTATGGTATCTTTTGAAGCGCTGTTTCAATAATAGAATGGTTATAGAAAGTGCTCAGTATGGACGTGACTACAGAGATACAGCAAGCGGTGAAAGAAAGACTAGAGTTCATTAAAATGTTTTTACCTATTTTTTTCAGATTTACACTATATCTTTTGTAAAGAATTATATACAGAAGAGTCAGAATTAAATTAATTTTTGGCTCCTCCCTTAGTGTGGTTTACATGTTTTAATTCAAGCAAGGATAAGCATAGGGCTTCTGAAGAATATCTCTGACTTCCTGACACAGGAAGCCAAATTATCTCTGTTGTGAAGACTTTACATTTTCCTAACTGATTGATTTCCTACATGACTTTCTATAGTCTAAATGAGGCCTAGCATAACTCTCATGTCTATTAGCCACTCTAAACAAGGCTGTTGCTCAATACTATGTGACTAAATAATTTCCGTATAGTGGTTTTCTATTTATTTACCATCTTCTAAAAGACATCTTTTTTATGTGTATTGGATTAGTTCTGAATCTGGCCTAAGTTATCAATATCATCTGCTCCATATGTTTGTATGACATTTTTGTCCAGTAAAGGAATTTTTTTTTTATCGTTAAAATTAATTCAAGAAGGGTTTCATATGCAGGAAGCAGAAGAATAGCATCTGAACTGATAGATACCCTAGATCTCGGTTATCAGTGATCTGCTCAAACCAGTCCAAGTAGGCTTGAAGGCACAAGCCTTCAAGAAGGCACAAGCCTTCAAGAGATATGAGCTATCTGATTTTAGCAATGAGATACTATTTCTCACATACAAAATACAGATCATAGGACTAAGGAGAAAACAAAATATAGAGCAGGGAAGGGCAATGGAAGAAATACTGATCTAGGAATAGAAGGAAAGTGCATGTGTACAGCCTAGGGTACAGAGGAACTTATATTTTAGATTTATTCACTAAATTTCATAAGATATTTTCGACAAGGCCAGATTGTATGGGGCTTTGAGCAGTCTGGCATTGTGGTTGGTCTCCCTGCTGTTTCAGGGTTGGACTCAATAAAGTTACATTTTCAGTACAAATGGCATAATTGTTTTTACCTGCTTATCCATTGCTTTTAGAAATATTGAAAATAATTAGAACTGATTTAAAGAAACCCTAAACAATAATTTCTTTTCTGTTACTCTTAATTTACTTAAAAAAAATACTTAAATATTAAATCAGAATATTTATTTGCACATGTAGTGTGTCTCTAATTTTATAAAGGTATGTGCTCACTTGAGGTAGGAAATCTTCCAGTTAGCTTAAATAATGTGACACAAGTGTTTAAAGTTATTAAGTAGGGATGTTAGAAGTTGGTCTTGGTCAGCTTGAGAAACTGGAACTCAAGAATTAGTATATCCCTCTGTCTGACTTGGGTTTCAAAATATTTCCAGGAATTGGTTTTTGGTTTGGTTTTTTTTTTTTTTTTTGACGTATTCTAAAAAGCCAGAGAACCTGTGTCAATGCTAAATCTATAAACTGTCCTGTCCTTCTTGAAAACTCCAGTATTTTTGTATATGAACATGATCTGCTTTTAAGGGCCTTTTCAACCCTAAAGTCTGTCATGGATAAATTAAATTGAAACAGCTGATATCTCTTTATGCAGAGAATTGTTAATCAAACTTCAGTTTAAGGAGATGCCACTTAGCCTTAAAACTAAGAGCTTGTAATTAGAAAATATATGGAGGCAATAAAATGTTCTTGGAGCAAATCAAGAACTTTTAAGATTATGAAGGCTTATGGTATATGGTGCTGCAGAGTCAGTATAGGTAAATAATAAAGCATCAGCAAAAATAAAATAACTTAGTAGGGTAGAGACTTCACTTTTCTTCTTTGAAATGCAATAAACTTTACTTCTTTTACTAATTTTCATGGAAATTAGTGCAGGTGTTAAAGAGAAAAACTTAATTTAGAATAATTTTCCAAAGTGCTAAATTTGCTCTTCCACATCTTCAAAAACCTCTGATCATTTCTGATTTATTATGTGCCCGTCTTTCCCATCACAATGCCTTTATGTTTTTCAGTTGCTTTCAATCTCCCTTTATCTCTCACAAGAACTGCTTAGAGAACATATTAAGAGATATCAATCTAATGTAGAACAGATGACAGAACAGAACAATATTGACAATGGTGAAAAAAAAAAGGGTGGTGGGAGACAGAAAGAAAAATGATTATTAAGTTTTCTTCCCCTTAATTTTCTTTTCTCCCCTTTAATTTTCCTTTCATCTGATACACAGAAAGAAATGGGGAAAATATTTTAGCTTAAACATTAGTTTGTTTGGTCAATATTTCTCTGTAGATTGCTTATTTGGAAACTGTAATTTACAGTGTACATATTTTTATAATCCATATTACATGTTCTCTATAGAGTATTTCAAAGGTTTTTTGCTAAAACTAAAATTTCAATGTATTTCCTCCAGTAATCAACTATTTAATTCTGAAAGACATAAACCTGGAAATGGGAAGATAGAATATAAATTAAGTCTAAATTTGTAGACTTTCAGAACAGCTTTCCTGGAAATACTCTGAATATAGTGCCTCACATAAACGTAAAGTGACTTGATTTAAGCATCTATGTTATTTGCAATATCTTTTATTTATTTCAACTTCAAATACAAGGAAACTTCTTAAATGCCTTTGAATTCCTGTTGCTTCAGTTTGCCTGGGCCTTCTATCACGGGATGATTACTTACAGCTACTCAGAATCTCCTCAGTAAATAACTTCCCATAGTATAAATTTTTCTTCATGTCTGTTACTGTGATAAGAGGATGGACATTCAGAATAACTATAGGCATTTTCTGGAGACTAAAATTCCCCTCTTCAGGAGAAAAGTCATCCCCAGTGTTAATAGAGATTATTATTATGATTATTATTATTGCCAAATAATAAATAGCTTCAGAGGTATTCTTTTTATTAAATAGTTTTATGATCTATACAGACCCTTAAGAGGCAGAATCAAAGTCAAGCAACACTTGACTAAGGCACAGTAGAAACTAAACTATCAACTTCAAATTATACTTGAAGATTACAGAGCTTTCCTCTGACTTTGTTCAGGCTTTTTGTGTTTACACTCAACAATGGTTGAGTCTGGTTGCTACCATACACATGAGTCAAAGAAGATATCAGCTAAAAGAAATGTTAAATTATGAGTGTGAATTGGAACAGAATTTGAAAATTTACCTACTCTACTAGTGTTCAAAACAAGTTGTAGCTTCCTTGTCTTAATGAGAGTGGCAATATAAGTCCTAAAACTTTGCATAGTTTGCAAAACTGGAAATATTTGGGGCAGACTGAATTTTCTTTTTTATTATTATCTTGGATTATCAGCATCAATCTAATCAGCTAGCACTGAATTTACATTATTAACTCATAAAAAATTGCATACTGAATTAGCTAAACTATCAACATCATCAGGGTTTTCTTTAAGGAAGAGTGCAGTACTGAACCTCCATAATTTTTATATTTAAATTACTTACTTATTGTTATCTGAATTTCCATTCCCATCATTTCCACTTGGTGGTTCACGGAAATCCCACCAGAAGAAATCACATGGATACAACTAGTCAAAGTGAGACACCAAGGTGATGCTAAAGATGTTGGAATATGTTTTGTGATGGGTCTTCCTAATAGGGTATATTTGCTAAAAGCGAGTTCTGGTAAAAGTAGACACGCTGATATGGAAAATGTTTATTTGCTGCATGGTCTCTTGCAGTTCTATTTCCTCATTTTGCTACTTGTTGGTTCAAGAAGTTACCACAGACTCAACTGGTATTAATTTCCAGGTTATCCAAAGCAGATGGAAAAAATAACAATGAAGAAGCAGCCATTATTTCCTACATGATGCCTGAAAGAGCTTGGGATTTTTACAATGTTTGTATCAGTGTAAAAACATAATAATTGCTACAGAAGAAACCAGAGGACCATCTAATTTGACCTTCTGTCTTCAAGTGAGCTGATGCCAGCCTTCTCAAATGTAGACATAAATATCCCTAATACACAGAATTGTGCAATGGTCTGCCATAGAGGAAATTATTCCTGACTCCAGCTGTTGCTCAATTATGTCCTGAAGCATGAGGATTAATGGTTCTTGTGACTTCTGTCCCAGCATGAGTAATTGCACATGCCATTATTATTCAGATCAATGGATAATTCTGCTCTGAACCTTCCTCAATGGTTTTCCTTCTACTAATTTGTGGCCTTAAATGGCAGAAGATGTCACATCATTTTAGAAACACATCCCAGACAAACCCTGCCATGCACCAAAGAAGTAGATTCTATCTTGGAGTGAAGCAAAATTTATCTGTAGAGAAATATTAACTGAGGTGAGTTATGCAATCATTTGGCTGCCAGAGTGTAGGAGGGCTCTATAGAGGGATCTGGACAGGCCAGATAGATGGACTGAGGCCAGTTGTATGAGGTTCAACAAGGTGAGGCGTCAAATCCTACACTTTGGCCACCAGGCAACCCCAGGCAGCACTACAATCTGGGGAAAGTGTGTCTGGAAAGCTTCCTGGCAAAAAAGGACCAGGGAGTGCTGGTTAACAGCAGATGAAAAAGAGCCTACATGTGCCCAGGTGACCACGAAAGCCAGTGGCATTCTGGCCTGTATCAGGAATGTGGTCAGCAGGACCAAGACACTGATTGTGCCTCTCTACTCAGCACTGTGAGGCTGCACCTTGAAACCTGCATCTGGTTCTGGGCCCTTCACTTCAGGAAGGCCACTGAGGTGCTGAAGTGTGTCCAGAGAAGGGCAATGAAGCTGCTGAAACTTCTAGTGATTAAGTCCTACGAAGAGCAGATGAGGGGCTTGAGGTTGTTTGCTTTGGAGAAAAGGAGGCTGGGGGAGGAAACACCTTACCATGCTTGACAATTCCCTGAAAGAAGGATGTATCCAAGTGGGCATCAGTCTTTTCTCCCAGGCAACCAGTGACAGGGTGAGAGGACACAGCTTAAAGCTGCAACAGGGAAGGTTCAGGTTGGACGTCTGGAAAAATTTCTTAGTGGAAAGGTTTATTAAGCATTGGAATTGGCAGACCAGGAAGGTGGTTGAGTCATCATCCCTGGAGGTATTCAAGAAATAAATGGATGTGGCACTTAATACCAGGGTCCAGTATACAAGGTGGTGATTGGTCAAAGGTTGGACTTGATGAACTTAGAGGTCTTTTTCCAGCCTAAATGACTCTGTGATTCTGTTGTGAGCCACCCTTGTCCCATTCCATCAAGGCTAGGAGTTGAGATCAGATAAGTGGGTGAGGAGATGTTGGCCCAGTTCAGCTTTTAGGTCCTGTCTGGAAGTTGTATTAGATAACCATAGCCTGACAGATGCTATGAGCAGGCTTAACCAGTCTGGTGAGCAGGCACTTCCATGAATGCTGAGATGGTCTCATGTACAACCTTCACATTTGTCAGCAAGTCATTCCTAATCAGGATAGATCATCCTACCCTGAAAAAAACTTTCTGCTACATGTTGTGTTTTGATTCCAAAGCTAGTTATTTGCAGAAAGGTATCCATTAGTGAGATAATCATTAATGTTCATCTAATGATTTTATCTAAAGGTAAATGAACTGAAAGGGGAGGGAAAAAAGCCCCTAAAAATTCCAGGGTGTCTTTGAGTTACAAAGGAATCTTTCAGCAGTGTTTACTAGGCCAATTTTTACTAGGAGCCCATGACTCCTGCCTTGAATAAGATTATTTTGTTTTTAAATTCAAGCAAAATAAATAAGCAAACATTTTCCAAGTCATTAAAATGATTGGAAGAATTAGCCAAGTAGGTGAACTAACTGGTGTGGGTAGAAAGACTGAGATGCTTTTATGAACAGACCAAAGAAATTAAGGAACTCTCTGTAAAGGCAACATTTCTCACTATCCATGAAATTACTGTTGCCATATATTTTCCAACAGATGATGCATCAACAGGTTTCTGGCAGGTGCCTTAGAGAAACATTTTTGCATTCTCTATTCCCGTTAGGAGACTCTGTTTTTCAGACTGCCATTTGGGTTGTATTTGGCAGCCACAGTGATTCACTAGAAAATGAAACACATTTTTGGTTGTATAGAATACAGTGGGGTTTTTACACAAGATGATTTGATCAGGAGAAAAATGGTAGAAAAGTGAGTCCAGATGCTCAGAGCCACTTCTGGAGGAGCCAGGCTTGGGTCCTGAAAAAAACCAACTCCATAGTATAAATGCCACATCAGAGAAAGAGGGAACCTGGGGAAAAAAGTTATGTGCACAGAAAAATCACAATTGATTTGAAAGTATTATCACCTACCTCTATTAGGACACAAAGAAGGAACCAGCCATCTGAGAGCTAGTAGGCAAAACTGTCTTGGGTAAACACCTGAAAATCTGCAGAAGAAATCGCAGAATAAACCAACCTGTTAATCATTCCCCAAAAACTATAGTTGTGACTTCTTCACTCAAAAGTGGAGTTTTGCAAAAAGAAGAAGAATAGGATGGATGCGTAGAAGCTGCTAGCAAAAACTTGGGCATCCTTGAAATTAAATATAGGTGAATTTGGTCATAGATGTTGGGTGAAAAAAGTGGTTCTTTTTTTTTGAAATAAGAGACCAGTGTTGGCTGTGTCTAGAAAACAAACAAAAATCTAAATGGATTTTCAATAAATTTATTTATCTACATATTTTAAGTGATTTTCTGAGAATATTTGAACTTACTCTTTCCCATGGTCAAAACCTGATCATTTTCTTTCTGTTGCTTCCAATGCCCATTCTGAGCCCATGCTGTTTGTGAGTGGTCTTTTCTTCATGGGATAAGAAATACTCCAGAGAAGGACAAATACAAAGATGCCAATTTGCAAGCCATACTACTCTGATATGGGCTAGGCTAGTTCACAAGTGACTTTAAAATTGGTCAAAAAGCTTTTGCTGCTTCCTTGCAAAAAAAATAAAGTGTTTGAGTAGGAACCTGCTCACATTTGTTCTACCAATTCTCAGTCTATTCTCTTCTCTCATTTTATATCCTTTCAACACCTTTTGAATTTTTTGTTTTTAGAAGTCCTCCTCAACTGCTACTGTAATTTTACAAAACTTAACCATGCTGAGAGCTGCCCTCACTGCCTGCTCCCTACACTAAGATATACACAGCCACAAAATTATCCTTGCTTCTCCCTCCGTTTCTCTTACCAAAGCCCTTTGGTAATACTTTAAACAGAGCAAGTATGATATAAGTTGTCATTCATTTCTATTCTTTAGGCAAAGTTCAAAGAGATGGTACTCAGTTAAAATAACCCCATATGTTATATGGATGTGTAAGTTTCTCATAACCTGGGTTCTTTCTGATCTCATAAATTAAGGCTGCCTTCTATCAGTGGAGTTTCAGAGTAACAATATTCCCCATCTGCTCAAGCTGGATACATGTGTCTGGATTTGAAAATTCTTAGTACAGGCTGAAGGACTAAGTCAAATTTGAGAGCTACATCAAGAAGTGGTAATGGCATGGAAAGAATTATTTGCTAGCAGTAGTTCAAAAATAGCATCATAGCTGAATCTAAATTACAGATTTTGAATTTCTAAATGCTGTGTAAGTCCAGTGAAAGGGGAGAAGTTCCAGGTGTCAATAAATATATTTTATATAAAAAATTGTCTTAACCTGATTGTGTCAATTCGACCTGCATATAATGCAGTTATTGTCAATTGAATTAGTTTTTTCTAATTTCTAATTTTTTTCCTTTTTTTTTTTTTTTTTAATTTTGTGCAAATTGTGTTGGCTGTAGCAACCCGATACCAGCTGGCACTGGTAAACTATGTATTGCATAAACTACAATTACAGGTAGTCCATAAAGAAGATTACACTTGAGAGAAGGGAGGACATACAATTTAGCACAAACCAAAATTTTTTCCCAAATAAGGATTATATTTAAATTACAAATTTTAAGTTTTAAATTGGAAAATTGTTCTAATTACAATTTGTTAGTTTACTTAAACAATAGATATAACTTATATTTCACTGTTGTAAAATGTGCACTTAGGTGTAGTTAATGTTGCAGCAAATGGAAAGAGGTCAGAAATTGAGGTGTATAAAACTAAATGAGAAAAATAGTATAAAGTACTCTGAACTTTGTTGCTTACAGTATCTGCTTGGTGTGAAGTGTCATATGAGGCGTCACATGAATGTATTGGCTTCTGTCTCCTCTCACTGTTGTGATGTAATGCTGTGGAGCCCTTGGCACAGCTGACACCTTCTAGAGCAGCTACTTCAATACTTTAACTCTTTCCTCTGCAAATGAGTAATGGTGGTTGTGAACACCATGTGGTAAATCACATGGTAAAACACATGGTAAATCACAGTTTGGGAACACTCAAAATCGTAGATGTTCACAGGATGAACAGCCTGTTTACACAGGGCACTGAGATAATACTACAATGAGAGAAATCCTGGCAAGATGCTAAAATCTCATTTTCATGTCCCAGAATACGTTATTTTGAAGGATTCTCAGAAGCATTAGCTCCACCAAATCAATGTTCTGTGCTTAATCTCGTCCATTTAAGAGTTCAACCTGAAAATATGTGTTCAGTCTGTTTTATTCTGTGCTTCAGAGAAATAATTTCAGAGATGATGTGAATAAAAGACCATATCCACAAGGGTGTAACCCTTTAAGAAATTCATGCTGATGATTATATCAGCAGAATTTTTGTTAAGCAGCTTCAATTGCCTGCTGAAATCTCTCCATGCTCCATCCACTCCAAGTATGATGTGGAAAAGAGAAGGAAAAAATAACCCAGACATTTACCCGTTCTGGATATTTGGATGAAGGGATGAATGAGAACGCACAGCTTTCTGATTATCAGAAAGATGGTTATGAAAATCAAGGTTTAAGTTATAGATATTCCTTTCAAAACCTATTTATGAGGGGAAAAAAATTAAAATCACTGGTAAACAAGTTGTTGCTGCGGTTTACATGTGGGACAAGGAGGGTAGTTATATGAATAGGCAGAAAACATGCAGGAATTGCTCTGCAAGGCCACACAGTAAAAAACATAAATGTATGTGGGTAAACCAATGTCGAGCTTGTTTACACATGAGTAAATCCTAATTAGAGAAATGGAAAAATGTCTGAATCTAAATTTAAAGTGGAGACTGTTCGTGAGAGTCATGGGTGACTAAAAGTAATTAAGGCCATCACTTAACTAAACAGATGTAACAGATTAACCATGTGTTTCTATGTTTGATGTAGAATTTTTGTTTTGGATACACTGCTGTTTAAAGTCCTTTAATGCTGCCTGAAATACATGTGCCATTATTTTGATTTGGTGATTTCTTGTTGCAAATGCATTTAGCACTGGCTGACATTTAGTTTGTCTAAACAATTGAAAGTGTTTACAACAAAAAGTATTTGTTCAAGCAAGCTACAGAACAGAGAAATACATTCAAATATAAAACAAAAGATGTACAGAAAAATAAAATACATTTTAATGCCTCCTTTTGCACTGATTTTTTGCTAAAGACGGATTTAGATAAGAGTAGAAAAAGGAAGCCCAGTTTCATCTGACAATACCCAACAAAACTAACTTTTCTTACAAAATAATTGGTTTTTAATTGTGTTAAGGATTTTTATTTTTATTTTCAGCCCCATAGAGCTCAGATTTGCTAAGTTTCTAGGAGTAATTGTATTCCACCAATACTTATTGGTAAAATGAAAGAAGATAAAGTAGCTATTGCTTAACATGGTTTATTGCCCTGAGCTTTCCACCCAGATAACACAAAGCTGCACATAATAAACCTGCTCAGGTAATTACATTGCAGATGCAGCTCTATGAATAGGATTATTTTGAAATTGGAGCATTTATAACATTTATAACATAACAATAGGAATTCTCCTCCTATTACAGGAGTGAAAAATTTCATTTAAGGTTTACTCCATTGGCTGTAATATTGTATCGATCAGTCTGCATGTATGTTCATGAGAGAAACCCTGAGATACATGCCTTGTGCCTGTTTCATTCTTGCTGAGACACTGGCACACCCACCTTACAGAGGGTTGGGAAAGAATAAGGTAAAGATGAAGAGTCTCCTTCAGAATTGCCCTGAGTCTCATTTTATGATGAGGAGACTTGAATGTTGTGTTGCAAATTCTCTGCATGCATCTAATGGAGGAAAAAATGGGTGAACTCAATTAGCTTTAAGAGAAAGTTATGGCTGATGATGCTCTCTGGCTCCAGTTTGGCCAACCAAGTATATGATGCTCCTGATCTGAAACTATGAGGCTGAGGATGATTGTAATTGTTTATCTCACAATATTTTGTAGAAACTCCTGATAACCAACAACTGTGTTGAATTGTCACAATGGGCTTCAAAATTTCTGAGTTATGGCGCTTCACCCTTGCTCCTCCAGAAGCTGTACTTAGCAAGTCAGTCTCTGCATTAGCATGTCTTTGGTTTTATTTCTTTTAAAGAATAAGCATAATTAACATTTTGATCACTGAGTAAAATAAAATATCTTTTGCAGATTTTTATGATGAACGAGTTTCCTGCATGCTGCTCTGGGAAGTAAATTGGATTTACTGCATTTGTTTGCCAGACAGCCACTCTCTAACCTCAGGTCATACAAGATTCAGCCCTCTAGAGTCCTCAACCAGCAGTTTTTTGAAGGGCAGACACCTGTAGTTTTCTTTGGACTGAAATATTCTTGTGAATCAAATAAATTGACCATAACAATTAGGGGCAAGTAGTCATGAAACCTAATATCAGCCATCAGAGTTGAACTCAATGACCCTTGTGGGTCCCTTCCAACTCAGGATATTCTGAATCTATGATTCTATTCCTGGGAAGGTTTTCTCATGCATTTCACTCCCTAAAGGCAGTAGCAATTCCAGAGGACAGCTGTCTACTTCAAACAAACCCACAGGAGCCTTCCACCTTCTCCATGGACTACTAAGGCAGCTTAAGGAGGCAGGCTTGAGTTGCTGCTAGGTTTGTGTTTTGTGCACTCATTTATCTCTCATAGAGAGTCTGGAATTCAAAGAGTCATACCACAAATGATGACAGCTAGCACAGCTAGAAGAAAAGGGCCTTAAAGTACTAGATCCTCTTGTCCAGCCTCTACTTGCGTGGGGTCGTTTCCCACACAATGCATGGATATGCCACCCATAAAGGCAGCTGGTAAGAGCAGCAACTGAATCTGAATCACACAAACAAGGCGGGAGGGAAATTGTGTAAACTTTGTAGTATAAGAAGAGGACATTTTCCCCAGGGTTTTAAGGACTTCAGCCTGATGGTTCCTAGGAGCTGTAAATCTTCCAAATGTTACCTCAGTAACTGAGAATTTTCCTGGCAACATTATAGCTTTATGCTGCCTCCTTCTGTGCTCACACCAGAAGGAATGTCCTCAAGGAAAGTACGGGTTAGGCATTCTTTATGCTTAGCATAAAGTGAGCATATTTACAGTGACAAAACCAACCAGCCTAGAGAGACATTAGATCTGGAATGACTTCTCTCTATTCTGCTGATCAAGAATGCCTGTTTAAACAGGCTTACACTGCTCAAATAAGAAGTGATAGACTCAAGGTATGATGCTGAAGGATAGGCAGCAGTAAAGTCAGGGTTCTGGAATCAAAGTGACTATTTAAAGCCACATCTTGGCTTTCAACTTAGAAATGAACCTCAGCAATTTTTGTGATATTCAAGCCCTTTAACACCTATATAGTCTCTTGGGTACCACTATCAGAACTTTTTATTTTCTATCTTCTGTCTCTTTTTTGGCTATGTGAATGATCCCTTAAACATTTATGAAAACATCCATTCCACAGACTCCGTATGATTGTATTTGTCTCTGGACAGTCTGCATCCTGACAAAACTGGTTGAAATCAGCAAGCAGATTTATAAGCTGTGAAGCTATTGTCTATGTTTAAAAACCTTAGATGTGTTCTCATTTCTTCTCATTGGAAATGCAAGGCCAATTAATTTACATGCAAAATTTTCTAGATAAAGGTTGCAGTATTTGGACCTTCTGTAAGAAAATAAATACAAGGTCCATGATTGATATCTGCCTTTCTGTAATTTGCTAAATGAGTGGTCAAAATTTAATATGATGCAGTGAACTACACCTTTTGACCATAACTGAGTCAGGAAATGTAAGTGTCAAGCCATTGGAATGTCAGAACTGCTAAGTATTTTACATAGAAGATTGCCAGTTACAAGGCTTGTCAAAAGAGGAAGGAATGTCTAAAGCAAGCATATCTAAAAATTACAAAATAATGATACAAATAATGAGCAAATATTGATTTAACAGCTTAAAACAACTCAACTAATTGTTTGCAATTTTATCCATCTTAGATTTCAATATAGAAACTTATTTGCAGAATTTTTTAAAAAAACATTATTTTAAAATAGATTGATATTCACAAACCCCATAAAGATTAACAAACCCTCATTCATCTTGCAATTTCACTTCCAGTTATAGTAGGCTCTCTTTTGCAGGATGGGTGGAAAACATTGGGGCAAAGAAGGAAGAAGATATTTTTTTAAAATAGTTTACTCCTGACAAGCCAACATTCCTTGTCCTGTTGCAGCTGATGCTCAGAAGCAAATGAAGTTTTTCTGCATTTAGTCTTTTTTATCACTTAGATTGTAAGTTCTCTGCAGCATAATCTTTTTGTAGTGCTGTGAGATCCTTTCTGCTCTACACAAACATATAATAATATTAGCAATGAATAAAATAGTCTTATCTTCTTTCCACATCTCACTTAAGAAGCAATTTAACTTTGATTGATGTCCCAGATCATCTTGTGTCCAGTTCCATTCATGTCTGTAAAAATATTTACTTGCCCTCTAGAAAAGAATGGCTCCTGATGTAAAAGAGTGGATTTCTGAGCCAAATCTGTGGTCAGCTGTCTCTTCCTCCTGAAATCCATGAGAATTGATTCTAACATTAGTCTCAGAGCACGAAGAAGTGGAAAGTTTTCTACAAATGACTGTCTGTGCCACGTGGTTTGAGCTTCTCATTTAACACATTACAAGTTCTGGTGAAGGCCTATGGCCAAAAATATAATATTCCTTACTTAGGAAGGAATTCTGTTTGACAGTCAACCCACTTTTAGAAGATTATATACCATATTGCTAGAACTGTCCATTTCCAGGATTTAATCCAGTATCTGAGATTTTTTCCTTTCCTCGCTAAGAATGTAATTAGGATTGCTGAAGAGTCTTTGCATATTATGAAATTAAGCTATAAAGCCAAATGCCATTAAGTTGCCTGTTTTCTGACCTTCTGGTCACAAAACTCTCATGTTTGACTTCTACCCAAAAGCTGGAATTAAATGGGCATTGTTGTGTAATGTTTAGAAATTTATGTCTTAGACACTAGTGGGAAAAAATCAGCTATACACAAAGCTGCTTGCAGGAGGTCCTGCCTCACACGTCCTTGGGTGTTAACAAAAGGGAATCCAGGACTGATCATCATGTTGGAGAGGGAGACAGCAAAATGTGATTTTGATTTTCTGGAAGAGAAGATCTGAAGAGTAAACTATCCTCTGAAATATCAAAGGACCTTGAAAATAAAGGAGCCCAAATTACAATCTTCATTGAGTCGGTGCAGTTTGGCCAAAGAATATTATGACTTAAAGTGGTTAAATCCTGGTGTGTGCTTAATACCACTTATGCCAAGAAAAGTAGAAGAGAAACCATTTTAAACTTACATGGAAAGCATGGGCAGATTGCCTTCTCAATAAAAATGATTCTGCATTCACATTAGGTTTTTATGTGTAATGTACTGTTTATGCTTTGCAATGTGATTTAAGTTAGGAGAAGTACATAAAAAGAATATTGTCCTTGTAATTCTTGTACATTGTTGAAAGAGCAATGGGAGAATTTTTTAATTATTTTTTTCTTTTCTGCAACTTACTGCGTGTTAGAAACCTTCAATGTTTAAGAGCTTTACGGGTCTCTGTACATTAATAGAACCAAGTGAAAAACATTCCTTTCAAACAGCAATATATTGTCATCTGTTTCTAATTACTTCATTGTGTGTTCATTTGTCTTTGCTTTTAACACATCTTTTTTACACATTTGTATTTGTTCATGAAAGCCACTTTATAATAGCAAAGACATATATTTCACAACAGCTGAGGAGACTATGCTGAAAATCTCTGTGTAGTGGAGGCTGCTTGCTGTTAGCCAGCTCAGACTATTTTTTCCTTGCTGAGCTATTAAGAAGCCCTTCAGTGAAATAACTTTTCAGCATGGTTGGTTCACATTGGATGCAGATACCAATGGTGGGCTCCACTTCACCCAAAAGGGGCTTTTCAGTTTGTTGTGTAGGATTCCCATAAAATATAAGGGAAGACATATGCACCTTGTAAAGGCCATTTATTTTAGCTGCCCAACTTATAAACAAATTGTTCTTTAAAAAAGGCAAAGTCTCTCCTTTGATGAGAGGATGTAAGATTGATTAGTTTAGACTAGACACCAAAATTTTAGGCCTTCAGAATAAGGAGGGATGGATCCTGCCTCATCAGTTTACACTTAGTTAAGATTTTTTGCCCTAATTTTCTAACATATTTAATGAGTGTTTCTGGATAAGGCCCTATTAAATGTGCTGTAGCTTAGCAACTAGAGACCTGAAATGGCTACCTCAAAAACAGAGTAAAAAATAAAAAGACTGTGCTCCAGCATGGATCAGTGACTGCTGCAAAAGCATGGAAAAGAAAACTTAGGAAACTAATGAAATCTTAAACTCCTATGCATAAATTATTGGCATACTGGAGCTATTTTTTTATCCCTGTAAGAAGCAAAGCCGCATGGGACAGACTCACACTGCTCTGAGGACAGGTGCCAAGAGCAAGTCTGTCCTTCTCAGCGAGCAGCTGACCCAGATAAACAATTACCAAACAGAAGGCTTACTTGTACACATATTTTTTTCCTTTATGGCACCTGCTGTATTGGCCAAGCATTGCAGCCAGCCCAGCTCCTGCCCCAGATTTGGATGGAGCAGCTGTGATTCCCAGCAGCCCGGGGTGGCAGTGAGCCTGGACAGGCAGCCCAAGCTTTGTGCCCTGTGCCGAAAATCCACGCTGCTGGTGCTCTCTGAGCTCACTCCTCCGGCCCTGCAAGCGCACTGGGGCTGTGGGAGCATCCAGAACTGCCTGCCTGGAGACATTTTGGAATGCTCCCCTTGGAAGGAGCTGGGAAACTTGAAGGTATTCACTGTGCTGCTGGGATGCTGTGAACAGCAGAATAAACTTTCCTGTAAAAGGGGCCATTTGGATAAATTCTTCTTGTTCCCAAGTAATTTTTGGAAAGTCCTGTACACCTGCACCACAGTGGATTTTCTCAACGTTAAGTAAAGACTTTCTATTTCATATAGACATATGAAAAATGAATAAATATATATTTTAGAAGTATTTCTTCTAAAAGCACTTGCACTTTGAATGTATAGATGGCCAGACCTCAAAAAATGATTTAAGTGTTTTTTTTAAAAACAAGCCAAATATTTGCAAGGCATCTGTTTTTGGTGGGAACACACTGATCGTTTTGTAGAATATTTATATATATCTTGATGCTTACAGATTTTTTAAAAGAAAACATTTATATTGTGGTTTCTGAATCAAACAACATTAAGTATGTAAATAATGAAAGACTGGACACTTCTTTTTTAGTTGGTTTTCTTTTTAGGTTTATTTTTTCGAGATCTGGACTTAAACATAACTTGAATAGGATCATATGTAGTTAGGTGCCTTCAGACATGAAAAAAATAAAGACTCATTTGTTAGAGAGATTTCATACACTTTGATTGACATTGAATTACAGGCCTGAATTTCTTTAATGTAAGCATAAGTTAGAAGTACCTCAGCTGAATGTGGGACGAATCGAATAGCTGAGCTGTAAAAAGCATAAGAATAATTAAGCTTTTTTCATTTAAATGAATTGTGTATATTTTTTATGAAGTTCACAGCCATGTGAAATTTCCTTCTTTCTGTAGCAACTGGTTGGAGGGCAGAAGACATACAGGAAGGATTACTTGCCTCTTTCAAGATGGGTGTGTTTTGAGTTGTCTTCATCATACTCAATTTGTCCCAAATTTGTCAAGAAGATTTTCCAAGTTTTACTGACCCTTGAAATGATCTCAGGCTGAACTTCTTAAGTACAGATTGCCTGTCAAGTTAATCCTATCTCTGAGTTCCACAGAAAGTTTGCTGCTTTCTTCCAAGCCATTGAAAACATGGTTATGACTGAGGATTGCTTTGTTTTAGGGTTTGTATGAGCCCAGAAACCCAAAGTTAAACTCAGCATGTGTGTGAACCCTCAGTAACTGAAACACAAAAAAAAAAGAAAAGAAAAAAAAGGAAAAAAAAATTGAACCCTGGGGATGTGAAACTGCCAAAGTTCTCAGAGCTTCAGTATATGAAAAAAGGATGTTATTGCAGCATGAGAAAATTTGATGTCGGTAGAATAACATTATTTTTAAAAGTGTTGAACTGTCACAATGCTTTTGGAAAAGATGTGATAACTTCCTAGCTTTAGTTCTTTATTCACAAACTTCAAATATTTGAACACAATTTTAAAAAGAAGACAAAAAGTGTAAATTTTTTTTTGTCAAATCTATATGGAATGTAAATAATGTAACTAATGGCACATAATTAAAGACATGAAAAATGTTGTACTTGGATACATTAAAAAGCTGTATTAACTAGAATCTTGTCAACTTACTTTCTGTTATAATCTGTTTGATATATTTAACGGAGCATTTTTCAGCCCTAACACCTAACATTCAGTCCCTGAATTGCCACATGAAGTGATACTGTAGTCACTTTGATATCTGCATTCCCTTTTACAGGAGAGTGCAGATGAAAATTTAAACCTCATGGATGATTTAGTCTCTTGGAATAGTCGAACAGTTTCTCAGATTTTTTTCAATACCTCCAACTAATTTTTTTCAGTCTTTTGTACATCTTCAGCTCTGAATTCAGTTTAATGAAAATTGCCATCCTCTAGTCATGATTTGAAAGATGGCAAGTTCCTTTCAGTGTGTAAACAGGGCAGTGCACTTCAGCTTGAATCAGTCCATTTGTATATCAATACAATTACAGTTTACGGCTGCTTTCTTCAATTTTCTTATCCCTGAGAATGGAAACACCCATAAAAATTTGTAATAATGGAATGTCAAGGGAAAGCAGATGACCATTCTATCTGTAAGGGGGCAAAAAGAGTCATCAAGGAAAAATTACAGTCATCTTTCTGAAATGCTGTTACTTGCATTGAGATAAGCACAACTCGGACGGCTCACAAACACTTCTGTGTGAGACTGTGTGCACCTTCCTGTGAGGTGGCTCAAATCCCACAGCTTTTCTTTGCTTAGCAACTTGCTTGTTGCGTGGTTACAATTTGCAGTACACAAAACCAAATAGATCAAGCCACTGGGGAGGTGTTGGCAAATACTTTCATCAGTAACAGATGCTTAAATGATCATTACTGGCATCCAGATATTTCAGTTTGTCCTCCACCCCGGCTGAATTCAATCTGAATTTTGCCTGCATCATTCAAAATACAGTAAGATTTAGGATTTTAATTTTCCTAAGACACTCACTATGTAAAGAACCCCTCAAATAAAAAAAGACCCCAAAAATTTCTATGTCATTAAAAAAGTCATCGTATGTGATGTAAAGAACCGTTTTGCAGAACTGAAAAGTATGCAGTAAATCTTGGGAGTAATACTCTCCATATTTTCAGAAAATAAATAAACATTTAACACAGATTAGCAACATCTCTTTTTGTCTTGAAAACACATTAACTGTTTGCCATCCTTCAGGTAATATTCAGCATCTTTTCAGACAGGCACAGTGATCTCACTCTTCTTTATGACACATTATAGGGCATACAGGACAAAAATGAGTGATGATGGGATTCAACTCTCCCAACTTACACTGACCACACAGGCTTCTAGTCAAAGCCACTTTTGTGCACTCCTAAGATGAAAGAGAGGGGTGGACGTCTACCAAAGGTGGCTTTTAGACTTTCTTATGTTAAAAGGGTGGGTCCTGACAAAATGCCTCTTTGTGTCTCCTCTGTCAAAAAGAGAACCTAGTTGACTAGCTTAGGCTAAATATTTCAAATTCAGCTAATTAATCTCATCCTATCAGCCTAAAAGTGTAAGAGGCTGAGACACCTTTCTCCCCTATGCTGAGACACCTACCTAAAGCCACCCCACTGACTGAAATACCTCCAACAGCTTATAACAGCTCAGTTTTGATTTAGCGTGTTGCATAGTTTGCAGTTTGAAATTTACTGCTTCTGTGACAGGCCAGAAGTTTTCAAATTTTCAGGTGTTCAGGTCAGAGGTTTTGCTTTGTTATCCCCAAAATCAAACTCATCTTAATAGTAGCAGTAATAGGACCCCCTCCCTACTTCTCCCTTAAAATTTGCCTTGTGTCCCTTTGGCTCTCATTACTGGAGCAACATCCCTGTCACTTGCAGCAGCAACAGTCCCATTCCACTGTTCTCTTATTAGAGAGCAGGCAGTGGAAAATGAATTTGACAACTGCTCACTTGTGTGCCCATGCATCATTACAAGGCCAGGCACACAATTTCATAGGTGTGCATTGTATGAAAGTCATATGGGTAATGCAAATCAATTGAGGCTTTCCATTTTATTTAGAGAATGAAAAAATTCCTCCTTAGAAGCCAAGAACTGCCCCTTATCCTTCTACTACTGGCTGCACTGTCTTTTAAATGACAACCTGATAATTGCAGTTAAAGCAAAATGTGTTTTAACACCGCCCTCTTACATTTACAAATCTAATTTATCTTCACATTTAACACATTATATATAATTCCATGTATTTCTCTGCAAAGTTTATACAGAGAGATTTATAAATGGTGTAATCTTTTATTATTCTGTCTCCTTTTCTCGTGTATGTTTACATTTCTGTAATTACAGAGGTATTCCATATGGAAACAAATATTCATTCTCACCTGGTGAAAAATATCACAGGTAAACTTTGTATGAAATGTTAGGAATATACACCATGGGCTATTTTTTCTTTTGCTCTTTCTTTTTTTTTCCAGAGATGGAAAAGGCTAAGAGGGCCCTTTCCAAAATTACAGAACATTAACGTCATTCCTCAAAAATCTCATTTTTTGTAACAATGTTGCCCTTTAAACATCTATTACATGGCCAAAATATGATTAAATAGCTCAGTATATATTTACAATACATAGTATGAAAAAATTACCTTTTTTCCTGGTAAATAAATAAATCTATGGATAATTTTATATGAAAAGGTTCATAAACTAGTTGAGCAGTGCTCACTGACATAAAAAAGACAGAGAAGACAGAGAAAAAACTAATTAAAAGAAGTCCTTTTGAAAATTTTGGGAAAAAACAATTACATTTTTGTATATGAGCAAAAGCAGTGTTTTGATTCTTCTGTAAATTTAATTTTACAAAATTAAAGTGAGTTCTTTCATTACCAAAGTTCATCAATTAATATACATGGTCGGTGTAAAGGTTGTGCTGAATAAAAATATTTGATAATTGCAAGAGAAACAAATCTTAGAGTAACAAATTAGGACTGCATTGTGTATGGCATTTTCAATTGTATATTGCTTAATTCTCCTCTGGGAGTAAAGTACACATTCAACAATAAAATAATACTAAGATATTTTTGCCCTGAGAAAAAATTAATTTTATTGGAACATCTTTGTCATGAAGTTCAATTACCATCATTGAAAATCCTGAAGGACCACTCTCAAAATCAGAAAAATAGTTTCTTTTTTAAAATTATTTTTTATTTTATTTTGCTATTAATTTGGAATCTGGTGGATTTTTCCAGTCAATATGATTTCTTTACTGTTTAAAAAGACGTGTCAACAGAGGTAATATTGCATGATGCTGACAAGCGGTAACAAAACATAGCTGTTGAAATCTTTCATTTCAATTCTACAGAACTGCTGCTTCATGCTGATGGAAACAGCTTTTTTGTCCTACCACAGCACATTCTGTGCTTTGATTATATTTAAGCCATTTGCATTTTAACACAGGTGATATGTGAGTGGAAAAGGTCTTCAAAAGAGCAAAACCTCCCATAGAGTGGAAAAGATTCCAGCTTTCATTAACTGTACAGCCAAATGTTGGTGTGACACACCACATTAACTCCAAATTAATTTAAAATTTGATGTAGGATATTATAAAATTACTGGTCATAATTGTGTAGTCAAGGCTGAGTGTCATATTTATATATTCTTTACATACAAAGTCTTAAAACTCATTAAAATAGGAAAACACTGGGGACAGGAAAATATATATTATAAACATCCCTTAAATAAATACATACAGCTTCAGCTAATACAGGTAATAAGCTAATAACATTTTACAGCATTAAGATCATCCTGTGGCTGAGGTAAGGAGAGGTGGTCTAGGGATTTTTGTACTCTTGCAGACTTGAAAAACTGCAAATTATGCCAGTGTGGGGTACCAATGTCTTATAACAGCAGATTTTGGCATACACTGTAGTGTTCCCAGGATTCCATACAATGACAAATGCACATAGGGAGATAGCAGGGCCACCAAAGCAGGGATAAGTGGATGAATTCTCAGTTGACTGAGAGAGTTCCCTGCATTGCTCTTCTGCAATAGCAGGGCAAGAAAGCAACTGTGCCTGAGGGAAGGATGCCCAAGAGTGCAGTGTGCAGTAATCAAAACATCTCATCAGCCAAGAAATCTTTTTGGTGGCCTGCCCTTAGCCCATGCATGGCCTCATCTGTGGGAGCTCCTCCTTCCATGGTGGTTAACAACATAATGGTTCCTGGTACTGACTGCTTCTAGTGACTTCATCCTCATGTGGGTTAAAAACCATTCTGTACCTTAGCTAAACACAAATCAAACAGAAAACCAGTCCCCAAGGGTTTAGTTTATAATATGGTAAAGGAAATAAATTTGGAATATAAACAAATATTAGGTTGAGATAACTGAGAGATGGGTTGACTTTATGGAGTAAGTTCTAATGATAACTCTTCATTAGCCAGAAGGCAAATTTGGGCAACTGTGCTGTATATAGAAAATAAATAAATAGATTATAAATATACATATAAATTAACTGTTATGTATACATACATTAAAGAATAGAGAAACACAAACATACTTTTTATTCAATTCCCTAGTCTTTTAAGGTTTTAATGTATTTTGTAGTTCTCTAGTATTTTGTTTTAGCTCAGAACTTTTCAGTGACCAGATTTTTACCTTCCAAATATAAATAACTATAGGGGGAAGGAGACAGGTATTTAAAAGAATTCAGAGTTGAAACTCTTCAAACTAGATGGTGTCTCTGACGAGAAAGAAACTTTTGTTTGCTTTATGTCTTTATCCTGAAAGAGATCAGAAAGCTGTTGAGAGTTGTAAAGTATGTATACATAAGGTTATTCCATTTGATTTAGCATTTGACAGGGTGTATAGACATTTTAAATCCCTCTATATACTTTGAACTTCTAACTGAAAGTCTTCTCTTTGTGATGCTGTTGCTTAGCTTACATTAAAGAATTCAATGGATTCAGTAATGCGGAATAATGCTTTGACTTTTTTTAATCACAGTGTGCCCAGTCACTAGTCTAACCTGAAAAAAAGGAAATAGCTCAGAGTAAATGTAAGTTTATGATGATTGGAAAATAGGTCATATAAGCAACTTCCTGCCTGAGTTTTCTGGAATCTGATATGCCAAATTGAATGAAATATTCAGTCTGTCAAAAGTGATACATCAAGTCCTTGTCACATATGCAATATCAATATTTTAAGATACAAGTTTACTGAGTCCTTGTATATGCTGATATCTCCATAACAAAATAGTATTGATCTGAAAGTTCTAGCCAGCTGAAGATTCAAGTCTGGATTAGAATTACATGACTTGGATGGTGAAGTAATTTTGCCCTGTTTCTCTGAGAAAGCAACTCGTTTTGACTTAGTAGCTCAGTTTTCTGTTTGAAAGAAGCAACTTTCTCACAACACATTTTTTCTTTTCAAAAAATATTGAATAGTGTCTCACATGATCTGGCACAGTGTATGCCTAGTAGGGCTTTACAGTAAAAAAATACTTCAGATATCACTGGTATACACAGTCAAACATACTTCCTTTTCATTGCTGTAAATTCATACTTTCATGCCTTGATAGTTAGCTTCAATTTGTCCCATGAATTTCTACTGAGACTCCCTTCAGACAAGGAGAATTTGCTAACCCATGTCTTTCTGTATTTTGTTGAATGGGAAACTCTTTTTTTTTGAATGGGAAACTCATAGAATTTTTTTCTAAGACATTGTCTCTGTTTTGATCAATGCAACACTTAGTGGACCAAAAAACCCAAAGAAAATGTGAAGGCTGCTGTGTTATGAAGAAGACAGCACTTATCACAGCCTGCATCACTTCTGAGAAAGAATTAGCACCTCAAAATAGGCAAGAGCTACGTGGCAGAACTGGCAGGAAATTGGAGGCTTAGCCATCAGATAATGTTCTCTTTGACAGGTTAGTAGCTCAGTAGAAGCATGGATGGGTGGGTAGGCAGGCATGCAAGCATGCACATTCACATAAATCTGCAAGCCACAAAACAGCAGCCAGGGCTCAGGAGCTGTCACTGTCCTAATAGAAACATTTTAAATTGTGGTCTGTGAAATGGTTATGTCCCTCCTGAGGATCAATGTCGTCTGCCATAACTGGCTTGGTGCTATGCAGGCACTGTGGTGCAGGACACTTGACTCATCATTAAACTGAGAAAATGCCTTCCCTTTGTAGCCTCCCTGCCTCTTCTGAAACTCTCAAATCCTTTCATAGACAGGATAAAATTAGCTGTTATTGCATCTGACAGACTTTTCTTGTCCCTGTAAGCGTGCATTGCAGGCAAGAACTCTTCTACACAAGCAGCGAACTCCTCTGTATCTCTGTACCTCTGTCCTTTGCTGTGTGGGATTAGAGACAAACTAAACAGCAGCCTTTACTCCTCCCAAGTGTCAGACTTGTAGTTTAAATGCCTCTGGTTTAGGTCAGTCTTGAAGAGTAAGGGTCAGACCAAATCAGTCCCAGATTCATTCCTTGAGTTCTTTGGCAGAATTTGATGGCACTTTAAAGGGTACTTTTGCAGAGAGCTGCTGATTTTGCTGACTTGGCTGTTAGGAACATCCTTTATTTTTCATGTCAGCCACCACTCAGGTATCAGTGTGACTTATCCATCTCCAACCATTGGGAAAATATATAAGTTATGAAATCTTCACATCCTATATGCACTTGTTCACTGCACACAAGACAGCTGTGATATTCTCCTGCTTACTTCTTCATTTTTTTTTATAGCAGCAACCTATTTCTCCAGGGAGTTCGGGAGGAAGAAAAACCTAACAGGGTCGCAAGAAGTGGTTTAATGGGAATTGAGAAGTTGGTCTACACATGAAGATGTGAACTCCAGAAATCTGAATGTGACAAAGATTTAGTAGTAGCACCATCCAGCCTAAATTTTTCATGTTATGTATTGTTTATCATCTGCAAGATAAAAACCAGATGGAAACAACAGGTTACAGAAAAATGTGTGCTGTGGTACTTAGAAATCCTTGCCAGCCCTGTACTCTCCCACTGCCTGGCCAGTCCTGTTCAGCCATGGCACATTGGGTTATACAGAAACCTACCATGGTATCATCATGTAGTTATGATGTATTTGCATAGCTCCAGAAAAATGTGTTTTGAAGAGTGAAAAAGAAGTAAAGAAGTGAAGAATTAAAGTAGCAAAGAAGTAAAGAATTGAAGTAAGGAATTTTGGTGGTAGCTTTCTGCAATGATTGAGATTTCTGAAAACTCAGAAGTTTTGATTAGTAGTGCTGAATTCTTGTATGCCTGAATTATGAATGGAAAAAATAAGGAATATTGGGATTGTTTTTCATTCTGTCTTACTGTCTTTTTTTCCTCAAGGTCATTAAGGCAAGGGCTCTCTCCTCCTAACCACCTACAGTGGTTAGCCCAGGCTGGCCCCATGGTTGAGCTAGTAGTGTAAATAACTACAGCTGTCCAAATGCTGACTGGAGCTATGCACAGGAGAGACTATCTGCATTGATTTTGCTCTCTGACTTCAAATAATTAAATACATTGTCAGTATTTTACTTCCACCCTTCTAGAAGAGGACCAAATATAATATGTTTTTGCTCCCTGACAAGTTCCAGGAACTTGATGCACCTCTTTTAAAAGTATAGTTGCTTTCATAAGTATTCACAACCATTTCACTGCCTTTATCCTGTGCCTAAATTGATGCTGATTCAAGTCACTTAAAAGTGAAGCTTTATTGCTTTTCACTTCTGTGGAGGAAAACTTAGAGAGCTATGCCAAGAAATACCAAGCAGAAAAGTTCTTTCATGGGTGCAGTTTTAGTCACCCCATTGTATGAATCTTACCTCTAAAAGATGGGTTTAGAAGAAAATATGTTCTTTCCTTGAATATAAAGGACATTCTTTAGCCAATAAAAAAATTATGTTATTTAAAATGTCTGGGTTTTCCTTTGATTCTTGTGCACTGAATGCACTGTGGAAAAATAGTAATTATGTGATCAAATGAATGCACAATACAATGGGCAACATCAGAATGAGGAGTAAAAGAATATGGATGGTTTGCAGACATTGATTCTCAGGGTTTTTTTCTCTCTGTTGTTGAGGTTTTCTTGGGAGGGGGTGAAGTTGTTGGTTTGGTTTGTTTTTTTTAATGCTTGTTTGTTTTGTTTTGTTTAGTAAGGCCTCCAGGACAAACTTAGAACAAAAAATTTTAAAAAGCCCTCACAAAACAGCAAAAATTTTACTTTATTCTTGGAAGCGAGGCATCTCAGATAATCTGGGCCAGAGTTATTCTTGAGGTCAATTAGTAAAATGCCTGTATAGTTCAAAAGGTGATGTGCAGGGGATATAGCAGTATTTCACCATTCAGGAGGGATTATCTAGTAAAAATTGAGAGTCCCAGAGGGTTTCCATATATCACTGGAGGAATTCTGTCTGTGGTAAAGTAGAGCTGTTAATCATTAAATCAGTTCCTCTTAAAGATTATTTTTCTCTTAATAATACTTTCCTGTTTATTTTTGGACTTGATAGAACTTTTTAAACTAACCTGCTTTCCACAGGAATGTCATTAATTTTTTCCAGAGACAAAAAAGTTTATTTTAAGTCTGGCCAGCAGGGACTACTGGAGTGACAGAAAGCAGAAAAGAAGTAACAGCTGAAATAAAATGTCAGCTTGAACTTGTCACTGATCCTTGTGTCTTAAGGATCTTGTTTTGTAAAGCTGGGCTGCTGTTCGAGTGTCTTTTCAACCTCAGATAGTGAGGGACTGTCCTAGGTGAGCCTTACAGCAGGATAAATTTGGAGATCTTTAATGTTCATTGGATTTGGGCATTATGACATCCTAACCACTCTCTGTGGTGCCTCCAGTGAGATGTTTGCTTCTGAGACCTTTTTCCAAAGAGAAATCCAGTAGTAAAAGAAAGAGGCAAGTCAGCTCCTGCTGTGGTGGGCTGGTCTTATTTAGGTTCTAGGTACAAGAAATAAATTTTCAGACTCAAAAGGTCTGGGACTCAGCATCTTACATGTTCAGGTCAGTCACTGTCCAGGGAGGGCAGCCACTCACTCCTCCAATACCTTCCCTACACAAGGATCTCTCTCCTTCTCTTTCTGACAATTCCAACTCTGCAGACCTGACCAGGCAAAGGGAAACAATCACAGCAAAGGAAACATTCATCATACTGAGGCTTTTCTGCTAATTTGAGTTCAAATGGGCTAGAACCAGTCCCAGCACTCATTGCTTCTCCCATCTGTATTCTTTCTTAAAAGTAAAATGAGATATACTATAGTCTGAGTCAACTCAGACTTCCATATACTCTTGGATCTTTTTGCTTAGATAACGTGTTTATTTAAGGCTAGCAATGGATCAGCTAAGCATTTAACCTGATGGAACATACCTGCTGAAGAACTGGAACACTCCATAAAAGTGTGGATTAGGCATGTAGGATCTGCAGGTTGAACTCTGTGAGTTCAAGTTTTTTCTATCTTGTGTCTACTATAATGGGATTAGAACTGACTAAAATATTGAAAGTTGATCCTGTTGTAATTACATTTTATCTCAGGTTATGAAAGGTTTTTTTGTTCTCTCACCTTTTTAACTTAGCTTGTTAAATACAAAGTATAACAGGAATAATCGAGTTACTATTGTTTTAAATTGTGTTCTTCTGTTCTCCTTTCTCTTTCTTCTCTTCATGAACAGCAAAAACATACTGAAAGAGACAATGAGAACTACATATTTTGATACACTGTAAATTTTAAAAACCAGAAATGATGGAGATAAAAAAAAATGTAAAAAAGTTTAACAAAATGTACTCTTAATGTATGTAATGGAACACAATTAAAATGTAAAATAGCTAAATATTTTTTAAAGTTAATTCTATTTAACACAGCCCCCACATAAGGAAATATTTCACCTTTGGGTACCACTTGCCACACAGATCTCCTCTCTCTCTTCTTTCTCCTCTTCTCTTTTCTCTTCTCTTCCTTCCAAAGATTAACTTTTTTTTCTGTAAAAGAATAATGATGAGCTGTAATTATTTTGATTTCATCATGAAGGAAGTGAGGAAATATCAGTGTTTCTGGCTAAATTTTTTGGGGATTCATGACTGAGGTTTTAAGAAGACACTGCTTCCTGCAGGCTCATATATATTTAACATTTCCCTGCCATTGTTCTCTACACTTTCTGCTTTACAAATATTACCTTCCTCCTTGACAGTGGCCTTTCTGAATATGAAAACATGTATGCCACAGTATGTCATGTCCCAGAATTACTATTAAGTCTCCTTTAAACAGAATTCTACATCCCTTATTTTTACATAAAATAGATGGCCTTTGCCATATTTGTCACCTGATATTTTCTGATGCAATAGAACAAAACACCCCTCGTTTGTATTAAAAATCCATTGTTAGCATTTATGTAGCTCAGGGAACTTTTCCAGCATTTACTACCACAAAATTTAGATATGAAACCTCTAGCAACTCAGCTTGTATGGAAGACAGAGGTTTGCTGTCACATTTCTGAAGGAAAGTTTTTGGACTGTGCTGCATCTGATCACTCAAGACTAAGCAGTTTTGAGTAGGAGCTAACATAGGAGTATTTGGGAGCAATGGACAAAGGCAGAGGATAGATGAATATTCCCAAATCCCAGAGAAAAGAGGGAAATGGATGTTAGGGAGTCAATCATCAGTTTAGACCAAGCTGACTGATTCTTAATTAGGTGATAGCTGAAAGAAAGTCCTGTTCTATTTTTGCTAATTTTGTGAGATTCCACATGGATCTGTGCTCTTGTGCTCTGGGGATCCACAAAGCACAAGAAAGACATTGGCATGTTGGAATGAATCCAGAGGAGGGCTACTAAGTTGATCACAGGGCTGGAATGCCTCTTCTATGAAAACTGAGAGAGCAAGATCTCAGCCTGGAGAAGAGAAGGCCCTGACAAGATCATAGAGCAGTGTGCCAGTCCTAAAGAGAGGTACAAGAAGGCTGAAGAGGGACTTTTGGCAAGAGTATGTAGTGGTAGGACAAGGGGCAATGCGCTTAAACTGAAGGGCAGTAGTTTAGGTAAGACATTAGGAAGAAATTGTTTACTATGAGTGATGAAGAACTGGCACAGTTTTCCCAGAGAAGTTGTTGAGGATGCCCTATCCCTGGAGGCATTGAAGGCCAGGCTGGATGGGCTCTGAGTAAACTGGTCAAGTGGAAGTCTCCCTGCCCATGACAGGGAGTTTGGAACTCCTTGGTAGAAGATTTTAAGGTCTCTTCCAATGAAACTGTTCTACGATTTTATGAACATCTCAAGAAGACTGTGATTTCAGTGAAAGAGAGCATAGTGTCTGGAAGAAGCTCAGAACAACAAGCAGGAAGGCAGGTCTTCATCAGAAAAGACTTTGAATATCTCAGGGAGTCTCATAGGAAGCATTAAAATTTACTGTACTTTTACATAGGAAAGTACTGTGGCTACATAACTGGACAGTGAAAAGTCTAAAAATGCTTAGTATCCATGTGTGTGTAAAGCTGGTGTGCGAACAGAACATAGCTTGGTCTGCAATTGTTGTACAAGCCACCAAAATAGTAATTTCTTTGAGAAAATTTGATTAAACAAGCTAAGTCTTGTATGCTAAATTCTCCTCAGTTATACAGGCATGCTGTGAGTGCCTGAAAAAATCTGAATCAAAGTCAGCCTAAATTTTGGAAAGAGAATTGTGAAACAAGATTTCCACAGAATCCCAACACAAGAGCCCAAGAGGATATTCTTGAGATGGAATAACTCACTGTTGGTGAAATAAGTTTATTTTCTTATCTGACAAGCTCTGGCAAATTAGCCACGCCGCACACCAGCAATGCTCTTGGTGCAGCTGCTACTGACATCAGAGAGTTGGAATGTGTCTGCAGCACATCCACTGGGAAGAGTTACCAGTCATTCTCTGAAAGCCGACAAGGTGAGAGAAACTACTGCACATCTAATGAGGCCACTTCTATCTTTGTTAAATATACTGTTTATGCTGAAGATTTTTTACAATCATTTAAAGTCAAACCAGAGTGTGAACTCACCTGAGGTGAGAAAACACAGCTGGGAGATAACACTTCCTTCTCAGCAGTTGTTTTCTCCTTAATAGCTTCATTCTGGGAATTTTAAATGCATTTGTTTATTTGCCTTAATCTAACTTCCTCATTTGAAGTTTGTTTTAAATTTTTAAATCTATAATTCTGTCCTGAATAAATACTGGAGTGAACAGGTAGGCCCCAAACGCCTCTCCAGCTCTGAAGAGCTGAGGCATATCTAGAATCACTTTACACTCTCCTGATGAGACTTACCAATAGCAAAACATTGCAACAAATTTCAGTCAGCTTCATAATATCCTTTTTCCACCGAAGAGATTAATGTATGTTCTGCAGGAGGAAGAATTGCAGCAAAGCACAGCTGAAAAATGTGACACACTTACACAGCAAGAGAGCACAGGTTAGAGAATTAGATATTGTCCACCTAGCCACTGTGAGCCAACCCCCAGCTTGAGGATTGCTGAAATTATCCTTCTTGACACCAGTGGCTTTTGAATGCCTTCAAGGCTTCACAAGTACCCAGTGAGCAGGTGAGGACTGTCTTTGAACATGTCACCTGTGGTATTATAAATTCCTCATGGTTCTCCTATATCAACATACTCTGACTTCTTCCCTCTTCAATTATTAGTACTAATTTTCTCAAAACTGTAGCTAGAGCCTTAGATATAGCAACACAAAATTTATAAGGTGCAATTGTTTATGGGTTTCATCCTGATCTGTACTTATACTTACCTTTTCCAGAAAAGAAAGTAGCAAAGATAACCACACAAATACATATATTTAAGTCCTGATGTGAACCTTCACTTTGATGAACCTTCAAATATATCACAGTAGAACAGTATCATTTCATGGAAGGTTATATCTAATTCCTGATGTATATTAGTTTCTTAAACAGACTCTCAGGCCTAGTAGTAATTTTATCTGAGACCTTATTCTTCATTCTTTTCACTCCAAACTAAAATAATTCAGTTTATATGCAGAGAAGGTCAAGTGAGCCTCTTCAGCTTGGGCTCAGAAATGTATAACTGCTGTTGAATATAGCTGAGAACAGACAACAGACACCTACCTGTTTATGCATCCTGCTATGCATCCAACAACATTGTCGGGTTTAACGTGTTGTTTGGATCTTTAAGTGTAGCAAAGAGCAGATACAGCCAAGGTAGTCTAGGGAGCTCCCAGCTCTGTAGGACACTTGTAGGTACAGCTGCAAGCTGTTAAACAGCTTAGCTAAATTGTAGGAAAGGCGTAGCCTCTCTAATGACCTTTCTGTTATAAATCTCTGAACTCAGAGTGATGCTGTTCTTTCTACATCCATATGGTCTGTGCATCAGGATTTCTTGCAAGAGTTCCTTAACTCACTAGGAAGGTATTCTTCCTCTGGATGTTTTCTATATGAACACTCAGACAGCTAAAGGCTCCATGCTTCAGTGATAGCACCATGTAGAGCTGCTTGTGAGGTAGTAAATTATGTGAATGGTGTTGAAAAATCATTTGTTCTGTAAGAGATGTGCAATATCTGCTGCAAAACCCAGAAGTTCAGCTGCAGATTTCCCAAAAATTATTAATATCTGAGCTGTGAAGCCAATGTGACTTCAGGGTCCAACGTTTATGAAGGAAGTTATGAACCTTTTGTTTTTTCTTCCTTTAGACTCCTCTGAAGACCACATAAACCATTTTAGCATAAAAAGCTGAAGTTATACAAAATGTTTACAATGAAAGCAAAACCATATTACAAATTTGGAATCCAGCATGGGGTTATTCAATGCTTGCATGCCTTCTGTGAAAACTGCTTTGAGAGAAGTCAGGCTATATGGGTACGATATATGATATATGGGTTTGAGCTGGAATTATGGGAAGCAGAATTCTTGGCTGAGTTTCATGTTGCATGCTCTGAGTTCATTTCAACCTGAGAATTATGCAAAATTGAAAGCATGAAAATTCTTATGGATCAATACTGGGAAATGCACTGAGAAACTGTTTCCATGATTCCTTAGATCTTAAGGGCAAGCATTTGGTGTTGTTTAGTGCACAGAAGCTGTTTGTGATTTTCATTACTAAGGTCTTCAAGAAAACTTTACTTAGATGAATTGCTGCAGATCAATTTAAGATAGTTTCTCTATGTTTATTTTCTTCCTACGGACATATTACAGAAATGAAAGGCTTAGCATAAACTTTGGCCTAAGTACATATAGCTGACTTATAGGAAACATAATACAGAGATGTATAATTCTAGAGTTGAGGTGCAAACTGGGTTTTGAAGTACTTTTTGGATAGTCCCAGAAATCAAAAGTAAAAATGATCCCTCTGGTATGCAGTTGTGTTCAGGATCAGTCATGAGAAAAACCTAAAATATTTAGACATGTCCAAGGGATGGGGAGTGAGAAAAGACTAGATAATTCTCTGAGAAATTCACATGGCTAGAGTAGTATAGTGTAGAGTTTTGAGGGGTAAGAGCAAGTGTAATACAGAAAACTGATATTCTGTCAAGAAATTGAGAAGTCCTGGAATAATTTGGGACTTGGAGAGAAAAAGTTGTGGCATTAGGTTTTGCAAAGGCATAGAGTATGTAGGAGGAATAAAAATTAAAAAAAATAAAGGCAAGAAAATGTAAAAATAAATTACATTTAAAGAGCTAAATGTTTTGTGTGTAAAAAGGTAGTTCAGTGTCACCTAAAAAAGTCTCCTTTAGCACTTACCATGTAAGTTTACAAATTCCTTCCAGAGCTGGAATCAGTACTGCAGGAATCCAGTGAAATTTGCTTAAAATGCCAGAGGCTACAATTTCTTGATGAATAAAAGCTCCTTAGCAGAACCATACACTGTGAAGTGGAGAAATCTTTCTGGGAGGAAGAATAATAGATATAGTACAAATGTGTAAACAACTCCCGCTGCCTTTTTACTCACTTGGAGGTCGACCTGCCAGTAGACATCAGGGAGTAGAAAGAAAAGACTAGAAAAGAATGTGAGTCTTTTATTCCTTGAAGATGGCAGGTAGGAGAAAGAGAGGAAGCCCAAGTTTTACCAGTGTCTTCAAATTCATAGCAAAACTAGAACAGTTTCTGATAGCAGCAAGTCCCAGCTGCCTAAAGCAGAAGTACCAAAAAGGCACAGTAGGTAGAGGTACCATAACACAAATAATGAGGAATTTAACTTAATGCAAATAGATAAACAAAAACACTGGGCACTGAAGAACAATAAACATAAAAATCAGTTTTTAATGTCTTTGGAACTACCTCTCAGCCTGATGAATTCTTACTAACACTGAGGGGTCCTCTTTACCCATTTAACCCAATTGTTTGATCTTATTTCACTCTCAGCTTCAAGATGCAAATATTTGAAAAATCTGATCATATATTTAGTGAGGGAAAATAAACATCTCCACAGCCTCAGGAGTGTTTTGGTGTTTTTTTCCTACAATCTTTCCTACAGCTCCATATCCTCAATTGTTTCTGAAGTAGTTTTCCAGTACTTTTTTCATGTCTACACTACTCAAGCCTATTAGAGGTCATCTTACTGCTGATGAAGATTTAAAATAAATTAAAATATTTTATTTCTTATCCAGACATTTACTGGAAGTCTGTCGCAAACAATGAAGGACTCTTACATTTCATTGATCAATTCAATGTTGTTTAATAGATGGAAATTGCCCAGAAGCAATAGATAACTTACTGATTTTGCTTACATTTCATCATGTGGAAGATGTACTTTCTATTATACAGATTGAAAAAGTAGGTTTGGAAATGCAGACAGCTCTAAATATGAGTCTTAAAATTAAATTCATAGAGGCATATTTTACCTATTCATTCATACAGGCATATTTTATAATACCTCTTCCTATCAAAAAAAAGGAAGGGAACCTTCACTAAGGGTAGGTATATCAAGAGCAGGCGTTCTTGATGCTGGAATACTGGGAAAGAATATTTTGAGACAAATATATCTCAGAATCCTTTGAAAAGCGGCTTACAGAGTGTAATGAGCATAAAAAATGTGAAAAATAATTTGATTTTTGTCCTTAAAAAACCAAACAAGCTGGTCAGTGTTCTAGCAAGTTAAAGATTGAAAACAGAATGTGCCTGTATTTTAATTGAATTGATGAACTATTATACTGGGAATCTGGAGATAATATCAGAGGGAAGTATTAGTGGACATTCATGGTTTGAGTTAAATATACTGAGAAGCTGGGAGTATTTTGGCTTGAAGTCATTCTTAGCTTTCCAGCCCAAGTAATAATAACAAAAAAAAAGTCTTTCCTTTTCCTTATTAAATCCATCTATTGTAAATATCACCTAGCAGCTGTACAGCCCACTTTATCAGGAAGTGTGCTTGAGTTCAGATAAAGTTTGTTATCTCTACTGAAGTGACCACCCTGTTAGATAGCAGCAGCCCATGTGTTTGCTTAACTCAGAAAATATCTTCTTCAACACATAATCCCTCTGGCCTTTTCTCTACAACATTAAATCAGAAAATCTATTTCCAGTGAAACAACATCCCCAAAGTAACAGAATTTACACCCTGTTTGCAGCATCCAATACCTAGCAACAGTGAACTTGCCAGGAAACTTTGTTCACAGTCCTAAAGCAGCAGCAAGCTGTGTCTCAGCTATCTGTCTTGCTCTGCTACTTCAATTTTTCTGACAATGATATGCAGAGTGGAGACCTTCTGCAAGAGTGTCAATCAAAACTAGATAAAAAGTGAGCAGAGTGACTGGCAACCCTGCTGGTCAGATTTGCAGTCTATCTCAACGCTGGCCACATAACAGAGGTTTCTAAAAACTGCAAAATGCAAGAAAATTTTTCAGGATGCAAGGGAAAGGGACTGTAGATGCCTGATCACAAAGCTTGTGTAATGGAGAAATTCCTTAAAGAATGTGAATTCTGGTCTGATCTCTTCCATGCTCCATTTCAGCACACAGATTTGTGAAGGTTGCAGCTCCTCATAAGTAAGAACTAGTGTTTTTCACAAGTCCTGTCTGTCTTGTAATGTTTTTTTGGAGTTAACTTTTTGCAAAGTTCATAATTTGATTCATATTTCTTATGTTTTATCTTATATTTCACCACTAAAAAGAAGTCTACAACCCACCCCACGCAAAAAAAAAAAAAAAAAAACCCAAACAAAAACAAACAACAAAAAAACCCCCACCATAAGAAATAAAACCCTGGGAAATAAAAGGCAGGTAGGCCAATAAATTAAACTAGAGAAGAGAAGAAAAGAAAAAGAAAAGGACCTCTATTAGTAAATACTTAGAGTTGGCCAAAAAACTCTACACAGTACCCTCTTCCTATCTGCCTTTGTCTTCATATCATGGTTGAGAAGGAATGGGATCTCTAATCACCAAATTTTAATATCAGTTTGGATGAGAAAGAATTATTTATTCTTTATTTTTTGTTTTAGTATAAGAACTCAACATACAAATGGCTGAATTCCCCACTGACTGCATTTGTTTATGATGACAGGCATGTCTTTTTCAGAAACAATCTCTCCAAGTATATTTGAAAATAAGACATGAAACTTAATTACTTTACAGACCGAAAGTTTACTTTGTAGGCTGGTGTTCTAAAGCCCTACAGTAAATTCTGTAATAAAATTCGGTGTCATAGTATTTCTCAAAGCTGGGAGAGGACAGACGTTTTAGGCATTTTAGGGTTAAAAAGGACTGGCAGAATTAAAGTGAATCATAGACAAAGGGGCCAAATATTTTTCAGACATGTCAACATCTAACTGATGAACACTTAATCCTTCAGTAACAAGTTAACCTGCTGCTCTGTTCTAGCCATGAGAAATGTCACCATGAGGAGTTCCCCCACTCGTCATTTGGACTGTGTCAACCTGTTCTAATGAATTTGCTTCAAAGCCCAAGCTAGTTTACATACTGAAGCACTAAACCAGCTAATTTTCACTCTCAGCTGCACACATTTTATTCTCAAATCATTCTTCCCTTATCACCTCTCTTTCTTAAATGCTTTCCCAGAGACTGATGGCTAGTGGGAAATATTTTGCATTGGGGAAACTACCAATGGATAAAGGAGGGAGAAGAGTCAGATTAAAAAAAAAAATAAAGTTCTTTCGTAGTTTATTGTTTTGGATTTGGACACTTGTTACTTGTGCTACACTTACTGTTGCAATTTTTCATTAAGCTATAATGCACTTCAGATAGTTGTGTACTCTGCTTCATCTTCAGATGAGTGTTTTAACCTTTCAGATAGCATCACATAAAACAGTGGTTAAACTACTCATCTGAGAAGTGAGAAACTGAGAAGGTGTAGAGACCCAGAAGATAAGGGGCTAATGTGTATGTCTCAAATGCTGATAGCTGTGGAGCCAACCAAGGATTGTTGGGAATAACAGCCAAAGACTGTTGGTAATAACACACTGTGAGAAAGAGCAGGATGGAGAAGGGCTGGAGAAGGAGGCTATATGGGGGTAGGGTAGCACTTTTCTGGGAAAAATGTCCTTGTTCTAGTTCTTGGAGCACAACACAGTGCAGTGTTGCACAGTACAGGAATAAGATTGAGAAGCAGATGTGGACAGTGGGGACAGAAATCAAGACCACCAAAGACCGCCAAAGACCCCTGACTCATTTCCAGAAAGGTCTAAAAGAACGGACTGCACAAAGCTAATTTGGATAGGAAGCAAGAAACTTAATTCTAGGGTGGGGAAAACTTATCTATAGAAAACAATGTCTATAGAAAGGCAGGCCCATGGCCCAGGCATGCAGGCACCCCCAACCGGAATGACACTGGATTCAGAGCTAGTGATCTCTCCTTCTCTCTTTCTTGCTTTCCTTTTCCATTTTAATTCATTTCTCTCTTTCTCTCTTCCTTTCACTCTACTCTTTTATCTAAACCCCACTGTGCATGCTTGTACTAGAAGGTCAGGGACTAACATACCAATTTCCATGCCAAGTGTTTAATCCCTCTGGCCTTTTTGCAGCTATTGTGGATCCTCTGACTTCTGTTGTGTCTTTTGACCAGAAGTACCTATGAATCTTGGGTGCTCTCCTTCTCTTAAGAATGGGACATCACAGAAGGGAGGTATAGAGCACCACTTCTAAATGATTTCCTGACTCCCAAGGAATAGGATGTCCAAACTATATGTCTTTACTTCCCATAACTTTGAATGGACCAAGCATATACTTGTTTACATTCAGTTTGCTGGTAGGAAACATGAAGGTGACAAAAAGTATTCCCCCAGCACTTTGGTAAATCACTGCTGTGCTGCAAACAACCCAGAGCCAACTTGAGACACAAAAACAATGATGAAGTACAGCTCTCATAGCAGTGGAGTATGGCTCTTGTTTTTCCTTTCAAACCATAGACACAAATGCTGGAGGAGGTATTTCTTTGAGAGCTTCCATCACAGACTTCAGGCTCTGCAGCCTGCTGGCATACCTGGTAATTGGCTGCTGTCACAGTGGAAGGGAATGTGGTACACAACTCTGTGTGCTGCACTGACAGTACCTGTGGGTAAAACCAGACTCATGAACATCAATGACCAGCTTTTGGAAGTACATGTTCATTTGGACTTTAAGCTGGAAGGCATGGCTTATGTTTGACTTATGGATATTCCATGGCAACACATTTTCACAACCTAGCAGAATTTGGTATTTTATCTTTCACTGGCAGAAAATGAACTCCCAAGAAGCTTTCTATGTGATCAAACTTTTTTTTTACAAGACCAGAATCTTCTGTTCTATGGGGAGTTTAGTGATTCCACAGTGTTGGTTTCTTGTGGGCTATTTTTTTCCATAAGAGATGTTGTTTCCCAAGTCTGAATTTTCTGCCAAAATTCCCCTTCCCCTGCTGATCTGCTCTTTGTCAGCTTTATGCTTGGATCCCAACCTCCAGCAGAGAGATTGAGGCATTTCAAGGATGGGCAGAGTAACTCTTTTATGGATATTATTTGTAAATTGCTCTGGGATGGTAGGCACTATATAAATATAAGATATCATTACTATTAAACTGTCATTCAGCATCCTCTTCCATTTATTTCTCTTGGAAGTAATAGGAAAATAACATTCACCATAAAATCTGGTTGATAACATCTACTGAAACAGCTGGTATCCTGACCTGTTTGACAGAAGTGGGTTCTTATATGAAGCTCAACAAATTAAAATGATGGTAGACACTGCTTAAGTTTCTGAACATATAGTTCAAGCATCTTTTGTCAACAGATTTTCTGAGTACCTGCTTCACGTCTTCCTGGTGATCAAGAGCCCTACTCATGCAGTCACATGGATGTTAAAAAGTGTGTGTAGAGACCTTGGGACTGCGGGCTTGAGGGGAAAGAGGGTTTGACTGAACTGAGGGAGAAGCCATTATTTTGCCAGATGTTTCTTTCTGTAGGGAATGAAGGAGGAGGTAATGGTTTGAGTAAGTGCAGGGCAAGCCAGTGCTGCATATATGAACCTCCAGAAGCTCAGTAGAAACAGAGTAGGGAAGACAATGTACTCAAATTGTTAAAGACATCTGTTTCATAAAAAAGAATAAATTGTTCAATGCATCCATCATTAAGTAGGTTCTTTTTGGATAAAATAGCTATAGGTTATGAGAGTCTCCAACACACTCTGTGTGGGTGTGTTGGTCTTCCTATAGTAAGACTGACTCCTATGGTAAGAAGCACAGCAAATATAGCATTTATTTCCATAAAATGTCCCATCCAAGCCAAAACTGAGTAGGGAGCTGAAGGTGAGCAAGGATGGAGGGAAGATTTCAATCTGGGACTTGGTTGATCACAGTTCACCTGTTTATATCCCAATGAAGAGCTGTCTGTACAATTCAGCTGTTGCTGAATAGGGTCTGTTACAAATCCAGACTTGGCTAATAAAATCTCTGCAATAAAAACATGTCTTTGATGTCCAGCCCAGTACATAAAAAACCAAAAGTATGCTGTTACCAAGGTGAATGGGTGAATGGTTTGGGTTAACATCTGAGCAGTTACAAATGTCACAAGCTTGGAGAGATTTAAAAAACCAATTGAAACATCCACTGAAGCCAGGTTTCTGGTTTAAATTTAAAAGAAATGAAAATATCTAATATATTTTATGGAGTTGTCAGGCATGAAATTGTGTCTTTGAGAGTCCGAAAAGCACAGAGAATTTAATGCATGTATCTTAGGTAACGACATGCAAATAAAAGAGATAGCAAATGATTCATGATGCACTATACTAAATACCAGACTATGCAGCAGGGGAGATGCATGTCTGAAGATAGCATGTGGCATGATTATGATACTCTTCTTCCTTCTGGTAAGTGCACACTGAGAGAAAAAGTACACATGGCAGATTTACCCTCATGTGAGAGAATGTTTCCAAAAAAAGATAATCACAAACTTTCATCTAGAGAAAGAAGTGTGTGAGCAAGGTTTTTATTTTATCAGATAAAACCTTTCCTAGGAGAAATTACTAGGAATTTGGTTGTTGCTTTCATCCTTTTCTACTTATGAAAGAAAGCAAAACTTGGTTGGACATGGCCACCTCTGGTATCTTCTAGAAGATCATTTATATACATCCTATCTATATATTTCATTACTTCAAAGAAAAGGGCATGATCAGAGGGAAGCTGAACCAAATGCATTGAAGAGAGAGATAGGAGGGGGAAAATAAAATAAGTAAAAAAAGAAAACAGCACATTCCTGAAGGGTGCAGCTCTGTTTCCATCAAGTCTATATTCACAGGGTCTGTAAAATTGCAAGATATAAATTAATATATACACTTCATATCTTTCTGCACAATCAGAGGAATGTTTGCTTTTTTTTTACTTTTGGGATCAATAGAGTTTTCCAATAATAATTTTTCCTTCTTGTAACTCCACAAGAAGATACTAATGGATTATCATATACTCTTTTCTTCACAACCATAGTGTACAGACCGATGGCCTCAATTGCTCAGTGTGCTTCAGACATAATATCTTCTGCACAGAAATGCTGAATAAGGAAAAAAGGCCAACTTAATAATTCAGTATTGTAAAACAAAGGTCAGGCAAAGAAAAACAGTACCAGGAAAGTTCAGTAAAGCTTAGGGAAATCTTTCTCTGGCAACATCTGAGTTTTTCATGAAATGTTAGTGGCTATAGCAGGAAGCCATGTGTGAGTTGAAAGACCACTTGCATAGCAGTATTTCCATCTAGAAAAACAAAATCAAAAGGAATGTTGTGTGGTGTTAGTAGGAGGAACATGAGGAGACCTCAATATCTGATCCTTTCATGAATGTTTAATTTTGTTGGGTTTAGCAATTCTGAAATCTAGTATACATCTTTATAAGTTACAGCAGTTAAAAGAAGGCTATACTAAATCATAAAAGAAAAGAAGAATAGACTGCCTTGAGTACAAATGCGAGCCAGCATCTGAGAAGACAGGGAATTGAAGGGTTTGTGGACTGAGGCAAATTAAAGCATGGTCAAGTTCTCTGCACTATGAGTCTTTGTCCCCCTCTGGTGACTACGAAGCTACAGAGGTCTGTGAAACATTCAGAGTGAAAAGGAAGGTGGTTGTTGTTGCTATTCTTTTTGTTTTGTTTTAAATCCAGGGAGGTGCAAGTAATCCTGGACTATTCTTGCTGCTTCACTGCTAACAAGCCATACAGGAATATACTATTTAATGAATTAAACCCAGAAAATCTAGTCACAGAGCATTTCTGGCTGTGAGTTGTCTTTTGTCCATAATGAGTCTTAATGGAGGTGGAGACAGGCAGAATCCTTTCCACGTGGCTAAATTATTGGCTTCAAATGGCTTTTTCATGGATTATGAGGGGAGTGGATATTGGGATTTCAGAGTCATAGAGGTACTTTTTTTTCATAGACAGATGTGTCTGTGCTCATGCTCACACCTGTGTGCTTGTGGGGTGTAGAGTGGAACATCAATTTGTGCCTGCTCACATTACAATTCAGAAGGAGGATGATGAGGGTCAGACTTTTTCCATGGTGCAGCTTTATTGTATCATCTTGCTGAAACCCCATTCATTTCTAGCTGCTTATTAAAAGCTAACTAAAAAGTGTAGGAAATTAGTATGTTGATTCATGAAAGTACCAATCTGTCCAGAGGTCAAGGTAAGCATCAATAAGGGATAGCCAGAGTGAAATACAGGGCTGAAGTCACTGAAGCTGCGCCTAACCTCTAGGTGTTTGGACACTATTGGCCAATGCATTTCTTTTAGTCACACATGTATTCCAAAAATTGCAGAGACAGAAAGTGCTTCAGAAAAGGAAACACCAAAAGAAAGCACAGTAAGTGGATATTTGGGGAAAATGATAAGAAAAACTGAGGACTGATGTGATTCTGAATATCTCCATTCCATTCCCTTCCCTACAGTGCTCTTATTACTACTATAAAAAAATGAAAGGCTGGACAAATCATTCCTGGTCACAAGAGGTAATGATGACATCACTCCTTTCTCCCCAGTACCACCAGCTAATCAGAGGCCTTGCTTGGGATAAGTATAGATGTGGAGGGCACTTCCTTGGCCTTGTGAATTTTGGCACTTCAGAGTAAGGAAGAAATGTTTTCTTTTCCTTGGTGGAGCTGTATGTTGGGCTCATGTACCTGAAGTGGCTATTATGAACCTGTTTCCCTTGGGAATCTAAAATGAAAAATCCATTGCAATTTTATTCCAGCTGCCATCAGCTGAATTAACAGGTGACTTTTCACCAACTGGTAATAGACCACCTGGATCTCAAACACTAACTACACATACTAGTTGGTAGTTTTCTTAACCTGCTTCTTTACTGCTTAAACTGAATTGCCAGAGTGATAAAAATGGCATAGTTTCATTACCCATGTCTCCACTCTGTGTATACTTATATAAACTCATCTTCAAAGAGTCTGTATTTGCATTTCTTTGTTTCAGTGTAACCACTCTAAACCACTTTTAAGATCTGATGTTCCAACAATATTTTGAATTCATGGGGTCTAGTTAAAGCCCAAGACAGAATGAATCCAAGAAGTTAGTGGACTCTGAAAAATATTTCTTTTGGTCATCATCCTAGAGTAAGAGTTGTTTTCCACAATATACATAAGCATTTCTAATGGTGTTATGCTAATTTTTATGCATTATCCTACCACTGCTAAGATCACCTATACTACCAGCATTCTGTATGTCACAAGCACAGTGCAATTCGATAAATGTGCCCATGCATGAAGCTAAAATTAGCATTTTGAAAAATACTTATAGATCTTCCCTTGTGTTGCAGAGAGGAACACAAAATGTAAACCCCTAGAGCTTTAGTTATATTCACTAACTCACTGACTTGGAAAATAGTTGTACTAGAGAAGACTACAGGATTATTGTTAATGTGTCAAGGGGCATACTAGTATACCTATTTATCTTCTTACTGAGCCTAATAGGAGGCAGAATTGTACTTTCTACATGGCTCTGAAGTGCTGCTGCAGGTCTGTTTGCCTGTCTGCATACGACAGCTGTAGCTTCTGAAATGACTGAAATCCCCGCAAACACCTAATTTCAAAGTTTCTAAGTATGGAGAAAAGTGAGAAGTGATAATGTCAAGATCCTTGTGTCTAATCAGTAAGTCCAGGAACATCTTTCAGATGTTCAATTTGTGAATGGTCAGGAAGGGTTAAATCTTCAGGAATGTTAGAATGATATATCTTCACACACTCTTTGTGACAGCTTTCCTTTTATTTATGGTAATTGGGAAGTAATGGTATTCTGTCAGGTCACCTGTTGAACATCTGGCTTCAGTTTTGGTAAAGTAGTGCATCAAAGGAGTTAAAATTTATTTGACTATGTTTGGCACAGGTCAGAAAACATTTGGCTGTCAATACACCAGGTAGATTTATGGTTACTCATGGACAGAAAGAAACATTTGAGCAGATTTCAGAGAAATAGCAATGCTCTTTTCCTTTGAAAAATCTATTGGATTTTCATTTTTGTTCAAGTCAACTTCCAGCAACAGATGCAAAATGCACCTGGTTTTGATGGCACAGTACAGAATAATATGAACACTGAACAAAAAGAGCAAAAGGCTGATCTATCCCTTGAAAGGGAAATTTTTTATTTTGATCACACTCTATACAGTAGATAAATCAAAAATATTTCATGTTGACAAAGCAACCAAGCTTAAAGTTATGTCTTAGCCAAATCTCTTTCTGAGTATTATATTAATTTACTGTAACTTGCTCTAATTGTAGACATCAATTACAGAATCACAGAATGGTTGAAGTTGGAAGGGACCTGTGGAGTTTATTTGACCCAGTTTTTCTGCTCAAGCAGGGTCATCTAGATCTGGTTGCCCAGGACCAAGTGATTTTTAAATATCTTCGGGGATGATGACTCCACAACCTCTTTAGGTAACCTGTTCCAATGCTGTCAACCTTGCAGTACAAAAGTGTTTCCTCAGGTACAAATGAAGCCTTTTATGTTTCAGTTTGTACCCATTGTCACTGTTCTTTTCTGAAAGAACCTGACACCATCTTTACCCTCCAGTAGGATATTTAATTCATTGATGAGATGTCATTGAGCTGTCTCTTCTCCAGGCTAAACTCCCAGCTATCCCAGCAGAGGTGCTGCAGCCACTTCACCAGTTTGGTGGTCCTTTGATGGACTTTCCCCAGTATGTCCATGTCTGTTTTGTACTGAAAAACCCAAAACTGCAGATGTGGCCTCACCTACTCAGAGAATACTCAACTCTCTGACAGCACCCTTGTGGATGCAGCCCAGGATACCTTTGATTCAAGGATATGTTGTTGAATCAGGTACAGTTTGATGATTTTTTCAATAGACATCAGATCCCCTGCTTTGTCCAATTTCTCACATTTTCTTTTGTCCAGCTGCTTTTCCCTGCAATATTCAGAGCAAATTTAGGTGAGAATTCTTTTGTGTTTATCTGAGTGTGTTGTGTTCAGGTGAAAGATTTCCATTTTACTACATCAAATAATAGAGGATTCCTTCTACAGGAAATACACTAAATTGATTCTTCTTCTTTTCCATTTCTACAGTATTCTCAGGGTTGTACTGTACTCCAGCTCAGAAGTACCTTCACACTGATATACATACCTGTGCTACAGACTAATCATGATACAGGTGCCAAATAGTGTTTCTATTCTGCCTCCTCATTAGCTCAGGCATTTTGGAGTGTTTGCAAGCAAAAATATATTAATGGGAAGTTATTGGGGTCAAAGGTGGAAGGTGTTATTTGTCTGCTGAAAAATATAATTGAACACGTATTTCCCTCTAGTGCATCTGCATCTCTAAACTAATAAATATGAAGAATCATAAAGATATTTTGAATTTAGGAACCATTCCAAGACGTGGCATTGCCTCTGTTGTATCAGAAAGCAAGAAATATGATTGTTCAGACCCTTTCTTTCCTAAAAAAAATTGTTTATCAGTGTGACTGTAAGGGCAAGGCATAGCAGGCAAGGCTGCAGTTCTGTCCAGAGATAGATGATGGTGTCTGTTTGGAGCAGGTGTGCTGATCAGTGAGAGTGGAAGGACAGAGATGGTGTGGAGAGAGATGGAGTCTGTGCTAGGTCAGAGGACTATGAGGACATCCGAGGACTAGGAGGTGGTGCTGGCAATCGATGCCTCCTTCAGAGAGGACATCTCTGCACACTGGTGCTGGCTGGCAGCATCAGTAGTCACCTTGGCTCTGCAAGCACATGCACGAGCTGAGCAGCAGTCCACAGTTGTGTAGAAGGACATGTACAGGTTTGCTCCCTCTGCAATGGGCAATCCTGAAAAAATGCAATCTTACCACTGCTCTAACAGCCATGAAATGTGAGACATGAAGGAAAATTTCAGCATAAAGTGAAAAAAAATGCTCTAAAATACTGAAAATCCTTCAGGTTTTCAGTGTATGTGAAGAATGGAATTCAAGAAAATCCTAGGCTTACTGATGGTTTATGAGAGATTATTTTAGAACTCATTACTTCAGTATTGTCTGAATGCAGTCAGAATTCAGAAGCTTAGACAAAATTGTCTTAATAGTAATTTCATTTGTGCCATCTCAAGCTCTAGGCTTGTGTTGAGGCTCAAAGTATGATTTGGTACCAGATGGGAACTGCTTCGCTCATTTAATCAAGTTCACTGACATGCATGGCCCATGAAAACTAACTCAAAATTTCACAGGCATATTTGAACACTAGTTTGAAGTCCAGTTCACAGCAGCAGAAAGCAGACAAAACTGCATGGATGTTTGACAGAAATTTTAAAGTGAGGAACTTGGAAACTGGAAATAGATGGTGCAAGACTTCTGGAATTGCTAGTTCGCTCAAGGAATACATACCAAAACCATTTTCATCCAGTATTTTGACTAGTTTTTATTACAGCGTAAAGATTAGGCAGAAGCCCCCCTTCTTGCACACTGTGAAGGCATATGCCATACAGGCAACTCCTACAAAGTTAAGCTGGAGAAATAGCCAGGAAAAAAGAAGGGTCTAATAAAAAAAGGATTGATAAATGGAAGCCCCAAACCCAAACTTATTAAATAGTTCAGGATGATGATCCTCAGACTTATGACTTCAGAGAACTATAGATGTTCAGAGGTGTGAAGCAGCTCTGTGTTATCCAGGATGAATCCATGGGGGATTGATTGAGGGTAGCTCTAGGCAAAGCAGAAATTACACTAAGGATATTTCATGGAGGCCAAACCCACAACTTTACAACCTGCGAAGGGAAGCATAAGACTTCCTACACAGCCTGGCTAGAAATAACTGTAGCTGGAAACATAAGCTGACAAACAGGTTTTTTGCATTAAATCGTAAGCTATTTGAAAAAGGGTGTTATGAAAATTAAGGCTTGAAGAATTCCCCTAAGGGAAAACACTGATGGAAGAAAAGACAATACTACAATTACTTGAAATAAGAGGAAAGTAACAGAATTCAAAAGTGGAATTCTTTCCTTGAAAGGAATCTGCTTTGGTCAGGGGGTGATGGAAAGGACCGTAGCTTAAGGGAAAGAGGTGGTGGCAGGGTGAGAGGAGCTGAAAGAAGAAGAAAGTATCTGGACACCTGGGAAGTCGAATAGAAAATAGTGCCAGAAGGCTCTATTTTCTCTGATTTTAACTTCACTGTATTCTGTGTTGCAACAGATTTATATTCTACCTGGTAGCCTCTGTTTGCCATGTGCACTATATTTCTGGGCCATAAGAAAAGAACCTATTTTTATATTTACAACTTGTCTTTTACCCACCCTTTCATAGGATGAACTGAGCCAGGTGACCCTTAGCTCCTCTTGAGGCCAGTCCTTGCATGATCATAGGCTGTATTTGTGTTGGAAAAGAACTCAGTTGTTCTCCAGTGCAAACTCCTTCTCAAAGCATGGTCTGCTCTCACGTTAGACGCAATTGTTTCAGAGCTTGACAGCTGCCAGTCAGCCCTTGAAAATATCCAAGGATGGAGACAGAACAATCTCTCTGAGTATGCTCCTCTGCTTCTTGAGAAAAGTTGCCATGGTGTAAGAGGTTTTTTTTCCTTAAATCCAATCTGAATCTCTTCTTTCAGATTACGTCTGTTATTTCTCATCCTTCCACCATGCACTGGTGGCTATGTTTTGTTGATGGCTTCTTTGTGGGTACTGGGATCCTGCTGTAATATCCCCCCAAGCCACCAAAATCCAAAGATGAGATAATACTATCAATACCCAACCTCACTGTGTTACAACACCTAAAGGCTAAAGGGCACTGTTATCTGCTGTGTAACTTTCTTTATTAGAGCAAGAATTTTCTGAAATGGAGTCAAAGAGAAATTGATGCAAAAAAAAGTCAGATATTTGGTTTGGCTAAACTGTGGTTGCTCTTCCAGACTTTGATATTTCTGAAAATAAAATAGCACAAGAGCTTTTGAAATTTCTGCCACTTCCTTATTTTTGGCATCTTTACATTAATGTAAAACCAGCTCTGTACATGAGGAATATGTAATTTATTAAAGTTTGAGAAATGTAATTTTTAAAGGCTTTGTGTAGATTTCTGAGCCTTAAAAAAAAATTCAAAATATTGACAATGGTGAATAGTGCCCATTAAAGATGAACTGAAGAAGTGCATGAAACAGAACCCGCACAAGGTTTAACATTTTTTTATTGCAAAAAGATCCTCATAGAGACATTGTATCTTTACTTCCAGGCATTGAGCACCTACAGAAAATTTCAAAGTCACTTGTCAAGTTTATCAGTGCTTTGAACATTCTTTTAAACCAAACCCAGAAAACTTCTGTTAAATTTTATCAGGCAGATATTTTGCCAATAAAATCTGTACTAAAAAAGATAAAATATCAAGCCTCACATCTTGGGAAACTATATGAAGGTGTTTACAGAAGGTTTAGTGCAGACTTATTTAAGCAAAGCAAATGTTGTAGAAAACAAGTTCTTACATATAAACCTTTACCCAGAACTTCACACTTTGATAACCTTTGTAGAAAGGCAAAAACAGAAACTAAAGGCTAGGATTTCTAAAAGACTCCCAAGAAAGGATGGACCCGAAGGCTTACAAAAAATTGAATGCCCAACTCCTAGGCAAAACTCCTATCTAATACAAATAGGAAAAAAATCCCAGCTAAAGCCAGTGTGAACTGCAAGATGAAACAGGCCATGACCCAAGTCCCAGCAGGCATTCAGTGTACTCTAAAAAGAAAATAGGAGATAAAAAACCCCACACCTCAAACTGCCCAAATCTTCTCAACTTCTTTGTAGCAAAGGTATTTCAGCTCCTGCCAAAAATGCTTAAACTTTCCTAGATCCCATCTGTGAAACAAGGACAGAACATAAGGCAAGGACAGAACCTGGTCAGGATCTCTGAAGTTATTCATTGCCTTGTAGCTCTGTTTCACTGTTAAATTTGACTGTAACTTGCTGGCAAACAGACTGGAAAAAGTATGTCCTAGGTTGATAAATACCTAAAATGCAGGGCCTATCTCAGACTACACAGATGAACTGATTCCAACCATTCTTATGGAAGCAGAGAGGAAAGCAATGTTTTCTAACCATAAAACAAAACAGGAAAAAAAAATCTTTGATGTTGGAGAATAAACAAGGTCAGCTTTTCTAAAGAACAGATTTTGGGGGGAAGGTGTCTTTTTTACTCTCCACCTACTGTACTGACACATAAGACAGGATACAAACAACTACTGTCAAATACTGTCAAAAACTACTATCAAAATCACTTATGTTTAAATATTTACAAGGTCATCAGACAACTTGAATTTCAAGGGAATACACTGAATCAAAGATATTCAAGGAATAATGTGCTGGTTCTCCATCCTTAGAACAGTTAGAACAGGTGCTACAGACATTTCATTATTATTATTACTAAGGAAATGTTAAGTAATATGCTCTTCATATTTTTTTCTAAGTTCAATTGATAAAGCAAAAACTGAAGTCACAAATAGGTTTTTGTGAAATCTACAATAATGTGAATGACATATATATATATCTATGGATATAAATGCATTTCTTTGGTAATTTAATATTTTATCTTTATTTATGCAAATTTTCATTATTTGTGGACATATAATTGAGCTTTAATCCATGGCCCCAATTGCAGCAGAAAGTTAAAAAAAAAAATCTCAGAATGAGAAACATTAGTATTTTATCTGCTGTTCATAATTAAATGCACAGGACCCTCTTGTAAGATGACAAGACCTTACATTTGGTGTAAGTGCTTTTTACATTTTTGTAATAATTACTTAAATACCCTTGATTTATACTTCAAACACTGGCAGGAAATACAATGTTATCTCCCAGAAAAAGAGTGACAATTCATTAATGTGGATACCTCTTATCAGAGATGAGAGTTTTTCCTTCTACAGTCTTTCCACTCTCTCTTAAATAACCCTAGAACTCTCTGGTGCAACTTAGATTGAGGTAAGGATATTGTCAAAAGCAATTGCAATGTTTAAAACTAAACAGTGAGTTGTTCAATTACCCATATACATCATGCAGAGGAAATTCCAAAAGAATTTTCAAATTATTTTATTAGGTAGTGCTGTGGTCTGTGGACTTGTTATCAAACATGATGTCTATTTAACTGTAGAAATCAAATATGAACATGAAGGTTATGAAAAATCTTAGCAGAAGATGGTAAGGATATTTTGTCCCCTTCATCACAAGTAAATGGGAAGTATGTGTGCATATTAATCTGCAATTAATCTTTGTCTGGGATGCCACAACACACTCAGCAAGTCCATGTAGCCAGAGTAATGCAGCCCACTGCCAGCTCTGACCCTGCTCTGCCCAGCTCTGTGCAGCAGGAGAGGCACTCTTGCTGTGTGGCAGTGCAGAGGCAGCACTGGGGAATCCCCATCTCCTTTATCCTTCCAGCTCTCCTCCAGCCTTGTCCCATACAGCTGATCAGCAAGGTGGGGCTGCTGAGGATGTGTGGCAGGAGCAGCACCTTCCGCCTGTGCGGAGCCCAGTGTGCACTCGCAGCAGTCCCTGGCCGCAGACACCCCATCTGCTGGGGCTGGGGAGGGTCGAGAAGCTCTGCTGGAGGCCATGCCACAGCCAGGTCTTTCCAAAGATCTGGACAAAGGGTTTGAATCCTACTGAAATCACTGTCCCCCAGGCAAGAAAGAGTGAGTACTAACAAAAGCCCAAAAACCCTGAGTGTGTTTAGTCCTGCTCCTGCTTTCAAGTCATTGTTGTTGTCTCATCCATCACAGACACCCCTTTCTTCTGGATCAAGTCTCTGCCTTCAGCTCTTTCAACTCATTAGTGAGCCATTCAATGTGTCTTCCTATTATGATGCCAGTATTTATTACTCCAATATGGGAAAAAAACCATGCATGAGAGAAGGAAAAGAGCGAAGATTATAAATACATTTTCTTAGCTTTTTGCACTTAGACTGTCAAAAAGATTCATGACTGAACAATATAACAGTAGGATAATTAAAAAGCCATTTTTTTGGAATGTCTTCAGAAGTCTCTGTTTTTGGCACACTGCTAAAATAAAAGTCAGCATGAAAGTTACAAAAGATTCTATTTTTATTTTCACCCCAGTGATTTCCCCCCTGCTATCCTGACTCAGATTTCTTTCTTCTTTATGTGCAAAACTGAAGTAAATGAAGCACACTTCAAATCGTTCAGCTAAGAGAGGAATCTTTGAAAGGATGATTGCTTTAACAAGGATCACTTAACTTTCCTTCCATATTTTCTAAAATCACCTTCATTTTTCTTCTGAATTCAGAAGTCCCCAGGCAAAACTTGACTAAAAAATTTAAAATGTTTAATGTACCTGCCACTCATATAAGATTAAACTTGTTCTATCTCTCTACCATTTTGAACAGAAGTTTGAATTATTTTCACTTACATTTATGTTTTAAGTAGACTTCCTGTGTTCATCAGAAAACTCATTTCTATTTTCATCCAATATATATCCAGTTCACCTCTTAGAACAGCCTGTGGTCTGGCCATTCTCAACTCTGACCTTTTATCACAAAAAACAGATTGAGGAGTTAAATGGTCTTACTGATTGCCTCTTTAGCTGTCTGAACAAAACCCACAAAATTAAAGCAGCTCAGGGCCTGGAAACTTCTTTTGGTTTAGGTAGGTGGCCATGTTCAAATAGCCTCATATTTCCCTTGAAATTCCACAGTTTCTCAGTTGAATTTCAAGGGAATGTGTTACAATTATCTTCTTATCTCTTTACTGCCTTTTCTGAGGAGTTGAGCTTTCCTCAGTGTTAGAAATCTAAAACAGATCACTGAAATGAAATATTTTTTTCTTTTTTTTTCTTTTGGTACTCATTTCAGCTCTGACTTTGGCCTACATCAGAAACATCATTGAAAGAATGTGGATGCAGATTCACAACATTTATAGGGTTGGATGTTATGATATGCTCCCAGTTTATGGCCTCCTTGTATGAGGCTTCATAAACATCTTTGTGAAATCCTATCTTCACTCATGATAATGCCAAAATTCCTGTGAATGTCAATGGAGCCAGGCTGTTACTGCTCAGTTTTTTCAGGGGCTCTTTGGTGGGTTTTCAGCCCTTGTCTGCACCATAGAATATCTGTAATCACAGCTGTGCTGGTAAAACCCCTTAGTGCAACCACAATGGGCAGGCAGTGTTTCCTGACTGAAAAAGTATTTTGTAGGTGTACTTCAACTACCTTCTTAAAAGTCATAACCAAACCCAATGAAATTCCCTTTTGGCAACACAAAAATGTTAATGTCAAGAACTTTGCTGGCATTGGATCATAGTTGGAAGAGGATGCACATGAGTTTTTCATTAAATATAAATGTGGTCATGTCAGGGTAACGTGGGATGGGTATGGCCCACCTGAAGGGGTTATGAAATGGTTGCTTTTTAAAATGAGCTGTTATGAAAACTTTAACTTAATTAGGAGAGGAAGAGATCTTTGTTACTTTGATTTGTGTTACTGGAGCACTCAAATATTTTGGCCATGTTTAAGACCCTACTGGAAAACCTCCTAGGGCAGGACCTGTTCAAAACACAAACAATGCGGGACAGAAGAGAAGGCATTGTGGGCATACATGAAGAGTATTGGCACACCATCAGCATTAAAGCAGTTTTCACCATTTTTTGGGGGAAAAAAAAACCCAACAAAACTGCTTAGATTCAAAAGAGAGCTAATAAGTTACTGTCATAGCTAAAACATCTCCTCCAACTGTGAGGGGCCAATTAAAAACGAGTACTAAAATGGTCTTGTTTGAAAATTGTTGCAGCAAGCAACAATTAACAAGGTTAACACTACAAGTCAATCAGAGGTGGAAGTTGATGTTGTGATAATGAATAAGAAATAGGTGGAAGAAAGCCCTGAATGATCTTTGATGAGATATCACTTTTGTTTGAGGGGGAGGTGAGGAGCCAATTGTGCACTAAGAGAAGGGATATCAAGATCAAAGCAACAGGCTGGGAAAATGATCATTAAAAGAGCATTCTCAAAGGCTCTGACCATACAAGAGTGCATTTGTCAAGGTCAGGGGAAAGGATGCTTAAGATATGAGTGTCTGTATGACTTGAACTGCCTGTTACAAATCTTGTTGAAAGATAAGATTCCTTGAAAATGTCAGATGTCAGGAAATGCCTGGTAAGAAGAGCAATGGATTGTGCACGTTCATGTAATCATACACAGCACATTTCAGCTCTCACTCATTCATGACTATGCCATTATACAAAAGCAATCATGAGTGGGAATAACTGCCTCAAATATAGTCCAAAACTGAATATAATTTAGTGACCATGAAGTCTAAGGTACCTGCAATCTAAATGATGTTTTTTTTTACTTGTTGTGACAGCGGGATCTATTCACCTCCATAATAAAGCACAGTTACTACCGTGGTCCTCAGGCTGTAACAGAAGAAATCCTGGCAAAACATGTAAAAGTGTCAATAACCATAAAGAATGAAAAATTTCCAAAACCTCTTTATTTACACTTATATAAAGAAAGAGCATTTTCTGAATTTGTGCTGCTACTACTGAAATGTTTGCTAGAAAAATAGGCATGATGAGCAAGCCTTCTAGCACACCATTGAGGACATGCATGTCTAGAGAGCTAAGCCTGGGTCTGGAAAAGGCCAGTAGCCTCCCAGATATGATGCTAATTATTAGTGCTGGGTTGCTCGTTGAGAGAGTGCCGAAATCCATCTTACCAACTGTGGAAAAGGAGAGAATACTGAAAACAAGCTAGCAGAACCACATGACCTTGTGCAGGGAATGGTGAGCAGGTACTTGTTTTGCTGAGGTCTTCCACTAAGCTTCTGTCGGTACCGTATTTAGTTCAGCACTGTCTGCCTGAACTGCAACATTTTAAACATTTTTTCACACATAGGTGGAAACATGGTTTTAGTACTGTGGCACAGACCTAGGTGAACCTTCCCAAGCCATCAGTGTTCTAATAGAAAGCCAGGTTGTTATAGACTGATGCAGAGGAAGACATCAGCACAGAGGTCTAAGGGAAAGTGAAAAAAATAATATACAAACTTGAGTATGCCTTATATATATTTTTATATAAACTTCTATATTTTCATGCACACATTACCACATTAAAGAAGCAATTTCTCTTCAGAAAGATGCTCTAATTGTGTCATGTAGAAACTCAAGCAGTACATACTGAATTTCTGGTCATGTATTTGGTCTAACTATATGTAGTGTTTTAGCTCTATGCCCAAATGTAAAGGGAGTAAAAGGGAGTGAAACTATTACTCACAACAGAGCTGGCCTCCGGAGCTGGCTTTTCTGAAGTGTAAACAGTGAAGTGAGAGTGTTCCATTTTCAACTGCAGTGCTGTTTATTTAAACCCAAATCTGCAAATATGATTGAAGTTTGGCTTGGATTCAACAATTTGATAAGGTATTTAAAGCTGCAGTACCATGCTTTAAATCACAGACTATTTCACTTCTTTCAGGCTTTTTGTTATGTCGTTAGGCAATTTCTCCTTCTTTGGCTTATTTTAAAATAATTTTTAAAATATATTAAAAGTGGAACTGTGGGAAACTCTGCTATAAAACACAAAACCACACACAAGGCTTGTCTGCTGAATAGAATCTGGGCCTCAGAGGCCCTTGCTGAGTTTCAAAGATTTGCAAGAGTTTGCTCCAGGGTCATCTTGGAGCTTCTGGCTAATTGAAAATATAACAAAAAGAATTTTCAAAGAATTTTAGGCACTAGGAAACTACAAACAAAAAGTCATCCCAAGATCCGTTAGCCTCAATGGAGTAAACAGCATTTGGAACCTGGTGCACTTCAAAGTGAAAGGCTTTTTTAAAATACATCAGCAGCATTTAATAATCCTTTACTTTTAGATGGTCTGATAAAACAAGCTGAATTTAGCAGAGAGCTTGCAGTTGAGGTCAACACTCCCTAGATAGAAGCCACATAGTATTCTTAATTGAAAAATGTTTAGAGGCTAAACAAAGAAAAGAAAATGTCATTATGTTCTATTTCCAAGCAGTATAATTAAAACATTGCATAAATAACACAGCTTCCCTAAGGTCACGCCAAAAGATCAGTAGCAATGTAGGAAGAGGTGTAAGAATTTCAGGTGGTGGATCTCCAGCTTTATCCTGAAAACAACACTGTTTCTCTAATTATGAGAATCTTGACAATCAGGAGTCTTAGATAGTTGAGGAATTCCTACTTGTTCTACTGCTTGCTCAAATGAAAAGGCTCTAGGTAGTTGGAAAGAGAGAATGCATAAACTATTTGCATTGATAGCAACAGAAGGCAATTACTAAACTCCTTCTGTTGTTGTATTGTGTTTGTTAAAGTTGGACTGTTCTGTTCCCCCCTGGTTTTGTAATGGTTCTGCCCTGGTTCTCCTCCCCTCCCTGTTTCTGTCAGTCTTCCTAGCTCCTCCCCAGTTGCCGTGGGGACAACAAATGTATCCTCTCCTGAACCCCTCTCCGGTTTCCTTAGAAACCAATGTATCTCCTTCTGCCAGTTTCCCTGACTCCTCCCCAATGTAAGACCAATGTATCTTCTTCCAAACCCCACCCCAGCTGCCTGCCAGTCACTCTTCACCCCCACCTTTTTCTCTGGAACATTCTAGCTAGGGCGTTGAGTGATTGGTTCAGGGGCCGGGGCCCCTCCCTTAGTTTGTCACTATTGGTGTTTCTTCTATGTCAATCCCTTGTAATCCCCTCCCCCCTGTCACCCTATTGGTTCAAGGACAGACTCCACCTCCGGATTCCTTCCCTTTATAAGGTGATGTAACCCCCCCCCCCCCCTCCCTCTTAGGTTCCTGAAGTTCCTTGGATTTATGGTAAGCCTTGACTAGCCAGAACTGAGGCGCGCTCTCTTCTTTCCTGCGGGCTGAAGTTTTAACGTGGCCACGCCTCAAGGCGACACTGCTGCTATAATGTAGGGTGCTGACCTTAGGCGCTGTGCCTGACATTAGGGTCGGGATAGTGCCCCCTTGGCTGCAAGCGGTGCTGGCCTGCTTGCCGGGACGTCTCTAGCTGACACCGCTTCATTCTGTCTTTAGGACGTGAAGATTGTGTCTTTTTAACACATCTACAACTGCATCAAAAGCATTTCTACAGTGCATGCTCTTAAAATTGGTTGCTTTATGACATCACATGACATGCTTCACATTGAAATTCAGCTGACCATTATTAAGTCTTTTTAAAAGAAAACAGTATTTATCGTGAGTTTAAAAAAAAAAAAAAAACAACACCTTCAGGTATGAAGTTCAGTGAACCACATCATCAAGCATTTGGGAGACATGCACAATCAGATTTAAATTCTGGCAAGAGTACTGGACAACTTTTCTGTTACATCGGAAGCTTCTTTCTTCTCCTCCCTTGATTATGACACTGCTCCCTAAACATTAATTTATAAGATATGCTCCTGGCATTTTATATTTCATACTTAAATGTTGGAAAGTTGCAGGCTAGCATCTGCATGGAGCCTTTTGCAAGGAATCGAAGGCATTTTTACCAAATGCCTAAGTTCTGTAATTCACCCAGACCATTCACTAGCAAAATTTTCCGCATTGGAAATGGCTTTCATATGATGGCCTCATGCCAAATAGAAATTTCCCAGTTTGCCACATACCCAGAATGGTTCAAAGGATCTGCAATCATGCCACTGTGGTGTTGTCCTAAGTGGTGGGTCAAATGCAAGCTGTGGCTTTGCATGTACTTCAGCATAGCAAAGCTGAAGTCAGTGCTACACCATTTTCCCCAGCTGAGAATATAGGCTTCAGTCCACATCTGGACATTTTGTGTCTTCACAAGACACTACTGTCTAGGAATTTGTGAAAATTATCTGTCTGGCACAAAACAGTCTGTACAGAAAGCTGATTACAACTGCCTCACAGAGTCTCTACGTCCCAGAGCATCCAGCAGCTAGATGGGCCTGTGTTGATGGATTCATAGAAAATATTAACCTTAAAAAAAACTAAGATTAAGCCAGAACCATACATCAACTGTCTGATAGCAGTGGCTGGGAAACAAGAACAGGCGCAATACATGTGCTTACACAGCATACATACACACATGCACAGGCATACCAAGTTTCAGCTTCTGTTTTCATTTTGTGTTAGGAAGAATCTAAACCCTCTTGTTTTTTCCTCTGAAACTTGGTAAAACGCAGAAGCCTCATAATGAAAAGCTGCTACCCTCAGCTTCTGGAGCCTCACCACCACTCGCCTGAGAACTCCAAACCACCATGTAGCATGGGACATAGCTCTCTTCTTCCCTTGTGAGAAATGTCATCCTAAATATGAGACTCCTCACAAAAAACTTCTGAAAAAACTAGATTTTTTCCTGAAGAGTTACAGTTTTGAGAAAACAGTATTTTCAGGGGAAGAGGTGTTTAATGAAAAAGACATCCTGACTAGCTTGTGTGTGGAAAATCCCTTGAGAACATATTGATTGGCACCTTGATGCTTGATGCATGCCTGCTTCACCAGACCATGTCCCTAGTATTATACACACGTAAAACTATCATATCTTTCATCCTGAAGGAATGTGAAAGTAGTCCTAATGCAACACACACTTGATGCAAATGACTCGGTCCTGTCTCTGGCAGATATCTGAATCCCATTTGTCCTTCAAACCAGGGTGATAGGGGGTTGTCCTTTGTGGAACTGGTTCTCCAAATTAACTGAAAATTTTATGGACTGAGGTCAGCAAGACAGCAGTACATATGGTGGAAAGGCTATGGATGGTGATTTACCTAAGATTTGGACTTCAGTTGCTGGTGCCAGTAATATAACCTTGTGCAGTTACTTGATATTGGTCTTTTTGATTTTGACATATGTCTGCGTGCATATGCCAGTGAATATTATGATCTTTCCTACAAATGTGTACTAGATTCCTCCAGACCAAAATGCTTTAAATAAACCTATGCTTCTAAATGAGCACACCCATGTCAACACTGATGCATAACATATACGTTGCAGTAAGCTTCATCAGAGTTAGAACCAGGGCTTAGTTGTACCAGTCTGGCAAACATCTCATTGGAATACTTTACTCTCATAGTTAAGTATAGAAGTGACTATTCCAGGAACTCTGAGAGACACATGCTTGGCTCATTTTTATTAGGTATGTCTGTAAATAGTGGTGCTGTACTGGCTGGCACCAGAATAGGCCTTGGCCCTCAGCATTGCACAGGGAGCATAAACTTGGCAAGTCTGCCTTACAAATCACATATAAATCAAACCTGCCCAGGAAACTGGTCCCATTGCTAGAGCTCCTATTCCCACACACAGGATTAATCTTTGAAGCCAAGTGCCTTAAAGATGTTTCTGTTTAAACTGTGGCGATGTAAACATTAAGGTTTCAAGGAGTTTATTCCTTCAACAAATATTTTTACATGACAAATAACAGTTGTCCTATTTTTATATTGTTTTGTATTTTCTTTATGGAACCATAACATTTAATCTACAATAATCTGATGAGAAAATAATATATATCTGCATTATTTTTTTTATTACAGCTACTGTTTCACAGCTTCTCTCATACTACATGGTTGTGAATAATTGTTTTGCTCTGTAACATATGCATATGCATATTATTTTATATATGATTTGAGAATGGGTATGGAAATGTAAGCTGGAATGTTAAACTTTTATCTAGGCGGGACAGTATATGAAGTATTGTAGACTAATATGTATTGGGAAAGTGTCACATTTTGGTCTGTATCATATGCTAGTTTTTCCCAAGGAACCTTGTCAGTAAAAAAGCAGGCTGAATTTTTCTGCTCCTAGAAATTTTTGAAATGGAGGGCTTCCTGATCTATTCATGTTGTTTCTGAACACAGGGAAGTGGAGGTGCATCCGCTTCCAAGTGAAGTTAGTGTGTGCGATGTTCAGCAGTCTCAGCTAACAGTCACAAGATGAATATTCAGAAATCACTTCTGAAAAATATTAACTTTCAGTTCGAGTTTGAAGTAGATAGTGGTTTGAATAGGGCTTCATCTTCTCAGCTCTAATTAGTATTGGCTAAAGATTTAAGTGCTTTGACCCTTATCCTTGTGCATTACCCATGAAAGAGACAGACTGAAACCCAAGCAGAAACCACTTATTGTTGAAGTCATGTATTAAGTTGCCTCAAAGTATTTCTGGATTGCAGCCAAAGTGAACTGATTTGCAGAAGAGAATAATGTTTAAATAAATATGTATGTATGTATATATCACATCATGTAGCTAGATGCTCAGAAGGCGAAGTAGAACTTGTCCACAGAATATAATGTTTCATCTTTAGAGTGGTGGGAATTTTATTGGCTTGAAAAGTAGATCTCTTACTGAAAATATCTACAGAGAGAGAAGTTATGTTTGACAAGCGTGTTCCAAAGTAATACTCCTATCATTAGTAACAGTTTTTATAATTAAAACAAACAGATCACACCCGTCAAATTCATTTCAGCTACAAAGTTTGTGGCTGCTGCCATTAACAATTACATTTGCTACAAGTGTGTGGGAGTAACCTATACTGCTGAGTGTATAATATAATTTATTTTCTTACGCTGACAGGCTTTTGTTGTTAAGTGAATCTAATATAGTGATAAGGTTCTCAAATAAATGTACAAGTTCACCACTACACTTCATAGAGGTTATTTCCCCCAAATTCTATAAATATAAAATGTACACCTCTGAGGCTGTGGGTTTTTGAAAGGTAAAACATCAGTATTTGTTCTTGGGATATTGCTACTAAAGGCAAAAGGTAAAAGAGGGGAGTACTAAGTATTCACAGTAATTTCTCTCCAAGACATTCCACCTCAAAAACCTTGTACATGCAACTTCCACAGCAGTGAATTTTTCAGAAATCTTCTTCGCAATCCTTGTGCTTGCGAAGGTGCAAAAGGTGCTTGCCAGATTTCTGTCCATTATTTTCAACAAAGGATGCGCTTAAAAACCAGTGGAGTGCTTGCAAGGCAGAAGGTTGGAACATGCATGGAACAAAGGAGGATCACTCTGGATGCTGTGGTCCCCCAGAAGGATGAAGAAAAATATTTGTTATTCTTGTCATCTCACCAATGATTTTGTGGGCGTTTGTAATGATTCTGACTGCAGACTAGCCACATCAATTCCAAATAGCCGCTATGTCATGAAGCAGAATTCCTGTACCAGAACACCCACTTCAAAGAAGGGGGGATGCAATTTAAACAAGAGTACAAGTACAAGACAGAGATGAACAGAATTGAGTGGTATCAAGAGCTAAGCTTAAATGTTAAAGCTGTCTAATTACATGAGGAGTGATTTCTGATATGGAGGAGCATGAACAATTCCGGTGGAAAATAGTAAGCAGGATATTAAACAAAATGCTAGGGTAAAACAACAGCAAAGGTGGTATGTCAGCAGAGATTTAAGTGAAAAAAATGGGGAGTTTGCACACTGGAAGAAGCATGACCCAAATTCCACGTGCAAGGATGGGAAGGGAGGACACAGCAATGAAACAAGAGGGAGGGGATGGGCAAAAAAACACAACAGGACTCAAGACACGAGGGTACAGCAGTACAAAACTTCTGTCAGGGCTTTTGAACTGAATGTTGAAGGAGTGAGAGAGAAAAGAGGACTTAGAACAGAAAAGGAGCAATTATTCATCTGGGGAAAAAGAAATTATTTTTAGCCGATGAGTATTAGGTAGGCTGCATAGGGGATGCTGGGTGCCAGGAAATGTTCACAAAAGGAGGTTGAGATAGCCATGAGAGCAAAATGATGAGTGACACAGAAGAAAAATAGGTAGGTTTAGAAGATTATAGAAGCAAAGAAGACAAAATTGAATGGGGACTCAAATATTAGGAAGTGAGGAGTGAAAAATAGTTTCATGGTTGTAAATCTGAGTGTCTGGAAAGATGGAAGACTCGTCAACAGTGATGAAAGAAATGGTATGGGGAATGGGTTTGGAGGAAAGACAAGAATTTATCTTCTTTCTTGGTTAGTTAAACTGGGGGCAAAGGGAAGAGGGCAGAGAAAAGGCCTGCACAAAGGAAGATCCTGAATTTGAAGAATTAGACATCAAAATTGCCGCAAGGCACTGGGCAGGACACTAAGGTGACAGTGAGCTGACCCAGGAGAACAGTATGTATAAAAGAGTGAGAAGATTAAGGAGGTGCACCCAGACATCTGTGAGTCCACATCAGCCAGCAAGAGATGCTCAGTTTCTAAACCTGCACCATGGCACCAAGCCAGTAAGTTACAGCTGCTGCATCAGCAAGATTGACAACATCTGAGGAAGATTTTGAGTTAGCAGTTTCATTGAGGTCTGCACTTGACACAAATCCAACAAATACATGTTGAGCTACAAACTTTCCATATGTTAAAACTACTGATTCCCCTGAAAGCTGTGCACATCTCATGGAGGCCTGAAACAATATCTTCTGAGATAATAGCCCTGGCACCTAGAGCAACTTAGCTAAAGTTAACCTTCCAAAAGTTCACTCTCTGCAGTAAAGAGAAGTGTTAGAACTGATCTGACAAGGATTGTACTTTAAAAAAGAGCAGAAGCTTCACAAAGAAGCAACACCTCTGGTACATCTACCCTGAAATAACTTACACAGAAATCTCTGTATTTCACGTTCACAGAGTTTAGAATGCAGTGGTGGTTTTATTTAAGAGTGAAAAAAATCTATGTAATGTAGATGAAGCAAGGATTTGTTTTAATCAGTTTGGACATTTACATGAATAATAAGAATAGCTCGAGTAAATAGAATCAAAATTTAAAAAATATGGAAGAGATATTAAACCTCAGACTTCTAGACTCAATCCATGGTATGACTAAAGAGCAGCAGGAGAACTTTTCACATCTTTCTGCTAATGCTGGTCAATATCAGAGAAAAAATATTGGGGTACATTATGCTGTGGGTACCATGACAGGTTCCTGTGCTGTGCTCTTACTTGTGCCTGATGCAGGTACAGGTACTGAAATAGGCAGTTCTAGAGAGGTCTAAAATCGAGACCTTTACATTGCTCACTGGCAGTGGTTCATTTTCCTCTCTTCTCTTTGCTTGTTTTTTTTTTAATTAAATACTAAGAGAAATCTAAAGTGAAAGGAAAATTATAGTTATAAGGTAGAGCTCTTTTAAGTCTAGTTGTAGAATCAGCTTGTGACCATAGCTGAACATGACAGAATTTTTGCTGAACCACAGCAGAGAAGATCATATGTTTGCCATGTGGAATCTTAACTCTTGTAATGCATTTGAAGTATCCATTTCCAATTTTAAAAGGTCCCTGTCAGAAAAGTGAATCTCAAAATATACAGCACCAATCCTCTGCTCTCTTTATTCCAATGAAAAACAATTTACAGAATGTAGCCCAACTGTCAATTCATTTCATACCCAATCTTGTTCCCATTAATCTCCACTCATTTAAAATGCCCTGGACTCTTCAGAAAGGAAGCTTATCACCAAATCCTCCCTGGGAAGGTGGATGAGAAAAGCATGAGATGGAAGAGAATGAGCTGTTAAACCCCTGGTCTCTGTCACCATGTTTGAAAGAGTGGAGGAGTAGGTGCTCTGTTGTTCCATCACTGGAGAGGGGTGGGAATAATTGCCTCAGTAGGGCACTGCTCCTGCCTGGCACCTTTACACTGTTGAGCAACACAGTCATAATCCCACACCAGACGGTGCCAGTTTGGCCCTGGACATCCCACTGCCATTGAGCTGGCTGGTGATGCACACCCTTTGCATCCCTCAAAGAAAAAAATGTCCAACAGGAGATTTTGCAGGGTATCTGGGTGCTGCAGCAATACAACCCCAGTGGGAAGACCCAGTTGCCTCCTTTAACCTGACTATTTAATCTGTATGGGCATGATAAATTGTCATGCAGTGATTCAAGGGTGTCCACATCCTTATAATGCTACTGATGGGTGTCCCTACTGGCTCACTTATTTCTAGCATTGCACCCTTAGCATCCCTATTGCCTTGTTCTGCTTTAAAAGAGATAATACCTGACACCTCATGGCAGCAGCAGCCACCAGATGAAGGAAAATCACATGAAATTGACATTAAAGAGCACAGGAGGTGAAAAGCCCTCTTTATATTTAGTGTAGAATATAAGGCCAGAAAATAAGAAAAGCTGGAAAATTATTCCTTGAGAAATACAAAGTGGAAGAACGCTTAGTGAAATCAGACCATTTTTCAGAGTTAAAGAGCACAGAGAAATCACAAAGTCTGCACAAAAACAAAAAATAAAAAAATCAGTAAATAAGAGAATGAAGAAGAGAATTTGGGTTGTCTGTTGGGGGAGAAGAAAGTGAACATGAGGTGTTGAGGGGATCATGAATCATGCTTTAATATGAAAAGAAAGAACTTGTAAAAAAAAGGAAAAAACAAAATAATAAAGGAAATTGACAGGCACAGAGCTGATAGGAATCTGAAATGCTTTGGATTTTATGATTAACAGAGAGCAGGGGAAAAGGAATGAAGGACAGAGAGGTTTTTTTCTGGAAAATGTCAGCCTGGCCTTTAAACAAACTGTCAAAAATACTGTGCATGGGGATACAAATGAAAAGAAGGGAGAAGGCTCAGTCAGACTGTGACAACAAAGTATGATAGTGAATGAGAAAGAAAGAAGCTTGTCTCTTTTTGAAAAAATCTACAAGTGCATAGGAGACTATCAAAGTCACAGTGCTTCCTCTAGAGATGATGCACAAGGTAAATTTAGGGGCAAATATAGCCAAGATGAGCAGAGAGCAAAAAAAATATACAGTGCATCAGATGGACAGGCAAATGAGGTGGAGAGAGGTAAAAAGTCTGCCAAGTATGAAACTGAATATAGAGCTGAGTTGGCAGGTAATATAACCAAGAAATTCTCCCAACTCTCAGTCTGACAACCTGCTTTATTAGAGTTTTATAAATGTTTGAAATCTGACTTAACATTTCTGAGGAAATATCTCCATAACTATGCTAGCAATCTGATTCCCTACTTTCTCTTTCTTTGAATTCTTCCATCCTGCAATGGTTGCACCACTCACTCTTGGCTGGTAGTGGAGGTGTGGGGGGTTTACTGTAGTGTGGGATCTCAGCACATCGTTCCCGATGTCCAGAGATGCCAGGAGAACCCTTGGGGGTCTCAAAAATCCTGGAATGTTGCCAAGAGTGTTTGGTGGCTTGATTTTGATCCATCCACAGAAGTGACAAGAATTTGGGGACATGAGAATCACTTTAGAGTGAAGGGTGTAAAAGGAACACGTTTAGAGGGTGAAATATAGACTTTAAGGTTTTTGGTACAGGGGGGTTATGGCGTGTCTCGTCTTTCTTCTTTCTTCTTCTTGTCCTCCATCTCCTGTGGTGATGTTGGCACTTGGGGATTGGTTTATGGTGAAGGTGCACTTGCTAACATGGGTGAAAAGTATTGGAAAATAAAGGTAAATATCATGTACGTAGAGTTTAGTATAAAAAGACATGACTGCCCCGTGGGTGGTCAGAGTGCCTTTGGCTGCCTTGCAGGTCAGACCTCTGTTGGGCAGACAGAAAATTTTGTAGATAAGAAACAATAAACAATCTGAAGATTGAAAAACTGAAGAGTCCAGACTCGTCCTTTGAAACGCGTGCCACCCAAGAACCACCCTACCTGTGTCCGGGCAGAGACAGACAGCCAGACCCGACACTGTAGGATTTTCATCTTAAATGCAGCTGAGAAATGGATCAGTCCTGTCTGAAGGTAAAAATCGGTTTTTCAGACTGTTGCTGACACAACAGATCTTTCTTCACAAAAGAAACAAAAAGGACCATTTTCCTAACATTCTGTAATTTTTTTTTTCACTATAATTCATGTATTAAATCTCAGAATTGTCCCTTGGTAATCTAAATTAAGCTGAATAAATTTTCCCCTTCATCTATGGGATTGACTTACTACACGGAGGGTAGAGTTAGTCTGCTGGCCCTTGGCATTGAAAATGCAAATTGAATCCTGGCGTTGACAAGAATGTTTGGATTTGGTATAAAAGAGACTTAGTCACGGTACATTTCCAGCTCCTGATTATGCCAAAGCAGGAGAGCTGAGTGACTGCCAAGAACCAGCGGTTGCCACTCGCCCCCTGAGGGAAGGAAAAATGGATAGCCCACTCCTGGCCCACACGCACTTTCTGTATTTCACTCTTGTGAGCTGCCTGAAGAGACACTACAAAATAAGGAGATACATGGAATTTCAAATTGTGTGTTTATTTTTGTTTCTGGTATTTGTTCAGAGCAGATTTGCAGAACGAAACTCCTCCATTACTGACTAAACAAGCACTTCACCAAAAGGTACCAAGTGGCTTCCAGTGTTTTTCAAAAAGAATATTTCAAATAAACCCATTTATGGGTCTTTCTGCACTTATGCACAGGTACAGTAGTCCTTTGCACACTGTAATATGAGCTATAATCATTTAAGTGCAGGACTCCTCAATTCTTACAGAAAACTCAGGTTGCTCTGACTCTTTCTAAGGACTTTAGCCTCAAAAACAGAATGGACATGCAGCTGTGCCCTGAAAAGTTTCTCCTGAGTACTTGCTGATTTGTGAGGCAATAATGGGTGAGCCCTTGTAAATCCTCAAGTGAATGGACCAATAGTGACATTAACCATCCTTATATAAATGCAAACCTAGGAAATCCATTTAAAAACTCCCAATCTCAACTCATCTTTACCAAACAAATATAAATAGTGCATTTCTTCTCTGTTAGTTTTACATTCTGGTTCACAAAAATACATTCTAAAGCATGACTATTAAATTTAAACACTAAAAATAGCGTAGATTTAATAATCTCTGTTCTATCTTAGCTTCTAGTAGACAAAATTCATAAGACAAATGAGTATCCTGTATGCTGTAACTGTATCTGAATAAATTCACTGTTTGTCAAATGAGGGAAAGAAACAGGAATTGCATGTTGCAACCTTCTATTTATGATTAATTAAGACTCATAGGAAATGTCTAGCTCAATTGTATTCAATGTTTGAAGGGATTACATGGTAGAAATAACATCACCGAAAAGAATGCTATCTCAGGAGTTGTATTTGCAGGAAGAAGGGGAAAACAAGACTACCCAGATTCTTGTGGAAACCTCTTGTTTCAAAGTTAGAATTTCTTGCTTGCTGGCCAGTCCTGACCATGTTTTACCTTCCTTTCTGTACATGTCATGTACCATAAAATCAGTAAAATAAGGGAGATAAGGTGGTGAAATTTTCTTCCAGGAGATAGGGAATGTTGTTAGGCTTAGGTTTGAGTTGTTGCTTTGGGTTTTTTCTTTTGCATGATAACACCTGTAAAGATTACCTCATGGGGATATTAATTGTTATTAATGACTTTGGGAGTTGTACTCCATTTCAAAGAGTAAGTTCACCTCAGTTCATCGAAAGGTACATTGCCTTCACTAAATATTGCAGCTAAATAAGGGCAAAAGCCATGCTGAAACTAAAAATAGCAAACTATGCAGGAGAGACTTCCCCAAAGCTGATTTTGTTCATTAGCATGTGAATAAACTCTTTTGTAGCCTTCACATCATTGAAGGCTGGGCATTCCCTTTCCTTATCCACAAAGCCTTCCTTTTGAAGGGAAGTACATTCACCAACTAGATGGGGAAGCATTGCCTTCTTTAAGTAATCCTGAGATTATGAACAGAAGGAGGAAAATTTTTGTCCTCCAAATGCACTTTCTCCTCAGTAAAGCTGACTTCAGCTTTCTGGTTGGCTTTCAGGGGTCTTTTATGTGAAGAACAGCTAAATGCCCCTTCCAAATTGTTAAGGAAGGACTTTCTCTAAGGGGACCACTGATGGACTGAGGCTTGCTGCTCAACCTGAGGAATGTTACTTTCAATTTTTTGTACAGATGAGAGAGAACATTTTCATATCCACTCTTTTCTGAATGAGTTTGCTTAGTGATCCACCATGAATATATGCACTAACATTTGAAAAAGAGAATGCTTAATCTAATAGCACCACACTGGGATGCACTGGAGTATTCTGGATATTACCATACAAATAACTGAAGACCATTTGGTTTTAAATTCCCATCCCTAGAAATATTTTTCCCATGGTTGTGTAACATCACAAGAAATCCTCAGATGTTCTGTTGCCTTCTCAGCTTACTGTTTTTCTGGAAAAGCATAGGTATTTTTGAAGGCAAGATGTTTGTGATTGTTTTTTTCTTACTTTTAACTTTTTTGTAGTCTGTCTGTCTTGTAGCTGAACTTGGTTTCCTTGGGATTTAACAGCTGAAGATATTTATGTTTGGAAAAGTGTATTCTTTGTGAAACATATGGATTTGTGAAGATAAAACAGCACAGCAATTGGCAAAATCAGAATTGAATAGAGTGTTAAACTAAAGGATTTTGTAGTGTCCTGCTGACAAACTTTGATGCAACAGGCCAAATTCCAGTTTTAGTTGTGGGAACTGAATTAATGTGGGAACTCCCTGCCCCTCTTCATCCACAACAGAATTTGCCTTCTTTGGCAATAAAACTGGGGGTTCTGGTCTTCATTAGGTACATCTTTGTCACATGGGGGGACCTTGAAATTACAGCTTTCATTTTTCTTATCCTCCTCTCTCTTTTTTTTTCCCCTAGCCTTTTTACTTGACTTTTTGGGTGTAGCTCCTCTCTGACTAAGTCACCCTCAATTCCCTTCCCACCTAATGGAAAGAAGTGGATATTTCAAGGGTGTGATTCATCAGGGACCTTTAAAAAGTCTGACTGAGGTTTAGATGAATCAGAACTGAACTTAACTGACCAGGACATTGTTGATTGTGGTGGGAATATGGAAGTGCGAGTTGTGATGGAAGTGTCCAAATTCCAGAGATCACCATTTGACCCACTGAAATCCTGCCTTTGTATTCTTTTTCACAGGGCATTGAATGCTGATATTAAAGAGACATTCCTCTGGCACTCTATGGAGTTCACTGAGGGTCTAATGACTTTTGAGCCTCCTGTGATTCAGGCTACCTGTCAGCTCAGGAACTGCATATGAATTTGCCTGAAATTTACAGTTGGAAGTTTTCAGCCTATCTGAGAAGGCGAGAAATTTACACTTTCTCGCTTTCAGAGAACTTAATCTGGCTGTATTTTGCAAACTCCATAAATTCAGTTAGCAGAGTGCAGCAGGTGTGTCCCATTTTAGGCTTTCCAGCGGCTCCTTTTTTCTTTACTTTCTTCATCTGTTCCTCCCCCCATCAATTTCACACAGATCTCCATCTCCTGTTTTCTTTGAAGAAAATTCCCTTACTCTTGTTTCTTCCTGACCATGCCCATTAGGGACACACAACTGGTTAAGCAGTCTCACATTGACAGCTTGGAAATCCTTAGCCACATACCCACTTCCCACAGAGCCTTAGTGGCATCTGAGCAGTTCTCCTCTTGCTTGAGGAATGGTTCAGCAACTGGAAGAAGTCAGATACAAAGCTTTTATGTTTCTCCTCCACTGTTTTCTCATCCTTCTATATCTCCTCAGCTCTCTGCTCCTGCTTGCTGTTTCATAAGACTGACATTACTTTTTTTATCTGTCTTCAATCTCTTTCACCAGCCAGCACTCCGGTACTCGGGCATCCCGTAGTTAGTGCAGCTGTTGAGAAAACTGTGTGGCATGGTCCATGACCCTTCTCCAGCTCTTCTTGACCATGGCTTAATCCTAGTGCACTTTTCCTGAAACAGACCATCTGTCTGTGGCTGGATGTCACAAGGTGGTTGACATATGAGGGGTTTTTTGAGTTTCCACTGTTCCATCCGAGCTGAATTCCCTGTTGCTTTTGCTTCTTACAGGAAGAATTGGATGATTTCTGAACACCCCACTCAGTAGCAGAAGCATAAGTTCTTAAACTTAAATTCTGGAGAGTGTGCCACACAAACTTTTTGATTCTTTATGTCTGATAATGCTTTTCCTGCAAACACTATTTCCAGAGTGCATCACACTGTTTTCCGAAGAAACCAAGTTAGAAACAAAAAGCAGGCTTTGGAGACTGCACAGACACTGAATCACCACCTTCCACAGCAGAAAGCAAATAATCTCAGATTACCCCACACTAATAAATATATGAACGATTATAATCAGCTAGAGAACTTTGTGGATGCTCAAAACATGCACAGTACAAGCCACTGCAAATCAACTTTCACCACTAAAGGAAAACAGTCTTCCAGTCAAATACTCTGTGGGGAAATGTTCTTCTCCTACATGGCACATTTGCAGTCATGATGTTTCAATTGAGGACAACATGAAATTATCTTGGAAAAAAATTCTTGTATTTTAGCATAATTTTTTACTTTGATTGACACCAAAAGTCTACCAAAGTCTAGGTAGATTATTTGGAGACTGTTTTGAGATACAGGATATGGGATCTTCTTGATCCAGCTTTTTTTTTCTTTAAAAGAAAATAAACTTAGTTCTGCCCTGTCATGTAGCTTCCTTCAGTCAATGATATCAGGAGAAGATGGCAAAACCAAATTTTCCGTTGAAGGCTTTTATTGTGATACCATCCTAGTTAAATTATTGATGATTCCGAATAGCTTCACTGAAGGTAAGAGCATTAGTCCTGGTTGATACCAAGACAGAGAACTGAATTTAGTTCCCTTTTTCTGATAGTGAGCATTTCACAAATAGCACAGATTTATGGTAGGTCCTTCTTGTTTATTTTGTGTGTGTGTCCATATTTGTTTTGGGAGCCTGTGGTAATCTTGCTACAATCCAAAGTCCCAAAATACCACAAGAAAGGGTGTCTTACACTGTCTCCAGTCTAGCCAACAATAAATAATTCCTATGAATACCACAAGGAAGTTGATTTATGGTTTGATTTCTCAAACAAAGAGCTCTGGACAAAGTTTAGATAAGGAAGTAATCTTATGGATGCTTATCTGGAGTAAACTAGTATATCTCTGGGGCTTCATTCAAGGCCAAAATGACCATAAGATAGAAAGCAGAGAAACTGAAAAATTTATCTCATATGAAAGTACTGAAAGGGTTTAGAAACTGGCATGTTTCTGTTCAGGTGACCAGTACATTTCAAAAAACCTAATTAATTTTAGTGTGTTTAATTGTTGTCTTCTCCCCTGCCTCTGGTTTCTAATTTCCCTTTTATGCAGCTTATAAGTCAGAAGTTTTTTAAGACTGCAAGGTTAACCCTGGGTGCATGGAATGTATAAACCAACTTTTCAGCAGTAGGATTTATACAAGGGGGAGAATGCAGGATTTGCCAGGTGCAGACAGATGTAGATGATGCCTGCAAAGCTTTAATACCCTGATGATGGTAACTGTAAACCTGAGAATTCAGACAGTGAGAAAGGGCAAAGCACGGCACCAATCTGAGCCTTGCAGCATTCCTGAGTTGCAGGTGACAGAATGGCAATTCTCCTCATGTTATGTCAAGCTGCTTTGTTATCCTCTAATTCTGACTAGGCATAAAAGAAAAATAGTTCTTGTTTGTCCATGCAGCTGAGCTCTGCTTAGTTCTGCCTCAGTTAACCCAGGTGCTGTCAACTATTTTTAAACTGATTTAATTTTGTAGCCAAGAACCACCCATTGCTTTCCAAGGATAACAATGACTTGTTTGATTCTGAGTAATCTTAGGGCACCTCGGGGCATGAATTAACTGGAGTGAATTTAGTTGGGCTTGGTTATTGTGCTGTAGAGAAAACCATGGGGAGTGGTTTTCTACTTATCTGCTGAATGAGGGACGAGGGGTGAGGGAGCAGCTGGGCTAGAGACAGGGCAAAAAACCACTGTGATTCTTAAAGATGGCTAGCATGGGAATATCATGGCAACTTCTCCTAAAAGTCTGTGCTTGAGGACCTGGTTGCTGAAAGTGGTAATCAGTATATCTTTAAATTCTTGTTCCTAAGTCACTGTGTAAGGTGTATTACGATTCATATGTATTGATCTGTACTAAGTGTGTAGTAAAGTAGAGAAACAATCAGAGGATATTTTGATTTGCTGCAGGATAAGACATGTGGCAGTTTGATCAGATTCCTAGCAGCACATTTGAGTGTGTTCACCCCAGGGATGCCTTTATAATTAAGGTGAAGATTTGGATGCTACATCCAGCCAACAGACTGGACCATATGCCAGTTAGCCATATTATTCTTCCTGAAACCATAGCACCTAAGGCTTAATAGCTTACTAGACAAAACAGGAAAAAATTAATCCTGGTTTTGAAAGAAGACATTGGAAAATAGTTTCTCAGAAATTTCTGTATTTGTTCAAGAATATAAAATGGTCTATGCAGTGTGCTGTACAGGGGGTGAAGCATGGTATAAGTAGAAAGGTTTTACTTCCGTTCATTTGATATGATCTATGTAATTCACTTAGGATTGTGCTTCCTGTGATTAATCCCTTGATTCAGTATGAATGACTTAAAATTCTTTTGGCTGTATGATGTAATCATGCACTTCATAGTACAAAAGAACCCTGAAGGTCATTTGATTGTGCTACAAACAATAAGATGATGATAAATATAAATATAAAATTGAAAATTTAAAAAAAAAGTTGGAGGAAAACATTTTATTTCAGTGTCCTTTAATATTTTTATTGTAATATCATTTTTAATTTTGTGACTGCACGGTCTTTTTTCCATCCAGTGCAAAGAAGAGGCAGTTTGTATTTGCTTAGCAGTTGTTTCAGTGGTGGTTTTATTTCCCACTGTGTCTATTATTTATGTTCTCTTAGGCTTTTCTATGTCCTCATAACTCTGAAACAGGCAATTACTTTAGAAATACTGTTTAGGGTATCTTCAGAATTTCCCTGAGGAGTGGTATATATTGTCCCTCTTTCATATCCTTGCATATGATATGAAGTTACGATGTCATATGCAACTTTGAGTTATCTAGGACCTAAACTTTTTAAAATACAAAGCATCCTTCCCTGTACTTGAGAGTTCCACCTGATACACACTGTTATTGGGAGCAGCTCTTTTCCTTCAGGTACAACTCTTTAGTACCTTACAGACAATCAACACTAATTATTTTAAGAGATTATATTGGATACTTCCAGCTGAGGCAAGGATAAGAACAGGTCCCCACAACAGCTGCCTTATCTGGGTTCATCTTAGTGACAGCCAGCTTTCAATTCTGAGCAGAAGGGTGATTCCAAAATGTTTTTCTTTCATTAGGTGGCTATGCTGCACCACTGATGCAAGTCCTTGCTGAACCCCAATTAATTTTGTTTAAAAAAAAAATCAGATCAAAAAAATTTTTTTCTATCATTGTACTGACTTCCAAATTAATTCCGAACAGAAGAAAACTTCAGAATTAATTTTCAGAGCATTTTTGCTGTTTAAGCCACTGACAAAAAAGCTGACAAAACTGTCAGCAAAGAGTAACAGCAGTAACAAGTGCTTGCTACTAGGTATCATGAGCATTTTGGCTGTAGGGAAACAGCAAGACTTGAGAGGGATTATGATCCCCTAACCACAGTGCTACTCACCAGTGTTCAAGCTTTTGCCCAGACCCCATTTGTAATGGTTTAACTCCATTAAGTATCTAAACATCCAACAGCCTCTCACTTGCAGCCCCTATCCCCTCCAATGGGGTGGTGTAGAGAATCAGCAGTGTAAAAATGTAAAAACTCATTGGTTGAGATAAAAAAATTTATCATTTGAAAAAAAAAAAAGAAAAATAGAGGAAAAAAAAGGAGGAAAAAGCCAACAAAGAGAAAGGGAGAAAAAATAAAGGTCAATCCAAGAAAAACAATTAGTGCGAAAGAGTAATTGCCTACCACCAACCAAGCAATGGCTACACAGTCCCTGGGTACCAGCAGCCACTGCCAACTTCTACCCCCAGGCTTTATATGTTGAGCATGATGCTTTAGGTCTGTGTCCCTTCCTGACTCCTTGTGCACCCCCAGCCCACTCATGATGGGGTACATGAGGAGCAGGAAAGGCCTTGATGCTGCATAAGCCCTGCTCAGCAATAATTAACATATTGCAGTGTTGTCAACACTGTTTCCAGCACAAAGCCAAACTGTAGTCCCATACCAGCTACTGTGAAGAAAATTCACTCTCAACCAAGCAAAAGCAGCACACCTTCCTTCTATTCTGTCCCTTTCCTACCTGTAGTTCTTACCAACAGCTCCATTTGACCGTGCATTGTGCCCTTCCTTCATTCCATCTTCAAACAAGACATTTTCCAGTTCTCTGATGCATATCACATCAAGTAATCTCTGCTGACTGTGACATTCCCTGCTGGTTCCTGGATGCCACTCTGTCCCAAAATGGTCTTAACAACATATTTTAATTTAAAGTAATTTAAAAAATCTTAGGAAAAATTCTTTCTTTTCATCAAGTCTGAACTGAAAGACTTGGAAGAGAGCAGCCCACACATTTGGCAGAGAACAAGAAATGATGTATGAGACAGACACAGGAACAGATGAAGGTGTTACGTTCGTATCAGTGTGATTTATTTCTGTTTTTCCTTTCATCTTTGACTGACACTGCAAATTTTAAGGATGTTTCACAGCAGTGAATAGACACAGTGCAGTGTTTCTTTTCCCTATTTGGTGGACAGAAGTCTACTAATAGTAGTATTCTCATGGTCAGAGGGAGTTATCAAATCTGATCACGATAACTGCCTAGAGTAAAAGACTCAAACAGAAGTGTGCTAGAGCAGTAAAGAAAGGCAGAACTAGGGAATAAAAATGTGGCCTCCTATTTCCGTATCATATATTCATGTGAATCTGATGCTGTGTAACACACTCAACAAGGTGAATGAGAGGCTGTATCTCAAATTTTCTGTCTCACCTGTGAAACTGACTTGGTGGTAGGAAGACCAGGCAGGGACTAGGAAATCTGGCCTTTTGGTCCCTCCTTTGTTGGAAACATCTGCGACTTCCAGAAACTCCAGTGTGTTCCAGCTCATTCCTACCTGTCCTGCCCATTAGTGACTTGCTGTATGTCCTTCACCCATATGGATATGTTTGAGAATTAATGCTATTAAAGATAAGGAAGAATTTGGCTGATACTGCAGCCATACAGATCTCACAAGATAGGCAGGGCTTTGGATTGTGGGATTTTTCAAGACTCCTTCCAATTTTACATCCACATGATTTCAACATTTGCAATGCTCATATTACATGGTGGTTAAAATCTGATAATAAATATCTGATAATAAATATCTGACAGTATACCTTTAACATGTAGAGACATATAAAAAGCTATCTTTTGGTTTCAGTGGGAGCTGTGACTGGATTTAACTTACTTTTCCAGATGAAATTGTAAGTTCATTTCCTCCTTTATTTGTCTTCCAGAACTTGGATTTTATGGTGTATATTTCCTGGGGCAAAAATAATGTAATGACTGAAGTGAGAGGTTCTGGGATTCTCTTTGTACACTATTATAAAATATGCAGATGGAGTTTCAGTCACTATAAGATAAAAATAGCAGAAGCCCAAACTCAGGTCTTGAAAGGTACTTACAATATTTTTCAGATGAATTTTATGTTTTGTAATTGCATATTTAATTCAGGTTTTGGTAACTTCATCTGGTGGGGTTATGGCTTAATAAATGAGTGGAATAAAGATACAGAGAATTTCAGGCCAAAATTTGGCAGCTGTTTAATAACTGCAGGAATGATTGGAGACTGCTTCCCATGAAAAAATGTTCTACATGAGATGTAAATGGATGAAAGAAAAAGAATAACAAATCTGGGGTTTTTCAGGTCTTGGCACTGAAGATGAATTGGATAAAACAAGATATTTCTGAACACCTTATCTGAACTCTGAGAAGCTAGCCCAATTTCCAAGTATTTTTAAAACTTTTTTTTTTCAGATTCCTAATTTCTCATTACTTTTTATATCAGTACAATAAACAGTAAATGACTGATGATTGAAATAATACTCATAATAATCTTACATGGAAAAAATCCAAAAATTAAGCTTATATTAAGATATGGGACCAATGAAAAAAGCAACCATGAGAGATTGATATTAGATCTTGCCCACTATTCTGCTTCAGTATCTGATTTTTCCTGTGTAAATATGAACCCATTACCCTACCCTCAGAGAAAGATTTTATTGTTAACATACCTGGAAGCAATTCTTATCTTTAATGTACTAAGTTTCAGCATCAATACCAGTGCAGCCACATGCAGGTCATTCTACCTAACAAACAGAAGTTTTCTCTTTTTAAGATCTATAGCAGTTGTGAAAACACAAAGGCATGCAACATAGCACAGGAAGAAAGTGTGGGGCCTTTATAAAGTAATTGACATGGCTAAGCTGGAATAAGTGTAGCTGGAATATTGTGTAGCACTGCACCTACTGAAATTTAGCTTCAAAAGAAATGAAAATCCAGATGTGGCCATAGCAAGTACTCATTCACCAAAAAACAAACAAAATAAAATCCGCCCCTCAGGGCAGAAATGAACCACTTTGAAGTGAAATGTCTCAAGCAGGTACTTGATTCTAGATTGGAGCCAGAAAAGGGATACCACAGACAGTGATGCTACAGTGTCCCCTGAAGTCATAACAGACATACAGTATTGTGGTTACCTGCTTTTAGCATATAAAGCAGTAATGACTAAATGTGTTCTGAGGAAGATTGATAGCTAAAGGGCAGCATGAGCCTTCAATCAATCTGAAAGAACAATTACTAAAAGTAGATTCTTCTGTAAAAAAATCTTATACTGAATGAAGTGTTCCTCCTGTGCAAAGGGCCAGTATGAGGTCTAAGCACCTTTTAAGTCTTTAAATCTCTACTGCACAGCATGATTGTTCCTCAAAGATCCCACAGGCTTTCAGAACAAGGGTGAGTTTAATGATGTGGACAGTCTGTAATAGTGCAGAGAGCAGCAAATAGTGTGAGAGGTTGAAATCTGTTCTCAGACCAATATTTCTAGAACATGGGGCTAATTTGTAGTGCAGTGCTGGAAATCTGCTCTGTCCTGGCTTTTCAGCATAGTGAACTTAATATCTTTGCATTTTCTAAAGGAGCAGCCAAGAAAGTGTATGCAGCTATATATATATATATATATATATATACACTGTTATACTGTCAATTTCAACAGGAAAAAGGAAACACAGAATGGGAAGTGAATATTATTTCTTTCTCATTGCTTTCATCACAGACCATATCTACAGTGCAAAAAAATTTGGAGAAAGGACCAGTCTCCACTCAAACAGATCAGCTCAGAGTGAAATACACTGCCAGGAGTGCATGTGGATACTACAATGGAGAAGCTTGAAATAGCACCATGTCTAGAATAAACACTCTGAGAAAAAGAAAGAGCAAGACAGCATATTTAATGAGGCATCAGCTTCTTCTACTCCTTTTGATATTCTGGTGTGTTACAGGATGAAGAGAATAAAGCAATATACAGCTTTACAAAAGCACACCCCTCACAGTGAATCATCTTATTTCTAAATTTCTAAACTACATTCGCCCTTTCTATATGCTCTTGAATCCCTCCTTTCCTCTTCAGTAATGCCTAGTTTATGACAGAAAAATGGAACACAGGAGACATTTTGTTGTTGGCGGTGCAGTTTTGGTTGGGTTTTTTTGTTTGGTTTTTTTTTGTTGTTATTGTTTTGTTTTGTTTTTTTGGTTTTGGTTTTTTTGTTTTTGGGTTTTTTTTGGTTTTTTTTGTTTTGTTTGTTTGTTTGTTTGTTTTATTGCTGCATTGGACAATATTCATAGTTGCCATTGACTTTATCTTGGATGCACACTGAAATTTGCACAACTCAAGTGAAATAAAAGACTCTTAGCAGAGAGATCCTGATGGATCCTGGGAAAGCTTACCATAAAGAGAACAGGTCAGGTCAGATTCAGGGTTGAACAGACTGTGTCTATAAATCAACTTTGGGCATTCATTTACAATCCCCAGTTCAGTGGCAAAGGCATTGAAAGTATCCTGAGAGGATGCAGAGAATTCTTCAGTGAAGGACTTCTGGGAAACCTTTTTGATATAATGTGACTTCTTAAATACTTTAGGAAAGTAATCTACCTGTCTTCAATTTTTACTGTATTAAGGGGTGTGGGGTTATGTATCACTTGTTTGTACAGAAACATCATTATGATTTTTCCTAAACCTGTAAGATCCTGAGCTTTGGCTAACCACTTGGCTCTGGATGCAAGAAAAACCCATCATAAGTAAAAGCAATAGACCACATGAAAACCAATACTAACAGAGGCAGTTAATTGGAATGTGGTAAATTTGGCTCCAACTGTATCACGGAAAAGGGGATTTTCTGCAGCTGAATAACCACAGATCAGATAATGTAACTGCAAGGCCTCCTTGATGACTGTGCAGACTGAAAATATAACACTTCAAATATGCTGATGGGTCACAATACAGGTAAAGGGAGGCTTCTATGGGTGCCCACACTATTAGTTTACATTTGGAGGTCAATATATTATGCAGGCAGACAGACTTCTGTGGGCAGACTATGGAAATGGCTAGGGTGCAGACAGTCAGGGCATGTGTGTCATTTCAAGGACGTGGCTAGAACATAAGATCCGTGCATGCAGCCAGCATGCTTAATCACACATAAAACTCTGTGCAGTGGGGTGGCAAGAGGCACACTGAAACTTCTACAGCTGAACTTAGAACAGCAGCCAGCACATTGGTCCTTCTCCTGTAAGATTCAGCTGAAGAGACTCAGTGTGATATTTTTTAACAGCCTGAGCCCCGAAGCAAAGTCTGTTCAGACCAGTTATTCTGAAAAACAAGATTTTCCCCCCACTGTTCTGTTGTTTCTATTATAACTTTGGCCAAACACAAAAAGGACAAGAGTTTTGGGGTTTGTGCTTTCTTTTGTTGTGAAATGCTTATTTAAAACAAAAATAGTAGGTTTTATCTTTTCCCACCATCTATTTTCCCATTTGGGTTGGTTTGAGTTTTATAGGGTGATTGCATTGGTGCTTGTTCGTTCAAACTGGTTCACATCTCTAATTTTCCATCAGACTTTGGAGACGTCAGTCTTGTGGCCTCAAGCTGTCTATGCATTCATGGTAGCTGACCAGGCAAAATGGATAATTGTAATCCACAAACATTGTTTGTGTATGCAATTACTCACTTTGTAGTTGTAGATTTTGCCTGGCTCATCTCCAATACCAATGTTAGAAATTCCAAACTTTTTTTCCAAATTTTAATAATTATAATATTATCTAAAAATCACAGAAAAAGGTTAATAAAATAATATATTGATGTACTTTGAGTAGTTTATTTGGGTTATTCTGTATCTTGTTTTCCTGCCACCTGTGTCCAAAACACAGTTACATAGTTGTAAAAACCTTGTATCTTTTCTTAGTTTTGTTCTGCAATCCTGATCTATAAGAGTGCTGTAAAATAAACAAAATACACTGCTGACAAAAGACAGAACAGATATAAGTGTATTGTGCTTGTATCATGATAAACAGTCTTATGACCAATAATCAGAGGCAAACAATTTCCTAACAGGTTGATTACCCCTAGAAAATGATGGTTCCTTGACTCAAAACATCTCATTTTAGAGATTGTGCCATTTTACCCTCTGAATTTATCTGAAAAGTAGAAGCCATAGTTAAGCCACAGTTCCCCACCTATTCCATACCTCTGTCTGGAGTTTCTGTTAAAGTCCTGTATTCCTGACTGACCTGTAGAGATTCAATAAAGAAAAGCATTGCTGTAAATGCATTGCTCCAGTATGTGCATATCTGATGTTCTCAGTCTTGGTGCCTTTGTGTCTAATCAATTTACAGTGAGGTGTAAACAGGAAGTAGTCATTTCTCAAATGCCTGCAAAATGTGGTGAATGGTCTGGATCTTCAGGTCTCAATCAAAAGCCTCTAAGATGTGAATGCAAGAGATGCTTGAGTGCAAAGATCCAGTTGCTCACTAGTGTTTTGGTTTTGCTTGGCAAGAATTGCAGAACTAGTCCTAATGCTTAATCATACACAGGATACTGATCAGTGCAACCTCACAGAGCAAAATAGACATTAAATGTTATTGCTCTCCTAAAGTAGACAAGCTCTCTCTGAGAAGGCTGGAAACACCAAAATATAAGGGAAGAGCATAAGTATTCCAAATAATTCCCAATTTTGACATGACTTTGCAAACAGGTTTTTCACAAAATGAAATTGTGCCCTCCACTGTTCTCTTTCTCTTTTTCCCTCAGAGAAAAGGGATTTCCATAAAACAGCAGTGGCTTTTATTTCACTTCAGTAATTCAAGCCTTCTTGCAGTGTTTAGAGTAATGTAATCACATACCTGCTGTAGCCCAGGTATCAGACATGCAACATGTCTTTGGTTTAGTCCCTGAAAGCCCAGAGCTCTCTCCAAAGACACACACTATTCATCACATCTTCCTGAAGCTGAGACAGGGTCACTGACAGAAGGGCAAGTACACCATGGCTGGATCAGTGCTGTTTGTTTGCATGTGCATCTCCCTGAATTCTCTCAGGGGAAGCATTCCTGTCAAGAAACACTTCACAGTCACTTTTTTTTACAGAAGACCCATGTTTTTATACTGCACTGCATATTTTCTTATTACTTTTAATAATAATTACCTTTATCTTCTAGTGCTGGCTATGTCAGCTGAATAACAAAGTAAGCATCTGTCAGGACAGAAGTATGAGAACTACATGGAGGTACCTATTGGCATGTCATAAATGACTAGTTTTGACCAGGGTGTCCCATTGCAACTGTGAGATACAGATTGATATTTTGTTGTTTGATCCATCTGGGTGACCATTTTCAAGATTAACCCCTTGATGGGAATTCTGACTGACTAATTCTGGAGCTAATTTATCTTCTCTTTTATTAAACCAGCTGTGTGGTATCATAGTGGATCTAAATAACCTGAAAGTATCCAGATTTTTGTTTTCTTACTGGTCAATATGAGATTGTCTTGGCCATTACTTTTTCTCAGCCATGAGATACTGTAAAAATAAACAGGTTAAGGGATAAAAAAACCTTCAGCTGTCTGAAAACATTTCAGGAGTTGCCAGTGTGTCCTGTGCTATGTCACAGAGATCCCAGCATGGCTCCTGGTTTGCCTGAAACCTGGCTGAAGTGAGCTGGTGCCCAAAGGAGCCCACCCTTAAGGTCACACTGCCTAGCACCCACTGGCCTTGTGCTGACTGAGGGCTTGTAGGGCCACAGCCCATTAGAATGTGATTTCCTCACTCACAAACAATTGAACTGTGACTGGGTTGAAAATTGGTAACTTTCAGACAAATTCATGGAAGGCTCTGCCATGTAGCTTCCCAAGTGTCTCCACCTATGCTTTACCCACTTGAATGAGCCCTGCTGTCCCACCCCAGACACCTACTGCCTCACCAGAGTTCCCTAGCACTCTGTTTCATTCCCTGATCTCATCCTTTCAGGTTATCCCTGCTTTGCTTTAAGCTGATGCCACCCACTCCTGCTGCTGACATCTGCTGCCATCCTGTCTGCAGGCTGCTGCCGGCCATCCTGTTGTGCCTCTGCCACAGCTGACAGTCCCAGCCCCATAGCTGGGGATCCAGGAAGCAGAAAGCAAACAAACAGGCCAACATCAAAGCAGCCCTCAGCAGTCTGCCCCCACCCCCAATTTCCCCTTTCCATCTGTTGACAATGAAAGGAGCTTCCTCCATGGAAAGCAAGGGCTTCTGAGCTCTACCCCCCATGGCTGAGTAGCTGCACTCTCTGAACCCCTATTTTGTCTTCCTTCCTTTCCTCCCAAGGAAAACTGAAGGAATAGGAAGGCTGAGACATTTTGTTGGAAAAGCAGGGCCAAGCCTAGGACAACCCTAGGACATGCCATCAAAAATTATGGCACTAAAAATTGCTGCTCAGATGCTAATTTTGTCAATGCACCAAAAATACAGCCTTATGAAAGGTGACTGCCTGGCAGGACAATGGCTCCAAGAGACCCCTGCCTCAACTCATAGTCTGGCCTGGCTGAGAGCTAGGAAAGATGTTCTGCCCTAGGCTAGGGAATTCAACACACAGGAACATTTCCAGACACTGTGGCAAACCAACACAGAGTATTCTACAGCTTGTGCTGAAGCTCATAAACTTTCCAGGATCCAAAGCCCCCTTGGAGGCAAGAAAGTGGCATGCTGGAAATGGCCCCTCAAATGCTCACATTCCTGAGCTGTGTGGGGGGATATTTCTGGGCACCATGAGTCTTCCCAGGCCACAGCTGTGGTAGGGATTGTTTTAAGAATCTAACTGTCCATGTATTTGACTGGGAGCATTTCACAGCTTGTTTCATTTATTAATGTAGAGGTGGCAAATGCTTTCTAGATCCAGGTCTCTTGTTGGCATTGGCTTGATATCCATCCAGGAACAGACTAAACAAAGCATTCAGTTACAACAGATGTTCTTGTATTTGCTAATTGCTTTTTAATAGAGCAGTCTTGTCTCATGCAAGAATTTTACGTGTAATCGTAGCGTTGTATGAGTACATGTGCAGGTACAAAGAAATTTGGACTGATTTCCCAGCCTCTAGGATAAGTCCTTCTGGCTGAGAGATTGCTCCACCTGAAGAAGAGAAGGCTCCAAGGAGACCTTATAGCAGCCTTCTCGTGTCTAATGGGGGCCTACAAAAAAGCTGTAAAGTGGCTATTTACAAGGGCATATAGGGATAGGACATGGGATAATGGCTTTTTACTAAAAGAGGGTAGGTTTACATTAGGTATTTGGAAGAAATTCTTTACTGTGAGAATGGTAAGGCACTGGAACAGGCTACCCAGAGTGGTTGTGGATGTCCCACCTCTGGAAGTGTTCAAGGCCAGGTTGGATGGGACTTTGAATATGCTGGTCTAGTGAAATGTGTCCCTGTCCATGGCAGAGGGGTTGTAACCAGATGATCCTTAAGGTCCCTTTTAACCCAAACCATTCTATGATTCTCTGATTCTCCAGTTCTCTGGGTTAAGTGGAAATGGTGGAAATTTCACTGTAAGGAAAGAAAATAATTCTCAATGCAATAAAGAGGGCCAAGAGAGAAGAAAGCAATAGAATATGACAGGTAAAATCCTTTGTGTTGCCTATATAATTTCTGCCTTTTGTTTTTAAGCAACTGTAAACACTGAGTTATTATGTAAAACAGAACAACCTGACTACACCACGCCATACTTTAGAGGAAAAGGTATAAAATGTGGCTGGGACTTACTGGGATTTTAATACAGATATAAAGCATTACAACCAAGTAGGTCGTCTGTGGCTCTAGCCTGCAACACAGAAGATGAAATTCTGATACTTGTTAATATTGGAGTAGCACCAATTTCTTTTTATTTAATGAGATTATAATCTGGCCTCCTGTCTTTTCATGGCCCTGGCATACTGCATATTGCAATGTTCACTCATTAAGCTTAAATAAACAGCAATTTAGTAAACTATTTCTACTTTAAAAGAATAGCACTGATTTGCAACCCAGCTCATGGCTTTAATCTCTATGTACTTGGCACCTCACCAGGCCTAGAAGTCCATATTACAGTAAATGTAAAGAAAGAAAAACAAAATTTCAAGAAAAACAAAACGAGAGGTCCTATAAAAGAGACCCTATAAAATATCCTATGTTTTAGTGGTAGCTTTTCTCTCTCAAATAAATAAATAAACGAATAAACCCACTCCTTCTTTTGGCTAAGATTACATGATATGGCACACTGTATTTTAAAGCAGATGTTCTGGGATCACAAGCAAAAAGTTTGGCTGTTTCTCCTTGAAACAGAAAAATGCAAGTGTTGTAATAATCTCAGAGAAAAAAAGAGAGAGGACTTTTCTCTCCTTAGTTCTCCACTGTGAATCCTTTCATAAATCAGCCTTAGCCAGTGGTATAGAAAGCACCACTTGAGATTTTCAAAGCTCTAAGTGTTAATTTCAGACCTATACTAATTTCATTGATATTTTCAACTGGTGATACTTCTTACAGACAGGCTGGAATCTCACACAGCCTGTGAGCAGTGTGAGCCCAAAACAAAGCATGACCAGCTCCTCTCAGCATGACTGAAGGCCAAGTATATAGACAGAGCAGGAACTTGTGTTTGGACTTTCCATCCCACAGGCTCTATTTCACCCCCAAGGCTAACACCCATAGGTGAGGGCTACTTTCTAGCTTCCTCATTTTTTGATTGATCTTGGCAGCTTTCTAAAAGTTTTGGTTTAATCCCATTGCAGAAGGAAAAAAACCAGCGTCTCAAAAAATCAATAAATATTTATTTTTGAAATAGGATCCTTGTACCTGGGCAGCGTCCAGAAATCAGCTCCAAATATGATACAAACCTCTTAAATCAATGTGTGCCAACAAGACTTGTGACTAGAGGTAAGGCTGGAAGTCAGGCAAAATGGGATTTTCCTACAAATTTCCATTAAGACTGCAGAGAATCGCTATTGTTCCCCTCACATTTTAAAGTCCTGCTTACACTGGTCTATTTGAAGAAAACAACAGCAAACAAACAAACTCCAAACTGTATTTCTCGAGATGAAGAAGAGACATAGGTTATACAGGCATCAGAGGGTCTCTTTAAGATACGTCAGTATTTTATCTTTCTATAATTCAATAGAAAAGATAAAAACTGCAATACAAATGGACACATGCAATCAGCCAGAGCCACATTGTGGACCATAGGCCAAAGATATCTTTTCTCCATATGTTTGGATTGGTTAAATGAGCAGAGGTAGCTGGGCTCAGCTTGAGAATAAATAAAACCCTTCTGCCATCTACTGGCTCTTTGATATCAAGGTGGTGAAAATCTGGTTAATCATAAATGTGATAAAAATGAAGCAGAATATGCCTCAAAATATTCACAAAATTACATAAGAATTATCAGTAAAAAGAATACAAGCTACCCACGATTGCTCTTAGTGTGTCAACATGTTTTGATTTGCTATAGCAGTAACAAAAAGAAAATTCCATCTTGCTTATTTCAGGTGTCATGTCACATTTGTATTTAAGGTAAAGCTGGGAAACAAATCAGTTTGATTGTGTTAAAATAGTCTGACATAAGTCTGGAAAAAAGAGAGATTTTTTTCTCTCCTAAAATTTTATGGTTCAACTACAAAATTTCTAACTCCTTTAATAATAAAACTCTCTCCTTTCAATGTTCCCTAGATTTAATCCCTGACTTTAAGTAATTTCTGATTTATTTTTCAGGTTACAAGTTGTACTGTATTTTATTTAATAGAAGTTTCTCTGCAAAGCATGAAAACACTTCCTCATGTCACTATCAGGAGCAATGATGGTTTTGGACTTACTTTTAAATATAGAGTAATTTTTCTACTTGGATTTTTCTGGGTTTTTATACAAGATGAATGTAGGTCAATGTAACTTTCAGACAGGGTCGCTGATAAAATGTGGAGCAGTTCTAACTACTCCTGCCCTCAGAGCCACTTTGCAGTCTTGTTTCCTCAACAGAAAAGTCTTTTACATTAGCCTAGAACAATCTGGGAGATTTCTGGCAGTGTTTTTGGTAGTATTTTTGCTGATGCAAACCAGCAAATATGGCTTTGGTCCATGGTAGTTGTCCTCTGAAAGACACACAAAACTTGTGGGCTGAGGGTCTGAGGTTTAATCTAGTATTTTGTGGTGAGTGCTTGCTGAAATCAAATTATTGATATACTGTAGCAATAATTTGTTTTAAGATGCTTAATGTGAAGTTCCAAAAACTGCAGGCATCAGCTCTGGACTTAAGTTGACTCTTTTAACAACAAAGAGATCCTCTGATACCTGTATAACCTATGTCTCTTCCCTATGAGAAGTACATGGGACCACCCATCTTTCTGGCAGTGATTTTACTCCAGAGCCTGCCTAAGCAGGCTGTCCATATAAGAGCAGTGAGTAGGAGATTTAGTAGGATTGGCTTACACTGGGTGGAATCCTGTGCACCAAGCTTTTGTCAGATCACCACACTGTGCTCTGGATAAAACAGCAGCCATTTGCCCATCATGGGGGAGCTATGGGGGTGGCTTCTGTAAGAAACTGCTAGAGGTTTCCCCAAACTGGACTTGATGCTGTCTAAGGCTGAGCCCATCATAGTGACAGAGATAACATCTCTGGGACAACACAGTTAAGAAGCTGGGGGGGGGAGGAAAGACCCCTACACCAAAGCAATTGAAGACAAAGAAGAGAGGAATGAGAATATGCGATAGAAAAAGCTCTGTGGACACCAAGGTCAAGGAAGAAGGAGGGGCAGAAGGTGTTCCAGGTGCTGGAGCAGAGATTCCCCTGCAGCCCAGGGTGTAGACCTTGGTGGGGCAGCTGCACCCCTGCAGCCCATGGAGGTCTGGAGAGGAGCAGAGATTTACCTGCAGCCTCTGGAAGACCTCATGCCATTGCACATGGAATCCTGAAGGAGGCTGCAACCCTGTGGAAGCCTGTGTTGGAGCAGGATTTCTGGTAGGACTTGTGACCTCAAGGGGAATTCACATTGGAGCAGCTTGTTAAGACCTGCAGCCCATTGAGAAGTTCATGGAGGACTCCAGCATGGGGTCCCTCCACAGTCTCCCATGGGAGGGACCCCATGCTGGAGCAGGGAAAGAGTGTGAGGAGTCCTTCTCCAGAGGAGGAAGGAGTGGCAGAGACAACCTATGATGAAGGGACCATAACCCCTATTTCCCTCATCCTTGTGCTGCTGAGAGGAGGAGGTGGAGAAAATTTGGATTAGTGTTGAGTTAGGGATGAAGGGAAGGCTGGGGAAAGATGCTTCTAAGATTTGATTTCCCATTAGTGTACTCTGATTTGATTTGTAAAAAAAATTTTTTTTTCTAGTCTTTGCCCATGAAAGCAACTGGTGAGTGATTTCTCCCTGTCCTTACCTTATCTACATTAGAGTGTCTTTGGTAGGCCTGTGGCATCTTGTCCATGTCAGCCCTCCACAGTGGGGAACAACCTGAATAGAGAAGAAAGAAATGTATTCCTCAATACACTGAAGCTGCATGCAATGTAATGATACACTAGACTGGGACTACAGGCAAAAGTCCCTCCTCACATATCCCTGCTACACTGAAGGTCCTGGAGGACTTAAAATGGGGTGTTCTGGGACTTGTTACACATGGTCCAAAAAAACACTTGGCCCTCAGAGGATGCAGTCTGAAAGGTTTCCTCTTATCACATATCTCATGTCTTCCCTCAACAGAGACCTCAGCACAGAATTCAACCACAGGAAAGCAAACATGAATGTTCACCATAAGACAGAGTGAAAAGAAATTGCATGCATGTGTGGGGAAAAAAACCTTTAAAAAGTTCCAGAAAAAACTAATGCTGAAATGTAAGGCCCCAAATTCCATTCCACTGAAGCTGGATTTGCAATTTCTTTCTTAATCCCTAAAACAACACTAACCTCAATGGTTGAGGATTATTCTACTCAAATGCAGATATTGGTCACAAAAATTCAGGCTGAAATTTGCCAGGGGAATAAAACCACCATTTCATTAGAACTGGATATGTTGTGAATGCCCTCTTCAAGGGAAGCATTGAACCTCTTTTTTCTGCCTGTTGTCTAAAATACACTAGAGAATGTCTGCTCACCGTTACTGTAATACCCACAAGGATATCTTGATATGACCTCCTGGAGAACCTTATCATATAAACAGCCTTGAACGTGTCATTCTAACTTTACAGTCTTATGAATTAAGCAAATCTGGATAAGATAGCTTGAGGACAACTCAACTAGTCTGTTTCAGCTTTTTTTTTTTTTTTTTTTACTATCTTGTCTTCAGCACAAAACTTCAATACATTGTCATTTTCCTCCTCTCTGAATAAAATTTGTCTCAAAAAGAAAACATGAGACGATTTTTGTAAGAGTTTTGAACTTGCTATCCAAAACTTTAACTTTGTCTTTACAGAAAGTGAATCTATTTTCTTTTTCTAATTGATTTTATGTGAAATGTGAGTGCAGGCAACTCTACAAAACACAATGCACATTTTTCAGTATCAATATTGATAAACAAGACAGTCAGAGTCCTTTATCTAGGTCTGTGGGAGAATGTGATTGTCTCCATACTGCTAAATGCTTTTAGGCTCTCTCTAAACAAGGCTGGATGCATAAAAATGGCTGTTGGAAGTGGTCCAGAGCCCATACCACCAGCTCTCTGGTTTGCTTCTTACCGTGTCTCAGAGCTGAGACAGAGATTACTCTGGTAGTTCAAGTGCTGATAATCAAATTACCCAAGAAGCTCCCTGACACTGTTTAATAACTACAAGAGGCTGTGTCCTTGGAATTCCCAAATCCATAATCAGTACTACTGTGCTGAAACTTTTGAAGTCACTGCTGTCAAGTATAACACTATTAATCCCAGGAGTATGGGCTTATTTTCTACCAGTCTCCTGTGTTTGGATTGGATAGAAGTAGATGCACCTCCTGATGGCTGTTATCCTCTGTTCTTTTTTCAGGTCACAGGAAGGGAAGACAGTAACCAGCCACTACTTCAAGAATCTCCCTTTTGTCACATCATGCCCCTATCTTTTAAACACTACACTATTCCATCAGTGATGTTGCTCCCACACAACTCTTTTTCATAGACACTCATCATCATAATGTTGAATCAAAATGGGCAATGCCTCATAATTATATGACCGAGAGAAAACTGAGTGCAGAAGTCTTCTCAAATATTAACCAAAGAAAATTAATAGGAAGCATCCCTGCTCTTAGAAATAAGATTCACTATGCAGTCACAATGGAATTGTGAGACATTTTCTGTGATTAGTATTTTCATGCATAAAGAGCAGTAGCTTTCCAGCCAAAGTGTCCATGTGAGTGGATCTGATGCCTAGGCTTATTTACAGTCACCTCAAGCAATTGGCTTGTAAAAGCTACATGGCACACAAACTATCAATAGGGACAGAAATGGCTTGCTGATGGCATGACTTGCTGGGGCTGATGGCTCAGCAGAGACCTCATGAAAATGAGACTGCATTATGTTTAAATGTCATCTATATATTGCTTCAAAGATTTTTCTGGAGAAGGATCCAGAACTTCAAGGGTTTCCTAGAAGCAAATCCAGTCCAGAGTTCTCAATTCACAATCTACTAACCCCAGACTGATGTTATATATTCTTGAAAAGGTTTCCAGGTCCTACTGGATCAGAAATTATTGGTATCAGATATAAAGAGCTACTTCTTTTTAAAAGTTGAACTGAAATAAAGGGATAAAGAGATTAAGAAAAACAATAAAGAAATTAACTGAATATTTTTAACTGCAGGGAAGGTTTAGTCTCAGTTTGGGGACATGGTTTCTTTTAGCTTTAAAGAATTTTTCAGCCAAATCTAATGAGAAGAGAATTTATATTGTTGGCATTTGCACAGAAATCTTGTAGCATTTAGCCATCAGACAATTGTTTTCTCATCTGGTTTACATTTGGGATTTGAGGAGGGACACATACAGCCTCTGCTGGTGGTGTTTTATATTGTAAAATCTTCCTCAGTCTCTATATTTAGAAGCAATTTCCATCAGCTTGTTTTAAGAACTTTCTAGTATGCATTGTAATCCAGAACAAGCTGGGGAGTATTTGAGAGCTACTTCATTTGTGTGCTGAACATAAGGAAACACCTGTAGCAGTATACAGAAAGATGGGTGTTGTAACAGAAGCCCTTAAAAAACCCACAGTGCTTTCCTTCACTGCTGTGAAATGCCTGAAACAGGAATCCTCTGGCTCTGACCAGAAGGAAGCAAGGTTTTGGGGTTACTGAAGAAATAAAAAGCTCTTGCTCAACTAAGTCCCCTTGTCACATTTTAAACAAGAATAATTTTTGTACCTGCCTCAACTCACCAATGTCTGGAAGAAAATTCTGAAATATATATGTAACTGGATGACCAAAATATTCTGTGTGAAAATTCATATTGTCTCCCATACAATTCATAAGCACTTTAAAGGTAGTAAGTGAGCATACATGCCATGTCTCTCTTCACCCCTGACTGCTATAACACAACACGTGTCTTGATATGGCACTTCAGTTTTGTATTTTGGAGATATAAAACCAAATTATCAAACCTTTCTGTAATCTATCTTTTGGATATAAAACCTCCACCAGATGGTGCCACAAGTCCATGAGAGTGGCCTCAATGGGTCCACAGTAAGGAGAGCAGAGCCTCTCCTTACTGTGCAAACTCAGGTATGCATATTCCCTCAAGAATACGAACTCTTGAGAAGAAAATGAACTGTATAAAAAATTTACAAGTTAGAAGAACAAAGTTATCAAAATCAAAGAGCGTGCCCTGAAATAGGCAGGCTGAATGGGACATGCAGGACTGAGCCTCAATAGATGACATATTACTATGTTATATGAGTGGTATATCTGATACGTAACTGGGGCATAGAAGCTGATTTTAACCCATTCAATTTGTATTTTAATCATTATGGTAATTTCAATACTTTCAAGTTAATACAGTAGTAGCTTTTTTCTATTTTTAAAATTTTTGTATTTCTACTCCATAACTTTGTGTGCTACAAGGAATCCTTCTTTACTGAAAGACATTTCTGTCCAAAGCTCCCAGACACAGAAGCTGATACTTCACTTACCAAGAAATTCAAGTATTGAGAAAAATTATTTTTTACCATTATTCAATCAACATGCACCTTTCCCGTTCCAGCTATGCTGGCTGAAGGCATTATAATATTGTTGTTAGCCCAATGTCAGCTGCATGGCTTCACTTGAAATCACACCTGCAAATCTGCCCATCAAGCACCAAGGGTGAACACTCTCCTGTCTGATTCAGTCCAAACAGGCCAGCTGGCAGAGATACTACATTGAAATAACTTCAGCAATTCTGGCTTATCTTGACTGGAAAAATTTAGTGAACCCTCTTAAGAGTCATTTTGTTTGAATAGCAGAAGACATGGCAGGAATCCTGATGAGCAGTTTTAAGTAGTCTGACAATGTACATTCAGAATTGCAACTAGGAAAGGACATGAGATATGGAAGTTGCAAAACTCACTAAGCAAATACAATGGCAATTCAAGGGGGAAAAATAACAATTCTCTTTTACACAAAATATTCCAATATTTAATAGTTCTACATTTCATGGTGAGGAAAAAATAGCTTTCACTCTTATGCTGAAGTTTCAGAGTTCAGAGTAGATGCTTTCTTTCTGTGCCCTTTCCTGAACTCATAACACAAGGAAAAGAGTCAGGTTTCTCCTTTCTCAGCAACAGCCAAGGAAGGGTTTCCAAAGATTTAACAAAACTGAAGTCACTTGGCCACTGTGTATCAGTCCAAAGTGCCAAGGAAAATAAGCCTTTCTCAGTCAAAAAGAATAGTTTCAAAGTTTGGGTTAAGTAGGGAGTAGATTTTCTCAAATTTGAGAAGAATAGACTCTAAGATAGTTAGTTGTCATACAGAAGTCAGCAGCAGATGTTTAATGAAGAGTTTAATTTAGGGATTATAATTGATTGAAACATATTTTTTTTTTAATTAGTTAGATCACAGTACTGCCTTCTATAGCTCTGCCCTTGATCTTGGGAGGTAGTTTTTAATTTCAGGAGTCTTTCAGGGTTACAAATAAACATAAATTTAACACAAAATTAGGGCAGTCTTGGTGAGTTCTTAAAGGATGAGGAAAGGCAGTTCTCATGACTTCTAGAGATAGATTTCAATTAAAGCTCCAATGTTTCCACAATCAGTTCAAACTGAGTTCAAGAGCCATTTTTAATAATAAGATTTTTTTTGGAGGCAGTTGAATTACAACTATGTTTGGACACTAGGTAATCATATTATTCCAGATGGCCAGTCCAGAATAGAGCACATATGAGTAGAAATTATATTTTTCTTTTTATTGATGCTGAATTTCAGAATCTCTAGTGAGAAAAAGCTTTATGAATTTGATGATTAAACAAGGACTCGGGTCCTTTGTGGAAAAAAGCTTTAATGAAAAAGGAGTAGGATACAGGCTAAGCACTTACTCAGATTGATCTAGAAAAATGTAATGGCTACAGAGATTTCTCTAGCACACTATTTAACAAAATTTCAAGATACTGAACATGGAAGCAGTTGAAGATGAATCAAGGAAAGGCTTTGAACTGAGAAGGATAAATATGAAATCTATACTGAGATAACTACCTGAAACAGTCTGAATGATATTGTAACATTTATGTAGACTTCCTGAATTCCCTCTCTTCTTTATGGGAAAGAAGGTGAATTTACAGACAAACCCAATTTTAAGGAGCTTGTGAAATTAAAATTAATTTCCTTTAGATGACAAACTATGGTAGTTCTCATACTGTAGAAGAAAAAGTGAAGTTGAGAGGAAAAGACAGGGAACCATGTCAAATTCCCTAAAATGACTGAGGAAAGCCAGGGAAAATACATGTGTGGGGTCAGAATTTTTATGCAGATACTGAGAGCTGGCTTCAAAGAGTTTCAGAGCTTGGGGTGCTGGATATTGTGAATCTCACAGTTGGGGTCCATGCTATCCCCCTGGGACAGAGGGACAGCTTGTCACCAATCTAGGGCAGGGTGTTTCGCACTGGATGGATAGACATTGGAAAAGTTCATTTTTAAAGTACCTTGTTTTTTCTTCACTCTATGTCCCTCTTTCCCTGAAACAGCCTCAGGAAATATTTTTCTCTGCATCAGAGACATTTTTGCATAGCTGTGCAGAGAAGAATAATGTCAAGAAGCTGTTTCATCCGTTCTTGCCCAACCCAAGTATTTTCTTAACTTTATATGCTTGCCAAGAGCTTTCCATGCTGATTTTTAGTCCTGTGTCCTCTAGTAGACCTCTTGGCTTGGACTTTCAACTTAACGCATTTTATCTTTTTATTCTATATTAACTGTCCAAGATGCATTCATAGCAAATTATAGGAGACTGAACGCTCCTTCTCAAAATAGTGTCCAATGAGGAATATAAATAATCACAAATGTTTATTTATGGAAAAACAGCAAGATGTGGGAGACTGGTTTACTCACAGAAACATGCTACATCTTCATTATTCTATTTAATTTGTTCAAATTTTTAGGCTAATATTTTAGGTGTGAGTAATGATCAGCATATACTACTAACTGATTAAAAATAAATATTACAATACTTATATTATACTTCTTTTAAGACCTTGAAAATGTGAGTGTACTGCAAAAATAAAAAACCATAATGGGACATAAATTCTGGTAAAACATTGGTAAAACATATTTTTCCTAAAGGTATCCTATAAAGAGTGCACTACATAAGATGATATTTGATAATGATTTTATTTGACTGGTTGTAGACCTCCTACCCCTTCCCCTCAAAAAACCCCTGAATATTATGTGCAGTTTTAGTCAAATGTTTGAAATTTGACATGAAGGCAAGAAAGAAAGAAAACATGATAGTCAGAACATTTTTTTGCAAAGGGGGAAAATCTCTTTTTTCCAAGTTTTTTTTTCCCCTAGTTTTTTTCTGATTTAATTGAAGATTCCACTTGTTTTGTAAACAAGGAAAGGGGAAAAAATATATCTTTCCATAGGATTTTTTTCCCTCTGGTGTTTTAGGAATGCAGCTGCACCTAGTTCTTACCTGAAGCTAGGTTTAAGGTTTTAATATGTTGGCATCCAAGGGGTGCCACATGGGGCTCTTCTCCTTTTTGTAACTGACATTCATCTTCCCTCAGATTCCACTTATCTGATTTTTTTTAAATCAGTGTCAACACCAATGATCAATGCGTCATGATCCTCCATGCTTGTTACTGCATGCCTTATTTCCTGTGAGATGTTGAATGTAACCTCGGTAGCTAGGAATCATCTTCCACAAAAAGTCCTTTGCAGGGGGTTTTGTGGATGGCTTGTTTGTTTGGCTTTTTCTGGTTAGTTTAGTTTTGTTTAGCTTTGTTTTGTTTTGTTCTGTTTTGTGGATGATTTTTACACTTTTGAGAAATCTATCTTTAATTGCATTTAGATTTCAAAGGCCACAAACAGTGGAAAAATCAAAGCCATACCACAATAATTCATCAGTCTATTCTTCTGGAAGGGTTTTTGTTACTTTCCTAGCATCTATTTTATGGTAATGAGCTGCAGATTATTCATATTTTATGCTGGGTTTTAAATTTAATTAGATACCTTTGAAATAATCCAAGAATTTAATAAACTATGTGGAAAAGCAGTATCTCTGATTCTGAAATCTGTTGTTTCTAAACATTAAAATTTTTTTGGCTGTGAGACTGTCTAACAAAATTAATTAAATGATGACACTCTACTGGATCTACAAAAAAGCATAGATTGAGTAAAAAAATTAGTGGTTTGCAGCAGGATTTATTGCATGAAAAATATTCATATTACATATTTTATTCTCTCCTGGAAAAACAGAATCCAACTAAAAAAAAGATATAGACTTAAAGCTCTGAAAATATCATGAAGTCTTTCTTTACACAATCCCAACCCTTACATTCAAGCATGGACATTGAATTCAAACACTGTAGAAGGAGACATTAGGACCAAGGCTTCTCTTTAGAAATGTTAAATTATAAACTATTGGAATTACCTTCATTGCATTTTAAATTGTTCAGCTATTAAAGAATATTCTAAACTGCTTATAAATTGCTATATTTGTAAAGTGGGAAAGGACTTAGATAAGAGCTTCTAGCTTCTGAGTTCCATTACAAATTAATTATTTTTCAGAGGCAGACTAATTTAAAAATGTTTCAAGAAGATGTTGAAATCTTATTTTTCTTCTTAACGTCTTTCCATTTTATCTCACTTTAGTCTTACAATAGGAATTATATGTCCAGCTTCTGACACTAATATACCTAACCAATGGGTAATGAGTTTACCTATGAGCAGTGGCTAAAATTCAGCACTCTTTCCAAAGAGCTTTCACTTCTAGAAAATGGGGCCTGAATATTCAACAGAAAAGGCTACATTTTGGTGGTCATTATCTGCTGCACTTGACTGTATGGGAGACTAAACAGTATGACAATGCCTTCCTGATCTCAGCGAAAACTGATAAAGAAATGTTTACTGATACCACAAATGCTAGGATGGAATCTTAAAATGCTCTAATTCTTTTAATTTCTGCATAGATACAGTAAATAAAAGGTTTTTTCTTTGATACATTTATATAGCCTGGGTTAAATCTGAGTCTAGATCCAAAGTTCTTAGAAATGTATTGAATTATTTGAATTTATTGAATTATTTGAATGTATTGAATTGGTGACCTTGGGCTTTGGATTGGGCTCTGTGAAAGCCTGGAATGATTTATTTGAAGACTGTCTAAAGAGAACTGAAATAGATCTCCATTCTATCCTTTTTCAAAAATCACACATATCTTAATAAATGTGGATCTTTTGTGACATATAATGCACTTTTTGAACATACAACCACTGCAGGTTCAATGCTTTTGACAGTAGAGACACACAGTACATTGTACAAAATTGAATGAGTAGTTTCAGCCAAGATCCATTTCAAACCTAAGTAGCCAGTAGAGGTTGCTCCAAGCTATATCAAAATGCAAGGAACAATTTGGTTCACTAAGGATTTGAAAAACAGATGTGAGGTTCTAAATAAATATATTCAGGTAAATGTGGCTTAGTTTATTCTGACAACAATTAGATATACAGCAAAACGCTGCAAACTGTTGACCACATAGATGCATTTATATATATATATAAAATAGATGTTAAATATTTAGAGTTTGATTCCCTCAAACAGATCCTAAAGTTCCCATTCACTGCAGTGAATTACTCTGACTGGTTGTCATTCTCCTGCTGTGGGTAAGGGACAATCCAAATCACATTCCATAAGGAAAGTCATGGAAGAGATACATCAACAGCTTAAAAATTAGTAGTTCTGGCAGAAAGTAGTATGTTTTTTGGCTTGTCAATTGGTAATGATTTTCCATGAAGAGCAATAAACACTCCTCACCACCATCTCAGACACTGAGGACTAGAAGTGCCTTTTCCATGTAGGCATTTTTTGCTTTATATTCTACAGATGTGCCATTAAAGGAGCCTTAACAGTAGCTATAGACTTTGGCACTCATTCCTGCAGCCACATGATCTGTCATTTATTACTTTATTTTTTCACATTTACATTAATTAACTAGATTACTTTTTCCACACATCTCTTGTCTGAATTCTTGTGTCTTTCAATGACAGCATGCACAAATAGCACTTTGTCATATGGCCCTGTAGTGGAAAAGAGCTGTTTTCTGTGAACAAGTATACATTTGCTTTATTTAAGAATGTGAAAGGATCTAGTGAGCTAATGGAGCAAATCCTGTTCCTTGAATTAAGTAGTATATATCAGATGTGAGATCCAGGAACTTAGCTGGAAAATCCAAATGTAAATTCTGTCATGGATTCACATGAGATGCCAATTTTATAGCTACATCTATATAAATGCTCAAAGTCTAAACACCAAGATGGGTGTACTAAGATGTCTACTTTTAAGTGACAGAACAGATGCCTCAGAAATGTGATGGAAAGAGGACAAGAGCACTGTAATACCAGTGTCTAAATGACAAACCACTAAAAACAATGGTTTTGCCAGAGGAGGAATAATGCTGTAGTTAAACACAGCTTAAAGTAAAAAATTAGCACAAACAATAGATTTTGATCTATCATTTATAACTACTTTCAGAGACAAACATTAAAGGAATGCACAGAGGCACAAGAAATTCTCAAAATAGACCTGAGTAGGTCAGATCAACCAGAATCTGACAGACCTTCTATATGTAGGGTATTACTATAAAAAGCATCTCTGTAGCAGCAACTGTAACATACAGATACTCCAAGTTTCTAGGAAAATTAAATTACTCCATCCAGCAAGAAGTCACTAGAGTAACATCAGTTCTTCAAAGATCATCAAAGTATGTGACAGTGCTAAAAGAAAATTCAAAGGGGCAGTTGAAAGAATGAAACAACTGAAACAGTATGGAGTTTGTTCATCTCAAGGTAAATGTGTTTTCCTTACAAAAAAGAATATGGTAATGCAATTAAGAAGTTGTAGTAAAGTTAAGCTTTAGGGCAAAGGAAACTATGACAAGTACAAAAAAAAACCCCAAAAAATAAAGAAAATTAAAAACAAACCTTCAAAATTCAGAACTATTTTCCAAATCAAGACGATATAAACAAAACCAAAAATCAACAATGAACCAAAACCTTTGGCAAGTTAAACATAAAACCCAAGTTAGGTCAAAAACGAGTTTTGAGGAACATTTTACTAGAGGCAGAAGAGTTGGGGTAATGCTGTTTCTTAAACACAGAGGAAAAAAATCTTGCTACAGAGTCATTAGGACTGGTAAATTACTGAGGTGTAAATAGAAGATTCACAAAAAATAAGACCATTTCAGGGAGAAAATAACTAGATTATTTTTATTACTTACAGGGAAGAGACATTCTTCCAACAAAACTTTCCTTTAACAAGTGACTCTGAGGAACTACCTGAAATTACAGTGTCACTAGAAGAGCCTTTGGAAAAATGTAATTAGGTAAACAGCTATAGATCTTGAAGACTGGAATTTGAGGAATAAGGGAAGTATGAATGAATACATTCCCCTTCAAAGTATTTTTTCTTTGGAGGAATGAAAAGAGATACCTTTTTTTATAAATTGTTTCAGATAGTAACAGAGCAGTAAACTGACTTCCATACCGACAAAGAAATGTAGAATAAAGTTTACACTGATATACAGAGATTGTTATAATTTTGAAGGGAAAGAATCAACATGCCTTGTGGTTCAGTGTCTATTAGAGAACTCAGAATAATTATGATGAAGCATAACCAGTTTGATAAAATGCACCTGCACTTTTTGAATCCCTTTTGATACTCACAAGGATCTGTAAAACTGTGTGGAAATGAATCCCAAAAACCTGACTGAGTTATATTAGGTTTATTTCACATGTGTTCTCATCTAATGGATTAGAAGAGGTGAGAAAAAGAAAGGGGAAAGGTCTTGTTCTCACCTGGAAAACATACTTTTCCTTGTAATTCTTACCAGAAGGGAGAAAAAAGATACTATGGTGGACAAAAAGATCTGATTTTGAATTTACAATTAATGAAATGAAGGAGCTAAAAGTACAGAGAAATTGCTAATATTTTAATGGGGATATTTTACATGCTGTTATAGGGAATCAGGGAGACTTGTATTGTTGAACCTGCTCATAATCAGTCATGAGAAGGAGTTGTATGGTAATTTTCTGCTAATAATAATCAGTAATACTTTACTGATAACACAGGACCAATAAGAATCCAGAAAAATATATGGAAGAAAAATATGCCAAGGGCTTACTGCACACAAGTTGCAGACACAGACTAGAGCTGAAGAGGTCCCTAAAAACCCAGACTTCTACAATGCCATTATTTTAAACCTTTTGTTTTGCTTGCATATGGGTTTAGAAGAAATCAGCATTTGACTGCCTTTTGATAGAGGATAGTGTATTAGGTGGGCAGCTGCCCTAGGACCTTGGCTGTTATTCCTGTTCTGCAGAAGGGACTGATTGGAGGAGGGCAAAGACACACTAACACCAAAGCTCACAAAATGAAATTCACCTGCATGGTCACCAATGTCAGATGATGTTCCCAAAAGGCCACTGTATTGTTGAGAAAACAGTTCTGGAGTAATTTTGAAGTTGCTTGCTCTTTAGGAATTGTGAATATAAACAACAACTGTAGAGCTCAGAATTAAAATCTGGTATCTTGGATGTGCTGATTTACTTGTGCTGCTAAAATGAGGAATCACTGTTCATGATATTTATGAGTTTTAGACTTTCCTTCGCTGTCTCAAGTGGACAATGGATAGTTGCTCATAATTGCAAATCAGTTTTAAGTGTGTCTTTTCTAAAATGAACAACTTCCCAAGTGTCTGGGAAGTCTGTGCCGAATGAAAATGTGCAAAGTCCTCCTTATCCTGAGGAAATTTCTGATACTACAAAACCAAGAAAATATGTTATTAACACTTTTAGAATTTCTGAAAAATACCTTGTCCCATTTGATTTACTGCTATCTGCATAACTTTAATAGCTGCAGATGTTCTTATGTTTCATTGTCCCTTTTTTATGACTGCTGAGATTTGAAAGACTGAAAAACATCTTCAAGAATTTAATGTATTGTTACAAGTCCTGAGAAGAACTGTTTATTTTAAAAGAATATAAATCAGAAGCTCTATTAAATTATCACTCTGTTGACAAATTCTCTTTTAGGCCAAACTGTCTAAATATAATTGATCTTCACTGTTTCAAGGTAAAGAATTCAGACCATTTAAATTGTCTGAGATTCTGATACCAAGAAAATATCAGACAATTAGAAGACAATTTGGAGACATTTGGGAGAAGATAACTGTAAAGAATGGTCTTCCTCACTCTCTTTTTCTGTCAGTAACTCTTGGTACAGAAACATTACAGAAAAATAATTTCAGGGAAGACTGGTTTTCAGACTACTAAAGTCAAGAGAATGGACTGGTAAGAAGATTAATTTTGAGGGGACAAGGAAATGGGATTAATTTAAGTGTCAGGTCCAAACTATTTCCTTAGGAGTCCAAGAGCAGGCTTGCTGTTATACTTTAAGGCTCAAATATTTAGATTGTCTTACTGGTCTCTGTATTAAGCCTCTTGTACTACCTATAGTAGCAGTCATCCATGTTTTCTGAGTCAGACATAGTCTCTAAGAAGCTCTGAACAATCTGTGTTGGTTTTTCATTTCTATGCTGTTCCACCATGAACAGCAGACTTCCATTTCCACCTATGTATGTCAAATATTGCATGATCTGATTCATTAGTATTATTTGAGATTTTTGAAAAAACTCAGCTACTGAAGTGCAAATAGTATTGATTTTATAGGGATCATCTACATGACATAATCAAAACATATGTATTGAAGTAAATTTTCAAAAATCTCTATAAAATATCTAGATTTTAAGTAGATAACTTAAAATTAGAAAGCATATTTAATGTCTATTTTCAAAATTCTCACTCACTGAAGAGATTCAGGTATCCACATTTTTATTAACATGTGAAATTCAGTATTAAGGTATACATGAGTTAAATAGACCATGAGAAGGGTGGTCTTACCATGGATAGTCCTCTGGAAACATCATCCCACATTCAATGATGCACAAAATTGTAAACTTAAATTTTTAGGAAACAAAGGAAAACAAACCAGAAAATATCATCATGCCAGAGAACAAAACTATAGTGTACCCATATGAGTAATGCAGGCTCAAGTGTATATTCATACTAACAAAGGAGCAAAAATATTCATCTAGAACTTTGAAAACTGCAGGTAATTGCCATAAACAGCTGGAGGTATGAATGCCTTCTGCAGATTTCACATGAAGAAGGATTGTCTGTTTTAGAAAATGCATGACTTAAGAAGAATAATCACGAAGGCTGAAGAGAAAAGAATTAGGAATTCTTGTCTTAAAAGATCAGGAATCAAATTTCACTGAAACAGAAAGAGTACCTTTTCAAATGTCACTTAACTAACTGAGGTACTCCTGGCCACAGAATGTGGTGGAAGCCAAAAATATCAAGAAAGGGATTAGATAAATGTGTGAAGGTTAGGCCCACTGAGAAATATCAAACTTATTAGTTCAGATCCAGCCTCTGCCTCAGGAAGTCACTATATTGCTAATTGCCAGAAGCTGGGTGTACAGGGAAAAGGTTATTCCTTTCTTGCCTTCTATTTAGGAAATAATTTCTCTATACTAGACTAAAATTTCTGCTTGAATGCAGAGGGAACAGAAAAGCACCTTGCATCTGAGTGTGCCAACAGATTGGGCTGTTGTCCTACTCTGTATTTCAAAGCATTTGTGCTGGTGAAGTATCAGAACTTCAACTTTATTTTCTCAAAAGCATTCATAAGATAACATTTATTTCTGGCTAGGTCTAGCTTGGATGCATAACTAGTTATCATAGCCTTGGGACCAATCATGTATGTTTGCAGATGAGCTATGGGGTAGCAAATGCTTTCTCATCTCTAATTTATGGCTGCAAATTATTATGATTACTTTGCCATTTGTTTATGCCATTTGGCATTTTGGGTTTTTTTTATGACAGGAGTGGATATTTGTCCTTGATGCCATATTATTATTGGCAGAGATGATTCATAACACATGGTGTTCACAATAATGGTCTCATTCTGTGGTCTCAAAAACTGGTATCAGATTTGCTGGGTTTGTACTGTTATTTGTTTTATACAATATACTTTCCTGTATAAGGACCTTTTATTTCTCCATCTGCCCTGTTTCTCCAGCTAGTCTGGCCAAGTGCTGGAAGGCTATAAAATTCTATCTTTTATTTCAAATGATAAACTCTGTGCTATTAATCTCTCTCCACACTGTTTAGTGATTTAGAAAACATTGTGGATTCTATTTTCTTCTGAAGTTCCCATCTGATCCTTTAGACACAGTCACAAGCATGTAACCATCAGACCAGCTCCCTTTGTCTTCTCCAAAGTAGTAATTTCCTCTTCTGACAGAGAAGAGAGGAAGTCACAGTATTTCCATTGTTGTCACTTCAGTGATGAGAACTAGTTTCCTGAATACCAGAATGCAGCTCTTTTTGCCCTGTGATTGGGAGAAACTCTGCTTGCAGTTCGCATTCTTCACTTGCTGGGAAATTTACTTGGAGCGATTAAACTGAGCTCTGGGTCATTTGCCCCCTGATAACTTTTGTTTCCCACCCTTCCATTCATATTAGTCTCTCAGAGGAAGGAGCTGGTCTGGGTGGATTGGCATGAGAAAGTCCAGTCTTCAGTATCAACACTTCCCCTGCACTGGCATCAAGAATCAACATCAAGAATTTGGACCAAGTACAAAGCCAGCTCCAAAGCTTCCCTTGTCCTCAGCAGTGTTGAGTTAATTTTATTAAAATATTTCCTTCTCCTGAGCTTCTTTGTGGTCTCCATTGCTACTAGAATGAGTAGAACTTGCCTCTGACTTTGACAAAGCAGAGGGGTACAGCTTAGGAAATACACTCTCTGCATTCCTTACAGTGAGTGGATAGAAAGAAGCACTGTTTGAACATGGATCATCTTCCTTGCTTTAGATCCATACTTTGAGACGCAGCATGCCCTGGAACTGCCTATTTCTTTGCTTCAGGTTGCCTGTGGAGACAAGATGGGACATGGGCTGAATCTCCCTGAGGGAGGAGAGTTTCATGGCACACCTTAGCTAGCTTATCAGTGAGCTGCTGTCAAATGAGCAAGCCTCATTCCCCCCTCTGTAATACTTAATGTTTGCCCCAGACTTTTCTTTTGGCTGGTGATTTGTCTGAACAAACAGTGACCCAGTCTCTGGGCAATAAGTGGCAGAAGAGCACATATCTAATTTTTTCAGGGCTAGCTTCATACTAATTTTGGTTTCTGGAACCAGCTTAAAAGGTCCAACAAATGCCTGTACCAGATCAGAGAAACTGGTGGGAGAACACTCAGGGATAAAGAGGAGGAGTCAATTTCAGCACCAGATGGTACTTAGACTTTTCTGTACCATCTGTCTCCATACATGATGATATTCAATGTGGAATACATTGGCCTCATCAGGCCTATAAATAAGTTTTTCACTATAGACACCTTCCCAGCTTCATGCACAGTTTAGCCCAAAAACTCTGGTGCTGGAGAAAGCTCCACAGAGTGGTTACCTCCCAGGCTGAGCTGGTGAAGAGAGATGAGGAAATGAAGATTTAGATTTGGATGCCATCAGGCTCACCATTCTCAAGGAAAGTGAAAGGAATTAAAAATGGATCTCTGTAAAGTTCCCTCTTTATGAGTAGCTATAGCTGTCTTTTTAGCTTTGCTGTTTAAGCAGGTGGTCTCAAATGTTGATTTCTTTGCTCTGTAAGAAACAGCACTTCACTGACATTTTTGCTTCTACAATTATTTTTGAGCTATTAAAAAGTCAGGTTCGGATAAAGGCACAAAGATTTGAAAAGAGATGATGTTTTCCACTAAGACTTGTACAAGAAACTGTGAAGAGTATATGAAATCACAATGTCATATGGATTTGCTTAGACTAGAAGAATAATAATTCACATGTATACTTTATAGTCTGTGTGCTAAAGCTTAGCACAGCCTTCCTTTAAATCCTGACATGTGTTTTTTTCCTAGCAGAACAGAACAGAACCTAAATACTTGGTAAGTGGTGTAATGCAGTGGTAAAATGATAAAACTCATATTCAGCTAAAATTGTTCTTTACTGCCCTCTTGTTTCTTTTGGCTCAAGTAAGAAGAACAAAGGAAAAAATGGAAAAGAAAATCTTAATGAAAATAGGGAATGGTGGTGCCAGACAGAGGATGGGACCTGTCAGAACACTGATCTCAGGAGATTACTCTAAGAATCCCAGCCAGGTTGGCAGCTACTGTTTGCAGCTTCTTGCTCCAACATCACACAGAGGTTCCTAAAGACGAGCAGTCAGGGATTTTCTTCACTGAGTTTTAACTGACAGGATCCTAGGTTCTTTCAACAAAATGTGTTTTCCAACAGATTCCAGGCACAATCTTATTTTCTTTTCTAGCACATTGTGTATCATTGATGAAGATTGAAAGGATTTTGGTTTAATTTAGGTTAAGCAATGCACGTCTGCCATGTGTGTATTATTGTACAAATGCCATAGCTACTTCAGGCTGGATTGGGCAAAAGTTTTGAGGAAAATCTAAGGCCTGGCAGAAGTTTGTGGAATTAAAAACTGCTCTAAATTCTGAGGAAGTCATAGTGATTTTGTTAAGCTGTTGTTCAGACCTTAAATGTCTAACCTGGTCTTTTCCACCATTAAAGGGAGGTGTATGAAAGAAGAGGGAGGCACAGGTGGTAACCTTTTCTTGTTAGCATGGTTTCACATTGCAAATAAGCTTCAGGGTTCAGGACACATTTGTAATTCTGTTAAGCCCTATTCATTATAGGCTGGACTCTGCCCATTAGAGATCCCATCCTAGGTCTAAACTTGCAAAACATATATTCTCCCAAATATTGATAATACTTCCATAGCTAAAGGCTGTCATGAAGCATGTGCGTTTTCCCCTACTCTGAATGTCACTTCCAACAAAATCAAGTTTCTGTAGAGGAGATCAAAAAACTATTTAAGCACCTGTTCCAAAGCTACCATTTTGGTCCTCAGCCCTTTATGAATCATCCAGCCACTTTAGAAAACTGGGAGCTGAGGTATTTTGAGGGAGATAGTATCAATGAGGAAATATTTAAAAATTCTGGAAAACAGATTTTTCCCATTCCTTTGTTAAGAATAATATAGCTGCTTCCTGAGACTACTAAGTCTCCAAGAGAGACAGTCTTGCACTGAATTTTGTAGCAAAATGCCCTGAGATGTTCTGGAAACTGAGCAGAAATCTCTTGAGAATGGAAGTCTTTCTCCCACGTCTGAATACAGAAGGACTTAAATTGACATAAGAGTGGGATGTATTTATCTATGCAATTGTTTTAGAGAAGAATAATTTCCATACAGATTAGGGATGAATAAACCAAAAAATACTGAATAGATATAATTCATTTTGAACCTCAAAAGTGGCAATATGAATCACTCAATAGTATGTGTAACTTCAAATGGTTTTTACATTTACACCTTCTATTTCCTTTGGCCCTTCAATTGTCACACACAAAATTTATTCATTGCATATAAAGTAGTCTGAAATTGTATTCACTTATCTCTGAAAGAATAAAAAAGACTGTATATTATCAGTTGTTTAAAGAAATGGCATGTGTTTGGTGGCTTTTGGGTTTTTTTTAAGTATTGAAACAGGTAAGCGTTAACTGTGGCTGTGGGGAAGGAGAGGAGACACATTGGGCTGAGTTAGTAACAACAACTGTCTGTAGGTCCAGATCAACATTTAAGCTTCTGCTTCAGCCCCCCTCAACTCCACCACAAGCAGCTAAGCTGTCCCTCCACACTGTAAAAGAAAACCACTTGGTACTGTTAGCTTTGGAGAGAAAACCTTTGACCAACGTTGTTCTTTTGATAGATTTCATTCTTTGGGGAAAGAAGAAAAAGAAAGTAATTAAATTAGCAAGTTGGCCAGCTGCAGTGGAAAGGAAATAATGATGGGCTGTGCCCAAGATAGAACAACACACCTATTTAATCTGTGCCTATTTTTGAACTGTCATTTACTTTGATTTATAACTATGGTTTTGAAAAATTTTAATGACAAAAATGTAGCTTGCTCCAAGATTTGAAATAGCACAAATGTCAAAACCAATAAATATCACACTTTCAACTCAGACAATACACTTCAACTCAAACACACCAAGAAAGAGCCTTAATTTTTTGATTAATTAGGTTTGTGCAGAAGCTAAACTGTTTCTGAGAACTTCAAGGGAAGGGGCAGTCTTCACTAAAAGGCCATCCTCTGGCCCATGATTGTCACTTTTCAATAGACCTCACCAGAAAGAATACCCCATTTGTTTTTGACATATACATCATATTCAAGCACAGTGTGATATGTGTTTAAGTTCATACCAAAACCAGTAGCCAGACTTCTTGGCAAATATGGTAAGCTTGCATACAGTATGCCTGAACCAGATGCACTATGAGAAAGTGTCCTAAAGAATCTTCATCTTTGATGCCCTTTGAAGTCAGGAAAAGGAATAGACAGAGTATTTTTTTACATGTAGCTCACTGGATCAAATATAATATACTACACATAAGTCACTATTGCCTCCTGTTATTTAAAGAGCAAATGCTATTAAAAAAAAAGTTTAGGTGATGTCTATTTAACTGTTACTGGGCAAATAAGCATGGCTGTCAATAGACACTGTCTTGGTAAAATCAACAATCTATTGGTAAAATAGGCACTCTATAGGTAAAAAAGAGCAAGCAAGTTAAATTAACAGCCCATATACCTCCCCCTTTCATTACCACAGTTGTCGAAGCAAACCTCTTTGTGTTCCTGGAATGTTTGCATAAGTTTTATTACTTTCCCATTTCCAGACAGCACTCCAACCTGAGCTGAAGAAATACCACAAGAAAATCTGCTCTTACTGAATTTCCAGATGCTTGTATCAGGTTGGCCTGTGAACTGCAGTGTATGCCCCAGACCTCTTCCCTCCTTTTCTCTTTACAACCCTCATGATCCTGGTAGACAACCAACTTCCAGATGTGCTAAGCAACATGGATATCATCTTCATACAGCTGCACTCTCCTTTTTCTATGACCTAGCAGGGGAGAGGCAGGGAAGACTAAATGAGTGTGTGGTAAAAAGGTGGTAGATATTGATCTTCCTTTACCTTCTACATTGCACACACACAAGGACACATGCACACAGACTCACAGTAGTTTCCAGATTTAAGACTAAGCAGACAGAGAAAGGTTGCTGGAAAGAGAAGAGCTTCATGACATATTAGAGATGAAAAATATAGCTCCCAGAAGAGGGGTCAGAATAGGTGATGGAAACCATAGCTCAAACATCAGGGCAGAGCAGCTTCTTATAAGCAAGCTGGTTAAAACAAGCATTTTGGGAACTGGCTTTGGTTTCAACAACCCTGCAACTTAGCTCCTTCATCTCAGCTTTCCAGGTTTTAATTCCTCTTTCCCCAGAGGAAAATTGTGTAATGGTAACGACTATCATGGACAGCAGGGTCAAGACTGCAGTTTATCCTCAGTGAGGCCAAGGATACGAGATTGTTAATTGGCTCCAAAGGAAAGAGATGTTTTCTCTGCTGGGGCCTCCATACAGCACTGTTTGGACATTTTCTTTAAGGGTCGCCATCTTTCCAAATTGTTATTTGCACATGTGAGACAAAGCAAGGTTCATGCATGCTGCAGCAAGAGGTGGCAAATCTACAGTGTTCTATGATGGGAGAGTGATGGTTCTACTATTTCTTAGTGCCCCAACTAATCCACTATTGCCAAGGACAGGTCCCAAGACCAGCATCACCTGTATTCTCTCTGCCAAGCATTTTAATTATAGTAAGATGAGATTTTTGTATGTCTGAAAGATGGTGAGGACAATATTTCTTTCTGCTGTAACCTCTCCAGAGAATTAGAAACTCTCCAGAGTGGCAGAACTGTTCCCTGCTGTTCCCTTTTTGAATACTAGTACTTTGATTTAGATTATTTCTGGATATTTTGTAAATAGAAGGATTCTGCTTAGTCTCCTCTAGAGATGCACATAATGCTGTAAGTGTCTAATCTACGATCAACAAGCAGAACATCAAGCATACTCAACCTACAGACTTAGAGATATTAGGTGTGTGTGGATCACGTTTAAGTTAAAGCTGTGGCACACTGGTGAATAAGTGTTGGGAATCCCTGATTCCAGCTGTACAAAGATTGTTTCACAGTGAGTGAATCCTCAGGTGGCACAAGTTGCTGCTCTCCAAAGGCTGCAGTGATATTGCTCGGGGAATAACTCTGTTATAACACTTCATAGCCCTCCCCACTGCACTGAGTCACCAGCATGATTCAGAACAGCCCTGGTAAAGTGCCCCAAAAACCTCCTCTGCCCACCTGCACAGCTGCCTCAAGTTGTGCAAGCTTTAATTATCTGTCAACAAGTATTATTTAGAACTGTTGACAAATCACTAAAGGAATTGACTCTTCACTTAAAAAAAAAAAAGGGTATTCATACAGAACTTGGCACTTGCTCTTGTGTTATTTCAGGAGTTCCACTTCTAGTTCCAACTCAAAACCAAGAAAAGCAGAAGTGGAAATATTTTTTTACTAGTAGATCAAGAATTTTCAGACCTTGACATGGCTTCAGATTCGATCTATCTTGCCAAATTTGGGATGAAGGCTTAAACCTGTTTAAAAGTTTCCCAGGAATGAAAGACATCACAGTGCAGTAGTTAGAGAAGAAAAAATGAAGTGAATGACCTGAATTATTTTTCAGACATCATCCTGGGATAGTTGTGCACCCACAGAAAAGCTCTGAAACTCTGTATCTCTGTTTTTAAATAGGTATACAGGAAATAATAGGCGCAATTATTCCTTGTATAATAAATGCAGTATGTTAAAAAGATTATTTAACACTGCTCCTGTAATACTATTATTTAGTACTCCTCTGAAAGGCAATATAACAGTAGTCAAACAGCCAACAAAAGACAAGTTAAAGCTAAATTGCATCAAGTCCCAAATCCAGGTAAGCACTTAAACACATGCATAACTTCAAGCAATAAGTATTAATATCTCTCACATACATAATGTTTTGCATATGCTTAAGTGCTTAACTGGACTGGAGCCTAAATTCACAAAGGCAGCAAGGACGACAATGTTTAATTTTGCACCTTTGTCTACCATTCACTTTTTTACTCTTTGCATTCATAAATTTTCTTCATATTTACAGGAAAAAAAATGTTCTGTTTCAATACAGAACTTGTGAGTTTGTGCATGTGCCCATGCATGTGTATATGAGCATGTCTGTGTCTGGAGCCTATGAACCCTTTCTAAAATTCTCTCTGTCCTTCTGGACATAAATACTTTCCTATTGGTCAGATCTCCCACATGCTCCTGCACTTACTCAAATACCAAAACTTTTTATTAGAATTTTCCCACCAAAAAGAGTGCACTGGCATGAATCTCACCATTGCATTGGCAAGACACTGTACAACCCTACAGCTTCTAGGAGAGCAAAAGGACACAGGTTTGTCAGTGTGGTAATGTGTTTCCAGCAGGGCTCAGAGTACTGATTGCACATATCATAGTGCTTAATGAAACTAATCACCCTTGAAATCACATTTGGATTCCCAGCAACCTGGGAGGGCCCGTGGAAATAACAGAGGGCTCTTGACCAGTGATCAGGGAGCCATGGCAGCAATCTGACATCGTTACCGTGAGGAAACCTAGATACAAATTTATAATATTCTTAAGATGAGAGTTATATTTAGATCTACTACACGTAAGTGCGGCTTTTATCCAAACAAACATTGGATGTTAATTAAAATATATTAAAATAAAATCACAGTTTAAGTTTTTTGTTTTACCAAAATATGAAATTATTATTCATGTGGCTTTTTGTTTCGAGTTTTGTTTCAAGGGATAAATGTGAACATTCCAATAAAGATGGAGGTGCCTCAAATGTTTTAGAGTTCCACTTTAATTTCACTAGGCAACTAACCTCTTTAGTTCTAAGCTCTTTAGAGATTTGTCCAAATTCCTCAGAAAAAGTCAGATAGACCTTCAGGTAAAAAATTCCTAGATACTGTAAAGGAGTCCTTCTCATGGTCAGGTATTTTCTCTTCTTTCAGTGCCCTCTGGAACTTTTGTGTACCTAAATCATATCTCCCACAGGAAAAGGCCTTCATCTGAAAGCATCAGCATCTGGGAAACTCATTTAATCTCTCTAAGTCATTCCATTTGCTATTTAACTTTATTAGAAAAGTTTTACTTGTTTCTAACTCCCATAAATGTAAATAATCATTACCTTATATTTTTTTCCCCTGACTTGAAAGTTTTGAAAATTAGTAAGCTGCACTTTCCCTGATGAAGATATGTAAACATCATTTTTTCCATTTTTTCATCAAAACACTCTGCACATTTTTTACACTTTCTTTCATTGTTTCTTCCCAAACAAGAAGAAAAACACTTTTCATTAAGGTTATTTTTCCCAATTAAAAAAAAATCTAGTTTCTTTTTCTGTTGTGGGACAAACTAGGATCATATCAAGAAGGATACTTATATGCCTGTCTCAACAATTCCTTATTGTTGCATTGGTATAAACGATGTATTTTAGTATGGAGTTGTCCAGAAATAGGTCGAAGTATAGGTCAACTTTATTAAATATTTCCAAACTGTATTTCAGTTTCAGGTGTTCCTTCAGCAACCACAGTTCTTTGTGAATCTTGGTCAGTTTAGGAGGTGCAGAGTAACTTTGAGACCTCACTGGACTCAGTAGCTCCATTTCAAGTAACAAGTTACCTTAACCTTATTCAAAATTTCTGTGATTCAGTATTACGAAATTGGACCAATATAATTAATGAAACGGTTTTTCATCGGATTTAGAAAATCGATGATTTGTTTTGGGTCAGGGCTGTAAAACTTAGTTGTCGAGTTTTCTGTTAATTCTCTTAGTCTGGGTTAATTTTCTTTTTTTAACTAAAGTTTGATTATATTCTGATTTTCTGTTTCATTCCATTTATGATATTATTCTATGCCTCTATCCAAAAACACCAATGAGAAAAATGAGGCATGTGTTAGATACTCAGTCTAAGATGGATCTGGAAAAGAACTGTCATAACAAACGTACTGCTGCCAGCAGATCTTATTTGGGCTTCTTTGTCCTGAAGGCATGACAACAATAAGTCATGCTAACACTTGTAGAGGACATTCTTGTTGAAATACACATATTTTAGCCGACTCCCACCCATGCTCTGTATCTAGGTGTTGAGAAACACAAGTATTTTTCATCACAGCAAGCTTCTGTCCCAAATGTCTGAAGACCATGGGAATTTAGAAGTGGGAAAATGTAGAAAACAAGAATTAAGAGAGGCCTCAGAGATACTGGAGAAGGCCAGATGGAAAAATAATAAAAGTTATTATTTCTACTAAATAAGTTAGCTGACCAAATGGTTAGCACCCATATAACACCAGTAAATGACTTTTCTGTTGCTGGACTGCTCAGAAGTGCCTTGTTTTTCCTATGGAATTTCATATTTTTATGGCAAGGAAATAATAAAAGTCACAGATAAGATATTATCACACCTGAACTCTGAAAAGGGTGGCACTTCTAGAAATTGGTGCATAAACAAAAGCAAATTTGTACCTTCTGGAAGTTAACAGGAAGCATTCCCACAAACCTTGAAAACACAATAGATGTTTGGCATTTTTTATATGAACCATTTTTCTCATCAGTGGCTGTGATAATAACACACTGCCACAAAATGGTATCCACGTATTTATTATATTGGAAGACAACAATACAAACTTATTCAAAGTCAGCAGCAATATGTAAGAATGTCTGTCTTTGCAGTCTTACTAACATTATAAAACAAACAGGCAAATTGATCACTGGAGAAGAAAAACACTTTTGGGCAAACTAATGCTTTCTGATTTTTCAGTGTCCAGGAAAAATGGCCTTGCCAATTTACTAATTTATTACTTCTATCAGCTGTAACCTTTAGGTCCTAGAAAACACAAATATCTTAAAACCTTTTAATATAATCCCAGCACAGCAGCATCTTTCTTTCTTGAGTTTTCAACTCATGGGACCTCTTTTAGGATTATTTTTCCTGCTGCCTTAGAAACCTGGAAATATGTCTTTACAAACCAAGATTTCCCAGTTTTATGTCTCTGAGAGTGAATGAAATTGCATTTTTAACCAGCTTCAAAAGAGAATTCCTGTGAGTCCCTTCCAGAACCATGAAAACTGCTTCTCTTCCACCCCACCCTCTGAGAATGCCATGTTTATAAATCAGTGACCAAAAAGTAAAAATTAAGCAAATTGTACTGGATTGCATAGCAGTTATTTAATTTACATTAATGACCTTGAATTAATATCCAAGGTAAGACTGAGAGCACTCATGAGTCTAGAGGTACCATTTCACAGTGTCTTCTGGACTACCAAGTAGTGTATATTTATAAAAATGTTCCTGAACCTTCACAGAAATTCTATGTACTCTTACTGTCTTCCCAATTATTTTTAGAATCTACTCCTGCTCCATCTTCATTTGGATCAATCCTCTTAACTGGCACTAGCAAATTTCATTGTTGTATTTGCAATTAAAATTTTGCATATCATTTGCTTTTATTTACAATTCTGAAAATAGAATTAAACTTCTGTAAAGGATCCTGTAAAGGATCACAGTGAAATGATAATATTTTGTAGTGCTGTAGGTTTAACAGGGATACATGATTTCCAGCAATCAATTCTCTGACTCAGGCAGCCATTTCCCAGTCCTAAATTCTTGTGTTAGAGATGAATTTATGCAGTAAAAGCTGTGTAGATATTGTGAGTTTAACCTTAGCATTATCACCAAAAATAGCTCAAGTAGACAATGTGTAAAATATTGCTAGTTAAAAAATATTCTTTTCTCACAATTTTAATCAAAAACCACATTTTGATATTTCTTCATAGTTTTCAATTATTTTCACAGCTTAAAATAAAAGGAAATCTTATGTCTTTTAAAAGTATTTAAAAGATCCTCCACTGAATTAATCAAACATATACATGTCCATACCAATACCCATATCCATGCTCACATTTGCCCATGAAATTGTCTCTCTTCCAAGTAGGATTTGCTTTATATGTACATGCTGAATTTGCATCTAGACAAAGCAACAGTTAGCTCAGATTCTAGAAAAAGTTTCAAAAGCCATTTCTCATGTGGAAAACTAATGTAATTTAATATCTTTTAGTGGTATTTGACAGAAAATATTTCCTCCTGTATTTACTGATATTCATTTGACTGAATTAGGATAGAAGCCAACAAGACATGTTTTGTCATGGATGCTTTTATTTATCCATTCATTGGAACAGGATGAGAAGCAGCTGACAACTTCCTCAGTTTTGCATCCCAACTCATCTTACACTTTCTTTTGTTCTCTGGAAGTGAAATAATATCTCTCTGATGGATTTCTCGTGTATTTTCCCTGAACATCTTGCCAACTCCTTTACCCACTGCAGAGTCCCACTGAACTTCATATATCACAAATGCACCATTCCCTAACTTATAAATTGATCAGCTGATGTCCTACAACAGGAGAGGAATAAAAATTCCCCTATAACTTTTATTTAGCACAGGCTTAAAACAGAGGAAAACATTTATTTTAATATTTTATTGTTGGGCCAACAGCAGGAAGAGCTCAAACAATTATTGTTCTTTTCACCCTCTTTATAAACAAAACAGTAGTAAAAGAGGATTTAGAGATAGATGATGAGGTAGAAGAATGAAACAATAAACATGAAATATTAAAAGGTTAATAAGATATTAATCCTGATAAGTGATAAATATTTAAATGTAACTGACCTGCAGACGTATCTCCAAGGATCAATTTAACAATTTCAAAATTGCCAAGTTGATTCAAAACCAAAACATTCACACTTGAAATACTTCAATAGTTCAATTGATCTATACATACATATTTTGCTGGCATATATAAACTCAAGCAAATCAGATTAAGTACCAGAACAGGGAAATTTTTAATATCTCTGATTCAAGTGTAAGGCAAAAAAAGCAACAAAAATCATCACTAGTAGTATTGCAGAGATGTTCAGCTTACACATAGTGACATGAAAAATTACAGTTAACTCATCACTGAACAAAAAATGTCCTGAATTCAAATCATAATCTGTTTTGGTTTTACATGTCAATACATTATCATTAAAATATTAAAATTTGTGTCTATGCTTGACGTCTATCTATGTGTGTACATATGTATATAGTGCAGACATGACTTGTAAAACAATTTCAAGACTTCACTAATATTTTGCATTGCAAATGTATTCTTGGGAAAATAGGTTAATTGCTTCCTTCTTTAGTGGGTTTCAATAGATACTGCCAAGCAATGGAACAAAAGTGCTTAGGAAAAATTGTCCTCAAACTTTCCTTGTATTCCATGAGAATTGTATCATCATGGCAAAAAGTTGGCTCCTACACCATATTGATGAAAAGGGTGGTGTGAGAAGGCAGGGTGAGGCTGATATTGCTGGCAGAATTAAACTTCTTTTCCCTGAGCAACTGTTCATGGCATTTTTTCACCTGCTGCTACAAAAAAAAATTGTTTAAAGAATTTGAAAGAAGATTCGTTGAAAAAATGCTGACCTCAGAGATGGTATCTGAGCAACTATCATGTGCCTTGAAGAGCATTGCAATCAACAAAGAATTGTTTTAGAGACACGATAAGGGTGGGGTTGACTGCAGCCTTTAGTTTAAAATGGTCAGAAGATTGCTATGGCAGTGACTAGGGCAACAGAAACAACAAGGAACCAGCCAATATAGCATATATGTATATTATACATACCACCTCCTTCACATTAGCTGATATGGCAGAGCTGCAACTTCCTAACAGTTTTTCCATTTGGCCCATGGAAATTTAGTCAACATTAATTTCGGATGAAGTCAATGCCCATTTCTAGGGTTCAATTAAATTGCCAGAAGAAGCCTACTGCAAAAGGATATTTACAATATGTCCAAACTGCATAATATTTCTGCAAACAAAAACTAATGTCTTTAAGTAAGGGTTCTTTCAGTATTTCAGATTTTTTAGTGTGATTTTTAGTTCAGCAGGTGCCCAAAATGTTAACGTTTTGTCAAAAAAGATAAACACAACAAGAAACCCACTGAAGTTCTGAAATACCTCTTTCCTCCATTCATTTGTTTATTTTTTTTCTCCTGGTTTATCTGTTTAGTGAAAAAAATCAAAACTATGTATACATTCAGGAAAGAAATCCTAGTGAGTGTCATACAGAATTAACATCTTTAACGGGCTTTTTAAAGACACCACAACATTTGACTACCAACTGATTGTGTTACTTGACACAATCTGTTCTTTCAAGTTCTGTAATCACACTTCCCTAATTTATCTTAATCCAGTTCTAAAGAATCATTTTACTATGCATGATTTTGGTAGCAAAATAATGCTTTCTACTTAGTGTCCTTCAGAATAACTGATTATTTTTGAGAGTTTATCAGAAGCCAATGAAAGGAAAGAATAAATCACACATAAGTTTTTAAATGTTCCATTAAGTAAAACAAAAATTGGGAAAAATTAGAGGGTGTGGATTCACTGAGAACCAACATCTTTCAAGGGCATTTAGTTCTGGTATATTGGTGTGTTGGCTCATACATTTTTACCATAAGTCTCTTACCTGATCTTGGGAATACCTACAAGGGAAGGTTTGTGACATTTATCTATTGCAGTTTGTGCTGACTCTGGCTTTCCACCAACAAAGCATCTTGCTATGAGAGGGCCAGAATTCCCAAACCTCTTGGATTTTGTTTTACTGAAACTGTGAAGTTCAAAGCCAGTCTGTACTGCATTTCAGTAAGAAATACAAATGTTTTCAGGCAGCTAACCTGAGTTTTTCATAGAAATTAATAAGTCTGTAATTTGGAAACACTGCTTGCTTTCATCTTTCTCCCACTCTTAAATGTAATTTTAAACATTTGTGGAAATGGGTCACTGGCTGAAATGTAATAGTTTTGCCAAAGGTAGAAGTCAAACAAGGAAGACAGATTAAGTGTAAATTCTTGGGAGCTGGCAGAATTAACTAGAATTCTGTTTAACAACTCAATTCTGAAATTATTAATGACTTGTCCTTGCCAACTAAAAAAAAAAAAAAAAGAGAAATTGGTTTTTAGCTGTGGATTTCTTAGAAAGTCATATATCTTATTAATTTTAATACATTTTCAGCATAATCAATCATAATACAATGGAAACTTCGTTGAACATAAAATAATCCATAAGGTGTTATATGGATTTCTTTTCTTGAGAGAGAAAATTCATAAAGAGGCTGGTCTTTCAAGTCAACTGTTCCATAAGGATGAAATCATCAATTTAGAATATAGACAAAAATCCAAGTATGGACAAAAATCAAACTATGTCTTATTTTACAGACATTGTAATTTTGGATTAACCCTTACTCCAACTGAAGTCGACAGTAGACTGCTACTGACATCAGCAAGAGCCTGATTCATCTCCTAATTATCCCCATAGAACAATACACCTGGGCAGGGAGCATCATCTTGTATTTTCCCTGGACTGAGATCCTTTGGCTTTGAGAGACAGCTGCATAAATAATGCCAGACCTATGTGCTGTATTAGAAACATCCTTCAAAATTTTGTGACTGGTTTTGCAAAGGCATTGGCTAGACTAGCAGCCTAGGTTTTCAGAAGCTTCTCACTGTTTACTTCAGCAATCTCATTTTTTCAAGGCAGTATTTGTGAGCAATTTTGCAGCTATAATGTTACTTCAGTACTGTCAATAGGTTCAACTGGGAGTGCATGTTTGTCTCTGCATTTGTAAGAAGCCAACTGTATCTGAGTCCAAAAATGTACACTATTCTGAACTATGCAGACGTGTTTCATATAGAAATTCATTGTGTATGTAGATTCATATGAAATAATTTTAGGCACAAAAATCATAGAATAGTTTTGGTTGGAAGGGACTTATAAGGGTCCCTCCTGCAATGAGCAGGGACATCCTCAACTAGATGAGGTTCAGAACCCTGTCCAGCCTGACCGTGAATGTTTCCAGGGATGGGGCATTTACTATGTTTCTGGACAACCTGATCCAATGTTTTACTACCTTTATTGTAAAAAATTTTCTCCTTATATCTAGTCTGCATCTATCCTCATTTAGTTTAAAAACATTAAACCGGCCCTAATTCTGTTTTCCACATCTTTGTTCTAAATCCCCTTTTAGCACTGGAAGGTCGCAATAAGGTCTTGGAGACTAGGGGCTAATATTTTCCCTAAAGTTTGTAAATATTATTGTATTCTTTGGCTGTGTGCTCATTTCTAATACTTTTTTGATTCACAGTTCCAGTCTGCAAAATTTCAACATTGTTGCTTGAAATTTAAATTGCAAGTCAAAAAATTTGCCTTTCAACAACAGATTATTATCCAAACCAATGAAGAACCTTAAATACTTCCTTAGCTCAAAAATTGTTTTGTTAAAGTAATAACTCAGTGTGAGAAAAAAGAATTATGGTTTTTGACCTGAAAGAGAGTGCAAATATCACCAGAATATTTTGACATTCTTCTCCAAAAGTTCTCTCAGGGAAAAAAAATCTCACATGAAATTCACTACTCTTCCAAGGATTTAGAAAGTATTTATTTCATTGCACTTCCTCTGTGTTACTGTATGTAATTCCTCCTAAAATGAATATTTTAAGATCTTTTGGAATAATTCTTTCTAAAATTTCCTTTTATTACATTTTTTAATTAATGCTGGGCTTCTTACTGTTTCCCTTTTTCAGCAAAGTTCAATGAAGACAGACTGACAATGAAACATTTTTATTGTCATAAAATAATGGTACTGCCACACAGAAAATTTTTAGTTTGAAACTGGCAAGCCAGAATGGGTCCTGCTTTAAAGTCATCATTTCTTCTTGGTAACAGTGAAAGGCTATAATATTAAGGTGCTTTGAAGGGAAAACCTGGGGGCCAAAAGAATAAACAAGGTTCAGCTTTTTGTAAAAGAATTTTATTGACATAGCATATTCAGTTAGCAAGTAAAATTGAGATCTAACAATAATGGCAAACTAGGATAATGGTCCAGAAAACGTTTTCTCATAGAATTTTTCCTATCTATCAAGTAATCTCTTAGAAGTGAGAGCTAGTTGTAAGAAAAGCTGGTAGAAATGTAGCTTTGTAATTTCTCAGAAAACAAAACCTGTCATTTTTATTTCTCATAAAAAGTATAAGTATATAGAAATTGATATACTTTGGGTCAAGAAATCCATCAAATCCAATGTTTTTTATCTTTCTGTCTGTTCCATTTTGTCTTTTTCTTTCTATTTTATGAGCAGAAATGAAATGGAGAAAAGCAAAGATAACTATTTTTTACTTCATTTTACACTTCAGGGCATCTGTAAAAGTATTTAGCAATTTGTATTGGAAATGTAAAAATCTTTATTTAAGGTTTTTATTTTTTCCTAAAAAGGAAAGTTTACTTTTCAGCCTGATAGTTCATAAAAATCTTATAAAAAACTTTACACAGGGTCAAGTTCTAAGCTTCCTTTAAAGAAGAAAAATTCAAGCAACTGAGGGCTGTCTTCCAGTTTAAGGTAATTTCTTTTGCTGTGGTTCAGCAGAGCAGCAGTCTAAGAAAATAACCAATGAACCCTTTCTTACATGAACAAGACTTGGCAAGTTACAAATACAGGCTTCTTCAATGCTGTGGTTTTTCTTATGCAGCATAACCTTTTAAGAGCAGAAATGCTCCCCTCTGCTAGCTCTTAAGTGGAGTCTCAGCTCGGGGCAGCCCCACTGAGCGCGGCTCCTTTCACTGCTCGCCCGGTCACAGGGTGCTGCATGCCTTGGCTACCGCGTGTTTGACGGAGCTTACCTACTGGTGATGCCTTGAGAAAGGTGACCTAGAACAGAGGCTAGACAGAGATAAAGAATAAAGTAGGTATTTATTAGGAGGCCTCAGTAGATCCACCTTGGGCGGTGCAAGAGCCCACCCAGGGCTCCACCCAAGATGAACCCAAAATAGTCACAAAGCGTATGAACAGTCACAGGGTCTCACATTTTTACATGTTTTGGTCCATTAGCATATTGGAGTTAATTGTCCAGTTACAGCTTTAGCCTCTGAAGTCCCATCCTTCTTGTTTTTCTCTCTTCAGTCCACCATTCTTTATGCTCTCAGGCTTGAGATCTGGATCGGTTGTCCTTGATCCCCAGCTAGAGAAGGAATTGTTTTGGCTACCCACTCTGTGAAGAGAGCTTACCATCCCCTTATATGAAGCTCAGACCTACACACTAAAGCAGTACAGAATCTGAAAAATAATAAAGCTAAAACCTGAGGCATCACTGGGGACCCCATGGCCTGGTCCTACAGCCAGGACCTAAACAGCCCTTGTTCATCATCCCTGCCTGGGGGGTCACGTGGTGAGGAGATGCCCAGCAGCTGAATACCACACTTGTACCCTTTGAAGCACATCCTCATCCTGACTCACTACATGCTGCCACATCTACCCTGGGGGCTCTGGGGCACTATGGGGCACTGTAGGTCACCTTTCCAGAATTTTACTCTTTTGCAAGCAGAAAATTGGGACTGTAAATTGGCCTCAGGCACAATATGTAACTGGGTAAAAGAACAGAAGACTTTTTATATAGCCCTGCTTCAAATGATAAAATACTGCCTTTCTAAGGACACAAAGTGCAATATAGGCCACAGAAGCTCACAGACACTTTCATTTGTGTGCACCACACTTAGGGAGAGAGTCCTATAGGCATCTGGTCTCTCAATCAAGTTTTCTGCTCATGCATCTTAGCAACCAAACAGGTCGCACAGACCTCTTGATTAACAAGTAAAGGTATTTTTCCTGAAACAAAGGAAATTGCTTTTATACGGAGCAGTTAAGTCATTTTATGAAAAAAAAATTTCCCTCGTTTGTACTCCATAAAGTGTAAGTAAATTCTCTATTCACTAGCCCATTGCACTTACCCAGAGAATCACAGAGTAATTTGGCTGTAAAGGACTTAGAGATTTCTTTTCCAACCTTCTGCTATAGATTTTTAATGGTTTTTTTAAGTCAGATCAGGTTGATTAGTACTTAAAATCTTCAATTTGGAAATTTCTCAGCCTGCTTCAGATTTGAACTACTCTTACTATGGAAAATGTCTTCCTTACATAATTTCTCTTCCTATAGCTGGGGACTCCTGCCCCTTATCCTTTCAATGCATACCTTTGTGAGGAGTCTGGCTCAGTTTTGTTTTACACTTCTCTTTACTGGGATCATCACACAACATCACAGCCTGCATGCTCATCCTATCACCCTGGTTTCTGACTCTGGCCCAGAAATACCAACGGGAACAATTCTGCTCTAATGCTCTAATTCTTCACATTGTTTTCACTCTTCAGAATCACAGTCTTTTTCTTCTTGTTGTTTTTTCATGTTTATCTCTTACCTCATTGATTACTTGGCTCTGTCTCATTTCAGTTCCAACATGCAATACCAATGAAAACAGGGGAAACTTCAGGCTAACATGAAGTCAGTTAAAAGACTTTCTTTCTACTGGTTTGTCATCTTGTAATAGTTTTGATAGATGATTCACTGAGGAGATAAATTCTGTTAATATGGAAATAGAATTAATCATCCAAAGTAATACATTAAAACGAATTTGTTAAGGGTGTGAAGAAAAAAATTGGGAAAAAACCCAATAAAACCCAAATTAATTAGAAAAAGAGAAAATGCTATGCATTCACAAATTCAAAGTTTACTTTCTTTCTTCATTCCCTTCTAAAAGCATCATGATTGAGTTAGAAAGCCATTTTTCAAAATTTTAAAAATGAAAGAATGAGCAATATTTTAATCATTAATTTTTTGAGAAATAGAGATCTCTTCCTTGTCTGTGAATTGTCCATGAACACAATATTTTTTTAGAATGATTTTTTAATAATTGTTCTATTCCTGATTATACATTAACCCAAAATTTTTGATGATATTGGATTGCTTATGACCTTTGTATTTCTGCTTTACCTTTTTCATTTACATGAAATTTAGTTGGATATCTCCACCCATGTTATACCATCTCATTCCTGAGCAAATACATGGGAAGAGTACTTCAAGGTAACTCAACCTAATGAAAAGATTTTGTCTTTCATAAATAAAGTTTTGCTAGAAATTAATGTGCTGAAAACTCATTTAAATAATTTTCATTTCACTTTCTCAGGGTATTTCCATAACTCTGACAGAAGTCTGTACAAGCAAAAATGGCTTTCCTATTTGTTAACATTTATAGTGGCTTGACCATAGGACAGTTTGGTTCTTAAGGTGGGCCTTATATGACCAGAATATAATTTTTTTAACAAAAAAACCCACAGAATTCCCACAGAAATTCCCACTGAATTTTCATTAAAGAGACTCTTTTATCATTTTAATTCTATATTTATTTCCAAATAGTTCTGATCTATGAATTTCAAACTTTTAGGGAAATGTTTCTTTGTCTTGTCTTATTTTTTAGCTAGGAAATCTTGAAAATTTAGTTGACATAAGTTAAATAAATATTAGTTAAAAAAAGACATTGCATTTTTTTTTCTAGTAACTGGGTGGCAATGAAAAGTACATACAATACACATTTCATAAATTGATCTTAAGTTCCCATCTCAAGATCAGCATTTAACCAATACAGCACAAATGAAAATTTTACGGTCCCTTATGTTCCTAGCATGGATGTATGTTAATACACTATTGTTCAGTTAATAAAAACTAAGTACTGTCAAATGTTTCTGTTTTATCTCTGAGTTATTTACAGTTTGGATGACATTCTGATACAAAACTCTTTACAGAAGAACTTTGAGCCAAGTGCTTGCTAGTTGTTAAATTCCTCAAAATGATATTTTCAACTAATAAAATATTACATTTATCAGATACATTACAAATGGATTTTTCATCTGCACTTCTGGCAAAGACTCTTTTGAACTTTGCACGTCTATTGTCTAGTTCATCCAAAAACCGAAGAGAAATAGACCTGCTACCTGTCTATATAGGAGGCATCTCTGTCTGTATATCTAGAACTCCCCCAAAAAGTATGTACACCTTTCATTCAAACATTCAAGGTTAAAGTGGCCCTGTATCTAATAAAAATCTAAATTGGAAGGAGAGATATTTCCGTCCTAGTCTTTGTCTTTTCTCCTCAGTCTGGCAGGCACTGGGAGAACATACACTCGCAGAACTAAAACCCTACATTTGAGCTCCTGCTTACAGCTCTGGTTTTGTCCAAGTATGCACTGTCAATTATTTTCTTCTCCTTGAGAGTTGCTGACAAAGCATAAGCCATATTTAACCCAGGATTGTGGGTCCACATTTTCTTTGGCTAGTGTTATGCCATCCTGTCCTTGAGCCAACCATCTCAATTCGGGATGTAGAGAACAAGCAAAAATAAACTGTACCATCTGTAATTTTAAACAGCCTTTCACTATCTCACCAAACAGAGGTCTTCTTGACTTCTTAAACAAAGTCTCTTTAAAGTGAGAAAAGGTTTCTCTCTTTGAACTCTTTGCTTAAGACTGCATAGCTGTATTGATTAAGGGTTTGCTATTTCCTCTCTCACCTTTCAGCTCATCTGTATTTCTTTATTCAATGTCATATCATTGTTTTCCCTCCAGTCTCTAGCTCCATCCCAATATGCATCCTTTATTCCTCATCTTGTGCCAAGCCACTGTCTGTGATGGGCTCAGACCTTTCCACTGTGCTTCCTGGGGATGGCAGTGGGAACTTCTGTTCTTTGAGCTCCCCAACACTGGAGCGTGAGCTGTGCTCAGGCAGCTGCCAGATAAACTGCTGCTCCTGAACTTGCGGCAAGAGGCAGAAAGCATGAGGGGTTGTTTTCTTTCTTTCTTTCTCTCTTTCTTTCTTTCTTTCTTTCTTTCTTTCTTTCTTTCTTTCTTTCTTTCTTTCTTTCTTCTTTTCTTTCTTTCTTTCTTTCTCTCTCTCTCTTCTTTCTTTCTTTCTTTCTCTCTCTCTCTCTCTCTCTTTCTCTTTCTTTCTTTCTTTCTTTCTTTCTCTCTCTCTCTCTTTCTTTCTCTCTTTCTTTCTTTCTTTCTTTCTTTCTTTCTTTCTTTCTTTCTTTCTTTCTTTCTTTCTTTCTTTCTTTCTTTCTTTCTTTCTTTCTTTCTTTCTTTCTTTCTTTCTTTCTTTCTTTCTTTCTTTCTTCTTTCTTTCTTTCTTTCTTTCTTTCTTTCTTTCTTTCTTTCTTTCTTTCTTTCTTTCTTTTCTTTCTTTCTTTCTTTCTTTCTTTCTTTCTTTCTTTCTTTCTTTCTTTCTTTCTTTCTTTCTTCCTTCCGCCACTTCCTTCCGCCACTTCCTTCCGCCACTTCATTCCGCCACTTCCTTCCTTCCGCCACTTCCTTCCTTCCGCCACTTCCTTCCGCCACTTCCTTCCTTCTGCCACTTCCTTCCTTCCTTCCTTCCTTCCTTCCTTCCTTCCTTCCTTCCTTCCTTCCTTCCTTCCTTCCTTCCTTCCTTCCTTCCGCCACTTCCGCCACTTCCGCCACTTCCGCCACTTCCGCCACTTCCGCCACTTCCGCCACTTCCTTCCTTCTGCCACTTCCTTCCTTCCTTCCGCCACTTCCTTCCGCCACTTCCTTCCTTCCGCCACTTCCTTCCTTCCGCCACTTCCTTCCGCCACTTCATTCCGCCACTTCCTTCCTTCCGCCACTTCCTTCCTTCCTTCCGCCACTTCCTTCCTTCCGCCACTTCCTTCCGCCACTTCCTTCCTTCCTTCCGCCACTTCCTTCCTTCCGCCACTTCCTTCCTTCCGCCACTTCCTTCCTTCCTTCCGCCACTTCCTTCCGCCACTTCCGCCACTTCCGCCACTTCCGCCACTTCCGCCACTTCCGCCACTTCCTTCCGCCACTTACGCCACTTCCGCCACTTACGCCACTTACGCCACTTACGCCACTTACGCCACTTCCTTCCACCACTTCCTTCCTTCCTTCCGCCACTTCCTTCCTTCCTTCTTTTCTCTCTCTTTTTCGCTTTCTCCCTTTGTCTCACTCAGCAGAAAGCCAGCAGATTCTTCTCACCAGGAGGGAAATCCAAAATCTGAAAAGAATCCTCCTGAGCAGCTGTGACTTGTCTACAGCACTGGGTCCCAATTCCAGCCCAGGATGCTACTAGAAATTATGAAAGGTCTGGAGGTGCCACAAAAGGCAGTATTATCCACTGGATGCTCTGGCTAACAGACAAAGATTGTTATGGGTCTGTGATCTATAAAAATTACTAAAAGCTACCCAAACTGGATGATATTATTTACACAACCACGGTATTCTTCAGTCATTAACATGGGCCAGTGTGCTGGATGTTGTCCGAGCACAAATCCAGAAGGCAAACCCTGCTTTAAGGACTTTCCCACAGGGAAACCCATGGAAGAAGAGGGCCACTTATAAACTCCATATAGTAAAGACAGAAGGAGTGGATATACCTCAGCATGGTACACCAATACTCTCCCCTGCTTACCTGCTGCCAGCTCTGGGAGGAGAGGCAGCAGAGAAAGGTTTGGTCCTCAAGCAGATCCAGCCACGATTTTTAATGGAGGGAAATGTTTTCCTTCCTTTTCCCCTGTGGCATGTGTTTATTCTGTGCCAGCTGATGTTAACTGGAAAGCTGAAGATCCCCAAATACCCTAATAAACCTGTCCCCCTTCCCTTTTACAGTCAGTGATTACAGCTCATTTTAAAGTGATAGTTACCAAAATAAAATGTTCCATTTTGCTTGGCAGTACACACTGCAGGCACTTGGACTCCTGTCCAAGCACGAGCAGGGGAATGCACTGGGGTTCAGCACGCACCTGGACCCTGCACAGCCCAAGTGCTTTGCTCTGCTTTTAATTCAGCAGGGGAGAGTCAGAGAGTCACAGACACACACCAGCCCTCAGCAGCACCTGCTCTAAGGCATGAAATCCAGCTGGAGGGAAGAACAGCAATGGCACCAAATTTGTCTCCTTGCAGCAGCAACAAAAACGCAACTGCAAAATAAAGGGTTTTTTATCAATCTCAAATTTTGTTTAGAAATAATGCTCTGAGATGGATTCTGTTATACACATTTAAACTAGTTTAGTATTTTAATTGTATATACGATCCTTTAACACCATAATTGCATGTGAAATTAGCTGCAGAACAGGTGAACACCAAAAAAAATACAAAATGAAGTTCGCATTACTTTTTCATTCTCCATTTGTTGTTATCTTTTTATATGAAGATTTCTAAACACTTAACTAACTTTTCTGTTGAATATATTTATGCTTTTGGAAATTTATTCCACATGCTCAGCATAACATCTTTTAAATTCTTTGTGTGGACTCTCTTCTTGTTTTCAATTTCATCCTTTTTTAATTATACTTTTTTTTTCCTTGGTTAAGTTCATCCATTCACTTTCAGATATTCTTTGTAATATATTTTCTTGCATACTAGGTTTCTCTTTCTTCTCTCAAGTTTAAAAGGAAAGCTAATGCCATTCTGCTCAATTTATCTCTCTGAAAATTCAAAGGCACATGAAAAAGCATCAGTGTTTGCAGGAGTCCCTTCCTTTCCACTTCAGTGTGCCCATAGGCACAGTGCTGGCAGACCATCCTGGCAAGGGGTGGCTTGTGCCCAGACAAGGCAAGATCACACCTCTCTGTATTCAGGCAGCCAGGGTTAATTGTAATCCTGCTGACTGAAAAAGTAAAAATGTACTATAATGACATCCACAAAGGGAATCTCTGGCACAACTGAGTCCACTTTTTCCAGGAGGCATCTGGCAGTTCATATCTTCCCCAGCCAGTTTTCCCTGTCTACTTTGACTTAGTATATTCCTGCAACAATAAAATTTGCAGGATGAAGTGAGTCAAGATCAAATTTGCACATATGATATTTATCTGCTTATTTTTTCTCTTCAGCCTTCGGGACTATTTTTATTTTTGACAATGCCAAACACCACCAAACTCAGATGGTGCTGCCTGTGCTCTCAATACCTATAATTCTTTGGTTCATTATCTACTTTTGGCACCTTTTCCAGAAGCCACATTGAGATGTCATTCACAATTTCAGAAGAGAATAACAGACAAGTCATGGTTATTGATGCTATTAAAAGAGACAGGGCCGGTTGAAGACAGGTCTGACACTCAGAAACTGGCTTGTTGTGAGTCTGAAGAAAAATACTATGCCAGCATCTAAAATACTCCACAATCTCTTCTGGAAGAGCCAGTCACTCATTGGCTTAAAAAGTTACAACCTACTTGTACAATTCTGGATAAAAAACTCCAACTCAATAGGTATTGCTCAGATGCATTTAAAAAAAAGGTCAGAGAAGCAGTGAAAATCTAAGGCAAAGTAGGACTTGTACCAACTAGGATTTCTGTACTTCTAATAAGCATCTAAACTCTCACCTTCAGCTGTCTTTTAAATAAGCATCTCTTCCTCTGCAGTAGAAAAATTCCATTGAAGATCATCAGACGCCAGCTAACTACTCACTCTTGCTCCAGATTAATTGAGTGACTGATAACTGCAAATTACATTGAAAAGGATAAAATTCTGGCATACAAATGTTTTGTTACTCAGCCCAACTATGCCAGAATTTAACCCGTAATCTCAGTTCAGTTCCTAGCAGAACGAGAAAAATGTTTATTAAGACCTATCATGGCAGATTGGATGTGACACTCCAGTTGGCACACTTGCCAAGTATTATAGAAACATAGAATGTTTCTATAATACATCATAGAATGGTTTGGGTTGGAATAAACCTTTAAAGATCACCCAGTTTCAACCCCACAGGCACACCTTTCACTAGACCAGCTAGCTCAAAGCTCCATCCAGCCTGGCCTGTATTTGTATTTACTTGTATTCAGAAACATAGCTGTGCCAGAGATGACTGACTGCCATTAACACAGCAAAGCTATTCATACCCTGTCAAAATGAGGTCTGTGTCAGGGGTAAAACACCTCACCTAAGAATACTTGAGAAGTTTTTAGAACACCTACCACCACCTGCTATAAAACTATACTACTGAACCAAATTCAGCCTTCTGAATGGCAAGTTAAAAAAACATGCCACTTGAGGAGTCACATAAAACCTTCCAAGGCATAAATGAAAACCCAGGTAAGAGGTGAATAGTACTTCTTATCTCCACAGATATTTTTCCTTCAGAAAGATTCATTCCTGTCATTCATGCAGTATCCCTTGCTACTTCTAAAGGTGAGTTCTACAAATTAAATAAACCTCAGACACATATTTCTTTGCATATCATAGAATCATTAAGTCTGGAAAAGATCTCTAGGATTACCAAGTCCAACTACTGAAACCATCCTGTCTTTATTGTCCCAAAACTTAACACTAATTTCTCAGTATCAGTGTGATCTCAAAAGTTTTGTGATTGTATATGAGGATGAATAAAGAAATAGAGAATCTGATCCAGCTGTTACAAACATCTTTATATACATACATATATATATATATATATATATATATATATATAATAAATTAAAAATATAATGTGTGTTATTTACTAGATATGGCTAAAACAAGGCCACAGTGAAAGAAATTTAATGAACTTGGAAAATCTAGAAAGGTGTGAAATTACTTACCTAAAGTCCTCAAAGGTTTAACATTTTTGTCTAAATAGCTGAAAATTTTGTCCAGACTCTGTATTTGCTGCCACATTTCTTCAACATTTGCAGAATTAGCTTATTTGCATAAGAAGACATTCACATAATGGCAGGAGATTTAGAAGCATTTCACTAGGGAACCTAAAGAGCAAATAATGTCTAAATGAAATCCCTCTTGTTTCAAAAGGAAAAAAAATAGGGATTCTGTTCACTAATGTATTAATGTTAAAGATGGACTAGAATGGCCTGTGAGGAAAAATAACTCATCTAACAGAAACATTGTCTAGAGCAATACATGACTAACATCACCTACACGACACAGACAGCACCCAACAGAGGCATAGCAGCAGGGCACAATGAGTTGCAGAGCTCTGCTCAAAGTCCACTCAGGAAAAATACAGGGGTAAGTTTTCTTCAGACCTGGAACAAAAAATTGACTCTTTTGTGTTTTCACTACATTTTTTCATTTTGAGCTTGTTCCCTGGGTTGTTGATGGGGTGTGTCTCTGAGTCTTTCCTGCCCATATTCTTACTTGCTGGAGGAAATGGGGCCAGAGGAGAATCTGCGGGTCAAAAGGGATCATAGGACTCAACGTCAATGAAATCAGAAATTTTTCTTTTTGAAGAATAACATTAGGAAGAAGAATGTGTCTTTGTTATTGCTGAAGTGTTATCTCCCTGCTGAGTGCCTGCTGCTTTTTCATGCTCTCTTATTTCATCTGTGCTTGTTTCTTCCTGCTCACTTAGGGGTTTTTTGGCACAGTGAACATGCATTTGCATATCTTCTGAACAAAATAAATGGTGATTTTTTTTTTTCCAAAGTCAATGGCCATGGCATCCAGCAGACAGTGATTCACACAACCTGCTGGGAAGTGCCATTCTGAGTCAGACAGCCTTTCATGTCTGCAGATACTAGATCCTGGGAGGACATTTAGCATCAGACTAGAACTCAGCGGGCACAGCTGCATGGCTTAGGGGTTGGCTCAGTTCTCAGCCTGAGCTTGATGTGTATTATACCACTCTGAGAAATTCTCTGACAATATTAGACAATTTACAAACTTGTCATAAGTCTCATAAAAGCAGAAGAAGAAGACTTAACTCACAACATTTTAAAAGGAAGAGCACACTGATACAGCACTTTCCCAAGAAGAACCTGCTGGAGACAGTGCCATATGGTCAGTCTACCACACACAGATTTTTCTCCAAGTCACACTGCAGCTGAATGGCACATTCATTCAAAGCTCATTTTACATAGTTTGATCAATAACATTTTCTGAACTACTTTGTCTGTTATAAAATCACAGTATCTAAATTATACCTAGAAATATTTTAAGTACATTATACAAAAAATGCAGCTATTACTTTAAAAAATAATTTATGACCCTAACCTTTCAATTACAAGGGGTTTAGGACCTCTCTCTGTCTGTGTTTGAGTATAAGAAGGCAACCACATCTATGTGTCTAGTAGGTGAATTACTGAAAAGGGACGGTACTCGAAGAATTTATAATTATGACCAGCATAATTTTATAACTATGAGCACCATAATACAGAAGGGAGGTACTATTGATTTTCTTGATGTAAAGATTATTTACATTGCCAAAATGTGTTGCTTCTACAGTTATTAAAATATATAGTTGCGAAGCCACATTTTTTACAATGTTTAAAAAAAATAAACAAAATGTAGATTAATTCAAGATAAGCCCAGTGAAACTGAGGAAAAAAGATAATCAACTTGATGTAATTTCAAAAAGCTCCAAGATCAAAGGAATGGAAAAATAAGTACATAAAGGAGATACTGAACTACTAATTCACATACTTTTTCCTAATCTTTCTGTCAGCTCAGCATTTGAATTGGACTAAAGTATTATTGAAATAAAGTATGAGCATTAACTCAGTGTTTATATTGGATTAGAACATTCCTGACTTTTGCAGAGTCCAAGGTAAATATTTCAAAAAGGCACCTATCATAATCAATTTTCTTGATGGCATTGCTTTTTGCACTTTTTTTTCCTGCTAACCAAAATGCATCTGATTACCTAAACCACCCAGAAAGGAAGAAAAACTACATTCTTTAAAATCTTTTGCAAGCTAACTATTAACTTCTTTGAGGTTATTTTAGCCTAATTTCCTGTGTCTGTGTGATAGTGTAATTCAGAAGAAACTTCAGGTTTAACTGACTGAGCATGGGTAACTGTCAGACGTTTCTATTTTGTTTGATTGCACCTGTTAGAATGAATTGCATTGTCATAAATTAATTTCATATGCCTACATTTTTGCATAGAGTAATGAAGAGGACCAAACACATGTGCTAAACACATCTTAATGCTGGACTGACCAGCATTAAGGTTGACTTTCAGTGTTCTACATAACAATGTGGAAAACCTAATGGAAATATTTCCTGAAAAAATTTTAGAAGTCCAATGTCCATTAATCTAACTGTTGTTTGTTATCATTACTGAGGGAATGACCTCATGGAGGGTTGTTGCAGGAGAACAGACTCATTCTGGTGTCCAGGAACGAAGCTTTATATCTTATCTGAGACACTGTGTTGTCCTCCTTTTCCATAGCATATGGGATATTTGGCAGGAACATTTTTTTTGCTAGGGTCCCAGAGGGTCAGCATTTAAAGGAACTCATGGTTTATCTTCTGACCCAGAGCCTTTGAGAGAGTGAAAAATGTTGTTTGGAAATTTGTCATGAAACAAAGGTAAAAATATTTCAGGATCACTAAGTCCACAAGTCATAGAGTGTATGATGTAATGCAGTAATGCATTTGTAACTTAGACTGCCACTGGTATCTGGAAAGTCATCTTCCTATTGACAGAAGGGGAAAATAGTTCCCCAAAAAATCTGAGATTTGTTTGTTTGTTTGTTTGTTTGTTTTTGTTTTTGTTTTGCCAGTAAGTAGTCCAGAATATGCTTCACTCACAGAGTCAGGAAATCCAATTCTTTTGCTACAGAAGTGACCTCAGTAAAAAATGTTAGTGAAGATTCACTCTTATTGGCATCCAGATAAAAGAACTGCACTGGGAGAAGAGGGGAAGAAATACTTTCTTCCGACATACAACTCCCATGTAAATTCTGAGAAAGCAGTGTTGACTTTATTGAAGACACGCTAGCAAATTTTCTTCCTTCATGGTTTAGGATCTATGCTGGAAAATTTGTCTACTGTGCACACCAAATGCTTAACATCTGGAAAGCGAACAAGAGCAATGTAAAATACAATTCTAATTTTTTTTTTAAATGCTGGGAGATTTTTAGCCAATGTGATGTTTATAGAGGAGGAATAAAATAATCTCACTATTTTCAGGAATTTACATTTACTAAGATCTTCTCATACACCATAAGGTATTATTTCTGTTCTCAAATATTACATCACAAGCATTTTAATTTGAAAAAATATGGGCATCATTGCATATAATTTGGTCCTTATGTACAGAATCACTTGGTTGGAAGAGACCTTTAAGATCATTGAGTCCAATCCATGCCCTAACACCTCAACTAAAAACCATGGCACCAAGTGCCACATCCCATCTTTTTAAACACATCTAGGGATGGTGACCACCACCTCCCCAGGCAAACCATTCCAGAACTTTATCACGTTTTCTGTAAAAAAACATTTTCCTAATATACAACTTATATTTCCCTTGGCATAGCTTAAGACTGTGTCCTCTGGTTCTGTCAGCTGCTGCCTGGGGAAAGAGACCGACCCCTACCTGACTACAGCCACCTTTCAGGGAGTTGTAGAGAGTGATAAGGTCACCCCTGAGTCTCCTTTTCTGCAGTCTAAACACCCCGAGCTCCCTCAGTTGTTTCTCACAGGCCTTGTGTTCCCAGCCCCTCTCCAGCCTCGTTGCCTCCTCTGGATGTGCTCCAGGGTCTCAACGTCCTTCCCAAACTGAGGGGCCAGAACTGGACACAGCACTCGAGGTGCAGCCTCACCAGTGCTGTGTACAGAGAAGAATGACCTCCCTGCTCCTGCTGGCCACACAATCCCTGACACAGGCCAGGATGCCCTTGGCCTTCTTGGCCACCAGGGCACACTGCTGGCTCATGTTCAGCTGGCTGTTGACCAGCACCCCCGGGTCTGTTTCTGCCTGAGCACCGGAACACATCCAGCCACAGCCTCTCCAGCCTATAACCTGCAGGGGTTTATTGCAGCCAAAATGCAGAACTCAGCACTTGGACTAATTAAACGTCATCCTGTTAGACTCTACCCATCTACATGTGTATATTCAAAAAGAATATATGTAGCTATTGCACTCAATTCATTCATTACTCTTGTGATGCTGTTCTGAGGCCTCGTTTACTGCACAGCGAGAGAGACTGTGCCTGAGCCAAAGAGTTTGCACAAGATATCAACCTACAGCATAACACAAAAGAAGACAGGGAAAAAGAAAAGAAACCATACAGAAAACAAGGGCTATCTCTCTGATTCTGATACAGTATGATAAAAATAAGGTAAATATTCTTAATGTGTACCTTACTGTTTAAGACCATGTACACACACAAATTTGTGACCCTGATTCAAATGGTAATTAAAGCAGATAGAATTTATGTACAGACTTAGGACTGAATCCTAAACCATGGGTATATTGATGACAAAAACTGACTAATTTCTGTGGGAAATAGCATGAAATAATGCAAAGAAAATCTTGACCCAGAGACAGGAATGTTCTCGAGGGAGTCTGCCATGACTGTTAAAGATTACAGAGCAAATAGAAATGGAAGAAAAAGAAAAAGTTACTGTCAAGGCATCAGGACACAGATGTCACAGGAATGTAATAGGGAGGAGGGTAATGAGCAATAATGAAGGCTTGCTTTCCAGAGGTTTGCATACTACTTCAAATATACTTTCACAAAATTTTGTGCACGATGCAAACTTGAATTTCAGTGACATTGCCCATGAGCAAGTGTGTTATTTTTCTGGAAAGTTTTCTAAAGACTCAGGAACTAATAGAAATACGACTATTTCTAACAAAAACCAAGATTATTTACTAACTATACATATAATAATTATTACATTATTTTAGAGACAGGAACTTGTTAACAGGAGTACCCAGAAAGCATTTTAAATTTTACTGTGTAAAAAAACCTTATTGAGGAACATGTGACAAACCACAACTGAGTCTGATCATATTCAGCTCTCAAGCTTTAAAAAAGCAAGAGCAAGAAAAATGACACATCTAAAAGACATGCTTGTTTTAAGTGAAATGCAATAACTCCTTAAAGCCATGAGAACAGGTAGATCAGAGAGAGATAAACTGTGGAAAAGTCTGAAAATTACCCCAGAATGTTTTCAATAGGATTTCTTTCAACTTTTAATTTTAATGGATGATGAAAAAATGAAAGCTTGTTCCCTGTGTTACAGTTTAAATTTTGTCAGAAGTGAAATTTGGAAAAAGAGTTTCCCAGGGAAAATTCATCAGCTGAAGAGGCATATTTGGAACTACTGAGGTAGCATGGGACTTGGGCTATCTCTGATTTTTAACACTCTTATTTAAGTTTTTTCTGAGGCAGATGTTTCATTTCTTTAAAAGGGACTGGGGCAGTACCAGAAATTTATTACAGAATATGGCAGGAATGTTAACCTCTTCTTTGAGTCAGTAGGTCTAAGGCCATAGAATTTAAAGGAAACTGAATCAGAACTTTTGCAGTATGATGTATTTTTACATTGTACTAAAACGACACATTGAAATATACACACATTGCTATAAAACAATTTTTTAAGTATAATCTTATATGACAAAGTCATTTTAGACATCTGTCAAAATAAATTTCACTCAAATTGGGTTCTAAGCTCTTCCAGCCTTCTAGTAATTTGGGATCATGTGAGAAGGATTTATTAAAAATATAGTTTCATTAAAGCCTATACAGTTAGTGGATTTAGAATTATTTTGCTAACCAGCTTTGATCCACATCAGAAAGCTGAAAAGTATCATATATCTGAATTTGAAGCTGAATTTTCAAATTTTGTTCTTTAATCCTGACTGGAATTCAAACCATACATACGAACCAAAACTCTTTATAAATAGTAAGTCTAGTGATGTCTGAACTGTTAGCAACATTTATCTCAAATTTTCACTATTCAAACAGTGAAAATTGATTTCCTCATCACATAACTCCAGTGGAAATTTCTGCGAGCACAATCATCCTTGGCATCTTCTATGCAAATCGTATGCTGAATTTTTATTTCCACAGATACACTTGCTTTATAAGGACTAGCCTTACAAGTAACTTATTCTCTGGTTTTATTGTTCAATTCAGTCAATTAAGCATTTAAATAGTTCTATATCAGGTAAAATATAATTTAAAAAGTTAAATGGTCTGGAAAATGTATTTTTTTTAATACTCACTAGCTCAACTGTGATATCTCTACTGTTTCAAATATAGTTTTAATAACTTGCAAGTGGATCAGCTAGCCATACTCTCCCTGTGTTTGCAGCTACAGCTGCCTCTAATTTGAGGATCCAGAGACAGTCAGAAGTCTCAGTAAATCTTGTACAGACATGCAAATGCATCATCACCCTATGCCACTGATCTTTTAAGCAGGGCTGAATAAAAACAGCATCAATGTTCAAGAGACAACTTCTGTCAGTGTAAAGAAATTAGGTTTTCTCAGAAAACTGATCAAACCAAACTTTTTTTCCCCATTCCAGTACATGTAATAATTTTTGTATTACATTAATGTATAATTATTATTTGACTAAAAAACAAGTTACATGCTCAGCTATCTTGGCAAACCCAGGTCACCACTGATGCTCACTTTTGCATCCCAGAGGTTTTTATGAAAAATGCTAAAAACCCCAAAGAAATAGTGCAAGGACTGAGTTATAGAAGGTTGAGCAAGATTGTCTCAAAGAATATTGGGGTTGTATTGATATTCCCTGCTTCAGAAAGCTTTGGTGATAATAGTAAACATATTATTCTTCGCATTTCACTGAAAGTAACAACTTTTGTAGTAATAAAGCACTCATATCTAACTAACAGAAGCAGAAAGGGTTTAGAGATGGGAAATAGTTTTCTTTTGCCTGTGACAGGAGTTTCACTATTTGTTAGAACCAGTTGTTGTTTTCAAAGCAAACCATGTTGCCTCCTTCATAAATTTTGCCACATACATCTGTTTTGGCCATGGCTTTAGGCACTTGCTGCCTGCTGCTGTTATCTCAAACAAGCCTGGACTGAACTCTCAAACACAAGTATTCTATACAATATGAAATCTGGGGAGATATTCTTGCCCTGGCTCAGGGAAAGACCATTATGAGCATTTAACCTCAGCCCACACTGAGGCAAATCCTGCTCAGATGAGTAAAATTCAGGTGGAATCTCCATCACTGCAGTTCTGCCGTCCTGTTATGAGTGGCTGGCAGCTGTTTGGGATGTTCAGGGCTACCACTGTGGGCAGAAGCTCAAACCCAGCCATTACAGGGTCATCACTCACACTTAACCAGCAGTGAGGACTGCAATATCCTCTCGGCTCATGCAGCTGCCTTGAGTGACACTGCAGAAACCAGACAGGAAGTATTAAACTGAGAGAACAATAATGTCTTTAGTATCAGGAGAAGGTTTTTAAATTACCCCTTGTGCAGCAGTGCCAAAAGAGGCCCCCAAGTTAGGGAAGCTTGACAAAGAAAAAGTAAAAAAAGAGATGGTGAAGATTTTTTTGTCATCATATGGGAAGACATTGCTATTCTAGTCTCTTACACCAGGATCAGGTACGTGACGAGAAACATAAGGAGTCAGAGAAACAGGTCAAAAACCAGCCCCGTTTTCCAGAAAGTGCTTTCCTCACTGCATGCAATGGCCCCAGTCCTATCTTCTGTCCCTTGTGCTTTAGTGATTATCTGGTTTAATTAACATAGGCAAGTAGACTGGCACGGAATAAGGTAAAACTGTCCAGGAAAAACATTATTTTAGAAAGAACAAAGAAAGCTAACAAATAATGAAGTCTACTTTTTAGGAAAGGATTTCCTGAATCTCTTTCTGAAAAGGACTAAGAGCAATGCACTCCTTTTCTCTCCAGGAATTATGAAGTTTTTGGCTATTTTCAAGTGTTATTAAGGTGTCAGCAGCTGGGAGAAAAAAAGAGCCAACCCATATATAATAAACAGATATAATTTGTGTGGTTTCCATTTGTTTCTCAAAAAGCAGCTGTGCATTTGAGAGTTTTTCCATGAGAGACAAGGAACTTCTTTGTCAAGGTCCAACATTTCTCCCGACTGTATCACAGGAGAAACCATGATATCACCATTTGAATATGTGGTTATTTTTTTAGACTCAAAGTATAATTTTATTGCTATATATATATATATATAAAGCTTAGCTGGGTGATAAGCAGCTATTTTCTGCCATCAAGGCTGATAAAAAATATCTACATTTTCAGTAGAAGTTTTCTTTTGAAATGTTGACTTTTGTTAGGAAAGCTGAAAGAAGTCTGACTTCTGAAAAAAATAGTCTGCTTAGCTGCAAGCATAATCAAAAATTTGTTGCTGTTGTAGAAATCATTCATCTTAATGCTTGAAGACATTTTCATGCTGTGAAGCTTTAATGTTAACTACTGATCCAGCATAAAAACCAGAAAAATATCATAGTTATTCATATTCTTGTTGTTCTGCAGATAGAATGCCTCCAGCTAATGCCGAAATCCCTGTTGCTTGAAAAAGAAAATGTTCCCCAATTCACAACAAAAAGTTATTATTTTCAATGTCATGTTGGAGAAAAGGAGACTGAAAAAAGGTCCTGGAACAAATATTATTGCCATACCTGAATTTTTTGAGATTTGTGTTTCAGAGGCTACAGTAGTGATGAAACGCTCAGGGCACAATCAATTGTTTTCTGATGCCCTCATTTTTCATCCAGTTTAAGATCTCTGTCTTCCACAACCTAATAGGACAATATCAAGAGTAAAAATCATGGAACATTTAAAGATAATAGATTCTGATAGTAAAATTTGTAGTTTAGCAGAACTAACTTACTGCAGTTGTAGCAGAAAAATGTTAATTTAAAAGTAATCTTCCTTCTACTGGTTTTAAGACTTTAAAGCACCTACGTTCTGCACTTCCCAAGAGAAAAAGAAGCTGCCTTCACTAGGGTAACCCCATACTGCTCCTCATGGAGAGTCTGAGATGCTACCCCTGTCAAGCAGACTGTCCCCTCCATCAGGTCGATGTGCTCCAGCAACCACTTATGGAAAAAAAATGTCCTAACTGTTTCTTAAAAGCAAATCTAGGATGTCTTTGGTCCTGCATCTTATCATAGAACACATGAGTAATTTTTATAAATAAATTATTAGAGAAATGAGATTTCTCTTACTCTTCCAGAATCTGTCTAAATTCTGGAACTAAAGGATCAATCAGTTGATATACCTAAATATACCTTATATATATATGATTGCCATATTTTCTCTGGCAATGCTTGAGAGTTTTATTTTCTTCTATTTTTAAATGCACATGAAAAAAACTGACTTAAGAGATCTTTTTTCATTACCTCAGGGATATATTTTGCTAAGTTTTTTGGTTTTGCAGAAACCTCCTGCTTTCACTTTTTTATATTGAGAAACTTAAAAATACATTAATTCAGGTACTGTGGGAGCCATTATTAATGGTTGTTATTACAGTGGCAGCAGATATCAATTTTATCTATCAGTTTTTCAATTAATTTCAGGAGTTACAGGTTGCTGGTGCTCATTTTGCTAGGATCCAAGGAAAATGTGTTACCTTGCTTTCAGATGCAGATAGAAACATTGTCATTCTCCTTGGCATCATGTCAGGTGGTCAAAATTTCATTTAATGATGTTGTGATGCTAATATGTAAGGTTCTGTTTCAGTTATTCCTGGTAAAATGTTCAGAGCATTAACTTCATCCATGTCCCTAGAAGTTCTCTGTTTCTTGCACTTAAACACTGTAAATAAATTTACTTTTTTCATTTAAATCTGGAGTGAAAATAATAGCCACAATTTATAGGCAGGACCAAGATACATGTTGGGTAACTTACAAAACAGTCTTCAAACTCTTTACAAGGGAGTGGCTTTTAAAGATGATGTAGCTACAAAAATTTTCATTATTCTTTTTACAGAGCCACAGAGCTCTGATGAGATGGCTTGGTACTGAATTCCAGCATACACCTCCAGAACTGTGTATAAATCAATGTCAGTGCTTGGCAATTTCAGGCAATTCTTTAATGCTTATCTGGACAGAGTTACAGTGAGTGCTACAGGAATGCTTCTGCAATCTTCATGGCATTGCTGGGCAGCCACTGGCTGGGCCACTCTAATGCCTGAAACTGCCCAAAACTGCCAAATCCCTGAACAAGAGGTGGACAGGTGGTTGTCATGGTTTAGCTCCAGCTGGCAACAGAGTCTCATGCAGCTGCTCATTCACTCTCCCCTGGTGTGATGGGTGAGAGAACTGGAAGAGTAAAACCAAGAAAATTCATGTATTGAGATAAAGCAAGTTTGCTAGGTAAAGCGAAAACTGCGTGCACAAGCAAAGCAAAACAAGGAATTCATTCACCACTTCCCATCAGCAGGCACATGTTCAGTTGCCTACAAGAAAGCCATAATGGTGACTCGGGCAGATGAAAACCATGCCTCCAAACATCCCGTCTTGTTCCTTCTGCAGGTTTATAAACTGAGCATGAGGCCATATGGTATGGAACATCCCTTGGGTCACTTGAGGTCAATTGTCCCGGTTAGTCCTCTCCTGGGACACCTCTCCTGTGCACCCCCAGCCCACTTGCTGCTGGGTTGGGATGAGAGGCAGAAAAGGCCTTGGTGCACTGCCAGCACTGCTCAGCAAGAACACAAACATGCTATCAACACTGTTTCCAACACAAATACAAAGCAGGCTCCCATGCCAGCTACTAAGAAAATTAACTCTATCCCAGACAGAACGAGCACTGAAGAACTGCCTCCCCTCCCATTCTAACCACTGCTTCAGTAAATCCACATAAATCTCAAAACTTTCCTTTACCTCATCACGTTTGATATGTTCAGAGACTGGTTAAAACCAAGGGAGTGTTTAGTTTCTCAAATGCATCTTCCCAGTAGAGCTCATGAAAAGGCCCACAACGGCATAAACTGTCATTCCAGAATAAAAACTGTCATTGAATTTAATGTTAAATATAGAATGATTTTAATGAGATGAGAAATGAACCCTTGAGGCTTAAAAAGGAAAAAAAAAAGTTAGAAAAACCCTTTTATTTTTTTCTTCTAGCTTGGAATGCAAGGCTTCTATAGGATTATCCAAAGCACTGATCTAACAACACCATATCCCATAGTGGAGCTGATATCAGTCAGTGCAGCTGCACAAGACTACTTTAAGTTTGATGCCAAGAATTAGCTGGAAGTGAAGTGTCACTCAGTTAACCGTGTCACTTGTTCAGCCTGCAAGCCAAAAAAAATCTCGATGCTGTTCACAAAGGGGAATAATATTTTGCATGCAGTTCACATTTTGTTCTCTTACTTGTCACAACAGCTTAATCTGAATGGCATCTTGTTTAATTGTTCTGCAAAATTTCTGAACATATGAAACTCTTTAGCTTTTTTCCATATGCATCCCTACTCCAAGTTTTAGAAAACAAACAAATGTTTGGGTGGGGTATGTACTGGTGGAGCAAAATTTCATAGGAATGTATATTTTCAACTAGAATCAATTCCTAACCATGCAGCTTAGTTCAGCTGTTATCTGGGGTATGCTATGATATGTTTAACAAGATGTCTCTGTCAAAACCCCACCTTGGAATATTACTACTTGTACATTTATCAGCACATTGAACCTAACACATTTTTTTTCCTGTAGGAACAAAAAGAGGCATGCTTTCTCCATCGAACACACACAGCTGTGGGCTCTCAGAGCCTTATAACTGTTTGTTGGTTACAAAGGAAAATGTATATGTAGGAATTGCGAAAAAGGAGTTGAAAGTTACATTTCATTCATAACAGATGCTACATAAAATGATGTATTTTCTCAAGTAGATAAGCAGAAGAAATTTTAAATCCAATCAAAAATGCTATTTTTTTAGTTACTTCATTAAATAGTTTTGATATTCCTTATAAGTACATAAAATTCGGCTAATATATCAAACACATCATTTTAGGCATACAGTTGCAATCCAGAATGCAATTCTTAAGCACTTCAAACACTTAAAAATATTGGATTCTTCCTATCAGCCCTTTCCAAAGGCAATAAATAATTAAAAAAAAATATTAATTTTTAGTGGACCACACAACAGGCGATTCATTATGTTAATAAGAACCCACAGCAAAAGCTCTGCAAGCTCGATATGTGCAATCCTTTCAGAAGAACATAACATCAGCTAGATTTTCCATTTGACTGGTTCATCACTCAAAATACTAACCTGAGCACTTGTCTTCTTCTGTTTGTAGTGATCCTTGAAAGACAAAAAAATCCACAAAAACCATAACTAAATCTTGCCATTCCCTTTGCACCCCAGGATAATTCACAGAAAGTAAAGGGGAAAGAGAATCATAAACACTTTTTCCCTTATCCATTTGAGTTTCAGCATGTAGAATGAAATAAAAATACTCAGAGAATAAAATTTAATAGAATTGAACCATATGATAATGCAATCTATTACACAAAAACCCCATATACAACAGAAAACATATCTACAGGGTAATAAAATAAAGGAAGGGAAGGAGGGAGGAAGGGAGGGAGGGAGGGAGGGAGGGAGGGAGGAAGGAAGGAAGGAAGGAAGGAAGGAAGGAAGGAAGGAAGGAAGGAAGGAAGGAAGGAAGGAAGGAAGGAAGGAAGGAAGGAAGGAAGGAAGGAAGGAAGGAAGGAAGGAAGGAAGGAAGGAAGGAAGGAAGGAAGGAAGGAAATCAGTAGAAATACTGGTTTTCTGGTTATAATTCAATTCAATAATTCAATAATTTTAGTTTAAAAGCTACAAAACTCTTCTTATTTTTATTCAAAAATAGATTTGCAGTATGCATCAATGTAAAATGTATGTAAGATACAACTTTAGCAGAAGCTTGTGAATGCTTGATCTGATATTTGTGAGTTGCAGCAGACCAACTGCCACAGGACCTGGCAGAACTGAGGTTATGGGCATGAAAACACTCAAGAGATTTCACTGTAGGATAATTTTGAGCACAGAGATACCTTTGTGCCTCACTCCTAATTGCTTTAGTAAATCTGGAAGTGGTACTTTAAACACATCCCTTTGAGAACTTTTCCCAATGCATCAGATTTCCAGTTGTTATATTTCTCTTTTAATTATAAATTAACACCTTCCTCCATGGAGCCTAAGAACTGTCCAAGCTGTGGAACCTTGTCATATGATTAAAAGCCCAAAATGCAAAAAACTATGGAAGTTTGTTTGTTTTGGTTTAGTTTGGTTTGGTTTTTTTACTAACTGCTGAAAGTTTTAGTTAACAGTTTTATATTCTGCTTTTTGAGTATGAAAATACAATACATTTTCTCAAGTCCAGCATGAGACACACTCAACTGCCTTAGCAATATCTTCATGCTTTGCACCTGCTTTTACAAAAAAAGGTTAAACCAGAAAAGAATACTTGTCTGTGAGCCCATAGCATTGCTTTATTTAATTTTTGGTACAATGTATGTGGAGAAAATACTGTTTGACATTATATGTTTACTAATTTGAGATTTTTTTTCATCTCTCCTGGTGCTGAATTTATAGTATGAGAAAGGTCCCTAGTGTACTTCAGATTTATCAAAAAACCCACCCTATAACAATTGGTATACAATATAGACTGAAAATTAGCATCTCAGGGCTCAGAAAACTGGAGCACATCAAAATGGTTTCCAAACTAATAATCTGAGATTTGGCCTTCTAGATGACTATCTGGTTTTGAACTGGAATAAAATAAGAGATGATCAGGAGAATCTAATTTATTTTTTTCTCAGTCTAGTCTACTTATCAATCTTCTGGATTTGGCAAAAGTAAATAAATATTTCACTTTACTCCTTTTTTCTTTCTCTCATACTTCAAAATAGTCATGCATATGCTTATTCAAACATAATTTTTCAAATAGATTTTTGGACCTTTGATTCAGAAAATAGCGCCTTTGTTGAAGAGCCAAATAGGACCAATAGACTGACAGAGGACCTGGTCCTCAAGGGACCAAGTTAAGCACATGATAATGCTTGGAAAATATGCATTCTTGCTGTGTACAAAGTAGGAAATATGAAAGGTGCAAGATGCTGCCTCTCAGCCAAAATCCTAATGTAACACTTGTTATTTTATTACTTTTGTTTTACTTCATTTGTGTTCAATTGTGATCATGTTATGCCATATATAATTAATGCTATGAAGGATTTGTATTATAAAATACCATTAATATTCACAAGAATATTCAGTAAAATATGCAAATGCTTTTTTTTCTGTTCTGTCATGGAATCATTCTCTAGCAGTAGTACATTGAGCAGGTTGTTCAGATAATGCTTTCATACTTGAGTCAGAAGTTAATTAATTACTGTCTCAGATTAATTAATTTAGGAGAATGAGAAGTTGGTTTGAACTAAAAATGGAAGGTTGTATTAATAAAAGCGAAGCCAAAAATTTTTTGGCAGTGTCAGTACTTTTCTTGCAAAAATCAAAAGGTTTTTGAAAGGAACTAATTCTTAAAAAAGCCTCTATTTCATCAGCTTGCCATTTTCCAAAGGAAAATGTTTCATCCCAGAGCTCTCCAACAGCCCTAAACATTTCTCTAGTGTTAGGCCAGCACACATGGGAAGTGTTCATTTCCACTGGCTGCATGTAAAATTGGTTTCAGGACACAGATGTTTGCAGTACCACGAAAGCACCAATTTGTATTTGAGTATTAGCTTCTTTTCAGTTCTTCCATTATGGAAAAGTATGATTTCTCCAATTTTCCATCTTCCCTCTCTATAACAAGTTTGCTTTTCGTGCCAGAGTTATAGGATCATTAGGAACACAAGCTAAACAAATCCTAGTCTTTTAAGAAGTTTCATCAAATAGTCAACTTTTCTGTATAGCCAAATAGGAAGAATTCAGGATTCCATTCATTCATAGAATTATATTCTAGTTTATGACTACCTGTTCAGGAATAAATTGAAGAAAAAAGAAGTTATATCATTGCAAAAGTCAGTTCTGTGTTCTGTGTTGTTCATAACACTCCTGGGCATTTCAGATATTCTCTCATTAGAAGCCTGCATTGTTTATTACTAAAATAAAAATCCCAACTTCAGTAGTGGCTGCACTTACCTGAAAGAAGATATTACATTCTTTTTTCAAAGATATTCCTATCTTTTTTCTGTCTTGTACATGGCACAGGCTCTTAAGACCATGGTTTCACATTTATTTCAATTAACTTTTAATGTGTTTGGATTGAGGTTCTTAGATCATTCCATCTTGGCATTTAACACTTGAAGATAGCTTCTTATGGTAAAACTTTGAATACTTAGGTGCCACTACAAAATTTTCCAGAGATTCACTGAATCTGGGAAGTTTCTGGCCAGTCAGTTTCTGGCCAGGCAGACTCCCAGGTGGGAGGAAGGACTTAATCATTCTTCACATGGAAGACACTGGAAAATTTAGCTCTGGGCTGAGCAGGGCTCTGAATGGAAGTGGCCTTACTACTTTCCTTTGACAAAGAGGTCAAAAAAGGGGCTCAACAGATGGAAAATAATTTCCTCTATTTCTCTGGTTCTCTAGAAGTGAGAATGGCAATTTATAACATGTTGAGGACTGGCATGAAAATGTATCAACACAGAAAATTTCATTTTCTTCACAACTAACGTCCTTCCTAATCTCTAACAATTATTCTTCCCCTTATAAAGTCTCATGAAGTTATGCAACTGCTTTTGAACATCTACTAGTTAGAGGTTTTTTCATTATTTTCCAGGATCATCTCACAAAGAAATGTAATATTACTGAGAAGGTTTATTTCTGATCCAGGGTGGAACCTCTGAGGTTCTAACGAGTTCAGAAGTGATGATTTTTAATCAGGTCTCATGCTGAGGTGATACCTTCACCTGCTATCATTTCTGAAAAAGTTTAATGGTTAGACCAGGATGTCCTGTTTAGCTCTGTTGAGTTTTCTAGGACAATTTCAGACCTGTTTCTGCAGTGAACAACAATGACTCTGATGCTCAGGAATAGTTTCAATATATGAAAGTAATTTCGAACTTTGTCCCAGATCCAGGTGTTTTTAGAAGATGCCTCTCTGCACCCATACTTCTTTATCTATAAATTAAGACCTTCTTAATCTATAAATTTTTCAAATGTCTCATACAGATACTACATCTCACAAAAGACTCTCCCAAAAGTGAATCCTTTCTAAGGATTCCTAATGCTAAGAGTTACTACAGTGCTTTTAACTTTTCCAGTCACATCAAGTCTCTTCAGGTCTGTGGTATAAACCTCTGGTCCATGCAAAAAAAAGCACCACTGCTAGTCAATCTTAGTTAAGTATTTTCATCAGAGTCAATAAGATTTGCCTAGAATTTTACTGCCTGCATCATCAAACACTGCATTAACAAACACTGCAGATTGCAGAGCAGAATGCAGTATTTTGATTTACTTTGAGTTTGATGATGGTTTTATCTTTTCACGGAATAAAAATGCACCTGAAATTTTTGTGCTGAGAAGCTGTAATATTTTTCTATTGCTTTTAGAGCAAGTTGCTGCCAATTTTTACAAGGACCTCAAACAATTTTTTTTGCCCTAAGTAAACAGGAAAGAGGTCATGGCTGTGCAAGATATTCATACAATATAATCAGTGGATGATTTTCTAAACTGTTCCTATATTTTTGTAGTTAACAGGCAAAGATGGTTAAACAGGGAACTAATATAGCAAAGGTTGTTTTCTGGATATAGACGTATTTCACACCAGGCAAAACCCAATTGGCAAGACCTATTCCTCCCCGTATAGTGTGTTTTCAAATTAGTTACCAAGATTGCTTTGGCAGAGAGTGGAAAGGGAGAGGAATCTTCAAAGGGTGGTTCTTGCCATCTGAGACACTGGTCTTCAGAGACAGCCATTCATTCTTTGAAGAAACCCATTAACTAGAATCAGAAAAAAACAGAGGGAAAAAATTAATATCAAACTTTTAAGAGGCTCTGCATTACATATGCTGCATATGTTGTTACTTCCTTCCCATATACAGCCTATTAAGAAAGAAAACATGACATTTAAGCAATATTACTCTTATCATGTCTGATATGTACAGACAATTGGAAAGATTTTTCACTTCTCCAACTGATCCTAGAAATATTTCACAGTGATATCAGATGTAGTCACAAGCTACCTATATTGGCATGCACAGTAAGACTTTAGCAGACATTAAGTTGGAGCTCAACTGAATTCAGTATAATGCATCTCTTTTATAATTCCTGTAATCTCATCCTTTGCACAGATATTTCTTTCTCTGTTAAAAGATGGGAATTTTACAGTTATTTACAGAACAAATCTATTATTGAAAGGAAGACCAGAAAAGATTTTATCTTATGGTTTTCTACTGGAAAATGACTCCCCAGTTGTAGAGAATCATTCCTGAAAGTCACTACTATAATAACTTCAGAATGATACCAAGAATATACAAAGCAATCTCTTCTCCCAAGTAACAAGTGGTGGGACAGGAGGAAATGGTTTCAAGGTGCACCAGGGGAGGTTTAGGTCTGGATATTGGGAAACATTTCCTCACTGAAAGGCTTGTCAAAATTTGGAACAAGTTGCCCAGGGAAGTGGTTAAGTCACTATCCCTGGATATATTTAATGTATACCTGGTGCAGATGTGGCACTTAGGGACAGAGTCCTTGGTTAATGTTTGGACTTGGTGATGTCAAAGGTCTTTTCTAACATAAATAGTTTTATGATTGTATGATTCTAGATTCCTCAAATTTAAGACAGAAAACATTAGAAAAAATCAGGAAATTTGTCTATGATTTATATTGCAAGACAATGTATTTCCTTCGTACATCTTCTGTATGTACCTTACATCTCCCTCCAGTACTGTTGAGGGAGGCAATTTTCTCTTAATTTTCAAAGACACAAAGAATTTCCAGATGGCAACAGGCTTATTGTGAATGAAGTCTAAATATAAAACCAGTGGGAAAGTTGCAATCACAAAACAACCAGACATGATTCCTTTATGATCCTGCAGTTAATGCTGCACTGATTCATGGTGTCCCTGCTAAGGATATTTCCACAGATGTTTTGAGCAATGAGCAAACAGCTCCCCTGGGGCTCTGGAGGCAAGTGTCCAGGTTGCCACGTGGACATATTCAACCACTAGACAATTCCTCAGAGGCTTTGTCCCCCTCCCTGCAGCTCTGGCCACTTCATCCATTCTTCTTCCTTCCTCTCTTGTTCCCTACAGTCCTCCATATAGCCCCTACTATTACAAGCAGTAATTTCTGTTGACTGCATTTACACATGAATTATGATCCCTAACTCTAATTAGGTTCTGCATAAATTTTTTTGTATATCACAGATCTGAATTCTAGTGAAATAGTTTCATACAGCTTTCCCAAAAATTGACTTGGATGCACATCTATTATTTTCCAGATCACACTATTTATGAATCATCTATCACTGGAAATGAAAAAGAAAGCAATTGCAGAAAACTATTATTTTATAAACTCTTTTCCTGACTGAATTTAGCAAGAAAATTTCTTGCAAGGTCTTTTTCCAGGGCATCTATAAATGCATTGGGAGCCAATTTTATCTTTATAAGTGTATCTCTTATATTGCCTGCCAGATCTTATCACCTCTCATGTGAAATGGACCTTTAGCTATACTGCACTAAACCTAAAGGTTCACTAGATCACCTGCAATGTAGGCCTCTAGCTTCAACAGTATTCCATTCCAGTGGAACATCTCCTTTCAATGTCTGATTTCATTTGATGCATTTTGCTGTGTTAAAATATTTGATTTTCCCAATATCTTTCTGGTATAAAAACTAGAAAATTCTTCAGACATAAAGCCAAAAATTGGCTTTTATGCTATACAATATTTAGTGATGACAAAGATTTTTAAATTATTATATAACTTATTGCATAATAAACAAATAAAAAACTTGAGCACCACTAAAAGTTTTGTCAAATGCAGAAGAAAACCCAGCAGCACCCATAATGTTTATTTTTGTCTGTTTGTTTTTAATTAGCAAAAGAACATTTTAAACTATACATGCATGTGTAAATTTAAAAAACTTCTAACTACACAGTACATTTCATCTGTGGTACATTTTTCTTCTAATGTGGTAAACTCTAGATTCAGAAAAGTAGCAGACATCTTGACTTCACTTCTAGTGAAACGGATATAAGTTGCTAACTTAATGAATAAGAAACACCCTCCCTATCCACCAGTTGATTATCCAACAAAAGAGGTCTGTAATTACTTTGTAGAGATGTCCTTCAGTAATATAAATTAAAAAATAAGAAATTGTACTGTATCAAATTTTAAATTCAGATAAGTAACAATACTTCCCAATACAGTCAGAAAAGTGAGAGTTACTTTCAAATTAGATTTTATTTTTCATTTCAAATTTTAAAAAAAGTGTGTCTCTGCAACACCTGCATTAAGCATGTTTTGTTACTGTAAAATAGTTTAAAAAGCCCCACATCTCCTCTCCAGCCCCATCCTCCTCCCCCACCCCCAACAGTTACAGCCAGCCAAATATGCATTCATTTTCCAGTTTGTTATCCATGGGCATTTTTTTTGTTATTGGATACAAATCTCTAATAGAAAACAGACAGATATACTGCTAAAACTTTTCACGTGGTAATAAACATAATTCAAGCTGCCATTACATCACTTCCCAACAATATAAACATTTCTTATTTCAAGGAACAGGGTCTGGCACTCTACTCACAATAAATCCTCTCCACTCTGCAAGCAGACTCATTCATGTGAAGCAGTAAGGCATAAATCAGGATTAGTAGCGTCCAAACCAGTAAGTGCATGATGCTGGTTAAGGCTGATGATTGCTGTTTGAAGGGTAAACTACTCTACCACACCTCTTCGTCTAATAGACTTGTTCCTGGACAACATCTAAATGACAATTTTCATGATACTTGGAAAAAATTCCCAAGTCTTTGCAGAAAAGATGTATTAGGAAATGACCACCTGACAAGAGAGAAGGCTCTGAAGCCTTGAAATGCGCAGAAAACTGATATCATTGAGGGCATGCCTGTGCATTGCTGTAGTCAGTCCATCTAAAACCAAAAGCAAAATGTGGAATATGATCATTCATCAACAGCAGCTCTGACCCTCCAGTGAGGGAACAGCTACTGCAGGTTTGACAGAAGGCCAGCTCACACCAAGCCACCAGAGCAGGCTCTGACCCTGGCAGTCAGTACTATAAGAGGAACTGGGTGAATGCCTACTTTCCCCAAGTAGCTTGTTCACTGAAATCAGCAATTTTGCGACCACTGAAACTCTTCTCAAATTTGTATCTAATTTGGCAAGAAAATCTGAATGAGGGTAAGAAATGTTTATTGTTTGTTTCCAAGTAATGTATTGAGACCACATTAAATTATGTTTGATTTTCAAATAAAAAAAAAAGTTTTTTAGAAGCAAAAAACTAAAAAAAACCCAAAAACCCAAATGAGCAATTTTGTTTCAGCCAAAGAGAACATTTTGTTAAGCTGGAGGAAAAGTGTTGAGGGTCGCTGTTTCATAAAGCAATTGGAAACACTTTCATTCTAGATCAGCAGAAATTACATGTTGAGTTTGTTTGCATTCATGCACCTAACCAAAAAATCTGTTGTTTGCACAGCTGCATACAAAGAAGTCTAGAAGGGCTGCTGGCATATTCAAAGAACATTGTCTATACCTTCACCCTTTACCCTTTTTACATCTCAGCCAAACCTCCTCCACCACCCCCAAGATATCACGCTTTACTCAGAATCTGTTCCTTGCTACAGGTGATCACATACAGATCATGGAACTTCTGTGTTAATGAGCTCAAATGTTACAATCTCTTGGGTATTAGCAGTAATATTGATTATCATTACTACACATAAATTGACTGTATCCAGAGCCCCATTGTTTTAGGTTCCAGTCCTTTACAAAAATAGCCACCCACTCTTGTGCTTTGTCCTTATCCTTCCCATCCTGTCTCCTTTACTGATTTCTCAACATCTTTATTCCACCACTGCAAAGCATTAGTAGTAATATGGCCCTTATGAATACATCTTGTTCTGTGAAATGTAGAAACAAAGAGTAAATATGTATATTTTAAACCCATGCCTTTTTCAAGTAGTTTTTACACTGTCTAAACTGACTGAATCCTTAGTGCAATGTCTACTCCTAAAAAACATTTCTCATATAAGATGTTAATATGTCTTAAAGTATTAGCAGCGTCCAAACCAAAAAAAAAAATGATTTTTTCACTGGAACAGAATAACTTTTCAGTAGAGAGGCGCTACAGTGAGAACCATCACTCACCAAAAACACAAAAAAAGAGATTTTGAGACTCACCAACTATCTCAAGGCAAATGCCAGCTCACCAGTGTACCTTTCTTGGTACTCAAAAGACTGCTTACTTTATTCAATATTCTAACAAAAAGTGTCCTCCAGGAAAAACCTTTCTCACTTTTACCCTTAAACCATAATAGTTTCATCAAAACTAATCCTCTGTCAGAGTTGGTGTTGACAAATCACAGTTAGACACAAAAAGAATATTTTGAAGTTCCTTTGAAACTTAATAAATCACTCATTAGTATTCTTCCAGATCAAGACAAAGGAAGAGTATTTGAAAGGGGCAAGAAAATACAATGCAGACCAGAAACAAACAATATTTAGTGAAAAACAAGACAGAAGTTGAGTTCATGTGCAGTACTCTGATAATTACAATTACCACCTTGTCATTAATTTAGGAAATTAATCAATTTTCACATCACCAACAACATTTTTGAAGATAAACTTTCACTGAATTGTTCCAAGAAACCATGCTTTTCATGTAGGATCAAATCATCAGAAGAGTTAATGTTAAACAAAAGCTTTCAGGTGGTGCAAATTATTTTTCCACACTCCTGCAGGGAGAAGCAAGCAGCCCTACCCCAGTTGTCAGGGTAGTACTTTGCATGGTTTCACTGAACACCTTTATGCCATATGAAGGCAGAAAACAGCATTAGCCTCCAAGATGATTAGCAACAAATGTGCTTCATTTAGGTCTTCCCTATTCTCATCTGACATCTGCACATAAAACTGTGTCCCCAGAGTTAACTTAGTAAGATATATATAATTTCCACTTACATTATAAGTAGGAAAGTTTGGGGATCCACATAAAACTTTCATACAAGAAGTACCTAACCAATCAAGGCACACTGGCAGTGATACCAGTATGGATCTATTTGCAGAAAAGATTCACTAAAGAATGAAGTGACCTGGGATCTACAGAGCCTTATTGTCAATCAGCCTCAGGCCAAACTATGGTAAACATTGTGCTCTGCCCTGTCTTTTGAAGCCATGACTCCATGAAAGAAGCAGGAGTCTTGGAACTGAGAAAAGAGTATATTAAAAGTTTGATCCCAGTCTTTTAGCTGTTGGAAGTGGTTTTATTAAAATCTCCATCAATGACCTGGAAACAGAAGAGAGAATTGAAGCTGCAAAGTCCAGAGGTGATGATCTGAGTAGTCAAGGAATGAGGGACTTCAGAAAACCTCACAGAACTGAGAGACAGAGCAAAAAGACAGCAGAGGCCTCTTATTGTAGATGCAGCTAACATAAGACAATTAGAAAAAATAGTCTTGACACGCATACTTATTGTTAAACTTGGAGTTGTAACTAGGGAACAGCACTGGTTCATCACCAACAGTTGCCCAAACTAATCTCATGTTTGAAAAGGAAAACTCAGGGGCAGCATGTGGGAGCTTTCAGTAACCATGAAAGCTGTGAATAAGCTGGAAACCCAACTGTTCACCAACACCTGCAACAGAAGAACTGAGGAACAGTCAGTGTCACAATTAGGTAGAAAACAGGCAAAAGAAATGCCTTTAATTGGGGGTAATTCAGGCGTTTATTGCCAGAGGAGGTGGAGGAATAGATTTGAATGGTACCACATTCAAAAAAACATTGTACAAATTAATGGATAATGTATTTGGAAATGGATTTTAAATGTATAGGACAGGAAATGTACACTCCAATAAAAAATTATGGATGCTTAATGGAATGTCAAGAATGAATGACAGGAATTGGCCAGGTTTTTTTTTCTCTCCTCATTGTGATCTCCAGGTCCTATTTCCAGAGCCTGAATTAGGGCAGATGGATCATTTGTCTGGGCCAGTGTGGCCCTTCTTACTTTCTTAATTCTTTTATCCACCAGCAGCTAAATGGAAATGGGTTTCAAAAGTCATTGGAAAACCAGACATGATTTCCTTGAAATTAGGCTTCCTCTGCTCTGTAGTACAGCTGATTCTGCACTGCAATTTTAATGCTAAAATTCAGATGTTTTGCATCTTCTCTGAAACTTGAGAATAGCAGGGATCAACCACAAATTTACCTTTCAAAACTGTGTACTGAAAGCAAGATTAATTTCTACTGTTTAAGTGACATAAATGGAAGTACAGCAAAGCTTAATTTTGTCTCAGTGTTTCCATAAAAAAAAATCAAAATTGTTTTTAAAGCAAAAAAAAATTGCCTAGATACACACGTAACAAAAAATTTACTGTATGTGTACATGCATTAAAAAAAAATTGATTACACCATCTAATATCTCTTCTTTTTAGTCAGGTCTCAGGTCTTATTCCTACTGACTGTGCAAGTCTTCCACAAGGAGGTATTATTTCCTTCTGTCTTCCTGCTGCTGCCTGTTCCCCTCCTTCCTCTGAAACTTTTCATAGGGACCAGTTTCAGCTCTCCAGAACCCTCACACAAACCTGCTGGACAATCACAGCCTTCTGTCAAAGTTCCCTTCAGCTGCAGTGCCACAGCATCCATCTGTTCCCAGATTTTTTTGTCAGCTGCTTGCATATACCTTCTTCCTCTTATTCTTCCTGGTTTAAAATTATCCCAGCATATTTTTGTTTGGTCGGTTTTATTGTTGGGTTTTAAAATGTATTGCATGATCTTGTCTTTCATAACTACTAGTCTGTAAAAGCTGTTTGGAACCAGTGCTTACAGCACCCAAAAGAGCTTCACCTTTTCTAATCTGTAATTGCAACTCCCCAATAAAAGAAGGTATTCCACTGAAGGTATTTCATTCATGTAAATAAAATAGTTTTTCATTACATTTAATTAAAAAAAAATTCTTAGTGGGGCAGAAGGCAATAGAAAATTCAGAATTTAGTCACGGAAGCTACATTTCCTAAGGATTGTTCTGTCATCAACTTCTGAATAACTGAAATGCATCCGTTGCTCTTGAAGCGCTTTTCTGAGTGTCTCAAATAGTCCCTGAAATTTGCCATCTTCATAGCAGATCTTTTTATCACACTTTCCTTGCAAGACTGAAGCAAATTTTACCAAGTCAAGTTGCTTTTACCTGATGGGAATATGCAAATACACAAATGCCCAGTAGGAGCCTGTGAACTTCTAAATGAGGATGCTATTGTTAATAATAAGAAAAGTAAAATACTGATATCAAGAATATAGAAGTTTTATGTTTATGTTAAGAGGAATAAATATTTAAAAAAGTTTTTTATACATAGAAATAAATGCCCCTTCTTATATGCCCATGTTAGACATTGGTAGTGATATATGATTTATGAAGCTGCATACCAGAATAATGACAAAACCAACCAACCAGGCTCAGGTCAGAATGGAAATTAATTTTCAAGTTGTTATTTCTTTCTTATACACAGATTGATAGACAGTTGATTTATCCCTGCAGACTATCCAGTGATAATAAAAACACGTGGATCAAACAATATTATCCTTACCACAGCAGACAAAAATTTATTATGAACCTTGATTCCATGTGGGACTAAATCCAGCCCTAGAATTAATAGTAACACATAAGCTGCTCAAATTACATTTTGCTAAGGATTCAGAGTACAAATTGCCCAATTCAAATACAGAAATGTAAAAATAAAGTCTAGAAACAGATTTATTGTGAATTCATTTCACATTACCAGGAAAATGAAATTGATTAACTGCCCAATGTATATCTGCCAACCTTCAGGCCCTCAGGCAGTTATCAACACAGATTCCTGACATTTAAAGCATGCATTAACATTGCAATTGTATGTATACACTAAATCAGAGAAGTACACAATGCTTGGATTTTTTAGCTATGCTTATATGGTCATGTGAATCCACCGTTTTGCTCATGTATTGTATATTTGGGCTATATGTGCAAGTAGGGAAACAGAAAAATCTAAATAACTATGGGGGTGATTAAATACTATGAACATACAGATTTTTTTTAAGTAAAAAAAAAAACCCTAGCTTTTTCTTGCTGGACATTTCTAACATCACTGTTTAGAAGAATCAAATAATATAAACAGTGCTACCATTATTGATAGTATTTGCAATATATATGGAATTTTGAGTACTTCTCTCTCAAAATATTTAAATTGCTGAAAATGAATGAAAGCTATCTGTTTTGAAAGTCAGATTCCATTGATATCTGAAATATCTATTATGGAGAAAAAATAGGAATAATCACTATTGATAAGCTTTTAGAAACATTGTATAGCCTGATTTTTATTAATTTAAAATTGAATTAAATACCCTCAAATATCTCTTGTCCTCAAATATCTCTTATCCTACCTGGTCGAGAAATGCTCAAGGAAATGGTGAGGCAGCTGTCATTCTCTGATAGCAAAAATATGTCTAAAAAGAGTTGATGTTAGAGAAATTACCAAGGAGCAACCTGAGCACTTATGAAACAATATGTAATGACATTATCCATTGTTCTGTATACCAAATTTTAGGTAAACTTGGTGTGATGCTCATTGTCCTAAACACTAAGCAATAAATCTGGCTTAAAAGGATCAAAATAGGATCATATGCACATATGGAGAACATACGATGCAGAAACTTTCTGGAGTAAGGGAAGCAAATAGCCTATTCATGGAACAAAGGCTGATGGGCTTCCTAGGGATAGTTTTCCACAAGAGGCAGCAACTCTTAGCTGTGATGAAGGATCTGGATGAGCCCCTAAACTGACTGGTTAAACTCTCCCAGCTTTGATGCAATATGTCTTCCATACCCAGTATTTGGAATGTTTGTTTCAACGCCTAGCTCTGGAGTCTGTAAACTAAATACTGCTCCATGTGCTGGGAAATATAATGGGGAAAAAATTAAAAGTAATTGAATAAGTAAATTAGTGTAGGATTCTGCGTGTGGAATAAGAGACAACATGTATATAATTGTTTCAATGTACCATGTAATTAGCATACACCGAGTATCTGTAATTGCTTGTCAGTTCAAAGCAGAAATATTTTCTATAATGCTGTCTGCTTTTCAAAATGAAGAACATATTTCACTAAGAGCATGTTTTCTAAAAAGAAAAATTTATCATTATAAAAGTAATTAAAAAAATTTCAGATTACTACATTTTAATTGGCTACTATTTGTCTTTTTTTTTCCAAAATTAGCTATCTCTAATCTTCTTAACTAAAAAATTGGCCTAGAGTAGTTGCAATGACTTCTCACTAAGAACCACTAGATATCTATTTCTACCTGTAGAAAATATGCAAAACTTTTCTTGTGCTTAAAAAAACCCCATATTCATTACTTAGAAACAATGCATTATGAGAGTGAAAGAGACCCAAGAGGACATTGAATCTAGCTGGAAACAACAACAGATCTTCCTCACAAGTCAATGAACATAGATGAGTAAAACAAAAAAATAGCATTTTTCTTGCTAATATCTTGGGTTTAAAGGACTGAAAATTCTTTTGACTTGATATTAGTCTTAAAGTTGAGAGAAAATAAAATAGAAAAAACTCCCTGAGATACCATGGGATGAGCTGAAAAAGAAGAAAACTGAAGAGGGGCATATTAAACCAAATACACACAAAGAATGGTTTTTGGGCAAGTTGTTCTTGAATAAATTGAGCCAAGAGATGGTTTTACATGGATCATGAGAACCACAAAGTACCATTTCTAAACTGGAGAGTTACTGGATGAGACAAACAAGTGTAGTGGAGACTAGAAAGGAAGAGACAGCATTGGTGTCCTTGCAAACTAAGTTCAAGAACAGCTGAATCTGACCAAAAAAACTGAGGCACAAAGAACTTTGAAGAATCTAGTTGTCTAAGACTTAGCAAAAGAGACTAGGACCAGATGAATTTAGAAAAAAAATCTCTATCAATAATAAGCATTTCCAGAATACATAATGTACCCAATAAGGGTATCCTGTCCTGATTTGCAAGTTTAATTCCAGACCCCGGTTGTGGGATAGACTGATGTAATCAGGAATCAGCCTGAGGCCTTAGCTTGAAAGGAAATATATGACGTGGAGAATCTATTCTGCCAAATTTTACAAAGGGAATCTTCTTAATACAGGACTGAAGGACTATCCAATTCTAATAACTAAAACAAAGTAATAAGAATTGTCTTGCCAACATATTTTCTCTATCATCAATTTTATCTTTCTTGAGAAAGAATGCAAATCTTTGGAGAAAATGTATGAGCCTGAGAATATTGGGACTGTTTGTTTACATTACTTTGTTGGAAACGATTAGGATATATTTTGCCATTTTTTTATTACTTCAAGATGGGGTAGTATCATATGGTTTGTAAGCAGCAAGCTTTGTGCACTTATTGAAAAAGCCTGTTTGCCTACATATTCAAAGTATATCAGGTTTGGAGAAAAATATTCAATAAATAAATAAATATAAGGAGATGGAAATAGGGAAAAAAATGTGGCATGGGTTTATCAGAGGTAAAATACATAATACAAATTGGCATCTTTCTTTTGATGAAATAAATTATTGTCTAAGCAAAGACAATAATATAAACCTCATTTATCTGGGCTACTGGCATCTGATATTAATTACTACAGGAAGTCATTAGTTAAACTGGCGATTAGTAGGTTCTCTGATGAGAAGTGGACTGATGAGTGGAACATGAAAAAAGTAGTCTTGAATTCAGCAGGAGGAGTTTACCAGGAAAGGTCTTTTAGGAATGGATTGAGGATTATTATGAACCTTTGGTATTAATGATGTTGCCTCAAAGACAGTAGCAACAAGCTCATGATTTGCAGGAAGCCTCACCAGTCTGGAGGAGGCAGGGGATATCATGAGCTGGAAGGACCTGAGTAGAAAATGGAATGAAAACGGGTTGTGAGAAAATGGGCTCTGGCATCCTGGCCTATATCAAAAAGAGTAGGGCCAGTCGGATGAAGGAAGCAATTGCCCTTCTCTGCTTAGTATTGGTGAGGTTGCACTTCAAATCCTGTGTCCTGTGTCCAGTTCTGGGCCCCTTAACTCAGTAAGGACACTGAGGTTCTGGAGCATGTCCAGAGAAGGAGCAATGGAGCAGGTGAGGGGTAGAGAAAGCAAGTCATATGAAGAACTGCTGAAGGAGGTGGTTTAGCCTGGAGAAAAGGAGGCTGAAGGGTGACCTTATTGCCCTCTACAGTCACTTGAAAGGAGGGTGTAGCCAGATGGATGTCACTCTCTTCTCCCAGCCTCAAGCCAAACCAAGGGAGGCTGAGATCCAACATTAGGAAGAATTTATTCAATGAAAGGGTTGTTAAGAATTGGAATAGGCTGCCCAGGGAAGCCATGGAGTCACAATCCATGGGAAGGTTCCAGGAATGACTGGATGTGGCACCTAGTGCTATGGTTTAGTTGACAAGGTGCTGTTTAGTAAAAAGTCAGACTCAATGATCTTGGAAGTCTTTTCCAACCTTATTGACTGTATGTTTCCATACACATAGCAAGTCAGGTTAATGCAAGAGCAAGTAAGAATTTGTCCTGGAAACTGGATAATCATGAATGAAAAGTGACTACAGAGAATAAGGACCATGCAATACTGACTGACTGCAGAATGAGAGGAGTCTTCAATTCATGTTATAGTGCTGCTGCACATGGGAAACCAGCACAAGCCCTGATTCATTGCCACAGGAACACACCCCCAGAAAGAACTGCTTTCTTATTTTAGCATGAACACACTTCTGATAAATCAAGCAGATATTCCTAGCAACTTGTTCCCTAACCTGTACAAACAAAAAGGCCAATTGTTAATATGGAGTTATCTGTTTCTCAATAAGGAAAATTAATATATATTGCTCAAAATCAAACTGGCTTTTTTGAATTTTGCCTCCAAAACGTCTCCATTCTTCATTGTCAGTTATTGCCATAACAATGACAAAAGTCAAAAGGAGTTTAAAGTTACTAATGTTTTGATAAATATGTTGATTTTTTTCATATTATTTTAAAGTTGTGCTACTGATTGTAACAAAGTAAAGTAAATACACAAAAACTTAGATCTGCCCTGCACAACTGAGATGAAGTAGGGAAATTCAAAGATCATTTACTTACATAGCCTGTCAGAACAAAGGGTAAGGAAGTTATGATTTCTTTCTGCAGAATGTTTGGACAAAGATAAGAATGGTAGACAAGAGGGAAAAGGTCTTCTGAGAACAGCAATTAAAACATGCAGGCAGACTTTAGCAATGGATGCTTTTCTACTATGAATAAGGAAAATGTAATTTTTCATATGCAGAGTTCTGAAACAACATTCCTGTGGAACCTCTAACTAGGTTTCTTTCCTCCTGTTAGGAAGGAAACCTAGTAAACTCTAAAGAGGAACTTTACTAAATTTCTGAAAAGGATAACTGGAAATTTCGGTCATCATATAGATAGGATGGGATTTGATATTATGAACTCTTTCAGTTCTGTATTCTTGTATTTCTCATTGAAAGTTTTTAAAATTCTGATATTTTTCCTCTGTTTAGACTTACTGGTGACAGGGTTTACTAAAAATAATAGAGATCAGAGATCACATTGAACAGGACTTCAATAAAGAGCATGGTGTGACTGGGTGTGTGTCCATGTGCACAAAATCATATATAGATCTACAAGTTATATCTATATATATCCAAAAGTTATACCATAATTTAGCTGAAATAATACATTAAAAATAGGTACTAATATGGACTTGGCATTTCAGATGATCCTTCAAACACATGTCATTCCTTCATTATGGCATTTCTGGTAAAACTACTATTACTCATGATATTATATATGTCATGTTTCTGCTATTCACATAGGTATCATGCTTAAAGCCTTAAAGGTAATTTGGACATTAAATCCAGCTGCATGCTTGTCTTGTTACTAAACTATGGGAAACCATTGGGAACATAAACATGCAATTATAGATAAAAGAGCTCTTAGGTCATCTTGTTCTATCCTGGCCAACATATGACTCTTCCCCTCAATATATGCCTGAACCCTTCAGATGGGGTCATATTTTACATAATTTAAGTGATAGGTCTTCCACCGCTTGCCTTAAAATATTATTTTTCTATCCTCTATGTTTTTATGTTCATGTGAATTTGAAATCATATATTAGAAAATAAATGTATATGGTAGAGTTAACTGATCTGCTAGCACTGGAATGCCGGCATTGTTCCTTATTTATAAGAATATCTCTGGATGCAAAGACTAAGTAATACTAAAATAATAAACAAAAGGAAAGGAAAACAGGAATAAATTTTCTGAAGAACTTTTTTTTTTGGTGACAGCAGTCCTCTCTAATTAGAAGCAGTTAAGCAATTCTAGAAAGGCATTCAACACCTGTTCTGCACTTTTCTCTATGCCCTAGACCTCAATGCAGATCTCAGGAGTTATAACAAACCTACACACTGCAATAGATGATTAAATGCTACACAAGGAGACATAAAAGTCATGGACATCATCAGTGTCAAAAGCTCTTGGGGTAAGACAGTGTAAGTAAAATTCACAGGTCTCAAGAACCAGACCTATTCCCATGCAAAAAGCAAGACAATCTCTATCCCTTTCTTTCAAAATCTTCTATGAGCATTTCCTCCAAACTCTTGACATCTTCATTTTGTTCCTCCCCTAGACGCAAGTCCTCATTTTTGTCATTAGATTTAGTCACCTGAATCTTCTCTTCCATTGAAGTGGTCACCTGAGAAGAGTTCAAGAAGAGTTTGGACAACACTCTCAGGCACACAGTGTAATTCTTGGGGCTGTCCTGTGCCCAGAAAGGAGTTGGACTTAATGATCCTTTCAACTCAGGATCTTCAATGTTTCTGAGATACAATATAAATCTCTTGAGCCTAAGGTCTATTTACTCATCTGTTTTCCAGTGTTTCTTACAGAACTGCTTCATACTCTTCTTATCCCTACACCCTCAGTCAGGCAGATCTAATTCTTAGAGGTGAGGACATACTTTCCAATCTTCTGTTTTCCAGCTTGTCTTCTGTCTGGCCATTCTCCTGATATATCTAAAGGACACAAACACCAGTCCTCTTTTAAATCAAATATATTTCTTTGCATTGGTGGTCTTCCACTTTGGGGGATTAACCATCATCTGATGCTGCTTGTTTTAACCTCTAACTTAGCCAAAATACATCACTACTCATTACCTTTCCTGTTGGGCTCACCAGCCAACTGTCACACAGACCTGTTTTCACATCTGTGACTTCCAGCTTTGTAATTTTATGCTCAACCTCAGAGTTGTTTATTTTGTCATCTCCCCAAAGACCTGTACAAAGACCTTTGCTGCTTTCAGCTGCGCTTCCAGTCCTCTGACATACCCACATCCTATAATCTTCATTTCCTGCAACAATTGCTGGCATGGTTTCCATTTCAGTCTTGGTAATTTTCACCATAAACAAAGCAAAACAACACATAGGTCTGTATATTTGTCTCAACAGGTTCTCGCTTCTCAATGTTGTCATGTTTGCTAACTTCCCATTGCCTTCACTCTTATAGCTTCCTGCCTCAGGCAATGGTTCATCGTTACAATTGGATTTTGGCAAACCCACGTTAAAATTTTTTTAAACATGATTCATCTTTCTAATCCAATTGAAAACACAGATGAACAAAAAGCACCAGGGAAGCAAAAAAAGGAGCTGGAGGGGTTTTCAAGGATTAGGGGATATGAACATGTTGTTCACCATGAGGAAAATTGAAACATTTTCCTAGAGCTTGCTTCTAGCACAAATCTGCAGGAAAATAGCCTATAACACAAGCAAGAACCTACTGAGCTTTTCTTTGAAGAATGGGCATCCAAAAGACTGACCAAGCTAAGTCTGGTTTATTATGCAGGAGTAGGGTTCCATTGTCAAGATGGAACTGAACTGCTTTTAGAGTTTAACCCTTATATTAACCAATTTTTGAAAATATAACAAATCTGGCACAACGAAGGTATCCTTGCTCATTTTCAGGGAGATTATTTCTTTGTTATTCATATCATCCTCCAGAAAGGATAGTTCACCATGGCTCAGGAATCCTGTAAGAGGCCCTGAACTTTATTTGTCTAAGGATAAGATAGACCCACTCCCATATATGTCATCCTCAAACAACAATATAACTCCCTACCTATTTCTTCGTTCACCAGAGAGGAGTGTCTAGCTTAAGCGTCACCGTAAAATTAATTTATTTATAAATTTATTGCTATTTTTTTTTTTAGGAAAATGTACAGACATACAGAAATTTATTCATAAGAACAATGGCATTTTCAGGCAATTGGGGTTATTGGGAAATTAGGGAAATTAGTACCTAGTTAACATGATACATACATGCCATTCACTGACATAGCTTTTACAGATACAGAATATATTATCTGTTACCTTCCTACCTACAATTTCACCATTCAGATTTGAAAGAGACAATGGGTATTCAATATTTTCCAAAGGGTCTCTCTAAACACTGCAAATATTAGCATACTCTCAGCTAAATCATGAGCAGCTCAGCTCTCCTTTCACCCTTCCTTGCCTCACTCCCCACCAAGGCAACATCCCTGGATGATACTCAGGGACTCCCTTTCTCCCACATCTTGCAAATCACAGCACAAGGTAATGTCCATATGTTCATAATATACCATACCATCCTTCTCTGGTTTATTCCTTTATGAACAGTAAAACAAAGAAGTAGTAACTTCATAAATTAGTGCTCTGTCAAATGAAAAGGGAGAGTGTTTATGCCACAGACCTCTCAATTTAAACTTCCTGCTCAACCAGGAAAACAATGTCATTGTAGCTTGCCCTAACCCATTTACAGATTATCCTCTACAAACATGACATCTACAGCCTAAGACCTCTTTTTTGTTCGGAGTAGTTTTCTATCACCCTGGTAACTTTGTTCTTCTTGTAAAGATCTTTGCTTTTAGAGCAAAGAATTTCCTGTTTTTTTTCCCAAAGCAATAAATCAGTGTCTTCCAGGAGTATTAGGAATCAGCCCACTTCAGGGAGGTCCTGCCTATTCACATTGCAATTAATTTTTAATAAATTTTATGTCTGCATCATTTGAAATTATGCAATTACACAGTATCAGCAGAGTTTGCTATTTTTTAAATCACTGTTGCAAATTAAATTGTGTGATTCTCTTGGTGAGTGAAGGCCACAGATGTTGCTTGTGTAAGTGTTGCATTTCAGTCACATTGCATCACTACCATCTTGTAAGAAAAGGAAACAGGGTGAGCACTTTAAACCATGATTCCACCCACAACCACGTGATTGCCATAGCAATACTTAGCCTGTGTTTGATTGTTTTGATGTTCAGAAATTTTAAAATTTTTAGAATAATAAGCATAAATTAGGCCTGAATCTGCAAGGAAGTTAGCCTCTCAAAAACAGATCTATTCAATGTAAATCAAGGTTCTCTACTGGGAGTCTTTAACTGGTCCCTCAATACTCCTTTCCAATTTCAGGTTGTTGTATTCAGAAATGGATTCATAATATGGATTTCTCAGCCTTGATTTATGCTTTGGCAAAATAGTTCATATAATTCCATGGAAATTTTACATAATAGCTAGGCTCCTAAAACCCCCACAAACCCCCCACAAAATGTTAATTTCAAACACTTCATAACTTGGGAAAATAGAATAGAATAGAATAGAATAGAATAGAATAGAATAGAATAGAATAGAATAGAATAGAATAGAATAGAATAGAATAGAATAGAATAGAAAAAATAGTATGATGTCTTTTGCTAAATAATATTCTCTGCACAATTAACCATGACACTTAGGTACATTTAAAACAATGCACTAACCAAAACAAGTCTGAAAAAAGAGAGAAAGATAACCTGTTAGAAAAAACTCCATCTGTAATTAATTACTTCAAGAAAAAACATAGAGAAAGGTGTAACTGTTTCAAGCTTTCAAACAAAGATTCAGCAATGCATGGAGTTTAGCCATCCTTTTTTGTATTTTTTTCATTTCACAGCCACACAGACACATCAATATCTACATCTGATGCATTCCTTGTATTTTTTCTCTGTTTCCACCCTTTTGAGACAGCACTTTTCCTTCAAGACTTCAGTCTGCAGAAGAAATGTAAATAGACATCATGGTTTCAGAAATTCCAGGAAATTGAATGTTAAAGAGGAGTAGGTTATACCAGCTCAGGGACAGTTGGACACACTTAAATGCAGGATGGCTTTCCAATGTTTTTAATACATGCTCCAATCCATGAACCACAAGTCACCAAAAGAGATTATCTGGAGAAAAATAAAAAATAAAATAATAATTAAGGTTCTTCCTTACTTAATGTACAGCTTAAATGTCTGAGGGTTTTTGCCACATTACACTTAAAATGCTAAAAATTACATGTTCAAAAAGTTAATTAGTGGAAGAAAAACATGCCACATTTTACACAACCCTTTCTAGCTTAGAGAGTCTTACTAGCACAAATTATGTGAATAGGATAAAAAGTACGAGCCAGAATAAGACTGCTGTAGGGAAGAAGCAAAGATGTCAGAGGAACCAACTTAAAAAATTGTGCCTTGAAAGAAAAGTGAGCAGCATGCTCATAAACAACAATATCTGAACAGAGAAACGGGCATATCAATAATTACTCTGTGTTTATTTCTTCATAATACAATAGTAATTAAATTAGTGCAGGAGAAGAACTCTCAGCAAACACCAGATCTGTTACAGTGCTCATGATCTTCAACAGACGTTTTGCCAAACAGAAGGAAATTTCTGGTAACAGGAATTAATTCTTTGCACTTAAGTTGAAAATTATTCTCTTCTCTACAAAACACAAAGATAAGAATTGCACACAATGTAAACCATACCTTTTTCTGTGCAGTAAACACCTATCTTGGCAAGTAAGAAGGAGCAGGTTCTTGAATTGTATGCATTATTTTTAACAAGATCTAGATTGCCTAATGAAGGACTGAGCACTGAGTGAGTAAACCTCTTGGTCTGAGCTGATAGTGTAGGTTTTTACTAGTATTAAAAAGAAAAAAAAATCTAACATTTTCCATTAAATTATTCCCTAGAAAATAGTTTTTTTTCCTGAAAAGTACACTCAGTAAGAAGTAAGTGAGAAGAACACCAGCAAGTGAATGGCTGAGTCTTCAGTCAGGGGTGTGTGTGTTTAAATTTGAATGTATGAATCTGAATCTGGTGCAGTTTCCAATCCACTAATAAAAATTATAGACACAAATAAAAGCAATTGACATACAACTTTTCTGGGGCTGTCTTGCCAAAGTCCTCCTCTTTCATCACAGTCACAGTGCCTTCCTCAGTATGGCTGAATGTGATGGAACTTGCTGTCATCATCTGCAAACCTGCTTAGATAAAATATTCCTTTCTGCTGGCATGGCCAGACTTTGAAACCACCTCAAAACTGAATCACCATTTAAGAAGGAGAACATCCCACCTCCTGCAAAGGAAAGGCATCCCTGTAGTGGCCATTCTGTGCAGAGCACATGTAAGCCAGTACGCAGCGCACAGAACTGGACATCATTTGTGGTGTAAAGTTAGCTAAGCTCCTGGGGACGTTCCAAACACAATGTGAACAGTAAATGATTTCCCAGCACATTTTGGTAAGAACTGAGTGCGCTGGCAGAGCAGTTTATAGAGTCTTGTATTGTAATTATTACGACTATAATTTCTAGTGTTTAAAAAAATGCTACTTGGGCACAGTACTTAAACTCTACCAGCACATTAAATTTCATAGGAAAGTCAGTATTTCAATAAAAACATTCTTCAGGGTTAATGATACTCTTTTACATGGGGATAGTTATTCAATTTTAGAGAGAAATTAATTCAGACTGAGGATCTGTTTTGCTGTAGGACTATTTATTTTTATATTACATGACTCCAAAAGTGCATCTCAGATTCTAGTGCTTGAGCTACTATTTTTAAAAAATCATTTGCTTATAATTTTATGGACAAAACCATGTACTAATATATGTCTTAGGTGTTCATTTTGGGCTGAAGGTCAAACATTGTTATATCAATGTTCTAATAATCACATTATTAGTCTCAACAAATTAAAATATAATTTTCATACCACAAGTCATTAATATTACTGAACTACAAATGTCTGACCAGCTCCACACTATGATTAATGAGCTTCTTTAGATTAGAGCCTTCTATCTCAGAGCAAACCAGAGGGAAATATGATGCTGGTCCTCTCCCCTCTTCCATTCAGTCACTCAGTGAGAGACTGCAAGGCCAAGGATCCTGTCCCCGCTCTGAAGTGTGAGCCTCTTGGAGGAAAACCCTACGTCATAAGATGCTACAAAATAAAGCAACATTCACCACATCACAGAGATATTTAAGGAAAAAAAATCATCATAAAATTATTACTAAATGAAGTGTATTAATTTCTAGCAATAGCATAACCACTGAAAGAAATATAGAGCAATTCTGACGATGAAGCAGACCTTTAAAGAGAGCAAACAGCCGCTGAAGTAAACATTTTATAACTATAAAGATGCAGAGCAACAGAGTTTTAAGTACAGTTTCCACAAAAGAATCATAAGGCATCTTTTTTTATTTTTCTTTCACAATCCAAAAGGAACAATTTCCACTTTGGAACTTAGACTAACAAAGCAGAACCCAAAAAATAGCTTGAGTCCTTTCAGATGGCACATGATGTTCTACATCCAGAAGAGATATGGACTGAAGGCACAATTGTGTTAATTAGTGCATTATTACAGGGAAGGTGCTGGGTGCTTACAATGTGAAAACCACAGGTCAGCACTTAGAGAGTCCAGGAGTGGCCACAGCTACTCTTGTTTTAAGTGTATTGAATGTTTTAAATGAGACTAGCTTCAGGCAGATTATCTGACTGCTGGGTGCTGCTTCAGTGATAGTACTGAGTGGGTTTAGAGATGGGATACAGTCATTTACGAAGGGCTGGAATCTGGTGTTTGTTGCGTAAGAGAAGATTGGAGATCTGAGGAAGGTGTTCACACCACTTAGCTTTAAGGGCCCAAATCAGGATAGAATCTCTTTAGGTTCATTATGGTTAATAAGATGTCACAAATGCACAGTTTTCCGGTCAGGGAAATTAATTTTTATACATTGGACTCAATGATCTCAGAAGTCTTGTCCAACCTAATTAATTCTGTGATTCTCTTATACTATGACACACCCCATGGAAAGTTTCCCTCACATACACAAAAACGTCTCAAGTTTATCTTCATACTTTTAGGCTGAAGTAGTGCAATCATTATGATGGCATTTTGAAGAAAAGTTTTTAGCCTAAGGTTCATACCAGAAAAATTGTCATTCCCCAAGTGGAAGCAGCAGCACAGATGACCTGGGATCCAGGAAATATGGAATAGGAGAGGAGGGAGGCTCTTTTATAACCCTGAACCTGAGGTGATGTCTACTGCAATATTACATCTGCTATCATCCCCTGTTGAGGACTATAGCTCAAGGATGTTAACAGATAGGAAAAATTTTAGAGAAATGCTGTAAGAATTATTAAATTAATGAATAATATTTCTTCCAAGAAAAGAATAAATGACTGGATATCATGCCTTTTAGTCAAGGATTATAGAAACTCTATTTATTTGTCTTTCCATAAAAAAAATAGGAATTGATATGACCACAGCCAGTAATAAGACACCCACATGGAAGCAAAGTTTTAGTAATGAGCTGCACCTTCAGCCTAGCAGATGAAGGCATACAGGATACAGTACCTGGAAGCTCATGTGTGACTAATTCAGGCAAGAAATAAGGCACAAGCTTTTAAAAATGAATTTTTTTTTCAGTGGAACAAATTTCCTCAACTTGCAATGGACTATCACTCTCTATGCCAATCCCAAAATAAAGATTGGATTTTGACTAAGTAAGAGTAAGAGAGAGAGAGAGATAAAATTTAATTCCAGCACAACTTAATTTAGAAAAGCACTATGGTGAGTTTTATAAAGGAGATCAGACAAGATGAGTCAAATACTCCTCTGTAAATTTGAGATCTATGGTTTTATGAAATAGTCTATTGGGCATTACTACTACTTTTATTCGATTTATCTTTTAAATAATTCCATGAAAAATAACATGACAGAAATTTCCCAGATCCTGCTCAGCTGCCTCCTTCCCTTTTCCCTCAGCCTGCAGTACAGGTACAATCAACATCCAGGCCACCCTCACCACCAGTCTTCACTGATTTGCAGTTTCACTTTGTCTGCCTTGCAAAACAGCTGTACTGCAGGCAGGTTCTTTCCCCAAACACTGGCAATTACTGCATGCTTACTGCTAGCCCTGCAGCCCTGCAACCAAGTGTGAGGAGCGATCTCCATGGTTTCTCAGAACCTTTTTTATTTTCTTGGCTAACTTAATTTCCTCCCTCTCAAATCACAACCTCAAATTCTAGGAGAGCCTCATACACAGATCTATGGCATGCATCCACTATAGCACTACTAACAGGAACATTTTGGTCATACATAAAACTTGGTTTTTGGAAGCAAAGAACACCATTTGGTTTAAGTGTGCAGGGTAGTAAAATAAGAAAAGGCCAGTTGCTCTGTTAAAAAGTCTAACACATTTATTCCCTTTTTTCTTGTATTAAAATTGAAAAAGTAGAAAAACTATATCTCTTTTTATATTTTTTTTTGATTCCTAAATCTACTACAAGAAACTTCTTATTCTGGAGCACAGGGTCATTAAGAGTCAGAAATACTAGGTCTGTTCCAGTGGATACCTTGATTCCCAGCTTAACAGCAAGATGTAATAATAGTTATCTCAGAAAAATTGCAAACTAGTGGTGGTTAACAAAAGTAAGTCTTAGATGTGCTAAAAGAGAAAATAAGAGTAAAGGCCAGAGTTTAAAGGGAGAAGGATATTGGAAAATAAAACCACACAAATGTAAAAAACTACAGTGTGTTCTGAAATATTTCTAAAATGGAGTCTAATCTAAATATATGATAGGCCATGTCATAAAAATGTTTTACTGTATTCATAACAACGTACTGTCAAACACATTATTGGCACTTCATAAATAATAATGATAACAAAACACTTTTGTAACTTCACCACAAATAAGCAATACAGCCACTACAACCTCATGAATATAAAATCTTTATATCTCCATCTTCCATCATGTATTTTCTCTACTTGTTACATCAACATTTTAAAACAACCACCAAAACATTGATAAGATGACTATACACTGGATGGAAAATTTAATTTCCTAAGAAAATAAAATTTTAAAAGGCTACAGAAAGTTAGGGGGAACTTGCTTACTGAAAAATCAGACTGGAAAAATAAGCAGAAAACAGAGTGTCAATGGAAAGTAAAATTACTTCACTGGGTTAATGTGAAAAGCATAGAGAAAGCAGTTAGGCTTCTTAAATAATGTGAGCCCAATAAAAAATTTGCCAACAGTAGGCAAAGAAAAAAAACCCACATGATTTTGATTTTTTAAATTATACAATGACTCAGTTATATAATGTTCATTAGACTTGTAATAGCTTCTGTTTCTCCCTTACTTTCCCTCATCTTTTCTATGTTTTTGACTTTCAGGAAAAAGCTGAGATATTTTAGTGCATCCAAATCCATGAGCTCTTTTAAAAAATGAAAGCTGTTTGCTTTTTGTAACCTCCTCTTCTGAGCACAGTATTACTGTTCCAGGTTTTAGATTTTGGGTTTTCTGTCTGAAGGAGATGCTTTCCATGATCTGTGGTAGGTTTATCAAACAGTTTCTTTTCTCCAGAGTTTGTCAGCTGAATACTTCACTGTAAATCATGGCCCCCTCTCCACTCTCTAAATATATATTAAGAGTCAGCAGCACACTGGAGGTATTGCTAACTGCAAAACTGCAGCACTCCCTTGATTTCTGTTCTAAGTAACCTCCTTAACAGGTAAATGCATAGCCATGCTCTACATCAAACATGTTTTTGTAAAAATAGATTGGTTGCTTGATCAAGCAATTCTACTTCTGACAGAAAAGAAAAAAGAGAAATCAAATGCAACACAAAGGTTGAAGTGGAACAGTGTAGATAAAATCCTCAAGAACTTTACAAAAGGGTACAAAACTTATTAAAGTGAATCAGATAACGCTCCCATTATGTCTGGAACCACGTTGCTGACATTATCTAAGTATGCTGCTTAAGGGAATTGAAAAATTCTCATTATGTGTCTCTTTTTTCAGACTCACATGACATACTCTGCTATTTTTCACACATGCCTAGAGATTTTAGGACTTCCAAAGCATCTTTGCCCACCAAGTGCCAGAGGTTTAAAGACTGGGCTAAAGTATTGCATAGTTATTGCAGCAAAGAATTAATAGAGCTTTCTCATTAGTTATGCACTGCTCTGACATCTGCCCAAAAACCCAGCTATGTTAGAAACTTCTAGCACATTGTCAACTATTCATCTGATAAGCAAAAGAAGTTAACCCTTCCTTTTCTAGCCGCTGTCATCTGATGCCTGATTTTTCCCTCTGGGTAGCCAACACTGAATTTTATGATAAAGCTAACAGAAAAGGCAAGACATGAGGGATGTTCTATATTAATTAAACAGAGTTAGCATTACCAGAAAGTGAAACAATCTTCAGAACCAGTAATTCACTCTGAAACAGGCCCAGTATGGTCTGGATCTGGGTTTCTCCCAAATCCATGAGAATGGTGCTGGGATTAGCATCACCAGGGACCTATTACCCAGTCTGCACCTAGCTATGCCCTTCTGGATCTGGACAGATGTGGATGTGTCCAGGCTGTGCCACTTTTCTGCAAGGACAGAGAATGAGCATTTCCATTTACTGTTCAATTTACTAGCAAGGATGTGCCCACCAAGACAAGTTTTCAAATAATTGTAAGGGCTAGAGATGCATTTGTACAAGCATTTTGTCCAAGTAGTGAACTGTGGCAAACACCAACATTGCAGGCACTCCATCTACTTAGCTCATTCCCAAAAATTGATCATTGAGTATCAGAGAGATATATATGTTCTGTTGATATGACTTGGAAATTTTTTAAAAAAATGCTAGACCTAGATATATGGGTTTTATTCTTGTTAATTTTCCTACCAGCCAAAATATTTTAATTTTTTTAATTTGTTTCTCATGTCCTGCCATAAATACACGTATGCAACTGCCATGGTCAATGAAGAAAAAACTTTTGAATAAAAAGGACATTTATATGATCCCAGGGCTGAGAGACATTAGGAGAGGAGTGGAGGACTTGCAGAAGAGAAACAGAGCTAGTTATTGCTTGTGACACCGATGAGCCGCCTTTTCTGAAGAAAGAGCTACAACCTATTTGGCAAAAATTGATGTATTACCACTATCTTGTCTTAATGTTGTTTGTTTGTTTTTTGTTTTTTGTTTTTTTTTTTTATTGCAAGCTTATTTTATTCAGCAATGTGGCTTACAGAGCATAAAGAAGTTTAGGCAGCTTAAAACCTCCTTTAACATGTCCAGAAAAGTTTTGGATAGAAAAGCGGGTTAGTTTCTGTCTTATTGTGCTGCAGGAGTTTATTGCCTACCAGGATAATGAGCAAGGGAAGCTTCCTAATATGGAACTAAGTGCTTTTATACTGGGTATGATTTAATTATTCATTTTTACACTAATTTATTTCATTAGTGTCAACAGACAATTAACAATGACTCATTTTTCACTGGAAGAAACTTTGATCTGAGGAAAAAGAGACATTTGCTAAGATGTCTTTAGAAATTAGGTCAAAATTCTTATTACCTGAAGGAGATATAAATTAGCAGTTGATTTATAAAATAGAAGATAATAAAGTTTTGTTCTGCAGAAAGTTTTAAAGAGAAATTTCAACTTATTATATGCATTTCTTTGTTTTATTGATATGCTAAAAGGGATAAATTTTGTAGTCAAGTTAATACAAAAGTTATCACTTTTCTCATCCTCAAGGTAAAACCTTACATGTAGGAAAATTTCTTTTAAAACTATGTTTTCCTTTAGTTAAGGATAAATTTCAGAACTGGAACTGCTCATGATTAGAAAACAGGCTTCACCTTAAGAAAACTACTGACACATCTGAAAAACATCTCATAAAGACACTGGAGAAGAAGTCCCTATTTTCATTAGGAGAAACCACACATGAAAATCTCATATGGATAAAAGCCATTAACCACAGCCCCTCAGAGAGCAAAGCAGGAAAAGGTGGGGAGATGCTGAGACTAGTACACAGGCAGAAGACTTACTATTGAAAATTTATACTAAGCAAGGGTCTGAATAATTAGACCAGGTAATCTATTTTTTTTGGTTGCTTAAAAGATATTTCCATCCGAATTTCATGCTTTCTGACTGCTTTTGGTGCACATTGTTTTACTAAAACATTTTGAGCTGGAAAATTAGAACATTTTGCTTATAAAAGGTCAAAATTTTCTGCAACTTGAAATATGAGCTACCAAAATTACCTTTTCCGCATATTTCTTTTTCAACTATTTGGTATTTTCTCCAGTCAAAAGCTTTTTCATCAAAATACATAAGATAAATTTAAGGATTCTGAGTATGAGCAATATTTGCCCAGCCGGTGACATTCCTGTAGTGGATCACAGAGAAAAACCAAATCCCTATCTGATGCTGCCAAATATCTTATAAATGTAGAAAATGCATCTGGGTGGGTGGTACAGGCCACCAATCCTTTCCCAGAGAACACTCTCTGAGGAAGGTGTCAGGGGCCCCCCAGGCACCCCATGGCATCCCATTGGCACTGACTCTACCCTGGTGTGGTGAGCTGTACCCGTGCCAGCTAAAACCAGGAAAAGCATGTTATAAATGTCTCAGGTTGTCAGGCCTGGCAGCAGAGAGAAGCCCCTGCCAGGTGCACATCTCTCCCCAGGGAGGGGGAAAATCTGACTCTCACCCCTGTATGGGCTTGGGTGAATTGCCAGCCAACTCATAACTGGACTGCAGGACTGTCTCATCACCAAATGGGAATATTTCACAAAGACTTTTGTTGATTTATGCTATCTGTCTTTTTATCCTCTTAAAAAAGGTGCCACAGAATAGCAATAAAAAGGTAATGCCCTTTACTCTTTGTCACATATGGTTTAACTAAGTGTGCCTGTTCAGTGTCTTTATCATCACTGCAAAATTATAAAATTGGCTTTCTCCAGGATGTAATACATCTTTGAAAACAGACAGCCCTGCAGATCTAGACAGAGATTAGGTGCCTGTTTTGAGTCCATTGCAGAGTAAAAATTGACCCTGCACTGCCTATATACATGTGTATATAACGTGTTCCTAATTATTTGTGCATTTATATGTATCTTATACACAAAACCCCACAAGCCTGAAAGAGATGAAACCTGAAAAAAACACTAGGGGTCCCTCTTGGCAACGAAGCATTCAGCAGCATTGAAAAGAACAGAGCCAATTCCTGAGACAAATTTAGCTTTTACTGGAAATGCCTTCTCTTGAGAGGGGGGAAAGAATGGAAAAAAAGGGAAAGATAATTTATGGCTTTCTGTTCAAAACCTTCCTGGACCAAATTCACTTTTGCACTTTTTGTCACCTTCCAGCTCTGAAATGGAGACTGGCCTAAGCAGTTTAAGGGCTCATCTATCCTCTCTTGAACTTCCCTGCTGAATTTGAAGGCATCAGCACAAAAGAACCCAAATACAGCTTTAACCTGGACCTTGGAGGGGGGTGGGGACCTGCCAAGACTGAACTCAGTGCTCAAGCTTCAATAACCCTGCAAGAATGCGGTTGAGAAAGGGAAAGGAGATTCATTTCTAATGAATGCAGCTTGAAATATATATTTCAAGACTTAAATGAATAGGTTTTTAGTTACAGTGTGGTGCAGAGTGGATGTGGAACAACTGCTTACACAGACACAAAACAGCCTCTCATTCTCTCACACTGCCTGGGTCCCTTAGGATGCGATTGGACAGATGGATGCAAAAAGAGCCTAGGAAGACAGACAGAGAAAAAAATCTTATGTAATATAAATGTAATTAAATCCTCTGGTAATGAGGCCAAGAGCTTGTAATTGCACATTTCCTGGGCATGCTATTTACACCAATTGCAGGTTTCCTGCTTTAAAAATATTTATCAAGGACATCTTTCTAGTTGTATTCTTACAGGGGCTAGTATTAACATCATTTTTATATAAAACTAGCTGCAAGAAAAATTGTCAAGTTTTTAAATTCATTTTAAATGCAGTAAATCTTATTGTTTGCAGCAGATTGTTTTCAATGAAAACATTTGGCAGCAGATGCTGTCGTGACAATTTTTTCCAGTATCCTTACATTGCACTGTGTCTGTGGTATCTTTTGTTTCCCATAATTTTTTTGTGACAAAGGAAACACCAAATAGCTCAGAAATCCAATACTGGACAGTTTTTACAGTCTCTACTTGTACCTGTGCAGAGAAATCGTGGAGTGTTTGCAAACATGACATGTATAGACGACTATACAAAGTTACAAAGACTGAATTTTCAAGAGTTCTTCATAGAATCACAGAATGGTTTGAGTTAGAAGAGAGCTTAAAGGTCCTCTAGTTCCAACCCGCCTGCCATGGGCAGGGATATCTTCCTCTAAGAACCATCCAACATGGCCTGGAACACCTCCAGGGATGTGGCAGCCACAGCTTCTTTAGGAAACCTGTTCCAGTTCTTCACCACCCTCACAGGTAAGAATTTCTTCCTAACATCAAATCTAAACTTGCCCTCTTGTCCTATCACTTGAGGTAAATTAGATGCTTGTCATTTCCCACTGGATTTCAATGAGAATTGCAGACCTGGATTTTTTCAGTATTTTAGGAAAGCTCATTTAAGAGATGAGTTATGAGTTCCATTGCTGTTACACTGTATCTAATTAGGCCTCCTAATGAGCACAAGGTCAGTAAAATACCATATATTTTGCTTAAGGTCTCTGAAATTTCACTAAATCACAACTAAAAGACCCAGACTGCAAAGTGTCAGGATTATCTCAAGTCTCCTGGCCAATTCAGTATCTTTCTTTTCTGTGACTGACACAGTCATAGATTAAGAGTGAAGCAAAGACACCTGAACTCACTATGTGGCAGTACCAAAAGCATGCATTTAGCATGGCTCTGTTTCTACCTAGAAAAGCTCCTCATGGGAAAAAAAAGAAAACTGAAATTGATAAATTTGGCCTTTCACCTGGGAATAGCAAACATCCAGCTGCCCAGGCTATAGCACTCATGCAGAGAGCCTGTTTGTAGGACATCTCAAACCAGTCTCATGTGTGCTCTGTGTGGACATATTTTATTACACATATGCAGCTTATGTAAAGAATTTGTACCTTTTGCATCTGCTCAGTGGATAGGCCTTGTGCCTCCTTGGTACATCTCGAGCAAAATCAGGAGGCATGCAGACTAATTCATAAGTGGGTCCTGAACTGGGTGTGGGAGTTGTTGGAAAGCATTAATTCCACTGAGTCAAACCCATTACAAGGATTATTCTAATAATTTGCCAGTAGATAAGAATGAACTCCCATGCCAGTATCTATTTCTTGGCTCTCTTCAATTTATGGTGCAGACTAAATGCACACACTTCTGTCCTGGAAATATCTAGAAATAATTTGGCAGCTAATAAAGATGAATTGACAGCAATAGCAAACCCCAATGATCTCTAAAGTCACAAGGTAGGGCAGCAGATAAACTAAGAAATATCAGCTGCAGAAGTAAGGTCCCAGTCTCCTTTTTAAATCAGTAGGTCACACAACCCTTTATCTTTCCCTGTTTCCTTGGATGAATGTGAAAATCATCCAGACTAATTTCCATCACTTGTTATTCAAAGGTACAATAACTAAGAAGGAGACCAGATAATCCTGTGCAATAGTTGGCTGAACCTAGTTTCTCAAATGCCTTTCACATTAAAAAAAAAAAAGAAAAAATAAAAAAGAAAAAGTATACTGAAAAGTATATATCATTAAAAAAAGTATTCCTTGGTGTCCTTTCATTCAGCTTTAAAATAGTTCCAACGGGCTACAACATAGGGAATGATACATCATTAAACAAATTTTTGGGTAATTAAGAGCAAGCCACTAAATTTGTCCTTCTGAAAGTAGCTCTTGGAACCAGAAGTACAGGTCTAATAACTGAACTGTGGATATGTTTCCACTTCAAGTAAAAACTGCTGAAAACATCCTACAAGTGGATCTTGTGAAGTCAGGTATACATATATAAACTGCTACCAAGTACAAGAAACATTGTGAAATATAGAGGTATTTATAAAACTGGAGTTCTCTGTGGTCCATTGGAATTGTTTACAAATAGCCTTAAAATCTGTAACATCTACACTGAAAATTCACTTGTTTATTAATATTTATTTAATTAAGATGAGGATTATTGTGTGCCTGTACCTGGTGAATTTTTGTGTTAGTAGACCTGAGTAAGCACACTTGGATCCAGGAGTTGACTCATCAATGAAGATGCAAGTTGTGACCAAAATATGGAGGTACCCACCTGGATATCAGCTACTGCATGGTCTGCCTGTCTTCCTTGGGTCTGCCCTAAACAGTGTTATGGCTGGTGGAAGTTTGAGATTAATACTTTTAGAGCATTTTAAAGAACTCAAACCCATATGAAACGAGATTTTATTAGCTCTGTCACTCACAGAGTAACATCTCAAAGTATGATTTTTTTTCCTACAAGTAATTTCCAAGCACCTGAAAGGCCACACAGCCTGAGGCAGCCACTGAGTTGGTGTGTGGGTCATAGGCTACAGAAATGGTTGCAATCTGCCTCACTCAGGAGAGGAGCAGCACTTTGGCACAACTGCTTTGATGACAGAGTTTATACCGTGGCTTTTACTTGGAGAACAGTGTCAGGGCCTGGCAGGGAGAGTAGTTGTCCCAGTATTTGTCTCAGGAGACTGAGCCTTGAACAACATGCTACACTCAAGCCCACCCGTTGTCGTGCCCAAGCAGATAATTTTCAGTTTTCTCCTGTTGAGCACAGAGCAGAACCTCACAGCATGGGACATAACTTTATCTGGGAGTTTTTGAGGCTGCAGTCATGATCATGAGATACCATTTATCAAATGAGTCAACATCCGGAGTTATCACTTAGGCTCTGAGAAAACTTTAGCATTAAAAAGATTTATGGCAGAGAGCATATGATTTGATTTACAATATGCTGTTTTATCTGATAAAAATAAGTGCAGAGCAGTTGCCAAAAGAAGGAAAGCAAAGAGCTAAAACACTGCAACAAAACTGTTTTCATTTAGTTCACCTTTAAGAAGTTGGCTAAATATCTAGAAAGAATTCCCAGATATATTTTTCCCAAGCCTGTAAAATTCTTTCTCATCACTACAGAGCCTTTGCAGTATTTGCCCAGGGTTCTTAGAATGCCTTTCCTCCATATACATATCAAGATTTCAAGTATTTCTAAACAGTTTCAAATTCCAAACAATTACCTGAATAATGAACTGAATAATGAACTGAATAATGAACTAATGAACAAATGAGTAAGTAATCTCATTTGTTCAAGGTCTAACTCAGACAAAAAAAAAGAGTAAAATACAGTGAGATTTATAAACTAAGGGCTTTATGGGATATCACAGAGAAAATTTCAGAAGATTTGGGAAGAAAAAGGTTAAAAACTAGATTTAGTTCAAGAGAACTTTCTAGAAAGATATAATTTATGAAACAAACAGTAGATTGCAACTTCATCTAATGAAAAATTATGCCTGTACTACAAGTGATCTGGTGAAACACCACTGAAAGGAGAAGCAATGCTCTCTCAGGACAGAAAAGATGTCCTGGTTTCAGCAGAGGGTTTCCAAACCAAGAACAGCTGAACTGAGACTTCCTGTGCAAAGCCAGGACTGTAGCAATTAGCGAGCACTACAGATCACATCAACAGCTAGCAGTGATAATGCTGTTCAAAGGTCTTATTTACAATCACTGCATCCAAATATGGTCCAGACTTCTCTCAACAATAAGAGTTTTTCAAGCAGCCATACTGAAAAGTAAAGTTGTATTGTAATGGATTATTTTCCTTGCTTTTTGTTTCTAGTCCATTTTCTTGAGTTTTATTTCACTTTATCTCACAGAATATGTCCTTCTAAAAAGAAAGGCCAAGAATATGTCCCTCTAACAAGAATGAGAAATTTTACTCATTGTCAGTAGCATGTCTACAGTTTACAAGGACACGTGAAAGTCTGACTCTTGAATGTGTTCTGCCAACAAAAAATTGAGACACTGGGATAGATGTAATCTGTCTGTCATTCCTAAAATTTTCTGTGTGAAATGGTTTTCCCCATTTACACATCACACAGTATGTGAGACCTAAATTTATGGTTGTTCTCTTCCTACTAATGCATTATTTTAGAGGGTTTGAACTGATTAACATGTGAAACATATCCACTAACTGATGTTAGCTTTAAGATAATTTGCAAGAATTACTTATTACTGAAACCTTACATTACAATTAGAGATCACAAGATCTCATAAAATAAAATAGGAAAGTACAATGGTGCAGTCCTGGTTTATGTCATTGTAAAAAGTCAATGAAGTTCAGATTTAGCCTGGGTCTAAATTGCCATAATTACTAGGTTTCCAAATCTGGGTAACAATTTGAGCTTTTCCATTTTGTAACATTATAATTTACCATCAGAAAAATTTCTGTTGCATTTTCTAAGGGATCAGAAGCCATAATGTCTCATTAACCTGTATTACTGTGATAATGCAAAAACTTGTTTCAATAAATGACTGAAAGACCTGTTTTAAAAAGCAAGTAACAGTAATATCAGATTGTCAGATAAGTGTCCAGGAAGTTATTGCAATATGAGTGCAAAGAGAGACAAGAGACACATAAATGTAACTGTCTGAAAAATGGGCAGCAATGAGACAAAAGAATAAGATTACACTAAAATACTTCAGAACTCTACAGAAGACAAACTTTATGGTGAATATTCCATTTTTTTAACCACAGAGTTGACTGTGAAATTTGGAAAATAGATGATGAAATTGCTACAACTGACAACAAAGCAAAGAATTTGACATTTGTCCAAGCAATTAATCAAATTAACAAGTGAACCTGTTTTTATAAAGGTTTGTTTTTTCTTATCACATGCTTTTTAATTAGTAATGGTATCTGTGCTGGTTTTCACATAAGCAGGAAATTAAACTTCAAACAAGCCACTCCCCTTCCTTGCCCTTCCCAGTAAGGGAGGGACAAAAAAGAAGAGATTCTGGCAAAAAAGGGAGAGACCATTGGTTGAGGTAATAATTTACTAAAACACAAAGCAGTGGAACAATACATGCACAATAACAAGAGCAGAAATAATAGCAAACATGTACAAAAAAAGAAAAAAAAAAGAGAGACGATATTTTACCCACAAAAAGGTGTTCACCTTCAGGAACTAAAGCGAGCTGACAGACATTCCCTGCAGGTCGGGTCTGTGTGGTTTTCCCAGACAAAGGCAATATAGTAACCATTAAACCATTCCCTCACCGCAACACATGGTATTTGGGAAAGAAGGCAATATGCTGTGGCTCATGTTTCCCCACCCCCCAGCCCAAAATAATGATAAGCAGTGGTAAACAAATCCCCTAGAAACTACATCATCCAAGCAGGGATTGTAGCATCACTCTGCAGAGCTCAGTCCTGCACAGGTGCTCCTGCTGCAACCTTCCCGCACTGCTGCTCCCCAGAGCACTCCTGCCCTGCTCAGCTGGGCTCTGCTTGGCTCACCTGGACCCAGCTGGGTTGGGCTTGTCCCCACTGCTACCAGCAGCTTCCCTGCTGGGGCTGTCGTTTCAGCACTACACTTGATCTCTTTCAGTGCTAAAGGTTGGCAGTCGCACTCCAGACAGAATGGGAAGGGGGACCAGCAGGACAGCAGAGGGATCACACCTGCAGGGCTTGATGCTGACACCTTCCCAGAGTGAGGCAAAATGGCCAACTTCCAGTAAAAGGCATCAGGCTTTTCCTTAGAAAACTGTGCCCCCAGAGATAATGTAGGTGGTATGGAATGACAACCTGGTCACAGCCACACAGCACTAAACTCTGCCCGTCTCTGTGACCAGGACAGTATCTCACCTGCATGATAATCAAAAAAGGAATAATTAAAGCAACTTGATTCTATAGGATTATGTTTGTTTCTAAATAATATTAATAAAGCCCTCTTCCCATTTTTTGCTTCATCCCCTGTGTTGAAGTTTTTCTCTGGGGTTAATTGGTTTCTTCATACATCCTACAGATTTCAAATGAATACACAGTAGCCTAAAGTGCATTGTCCCTGGCACTGCTAGGGAACAGGACAATATGTACAGACTTTGTGTAAAAGAAAGTCCCTTTAATCATGGCATCCACTCTCCAATAATCCCTCTGACCACTCTTCCCCTTCCTCAATTCCATTTTTACTAGAGACTTAGAGAAGAAGAGGGGCCTAGCTCAGCTTCTATACAGAGATATACACATACAAACATGCCTACCCTTTTGTCCTTTGTTCACTTTTATATCATCCCTGTAAATCCACAATGTAGTCAGGACTAAAGGAACTTTCTGTGATCTTTTTATCAGCTGTCACTACTTTAACACTAATATCATCCCAAAGCACTAGGTAAAGATTAATTTATAGAGGAACTGGATGTGCTTGTCTAGAAGTGGCTCAGCTTTGCCAGGATTGAGGAGTAATAAGGCTACTACAATAACGTTCATGATCACCAGGAAGAGTAAACATATTTTCCTTGAGCAGTGGAACGTATTCATACATTTTATATAATTTTTGAAAATTTATTCCCTGTTTACTTCTCCCTGTGTTGGATTTGTTAAAGATTTCAGACACTTGAAGAACACCATTTACATCTGAAACACATCTGTACATTTACTTTTGACTGTATCATACTCACAATTCACCACAGACAGAGGTTCTCTCAATTTAATCCTCTGTTGGATCTGTCTGGAATGGAGTTAATTTTCTCAGTAGCAACCTGTAATATGCTGTGCTTTGAATTTGTGACTAAAATAGAGATGATATTAGAGGAGCATTTGCTGAACAGTTCTTGCATAACATTAAAGAGTTAGTCTTTCTAACTCTTCACCTCAGTGAGTAAATTTGGGATGCACAAGAAGCTGAGAGGTGATAGAACCAGGACAGATGATACTAACTGACAGAAGGGATATTCCATGCCATATAACATCATGCTCAGTAATAAAACAAAGTGGGGGGATTTTGGCATGGTAGCCATTTCTTATAGACTGGCTGGGCATCAACCTACTTGGGGAAGGTGATAAATTATTTGCCTTTCCATTATTTGTTTTGTTTTATTTCTTCTTCCTCTTTCCTTTGCTTACTTAACTACCTATCTCCATCTCAAACCATGAGCTTTCTTAGTTTTGCTCTTCCTAAATTTCTCCTGTCCCACTGGGGAAGGACAGAGGGAGTAAGTGTTTGAACTGTGCTTAGTTACCTAATTACAGTTAATCTATAGCAGATCATTAAAATGTTCATCCCATCTGACTTCAGCTTCCAAGAACATGGTTCAGATACCAAAGCTAACCCAAACATTTCTTCTCACTCCCTCTATAATCTGTTGTAAGGTACAGGTAAGGACAGCCAAGAGCTGATTTGCTGTCTTTTTCAGTCTCTCTCCTCCCCTTGACTGAAGAAGGAATTTGAAATGTACCTCAGGTGCTGACAAAAGTGAAACCAGAGGACAAGCCTTGGGTTGGCATGGGCAAGCTGTTAGGTATCTGCTTCCCTACCTGGGCAGGTTTTGGATACAGGTTTGGATTGCCTACACAGAAATCTGCACACAGTAATGTTCATAAGTCTTGATTCGTGATCTATGTTTCTTGGATAAGGATCTGAGTACAAAATTCCATGAAGAGCCATCCCACCTTTCTCCCAGCGTTCATGTAACAAAACTGCCAGATTAAATCAAGTTAAAATCAAATGTTTGGGAGGAAAAAAAGCCCTTTTCTAACCTAGTATATCTTCTCATCGTGAATCCCTCTCTCCAGCTTTGCTCTTCACTCCAGGACTTTTCATAGCCACAGCTTTTGCAGAAGCTCCCCTGGGGCTCTGGATGGGCCCCCTGAAGCACACGGGCCAAGCAGCTGCCCCAAGTCACCCTGTGGGCTCACTGCCTCAACTGCCTGCTGTGCCAGGCGCTGGCAGCTTGGGCTCCACGTGTCCTCGCCCAGCTCTGCCTTTGCTGTCAGAAAAGAGGCAATTGCCACATTTTTCCAGTGAATTGTGCCTGAGCCTCTGTCTTCTATGTTAGTCCAAGGCCATGTCATTTTAGGGAAGTATATTATCCTGTATGCAGTATGATGTGAATGAACAAAGGGAACAGCCCATACATGAGAATCAGACCTGCTCTGCATTTTTTTCTGAGCACAAGTAATAAATTTGACGTGCGCAGGAGGCGTTTAACTTCCTCTGCATGTGCAGCCCACATGAGATGGAGACGTTCAAGGGGTTCAGCCAGCACTTCCCAGAACCTGTGCAGTTGCACAGAGCTGGGCTGGCTGCACGTGACAATCCAAACACAGCACACAGCAGTTTGGAATCTTGGGATGTATGACAGAGAGACTGCCTGGGGTCTGCAGATGACAAGTCTGACAAAAGAGCCTGCCCTTCTAAAAAAGATTCAAGGTGAAAAAAAAACATACCCAGGAAATCCTGGATGCTTGGTAGGCATTCCCAAGCCAGCATCTGTGGTAGCACAGCTCTCTTGCCAGCACTGCCTGTGTTAGACTGTTGAAATCTTAGAGAGGTTTGTCTACATGAGGCTCAAACACAGGAGTGACTGCAGTGACTGCAAAACAGTAATTTGATAAATGTTAAGACAGGAACAATCGAAAGAGGTGTGTTGCCAAGCACAGTTCTGAGTTGCAAAGAGAAGTAATGGAAACATGAGGTAAAGTATTATTTTTGGATATTGGAGAGTGCATAGTATGGAATATTTTGGAATTAATGTCTATTTGTTTGGCGGCTTGTTTGATTGGGACAGATAGCATTTGGATTTTGTTTTGTGTTTTTTCTTCTTACCACATTTTTTGGCTTTTTGACATGAAACATAATGAAAGGAAAATTAGTAGGAAAAATTATTTCCATACTCTCAGAGCTGTGCTTTCCCTCTTAATGTCCCTTTCTTTCCTCTTAAGGCTTTGTGACACACCTGTGTTAAAAATTCAATGCTGAACATGATAGATAAAGCAGTCTCCTCTGACTGCACAAGAATGTCTCTTAGATATCACTGCTGACTCTTTGGATTGAAAGTGTGTGAATAACAAGAAAGTAGGGGACATACTGAACTTAAAGAAAAACAAACCTTGGGAAAAATTGACTGTTAAGTACAAAAAAAAAAAAAAAAAGTTATTAGTTATTTGCCCTGGAGGTTGTTGCTGTGCCTCTGATGCTCATCAGTAATGTTTCAGAGGAATAATCTCAACATCATTCATATGAAGGGCCCAAATGCAGCAGTAAGGTGAGTTAGTGGTGATAGCTGCAGATCCATTGCTAAACTTTGAATGCAGGTTCTAAAATGGATCATCATCAAAAGGATCATCTTCCCTGCAAAATAAAAATCAGGTTGTCAGTATAAGTAGATAACATTACATGGACATAATCATGCACTTCTAGCCCACTTTTCTCTTTCAAATATCCAGGAAAGTGGCACCATGAGCAGCTGTCTGCTTTTTTCATATACAGGACATAGTTGAGCCTTTCAGATACTCTTCTTACCAGAGATAATGCTGGTAATATACGTGAATTTAAAAAAAATTCTCCCCTCAGAATTACTATATCTGGCACTGAAGAAGAATATATTTTTGACTTAGAACATAGATTGTGACCATATGCAGTGCTGTTCTTTTAGCTGTTCCTGCTGTTTTCTTTCCTTTAGACAGTTCCCATACTGGAGAGCTCCTGGAAATAATTTTGGAGTCAGAAATTCTTTCTGTGTAAAAAATTTGAGACTTCCTGCAGCTGTGGGATATGAGCCAGCAGACAGGAGATTTGGACTTGCTTGCCAGCTCCTTGCACAGTGCATGGCAGAAGAAAGGTCCATAATATTGTCAAAGTTTGCCGTGGAAGTTTCCCACATAAGAAACAAGGCAACAATGAGTGCTAAACACTAGAACACTAGAACAGAAAGTGAAATAAAAGTATCATCTGGTTGTTCAGGACAGGTATGTATGTAGCTTTTTCACACTGATTTTTATGAAGAGGAAACCGTATCTGATGTGGCACCAGGCCCACTTACTCCTCTTTCTGGCATGTCTTTTCCCCTTATCCAACACACAGCCTGGACCTGGACCACACATAAGGGCTTCACCAGACTGATGGTAGCACATGAGCATCCCAAGTCCTCATTCCAGAGAGAAGGGAAAAAAGTTCCCAGAATGGCTCCTCCCAGAACAAACTCAGGGGAATATGGTCTGCTCTGGATATGGGAAAACACACCAGTGGAGTCATTAACCAGTGGAGTCATTAATGGGTTATCACTTTTATTAGCAAGATAGGAAAAAAAAAATACTAGTTATGAATGAAATTTGAGCTCTAGGGAAAGTCAAGAAGAGGTTGATGTTAGCTCCAGTGGCAACAGGATTTAACTCTGTGTCTGTATTGCCAAATTTAAGAGGCTTTTTTGGCAAATGTACTAAAAGCATTACAAACATAATTGAAGCACTTCAATCAAAATAATCTCTCATAGGGGGTTTCACTTCACTTACAAGTTTCTAAACAATAATCGATGAGAAACCTTGATATCTCTAGTTAAACCTCCATTAGGTGCCAGCCACAAACTGGCAAATCAGCGCCATGCTATTATTTTTCATCTGGAAACCTTAGCTGAGGTTTTTATTAGTTCAGGAGGAGTCTCTATATGTCCTGTTGCTTTACCCATTATAGGATCCCTAAGACACATATTTTCAGTATCATTTAAAATGCAAATACAAACTGGACAAAGACAAGGCTGAGAGTCCTAATAAGGCTGTTGACCATACAGTTCATTTAAAGAGTCTTGCACTCCTCAGTAGTATCCACGCTGGGAATGTATGGCAAGCAAGTGAATGAGGAGGAGAGATTTTATGATTAAGAGGTGCAAAAGTACACAGGTAAAAGGAAATCAAATCATTATTGCCTTTGGCAGGCATTGCAGTTCCATAAGGGACTTTTGACTATGAAACTCAAATGCAGGGCTGTGGTTAAGTAAATAAAGACCAAACTTCAGTGGCTACCTTGATAGGACTGGCAGCTGGACCTTTCCTTTCCTTTAATGAGACCTGTTCCAGCCATACTGCACCACAGTTCATTCTTGCTGCTGCCATGTCCCATGTTTTCTGCCAAATGCTAGGACAAGAAGAAGAAGAAGCAAACATATTTAGTCTTTGCCTCATAACAAATGTACAGTGTTTGGTAAAGGTTAAAATGCCTAGCCATATTCTTGTTAAGTGTTTCTTGTTGTAGCTTTGCTTTGTGCTAACAAATATTTTTATCTATCTTGAAATGAACAAGTGGATTTAAGGGAAGGGAGGAGACAATGACCTAATGTTCTTCATAAGGGATGAGCTCATTTCCTTGAGGAAGGAGAAAACACAGTGAAAATATTAAAATGTGTTTCAGTAAAGTACAGAAACAAATCTATTCAGGAAAGAGTCTGCTGGGCCTCAGGAGCATGAATGAATCACAGTATTTAATATTTAGCCCTAAACTAATCACTTTCCTAATGCATGTCGTTAGTGCAATGCTTTCTGAAGTGAGATAGTGGGAATCAAACCATTTGATATCCAAGCACAGAGTACCAAGCACAGAGTACCAGCTACCAGTCAGTAGCTGTCTAACAGCTGCTGCAACTACTTAAAGGCATGTTCTGCTCCTTGCTGGAGCTTAGGTAGTACAGTCAATAGTGGTTTAGTCTATATAACCAAGAAGGCTTTATTCTGCTGCCCCCACACAGGCTTCTTCATTGGAGATGTGCTGAGGAATACAGTTATTGGAGATGTGGATCCAAGGGATCCAGACAGATCTGGCAAATATGTTACAGGACCTGCAGAGGATTAATGCCTTCCTGGTGAATAGGTGGGGTGCCTTGGGATATTAAATCCCCGTGTACAAGCAGCTCTATGGATGTTGATGAAGTCTGGAAAGTTATTCTATTAACTATTGCCAAGTATCTGCCATAGGTCAAGTTAATTATTCAATATGGGTTTCATTAATTTTATTGACTGGCCTGTCAGTGAGTGCTCAGACTTTAGTTCATATACAGAAGCCTGAATAAAGCTGGAGCTGAATCCCACTCTCACTGAGCATAGCCCAGAATGGTTTACTCAGATCTTTCTTGATCGTAATCCTGCTGTATTGCAATGGAGACACGTATCTTTGCTACTTAGAGCAAGAACTCAGTTTTTCAGTTCTGTGCTTTGAATCACTTAGTATTGACTATCTGATAGTTGTTTTCACCTTAGAATGTCTAAAATCAGAGCTAGCCTTAATTCCAAATGCCATATTCGACCTCTTTACTTGGGAATTTTCAGATTTCTAAACAGCCACATCTGCATTCACAGATGGGTCCAGCCTCCATGCCGGCATGCCACAGGCTGGATTCCTTTGGCCAGGACATGTACCCAGGCTGGATTCCCCTGGCCAGGCCATGTACCCAGGCTGTGTGTGCAAGCTCAGCACTTCCCAGCTGAGAGACCGCTGGCTGCCATGACCAAAGCTCTGCTCCATTCCCTCTTGCTGTCTGAGCTGTATCCTGACATCTCCTTGTATGTAATTAACTGTCTCAGCTACAGTGCTATCCAGCTGCAGGATTTTTACCCGATGAGTCATTTACCCCCCTGCCAAAAAGGCTTTGTTTTTTCCTTCTTTGTTTGTTTTTCTTTGCTTTGTTTCTGTGTAACAGACAGACAAACACGTTAGCCTTTCTTTAAGGATTCCCATATTCTGGGCAGCTGTACCATATGCAAATCTTTATTACAAGGAATTCTCAGGACAAAGCAACCTCAATTACACACGTTTTTACTTACTGGCTATGAAAGACCAACTTCCCAGCTTCTGGTAGTCCTAATAAGGCTGTTGACCATACAGCTTATTTAAAGAGTCTTGCACTCCTCTACCACAGGCAATTTCTGTACCATTGTTTAAAAATCTCCCTAGCATAGACATTGATAATGCAAACAGTTGGAAATCAAAAGCATAGCATTCAAACATATGATTCTATTGGCAAAGGTGTGTTAGTAGTCTTGTTTTATTTAGATTTCAGGCTTTGGTTGCCTGGGAGGAGCTAATTGTTTCTAAATCCCTGAAAGTGACATGTATGCGTGAACAAAGCAGCCTAAGGTACTACATTTTATTCTAGTTCTTTAAGTGCTGGTAAAAACAAGGAAGCAGGCAGACAGGCAGTGACTTGAAGCTTGTGGTGAAAGCAGATCTGAATGATGAGGGATCCATGCCCATTGTCTCTCATCCATGGCATCTTTCACAAAGTACAAAACCCGCAGACAAAATTTGTCCCAAACTGGTCGTCTGACTCCAAACTTGACAAATGCACAGTTATCTGAAGTAGAATATATTTCAGGGCAATATACGTGTAGGTATTACACTTAATATACAAAAACTTGGTATAAACCTACACAATACAAGTAACATTTAAAATCACCAGTGGCTTTAGCCATTGTCAGGGATTTGGACACATATTGCGATCCAAGACAAATAGGAAGCTCAGAAAAAAAAATTACAGTGGACATGACCAAATTTTTGCAGCATTGAGAGACAGAACTTCTATTACAAATAGCATTTTTTTAACCTACAAACCCAAACATTTTAAAAAACCACACTGTGTGTCCTTGAATGCCTCTTGCATAGGAATTGGAAACAGCAAAAGGAACTACACAGCAAAATGTGGTGCAGATCTGAATGTGGAAAATGCTCTCGTGAATCAGAGGCAAGGTAGGTTCAGACACAGACTTCCTTAGTTCTTTCACATGGGTAGAATTCATGAAGCTGTTTTCATGGCCAATCATTAAGTCTTTCATTATGGCTGAAATAATTAAAAGTTTTTAGTTCTGAGCAATTCACATGCATAAGGAAAGAAGATTTTTCAGAGTTGGGATTGGAGTCCTCTAATTTTTTTAGGGGCTGATGCAGAGATTCTGAAACAACACATGCATTCCCACTTTAAAAGATTAAAGACAATCTATTCCTTAAAGCCAGATTTTTTTTCCCCTACCAAACAAAAGATGACATGCAGGGAACACATAGGCTCAATTAGGCCCTGGATGGTTTAACACAGAGCATAAATGAGTGTATAGCTGGGCACTGTAGCACATTTTCTGTTTAAGCAGACTTGACTAGGAAAATATTTTAAATTTTTGTCTGAATTCATCTTTTACTTTGAAGTACAGCTATGCAAAATTGACACTGTTCTACTCAAGGTAGCTGGTCTTTCTCTGTATCAGCATCTGATCTTCTAAATTCATTGCTTAAAAAAATGGTTTCTCTTCTCTATTGCAGGCCACAGTTTATGCAATCTTTTCAGTAGGATTTTACATGAATTGTGATTTCTGAATCTTTATTGCTAACTCTGGAGCGAGAAGGAGCTCAGACAGACTTGTAGATTTTGAGATTAATTCTTGAGGATTTTTCAGTCAATTAAGAGACAACTTTCTATCTGTAATTGGAGCAGATTTTTCATGGAACTTCTTAAAGACAATGTATACATTGACAAACTAAAGACACTCTTAGACAGAGTATTCAAACTATTCTAAATTTCTGCTTAATAATAAAATTATCAAGCTTTCTGAAAGGACTCTTCTGGTCTTTTACCTTGAATATCCATGCAGAAATTTTGTCAGGACTTAAATTACAATTTTTTTTTTGTCAAATGAATGTGAAATAGGCTGAAACCTGCAATGCACTTATCCTTCTCTTATTGACACTTGCTGTGTTAGGAAGCTGCAGAGCAGATTGTAATATTCATATAATTATCTCACTAATGTTGGCAGCAATCCAGAGAGACAGAAAATGGCAAAATGCTCCTCTTTGGAATATTGTTAGTGTCTGTACAAACCTGGTCATCCAGATTATAGTTTAGTAGAGCTAAGGTAGTAGATGTAAATATTTCCAAAATGGCTTGTAAGTCTCTATTAAGACCTCTCCAGGCTTGTCTTTCAACCAGTTCTAATGTTCAAGTGCAAAATATTTTAAAAATATTCAAATGCTCTCAGTGAAATCTGATTTTTTTTCATTCCTTACAAGGCCTCATTTACATGGCTTCCCTGGCACAATTGATAATTCTCCATCTTAATGAAGTGCTTCTTATTGAGAAAACATTCTGGTGATAGATCTCTTCCTGATTCTTGGTCCTTTCTTTAGAACAACAATAAAGAAAAGTTAGGTCACTTGATTTTTTTTCCTTGAGCAGGTCATTTCTTAATATTCCTAAGGTGAAATCAGTCCTGGAAGAAAGGGATATACATCAAGTCTCCACACTTCTTAGTTATGTTTGAGTACTACTTGTGTTTAGGAACATAAGTGACTCTAAGTTTTTGCACATTCCTTGTGCAGCCCACCAGAAGAAAGCAATGGTTGGGGATTGTAGATAATGATCCATGTCCTAATTCAGGCAAAAATTCCCAAAGTACATACTCAGGGTTTTTTCCATCTCCTGAAATTCATGGTTCCTCCTTATGTCTTACCCAAGTACATCACAGTATTTGACACTTCAGACAAGCGCTTTCTCCCTCCTCCCCCTTGCTTCCACCTGGCTTACAGATTGGCCTGACTCCATATAAATGCAGTAGCACATTAACTGCTAGTAAAAATAATTTGGCTAATATCAACCTTGAAAGCTGAAAGCCTGCTTTAACACAAATAGAATGGAAATGTCCTCACAGCTGATCTGATCCCAGAGTTTAGCAGCACAGGCTCTATAAACAAGGTAGAATATATCACTAGAGAATTTCCACTGGGTTGCCCACTTTGCAAATTACCTTTTGTGTGGTCCAGTAAAGGTATCAATTCTGACCAGGTTTTAAAATATGAAAATGACCTAATGGGTTTCCATGGGCTTGACCTAAGCATAAACAGAAATATTTCTGACAAAATTTAGGGGTGCACCAAAAATATATCATGGGGACGAGGTTCAGTGAAAAACCAGAGCATAAACAAACACACTAGAGAAAGAAAAGAGTTTAAAAAAAATTGAATTTGTTGAATACTTACCAGCTGAGCCCTGCTACAGGAGTCAAGGCCAATTGCTTTTGGAGCAATAGGCTAAGGCTAAAATCCATTTAGTTGTTGCTACTGTTCTAGTCATGATTGTTTGGGTTTTTTTTTTACCAAATCTCCATATGCACATGAAAGAAATCGTTTGATTCCTTTATTAAATTGAAAATTTATAATGAAATAGATTGATCTACAGACTCATAGAGATGCTAAGATGATGAATGATACATTTTTGTTTGCTTGTTTTTCACGTTTTTCAAAACTTGCCTGGATTGTTTTGGTGTTGCCTTGTATGACTGAGTGTTCTTGTATTTTCCCAAGTAGTTTGTAAATTTTACTGTAAAAGAGAAAGACAATGTCACTACAGTAACTGAGACGGGAGGACAAAAAAAAGGTCCAAACTCTAGAGAGGAACATTTTTTTGGTCATGTCAGCTCGAATTTCATGCCAGCTTGAATTTTTAACTCTATTCCAGTGATGATTTACTCACTATTTGAAGTTTATTTAAGCTGTTGTTTTGTTTTGTTTTTCAGCTCCAACATGTAGCTGAAGCAGAAGGATGTTGAGGGCACTATTTTATTGTCTCTGCACTCTTCCATATTTTTACTTTCACTACCTTGAAGTATCAAACAGTTATACTGTCTTGGTGTGAGGCATGTAAATGTATTAGCCAGTGGTAATTACAAGTAGCAATGGACTCATCCAGGCATTTCTGACCACCTGACTCAAAGCCCAAGGTGTGAGTTAGCTCACAGCATGAAACCAAAGCAAGATTTGAGTTCAATACAGGTGGGCCTTCAGAGAAATAACACCTCTGTTTGGAAGGTAAAGGCAAACAAAAATGTGGAGGAAGGACCAACAGATCTGCCATTTTGGGGTGGGACACATTGCTGCATTTGTTCCAAGGATGTGAGACAGGATGCTCTGGTTTTTGGCTGTCCTGTGGTCTGAAATTCCATTGGCAGCAGCAGGTCATGGGGAGGACCAGTCCATTGCTTCTGGAGCACATCTGCTGGTTTCAGTTTATTCATAGGCACCAGGTTCACACACTCCAGGATGACTCTGCAGCAAGAACCACTACCTGGATAGTGAGAGAGATCAGGAGTTTCCCATGAAAAACACACACAGCTGAGGTCACCTAAGGCGCTAAAGTCAGTCTGAGTTCATTTGCTAGGATTTTCACTTACACCTTGGAAACTTCAGCAGATACAGTCAGAAGGGAATAAAGTGATTTTATAAAATAGTCCCTCTCTTCTTCACTCTCTGAAAGTGTACAGACAAGGGTAACAATAGAACTAGGCATTCCTCTACTCTTGCCCTGTAGGGACTTGTACAGTAGAGAGAAAAACTGGACTGAGGTTTGGTTCCAGCACTAAACATTTTCTGAGGCATCTTCAGGAACTGATAAGGTTCTGAAGAGATACTCTCTACCTAGTTAAATTTTTCTTTCTGTTCCTTAACAAGCTTACCTATCTGGCCAGAGAACATCCATTCACCATCACCACCCACCCTACTTTCACCTGATTCTGCCTTTGCTTTATCTAAATTTTTCCTTTTATACCCTCCATTGCTCTAGCTCACATTTGACATACTAAGATACAGAAAATAAACTCTAGTCCAATCCACCAGTGGATAAAAACTGGAATGACTAAACAAAAAAAAATTTTGAAACAACAGATTTGTAAATCATCGTGTGGGTTATGCATTTCTACCCTTTCCTGATCCTGCTGTTTCCATTACAGGACCTTTCCAAAGATTCTCTCTTACTTTATACTGACAGAATGGGACTTAATGACTGCTGGAACCTCCAAGGACCACTGCATAGCAAAAAAATTAGAAAAACAATAATGCACAAAAGAGAAGAATGTGTCTATCAGACAGAGAGATTTAGTTCTTCTATCACTATTGCATAAATTTAATGAGATTTCACCAAAATTTTTCATTTGAGTTTTCATTCTCAAGGAAGCTTTTGTAGATCATATTGACCCAGACAAAACAATTACAGAATTGTCTGAACTATAAATATTTATATTTCTTTCTTTAACCTTGGCTTGCATTTCTTTTTCCTTGACTTAAGCAATACTATTTCATTCTGAAAGGCTCAAGGGGAGTGAATCAAAAAATTAGTAAATAACACAAATATGAGATAGATAAATAACACAACGCTGCTATGGTTTATCTAACCCTCACTAGCCATGAGAAAAGAGTTCTGGGATCTCACAAAGGTTGGAGCCCTCATATGGATTTCCAAAGATTATGATATTTGAGACTACAGACTTAAGATGAATTAATACATAGCATTGTACAATCCTCTCACAGTATGATGGTTTTGTGTGTTTATGAAGCAGCTTGGGAGGTCAATGAGTGCATTCTACAGATTCTCCACATATTTTACTCTGCCTGAGACATAATGAAAAAAGCTCTTATCATGTCCTGATAAATAGTAGCAGAGTTTTAAAGGAAGAGACTGTATTGCTACAGTATCCCTCAGAAATCCAGACATGCCACTCTTTTTTACCCAGTGCTGAAGACTGGTTAAGTTATAAGATATATCTTCAGATGGTAGCTATTCCTCCTCTTTTCCCAAAGTTTATTGAAACACTTATGCAGTGCTTGCTCCAGCTGTCAGTTGTCAGGGTGTCTCTTTGCCAAAACTCTGAATCTATCTAGCTGTACAAATCTCACTGTTCTTGGAAGCAAGTCTGATTTCATGACCAAGCTCTCCAAGAGCTGACTTCTGCACTAGTGCACAAGAGGATAGCTCAGGTCAAACACTGGAGTCAGCAAGGTAATTTTTCATAAACAAAGGAGACCTAGACTAAAGAGTGTGGTAAATCAGACTAAGGAACTCTGGCAAAGAGAAACATTTTCCTGTCTGCATAGTAGAGAGTGCAGCTGAAACTGGGTTTGCGACCTCAAAAGTCAGAAAAGAAAAATCTTTTTTTCTACCACATATGTCGCTGATGTGTTATTACATGCCTTTTTAGAAACCAAATAAACCCATGCAGAATGTGAAACAAACTATACTAATTTCAGTAGATATATATCACAGTATAGGCTACTTTAAAAAAAATCTGGATGAAATTTATCAGAACAAGCAATAGGTAATGTCTGAAAGAAATAATCAAGCTGAAATATATGAGATGGAGAGCAAAACTAAAGAATGTGATGTGGGACTAACAGTAACCAGCTGAATCTGTCAGCATTGTTATACAGATACAAAAAAACCACCAGTGAAACAAATCTAAACAAAGCATGTCTGCATATTTAAATAAGAATCCAGCCTGCAAAATAAATGAAGTTGTTCTGCTTTCTGCTGCACTGTGCAGACACTGCTTAATGGAGGGCTATGTAAGGGGTAGGGCTCTATATTTCAAGAAAGATGTGAACTAACTGGAGACAGTTGAAAAACTGATCAACTGTCTGGAAAATCTGAGTTAAAAGGAAAGATTAAAAAAAATAAGATTGACAGAAAACAGGGGAAGACATAAAAGTTCTAAATTGCTACTCAGAGTTTATTTTAAAAAAGTTTTTTACCTAATGATAAATATCTATGAAACAATCAGAGTTAGTTCTGTCTTATGTGTGACAACACTTATTTTCCTACTCAAACATAGATTAGAAATGGCCACTTAATTCTTGTCCATTACTCAAGTATGATTTATGTGCATATACAATAATGAAAAAAATCTATTTAATGTTTCATCCTAATTGTAAATTCTTATGTCCCTTTGTTTGTTTTCCAATGTCTGAACTTCAATCCATATTATATTCATTTCAATAATATAAAATTGCACTAACTGTGTGTGACATTTTCTATGATAATATGAGCACAACCTGTCATGTCAAGTTCACAAATGTGTGAAACACCTGCAAAGTCATCCATTGACCTGAAAAAGAAAATCATATGTGGTCATGCATCCATGTCTTTTGCAAACATGTATAGTTAATTTTACTTTCCATTCAAACTAGTTCCATTTAAAAAAATAAAAATCAATGCCCTGTGTCTGCACTTTTGGTTTTGGGTATCTAATAAAATACGTAAAATGTTTCCTGGTTACTATTATCCACTTACATCTAAATATCAAACAGCAGCAGGTATTCAATGATACTTTTCACACAGGTTTCCCCATTGCCTCATTCTTCAGTCCCTGCAACCCCAATCCCACCCCTGCCTCCAGATTATGAGCCTCTTTGGTTACAGGCTCATGATCTGAGGCCAGGCTATTTATCAGCTGGTGCTTGTATTAAGCACTTTTCTTGCCACATACAAACTATAAATGATGCTGAAACACCTTGTTAAACCATAAGTACTATTGATAGGCAGAACCATCTCACTGAAATTAGGCATGGCAGAACTGTCCCAAGCCACAAGTTCATAGAATCATATATTTAATATGTATTGATTTAATTGTATAAATACATGTCTACAAAGTTAACTTTTTGCCCTCCTCAGAACACAGTGAAACCACTAATCTGCACCTGTACCTGGTTGCTGTGGAATCCTTAGCATACACAACCTTTTCACAACCCTTTCAACAGGTGTGATGAAATAGAGAATGGCTCCTCATCCATCCAAACAGAACAGCAGGGCTGAGGTTTCATTTCTGAGAGTGTACCAGTAAGAGTAGATGTGACTATCATGAAAATGGGGAAACAATTTTTATGACATTTAAAAAAAATCCCAAAAACTTATGTTTGTCCATTACAGAATTTCTTGAAATAAAAGGATGAAGCCTCCACGAGCACAGCCTGTGTCAATATCATAACTTGTCTGAGAAAGCCAAAGGTCATTTCCAGTGGGATGCTAGCAAAGCTGAAGCTGCATTGCAACACAGTGTGTCCTATTTAATTCCCTAGTGAAGAAGCAGCAGAAATTCATGCAGTGGGATGGCTGTTGTCCTGCTGGAAGGCAAAGCTTCGTATTGAAAAAGCACAGCAGGGAAAATAGCTCTAAGGAACAGATAAAAATTCTGGCTCCAATTCCTATGTGGGATTGCACATTTGACTTTCTGGTTTCTGAAAAAGTGAGCATGAATGCAACTGTAACTCGTCTTTATGGGTGGTAGAAACCTTTCACACAGTCTTTGCATCTCTGATCCACCTGCTATGGCATGCCTGCTCATGTGCTTCACTAAAAGACCACCAAATCTGGTATGAATCACAAATAAGCTCAAGTTTTACAAAAGAGTCAGCCCTGCCAAGTTTTTCAGACCAGAGAAGTTCAGAATAACATTTGAGTGCATCTGAATAACAATTTTTGAGGGCCCTGTGTGGCCTGCCTCCTTCCTTCTCTCCCTCGTTTCTTCCTAGGGATTTAGCTGGAGGGAGGCTGGGCTGTTGTACCCTTTAAAATCACCACACTGTAAGAAAGACAGTAGTCAAAGATTTGGACCACAAGCATTAGGACTACAGGATAGTAATGAATTTAGTAATATGGGACTTAGCTTTTAAAGAGTCATTTCTCTGAATAAATCTAGCCTAACAGATTTTGAGGAGAGTAGCATTAAAAAAAACATATCCTTTCTATCTACAAGTAAAAATTAAAATAATATGCTATACACGCAGTCATTTCTTATGGGATTTAAAATACTGATAGTAGTCCTATTATCATAGTCCTGGCATCAGTAAACATTTGTTGTGTATTAGAAAGAATCCAAAACAGCTAATGCCAATATACATACAGAAAGAACAACCACCTCAAAGAATTCTTGTAGGCAAAATAGCTTTTTTTTTTTTTTACAAGCTTCAAGACTAGAATATCTGTAGCTGTAGCTGTTTTTTAGTCTGCTTTGTGAGTGAGAACACATCCCATCCTTCCTGCAGAGCTTCTCTGTTTTCAAGACCTCATCATTCAAGATCTACAAGCACAAGCTTGTGCAGAATGGAGCTGTTAAACGGTGGCAATAGGTGGTCTAATGAAATATTATAGTACCATTTCTTCAAGGCCTTGTTTGGCTTCTTGTGTCATTTATCGTTCTCAGGATCACATTGTTTACTTTGGACCCTTTTTCTGGAATTGCTCCTTGGTGCCTGATTGATTTGATGAATCACTGGGCCGGCACTGCCCCTTGACCCTGTTCAAGAACAGGAATGTTTCTCCAAGGCTGGCAGCCCGTGCTCACTCCAGGCGCTGCTCAAGGTCTCTGAGGAGGAGCAGCTCTTTCACGACATAGTCTGCTTGGAGGAGTCCTGTTGACATCACCAGAATTAGCTTCCCTTGCACTCAGGTGGTAGGAGATGCAATTCAAGGAGATGTGAAAGGCACAGGAGGATAGGGGAAAGAATGGTATTCTTCCAGCCACAGACCAAATGTATTTTTTCTTCACCAGAGCCAGAAACAGATTGCTTCGAAGTGACACTAGGGATTTGAGGCTGTTGGCCTGAGTGCAGCTAGGACTCCAGCTCAGCTGCTGTTGTTTGTTTAGGAACAACAATTGTTCTCAGTCACAACTTCAGAAAACAGCATGTCTTTTGAGAGTCAGGACGATGCTGCAGTTGCTGTGAAGTACCAAGTGTCCTCATGTCCCCACTCTGACTGCAGTGAGAGCTGAGAGCTCTCAGCACTTTGTTGGTAGTGATCATCACCTCAGAATTAGGTCCATGGACAATTAAGGCTCTCAGATATTCCCACACAGAAGTGATGAAGAGTTGCAAACATGAGGTTCTGATTCTCACTACTGTTAAGTGTGACTGCTGAAACATTAATTTCCACTTTGAGTATTTGTCCATATGTGTATTCCTCTACTGGTATGCACACACAGTATGGGGTTGCAATTTGAAATCTTTGGCCAGCAGGATCTGCTGGGGACATTCCTACTTCTTCTATGTCCACCTGCTGTGATGCCAAACTGTAAGGGGCTGTTCATGTATAATAAATAGCACAGTTTCTTCTCAGCATTCATCTTCTCCCAAGATGATCATTGGTACTGTAGTCAATAGATGCAGAAGTGTTAGTTTAACAGTGCTAATTAGGTAGCTGTTCCCTGAAAGTTCTTTAATCAGATTTAGTTTGTAGACATAAATCAAATGAGAGTCCTTCTTTGGGATAAGCTGTTCCACACTGGGATTGCTGGATTGAAACAATGCCCATCTTTTAAGAAAAAATTACTTCTTGCTTAAAGAAAGCACCTTTTTACCAGGAAGGACCTCAGAAAGTAAGGAGACCTAGTCGGCATCTGTAGCCGTGTCTTTACCTAATTATCCATATGGATATGGATAATTATATCCATATGGAGACTGGAATCACTGCTAAGCTTGTTTTTCAGAGACCAGAGGCTTTTTTAAGTTCAATAATAGAAAAGAAATCAACATTATATACTTTTGCTTCTTTAACTTATGTCCATGCTGGTTCAGAAAGGAACTCAGAGCACTGAGTGGAATCACATCATCAAAGGACGTCCAGATCTTAAAAGAACAAATCAGTCCTGCTCTTAAAGGGGCCAACCATTCCTCCAGTACGCCCATAGGAGGGGACAACTGATACAGACAAGTGGAAAACCAACCAACTGTCCAAACAGAAAGTAGGTTGCACAGAATTTGGGCAGTACTGTACATGAGAGGGGACCACAAAATAAACTTCTGAAAAAATTAAACTTCATACTGGGTATTTATAAACTGGAGAGTAGTTTTGCAAGACACATGATGCAATCCTTCTGTTCTGCTTCTAATTAGATTTGGGGCATTTTTTAACAAGCTTGTTAAAAAAACAGGACACCTGAAAATACTACAGTGGAAAACAAGAAAGGTGTTTTCGGCCTACAATGTGTTACTTTTGAGAATAAATTGATACTGGATTGCAAGGGAGGAAGTGATATATAAAAAAATCGGTCTTCAAATATGTAAAAGGTTACCACAGAGTTTCTCAGTGAAGTACTGTCTGTTTTGTATTGTCAATTACTTCTTATCCTATCACTGTGGATAGGATAAGAAGTAATTGATTCAAAGACCAGCTAAAAATACTTCATGAATTAGGGAAATTCTTCTGTCTGTTGCTGTGGCTAAGCATAATATCTAGGGCAGTAGTGAAATTCCTTCTCTGAAGAACAGACAAAGAAAATCATCTCTCAGGAATGGGTTATATAGGGGCTGTCCTGTCTTGAGGAGGAAGCATGGATCTAGATCATGGATCTTTCCTATTCTACAGCAATTATTTGATATAGAATAAAACTATTTTTAATTGGAGTAAAAGCAGCAGACCCTTGAATGACATGATTTTTTCCCCCGAGGTATTTTCCTATATTTCCTTCTGAATGCATACTTTTTACTTTACTTTTTACTTTTTATCTGTATTATCACAGACAATTTCATTGTCCAATACCACAAAGGAAGACAATTAGTCTAAAAGATCTTACCTGCTAGAGGACAAACTAAACTCATTCCTCTCAGCTTTTCAAATCTTGCCTAAGACTTCTCATTAGATACTAATGAGAAAGAGAAAAACCTGGCATTTCGGAAAATTGTGCTCTGTTCCTCCTTCACCTTCTGTGGAGGTCCCCTTGACCTGCCTATTACACAATTCTCCATCTGCCCTTCTCTTCTCTCATGACTTCCACACAGGTTTGAACATGTGTACCTTTAGTCTATCTTGGGCACTTAACAGATTTTCCAGGACAGCAAAATGCACCTCAGACTGTGCTTGTGTAGTACCTAGCAAGTTACCCATGAGGCTGGACTAGAACTAATACAGAACAAAGAAATTGCAACTTGGTTTTGTTTATTGCTTTAGTTCCACATGAATAGACCACTCATGAGGGTTCTGAGGTATTTCCAGGGACACATGGGACTCCATGGGCACTGGAACTATGACTGGTTTCCAATCACTCTTTTAGCTGAATTTTCATTCCTCAGGAGCTTTATAAGACACCAAAGAGAAAGAGATTAGAGATCTGCTAATTATGATGAAAGATTTCAATCTTTTTGTAACTTACTAGTAAAAAAGAGAGAATCCACATAGAAGAGAAAACTTAATCAATCCTATTGGCACAAAAATCATATGTACTTTATAATCTTCAAAATATCTGTCAAATTCAGCTCTGTCAAGTCAATTAAAAAACTTTCCAATGAGCTTAAAACTTCTGCTAGTAAGTAATATACTAGCAGATGATAGACAGATGGAGAGCGTGGTTGTGCCAGCTTAATTTCTTTGAGAAACTAGGATTTGTAAGAACCCTACTCCAGTTGCTAGTTAATTTTTCACAGTACGATGGATACAAAGCATGTTCTGTATCCTTAATAGTTCACTTTTGACTGTTTTTATTTTTTTCTGGTTTTAACTTTTCTTATTTCAACTGCTCTCAAAACAAATTATTTTCAGTCAGAGAAATAAAGAGATGAAAACCTTTGCAAAGATGCATCTTCACAATTCTCTCCAAGTGTCTAATTTTCTGATGGAAAGCAGATATCTTGGGACTACTCAGGTAGTTCTGTTAGTGGTTAAAGCCAGTTCCAGCTCTAGACATCTACTGGTCTAAGTAGGACTGTACTCACTTCCTACGTCTGTGTAAGAGTAGTCAGAACCCTGCCTTCCTTCCAGATCTGTGTAATTTGATAGTCTGCATGTAGTACTAAATACAGGTTAAATAGAAGATTGTACAGCCTCACACATATCACTGTCTTAAACTCAGATTTAAGTTTGCCACTGGTTACAGATTTTCCTGCTCAGTCTAATTTGCTGTTGAAGTTTTGCCATTAACAATGAAGCACCTGGATCCAGTGCTTCTAGCAGTCTGTGTAAGAGCTCCTTTATTTTTCCATCATTTTCTATAGAGTCACAGAGCGGCTGAAGTGGGAATGGGCTGCTGGAAAATGTCTAGCCCAACCCCCCTGCTCCAAGCAGAGCCAGTTGGAGCAGTTACTCAAAACTGATTTTTGGTTTAGTGAGGTTTCTTATGTCCAAGCAATGGCCTATATATCACAGCAGCATTACTAAATTTTTAGGAGATGACTTGTATCTATTCCAATGTTTTTAATAACTCTAAAATTAGCAATGTCAGGTGAATGCAGCTGTTAAGATCCAGAATCACAAGCATTTGGGTCCTTCTGTCTGATCAGAGATTTTTGCTTAAGCTCAGAAATAAGTCATTAATGAGTCATTCTATTCAAATGCCTTAGTGCAGGGATGTGAGTCAAACACAAGGTCAGCTTGTATGAAGTCACTCCAGTGAACACATCTGGTGAATCCTCCTGAATCCACGTAGTCAAACACTTGCTCTCGTCAGCCTGGATAAAATTAAGTGCACCTTGAAAGTACTGATTTTATTTATATCCCACTAGGAGTTTGTAAGATAAATTTTCTCACTTAAAGCCTGTACCAGAAAGATATGGAATAATTATAATTTTATATTCACTTTTGAGTAGATCACAACAGGAATGGTGTTTTCCCTCTGCATCCGAAAGAACAGTTTTTAAAGTCTTCTTTTAAGTCTTCTTTTGGCTCAGACTTGAGCTTTTCAGCTTTACTTGTCCTATCTTATAGATCTAAATTAAAAAACCAAAAAGTTGTCCCAAGAAAAGATTGTTTACCTATGCTAACTGAAAAGAATGTCTAAAAAGTTCAGCCAGGTGTAGGTATCTACTCAGATTAAATGGTTGAATGCCATTTCTGGTTGGGTTTGGTAGTTGGTTTTCTTGCCTTCTTCCCTTTCGTCCTGTCCTCCCCCTACCCCCCCCCCCCCCCCCATTTCTTTACCATAACATCTTCTGTCTCACACATCTGGAAATAAATCTTTACTTACAGCTATATCTGCAAATGGGGCATTGTGGTACACAGACTAAATGGAGTGACCAATCCTTTATGACCTGCATTCCTTTGGGAAACTTAACAGTTGCCCTCAGCTCAACATTAACAATCTCCAATCATTTCTGTTTTCATCTCCAAGAACCCTCAGTATTTCCTACCTATGAAAATGAATAAGTGGCCTTCATACTGTACTGAAAGTATTAAGAAAATATTAAAAATCTCCCAAAAAGGAATATAAGTGAAGATTGCCATCTCTGTAAACTCGCTCTGAGGAAGATAATGTCTGTATTTTATGCATACATCAAACTCTTCATCCTGCTTTTGCACAAGGGAAGCAGGAATTTGGCTTTCTGGTTTTATAGTTATTTAATAAAAAATGCACAGCAACAAAGAAAGCCTAAGAGCTGCCTGCTGATGCACACGGCACAGCAGCTCCCCAGGGTATCCTGCCAGGCATCTTAGGTGGTTCAGATACTGGCTGATAGTCTCTGCAGACTAGATCATACATTTCTGCAAGTACTGAGTATGACCTGGGCAGAGGATTTTTCTACCTCTGCCCACCTCTTTTGTGTGGTTTGTCAGTTGCTATAAAATTTCGTGCAATTTTATGGCTGCTGCTTTTCCTGTACTCATTCCTCTAAGCCACATCTGGAATGTTACATGTCTGCATCTGACAGATTTCTGCTGGGTTTTCAATAGATTTAGCAAAGTGATATTGGCATAAATACTATAAAAACGTGGAGGCCCCCTTTGCAGTACAAATCATCACAATATGTCTCCATCTGCCACTGAGTCTGAAAATTTAGTACTGATAATTTTGTCTATGACTATTTTGAGTCAGCAGCTATGCTGCTGTTAACAGGAATTGTGCAATAAGTAGATTTTTAATTGTGAATTGCATGCTAAGCCCTGTGCACGTGAGCATTTACTTTGAATATGTCAAATACAGTTTGTCTATTTGTACAGACATTGTCACAAGTGCTTTTTGACTGACTCACAGGGTGAGTAAAGTGAGTAAAGTTAGTATCCTTGACTCAGTAATCAACATAAAACCTATATTAATAGACTTTATTAGTTGAGTTTCCCAAGGCTTTATGCCTCAGAGTTAAAATTCAGATGGGCTCCCCCTGCTCCTCACTGTGAGTTATCTTAGTCTCACCATAAGGGTCGGACTTTTCCCTTCCTCCATGGCAGCATCTCCGGCACTCATGAAGATCCATAACACTTTCTAAATAAGCAAAAAAGCTCTCTCTGATAGTTAAACAATTCTCTTTGTAGTACACAAAATGTGTACAACACAAATGTGTAAACACTAATGTGTTTCATTTAGTAGGAAAATAAGGAGGATTTTTTTTTGTGATTTACTCCCTGAAGTGAAATATCATCAATAGAAAGGGAATGAAAAAGAACTTTAGATAGATAAGGTTATATAGGTTATACAACAGATATACTGCCATTCACAGTTTTACAAAAAAACCCTTGGCTTAATATACTTCAGGAAATTAAACTGAAGAAAATTTAGAAATCCCTAAAAGCTCCCATCAGGAACGGTTATTTGATGCTGTTGGACCTGGCCAGTAGCAGTAGGAATTCCTACCATCGGCCTTTTTGTCATAATTTTTTCTTTTTTTTCCTTCTCAGAACCTGGTGGTCTGTAATGCTGAGTGACTTCCACCACCTTGGCTTTGCTATGCACTTCTGAGATTTGTGGCAGGTAAAAAGGGGGAGGATTTTCTGTCTTTCCTATATGTTACCCTAAGAGAAATGGAACAACTTATCATGCAATAGGGACGTCACAGCCCCAGATGATGAGATAGAAAACTATGGTTATGGCAGGAAATTAAAATGCTCTGAGATTGTTTCCTTTTGAATTAATAACTTTTTCACAGTTTCAGTTTTATTTTACATTTCAAATGCAAAACATTTGCAACATAAGTGTCAAGCTTTCTGCTAAAAATGATGTATGAGTCTCAAAATTTTGAACATGTCAATGGAAGACTGGCAGTCATGATAAGGCAAATTGCCAACACTGGCTTATTCCACACTGGCTTATGCTATGCAGACTATTGAATGAACAGTAGAAGAGGTAAAGATACTTCAATTTATTACCTTATTAATCACAGTGAAATGTGTACAGTTTCTTGCAAAAATTAATCTTTATTCTTGAGAAATACCAGTTCTGTGTCTTGAATTGTTTAGATGTCACAGCCCAAAGGTTTTCCAAGCCATTCCCCAGTGTTAAAACTTTACTAGAATATTGCAGGAAGGGACACAAAAATGTGCATTGATAATGTCTTTTCCATATCCATATGGAAATGCAGCATCAAAATTGGACAGAAAAGTGAACTTCCTCTTTATAAGAAGGCCATATGTGCCAACACACACATTAATTTCTTTTAAAACTATAGAAATTTATGCAACTCATTTACAAAAAATCTTTTATTTCTGAAAGTACTACAAAAACTAGTGGCTGCAGTCGGTTTTGGGAATTGTGCATGACCTAAGAAGTTGATATGAAATAATAGCTGATATGAAATAGGTTGTGATTTACCAGCCTATTACCTGCATTGGTAAATCACAGTATTTAATGCTTTGTCAGGAGGAACAACAGAGGGAAGAAAGTATGTATATAATTAGGGAGCTAAACAATTCACACTCTTTGAAAAATAGGACCCACCACATTAGGACCTTGTCCTGGACATGAATGAAAATGCACAAGCAATGATCCTTCCAGTATTATAACATTACAGTGGTTTGCACTGGACTTTCTCTAAGAACTCTTTCATGTCATTCCATGCTCTGGAACATACAGGAGCACTATGAAACCCCAGCTCGTAGAAGGAAAAAAAAGCAGTGCTGGCACAAATGTTCCAGAAATAAGCAAGTAAGACTGTTTAATTTTAGTCTGTATGCATCATTAAGAAAAGAAATAAATCTTAAGTGCAGTATTCAGGTGCTAAATGTGGAACTAGATTGTACACAGATGCATTGGCGTAAGGCTAGGGGAACATATTTTTAGTACAGGCAACACAGAAGCCATGGAGCTGATCTGCAGACCTCAGTGGGTGAAGTGACTCTCCATGCCCTTGGCACAGATTCCCCCCTTCTCTGTAGAAGACTGTACCCAGGACAGCTGTAAGCAGGACTGCTTACCTTGGCTATTTCTTTGGCTGCCATGGCAGGTTAAGTGGATTCATGCCACAGATGCCAGTAACTCAGTTTCAGTAACTCTGATTTCAGTAACTCAGTTGTACTGTACCTATCATCAGAAGGCTGTTATTGCCTTCTGGAAGTGAACAGGGAGAGAACAGTTCTTCCCCTCCACAGAACAGTCAAATGGTTCTGGATAGAACATTCCTGCACAGGGCATGTGATTTCAGTAAAAACCAGACTTCATATCTGCAGTTAAGAATGGTTGCTAATAACAAAAATATCTCCTCATTTTTATGTTACTGTAGATGGAAACAAAAAAAAACCCCAACCCTAAGAACTGAAAAGATTACATGAAAGACCCTTCAATCAATGCAAAAAACTGGATATTATCCACACATTTTCAAATATAATATAGTAAATATTTCACCCCCACCTTGAAAATATTCCATAGATATTATTTGTCTTAATAATAAACTCAGATAATATATTGAATACCAGGGTCATTTTTTTTTAAATTAGGCATTAGCTCCAGAACATTTTTCTGTACTGAAAACTATAGATGTGTTTGAAAGTCTAGACCTTACAGTGTATTGGTCTCAACCTGCCAAATATAACAGGTTAGCAGTAAAGAGTTCTTTTCATCTATGCCTCCAGCATAGTGCCCCGTAGTTGAATGAATAACTAGAAGGTAAGTTAAGATTGCCTATCTTAATTTCTCTTAAAGGGATGTCAATTCATTTTTAGAGGAAATTCTGAACAGGAAATAGCAGGAGCTGATTTTTTTTTATATTGTTGGCATAATGACTTGTGCCTTCATGTTTTAGAACAGATGGTCTTGTGATAAAGTCATTGCCCCAGTGTTCAGAATCTCTCTGATTCATTTCTGTTCAGCTACAGCTTCCTTTTTCTTTATGTTTAGGAGCAGGAGGATATTATCTTCTCACACCACAGTGATGGCTGATGCTAGGCATGAAGAACAACAGGTTTCTTGATTGTCCAGTGATGGACAATACAGTTTCTATGCTGAGTTGAGAAATTTTCCTATATATAACCATGAATGGCTTAATTTCATTCCATTTTATGAATACTGATTTAAGGTGTATTTCAAGTTCGGACACCAGTCTTTGGTGGAGACATCAAATAAGCTGACCCAAAAAGATAATTTATCATTATTGACCATTTTAATAGTGTTAAATAAACACAGAAAACTATAAAGTCTTCAATAAAAAGCAATTAATTAAATTCTATGGAGGAATTTGGAACTGTAGAAAAAAAGTAATTGTCTCAGTGTCCTCTGTGTAAAATTGAGTTTGCTTCCTTCTCAAATAAGTGCGAGCTTTACATTGATATATAACAAATCTGAAAGAAAAGAGACTCTTTATATCTGTCTTTAAAAAAAATACTTAAAAGGAAAAATTTCCAAGAAAAAAAAATGTGGTCTATTGCCATTTTACTGCCTGTATATGCTCCACTTCTCTGAAAACTGCGCAGATCTTAATCTGAGCATTTAACAATGTTCTGGTTTCCTTCCCTCTCCTTTACAAGCATTGGCACTTTTTAAATGGAGAACTGTTGTTCTCTATAGCAGTGATTGACAATATCTTTGGAACTTAATCTCACTTGAGAAGGCAATTGATCTCCCAGTTGTCACTAGTTTCAGCTCAAAACACTGTCCCTATTTCTTCAGCATCCAGGGTGAGCTACTGCATATAGTTAAACCCACTGGATTACATCCACATCAAGATGGGTGGTCCTTTGCTTCTGGCTGCAAAAACCTAGACACTGAGCTGAATCTTTGAAAACCAGGACAGATTAATTTTCTGGGGTTCTAGCTCTGAAATGCTCTAAACTCAAAAGTACTCCAGTCTCATCAGCAAGGAGTGCCTTAACAATGTCTTTCTAGTGGAGATTCTTGCTATTTGCAAGAAGGCAGAAGCAGCAGCTCCAGGAAGTACACTGGATTGAATGATCAGCTGAAGACTTCCTTGCATGAAACTGAAACCATTAGGTTTCTTTTTCTTCACTCATATGAAGAAAAAGCATTGATCAAAAATTATCCTTTTCAGCTGCTCACTGCGCCTGCAGCTCGCTATCCTTTCCTTTGTTTTCTTTTCCATCAACATTATTTAAAGAGAAAAAATCAGCTCCTAAAAGGGGTGTCAAGACTATCTGCCAGAAGTTACTGAATGACTCTGTAATCTCAATGACTAAAATAATTTTCTAAATTAAAAGTTACCTTAGAACAGCTGTTGCTAAGATTTGAAGTGTGATTTGTAATACAATCCTCCAGCTTCCAGAGGCTTTTGCATTTAGCAGTGCTGAAAAGAATTCAGAAATGACAGCAGTGTCTAAAAAGGAATTCACTTGCTTCTAAAAGAGAACCAAACACTTCCAGCTCTAAATATATCAAGAAGAACAGGTAATGATCAGTGATAATTGACAAGGGAAACGGTTGTAAGAGGTCTGTCCATCTCATTTGCCTGATTCCAACTGTGGCCAGTAGCAGCTGGCTAGGGAAGGCATTAAGAACAAGCCAAGCACAGAATGATACTTAACCTTTGCAAAATATGTAGATTTTTCTCTCTATGTGTGCATGTGCATATATATAACACCTCTGCACAAGAGCTAAAATGATAGATTTGGAGAAGGCCATAAACATGGGGAGCATCCTGTACCTACAACAAAATATCAACAACACTACAGCTGATCTTTTCAGCAAGCAGAGGAAATTCTTCTACCTTTGATGTACCACATGAACCCATTACAGACACTTGCACAAAGCAGTAAAGTAGGATATTGTTTTTCTAACACACAATTTTATGATGAAATATATGTTATTAATTCCTTTCCAAAATCTGGGAGAAATCAAGCCTGTCAATGAAATTAAACAGCAACAGATCTGAAATTGATAAAAAGGAAATTTATACTGTACAGAATATATAATCAATCTCCAGAGCTCTCAATAGGAGGAGAATTGGGATTAAAAATCTGGGATATTTTCATGAATAACAATAATATTTGCAGTTATGTTAGTGCAAAATAAACCACGCAGGCACAAAGGCAGACCCACCCATTTTCTGCCTGGGGCTAAGAATTATGTTTTCCTTCGAGGAGTGCTAATGTATGGTTTTTAATGATAAATACTTGACACCTTCTTCTAGTGAATTAGATACAGGCAGCTTTCAAGAAGTAGGATAATAGATTAGAAGAACCTTTGGTTTAATCAGCACCAGGTTTCTTTTTCTTCAAAGCCCCCCTTCCTCATCTACAAGGGTGGTCTTCTCCACAATGGAAACAATGCTGTGCCAAGTTATTACATAGTTATAATTTTTTTTCAAATGGCTTTAGAGAGCAGATGTTCCCATGCAAGCATTAGAGCTCTTGCTCTGTGGATGTCTGCAGCACAAACCAAAGACTGAATCTCATCCAGCTATCACTCAAGCAAAACTCCCACTGAGCTGACCAAGACAAGGTTTTGGCCCTCTGACGGTGACAGTCTGTAGCAGCTCCTGTCCTATCGTGTGGCTAGCAGGGAGTACACGTGTATGTTAGTATTCATCATATATTATTTGGGCTGCTTGATGTACAAAATCACAGGAATAATCCTTGGGTGGAATTATTTCCTTTCTTTCTGGAAGAAACCATGGCAAATCTGCTTCTCTTATAATGGACAAATCCTTAAATACTGTGAGCTCATCTTAACTTTTCAGAATTCAATGGCTTATCCAAAGTGTACGCAAAACCCCCACATTTTAGAAGGGGTCAAGAAGTCTCATCAGAACATAATTTTAGAAGGGTTTCAGGATTTCAGGATTTCCTGTTTTTCTGGCTGGTCCAAAACCAGTTAGATACACACAAGATATAACAAGTATTTTAAAGGTGAGGAAATGTATCACTAAATTTTAGTAGGTGGGAATATGATGCCCAGGATAGTGAAAAAAATTCTGCCTAGTATTACTCATATATTAGTGGCAGAATCCTCACCTGCTCTACTCAGCTTCCCCTTGTGAGAAAAAACAGCCTCTCCAAAGGAATTTCAGACCTTCTTCCATACCCATCTCTTTTTGGAACCAGATGTTGCAGACACTGTATAATTTTTAAACGTCTTTTTACCAGATTATGCAAATACTTGAGTACGTTCAAAAGCCTTAAAAAAGGTGGTTAGGCCAATGGACACAGGTCAGAGGATGCCACTGTTTTAGGTGAATCTGCTCATTCCCAGAAAATTTGCTTTTTTTGGTCCTTCCCTTCTGTTTTTCTGAGACCCTGTATAAGTGCTAAAGTGCTGCTGTTATGTTTTCACACATTTCCAGTCATTTTATTTCCCTGTCTTTAGTTTTGTGGGTGGTTTTTTGGTGCCATGAAGAGATTTTTTTCCCCATAGAACCATAAATAAGTGCTCATGTTCAAAACTCATGAAGATCCGTACCAAAGAGCTTACAAAACTCTCGAGAAAGTGGAGAATAAGTTCTTGATCACACTCTATTAGCTGAATAATGTCAATCATTGATGTCCTTACAGATACCTACAAGACTGAACATTTGTATTGTTTTAAAGGACTCACAAAGAAATGTACTGAAGGCCACATGGCTTTCTTGTGTAATGTTTCAAGTACTCTCATGGGAATCAAAAGCCAAGGAAACCAAATAGTTGGGATATTTGTAAGGCCAAGAAAAGTTAGAACTAGTGTTCACAGTCCAAAACTGGCATTTGACATGCTCAGCATTCTTATTTTTCCTAATGCAATTCAAATTCCCCTCCCTGTGAGTTGTTTATATTCATAGGAAAGATGTCTCATGCTAAGAATTATTTTCTTGTATTTTATTCTCTTTGGTTTGTGATGATTCATTGGTTCCTGAAATTCTCCAGCAGGAAGGCAACCCCCACTCACACCAACGAATCCCAATGACTCAGATGGGACTCAGAGAAGCAGCAGTTGCAAAATAAGATATATTTGTTCAAACACATGGGCCAAGACACAATACAGAGAAGCAGGACCAAAATTTCTCATTCACAATGCTATAAATAAAATTTGTGATTGTTTGCCAGATAAAGACTTCATGGGGAATGATGTCTTGTCAGAGATCCTAGGAAACCTGCTGTTTACAAACTTAAGACAGTCAGTGATCTTTTAGCAAAGCAACAGATTTCTTGGTTTGCTTGAAATGAACTGGTTTCCAGCAAGGCAAGAGGCTTAGCTAAGAGCTTAGCAAAATGGAATATTTTCTTTAAAGAAAAACTGTAACTATAAAAAAGGTAAAGAGATTTTGGATTATAAAACCTTTTTACAGTTTATTTCCTATTATTAATTTCTTAAAATATATATATAAAAATGAGGATCTGACTAAATGAATCAGGACGTCAATTGATAAATGTCTGTCCTTGTAAACAAATAAATAACTATATACAGTCTTTGGCAAAACAAAATGAAATTTCATCAGTCTCACTCTCTCACACACACTTGCAAGGAAAAAAAAAGAAAAAGAAATTAAAAAAACCCATCATAAATAATTTACATAGAATAGGAAAATTATGATACAGTCCAAATATTAACATCTTCATCCCTAAACTGATGTCTCTGACAAAACAAAAAACCCTACACAGCCATTACTCATTATATTTAATGACGTCATCCTCCCTTCCACTTGGAAATTGGAGATGCCATTTGAAACACCAAAAGAAACTGAAATATTTAAAACCTCATGAAGAGGATTTGTGAAAACAACAAAAAATCCAAAACAAAAGAAAAACCAGCAACAAAACAAATTGAAATAAAATAAAAAATATTTGATAATATGAATATTATAAAATGTGCAATAAAGCCAGCAACTGTTGATTCCTTTCTAATGAATATAGCCACAAAACCTATTTCAAAGGAGAAAAAGTTGATTCAACATTTAGCTCACTGTGCCCTAGAAGAAGGCAGAGGTACTGTATTCTTCCATCAGGTATCGCATCTATGAATAAAATTACACCAGCCTGTGTTCTTTTTGTGAACAAAGCTCATACATCTTAAACAAAACAAAAATGTTAAACATGTCTATACTATTGTTTATCTGAGTAACTGTTGTATCTGTTTAGAATAAACACTGGTACCCCTTCAGCATTATTTAAGAAGTTCTATATACAGCAGACATAGGTAACAATACAAAAATATTAAAATTAGGGTAACTGGATATATATTAAGGTTCCATTTGTAAATGCCTTATTATTATTCATTTAACTTTAAAGTATACATGACTAGAATCCATGAAACTATACTTAAATGTAGGCCATGCTTTGACAATATCTACATATTGTGATATGCTTTCAAAAATAGCTTTAAAATACCATTATTTGTGAATGTATTATTGATGGATTATATGTTTTAAAATCAATTATCAGAGAAGGTAGCTTGGTGTGATAATCACAATAAATACTAAAAAAATATTTATAAATGGAACCTTAAATTCATATGTTACCAAATTAAGTAATGGCAGCATTGCCACGTTTTCAAAAACCCACATCAGGATTCAGGATGTCAAAGTGCTTTTTGCAGCAGAGGTGGAAAAGTGGTTCAGGTTCATTTTGCTCCACATAGTCACGGTATATTCTTTATTACAAGGCAATGCAGAATATGATGAAAACAGGGCAACTGGAAATAATTTTTTGAAAGTCAGACAGTAGTGATAGCTTCAGATGTTTCAATGAATCACTCTTCCCTTTCACATGAGAGTTTCTAGTTCAATTCTCTTTGGCCTAAATAAAGCCCCTACTAAAGAATGCTTTAGGTCGCAAATTTGACAGTTCTACCAATAATCATTTTAAAGAGTGTTACTAAGAGCATCCTTATCAACTAAGCACCTTTTTGAATCAAGCAATGTTTATAATTGATCTTTAATAGCCAAAGTAATTTTCACTGTTGGTGTGGCCCACCATTACTCTGCTAAAATTAGACCCAGAAGCTCTCTGTTACTGAAGTCCAGTCTTTGTCAGAGCTAGGAAGTGTCAACCATGCACCCAAAAAATTAAGACACATTTTTCCTCACTTAAACATAACAACTGACAATCATCATCCCCCCTCTTTTTCTCCATATATATAAATACATTAAGTAATTACATTTTTATATGTAAACGTCATTCTTTAAAAAAGACAAGTAAACAAACAAACATGTTTTGCTAAGTTTTCACTCTACAAAAGTGTTCTAATGTATCAATCTGCTTTTGCTTCAGTGGTGGGTCCGACGTTCACGTTTAGGTTTCATTAGTCCTGGCTGTGAGAAGGCACTTGGGTGGAAGGGTGGCTGAAGCACTCCTGGCAGCTGGGAGGATCCTGGAGAGTGGAGCATGAGGAGAGAGGACAGGAGGTACACAAAAATAGAAACTGGGAGTACCAGGGTGTACTGAGGTGTCTGGGTTGCATAGCATCTACAGTACTTTGCTGGTAATGCAGCAACCACTGCTCAAGCATCTGAAAGAAATGGGAAAAAATATATCAATTGTGATTGGGTTTTTTTTGATTAGGAACTCAATCAAAAAAGAACTCCACCATGATACACTTAAGAGATTCAGCATAACACTTTCTGTTCTTCATTTTCCTACAAACGGGAGGAGATTTATATAAAACCACATGTGCCTACATAGAGGAAGAGACAAGCATGTGTATGTGCAGCTATGTATCTAGCTGCACAAAATAATATACAAGAAAACCTGGAAAAGCATTATCTGTATTTCAAAACATTTCAGACAAGGCATTACAGACAGACGTGCTCATTAAAGAGATCTGCTCTCTTTTCCATGCCTCTCGAAAGAGGGGTGATCCAGAAGTATCTCTCTGCCTGCAGGTCATACTGAAATAGCCTACAGAGGACAGTGGATATATATAGAGAATTCTAAGCAAGTCTTTCTCAGAAATTTCTACCTCATTTTTTCCAGGTGGATAGTATTAAACATCTGGGGTTTATTATTCAAATTGAGATTATTCTAGGGGCATTCATGGCATTTCACCAAAGGTCTTTGCCATGCTATGATATTACAGATTGCTTTTCATTTACAGGATACTTTTCATTTGGACACTTTGTGCTTGTTCCACAAGTTATGAAAGGCTTAAGCATTTTTCAGACATTCTTTGTAACTAACCTCTGCATTCATATTTGAGGTCAGAGAAATAGACCATCTCTTGAGAGAAGACAAAAAGACCTAATCGTCCACCAGCAAAAGTTGTATCATAGATTGGTCCAGAATCCACCATGACTTGTTTCCCTTCATAAACCAGAACTCTGTAAAGAAGAACATAAATTAAACAAAGAGGATAATACAGTATCCAGTGTAAGAGCTGGTAACAGTCTGTAAAACCTGGAGCAGAATTAATTTTAACAAGGCACCAGAAAGCCCAACCTCATTGTAGGGATCACTTCTCATCTCTATCTCACACCCATGTGGCTGGCAGCCATAACACATTAATCAGAAGCAGTGGGACTGCTCCTTTAGTGTTTTCATGCACACCATCTGCAAAAGATTTCCCAGTTCTTTATTTAGAACAGTCATGTCTCCTGGAATGAACTATGTCATGTACTAGCATTCACTGATAAGCCCCTGTCCCAGTGAACTCAGGGGTTAGCACATGGCCTTCCTTGTCACATCACTGAACAAAGCTGTCTTTGCAGCTGTGTGAGCAGCTGATTAATTTATCTTTAGGTGCAAGGGCCAACATCAGAAATTGGAAGAACCATCCCTTTAGATTCAAACAAAGCATTAATTGGAGACATGCTGAATCTCAATTTCAGGCATTTTAAGAGCTTAATGAAAGCTGGAAGGATTTGGACACAAAGAGCTAGATTAATAATAAATTGGAAAAGGAGAACTTGTTTTTTTTGGTTCTTGGAGGTTTTTTTTTAGTCTTTCAGGCATCGACCCTGGAGACAAAAGACCTCGAAAGTCAGCACTCATTTTCTTTCTTTATCAGAGAGACTGCATTTCCACAAACTTGGATCCTCTGCTTCTCCTGGGAGACCTTGAGACAGTCTAGATTTTTAGGCTCTCAGTCTCCTTGGCCAAATGAGAAATTACTCTATAGTTTATTAATTAGACTAGCTTTTGGAGTCAGGGATTATTGTCCTGCTTCAACTGACAATACATTAGTTATACACAGCAAGATGGCTTCACATGAGGATGACAACACTTGAGCAGCCTCCTAGAACACAGCAGTTAGGTAGGAGCAGATTTCTGTTTAGACAGAAATACATGTCCAGCACTTGTAATAAAGTGTTCTTTTCCCTGAAAAGTGCACAAATAAAATTACAAAACTGCTCCCTGAGATCAGTATTTAATGAATGGTGAAAAGAACAGTAAAAAAAAAGACAGATTTTCATGTTCATGAAATCCTATTTAATATAATTCTCATAATATCAAAAACCCAAAACATATGGAAAGAGTTTAATAGTTCATTCAACCCATCAAAAATTACATAGCCCTTATCATGTTCATATGGAATTGATATTTCTGTACAAATAAATTGTTTCATGACTTCATTAGTGAAAAAAATAATTAGTTCATTTTCTATCAGAACACCCTAACATATGAAGGAATTTAATGCCCCAAGCCACAGAATTTGCCATGCTGTATTAATCTAATGTGATACCAGTGGTAACATCATTTGTCTGACACTATGTAGATTCTGTAAAGGAAGTTACAGGTAACAGCAAAGTGAATTAAAAAAATAAAAGTTTCTTTTTGACCTTTATCAGTCAATGCTTTGTACTGCAATACACTGAAGCATAAAGAAACTTCTCTCTTTACAAAAACAGGGAACTTAGTCTATCCTAATTTGTCTACACTTTGTCTTTCACAGACAAATGAAAACCTCCTGCACATAAACACAAGAAAGACGCTTGGAGGTAAGGTCTGACTCTACCCCATGAAAAATATCCTTTATAGTTCCAGTAGTTAGGAGAAGATAAAACTGACATGGCCAGTTAATCCTCAGTCTTTGGAACATCAGCTAAACAGCTGGGCTCTACAGAAAGTCATTTGCCACATCTCCCTGTGTGCATTACAGATGTGCTCGTGGCCACTTCGGCGGTGTCTTGTGTAAGCCACTACGGGAGACAGGATGCTGAAGTAGACAGGCCCTTGGCCTGCTTCCCTGAGGCAACGCTCATGTTTATAATTATTTTCATTCACTGAAATTCCACAGACTGGGGAGCAATCTCATGTTCTAATCTCGCTTTGAGTTTTGCTCAGGAATTTTTGGTCTCCTTACAGAAAAGCTATTGAGAAAGAGGCCTATTTTTTTTTTCTTTAATTTAAGGGTTTTTAGTTGATGTAAATATTGAACCATCCAGACTAAATTAAATACATCTGAAAAGAAAAGTAAATTATTCTGAAGATAATAAAATGTTCCCAAAATGTTGGATAAACTGTCACACAAGTAACAATTATCAGAAACAACAATGAAACTGAGAACATAGCTTTTAAATCAACAGAGACAAAAGCATTGCTACTAGAAAATGTAGAGGTACAGAAATATTTCTTACTTTATTAATCCTGTTTTAGGCCTATGAATCAAGTGCCACCTGTAAGCAGTATAATCTTTCCAGCCAATGTTCTTGGGATCATGCCACAAAGTACGCACCTACAGTAGGAATACAAATGCTTCATTAGAAACACACCATGCCCCAGTAACTCCACATCCACCACTGTAACTGCCAAAGCTTGTTTTCTGCAGAGTATGAAACTGAAAATAGTTTAACATTTGACTGTATCATCAAAAGACTTCTTTTAGGGGGTGAAAGTAATGGAAATTTCTGTCTTAAACTGTTGATCAGTTATTCACCTGCAGTTTCACAGCTAGAGTCACTGAAGACAGTTACGGCATTGAACCTTGACTTCCCTTATGACGTCACAGAATTGGCCAAATTAGAAGAGACCCACAAGGATCATCAAATCCAACTCCTGGCCATGCAAAGGACCACTCCCAAAAATCACATCATGTGTCCAAGACTATTGTCCAAATGCATTTGGAACTCTTTGGGTTTGCACATACATACAACCAGGCTGACAGAGCTGATGCTGAATGAGTGCCTCCAGTGAGGGAGAGGAACTGCAGCTTGTACAGATGTTACTGCCTGTGGCTGCTAGTTGAAAACTGCCACTCAGTGACAGTCCTGTGAATTCCTATCCACAAGTGAAGCCCTACCAACATAATTTCCAAAATGCACAAGTTTCTTCCATGCTTGGAACAGCAGCAGTTTTTCTCTCTTTTTTTCAATGTCTTCTCTTTTTCTGTCACTGTACTTTAAACCATCTATAATTCAAACAAGCTGGAACACCAAAGAAGCAAGTGCCAATACAGAAGTAACAAAGGATTTCTGTATAACTGAGACATCTCTCTCGTTTTCTTTTTGATCACACCTCATCCTCTCTTTTATGTGATTGTCTTTGAAATACAATGCATGCGTTACAATTGACACTACTAATAAGGGAATTGAAGAAAAACTGATAAACATGCACAAAAATTGAGGTGTGAAAGGGAATTCTTTTTGAAACATGTCCCTTATTTTTAAAATACTAGTCATGCACTGTTGGCCTAAAGTTTTAAATCTCTCACCTGTCCAGGGGTGTTTCCTGTGTGCCAGAGAGCATTTCGTAAGTGCTCACCAGTACCAGTTGTTGAATTCACTACTTTGAGTGACACACCAGAATAGCCATAAGCCCTGGTGGGTTTGTCCTCCCAATAGGTCTGAGTGACCTGCTTCCACATCAGAACGTAAAACCGACTACTGGACTGGTAGCCAAACACAAAGCCGGCATAGTCGTCGTCACGGTCTGTGTTAACATAGAATGTCCCGCTGAAGTCAACAGAGCTGAACTCATCGTAGCCTGGAAGAGGACAAGAGAGACAAACCACTGAGTTACAATGCTGGGTCCAGTTACACACACCCAAGGGTCCCAGCTACAGCCTGAATTTTGGCAGGAGACATAAGTGGTATTTCCCAGTTTCCTCACCTGTAGAAGACGAGGTAATTACACTTGCCTGCATGGAGGCTTCTGGAGAGAAGTAAGTTGCTTACAAGGGCCATTGAAGAGAGCAGGCACTACACTTACAAAATTTTTTTCAGTTGGGTATTTTATGTATGTTACAGTCAGTGATGAAATGAATGGACAAGAAATGCAGACAGCATTGAGCTGTTTATACTTTGGGCATATACACTGCCTCCATCATTAGTCCAATGTTAGCAGCACCGAAAAGGTGCATTTATGTACCTTTTTTCCTACCTTTTCTACCATTTTATCTACTTTTTTTTTCCCTTTCCTTATCACAGAATTACTTGTTACTTTTCCAAAGATGATCACATCTGATACTCACCTACAGCTATTCCAGGATCAGAGTTAGCAGTCTGCACCAGTTCCTTGCCTTGGTGGCGAATAACCCAGTTGGGATCAATCTGAGCTGTTCCCTTGGGGTCCAGAGGGACCATCTGGAACTTTCTGAAATCAGTTTCACTGATGGCATTGTTTTCAGGGCATACATCATAGATATCTGGAACATTGTCATTGTCAAAGTCATCTTTGCAAATATCACCTCTGCCATCACCTGTAAGCAATGTGAATAAGCAGAGGCAATTGTTAGCAATTTATCCAGCCCCAGTTTATACACCACTTTGGAATCAGGGTGGAAAAAGTTGGAAGTTTGCTGTGTTGATGTAATTCACTAATGCTTGCATTACATTTTCAGTTTGATTTGTTCCAGATGTGGATACAACACCACATTTTAACATGTGCTGCACAAATCAATTCAAAGAATAGCATTAAAATCTTAATCTTCCACACATCACTAAATATGATACATTACTAAATATTTATATATTCTTGATCACATTAAACTATTTTTAGACTCTTATCACTGTCTTAAGATTCTTTCTGCAAGAATCCATCTAAGATGCCACAGATTGCAGATGTGTCACCTCTATGCCAAAAATAAGGGGGGAGATTGTTGCAGTAAAATATGCATACGTGCTTAGCCACTCTCTCACTTGTAGGTAGAACAATTTGGCTTATAAATAACATAGTACTTCAGAAAAATGCATGAGAAAAGAAGGCAGCACTACATTCAACAGGACTAGCCTCAGAAGAATGAAAAAATTAAGTTTTGTTATTTGATTGCAGGAAGATTTTTAGAGAACAAAAAAGTACAGCTCATCTATAGCTGTGCTTCTGCTCAACACTTTTACTACACTAAATATTTTAGAAAAACTAAAAAATTATTTCCTTTCTTAGTTTACCTATAATATTAATGGACACCAGGAGACATGAATTGCCTCAAATAGCAAGAATTGAAAGGAGGCATCTATTAAAAAAACTCATGCCAACGACTCCATTATTCCATGGCATACAATAGCAAAAAGACCTGAAAATAATGTAGAAAAGCTTGACTAGACAAGTATAGAAACAAATTCCCAAATGGCTCCAACTTTTACAACAGAAACCACTGGATATTACATTGGGTACTAATGCAAAACCAGTGCTGCCAACTAATTTGTTTCTATCCTCACATAGCAGAGCATCTGTTTTTTGGGGTTTTTTCCCCCAGTGTTTATGCCTGCCCTAAGAACATGGGAATTAACACAGTGGGAAATAGCAATGACCCAACTCATTCAATACTGACCTACTACTAAATGTTTCACAGCAAAATGGAAAGCTACATTACCATGACTAACCAACACAGTATTACCCAAGCATGGAGCTTTCAGACAGAAAGCTGAAGGAGTTTTAGCAAACAGCCAAAAAGAAAAGAGTAATTAGAGAAAATTGAAACATCTAGTGTCTCAGGGCTCTCTGCAGCTCATATGTGGTAAAATGGTCCCATTTTCCACCTGGGATATCTACCACAGACAACTCCAAATCCTGACCAGCTGTGTGTTCCTCCACCTGTTTGTCTTAGCACTCATTGGAGAAAAGGGAATTAATTTCCTATTTTGTTTCCTTTGCCAAATCAAAGAGATAATTCACAGAAGAATCTAATTATTCACTAGAAGTCCAGCTGATGTTCATTTGGTAGTGAGTTGCTGCTGACAACATTCATTCCCTGTCAAGGAAAGTTAGAAAGTGTTTGTTTATCCAGTCACATCCAACAGCTCTCTCCAGGGCCTCATCTTTATGTGCTAAAACTCCTATCTTCAAGAGCATGGGAGCAATTTTTGGCTTTATTTACCCCTTTTCCAAGATTTCTGTTGGACGTGCTGCTAATGACAGTGATGAGCTGGCTAAACTGATTAAGTATATGCTTCTTCTGAATCATTAATCCATACATCAATGTAGTTTCCTTTACAAGAACCAGGTAATGGATAACTTATCTCAGCTTGGGGATCACCCTTATTCTGGATTTATGAAATTAAGGGGCTATTCCAGGGACTGGCAAATATAAAGATATTTTGGACACATATTATAGGACTGAAAGGTTATATAATTAAGAGCTACTACTGACTACCAACCAGAAACTTCCTACTGACAGCAGTTGTCTTACCAGGAAACAGACAAGGCTCAGCATTTTATCTTTCTAAATGTACATAAAAACATATTGTGTAGGTAATAAATTCTGCTTTCAATTTCTACAGCACAGCCATGGAACAGCTCCAGCAAGTTGTATAACTTGGAACAGAAATTGCTTACCTGCATTTATTGCAAGGGTCATTATTGTAAACATATTTGGTGGTTTTTAAAGGATCATAAACATTTTCAAAATTAAAATTGTAATTTTGAAACTATTATTTAAATAATGCCAAGCACAGAGAAGTACTGTCTGAGGTGACCAAAAACACTTTACCAAAAAAAAAAAAGGAAAAAAGGCCAATTTCGTATCCATTTTTAAACTGCAATATGTATATCATCAAGACATATTTAAAGCACTCTGTAAAAAAATTTTTGAGAAAAGCTGCTCAGAAGTCAATTTACAAAAAAACAATTGACTTAAAAAATCCTGAAGAAATAGTCTGTTTCTCAAAATAAAACCATAGTAAACCACTTTTTTTTATTTTAATTTTCAGATGGAAAGTGAAACAGCTTACTTTTCATTTTTTAAGACATTAGTATTTCAAGCTATTTGAAATATTTTCTGACACTTTTAATATTTCAATTAAATGTAAAAATAAGAATATTAACAAAAAACATGGATTATTTGGTTTTAAAAAAATTTCTTAAAGGTTTTCTCCTGTAATTAAGTATGTGCATGTTTGAGCTCCTGTCAAAGACATTTCCTAATGCTCTAACCCTTGACCAAACCAAGCAGTTCAGTTCCATCTAATTCCTGGTATCTCAAATGTCAAAAGCAGCTCGGTTTGCTGTGAAGTCTCTCTTCACCAGATGTTAATGCACCAAGATCAAAATCAGACACTAAGAACTAAATGAAATTCATATGACCTTGCTCTTACCATCTGAGTCCTCCTGCTCAGGGTTATATCTGAGGCGGCAGTTGTCCCTGTCATCTGGGACACCATCATTGTCATCATCAGGGTCACAGGCATCTCCTTTACCATCCTGATCGTGGTCAGCTTGGTTAGCATTGGGGATGTAAGGGCAGTTATCCTGGTTGTTTTGGTGGCCATCTTCATCTATGTCCTCATTATTGTCACACTGGTCACCAACAAGGTCATTATCTGCATCAGTCTACCCCAAAAAAGAATTGTGCAGAGTAATTTTATTATTTTTACTCAATACAGAAGTACAGCATGGTACTTAACTGCTCAACACTTCTCTTCAAGGGCTTCTGTAGTGACAAATATCACAATGACAACCGTGCTAAAAGCACAAGCATAACTTCAAGCTAGTATGGCAACTTATTCTTCTATCAGTGGGTAAGATCTGGTCACCAGGATACTTGCAGGGCAGGGCTTTACTTGCAGATGGATTAAAGCAATCATCACTGTACTTCCCTTTCATCTGATACAAAGGGATCTCACAATATGAGATGTTAAAGTGAGCAATATAGCTCCACCTTTTCAGCTCTTCAGTACAGGGACTGATAGAAATTCCTGTGGTCTTTTCTCTGCCCGTGTTTTGATGTTACCATTAAGGAAACTGAATTCATTTACCTGGTCTGGATTATGCATCAATGGACAATTATCACACTGATCACCAACTCCATCACCATCTGTATCACTCTGGTCTGTGTTGTAGACGTAAGGGCAATTATCTCGTTCATTAAAAATGTCTAGAGGAAAAAAAACCAACAAAATATTGAAAAAATCAAAATGGTACAACATACAACACAGACAGCCATAGACTGTAGGAATCACCAGTGAAGAAGCAAGGCTCTTAAGGGGCTCATAAGCTTTCTGATTGCTACAACATCATTGCTACAAATAGTTAAAATTAATCTTAGAAAAAAAATTATGGTATCAATTCCATTTTCTTATTACAACAAAATTTTCTGTATGTATTTACCTATGGAAAAATAAGTGCTGATTATATCTTAAGAATTTAGGGGTTTTTTAATTGAATAACAGGTAAAGGGGTGGGGTATTTTTCTTTTAATAACTTGGTTTGGGTTTTATTCCCCTACTCTAAGAAATGGCATAGAATGCACACCTACATCATGTTCAAACTTCTGAACTTTTGTATAGAAACAACTGTATTAATATTCAGCTGCCTCACCATTAAATAACTTAATTTTACCAGAACATGTGCATCATTAATTGTATAGTGCGCCAAATTTTCAAAAGAAACTGTTCCTCCTCAGGAAGCTTCATTATAAAACCAATAATCTACTTCAAAATTATAAGATGAAAAGAAACAAACACATGTTGGCATATCTTTCTGGGAAAGATACAAGGACTCTTCCCTGTATTACATGGTCCCGTAAATTTGTATAATCTTTCAGCCAATAACATATGATTGGATTTTTCTTCAAATGCAGAACTACCACAAGCACTACTATGAACCTGATGATCAGAAGGAGGATAGGATATCTTCAAAATGTTCAGAACCTGAAGTCTGATAAGCATTCAAATGTTTAAAACATTGAGGAAAACCCAAAGCTAGATTTCTTCAACTTTTAGTATTTCTGTCTCTTCACACATTTGAAATGCCACAGGGATATGATTTCTGAACAATAATTAAGTGGCTTTCCCCCATTCTTATTCTGATCAAAGTGGGGTTATATAGCAATGTACTGGTGGAGGAAATAAGCACAATATTTTAAGACATACTAAAAACTGTGTATTTGGATTACTGTGAGTTTTGCATACTTATACATTCATAGAAAAGCAGATTACTTTACTGTGGATATTGTCTTAACTGTGTGAATGTTCTGATGTTCTTTTCCCTTCCTAAAAGGAAAAGCAAAAGTCAACAGAAGTGTCATATTAGGCCCTGATTACTTTGGAACACAAATGAGGGAAAGATTTTTTTTAAGATTACACTGATAAAGACATGCTGTGATTTATTCTTTAGTAATATTAACTGTAGTCATTTAGGGACTGTATGGGCAACCATACTACACAGGGCAGATGAACCTCAGCCTTTTCTGTCTTGTCCGACATTTTTGAGCTGCTAGACCCGATTTTATTCCACATATAAAAGCAAGTAGCCAATCTCATTGGCCCTAAAGCAAAGTGCACTTGTGGAACAGCACCTAATTCTCAAAAGTGAAATCATACCATCTCCATCAATGTCCACAGCACATGAGTCACCCTCCCCATTGTTGTCTGTGTCAATCTGAGCAGGGTTGTGCACATAGGGGCAATTGTCACAGCGGTCACCAACTTCATCCTTGTCATAATCAAACTGGCGAGGGTTGAACAGAAGAGGGCAATTGTCCTAGTGAGAAAAAAAAATAGATTTCACAATATAAATCACAACTCATGAGAGCATACTATGAAGGGGTAACTCCTGTTCATCTTGTACAGAATTCAAAAACCAAATATTAATCCACTATTTTTTCAACGGACAAGCTGTACCTATACTGAAGGTCTTGGTGGTAACAGGATGCCACCTAGACAGCCTGTACAAAATGGTCTGTTTTGCACAAACATGTGAATTGTGCTACCTATCTCATAGGGAGAGCAACAGGCATTTGAACTGGATCTGTACTCAGACATTTAAATAAAGGTGTACCACTGGTACATGTACTTAAAAAATCAGAACATGTTGCAAAATCAGGTCAACTTCCGCTGCATTTTGTAACTTTTAAAAAACAAAAAAGAAACAACTAGAATTATTACTTTGACTTTTTTGGAACAAACTACTGTGGGTATTTTCAAGTTTATATCACATATTTTGACTTTTCAATTTAAACAAGTATTGAATTTTTATTGGTTGTGTTCTATTGAACACGATAATACAATGTAAAAAGTTTTTAAAAATGTTAAAATGAAATACTCTAATTTCCCAAAAATCTTTTTACCTGAGACATTTAAATGGAATTTTTAAAATTTCCTATCATTTTAATTGAAAAGTCTGCCAGAAGAATAATTCTTATATTTCACACATTCCCAAATTGCTCATGGACTTTTTCACATGCACAAGAAAGTACTCAGTGTGAAATGCAAAGAAGAAAGAAAGAAAACCAAAACAGTAGAAGTGAGGGCTACAACAGTGGCATGGAATCTGAAGGGAGATCATAAGGAAAAAAATCTTTAAAGTTCTTTTTTCTCTGCAAAATAGAAAAAAACCCATATTTAATAGGAAATAATTTTTTAGCACAATACTTTAAATTCCCCAGAAATACATTCCATATAATCAAGGGCAACATATAGAAGCAAGTCAAAATCTCATGCTGTTCATGAAACAATTTCTAGCTTCAAAAACTACTCATACTAAATAATATTTCTTCATCAAATTATTTTTTGTTGGGTTTTTTGTTTGGTTTTTTTTTTTTAAGTTTTCCAAATAGAGACCAAATGAACACAGCTATTACCCAGCTTTAACCATCTGAAGTTCTAGAGCATCTAGGTTGCCTCTGAAGGAAACAAAGAGGAACAGTAAAATTCTAATAACAATTCACTCATGCTAAACATGTTCTGAAAAGCCAGGGTGAAGCAAACTCTCAAAGGGCCTCTATCTTTTTGTTGATTGTACAAGGCAACAGTTTTAGACTAAGGCTATCTTTTAGACTCTGCAGGTAAATGAATTTGTCTTCTGGGCGGATCTGAAGGAAAGTATAAACCAGGCTAGGTATTTTCCTCCCATTATTTTCCTTTGATACTGACTGTGTTTATAGTTGTTTCAGAAAAAAGTTACAATGAATAAAAAGAACATCTTCTATATAATATTACCAGCTTTTCAAATACAGTAGACTTGTTATTCTCCCATTAAAATATAAAAAATCCAAAACTACTTTCCATTAAACTGTTTTCACATACATAACTGAACTCAAAACGGATACAGAGAACATAGGTCCTGGGGTTCCCCAGGCTGCTTTGCTCTGCACAGTACTACTCTCCTTTGACTGAACACAGCTTCACTCTGCACTACCCATCATTCAGGGAAGGAAGTGCAGAATAACTCAGTTGAAGCTCTGAACAATAAAGTTCACATCTATTGTAATACTTTTCTTTAAAATCAGATGTTTAGGTCAAACTTATTGCAGACAGATAGCTTACTTTGTCATCTTCGACACCATCATTGTCATCATCCTCATCACAGGCATCTCCTTTGCCATCTTTATCAAAGTCTTCTTGGCCAGAGTTAGGCAGAAGAGGGCAGTTATCCTGGCCAAAAGAAATAATCAATACATTATGCTTACATTAGGTCAGGATAACTTGCCTGGGCAGAAGGGTAGATATGGTACACCAGAGACTATAAAACCAGAGCAATCAGCTAAGTACTTTTGAAAGTGCCTGGTTTTTTGTTGCCAATTCATTTGCTGCTTTCATATTGTAAAGTAAGTGAAATGCAGCTGCAAATCATTTTATTTCCCAGCTGCTATTAGTGTGACATTTCTGGTAAATTTTAGAGGGAACTAGCAAAGAACAAACACACCACACGCACAGACATGCACTCTTACACCAACTTTTTGTAGACAATTCGTGAGATATATTTGAAGATTACAGAAAAAAATCACCAGGTTTTGTTGCCAGAAAAATAAAAAAACCAAGCCAAGAGAAGGTCTTCGGAAACAGCTGTTCATATGGAAGTTACTGCACAGCAATGGAAAGAGTACTACACATCAATGAAGGGGAAGACTAAGAAAGGATTTTGAAAAAAAGTGTCTTTATACTGTTCTGCAAAACAGTACCTTTGCACTCCCAGGGCTTTAAAATAAAAGTCAAACAGATCCTCTTTATTTTGTGACACAGCTTTGTAAAGAATGATTATTTTATAAAAACAATTCTTAAGTTACACTGAAAAATAAGTAAAATAGCTTGCCAAACTTTTAATATGCATTTTTTTAAATACTAAAATCATCTAAAATGGACTTCAACTCTACCACTTGCTATGAATAAATACATCTATGAAAATACACTCTGTTATTCTCATCTTTACTCACATTCCACATCTACCTCACCCAAAACTGAATCTGTCAAAAGAGTGTACAACACTCCTTTGTAACACATACTCTAAAAAATTAATATTATAGTAAGGCGTTTTCAATCTCAGTGGTTCTAATAGTGCAGACAATTAAGAAAAAGAGTACTGGAAATAATGTGATAAATATCAAATCCCCAAAATTTTTATCAAATACCTGTGAAGAGTCTTGACTATCCACCTCAACACTGGTTACCAGTAATACAAAAAAAGTTTTAAATAATGAAAGAAAATAGTCACAAGAGTAAGTTAATTTTCAATTATTATCAGCTCAAGGAAAGAAGTTTTTTAAAATCAAATTACTCAGCTAGGATATTTTGTAAAGAACAAAGGGCCTGAAAATTTGGGGTATTATTAAGGGTTTTTTTGGCAGGTGGAGAGGTCCTCTTAATGAAGTACTTGTGTCTATTAGATCAACATATATACAAAGCATTAAACAATCTTTGGAAGCAGGGTTTTTTCTGAATGGGTTCAGCATGTTGTATTTAACCAAAACTAATGCTTTGTGTTACATCAAGAGTGAACATGTGCAAATTCTGATGACAGGATCTGAAAGAAATATATATGAAGTGCAACAGCTAAGTTGGCTGAATCTACAAGGAACACACATCAATTGCAGTGAGGAAGATCAACATTTGAGGCCCAAATTTCCATCCATATCTGAAACCCTTCGGCTGATAGAGCCCAGATTCACGCAAGTGACTTATTCTCTCAAACAGCCTGATTTGAAACTTTCCTAGTCCCTTGGTCTGTATTTGTTTTAACCACTGTAGAAGTCTAGAGTTCAGTTATTTTTGCATTTCTTTCAATTTTTTTTTTTTTTCCAGAAGTTGCTAGAACCTCAAGAAGATTTATAGGCAGATCACTTTAACACAGAGAAGAAGGAAAAATGTTTCAGGTCTGGGAAAATTTTCTCAGAAGAGAAAATCTTACCCTTACAGCCATGACTAATTAGCAAGACACTTGAGCTTCTGCCTAGTAATCATATGCAGGTAATCCAGTGTTGTCAGTGGCCCCACAGGTAGGTGTTTAAAACTGAATACCTGAACATGCCTTCTGCTCTGACAAAACTCCTCCATCCCAGTTGCTTAATTTGTTGCTGCAAACAGTGTATGCCCCTCTGTATTGTGCCTGTCATTCAGCCATCAGCAAGGCCACCACTTAGAACTAGGATCCAGGGAATTGCCTGTCAGGGGGTGCCTTCACCCCTCAGCTATTTGAGCCATTGTTAAACTGGTGGAACAACTTTCAGCCTGGTTTCCTACAGCATCAGGACAAGAGCTACAAGGAGGCTGCTCACCATTTTTGAGCAATTCCCACTGGAAGGAACCTCAGGCCATGAAACCAAGAAGGACTTGGTGTGCTTCAGATGAGCACAGAACCAGGTCCCAGGGAACATATCTGGTGGACACAACCTAATAAACCTACATGCTACCATTTTTAGGCTCCCTGATGCCGTTTTTTCTCATTGGTGTAGTAATGTTTCATTGTTCACTACAACAGCACATCAAGATTGAACAGGTACCATTTGCCAGGTGTAGAGCCAATGGGGGTGGGCAGGTCAGGTGATTCCCCTTGAGAGGGTGAGAGCTGGGATTTCACATCTCTGAAGGGCAAGAGAGGCTGAATCTCTCATCCTGCTCCTGTGAGCCTTTGCAATAAGGAGAACGCCTCTAATTAGTCACATTCATTCCTCTCTTAGGCTCCTATTGTTAAAAATGATCTCAGGCTCTGAATCCAGTTGTCACAGTGTGTGGTCTGCTTAACTCTTTAAAAGGAAGGGTAGTCCAAGACAGCATTTTGAACTCTAGCCCTTACATGGTGTCAGTGTCTTTTTACTAGCCCTGCAGGTAGGATTTCACACTGGCCTGGTCCCTGAGATCCTTGTTTGGTTCTCACTAGCTCTGTGCCTCACACCCATGCTTTAGGCAACTCCTGCTCAGTGTGCTAACTCCATTCACAAGCATCACAATTGTCCATGTGTTCTGATTAGGAAGAAATCCAAGGCAGAGGACTCTGGATTTAATTTTGATAATCCCTTACTGCATTTTACCAGATTAAGTGAATATACATTTCACAATCTCCTAGAAAACGAGCATACTGTAACAGTCAAAGCTTACTGAAAGCACCAGCTTAATGAATTAAAAGGGTTACTCACAACTATTTAGGAAAAAGTGAAAATGTTGTTAACACATAGCATTTTTATCAACCTTTTTCACCTACCTTCACACAGTGGTACGTTGCATTGGCAGCACAGACCAAGTTGTTATTAGGCCAGCCATCCAAATCTGAATCCTCACCACAGATGCGGCCATCACCAGCATAACCTGTCCTACATTCACATTTGTACATTGGATCACTGAAATGGCCCAGATAGATGCACTCTGCAGACTTGTGGCAGCTGTGTGTCTTGTCCTTGCATGGATTCTCAGGTTCACAGACCTATAAATGATGGAGCATATTCAATGAAACTTGATAATCACAGCCATCTGTGTGTGCCTCAGCTTTGTCAAAATCAGACCAGTTTTTTAGAGCTCCGAAGACAGGAACTTTGCTTTGATTGTGGTTAGTAAATCATACTGCTCTCTCAGTTCACAACTCCAACAAATATGTACAATGAAAATAATTAAGACAAAACACGAGAAAAATTGGACATTATTTAAAAAGCAATTAAAGTGGTTAACAATTTCAGAACTGTATCTGCCTTCTTCCAGGTGTCACTAAACCCCAGAAATTAACTGCAACAGAAAGGAGATTGTACTCACCTCTTTTCTTCAGTGTTTTGCCTGACAGTATAAAAGGACTATCTTATTTTCTTAAATCAAAGAGACCCTAAGTAATTCTTGTGTTCACCTCATGTAGGTTTTTTTTACCTCTTCCTTATCACTATATTTTTCATTGACAGTATTTGAGAATCTTACACAGATGGTTCACATGTAGAATTCACAAGCTGAGCTAACCACAGATTTATTCAACAGTAACAAAGAGATGGCAAACCATGACTCCCACTTTAACATTTTTTGTCTTTTCTAGGAAACTAGAAAAGTAGTAGTTTTCAACCTCACTTCTACTTCCTGCTGTCCTTCACCACTGATAAGCTTTGGCCCAATGGAATTTAGGGAGTGAGAACATCAGACATGTGTCTGATAACACTGAAATTAACAGTGTCATACTTATGAAAAAAAACAATCCTAATTCTTCAGTTTCCATTCTCCAGAACAGGTATGTTAACCTCAGAGAAAGGAATGCAAAGCAGGGAACTGTTTGCTCCTGGAATTTTAGGCTCATTTGGTACAACTGTGCAGATGCCTTCAAAAAAAAAAAAAATCAAACTCTTAAAAAAGCCAATCCCAAATTCAGTATTTTGTTACTCAAAACAAAAATACTCTGAAACAACATTCAGCTATTTCAAGCCACTTTTGTTTGGTACCCAAGTTTATCTTATGCCATCATTCAAAGATATTTCAGATGAGAATTACTCAAAGCCATCAAATTCCCTTCAATATCACTTACTTGCTTCTCTGTCTTGGCAACTTCAAGCCCTACTCCATAGGGCTGACTTCCTTTATAGCGTGGAGGACACGGCAAGCAGTGGAAGCCTGGATTTGTGTTCACACAGCGATGGACTTGATTCACTTTAAAGCAAACATCTGACACAGCTATACACTGCAGGTAAAGAAAGAAAAAAAGGAGAAACCAATTAGATGGCTGTGTAATTCCCAAATAATGTATTTTTCATGGTGATTTCCTGCTGTTAATGGAAACAAAGCCAATACCTCATCAAGATCCTCACAGAAGGTACCATTGCCAAGGTATCCTGCTGGGCATGCCCCACATGACCAAGACCCATCCGGATAACTGTTGCATTCTGCTCCAGGAAAGCAAGGATTTGACAAGCACCCATCTGGCAGACACACAAAACTGAAAATTAAGTAAGGAGCATAAAAGGCACATAAAACTTCATTTAACAAACAGCGATTCTCTGATCATTAGCTTAAATCACATTTGATGCAGTAGACTCTTATGAAACCTCTAAAGTTAGGGGTTTTAAGTGCATTTAAGACTACTATTGATTTAATAAGAAAAAGTTACAGATTGCTATATCTAGTTGAATACATTACAGCATATTCAATCCCTATTTAAGAAAGGCATACTTGTTCAAGAAAGTTGGTACTGCGAATATATAAAAAATCCCACTAAAAAGCACTCAACATAGTTCAATCTCCTCTACTGAAACAAAGATATAATTAGCAGATTCCTGCATTGTCACTTCATAATTACCCATTAAAGAGATAACAGCAGTAATAGCTACTAAGACTGAGTAAAGAATGAACACCAACCAATTGGGCAATCCTTCTTATTGCACATATCATGTTGTTTGGTATCTCCCACACATGGCTTTCCTCCATACTGTGGCTCTGGACTGTTACAGAGGCGAGATCTCTCACGAATTCCTCCTCCACAGGTGACAGTGCAGGCAGACCACGGGGACCAAGGACCCCACTGGCCATTCACTAAGATATGTGAAAGAGCAGAGAATCACAAGCAATAAAGTGGGGACATCTGGTGCCAATGACCACAATCATTCATCAGATCCCTGACTAGAGACAGTTCCTCGCTATGTATGTAGGAAAATTATGGCAGATGTTTGCACTGAGATAGCAATATTTCAGAAACAAACCAATGAAAAATACCCAAGTGCTTCATAGGCATTTTGTGGCCAATAATTCAAAACGGCCTGCCATGCCCACTAGATATACAAAGAGAAAAAAAGGAGGAAAAATTATATGAAAGGAAAGTGAACGTGTATGGAATGAAAGGTCTCTAAAAAAGGTTTAAAAGTGTAGATAAATAAGAGAATTATAATAACAATTAATTGTGCTGAATGTGTAAAAAATGTATTCACAAATATCAAAGAAACCTGACTATTGAGGGATTCTATTCTATTCCTAACAAGTACAGAGACAGCTTCCTTTTAGAAAGGAAGTGTTTATTTTTGATATGCAGAGACATATCAGTAAATAGGAAATTTCTCAAACTCTGAGTATTTAAAGCCAAATTATAACTTGGAAGGTTTACAAAACCTCTGACTGCATTGTTGCCTTCGTTTTCAAAACACCCTTATGTGTTATTTCACTCATAAGATAAAATTGTATTTTCCATCATGGAAATTCACTGCCATTTAGATCTGAACAAAGAGAAGGAATTCAGCTGGAATATTATTGTGTTACTTTTGATTCAAGACCACAGACATACCTGGACATGGAACCTTCTCACACTTCTCTGTTTCACGCCCATTTCCCACACAGTTTTTCCCACCCATCTGGGGAATAGGAGAATTGCAGAGGCGGATGCGGGTGATATTCCCCACTCCACAGGTAACTGAACAGGAAGACCAGGGAGACCAGTGACTCCAGCCACCATCTTGACGTACTGCCAGAGAAAAGAGCACAACTTCAGCAAACAGCCCACCTGCAGCAGTAATACAAACTCACTTATGAGGTTAGCCTTCTAATGAGCCTCTCACCATATCTGATGAAATGTCCCATCTCTTTCCCACCATTTCACTTACAAAGCCCAGGTACTGAAGAACAGCTTTCTCAGGAATTTCAGTAACCAACATGTGACTAACAATTATGGCAGATATTTTACTTAAAAAGAAACTTTCCAATGAAACAAACACTTGTTCAAAATGCACATTTGGACATCTAGCAGTCTCAGATGCTATATATTGCCTTAGATACTATATTAGCCTGGATATCAAAGATAACTTGCAAAAGCATTAACTACACTTCTGGAATATCATCCTTGTAAGTGCCTTAAATATAAAAGTAGTTTGATATTTTTCAGAAATCTTCCATGATTACTGTATTCCTAGACACAGCTAAGCTAATGGAATGGCCCAACAATCATTGAATGGCAGACGTAAACAGCCTTGAATATCATGTTTACAAACTAAGTGTTATCTCCAAACTGAGTTCAAACAAAAGACTCTAGTTCATAATGTTACAGAAAGGATCACTCATCTTTTTTTTTTAACATAGCTAAGCCCAGAATGTACATACCTATTAAATTGTCAGGAAAGGGAGCAATATTTGAGAGGGGAAAATTGGCAAAGACTCTAATGACAGCTATTTAATTGTGCATATAGGATTTCTCAAGTACATACTGTCCTAACTAAACTTGGTTTTGCTTTGAGATGTCAAAAGAAGCTTTTAAAATGGAACAAATTTATCAAATTTATTACTTACTGCGATGGTCACATTTCTTAAAGCTGCACATCCTTGTTTGGATGTGCGGACCTGTGCAAGCACTCCTGGTGACATCACACGACCTTCCCCGCATCTGTGTCCCAGAGCCACAGGTAACTGAGCACTTTGTCCAGTCTGACCACGGTGACCAGCCCTCCTCACTGTCATCAGCTGCAGAGCAAAAGGTAAAAAGAAGTGCTTAGCTCTGAAAGTTGCTCTATTATCCTATTTAGAAGATATTCTCTTCTCTTTTTCCACAGAACATGTACTTTAACATTTAGATCTCTCCTTTCCTAATTTTGCTTTCCCAAGCTGCCACTGATGTCACAGAATTTTGGTGTAATATAATGAGAGGTTAGTTGAAATAAGAATCCTGGATCTTCATGAATTTGTGTGCAGTGTGTTTGCACGAAGCACTGATCTCTGAAGGAAGAACATTTCTCTAGAAAGGACCAAGCCAAAACCTGAGTCCAAACTGCCTTTGGCTTCAGAATATAGGTCAGTGTGACATGTGGCCCCACCTTTGAAAGCTGCATAATGGTGAACATGATCAAGAGCACACTGTAAGTATATGCCCTATGCTCTGAATGGGAAAAAAAAAGTGAAACATGACTGGGGAGAAGCATACTTTTAACATTTTATGCCCAAAATAGCTAAGCAGGTTATCACCTTAATTCTAAGTAACGAATATAATCAGTGAAGACATACCAAACCCTTCAGAGGGTAACTTCAAGCACTCAAATTATTTTGTATGATCTTTGTATACATACAAGTTCTATATTTGATCTTACCTGCCTTGGCATCTTACTTGTTTTGAGCTTTCAAGAACACTAGTAGTGATTTTAAATAATGCCGAAGACTATCTATTTTTCTCCTCAGCTAAATACTCACAATGAGAGCAGACTGGACAGCATTCACCTTCAACAAAAACTGGATCAGCACAGGAAACTGCTGGGCAGGTGATTTGATTGCACACAATTTTGGAATCCTAAAGGCAAAGAAATCAATTTACTGATTTATGCTCACAGAGAGGTAAATGAAGGTGGGCATCTGGGGAAGTTTCATGTGGAAATGTTTTGATTTATTCTATCATGGACATGGAGACTCTTTATAAACATCATTACATCCAGCCAAGCTCTAAGTAAATATGATCTGACAAGGACAGCTGAGCTGGAACTCCATTTCTGCAGAGAATATTTCCAAAACCTTACCTGGCAAATGCACTTGGTGCAGCTATCCACAATCCAGCTTTCATTATCTGCAAAGACACGACCATCCTGCCAGCAAACTGGTTGGTTCTTCGTTGTTTTGTTAGGCCCAATCAGTTCCCACATAATTTGGTTCTCTTCAGACTAGAAGATGAATTTAATGAAAACAAACTGTGTATTTCATAAGCACACTGTTTTAAATAGACAAAAATGAGTTACAACCAGACTAAATTCTTCCATCAAAAAATTTATTTTTATGTCCATAAGGAAGATAGTCTTAAGTATTGGAGTCCTGCATAGCAATTCTTCTAGGAATGGTACAAATACAGTAACACAACACTAAGGGAAATCTGTTCTTAGCCATTTTGCTTTACTCTAACACAGCTCATCTTTAGGTGAGAAGATTTTAGTCCTGACACATATGGCATACGAATAAAATTCCTTCAGAAAAATTAGCTGATTCAGAATAAGAAGAGGGGCAGACTTCAGCAAAACATCACCATCATACTACAACTATAAAAATCCCATATCTTTACTTGCAGTTTAGGTACCCCATGCAGCCACTTACTGAGGTAACCATAAATGGTGTAAACGTGGCAAAAAGACTAACAGTACGCAAGCAAGGTTGGGATTGCTAGCTTTCAATTTCCAAAACTGTAGAAGGATTTCCTCTGTGTATGAGTGCATGTGTGTGTGTGTGTGTGCTCTTTTAAACCCAGTGTGTGAAAACCAAGCCTTGATTAAAGTGTTATACTCAGGAACTACCAAACTAGTCTCAATGAAAAGACATCTTTACATTATCTAGATAAACTAACAGGTGTTCATATGCAATATAGAAATCTCTATTAAATACCCTGGCATAAAATAAGGAAGGAAAGAGCACTGCACAGCAGACCTCCATCAGCTCTCCAGACTCGCAGGTACCTACCACTTTCTGGAGGTTGTCAGCCAAGTTGTTCACCACGATGCGCAGGCCGGTGAGCTCTGTGAACATCGATCCCAGCTCCTCACAGGAGCGGTCACAGAACTCGGCCTTCCCTGGTTTCTCACCCACGTACTCCGTTGTCACAGCGGGGCTCAAGTGAAGGATTTCAGTGCTCTCATTGATGGTGTTCACTTCAGCTGGTGGCAAGAGAATGAAAGAGAAGAGCAGCATATACAAAGCTCTTCCACAGATTACAGATTCCTGCTGAAATCACAGACTGGCACCCATAGGTAGGGTTTAAACATATCTATTTTGGCACAGCTTCATGCTTATTATACCCATGAATAAAAGAGGGGTTAGATGTCAGCTGGTTCCAATTATAGGCTTTCCCTTTTCAAAATTAAGAGCCAAGCTGCGTCTCACATGGCCTTCACTTTAAAATTGTTGGCACTGCAACACATTCATTTATGAAGAAGGCTAACAAAAGGATGCAGTATCAAAAAAGCAAACCCATTTTATCCGCTGAGACATAAAAAGTTACAGATTTTTTTCATGACCCATCACATTTCCTTAAGGCAGAGAAAAAGGCAGGAGAAAGTTTCCTTGCAGAAAGTCATTGTCCTTGTTCTTCCATAAATTCCAAGGTTGGATCAAATTTGGACCATTATGCAATGTATACCAGACTGGGCTGCTCTATATTGCACTGTCCAGTGTTAAGCTCAGAGGAGCTGTTATAAAAACAGTTTCATTCTAAAGTGAAATGGAGGTCAAGCTAAGATCAGACAGATTATTTAATTTGTCACTCCAAACACTCCTCCAAAAGGCAGATTGTAATTAAAACAGAATTTTGCATGCATTAGACAGGGAGAACTGGACATGTTCTAATATCATTTTGAAAGACTTCCCTGTCTACAGTAAATTCCTGAAAAATAACATAGCAGAATGCATAGTTTTAATTAATAAAAAAGCAAAAAGCACTTAGGTAACTAAATAAAACAGTCTGTGTTCTGTTAAGCATTTGAATCTCCATCAGGTAAATAACTTATGGATTCCATGGACACTTTCTCTAAGGACTCCATGAGAAACCCAAAGTTGGTATCAGCTATACAGCAATCCATACTTCTCCGCCTCTTAATAAAGACTTCTTTACCACATTTAGTGGCATTGGAATGGCTCAAGGTTACCAAAGTGGGAAGACAAGCAAAGGATATAGCAATTTAAAAAGAAAAAATCAGCACAGGAACATGTGCCATAAAACATATGTGTCAAAACCCCAATACCATTCGGTGTTGACAAATCACCAAAGATGGCAAATCTTCAGAAATGTTAAGGGCTTGATTTGATGCTTTACCATACAATGTAAAGTGTTATATATAAATATAAAAGGAAAACAGGAGCAAACTATTCTTCATTCATTTGGAAGGCTAAAAATAAAAGAACAAAGAACCAACACACAATATGACATTAAGTGATTACTTCTCGACCAAACTTAAAATTATTGGCTTGATGTGCTTTTAAATTAGCTATGAAACATCTGCCACTAGCCAAGGCCTACAAAAAATTGTTCTCAGTTTTCCAAAGTTGAAGCAATTGTCCAGCTTCACTTACAGTATGGGAGAAAACCACATAGCAGATCAGAACTCTGTGTCATAACAGCTTATTTCAGCTGCTTTTTGATTCCCTGGAAAGAATGCAATTTTCCTACCACATTGGAACACTAGATTTCTCAGATCCCCCCACAGCACTTCTCAGATCATTAATTTCATATTTTTCAAGCCAACATGGAGTATGCCTTGACCGGAACATTCTGAGGACATTAATAAAGTTGCAATCTCAGCAGGAAACATAAACCAAAACTATGTTAGAAGAACTAAATCCTCACTTCCTACTGGTACTTGGCAGTGACTGAAAGAAGATGCCTGGGGATCACTGGGAAATCAGTTCTCTGCTGCTGGCTTCCTGCTAATTTCCTAAGGACCAGATGATTAAAATGAGAAACCAGAAGAGTAAAATGTGCATCCTCTCACATATGCAAATATCATTCTATTGATATAACTCAAGAAGGGATTTTATTAATGTTCCTATTTAAGTGTGTTTTTGTCATCTTTTCTATGCAGTTCAGTGTATAAATCCTGCCTAAAGGATCAGCAGTCACCACATTACACACATACTTTCCTACCCTCAACCAAACAGCAATCCCAAGCCACCATTTCACCAGATGTCACATTCCCATATTAGGCTTAAAGATACATTGGGAAAACAGTCCTGTCTCCTTTTGTGTTCTTAGGGCTGAGGGAACTTCATTGGTAAGATCAGCCTTGCTGTCATGGGACATTAACACATAAATATGTCATCTTAATGCCTGTACTTCAGCTCAATGAGTCTGCCATCAAAATGGGAAAATATCTTGTGGTCAGTAACATCATTCATGGCTTTTCAACTGTGGTAATTGTCATTAGCAGCATCCCCCAAGTTTCAATACTGGGCCCAGTCTTGTTTAACTTATCCATCAATGACTTGGATGGACAGATGCCTCCTCAGCAAGTTCACAGATGACAAATCCTGGAGTAACCAATACCCCAGAGGGCTGTGCTGTCCATCAGAAGGACCTCAACAGGCTGGAGAGAGGGGCAGAGAAGAACCATGCTGCCCCTCTCCTCATCCTCAGCTATATCTGAAGTGCTGTGTCCAATTCTAGGCTCAGTACAAGATATGGAGCTCCTGGACTGGGTCCAACCACAGACGACAAAGTAAATTAAGGGACTGGAGCCTCCCTATTATGAGGAAAAACTGAGGGAGCTGGGCCTGTTAAGACTCAAAGAGAGACAACTGAAAGGGGACCTCATCAAGGTGTATAAATATCTAAAGGGGATGGAGCCAGGTTCTGTTCAGTGGTGCCAAGCAATAGGACAAGAGGCAATGGGTAGACCCTGATGCACAGGAAGTTCCACCTGGATACGAGGAAGAACTTCTTTACTGTGTGGGAGACCAAGCACTGGAATAGCTGCCCAAGAGATGGTGGAGATTCCCTCACTGGAGATATTCAAGAATCATCTGGACACAACCCTGTGCCACGTGCTCTTGGATGACCCTGCCTGAGCAGGGAGATTACACTGATGATGCCCTGCAGTCCTTTTCAACCTGACCCATTCCATGAGTGTGTAATTAATCTGGATAGGCAATGTCAGACTCTGACATGCGCATAAAAATGCACTCTCAAGTAATTTTGATGGCTTCACTGTGCTATTAGTTCTTTTCTGTTACTGCACAAAAAATTTCCATATTCTATTATTCTCTTGGTGTTGCAAAGTAAAAGAATACTGTGAACTGAATTATTTGCTAAATAATTCCCAGTAAGGATAAAACAAAAACCCCAAATCTGTATAATTAATAGAACTGATAATTTGGCAATTGACAGATGTGATAACAATACACTAAGAAAATATTATCTGTTGGTTATCAGCAGCTTACAGCTGTACAAGAATTCCTCCTAAGGTATGCATTAGCATGAAGTACTCAATTAATCCTTTAGGATCCCATTGGTTTCCTCTTCATTGTAGAGGTATAGTAACATTCCATTTCTACTTGGTGATATTTCAAAACATTTAGTACTCCTTTGAAGAAGTCAAGATCTGCTATCATTTAATTTCTGGGTTTTGCATAAACAAGGAAAACATTGAATTCAATCTGCTTAACTGATTTTCTATATACCACGTATTTGAGCAAAGTAACAGAAATAATGGCTTTTCAGGTGGCAGGAGTTTCAAACAAAACTCTGAAGTCCTGTCTTGTGCACCCACAACATTCCTCTGACAGATTGAGCTGGCTCTGACTCTTGACTGAGCTCTTCTCAGCTACAAGCACTGGGAAGTAAAACATTCAGCACCTCCTATAAACTTGAGTACAAAACCTTAGCACATATTTGACAAATAATCCTAACTCTTTTATGGGGAATCCACTACACACCCACACACAGAGTACTCCCCTCCTGGCAGGGTAAGCATGAACTGGACTAAGAACATGTCAGCCAGTAACATACAAGCCTTCCATCTCTCTTCCTTTGATTTCTTATTTTCCTGAGTCTGTTTTGATTAACAATACTTTGGGAGTCAAACCCAAAGCCTCTTTCAGTTGAAGGTATTGCCAAGGAATTCAGTATCTTTAAAAATGGCAGACTAGTTTGTGGGCCCATTGACAGTCAGCAGCAGAATTCAGAAGCAAAACTACTGTCTGGTGTGCAATGAATTGCAGAAACCTCATATAAGAAAATATGTATTTTCCTGTATGTGCTTTTTTCCCTTTCATTTCTACTAGTTTATTGCTCAACACTTTTTTTCCCCAGCTTAAAAACAGAGGTTCAGAGTTATAAACCTAAGTAACTGAACTAAAATAATAGGCTAGAGAGTAGAAATGACATCATATAAATATGTAAGTTCCCATTACCACCAAAAAGCAACTTATTCTCCTTTTAATTTCAAAGGGATCTGTTGCCTGGTTTTAGGATAATATTTCACAACTGACATTTCTCATTTTCAGATTCCACTGAACAGTATTAACAAGATAACAAAAGCCTTACTTGACTGGCTTCTCTGGCATCCTTTCTTACGCAGAACGTCCTCTATTGAAGTATCAAAGATTAACTGAATATTTTGCAAGAGACCCTGTAATAATAATTTTTAAAAGCAATTAAAAGCAGTAAGATCAATTTTTGAATAACTAATAACTGATCTGTCTCAATTCCATGCTACTGACTGGATTCAGACATAAGCAAATACATAAAGAACAATCTACAAGGCATTAAACCTGACACACAGGAAAAAAACGGTTATAGCTTTGTTATATACAATTTCAGTATTATAAGCTTCAAAGATAGGTATGTTCTGAAACATGTATTAATAAAATATATTAATCTGCTACAAGCTAAAATCTCCATTTTCATAGTGAATTTTAGATTCGCCATAGAGTCAAAGCCAAGCTTTCTGCACCATCACACTTCCATCCTTAGCCAGTCATTTCAATGCACCACAGTTCCCTGCCTGCTCAACTGTGCTGGCCCTACTCTGAGACAACACTATAAAACCAGACAGGTATCTATTTCACTTGGGAAAAAAACCTTCAAAGAAAAAAAAATAAATTAAAAAACAGCTTGTTTCAGTGAGTCATTTAGCAGTACAGCTTCAGAACCAGTTGTATGAGCACTACTGGTGGAGTAACATAGTCATGGAAGCAGGAATGGAGAGGCTTTGGGCAAGAACTTCTGAAGTCCCTGCCAAAACTGGTCATCCCATGGAGCCAAACTCCAGCATGCCAGGCTCTGGCTGAAAACCAGATGGCACAACATGATGAGAAAGAAAGGGCTTTTTGAAATTTTTGGAGCCATGAGTTCAAGTCTGACTTCAGCTGTGACTGAAAAAAAGCCATCCTTAAAGCAGTTGGGCCAGATCACATCACCAGATTATGAGGCAGAAGGTTGCTTTCATTTGATAGGAAAACCAAAAAGCTTGTAATTGTTTCATCTCAAATGTTTTCCACAAAAAGAAAAATAAACTCATTTACAGGACTGATCAAAACTTTTTGTTGTATTTCTTTTCTCAAATTTTTCCTCTTTAAAATTTAAATTGAAAAGAAACAGTCAAAATGTTTGGTAAAACGGGCTGTTCTGTTACAGGATGGACCAACACCACATGCTTCAGCTTCATTAAAAATTCTTCTTTTTCTTCTTCCAAATAGAAAAATAAAAATATTGACATGTTCTCATTATTTAAATAGATTAATTCAATGTAAAAACAGTTCAAGAAATTTGCAAAAAATTCTACAAATCACCGCAAAAACTCAACATCTCTAGAAGTCTTACATCTGGAAGAGAAAAGGGATGGTTGCACAGGAAACCCAAAAATTGGTTTTGCACACTTTTTCACTTTTTAGACTTTGCTTTTTCCTTGCTTTCAGGAACCCCAAAATCACACAACACAGATCCAGCAATTAATAAAAGCACACTGAAGAAAGTCTTCTTGGGAACACCTGTGACCCCATCAAATCCAAGAGGCACTGGGACAACAAAACTGTTCCCACTGCGTCTTCCCAAACTACTTGCAGTTACCTTCTTACCACAGCAGAGACCCAAGCTTCTGCAAGTCACCTACCCTGAAATGATTCTCCCGAGTGGACCCTTTCGCCACGTACAGCCTGCTGCTCTCAGCTTTCAGCTGCTCATAGAAAGGCTCCTCCAGGATGAAGCTGTCAATAAGGTCACAGCCAACATAGAGGTTGTAGTTCTCCCCCGTTATCTGCACGGTGAGGTTCTTCCACTGGGAGTCAGCAAGGTCCACGTCTTCCAGGGAAATCACATTCTGGAAGCCATCCACCCAATAGATAAGGTCCAGGGTGTTGGCCCGGCCATTGGAAATGATCTCAAACTGCCTCTCACTGATGCCGGGACCCTCTAAAGCAAGGATAGTGCCTCTAGATTGCCTGTCCTGCCTCAGGGTGGCTGAGAGGATAAAGCCCTCATTCTGCCGTATTAATTTTAGCATCTTTTTTAGTTTCTCGGGCTTACACGGAGGTATATGGTCAAACCGAATGAAACGGTACGCTGGCACAGTGGGGTCTGGGCCCCGGAACACCTTTGCTCCAATTGTCTTTCGGTTTATGTTACTGACTTGAAGTAAATCAAAGGTGGTCTCCTCTTCCTTGTCACCATCTGAAAAAGTTAACAGCGTGTGACAGTGTGTCTGCAAAAAGTCTTACAAGAAACAGCACCATACAGTACACTGAGCAGCTGCAATTGTATGACAGACATTAAGGAACAGCAGAGTAAACCCAGCACTTTCTGGCCTCCACAAATGGAATTGCTCCTACAAGAAGGCAAGTAAATCATATTTTCTACCTGACATTTTCACTTACATGAAAATTCTCTCCATGTGTACAAACATTTTCCATTATACATTTGCTGTGGTAGCTTCATACATTATGGCTTCATATTTGATAGCACTATATGGTACATACTTTTACATATATATCTATTCTGTAGGCCATGTATATGCCTACACATGGATGCATGCAGCAATTTATTAATTAAATATTTTTTAATATATGATTGGATAAGGAACTTGAGGCAATTTCTGTATTTTGATTACGAGATAATGGAAAACCAAATTATGAGAGTCCATGTGCCTATACGATGACCAAAAAAAGAGATTTACTTTTAAAGACTGCAACCAAGAAATCAGATGGAAATGAGGGTCTGGCACTGTGCCAATTTGAATTCTACTTATATTTGGTCTGTAGATGTCTATTTCTCTACTTTTATCTTTTTAAATTATCAGTGATTCTGTTTATGTTACTTTCACCATACATTTCCACCACACAGAAAAGTATAACATTAATTATTTCTGGGATTATATACCTTTTCATAAATAATTTCTAAAGAAAGCAATTTTGAGATATATTGAGAAATCTTCATTTAGCACTGGCAAGGTATGGCTACCAAAAATATCCCAGGCACTTCTAAAAAAATCCTTTATGACTATTTTGCCCACTGTAGTTCAGGTAAGCCAACACTTTATAACTTTTAACTTTGGGAGTTAGTCTGTATCCAGTTAAGAAGTGTCAGAACTTACCCTGAGCATTTGAGGAAACCCACAGGGTTATCAAGACAACAAGGCACAGCAACCCTCTCCTCTTCAGCATAACTCCTATGAATAAAACAAAAAGTAGTAAGTATTAGGGAAATTATATTTATCAGCTATAAATAATGCAATTTTCCTCATGAAATGCCATAAACAGCAACTATATATATAAAATAGATTTTTAAAAAATTTTTATTGATTCTTGTAACACTTATTCTGGGTCTATTCTTGATGGTAGAAGTGAAATGTGACATGAGGTTAAGGGATGAGGAATTATGGCAATGTCCTTAATAAAAAGGAAAGGCATACAGAAAATATACAATATTATTTTCTTAATGAAATTTCAGTAGCTGGCATAGGGACTATATGACACTACAGGAGATACAGCTTATTGCTAGCACATCGTTACTTTGGAGCACAATATTCAGCCAAAAATCCTTGCAGAATAATGGGATCTAAACTGGATGTCAGTTCCAAGTAAGAGGGGTACTTTTCAGTACCTTTTTCAGTGCCAGGATACCAACACTCTTTTCCATATGTATAAAAATATGTACAATCCCCTGTACCCAACCACAGCTGGATAAAGTGACTCTTAACGTGATGCCGGGCTTGCCCTGTAGCACTGTGCAGTTATAAACCACATAATTGCATCTCCATACGTGTCTCAGCTCACAATGAATGGAGCAGAAGCATTCGCCAGAATGCGCAGAAATCCATTTCTCTGGGTACAGCCAAATAACTTCAGCACGGCCAACTCCAAACATTACTGCAACGACTCAGGGATGCCGCCAGCGCTGTCTACATTTTCTTTGTTATACACGGAACTCTTACTACCTGGCATCATCTCCAGGGTACCACCGCTACCGGCGGCCGCCAGGATGCCTCTCTCACCTCTCGAACCCAGGGGCTCCCGGCGGGACAGACCCTGCCTGGGGGCGGGCGCGGCGGCGGCTGGGCTGCTGCGGGCAGGTGCCTGCACACGCCGCCTGCCCCGTGGCTGCTCCCCGCACCCCGCACCCCGAGCTCCCGCGGCGTGGGCAGCGGGGCGAGTGCCCACGGGGAGCTGCGAGCGGGCTGACAGCCTCCTCCGCCCGCCGAGCGGGCTCCGCGGCGGGCACGGCACCTCCGCGCCCTGCACCTCACCTGGCATCGGGGAGCCGACGGCGCGCTGGGCTCTGCGGGGCGAGGCCGGCCGGGAGCGAAGCGGGATGCGACGCTCTGCTGCCGACGCCGTCGCAAGTCCCTGCACGGCCCCGCGCCCCGCGCCTTTATGGGCTGCGGGCCGGGCCCCGCTGTCAATCAGCGGCGCCGGGGCGCGCCCCCGGCTCGCCCCTCCGCGGCGGTGACATAAACCCCGCCGCCCCCTCCCCACCTCGCCTACCTGCGGGGCCATCGCCGGCCCGGGCCGGCCCCCGGCGGGCGGTGCAGGGGCGGTGCGGGGGGCGGGCAGGGCGGCAGCGGCCTCCCCCCGGTAGCGGAGGGGCGGGCAGGCGAGTCCGCGGTCGGTGTGGCGGGGGCCGAGCGCGGCAGAGCCCCCGGGAGGCGGCGCCAGGCTCCGCGGCGGGGCAGGAGCGCGGTCCGGACGTGCTGTCGGGGCGATCCGAGCCCGGTTCCTGCGGCCCCTCCAGCCGGCCCGGCTCTCCCGGGGACACTTGTCGCTTGAGAGCTCCGTGCTCCTGCCGCCACCGCGGCAAAATCCGGGCCAGGATTTTGGCCAGGGCTTCTCCAGGGCTCTGTTATCTCATTTTTATCCTTTTTAGTTTTAAATTGTACAACAGCCCAAAGCCGAGACTTGCTCCGTCTCCCGGTCAGTTGGCAAAGTGCTCTCTGGATATAAGCCAGCGACTCCTCAAGTGAGCCCAAGCACCTCGGTCCCGCTGTTCTGCGCAAGAAGCACCATCCCCTTGCATTCCATGGAGGGCGATGAGGGCTTACTGAGACGTGCTCCTTGAGGAAGGAGCCTTGGCTCAGGGCTAGTGAAAGAAACCTCACTCTTAGGCTGATCCTAGACACGTCAGGAGAACTGGGAACTATCTCCACAAGCAAGGACTCCTGTCACAACCATTGAATTTTAAAGGTCAATGTCCTGAGGAGAAGCCAGCACAGCTTCCAGCATCACACTCCACAGAGAGCAGGCGGATGGATCCCTGTGGTAGGTCGACACTCAGAACCTGCCATGACACGTGGATACATTTCAGAAGTCAAAGGAGAAAACCATGATCCCAGCTGCTGAGTCGTGAACTGGGGTTGCAGAATATCTGTGAAAGAATCCTGCAGCTGGTGTGAAGAGGCATGGATTTGGCTCAGTTGCCCACAGAATCCAAGAAATGTAGTGCTGTCAAATGTATAGGTGGACAAACTTCACAAATCTTAGCACACAAAAAACCAAAACTCAAACAAAACCAAAACATTACCCCCCCCACCAAAAAAAAACCAAACCAAAAAACAAAAAAAAAACAACCCACAAAACCCAAGAAACAGAGCCTGGGAAGTCATTAACTTCGCCCATCACGATCTGAAATTCCTCGGAAATTCCAACAGAAAAAGGTGTTGATATTTCAGAGCTCAGAGGACTTCAAAAGGCTCAATCTGTCACTACAGCAGAAAATGCCAATGCAAGCACTGTTCCCTTTCCGTTTGCCATGGAAGCTCCTTCCAACTTGGCTGGCCTTGGCCTTTCAGGGTAGCAGGAGCCAAGGAGCCTTACCCTTTCTCACAGGGTCCAGGGGACTGAGCCAAGATAGTAGGGAGAGGGCTTTTTTGTCTTCCTAAGACATTTGGTTTTCAGTTTTGCAAACCTCAAGAATTTAAAAAAGTAGTTAATGATGTTCACAAAACCTCAAATTCTAGTGGGTTTACTCATTCCCCCTGCTATATTAAGACTTAGTCTTTATATCTATATATGTAGCTGTGTGGTGTGTTTTCCACTAGATTGAACTGTGCTGGGATAACTCTCATCAGGAAACTGCTCTGGGATTACAGCTGGAGAAGAGAATGCAACAAAGTGTTTAAGAGACCAAGAAGAAACTCTGAGATAATTTCATGAATTATTTGTACATCGATATGGAAAGCCTTTTTACAATAGAAATTTTTAAGTCAATAAAATAACAATAAAGAGACAAATTTTATTGTGTCAGCTTCTAACCAGCTGCCTCATAGCAAATCTTTCCTTTCATTTTCTGTGAGTGTTCTAGGAATGAAGGATCGATAGCATATTGTTTTGAGCTGAGTGGTTTATATATAGGATGATGGCCTTTGAGTAGACAGTTTTGATTGTGGTCTTTCCACAACTGTAAAAATGCTTGCTTGCTCACTTTCCCCCTGGCCACCTTGGAAGAGGTAAACATCTTCTTTCCAAGATTCCTGGTGGAAAGTCTCAAAGAAACAAATACACACTCTGCTTTGCGCAGTGAGCCAATGTACACATGCAAACATTGGAATAACATTCACATGTCTCAATTTACCTGATTTTTCATTGTGAAGGGAAAGTGAACAATGGTAATTAGAGAGATTGTAAAGCCAGATTTGCTAACATATAGGACCACAACTGAGATAACAGTAGATCTCATAGTGATGGTTTTCTGTATTATTTTACCCTTCACTGCTTCAAACCAGCATATCAGCCATGAGCACAGGTCCTTAACTTCTCATCTCTTTATGCACCTCCCTTTGCCTTTTTCAGTTGGCTGTTTTCCTTTTGTACTTGCCCTTGGGACTTTCCATTTTGGATCACATAAACATTGTACAAGGTACACTTGTACCTTGAAAATCACTGGAGAATGTCAGGATTCTGTTATGGCACTGTCTCAGAAAGAACTGTGATTTGATGGATGTCCACCAAATATTCCATGGTTTTGCCTAGGAGTTTATCACTGACTTTTTGACTTAGCTTGACTTTGGGGAAGACTTGAACTCTCCTACATTAGAAGGAATCCAAATAAAGTGGAATATGCTTTACATGCTATTTTTTTTTTCTTTACTGCTTTTCTGATAAAATTGAAACACTTTGCTTATGGCATGATCCAAAAGAAATTCTGTGACTTTCGCTGGGTGAAATTATGATCTTTTTTTTTCTTTTTTCTGACAAAAGCACCCCCACTAGTTGAAATAGGTCTAGTTGCATGAGCATGATAAGGTCCTTCAGGTTTTATCCTGCAGTCCTGGATTTCTCCTGATAATCATTCTCACAGAAAAGCTGTGAAAAAGCCATGAAGAATTTTTCTTTTTTTTTCTTCCTGTGGTGGAATTTGATTTTCATAATTCACACTATTGAGGTTCCAAAACTGAAACAGGTAACTTGCAATTAGCATGTGACTCAGTCACTGAGTTTTTTGAATGAGCTAGTAGGGACAGGGAGAGAGACCTGAGTGCTTCCTCTGACAACATGTTGTAAGTACTTCAGCTAAATGCAGATTTTGAGTCCTGGAATGGAATCCACAAGGGAGAGTGAATTATTCTATGAGAGGTAGTTTTGACAAAGCTTTATGTATGCTCTAGTTTAAGTTCTGGTGCCAGATAAAAATGGGTATCATAATCAGATACTTAGTCTTCTGCTCTTTGTTTCAGAGGAAGTGTTTTGGTCTTGTTTTAAACCTTCCTTAAGTAATTTCCAGGTATAAAATATATCCAGACACAAATGCTAATGCATTCTGTCAGAAAAAATGGCCATCAACTGCACAAGCACCAACTGGTATGCTGTTACAATAAACTTGTCAGAGAGGGAAATACTGCTACCACCCATTTGCAAACTTCTTCTTTAGTTTAAAAAGGGCTGTACACAAAAACTTGTGCAGTGTTTCAGCAGGAAGACTTTGAGTTTAAAGCTAAGTCCACGTCTGAGTATTTTGCTACATTGGTTCCTACATGATTTAACTGGTGTCACACAGTAAATTATGGAAAGAGCCAAACGTAAGTGGAACCCAAGACTCTTTAACTCATGGTCAAAAACTTGGATCTGGAACCCCCTTTTATTCCCTGTTCTTGCAGTACATATGACAAAACAAATATCCATCTACAAACAGTTAACTGTGTCCTTAACCATTTTACAGAATTTTTGTACTCTCACCCCACGTGAGCTGCTGAACATATTAAGAGTGCCAAGTATTTTCAGCCTCCAAAAAGGAACATTCCTCTACCAAGTGCAGTGCAAATGAGCATTGAAAATGCTCTGTAAATCCCATGTTGCTGCTCTGGGTTAAAAAAACCCCAAACCTTTTACCAGATTCAGGACAGATTTATTACCCAAAGACCTGCTTTATTCAACTTTGTTACACAGTTTCACATTCTATCACAGAAGTATTGATGTTTTCAGTTACAACAGGAAAAAGTCACTAAAGCACTGACTTTTAAACAACTAAGATTATCCTTACAGGCTGTAATATTATAATTTTTATTATATTTCCAATACCATGCTTTCTCTATGTCAAATGGGATTTGGTCTGTTGTATCTACGTATGTTCAAAGCCAACCCAATCTCCAAGCTTTTAAATTATTTGGATTAAATCCGTATTTAGAAGTAAAACATGCTGAAGTTGACCGTAGCTTTAGCTGAGGGGTAAGTGAATACAACTAAAATATGACTTCAGTGGTCCAGCTGGATTTTAAAAGTTGTTTGGGGGAACAGATACCATTCATTTCAGGAGGATGTAGCGCCAAACTACTTTTGAAGGCTTGGACCTAGTTTCTTTTCATTTAGTTAGGTGAAACAAAATGCCAAATGCTTACTGAGAGCTCAATGAGCTATAACAAATGTTTGAATGATCTTAGTCTAAAAAGAATTTTTTATTGCAATGAGACCCACCCTTTTGTTTCATCAGAATTATGATGGGTCCTTGCCTTACCTGCACAACTGCCCTGTGAAATGTGGATTATTCCCACTGCTGCATATGCTGACTGTTGGGGGGGGCTCATCCTCCCGGGACTTGAGGTGCAAACACAGGAGAGGACCCCTTTTCTTGGCAGACATGCAGTCCCTTGACCAAGGGTGCTGCCTCTGCTATGCTTTCTCTCTCCTTCCAGCTAGGGCCTGGATAGCTGAACTCTTCTCCTGGGCCCCATTTTTCTATAGGTACAGAAGTTGGCTGGCTGGCAGCAAAATATGGCCTCACCAGGTACAGTGTGTCCCTGAAACATGGGATTCACAGAGTCTGGAGAGACTGGGAGGCATAACTGTGTAGAGAAACTGAAGAAGAAGAAAGAAGAAGAAAGCTCCAACAGGCCAAGAAGAAAAAATGTACAGAAAAGAGTTGAAATTGTTTGCAAAAACTTTGAAAGGCCACAGAGAACAGTCTGGGGGTTTGATATCTCTCCATATGTTCAGAACTCCCACAGATGGAGTCATGAGTCCCACAGGATGAAGTGAAGAGATGAAAGAAGGCAATTCATGAAACTGCTACTGCTGGCTGTGTCTCTAACTGGGAGAAAGAACATCATTAAGCTGTGGCCTGATAATGATTATGAAGATTAAAGCTGAACAAATAATTCCCATATTATTTTTTTTTACTCTAATATGTTTTTGCCTCTTTTTCCCCTCCTAAGAACATCCACACTCAGACCACATTTTCCTCTAGCACATTAATAATCTGGGTGTGGTCATAGAGCTGTTACTTGCATTGTTGATAAATATTTAAAATCCAATTCATCTTGCTTTGCTGTAAATGGTTAGAGGAGTCAGATGGCAGCATTCACGCTCCCCAGTTAGCAGACCATCACTTCCCAAACAAATACTTGGCCATACATGTTAAAAGCAGGACCTTTTATGGTACTTATGCTTACAAGCATCCATTTGGCTCTGAAATATCTCTGAAAGACATCATCCACATAGAATTAAATAATTTCAACCATCCTCTGAAAGAGTTCAAAGGTAAAGAAAGTAAGTTTTGCTGTTATATTCTGTGTTCCACTGTAGTTTTCTCTGCTCTTGAAGAGGGAACAGGGAGAAATTTGCTCTGGTGATAACCATAGACTACTCAATTTGATTTAATCATATAATAGAATGCTGAAAAAGTATTTCTTACAACATACACCAGGAACAAAGCCATGTACCTTCACACATATTCATTGCAGATTTGCCACTTCTTGTAAGTTACTAGCTTTTAATTTATTTATTTATTTGTGATTAGCTTTGTGTTTTGCTCTATTCAAGGACTAATTGCCTTCACATCAGTGATAGACTACAAGGAAACTGCAATTTGTTCCCCTTGCTATGAAACATTCTCTTGGTATTTCTATACTTGTTCTCTGACAATACGAAAATTATAAGCTAAACAACAGAGATGTAATTCAACCTATACGTGGTTTACCAATATTAATATTTTCACTTGTTTACTTACTTTACAGAAATTAACTGCATTTCTTCTTTCTTAGCATTGCTTCACTTTCCTTTCCATGAATGCTTACAATGAGGTGTTGGAAATGGGGGCACAGCAATGGAATGCTACTTGGTCAGATGAAGAGGCACATTAGTATTTATTATTGTCTTGCATTTATCTAGTTAGTTATTTTATGATTCTTAAGGTTTGCTTCTATGAAGCCCCAAGAAAAAAAAGCTGTCTCTACTTCAAGAAAAGCTCTGCTGAGCATAAAGCTTCTAATTTTTCTTTCAGCTAACCACATAATACATCTGAAATTTGCATGGCTATTTGCATGGTTCACAGCAATAAGGAAAAGAGAAGTAGGGTTGATGATTGTGGCTCTTTTGCAATTGGATGAATGATTTGCAGATGTTGGGGTGATCCTGTGTCGCATGTTGCTGGTGGTGGAATCCTGTGTGTTGTTGAGATTTGTGTGGGGTTCTGTTAATGCATTTGTGTGAGCACAAGTGTGTAACTGTTCAAAGATGTGTCCATTGCATAAACCTGGAAAGCTCCCTGTGTTACGCTATGTTGAAGACACTGAATTTCAGACTCAGCTTGGGTGCAAATATGTAGCTTTACTTCTTTTTGTTTTGGTTAAATATATACTACATGTTAATCTTGTCATCCTCTTGTTCAAATACAGCAGAATGTCTTTCATATGATTTTAATTTGAATTTAATACATTTTTTTTCTCAAAAATGAAATAGAAAACAAGCAATTATTCACTTAATTTTAATTGTTTGTACTGTTGCTCCTCATTTTTCTGTGCCCACTAAAAAGGTCTAATCCTTTGCATGTTTATAAAACTCTACCCAAAAACCATCAGCTCAATAACAGCCATCAGAAAAAGTTGTGCCTGAGGCAGTTTCCTAGCTACTTCTCTGCCAGCCTGGATGACTCTTCATTCAAAATTCCAGCTCTTGTAGCAGTCTTTATTTCCTGCAATTTAACTGATAACTCTTCATTTGCCATTGGGCCTTAATGTTTTGCTAACAACTGTAGAATTAGATATTTTGCATTTTCCTTCTCTACAAGGTCTGTCTTAGCATAAAAGCCACCATTTTCCTTTGGTAAATAGATCTTGCTTTTATCCAGTTTTTGCTCCTGGTTTCAGTATTTTAAAATTCATTGTGCTTTACTGAGATCTGATTTGCTCTCCTCCTTTATTTTTTAATTTTACCCATTTCCTGTGAGACTGTCTCAGATAAGACAGATTCAAATTACTCACTTCTGGATTTGGAGCCTCTGGTACCAGTTCCTTCAAGGTCCTGATGCAGAAATTATTTGGTGATGTGAATTTTGGGAATATCTGACTCAGTGAGTTTAGCCTTTTCTTCTACCTCAGATGTTATATTATTTTTCAATACCTTTTATTAAATTATTTTTCCTTTTTTTTTCCCTTTTCTTTTTCCTTCTTGCATTCAAAATCCATGTATATTTTTGAAATAGGAATGCCAGAAGCAGATATAGCTTTTCAGTGAAATATGTGATAAAAATATTTTGCCTGTTCTACTTGGTATTTGCCTATTTATGTGTGTCCAAGATGTAAGTGCTTTTTCATAATCCTGTCGTAGTTCTTGACAGATTATTCAATTAATTATTGCAGTGTGTCCCTTTACAAAGATTAGAGTCACCATTTCCTATATTCTCATATTTCATTGGATTAAACTGCGTATTCTTAAGGGACACCACATCAAATATTTATGTAATCTGAACACCTCAGCAGTTTTGGTATTTTTTTTCAGGTGTATGCAACTAGTGAATGTGGTTGCAATGAGAAGAGCCCCTTGTAGGATCTCTCTGCAATACTTTCTTCAGCCACCCACAGTGAAGATCTTTCTCTTATAACTATTACTGCAATCAAAAGAGTTACTGTGCTCTATTTACTACTGCTTTTAATCTATGATGGATCTATGGTCAAAAGATTCTTGAAACAATAAATGACAAATTCTTAATATAAATGTCAGCAGAAGAATTTAAATTTTGCTCGGAAATGCCTTTAATTACTTTCTTGATCCTGCTCTCAAAGAAAACTAAGTTTCTGTCTGGAAGAACATATTTTTGTACTAGCTTTCCTATTAAATTTCTTAATAAGTGCTCTCTTAGAACTGAGGTAGAAAAAGTCAACCATATTTTTCTTCCAAAGTAAAATATGTAATTTTGATCAATTATTCTGTTAAATTATGCAAATGCTCTCTCCTTCCATTGGGCCCCAGAATTACCGTGGCACTTTAATGTACTCAAGGATGGCAAAGGGAGGTACCCAACTACCACCCTCTGCATCCCAGAAGTACTGAAATGCTTTTTACATAAAGCTGGTTATATGTCTTTATTTATTGTTTCAGACACATGATTTTGAGTGTGTCTGAAACAATAAATCATACTAAAATGCATTTGGCTTCCACATTCAAATAAACAAGTAACTGAGCCTCTGTTTTTTAAGCAACTCAACACATCTTCAGAATCATTAGTTCCTATAGTGTAAGTCTGTGGAAATATAATTCTATAGTTCATTAGAAACAGGCTTTTATGATAGGTTGTTTTTCAATGTTTTTATAAAACTCTGCAGAAAAAGTGATATTCTTGCCACTGAATTTTGGAAACTAAGTGAAAAACAACATGTCTGTTTGGAATACCTCCTCTTAAGGACTTTTAGACTTCTCTCTATGGCTTGCAACATATGACTTGTGTTAAGAAGATGTTAGTAGATAGTCTATAGTCCTGTTCAGGTTTGATCTTGAAGAAACATTCCTGGACAACTGTTTATGCATTTCTCTTCAGACATAAAGTAAGCGCTAAGGCATATTCCCTGCATCAACCTTTCACTAAGAACTGTAGCTAAAATTTTCAATAACTAATACCTGTGTGAGTCCCCTTGAGACCACATTCTTACATGTTAAGAGGAGCCATTTTCAATGTAATAAAGTTTATGATTTTAAAGTCAGTGGCAATTTATAAGAGATTTAAAAGTTGGCTGTTTTTTACACTATCAGAGATGGTTAACTAAGTCCTGTTTTGTGTTCTTTCTTAATTTCTCAGTATTCTTGTGATTTTCTCAGATTAATTTCCAGTATAAGTAAGTTAGTGGAATATTAGTTGTGTCTACATATTTTAATCCAAAATTAGATTAAGGTTCTTTGTTTGTTGGAAATCAAGTTGTTAGTAATTAATAAAAATCTAGCTGCCTGACCTTTGTTTAGAAATAGTAATTTAGCCTCTTGAGTTGAAAAGTAAAACTAGACACCACCTCTAAAAGAATGTGTTTCCCTCTGTAAATGGAAATGGTGCAATCTCTTTATCCAGCCTGGGGTTCCTTATATGGAGTAGAATATATTCAGCCAAATACTGCTTCCAGTCTCTTAAACCACCTTCTGATGGGAGCTGATGGATGACACATAACCAGAAGATGAGGTTATTTGCACCACGTGTCCTAAGTGGCTTTCACAGAGTTGCGTTTTTATGCTGAACTGTAAACTTGTCTTTCCACCCTCCTTTCTTCTCAGAGGCATGCAGCACTCCAGTGAAAATAGGATGTAAATTTGAGTTATGTCTCTATTGTTATGTGCTGCTTAGAAGACTGTTGTGATATGATCTGTACACTGACAGCTTCAACACACCCCAGAGAGACAAAAACAGTTAAACTTAAAAGTTTTTAGTTCAAACAAGCTTGAAAGACATCTGGCTAATTATGTGAGTAGTGTAGCCATAGGTGTATAAGTTTCTCATTGACCATTGCTACTGTCTCAGTTAAGGGGGTTTCTATTATCTTTTAAGCATACAATAGTGTTTTCTTCTCCTGGTAAGACACATTCTGACTTTGGCTGATAAATCTACAATGTCTTAACAAAAAAATCAGTAGCTTCTAACTGCCTTATATATATATATATATATATATATATATATATATATATATAGTCTCCAAAAGTCAAATCTATGGAAGAATGCAAAAGAAAATTATCTCAATTTATTGTTGAAAAAAAAAACAATGAAAACTGTTTTCTGAGGCTTGGCTGGTTAGAATGCTGATTTTCTTAGAAATTCAGTCCCAGATATAATTAAAATGTCATCAGACTTCTGCATCACTGAGGTCCGTGTTAGGTTGAACACACAGCCAAAAGGAAATGTGTTTTAGAACTTTCATAACAGAAGGCCAGCCCGAGATCTTCTTTGATCTTTACTGGATCGCTTTATAGGCAACCTATTTCACAACTGCATTTAGTCATCTGTCTTCATGATAAAAAGCACATTTGGTGTACGTCTGTGCATTGTAAAAATGGTAAGCAGGTCATGGCACAGCACCATGGAAGGGGAATTTTAAAACTAATGAGACTATGCTTGCTGACAAAGAAAAAATGTCAAATAGGAAACTGACATTTTGGAAAATTCCAATTGTGATGTATTGAGAGCTGCCCTAACTATAAAAATATATTTTTTCTCAGTTAACTCAGAAGCTGGTTATACAACACTTAGCTGTACAACTTCTAGTCTTTCTGTGGTCAACAGAGAGACACAGGCATTTCCAGAGGATGACTCTCCCCCTCTTAAAAGCTAGTCTGAAATGAACAAGATCCAAAATGCTTACCAAAGACCAAAATTAACAAAACATGACTTTAAAAGTTGCAGTGACGGTAAATGACTGCATTGTCAGAGTTCACACATTGTTCTGATAAACCTGAACACAATTTTTTCCTTAGTGTTGCCATGTATCCAACATTTTGAAGGCCCTTTGGGTCTTTCCTGCTCAATCTCTGAGATAATAATTTGTTCTTTGGCTACCAAGTTGTTACCTCCTCTCACAATTCAACATGTGGCCAAAAGAACAAATGTGAAAAATGCAGATAATGAAATTTAACAGTGAAGAACAAAGAAGTGATGTCTAAAGTCCCCAAGTGAATGAATGAGGACACTAAGTCCATAACACAGAAGCAGAGAATGTTCTAAATTCAGGTATAGATTTGGATGTTCAAGTCAGTGCTGGACTCAGATTCTGAACGGGAGTTAATTCCCTTCATTGAAGGAAATTGACCTTCTAAGCTCTGTTAGAGCAAGATAAACCAAGACAGACAGGCTGGAAGGATACAAAGTGCAAATTATTCCTCATTATTTAGAAGTTCTAAAAGTAATACATGCCCCAATAAAAACACCCAGGAATTCCTTTATGTCAAATATTTGCCCACAGGTTGGATCATCAGTACAGACTTCTGACAAAAATTGCAGATACCAAAGAGTGGGAAAAGTAATGGCTGAGTAATGATGTAGGCTTTGAACAAGGATAGTCCTACTCTTTCCTGCAGGTTTCACACAAATATCTCTTGGGAGTCATGAATTCAAATTCCTAAAAGTTCAATTCCGCAGTGAGGGTGCTAAAACTATCTATAAGAATTCTCTATCAAGTCAGTGTCTCTCTTGGATGTCATTTCTTATTCTCTTGCTCCTATTCTCCAATGTTTTTCTCTTAAAGAAATGCCATTATCTGTCCCCCATGTGTGACATCAATCACATGATGTGCTTCCTGCCTTCATCTCTCGTCTAGTACCCAAATGTCCTTCTATCTCCTGACCAGCACTACTTTCCCTGACTCCTGAGTCCCCTGATCTGATCTTCAAAGTAACTCCCAAACTACTTTCTCAGCATTTCCAAGTAAAACTGCTTCTTGTTCTTTTAATTGAATTTTGATACTTTATTCCAAAAATGGGGATGCAAAGCTGCTTCTAAATGATGGTTTTCATATGAGTTGAGGATATCAGATGTAAGATGTGCTCATTCCAACTTTATAAACAACCTTCCCAAGTTTTTTCCCTCAACATTTCTAATAAAATGTCTCTGGGGCAGCCTCAAAACCAGAAAATTTTAATTGAGAGTATTAGCTTAGGATAAAATTAAAAGCTAACAAAAAGAGAATCAAATTGTCTCAATGCTGAAATGTTGATATCTACACTGCCTGTGACATTTCTATCATGTATATAGCAGTTGTTACTGGATCCCTTGGGAGAATCCACAAGTATCGGATTATCTACACTACCAACTATTAAGCAAACAGAAGAGATTTATGTCAGTAGGAAATAGAAGTTGACCTTCACTGTGTAGGAATGTTCCTAGGAAGGGAGGATCAAGGAATTTTTCCTAGGCAGACCATGATCTGTTGAGTGATTATTCTAATGAGAAATTTATCTCTAAATCTTTGCCTACTCCAAAAGGCTGAAGTAAATAATGGCTGGGGGGAAAAAACTGACCAAACCAACGCAAAAACTGACAAAAACATCCTTGAATTCTGTACTGATTTTAAAATTAATTTGGACTTATTTTAGACACAAACTGAACTGGCATCAATACAAATCTTAAAGCCTGAAAGAAAATCCCCAGTAAATACACATTCCATATTTCAAGCAGGCAAATGAAGAGAAAAAGTGATCCTCATTGTATAAACCTCCAGAAGTAGAAGGAGTCTTGCAGGAACACTTAGATATCCCAGAAAAGTGCCCAGGCACATTTCATAAAGTCATAGAAAACTGCTCACAAAGTGAAGCTGATCCTTTATATTGTTCAGGAACATTTTGCATGCCTGACATTTTTTTCTTGTCAGTTCTATGTATTCAACTTACATAAAAATGCTCGGCTACAAGTAAAATCCACAGGTGAAATGTCTGATGTTTCTTGCACCACAAACATAGAAGATTTCGCTTTGTTGGTTCTTTCACCCGTGAGACTTGGGAAGTCTCAAATGGTCGCTACTAAATTGTATCCTAAAGACCAACATGAAAAGAACTTCTCAATTTAAATGGACAGCCATAAGTAACTCCTCATTACAGCTGCTTTTGGCAGGGAGTGGGAAGAGGTCACTAAGCTCTACATCAAACTGGGAAGTCGTGCCAGGAAAACATGCATTTCTGTAGTTGATACAGCAGTGTGCACTGTCTCAGCATTATGGTGTATGGAACAAATTCTGATGTCCCTACTCAGTTTTAATCATTCTTTAGTCAAAAATGTCACAGAATGAAACAGGAACAGTGCCAGAATAAAGACTGAGTTACAGTTGGGATTGACAGTGGTTTACTGTTTCAAAGATGACTATTCCAAGTACTCCAAAATTCACATATAACCCTGGCTGTTTGGAAAATTGTTGGACTCCTGAGGCTGAAAGTAGGGTTTGTGTCCCAGGTCCAAGGTTATTTAAGCAATTGATTCCAAAGTGCCCCCCTCCCGTACCCATGGAACGGCACACAAAGCCACTTAATCCTTCATTTTCTATGTACAACTGAGCCTCAAATTTCGGCTCAACCTTTCTCAAAAATGAACCAAGACCTTTTGGATATCTGTCAAGCACATAATAGCCATGGCCTTTTAGGCAAAGAGGTGGTGGGAAGGAGTTCACATAAAAACTTTCTCAAGGTTTAAGTTGGAAGTTCAAAGCCAGCCAGGAAAATGAACCAAAAGAAGCAACACATTCATGTTGAGGCTTTGTTTGTCTTGAGTCGCAAAGGAGCTTCACACATGGACTGAGCCACTCAGTCTCCGTGAGGCTCAAAGATACAGGTAACCTAACTTCAGGTTTGGTGCCTCTGGAGACCCTGCAAGATTCCTGCCACCTGCCAATGGGTGTGTTCTGGGAAGTTTCCCATTGTCACGTACAACTGTACGGAATGTGCATGCATCTGTGCACTGAGCCATGGGTTGTCCAGTCTAGGCAATGACAGAAATGAGTTATGCCTACTTTCTGGCCTGCAGGATGCATTTCTTTTCCAAGAAAATGAAAAAATGAGAATACATGAGGTCATAAGGAATGCTGTTTGAAATGAATTACATTAAATCATATCATATTTTGAGTTTGAAGGGACCCACTCAGATCATCAAAGTTCAACTCCTGGACCTGCACAGGACAGTCCCAAGAATCACTCCATGTCCTTGAGAGCACTGCCCAAACAATTTTTGAGCTCTGTCAAGGTGGTGCTGTCACCACTTCCCTGGGGAACTGTTCCAGTGCCCAGCTACCCTCTGGGTGAAGAACATTTTCCTAACAACCAACCTAAACCTTCCCTGAAACAACTTCAGGCCATTCCTTTGGGTCCTGTCACTGGTCACTGCAGAGAAAAGGTCAGTGTCTGCCCATCCTCTTCCCCTCACAATGAGGTCTCCCCTCAGTCTCTTCTTCTCCAGGCTGAACAGACCAAGTGATGTTAGCCACTCCTCATAGAGCTGCTCCTCAAGGCCCTTCACCATCTTCATTGCCCTCTTTGAGACACTGTAATAATTTAATGTCTTGCTTACATTTTGGTGCCCAAAACTGTGCAAAATATTCAAGGTGAGGCTGCCCCAGTGCAGAGCAGAGCAGGACAATCCCCTCCCTTGCCCAGCTGTGATGCTGTGCTTGATGTCCCCCAGGACAGGGTTGGCCCTGCTGGTTGCCAGGGCACTGCTGACTCTTGTTCAACTTGTCACAGACCAGGACCCTCAGGGTATTGCAGGTACTCTTCAGGATTCTGCAGGGTTGCTCTCCAACCTCTCATTCCCCAGTCTGCACATACAGCCAGGGTTGCCCCATTCCAGGTGCAGAATCCATAACTTCCCCTGTTAAAATGCATACATCTGGTACGTGCATGCAGAACTGAAAGCTTGAAGCATACAAAGATGTCATAATGTAGCTATAACCCAATGCATATAAAATCAATTCTGCATTTCTGGACACAAAAGACTTTTTCAAAGTGTTTGAAGATCTATATATAGATTCTCGTTTTAGAATTGCTTTCCAAGGAAATTAACACTGATGAACTAGCTAGGATTATCCTGGCATACTTCCTGACAAACAGAGATGAATATAAACAAGACACAAGTCCCTAAGTTTTGTGGTCAAGGGATCCATCATACAGATCCTGTAGAAAAAGCTCTTCATAACTCTTCCAGATGCTCCTCAGATGTTTTCTTGGGATGTACAGTGAAAGAGGGTGCTACAGAGACAGAAGAGGAGAGTAGGTTCATTAATTACATTTCTTTGTTTTCTAAAGTTGAAGTCTCTATTACATTGGGTAGCAGCTTTTGTGTTCTAAGCTCTTGAATAACAAAGCTCAGATAATTTTTATTTAAATATAGTTACGACCATAAAATTTTGACACTATATCTGTTCTGAGTGTTTTTAGAAGTGTCTTGAAGGAAATTTGATATTCTAAGAAAACGTATCATTTGTCTCTGAGTTCTAACCAGTCAGAAAGCCACTGAGGAATTCCCATGGCTCTTTCAAGTCCACGTAATTTAAAAATTACAAACCATGGAAAGTCAAAAGTCTGCAAATAGTGTAAGTACATCAATCCCCTGGTTGTTATGTAATGCATATTTTAATTGAGAAAAAATGTTATTGATATTTATCATAACTGTATGTTTAAATATTGTGGCTAGCCAACTGTGAAAAATATCTCCATCAGCTATTTCCTTTCTCTGTCATGGTTTGCAAAAAGTCTTCTGGAATATTTTAGACAAGAAATATGAAACTACTTTTTTACATATTCCATTAGGACTATTTCCTCGGTCCAAGAAAGTGATGGACGATAAGTTGAGCAGGGAGTAGACTCATCTAGTCAAATGTTCATTGTTTTGTGTCAGAAATCTTGGGCAAAATCTTGACAATTCTGCAGAAAAAATACAGTTGCGTATCTGAAAAAAATTGACTGGGGAAGGAATTAAAGGTGTGAAGCATTCTCTTTGTATATAGGGGTTCTTTGGCTGATGTAACAGTACAAGCAATTTTTTCATTGACCAGCTTTTTGGATTTGGCACAAAGAAGTCTTTACTGACATGCAGTGATTGATGCTGTACATGACAACAGTAAAATTCTCTTCACTTTCTCTTCTCTGTCTGCATGAGTGATGACCGTAATGACTCTCTCTGTTCTTCTGTTCCCTCCTTGAATTGCTCTTTTCTGTTGCCAAGTTGCTTTGCACCTGATTTGTCAAAATAAAATCTTCTCTTTAGCACTCAAAACTAGCAAAAGAAATCATCTGAGGTTGGTTCAGTGGTTTCCAGAACAAACCAGTCCTCACAGGCTGCGTGTTGTTGGCTTGCCTTATTCTCTTACTTGTTATAATCTTTTTGATTACTTCTTATTCCTTTTCTTCTCTCAGTTCTACATGTCATGGTGGTAGATCTAATAAAATTTTTGAAATTAAATAAAATAATGCTTTTGGACCTGCACAGCACTTACTTCTCATTAAACACCTCTGAGAGGAGTCTGAGAAGTGAATTGTTTGACGCTAGGAGGAATTTCCTGCTGGGAAAATGACAATTTGCAGAAATGACACTTGCAGCTTCTTATTTCTGCCCAGATGAGATCCTTCTCACAGTAACACAAAGGGCAGGGTTTCCAGATGTCACTGTCTCCAAGGGAAATGAGAACTTCCGTTTACATGACCCATAAAATATGTTTCACTTCAGTGCACACTACTACGCCAGGAGTGCAGTACGGCATCAGTTCTGTATCCCATAGCCTTAGGGGATGACAAAATATAGGCCTACAAAGAAAATCTGTGGTGGGTGAAGTACAGTTCAGTGGTTCAATTCATGTTACATTGTATCTCAACATTTGAAATCCATTGAGGAGAGACTGATTATATTTAAACCCTGGATGCCCTTTCTAAGAAGAAACAAAATGGTTCATTAGGAAAAAAAGCCAAACTAACACCTGTGCTCTCCGAATCTAGCAAATAAGTGCTCCTTGATATCCTTGATACAGCCAATGAAAGATTTGTGACTGCCATCTACTAGATGACCTGAAGGCTGTAAGGAAAAAGCACCACTTGCATTCTGGATAAGCTCAGCTAAAGCTGTCTACACTAACTTAAATGTCAAGTGAGGCAAATGCACATTCAAGTGCTATATTTTGCTGAAAAAAATATTGTAAATACAAGCCAGCATTTTTTTTTGTTCTAGTCACTGAATTTGCAAACAGGAGAAGGAGAATTTTCCCATTTAAAACCTTGAGTACAACTTAATTTGGCTTTTCTCTAGTGACTGTGTCAAGGCTGGGTCAGTTTACTACAACTGAGGAATGAACCTGATGTACATTACAGGAAAAGTACAGAAAAAGTACAGAAAAAGTACAGAAAAATTTCTTTCGTACAAAGCAGTACACATTTTCATTTGATGCCATTGGATCTCCATATTCCACTTAGAATGAGCTATTTATTAAGCACATCCCTCTGGGCCCATTTTGAGAGTTAGCCCACAAACATGGTCTTTAGAGGGCAGATTTTCTTTGCTTCCTGCCCAGATTCAGGAGTAGTTTGGTCACTTAAGAAAAGGCTTCCTGGCTTTTGAAAAGTCTGGGGAAAGCTTTTGAAAAGATGTGTCCAAAACTCATTTTGCTTTCTTTTTGGTTCAGACACTGAAATGAGATCAAAACCGTGATGCTGGCATGCACTTGCATAATGAATCTTGAGATCCCTGAGGGACACGAACAGGAACCAAGAGCTATTGATATATGAACCAGCATGCTGTAGGTGCAGGGCCTGGGGTAACTGCAGTGCTTTTGGTGATACTGGATACAGTTACCTCTGTATTTCCAGCTGTTTGTCCAAGTTTTGTGCACAGAATAATTTAAAAGGCTATATGGAGCTGTGGAAAGTACATTAAGAAAGCAGCAACTCCTTAAGTACCTTCCCTGCCTATGCACTAATAAAAAGACCATTGCAATACTTTCCTCCATTTCCCTTTCTTCATTTGCTCTTAGTTCTTCTATCTGTAGTTGCCACATTGCCCTGCACATGATTAACACCCAAATAAACATAACAAAGAAAATGTTATGGGTTTGGGCTGCTATTTGAGGAGGAATTAAAGAAGCTTGCTGAGAATTGCATCAGTTTTCAGAAGCTTGCAAAGGGGGAGGTGCAAAGATCAAAGTTATGAGTAGACCAAACATGTGAGAAAGGTACAGGGTCTAGATCATTCTTCACTTCTTCACTAGCAACAGAAATTTCTTTTTTTTTTTTTTTTTCCCCTGAAGAAAACGGTTACTGCAGTCCTAAGATTCAGCCGCTTGTGAGCTAGGATCCTTTGCAGCCAGTTGGAAAGGCTGATGCTCGCGTTCCTCAATAGCAATGATGGCGACTGAAAGGAAAGGTGAGTTACAAACTTCTTTTCATATAATTGTAAGATTTGCAGCACAAAAGCCATCAGGTCATCTCTTCAGATTGAATTCAGCATGAACAGCATGTGATGTTTCCTTAAAGTGATGATCTACAGAAGAAATAAAATAAAATAAAATATATGCAGAAAAGGAAAGATTGAGAAGTTGGAGAGAGAAAATTGCAGAGAGGAGAAAAAAAAAGTAAGGCACTAGAAATGGGAAAAACCCATTAATAAAATAGGTGCTATAAAAAGATTTCTTTTGCTATGCGCTATTCAAGAAATATTTCTCTGGCCTACTGGAAAAGCAATGACATTTTTGGATGGCAGTGATGTTCTACCTGAGTCAACCTGGTATGTACCATTACCCCATATTTTGAGAAATGCCAAGTCAGGAAGTAAAGACTTCATTTATGTAGACATGGAAAGGAAATCCTAAACCCCATTCTTTCTACTCATATTTTTGCTGAGTGGAATAAGGCTCCCTGTATCTTACCATCTCAGCCAGATAAACATTCATGTTATTTCACAGACCTGAACAGAGCCCAGTCTCCTCATGGGCCATTTGCCATACTGTCTGACCATTCAATCCAAATAAACCACAAATACCAAACAGTGAAAAAATAGAGAAAAGGATTCAGTGGAAAAGAGTGAAATAAGCAACTGTATTCTATTTTGAGGAATTATCAGAGTTTCTAATTACTTAGTTTCTCAGCATGGTGCTAGTGATGTTATTACGCTACAAAAGATACATTCTGCCAGTTTAAGAACCTGGCTGGTGTTTTAATAATAACATGGTAGCAGCATTATCTATAAATTTTAGTGGAAAGACAGAGGAAAAATGGAAAGCAATCTTTTCACTTAGATCTAGAAAGGTGGACTCACAGAGGTTTCCCAGTTCTAGGTATGACAATAGACAGACATTGTCTTTACTGTCATAATAGCAAATGTGACTAGGACTAAAAAAGTTTTAAAGCAAATTAAATAGTCATTATACGCCACCTTAAATTTCCCCACAGATAAAAGTAACACACTAGTTTGGTTTTTCCAGACAAAAGAGATTCAGGTTCTGAGGCTCTGGGTAAGAGGGGAGAGAGACTCACTGTTATTTCTTATTTTCCTTCTGTTCTTCATTGGTTTGTGAGGGAACAGAAAATAGCAGCATCAATGGGAAGGGAGTAGTAGCTCTTTCTGAGAACATTTCCATACTTTACATGGCCAATGAATGAAGCAACTCAATAGAATAAATCAAAATGCTTTAAAGAGATGCAGGACTCTCCCCCACAACTACTCTAGATTATGCTGAGTAGCAGTTATGCAGAGGGTAAGGACTTAGTATTCTATAAAATATTTTTTCTTAAAAAGTTAGCCCAGCCTGAAAATGAGACAGAAAGTGAGGGATAGAGTTTTTGTGAATATTTGCATGCATGCATGTAAATAGAATGAAAAATAAAATACATAAAAATTAATTGAGGCCTACTTGTGGAATTTGTTATTGGGTAAAAAAAAAAGTAGTAAAAAACGTATTCCCTATGCTTGAGGGAAAACTAATTTAATGCAGCTTTTCACAGCAATAGCTACACAGATCAAATACCCACAGCGATCAGGGGCACTACACATTGTTAAAATGCAGATGTACCATGCCCGTGGCTTCCCTCCTGTGTCTACCAAGAAATAGCAGGAACATGAATGGTGTCAAAACAAGTATTTCCATTTTGAAAACTAAATTTTGGAGAGAAAAAAAAAATAAAGATTTCTTGCACAACTTTAATATGTCTCGGGGAAAAAATTCTCTTGAAACCACAGGTTTTTTCCTCTCAGAAATCTTTTACTAAAAGTAATAATAATGAAAAAAAGAACATTCCTAAGTCTGGACAAAAACATTTAACCTTTCTAAACATAAATCATCGTCTCCCCTCACTTCGTTTCTCTAGCACAGAGCACCTGCTTTTGCTTTGTCCAGCTCTGGCTGCATATTAAATCTCCTGACTTTTCCTAGAGAAGGAATGTATCTTCTCTGCAAACTGCCCTGCAGTCAGCACTTCGTTTGCAAGAGAAACCTAATCTGTGAGAACCTTCAGAGAACAATCCAGTTTCCTAAATCACATAGGTCTAAGTGGTGGAATTGCTTTAAAATCCAATTTGGATTCTGTGTTTGATTTGGTTGGGCTTTTTACTCTAAGTTGCATTGAGGAGCCTCCTCACCCCCTCACTGTGAGTTTGCTTTTATATAAATTGCAAAATGGGAACATGCCAATGTCATCAATAACATATTTTTGTTGCCCATAAGTTTGATGAACTTTGTTATTGCTATAGCTCTATGCCATCTATAAAATGTCTGCATGCAGGTTAAAGGTGCTTTTTTTTTGAGTTACTCTTCCAGAATAGCTCTTGTGCTTGAACAGCACAAATGTTCTCACCTTCCATACTTGGCAGATAAGCTGCAGACCCCACACCATTCCAGTCCATATGTTTTCCAGAGAGGAAGATATGGCAACAAACACAGAGCCTGTGAAGTAGAATTTGCTCTTTTTTTTCCTTGTTGTTCATGAAAATCTGCTCATACATTTCTCCAGTACTTTTTTTTTTTTTTAGTATTTAATTACAGAAAGGAGGGATACACCAGCAGTATTTGTGTACCCTTGTGTACACACAATTTCATTATTAAAAGCAAGGGCAGACAGCACAACTGTCTCCTTCCTCCTTCAGTTTTGTAATGGACTTTTTTCTTTTGTTCTCTCCACTTCTCCAGCCAGTCTTCAATATGACTGCAGTGCTCCACCCCAGCGTTGCATGCTAGCAATACATGGAGTGCAGATGCCCCAACATGAACAGTATTTCATGTTCTTGGGTATAAAGTTAGTATTAGTGGCACAGTAGACTGCAATAAGTCTGAGTGATGTTTCTGTATGTTTAATTCTATTACATCTCTATCTTCTGGCCCTTTTTTTCCTCCCACGTTATATTCCATTTCAAGAAAGCATATAAGCCAAGAAATAAAAAACTTAATAGATTTATTGTTTTCAACAAGTTTACCCATGTGCATGAAATTTAACATGTGCCCAAGCACTTAGGTAAAGCTGCCTTAATGGCAAAATTGTAATTACTGTCAAAAGCCCTGTGTTTAATTTAGAAGTCTGTAGTTTTAACTGTGATTCTTTTACATGAGGATTAGCATTTTATAGGGAAAAGAACAAATATCTGTGTAATCTCTAACCAAATTTCACATCTGCCCACCAATAAAAAAACCAGAGTTTGATTGGAAAAAATTCTGTGAAGTGGGTTTTTCCTTGCTTCCAACCTCTCACATTGCTGCTGTATGTGATAGGCAAGCCCTGGCAGCTCAGCACATCCATCCATCAACTTTTGTCCTTCTTTGTAGCATTAAGATACATTTTCCTGTCAGATTTGCATCTGCTGAGTCAGATACAGCATGCCAATGCCAACTGATACTGAGGTCAGGGGAAGGTCTGTAAAAAATGCATATTGATCAAAAATACCAAGAACATATAGTGACTGATATTTTGAGCAGGTAAAGGAGCACACACTCCTGTAGGTCACTGCTGTTTATTTGAAATTAAAGGTCCAAGAAAGCTCCTTTTTCTATGTGTCATTTTGTTTGTGACACTGTTCAGTGTGTTGGTGCTCAAGTTACCTTATGTATATAAAAAGGGGAGAAACTGGCCCAGCTAAAGTTAAAAAGAGAACTGCCAAGCTGCCGTGCATTTTAGTACAGCTAGGAATTCAAACAATGTTCATAATGTGAATGCAAAATAACTTCCAAAGATGATAGTGCTCTTCTAATGTTACAAGTTAAAAGGCATAAGCCAAGTCATGTGTTCTTTGCTGCTTTTAATCAGTAGTGTGAAAAAAGAAATGGCTAAAACCAAAAAAGAACATTAAAGGCATCTGACTGAACTCTTTTGTCATTTGCTTTCTGTAATGTGTATGCTTTATCAAGCCTCAGGTTCAAGTGTGTTCATTTAGATCATACTCTATATTGTGCTTTATTCTGTCTGAACTTAAGTTCTCATTTTCTGCAAACTAGTAGCAATGATGTTATTACACATTTTCTTGTGCTTTTATGTACAGATTGCATAAAATTTTCTGATATATTCCTCTATTTCAGTTGGTGACATAATAATCTCATCCCATACTCACTTTATAGACCTAGTAATTGAAACAGCAGATTAAGATTTTTCATACTGTAAGGTCTTCTCAGTCTCATTTATCATGAGCATTTTCAAGGAAAGAAAGAAAGAGAAAACAAGCTTCTGTTTGATCGTTTCCCCAGACATACTTTTTTCCCAAATGGACTTGAAATGTTTTATGACCAGCCCATCACTTTGCTTTGTGGGTAATTAAGTCATTACAATGACACATTATTTTACCATACAACAGACAAAAATGCCTGCCTTCTGTCAGGAAACTGTGAAAGGCCAGATGTTTCTAAGAGTTCAAGCAGTATCACAGAGTTATCACTAATCACTGGGCTTCTTTGTGTAGGAGAAAGTGAACCCATGAAGTCAATGTTAAACTTCCTACACAGTTAACCAAATCCATAAACTAAATTACAGCTTATCTTTTGAACTTAAAGTGACAGAACTTAAAGCTAGGCAGAGATCAGAAGTATCTGTGGCTTTCATATCTTTCACATCAGATCTGTGTACTGCTATTTCCCTGAAACATATATATCCAATGAAAAATCAATTCTGGGTACACAATTTCAGCCCAAGTATTCAGGACACAGGATACAGATTGCATGCCAGCTTTATGCTTTTAAGCCAACGGTGTGCCAGCTGTGGGACACATATGATATTAATATTGGCGCAAAGCTTGAATGATTTAGACAGAAACAGTTGATTCAATGTTAAACTTGGAAGGACAAAATTAGCAGACTGGAAGTTTTTTTGATTAATTTGAATCAGAAAAATGAACCCATACCAGGTTATTGCTGGTATCCTGTGGTCTCAGCACTTATTAATTAGAAGCCCCAGAGTCAGCTTATTGCTGGCCAGAAAGCATGTGAATTCTATAGGGAACAAGGAACATCTGAGCTTTGGAGCAGTGATTTCTTACCAGCTAGGATTCCAACACTGATCTACCCTTTGTGCTGCTATTTAATTAATTTTTACTTTAAATGGTTCATTATGATGTTGGGCAAAGAACATCGAGGATGCATCTTGGTGAAATATCATTAAAAGGATTGATTTCTACCTCGTTGTTGACAGATATATGTGTTTACACTAGGAAAACAATTCACTCTAGATCTTCAAGTAATTCGGTTTAAGTTCTGCAGAACAAACTAACAACTAGATTGTGATAAGCAAATATTTTCAATATACATACTTACCAGGAGAAGAGGAGAGAAGGGGTGCTTTAAAAACAGCTGCTTCTCGAAAAGATTCCAAGTCCCAAGACAGAGCTCCAAAATAGTTGCTCAGAAGTGATTTCTCTTCAAACATGTTTATGTAGTTATAAATTTACAGCATTTCCATATGATGAAAAAATATTTATTGCTTTGTTTTATGCAGTAAATATTTCCATGTGGACCAAAATATTAAATTTCCAAACATACAAATGAGTCAATCAGCTGTCATTAATTAAAAAATTCAGGATGTTAAAGTTATTTTTCTCAATTGCGTTGTTTCTGTTGCTTAGCAGAAGGAAGAGAGATTTTGCTTTCACTTGGGTAATGTGAAAATTACAGTGGCATCTGGATTGCAGTAACTTCTCCAATTTAAGGCTGAAGAGTGTTTTTCAGTGTATCAATTGCTGGTCTTAGTTGCAAAGTAAGGTTTGTTGGTAAGCAAGAGCTTTTGAATGACAGCTGCCTTTCAGTATGAATGCAGCAAGAACTGGTAGTCAGTGCTACCCATAGGGAAAATGTCTTTTCCCTAGCAGCCGGATTACTATTTCTGATTTCTGACCAAATCATAGTCCTTTAATCTAGCAGTAGGTGCCCTTGGGGGAGCTCAGATTTTCTCTTCCTATGTGGTAGGATGTGCCACTTAGACATTAGATAGGAGCAGGAGATGTGAATTCTGAGTGCTCCTAGGGAGCTCAGAAACTTACCTTCACTTCTTTCCTTTCACATGTTATACACTGGGCACAACAGCAAGGCAGTGAATTTTGCTTTCTACATAGATGATTTCACTGGTGTCATATCCCTCTTGCTGCTTCTTCATCGATGTTTTCATCTTCCTGTTAGTATCAGAAACTTTGTCCCAGTGGGTCGCGGGTTCTGCAAGACTTTTAGCAATGGCTGGAGCAGGAAGCTGAGGATGAAGCAGGGCCTGCACTACACAGGGGCCAGAAGCTTTTGGCAGCACTTAGAAAGAAAACTGAAAGATGCATGGATTTGTTGCCTCCAGGCTCCTCTGTCCCTCAGAATGAGATGCCAGGTTTTCCTTCATGCCCACAAAGCCTGGCTGAAGATGGTGTCTTAACAGTAGAAAGACAAAGTCAGCAAAGCAATATCAGATTTAGATGAGCCAAGAGCACAGGAACCTTAGGTGGCTGGTGACCTTTTCCTTTCCATGCCCACTTGGTGGTAACTTGGCAAGGCCTTGCAGATGGAGCTTGGCCACAGACTACTGCTTGAGGAACCATGCCTACAGCACCCAGCTACAAGAAATGGTCTGCCTTGCACATTGTACCAAAATTTGTCTCACTCTTTGCCAAGAAAATGCCTCACATATCTAAGGCATTCTAGAAGCAGTAATACCATACATGCTCCTGTTGATGGAGACCCTGCTAGCAGCTGTTCAAGGAGTCTTTCTCAGGACTTGTCCTGAGTACACCCCTGAGAACACCTTTGTTCTGCTGCAAAGGAAGAGCTGGAGACCAGGGCTTAGCCCCCTTTCCTTGAGGCTGCCTCGAATGTGGCTCCCATCCTCCTGCTTCATTTTCCTGCAGCCATGTCTGTCTCTCATTTCCTTCACTGAACCCAATCTCAGTCAGCACTGGCGGGCCCTGTCCTGGCCCATCCTCAGCCCATCACCATCCCCAGAGAGGCACCAATGCTCCCGGCTGTCCTGCTCCTTGCTGGGGAGGTAGGATGGGCTCTGGCTGCTAAGCCCTGCCTCAGAGGTCCCCCATGGGGAGTCCCCACCTTCCCCCAGAAGCACCTGGCCCCAGTTGTCCTCTCTTACTCAGCTGTGCTTCTGCTTTGGCTCTAGCTCTTGTCTAGTCCCTCACTGGCAATTTCAGACCATTTTTCCTGCAACCATTATCATTCTGCTATGCAGTAACAATTAGTGCATTACCATTGTTCTAAAGAAAACAACAGCATTATGTATTCATCTTTATATGGATATATCTGTAAAGAAACATATACAAACCCAAAAATGATCACAGATTACATTGACAGTGCCACAGATAACACTGTGTTTGCCAGAGAGTACTTTTGAAGCCTGATCTGCAAAACAGAGACAGCCAGAAGAAATCAGGAAGGGGAATGCCATGGTTCTCAGCAGACAAGTGGATCTTGACTGGGCTCAGAAAAGGAAGAGTGTTTCTCACTCAGAAAAGGAAGAGTGTTTACTGCTTACAAAGCACACTTCGTTCACTGTGTCTGATTGCACCAGGTCATCGTTCCAATTAGGTGAGCAGGAATGCAAGACTGGCCTAAAAGCTGTTTAGTCATATTGGAAAAAATGCACATAATGATGAATATTAACCACACATATCTGGAAAGTTTTTTCGGCATCTGCAGCTTACTTGAATTACAGGCTTTTGAGTAACTTGTGGTCCTCCCATGATTCTTCCAAAACATTCCAGGCAATGTTTGTGTTTATAATTTATTGTTAGATATAAAAGCAGCTACAGATTTAGGTCAACTATCTTGGAATCCTATAACAGCACAGAAGAAGGACTTAGGAATGCATAATTGATGTCGCACCATCAGCATCACGAGTTTCAATGTTGTTCAAGGACTTTGCAGACCTAACATGGGATATGAATCCAAGATTGTATCCCTGATAGTTTTCACTCCTGCTGCTACACAAACCTGTGGGCAGGTAAACTACAGGATCTGACTCTCTAAAACTCCCTAGGTATGTCACATTCTCCTGAGGAAGTGTGGAAGGTCGTCAGGGTACATCAGTGCCTAAATCACTGGGACCAGAATTGCAGTAATAGATGTTTCTTTGTCTAAAAATATCAAGAACCATAAGGGCTCAGCTCTGTTGCACACATCACAAATACCTGGAAGCTACTTGAAATAGCCACAACTGTGACTGTTTTAAAACGAATCCCTTTATATAATGCCATGGGTATTAAAAAAAAAAGGGAAACTAATGAAAAACAATTAAAAAGCCAAGGCATAGTATGTAGAAGGTGTGGTTTTACTCTCTTCCAGTATATATAAAGATGGAAATCCTACACCAAGCAATGTTTGACAATGTTATTTTCTGGACTAAAAAAATAATTTGAAAATAATATTAAATAACAGAAAGCAGAAAGAATAAAGCAAAGGAACTTTATGTCCTATCTCACAGAACATGTCACAAAAACAGGTGTAATGTCTCATGCAGCAGATAACAGGGAGTTGTATTTTAGAGTTCAATAGTAAAGGGGTAGTGGTTTTCTTTGTATAAGATTCTTGCACAGAATGTATGTGAATAAAAAAATTATAAAATTGAATTCTCATCCTACTTGCTAAACTGGTCTGAAGATACTGTGGAAGTTCTTTCTAATGAAGCTTGTGACTTCATTAGAAAGCTGTGTAATTTCCCAACACTCCTTTTTATTGCTGCTAATGAACTATTCACAAAATAGAACTTAAAATATATTGTATTTTCTCTATGACCATAACAAATTCTGAACAGCTATTGACAACCACACAAATCTTTCACTTAGGAAAAGATTATTGTTTTAATGCCAGTTAATGTAGACTGAGAAAGATGATTTATAGATGATTGTTTTAAGCCAGTTAATGTAGACTGAGAAAGTGAAATTTTTCTCCTGACTTAACCGTAAAAGTGAATGTTTACACTACTTATATTCAGGAGATAAGGAGTGACACCTCCAAATGGTAACTGATCTCACTTATTTTAGGCATCAAACTCAGGACAGGATGAATCATACTCTGGAGTTATTTGTCTGCTGCACTGACGGTATGGACAGCCTATACAAGTAGCTTGGTGTAGATATTTTTTTTCAAATGGCCAAAGTCACATTCAACTAATCCCATCACAAATCAATCCTATCAATTGCATTTGGCATCAAATTAGGATCATGCAAGTGATTCTATATAAAGTTTCAAGATACTTAGAGCATACTTTTTTTTTCGTTACCAAAACTGAAATGAAATACTTCTCAAAGTAATTTCAGCAATTCCAATCACACCTCTTTTCTTGTGATTGCTACCAAGACAAAGAACATAAGTCATGAGAGGTCTTTGTTGATTTCAGATCAATTTCATTCAAATGTTACCTCAAGCTGATTTTTTCCCGTTGTAATTTTTTGTCTTAACTTCTTCTACCCCCCTTTGAGTACCTTCCTTTCATACATTCCATTCTGGGCTGTCCTTTCTTTTTGAATCATATTTGAATGTTTGCCCCCTCTTCAGCTACTCCTTTGTTCAAGGATCTTAAATCATACTTAAAGTCAGTCCAGTGGCTTCTAACCCAACAGCTCTGAGCCCTATGTGTGTCCCATATTATATTTGCTTACTTTACTGAAAAATACATCTTTTCCAGTCTGGGAAAGATTACTGAAAGGTTTTATAAGTCTATAAGAGTAGTGAACCAATTTTCCAGTAGCAATCCATGGAGTTTCTATAAAAGAGAGTATGAAAGGGGTTCTTTTAAGATTTTTTTTCTTTAGGAACTATGAAATAGAAATTAAAAGAAGCCAAACACAAATAAAAAGACATAACATAAAAATTTGAAGTGCATTTTTTCTCTTAGGACTAGCTCAGGAAAAGGAACAAACCAGGGTTCTTCAATATTGTACGTACATCTTCTCTTATTCAGACATCAGTGTGAATTTGAATGTCTTTAGGAACTTGCAAACCCTCCTTGAGGTCAATAAACTATTAATGTCCCTGCATTCACATACTGCATGTCCCTGCATGCCCATACATTTACTGTGGAGTGGATGCTTTCATATGTGTTTTTATTAATGCCAGGAACAAGTTGCTCTGACCTCTTTAGGGATGGCCACGTAATTAAGACAATGAATGTATCATTGACAATTATTTTTTGGTTAGAAGGAAAAGAAATTTTGTTCCACAATAACTGGTTGATAGATTTGATTTGCATATTTGACTTGTGGTCATTTTAGACAACATTACAGACACATGAAGGCTCCTGGTAGTTGCTAGTTAGCTGGAAAGCCTTAGGCACAAGTGAGCTGGTGTCACAAAGAACTGAAAAGACATCTCAAATGGTACTAGGCACAGATAACCAAATTTGTTTCTTGTAATTTTTCAATCCACTAATCTGTGACAGATGTCAGCTACACTGCTTCATTTTGCTGTCAGCCAAGATAAATATTTTTGGGATGAGCTTCACAGAACAGGGTAATGGAAAATTGTTTGGAGATATTATGAAACTAAAGAATAAAAGATGATTAAACAAATCTTGGGCCTTTGTAATGTGTTCAAGGATAAAATCCAAAAAAAGTATGTAAGCATACAAATTATCATTGATGTTCCCAACTCCAAGATAAAGAAACAAACACCCTCTCTAGTTTCCTGAGGTGCCTAAAGGCCACAAATACCTATGTTTCCTTCACAGATTTTCCTTAAGTACCTCAGTTAGTGCTGTTTTCCCTGTGCAAAAGGGATGCCCTCTTTGCCTGGGCTGAGCCTGGAAGCAGCTGCCCCATGGCAGGGAGTACGGCACACTTGCAAAGTGACCTTGTGCACCCAATATGCAAGGACTTAAAGAAATCTAGAGATAAGGATAGGGGACTGGGAGGAAGGAGCTGTAGCCATGGTCATTTTGACCAAAAAACATGACTGCACTTAGTCCAGGTGATCATTTTTAAAGAGGAACAGCACAAACAAATAAAATTAATGTAATCATAAAGTAACATCTCATGACTGCCAGTGAAAGATGGGAGGAAGCTCATAGTGTGTGGATCTACTTTTAATGTGTAGTGACGCAAAGCAAATACTTACTTGACATGTTACTAATAATTAATGCATTTTGCAGTACTGATCTGGCTTTGAAGAATTTTTCCTGAATATATTTTGGCCTAAGAGTATCAGCTGGTATATCATTTATTTTCTTTGGCTCTCTAGTGATGCTGTCAATTACATCATTGTGGAGCTTGGACTATATTATACTTACGAAGTTGAATATTAGGGCACTCAGGTGCATTGGCTTAGTATTTGATGTGCCCACACACTCATCTGCTCTTTGGGAAACAGTTCTGAGGCATGACAGAAGTACCAGCAGTAAATAAAAAAAACAATGGTGATTTTTCTGGCTCTGTTAGTGCTAAGGAAATTGAAAAATTAAAACCTTATGATTAAAATGAAGGTATTCTCATACCTGCATAGAACTATTTTTTGCTTTGATTATTAGTTTTTTTGCATTTGTTCTGCTTCCATTCGATGTGGGACTGTTTGCACTTACAAATGGAAATCATTTAAATTGTAGTTTTGCAAACCTTCCTTTTCAAATCTGAAGAGCAGATATTTCTGGTGATATCCTCAGCACTGAAATTTTCTCATGCCATGTTCAAAATGATACTTCCAAGACTTCTAGAAATGCTGATAATTCCTATGTGAAAAAGGTATGTGTGTGTTTTAGTATTTAATTCCTTTTATTTTCTAATTTTTTTGCTTATGTCTGTCTACTTTTGAAATTTTAGTCTTGATCATAGCCAATTAACCAGGAACAGAACAAGAAAAATGCTACGCCAAAGAAATATATGTAATATTAAACACTGCAAAGAAAGATAAATTAGATATAAGAGGGCTTAAGAGAACAAAATTATATTAATCACCCTGTTGGCAGAGGAGGTGTCAGATTTTCTGCAGGTATTAGCACAGAAGAGAATCCCAAGGAGAAACTTACAGGAAAGCAATGATTTGACTTTTAGGGAGGTCCTTCCATAGAAAAGCAGTAACATGAAAAAACAGGAAGAATTAACATACTGTTGGAAATAACAGGTGACAAGGCCAGGGCTCATTAGAAGCAGGAATAGAACTTTCCAGCAACAAATAAAAAATGACAAGAGGTTATTTTGACAGTGTCAAAAATGACATCCAAAATGGAGATTGGCTGTGAAGGGCCTGAAAAGGAAATATGCTTAAACTACAGCTGTTAGGATACAGAAACAGAAACCAATAAAGGGATCCAAACAGAGAGAGAACTTTCAGTGGTTTAAGAAAATGTGAATTTGCAATAGTTGTCCTGGGGTAGCATATAAGAAAAAATTATATTTGTCTAGATGGGCAAAAAAAAGATGTTGTATTAATTTAGGTGGGAAATGAAGTTTTAATTTGAGGGGAGGAAAGCTTATAAGAGCCATATATTTGAAAAGCAGAAAAAAGCTGCAAGGTTTAGATGCAGGGTTGTTACAAGGAACCAAGAAACAGTCTGAATAACAATAGCACACTATCTGCATGCCCCAGTAACCAGCAGTTTCCCCATGGTGTCCACAGGCTGTGCAAGAGCCAGAGGGAGAGGTTGGACTGTCTGACTGGCTCCCTGCTTCTTTAACACATTATTCCCATCCACTCTTCTATTTTAAGAACTTGACAGAATTTATTAGATCAGACAAATCTGATGTTTGGGAGGCAGCAAGAAAGGTATAGCTTTATAAGTATTATATATCAGTTAAATTGTTTTACTTCTATTTTCTGTAAACCCAAAGGCATATGTTTCATCAAAGTTAGAAAATATATTATCCTGGAAATACTTTTATACTAAAACAATAAATGGCAAGGAGATAGAGGAGTTATTTTATGGCAATATTCATCAAAATAAAAAGTTACATAATTTTGGTTTTATTGTCTGATCATTCCAAACCCATTAATCTCCTGTTCTGTTGCTAAATACAATTACTGTCTGACTAGAAGCAATTTGAACAAAATGTTCTGATAGATGTCTACTAATCATGTCCAGAAATTCCACAATGTTCCAGAGAGTTGTTTTCATAATGTAGGTGAAAATGTCATGTGTTCTTCAGTGTTCTTATCATCTTGTCTCACACAGTAACCTCCTCCATTTGTGGCCTGCAGGAGAACTCTTTTGTGCCAGATCTCACCTGCTTTCCTGCACAGGTGTTCTTTAACCTAGTGAGCCCATTGCCAATGCTTGGATCATGAACATAAAGTGCTATACTTAAACTGTGTCTTGTGCTGCAGGACATTTCAGAACATGTGTTAAGTCTACTTATAAACCCAAATCGCCAAGCTCCTGCAAAGGCTTTTGAGATTAATTCCAGTATTTTACCTCACTTTCTAAGTCAGAGTAAGAAAATATCACTCATTATTGCTTTCCTCTTTCAGTAGCATCTTTTCAATAATTTATCAAGATAAAACATAATAGACTGATTTATTTGACAGTGAAAATTATTTTCTCCAGAGCTGCTTTGGAGTGCCAGACAGCTGAAATCTTGAAGCTACATTTTAGCCCCAAATGTTGCCCATGAAGAAGAAAAATTGGCCTCCTGTACCAGCCTGAGCCTGAAACAAATTTACGCCAGGACAATCAACATAATATGCTTTACAATGTTCAGATTTAGTGCTTTGAATACCACTTGCCACATTTCTATCACCATATAAAAAATAAAATTAAAAAGGCAAAAAGGACACATCAGGGAAACCCTCTAATTCAGGCATGGAATATTCAGAGGCATCCATGTGTCTTCTATGTCCAGCCAAACTGTGACTGTACATAAGTATCAGGAATGCCCCAGGATAACTTAAAACTTAAGAAATCAATCCACAGTTGCTTCTTATACTGAATTGTGAATTAACTTGTAAACAAACTGCTCTGAGACTGCTATTACTTTTGAAGGAATCTAGAAAAAATTTCTATGGTTTCTATTCCTTAAGGGTGATAATGAGTGAGATTCTAAGGCTAAGGACAAAAATTAGTTAGAGTTATTATGAGTTCTACATGTATTAAGTATTTTGACTTAAATATGTATTATATAAGAATTTTTGGGTATTTATGCCCTTCAATATTAAATTCTACTATGGATTCCCATTTCAATTAGCCAAGAGGTAGCGAATCTAAAGACTAACATATCTGGGTGGCTGGTGCCAGCCATGATGAAAAAAAAGTCATTTTGCCAGGAAGGGATAAAAATCAAGGAGTTCTTACTGTTGGTCCAAAACAATGCAAGAATGACACTTTTGCTTTAAACCAAGGGTAGTTCAGCCCACAATCCTGTCTCCAGCAATGGCCACCAGCCAGCAAGCAAGCAAGAGTAAGAACAAGCCAACCATATTTGCCAGCTCCCTCTAATGCTTTCCAGACCACTAGTGAGGGTCACTCACTTCTTTAAGCAAATGTAATGGTGCATATTTAGGAACTGTCAGTGGATATATCTCTCAAATATGTATACTGTGTCCCCCTGATCTGAGGTAACTTTTTCACAATCGCTGTGGGATTTAGCAGAGTTCCACAGGTCTGTTATCTGCTCTGTGAAGAAGATCTGTCCCCCCCTCTTCATTTTAGATCAGCAGCGTGCACGTAATTTCAGATCTCCTCCCTTAGAGTGGAAAAGGGAAACAGTTGTCTGTCTATCCACCCTCAATAAAGCTGTTCATGGTTTTTAAAATCACAGTGTCTCCCAAATTTGCCAGATTTGAAGAGACTAAACTTTTTTGTCCTTATACAGATGCTATCCCTTACCTTTCATCATGGCATAATTCAAGATGCATGTGACTTTTAGATGTCTTTGGGTCCAAAATCCTGCTCAAGAGAGTCACCTTCAGTGTTAGGCCCAAGTTGTCATTTTGGTACCTCCAGCAGCGGAGTTTCCACAGCTTTTCTGTGCAACCTTGTGACCCTGTTACAACATTCCCCACTCTATCATACCCACTTTGAGGAGGGCACCAAAACCTCACAGCAAGTTCAGGATGCACTGTAAAATTACAGTAGCATGATGACATTCTTTACCTTGTTCTTCTTTCCACTGCTGAGTACTCACAACAGCTGAGCCACTTCTCTCTTTGTTTCTGCTACTTCAGAGAACTGTTTTGACATTTCCATAAGACCATGTTCTGAAGAAGGAAGTTCAAGTCTGTCAGAGCTTACTTGTGGCTGCTGCATGGGGCAAGTTCTGACCTGATGCTTAACATGTGGGATTGACCTAAACAGCTGTGCCTGTCCAAAGTTGTGGTGACCTGTCAGAGTGCTCAAGCATTACCCTGCACTCAGGAGAGAGATTAGCTCCTCAGGAAGTGACTTATTCTACCTGCATCATTGACAGATCTCTTGTCACACAAGTTCAATTGCTTTCTGTGCCTCCCTGTTGATTTCTAGGAGATCCTAGTCACACCATTTTTTAAAACAAAATAGCTGGTGGGGGGAAAAAAATCAACAAAACCAAACCAAAAATAATTCCTAAACTAGGACCACCTACCTAATTGTGGATAAATCTGAGGCAGTGTACAACTACTGCAAAATTCACAGCAACCTCTTACTCAGAAACTTTACTTTCACCATGTTGAGTGTGGACCCACTAACAAAGATGTACATGCACTATGAAAAGAAGCTGTGAAAAAATTTGTCTAATGATGTGGTATGTCTAGCATGAGGGAGGGAAAAATATGACATAGGAAAGTTACAAAAGCCATGATCTCCAAGCATCTGGCCAGTTTGCTATTCTGCATTCTCTAAGAATGAGCTGAGTATTTTCCATTTTTAAAATGTTGTCTGCAAGTTGAGTACGTTACTTTCAAGTACTGTATTACAAAATTAATAATTCCACCTTCATGTTCCAACTCACAGTAGAGATCAGGGTGTTAAATATCCATGTAAGCTGAAAGTGTAATTCAGCTACTAAAAGTTTCAACCAATTTGCTTCCATTTGCTTCACAAAAAATTTACAGTTAATAATAACATGGTATGTAGGTTTATGATGTGATAATTTATCTAGGTCTCAACTCCTAAATAATTAGCAGCTAACATGAACTGTGCACAAAGAAAAATTCTCCATACAAGTATTTTTAATGCAATTTCACAGACTGAATCATGTTTTACAACCACAGCTCTCTATAGCTGCAAATCTGTTCTACAATTGCCTTTTCCTAATTATTCTGTTTTTTAAAATGCTGAATCTTGTATAATTGCATGTTCACTCATATGTGGATGCTAGTAGGAAAATAGTGACTAGTTCTGAATCTGATCTCAGTCTTGACTCATTAAGGTTGCTCCAGCTCTCAACCATCATTTTGTTTACATTGCAGACACAAGCTGAGTCGGTAGACCAAGTCTTTGGACAACAATACTTTTTAAACTGGAATGCATTTAGATGCTTCACCCACCAAACAGAGCATATCCTGCAAACCCCACTGTGGACATTTATTAAGGGATTGACTTAATTCACTGATCATTTTCTGCTATCGTTCACCTTGTGTTGGCCCTAATGACTGCTTTTAAGAAACTGCTGTTTTAGCAAAGCAGTGACAGAATTAAAAGGTCTGAGTTTCTGCGTTAACAGTAGGGAAAAAAAAGGCATTGACTAATTTTACTAAAAGCATCAAGCTGGATGCTCTGGGAAGGAATGCTAGAAATATTTTTACTGTGCTGCATTAATTATTGAAAATCCCTAATTAAGAATTTCTAGCCTTGGTTAGAAATTGGTTATTACTCATTTGCAAAACTTTTGGGGTGCCACTTTTCAGATGGTACTTTCATTAAATAACTCTAGACCGTATGGTATGTTTTCAGGACTTTTTTTTTATGGAAATATTTTTGGGAATAGTTACTTAAGGTTTTGTGGATAAACATTGGTGAGTTGAAGTAGTGCCACCTATGTAAATTCAGGAAAATATCAGAAGAAAGCTATAGTGACTAAGCTAAAGGATGTGCATTCAGGACAATGGCATTTTAGTCACCTTGAGAGTATTTAGATTTGTGTAAGAAAAAGTAAAATAAAGCTTTACTCTCTTCCAGAGGGGGAAAAAAGAGGGGAGAATAGAGTCAAAAATTTTCAAAGCTAAGTACAAGGAAGAACTAGTAATGCTCTTCATCTGAGATGTGAGAAAAGGACCAAACTGCACTCAATCGGTATTGTGTAGGGACTGTGCTTTTGGGAATGACAACTGGATCCACTCCCTGTGCTTCAGTGACTTGATTGGGTGAGTCTGTGCATTTGTATAGAGAATGCACAAATTTCCTTCATCACTCAAAGTAAAAGAGCTTCCTCAAAAGTTATTTTTATTTTGTCCAGTTAATTGCTATTAACTATGAAAAACACTCCTTCATCAAGCTAGCAGAATGAAGAGTGCTGCAAATGAGTGGTGTCAGGTTATATTTGCATGAGGCCCAGGGGAAGACAAGCACACGGAAATGAGCATGAGCTCCCATAGCATTAAGATCTGGCCTGCTCAGTCTGCTTTTGTTTTTAAAAACAGAGCTCAACTAATAAATGCCATGGGAAGTTGTTTTCTTTACAGCCACTAACTACATATTGGGGCCTGAGCTTCATCTTTCAGAGAAGACAGCATTGCTTTGAAAAAAGAAGAAGGAACACCTAATCCTTAGTGGTCTAGACAACAGCATCTTTACACATATGCTGTGCTTTATTTGCAGCATTCCCTGATATTCTTCCAAGAAATGTAATTTCATGAAGATTCATCTCAGAAGACTAGCTACTCCCTTCCCCCATGCTTTCCATATGGCATTTTCTGGGCTGCCTGGGATGTGTTAGTGCAAACAAAACACAAATGTAAACCTCTGTGTGGCCTCCACCAGCATTTTTCCTTACTCTTAGTTGAAAGTGCTCATAGGTACAGCTAACTGAAATAATTATCTTACAAGATGAGCTTTTACTTTGGTGGAATGACAGTAAAATTGTGGCAAAAGTTAACTTATTCAGCTTTCAATTTAGAAGCTTTTCAAAAGAAAGTATGAAAAATCTCTGCATACTCAAATATAGTCATAAAAAGAAGGTTGAAAGGGACCTCTAAGCATTATCTTGTCCAACTCTCCCTGCTCAAGCAGAGCTTCCTACAACCAGTTGCCCCAGACCAAGGATGAAGACTATACAACCTTTCTGGGCAGCCTGTGCCAGCACTCAGTAAAACCTAAAGTGAAAAAGTTTTTCCTGATATTCTCCTTTTTCTTAATCTTATTTTTCTTCTAAGAGGATAAATAGTGAGGCTTTTAGTGATACTTATCTAAGTTTTGTGGCCAAAAATCCTAACTCTGTAGGATTAAAGTTTTCACAATAGGCTGAATTTAAAACTGCTCATGGATTTCTAACAAATTTGAGGTCACTAAGAGTCACAAGGTAAATATATTATCTGGATCTTGAAGATAAATTGTCTCTGACAGGACAAATAATAATTTTTTCTTTACTGTATTAGGACAGGGAAGTAGAATTTATTGCTTTATTTGCATAAATGGCAAAAAAACCCACCAAAAATGACGAAGCAGCTACAGAGAATCCCTTCCTGGTTCCCAAGTGAAGTTAAAATTTTCTCATTGCATTTTGGTGCATTTGAATTTATGTGAAGTAAGTAAACTTATTTCACATAAATTTCTAAACATTTTAGAAATTTTTCTAATCTCAATAAATTTATCTCCAAAAAAGAATGTGAATTTGGGGGCATTTTTAGGTAAGCTAGAGTTTCATAGTCCTAGAAGCACATGGAAGTCAAGGCACACAGTGTACTGTACTCCTTCAAAAAGCTTCTTACTTAAGAAGACATTTTATTATTAACAAAATATGTTTGATGTGTGGACCTTGAACAGATGCACACTTTTCAAAACTTAATAAATCATATAGACTGTGGTTTTTAAAAATGCTGTTCCACCCACTGTCATGTTCAGAGAAGACTGCAACAAATGACATACCTTTCCTTTAAGGTTCCCTGATTCATGGTCTGTCAAAACAAAGGCTAAAAACATTCCACAACTGAAGATCTTTTTTTTTGAGACTTCTCAAGCCCCTCTGATTTTCCTTGAGAAGACTCAAATGTAGTAATGCAGGAAGAAAGAAGTGCACATTCAGCAAGGAGTAGGTTCTATAGGCCAACATCAACTACTTGATTTGGACACAGAAATGAAGGAAATGGCATACAGCTAGCAAGGCAATTGACAAAAAATTAACCAAAAGTTGACCGGATTATCTTATTCTTTAGAGAAGCTGAAACCATTGAACATTTTCCTCATGAAATTAAAAGTTGATGCGTTTGCTTTAGCAAATATGCTATTTGTAGACATGAAACTATGAGTGTGTATAGGAGCTATGGCAGAGTCATATGGCAAAAAAGATTTTCTAGGACTGGTCATATATGTATCCTGGTATGGGCAACTAATGCAATTAATTTTAACCAAATATTAATTAATAACTAGGACTGACAGGTGCACTCAGCTGGGTTGAAAACTGGCTGGATGGCTGCGCCCAGAGAGTGGTGGTGAATGGTGCCTCATGGAGTTGGTGGGCAGCCCAGACTGACAATTGGGCCAGTCCTGTTCGGTACAATTGTTGATGATCTGGATGTGGACATCAAATGCACCCCAATAACTTTGCAGACAACACTAAATTAGGTGGGAGTGTTGATCTCCAAGGAGAGTAGGAAGGGTCTGCAGAGGAATCTGGGATTGATGGGCTGAGGACAATTGTATGATGTTCAACAAGGTGAGGTGCTGAGTCCTACACTTTGGCCACAACAACCCCTGGCAGTGCTACAGGCTTGGGACAGAATGGCTAAAAACTGCCTGGTGGAAAAGGACCTGGTGGTGCTGGTTGAAAGCAGCTGAGCATGAGCCAGCATGTGCCCAGATGGCCAAGAAGGCCATTGGTATCCTGGCTTCTATCAAAAATAGAGAGTCCAGCAGGACCAGGGCATTGATTGCTCCCTTCACTGAGCACTGGTGAGGCCACACTTCAAGTATTTTGTGTCCAGCTCTGGGCCCCTCAATTCAGGAAGGACATTGAGGTGCTGGAGCATGTCCAGAGAAGGGCAATGGAGCTGGTGAAGCATTTAGAGAAGGAGTCATCTGAGGAGTGGCTGAGGGAGCTGGGGTTCTTTAGAGCCTGAAGAAAAGGAGGCTCAGGGGAGACGTTGTCATTCTGTGCAATTTCCTGAAAGGTAGTGGGGGGTTGCCCTTTTCTTCCAGACAACAAGAGGTAGGACAAGCTCAGCCTCAAGCTGAGCCAGGGGAGGTTCAAGCTGAGAAGGAACTCAGGAAGAGTTTCTTCATGGAAAGGGTGAAGTCCATTTTAAGCATTGGAACACGCTGCCCAGAGAAATGGTGGAGTCACCATCCCTGGAAGTGTCCAAGAAACAACTGGACATGGCACTGTGGTTTAGTTGACAAGGTGGTGATCGGTCAAAAGATGGATTTGATGGCCTCTTTTCTAACTGAAATGATTCTGTGCTTCAAATATTTCACCAGTTTTGAGCATCTTAGACTGAAGAAGACCGAATTATTAGAGCAGGGTTAGCCTGAGGGCTAAAGAAGGCTGTTAAAATCCTTCAAAGCCAGTAGCTTCAGTTTATGATTCATCTGTATCACTTGGTGGGGAAAATACTGCTGCTGCCTGTCCTGAGCATCACTCCCAGCTACATCCTGCCCCGACTCATTTTTTGGGTCTTTGATCCAGCATTTCTAGATGCATTAGAAGAAGATAGTATTGCTGCTGAGTATGAACCCTGAATTCACCAGAACCTCTGCTTCACAATCATTTAAGAATGCTAAACTGGCAATCAAGGGGAAAAAAAATCAGTGCTAAAGGTCAAAAAAAGCATTTGGAAAAGTATGGTATGTAGTGTTCTAAAATGATTAACATTAGCTTTCTCATTTTTCAATGAAATGTTTGCACTAATATTGCTGCTGACAACATCAACAAAGCCTTACCCTTTTAAATCTGTTCTTCTTTAAATCTGTTTTTTAATTTGTGGAACAGAATCTTCCTCAGCCTTAGTGAATCACCCTGATATGTGGAGCAATTATGTCATTTTGGATCACTGTAATTTAACTCACACCAGAATGTGGCACATAATATGAAGACTTAACCCATTCCAAACCAAGACACCTTTAAACAGTCAAAGAATCACAGAATCAACTGTGTTGGAAAAGACCTTTGAGATCATCGAGTCCAACCTGTGACCTACCATTACCTTATCAGCTAAACCATGGCACTGAGCACTTTAAAAAAGTCTTTTTTTAAACCCCTCCAGGACAGTGACTCAACTACCTCTCTGGGCAGCCAATTCCAATGCTGGACCACTCTTTCTATGCAGAAATTTTTTCTAATATCCAGCCTAACCTTCACCCGGTGCAGCTTGAGGCTGTGTCCTCCTGTCCTGTCACTGGTCACCTGGGAGAAGACACCAACCCCCACCTGACTACAGCCAGATCTCAGGCAGTTGTAGAGAGCAATAAGGTCACCCCTGAGACTCCTTTTCTCCAGGCTAAACAACCCCAGCTCCCTCACTCCCAGCCCCAATCACTCTTCATAGGGCTTACCTGTAAATACTAAAAAATGTAAGTTTTTTGGGAAAAATAGTTCATAACTCACTTCAAGTGTCATTCTTTGCAAAAAGTACTACTGGGAGAGGCCAAGGCCAGGAGATCTGTTCCCGGTGCACAGTCCTGGGCTGTCCTAATATAGGCACAGAGAGCAGTGGGGGTCACACTCCCTGCAATACCCCCAAAAGTAAGTGTCCTTTGAACAGCCCAGCCTTATCATGAAGTGAGACCTAAATGTGTTTAAAACATAAGAGCCTAGGAAAGCAGGTAATGAATGAGAAACTAGTGCAGGAACAGGCAAGGGCTGTTCTCACAGGGAATGAGTCTCTAGGAAGTGAGGAGCCAGCAAAAAGTATTGTGCTTGAAGCCAAATTTCAATAGAGGACATTGTTCAAGTACCAAAGGTTCTCAATATGCAGGACTTGTTTTTACTAGGATCAGGGTCTCTGTATTACTCCAATTTGGCTGCCTCAACACTGCCTTTGATTTTGTCTCAGAAAAGCAGTTTCTCTCCAAACATTTTTTTCTCCGGCTGCAAACTAAGGCTGCTGATTTAATTTTTCCAGAGGTGGCATATCTTCTCAGTCAATCATATGAGCTGCTATATCAACAGATATTTTTGAGGACAAAATGCACCCTGTACTGCTCTTCTGTAGGAAAATGTCAAAATATCATGGAAAAAAATTAAAATTAAATCATAGACCTTATAAAATCAAAGTCCAAAGACTTACACAGGGGAAGGGGCTGGAAGAGGGAAGAGAAGAGGGAGACAAGGGAGTAGGGGAGTGAATTCACAGGATTTTTGTGTCTGCTCAGCTACAAAAGCAGAAAACATGAAAAGGAGCTTTATCATGCAGCACAAAATGGACAGTTCTTAAAGCAGTGTAAGATGAGAACAAAGGTAGTAGCAGCCTCATGGCCCAACACTTCAGACAGAAGTGCAATGAAGTTTGGCAGGAAACTGAGGCACTTTCCACTTAATGCCTAACAGAAGTGATCTCTGGCTGCTTCCAGAAAGCCTTCTGAGGGACTCTTAGTAGCTTCATGAAATGCATCAACAGCTTTCAATGTTGGACTGCAATACAAGTCCAATTTATTTTTAGCTAGTAGTTACTTTCTTTGCCTTACATTCTTTTTATAAATGAAGTTATATGGAGGTACAGTCACTGACACCCTTTTGAGTGTTAGTGCTACTACAAAAAACAGCCCATATATTTCTAATCAAATAACTGCTTTACATTAAATGGATGTATACTTTTAACACCAGACTTCCATAACTTCTAAAAAAATAAAATTTTATAGTAATGAACAAAAGAAAAGACCAGAATAAAAAAAAATTCCTTGATTTAATGTTCTAGTTTTAATCTGATTTATAAGAATGAAACTGGAAAAAAATCTAAATTGCACCGCATGAAGAAATTATGGGCATGTAGTAATGCATAGGCAGGTATAGACACAACTGTGCAATTCTTGTCTATAAACTTCTCCTTTGCAAACATGTGCAATTGCTAATGTGCATATAAGCAAATGGCTGCATATTTCTCCATCTGTTTCCCAGCAAAATGAGTTTCTGCTAATAGTACATGCTGTGCTAGTTTTGCAACCTCTATACAATTTTAATTTCCCTCACTTACACACAGTAAACATAATTACTGTCAACACATGTGGATTTGCCAGTATATATTATGCATCTACCTGCAAATTCTCAGAAGAAAAATTTTCCTATAAATGTCTTGAATCTAAAAGCAAAAAAGAATAAAAGCTGGATACAAAAATAATTAAAATAATTAAAAAATAGGGTGTTGCTGTTAAATAAACAAATCTAACCAATAAACTTTTAAAGTATAAGAACAATTCTGCGATACCAAAATAGCATATGTTTAATCTGTTAGACACTGATGGAGACTGCTGACACGATACTTAGATTATGGCTGTGGACATTTTCTTCTTTCTTTCCTTTAGACTATGCAATTATGAAGATATTAAATTTCAAAAATATTTGCTGCCATGAGAATGTCTCTCTCCCACTGTTCCTTTGGCAAACCAGAAGTGGCAGAAAGAAAATAGCTTGCTGGCAGTATAAGTGCAATCTTCATTTATAGAAGAATAATTTGGAACATTTGCCACATGTAAAAGGCAACACCTAAAGGCAAATCGATGAGGAGCTGAATTATGTTCTTAATTGGACTGATTTAAACCAGCAGAATTTCTGTTTGCTGTAATGAAGCTACTCCCTCTTCACACCAGTATGGTTGATTGCTGCAGTGTGTGTAGATGTGTAGATGCAGTGAGTGCAAAGTGTAGATAAAGTAGCAGTCAGTAGTCTCTGCATCAGCCCACCAATTCTCTTTGGGATAGGGCACATGGAAAGTTTTGATTATGAGACTTCATCTACGAAGTCATGGCAAAGGATTAGAGCATGGCTGTGCTGCCTGGCAGCAGAGGGAAAAGAAAAAAAAGAGTAATCATGCCAAAGTAAAAACTCATGACTTTTTCATTTCTAATGCAAGTCTCAGCTTCTGCAGCTGTCTCTTAAGCAGCCCTCTCTATTGTCAGAAAACTTGAATAAGCGACTGAGAGCAGCAGATTTTATCAGTTTCTGCCATTTTACTAAGGATTTGTTAAAAACTCAAATATACAATTAAAATGCCTCCAGAGGATATATTCATCCAAATGTTAATCTTAACTGGTTATAGTCAAGAAACTGCTGAAATCTAAATAAATAATGAAAGGACAGATAATTCCAGTACAGTAACTATTCTGATTCAAGAAGAATTTTGCTTGTATTTTCTTTAGCCAGAAAAGTCTCTGTTTGAAAATTTATAACCTTCTTTCTCTCTTCCTTTCACTCCATTCACTGCATGTGGCCAATCCCTTATTCCTCAGAAACTCCAACAGACTGCAAGAGTGCCAACACTTGGCCAGTACTTACAGAGAGGCAAAAAAAAAGATCAGCTAGTGTGACAACAATCGAAGACACACACAAAAAAAGGAAGAATCTTGTAGAACACAATGAAAAGGACCTCAGGCTTTCTATTCCCCTGCCTTGAGGCAAGATGAACAATTTAGCAACAAGGCTACTTAGTATAGTACCAACTTTCATGCACAAGGCTTAATGCATCAAAAGTGTGTGCAAAGGTCTGGGTTTTAGCTGAAATTTTTCAAGTTTAAGGCTAGGAAACCAAGTGAGCAGTTTTAAAAAGGCATTTGATGGCAGTACAATCCCAAAAGACTCAAAGGACAGGAATGGAATCAATACTGTGGTCAGAACTGAAAAGAGGCAGTTCAGTTAAAAGTCACAGGAAAAGGTTAAGGTATAAAAGAACTGATTGTGAGAGATGAGAAGCATTCAATAAATTTGTCTTGCAGAAGGAAACTTGACAGATATCTTATTTGTAGCAGGTATAAGATCCTGTATGAAGACAACATAGGAAGCAGAAGAATAAATATAGAGTAGGAGAGAAGGCAATGACAGAAAAACAATATCTGTTGACTGAGGTCAGCCAAGTGCAATTGAGAAAGAAGCTGCAGCAGCTCTGGTTTTAGCAAGTGGAACAAAGCACCAAGGAATTCTCAACTCTTCTTGCTTTCAGCTTCAAACTTTCCATCTTTATAAAAGCTTCTTTCACCAAACATTAAACTCAGCACAAGGCCAGCAAAAACTGATACAATGAAATTTGATACACTCTGATTTTATGCTTAAGACCTAACTGCTCAATTTCCCTTGAATTCTGTGGCTCTCAAACATGATATAAGTAATGGATAGGATTTAGATTCACTGTCTGCAAAGGAAACTAGATGCCATAAACAATATTGCTGGTAATGCTTTCTGGTGCTAAAACAACTCCTACTGCACACCCTCCTCTTCTGGGATGTGCTATCCCTAAGAATGGAATTTTATAAAATAGAACTTTGATCTGTGTTGCATCTAACATTATTCCAATTACCTTGCCACATTCCAAGTGTGAGTAAACAGTGTTGACCTTTACCCTCACAGATTCTGCTGGAATAGATTTCTTTACTTCTTGTCATATGAAGTATTTTATGAGGAAATGCATATGTAAAACAGTAGAAATGATAAGTTTTATATAGCATATATTTATCAAGAGCAGGAGAGATATAATTCTGAGCCTAAGGTATTTTTTTAAATTCAAATATGCCCTCTAAATAGATAGTCAGACATTAAATTAAAAAACAGTGTAAATATTTCCACTAACTTTCCTGAGCACAGGATCAAACTTAAATACCGGCCATGTAGCAAATAACATGTTGAACATGCGATGTACTCACTACTTAAGATTTAATTGGATTTTAGTTTGCTATTCAACTATTATCTGGAGATTTCCTCCACAACTGAGTCATACTGATAAAAAGCTGTCTACTGGATTTAAAGGCAGTCATCCTTTGTTGTTTATGCACACTGCTTTAATTTTATGTGGATGTTTTATGGATTACAGAAACACAAATAACACTTGATTAAATGAATTCAAATAATATGGAAGGTCAATGGATAAAGACAGAGATGAAATCATATGCAACCTCAGCTGAGTAAGGATATAACAGTGAGAATCAGAAACAGTTACTGCAATGTGTATAATGTAAGGATCAACTTTGAGGCCACTTGGATCTAAGCTTTTCCACTTCACACCAGTGAAATATTTCCTGGGAGGATGGAGTGGGAGAGGAGTGGAGGGAGAGCTAATAAGTCAGCATTTCAATTCACTCAGTTTCAAACACTACCACCACTGCCACACCATATGTTACAGTCCAAAATCAGAGTGAATTTTGCTACTCTGTACTGGTAAACTACTGAGAGAAATGGGAACCCAGTGAGTGCTGTGAAATTTGTCACATCTCCCAGGTCTCACACAGCAGTGTGTTAATATTGTTCTTGATTGTTGCTAACCCCCTTTCAGCTCCCTCATCCTACCCTACTTCCACTATCAATATGAACACATTAAGGAAGCTGCATGGATGTATGAAAAGTTAAAGCTGGAGGTACAGACAAGTGAGAGTAGTCAGTGCCTTTGGGAAAAGAAGTGGAATTGGTGTAACTTTTGGTCACCCAAAAATTCAAGAACTGTAATGCTTACTGCAGGATAGCTCTGGTGTCCCCAGCATAAGAAGGGCATGGAACTGTTGGAGCAACTCCAGAGGAGGCCACAAAGTTGATAAGAGGGCTGAAGCACCTCCTCTACAAAGACGGGCTAAGTTGGGTCTGTACAACCTGGAGAAGGGAAGGTTGTGTGGAGACCTCACTGCAGCCCTCCAGTATCTGATGGAGGATAGAGGGAAGCTGGAGAAGGACTCTACATCACAAACTAGAGGGACAAGGAGTAATGGGTATAAGCTGAGTGAAGGGAAATTTAGGCACCGGAACAGGATGCCCAGGGAAGCTGAGGATGTCCCAGCCCTGGCAGTGTTGAAGATGAGATTGGGTGAGGCCTTGAGCAACCTGGTCTAATGGGAGGTGTCCCTGCCCATCGCTGGAGGGGTTGGGACTAAGTGATCTTTATGGTCCATTCCAGCCCCTTAGCATTCTATGATTCTGTAAGAAGATGTGGTGATTCCCTACTCACCTAGAGTTGTAATACATGAGAAGCATTTTTCTCCACACTGACACTAAGAGCTGTGCTGGCCATGAGGCTCCAGAGGCAGGAGTAACCCTGATCACTGATGCAGTTACAGCCAGGTGCCACAGACATGCCCCCAGCAAGATGCTTACTTGGGTTTGAATTTTTGGGATTCTTTTTTGTTAATATATATACAGTCTCCTACCCTGAGCCTCGTCCCAGAGAGGAAATAATTGACATTCTCTTGCCAATGGTAGCCAATTTTCAAAAGCATGAGTGAGGGAGAGAGAGTGTTTTGAAGCTGTCTTCAATTGTGCTGCTTGATCCAGTTGCTTCTGTTCAAAGAACTATAAAAAGAATAACATAAGATGTTCCAGAATTTTTCCAGGCTAGACATTGCAATAAAAGGCAATTTCACAGGTAATAGAAATATCAGCCAGGGGATTTCGGAGCTGTAGTACCCATATTTCCCTTCCCTCTCTGTTTAGCTACACAGAATAAACCTTTTTTCTCTTGAAACTCAGGGATAAAGTATGAAAATCTTCATAACCACTGGTAACAATGGTTTACAGAGCTGCTTACATAAAAAAATTAAATAAAGGAACAAATTATTCATCAAAGCCTTCGGGACAGCCTTGAATATTGCCTTCTTCAGATTTCAGGGCTGGTTGAACTTAAGAGCCATTCTTTTCTTCAAACAGTGCCAGTGAAACTCTTTGCCTAAGGGTGGGGAAAAAGTTTTCACTTATTTTTACAATAGGGATTTAGAGGTGTTCCTGATGTGATGAAACTGCCAATTTTAGACAGAAGTGCCCTTAATCTGGCAAGAATTGTGCAAAATTTCTCTGCATGTAGCAGAAACCTAACACCTCTCTTCTGACCTCTTCAACACCCCCCTGACCCTGTTCCCGAGGCGTTCCTGAGGAGACAGCCAGCCATGATGTATTATGTGCCTTTGCAAAGGACCAGATTGATGTGACCACCAAAGGAAAGTTTCCTCTCCTGGAAGAACTGTGCTTCACAAGAGATTTTGTGTTCTTTTTCAAGTCATTTTTCAGGCATTATTATCATCATTAGCATTTAATGAATGTTCTACATGTTCAAATATGCACCATATTTATTACTTTCTGGCTGAGGTTATTTTGAATTCTTTGAATTTCCTGTAATATTTCATCAACTCATTATAAAAAGGCAGATGCAGGTTTCTTACGTCTAGTATGTACAGGAAAATCCTAAAGTTATTTCCCCAGAGCAAAAGATTCTTCATTCATGGGATAAAGCACAGGTAGAAAAGTGTGTTTGTTCAGTCTGCCAAAAACTTGTAAAATATGCTCACTAGAAACTGTATTATTCTTACGTTAAGATATATGCCACTGCCATTACTCTGGAGAAACCAACTCATGAGACTCACTCTGTTCCATTCCTCCACATAAACATCTAAAAGTTTAAGTAACTAAAAATTTTTCAAATTAATTTTTAAGCAATAGTTTTCAGGGTTTCTTTGTACAAAACAAAGTACAAAAAAAAAAAAAGAGCACAAACTCAATTTTCATCTGTGTGTACATTAAGGATTAGCACTCGGCATACTCCACCCTCATCTGGCTCACACACGAGTGCTTTGATTCTCAGTTTACATTAGATATAGCTAGAAATGAAGGTGGGGCTGAAAATCTGGCCCCAGCAGCACAGATCTTTCTTCTTGTTGTGCTTTTCTAACTTTGAAATTTGAGCAATTGTATATATTTTTCCTTTACTTTTACAAACATGCCATTTTGCGTTTAAAGGAACAAAAGAAGCTTGTGCAATTAAGGTGTATTTGAGGGGAACTTGATACTTTTCATCAGCACTAAAGATCTGGCTCATCAATATCATGGCAAAGATGGCATCCTTCAGCCAATTTGTAAGTCCTTGCAGTTGGTTTGATTTAGAGTCCTCCAGAGGAAGACTCTAAGGACTTACAAGGAGGTTCTGGCTCCTTGTAAGAGGGCATGTGAGCAAAATGAAGGAACTGGGGCACACTAACCTCCACAAATATCCATTCCTATTCAAGAACAACAAAAAAGGAATTATGACAACCATTCTCAGAAGCTAGCAACTGAGCATTAAGAAGAATTAATTCTTTAATTATTTTTTGACAAAGAATCTGTAGATCTCAAAGAGGAAAGGAAACCCATAAGTATGAAAAAAATGTTGTCAGCAGAGTAACCTTCCCATCATTGCCCTGTTGCTGGAGAAAAAAAAGAAAGCAAACTTAGAAGTTAAGCTAGGAAAAAAAAAGAGTGAATGCTGTGAACCTGGGTTTTTATCCACTTATTTATTACATTTTTAAATGTTTTTAAATGCTATTCTCTGTGTCTACAGTGTGGTCTGTCAGGTGGAATATATGCACATTAGCATTATATTTTTGTGCACTTCGTAAGATTTCTAGGTGCCATATAGGAAAAGAACAGGCACAAAGCCTTTCAATTTCCTCTGTTGCAGCTTTTTTCCCAACTCCACCAGATAAAGGACCAACACCATAAGTAGAAATGGTCATAAATTGAAAGTGATGGCATATGAATATTTCAGGGAAAGCTGATTGGAAAAGGACATTTTCCTTCTAAAAATGCTCATACCTCTGGGTCATTTGGAACAACACTTTTTTTTGGCATACCACATTAGACATTTTGGTTTTCATTATATTTTTCACTGAAACTAGAAACAGCTGCTGTCTGATGTCAGCTGGTATATGTGGTAGTAGTGTGGGTGGAGAAAGAGATTTCTTTTTCCTCACAAGAAAGACACAACTATGGAAAGTATGAGGTGATGGAAAAATGTTAGCAGGTGATATAAAACATTTACATAGAGAACATAGATCCAATTGTCTCTGAATGACTGCCGTTGTCACATCTTTAAAGTACAAGGGTTAGATAACCGCAACAGTGATTAGCAGAGCAAAAGAATCGATTTTCTTTGAAATTATAATCCCCAGGGAAGGATGCTTGGCAAACATTCTTTTGGGCTGTGACAACCAACACTTGCCCCTCTGATACATTCCTAAGCCACTGTGTGGAATAGGAGAATAAAAGCAGCAAGGACCTAGCTGTCCATAACTCCCTTGTAACTATACCTTTGGCTTTTTCATTTCTCTTCTCAAACCAGGAATATTTTTAGAAGTGCCACTTAGTTATTTTGAAGTATTTTTGAGTACAGCACCACAACACAAGATTTCCTTGAGTTAGTTAATCCTATATAATGTTTCTTCAGAGGCTTCCTGAAATTCATAAGTAGAAGTTCACCAATCAAAGCAGAAGCAGGCAACAATGCCTTCCAAACACCTACTCCTCAGTTCCTATGTTCACATGTGCAAGTACACTACTCACTCTTGCTCCCACTACAAGGAACTCTAAGTGATAGTGCAGTAAGAGCAAAGAAAGGGTGGTGTTTTTTTCACACAATGTTTAATTATTCAGTGGAACTGTTGCAAAGGTTATATGAGTTCAAAGTTGACCAAACTAATGAAAGAAAAAGCTGTCAAGAATCATCAAATACAAAGGCTCCATCTACAAGGAGAAGGTTTGTAAGCCATAAGCTGTTAGGGCCTATGAGAAGGACTTAGGAAATATAAAGGAAATTTATGACTTTTATACTTTTCACTGCACATTCCTCCTTATGATCTTATGTTATTGAACATAGACACAGGTTCTGAAAAGGTCTGTGTAGACCAGCACAGGAACAGGCAACTGGGACAGCTGGTCTAAGAACCCAAATTTTTAACCACTCTTTTTAAAGAAGGGTGTATGTTTGAGATGAGAGAGCTGTTGGATACCCTCTCTTTCTTTCTTTGCCTTTGGAAGGACAGGCTGCCTTGTCACTTCTCCATGGGCCTTGGCAGGCAGACCTCAGTCCTTTTTTGCAAGGCAACTTTGCAGGACAGACTAGTCTGTGGCTTTTTTATGCTAATTGGAATCAAATGTTACACGGATGGAGACACAGGAAATTTACAGATCTTCTATGGAAGTGTCAGCATAGTTTTCTTGACATTGTCTGTTCTTTTGCCGAGTCTGTCCAAGGACTGAAGCAGACTGGCTCTAACTCCCAGTCTCAGAGCACCTGGTTTCAGAGCATTGAAAGTTGGTCAAAAGAGGTTTTCTTCAGTGACTCCTGGACACTTTACAAGACACAAGAGTGCTTCTCTCTGGGTTGGATATGAGGACATGTTCTTCTCATGAGAACGTAAAGAAAACAGATTGCTATTTCTCTGTTTTGAACAGCAGTAGAAGTCCAGCTCCTGCTGGGACTGGAGTCATGCATTGCAGGCTGTTACAATCCCTTTATGATCATTAATTCCTCTAAAGTACTTAGCCCTTAGGTACCTGCACCATGGTCCCACAGATATCCACAAAAGCTTTGACATGAGATGGCATTGTAACCCATGGAGGTAGCTGAGTTCAACCAGGATCACCCCAGGCTTGTGGCCTCTCTCTGAGAGAGAGATTTGTTGTTTCAGTGCCAGGAGACAGTGTAAGGAGACCAGGGACACAGTGCTCTGTGCCAGCCTGCAGACAGGCATGCACCACAAGGTGGGCTGTGAAATACAGGTTGTAGCCCAGACTTGCCGTGGGGATACAGCATGAAGGACTGCAGAAACCCAGCCCCTGGGCAACCTTCCCTCTTGCATTTTGCCAAGAGCTGTGGAAATCATAAAGCAGGACATTCACTTTATGTAGAGCTACCCAACAATGCTATGAGGTCTGTGGGAAGCAAGAAAATGGTATCTCCATGAGCCCTTTAGAAAACCTAGGTGATTGTACAACCTCAGTTCAACAGCTGTATATCTCACAAATATTTGTATATTTATTCTAGTTCACTTTCCATTAAGGAAAAACACCCTTCCCTTAATCTGTAGCCTATAATTTCTCTTGCTGAGCTCTTCTGAAGTGAACATACAACTGCATGCTAGCAACTAAAGACTAAGTAGAAACTAATTTCAGGGTTTGGCTCATGATGATTTTAAGAAGTCACACCTGGAGTGGGACTTTGGGTGCCAAAATTTTATCCTAGAGAAAATTTTTACAGCCAAGAATGAAACCCCCGAAAATGAGAAGAGAGGGGAATGTTATAATGGAAATGCTGGCATAACTTCAACTACTGTGGAGCAGCCCAAGAAGCTGATGAGGCCGAGAGTTAAAAGCAAATCTGCCAACTTTCACTCTGCTCAAATAAAGTAAGTCATGCTAAAACGTTTGGCTGCTTCAAAAAAAAGAAAAAAAAGAAGTTGCCTTCACCTCTTCAGAAAACTACCAGCTATAAAAAACCAATCAAAAATAATGGAAATACGCTTTCAATTAAACTCTGCTTTGTTTTCTCTGCACCGCATGATTTTTCTGCTTGGTAAAATGGGACGTGGGAAACTACTTTAAAAATGAATTTGACTAATCCTGGCTTGAAATTTGGGCTCTACCTATCCAGAAAAAGGCAGCACAGTCTGGACCATTCCCCAACAATAGAGTGGCGACAGGCTAAATATAACCACACTTATAGCCCCAGAACTGGCATCTAACACCAGGGGCTTACAATAACACTGAAGCTGCTGCTGCTCCAGCAACAGCCGAGGCAAGGGCAGGGAAAGCTCTGTTTGTTTTTCAGCCGGGACTTCATTCTTCACTCAGCTGTTTGCTATTAGGACTGGAGCAGTAGCAGTGAGAAATTCATTGCTGCTTGCTCTCTGAATCCCGACACAGTAACAGCACAGATCCAACTAGCCAAATCCACAAAGGATCAAGGGAAGGGGAAAAAGAGAGCAACAAACTGCTGCATGCTTGTCGTCGCGCTTTTACAGCGCCTTTCATCCCCAAGGAGCCCATTTATTGAGGGCCAGACTCTGCCCCATTCCTGCAGAGATGGGTATTAGCAAGTGCTGGAAGCAAGACAAGGAATTTCCTCTCACTCTTCTCCTCCACCCTGCTGGTGGAACCAATGTGACAGAGAGGTATTCTCACCAGCACGAGAGGAGAACTGCTTTGTCCCTGCAGCTGTGCTCTGCCTCTTGCCAGATCCTCTCCCCTGCCTGTCTGGAGCTAAATGGTGGGGAAACAAGGGTGTTCCTGGCAGGTTGTTGCACCTCTCTGCTCCTTAGAAGGGCACAAAATCAAGCACTAACTTGGTGAAACTTATCCTGATGCTCTGGGCTCTATCAGACAAATTTCTGCTTGCACTGAGAGAGGTGTAAATTGAGGTGGATATTACTGTAGACATTTTGATATCTTTTTTAGGAGGAATAAAAGAAGAAATGGGTTCATCTTACCAGCATATCTCTATATTTATTAGTGCAGTGATTAACACTGCTCCCCACTGCTGTGGTTGGAGACTCTGCTGTGCTGGTATTCAGTGGAGAGTGCAGACTCCAAAAGGGTTACACAGGCTGGGTGAAAAACAGAGACTCCTTTCCAACACAACTGCTCCAGAGCATTTGCTGCTTGGGAAAGCTGCAGTTTCTGTCTGGGACTCTGCTTTGGTGTAGTAGGTGAGAGCTACCAAAGTGAATTGCTGTTTTTCAGAGCTGGCTGTCTGGCAGCTGCGCAGACCAGAGCTCTCAGCTTTCCACAGAGAGTTCTGGAGGAGGAGCCTTGACTTTGGGTCCCTGGGTACAAAGGGTGATTTCTGCTAGTCCTTCTGTAAAGCACTGTAGCTGAATGACGGCTGCTGGCTGCAGACAGCGCAGGTGAGAGTTCATGCCCAGAAGCTGGTCACAGCAGTGGAGCTGATTGCTTTTATTCTTCTGCAGTCTATTTGTGTTTGAAAATAAAAATGATATGTAAGAACACAGGCTCTTTTCTGCCAGTATAGCTGCTTCCCCTTCTGGCGACTCCATGAGGTCTGGCTTGTGAGCTAGGTGATAAGATTCCCAGGACTGGGAATTTTGTTTTGCATTTCATTACCTCCTTGCCCTCTTGATAATGATCTGATGTGCAACAACAAATCACTCCCTGACCTCAGCGTAACAAACTGAATGTGGGACCTGAGATATGGGTTCTGAGACTGTCTGCCTGCTTTCTCCTGCTGCCCTGAAGTAAAAGGGTGTTTCCTGTGCAGCCTGCAAACTCCAGTATCTATTCCCAATTGTCACCTGTGAGCCCATCCCTCCCAGCCATGCTTTCTGATTACAGGGTGAGAGTCAAGCATGTCCCCACAGACTGACAAACTAGATATGAAAGAATTTTTGAGTACCTTAAAAAAAGAAGCCACAAAAACCCAAACAGGCAGTAAATGACTGCTTCTATAAAGAGTAAATCTGTATTGCTCACTAAGAAACAAAGTCATCACCAGATCTGTGTCAGTATACACAACGAGGGCTTAGTGTAAAGAGCACACATGCAGTTTAAGCAGTATTAACAGAATATTGATATTCAACACACATGGGAGAGAACTCCATGTGCTCTGCCACATTACCTTAGAACAGGTCTTAGGCTTGTACTGAAATCTGAGCTCCCTACAAAATTAAACTGTGCATGCTACATGTTGGCTTGCATCCTAGCCCAGCTCTGGATGGATCTGGCTGTCTTAGCTGGTGAGGAGAATCAGGTGGGGACCAGCTTCAGCTTGAGCCTTTCCCTAACAGGCAAGAGAGATTTTTCATTGATGTAAAAGAGGCAGGGAAAAACAAAAAAAGTATTCACAGCTGCAAAAGCATGAGTCAGGCACCTCTCAGGAGGTGGGGTGTTCCTCTTTGTTTCTAACCTTCAGAACACCATGTTTACTTCTTCTTCTTCCTCTTCTTCCTTGTATCTGCCAACCATGTAGCTGTTCAGAGCTGGCTGTTCTCAGAAGCACACCCAGTACATACAGGAAAACTACTAGACCTGACTAGACTAATTGAAACCATTTGCAAGGAGTATCTGGAAAGTAATTAAGAAATGCATGGCTGTTCACAGACTGACACTACATTGCATTGGCAGACAGGGACTCTACTTGCACCAGAAAACTCCAGTAGCACACATGCTGAAGAGCCAGGGCTGCACTCCTGACCTGCAGACAAACAAGCCCTGAGCTGTGTCTGACCCTGAAGCTCCTTGGTGGAAAGGACTCGTGTCAGCCTGGGTTGTGACACCCTTATTCCCTGACAAGAACAAAACAACCTGAGCAGTGAGGAAGGGGAACAGAAGAGAGCCCACACCCTGTGTCACGCCCCATATAACATTACTACGATAATATAGTGAACAGGAGCCCTAAGTAATTGGTTTTTCCATCACTATCAGAAGCAGTTCCATTTTAATTTCTGCTGACAAGCCCACTGTGCATCTGCCAGCTTTGTGGAGTTCAGATCATCTGATACTCTTTTAATGCTAACACCTGTCCCAAGACCTGTGTGAATTTTTGGCAAGTATGAAAACTCACAACAATGGAAGATGGCCAGATGATCCAGAACTTTCTTCATGTGGAGTCATCTTTTTTTTGCCCTGAACACCTGAATTTATCAATACTGAATTAGCCTTTCAGTAGACTTTTATTCTCCTTTATTCCAAAAGTCTCCATTTCACCCCTGAGAAGTAACTGGAGGTTACTGTGCTAAGAAGGCACAGCTGGTATGAACCTCATTAATCTTGAGGCAGTGTGGTATATGCCTAGCACAATTTTGGCACTGTGAAAGAAGGAAATAAAATCCTTTCTTCAGAAGCTGAGAACACCTGGTGCTCTCCACAGGTTGCTATAGAAGCACAGCCCACTTTAGCTGTACAGTTGCAGACAGAGCATCATGTAAGTCATCTCGACTTTTTGCAGGGAATAAAAAGAAAATATTGGTTGATCTGCTGGCTGATATGTCTTCCCTGGTCCTCAGTTAGTTTGTATGTCACCTAAAAGTGCACTGTCTTCCATGAAGGATCTGCCTAGGTTAAAAATTTCTTACCCCATGAAATGAGCTGCAAACATTGAAGACAGAGCTATGCTTTGGCAATCAGGTAATAGTGTTCTTGTTCAATCCCCCGAGGTAGGGAGGTTTATTTGCTTACTCTTCCACTGTGCCTCTTCAAGAGCAGGAGCACACAATGCAAATAATGCTACCTATAGCAGTCAAAATGCTGCTAGACTGGTTTAGACCTCAAGGTGAAATCAAGCAGCAACCCTCAGAGTGCTACTATGTTGTACAGACATTACCTCAAACAATGTTAGAAAATTTATGTCCCATGGGGAAATAAAAAGTAAAGCTGATAAATTAATGTATATTTTGAACTAAGGTAATGAATTTCAACAAAAAAAAAGGAAAAACTCCAGAGCAGCACTGCATCACTCTGAGACTTCCAATTGTTCCAGGCCTCAGGCACATACTCTCTGGCCACACTACAAAGGGTCAGCAATGTTTTGGCTCCCAAAACAAATCAGCTGATGTATCCATAGCATAGATGATGTCTTAGCATCAGAAAATCTGCACAGCTTTGGGTATGCTTAGTTTGAGCTTGCTGGGCACCAGGATCCTTTCTTCTGAATGAAAGCAGCCACATGTTATTCTTACTGTGACAGCTCTACCAGATCATAGCCTTTTATTCTGAATTAAGGAACTTTCATGTCACAAAAGTTGGTGCTTATTTTTAAGCCTTACAGACAGAGGGTGTGAATTTATTTTTTCCACAAAGTTTCTCATCCTAATAGTTGCAGAGAAAAGCTGAAGAATTTGATGTAGTTAAACCTAAATTTCAAAAGACAAAAGGGCAGTAAAGCAAACCCAAGGGAGTTTATTTGAAGTTCAAGGTTTTTAGGACAGTGATGTAATTTTGGGGGAGCTTCACTTGAACCGGGGAAAGGCAGGACATGTGCATGTCTGGGATAGGAAGTCATGAAGCAACAGTCCACAGCAGAGCATCACACTCAAGATGTCCCTCCCTCCTGCCAGGGGCTCCCATGGCAGCCCACCAACCACACACAGCCCAGGCAAGGCTTGTCAGGGCCAGCAAACAGCCCAACAGCAGGGCTCCCTTCTGCCTCCTGCTGCTAGACCAGAGACAGAGGAGCAAGAAGGAGCCACCTCCTGCTGCCACCTCCCCCTGAAGGAATCAGCTGCAATGCCTACAGAGATGTGAACAAGGTTTGGGGAATGAGTGCTCAGTCCCTGAGCCAGGTACGCTTCCAGGAAAAGCTGCATCTGGAAAAGTCTTTACTAGCACAGCATGTTTGTTCACAGCATTATTAGGACTGAAGGCCAGATGAAGTCTCTAGTTCTGGGGGCATTGGCTTGACTACATTTAAGGGAAAAAATCTGTCCTTTCCATTCTGAAAAGAAGCTGATTCTAGCTTTACTGTAGCACTAGGGGAAGTTAATTTACTGTGTTCTTCCCTGCATGGCACTGTCAGCAAGAGAGGGCATCTTAGAGGGTCCCTAAGCAAAGCTGCTACATGAGGAATTGCAACCAGCAGAAGAAAAACAGGCCACAGATAGTGCTTTATTCCAGGGTGGCACCCACCTGGTTCATACTGCAGCTGAAGCCACCTCCTCCACCGGAAACCAGCCCAACTCACAGGCTGTGCTCAATGCAGGTCACTTCAAGTATTGTTAGGCCATATCAGCTCTCCCACATTGCCACTAAATATGGATCTCTTCATGTAGTGCTCTGTGTGTTTGGACTGAGAATGGCAGTGGATTCACAGCCATGGAGCCAAAATATGAGCCTGACTGTGGAAGAAGAATAAATGCATTTTTTTGTACCAGCTTTGCAGCACGCTGATAGATGAGCAAGATGATCAGGCCACCAAGGAGGGAGCTGATGCTTATTCCTGGGTTTCCAACAAATGATCAATAAGAAAAAAATAATTACCTCTCTCCATTGTCTCCTTTGTTCCTCTGTCTGGATCCTGTGGAGACTCACAGGTTTTCTCACCTGCTAAGGGCTTAAACAGATGCTACAAACCAGTGCCTTGAGTTATGTGTTTGGAGTGTCTAGAGGGGGAAACACTTCATGCTCCCTTCCAGTCCTTGGGGACAGATGTTTCCTATTTGATGGTTCCATTTTAGTCTAACGTATGTAATCTCTCCAGCTCTCTCTCTTCTAAGTTGAATTCATTCTCAGTTCCACAAAGAAAATCTGGGAGAAGTCCTTGGCTCACTGACCTCTCAAAAGGAGTATGTGGAATTAGAAGATATGTAATAAGTGCTTGTAAGAGCCCATAATGCATTATTTCCTGTAGCCAGAATGTGAAGATTATATCAGGGTTCTCAGCACCTTTCTTGGCCACAGACATCCTCAGATGCTTATTTGTCCTCTTTTAGGGCTCTCAGATCTTAAACTTGGAAAACCTTTTGGAAATTTCTCTTTCAAATTTCAGTCTGGGATGATAGAAGCCTACTCCCTGCTCCCAGACACACCTCCATCCGTGCAGAGAAAATGTTTAAACTGCTCAGACTCCAGCCAGGCCCTTTTGTGGATTCAGCTGTGCTCTGCCCCACCACAGGCAAAGCCTTCCTGGAGCCTCTCTCTATCAAAGCCCCAAGGAGCCGCTGCCAGGCTATTCTGCAGTGCCATCTAGTGAGGCAGGCACAGTTCCACGAAGCTCCCCGCTGAGCCCAGGCACATCAATCATTCCTACACTTTTTATTTTTTCACTAAGGATTCTTTTTAGGCCGTGATACAAGCTGAGGTTGCAAAGAGGATGGATCTGAGGAGCAAGATGACTGGAGATGTGGGGGAAAAGGACATGGAAACAGAGCTAAGAACGGCGTGAGGACCACGTAATAGGTGTGTGCTCTGGGAGGGAGGATGAAGAGAAAGGACTTAAATTAGCAGAAGAGCTGAATGAAGGAAAGTAAAACTAAAAATGGTGGTAATAGATGATACAGTGATACAATAGGAGATAAAAACAGTGGAAACACTTATATCCACTGTGGCTGCCCTGGGAAGTTATGATGGGAAAATGGGAATGACCAGGCCTGAACAGCAGCACTGAGAAGCTGGGAGAAGCTAGTATCAGACTAGGACAGGTGGAAATTCATGGAGATTTGTCACAGACATCTTTTTGTGAAAATCTTTTCTTAAGATTTTTTCTCTTCTGAGAAGCTGAAGCCTCAGAAACAAAATGTAAACAATGGTTATCTGCTGCTGTGAAATGCAACAAGTAGATCCTTGATTAGTCTCCTGTAAATGTTTAGATTTACTGCCCAGTCACAGCAGAGCTGGCTCTCGCACTCTATCCGAGCCAGCTGCTTTTGTTATCATTCTTTTCTATTCTATTTTTACCTAGCCTTCTGAAGAAACCTTTCCTTCTATTTCTTTTTAGTATAGTTATAATGTAATATATATATCATAAAATAATAAATCAAGCCTTCTGAACATAGAGTCAACATTCTCATCTCTTCCCTTGTCCAAGAACCTCTGTGAACACTACCACAGATATTTACTGAGGATGGAGCCTGTGGCAAGTGACAAAGGTAAGTGCCAAATGATGACTATGCTCATGTGTCCATGTTCTGGTTTTCAATTTGATAATTTAAAGATTTAAGAAACTGAATGTATTAATGCAAAGTGCAAGCATGCCCAAACCTTACATTACTTTATTAATATATAACCTAAACCCTGTCTTACACTGTAGATCCAGCTCCAAGCTCTCCAAAATTGATAACAGTTGGAGAGGGTTACCTATGCCTCCTAATTCCCAACATGCCTTTAAATGAGCTGATATTCTCCTTTGAGAGAAGTCAAGAGGGTGCAGTAGGGGAATTGTCTGTAGGGGACCATGCCTGCCGTTTTTCTTTATAGTCAGGAGATGTAAGGAGACAGTGAGCTCATGGCTAAGGCAGATGAATGATGCCAGATAGCCAGACTCTATCTCTTCCTTTCCCCAGTGTGCCTGGGGGACACATCTAGACTTTTTAGACAGACTTTTCTCAGGTGGTGCTCAATGTATGATCTTTGCTTTGGGGTTCCAGACCGGAGGTCTATGGATGTGGTTTGCAGAAAGGCAGAGACATAAAGCTATAAATAATGTCATGATGAATTCCCATGCTGAATCACTGCTCAAGACTACACCATAAAACCATCCTGTCTGGAGGGCACCTATATGCCAAGAAAACCATCATCTTGCACAATGGCAGTTTCTGGCTTTCTTATGTGTTGCCAAACAATTTCCACATACCCAAGCACAGCTCTACTTTTTCAGAAGGTAGATGTGCCTGTGGTCTGACTGCCATGGTTTTTCATGTAGTTTTATGGGGCTAGGAGTCAAAGTACTAATAAATGTAGCAGCATGTAAACTGATCTTTTAATAAAACTGCAGTTATTGGGAGGAAAAAATCTTTTTCAGATTTTGGAGTAGTCTGTATTGCATTTTCCATTTTTCTTGGACAGAAATTTGAGGTGGTGCCTGCACTGAGGAAGAAGAAAACAGCCCCTTACAGCCCTTAACTCTATCTCCAAACACCTGAAAGAATACCACAATCACTCTCTGTTTTCAGTTCAATAAGGTAAGGAACTTCATGTACTTCTAAGTAGCAAAAGGAAAAACAAATATGAAAGGGAGAAAAGCCACAATAAACTCATGGGGTATTTTCCATCCTGTGGGGCTGGCTTTTCAGTATTTACATTACATAATATACAGCTACTAGAATTACTGTGTCCTAATCCAGAGAAGCTTCCGGAAACCAAATTATTTAGTGGCTAGGCATGCATTCTGACCCTATCATTTAAAACACAAGCTAATAATATAGAAGTTTATTCCACCCAAGGGTATGTGCATCCATCCTACTTGAAATTTATTCTTCTGTGTGATAGATTTCATCTTGATGGGCATGTTTGGAGAGGCTTTCTTCCTAGGATAATTGGACAATTTTGGTTTGGGGGAATAGAGACATTTGAAAAGAATCCTAACATAGTATAAAAAAACTCCAGAGATCTGGCTACAAAGAGTTGAGGCCTGAGGAAATGAGCAAAACTCAGAAAGAAGAGATGAAATCATCAGTCTGCAGCGAGCAAGAGGCCAGCTTGTGTTGGCTGTTGTTGTCACTGAGAGAGCCATGGTCAACGTAGCTGCCCCTTGCTGCCTACGACATACAAGGCTCAAGAGCACTGGTCATTCAAAATGCTTGAGCTCACCACGCTTCCCTCCCATTTTCCCAAGGAACTCTTCCCATGGAGCAGTAAAGACCTTCCCATGAAACCCCTAGGGCTTGCAGTGCCTTTGCAGCTGACAGGGCATCCAGCGGCCTGAAGCACAGCCTGAAACCCATGGCCAGTAGACTTTGCTATTGCAGCTTAACATTTAACTCCTCAGATCGTCACTCCCCACCCACGCCTGAGGCCAAGCTGGGACAGCTAGGGCAGCTAGGTTTATACAACAGTGGAGATTCCCTGCTGCCTGCACATTCCTCTCTCCTGACTCCCTGTAATGCCGGTCCAAGGCGATATATTTACCACTTCCCAAATATCACACCGATTTGTCCACAATTTATAGCAATGAAAAGATGCATTCATTTACCCTATTTGGCCATATGAATATACATTTTTTTTCTTAGAAATATCCTGAGGGCTTCTGCTCACAAACTACTAGTAAACTCTTATGTACTACTGGCCAAAACCCGAGGCATTATGTGGACAAATTTTACCAGAAATTCAGGGGTCAGGTTGGACTGCATCACCAAGCTGCTACTTTGTTGTAAAAACCAATTTTAAAAATGTCCCTTTTCAGAAGCCCATTTTCAGAAGAGGAGTCCCAGATTGCAAGAGTTTCCTTTTATGCTTAGTCTGATTCAGACTGGCTTTTCATGGCAGCACAGGGAATGTCAGAGTTCCTATTCACATATATCTCTTGCTGATCCGTAAAGGATCAAGTCCCAAAATCACAGTGATCAGGGCCAAGTCACAGGAAAAAAACCCCATCATTACAATGGGGGAAAACAGGGGGGAAGCAGGGAGAGGCAATGGGCAACTCAAAGTGGATTGTATGGAGGGTCAGCTCCTCCTTAGTTTGTGGAAACAATGCAGGAAGGAAGCTGGAGAAGGATATTAGAGCTCTTTCTGTGCCAAAGTGTCAAGCTTCCTTACCCTAGTATAAGGTTCTGCAAAAACAGTGATTCCCAGCTATTGATGTGTTATGGCTTTGGGGGATCTGAAACTAAAAACCAATTTTTTCTTTGTGTAAAAACTATCAGTGGCTCTCTGCTTTTTCCTGAAAAGTTCAAAGAAAAATCCCTGTTTGCAAGACTTAAAATAGACGGTCTTTACCCAGACATCTGTTTCTACTTATGACAAAGTGACATCAGGGGAAAGGATACTCTCTTTGCACATTCTTTAAATCTTACCCCCATTCCTCCTACCCCAAAGCCCACTTGGGCTGGTTTCAGCCTTGAAAAGAGATTTCCTGACTGTCTCAGGAGCAGACATCTACTACAGAGTGACTAATAAAGTGTGTAACCACTCAGGGTCAAGTTTGGGAATTTCGTGTTTGTGGTGCCAGCAGCCCAAAACATCACTAGACTAGGTCACCTAGTCTCCATGTATCCAAGTAATGTCCTTCTTGAGGGCTTTGTCTGTTTATCAGGAAGAAACCTGACCTGGCCACTGATTTATCTTTCCAGAGCATCAAAGTACGGTTCAGAAGCCAGCAGAATTGCAAGAGGATGGCATTCAAACTTTTATTCACCACAAACTGCCCACAAACAAAGTTAGAAACCATCAAGTGTCAAAATCTACCGCAGAAGAGTAACTTAGCTCTCTTAGTTGAGTAACTTGGTTGGATTCAAAGGCTCCCAGAACCAGTTTACCACCAAGATCTTGCTATTAAAAATAGCATTTTTAAATTAAATAAAAAAGAAAATCTGATCACAAACTGTGATTTTATCAAGTGACTCTCATATCAGTAAAAAGCTTTTTGCTAAGATCATCTGTCACACAAGGAGTCAAATGCCTCAAAGTCTGAGAACATCAGCTGACAAAAGCAGTATCAGTGCTAGAATTTCAACCACATTGAAAAGAAAAGTTGAGACAGACAGTAGTTTTATTACATGATGATTTGTATCTTAGCATCACGTTACTGTTTTCTGGACGATTTATCCTAGGAAAACTCTGGTGTGCAAAGTGTTCAATCAAAAGACATGAGTTCAGTCATTTCTCTGAGCCTGGCATAAACAAAGGTGTTCTATGCCAAATGGACATAACCAGGCAAGATCTTTGACATTCCTACTGCAACAAGTAATTATTATTCCAGCTTTAGATATGACAATAGCTGTCTTTTCTCCTTACACAAGAAGGAGCCATCATTTACTTTGTTAGGTATGGAAGGGAGAAGGGACCACTTTGTCCTTCAGAGAAGAACTTATTAGATCTGGTTTTAGCACACATGCCTCAGAGTTTGGTCAGTATAACAGTATGTTCATGTTTAAAACCCCGTGATGAGAATGCATCCTCAATGCAATAAATTTGTTTTAAAGCAAAATTTTCTACCTCCTGAAGCCTCGCCTTGTTTCCTACTCTCAGAGAAGTATGGGGGAATTCACCCTAACATCCTTGGAGCAGGAAAGCTCTGTTTCTGTCCAAGAACCACTGTATGATTTCTGGTGATAGAAAAATTTACCACAGCTTGTATTTTGCCTGATCTACAATCAAACATTCAGATGAGTTTGGAGAATTAATTCAAGTTACTAGGACAGATAAAAGGCAAAAGTTAAAATGTGTTTTAGGTCTTAGCCAGCTTTTAACTGCTGGTTACGACACCTGTCATCCCCAAGGCTATTTATGCCATCTCTGGAGAAATTGGTGCTGCCCATGAACTGAAAATATATAGAGGGTCACATGGATTTGGGATGTAGTTCAATTAGGCGACTTCCACATTTAATTAGAAATGTCACTAGTTTATTCAGCAGGTATTTGTTAATCAAAGAAAGGAGATTGCCCTCCAAAAGAAATACTGCAATCTCCATTTTCTTTCACCAATTTTTAACATTCCCCAGTTCAGAAAGCAGAACATCACAATACTGCTGCTATTAAAAGAAGAAACACCAGGTCACCAAGTTATCTAATAATCAGAGGCACTGATAACTGTTCTTTGCTGAGACACTCTGCATATCTAACTGGTGCTCTGATCCCAGCTTCAAAAGACATCCATTGACAACAGCAGATCCTTAACCCATCCCATCTCTATGCAATGCAAAAGTGTGACCCTCAGCAAAGTAAAAAAAAAATTAGTCTTCCAAAAAAGTCCCTCTTGTAATATGAGAAATAGATAACAATTCTTGGGAATAAAATGTTTCCTTTCAACAGATGTGGGCAAAACTATCCAAGCATGTTTTACTGGAAAGATAGAGTTTGCATCAGCCCAATGGCATCGTAGTCTGCAATTTGCCAAACAAAAGACGTTTCATCAGAAACAAACCATCTTCACCCTCCCCATGGCCAGGTATTACACATATCTTGCAAACTCACAGTTCTTTTTCTTTTCTCCTTTCAGGAAAAAAAGAAAAAACAAAACCAGGAACCCAGATACAACAAGAAAATGTGGCTGAAAGCATCAGCCATGTGTATGATGAAGAAGATCACCCCCTTCAAAGTGAGGTGTGAGCAGGTGCTGCTGTGGCTGCTTTGGCAGCTCACCTGCAGGGCCCATCAGTTGTCCTCTTCCCTCTAGCTGCCAGTGCATGGCCTGGACCCAGAACCTCCCCCAAGAAGAAGAGATAAGGAGAAGTGCAAAAGGGGAGAGGCTGTTCCTTTGTTGAGAGCAGAGAGGTCTGACAGCGCTGGAGCCCACCAGGATCCATGGGCCTGCAGGAAGCTCCCACAAGAAGCCCATGGTCTTGCATGCCCAGGGAGGTGCAGGACAGCCTGTGTCCTCCTCCCATGCAAAGAAGCAAGAACCCCATTTTATGAATGCCACCACTGCTATGAAGACAAAGTCTACTTCTGAATTGCAGATTTATTCCTGCCTGTAAAGTTTCATGGGACAATTAGAATTTCTATACTAGTTGTGAATTTAAATATTTACCTATCACCATAGTAAAACTATCACTCTGAAGGATCTTCTTCACTTTTTCTCACACGTATGATCACTTGTCACAAATGTGAATGTGAATGTGTTAGAGGGATTTGAGCATGGAGAAGAAATTCAAAGCCAGAATACTTTGCATTCATACTCATCTTTAGCAAAATACAAACCCTAGTGAATGCACAGCTCCAAGTCCCTCATACTTAGCCCTGCCCTGTTACACCCAAAAAAAGAACAACACCTCAGTGGGTGCTCTGCAAAAGTCACCTGTGAAGGGAACACCACAAGTCAGACTGCAGAATGCAGACTTTTTGCAGGCTTTTTGCTACTTACCTCCTACAGCACACTATTCTGTGCCAGTCTGCCTGAGATTTAGACCCAGGCATCTGCTGTGTGTTTCCCTGGTAAGGACCAAGTTTGATCTCTCTGGTGCAGAGATGAGGTGCACAAAGGAGCCACTGCCTCATTGCTTGGTGATAATTTTTCATGAGATCGGCGTCGCACCTTTGTGTGTGTGTGAGAGTGTGTGTGTCTCTGTGTGTGTGTGTGTGTCTGTGTATCTCTGTGTGTGTGTCTGTGTGTCTGCATGTGTGTAGTGTGTGTGTATGAGTGTGTGAGTGTGTGTCTGTTTCTGTCTGAATCCTTTCAACTGGTGTTTCTTACATCACCCCCTTGGGATGACAGCAAACATTCTTCTCACATGACTGGTGCATTGTACTTTCTGCAGCTCTCTGGTGCCATATTTTTTTTTAGGACTTTAGCCCTTCCCCATCCTTTTCCATCCCATTACAAAGGAGAGTAAAGGTTCACTGGCTGGATTTCCAAAAGGGCGGACAAATTTATTACCACTAATAATATTTTCAGCTACAAAATTAAATCAGCTGAGCAGCCAAAGCTTCTGACTGAGGTAGGAGGATCCCACATTTGGGACTGTGCTTTTGCTCTGTGTAACACATCAGCAGTCCCCAGTCAGAACTCAGTCTGCTCTGGCCAAGAACTCGGGAGGAGGAGCATGGAGATGGCTCTGCAGGCTGGCTCCTCGCAGGCATTTAGGGCTCCCCTGACACCTGAGAGCCTAGAAGGGGCAAGGAGGGCAAGGCAAGAGGGAAAGAACAGTGTGGGAGAAACAAATCTCAGTTCCCTCGACACAATGAGCAACAAGGATGGGGGAAAGTTGGACCATCTGAAGGAATGACCAGCTGTGTTGGCTCAGGGTGCAAACAGGCTGTCACTTGTGGCAGAAATGGTTTCCAGAGTGACACGTGGCTGTGGTGTCACAGCATGCTGTTGCCCTGGTTTGTTCATCACGTCTTTCTTTGCTTCCCCTCCAACAGAGTACTGTCAGCTGCTGACAGATGAGGAAGGTTTCCTGCAATGGCAAAAATGTCTTATGTTCCTCTTCCACTCTCCCTCATCCATCACACCCACTTTTCCTCAGGGTGCAGCTTACCAACACTCAAGTTTCCCTGATCTCCATCTGCTCCCAAAAAAGTTTCTTTTTTCAGGAGCATATTAGTAGCCACAACCAGAAGGACATCTCACAGACAGCTCCAGCTGTGAAGTTGTGGCACAGGAGTGATGGGGTAGTGCCAAGGGATCATCTTATGTTGTCTCTATATCAGAGGAAAATTTAACACATGAAAATTTAACACAGACAACACCTGAGGTGCGAATTTCTGGCAAAACATGCCTTGTCTTGCCACACCACTGACTCTGGCGGGATTTTAACCTTATGGAAAATGTTTTAATAAATGTCATTCATTGGTTTTTTTAAAAAATGTACTAATTTTTTTAAATTATGCTTATTCTATGGGCACACAAAAGTTTTAAATAAAACGCTTGCAATGTTAGGCAGCATATTACTGCTCCATTACAGAATGTAGGGTATAGTTGCTATCTGTTAATGAAATGTACCCTGCAATGGTTCATCACTTAGGTGAAAAAGAACATTTAAGCCAAAGCACATTCACTGTGAGATTCATGGTTATTTAAATTTCTTTCTTGCCAGATTTTGAAAGTATTTAAAACAAGCTATAGATCAAGTTTTTTAATGGCAACACTATCATTTTTTTAATGCTCCTGGAAGAAGATAGGAGTCATGCAAAATCCAGAGTATCTGTACCAATTTTGGATTAATTCCAACTTCTGCACATCTTGAGAGTCTATCTATTAGAGATGAGTAACATTCACAGTTTAATTGTAGACATTTGCTATTAATATAAGTCTGTTTCTGCTTATGACTCAGGGTACTTTGCTGCCAGAACACAGTGAAAAACCCCAAAAGGCAGTGACAATGAGTGCATTTATTACATTGAGAAGGCAAGGAAGGGGAGGGAAATGGTAAACTCATTTTGTGAAGTTATAGCTATTTATTATGAGTCATTTTATTGTTTGTCTCTGCATTACCTTGCTGGAATCTCTGCTGAGCTCCATGCTGTGAGATAGCCCATGACCTTGTAGCCTTCCCACCCCACTTAGGCACAGAGTGTCTCTGGGGGAGACAGGCAAGCCCTGGAAGGACTGCTCCTGTGGGGGGCTCAGCCAGGACAGTGGGGTCCAGGCAGGAGCCCCAGCTTACTCCAAGAGCACCCAGACACTGTTCACAGTGATGAGCCTGTGTGATCTCCCACATGCTGCTTTGAAGAAGAAAGTGGCCCAGGAAGGAAGAGGAGCTCCTCTCACCCAGGCTGATACCTCTCAGAAGCAAAAGAAGGGAAAAAGAATAGAGCCTCCTATTCCTGCTATAAGCCTAATCACCCTCCTTATAAAAGACTATTCCTCATTTACATGTTAGGGACAATTCCAGATCTGTGTCTGCAGTTAGGCATGAATGAAAAATGAAAATAAAACTGTTGGACACCAACAAGTAATGTCTCCTTTTCTGGCCACCCCTCATTTTGAGGAGTAGGATCTCTCTAGGAAGCTGCAAAACATTACAGACATCAGGAGGAGCATTTCTATCTTTTAGCATCAGTGTGGATTGCCTGACACTCTGTTCTCTATTCTTCTGAGGCAGGATTTGTTTTATTCACGCCAAGGGCAAGGGCACAGCACGGCCACGTGCAGCAAGAGCTATTGGATGTCAATCTCTAGCAGGATTTCTGCAGTGTCTACAGTCTGTTTTCCCCATTACAGACAGTGATTTCTTCCTTCATGTCCTGAAATAAAAAATTTGTCCCCAAACCTACCCAACAAAAAGCTGCCTTCTGTACCTTCTTTCTCATTTGCTTTCCACACTGGCCTTTATAGACTTGGAACCTTGATCTCTTCCTCAAACCTTGTGGAATGCCAGGTAGTAACTCAGAGGAATTTGTTCAGCTCAAGTAATTCTAATCTTAATGCATATATATGTAAGAAAGACAAACAAATAGGCCCAAAAAATACCAAAATACAGCACAGAATCATTCCGATATTACTGAAATATAAGCAAATAAAGCAAGTAAATGTGTCCAGTTGACTGGAATGACTTGTGGGTTACACAACCTCCAAAGGACTGGGCTGAGGATTTCCATGTGTTTGTTTCACTGAGTCATGAGTGTGTCAGGCTCCCTGGGAAAGGCCAGCCAAAGGAGATCGCTTCTGTCTCCCTTCTTCTTCATTCCATCCATCATAAACAATTCCCGTACATGTTCTTAAATGGTACAAAACAACAGGAATTGGATCAGGTTCACAGGGAGAGAACCAACATCCCATAATTCTCACTGCTGTCTTTCCTGTCAAGTTCATTATCTCAGCATGGCTATTCTGTTGTCTTCTGTTTCTATTTATATGACTTTTTTTTTTTGCCTAAATCACTCCTTACATTGATCCAAAGATTTGGTAAGTATAAATGAGAAGCCTCAGAGACAGAAAGAGACACAAAATATTTTTTATATTTTATTTTTTTCTGCAGAGTATTAACAAAACATCAGCAAAAAACCCCAAACAAACACAAAAACAAAACAAAACAAATTTTAAAAAACCTCCCCTTCAAAAGAGTGTTAAATTTACGAATACATCCTGTCCACATCTTTTACATGAGTGATTTGGGTTCTCAGAGTGTACCAGGAAAGGCAAGGCTGGGTACTGTAACACTGTCATCCTTGAAGTTAGGCTTTGCACATGTCAAACCCTTATGGTTGCTGGGACAGAGGGCACCTTGCAACCAAACTGCAGCTCATGGATCAATATGCCTTCACCAAAATCTTGCTGAAAATTATTTGATCACAGAGATCATTTGAACATCTCTTTACTTCAACTTTTAGATCTCACTGAGAGAAACAGCATTATTTATTAAAGGCCTATGTGATATTGATTATCTATAACACCTGTTTGTTGAGGTTTTAATTTAAAAAAACCAAACAAAACCTTCACATTGCAATCTGCCTACATTTCAAAATTTAGGCCTGCAAGTGTATGCTCGAAACATGTGGGCATGAGAACACAATGTCTGGGTACATTTATAGGTAAAGAACTAAAGGTTGACAGGTGAACAGAAATAAACAGTTGAGAACTTCTTCTGCAAATGTTTTTAAATAGATATGACAACAGTTCATAGGCTGTAAATGTCTTTAGGCTACAAAATGCACATGCACTGGATTTATTTCCTTTATGATCAGCATTGTTTTTAATTGGAAATTTACAGTATGAAGTTAGAGTGACTAAAAAGATATCATAGCAATTTTTGTGAAGGACTCAGTCTTTCCTGATCAAAAACCTTTTCTACTGAAAATTCATTAACTGGTCTCAGCCTCTGACCTAATTTCATCTTAACTCTCTGTCTGATGTGTCTTAAATTTTGGAAAAAGCTGAAGTCAATATAGCTGCTTTCTCCATTTCTACTCTGAAAGAAAGTAAATAGCATGTAACATGTTTACACTGTGTGATGCCAACAAAACGCTGCATTTGTTAGCTCCTCTCAGAAGAGCACAGCCAGCCTCATTTAGTGCCAAGGCTGTCAGCAGCAGCACGGTGTGTCTGGCTGTGCCTGTGCCTCCCACAACCCCTGGCAAGGCTCACCCGTTGTCTCCACCCTCTCACATGCTGGAGCTCTCACCTGGACAGTGGTTCTCCTGCAGAAAATGAAATACATGTTTCCCAAACCTCCTGTTGCAAAGTCAACCAGGGCAAGATTGAACACTCAGTCCAGCCTTGGGAATGCAAGTTGTGGTGGTTTGACAGGAAATGTGTTTTTTAGGATGCTGTGTTTTTGGCCAATAGATATTCAGACTTTAATATTGGCATTTAACCTGGCCATTGGGACATGGACATGCCTCTGAGAACACGGGGTTAAAAGCAGAGCTCTCCCCTGGGAGGGTTCTCTTGGGTTTCCGGCGGGAAAGAGTTCGGGTCTCTCCCCCGGCCCAGCTGCTGGCTGGGCAGGGGGAGGGGAAAAGCCATGAGGCCGAGAGAGGTAGGCCTGAGCCCCGGGGTGGAAGGGTGGAAGAGAGAGAGAGAGAGACCGGGAGCCACCGGGCAGCCCCCCCTGAGAGACACAGAGAGAGAGAGAGAGAGAGAGAGAGAGCCGCTGCCTGGGACTGTAACCTTGAAACTGGATAAACATGGGCCTGTGCTGGCAGCACGGCTGGGACGGAGAAGAAGGGGGGGTTCAGCCGGCCGCTTGTAGGAGCTTTTAACCCCTTTTTTGGAGAATGAGAACTTTATAGAACATTGACCTTTCCTAGAAGATAGAGTGGAAGATGAAGAAGGAAATAGGCCAGTGTGAGAGAAGTCTGAGCGAGTGAGAGATAGTAGAAGAATAGAGAAGAATCCTAGTAAGAAGAGATGATAGAGTAGCTTTTGCTGGACTCTTTTTGTATAGCCATGGACAGAACCATGTTCCTTGTGATACAGAGACTGCATTCTAAGGAGAAGCAATAGCCTCAGAACCAAGAAAGTTCAGTGTTGATGCCCCTCAGCCCCAGGAAGTGAAAATATAGAGGAGACAGGTGTCCCAAAAGAGAGATTGTAGAGACAAGTGTCCCAAAAGAGAGATAGACAGACCCATGTTCCTTGTGATACAGAGACTGCTCAGTGTTGATGCCCCTCGGCCCCAGGGGGTGAAAAAATATGGGGGGGACAGGTGTCCCAAAAGAGAGATTGTGGAGACAAGTGTCCCAAAAGAGAGACTGTGCCTTTTTTAGATCGAGACAGAGCATCCTTAAAAAACAACCCTAGAAGCAGTTCTGGTCCGTGTTCAGTGGTGAGAGCACTGAACATGAAAAAGAAGAAGTCACGATGGCAGATGTTCTCCAGGCAGTGCCACGAGTGACACAAAAACACACGAGGCTTCAGCTGTGTTTCCAGAAGAAGCCCATGGCACAAAAAAGACTCCTCTCGATGAATTGAAGATTGATTGTCTAAAAAGTGGTGCTGGACCGAGAGTTAGTGATTTGAAGAACCAAATGTATTGTGTTAGAAATTTAGTGGGGAGAAGAAGAAATGCACTTGTGAAGTTTTCATTTTCCCTGTGTGTGTATTCCTTTTTATCTGTAGTTGTAGAGTAGTTAATAAAGTTCTAGTTCTTTTTCCCTAAGTAAGAGCCTGCTTTGCTTATTCCTAGTCACATCTCACAGCAGAAACCAGAGAAAAAGTATCTTCATGGAGGCACTGGCATTGTGCCAGTGTCAAACCATGACACAAGTCCTTTTGTTTTCAGTCCCAGTGCCAAGGTAAGGTAGGAAGTGACATGCCTGACTGTATCCCCCATTCTAAAACAGATGACACCTCCCACTTTGAGGATGTGAGGCTGGAATTTTGAGGGCAATTGAATCTGTTGCACACCATCATTGTAGGCATTGCATGGCTGAGGTGTTTGTGCCTCTTGTGATTCAGTGGGAGTTTCTTAAACCACTGCTGAGAGTGGAGATTGTTCACTGTGTCTCTGCACAGCAAACAGTGGGCTGTCCAAGGTAACAGCATTGTCAACATCCTAAAGATTTCTCTACACTACTTTGTTTCAACTCTCCTTGAGCTGCAGCAGCTGCATTTGCCTCATTACAACATACTTTTTCACTTCCTGTGGTGAATCCTAAAATCTGCAGGGTCAGGGTACATACCATAAACACATACACATCTATCTGCCCTGCATAAATAATTCCCAATTCAGATGCAACTCCTAATTTGAGGAGTTCAGCTCTATTTCCACTTCCACAGAGCATTTCCTGGTGGAAGAAAAGCAATCACCCCAGGCCCATTGGATTTATTTTTATTACAGCTTATACAGAGCCACAGATCTGTCAGGTATCCCTTTTCTGAGGAGAGAATAGAGATGGCACAAGCCCATAGCTTTTACAGCAACAAACCCTAAGCCCACAAAATCTGGACTAGAAAGAAGTCTTGCTTTCTAGCAAGAGTTCCAGAGACAGGCATGCAAGCTGAATGATCAGTTTTTACTTTTCTGGTTATCTCCACAACAAAAAGAAAAGTAGAAATCTTCATTACACACATGCATGCAATGCAAGCAGAGGTCAGCTCTGGCACTTGATGTGTTTTCAGAACTGCAGAAGCAGTCCCTCAGGACCTCTTCTACTTGGCAAGCAATATCTTTTTCCTGTATGAAATAAAACCAGATACAAACATGGGACTTGTGGTTATTGCAAAGGAGAAACCATGTACCACATAGTTCATTATTTGGGGTTGATCAAAATCCACTCACCTGAGGTTCTGACTAACATTCAAATGGGTTTTCCCCATCTTGACTGGGAAAATGAAACATCATAAATCACTCCTGAAATGGTCTTCTCACAAGATTTCCGACCCATTCCTGCAAACTCCAGAAATTTGGATGGTTCAAATGAAGCTGGGCATTCAGTTTTGTACCTTCCAATCATGAAATCTTGCCCCTCCATGCTGTCACCCAGCACTGACCATTGTATGGTCACATTTATTTAACTACACTACAGTGGTGGTATTTGCAGGTTGAGCAGTAAAAATTAGGCTTTAAGTGGGAAACAATAGGAAATTTCCCTCCAACAATATGCACATAAAACCTGATAATTTTGTACAAATTCTCTTGAAGGTCTTATAAGTGCTTTTCCACTTTTTATTTTAGAAAATATTTCTTCTACTCATAAAAAAGAAATTATGTTAAATAATTTTTCAGTAAACTCTGGATTCAAAGACATTAGAATGGAATTAGGCAGTATGAAAGAAATTTGCACTGTGCTCATTTCAGAAATGTAAAATGATAAAGAGTAAAAAATGGCAATATTTTTAATGTGGAGAATTTGGACAATTAGCAAAAAGGAAACACTATACTGCTGCATTTGAAAGAAGGCACTAAACTTCTGTGCAACTTCTAGGTTTTCAGATGCTTTCTTTAGATGCAGAACAGCCTCTAAATACAGATTTAAAATGTTCATCCCAAATTAACTAAGAAGGAAAATATGAGCAATATATATTCCTCCTGAGATTGCCCTAACCTGTGCAGCAATTTGTAGCACAGAAAGAGCCTCATGCTGGTCTCTGAGCAGCCTTTGGCACGTTCCCTACAGAGAGCCTCTGTACCAGCTACACCCACACTGCCCAAGGCAGAAAAGTTTCAAGGGACAGGAACTTCCAGCTTTGCTATTTTCCTGGAAAACACAAACTGCTATTTGTACTTTTACCAAAGATGAACAAACAAAAGAAGTTGCATCTCGCATTGAACTAAAACCAACCCATGGTTTCTTCCTGAATTTCTTCAGCTGAATCTGATTTGTGTCCTGATAATATCATGAAGTCTTCTTGATTTTAGATGCCCAGGATGCCTTTGATCCCATAACCTGTGGTTGTGTGCTGTGAATGATCACTCAACAGTTATATCTATAATGCCTCACTCTTCAAGGAACAGGACAAACGTACCCAACCCCCCTCCCCCCAAATTCTCCTTGCAGAAGATGCAGCTGGACATTCCGGGCGCATATGATTTGTCAGGAAGACTGAGGTATCTAGAGAAATAAGCCAAAGCTTGGATATTTCACAAATATTTCAGAAAAAAAAAGTCTCTTTTAACATTATTTTGACAGATTTCATTATGTTTTGCAAATGGGAGATTTAAGGATGCAGGAAACTTAAAATTTGCCTTTTGTTCTTCCAGCTCTTACAAAACCAAAGCAAACAAATATAGGAAGGGGTCTGTGACCCAGGAAGTGTTAGGATGTAAACATCCACAGGTTCTGTACTGTGAAGTGTATTCTAGCTTGTTCATGGCCTGGAAAATAAACATAGTAGTGCTCAGCAGCTGGATGCTGGATTAGAGCTGCACAGCTGAAAGCCTACAGTTAAAAAAGTGTTATCTATAACACAGTGACAAACAGAAGGATTTGCTATAAATTTCTGAGTAGCTGAAAGGTCAAGGAGGAAATACAGGAACAATGAGAGAGAATAAAAATGTTAACTTGGTTATTTACTTTGTTAAGTCAGCTAGGAAAGTTTGAACTAGACATTTTGGTTATTTCTCACTATAAGGCACATCCAAGTGTGTTAGGGAGTTCTCAGCTTTAAAAGCAAAATATGTATGAAAAAATGTTTTCTTAGATTTTCTAGAGAGAATTCCTCCTGAGGAACCCTCTAGAGCTGGTGACCATGTCCAGTGCATTTCTCTCTGCTTATAGTTGGGTTCACCTCAAAACCATGGACGTCCAAGCTGTTATTTAGTTATTGATACAACTCCCATGGGCAATGGAGACTGCTAAACATCTTCCCAGAATAATTAATTTCACTGGTTTTAGCCATCTATCTCTTTCCAAAAAACTCACAAGATGATTTTGAGAGACATCAATTTAATCAGGTGCTCAAGATCTGTTTCAGGGCACGGAACTGTTAAATATTCTCTAGACCCGGCCTGGATGCCCTGCACACTCCCTTTGAGCAGGGTAGAGGGAAATAGTAGAAGGCTTGGTGCAGAGTGACCATTAAGTCAAAGAAAACTAATATGACAGACTAATGAGTGTTTGTAGAGGTTTTTCTGTAAGCTTAAATAGCGTTTCTTATACAAAGCAATCTCGTTGCAATCTACACAAACTGATCACATTGTGTTGTCCCCGTAAGAGGGCTGAAAACACTGACCACCTCTCTCTAACAGCAAAAAAAGAAAAAAACAAAACCAGAAAAAGCATAGGATTTTTTTTTAATTATTATCTGCTTTGCTGATTTGTTTGGCTATTTCAAATTAAAAGATAATGAAAATACCCTTCAAGAAAACTGTACAAGAACTAACACATCAACATCATGAAAACATGTAAAAGTGAATGCACATTGTATATCTGCAGACTTTTAAAGACTCTCTGTATTTGTAAAGCTCACTCAGAGGTATTTCAGTAGGTGAAATGTAGAGGCATCAGGTACAATATATTCAGCTTAATTCACTTATGGAAAAATCCTTTGGAATGTAATGAGTGAAGCCCAAAAAGTAAGAAAAGCAATAGAAATATTATCCAACATCCCTCCTTTACAATTATACAAATTGACTTTTGAATTCTGTAGGAAGACTATCACTCTATTAAAATCTATCATATTTTTTTCCATAACGACCATGTGCCAAAGTCCTTATAGCTATTCCTGCCTTCTCCTCCAGAAAAAAACCAACCCTCTCCAGCAAAACCTGTGACCCTCTATATATCCACTTTCTAATAATTGATTGATACTAGAAAAGAGAGAACTTTCCTTTTCTTTGGACTTAGGGGTATTTGGAAAGAGACCCCCTGCAATCCATCCAACAGGGCTCAGTGATGTGAGAAAGGAGACCACTAACACACAAGTGCTCTGTAACATTGGAAGGGAGACCCCCTTTTGCACTGAATTAACGCCTGGAAAATCTGCTCCCCTTATGATTTTTCCATGTGATTTGCTGGAGCTCATTCTTGCTCCATTGCTGTGAAGGCCAGGACATATCCCCTGGCAGTTTTTAAAACTTTTATAAACTGGAAAGTATTTTGCTGGCTTGAACTTAGCTCGCCTAGAATCTGTGAAAGATGCTGCTGTTATTGTTGGGGTTTTAGTTGAGTTTGATCATGTTATTCATTCCTGTTAAATGGGCTGATTTGGTTTCTCTTAAAGCTTTGTTGTTTACCTCAGGATGTCAATTAATTAATTTCCCAATTGCTTTCTTTTACTTCATGCCTTTGCTTCATTCCTGCGTGTGCAGAAACTTTCTGTGGGGAAAATGGGAAAAATTTATTGTTCCAGCTTGGTTTCCAATTTGTTATTTTAGTCGAGGTGAGAAGGCAAATCTATAGTGTTTCAAATGCCTGCAAGGTGAGAGGGAGATGGGTGTTCTCATGCCAAGAGAGCAAGACTTTTTGCTGAGGAGAGTCCAGTGTGTCTTAACTACAGATGCATTTTCAGCATCCTTGAAATCTGAGCAAGCCAGTTGGGGATCCTCAATGTTTCAGGTGAAAATAAACCCCTGTCAGTTTGTGATTAGAATTTGCATGTATTAAATATTAGTCCAGTGGCACATCACAGTGTTTTTTCCTAAGATGAAAAGCTGTGCCTCCCTGAAGTTTCATTGGCTGAAACATTGACTTGAAATCCTGGAAATGATTGTGTGTATGTATGTGTCTGTACAGAGAGCTCAGGTGAAGATGAGACATTCTAAACAATCCTTACATTTTGCATAAAAATCATGTAAAGATCTAAAAATGGGAAGTTGAGATCATTTACCATTCAGTGCAGTCAAAAGTTTGCTAGCAATTCATTCACTTATTTACTTGGCTCCTTGCCTACAAAATTCACTGTGGAATGACTTAAACAAAGAATTTCATGGAAATGGGAGACCAAGTCAAGACTATATCCCCGTGCTGCTGAGGAAATATATCTTGAGTAAAATGAACATAATATTTAGTGTGCCTGGAATGGAGTTTTAAGCTATAGTTTAAACTGGTGATTTGTGTACTTTGAACTATACACTGGAAACAATACCAACTGCTGGTTTGGGTAAGATCAAAGCCTGGGATGGCTTTTGTCTCAATGGTTTGTTCGCATAATAAAGGGAAAGTTATCAAGTCTGAAGGCAATCACAGTAGAAAACCATTTGGGGATCATAAGTAAGTCTCCTTAAACCAAACCCAAAGTTTACTGAAAGCCATAAAATATTAGGAAAACCTCTACTTGGGTATTTGTATTTATCTGCCTGCTTATATTGTTATCATAAATGCACCATTTCACTGTAGATACACAGAATGTGTTGTGAAATAGCATGGCAAGACCCTATCATCAGCATTAATAAAGACTTGATTGTATGAAAAAGTGAACAAACACGTAACACACAATATGTGAATATTATCAGAAGTGAATTAACTTTAAATCAGCTAAGGAAGGGTCACTGGGACCTCAGGAGGTCATTACACAGCAGAGCAAACAGAGGGGTGCACTCCTCATCCCAGGGCACCCTTGGTCCCTGTCAGAGTGGAAATACCAATCTGCTCATGAGCAGCCCCAATCTGACTGTCAGCTACCCCATGGTCTTCTGCTGGCCCTTCAAAGCCTCCAGGAAGTGTTCCAAGGCTCCATACTGATGATCAAGTGCTCTCCCACTGTCCTCCATCACCTGCTGTCCAGCACAAGGGTGTAATATGTGCATAGTATCAACAAAGGACCTCCGGAATCATGCATGTAAGAAGAAGTTTTGGGAAGGTCATTTTAGTCTGTGTCAAAATAGAGGGTTTGAAAGAGCCATGGCTTGGACAAAAAGAGATTTCAACCATACTCTTCAAATGTTGCATTTCAAACAATCCTGGACCCGAGTTCCATAATTCTGATCTCTGATCTCATAAAAACCTAGAAAAGGTAATGTGAATCATGGTGAAATATTTTCAGGCCTGGCCTGAAATAGCCCATATGATTCCAGTGTAGCTGGAATGCATCTCAACAGGTTTTTTTCCTCCTCAAATAAGCATATGTGCTCAGCTCTGTATAAAGCACACAGATGGCAAACCCACAGGGCATGGTCAGATAGGCAGGAATACTGGGGTGTCTGTGAGGAGAGAAGGGACTCACTGTATCAGCTGAATTTCTGTACGTGTAAACAGGCCTTGCCAAGCAACATAAAGTAACTAATGAGCCATAGTTCAGTGAGAATCTATGGCAAAATGGCATTACCTCTGGCTTCATTTTTTGTTATGAAATTATAGAAAGCAAATGAATTTGTGTACTTAAATTTCAGTACCTTTGCTCTGGGCAGAAATTAACTCCTCCTCTGCTGCATGGACTTTGCTTCCCCTTGATAGCGCAATTCTCACTCATTTTTCATCCTGTCTATAACTGATATTAACTAACACAGTGCTCCTGACAACTGTCTCACCACATTGAAAAGAGAGCAGAAATTCAAGTGGAGATGGAGAACAGAGTTCAATATTGACACCAAAATATGTTGCAGGGTTAGTGCAGTAGTTATTTACGGTTGGTTTTTGGCACAGAGTGCAGAATAGAGGATTCGTCTTGTTCTCTTCATCAGGAATCACCCTGTGAATTGTAGGTACAGCACACTGCCTTAAAATAGTCTCTGCATCTTATTGGCAGTGAAATAATCTGTGCTTCAGAGTCAGTGTATTTATTTATTGCATGGAAAAGTGCAGCCATGTGCAGCATTCCCTGATACTGGTGCACAGGCTCTGACAGACCATTCACGTTCTCTCTGTGGTATGTCACCCACAGGACAGAAGAGAAGCCCTGCTGAGATCTGAGGTTATTGATAGACATCTCAGAGATCATTTTGTGGAGAGTGACTAGATTCTCAGCCAGAAAAAGGGTGAATCATGTCTTCACTAACATAATTCTGAGTAACAGAACAAATTCCTCAAGGACGAGCTTCATTTTTCACAGAAACAACTAAAACCAGCAGCATGTACCTGGTATTTTAACAGTTCCTTAAAATAACCCTGCCATCAGGAGTTTGCAAATAGAGTCTGGTTCTCAGTGTTTATTCCCAGTTCTGATCAAAAATGCCTCTGTAGGCATGCTACACAGAGACCAAGCCCCATGAAGAGCCTGTAAATTGTTATAACTGGGGAAAAAAGTGGCAGCTAACATTAAAATTTTATTTTAAATAACAGCACCTCAAGAAAATATGTTTAAAGTGGCTTTAAAAACTCTGATCTTTTACTGTGCAAGAAAGCTGTAAAAGTGAAATTTACTTTTCAGGCACCCAAAATGAAAGAATAAAGCAGATGGCATTAGTGAGTCACGGGTGTTAGAAAAGAAAAAGGAGCAGACTCCATGAACAGAGTAACCCAACTAAATCCCAGTATGAGGACTATTCAAAAACTTACCATCCTCCTGTGATGGCTCTGCTCAAAAGAGGACCACAAAGAAGATATGCATCTCACCCTATAAAGTTCCCATGACATCATGGATTGCAACACCAAATTTAAGTTTGCATTTCCTCAACACCAGAGGGATATGTTGCACAGCAACTCCAAAACACACACTTGAATTTCAAAGACGCTTTGAACCAAGACAAAACTACCCCAGACCCAGGGCTTCACAGCAGGTCTGCAGACTCCCAGGCCCTCGGCACACTCACCATCAAATCTGTGCACAATCTCCTCCAAAGGGCTTGAAACATTGCCCATTCCAAATACACATCTTTTCTAGCTTCCCCTGGGTTCTGAATCCCTTTCTTATGAAATCACCCCTCCATGTGACCACAGCCTTAGTGATGAGAATGGACTCCTATAGCATTCATCTCCCAAATCCAATTAACATTGCTTGTCCAGGTGAAAACCCCAGGCCTACAATTTCCCCATAAGTCTAAATTGACTGTCAGACACAACTTTGTCAACTGCCTTTCTGTTTAAAAGAAAATAATAACATTTATTCATCAGTTACCCAACACTCTGCTGCTTGATTTATTTTTAAGAATAAATTGAGGTGAGTTATGAGGCAATTGACTGCCAACTGCAAAATACCCATCCCAAGGGCACCTCCTGAGTTTGAAACACTAGCTCACACTCAATTCAAGCAAAATTTTGTTATGTTTCTGAGCTCCTAACTGATTCCCACAACTCTGTCACTTTAAGAATTCATCACCTCTTCACCTAAATCAGCATTTTTAGACACACCAGTCAAGATGGCAATGTTGAAAGGGAGGAAGGAAGGACCATCTAGAGCTTTTTCTGGTCTCATGCAGAGTTGCAGAAGATGCCATTGGCCTTGTAACTCCTTCCAGATGACAAAAAGATTAGAGTAGATGCAGATGGCTCACAGTTCCATTGTCTGTCTTATCCACTGTGCTGGATTGTTCTGCAGACATGGAGTTCAGTGTTGGTGATGGATGTCACCAGCACCCAGATTCTTGTCTTCTCAAATATAACTGCATTCTGTTAATGAAAACCAACAGCTGAAAAGCCAAGGATGGGGGAACAGATATAAGGTTTCTTGCTTGAAACTTTGTTACTAATCTACCACTTTTGCTATAATTTACAGAAAAATTAAGAACAACTTTGAGATCATTGTTTAAGGTTTTTCCAGAGTTCACTAACTGCCTGCTAGAAAGGATCTGAGTGAAGGAATATGGCCAAGCACCTTTCCTATCAACACTGGGTTAGGTTGGATTTAAAGGCATTCAGGTCCCATGACTATGCTGTGGAGAAGCTCCATTTTCCTCATTCTTGTCACTTCATTCATTCTCACTACTGTCAAAGGCACCCCTGTTTGGTGACTGCATGAGACAAAGAACTCACCACTTCCCTTGGTAGTTTTCCTTGAGCACTGATAAAACATATGACTACAGATTCTTGTTATCTTTTCTTGTATGGATTAAATAAAAATGTAATATTTGCTTTGCCCCAGACATAAAGGTATTCAAATTATGCAACCAAGACCCATCTTTTTGATAATCTAAAATACTGCCATATAAATAATTTCTCTATCTTTTGAATTGTTTCTGGTATTCTTTTTTACCTGCACTCTCTAATTTTTTTCATCTTTTCCTGGCTGACAGCAGCATTGAATCTTCAGTGTCTGACAAGTTCAAAGCAAAAGCACTCTGCTACACTTCTAGGTCTCCCCAGCTGTGTTCCAGTCGCATGTTGCAATTTAATCATTAGGTGTAAGCCTGCTGTGTGTTCTCCAGCTGCTGTGTTCTCATTTTTGCACAAGGCCACCAGTTTTGATACACTGGCAGATTTTATTCATTTTATATTTTCTCCTCCATGTTATGGATACACTGAAGATTGCCAGCCAAACAATGGCTTAATGCAGAGTGCCTTCTTAAATAATTAATTTGATAATAATTCTCCTGGGATGATTACTTTTTCAATGAGTTTTATGAGATTCATCTCACACACAGTCCTGAATCTATTTAAAACACATTACTTCTTGTAGCTCTAACTTCAAACACCTTGCCAGACTCAGCTAATTACTTTACAAAGTCTAAATACACTCCATCATGCAGATCTTTTGCTTTGGTCATTAGAAACTGTATCAAAGATGTATGCAACTTCTGTTTAACAATAACATTACATGCATCCAGAATCATGCTATCAGAATTTATAGCTTTGTATTTTTAACCATTATTTGATACCTGTATTAATTACACTATTATTTTATCCAAGACCTAATTTAGATCAAGTATTTTGTTTGTCTGAACACAGTGTAGCACTTTTCTGAAATATTGGCAGAACATTAGCACATTTCAGTTTTCTGAAATGTTCTCAGTTTTCAAAGATTCATTTAAAATTAGTATCAGAAGGACAAAGATATTCTCAGCTTTAGAATTTCAGGACAGAAGTCAGCTGTGTCTGGTGGTATAAGAATTCAATGAAAATATCTTGAATTCTTTCTATTTTCTCCTCTTACAATTCGCCTTGATCATATTTTTCATCTTTAATTGATTCTGTAAGTTTGCTACCAGGGGTTTAAACCAGAGACATCCTTTCTTTTCTGACAGGGCATTAAGCCATGTAGTCGATACAAATCTCTTCAGGGACTACATCTCATTTCTAATAGTACCCTCCTGCTCAGCAACATTGAGTTCATCCCCTAGGGGAGCTGTGTACAGGAGAATGTTCCATTGTTTTCATGATGACAAGGGTTCAAAGTTAAGGGCTTCAGGATGGAAAAGTTGCATTTTTACTTCTTGCTCTGTTAACATTGAAGCTCTTTGCACATAATTGTTAATACAAGTCTTTATCGTGGTCCAGATGAGATACATGTTCAACATGAGTTGTTCACCCACTGCAGCTCTTGTATTTCCTGTTGGACCTATTTTTTTTGAGGGCTTTACAGAAAGGAATATTTCTTTCAAGCTCTGAAATTCTTAGTCTAATATTGATAGGAAAGACCAGTTCTGAGGATCAGAATCCCTCAGACCCCTAAAAATCATAATTTTTATCAGTATTATTTTGTTAACTTAAAAGGTGCTGCTCCATATAGGGCTTGGCTTGTGAGATCTGCATATGCCTTCAGTCACTAAAGCAAAACAATAAAACCCAACCTCCTCCTGAAAGCAATCGTGCATTTTCAACTGACTGTCTACATAGGGAGAAGGAGCAAAGATGTTTCAGAATGGAAAGAAAATTTCCATAGAGGAGGGAATCCTTTCAGATGTCTGTTATAGAGAAATCCACTAACCAGCACCAACTGTGTCCCTGTAAGGAAAGAGCCAGCTGCTCCAAGGGAATAACAACAATATGTGAGCTGAGGGTGCTGGGCAGCCAGCTTGTCTGGAAGCACTTGAAAAAATGCAGGGAGGAAACCAACAGAGACAAAATAATAATCATGATGAAAAAGTGATAAAAGATGGGGGGAAATTATTCACACTGTAAACTGCTGTAAGTCAAAACAGCATTTGCAAAGCCAAATGGCGAGGGTGGTGATTACCACAATAAAGAACCTGTCTTGTACTAACTGATACCTGCTGCCCTTTCCCTTGAGTTTCTCTATTTGGCCCTGGAATGGTCCCACTCAGCTATGAAGAAAACTGATGCCATCTTCGTTTAGAGTCAAAACAAATTGCAAATACACATCCCTACAGGAAACTTGGGTGTGACCAATGATCTGAAAAATTCAATCTCTGGATTAAGTAGCCAATCAGTGCAGGTCTGCCTAATTTAATACAGTGGCCATACAAGCCCAAAGCATGATCTCATTTAGCTCTCTTGGAGGTCATATGGCCTCACAAAGCCTCCTCCACCTACAGCTGCCTGTCCTATGCTTTGAAGAAGACCAATGTTTCTCTGTCTCCCTTGGCCCTTTTGCCCTTCTTTGGGTCCCCTTGGTTTTCTTTTCTCAATTCCCACTCCTGTTCTTGCATGTCCCAAGCAGAATAGGCCTTTCTTCTAAGAAAGCAGCACCTGGAGAATAGTGGGGATGACACCTTCACCCCCTCCATCGCCTCTGGTACCACTGTTTGCCAGTGGCCCCTTCTCTTAGGCTTGCCCTGGCACTGAGCCTGAGCCAGGACTATGGCTCTGGGAAGGATCTGGTAGGCACAGAGAGCAGCTTGACAGGGTAACTCAGTCACCTCTAGCTTTTGGCTGTAGGTGCTCTGCATGAGCAAAGACAGAGTTTCTTTGTTTCAGGAGCTAAGGACTTGGCAGACAAGATAAAACGTCTCAGATAAAGAACTTATGTCAGTCCCCATTTGGCTGTTTATGATACTTCTCAATGTTCTGGCAAACATAAGCTCTCTCCTCAGGACCTGGAAAGCAGCTCCCTTACTTTGTAGTACAACCTGCTTTGTTTCCACAGGTTGCCAGTGACCTAATCAGGGTGCAGGCTAGCATAAATCTCTGACCTGGCCAGCACATCACTGCAGCCTGCCAGTTAGATGTCTTCACTTCAAATGCAGCTTTCTGTCTTAGCAGTAGAACATTTTACCCTGAAATGAGATTTTACCCAGTGAACTGGAAAGTTCTGGGCAAACTGATCTGCTGCTTCACCTGCAGCCTTGCTTTTACTGTCAGAGCCAAAACTCTGAGCTGGATTTCTGTCTATCTGATAGCTCTTAATTCAGATGATAGCCCAGAAGACATATTGCAATGCTCTGGTGGGTCAGCACGATTGATTTCAACTGAGAACAAAGCATACCTTTCTGTACTTTCTAGACGATCAAATGTTTACATTTACTCAGTTTGATTAACAGCTGCAGCCATACTCAGCCAAGCTCAGCTTAGAAAAATTACACAATGTGTCCTGTTTACAGCTTAAGCTGAACAGAGGCAGAAAGATAAAAGATTTCATTTATGAACTACTGATAAGTTGCTTAAATCTGGCTCAGGAAGCAAAATATCAACAGCTGTGGAGCATGGGATTTTTAATTCCTGGACAAACCATCATGGTTGTTTTCCCAGTGACATGGCCAACTCACAGCCCTGCAGCTGAGATAGCTCTGAAGTGAGGCAGCTCTGACTCGTCAGTCGGCTGGAGGGAGAATAATGAATTCAAGATTCTCCCTCAGCCTCTACTACAGGTGTGTTGTGTAAATGAAACAGCTCTGCACCTCCATTTACACTTCTGTGGAGGAAGTTAACTGCTACAGGGAGGGAAAGTAAAGCACTTCATTAATTCTCCAGAGCATTCTGAAGGTAACTTAAAGCATCAGATTAACAGGAACATACTTAGAGCATAGGAACGAGATTTGAAAAAAATAAGGCCTTAATCAGAAACTGTTGAACATGAAAATATTGGTTTTGTAAACTCTGGGATTTTTAACACTGATGTTTCTTCCTGTACAGTTAGCAACAGACTAACGTGGATGCAGGTCTTCATCTGGTACTTATTGATTCCTGCTAAAATCCATAAAGATCCAAATCCAGGAAGACCTCTAAGACAGAACAATTATCTGCTGAAAGAGTTAAATTTACTTAAATTTAATTTTTCTACCAATCTAAGGACTAGGTTGTACGAAATAGCTTCAGGTGGCTCAATTTATAAGTATCTGTACCATTCACATATTCAAACATACTTTTATTTACACACACAAGTAGTGCAAAAAATAAAAAACCCTATTACAATTCCTATATTTAGATAGAAACAGAATGAACAATTAACAAGACATGTGTACAAATTATTGTGCAAATCTTGCTAATCCAACTTTGATTTGAAAAAAATGCAGCTTTGCTGCATTGTTTTTTGAAAACAAAAAAATTTGTTTTCACACTGTGCTTCAGGTGTTAAATATGCCTGGAGAGATGGCAATCTGCAGTGGGAAGGAGAAAGGTGACTTTGGGTATTGGCTACAGTGTCCAGCAGCCAGGACTCTGGTACAGCCATCCAGGCAGTGGTTTCTGCCCTAAGGAGGTGCTTGGCACCCTGCTCCCTCTCGGTAGGAGATTTCAGAACCTCTGCTACTAATAGCATGTTCGTCAGACTCTGGCTGCCATCACTCCCATCCAGGAGAGATATTGCTCCTTCTCTGCCCCCAGGGACCTCAGAGGACCTGCCTGGACCCCTGTACCAACCGTATCACTCCTCTCTCTGTGCACCTCCACTCTGGTAGAAAACAGCAGAGCCCACACTTCTGCACCAGGGGCCAGATCCCTAAAGAGCCGCCAAAGGAAGAGGAAGCACGGAAAGAGAACTGTGGGGACCATCAGCAGCCTTCCGTAGCTCAGCAAATCAAAGGTTTCCAGGTTGCCAAGCAGGTCTAACAGGAATTATAAAAAAGCATGACATACAACAAAGGTAGCAAGAAGAGAGTCCAAGAAAAGTGAAATAAAAAGTCCTTGAGAAGAAGCCAAAACAGTAAGAGGATGGAGGTTCAAAAAGTCTGTGTCTAACACCAATAGTATTTCTGAGGATTTGTACAAATCAAGGCAAGCTATTCTTGCCCCATCTTTTATTTATTATCTTATGAAGGAATTAAATATGAGAAGAAAAGCATCATGCAAAACAGAATGAAAATAATTTCATTTTCAACATTGCTGCAATATGTCATTATTTCATCCTTCTATCTGGCTTCTTAGATCATCAATGCAACCCAGAGTTCAAAGTTACCAACATGTGTAATTTTGCTAATAAAAGTTCTAAACACAGCTGGCAGTAATGCCTTAAGATGAAGGGGAAAAAATCCCATTAGAGTCCTCATATTTATGTATGTGTCTCTGTTCTTGAAGAGATGTTGCCAGAGAACGCAACCGGGGCATCGTGAGTCAATAATCTTTTATATTCACATGATGTCCTTTGGGGCTGTGTACGTTCTAGCACAAAGCCATATGGTTTGTTATCCTGGAGAATGAGCATTTAATCGTTAGTATTATATATGGCCATGATTTTGTTTTCATAGATCAACTGAGCATTGTTTGCATAGCAAGCACCATGGAGTCTACATTTCCAGCCAAGTGGCTAAACAGAGCAGTACTGTTTCCCATATGTTACGTGAACTTCATTATCACCCTCCACATTTGGAACTGGAAGTTACATTCTTTTTTTTTTTTTTTGTATGCATTGCTTTTTTGGCATTTCATATTTAAATCTTCACAAAGAACGTCATGGTGAAAAAATTTAGGAGGGTGTCTTCTCATCAGCTTTTGAGAACAGTCTTGAGAAACAAGATATTCTCCCAAGCAGAGGGAGCAGAGCCCCACTGTTCCAGCAAGGAACAACACAAGAATTTCCAGACAGCAACACCGATCCATTGTGCTTTGCCTGTACTTTAGGGCAAATCTCACATCTTAATGTGAGATAAATAAATAATAAATAGATAAATCTGAGATAGATAAATAATAAATCTCACATGACTTATCAGGACCTGGGACATCCAACAGAGATCCCAGAAATCTGTCATAGCCTTATCCCAACTAACACTGCAGGCAGAGACCCTGCAGGCCACTGGGGCAGTGTGTCAGGGCTGCAGCTGTCTTGTCCCAAAGACTTTGGCTCTGTTGCATGGAGCATGGCAATGGGCTGAGCAAGCCCTGTGAATCCCCTGTGGCCTGTGATCTCTGGGGAGAAAACAGGGAGAGGATTCCAGAATAACAGAAGAGACAGGCTTTGAATTGCAAGCAATTGACTTTAAAGCTGCAGATGAGTTCAGGGAAAGCCTCTCCCGCTTCCTTCTTTGTTCAGTGAAACTAAGTCAATACAATTTGAAGCTGTGGTTCTGCTATTGAATTTAAGCCACTGGAATACAGAGTCATCTGCCAGGTCTAGAAGCTGTGCAGGGGGATTCACTGAGAAATTATACTTCTCATGGCCTGGAGATCCCATGCAGTTGCTGTGCATTAGGATGCATCCTGAATTTACTACTTTCACTGGGATTTTGCCAGTCAGTCTAGTCGTAACCTCATCTTCTAATTGAAACCTTCATCAAAATGATAAATGGTTTAACAGAAAATTATTTATGGGACAAAAATATAAAAACCAAAATCTCTTGTTCTTCTGCAAATACACATTGGAAGTGAGAATGAGCTGATGAGTCCGAGCCTAGAAATTCGGGATTTCTGACCATCAAAGAGAACACTAATAGATAGAAAAGCAATTAACTTCTTCTTTTTTTTTTTTTTTTAACTGCATAAGGGCCAGCAGATCTTTATTCTCTGAAAGTCTGAAAGAGTGGAGTAGCAAGACATTTTTCTACGCAGGATTTGTAAACACATCCTGTCAGAGCAAATAAGCACTCTAGTTCTTAGCACCTCCAAATCCTGTACATTTGTGGTGTTTGCTGATACAGGAGGGTTAACTAGCTCCTGTGGAAATTTTTCCCATGAGAAAAGGAAGAGGACTGGCTGCTGTTTTGTCATTTCAGCCCAGCTATACTTAGGGCTCCTGGTTTCCCTGTAAGCATCCTGGCAAAGGATGTGTTTGACGTCTCCACTGCTCTCTTTTTGCTCAGGCTCTCCAAGAAGATGCCAGGGATCTGGAGGCCTTTGGATTTTGTGGGTGGCAGAGGCTCCTCCAAGGTGAATGAGCATCCTCGCCAGGTCTCCAAGCTTTTGTCCCTGACCGCAAGGGCCAGCCCCAGGGCCAAGCAGTGGACTCCATGGTAAGCTCCTTCCCCATCCAGTAGTTTTGATTTTCAGGCTTCCAGTCTCTGCTGTTCCTTGCACTACTCAGGAATAAGAGTAGCTATTCACTATCTCCTAGGCCTCACCTGGGACTGTGGGGATCCCCTTGCCAGGTATCTACCTTGTCATCTAAGCATCTTCCTATGATCCCTCCTATTATGAACAGCAAGGATATGGAGACAGGCAGCCTGTCTGCCTACAAACCAGACAGGAGGAGCAAGGAGACGAAAACTTCATTTTTTCTTTCATGAAGCCGAATTTCCTGGAAATCCCCCCATGTTTTGAACACCCAAAGCCTGCCCTTTGAAATTTTGTCCCCAAGTAGAACAATGCCCTTTTAAGAATATAACTTTTCCTGGGAAGAGATTCTCATTTTGTCAGCACCACGGATGGGGCTATTTGTTAATTCAGTTTCAGATAGGAGCCAGAGACATATTCACTCTCCCTCTGAAGCATGCACACAAAGGAAGGGCAAGGGAAACAGGAGCTAAATGTGACAGGAGCTTTGAATTTCTGCAGAGCTCTTTCCTTAAGGAAAAAATTCCAAGGAAAAGTTTTGAAGCCTCAGGCATTTATATTTGAGCCTTTTGTTACTCAAAGTAAAGGACACTAGGAGAGTCCTTTTTGCAGTGAATGGCAAATTGCAAAAGCAGAGGCAGGCAAGCATCTAGCGTATTAAGCGTCAAGAGAACCAGGAAAGCTCAGAAAGTTTTTTTCTGACATTACATTTGAATCCAAAATTTTATATTAGAAAGTTTTTCCAACTGAGTATCAATGAAGGAGTTAGGATAGGGAGAAAAATGTTTGTGACAACTAATTTAATTTTGTTTATCATTTTTATAGAAATACCTGTTTTCTATTACACCAAAGGTCAGTTTCATGGGGAGTACTCTTCAGTGTGTTACCTGATGCCAGGGTCCCATGGGCCTGGATTCAGTATTATCAGCAAAAACTCTTTTCTGTTTTGGCTATAGCTTTTGCTATCGCATTTGGCCTTGATAACATTTGGCCTTGATAAAATTAGTCACTTAACCAAGTTTATTTTCCTTCTACTCAATTTGGAGAAAATACAGGCAGTTTATGTATGTAGGGAATCTTTTAGAAGGTTGGGAATTGAAGCTCTTGTATCTTTCACATAATTTGCAACCTACTGGAAAAAGGAATTTGGAAAAGGCACTACAGGAGGAAACCTCACCCTTCTTACATGTTTCCCTTTGGGAGAAAGTTATTTCCCTTCCTAATTATATGTGTCTTCTTAAGTAATGTATTACCTACACAATAAATATGAAATTCATATGGATTTTGCTAGGTGTTAGCTACTGTTGTCATTTATTAACTTTAAAATGTTTTTCCAGTCTGTCTGCCAAAGGACTGTGAAGGATGATGACAGTGTGTGTATATTATGACATATATGACATATATAATGGGTGTGCAACTTCATTATCCTTAGTGGATGTCCACACTTGGAAGAAAAATGTCTTAAATCTCCAGTCTCCTCCACCCCAACTATGTTTCTTTCACATCATCCTTACAGTTTTTATTTTAATCACTGGTGTTAGATTATTCTGCCTTTTCTTAGCATGCAAACCATTTTAATAGGTGCTTAAAAGTGAGATGATAAAGATTATTTGTATTAAGGTATTAACTGGCAATCTAGAAAGTATAAATGCATAAATATTTCTAAAGAAGAATAATAAAAGCACTTATCTCTTGATGGAAACATGAAAAAATTTTTTACCACTGTCTTATTACACAATTTTGTTTCCTTTCAGTGCAGCTTACTATCCTGAGATTGAAAAGCAAACAATCAAACAAAAAATGCAGTGAACAAAAAAGCTTTTGGATGAGTGAACTAAAAAGGTAATTTTTATTTACTGAATACCATAGATACACATCATGCTTCACTTGAATATATTCACTATTATGACTTCATGGGTGTGAGCAAAAAGGAATAATGGGTGAAATGAAATGTCAGACCACTGATCACAATGGTTTCAACTAGAGAAGTGAAAAAAAGCTCATTGCAACTGTGTTTTTCACAGCCCAGCATCACACAGGGTGGAAGGCACTTCATTCATTTGTTTCAGCTATTATTTCCTTTTCTCAAGATGTCTTTTTCTCTCTGATTTTGGAGAGTGTGTTTTATATTCATTAGGTCAAGTTCCCCCCTGGTGCAACCCTAGCCGGGTGTGTGGCATTGGGCCAGGAACAGTTTCAGCCTCTGGTGTGCTTTTTTGGGGGATTGTTACTACCTGAAACCAGCATCCTCCCCCAAGGCCTGGCTTTGGGATGGGTTAGTCAGCGTGAACAGACGTGAGACAATGCTTCCTGCCAGGGATGGGCAGCTGCCTGTGAGCCCTGTCTACAAGCGGGTAAAACGAGACATTCTGGGCATTGTGGGAGAGCAAACTACACACACACTGCCTCTCTGCCTAAATGAGAGCTTAAATAGTAAATTTAGGGGCAGGTGTTGCTTTGGGAAAGTAAAAAGCAGTTCATCCAGGCGTTTTGGCAGATTGCTGAGCAACAGCATGGAAGCAGAACCACAACCACGCTACTCTGTGGTTACTTTTCACAGCTCACATTACAAGATGGCTCTAGGAGCTCTAAGTTTGCCCTTACAGACCCCACAGACAAATGGGAAGTATTCAAACAATATTCCAGTGAACCCTTAATTTGAGCCTGTATTTATGATATTGCTGCCTTTTCTTATTTACTGTTTCCCTGAGGGTTAAAAAAACGGAATGTATAAGAAAGTTCTGTGCCTAAGCTTACTCCCTGTAATTGTCCCAAGCTGAAATACACTGAGTGATGCTGGTAGATGACTAGAATTCTTCTTTCATGTAGAGATTTAAAAAATGTTGGATTAGGATTTTAGACCTAATGAGACTCAGACCTTTGAACTCCTGAAGGTGCAGAAAAATCAGGTTAACTTCTATCCTTTGCTTTTATTCTTATTAATTTTCACATAAAAAGCCCAAAACAATGGAGAAATTGCTTACCTTACATAGCTTTCGTTTTTCCTCTGGCTTCAAGAAAATTGCATAATTCTTTTCTTCTCCTAATTCAACTGCTCAGAGACATATTATGCAATAATATCCAAGCTCCCTATCCTTGACAGAGCTAATGAGAGAAACAGGAGCCAGAAATCTCCAGTAGGTCCAGTAGGCTTCTGCAGTGGCACAACGTAGCCTTTACATGGAAGCTGCATAAAACATCAGAAAATGTTGTCTTGAAGATGATAATAGTAATACTTTGGGGTTTTTTTGCTATTCCTTCTAAAAGATCATAATTCACTGAGGCTGAATCAACACAGCCACTCACTACAATGACTTTGGAGGGAAGTAAAGTCAGAGATTTAATTCACCTTAATTCTATCAGTGCTAATGAGGAACCACTCTTTGAAAATGACTGGAGAGATTCGGTGTAAAACAATCATGAAGGCATTTTGGCCAATGTATCTGGTCCTTTTCCAGCTATGTTGCTTTTCTCACAGTAGGAATGCTGTAACTGGTTGTCCAAAAAGGTGATAAACGCCCTAGCCCTGGAATAGCCAAGATGAGGCTGTGTGGGGCTCTGAGAAACCTGATACAGTCGAAGACGTTCTTGCTCATGGTTGGAGGACTGGTCAATGTGCCCTTTAAAGGTTCCCTTCAATACAAACTATTCTATGATTTGTATGAAACTGCTTGAACCTAAAAGGAGAGTGAGACCAACAGTGTTTCAAAGCCTATGCCTTCAGATAAAACTAAAATGTCTGCACATAAATGTGTGCAGGATTGTTTTTTTACAGCAGAGGGGTAATGCCTCTACACAAAGCCCAGATGAGTGAAGGAAGAGGAAATTTGCACCATGAAATAATAAAGTAACAATGACACATTTTGTCCTCAGCAACATCAGTAAAAGCTGAAGTGCCCTGCCTTCACTTTGGGGACAGTAATTTCAGGTAAGTATTCACTAAATGTCTTTTCTCATGAGCATGAACCACGTAGAGCAAGTGAAATAAAAAGAATACCTTCTCTGGCAGTGAATATATAACCTAGGAGCCAAATCAGCAGTCAATCCACTTTCTCTACCCTCTGGAATCATTACTGATCTGATTAACAGAAAATAATAATAAAAAAAACTGAAAGGCTGGAGGCAGTTCGGAGTGCAGGATCAGAATGCAATGTGATGGTAGCTAGTTGGAAAAATAAGCTGAAATGAAGGATCCAGCAAACCTAGGGGATGGACGTGAGTCAGTAATGCCACATATCTGTGGACCAACTCAACAGCACAGTGGAATGCCAAATTATGAGTGCCATATTTAAGAGGCCACGCTAAGCCATGCCTTCACTCTACACTGCACTGGCACAGCACATACTGGTGTAAGTTTTTGAGACCACTGCACTGCCAGAAAGAGGAACATGGGACTATAGGAGGTTCAGAAAACAGCAAAAATTAACAGACATCTAGAAAACATGACCTTTGAAGACAGATTGAGTGACCTGGCTTTGTCTAAAGTAGAAAAGAGAAGTCTGAGGGGAGACATGATAACAACTGACAAGTTTGTAGAGAGCTGCTAAAACAAGAAGGCAATGAATTATCCTCTCTGCTTAATGGATTAAAACAGAGAATAATGGGTTGAAATTGCACCAAGGGGATTTCCCCCCTGGGGAGGCTGTGGAATCTCTGTCACCAGAGGTTTTGAGGAGTAGTTTAGACAAACATATTTTAGGAATGATTTAGAAGTAAATGCTTTGGGCCATTGGGCTGGTCTTTAGACATGACTTCCCAGGGTGCCTTCTGTGACTGGATGGCAGAGGCAAGTTAATTTTCACAATATTTTACAATATCTTTGTATTTTGGAACATATTTTCATCCAGCAAAACTAAACCAAAGAAGTCACAAACTCTCTCTAGTTTGGACAGAAGGGAAGGCATTTGTATACATTACCTAAGACAGTGGAAATGTTTCATTGTGGTTCATTGCATTTCAGACACAACATAAAACTAATCTGGAAGGTCCTAATCTGGGAATGGAATGTATATTGCTTTGCTAAATCAAATTCATTATAGCTATAAATCTAATTTATGCTACATAATTTACTCTGTTTGGTCCAGTATCTTCCTTTAACAACATTCAGTTTTCATTAAAATATGTATATGAAAGACATTCAGTTTAACACTAAATTTTGAATGAAGGTGTGTTTTTAGTTAAAGACAGTATATTCACATCAAACATAAAGATTTAACATAAACCAGCTAACACGGGACGTCAATGATTTCTGTAGGCCTTCACAGGTGTATTCAGCTTTTAGACTTGATACCATTTTGTCACAAAATTTGTTATTAACACAAGTATGCTGTTTCCTCTTCAAAGTTATTAAAATGCCTGAGATGGAGTCCACTCCTAGCCACAACTTTTTCATAAAAATAAGGAGAATTACTCTGGCTTTAACAAAATGCAGAACTCTGAAGAGCAGAATTTGGCTTAAGTGATCGTGGGAATGCTGGTAGAAGTTCAATGTAGACAATAAGATAAAAAGCAGTATCTCCCAGAACATCTTACATTGTCCTTAAAAGAAATTTCACTTTCAAACCTGCAAGGATTTAAGGGAAGGTCTTATTTTAGTATTTCTTTCTGCTGCTCTGTGTTTTTTGACTGCCATTCATGCATTGAGGCAAGGCATCCTAAATTAGATTTTAACAGAAATTACCTACCACTTCACTTTTATTTATTAGACATGTGCCAATTTTTTAAAAAACAGTTTTATGGATTTTTATTGATATTTTCTCTTTCTGCAATAAAATACCATGAGACAAATAGATCTATTCATTCTTTAAAAGGGAAAATAAAAGCCACAACACAGTTCTGATCACAATTTGGTATGATCAAATGAAAAAAAAAATGGAAGAAAACAAAGAATAAGAATAAGTGCTGCTGATATTACTACCTCCAGATATTCCAGGGTTATATAACTTTATTTCTAAATGCAATCATCATATACAATGGAAAGCAATATAGTCTTGGAGAATACATCCAAAAAAGCACTTCTTTAATGAATTAATGAAAGGGAAAAGGCCAAGAGAAAGCAGAGTTCATGGGCTTGCTCTTTACCTCCTCCTGACAGTGCAACCCAAGCTTGTCTGTATATTTGATTTATACAGAATACTGGGTAGTACCTGATATTTTGGAAACTTCTTAATCCCAAACAGTTTTTTACAGCATCTGCTTTAGAACAGTGCTGGCCACCATGCTGTGCTTTCTGACCTTTACAGCACCAGAAAAAAAAACTGCTATGCATTTTAAGAATTCTGTGGCATTTGGTAGATGTTCAGCTGGGAAAGTCCCTCACATAACAGCACACAGAAAGTCACAAAAACACCACTCCTTTCCCCAGCATATAGGACATTCAAAGACATATGACACAGCAGACATTTAATGAAACTAGACTATTCTTCTGCCAGCTGTTTTCCTCACATATTGCTACATAATCCTTCAAAGCAAGACTTTCAATTTTCTTAAGCTATTTGGGAGTTATATTATAATCACTCTTTTCCCCTAAAAGCAGTCTGAAAGCATACTCAAAATTCCTTAAAACTACATATTAACTATTTACACTTGCAGCTGTTTGTGTCAATGTTTTTAGCTGAAACATGCTATCCACCTTAGCTAACCAAGAATCCTTCCTATCTGCTTTTGGGACTTTCTAATTTCAAATAGCTTTGTCTTTAGAACAGAAACTGAACACGTAAACTGTCAGTTTTGCCTGTTAAAAACACAAAGATATAGATGGTGCTTTTCTGGATACACCCTCATGACTTTAACTCTTTAGTATTTAAATATGCCCTCCTGTGTTCTTCTATCAAAGATATCTCAGAAGGATTATGATTATGAAAATTCTAGTGATTGTGAAAATTCTAAATATAATATTATAAGATGGTAACACCATCCACAGCAGTTTTTTCCTCCTATTTGCCATTAGAAAATCTTCTTTCAAGCACTTAACTTTGCCAAACTTGAAGTGTGTCAGCTAAAGTTTTCCATTCTCAAAACCACAAGCATTCAAGCATTTATGAGGAGTCCAGGGGGGATTTTTTTTCTTTCTTAAGATGGAAAAAAATTACAGTGAATTTCCATTTGAAAAGTTCTAGTGCCTGTGTGGTAGGACAGATTCTCTGTCTCCCCTGAGGGAAAAAGGGGTTAACAAATTCCTGGGCTGTCGAAGAGCTGCACATCTGCAAGGCCTGAACAGATGAATGTCTCTATTCATCCCGGATTGATGATGCAGTGGTCACAGCCAAAATGCCCCAAAGAGTTTTCTATCCAGAAAAAGTCCTTGATAAAAAAAGAAACCAGAATACAGCTGAGTCTCACTTTAAGGAAAGAGAGATAACACCATGTGTTTGGAAGAAGAGTTCCTCCTTCAGAGATCAAACTAGCTCAAGATTATGAGAGGCTTTGAGGATATACACTGTCTGACTGGGCACTAACAGCAGTTAGTTCTGGAAGGTAAGAGATGTAGAAAATGGAAGTATTTCCTGTGGGAATCCATAGAATTAGAGGGTTTTGGGGAAGGCTGCAAAAGGCAGGCCTCAGATACAACAGAACTGTGAGGAGAGCTAAAGCAGCAGCCATGAGATAGGTCAGCAGAAAAATTATTTAAACTATAGAAAAAGCAAGGGCAAATAGAACAATGGCCTGTGTATTAACACTTGTCTGAATAGCTCTCTAAGCTGCAGAAAGTTTATCTAGCAAAATATTAGGAAGGTTAAAGCTTAATAATGGAGCGCTGTGCGTTGAGGCTTACAAGTAGGTATTGTATTCGAAATAAGCAAGCATTGTTTTAACCAAAGGCACGTGTGCTTATGGTGATTGGATAGAACTACTGTCAATATGCTTTTGCTTTGTGTGATTGGTCAAGAAGCTTATAAAGGAAGTTGTAACATTAAGTTTTTTGGCCTGCCGCCTGGAATGTGAGCTGCTAGCATCTTCCCATTGTCATAATCATGTAATGAGACTGATGCTGAAAAATAAACAGCTCAAGACACTTTCCACAGCAGCCCCGTCTCGTTCACGTCTGTAAATAGCCCCCCTTGCTGGTGTCATTTCCCTTTTATTTCAGGCCAGTGGGGATTGTGACTACCTCCATGCTTGCAGCAAAAATTCACAGTTTTTCCGTGTGTCCTCTACCTTAGGCCTGAGAATCATTCTTCTGTCAAAAAATTTGGTGCTTTAAAAAAAAAATAGTCATAATTACAGGTCACAGCCCTTTGGCAGATATTTCAGCCTTGCTGAAGAGTCAGTCACTACTAAGTAATGACCCATGGCTCAGAAACACTTAACTTGCCAATACAGCTATGGGCTGTCTTCTGTATTTGATAGTGACTCTTAACGTGGAATCCACAGCATGCAGATGAGAAAATTAGCTAAATTACGTTTGAAAAAGACCATCCTGAGGATCCCTTTGGTGGAAATTAAAATTTAAATCTTGTTGATAATTTGTGAGTGGAGCATACTAGCATTTAGCTGCAACATAGAGCATGACTTCTTGGTTAATCTGATTTTGAACTGAAAAATTATTTAAAAGTGTTGAAGTGGGTTATTTCACATTTTCTTTGCTCATGCAAAACCTGATTCTGATATTCAGAGTTCTTGTGAGTATGATCAGGCTGCACTACATTCCTATAGTCATTGATGAGACCACTGTGTTCTAGAGAATAGGAGAATACCTGGATATGATACCATGTATCCTACCACTGTATGATTTTGCTCTGCAAAAAACTACTAAATACTTTACAAAAAAATGCTTAATGGAAACTAAACAGTTTATAGAAATAACTTGATCTACTTATACTTAATATTAAATGCATGAATTAAGTACATCTATTAAATAAAACATTCTTTACAGTACTGAAAATGATCTGGCTTTACTGATTGGTGTTAAAGTGGATGTAGGGTAATAACTCCAACTTTTCTTTTATTTTTTTTTTTTAAGTAATCTGATCAATAAATTCTGTTCTGGGAAATTTAACTTTGAAAAGGCAGCACAATTTTGCAAGGAAAATAAATTCTGCATCTCCCTTCACCAGTCACATACATGCTCTCTACTCTTAGCTAAAGCCAATGAAGAGTGAGACTGGCCAACCCCCCCCCAAAAAAAAGTTGCCTAAAAACTGTTTTCTAAGAGCAAGACAAGTAACCTATGAAGACTACATGAAATGAACATTTTTTTCTGATAATTTTATTTTCATATTATTTTAACATTTTTGAAAATATTTAACAGTTATTTAAAAGAAAGAAATAGTTTCTTTTAAAGAGAAGAATTTTGTAACATATTTCCTAAGAAATTTACAGAATGTGGTATAAATAGCAAGCTGGCAAAATTCTAACCTCAAACAACATCCATGCTGATTCCAGTAACCCCAAAGATTCCAGTAACCCCAAAGAAGTATAACAGAAGAAATCTCATGGCATTTCAGAAAGACATACAATCCTTCTTTCTGTCAGGTTAATTTAAAAATTTGTCACAAACAGATCTAGCTTTAAAAATGGAACACTTATTATTTTACTTGAATTTTCAGTCTAGACTAAAGTAGTCCCCTGTCTAGCAAAGCACTACAGAATGCACCTGACCATAAGAACCCAAGAAGACCTTTGAAAGCCACATCTGTGGTGATTTGCTAGAATGAAGTCAGAATGAGTAGTCTCATCCTTTTCGTTATCTTTCACCCTTATTTTTGCAGTAAGGGTAACAGACTGTACAGCAGAAAAACTTTGAGAACAGCTTGAGGAACTTCCTGAAAATGACATCAGAAGAAAACTGTAGTTTAAAAGGGAATATTATGCCACTTTCTTCGGGCCAGTTAGCAGTCTCCTTTCTCTCAGCAAGTCATTATTCTCAGAGTACCATGGCCAAAGCTCCACAGGCTGGCAAGTATCAGGGTAGGAACAATCGGAGTTTGCCATCCAAGGTGGCTGTGGTGAGCTGCAGTTCAAAAGAAAAGAACATGTGGCTTTAATGAAGATCTTTCCAGTAAGCAGTTTGCTTTAGAGCAACAAACCAAATGAAGAACATTAAGATGATATTTAAATTACTTCTATGTTAAGAGGTCCAGGATTTGTTAAAAAAAATAAAAACACCATAGACTCTTCTCAACCAAACTAATCTGAAAATCCCATTTCACTTAGATTTTTCTTTTCCAGCTATTTTCAAAATTGTGTCAACATCCGCTAACACATCAACAGTCTGTAAAACTGAAGCATATGTTAAAACCACATAGAAAGTCAAACAGACTTCACTGTGTATGACTCAAGAAGAGAATATGGAAGAAATAAGAAAATGAGCTGGAATAAATGAAGATGGAAAATACTGTGAATTAAATCAGGCATACCAACAAATACAGTTTTCTGATTTTTATTGGTGTTAAGTGTAGAGTAAGAATTTCCTTTGTAAGAAAGTATGTTGAAAAATTTTATGAAGAGGCAAGTCTTGAAGACATGCATAAAGAGCCTTCAGCTGCATTAGCTTTCTTTCACTAGGCTGAGAAAATCTTAATTATAAAATAAGAGGCAATACTATTTTCTGCACTAACTCTACAAACAAGCACTTGAAAACCTGCTGTATCTCAGAAGGAAAGGGACAATCTACAAATGACACCACTTATTAGTCATTAAAAATTCAAGGTGTTTAGGTCTTGCATATTAAGATTTACAGTTATTTCTCACCAGTGATGAAAAATATGAAGGGCTGGAACCAAATAGGCTGCTCATGCACTGACAAGTTCATTTGGGTAACTTTTTGCATCCTCATTTTTCTTGATCTGTTCTTTCTTTGATACATTGACTTATTTGTTTTATTCCTCTGGATAAAGGAACTCTGTGGTCAATGAATTATCTTCTTGGGTTTGTATTCCCTCTTTCAATATCTCCAATGATCAATTCTTCTAATCTCTCCTAAGTGTTGACTCTCAAGACACTGATTTATATTCCCTCATTTTTCTTTTTCTAACTCTCACTTAAGTAACCTGAAAGTATAGAATATCCAGAACCATCCAATCTAATTTCTGCAACTCTACTTTTTACAGCTATCTAAGATAATAACATATTTCCAAAGACTTCCAACATGTCTTTATCTACCTCTGCAACTTACTGTTGTGTTTTTATTTAACCCCAGACAGCAACTAAGCACCACACAGCCTCTTGCTTACTCACTCGCTCTACCCCGAGGGGGCTGGGGCAGAGAATCAGAAAATAAAAATGCGAAAGTTTATGGGTTGAGATGAAGACAGTTTAATTGGACACTAAAGGAAGAAAATAACAATAATGTTAATGATAACAATAATGATGAAAGAATTATAATGTACAAAACAAGTGATCACAACACTCACCACTCACTGACCAATGGCTGGACACTTTGCAAGCAGATGCACTAAGCCAGCTTTCCCCTCAGTTTATATACACTGAGCATGGCATCATATGGTATAGAATATCCCTTTGGCCAGTTTGAGTCATCTGTCCTGGCTGTGTCCCTCACAACTTCTTCTGCCCTTCCAGCCTTCTTCCTGGCAGAGCAGGAGAAGCTGAAAAATCCTTGACTTGGTGTAAACATTACTTGGCAGTGACTAAAACATCAGTGTGTTATCAACATTATTCTCATACTAAATCCAAAACACTTCACCTACTAGGAAGAAAATTAACTCTGTCTCTGCCAAAACCAGGACATACTGGAAAGATTATATAAATGTAAAATACCTAAATAATGTGTCCTTTCTAAATTTTTGTAGCCATTTATTGTGTGCATGAAAAAAAAAGGTTTTATTATTTCATGTTATCAAAAGAAAACTAACGTAACCTGAAAAAATCAGAGATTCATTCTATTCTATAAGAGGAGATCATATAGAAACCCTGTTTAGCTTTCAAATTAAAATAAAATAATTTTAAATGAAATGAAGTTTTACAAGGAGGTCATCTTGTCTATCTTCCTGGTCTCTAGGTGGAACTACTTAAAACATTAGATGAGCTTAGCTATGGCTTTGTCTGGCTAAATCTTGAAAAAATTCAATGAAATTTCACAACTCATTCCAGTGTTTAAGTGCTGTCTTAGTTGTCTTTCAATTTTTTTCCCTAATGTCCAACTTGAACCTCAAAAACTGCAATGTGCAGTCATTCCTTCTGTGATGTCCTCTGACAGTACTGAAACACAGCTTGGCTTCCACCTGCTAGATGTATTCTCCACACAGCTATTACATTCTGCCTCCAGGGACCTTCAGCTTTTATTAACCATAAAAAATTATCTTTCTACTCCAACTAACCACTTCCACACTTTTGGTAGTACCAAACCCATCACTGAACTGTTGGCTGAACTAAAAATGCCCACGTCCTGGCTTTATGATCCCTCCTTGTTGGTCATATGCTCTAAACTGCTGTCTCTCAAGTCCTTCTCCTTCCTTTCCCCTTTCTCTTACCTTTTCCACCTATTTTCCTTGGCTATTGATAAAATGGGGTTGGTCTTTGACTGCACCATTCTCCAGAGAAGTGTTACACTCAATATCTTGCCACAAACAAAAGGAATATACCTATATACAGAGCCAGTAGTCTTTATTTAGCTCAACTAATGTTTCAAAAGCCTAACAAAAATAAACCAATCATTAGGCAGTTAATACTCATAATACCAAAAAAAAGCCTAATGCTTAAAGAAAGATTTCATTAAAAATTGAGGGTTTGATGGCATCAATTAATCATTAGCATCCTGAATTCTTTCAGTGTTATTGATAATTTTTGTCCTTAGAATGAGTTTTTTTCTTGGGTTATATATTTAGACATTATATGAGTTGATGTAAACTAGCTCTGCTCTGGTACAATCGATTGAAAGTCTGTTAGACACTGAGTTCATTTTCTAGTTGGATGTTGTCAGAGACAAGCCCAAAATGCACCCACACTAAGGATACAGCAATGAGAAGTGAAGTGGGATAAGTAGGGACAACTGGCAGATTCAAAAGCACATCTCTGATCCAAACTAAATTGCTAATACACACTCACAGGGCATCCAGTTTAGCCTTCAGATATTAGAATAAATGCCTATGCCTGACTGCTGAAAAAGCATATTCACTTATGTAAGTGGCACACTTCATAGAATCACAGAGTATGCTGAGTTGGAAGTGTCTCACATGGGTAATTGAGTTCAACTCCTGGTCCTGCACTATCCCCAAGTGTTACACTATGTGTCCAAGAGCATTGTCCAAATGCTTCTTGAACTCTGCCAGATTTGTGTTCAAGCAGTATAGAAATTTTAGTTAATAGTATAATAGCAATATAATAACAGGAGAAAGCTAATTCCAATTCGTATTAACACAGATAATAACAGTTACTAAAAAACTAGCCTGTAGGACCCTTGAAATTCCTGATTTATCACACTTAAGAGCTATTAAAATTGATTAATAGTGTTCTCAACTGTATTTATAATCCATAGAAATCTCAATAAGATTTCTTTTAACAGTTTAACTTATGCCAACATTACATTTCCAAATAATGCAAACATGTTACTTCATTCAAACCCCTCAGCTCCCAAACATGCTGCTCCAAAATTGTGTTTTACATTATACTTGAAATCTCTATAGTAGTTAAGTCAATATACTACTCATAATTAAAAAAGGGAAAAAAATAAAAATAAAAACAAACCAAATTCCCAAACTAATTATGTCTTACTATTACATATTCAAATCTTGGCATCAGTCCTGTGAATAATTTGACACCTATGTAAAAGCTTCCTATGGGACAAACATTAGAATGTTATGGAATATTATGAAAGTGTAGACTATTTTCTATATCAATAGATTTTTTGAGGGAAGAAAAGACCTTCAAGAAGGACAGAGGACAAGACTGAAGTTCTGTGCATTTTGAGCTTTTAACAAAAAAAAATTCAAACTTTTAAAAGTACCTATGACATTTGGCACCAGAATGGGGAGGAGAACAAGTTCTTGAACACAGCTCTCTTCTACCTCATGGTCTGCACAACATATAAAAGTTGATTGGATATTTAAGCTCAACCAGTGACATGCAGTGTTGGAAGGCTGTGAGTTAAATTAACAGTATGATTTTCAAGACATTGTCTACTGCATTACCTTTCATATTAATACAATGTATATATTTTTCTAGAATTACCTTTGGTTGGAGGGAAATTTGTTTCTGTAGTGATACCACACCAAAAAAAAACCCCGAAGACCATGCTGCAAATTAGATACCTGGATTTTCTTAAGCCACAAACACAAACAGTTGAATTTGTATAGAAATGCATCAAACTAATATTTTGTTTTAATATTTCACACAACACACATATGCATATATGTGTATGTATACAGGGAAGGCTTCAAGACATTCCATTTTATTTCCGGAAATAAAAAGAATCAAAGCAATTTCAGCTGGTTTCACATCACAGGTACATAACATCCTTTTGTTTTCCTTCAGTTAGTATAAGTATGCATAATATGCAAGTAGAGACACAAATTTTTTAGAAATACACAAGCTGCACAGCAAAAAGTATCATCTGGCCAAAAGTCCAGTATCTAAGCAGAACAGATGGGAATATAGTTTTTAGGAGGTTAGTATTTTCAGCTTTCATTATTCAAACTATCCTATGAAAAAAGGAGGCCATAAGTAGAACCAATGATCTTGAATTTTGCATTTGTTTCACAACTACCAACAAGCAAGAGCAACAGGAAAAGGAGACATTATGGAATTGGATTTTACTATATTTTTCCTGTTCAGAAAGTGGAGTCTAAAGCAATGAAGAATTCATCACCTTTATGATCTATAGTGCATGAAGGCTTTACCAACTCTGATTTTTTAGTTTAAGCCAAGAACAGAAGACATGTAAGTAGCACTTTGGAAAGATTTGTTTTCTTGAAAGATGAGTGTTTAATTTGACAGCCGCACTCTTAAGCATTCAGCAGCTAGATCAAAGCCACATGGGGTTTTTTCAAACAGAAGACAGAAACTTTTATTCTTAAATAGCTCTCCTATTGCAGAAATGAGAATTGAGAAGAAAATACAAAAAACAGGTTAAGAGCTTTCAACCATAATTCCTTGGGGTGTATCATGCACGCATAACCATACAGGGGTAAGTACAGGTGGTGTCACTCAAAGTGAGCATTTCAGTTTTTATAGTACCTGCAGATGACATGCTCACATTTTCCCTCCAATTATGCTCAGTGCATGGATAGGGTTGATCAATTTTAGTGTCTCTAGTTCCTGTATTTGATATGCTCTGCATATCAGAGGCGGCTTGCCTATTCAGAGGGACTCAATATCTGAGGCCACCATGAATAAGACATTAAACAGTTGTTAAAGGACCCACTGATGATGTTCATATAGAGATGCTCTAGGTAGGCTTTTTGCCTTAAAGAGAAGAGTTTTTTCTAGAATTGATAGGAAGGATAATTTTATAGAAAGTCAAATTATTCAACAGATTAAAGTCATAAGAGGAAAACAATGTCTCAAAGTTAGTAAACTGGGGCTGTAGAGAGGCCAAGGAATAAAAATATTTTTCCAGACAACCTATATGTGCCAAATCCCATCAAAAGAATTATGAAAATGTAACTGATCCACAGTTACAAATCCATAAACAAATGAACAGATAGATTTAAAGATAAACAGGTATACAAATATTCTATTCTTCCCATATAGGACTGGAATTTCAGCCTCTTCAGGACTCATTATTGTTGAAGTTTATTAATTTGCCTCTCTTCTATGCTGTCTTTAATGTAAAGCATAACTCCACTGCCAGCAAGGTGCAGTCTGTGTTCCCTGCACACTCTGTAGGCATGTACTGCAGTGCCTCTCCTGATTACCCTTCTGCCACCAAGTTTGTGATAAGCCTGACCAGTCACCCAGGGCCACCTTCACTCAGTGCTGTCCATTCTGTTTTCCCATCTCATTGCTTTAGTTTTAAAACCTTTTGCCTTCCCTTAAGACTCAGATTAAATTCATCTGGAACCTCCTGGGAAGTTTCTCTAAAGCATAATGCTTTTAAAAGTATTACCTACTTCAGCACTTCAGCACTGCATTTCTTTGCTGTCGGCCTTTAATAAATATTATTTATGTGCTTATTAAAAGCAGAATTCTCATCTATTTCATTTTAAATGACATTTTTATAGGCAAGTAAAACTAGTAACTCCCAATAATTCTTTTGATGTGTTAAAATTACTTGATCAACTTGTTCTTGGACTCTTCACTACAGTTATGTAAGATCCATTTCAAATTATGTTCACAAATCTGGAAATACTGAGTTTGGTAGTGTAGGGTGTTTTTTGGGTTTTCTGGGTTTTGGGTTTTTTTGTTTTGTTTTGTTTTGTTTTTTGTTGCTGTTGTTTGCTTGCTTGCTTTTTTCTTCTATCAATCCCTAAACACTCTAGATTTCCTTCATTTTATCATTTTGGGTTTTTTTCCTCAACCTAAATAACTAGGAAAAAATTACCAGTAAATTATATTTTCTTTCTAGTAGATAAACTGAGTTGCTTGGTGAACATTTGTTTAAAAGGCAGTAAACGTCTTACTGCATGTCTCAGGTCTAAAACTAAGAAACTACAGACATAGAAGTTCATAAGGAAGAACTGTAACTGGAAAGATCAAAACCCAGTAAGATGGAATAACTTATTTAATCTTTTCCTAGGCTAAGAACAGAGAAGAGGAATAAAACACATCAATATTGATAAAAGTATTCAAGTCAAAAAGGAGAAGAAACTTCAAAACAAGACTTAGCCATTCATGTCTAATTCCTGCTCCCATCTGAGGTTCAGGCAACCTCTGTCCTTTCATTCATAAAAACATTCAGCTTTATTTAAATTAATAAACAGGCCCCCATATCTAAGGCAGGGATTTTTTCCGTTGCCAAAACTCCAACTGACTTCTTGTGGGCCAGGAGCATAATTAAGATCTTTAATTTACAGTATGGATAGTAAGCCACTTCATCAGTTCTGACTTTCCTTACCAGATTTCAGATGCACAGAAAGCTGACCCTTACCTCAGATTACTTAATTATACTTCCACTAAATTAATTAGCAAATTTACTATCAAATTAGGAATTTTGCAGTATTTTGACTTGTTTGAAAAACAGAGCTGATGTGGGTCCAGAACACAAAGAAAACATATCTCAGACACCAAAATCTTACAGCAAGGAACATTCCTAGTTTCTGCAGTCTTCAATATTTTATTCCAGAATTCTACACTGTCCCCACACCCTAAGCATGCACAGCATCCTCAGTGAGAGGGTGGGAGACCCCATCTTATGTCCAGTCCCAAATTACACAATAATCCACACTGGTTCTTACATCAGAAGTCAAATGTCAATGTGTCTGATTGTAGCACAGCAATACTTCCTGCTCTGGGAATCCACACAGAGCACAGCTAATTCATGAACAAGGGAAAAATCTAGTCTAGAGCAAGGGCTTCTGAAGGCCACAGAGAAAGCAGCACAGTACTACCAATGCTTGAGACACAGTTTCTACAGACAACATAAGAATCAAAATTGTTTCACTCATCATGTAAGATGAGAACTGATGAGTGATTTTGATGTTTTGCTCATCCATGATGCAATTTGTCACGTACTATTCTTCACATATTATTCCTCAAACTGACAAATATGATACTTGGCTGCCTTGTACATAGAAGTTTGGCTTTCCTTGGCAAAGGCTAACTTGTGCTTGCATCAAGCCTACTGGAGTCAATAATAGATACCATTTCTTGAGGCCAGTAGAGCATTTCCTGAAATGCAATGTCCAAAACTTGCTAGTGTCCCACGCAGTGATTCAGCACCACTGATGTAGACTGAATAAACTACAAAAATTGATTGATGTCTGACATTCATATGTTGCCATCCCTCATTCAATGCACTTAGTGCAAAACTTGGCAACAAATAGTATGACTTCATGTGCCAATTATGCCTGTATTCCAAGAAACGAGTTTCTAATTTACCTTAATTAGAGGTACCATGCTAATCACCTGAAGCTATTTCAATCTTATTTCTGTCACAGATAAAATAATTTCTATTCCTATGTCTCATTACCACTGCTAATTCTTCTTTGGCTTCCATTTTCTTTCCTTTACATCAACATCAATAAGAGATTAAAAACATACCATGAACATTTCCTCTGCTTTTAGGTAAAATCATGCCATAAATTACCAATACATGTTTTTATGGGCATTTACACATATCCATACACATACATAGAGTTTATTGTTACTTTCTTCAAGCTTTAAAAGTTGGTTATGTATTGGTTGTGTTTCAGATAAAGAACTGGTTGTGCTTCAGAAAAAAAGTACCTCAGAGCCTTTTTTACTGAACCCAAAAAGGTTCAGAATATGCATTTAAACAAGAGTGCTATGTTAATATTACTATGTCCTTATAAATACACATCAATTTACATACAAAAACACACAACACTATTTAAAATACAGCTGGCTTGCCTCAGGATATTACACTGAGGAAGCTTATAATGTCTTACTTCACTGATTCGTAAACATAAAAACTCTAGAAGAAATAAACCTATTCATTGTTAGACTAACCCAACCTAAAATTTTACAATATGTTCTAAATTTACAGTATCTAAACAGCCTGTAAGCATTCATATCTGGAATTTATTTCCTTTGATAGTTCATACTCAGAATCAGCACTTCTTTGTTTTCTGATAAAAAAGCTGAACTGTTTCAATGTTCCTGGATGAAGCCATGCTCCCATTGGAACTGAAAGGAAAGTCACCATCAACTACAAAGAGCTGGAAATGATTTCTAGGTTTTGTGGTTTGTACCACCAACGAAGATTATGACTTCTGCTTTAGGTATTCATGTTGACTGCTTCATCTGTTTTGTAGCCATAAAAAGAGACTCACAGAGCTTTAAAATCCTGCAGAGATTGAGATGTGAAATAGGAACACCACAAAAATATTTTCAATTGCAAGAATAAAGAAAGACTAAGGAGCAGATTCTCATTCCTAACCAGATTTAAACTGGATAATTCTACTGGTTTCCATGTTGTAACTCCACTTTTTCATTGCTTTGAGTCATATCATAGTCAGTTTCGTCTCAGCTGCAAATGGTCCTTCTACCAAAAAATTCCACCGTGGAATTCATTCTTTAGATGGTCACCTCAGTTGTCCATAAAACAGCAGAAGAAAAGTAAGCACCTCAAAAAGGAATCCATACCAGCACACAGAGTAGGAAGATGTTTGCCAACAGAGACAACAGAGGAACCATGAAAATAAAGAGATGTCTTAACTTCCATCCTTTCCCAGGGTTTGGCTCTTTACCCAGGATTAGGCAGTGGGAAGCTCACTTCACTCAGGATTCATAGTCTGGAACATGTTCCTGAAAATAGTTTTTATGGCCTGCATTGCTGTATCTATTGGCTGATTACTGCAATTCATAGAGGATTTTTTCCTTTTAGATTCTGAATGTTTTATTTAATATTCACTTCATATATATACATATTTCTCTGTGTGTCTGTGTCTCTGTATGTCTATATACTTCAAACAGCTAACACTGTTAGACCAGGACGTGCATGGTTTTGGGTACTACCAAAGAACTGATGCTACACAAAAGGAGCTGGCACTAGGAAGGGAACCTCCAGGATAGGTTATGGCAAGTGGCTGCAGTTATGTGCAGGAGTTGGCAGCATCATTCATTTCCAGATGACCTAAATAATAACCTGCACTGACATTTCACCATGAAGTAAGCATAGGACATAGAATGAAAAGAGTATTCTAGATCAAGAAATGTTTATCTGTTTCATATATAATCAAGATCCATTCTGCAATTAAAAGTCTTTCTATCCCAAAACTTCCAACTAGAAGTCTGTTCCAGGTCCTCACTCATTGATTACTAGGCAGGAAATTACGAAAGAGATTTTAAGTTTTTCTGTCATTGTTGTTTCTCTAGGAATACTTTTTGAAAGTTTCATGCATGGACTAGAGAATTCTACTGAGGTTCCCCATTATTTCAGGATTTCAGGCAATTCTCCCTTCTCCATAGTTCTCTATCTCAAGTACTGTGCAGCAGACACAACATTGCACAATCAAAAAGTTGCTAATCTGGCTGCTGATTTTTTCAGTCACACATCCACTTTTAATGTGGGTCATTGTAACAAAAGGGTTGTCATAATTACAGCTTATTGAAGGCCATCTTGCAGTCAGATTGCTGTCCATTTGCACAGAGAGCAAATGGAGGCCCCATTGTGGAGCCTCCATTCTGGAAGATATCCAAAAGCTGACTGGACATGGCTCTGAACAACCGGCTGCAGGTGGCCAGCTTGAGTAGAGGGATTGGACTGGATGACCTCCAGCTGCCTCTTCCAATCTCAACCTTTCTATGATTTTGTGATATTAGGTTGGTGAAGCAGGGATCTGAAGATACTGCATGATGAAAAACAACAAAGAGCACTGTGCAGTTATTTGGTTCAATCATTATATGAGAAAGAAAGTGGCAGGACTAGCCAAACTTGCAGAGATCAAAGCAAAATCCAATTAAATTAAAAATATGCATAATTAGTGGTACTTTAAATAAATTTTTAATGTAGAAAACACTTGTACTCTATCCTTACAATAGCAACTTTTGAAAGTCTGCAAAATACACTTGGAACTTACATGGCTGGACAAATGATCAGGAATGTTTTCCAGATCATTTGTTTTAATGATGGGTTTGAAACAACTTAAATGTAATCTCAGACATTCTTCAAAAGCCTGCCATAATCTCTGAGGCTACTAATGTTTGCATGACATCATTGACATTACAATCCTGTCTCTTCACTCAGTAACTAAATAAACTGAGGAAAAAATGAAAAAGAGTTTTTACTAGCATCCCACTCAGGTGTATAATTTCAAATTCCACTTCAAAATCTGGACATTAGCTCACAGGAAAATGCACTAAAATCCAAAATTCTTTCACGCAAACCTAGCCACACAAGTGTAATCAGGCATTCCTCTTCAAAGAAGTAGTTTTACACCCCTAATTAGCCTTGAAACACCAGAGGAATGGATTTTTCTTTGTAAAACTGAAGCTTGTATCAGAATTTAATAGCCTCACACTTCTTCTTTTATTATTCCACACTCAAATGATTCAACATGTTTACACAGAGTATACTGTGGTATTTTTTTACCAAAACTCAGATATTCTCATGGAATTTCCATATTTTAAATAGTCACTTCATTATGAAATGATGTATCACAAAAGACAGACAATTATAAAAAGACTAAGCCTTTTGTATGAAAGTATTTCTATTACTTCTTGCATTCAACATTTTCAAAAAAAATGCAAGAGTAAAAGGAAATTATCAATATGATTCATCCTGAATAGTGTTGTTTCTATCCCCATATGATATTGACAAAATTTCTCCAAGTGGCATAAAGTCTGTATTACAAAAGCTTTGAGAAAGAACAACATTTTTCTTTTTTTTTAATTAGGTGCTAAGTACTGATCACAGAGGCCCAAAGCAGCATAATGAAGTAATTTGTGCCTGGCAGATCTAGACCCAGTTAAAATTAACTGCAGGTGGATGTATTTTTTCAGTGTACTTACATATACATTTTAAATTGGCACCATAGTTCAAAATATTTTGAAATAAAATGTATCAGATTGGTTGCTAAAAGAAAGGGGTAGAAAATCAGACATATCATTAGAATATTTAGCAATTACCACAGTGGCTTGAGGCATCCTAAATTTTGCTCAGTTTTAGTTTACTTCTGGGCTAACAATTTAAATAAAGAAAAAAAAACAATTATTAGTTACAAATCTTCTTATATGCTTATACTGAAAAATTTACTACTGAGATGTACTGAGTTAATCTATATACATTTTTTTTAATACCATCAATGTAATTTTTTTTAAATACCATCAATGTTAAGAACATTAAATTACGGAAATGCTAAAAACCTTCAGTTCTGCCCTATCCTAAAAAATATAGCATGATCTTTTTATGTAAGTTAAATTCTCTAAAGCCTCTTAATATTTACTAATGACATTTAGGACATGTATTCTGAAACTTATTAAAGCAAAAATACAATGATTAAATAAAAATAATTCCAGATGTCTATTAATATTGCCTAAAATGGTAGAAAAAAATGAAATTTGTATTTTCATCTTCCATAAACATATGTATGAAACAAAGTTTAACCTGAGATTAAAATTCAACCTTATACATGAGCTGCAGAATTGTACCTTCCTAATCACAGTAATAGAAATGTAATTTCACAAAAAATCATTGCACTAGTCTTATATTATCAATTTCTGAAAGAATGAAACAGATTCCACTTTGTCAAAAATACTTCTGGAAGCAACTACTGAAAGTAATTCTTAAGATGAACTTTGAAGAAGAGGAGAAGCCAAATGTGTTTTCCATATATAATGAAGTACAGTTGCTGGCAGCCAAAAGCCATAAAACATAATGAGATGTCACCACCAGAAGAAAGTACCTTCCCACTGCTCAGTGACACATGACAACTGTCTGTACCTGAAGGAGACCAGGTGACTCATTAGCAGCAGTGTGAGTGTATCCTTATAGCCCCCACAGGCTCTATTCTGAGAGTCACGGGCTACTGTCACTTGGAATCTAACACACCAAAAAGCACGGATAAGTCCTAAATCTGAGTGCTTTCTTGCCTTAAAATGGAAAAGCTCTCTTGTCAAAAAGTGGAAGATGATTTGTTACAGTGTAGGCAGCTAAAAAGCATCTACAAGTCTCTACAGCAGGATCAGCTGCATGACGTGAATTTTCCATTCATGATCACCACAGTACGTAAAATCATCTTGAGTAGAAGGCCATAATTCATTTCACTTTTGTCATTCAGCAGATGGTTATTTTAAAATTTTTCAAATAGTCTTAATATTGTGAGATTATAATTGTTGACATTAGTAATTACAAGAAGTGGGCCAAGATGCAAAGTTTTAATGGCAAAATAGGGCTCAACTGTGGACATATAAATGTAGATGACTCTTGATAAATGGACCTTCTCAAAGAGAATGAAAGACCTGGTAAACCACTCAGGATATCACAAGAGGGAAAGAGGGAGAATTTACATATGTTATGCAGGTAAGATATTTCTAAAAGTATTTTTTTTCTTGAACTCATAAATATAGTCCAAGTTTCATAATATAATACAGAATATGAAAGAAAACTCTAGTCCTGTTGTGATCATAGTTAATTTTATAAAGAAACTTTTAAGATTATTGAAATCTTGTGCAGATTCACCTTTAAATCTTAATATCTGTGTTTAAGTCTCATCAAATCATTGTCTTATTAAATCATTATTTAAATCTGTATTTAAGTCTCATCTGTATTTAAATCTCATTAAGTCTTAATGACTAAGACTTAAACATGTCTCTTCAATAGTTTCCTATTCCTGTGAAAAATATTTGATGAGGGTGTACATGTTTTTTTACCTTGCACTTTTACAAAGAGTATGTCATCACATCTGGAATACTCTTCACTTCTCCACCAACAGATGCAAGGTACAATAGAGAGGAAATGTGAACTGATTTCACTTTTCACTTTCCATATTAACTTTATTAAATTAGGAAGTTTAATCTTTCAGGTAGGTGAAATAAACTTGGCAAAGGTGAAATTTTAAGATTCCTCACCATTGCAATTTTATCATGCAACAGTAGGCTCTACATGTGGAAATATTTATTTCATAATATGAAGATTATTTATAAACAATTATTTAGAGTTGTTTGATGCCATTTGGGAAATGAGGATTATATCTGAAGTTCCTACAAATGATAACATTTGCTTTTTATCAGTTCCTCATTAAGCTAATATCTTTTGAACAGCATATACAATATATCACAATGAAAAGTTGAAATGAATTTTTTTTTAAATGCAAAACATTTTTTTAAATTATGTTTTAATTTATTTTCTAGTACGTCATTGGAAAGTATGCAGATTCCTACTAATGTTTTTGACTACAATCCTATAAAAGATGGAAGGCAATAAATATGCATCATTATAAACATTTCCTCTAGCTAGCAAGCCACACGGAAAACACACATTTTCAATAATCTAATTTCCAGAGCCTTGGATATTTACCAATTTCTGTTAACTTTTCAAAATTGCAAATATGGAGAAATGTTCTGCAGGAAAAAATGCAACATCACATTGCAATTTGGAACAAAACCAATTACTAAAATAATATACACTCTCGAAACACTCAGAACACTAACAGAAGACTAACCAGAATTAGTTTCCTGGAACTTCTTAGCTCACAGAGTAAAAACAGTAGAGAAGCTAGATTAATAGGTTTCTTAAAATGTGCTTTTCCTAAATGCATGATTTGTACAGCCAAGTGAGAACTTTAAATGTAGCAAGTCAAGTAACAAGCTCATTTAGCGTTCTCTGCCTCAAATATACATATAAAAACATTTGCGTTAGCAACCCAGGGGGTGATTGGACTGCATACGTTAAATTTAACCACATTTTTAAAACAACTGTAAGTCTTCTAAGAAGTCTGCTATTTATATCATCATAGAAACAAAAATGAAGACCTTGAAGGCATGAAATTAATAGTTATCCCTCTGTCAACAGAGAAACAAGGCAGGTTCATAGAGTTTAGCATAGAGCAACACAGTCTTACATATGTGAGCTTGGAAGCAATGTAGCCGTGTTAGTTTGGTGTGACCTTCCAGGGAGTTAGTAAGGTTGACAAGAAGCATTAGCTCATTTACAGTGCTGGAATAAAAGTTTAACTGTCCAAGACCACAAGCTGGCTTGTTAGAACTCCACTGATGAGTTTAAGCCTAGTGTGACTAAAGCAAGGCTGGATCCTTTGTGCACACCTACATAAATATCACAGAGCCATACAATCACAGAATGGGTCAGGCAGGAAGGGACCACAGTGGGACATCTGGTCCAGCCTCCCTGCTCAAGCAGGGTCATTCTAGAGCACGTGGCACAGGATTGTGTCCAGATGGTTCTTGAACATCTCCAGTGAGGGAGACTCCATAACCTCTCTGGACAATTTGCTCCAGTGCTCAGTCACCTGCACGGTAAAAAAGTTCTTCGTCACATCCAGGTGGAATTTCCTGTGTATTCAGTTTCTGACCATCGCCTCTTTTTCTGTTGGTTGGCACCAGCAAGCAGGGTCTGGTTCCATCCTCTTGTCATCCTCCCTTCAGATACTTATAGACACTAATGAGGTCCCCTCTGAGTCCTCTCTTCTCAAGGCTGAACAGGCCCAAGTCCCTCAGCCTTTCTTCATAAGTGGATGCTCCAAACCCTTAATTGTCTCTGTAGTCCTCTGCTGCATCTACAGGAGCTCCATGTCTCTCCTGTCCCGAGGAGCCCAGGACACAGCACTCCAGATGTGCCTCAGCAGGGCTGAGTAGAGGGGCAGGATTGACCTGCTGGCAATGCACTTCCTAATGCATCCAGGATAGCACTGGCCTTCTTGGCCACAAGGACACTGCTGGCTCATGGACAGCCTGTTTGCACCAGGAGCCCCAGGTCCTTCTCCACAGAGCTGCTTCCCAGCGGGCTGGGCCCAGCCTGTGCTGCTGCATGTGGTTAGGCTGCTGCAGGTGCAGGACCCTGCATTTGCCCTTGGTTGATTTCCGAAGGCTCCTCTCTGCCCATCTCTCCAACCTGTTGAGGTCCTTCTGAAGGTCACTCCTACCAACTTTGGTCACTCCTCCCAACTTTGTGTCATCAGTGAATTTGCTGAGGAGGCATCTGCCCCTCCATCCAAGTCATTAATCCAAGACTGGACGCAGTATTGAATCTTGGGGGACACCAATAGTGACAGGCCTTCAGCTACAGCCTGTGCTGGTGGTTATGACACTCTGGGATCTGCCATTCGGCCAGTTCTCAATCCACCTCACTGTCCACTCATCCAGGCCACAATTTCTGAGTTTGCTTACAAGGATGTTGTTAGACACAGTATCAAAAGCCTTGCTGAAGTCAAGGTAGACAATATCTACCACTGCCCTCCACTCATAACAGGTAGGTGTTAAATCACAGAATCACATGTAGGTCAAGCATGATCTACCTTTAACAAATCCATGCTGACTGCTCTTGATCACCTTCTTGTCATCCATGTGGGCAGAGATGGCCTCCAGAATGAGATATTTCATCACCTTTTCAGGGATGGAGCTGAGGTTGACTGGCTGGACCTTCCCTGGGTTCTCATTCTTCCCGTTTTTGAAGATGTGGTTGATGCTTTCTTCTACTCCTCAGGCACCTCTCCTGATCTCCATGAGCTCTCAAAAATGCTTGAGAGTAGTCTTGCTATGGTGTTCGCCAGCTCTCTCAGCACTTGTAGATGCATCCTGCCAGGGCCCATGGACTCTTGAGGATGTTCAGTTTGCCTAGGTGTTCTCTAATCCAATCGTCCTTGATTAAGGAAAAGTCTTCCAACATTCCTTTACCCTGAACTCCTGAGTAAGGAAGGATGGAGTTGGGGTGTTTCCCTACTCTAGTATTGAGGATAAAGGGAAGTCATATATCAGTATTTTAAAGTGGAGTAGTCTGCACAGACATTCAGCCTGTGCACAGGTGTGCCATCAAGCATCGAAGATTAGAGATATCCATGAGGTTTCCCTGTCCCACTATCTGAACCTAAAAGAAAAGATGAAGAGAGGGCCCCACCTTGTTTGTTACAAATCCAACTTTTCCCTTTGAACAAGGGCCAAAGAGTAGGAATGCAGCTGTGAATACAGATAACAATTTCCTATGAATTTCCCTCTCACCATCCCTCTGGTTTTTGAAGAAATAATCTTTTCAACCAGGAGATTATCACTGCATACTCATCCTCTGAATGGCCTCAGACTTTATCATTCCTAGCCTATTCAATTAGACAAATTCAGAGATATTAGAAGAACATATTAACTTTAGCAGTTGCATAATTTTCTATAAAAGCACCTATCTATCTTCAGACTGTAAATACACACATCACTAGCTTAGACACACTTCCAGAATTTACTTCGGAGTCCCTTTGGATTGACCTGACGTCTTGCTGCTGAAAATTCTCTCCAGCACCTTCACAGCAGATATGCACAAAGCTGGCACTACTTTGGAGAGGAATATAGTGAAAGCCTCAGGAGTAATCATATCAGGAAAAGCAAATAATATGCAGCATATCTTTTTAAAAAACCTGAATCTATGTATTTTTCCAGGAAAGATGTTGATTACCAAATGGTCATTTTTATTAAAAGAAGATACTGTAGACATAAAAGGTTCACAGTAATTTGATACCCCTTTCAGTGATATAGTCTCTAGAGGGAGAAAGCAGAAATTGTTCAAAGTTACAGATGTCAGTGTATGAAAAAATTTGATAATCTTCCACAAGAGCACTGAGCAGACACTGATGCCAAGTGCATCTTCACACAGTTTACAGAATTCCTCATGCCAAATGGGGAACAAATGGGTCTTCTGGGATTGAAATGCATCTGATTACATTCAGCATCGGAATGCCAGTCCTCTTCACTATGTATTTTCAGTTTCCTTTACATTATTAATTATCTGCCAAGTAAACTTGCTTTAACCCTCAGAGTCATACAATATTCCTTGGAGCAGATTTACAAAGTTTGCATCAAAGATTTATTCCAATCCATTAAAGAGGCTTGCACTGGTAAGCAGCCCTGAAATCATGACATCTCTAACATGCCGGTGAGGTAATTTTCTTGAGAAAATGATGCCTTGCTTTCCTCTATAATTACAGAAGGAAAAAATCTTGACAAAGCAGAAACAAAAGGACTATATTAGAGCTTCAGATAAAGACAAAAGATAGAACCAACAAGGAATCCTAAACTGGTCCTGGAGAAGAAAAATTGGCATCTTCCTATAAGTAGTCCTGTTAGCAGAAGACATAACAATAGAGGAAAAATGCAAAAAGGTTGATTATGGCTGAAGCCATGGCTAGCAGCAGAAGCTCCTGGCATCAGATGTTTCAGGGGAAACAGAGCTCTGTACTTTTTCTTTCCTTTATATTCCCCTGAATGGTTGACACATAATATACAGAAGCACTGGGGTTTGATCCAAGTTATTAAGAACTTCCTGAGCAGCCATGCAGAAGGTGAGAATGCCTGGACCAACTAATCCTTGAAATCTAAAACCAAATTCTCTACTAAAACCACCCACATTTTTTCTCAGTAACTAAATAGGAATCCAAAAAATGAACATACCTGAGCTCCTAAAGAGACAAACAGTAGAGAGAATGTCAGTTTTTCCTGATACTTCCGCCTAATTCAGAGAATGAATACCCAAATGCTTAGCTGTATGTGTTCCTTCTTTAAAGAGTGGAAGTAGGCTGCCAAACCAGAAGTACAGGTGAAGCTCAGTCCATTCATTTAGGAGACAGTAGGAGGTCAACAGTGAAATGTCAAGACAGGCAACATATTCAAGACCCAGAAACTAATGTGGAAGAGGAACATGCAGAATATAAATAAAATACTACATCAAAAGAAATTTGCCTCTGCTGGAGAGTCAAGAAGAGATGTGGTACATTCCCTAAGATTTTCAAAAAGTAAACAATGGAAAATTAGGAACATGCCCTGTGGTATTGCAGAGATTATAAAAGCCTGGGGTCTTGTTTGCTGCCAAAGTTTGCAGGTCAGTTTTTAATTTTATCCTTACACATCTAAACCTGTCAAGTTAATTGGCAGATACAGAAATGTGCATGAAAACTTATGAAAATCAGTTTCACTCACCTATGTGAAATATACAGAAAATGATGACAAAAATCTTTTTTCAGACTTTCAAGATGTTAACATTTTCTTGAATAGGTTCTGAGAAAAGCCCTATTGTATATGCATCTTTCCACAAGAAGCTGTTAGTGTATTTGTGTTACCCATTTATTATGTTATATAACATCCTGACTGTGGCTTTAGGTATTACTCCAGTAGGCTTTGCTACTATTTGTTATAATTTCATGACAGCCTCCAGACACGACACTGCTCCAAATAAAACAGATGGCTGTTTTCACTAATGTCAGTCAGAGCAAGGTCCATTGTTTCAATCCTGCACTTAGAGCACACAAAACACAAAAACACACTTGCTTGTATTTTAAAATCACTGTCATATTAAGTACAACTACAATCTACTAACCTTTAAGCAAAGTTCTATATTTAGAAGTAGGTCCTGTCTCCAAATATCAAGATTTTTCACCATACTATATAATATCCTAGTTAGGCCAATCAAACCCCAAGTTCTTGGCCTGAAAAGCAGACTCCATAGCCAAATAAAATAGCACTCAGGATCTGTTACAAACATTTCATGAAAAATTGTCAAACCCAGCATTTTCAGTCCTGTGACTATATTTTATATCATAAAGGACTAAAATTCTTTTTATAATTAAAAGATTTAAAAAATTAATCTATTTTACAGTTTTTCTCTGAATTTTAACAAGTATTTTAAAATGGCTCTGGTATAAATTAATAACATGCTACATCTTTTAAAAATAAAATACTAAAACTATTTCCTTCCTAGAACAATTGGATTTAAAAATATATTTTTATAAGTATAAGCCTGGAAAACTGCATCCACTCACAAAAGTATGTGTGATACTACAATCATTATTAGTCCATTCTTATGCGCAGTGATTAAGAAAATCCTTTCTTACATGCAAACAACAATGGAGAATCCACTGATGCATAACAGAAATTTTCTCCCACACAGCCATCAGAGCAAATTTTTTTCTGTTTAAATAATTTTGATATATTTTCTTTTATATAATTATTTTTGTCAAGTTAATACTCAATTTTTAATCAATTATTATTTCTTATTCTTGGTGAAATGTATTACATTTCTAATATCAATGTCTCACAAATCCAAGGCATATTTCTGTTTTTATTCAACTCATATTTACTGATGTTTTTAATATTTTTTCATTACCCTTTCTTGTTTTAAGAATTTTTCATCTTATAAAAGTAAATGTTCATTCTACCCTTTCCTGCAACTTTAAAGCTTTGCACTAGAATTGTGTGTGAATACACAATTTTTTCTTGTTTTTTTCTTTCCTCCTGGATTCTGTTCTACTTCAACTTCTTTTTGTTATGTTTTGTGAGTTTAATTGTATATAATTATTTTACATAATGGTTTAGTAGTCTGCTAGAATAAATTTCTATTACTTCTTTTGAAGATTAATTTTTACACAAATCCCTGTATAATATACAAGCTTGTGATCTTGGTACTTTTTTCTCTGTAGTTTTGCCTGAGTAAGATTTCTCCTTTACATCATAGACCCATCAAAACCAGAGGGAAATCTTATTATATTTTTACCTAGTAGATGTATTTCCTTCAGGAAAAAAAGAATTTTCAAATGGAAAAAAATAATCTCCTCTTCTTTTTTTCAAGTGCCAGTACAAAGCCAAGACCATGAAACTGTCAAGGTTTGACAGGCATGCCAGTGCTAATGTGTCACCTTCCAAGGTACCTTTTGAATAAACATAAGCAACCAGATTAATAATATGTTCCATATATAAATATAGGGTAGGATGGTGCAATTAGCCTTCTGAAAATCTACTATTCCATATGGGAGAACATAAAGTATAACTATTTTGGCATGTAAAAATCTAAACACTAATGGCATAAGCTCAAACTAGTAAGAATTGTATACATAAAGAAAATCCTTTGCCTTGGTTCTTATTTCATTTGAAAACGTCAGAACTTTAAGTAGTAGTAGTAAGTAGTAAGTAAGTAAGTAAGTAAGTAGTAAGACTGATGGGTCACTTTGAAATAGCATATCCTTGGGCTGCCATCATGCCTATAAAATTTAGTCCATAAGGAATATCATATTGCCCTACACAGCTAATAAAGAAATTTTTTTGAGAGACTCAAACTGATGTATGTTAAAATTGAGAGGAAAGCATTCTAAAGACTCTTAAAGAAGACAACACTCCTCCATCTGCATCCCCAAAGCATGAGTTTCACAGCACTTTGCAAGAAAATATGTAATACCCAAAAAGATTAAATAAAAAAAAATTGCAAAGATCTATCTGCATTTTTCATGAAGGGTTATCTTTTACACATTTATGAGTACAGATCCCAAAGACAAGCTCTATGGAAGATAAAATATGGGCTAGCAAGAATTGCAATTGAAGTACCCTTGCCCTAATGACAGACTAGGTTTGTTTATTATGTATGCACATGAAGGAGTGACCTGGCTAACTCTGCTGCTTCAGCTGAGCAGATGAATTGAAAAGGGGGATGTTCACCTATAGGAATGGTCAGCAAGCACTTCAATAAAGAATTTGAGAATCTTCTTTCTTTGCTTTTGGTGAGGTTACTACCCTGGTTAAATAATGCTTCTTTTCTAGCATGAAATTTCATAGTTTTAATCACTACAGTTTCTTTCCTAATCATCCCTATTTCTCCACGGTATTTTCTACTTTTCTCATAGTTTTCCCCTACTACAGTGCTGCCTTGTCAGTTGAGATATTCCTCTTCTGTACTCCTTCCCTTGCTTCAGAGGCCCAGTCTCACACATTAACTTACTTCCTTTATTCTCTCCATTACTTATTAACATATCAATGTCATCTGACTCTTCCTCCCTGCAATGTAACCATTCCTTATTTTCTGTGTCCCTGAAAGTCCTCCAGTGGTCCACATTTATTTCTCCAATTACAGATCATCTCTCATTTACTTAATAACAAAGCATGAACTGTTTAGAGTCAGGTTTGGTGAGGGTTTTTTTGCAGTTCTCTTGTCTAACATACCTTTTGCCCTTGAATTTCACCTTAACAATTCCTAATATTCTTTCCAATGATCTGTTCCTAGACATAACTGACAGTAAATATGTCATCTGTACTTGCTTCTATCTATCAAGCTGCCTTCCATACAGCTGATAATGCTTTTCTAGATTTTAGATGTCTCTTGGATTCCATGTTTCTTCTCTGTCCTGATTATCTTTTATCAGTCCCTCAGAAGAGCATTCTTATCTCCCAGTAAGTTCCCCAACAACATTTCACAGGAATCTTCTTATGTTTCTCTTTCCCCCACTTACATATTAACTTTAAATAATGTCAACCCACTATTTCTCTAAGAACAACTCAGAGTTAAACTTCTCTTCCAGACCAGTCTCCATGCCAGTCTAATGATTCACCATTTTTTTAACTCCAACAAGACCAGAACAAGGATCCTTATTTCTCTTTCACTGCAATTTTTCTTCATACCTTCTCCATCATTGTAGACATTGTAACTTTTCACTGGGACAGGTAACTTGGAGATTATCTGCAACTTAAATGCCCTTCTACATCGTCACTTCTAGGTTATGTGCTACTCCTCCAACTTTTTTCTCCTTAGAATCTCAAGATATGGTCTTCCACATTATTTTAAACAGCTAAAACATTTATCTAGGTCTAGGACTCATTGCAACCATGTCATTTTACCTCATCTGGTTAATTGCTTGAATCCTTCCTTTTTTTCACCATTGCCATCCCTCGATTCAAAACAAAACTGACTATGCACCACCTTCCCTTCCTTTTTTTCACTGCAAGCTAAGAATTTTCACTACCAAATTTTCAAAGTTTGTTCCTGCATCCAGCTTTGAGCATCTTGCTTACAGGAGCACAACTCATTTGTGTCAGACATAAATGCAACAAGTAATTCCTTAGCCTGCCATTACATTCAACAACAAATAGCTGTGGAATGCTGCAACGTGTTAATTAGTACTACATAATGTATTTTTACTTGCATGGATAGATCTCTGAAATTCAAAACTAAATTAATAGGTAGCATGGGAAAACCAAAAAAGATGATGCTTGAGTGCAAAAGAAAATTTCTTCCAAAGAGTTTATAAATGTAATAGTCTTTGGGGTTACCTGTCAGGGTAGTATAAAGTAGGAGAACGTAAGGTATACTGTTAGTCTTTGAAAGTATTAAATCTTGAAGGTTATTAGGAGAAAATGTCCATGTTTGATAAAGTTTTTTTCAGAGAATGACCAAAGCCTCCATACAGACTTATAGAGAGAGAAATTCTTACATGTTTACTCTGAGCAACATAAAGAAGAACCAAGTGGAAGCAAGTGGAGAAAAATAACTGTGATTTAAAAATTTTAAGAGACAAATATAATTCTTTCAAAATAATACAATTCTTAAAATTGAAAATATTTACTATTTTCAAAACATTTCATATGTAGTTATAGATAATCCATAGTCTTTATATAACCTCTCTATTTAAAAAAAGGACCATATTACATCAGCAATAATAATATTATTTGCATACCTTCAAAAAAAAGCCCAAAATGGGCATTCAATAACAATTGCTAATGCCAAACACAGATTAAGGTTCTTTGGAATGTGAAGATTTAGCTTTGGGCATGCTGAGTGTGGGACAGATGTGAAATTCCAATACTCTCAACTGCCCACACATTGACCATAGAATTACTCCACAGCAGGAGACCGTCTATAGCAAGTGAGGATAATCACTCAATCTCTGAATGCTGTGACAAGCAGACACACAAAGAATGTTCATGAAGTCATTTTTTTTTAAAAATGTATATATTCTTACCTTGTTGCAAACTCTCTGGCTCATCTGCTGGAGGTTTAGAAAATTTCCTAGTGCTTGTCCAAAAGAAATACATCCTTAAAAAATGTCTAGAATTCTGTGAAAATAGATATTTCTGTCTGCTTTATTTTCCCTGTGTGTTCATGTAGGTTTTTTTTTTCCCTTGTTACATCTTTCTTACCTACATTTAATTCACTGTCATCCTTCTTTCCCACTTCTATCCCATACCACTTCTGACTCTGCACCATGCTGTTTCCAAAGCATTTTCCATGCACAGTTTCCTTACAGATCCAAAGCTATGCAGAAGCCTGGATGGTGGCTGTATTTCTGGCAACATCAGTGCCCTGTCAATAATTTTGACAAGCATGCAACTCTTGACAAATAACAATTTCTTAAGAAAGCTGGCAACTCGAAAGTTTTTCATTATCACAATTCCAGCATAGAAAATCATTACAAAACAAACCAGCAAAAACGGAAGGAGCAGTTTAGTTTTACTGCAAATACTTTTATGATTGATCTCGTTCTGTTACTTGATATAAGACAAGGAATAAAATTAGAGAGTGCTGATAATATCGGGCTACCACTCATTATTCATCCTCAGCATCCATAGTCTATTAATATGAGACAGAGACACATGAGCTACTCTGCAAATATTTCACTTTCTGAAATTTTTGTTCGCAAAAATAAAAATTTGTTCATCTTTTGAAAACCTACTACTGAGCTGGCAGATGTCATCAACAGTCCCTGAAAGAGTTACAATATTGGACCTTTATATCCCTGGCAAGTGATTTTCAATATGGACAGTTATAATCAGGAGCTGTATTGTTAACTAAGTCAATATAAACTTTCTTCTCAAACTGTGTTTGGGAGCAGTTGTATTGACTTTCAAAGGTAAGCCAAAAATGACATTTCATCACTGCTGATTTCCAAAGCAAAGTAGTACTACATACTGTCCAGCTGAGCCACTTACTAATAAGAAACTCCTTGAAATTACAATGGGGCAGCTTGGATAAGGACACATGGAAATCACAAAGGGCTGTCAACAGTTCCACAAGATTTCATTATCCACACATGGTATCAGCTCTAGCTGTGCAAAAAATATTTTTTCAACTGTACTGAGAGGAAAAGATTGCTGCCTAATTGGACTCTCATTTAGAAATTTTCAAACATGTGAAAGCACAAAAAGATCATTAATTTGCTTTCATTTACTTCAATTCTTTGAATTGAAGTAAATGAATTCTTTGCCATTATCCATCAGGAAAAAAGTGTTTTATTTTGCTGGAAAAGGTAATTAACTAATTTAAAATATCTGTATTTCTTTAATAGTATGAGGAAATAAATGTCTTCAATGACAAGTGACAATGTTTATAGCATCACAATTAAAAGCAGACTATAATAGCAGACACAAATGGTTCAAGGTACTGAATACTAGTTAGACCTGAAGCTTTCTTCAGAATAAGAAGGCAAATTATAGATTTTCTGATGATCTCTACAATTGTGTGTACATATAGAAAGGCTTACTTACTCATGTGCCACTAAACAGTGATGTGGATTCAAAATCAAAAAGGGGATAATTTACTCTTTCATCAACACTGATATACCATCCAAGAAATCAATTGTGAAATCAACCTGTTGCGAGGTAATAGTTGGTTTCAGATTCACATTATGAATTTTGGAAATAAATGAAACCAAGAGCTGATTTTTCTGAATTCTTTATCAAGCAAAATTGCAATAAAATCAAATATGCTTTCAAATTCTAGCTTGCAAATGCAATGATCAATGTTGACCTAAAAAAACCTTTCAGATTTGTAGCCTCATCAACTACAGTTTTCTGAACAGCAAATAACAGGAAAAAAAAAAACACCAAACCCTAATTGTAGCTAAAATAAAGACTTCACTAGTCTGTCTCTATTCTCATATTGCTAGGGAAGTAGGGGTATAAGAAAAAATGGAAGCATGTTACAGATTTCAATAACTAAATAGGCTGGTTTATATTCTTGCATAACTAACTATAAAAATTACCAATAGGTCACTCCTAACTGCCCTTAAGACCACTTTGTGTGTCAGAATTAATCAAATACTAATGCAGTGTACTTTCTTGTTTCTTTCTTTGTGAACCCTTTTTTCTCCCACAAAAAAAAAAAATTGAGCAGTGTAGACTCCTGTCAGGTTTACTGAAAATACTGAAAATATACAGCATAATGCAGTAGAGAACTGCAACAGTGTCTTCACATAAACTAGTAAAAGATACTTTATGAAAACACTAGATTCTTGCTATGATTGTAGCAGATATTTCATGTTACTGAAACATTTTTCAAGACAGACAAGAGCAAGCACACAAAAAGTGCAAAGAATGTCTTTTTGCTCACTTATTCCTTAAAAAATATGAAAACACTTTTTCTTGAGAGCTGAGAAAACATGTGTTAGTAATTTGCCCCAAAAAAGTCAGAAATTAGTAAACAAATGACACTCTAAAATGAAAACATCCACAAAACTCAAGTATGATTCAGCCCTAATAGCTGTTTCTAGCAACATGTTTTTCTGTTTTTTCTTCATTTGTTTCCACTTAAAACTTTTTTTTTTTTTTGCTGTTTCTGGATTGGCATTTTATAAAAAGAAAGACATAGACTACAATTAATGAAGAATAAACATATAGTATCCAGACTAATGAAAAGAAAAAAATTGGCTACTTTGCTCATTTATCATGGCTAGATTTCAACTTCTCTGACATAAATATATTAACATAAACCACTAAGAACTGATCAGTGCATTGGCATATGAGGAATACATGGAAGGCACTGAAATCACAAGCAATAGAATAGATTTTTAAACAAAGGAGCTGCACTACTGAAGTCTCCTTCTTAAGAAAGAGTCAACAAAAAAGAAGCTCTCCTCTAATAAGAAGGTAACCAAGGTGATTCACTTCCATACTACATCATTCAAATCAACAGTTCCCCACAGCTTTTTGGCACACAAATTTCTTTCAACTTCAAAGTTTGGAAAAATTCTGTGGTTTGGCAATAGAGAAGCACAAGGGTGCAACTGTATACAGTATTGTGAAGTAAAACTGTGTTCTTTCAGAAGAATGCAACTATACCACTATACCAATTAATGTAAAGAGTTTATTTCTAAAGATATTGCAAGATGTATAATCAAATATTCTGATCTTTCACTACTTTATCACGATCCAGGAGCCATACCTGCCTCCATAATTATAAACTGAGTTGTAAACTCTGATTTTCTTCACTGAAATATAAAACCCCAGTTTACCAAAGTATGCCTACAAGTGAGACTGCGACCTGTGAGACTGTTTCATGTGGAGTCATTATGTATGCAGTATCTTCTTTTCCTATGTCTCCTTCCCAAATGAGTGGCTGTGACAAGGCTAGCCATGCTTAGAGGAGTTAAACAAGAACATACCTATAAACACAGAGCATTACACTCATTCAAGCCATTTCTTCCAGAAACTGTCTTTTGCAGGAAACTCTTGGACCACCCATGATACATCCTATTTAGGAGCTATTTGTTATTGATCGACTCTCCCAGACTGCCAATGTGTTATGACCACCCATTGTTGGTTTGCTTGAGGAATGCAACTCAAGCCATTCAACAACAACAGTGAGAGTCTCCATAAGTTGACTCAAAGGACTAAAACCTCAAATACTGAATAAAAGATCTAACAAATGAATAAATGGTAAATAAATAAGAGTGACTTAAGAGCAGCTTCCAATTCCATCTTCAGAAAGGATTTATAAGCTAGAAGCCTAAATCACTTGAGTGTTTTTATATCCTGCTATTCAGTGCATAAGCCAACATCCATCGCAGATACCTTACACTCTTTATGCATGAAAGCCTGGAAAAGTACAACAACTTCTGATTCATTAATATGGGCCGCATGTTTTTGCAATCTACTTACATTTCCAGACTCCAATATCACTATTAATAAAGAGCCACCATTGTCTATGGAGCATTCGTCATGAGCATTGCTGTATGGTCCAGCTATACTCCAACAGAATATTGTTCCCACCAAGTATTGTATAACTCTCAGTCATTTTGCTGTTCTCTTAGTTTTAACTGTAGCAGAATTTATTTTTACTTTCAGATCTTTCCAATTCTTAAATCTAGAAGCTTGTAACTCAGAAGCATGGTGGAAAAGAAAATGCAAGGATGCACATTGCACATGGTTTGAATATCATCCATTAATGACCTGTAACTTAAATTTAGCTCTTAAGAAGCCCTTCATTCTACATTTTGACTATAACTGAGGGACCCTCATTTGTTCTCCTTCTCAACTGTAAGGCCATACTTTGTGTCCATCAGGCACAAAATAGAAAACATTTAACAAATCAAATCATGTCAGAAATATAGGCATACATGAGGCTAAGTTGAAAGGCACTTTGCCATATAATATATAATTCCCTACTAAATTAAATTAAGTAATTTTCAATACTGTTTCTTATACTCTTACTTATTGGCACAACTTCTTTGAAACCACTGCATGTTAAAACTCCCAAAATAGCTCACTGGAACAGGAAGTGTTTACAGAAGTGGGACCTTTAAAACTATGACAGTTTTTCACTTCAGCTGTAAGCACCAAGGCAGGCTGGCCAGCTGATTGTTGTGTCAATCAAATGGACTTCAGATCTGATATAATATAGTTTGTTTATAAAACTTTTCATTGAAATAAATTAAAATCTCTGTCTTCTTTAAAGTTTCCCCCATAGCATTATAAGTTAACAAAAACCTCTTCCTCTTCCAGCATTAGTCTTAACTATGTAATTTAACAAATATATTAACATTTGTTTTCTTTGACTTGCCCCTGAAGAACAGTCTTTTCTTCTTCAGACTTCATCACATTCTTTTTTTTTTTTTTTGCATTTCCTTCTTAAAGAGAGGCCAGAAATGCTAGCTCTAGATAATTGCATTACCTCTTTTGACATGCAAACAGAAGATAATATGACTCATTTCACTGTACAAAACTCCATCACATCGGTCAATTTTAATATATTCATTACATATTAAGGATATTTTCCTTGAAGTTTAATAATTATTTTTCCTTTTAAAATAACATATGTGTAAGATTTTAGCTGTTCTAACACACATCACAGTTCCATAACACACAACCTGATTCAGACAATGAGGGGTTTTCTTAATCCAGCATTGCTTCCTTTCCATAAAGGTTTTCTTTTCCTCTGGATGATACTCATACTCTGTGGCTGAGAGATTTATAATGTCTATATGTGCCTGGATAATACACCCTGGGACTCAAAATATATTTTGTTCATTAATTATTCCACCCTCTAACTATATGTCTACAGAAAGCAAGTTCATTTTATTGCTGGGTAATCTACCTTTTTCTGGAAAATATTTCTCAGATAGCAAAGTCAAAAGACAAACCATGGTCTTACATGACATATTGCATATTTAAATATTTTCAAAAGAAAAGGATATTCTGTGTAAAATTAATAAAGGCATATAGCTCACACTTGAAGAAAAAGTGGAATCATATTTATTTCATACAGACCTTTGTATCTTGAAATATTGCACTTAACTTCCATGAAGGACTTTATTATTTATAAGATGTTTTAAAACTCTGTGCTCATATTCAAAGTAAAAGTAACAGGAGCTGTTCAAGTCATGGGATAGCAATGCTTGCATAACACTTGGTAAGTCAGCGGGAAAACTAGCTAAACATGCCAGGCTAGCAGCTTCCCAATGGAGAGTGTATCATATTCTGCAGTGCAAACAAAACATTTTGAAGTTGAGTCATTCACGGACAGAATTTTTTCCAACCTTCAAATATAGAGTAAGTCTGAAGTTTGGAAAGAGAACACACTTGAAGTGAAAAACACTTCTTTCAGTAAGTATCATAGCTACTTACATAAATTATTGATGGAAAAACCTACATTTCAGAGGAGATACCTCTAGCTGGAACCTATTCAAAACTTTTAGATCACATCTAGATTACAAGCAAAATAAAAGATAGTCCATGTTCTTATTTCATACTCAAAAAACAGTATTCTGCAAGACAAATAAGGGATTTCAGAAATCCTTATGAATTCTGTAACGACCTATAGCTTGGGTGTCCCTCATTAGGTACTTCTTTTATCCTTATGATGAGTACTAAAGGTATTTCTCGAAAACCACCCTATGAAAAAATGATTTTTCAACACTTTGTAACTATTACTTTTTTGCATGACAGGCATTTATAGGAATCTATTGTTGTAACTGATGTATTCCTATAGACTTTTGGACTGCTTCTCAAACAAAACAAAAAAATTTCTCAATTTTGTATCAAACTTCATATTAAAACAGTCATGAAGATAGAATGGAAGGAATGCAACTTCTAGTTAGAATCACAGGAGAAAATGTAATATGCTCCAGATACAATAAACTGCTGCCATGTATAGTGTGAATTTTAGTTTACAGTACATCTTCTTGGAAGTTCTCAAGATTTGCCTGACAGTTCTGTGTATTACTCCTAAGGAATTCTAACTCTAATTCTAATTCTACTCCTAAGGAATTTGTAATTCTTAGAAATATGTACCCTTGAAAGGGTAGCATTTATGACATACTCTTTGTATAAATTGTAATCTTGCTCTATGCCTTTTCTTAGAATAATAGCTCTACAATTTCTGTTTCATTTTTTTATTATCATACTATTTATTATATTTGGCATCATACATTTATTTGAAAAATTCTTTAATATAGAAAGGTTAGCTAAAATCGGATAACTGGAATCAGATGTTGCTTTTAACTACTACAGACTTCTTATCCTCAGTGTTCTGTCCAAAGTCAAAGTGGGTAATTGCATTTCAATTACTCTGCTTTACAAAGGCTCCTATCCTACACTCATCAGGCTATCTCAAACCTAGAATTTTAATTTCAAAAAGCAACATCTCATGTGTTACATTTCAGCATGGTCTATTTTAAACAGTGAAGACCAACTTGTGCCTTTGCAGGCCCACTGCTGAGACAGAGTTAATGAAGGCTCATGTACTCAAACTGCCTACACAGGATCAGCATTTGTACAAGGAATTCCTTGCCTAAAACAAAAGGTTTAATATGATATATATTTTTTTGCTGCCTTCAGCAGGCCAGACTGTATAGGACTAGGGGAAAAAATTGGATGGAAAGGCTGGCCTTCAAAACTTTTGAACTGCCATAGATATTCAGGAATAATTCTCTCTGTGGAGTTCATTGCTCATCCTGGGAAATATACTATCAGCATATTAATAGTATATCAATAACTTTTCTTTTAAAATTTTACCGGTGAGGAACATTTTCATATTGATAGTATATCTACTAATTTTCACCTTATCTATGAAGTTTCTGAACACTAAAATATCTCAAGCAAATTTCAACATTCTGAAAGGTCCCCCCCTTTTTTTTTATTTAATGCTTAAAATGAGAAAAAACCCAAAACACAAACAGAAAAAAACGCTTAAAGATGAGTGAAAACAGAACTACATAATGGAAGATAAAGAAGAAGGAAGTTCCTTAAATCCTTAGATTATCCATAGAGTTTATGTCTGAGAAAACCATACTTGACAAACCTATGTTACAACTCAGGAAACTTCCTATCCCCTAATTAAAATTCAAGGTCTAGTCCTAACAAATACTGTTGAATTTATGGCCATGAGTTTTGAATATACACTGTGAGACCATAGATGATTCTGTCTTGACTGTAAACAAGGGGAAAAAATCTATTTCTGCTGAATATACAAATTTATAATTTGAGATTTAAAACTATGAGCACTCTATCAGCTTTTGGATACACTAATAAAAAGCCTTTGCCAGAAATTTATCTTGGCATAACAGTGAGAAATAAGATTCATATTTCACTAGTCATTTTTTAGGACCTGTGTTAGTAAAAGTTGCACAACAAAGTAATTTTATTTTCCACTTGTTTCAAAATTTAATATTTAATTAAATTGCTAAATTTGAAAGCAAAGAAAACAACATATTATAAATGTATTAATAAAACTGTTTTCTCTAATCAGGGTCAAATGTCTGTAGAAATCAAACAGCTAGCTTTTTTAAAAACAATTTTCCTGGCACTATTAATTCAATGTAGAATTTCACAGATTTCACACTTTATCAGAAAAGTGCTTCTTTCATTAATTTTAAGTGCATTTTTAATGTGTCTAGGTATAATACATGGTTCACATAGATGTTAAATATATACACCTATTCAGACAAATCTGGGTAGACACAACTCCAGATATTTCTTTAGGATTTAGCTACCCTTATCATTTCTCAAAGTCTCTGCATCAGAGCAATTGTATTTCCCTTGAACAAGTTAAGTAATTTTCTAAATGGATGCTTGAGTTTCAACTAGTTAATAAGCAAAAGGCTTCACTTTGTCCCAAAAATTCTAGATAAAAAGATAGTCCTATCTTTAAGCATTTTTGATACAAAAATAATTCCTTCACTTTAGAAAGACACAAGATAGAGACCTCATGAGAGCAAAGTCTATAAAGTCATGCCAAGGTAAAAACTGGCTTGTGAAATAAATTTTATCTTATATAAAGTTGTACTCAGTAATCCATAATAATGAATAAATAGATTTTAACACATTATTGGGATTCAGAAAAGACGATTAAATGATAGGATTTGACATGTCTGCATTAGCTGTAAGAAAACTTGAATAATCTGAATATTGAGATAGTTTTAAGTCTTGTGAGCATTGGCTCTGAAACAGATTCAGAAAGACAAAAGAAAACAGATAAAAATATTGTTTCCACTTGTAATCTTCATGACATGTCCTTGAAAGTGGTTCTGGAGCTGAAAACTCCAGGCATTTCAGGCAAATGATAGTCTCATCTTTATTCAGCTCATGCTGAGTGCAGGAAATGTAATAAAATTGAATAATTATGTTATGTTATGCCTGGAGTTATCCCTAAAAAGCTCTGACCCAGTTTGAGTCATCCATAGAGCAGCTATCTACATTGTGGGTCCCAGGCCCATCAAGGAAACAAGGACACGAGGGACACACCTATAGCATCACTCAGACAGGACTGCAGGGCCCAGGATGAGCTGAGACAAATCCCCTGGGTCCTTGGCAGGATTCTGTGTGGTTAGAGGCTCCAGAGAATGCCAGTCCCAGCCAGAGGAGGCCTACACTCTCTGGATCCTGGCAGGAGCAGCCCTGCACCATTCATAAGCTTTCCTTTCAACAGTGATGGCTGACCACTTTGAAGAAGAGCATTGGGCCAATGGACCTCTGCTCTGATGAGCACTGCTGTTCTCAAGCTGTCTTGTTTTAGCTTTTTTTTCTCAGAGAAAACAGGTCAGGCATTTCTAAAACTGATTACAAGGGAAAAAAATCCACAGGGAAATGAACAGGTATTGGTATTGCTCAGCTCAAAAATATTTGCAACCATTTAGTTCAGGAGCACACCTGCTTCAGACTGAGCACTTTGTCTTTGAGCCTTGCAAGTGTCAGGGATACAGGGATTTGACATCCTGTGGAAACCCAGCTGAACTTGATGAACACAAACTTTAAAAAACACACTTCCCACATGCTTTTTGCAAATTTTGTTCAGTCCTTCAAATCATCATACAACAATCCGCAGCTCTCACACCCATCAGAAGGTTCATGCCTTCTTCTCACAAAGGGACACAGCCAACACCTAGGCTGGAACATGATTAGCTATTCAGTCCCTTCTACTAATGCAGGGCTGGGAAGAAATATGAGAGATTTCCTCAGCATGTACTGCTTGGGAAAGGAGGAGATAGAAACAATAAAATTTAAATTTAAATTTGAATTAGAAATTTAATTAGAATTAAATAGAACAGAACAGAATTAAAATGGAAGAGATGCACAAGTATCATCTAATCCAATTTCCTAATCACTTCAGGGCTGACCAAAAATTAAAGCATAATATTCAAGCATTGTGCATCGACCTGTTCCTGGGTTTCACCACTCTCTCTGTAAAGAAATGCTTCATCACATCAACTCTAAACCTCCTCTAATGGATGTATCCTTGAGCCATTCCCACACGTCCTGTCACTGGACACTAGGGAAAAGAGATCAGTGCTTTCATGTTCCCTCCTCATGAAGCTGTAAAGAGCAATGAGGTCACTGCTCAGCCTCTTTTCTCCAAAGTAAACAAGCTCAAAGTCCTTACTGCTCCTCACAGGGTTTGAAGACCTGCTATGATGGAGTGACTGCAATGGTCCACAAGGGAAAACTGACAGTTGTCATCTACCTTGGCTTGTCTCAAGGCCTTTGACAAGGGCCCACATGACATCCTTATCTCTCAACTAGAGAGACATGGATTTGAAAGGTGGATTTGAAGGATAGATAAGGAATTGGCTGGATGCCAGCAGGTCAAGGAATGTGATTCTCCACCTTCACTCTGCTCTTAAGGAAACCTAAGCTGGGATAATGCATCTAGCTCTTGGGTCCTCAGCACAAGAAAGATGTGGAGTTGGAGTATGTCAACAAAATGATCAGAGGAGTGGAGCACCTCTCCTAAGACAAGCTGAGAGAGCTGAGGTTGGTCATCCTGGGGGAAAGGTGGCTCCAGGAAGATCTTATTGTGGTCTTTCAGCACTTAAAGTGTTTTATAAAAAAGGAGAGTGACCCTTTATACATTTAAATAGTGATAGGAGATGGGGGGATGCTTTAAATTAAAAGAGGGATTTAGGTTAGATGCTTGGAAGAAATACTTTACTCAGAGAGTAGTGAAGCAATGGCATAGGTTGGCCAGGAAAGTTGTGGATACCCCATCCCTGGAAGGGTTAAAGACCAAATTGGATGGGGCCCTCAGCAACCTGGTCTTATGGGTGACAACCCTGTCCATGGCAGAGTGATTTGGAATAGGTTGTATTTAATGTACCTTCTACCCCAAGACATTCTATGATTCAGGTTAAAGAATTACACACATCACGTTGACATTTTAAAAGAGTCTTCATAATTGTCGCTTTTCTTTCTCCAGATCTAGCTTCTCTCTGCAATGGACCGTGTTGGTCATTCCTTACCTGGTCACAGAAGAAAAATGCAGTGGCAGAGTCAGTGTGATTTGCCCCAGATGTTAGCAGAGGAGCAGAAAGGAAGGCATTAACTGTTGGAATAAATCCCAGATTTGTGTTTGTTTCTGGTGTGGTATGATATGGCATGGCATGGCATGGCATGGCATGATATATCAGCAGGGAAATTATCTATTTCTTTCAAGAAATCTTCTTGCATGAGCAAATAACTAGCTGGATAGAATACAACTACAATTCTGCAAAAAAAACACGTCACAGTGTCTCAGCAACTACAATATTCCAGACAGAAACATTGTGAATGATTTATGAAAAAGCATCAATTAACCAGTCCCTTCAGATGACAAAGTTAGCATTTTAATGCATGTATTACCATAATTTTTAAATATTTCAAACACTACTCTTCAGAAGCACAGCAACTAGTGGTGATTGCAGATGTTGAATATTTCTATGAGATAAGAGAAAGGGGCACAAGATCCCCTTACCAACATGTACTTTTCCCTGCCTACCCCACCACACAGCACAGCCCTGAAAGCAAGAAGGCAAAGCAAAAGTCCCCCCAGTTGCCAAATCAGCTCACAGGGAAAACTTGTTAGGGATTGCAGAATCAAGCACTTCTGAGACTGCTTTACTTTACAAAGTGGACTGGAAGAAGAGAGGCACAAAAGGCAGCTTTAAAGAATTTCTGCTTCGCGCCTTTCTCCCTTTATGCTGAACACAGTTCAGATACAGCCAGGAGCTGGGCCAAGATATTTGGTGTGGCTGTATCATACTCCATCAGTCAGCTGGAATCATTTTATGTTGCTATTTTAATTTAAGACAGAAGTTGAGTCTGTTTTTCTTTTCATATTTAATCTGTTAGCTAAGACTTAGCTTTCCCTTTTCCAAAAGCTCATTTAGAATGCAGCTTATTCCACACTTCATTTTGGTTGTACTTCATCTAAATATATTTTAATGCATGAACTCTGATTTGTTATACATCCACTATACGTTTGATTCATGACTGCCAATTAATTTGGCTTTAAATTTCTCAAAGACTATGTAAGAAGGGAAAATCTTAGAATGCAAATGCTGGAATTTTAATTGAAATGGAGGAAGAGGCTTTGTACCTGTTCTACATGAAAAGCCCAGAAACTTTAAACTGGAACTTCTCACAGAATGGTTTCTAGTATCAACAAATGTTTAACTGAATTCTATGAATACTATCTGTTGAGTGAGTTAAATACAACACTTTTCAAGAAAGAGAAATAAGATACCTTGACAGCTTCCTAAAGTGCTACATAAGATAATTAAATTAAAAATTCTATTTCTCTATGAAAATGTAGCTGAACAAACTCCTAACCATTAGCCCTTTAGTTCTTCCTGTTTGGCAAATTTCAGATCCTCTGGACAGAGGAGGAGACTGTATTCAAAGTATACTTCACAGAATACTTTTTTACATGCCCCTTCATGGAGCATTAAAAGCAGGTGCTCACTTGCTTATCCCCTTTTAATATTGTATTATCGGCTCTTAAAAGACAGTTGTGTAGTGTGTAAAGGGAGCAAGTGAGGTTTATCTCATCTGGAAGCTTCCCTTTATTTCCTTTGAAAAGATGGGGTTTTTTCTGAGACACTGAACACACTAATTTTCAAAACTGTTAAGAGCAACCTCCTGTTCTCAGCAGCTCTGAAAACCAGGTGACAGGCATCTCACTTTCCCTATCTCTTTCTGAAACAAGGCTTAACCAGAAGTTTAGAAACCGTAATTCTTAACCTTGCAGTTTTCATCTCTTACTTAGGGCTTTCGTTCCCTCCCTCTAGGCACTCTCTTCATCTCTCCAACATCATCACTTCACTCCATACATATGTTCTTCTCCTCCAGTTCTTAGTCTCCACCATTCTCTCTTCACTCTCTGTCTGACAGTTTCCAAGAAGCTGTCTGTTCTCCAAATTATCCCTATCACTACAGTTAGTGCCTTTCCTTCCCGCTCCCAGCCAATCCTCTCTCTTTTCAGTCCACAGGGAAGCCTGTCTAGATACTTGGTAAACAGAACTCACATTGAACAGCAGAGTAACCAATTATTCCAAACCAGCCCTTTCAGCCTAGCAGTGCCATTCAATAAAGTATCTACCCTTGTAAGACGTACCATAAAGATTTTATGACAAATATGCTATGAATTGAGATGCTTGCCTCTGCAAGCATATTTATCTAAAATCATGTGGTGTACAGCTGTTTTTTGCTGGCAACACACTTAAAATGCATAGAGCATTCAATGATTGAACTGAATTATATTGTCCTTCCTAGCTTATAGAAGGCTCTTTCTTTCTCTTTAAAAATCTACCATGCTTCTTCATATGCTTTCCATATTTATTTGCAAGAATTTTTTGGTATAAACAATTTATTGCACTAAACAACATCAACTCATATTTTAATATAATGATACACAACATTATTGGAGTTTGTTAGAAACTGCAAAAGAAATTATCCTTCTGCTATAAACAGTGACATACTTGTTCAGTGATGAACTCAATTTTGAATTCTCAGGGATTGGAATAAATTCAGTTGGACTATCTGCTGTGTCACACTAGTAGCCTAGTTATCCACAGGCTCAGCAGCCCTTGTAGCTGGAGAGTGGAACAGCCCAAAGATCTGCATTCTTTTCTGTCAAAGCAGTTTTTAAGATGGCAAGAGCCAAGATCTGCAAATATAACCACTGGCTTAAAGGCAGTAGCCAAACAAGACACTGTAGGAAACCAAGCCCACTTTGAGAATCTCCCAAAGGTGGGTAGAGCTGAAGATCCTCTTTTCCCCCAAGATACTTAGACTGGCACTTCTCTGCTTTGACTCAATTTCTAAATCCATTTAACTGTTGAAAGTTTGAAAGTTGAATGGTTATCCATTTCTCCAAACCTGAAGACTATCTCAAGATTTTTAACATGTGGTAGGCTTGTATACAACACAGTTGTATCAGTCAATGACTGCTAATAATTTTTTTTAAATCACCATCTTACATAAAAAAAACCCTAAAGTTTAAGTCATGTCCCAGTGATTGGTTTGCTCAACAATACTCCAGGTGCTGTTACCTTTTGAAGAGATCTTTTTACTCCAGTTTCTACCTCTCATAAGCCTTAGAGTCTTACAGAATAAGAAAGGGTGCATGCAGCTGCCTTGAACTGCTTTATATGAGTATCTTGGTACCATTTACAAGCTGATCTATAACAACCCATGAAATATTAGGACAAATTGCATTAACTGCTGTCCTTTCTTTTTTTTAGTAATACCATCACAATAAATCTGTACATTTGAGGATGAAAAAGAGAAGGATATTGAATATGATGGTGAATAAAAATTAAATATTGATAATATAATATTATAATCAGATCTGATATATAATCAGACTGATACTTCAGTAATTTGAATAGAAAATTAAATCAGTATGTTTGTTAAAATTAGGAAATTTCCGGTCCCTATCATCATTCACTTCACTGAGATTAACCAAATGTGAGTACACAGATTTGGCTAACAGTTCAAGAACACAGGGACAGAAATACATTCATCCTCAGAAAAGGTCAGCAGGAGGCTCTATTTTTTTTTTTTAATGACACTGTCTCCTTTGGCTGAATGTTGGTAAAGGAAATATCTTCTAACCAGACATAAATTACAGTACAGTCTTTGGCAAAGACAGTCTTCCTACAAAGACTGCATTACTCCTAAACTGTATACGGAATATTTAACAAAAGAGAACAGGTTTGTGAAATGAGTAGAGAGTTTAAGAATTGATACCAAGATGCATGAGAACATGCTGACCTCTCTTTAAATAGGAAGAACATTTAAATAGTCTCTCTCTTTCTTGGTCATCTCTGATTTGCCACTCAATTTAATTATACTCTGCTTCAGAAGGTTCTCAGCCAGGCCAGCTGACCAACTGTGTAGGCTCAGCTCACCAAAAGCATGAAACTACCTCCCATAGTGTTTCAATGGGGTGCTAGCAATGCACACTGATTTCAAAGTCCTGATTCTGTCATGAAAAAATAACTATCATCATAGCATATACCAATATTCAACTTCACAAAACCAGTAGATGAGAATAGAGTCCCCATTTGCTTTTATCCTGCTTCAAAATCACAGAGATTACTTATTGTTTCCATATTTAGTAGATAAGACTCACCCCTTTTTTAATTTAGACTGACTAAATGTGTTATAGTCAATAACTACAGTTACTATAGTTAAACACTAGAATAACTCTTAATGTATACTCTCTAAAATAGATTGAAATGCTACTAATGGTTTTGGTAAGATACATATTCTTCCCTACTTAAGTTTTGAACAATGAGTGAAAACCAGAAAGTGACAACAAGAAGCCAAAACTGAGAAATCATCTTGAAAATTAAGATAAATGCAAATTTTCTAGCTTATTCCCCTTCTCCAGCTTTCATAGCAATCATTTTATAATTATTTCAGAGTACCATATGATGAAAGCAACAATGCCCCCTATAATAATATCATATCCATCCAGGGTTTTTCCCTCTTTTCTGGAAGAACACTTATGCAAGTGAGAGTTATAAGAATGGTTGGAATAAGCTACCTCATGGACAGGTGCCGGGCAAGCAACAACTGAACTGGAGCACTGACAGAACACCACACTTTTGGCTGGATGTTTCCACAGCAAAAGACTTAGTTATAATGTCTGAATTTCACTCATCAGCCACTTTCTTTTTTCACCCATTTTGCTTTCTCCTGCCAGTGTTTCCCTTTGAATGCAATGGGGCTTTATGCAGTGGCTGCTCAGAATCAAATATAAATCTTAATTGCATTCATTCAAACATTGGATGAAACAACAGAGTCAATTTTAAATCCCTAACCAGTAGTAGAAATGTGTACAAAAATCTTTCAGTATTGGAATAAAACAAAGTCTTTCTTTCAAGGTATGGGATTATTCTTTTCTGATTAATTTATGGTTTTCTTCTTTTCTACTCTACAGGTTTATCATTGCATTGCTTAGCAGCTTCTCCTAGTGCCTTAAAATATAATCTCATGCTAAATTCTATGTTGGAAAGTTCAGGTAGATTTTTGGGATTTTTGGTTTGGTTTTTGTTTCTGTAACCCCCCTAAAAAGAATTATTTAGAAAGCATTTTGGAGTGCATATCATGCAGAATTATTTGGTTTATCAAATTTACCTTTCATCTGTAAATTTGCAGCAGCTTTACACATTCCTTGTTATATAGTACAGTGTTTCTGATAAAACCATCTTCGAAATCTTTCCCCACAAGATTATCTATGGGGAAAGCCATCAGTGGTTCAAGACCACAGGCCTGGTTTCTCAAGAAAGAGCTCTTCAAGAAAAGGGTTTGTGGCTCTTGAACATCAGATTTGGCTTTAACTATAATACTTAATTGACTGTGTAATGTTTGATAAAATTCAGTATTAAAGGGTTTGTGCCCCAAGGCACACTCTCATACCAGTCTGGCTTGGAGCCACAGCCAAAGCTTATTTTACACCATTTGTAGATTCCTCCCCCTTGATTAACAACTGATTTTCTTGAACTTAATTATTTCCAAGTCTTGATTCACACTACTACTGCAATTGAGCCTAGACTTTTAAAAATTGAACTCTAATTAGACATTTTTCACCAAAATGCATTCCAGCAGCTGGACCACAGATCAGAATTCTGCAAGATTACAGTCAGCTCTATTCTTATATTATACCTTTTTTGCAGAAGTATGTCCAGTGCTAAACCTTGCACTAATCTTAATTTGTAAAGTTTAATAAACTGTACCATTTGCTTGAATATAACATTGCTGAACCCAAAGACCAGAAATACGTAATGTTAACCCTAAGACGGCAATCAGCAATTTCTCAGTTCAAACAATATATACATAAGGAATAAAACTTCCAGAATTTCTAAAATCACAGAATGGAAGATGATATACAAATGGAAGGTGATATATAAATGTTACAGCACTCCTACAAGTAAATGAATTTTATTTACTCCATAAGTATCTTTAAGAGCAACAAGTATAGTCAGTGGTGAGGTGGCAGTGAAGTAAACAGAAGCTACTGTACTACCTTACATAAATATATATAGTGACCATTGTTGTGTCTTTAAAGTAAGGAACAAAAAAGTAGAAAGTATAAGGCTTCAATGCAAATTCAATATATGAAAACAAAGAGGGTAAATCCATAGGATTTAACTTCTTTAAAAACAGCATACAAAGAATTCACAAGATCAACTAGCTGCAGGGAAGCTTGGGTGTCAAAATAATACTTAGAAAACAAACCTCTTTGCTGCACTGCAATTAAACCATTACACTGAAATGTAATGCTGTTAACATAGTGCAATGATCACTAAACAAATATAAATTGTTACTGTATAATGCCTAAGTTCTTTGAAGTACTTTTCACCTATCTTTGAAGTACTTTTCACCTTTTAGATATCTAAAAGGTTCAAAGCACAACAGTAACAGTTTTTCAAAATATTGTGATTAAGCAATTTCAATAGCTATTCTGACACAGCACACTTGAAATAATGTTACTTTTTAAATCTTTCAGGCCTTTGAGTTATTTTACATGCTTTCATTACTAAGAGGAAAAAAAAGCAATGGCTTACCTGTGGAGATGAGGGATTAAAACTGACATTGATTACAGATTCTGTGTGTCTCCCCAGTTTTTGTAAAAAAGTGCTTGAACGCATTTCATAAATGTAAGCCTAAAAAACAATGAGTTGGTATTTTCAGTATTAAAAAACAACCACATTCTTGAAGCATTAAGTTATAGTATAGTAACACTAAATATATAGCCTACAAAGAAGTTAGAAAATTTTAATCATTGGAGTTATCTAATTTAGAAAGGTATTAGATTCTACTTAAAAGAAAGGATTTCAATTCCACAGAACATAATTTAAAATGTATTTTTAAAGGGTAATTTTTTACCTGCTTCTTTAAGTACACGTAATGTTTAGTTATTTATTGGGGAAAGAGTGCATTATTCTTTCTAAATACTTTTTTTTTGAGTTAATTTAAGCATTTGCTAAATTTTCTCAAATTATAGAAATCAGTTTGAAGATATTGGTGATTTTCATATCTGTTTAGGTCTTGTACTGCCCAGGGTGTATCCTTGGAAGGCCTTTTACTAAATACCTACTTGATTCCTTTAACTCTGTCTAGCCTCTGTTCCAGGTCAGCCTCTTTAGGCTTCAGTTCCCTTTTTTGGAAGGAGGAACAGAGAAGAGGCAAAATCAATTACAGCAAGAATCAAGAGCACAAAATTCTCTGATTCACAAAGAAATATGCTCCATCTTTTAACCAAGAGAACATATCACAGAGAGGCATTAGTGAAGTTGAAATTTTTCCATCATAATCTAGTGGCTTGCAGAACTTTGGCAGAATTATCCAGTAAAAATTAGTTTTCCATTCCAGGTCCTCAGTTTAATTTGGGAAGGACCATGTTCATTTTTGGCTTAATCTTTATGTCCCTGTTCCACTCTGTAAAATAGATGTGATAATATTTCATTATTTTTTGAACAAAACTCCAAAGTTTGTTAAACCCAGGTATTCTGGTTATTTATTCTCTTCCACACTGTTTCTAAATCAACCATTTGGCTCATACCTTTCTTTCAAAAATGCTGTGAAGCAGTCCTGCAACTTAATTATAATCTAATGAGAGCGTATTTGGTGCTGTAGTCACACTTCTCAGCCTAAAAAGCATTCAAACCCTTACCTCCCACCCTTCAAGAGATGATTCTTAGCCCTGAGCTAGAGATTAGGCTGGGATGCAGCACTTTTCCAAATTTCCACATTGTATAGCCAGATTCATTGGATCAGAGGAAAGTCATGACAAGCAGCCACTGGCAGAAACCCACCTGCTAACCCACCTGCTAACCACCAAAGCATTGGGAAAGACCAGATATGGGAAAGCCCTTTCCTCTGACCTTTACCACAAAGACTCTATGCTCATTTTGAACAGCTGCTAGGCAAAACACACAGAACATGGCAGGGAACACAACCTGCCCATTGATCACTCCTACAAACCTTATCCTAATGGAGCTACTGCTAAATGTCCTTCCAATACCATATTCCTAGCCCCAAAAATCTTAAATATTTAGGTGTTGCGGTTCAACAGATAAAGGAGCAGAGTCTCTAGCTACATGCAAGAATAGTTTAACACATTGTGGCAGGTATCATCTCTTCCAAGAACTGAAAGGAAAAGTAATTTAAGTAATTTTCTGAGTAATTTTGACATGCAAGACAATAAAATCTGATTAAAAGAAAAACGTCATCATATAAAAGTGGATAAAACCAGCTTCTGTTTAAGTAGCTCTAGCCATAGATATTTCAACTAGCCAGTGACAATCTAAATTCTGAGAATAAAAGTTAAGTTGGTAAAAGATTGAAAGTACATTTATTTTTAACTTCAAAAGTTTAAAAACAAAATAAAACATAAACCCCAAAGAGAATTATATTTTAACAGAACTAACACTCATAACAAGAGGAATAACTCCAGTATAAACATTCTTCTTCTACAGTCTGCCATCATTTTAGTTTTGCTGTATTTTCTGATGTCATTCAAATGTTTTTTCTAGTCTTTACTTACTAGATTATTTTAGCATAGTCTTCTCTACAGAAAAAAAGGAAATAACAGTAACTGAATAATAAATGATACCATCAACACTATCCACAGAAGAATAAAAAAACTTGAAAATATGAAATCAATGACAGAGGAAGAACAGATTTTCAGCAAACTAAATGGAATGAAAAAGAAAACAAAACAGTCTAGAAAGCACTCAGCAATACCCAAAATGCATATGTGCATATAATGTTTTAGACTTTAGCCAAAGTCAATCCCCTTTTTTTATATTAAGACGAATTTTGTCTAATAAAAATACTTATTCAGTAGATATTGGTATTTCCTTTCCAATTCTTGCTGAGGGTCAGCCAAAAGTAAAAATAATTTACCTGTACCAATAGCTTCCAAAGAAGTTTCCTGGACCCATAACCACATACTTACTTGTATTTCCTTTCACTAGACATTTGAAGAACATTTGGAGTAGTCAGTTTTCAGTAACCCAGAGTGTGACAGTGTATTTAGCACCTTACAAGTAGACACAAGCTTCTGTTTTCTTCCCTAGACTTGTACCAAGAGACAGGGAAGAATGAAAAAAGGCCCTTCCTTGAGTGGGGCCTTGAGGGATTTGTATCCAAATGGAAAATTACTTAATTCTACTGCATTGGTAGACAGAGTGTGCTAGATAAATTGAGGCTTTATCTGCAGAGTTTCACTGTAAATTCTTTCCTCTGTTTTCTCACACTCTAACTTCAAAGGAAACTTGTTCCCATCTGTTCCCATTGCCCCATAATCCAACCCACGGCCATAAACATTTGTGTCAAACTACTTAAACTCCTACAGCCTCCTAGGATAGGAAAGAGGGGAAAGCAAATAATAAGCACTTGACTAATAACAGAAGAATTCTCCTTGTTATCAGCTTTTGCACGGGGATCAGAAAAGCAACACCAGTTTCAAGGAAAACCCTTTGTTGCTGCTGTGGCTTTAAGCTGAAGCATGTATTTTACAAACAGATCACAGGAAAAGAACAAAAGAACACAACTAACAAACAAACAGAAAGACATTGATATCTAAGATACCTAATTTGGCCTTACACAAATAGAGTGTTTTCCTCACATGTTTTGCATGGATTGGCCAATGTCATCACTTTTCTGTGACTATTTTTCCTAATATTTCAAATGAGCTACAGAAGACAGAAATGTTTAAGTCCCTTGACAGAGGGACAGAGTCCCTTGGTAATCTAACATGTTTTTATAAAAGACATCTGTCGTTATTAATAAGGCATTATTGGCCATTTGCTTCCACCAGTGCCATCAAACTTGATGCATAATCCCACAGTACATAATATAAGTGTTTAACTTGCACTCCATCGCTCCCTATTTATACTGGGCCACATATTCCACTGAACCATGTATTTTTCCTCAATTTCAAGCTAAAAAAACTCCTGAACTACTTACACTAAAGAAAAATAACAATTAACCTGAAGCAGACACCGAGCATGGAAAGTTTCAGCCCAAAATGTTCTTACTTATAAGCAACTGAAAACAAAATTATAGTGGAAAGTGTTAGACTACCTTAACTATAGGTATTGGTGCCAAATCCACAAATAATAAAACAGATTTCACAAGTATCCTAAGCATTGATTAATGCTCTTCAATCCCAAGATATCTTATACATTTACCACATGGTAGCATGGAAAGTCTAATCAAGCCTGGCACCAAAATGTTGAGTACAGTACACCCTCTCAGAGTCCCTTTCCTTTTTAATGACTCTTATGGAGGCTCTCTTTCTGGTAGTCACAGGAAACTTCCCACTACTGTAAGATCCCAGTTTCCATATGATTTCCTCTGACATAACTAAAAAATAGGGTGACAGTGAACATTATTAATGCTCTTTATTATTAAAATAATATTACACATATCAGTCATCTTTCAAGATGCAGGGGATGTTTTTCAAATGTATCAATCTTCTGGCAGTTATAGCTAACACATTTGAATTTTCCTCACTAAAAAAAAATTACATAAACCATCTCTGACTTCCTTCTCTAAGCCACCCTTCTATGAAGCTTCCAAATTGTAATTTTTGCCAACTCAATTCCTATTTAATTTGCTAATTTTAAGGCCTAATGTATGTGATTGTTTTTATTTGTTTTAATATGAAATTTATGCAGCACCACGCACCACTGAATTTAGGTTGCCTTTATTTTTAGAATACACATAGTGTTGTCAGAGTACAGAATTATAAGTTAAAGACTTTATTCTAAGAATTCACATCTCACTATGAAGCAGCATGGTTGTATCACACCCACTTTGGCTCTTTTCTGACTGCTGCTTAGATTCTTCTCTGTTTCAACAGTACCAATAATTGCATTTCCTGCTTGTGCACTGGTGTTGACTGACAGCAATACTGAAAGGTTCATATGCTGCAAAGGACCTTCAACCAGATGTTTGTACCAGATGTACCAATCATACCCAAAATTCAACTACTGTCAAGAATTGAGACCAAGAGGTACGCATATAGGAAACACAAGCTCTGCGGATATAAAACTATATAAACTATATAAAACTATATATCCACTTTTAGCACCTCACTGCTGTATGCATTCCAAAATGAACATTGGGTATTCATATCTACTTCACCTTCCTGTTTTGTCTACAGTTGAACATGGGGTATTATCTTTTATAAAATTAGTTTTCTTTAGCAAAAAGGCTAATTTCTCACACTTCCTCCTGTGTCTCAAAAACATTAGCAAAATTCAATGTTAACATAGTAACAAATTACAGACTCATAAAATACAGTTTGGAAAAAAAAAAAAAAAAAAGTTGTTCAGTAGTAGTAGTTAAATAACAATACATCTATAGCCACCAGAAAATCATCCTCCACCTCTCTCAGCTGCTAATCTGGTTTTGTGGTGTACTGGCCTAGATAAGCAATAGCCCGACCTGACCATAAAGCACACAAGAACAATTAATGTGCTCATACTCATATAACTCCATGCTTCATAAAATAACCTACAAAGGACAAGATTTTCAGTCATCTTCCAAGATATATCCAAAGAGACAGTGAAGTATCAGCATACCTGAAGTCATGACTGTATGATCAAGAAAGCAGTATTTATCTGTACACTTCTAGGATAAAGGGCCTAACAGCCAACCACGTTACCAAGGAATCCAAAAAACCTCAGATTCAAGACTAAAACAATACTGTGCTCCTCTTTGGAAAGGGGTAGATTTTCTCCATCAACAGTTGGCAGAGAGGCTGTCACAGCCTGTCACTCATTCTCTGCTATGGATTTTGTTCTGCCAAGCAATGTCAGTCCTGCCTTCTCCACAGTAAACATTACTAATGCTGTTTTCTCCAGATGTTTCCTGTTAAAGCCTATCTTAGTTAAACAGTACAGACACATAAGATAAAACTTGAGTGATATATAATTGGAATACCAATCACACTGAAAACCAAAATGCTTCAGATAGTTGCTACCACTGCTTCATACAATAGATTCTGCAAGCCCTCTGGTATGAAGTGTAGACCAAGACAACAACTTCAATACCAATACAATGTTAGCATACATTTCTAAAAGTAATTTTTCGGTAAAGAAAATATCCTCTTTTCTCCAAATAAAGTAATAAAGCATACTTCAACATATATCAAATATACCTAATTTAAACCTTAGTGATGCCTCCAAGATACACTCCCAAGAGATATGGAACAAAGCATTCTAGACTATTAACTAGTCCTATCTCATCCATTTACATACAACTACATCAGAATATCTTTGCCAACTCCCTCATTTGTAGTCTTTTACCTAGCATTATTAGTACCTAAAAAGTTCTAATGAAGTGGGCTATTAAAGGGAGAAAATCAACCACACAATTTTATCATTTCACATTTGGGATTTCCTGAGGTGTTTCTTCTTTGTAGTGTATCTAGATAATTTTATGTCATTTTTAACCTAATCAGATGCAATTTTAAATCTTATCACACCACAGACACATAAGGATGGAAGCATTTCATATAAGATCAAAGCAGCTGATCACAACAGTAACAAACTGAAACAGGCCTCATCTAAACTCTTAAAGACAAGAGGAGAGAGGAAAGATATCATTGCTAATCTCGATTTTTATAAGTCAGAACTGAGCCACAGAAAGACTAAGGTGGATAATAATATATTTATGGGGGTTGAGAAATACAATCTTCTTGCCAATGAAGAAGTAGGAAGCAGTGCAGTGCAAGAGGAGTAGATGTACAGAGTGCTGGCAACCCAACTCCCAAATGTATTTTTCCAGTAGTAAAGCATTACAGTATATTGCTTAGCAGCATTGATATTTTATTTGGAATATCAATCTCTGTAGCTACTTAAATTAAGGTGTCAACTATAAACAAGTTCTACAGTCTGTATTATGCCTGATGCAGAATCTTGTATCTGAAAATAACTCAGTCTGCAAAAAATATCAGGTCTGGGTTTGCATCCAGCCACCACTCACAGGTTTGCAAAACTCTTTGGATTTGCCCCCGGACCAGCATCACTTTCTACCATCACTTGCATAATGAGAACTCACTCTAAAATCAATTTTGCATGAAGGTTAATATTCAGGGACTCACACGTGGTATTAGACTGATGTTATGTAAAAGAACCAAATTGCTTTATCCTGTCTCCTGCTACTCCTTTGAATGATGATGCCCTATGGGCTACTGCTTCAAGCTTTGGTGCCTTCACAGTTGAAGGCATAAATTTAATCTTGAATTTAAAATGTGTTTCAAAGACAGTGTTGTAAGCAAAATCCTAGGCTTTATTGAAAAGTGTAAAAAGAAAAGGGAAGAGAATTTCGTACATTACCCATGTAATTTTTGTTTTTCATGCAGCAACCTGATATGCTGAAAAATTTCTGGGTTTGTGATATGGGTCAGTCTGTGTGAGCTATGAACACAGGCATTGAGATTTGGCATGGACAGAGAGTTTTATGTTAGAAAATCCAATTTCAGCACTAGGGTCAAAATGTGCCTCTTAGAGTCTACAGTTCAAAGAGAGCTAGCAAGAATGAGTCTGAAAGCAATTAAAGAGACAAATATTTATTTCTTCATTCCCTACTTCATTTCTGGAAACTTGGAATTTTTTCAGAGAGCCCTAAGGTCTTCAAAGACAAAAATTAAGTGGCTAATTAGACATAAAGTAAAAGAGCTAACTAGAATTACATAGCACAGAAAGAAAATGAGGGTTTTTTATTATAAAAAGTAGTATTTCACACTGTCCAGATATCTTTTTACACTAAGATTGCTTAGTCAACAGTTTTGTATAGAGTCCAGCAAAATGGAAATCTAAACCCAATTAAGGTGTATTAAGGTCCAACATCCTTGATAATATTGATATTCAGAAACCTGAGATTGTCCACTTGTAAAATGGTTAAAAATTACAATATTATGTGTATTCAGTTAAGCAAAAGTCAACTAAATTCTCTTGTAACCTTAGGCTATTTAGGATGCAGAAAAGATTTGACATTAAAAGTGTTAGCCTTTTATATTTGCTAGTCACAACTAATTACAGAAAGGACAATCACAGTCCAAAACCAGGATTCTGGTTATCTGTTTATCAGACTGTAAGGTCCTACACAGGTCTTGGTAAAGGTTCTCTTAAGGAAGTTGGAGTAATCATTTAGGGAAACACTTTCAACCCCAATTTACAGTATCTACAAGTCTCACACTAACATGCACCAGAGCAGTTCACATAAAACCATGTGGCCACTTCAGCCACACAGAAGCTACATCAAGCTCTTATATAAAACAGGTCTTACACCCTCAAAGTAGAAAAAAAGGCAGACAGAATTTTCATCCCTTTTTTTACAATAACATATTTTGGGTTGCTATTCTATGTCCTGTAGGAATGTGATTTTGCTATTATTCATTGTAGACAAAATATTCCTGTTTGTCAAATGCTTCAGATATTGTGAAATACAAAAAGCAGTTTAGGGTCAATGTCTCTCAATTGTATTTCAATTATGCCTTTTTTGGCTTCAAAATCAATCACATTTGTTAACCACAGAGTGTAAGAATTGCACTTGATAAAGTAAACTCCAAGACGACTGAAGATGCAGTTGCTTTTCAGTGGAAAGGTACATAACCTATTTCCAGAATGCTCTTTTTTAAGATAATGCTTTGTATCCACACTACTGATTTTTTCATGTAGCTTATTCCAATAGACATTCATTCATATAATCATCAGGAATATGGGACTCCTTGATACTATTAAAACTGTCCCAGTCACACATTAAGCCATCTGTCAGGATGCTATTAGTTGAAAAATATGAATGGACTATTCAGTGCAGCATTCAATTTTCTGTTTCAAAAGAAAGCATAAAAGTATATCCAGCCTCAACACTTCAAAGGGAAGCTTCCTAAAAAAATGCCCCAAAACTGCATTTTGTCCTAACAGTACAGTATAAGCAAGAGTCCAAGACTTTACTAAGTTTTCCTGAGGGGACAAGAAGAACAATGAAAGTTCTCTATAGACACAGGACACAAATTATGCAAAATTCCAACCCAGGAGCCAGACTAAAAAGTATTGACTGGCACTGTGCCCACCAGGGACCACATGCCAACTGGAGCAGGATGCATGCCAGCTATTCAGCTTCCTTTGATGACCCACCATGTGCCAAGAATTTGGAGTTAGGACAAAATCATGCTGTCTTTCTTTTCTTGAATCAGCACTAATTCCAAACAAATACCCTAGTGCAAAAGAGAAGACAAAAAGGTCTTGTGACTGCACCTATTTTTATACAATTCAAAAGCAACTTTAGTTAGTAGCCTCAAATAAATATATTACTATATCATATATATCGTAACCTGAGATTAATATTAAATGCATTTCTTCACAGGCAAAGCAAAAAGCCCTTCTTTTGTATTGCAAGCTACATTCAGAAACTCGAAAAATATGTTTTATCATTAAAATGTCAAGAACACAACACCTATTGCCAAACATCCAGCAATCTGCCAATAAAATCTCTAACCTTCACACATTATTTGAGCCTGTATTTCAAAAATATCCAGAAGAGTAAATTCCTCTTCTGAATTTGATGTTGACCAGAAACTGTGTCATGTTCTGATGATTAACCTAGAAATACCTAAAATAAATTTCAACAGCATTCCTACCCAGCTGTTTCAAAAGGATGTATTTGCAATGAGCCCAACCTCAGTCCAGTTTCAAAGGCCTATAGTACAAGTTAGCAATCTTCCATCTCTTCACAAACAGCAAGACAAATGTTCTGCTAACATTGCAGGCATACTGAGTTAAAATTAGGTGCAAACTCAAAAAGGTATCAATACACTTTTACTCAGGATTCCTCTCTAAATAATTAAATAATTAAATTTTATTGACATTGATTCAGAAGAGAAACTGTCAGGGGAGAAAATACACACACAAAGGGTCTGGAAAGTACTAACTCCAGTTGAATGACTTCTCATTTTTTATTCAGCTGATTGGTTCATTGGTTCATGGCTTTCTAGCCATACTAAAAGATTCATCACCCGGTATTTGGGAGCTTAAGTACATTAATTTGTATTTGCTACAGATTTCCTACTGGTCAGATATATATACAACACATAAAGCTGTGCTACAGGAAACACCATTCTCCTCATCTTTGATGGCACATGACAATTCAGAGTCAAATATTATGGAAACCTATAGAAACAATCTTTTAACAATTACTTTGAGTGCTAAGATTTAGCTGCTCTGGGATTTTTTGGACAAAATAATCATGAATCATTTGTAACTGCTACATGTTAATGGACTATACAGAAGTATCATAGGTTCCAGTAAACCATGTTAAGATGAATCCTAGAATCCTCTGAAAAGACTCTTTTAGATACAATGAGTAGTTCCTGTAGTTTAGGAGGAAAAATAAGCAAAAACTACTTACGTATTTGTCATCTGATCCACTGGCTATAAAGCGTCCACAGGGAGACACTGCAATTCCACATGGATAGCAGCGGCTACTGTGCCCTTCAAAACGACGTTCACACCTACAGAGAAGTTTCAGTGTTATTAACCCCAACTAAAAATAACATCTTTTACTGTCATTTTCATGAAATCCTCCTGGTATCATGTTTTTCTTAGTCTACAAATTAACTACGGCAAATCCACAAATAAAGTTTTAAATATATCAGCAGTAGGATTTTGTCAAAACTGGAAGACATTGAAGAAAGAACATTAATGACTAAAAATCAAATGAACACACAAAACTGCCCCAGGACAATGACCAATCCCATGCTTTGGCCTTTTTTGGTTTACAGGGATAGAAACATGATTACTAATTAGAGAGGAGGAGCTGTGATGCCTATCGGTTAGCTAAGGGGAAGGTGTTGTGAAAGTCTGCTCCATGAAGATTTATAAATCTCCCTCAAGTTATTTATATCAAATGAAGATGGAATCATGGAATCATGGCATAAATAATTATTGCTTGCTTTTCTTACACCCAAATCTGAATATTTCACCTTTGTTGCCTATTTACATTCTATTCCATTAATTTATTGTATATGGTAAGTCAAGAAAGACAATAGCTAAACATTCCAAAGTGAAATTCCAAAGTGAAAAATCTCTCTCTCTTTATCTCTCTCTCTCTCTCTCTGTTCTATAACTGTAGATAACTTCTTACCTATCTGTAGGGATGGATTTAAAATTAATGCAAGGAATTAATTTCTTACTTTTCAAGTTAATATTGCAAGAAGCATTGTAGAGTAAGTTTTAAATAGCTGAGCATGCTTGGGCCATTTACAAATAATAATGTTTTTAATGAGCTGAAGATTAATATCCACATAAAAAGCACCACATGGTTGTAAAGAACTTTGCAGTCAGCACAAAACTAATGTTAAAAAGATATTATTTAGTGTTTTCCTTGATATTAAAAGATATTTTAATACAAGTTTCAACACCATTCAGACCTGTGATTTACATATGCATACCTCATTTCAGAAGTTTATTTTTATACCTTTGAGGAATTATTTTCAAACAGACTTATAATAACCTATATTCCTCTTTTGTCTGTATTATGAATACTGTCAACCTATCCTTTTTACAAAACAAATTCACATACTTCACCATAATGCAGATGTCATATTCTTTTTTTTTTTTTATGTATGCTAGGTCCAGGAACAAATTTGAAATAGTAAAATATCCTGCCAGCTCCTGTGATATACACGTTTTCCTGGCCAGTGAAATCACAGAAGCTAAGTAAATTCAGTCGACAGAACCTATGTGCAGAAAGCTCTAAATTTTTATACCATATTGTTCTGTTGTAGACACATATGTATGTCTAAGAATGTACTAAATGCCAACACGGTTTCACCCAGGTGAAAGAGACATACTTAAACAAAAACACTACTTTGTACTACACTACAGATCTAATTGCTATCACTCCTTAAAGCATAAAAGAGACACATTTGAATGCATGAAAATACTTCATTTTATAGAGCCTAACTCTGAACTTTACTGTATTCTGTATAACAAAACTACTGGTATTAACAGACCTTTTGAGCATACAGTAACCAGACACTTCACCTCAGACAAGTTCTATCCTGAAACTGCTAAAATAACCCAACTTAAAGAGAACACTACAATTCAAGAGAAGCAGCTTACGAAGATAGCCAATTACTGTGACTAAGATGTAGAAACATTTTGCAACTTCCTTTTTTCACAAGAATATTGAGAGACTTTCAGTAACCAATGGCCACATGTGGTCTATTGAATAACCTGCCTCTGTTCAAGCTCCCTATTTACAGCAAAGGAGAATACTAGCTACCTCAGTCTCCTCAGTATTTTCTTCCTCAGTTAGCCATCCACATAACATTATTCGTTGTGTAGAGTAAACTTCTCATACAACTTAGCCTCAAGTCCCAGTTGCACTGTTTGCAAATTTCAGGGAATTTTTTTTTTTTTGACTGCCTTCTCATAGAGAATTTGAGGAAAAAAATTCTCTTTAATCTTATACTTGTGAGATACAACAGCAACATCTGAAAGAAATTTCTTCATGAGAAAAATAAACAAAATTCATATCCATTGTCCCTTCCAAAGCTGTCTTCAGATTCACCATTCTTCCTTAAGTAGAGGACTGGTCATCAGGACTACTTCTAAATGTTTAAGACCTCATTGTCAGGGCCTGTAAAACATCATTTCCTCAATGGGATGTTCTTCACAGAAGAGACTCCTAATAAAACACTGAAAAAAACAACCTTTCAAAAGAAACATCTCAGTATTTGTGACCAATAACTCGAATATTTCAGCTATAAATAGAGCCGCAAGAACTAACAGGATTCTAAGGTTTTCACTCATCTTTTCTCTGCTATACCATAGCAGTATAAAGCAATGTCTCAGTCAAAGGATAGTGCCCTTTTCCTTGTGCTAGTGCAGCCTCAGTAATAACCAACACCCTGGATTCTATTTTCTTAATTGTTTTCTTGTTCAACTTTTCTATTATATCAAGATATATGTTCCATTACAAGTTCAGCTACTTCCCCAACCTCTCAAAATCCTACACACATTTAAATTAAAAAAACCTGATTCCAATTAAACTTTCCACAGAATTAAGTAGAAATTTGTTACTCAATCTATTAACTCCAGATATCTACAGGTATCACAGCAATGGGGAAAAAGGTGGACAAAAAAATCATAGCATTATTAGATAGATACTATGTGTATGATTTTAACATATTTTACGGATTGTCTTCTTTCAGGCTTTTTTTTTTTATTTCTATTTTTTTTTTTTAAGTAGCAACAGGTGGTGATCCAAATTATTTTGGATATTGCAGGCTTTACGTGGCCAGCTGGCATGCTCTCCAGCCTCCTAAGAATGCTTTTCTGGTCAGAGCTTTTCAGGGGTTACCATGACAAACATCTGGTAATTGCATGGGACAGCAAACAGCCAAATTTTCCCTATGTTCTTCATTGTACATCTTTTAGTCTACATTCCAAAATATGTATCTTTTTATGTTGCTAAAAAGCTTGAATAATATTAGAAAAAAAAGTACTATTTTTTTCTGTCTTTGGAAGAGAAAGATACTGGAATGTGTGTCTCCTTATAAATAAGAGAATACTCTAACAAAGAAGTCTATTTCATTCTACTTGATGCATTAAAAAAAGAAAACTGCAAACAAAAGTTTGTGTTTTGTTTTTTTTCTTAAACCACTTTCATTTGTATTGTTACTTTGTGCCAGTGCTCTGATATTTGTTCACAGACTCTTCAGTACCAGCAGATCTACTGAGGCTCTGCAAAATGTGAGTCTAACTTGACAGTAGGAGTAGCAGCCACCTTAGATGTACGGAACATGTGGGTTTAATTTCATTATTCCAACACCAAACCCTTCACATAGGAGCTCCTGATGTTTTCAACATAGCATCCAGCAGGGACCACATCCCTGTGTTCCCCATCCTCTATACTTTCATGCACATCCAGTCCCAAACTTGGAGGAACTCCAGACACTCTTTTATCCCTCAAAATCTGGATAACTAGACTCAAAAGCTACAAGGGAAAAAAAAAAAAGTCAAACCATGGGATCCTCATTTTCAGAAGAAACCAAGAAGTAACCAAATTCTGAGTATGTATATATTTGTATCTTGCTTAGGATTATGTCAAGCAACTAGTTCACAGTGAAGATGCAAACTGAAAAGTATCTCAAAATTCAAACTGCCTGTCTGACTCTAAGTTCTCAAAGTGCAAATGTGAGAAAAAGTATGAGATGAGTTCCCTGTGGCTGTGGGAATTCTGCTAAAATATGTTGCCAGCGGAGCTTATGATCATAAGCTCCTCCGGCGCAGCATCATAACACTATTCAGAGATGATAACATAGTGGCATAGCATTAGAACACTATTTGAAGATTTTGCCCTAATGTCTAATACTATCTTCATACAACTGGTAGATTCTGTCAGAGGCTGAAGGAAGGTGAAACTGATTTTCTCTGGGATCATACATCAAAGCATTATCGTGCAGCTGAGTATTCAGCTGAGGCAATTCAGTATGTGCAAGTGGTTCAATATTCCTCAAATCTTCACTGTGTCCAATAAGCATCCACTGCCTTTTTTGGTTTTTTTTCAGGAGAAGAAAAATGGCTGTTTCAGCAGCAAACAGCATAGTTCAACAGCTGAACTTCCATTTCTCAGCTGATCAGAGTATAAGTCACAGGCAGGCAGCTCCTACCACCATAAGTTTTAGTGGATTGGGTGTTGGGAGCTCTTCCTAACACCTTGTCCCGGCTAGTCTTATTACCTGCAACAGTAATCTAGCACCTACTACATCTACCTCCTCACACTACCATAGCAGCATCCCAGACTTCCAAATGGGGCTGTACTAACTCTGCCCTGCTCTCACAATTTCTGGGTAGGTTTTAAGCACAGCACATCTGGCAGCATAGCACAATTGTCCCTTTCCTGCCTTTTAAATTAATTTTCAATTACAGCTGTTATTGTACATCTTGCTCTCTTAGTCAATATCACATCAGCTACCCCAGCAAGTTTCCCATACCCTATCTCTTCTGTGGAAAGTAAAGAAAAAATGCAATTTTCATAGAATCACAAAGTGACATGATGGTTGAGATTGTTAGGCAAGTTTGGAGGTCATCTTATCCAACCTCAGTGCTCACATAGTACTAGTGTGGCTTCACCAGTGCTAAACAGAGTGGAGGTATCACCTCCCACAGCCTGCTGGCAACACTCCTCCTCATACCGCCCAGGACATCATAAGCCTTCTTTGCCTCAAGGGCACATTTCTGGCTCATGTTCATCTTGGTCTCCTTTCTGCAAAGCTGTTTTCTACCTAGTTGCCCCCTCAGCATATATTGGTGCCTGGGGGTTGCACTTGGTGCCAAGAGGACTTTGCACTTCCCCTTGCTGAACTTCATATGGCTTCTTCCAGCTCATTTCTACAGACTTCTACAGCCTGAAGCAAGGAGCAGAGCTCATGGGTGGGATTCCAAGGCTCGTCAGGGCAATTAAGGCCCACTGGTGCAGTAAGGGTCCTCACAGTGCAGCTGGTTACTTGACTAAATATACATCTGAAAATCTGATGTCAAGCCAGGTCACACAATTATTGACACAAAGAAGGATGAAGCTTTATTGCATGATGGCTTTAGTCATAATTTACTGATGAGCAGGGAAGGTCCACACCAGTGCCTAAAAGCTTTGTAGGGGATCTGAAATCTGCCTCAGGGAAGAAAATTTTACACTACTTCACATTCTAAAACCTCTCTTGAGGAAGAGGACTCCTTGGAATGACCCATGCAAGAGAAGCTGCAGAAAACTGGACACACAATTTTTCTCATTATCATCCAGTCATGAAGATATCTGTATTCATGTAACTTTGCTAGTGAATGTGAGCTAGTGCTACTAAGTGTTTAGTCAATATTCTAAATGCATTTAATGAAGTGAAGGGTGCAACTCTATGAATTTTTAGTTTTCTCCTAATAGAATTAATGAAAGAAATTTCCTTTCTTCTGGACATTTCAAGCACAGAATTATCTAATCTACAAGTGGGAGGAAGTGAGAAATTGAAAGGATTCAGACTGGTAAAGCAGAATTAAAAACTGTCATATGAAATTTAAGTGATATATGAACATATTAAAGCAGCTGGTATTTAGTCTAGTCTGATACTTCCTGTTGTTATGAGTTTACTGTGTAAGGGAATTGAATGTTTATTAATTCCTAAGTTTCTACATTCTTTCTATGCATTGGTTTTACAGCACTAGGATGTCAAAGTACATCTCACTGCCCTATATGTTCATGAGCATAGCCACTAAACACAGGCGGGACTGGCAGACAAGGAGGCTTAGTGTATTGGAATTTTCTGATATATCTGGCCTCTGTGGCTTAAAGGACTCAGCAACTTGTGTCATTCCAATCCAGACTTTTCTGAGATATTAAATTGAATTGGTGGAGACAACAGGTATGGCTGAGTATAAATCAATGCTACATTCCTGAATCCAGTAAGAGTAGCAATGTCTCCAAAATACATTCAATACACACAGCAGTATGAGAAAGGATGGTAAGGTTTCTTGTGTCTTACATTAATGAGTCTACAAGGTTTCATAACAAAGAACTCTTCAACTCCTTCAAAAATGTAAGAATGTATTAACTTTTTGCACCTCCTGATCATTAAATGCTTTTCTGAGTCTTTTTTTGGGAATCCTGAGCCTGGTGACTATAATGTCCATCTCATTCAGATTTCCACAGCATCTCAGCCTAACTCTTGTGTTTACTGCTTTCACCTTGGACACAAGAGAAAGAAATTTTACTTTTTTTCCAAGTAGTCATTCTTTTTGACAATACAGACTGAAATTGCTCTTCAAAATATCTTGGAAGTTGGTCAAAGGTCATTATCTTACTCTAAACCATGTATTCATATGGTCACATAGTTCATTATCCTAACCTGGAAGAAGAGTAGCCATATTTTTCTTCTTCCAAGAAAAACTATTTTCCTTGCCTTTTTTTTCCTAAACCTGTTTTGTAGATCATCTGGAGCTTTTCTTAGCTTTAGTTATAAATGAGGAGAATGCAGGAGAATTATAAAAAATATTCAAAATCTTCAAATGAAACTTTACAAATCCATGCATTTCAAAGCAAATGGAGCAAGAGTCTGAGTAAATCCAAAAGCCACTAGCAGTGTCCAAGATTCCCTCATTTATTGGCAAGATGACCTGGCTGTGTGAGGTTGGCTGACAACATCAGAAAGTTAAAATGTCTTTTCTTGTACCACCTTCAGAGGAACCCATGAGACGTTCTGGCACTCTCTGAAGGAATCTTGGAATTCCTCCAGATCATCAATAGTGAAAGAGACAGACAAATTCACAGTTTTATCCAAAAAAGATGATGAAAATTGAATTTGCTAAATAATTTCACCAAATTCAAGAACATAAGAAAAGTTAAATGAATTTTCATTGGGAAAAAAATTGTAATTTGATAACACAGGTTGAACAGCAAATTTTTTGTAGAACTCAAAGCAAAAACATTCATATATCCAAAACTTATAAAGCTATAGGCCAGGTTAACCTGTTTGAAGATTTAATCTGTGCAGATCAAAAAGGAACCAGAGCATCCTGCTATGATTCCTCGGTCAATTGTGAGAAAAGGAATGCATGTCATATGAAAAGGAACCATCATCAAAGAAACTGAATTAAAAACCCCCTAAGAGTCCAAGGGAATTGTGCAGTTATTTTGTAAATTATTTCCCATGCTTTCAACAACAGCTTTGAAGAGCACTGTGATGAAGGTATTTTTCCCCCTTATTTAATCAAAATGTTGTACTTAACAGAATTTTTAAATAAAGTAACAATGGATAGATTCTCAAGGGCAACAAACAGATTAAAGAAAAGCAAAATAATTTTCACTGTGGACAGCTAGGGAAAATATTTAGAATAAAATCAACAAACATAAAGTGGAGATCTTGGACTTAGTGTTACTATCCACAACCCTGCAAACAATATAAATGAGAAGGTGGACTTACCTTTGCTATATTGCAAGAACACTGGACAAAGATTTCACTAAACAAACCCTATTCTGGCAAACCCAAAGGAAAAACAAAGGCAGGTCATTCCAGAGGGACTGGAAACAGTTGTTGATGCACCAACTTTACAAATCAACAACTTTAAGAGATTAAAGGTACTGGCCCACCATAAGGTTGTTTAGGAACTAATCTCTCCTGTAAGTACTCAACAGTGCAAGGGATGGACTGGATTTGATTGGATAAAACCTAAGAACAAAAAAAAAAAAAAGCAAAAGTGTTCAATCTGTGTAACTATAGTAGACCTAACACTTCAGCAGAGACTTGTTCCAAGTTCAAACAGACCTTTCCAAACCTAGACATTTTAAATTTATTTATGTGAAAAACACCTGGTGAACACATAGGAAAAATTGAACAGTTTTACTCCTTTTGAGAACTCAGGAACAGATTTTAAAATATAGAAGACTCAGTCTCTGGTTTGAGCAATGGCAGAAAATTTCATTTTAAAAAATGTGGTTTGTTTGTCTTTTGTTCCTTGAAAATTGCTAACAAGAAAAAAACAATTTTTTTTTCTATTTCTTCTCCACAAGAGTTTATACTACTGATCACTGTGTAATGTGTAACAAACACACACATATACATAGTACCTCACAAGCACCCTTAAAATATCTGTCATTAAGGATTTGAACTACTTTTTTGAAGCTTGGCTAATAGAACACAGTGGATACTAGAATACACTGACCTAGCCAAATTAAATATACAGCAAGAACATACATAAATTTGCTCCTTCTTCTCAAGACATATTCATTTAATTGATTGCCCAGATTTTACACTTTAACTATTTTACCTTTCACTGACTTTACTTATATTAGTATTTAGAAACAAAGAGACAGATAAGTGATCTGTGAAAAGCTTTCTACTTTTTCATTACTCTTCAGCAACACAGTTTGAGCAGCTTATTAGAAAAACATAAGAAGGTAACATATTCCAACCCAGCAGTTTCTAGTTTCATTACTTTCTGGCATTGAGTGAAGGTAATACAGCAATGATTTTGAAAAGAACACATATGCCCCCTATAGATTTAATGTATTCTTACCACAGAAAGATGGAAATAAATGAAAGGTTTATTAAACATTGCCCAAATAGAAAATTCGGTACTAGAAAAATTATATGACATCTTTCCATAGCTATGTTTACATACACAGAAAGCAAATAGGAAATTATTCTTTGAAGCCTAAACATCCTCCTGCCCAATCCCCTTTTCTTTTAATCATAATTCTTTTGGCCTCCACAACAGAGCTTGCCCCAGGTATTACTTCTCCTGAGCAATGTTCCCTCCTTGATGTTCTATTAATTTGTCCCAAGGCTTTCTCAAAATTGAAAGGTGTTTAGAAACAGTGTAGCATTTAATTCTGAGTTTATGGTAATGTGTCATGCAAACTTATAGCACTACATACATGGTTTTTAAAAATGTTGCTGCAATTGGCTTATATTTTAAAAGATAGATCATAGATTTTACTTATTTTAGCAGTAATGGCATGCTGTTTTGGAAATACCATTAGCATTCAGTTCAGGGCACCATTATATATATACGATTAGATCTACAAATGTGGGTAAACATAGATGAAAAATCCTAAATATTCAATGGCTTCCACATAACTAACTATAATTGAGGAATGAGCACTTTGCTTGGTATCTAAAAACTAGTAAACTTCAATTAACCTGTTGTTCAGATTCCACATCAAAATTTCTACTGGTATATGAGAGCAAGTATGAATTCTGAATAAAGATAAAGCATATAAAGATAAAGATAAAGCTTTAGCAAGATAAAGATATAGCTTTTTATTCCAAGGTACCTAATTAATTCTTACCTCAGTGTTCTTAAATCCCACAGTTTGATGCCATCACCTGCAGCTGTGGTCAGGAAAAGGTTGTAAGCTTCAGGTTGCTGAGTGCTGTAGGATGATCCCTGTAAAACAATAAATCAGTTTCAGGTAACTATTCTCTATGGCATTAATTATTTATAGAATCATAGAATATCTTGAGATAGAAGAGATCCATGGGAATCATCAAGTCCAACTCCCTGCTCCTTGCAGAATTACGCCATATGATTAAGAGCATTGTCCAGATGCTCCTTGAACTCTGAAAAGCTTTAGTGTTGGGACCACTTCCCCGGGGAATCCAGTCCAGTGACCAACCACCCTTTCAGTGGATAATTTAGTCCATCTAAGAAACAAACAGTAAATATTTGTTAGATTATGTGAAAAAAAGCTTGTCTGTACACATGCAAAGGAGCAAAGAGGAAGAGCATGCAAAGAGCATGTAGAGGAAGTCCCATAATCCAGTCAGAGAAATGGAGCACGGCCTTGGCTCCTCCCAGTGCTGTCCCAGGACAGCCATGAGCCCTTTGGTCCAGGGGTGAAACCCACCAGGACAGTCAGTGAGACAGGTTATCTGGGGCATCTCACTGACTGATGGGGATTGCTAAAATCAGGGTATGGGATCCATTATGTGAAGCAGGGGAAGATCTTTTTGTGATTGCACAAGACAGTACAGGATGTTTTGGGACAAAAACAAGGGCAGTGAAAGGGAGGGAGCAAAGGTTACTTCAACAATTAATTATAAGACATTGTTAGCCCTGGGCTAAGTGTCCAATTCCATTGACTTCAGTAGCAATTGCATTCATTCATCACAAGACTAATTTTGGCTTCATACTTTTAAATAATTAAATCCAGTTTTAAACCTCTGATATTTTAACATCCACATTGGCAAATCCCAGCCTTTTTGCTGGCTAAAGACTTCTTTCTCCAGGGAACCAGATTGAAACAGTTAAAACACTTTCTTTCCTTTCCTAACCATTCACTTTCTTGATTTGGCTGAATACATCACAGAAACCTCAAGGTAATTTCCTGCAATCAGTATTTGACTGCCAGGAATCTCCTATTCATTATGAAAGCTGGTGCATAGCTTGCTCTAAGAGATGAATTAAAATGTACTGTGCAACACATTTCCCCACAAAGTCTACACAGTCTCACATTTTCTCTGTATAACTAAAAAAAAAGAGTAAAGCAAAAGACAAAGACAGTAGTAGCCCAAAGGACAGTATTCATTAAAAGTAACTGAGCACCCTTTTTTGTGCCTTTGAAATATTTGCTCACCACCCCTTGATTCAGCCAGCACTGGTCGCAAGAATCCAAAACAAGAAGTTCTACAGACACATACACATTTACTTTGTGCATTACTCCTTTACTATAGAATACACAGAATACAGGGAAAAACTAAAGTTAAGAAGAGCAATCCATTTGTTCCTTCTCTGCCCTGAAATTTTGCCGGCAATATACTTTATTAATACATATACTTGTATCTTCAAATGACATTGGCTACTGAATTTTGATATAAAAGAAAAGAAAATATATACTTGTTGGGATAATATGCAAGCTGAATTTTATTTTTCACTTTGTGTTTTTATAGCCCATCAATTTATGATAATCTATTATTTATGAGAATCTGATGCAAAAAGTAGCAAAATCCCACACACTCTTGAAACTATGCTTTCATTCTGATAGACAAATCCCTTTCTTCTGCCCCATCAGCCTCCTTATCCTGCACTGTAATCCCTTCTCAGCTTCTCTCTAGATTAACTACATTGCAACCTTCACATAAGATTTGGCCTCAAGAAGGATATGGTTCTATAGAATCTCACTTTCCTTCATTAATTCCTTATAAGCACCACTTATGTCATCCAAGGAGTGCAGCTGGCTTACGCTAAAGGCATGTATCAATAGATATATAAGAAAGCACTCTGTACCTTCTGGTGATCTTATACTTTTGCCAACATTGTAACTATGGTTAGGAAAAAGTTAACTGACTGAAACTTCAGAATTACCCATTACATTTTTCACTCTTCACATCAAGTAGACTTCCTAACTAATGGACCAATGAATTTTGATACAAAAGGGTCTGAACAGAAAATTGAAAATTTTGCTGTTTCTGTGAAAATGAGTGTACTCTATAACTGTGCTAGCAGAACACAATACCATCCAAATATTTGTGGCTCACAATGACAGTTTTCTGTTCAAAGAATGTGTTTTGCACGATTACAAAGGCATTATTAACACTAAAGCTCTGAATCTTTGTGATCTGATCTCAAATTGGCATCTATTTTGATATCTCATATGTTCTAAACTCTAAGACAGGAAGATGATTTTGATATGTCATTCAATTCATTTTACTATGTCTCTTAAAATTCAGTATAAAAAGCAATGGACTGTTATGATAATCTTAATCAAAATACTTAAGGCTGAGATTAATTTCGTTTGGCAACTGCAGACAATCTCTAGAACAGATCAAAAGAAAAATTTAAAATCAAAGTCATTACAAGGCAAATTATATATACTTGCTTCAGCTGTTTTTGTCTAAAATCAAATATAAGAGAACATCATGCTGATCATCTAGGCTTCCATGATATCCTATGCATTTTATAATTTGCTAACAGGTTTCTCCAACATATAATTGGAACATACTTTCCCTATAATCTACCACAACCTCAAAATAGATTTGCTTTTTTATTAATTTAAAGAGTAAATTTTATTATTATGCCCACTTAACGATTATCCAAGTGGAATCACAAAAGAGTCTTGGAACATGAGAACTGATTTGCATGAATCTAAAGAAGAAAATGCACTTCAAGAATATGTATACTGCAATCACAAATGAGTATGTAGTCCACACAATGAGACTAGGAATAATCCAAAGGAAAGCCTTCATAAATTTTGGGGTGTAGGCACTGGATTTTCAGAATGAACTGTTTCTCTCCACAGGTTTGTTTCCATTGAACCGTGTCTCATCACTAGAGAACCTTAGATTCCAGTGTGTTTCATACTTTGAACATGATGTAGTTTGCACACAGCATTCTGCACATTTTTATAAGTCTAATTTGCTCTAATAGGTTTAAACTACCCGATGTAATAAAATAGTTGATGTGTAATTTTCCTATTGACTTATCTTAAGTACTAGTTTTATATAACTGAAAAAAATAGAGAACTTTGATGTAAAAATGTCCCTCAAAATGGTCAGTTTTCTTTGCTCTACCACATACATCTAGTTTTTTCTCCCAAGTGAGTACTTACCCACAGCTTTAGAGTTTTTCTTGATTAAATAACCTGAAGGCACTAAGCTGACCCAGCAAAAAGAAAAGCCAGAACTTTAAGCCTATATGTGTTACAAACAGTACTGAAATAGTTAGCACAATTTTAAGTGTTTTACCAGATCACATCTATAAGGAAAACCCACAAAGAGTTCTACAACAGTAATAACAAGGATTGTTTTAAACCCACAGAAGCAAGGACTTTCCAACTGGGAATGGAGCACCACATTCAACCAGACCTAACACAGCAGGCATTCCAGAACATATGCTACCATAAAAACTACAAATACTCAAATCAGTCTTCAAGGAAAAAAAGAAAGAGGATGAAAAGAAAAGGATGAGGGGTTTTAAGTCATCTATTCTATTGTAGTACTGAGAACTTTTTTTTATTGCTGTTTCCAAAGTTTCAGAATAAATCACACGGTGTCAGATTGAGCTTCAGAAGAGAACACTTACATAAGGAAAAATTCCTGTTGGACTACAGTAATACAGTTTAGCACAAGTAAGGCAAAAGATAATAAACACTTCTCTAATAGCAAGATGACTCAATCAGTCTCACTGCTCCCTCCTTTACACTAGAGAACAAATGAAATCTGTATGGACCTATCACACAGACTCATGTTCTTGCCCATCCTCCCCAACATATAAAAACTTACTGATTACTACCAATTCTACTTTTAGCCTCTGATTTCTTTGTTGATGATGTTGTAGTGGTATTAGAAATAAAATTCAATAAAGAATATACCTTATTTTGGCAGATCTGATGGACTGATCTAACATGAGCTTCCTGTATCACTGCTGTGCTGCAGCCCGCATTGAGGTCAAAAACTTCCAACGCTCGGTTGCTGCCAGCTGTAAGTACAATATCTGTTCAGTTCTCTGTGTTAAAGTTAAACTTATCCAAAGGGGAAAAAAAGCATATAAACAGATTAAAAATACAGATAAATAAGCATATATATAAACTCTGTTGTATTTATTGCTCTATGTGCAACACCAAAAATCTTACAGCACTAAAAATTTATGTCTAAGGATGAAGTTCAACATCACAAAAAATTACAAGTTTTTTACTCCAATAGAAAAGGAGTACTAATTCATCAAATGCTACTTACTTTAGCTGATGCCCATGTCATTAAGTCCAAAGAACTACAAAGAAAATAAGAAATACAAAGGATACAAGAATAGAACTCATTTACTGCTGAAAGGCTGGTAATCTCCATTGCTGAAGTCATGGGAAATTTCTGTACCAATTTGCAAACACTCCTCTGTTTGTATCTGCAAAAAATATCAAATCAATGCTTGTGTTAATGAAATTAGTTATGATTTGTTAACACCCACTGGAACCACAAATCAAAATGCTTTCTTTCATTATTAAAAATTAAAGTGACAGATCTTTTGCCTTATTGTTGAACCCTGTTAAAAACTTAGTAACCAAACTCATTTAGATGAAAAACAACCCATGATATTCATATACAGAAGACTGATTTTCCATCAACATGAAGCACTAAAATAATCCTGTATGTATACTGAAAATATTGAAGAGATTAAAGTCTGTCAAGTACCTATGTTCAGAAAGCAGATATGCCACTGGTTTCAGTGTAGCATTTAATGTGCTGATGATAGGGCAATCAGGAAGAAAATGAGGAGAAAACAGTGAGAAAAGAATGAAAACAGTGAGGAAACAATAATTTCCATTTAGATGGGAGGAGAATAAGGGACTGATCACACAGTACCAAAGAAATTTTGCTTCCCAATAAACACAAAACTTTTTAGGGTCCTGTGGGTTACCTGCCAGCTCCATGCAGAGGTGGCAAACATGCCAAAACCTCTAAAATGGCTTCAGACTTTTTTATTAGACAACTCAAAACTGTGTTGTAATTAAATATAATTAGAACTTTCTGTTTACTGGAATAGATCCACATAGGCAACATGGATCTATTCTTATAGTAAACAGAAAACAGAACTCCATGGATATGGATATGTGGGGCAAGAAGAGTGTGATTTTCATAGAAGTCACCGAAAGAATAGAGAGTCAATAACAACTGTACTGGGTCTGGTTGGGATGGAGTTAATTTTCTTCATAGTGGCTTGTTTGGTGCTGTGTTTTGGACTTGAGATCAAAATAGCATTGATAACACACCAGGGTTTTAGCCATTGCTGGACACTGTCTGCACAGTGTTAAAGTAACTCCTGTGTACCAGTTAATATCATACTTGCATTTTAGCACGTCTGTCTAATGAAAGTGCAAAAGTCCATGCATGACGTGCAGTAGGAATCATTACTGTTTCTTTCCAACAATGCTAGAAGTTTGCAAAACTGAGATCATTTGACAAAAGCAATATGGTTGTCAGCCAGATCTGTTCAAAAGAAAAATGCTTAGTGACTTGGTTTTTGCCTTTCATTGTTATTCTCTAACAATGATCTGCTGATCTTTTCAGATGGACATCAGAACCACTTTAGTAGTGATGGTGAAGCAGAAGATAATATACAGTGTTTTGCAATTTAATCCAAGAATCTTTTGTAGTTTCCACAAGTACTTTTTTTAAATAAACTAAAAAATAAACTGTACTAGACTTCAAGAGCAAATGATTTATTTCTATTTTTCAGTAAATCTACCCAAGCTAACTTTAAATAAGCTGACTGATAAAATAGGTACAATCTAATAAAGGCAGTATGAAGTTTCCTCTGGTCCAATTTACCATGCTGAAAGAAGCTGATTAAAACAGTTAAGATTTTCCCAAATGCAAGTTTTTTGCAACAATTGTTTGAATTGGCTGAAATACCTTTCTTCTACACTGCAGACTACTACACAGATAAATACCTCACAGGGCATGACATGGGTAGAATTTCACATAAAAAGCAAATCAACCAAGAGTAAACTGAGATTCATAAAATACAAGTTATGAGAAAACTGAACCAAAGTAACAGAGGGAGGGGGATATAGAAGAGTACCCATTATTAAAAAAAAAAAAACCAACAGAATTTTATCATGTTTAAGGAATTTTTTTTGACACAATGCATTTGCTACATGTCCTGTATATCTTCAATTCTAAGTGCAACTCATTTAAAATTCAGGCAGGTATTGTGGACACACTGAGCTGGACACTGTACATTCGTTCTCATCTCTTAGAAATTGAAGTTTATGTAACAATTTGGGTTACCTTTTTAGTGGTTTATTAATATCCCCATAAACTAAGAATTAACAAGTAAAACAAACTAGGTAAGCGGATTATGGAAGAAAACTATTACATAATTCTGTATGACCATTTAACATTTCAGTGAAGTTCCACATACCAGGTTCATGCCTCAATCCAGGAAAGCACTCCTATTCCTAAACATATTTAAGCTTGTGCTTAGTACATTTTTCTGTGCAGCAGCAAAACTACAAAGGAAATAGAGGAAGAAAACAGACCAGCTTTTCCCATCTAAGGATGCAGTCCAATACTGACTAATACCATCAACAGACAAAACATACCATTCACAATATCAACTAAGACTTCAGTGTTGCAGCCCTAATTCTTTTTGTTCTTCCATTCAAAACTAAGATATTTTGGAAGTAGCTTTTACTATTTGTTCAGCTTTTTATCTTCTGTAATAGTTTTTCCCCCTCAGCTCACCTCACCTCACCACACACAAAATTGCAGATCAAACTTTACAAGAACTTCACTGGTCTGTTAATGAACTCACCGTTTTAGGTCATCCTTGGTTGTGTCTAGATGGAAACTTAAGAGATGAAATTCAGCTCCACAACACAGCAATATAAATGTATCTATAAAATAAAACTGTGCAAAGCGTACAGTCTTATGGAACTTCTCTTTACCCTGAAATATAAAGGAATTTGTTAAGAATAGAGTCAAATAAATATTTTTTGTTTGAGATTCCTGATGTTAAGACAGAACCTCCCTGTCATCCTGATCATAGGCCAGGAGGTTAAACTCTACATAGTGGCCCTTCTTATTTTTGACATCTATTACTCTGAAAAAAGAAGATTTAATTAAATTAGCTGGCAGTATATCTGTAGTCAATTGAATCTAATACAATCTAGCTTCATACTCTGAACTTCTTTTTGAATTTGGGAATGGACTAAAGTCAAGTAAGCTGAGCCAATGAAAATACTACATACAGACCAGACATTAAAACCAAAACTTCCAGACGTGTCCACTGGGATTTTTTTTTAACAAGGTTGATTTTTTCTGTTCCTAAATTATCATGAGAAAAACCTAATTTGGAGTCAATGGAGATCACCCAGATCATTATATCAGTGGGAGTCACCACTCAGTAGCTCTAGAAATTGGTTCTTTCTACAAAGCTTTTAAAACAGAAGTAGATAAAAGTGTAAAACAGTGTTCTCTGTGACCAAATGAATGGTAGATTCCAATTACCAGAATTAGGGCAGGTTCCTTATTGCAGATTGACCAGACCCTTAAGGTTCTGTCTTCTGATGCAGAAACTAACCACTTCCTGTCATGACTCCAGCCAACAGAGTTAACTGCACCATCATGACCTAATAAAAATAATAATGTCTTGCATTAATAAATTTCTCTAGAGTTACTTGTAGTATTTTAATGTAATTATGCACAACATTAAAATACATTCTAAGTACAGGTTTCAAATGGTTGGATTAAAACTGGTAACAGTAAACCAGCTATTGACATTTTCTTCCACCAAAAAACACAAGAAAATGTCTCTCACTAATGAACAGACAAAGATAATTCCAACTCTAATTTTTCAAAGTTATTGGAAGAGCACTTTCAAGAAATATCCTTGAAATTAAATATAGGCAAAGATTCAGTATTGGAAAAAAAATCTGAGTATTATATTATAATGAAATTTTATATTAAACATGGTCTGGAAACCCCTTAAGACATCAAAAAGGGTTGAAATATTTTGGGGTTTTTTATTAACCTTTTATTACTGAGCTAGATATTTTTGGCATATAAATAAAATAAGCATGCCACTTCAATGGCTTGTTAAAAACAAGATCAGAAACTTATCTTTAAAAAAAGATAAGTTTTAAAAAAACTTTAAAAGCCAGAAACAATAGTCAAAAGGTAAAATTATTAATTTGATCCAACATTATGTTGAAGCTGATAAAAAAGATCAAAAAAGAACATGCCAATCAAGTTTTACAGACTTTGATGCATGTTACTGCAATTTGTCAGATGAAGTCTAATGAATTTCATCTAGTCTTAAAACATTCAAAGTTCTTATGCTGCCCTCTTGTGCATATTTTATCTTTACTCAACGAAAGTTTCATATTAAAAAATAGCTTGCTTTAAATTACAGGAAGCTATTAAATATATCGCAGCAATTGAGATATTTCATTTTGTAGACATATGTCTACAAAAATTCTTATAAAATAGGTATTTTAATTCCCAGTTACCAAACAGCTGTAGAATTTTCACCAGAAAATTGCACAGGCACTGCTCAAATACACATATAAGTATTATTCTTATTTTGTTCACAACAGAAAGATTTATTTAAAGGCTTTCATTTCCTAAAAATATTTGGAAGCCTTGAATAATCTGCATTAAAGAAAAAAAAACAACACACAACACCAATCAAACAAACAAAAAAAAAGAAAACCACAACAGAATACAAAACTCTTCACCAAAGTAGTAAGGAACCTGAGAAACTTTAGGAAAATCTGAGGTTTGGAAAATTGGAAGAGCCACGCAAAAAGCTTAAGAATCTCTACTCTCCAGGCCCCAGAGTCCCAAAGCACAGTGAAGGAGATGCCAGCTGGCTTGAAAGAGCCCAGTAAAATTCAAAACAGGCATTACTCAGGGCTCCCCAGCACTAGAGCACATTGAGAAGAATAGCAGCTGGTTTTGTGAAGAGACTTATTCAGAAAGGCCATGCTGGCTGTAACTCTATACAGCTGTTCAACATCACCTGCACTTCACTACAGGACACAGACACCTGAAGAGTCACCACTGAAGAAGAATGCAGAACTGCTTAAAACTGTAACTCAACCCCTCAGGGAACAAGGCTGAATAAATCAGGCTAACAGCAAAACTGCTGTTATACCATTCCTCTGATGCTGCCTTATAGAGCCATGACTTTTGATAAGCAGAATATTCAGATGTTAATGCTGCCTTGAAACTGAAATTTTTTAGCAGAATAGATACAATTTCCATTTCTTGAAAAAAAAGAAAATTTTACATTGCCATTGATTGCAGCTCTAAGTGACAATAATGCTTCATGGTTATCACATATGACAGTACTAAAACAAGAACATCAAAAGTAGAAAGTAAACAAGTGACTGCATGGTAATCTGAACAACACAGAAAAATGATGTGAATGAAACAAGCAGGCAACTAATGGTTTGTGGTTCCTAATCCCATGCATTACTTTACCTGGGAGTTCAACATTTATGTTGCTTTTGGAAAGAACTATATACATGTTAGAATATGGTTTACATTGCTTTTCAGACTTGTGCATTATTAAAAAAAAAAACGACAAAAATTATTAAAGGCATCAATGAAGGAAGTCAGTGAAAAACTTAAGAACTTCCTATTGTAGAAAAAAAAGACTTTGTCCACAAGGCACATTTTCATCAATTTCCTCACACAAGAAGGATGATATCAGTAGTGTTGCCTCCTTAATGTCACCTCTTACACTAAATATAATGAAAATTACTCAAAAAGAAAAACTGTTTCCACAAATCAGTTTTCAGAGTTATTTACTGAGAAATAATTCTCTAAATTATCTTTAAGATGTCTGATTTTAATACTTGTTAGGGCCAAATAGTAAAAAACATTTATTTTCCATTATGAGATTTCACAGAAAATTCATGCAGCAGGATCGATTTAAAGCCATAACATTTATAGTTATTAAAAATTTAACAGATTGTTCCTGTAGAAATTTAGACATAATCTGGTGTTGAAGACTCATTTAAAAGCATATATGTTTACACATGCATACACTTTTGTAATTTTGGATTTCCTCTTAGGAATAGTCCCTTTTTGTTTAAATGGTTATTCTCTAGAAGTCTGGAGTTGCAAAGCAAACACATCTTTTGCCAAGTCATCACAGTCAATTTTTGGCTAATAAACTATCAGAACATACTGCTATAATATACACATGCATTATTATTGCAATATATTGCCTTTATTTTTTCCCTTTAATTACTGTAATACATATTATACATCATTATGAAGATTTCAGTATATATCATCATAGATTTCTTCTTACCCCACAAAAAATTGAGAAATGTGAACACCTGGTAGTCACTTTAATTCTAGGACAAATTAAGCAATCAGAGAAATAAATTTTACGTCCTGAATCATCAATATTTCCTCTCTCTTGATATTAGGGTGATGTAAGTGGAATCCATGCCATTTTAGATTGAACTCAACCATCAACTCAACTCATATCTTTTATAATATAATTCATAAACTTACCTGAAAAAATACTATGCACATCAATGAGATTGGAATTGAATATCAGCACAGTTTTGTCACCCTGGCCACAAGCCAGCAGCTCTCCATCCCCTACAAAGAAGAGCATTTAATAATTTACATCTGAAAGCAAAAAGAAGCTAATATGCTACTTCTTTTAATCATAAAAATCATGTATGTCACTACAACAAAACAAAACCCAGATATTCATTTAATATGTTTAACACTAACTTTTTATGAACATCACCAATCAGTGTTGCAGAATTTGGTAGGATTGTAGGCAAATTCACTTCTGGTCCGGACATATTCTCTAAATAACATAATTTTTTAACTCAAAAAAGTAAAATCTGAATTTTTTGCTTTACTTGGGTTATTTAAGCCTGTGTGTGCATGCATGGGTGTGGGAGAGACAAAGAGAAAAAGAGAGAAAGATTTTTCTTCCTCAAACTAAAAGAAGATTTATACTTACAACATAATAGCAAAACTCTCTAGGGAACAGAGATGGAATATATTTTAGCAAAGTCACTGATTGCATCTAATTGCTTTTATTTCCCGAGGATTAAAGTTGTTCTTATCTTCAAAACACTTACAGTTATTTAAGTTTTTAAATACTTTGAAAATATTTTGCCTTGCATGGTGTAGATTGACATAATTATATATGTGGTAGAATGCTTGATTGCAAATCTAGGAAGTGCTTTCTGCTTAATCATATTTACATTCGAACAGACTAAACCTATTGCAAGAGTCATTTATCCAAAACAGTTAAGAAAAATCCCTCTCTTTGGGTCACATAGGAGAATTCCTTTTTTAATATTTCAATTTACAATAACTGAATAATATTTATATAAGAAATATGAGTGTTTTGAAACAGAACTTCAGTATTTTATACACCCTAATGAAACTAAGTAAATGTGCTAGAAAATAAATTCCTTAGTGAAAGAACTCTTAATTTTCAAGTAGTAGTGGGAAAGTCAAAGAATAAATTTAAAAGGAAATAAGACATAAAATCAGAAATAGAATCCTGTTGCATATGTAGCAACAGCTTGCATGGTTTTGCAAGATAAAAAATTATGATCAAACAGTATATGGTATTGTCAGAAACTTTTCTGTGGATTTATCCACACTAAATCTCCAGTCTCTAGAAACTATGCCACACAAACTTTTAATTTCTTTCTTCACACTGACACAACTGCACTTTTTATAAAGCCTGTACTTACCAGAATATTGAACAGAAAAAATTGGGGTTGGTTTACAAGTAACAGATACCTCTTTCTCATATTTGATTGGAGGATAACTTTCCAATGGATATTCTTTATTTTTACTTCAAAGAAGGAAAAAAGAAAGAAATTAGTACATCTTCATTTCAGTTATGAAATTAATGTGCTTTGGGAATTATTCTAAACAACTTTATATAAATATTTGCTGGGAAAAAATATGTCAAATCCAATATTGGAGCCAAATTCATTTTAAATTATTATATTTAAACTACTCCTACCAGTAAGAGGTATGAATTCACAAGATCAAGAATTAACAGTGTCTGGCAAAAAAAGAATTTCTTAAGTCACAAAAGTATTTAAAGAATGTCAAGTCTACCTTGTTCACAAAGACCTTGTGGAAAAATGCAATATTAGCTAAAAAAAAAGGCAATTTAAATAAAAAACCCACACACAACTTAAAATACTAAGTAGCTTAACCTATATAAAACAGTGCTAAAACAAAGTTGAAATTATCTGAAGTACTCATGTAAAGGCTTCCTATGTGTGCAAGGTTTACAAAAACTTAGTCTTGAGCTATTAAGTGGGTTTCTTAACACTTTAACATCTCTTTTTAAATAAGAAAAATTATGGCATCAATAATTCTTTACTTTCATGTTTGTATTACTTAAAGGAAAAACTATATAAGAGTAAAGAGAAAAAATGTGTGCAATATCCCCATTTAACATTCCATAAAAATTAACATGAAAATGTCAGCTTTAGAAAAACGTTTGTTCTTTTTGACCAGTGATAAAGATTCCACTGGTCAATTTATACTATTGCACACACTCTGTTTAAATCCATTGGAGTAAGTTTGCATTGACTTCAGGTAACAAGATTTTTAGGGGTGAATGAGGGACATGATCTCAAATCACTTCTCCCTGTGCCACATTCAGTTATTTTTCAGACTAGAACTGCAGCTTAAGAACATGTTAGGACTTAGCTTCCAACCATATTTAGCACCTGTTCTTCCTACCAACACAAATCTAAGAAAATAGATATGCATATTTTCTTTTATATGAAGCACTCAAGTTTAATTCAGTCTGATAAACCAAATCACTTGCTGCAGGGATAAATTTTTATATCAAATTTACCAAGCCTTAGTTCTAGCGGCAACCCTTACTAAAAAGTTCCAATGACAGAAGCATTTTTAATTTCTTAAATTTATTTTAATTTGTTCCTCCTTTAACCATCATTAGATGACCTACCATTTACAACTGGTCTTCCACTTTGATACCTCTTTTTTTTTCAGATTAGTATTTGGAGAAAACATGGCCATTCTATGAGAGAGAAAACATACACTCTTATATGAAATATTAAACCTTGCATGGGAAAAACAGCTTTTTTCAAGCAAAAGCAATCCTATTCCCTTCTTATTATTTACATCTGTGGCTAATGTCAATAGAAAAGAGAATTTACACTTTGATGACAATATAAATGTCTAATATTCTAATGCCTGAGTTTGGACCTTGATTTCTGTGAGTTATTTGTTGAGTAGCATATTCTGAAAGTCAAAATTCATACAAAAAAAGTTCTCAGACAATACTTTCTGCAAGCTGAAAACACAAGAGTCGAGCCAGATGAAAGAATCAGGATACCAAATATGGATTTCAAAAGGAAGTTGGACAATGGCCAGAAGCTGTGAACATTTTGGTTTTTAAAATTCTTTTCTTTGATAGCACCATAACTATTTTTCACAGGTGATTAATTTCACAATCATAAGACTACATAGTTATGTGAAATAATATCACACACCAATAAGACAGGGAAAGTAGTAATATTTCTACTGACCGTGGTGCTGCTGTATATCCTGATGACTTAATTTTATTATGGAAAACCAATGGTTTATCCTTCACTGTGTTCTTCACTCCTGTAGGAAAATAATTTAATTTACATTAAAATGTTTTTTAACATTATATTTTTACAGTGAAAGTAGATGGTTTTGCACAATATAAATACTTGATGTTTCCTTATGTTACAAAACACATAAATGACCAATCACCCTAAGATAATGATTACTGAGAAAAGGAAAGATATATGAACTGTTACATTGTATAACATTCCTCCTCCAGTTACATGAGTAAGTAGGAACTTTAAACTTTGAAGCAGCAAGAACACTCTTCTGAATCACTTTTTTCACCATTCATTTCAGTTAGAAAATGTGTTTTCTATGTGCCTCTGCTTAGCCTTTGTATGTGTTAGCTATAATGCATTCACAGCCTATATTTGGACTAAGGAATGGATCTAAAGATCATTAACCAGCTAACTGGTGGATACCTTTAAGTATTTGTGTTCCTACAGGGCTCAGGTCATGGGTAATGTCTGCATGCCCAGTGCTGTACTAGGAAGCCCAGTGGGCACCCCTCAGCTCCAAACTGAATATTTCATCTCAGCAGAAACAAACCAAACAAACAAACATTGTAAAGGGGGAAATTCTGTTGATATTCCAAGGGAAAAAACCCAGATGGATTGGGACAATTTACCTATCCTGAGGGTAGAAGTCCCATCAAATGCCACTAACTATCCTTTCTCTTAATGCAGCAATGAGGCACAAAAAAGGCCCTTCCTGAGAAGCTCCCAGTACCACACACCTTAAGAGACCAAAGGATTTCATTACAGCACTTATCTATCTGATCATGAGATGTCAACAAAGGCAGCACAGTTGTCAGTGCTGGGTGTCCAAGGCAGCCTGAAATTCTAGACAAAACTCTGTAGATGCATTCTGAAAACACCACGAAACCTTAGAGATATAACCTTTGATATTCTAACAGGCACAATACATGCAAATGGTAAGGATGAAAACATTTTTTAAAATATTTTTTTAATTTTATTGTTGCTCACCAAAAAAAGCTACAGGTGCTTCAATGGCAACTGGACATCAGATCTCTTTTTTTAAGCAGTAGAATATTGAGTCAAAAATTAACTTCCTAAACATCCTAATAGTATTGGCAAAAGATTATTAAGAACAACAAAATATACCAAAACATCTCTTTGGTATATTACATAACCAAAGTTAAGAAAGAAGTGACAAATTATACAGAAAAATTTACTGCATGCTATAGAAAAAGAATGACTTACAAGAATGTAAACCTTCAACACTCTAACACTTTTAAAATTCAAAGAAAATTCTCAGACAATGGTTTTTGAAAAAATAAAAATACTTAGAACCATAATTTTTAACTACAATTGCATATGTATGATATGAAATATTAACAGAAGTCTAAAATTCTTCCTACTGAAGTAAAAATATAATGCAATATATATTTAAACCAAAAAACAACTTACTGATTGTATTAGGCACAAGCCAGCTGGAAGTCAGCTACTATTTTTAAAAATATAACTTAATTAATTAATTTCAGAGTTGGTTTATACTTACCAAGTGTTTTACTGGAAGGTCCTTTCATGTTCTTCTTTAAACCTTTACACAATGGAGAATTTGCTAATAAAGTACACCTAAGTTATAAAATGAAGCACAAAAAAATTGATCAATGCAATGAACAAAAATGTCAGATTAGAAAAAGGTGCCAAAACTCCTTTTTAGTTATTTGTCTGTACATGTGTGTGTACATGCGCAATAGCAATGAGATTTTAACAAAAACAAGTTAGGCATAGTGGATCAGCTATCATCTCAGATACTCAGCAGCACAGACAAGCCTTGGCCCTGACTCAATTCACAGACCATTGCTTTTACATGCTGGATTCCAGTTTTGTGAACATTAACTGATGATTTTATTTTAAGCACTGAAATCTGCATTTCAGTGTATATTGTGGAGGTTCTTTCATCTTCAAAATGTCAGCATTTTCTCATAAATCATTTCTAGGGACATAAAGGACAAGAAAGTAACAACCAGCAGGGATTCACCAAGGGGAAGTCATGCTTGATCAGTTGGATAAACTTCTGTGATAAAATGAGTGTCTTGGCAGATGAGGGGAAAGCAGATGAGAATATTGTCTACTTTGACTTCTGTAAAACTTTCCACACTGTCTCCCATAAGAACCTCACAGAGAAGCTGATGAACTGTGGTCTGAATGAACACACACTGAGCTGGATTAAAAACCAGATGAACAACCAAGACCAGACCTTGATCTTGTAATGATCAAGATCTAGGTGGAAAGCAGGAACTAGTAGAGTAACCCAGAGGTTACAACTCCATTCCATATGATTCCATGGGTATAATAATTCCATTCAAAATCTGCATTAGTAATCTGAATAAGGGAGCAGAGTGACTCTCACCATGTTTGCTGATGACTCAAAGCTGAGAAGAGTGTCTTAAAGAGCAGAAGGTTGTGTTGTCATCCAGGGAGACATTTATTGTCTACATAAATGGGCTGACAGCAACCTTGTGAAGCTAAACAATATGAAAGGCAAAGTTCTGCAGCAGAGGAGGAACAAGCCCATGTAGCAATTCAGGCTGTAAAGCAGACTCTAGAGCCAGGCTCTGTGCCCTAAACCCAGCAGCAGGACAGGAGGCAATACATAAAAAATGAAACACAGGAGGTTCTCTCTGAACACTGGGAAACACTTATTTACTGGTGTGATTGAGCACTGGCACAGGCTGCCCAGAGAGGTTGTGGCATCTCCCTCCATTGACATATTCTAAAGTTGTTTGGACATTGTGATAGGCAAATGACTCCAAGTGGCTCTACTTGAGCAGGGTTGTTGGACAAGATGACCTGAGAGGTGCCTTCCAAACTCAACCATTCTTTGATTCTGTGATTTCTCCCTCTCAATACAACTAAAGCATGATAAGAAAAAAAAAGTAAAATCAAACCATGTCAACAAGCAGCACTATAGAAAACCATATGACACACTGTAGTGCCAGATAAACAAATTCATCATCCAACTTGGAGAGAAAACATTTAATAATTCTGTACCTGGCAATAACTGATAGACTTTTCTCATTTCCACATGGGAGAAAATCACTGTGCTGAGTTCTCACCAATGCAGCAAGGTTAATTTCCAACACAGCAATCATATCTTCAAACATCGAGGAAATCAAGCATAAAACCTGCAGCAATCACCATAAATTAACACTCCATTTACTCAATAATTTAAGTTCAAAACATAATGCATTTATAGTGTAAAATAAAATCAATTTCTGAAATTTATAAAAATTAATCAAAAATATCCATGGATTTAGTCATGAAGAGCATTAAGTGGTAGAGTGTTTAAAGCTATCCTTCAAGAATATGCCTATGTTGCTTAAATGTGTTTTAACAAACTTACATACATAACAGTGACAGAAATTCCAACACCACCTACACTGGAGACAATTCTGCAGCGAGTAGTGAGAAGTACACATGGAAGAATGACTTCAGCAACATGATGAGAACATGCTAAGAGCTGAATTTAAACAAAATCCTAATCTAAAGCAAAAGACTTCTATGTTAAATATGTAGCCTAGATTGAGCTTACCTCTGTAGGAAAATTGCAATATCAAAAATGGAGTATATAGATAAGAATGCCTTCCATTTTCTTAAAATCACTTTTAGTGGCTTTCAACAGAAATTTTCTCACAACCCAAATCGTTTTGACAGATTATTTAGAAGGATTCAGAAGTAGCACATCCTAACATTTTTTTGAAAAACAAGCTATAACAATTTTTTTTCCCCATAAAAGATTTCCTCTGCTTCTTCAATGGTCATTCTTGACATTCAAGGTATACCCTGGACACTGTAACAATTCACCTTTTCCTTATTAATCACTTTAGACTATATATAACCCTTGAAAATCTGCTTCAAAGTAGCAGATTCCATGATGAAGAATCAAGCCTCTTCAAAGAAATTACCATGTAAGTCATATTAAATAACACAAATCTGTGCACTAATCTGTTAGCAAAATGTGTAAATATTTATGGAAAATAACTGTAACTGTTGACATTTATTAAAGCAACATTTACTGTATACTCACCTTTCCATTAGCTGCCTTCCTTGTTAATGCACATGATCTGGCAATCTGAATGCTGAGATCACTGTAATCTTTATCAAGAAGAACAAAGTACTATAAAATAATACCTGCATTTCACAACAAAAAACCTATCTCTATGACACACACAAAAAAATCACTCATACTAATTCGACATGACCCTAACCCATTCTCTTCAGAGTATATACTTCTATTTTACCCTCAAATTATAATGGAGTAGAATAACTTGTATTTTACACTTGTATTTAACACTTATGAACTGCAAAATTGAATAAAAATTCATGGCTAGCCACTACAGAGATCTAGCATGAACATTTCTTCTGAGAAAAATCACCAGGGCCAGGAAAACATACAAAACCTATTAGGGAAAAAAAACACTTTTAAAAACATTTGGTTTCTATTGTATTCTACTCTTTCACAACCTTATTCTTACACTATTTATGTCAGATAACAAAAGCAATCTCATTATCATGTAATCATATATCTTTTAAACATACCTCTGTAAGATAAAAGAGCTTCCAATTCTAAGTTTGCCAAATTAATTATTAACAAGCCAGTAGAGGTTCCAATCCAAAAATAGCTAGTATTCTGGGAAGAATATCTATTAAAACAAGGAGAAAAATATCTCTGAGTAGGATAAAGAAGATTTTCTTGCTACCATACAACAAACAAAAATCGGTGTTTTTAATTCTCATTGCCCAGTCCCAGTGCAACAATAATAAAGCACACACAGAAAAAATACATTACATCTAAAGCTTTTTTTTCCAAATCTGTAGCTCAAAGTTTCAAGCAAAATTGGTGAAGTTTTGAAAACTGGAGAGCAGTTTTCACAATCCTTGAGCAGAACACAATCCTTGATTCATGTAAGTGCTTCATGGCACATCCAAAATTGCACAGGAAATACTTTTCTTCAAAATGTTATTGTGGTTTGTAAGAGTTGGGAGATGCTGTAAAAGCATTGTATACACAAAAATGAAATTCATACCAAGAGACAAATCCACTCGTAATTTACTTTTAACACTCTTATATGAACACCCAAAACACAGGGAAATTCAATGTATGTTTTTACATAATTAAAGTACAAGAGAAAAAGCAGCACAAACTGAAGGGGAAAAAAACCCAGGCAAGTCTGGAATGTCTGTCTCAGCCTGTGATTAGTGGCAGTACTATTGCAGCTGGGTAATGAAATCCGGCTTCTGCAAGCACCAGAGAGTAAACCAATGGGCTTGTTAATTTCAGTTACCAGCCTCACAGAAGAAACATATTATCAAGCATAAGATAATTGTAACAAAATAACAGTTGTCATTCTCAAAAAAACCTAAAAATTTTTTGATGCCACAATAAATAAAAATTGGCATCAACATTTTAACAAATTTTCCAAATAGGAGTCAGTAGACTTATTAGTTTGATTTAAAATCAGACCACAAGAGTTGAAGTAAGGATATTGAAAAATATGAAGCTGTAACATTATTCAGAAAAAAAAAAGTTAAAGAAAAAAAAACCCAAATGTATACAGTCAAATCTGTTAAGAAGCAGACTGGAATAGACAGTTTCATTTCTGGTTTGTGATACTTTTATATGATATGAATAATTTTATTTGTGGTTTGCATTACTTTCATTGCAGCAGTAACAGACTGATTTAATTTGCAAATTCTTTGAATTATGTAAAAAGTGTCACTACCAAGTTATTATGAACACCATAAAGTGATATATCCAGGAAGCTTAACTCACTCCAACTCTAAAATAATAAAATCCATTGTGATGAGATTGCTCAATGTCAAAAAGCTTAGGAAAGTGTGAGATGCCTAATTTTGGACATCAGTGTTCCAAAAATGTTTCATTGTTGCTTTTCATTGCAGGCAGGAAAAGCAGTATATCAGGGATTGCTCAATTGTTCAGATAAATCTGAAGCATCTTCTAAAACCAATACACTCTTTTTAAAAAATAAATAGAAAAGAATTTTTATAAACACAAACCTCTCAACCCAAAATATAATGGAACTTAATTAATAGTAAGAATTTAATGGCCATGGTTGTTTACAAGCAGAAAAAAACCTTCAGCTGCGATGTGATAGCTGAAAGAACAAATAGACCTTAGATGTACACTGTGTAGCAGTAACAGGTGGGAATGCAAAAGTGATGTTATCTCAATTCAGAAAATTATTTCAAATAATCCATTGGATTTCAAATGGATCCATTTCAGGCAACCATGTCCCAAAAGGGGATTGAAAAATAAATGAGATTGAGTTTCAGAAATTTCCAAAGGCAAATGTTACAAATGTTACACAAAACATGCCTTCTACAAGGTACAAACTATTTTATCTGGAAGTGCAGAGGCAACTTGTTCATGAGTTGTAATTGGCTGTCCAAGGAAGGAACAGGATAGTGGCTGGCACTGGACTATCAGAGTGAAAAACATACTAAAGTCCTGTATATTAAAAGACAGCAATTCAGACTAGAAGCAAAATTGAACAAATCAGTTCCTGGAACAAATTCACTAGGGACATGGTGGATTCTTTATTGCCAGAAAACTTGTCATCTTTAAAGATATGCTGCTGTTCAAACCAAACTTACAGTTGTGATGAAGGCAAAGCTTTGATGCTTTGAGAGTGATATTATACAAGCAGTAAGACAGACTGTAATAATTCATCATCTGACCTTCAAGTGCTGTCACTGCATTAAAATATGGTTGAGATGTGCATCTTAAAAATCACCACTTCCTTCCTCTCAATGGTGGTACTTCTAAATATGCAGGTAGCATGAAAATAACAGTGAATAATTACTTAAATTAACATAAAGACAACCAAAATTGTCCAGTACTGCTGGATACTTTTCTTCTTTGTTTATCAAAAGTTATATATCTAACCAGAGTTTAATCGGTTCGACCTGAATAATCCACCACAGAGCAAAGGTTAGGACAAGAGTTTTCTAAAACATGGTGTGGCTGAGAAATTTATACAGGTGACAATCATAAAATGCAACACAAACAGGTTGTTATTTGAGACAGATCTTGTGGGAATGTCCTGAACAGATCTCCAAGTGTCTGATAATATGGTTAAACTTCTCTTCAGGAAAGAAATGCAATGTAAGAATTAATTCTACCTGGCTAACCAATTCCATGGGAATGAGAAAAAGCATCATGTTCTGAAACATCTGTCCCTCTGACAGAAGTTTGACTGGAGCAGGTTATGTAGTTCAAAAATTATTTAAACTTGGAAGACAAACTGACACAGTCACACAGTGGCTGCATGAGATATTTCTTTAGAAAAGCAAACTCAAAATAAATTTGACTTATTAATTACTTTTTAACTCATCCTCCCTGATCAGCTGGTATCAATAGATGTTACAATGGATATTCTCAATGACATTTTTATATAATTATTTTTCAGAATAAAACCCAATTCTAACTTTGTATCAGCTTGTGTACGTTATCTTCCTAAGAGTAGGCCACTAAAACTTGCAGATCACTAAAAACATTATTTGATTTTCCTACTGCATTTTTCAAAAAGTACAAATTGGCAGTGAAAATAATCCAAGAACCAATAGGAACTCCAAGAAATAAATTTGACTCAAATACTAGGTGATATTTTAAAGGACTTACATGCTTTCTTCATTATGGAAACATACAAAAAAGTCACAATGCTCAATTAAGAGGATAGGCAATGATGTTTCCACTGATCCTTCTGGTCTCATGTTGTCTGTTTTGCAAAGCTTGGAATTATTTTGCCCTTCACCTAAGAAAGTCAACAATACCAGCTATCAGAATACTATGAAATAAGGGAAACAGACAGAATTGAAGAGAGAATTTGTAGCAGTCATGAAAAACTAAGACCACACCCAAGAAACTTCTATTTCAAAAGATGGATATTTCCTAAGAGCCGGTTTTCCTTGTTATTACGTGAGGTTTTTTCACATACCTAGAGACAAAAATCCAAAGATCCTACTTATGGACTGAAAAGGATTTTGCAGGTTTTAGGCATTTTCATCTCAAGAAGTGACACTGAAAGCCATATTCCAACAATTCTTAAATATGCTGGGTACCTTTCCACTTAGCCTGAAAATTGTCTTGAGACTAAAGTTACAACATAATCCAAAGGCAAGATAAAAATCCACCTCAATTCCCTGTTCCCAAGGAGTCTCCAATCCATTCTGCATGCGTAATTCACACTCAGGAACTACTAGCACCAAATTCAGCATTAGATACAGATATTACATCACTCTCTTTCAAACATGAAAGTCAGATCCATAGATTTTAAATAACAAGAAATGGAGCAGACTTTCTCCTTAGGTTAGGACTTCAGGGTTATGGAAGCTGGACCCCTAGGCAGGTAAGAATACAACAGTCATTGATCCAGAAAAAGTGCAAGCAAGGTAAACCAGATTTCCCTTTCCCTAGGAAAGCCACAGCAGTGCTGAGGGGACAGGGGTTTGCACCTCACCAGGGAGAGGGTGACCTCCCATTTGTCATGGTTTGACACTGGCACAATGCCAGTGCCCCCATGAAGATACCTTCTCCCTGGTTTCCGCTGTGAGATGTGACCAGGAATAAGCAAAGCAGGCTCCTACTTAGGGAAAAAAGAACCAGAACTTTATTAACTACTCTACAACTACAGATAAAAAGGAACACACACACAGGGAAAATGAAAACCTCACAAATGCATTTCCTCCTCCCCCCACCAAATTTCCAACACAATACATTTATTCCTCAAATCACCAACTCTCGGTCCAGCACCACCTTTTAGACAATCAATCCTCAGTTCATCAAGAGGAGAGGAGTCCTTCTTATACCATGGGCTTCCCCTGGAAACACAGCTGAAGCCTCGTGTGTTTCCGTGTCACTCGTGGCACCACCCGGAGTACATCTGCCATTGTGACTTCTTCCTTTTCATGTCCAGTGCTCTCACCACTGAACACAGACCAGAGCTGCTTCTAGGGTTGTCTTTTAAGGATGCTCTGTCCCGATCCAAAAAAGGCACAGTCTCTCCTTTGGGACACCTGTCCCCACAATCTCTCCTTTGGGACACCTGTCCCCCCCATATTTTTTCACCCCCTGGGGCCGAGGGGCATCAACACTGAACCCTCTTGGTTCTGAGGCCATTGCCTCCCCCTAGAATGCAGTCTCTGTATCACAAGGAACATGGGTCTGTCCATGGGTATACAAAAAGAGTCCAGCAAAAGCCACTCCATCATCTCTTCCCACTAGGATTCTTCTCTACTCTTCTACTATCTCTCACTCGCCCAGACCTCTCTCACACTGGCCCATTTCCTTCCTCATCTTCCACTCTATCTTCTAGGAAAGGTCAATGTTCTGTTAAGTTCTCATTCTCCAAAAAGGGGTTAAAAGCTCCTACAAGCGGCCGGCTGAACCCCCCTCCTTCTTCTCCGTCCCAGCCGTGCTGCCGGCACAGGCCCATGTTTATCAAGCTTCAAGGTTACAGTCCCAGGCAGCGGCTCTCTCTCTCTCTCTCTCTCTCTGTGTCTCTCAGGGAGGCTGCCTGGTGGCTCCCGGTCTCTCTCTCTCTCTCTTCCACCCTTCCACCCCCGGGCTCAGGCCTACCTCTCTCGGCCTCATGGCTTTCCCCTCCCCCTGCCCAGCCAGCAGCTGGGCCGGGGCAGAGACCCGAACTCTTTCCCGCCGGAAACCCAAGAGGGCCCTCCCAGGGGAGAGCTCTGCTTTTAACCCCGTGTTCTCAGAGGCGTGTCCATGTCCCAATGGCCAGGTTAAATGCCAATATTAAAGCCTGAATATCCATTGGCCAAAAACACAGCATCTCAAAAAACACATTTCCTGTCAAACCACCACACCATTGTACCAAGGCTGTCACCTACTCATGGCCATCCAAGGCACAACAAGGCAACAATCAAACCAGTCTGATCCCAGGGAATCACCCTGTTGGGGTTACCAGGGCAGCCTATAAAGACTTATATGTACTCCACGTAACACCACTAGAAATATCACAGCCAGAGAAATATCACATTATGAAGGCACTGTTATAGATAAAAAAAAAGGAAAAAAATAGAACCAAAGCAACTTCAAAGGTAACTGAGAAATAGTACTGCATTTTGACAAGGGATTAATTTTTAGGTATTGGTTCTGTTCTCACTGAGGCCTTGGACAATGAATTCAATCAAAACAAATACTTAATACTGCACATGATGTAATGTTTCATGAACAAATGCACTGGCCAAGAATTTATTACATGCATACATGCAAAATTCCTTCCAGATATACCAATACCCAACTACATATCAGCTTCAGTAAGAATTCCATGTCACAGTCTAAGACTCATAAGTCTACCACTTACAATAAATTATCATGGTAAAAAAAAGCACACACTCAGCAGCCAGTAACAACTAGACTCTACCATAAAGAGCATTCTAGGAGCATTGTGCTACCTATCTCTTGGCCAGATTTCCACACTTTATTACAGAATTTCTCTTGCTCTTTCTTTAAGTCGGTATGTGCTACACAACGGTAATTATGATCACTGATTAAACTGAAGATCCAAAGCTGCAAGAAAAAGAAAAAGCAATTGCAATAAGGATAAAGCGTACATGAATACAAACTAAAGATCCAGTATTTAAAACCATAGATGTAATTAGTGAACTTTTGTCCAAGGCATCTCACCTTGGACAAGAACTCCAATTATATGTATCCCTAAGACTGTTAAAGATAATCAAAGCAGCAATGATCAGTTTGAGCTGTACATCTAATTCCCACATGTTTATGTGTTTTGAAAAAAGCTCCTTATAGAATATTTCTCACAATTAAAAATCACAGGTAACATGGATGCAATTGCTCATTGGGTCATGTGGGTCATGAATTTCATTTACACATTTCTCGGTTTAGACACCGCTACAGGTAAAGCTTTAATTTTCTTCAGAATTACGGAACAGTAACACTGAAGAAAAACATCTGGAAATTTTCATGTAAATATATTCTTACCATTAAAGTGGTGAAATGGATATTCACATTTACCACATTTTTATTAGAATTCTCACATGCTGAAATCAGAGCCTCTTCCATTTAATTGTCATGCATTTCCTTTTTTTGGCCAAAATAGGAGAATCCTATTTTTCACTTTTTTTCTTTTAAAACAGATATATTTATAGCCTCTCAGAGTGCTCTTCTTATATAATCGCTGATTGTGCTCTTACAAGTTTTCCTGGTTTTCAGGAAGAAGTTTCTGTGTTGTAATAGAGGTCTTATTTACCTTTTGTGGTTTACACTAAAAGCACTGAATTATGCTTACTAAAATAAGTCTTTTAACAATTCAAAAAACTTAGGCAGCTTGTGAACCTTTTTTATAGACAGAAGCATCAATAATAGTTGATTCTTGACATAGAGACTGAGTTTAATGAACAATTCTTACCTGTCCCTCAGCACATCCAGTGATAATCTGTTTGTTTTCTTCATCAATTAGCAGACTTAACAAAGGAAATGCTGCTCAAAAAAGAAAGAAAAGCATTTATAGAGTAAACACAAATCAGATATTTAATTAAAATACATCATTCAAAATTGAATCTTCTTATTTATAAAGACAGGGAGAAAAAGCCCTTGCTGCAGTTCTCATGGTTGCACAGAGCTTTGTGTGCCTCAGCCTTTGTGCTGCTGAGGGCTTTGTGTTTGCAGGTCTCTGGACTGCCCATCATCTAAGCTGCTATTGCAGTGGTTTCCTGAACCCTGTCACCCAAGCTGCTGTGGCATGGTTTGCAGAATTATGAAAGTACACTAAAACTATCCATTGGGAAGTAGACATTAAAGGAAAAACTATTTACTGTTGGCTTTAAAGGATAGTATGTTTACTGTTACCTTGTCTACAGGAATTATTTTCACTAAATCAACCCAAAACTTCTATAATAATCATAGATTATTATTTAGAGATAGGAGGTTTTTACTATGCAAAAATACATTTAAAAATAGAAAAAGTACCTGTTATTATTCCTGACTGATATATTAACTGGCTGGTAGAATAGTCCCACACCTTTAGATTAAAAAAATTAAAAAGATATAAAGATAGGTATCTACTCAGATACCTACTGAAAACACAACTTTTAACAGCCATCATTTGGTGAAAACAGAAAAATGGAGGCATTCAAAGTGATGTTCTTAGGAAAGAATTTTTTTTTTCAGCACCTGTTTCCATTTATGAAGGGTTTTCTCCAACTGATAATCATCCCTGATGAGAAAGGGCAAACTCACATGATATGGATACACAAAGTATCAATTTTTCTTAGGTTGATCTCTCAGTGATTTTAGTCAATTTACGAAAAGGCATACATGAAAAAGAAAAGAGGAGAGAGGTGCATTGCATACAGTAAGCCAGTCCAATAATCCCAAAAAGGAAAATTCAAATTTATATCATCAGAATCAAAGGGAAATGTTTTCCTTCAGCTCAGCATACCTGAAACATTTCAGTTACAGCCAAGCTAATAAAAATATTTCTATTTGCCAGATGATAATAATCACTGAAGTTAATACTTCAATGTGTTAAGTTTTGAATATACAAAACCTGCATTGCTCTTTTAAAAAAGAGTAATTAATTTTTATTGTAATTTCCCAAGCAATTCGAAGAATAATGTCCTTATCTCCATAAAGTCAAATATATTTTTTACTTAATCTTCAACGCATCTATTTGCCAGATGATAATAATCACTGAAGTTAATACTTCAATGTGTTAAGTTTTGAATATACAAAACCTGCATTGCTCTTTTAAAAAAGAGTAATTAATTTTTATTGTAATTTCCCAAGCAATTCGAAGAATAATGTCCTTATCTCCATAAAGTCAAATATATTTTTTACTTAATCTTCAACGCATATTTAAAGGGGAATAAAGAAGAATACTTCACATATTCACTAAGTTATTCTTTTTAAATTTCATTTCTACAATTTCCTTGCCTTAAAGGTTCTGTCTTCTGACACTGATATGAGCATACTTTTCTCCCATGTGCAAAATTCAGCAGCAGTCACCGGAGCCAAGTGTCCATCCAATTCAGCTAGTACAGCCTCATTCTGTGATTAAACAAGTCAAAAATAAAACCAGAATGGACTTCAACATAAAACTGGCAATTAAGTGTTTTGATAATTAATAACTCTTGCAAAGCATTGTCAGATTTGTTTTCAAAATATAATTCAGTAAGATTTCTATTATTGAAACTGAAGCCCTGTATACCATCCTGCTGGCAAAGCCACTACACATTACTTTTGCTTCTTCAGACTGACTGATACAGGAACAGTTTTTCAGATGACCTAAGAATATTTTCTACTTTTAAGTTATTGAGATACTGTTTCATTTCACCTCTTTAAACATAGCCTTCTATCTGATATGTGATGCATTATCAAGTGGCAGTTCCTACTTATTTTATGACACAAAATGAATGTTTTTGCTTAATTTTACTAACATTTCTGTATCATGATTTTATTTGAAAGTGAATAAGTAAAAGAAATACCAATACCATACAAAGAACGCTATCTCACCTTTGCACTTAACATGTAGATCTGATTTCCAGCACATACTGCCACTTGTTGATCATCTGGACTAAATCTTATATGAAGCACCATTCCCAAAAGAGTTCCTATAACAATTCCTCGAGGTGTAAACCCTGCAGCAATTGTATTGTTAATGAGACTCAATGAAATATAAAAATTTGGTGCAGTGATTCTAGGAAAATTTGCATAGCAGTTACCATCCACAGAGCTGTCCCAGTTTCTGTCAGGAATATGTACAGAGAAACACACTGTTTACATACACCAGGGTACTGGGGAAAAAAGCAGAGAACTATGGACCACCAGAATTCCTCCATCTGCCCTGTTGCCTAGACATGATCTGTCACTCCTTATGATATTAATCATTCCCATCAAATCATGCTTTCTTGCTTCTATTGAAGATTGCAAGGGAAAGGATTTTTGGAGTAGGGTGATGTGCCCATGGAACCCACTAGTGCCACATTCATTTTGGAGGTAAGAAATCCTAACTGAAGCCCAGAAAACCATGGTTTTGAAAAATACTTCTTCTGGGAGACTATGCCAGTCACTCAGCCAAAAAGTAAAGAGGATTTTCCTTCTCTGCTTTTAATTTTTCTGTGGGAAAAGGCTGAAAGAGAAAGTACACCACTAAATATCATTACAGAGTCAGATAAGACTAGATCTGAGAACAGGTCATATTTCTATCCTGTCTTCATGATTTCATTATGGTCATCTCACTGGTTCAAGCAGATTGGTTTCTGCTGATCCCTATTTTATAATGCTGCCTTTAATGATGTGAGGATAGTTTGGATACGTCATGAAATTTTAGGATTTCATAGTGAACAAATCCTCTAGAATACAAGCACAACTACAGGTGTCCTTTCAGGCATTCATATTAGATGCTGTGGAGTCTTTTTACAATTGATTAACAGGTCAAGGTCACACAAAGAATTCCTTAACTACTTTGACCCAGTTTATAAGAAATAATATGAGAAAATGTGCCAAGAATGTGCAGAGGACAGTCTGTGGAGACAAAGTCTTTACAGCATCTGCTGAAGAGCCTGTAGATGGAAACAAAATTAAAAAATCAAGCAGCAGACAATCTGGATGCCGAATGTCTTTGTATCAAAACTACACACACTCTTTATCTCTCTGCTACTTTCTATTCTTATCTTCCAGTTTTATTTCCTCCAAATTCATAGTCCCATTTTATTCCCAGTTCCTGAAGTACCCTTTGATTGTCTATATTACTCTTTCATGGATTAAAATTGACCTTTATTTTTAAAAAGCACTGATAACATGAGCTCAACATTAGTTTTTATATTATATAGATTTGCAAATTCAAAATGGAACAGAGTACAAGAGAACTCCCTTATATTAAGCCATTGGCAAATCTCTAATTACAGGCAACAAGCCAGAAACTTTTAATAGTGTGGGACATTGCCATGCAACTTTAAAAACTTTAAATATTGTCACCAAAAGGGGACAGATTGCCACTGGAAATCCAGTGAATCATGACTGTGCAGATCTTTCTTTTTTTTTTTTTTTCTTTTTCTTTCATTATTCTCCTACTTTGCAATGAATTTAAGCTTGCAAAGAGGTTAGCCCTGCTCCCTAGAATCTAATGCCATTGGTTGAGGCTCCAAACCAAGATGGTGGTCAGGACACTAAAATTCCTATTTTCTGTGTGCTATGTCACCACAATGCTCTTCCACTCATGCACTCTTCTCCCAGATCAGACACTTGCATTGGTGTCTCTCACACACACACACGAAAACAATGTTCCAGAGACAGAAGGAGAGGCAAAGCAGGATACAAAACACCAGTTCCACAAGTATTCCAGAAAAGGAAGTACTTCGGCATTGCATGTTTAATTATGCAGTACTGCTATGATTATTTTTCTTCTGTCCATTGTATTCCACAGTGGCAGAGCGTCACCGCAGTGCTTCTCTGCTCGCCCCGAGGCGAACAGCACAGCACCTCGGCCAGCTCCGGACCCAGCTCAGCATCGCCGCGGGGCCGCCGCCGCCCGGGGCCGGTGGCTGTGACAATGACAGGACGGGCTGTGCTGCCGGCCTGGTTCAACTCAGCATTGCCGAAGAAGAGCAGGAGAGAAGCACAGCACTAATATGGCTGTTCCTGCTGCTGAATCTGAGTGACTGAGGCGTGCTTCTCAGAAATAAAGAAATCTCGTTAGAGAAGGAGCAGTGGGAGAAAAGGAAGTGTTGGGGTGGCCTTCCAAGGTTATTGCTGCTCAGAAACTGGCTGGACACTGGTCTGAGTGATTGGTGGTGAATGGCTGCCTTTGCATCACTTCTTTGTTTATATAGATGACACACATATATAAACAATACTCTACCTTCTTCCACTTTCTGCGTACATTCATCAAGATTCCACACTATCACACGTTCATGAGAGGCAGAGCAGACAAGGAGTGGATTGATGTTATTTCCAAATGACAATGCAGAAATTGAATAATGATGCCCTGACAAATATAATGGCTGACAAATGTAGATAAAGAAAAGTTAAATTAAAACTTCAAACAAAGATTATGAATCATATAAAAATACAAATGGAACAATAATTAATTTTTATTTACAGCTTCAAAATCACCTAAACTACAATGTAGCTGTACTGGTTTGGCTGGGATGGAGTTAACTTATTTCCATAGCAGCTTGCATGGCACAATGCTTTGGATTTTGTGACAGAAACAGTGATGATAACAGGGTAATGTTTTGGCTGTTGCCAAATGCTGTTTGCACAGCACAGAGGCCTTCTCTTTTTCCCCACATTTTCTCAGTTTCCACATCCCAATCATAAACTGAAGATGCATAAGAGGTCGGGAGGGGACACAGCTGGAACAAATATTTCAGTTTGCTGAACTGGCAAGGGGATAGTCTCTACCATATTATGTTATGCTCAACAATAGAACTGGGCTATTGCATGCAAGAAGGTGTTGAGGGCCTGGGACATTGACTCTAAGGTGGCTGTTGCTCAAAGCCTGTGCTGGGCTTAGTCTGGTTGTAGGGGGTGCCTTGGTATAGCTTTTTTCTCTCTTTTCCCTTCACTCATTAAACTACCTTTGAATCTACATGTGACTTCTCACTTCTTCCCATCCTATGCTCTCCCCTACTCTGCTGGGAAGGAGTCAGCGGGAGCCTGGGTACTGGTTTAGCTGCCAGCCAGGGCCAACCCACCACAACAGCTTATTTTATTCTTATCACAATAAAAAAAGTTCATAAAAATGCTAGTAGCCTTCCAGCATTGAAGTGAAACCTGACACTTCTACATTACCCTCAAGTATTTTATTTATAAATTAGTTTAAAGTAGCAGCCTACCAAGGGCTCTATTCTAGCTTTACCTGAGCAGTGGCTGTGTTCCAGACGCACAACCCATTGCGACTCACGGGGAAAGCGCAGTGATGGTGACTGCACGCCAGCTGAAAGAGCGGCTCCGGCAGTTTGCCTTTAAACAAGTGCTTTTCGCGGACAACGTCAGGATCGCGGCTTCCTCCAGAGGCGCAGCCGGCCCAGGCGCCCTCCATCCTGCGGCTGCGAACGGCCCCGCGGCGGAGCCGGATCACCGGGGCCGCCTTCCCCCGCCGGCTGCGTCCTGACCCCGGGGGCCCACGGCTCACAGCCCCGCTCGGGGCTCCCTCCCGCTGGGAGGCGGAGAGCCCCGGCCCCGGGCCCGGCCCCGGCCCCGGCCCCGGCCCCGGCCCCGGGCCCGGCCCGTAACCAGGGCAGCGCCGCCGCTGACAGGAGGCCGGGCGGGACAGCCCTCGGTCGCCCGCAGAGCGCGGCGGACCCGCGGCGGCAGCCGCTGTTCCCTCACCGGGGCAACCTGCCCCGGGGCTGCTTTCTGGCTCTCCAGAGCGATGTCCAGGGCTGCACAGAAAGCAGCATGGCCAGAAGGTCCAGGAGTGTCCCACCCGTGTCCCACCCGTGTCCCACTCGTGGGACGCCAGCTGTAGCACTGCGCCCAGCGCTGGGGATCCCAGCACAACACAGACATTGGAGCGGGACCTTAAGGAAGAGGTGAACATCTCTCCTGTAAAGACAAGAAGAGATACTTGGGTTCTTCACAGAATCATAGGGGTCAGAATGGGTCAGATTGGAAGAGACCATGGTGCATCATCTGGGTCAATTTCCCTGCTCAAGCAGAGCCATTCTAAAGCACATGGCACAGGAATGCATCCAGACAATTGTTGAATATCTCCACATTCATATCTTGAGAGAGATTCCACAACCTCTCTGGGCAATCTGTTCCAGCAGAGGTCACTTGCACGGTTCTTCCTCATAGTCAGGTGGAACTTTCAGCCTGGAAAAGAGAAGGCTCTAGGGGCACCTTACAGTACCCTGTGAATATATAAAGTGACCATATAAGAAAGACAGAGACAAACATTTTACCAAGATCTGTAGTGTCAGGATAAAGGGCAAAAACATTAAACTAAGAGGGGGTTGATTTGGATTGGACAGAGGGGGCATATTTTTTACAATGCAGGTGGTGAGGCACCAAGAAAAACAAACCTTCTATTTTCCCCAAGTTTGTGGATAATGCCAATTTGGAGGGAGCAGTCAGAAACAAGCTGACAAGAATTTTGTGGAGTCCAACAAGAGTAAGTGGAATCCCACGTCTAGCACAGAGTAACTCCATGCAAGATGAAATGCTGAAGGATGAAGGGGCTCTCCAGAAAAGGATCCAGACATCCTGCTGGACAAGCTGAATATGAGCCCCCACGGTGCCCTTGCAGCAGAGGCAGCCAACTGCATCCTGGGCTGTGTTAGTAATAGAGAGTAGCCAGCAAGTTGTGGGAGTGATCCTTCCCCTCTATTTGGCCATGCCTGCAGTGCTGTGTACAGTTTTGGGGGTTTTGTTACAAGAAAGATCCTGACATACTGGAGCAATCCTAGTATAGAGCAAGAAAAATGGTCAGGGAGCTGGAGAAAATGCTGTACACAGAGAGGCTGAGAGAGCTGAGTCTCTTCAGCCTGGAGAAGAGACAGCTGAGACTTTATTGTTGCCCACAACTACAAAATTGGAGGATACAGGAAAGACAGACTTTTCTCAGAGGCACTCAGTGATAAACTGGATCCTGGGAAAATCCAATTAGGGTCATACCAAATCAGTATTTAATTTTTTAAAATATCATGACAGTGGTTGAATATCAGAACAAGTTTCTGAAGAGAGGTTGTGGATCTCCATATCTCGTCTTGTCCAGGAGTCAAATGGACATGACCCTGAGCAACTCAATTTAATTAGAACTATTTTGAACAGGAAGGTGGACAAGAGGAGTCCAGAAGTCCCTTTCAACCTGAGTTAAGATTTTATGACCAAGTTTTTGATCTGCATCAACTTAAACCGTTTTGATGCAGATCAGTCAATATCAACCTCAGCTTCTTTTTAAACAGATACTTTCTATAGGGATGTCTTAATTGTGTCTGTCTGTAATTAACACTACAAGCATTTTTGCCCTATATAAGCATCTGATATATTTTATCACTGACAACATAGTCCTCTGTGCTTGTTAGTTTTGCCTGGAGAAAGTACCAGTCCAAATTCTCTTTAGTGTGTGCATGTGAATTTGGATAAAGCCACTGTATTGAGAACCAGCTACACAGAGGCAACTCAGTGTACTGCACATGACACTGTTTTTCTGAACTGTGACTTGTGGCTGGGAATATTAGAGAAAATTTTATTGTTATTATGCTGGTGACAATTTTCACAAGCAATACAGTCATGAATGTGTTATGACAGTTTAGTCATTGGTAAAGAAAAATAAATGCTGACACAGCAAAAAGAGTGCTGTTCTGACACGCAACCAACCCCTGGGAATCTTAAAGAACTTGTTCTGAAACATGTTGTGTCTCTGCAACTGCTTCTAGGCAGTTAAGTACTCTTTTATACAATTTTCACTTGATTTTACTTTCACCTTTCAATGTTTGTACCTATGATACTTTCAACAATCTACTACCCATAATAACTAGTAGCAATCCAAAGAAGTATCAGAGATCTTGGACTGGTTTCTTGACTGATCATTATTGACATGTAAATGTGCAGGAAGAATTTTATACCTCACCACACCCCCATGAAACACCTCTGACAATTATTTTTTATTTTTGTTTCCTTGGCTCCACATGTTCCCACACCTTGGGTACCCACCTATCTCAAATCACAGAACCACAGAACCAATTAGCTTGGAAAAGATTTCTGAAATTACTGAGTCCAACCTGTGACCAAACACCACCATGTCAACTAGACCATGGCAGTAAGTGCCATATCCAGCCTTTCATGATACAGTATATACTATATATATATATATATATATACAAGGGACAGTGACTCCAGCACCTCCCTGGGGAGCCCGTTCCAGTGTCTAATCACCCCTTCTGTGAAGAATTTTTCCTGGTGTCCAACCTATACCTCCCATGGCAAACCTTGAGGCCACTACCTCTTGTCTGGCTATTTGTTGCCTTGGAGAAAAGACCAACCCCAACCTGGCTACAGCCTCCTTCCACATGGTTGTAGACAGTAATAAGGTCTCCCCTGAGCCTCCTCCAGGATAAACAGTGCCAGCTCCCCCAGCTGCTCTCTATAGGACAAGTGTTCCAGATCCTTCACCAGCTCCATTTCCCTTCTCTGGTCTCACTCCAGCACCTTCAGTGAAATTGACATCTATGTGGAAAATTAAAGACTGCTGGAAATAACAGTTCCTTATCATATCATGCTTTTGTGTCCAATAGTATATTTGTAGTGGTCTCAATATTCAATCAGAAGAAGAACTTTAAAAATGAGGTCTAGCAACTATAATATTTTAATGTTTTAAGCAGAATAAAAGTCTTTATACAAACAAAACTGATTTCAAAAAAGCTAAAATTTATCAGAACGTGCATTTGGCATTCTTATGCAGCCAGTTTGTTTGAGCTAGGAATGAAGAGAACAAGTTACATGGGTGTATGAAATTAGAGGGCTTTGAAGATAGAACATTAGCTCAGTTAGCACAGGGCCTTGGGGTACATACACAGGCTCTCTTGAATCTCTCAGTACACAAGGCACTCCATGTAGATTTTTGTTTTTTTCAAACTTTCGCTCTTGCTTATGATTTTAAGCAGCTCAGCCACGTTAAGGTAACTGTCGAAATCAATGGGTATTCAATAATGGTGTGCGGTATATTTTCTCTCTGTCATACTGCTTTTCCGTTCTGTGATCTGAGGTCAGGTTTATGCCGACAGTCAAATAAACTGTCACTGACCCACGGAGGGACACCTATCCTCCAAATTCCAGTCTCAGCGCAGCTGAAGGACGCCGACTCTAATGTCAGGCTTTCGTGGCGAAAAGCGCTTCCCACGGCGTACCAAGCTCTCCCCGTTCCGCCCTCGGTGCCTCCCCGGCCTCCCCAGGCCCTCCCCTCCCCTCAGCCGCGCTCTCGCGATATCGGGGGCGCGGCCGTGCCCGGGGCGGGGCGGGGCGGGAGCGCCCGGCGGTACCGGTGGCGTTCGGGGGCGGTGCGGCGCCTCCACCCGCCCCCAGCGACTCCCGCCGCGGGCCGGGCTCTGCCGGGCGCACCGAGCGGCTCCCGGGGCGCGCAGGGGGAGCGCCGTTCCGCCCTGCGTGCCGGCTCCTCGGCGCCGGCCTCCTCTCGGCCGCCGCGCTGCTCCGGGGCCCGCCCCGGGGAGGGGCTTTCCCGCGGCGCCCCGGCCGCGCTGCGCTGCCGCACGTCCGTGAGTGCCCGCTGCTCTTCCTCGCCGTAGCTGCGGCCTTGCCGGAGCCGGAGCCCCGCGGCAGGTCGGAGGTGAGCCGAGCCCCAGCCCCTGGCCGGCGGGGCGACGCCGGCCCGACGCGGCCACCCGGCGGGAGCGGCCCGCTTGCCCCGGAGCCGCCGCCGCCGCCCCCGGCGGGCGTCCCGCCCGCGGAGAGGCGGGGGCGAACCGGGGTGGGCAGAACTCCTCATTCGTGGCTCTGTCCAAGGTCTCTTGGAATCGCTTCTCCTCCTGAGCGCTGTGCCAGCGTCACGACGCTTTCGTTCTTTCCTAGATAACTTTAATTATTTTCTGGTCAGATGTGGAGCTCCTCCTGTGGCTCCGCTCGGCTTTTTCATCACTACTTCGATGGACAAGTGACAGAGTCAGCTCCCTCCTACGGTCGAGACAAAAGACTGTTTTTTTCCTGTGGTTGTTGAGGCAGTTCTGTCAGTCTGGCAGGTTCAGCACATGCTGCACCTCGTTCTTTTATGCTGTCTTTGCAGAATTGTGACCTTGCAATAGAGAGGCCTCTGGGACAGAAAACGTCAAACTACAGAAACAGTTGGGTATTTTTTTCTAATTTTTTCTGCCCTGGATCCATTCAGTTGTAGAACTTCTAACATTTAAGTGACATCTCAGTGGAAGTAATGCAGTTTGTTTTGGTGCTAGCAGGGTACAAAACGAGTTACAGGCAGCTTTCTGGTTTCAGATAATTGTAGTCCTTATGGAAGGAATTAGGGGATGAGAACCTTCCTCTTAAACGAAGTTGTTCAGGCTTGTGGCTCCTGTGATTTGCATGTCAAATTCAGTCAGCTGTATGCTTTGGAAGCCTTCAGCAAGGTTTGGAAGTTGCTGCTTTGCACACAGAGACTTAGTGCAGCTGTTCAGAGGGCTGGAGTGTGGCAGGCTGCTCAGGCTGCTTGACTAGGAGCGTGCAGCAAGGAGGGAGGGAATAGGCTGTAAGAGCTTTGATCTTGCAGCAGTCCTTTCCATTTTCCCCTTCTCCTGGTACCTTCAGCTTTATCTTTTGTACCCAAGTGCTGTAAAGAGCTGAGCATCTATATTGTAACAAAACCTTCCTGAAAGTAAATGCATTTTTTTCAGGGAAGGTGTGCCAAATTTGGTTCTAGAAACAAGCCATACATCAAGATCATGAATTAATGTATTACCTCATTAGATATTTTTTTTATTTCTAACTCCATCCCAATGCAAGCTGGAATGCCTACTGCTTCAAGTCCACATCCAGATTTGCACCGTTACTGTCTTTTGAAGTTGGGAGGATGAGGATGGGAGAACAAATAGGATGCCTTAAGCACCTCATATAAAGTTAAGCATCTTCAAGCATGCAAAAGCCTTCCTCTCCTTAATTGTTTGTTTGGTTTTTTAAAGTGAAGCTAAAATCATTATTGGGTTTCATCCCTCCTGGGTATCTGTCAAGTTTGGCATGCATGCAGGTAGAGTGAAACTAAAGTCTCGATGTCAGTTCTGTTGAAAGAATACTGGCTTGATTAATTTCTGTTTAACTTTTGAAAATGTAAGTAATTTTATTCTGACAAAGTTCTGAATGTTAACATGGTTTCTGTGACTATTAAAAAATACAAGTTAATGAACACAATTAAAGTTAAATTTGTATGGACTAGAGAGGATTTTTAAGAATTATCAAATTAAAAAAATAGATTACTTCCAAGAAGGGAATATACTAAAATCTGAATTTTGCCTTATATTCATAAGGTAGAACACGGACACAGGAAGAATCCAAATACAACTGAAGACCATGGCAACACACTGGAGAAGAATCCTGACAGTATTTGTGACAGCTCAAGTACTATTTGTGGTAAATGCCTTTGAGGAAGAGGACGTACCAGAGGAATGGATTCTTCTTCATGTTGTCCAAGGTCAGATTGGAGCAGGAAACTACAGCTATTTGAGACTAAATCACGAGGGAAAGATTGTTCTTCAGATGCAGAGTTTAAAAGGTGACGCAGACTTGTACGTGTCAGATGTGACACTGCACCCCAGCTTTGATGAGTACGAGTTACAGTCTGTGACTTGTGGCCAGGACATCGTCCACGTGCCTGCACACTTCCGCCGCCCTGTGGGAATAGGGATTTACGGGCACCCCTCTCACCTGGAGAGTGAGTTTGAAATGAAGGTGTACTACGATCGAACAGTCGTACAGTACCCGTTTGGTGAGGCTTCTTACAACCCTGAGGAGATGGAGGCAAACCAGAAATACTCACAGTCTACAGAAGATGAATCTCAGGATGAGGAGTCTGTTTTCTGGACTATACTTATTGGAATCTTGAAATTAATACTTGAAATCCTTTTTTAAATTGATACACACTGGACTTAAGTCACACTTCATCCTGTGAAATTGGTATGAATGACTTGCTGTTATACGTAATACTCACTATGTTTCCTGAAGATATATTTAGGTTACATTTCCAAAACCAGAAAGGAAGTGGGGAGAAAAGCCATATTTAATTTTATATTGTAAATCCTCCCCAATATGTAAAATGAGCAGCCAGGACAGTATTTGCAGTGCTCTTCAGAGATCAGGGCTTAAAAATGAATGTATAGTTGGGATCTTGTTAAATTCACTTAAAATAGGTGCTTAGGAAAATCAATTCCAATTCAGTATTTTCTATTGTTTTTTATAAAGAAAAATGAATAAACTACTGCACTTCAGTCCCCCTCTCAATTTAGAGCATATTTAAAAATAAAACCTGCTTCTTTTCTGAGCAAGCATCTCCAGTAAAACTGATCAGCAACGTGTTTGAGTGTATTCATGAAGTTGAGGAACTTAGGGTGAAAGAAGGAGAAAACAATCAATCACCTAAGGGAATAGATGGTCTGTATTCTGACTGCGTGTGCTCTACATCACATCAGCCATCTGTCAAACAGAGGTTGGTCCAGTCACTCATCACCACTACAAATCCATGACCTGAATCAAGTGCATGTTGCTTCTTTGCTATTACTGCAGGGAGAGGGAGCCTTCAGCTGTTGTTACTTGTCAATATGACATTTTCGTCTCATTAAAAACAACACAGCATACAGGTATCTCAAACTTGAGAGGTGCTTTCTTACACTTCCCTTGATAGCTTTTTGAGACTGATTTTTTTTCCAAGCACATGTTTATGAATAAGTCATTAGCTTGCACAGAAAATTTCTGCTGAAAGATTTTTGCAGTATGTTGTTAAGAAGGTCATCTCATGCCTACTCTTCCTTAGAAGTTACTTTTACCAGGAATACTTTTTGCTTTGGTTGAGTATTTCAGAATAACCAGTTGCTATGCAAATAAAGTACATTAAATTGCTCTGTAATTTTCTTTTCACAGGGCTTACTGATAAATGCACTGAAATAAACGAGTATGTTGCTATTATTTTATACAAATGCATGTATAATTTAAATTTCATTACTGAAAAACTTCTCCTTTTTGAGTAGTAATTTGGCTTGCCTCTCTCAACACCTGACAGGACAGTAGTGACTTGTATCACAAAAAATCACTATATAGACAAAGTTTATTTAGTAAAAAGAAAAAAAAAAGTGGTATTGCTCCTCTTATAGAGTGGTTGATTAAATAGCACCAGAGTATCACTTTAATTTGTGCAGTTAAGTTTTGGACAGCAAGTTTTTAGGGCTTTCTTAGCCCTCCTTGCTGTTTTTCCCCCTTCTTCCTCCTCTTCTGGGTACAGGAGGGTCTTTCTGACAACAATCACAAATCCAGCGACCTAAGAAAAGAAAGTTATCAATTATTGGGAAACTAAGTTTGTTACTCTCTTACCTATTTAGGCAGCCCTTCACCATTCTGTTAGGTGCCTATCTATTTGCAGTATTTCCTTTAATGCGAACAACAAATGCTTTTAAAATTAAGCGTCCTTTCTATAAAGCAGCATACACAATTCACACTCCTTTGCACACCCATTATGTGTAACCACTGGCTACACCAATCTTCATGGACCTCAAGAAGTGCCAGGACTCCAAGGAGGTGGGTATTAGGTAAGAGTTTTACAAACAGTGCTCGAGTTTGCCAGTCATATTTTCAGGTGAATGACTACAGTTCAAGGTTGTGAAGTTACTCAGAGCAGAAATCAATGGCAGCTGGGGAAGCATTTAACTTTTTATTACAACAGCTGGAATCAATGGCTGCTTTGGTAATTTTGTAGTTTTGTAGACATATAATCTATTTTGATTATATTCTTAGGTCAGCCTCAAAATGAAATCAGCCACAGAACCTGTACAATAGTGACAGCTAGCTCCAGTGCTTCCCAAAATGAGGCATTACAGTGTTTTAAGTACTGTCCAGGGAATACTGTCACTGCCACTGAATACAAATTGATGAACTTACCATGGACATAGAACTACATGTAAAGCAACAGTACCACCTGTATTTTCTTTCTACTGCCCTGAGTTGGCCACATGCTATGAGCGACTTGGCAATTTAAAGCTACTGGCTTGCCTGCCTACCTATGGAGGTACTTCTGTTGCAGTTTTGATGTTTAAGAATTAAAAAGGGAATGAAAGGGTTTAGAGATATTTACAAATATTAAATTGAGATAACTATTTCATTTAGAAGCTAAAACAGCACAATTAATGTGAAAGCTATGCTCTAGCAATATGCAGCAATACAGTTTCTTTTACAGGTTTCTTCAATGAAAAGAGGTAATTCTTGTCAGTATTCTGTGGAAATGGAAAAAACATAGTTCTGAGCGAGCCTGTTTGGGTTATGCTGTAAAAGCCAATTATATCTCCTGCACAGGAAATGCGAGGTTTAACTGTGCACAACCAAATATACAGAAATAAAGCTTAGTAAAAAAATCAAGTCCTATAGTGTGAATGTTTTCCTATACGGTTTCTTACTCTTACTCTTCACACTTGTTTTAAACTATTCTTTCAAAAGAATATGTATTAATTCATTAGTTCATGTATTAATTCTGAGAATGAGCCCAAGACTTGAGAGGAAGAGGGAAGGGAACAAGTAACTCTTACTTTATTACCTGAAGGGATAGCATCAAGCCCCACACAAAAAGTGTGATAACCACGGTCACATACATCACAGAACATCATTTCTTCTTCATGGTGAGGCTGCCCACATATAATGCACGTTTTACATTCCATACATTGCCAAGGGTAAGTCTTAATCATAGCAACAAGCTCCGGGGTCATATCAAGGCAAGAAGGGTGGCCTAGATTAAAACCAGCATTATTATTTTTATGCCTGAAATGAAATTTAAAATTAGTTAGACTGTTTGCTTTTACCAAACATGAAGCTTAGGTCACCTCCTGGTGAGATCCCACAGTGTGAGCACAAAGAACATGAAAGAGAGATGGTGTCATAACAAAGGACAGAAAAGGCAACTGAACTCCTGCTACACATGGAGTACACTAAATATGTCCACAAACAGATCTGGATCCTTAGGAATCGACTTAGTGGATGTAGATACTCACCACTGTTGTCACACTGGGAGCAATGTATAAGAGCTTCAGGTTTTCCTTTCTTGTTGGACTCCTTACCCTTCAGACAAATTCCACATATAGCATTTGGAATGACCTTTGGCTGGAAGGGTAGAAGAGGGCTATAAATTCATTCCAGAAGAATTTACAGATTCAACAGGAAATGTCATCTATCTCCTTAACTATTAAAATCTATAAACTATCTGTCAGGATGTGTGAACCCTGAAACACGTGACAATTACTGACAAGCAGCAGCACTGAAAAAAAACATAGATTAAACTATATAAAATTTTCCATTTGTTATACATAGTGAGTTTTATGTAAATCAAATTGGATCAAAAGCATGTACTTGCCTCTTCCTATTAATTCATCAGCTAACATTCTCCTTATGGTAAACTAAATGTGACACAGGGTGAAAAATTTCAGGAAGATTCTTCCAATATAGAATACTCTTTATGAACTTCTGTGTGGATTTTCTGTATATGAAGGAAATATACAGGGTTTTTTTTTTGCATTACATTTGTCCCTACATATAGAAAATTAAATATACAAACAATAAACTTCATTTTTTTTCCTATCTGCAGTTTCAAATTATATGGTTAGCTATGCTGTACAGGGCTGTATTCCTTTTATCATTCCTTCTTGTATCCAGTCATAATAATTTAAGAAACAAAAGCCTTGCATTTGACTAGAGATTTTTACATTTATAATTTTTCTAAGTTATCATCCAGAGTGTGTCTGGGTCCATGAGATCCATTTAAAGGGTAAGAGAAATAGTAGGCTGTTAACATGTGAAACATCTGCCTAGGTATTCTGTACATCAACTTAGTAGATACAACAAGAGTGTCATCCTGATGAGGCCTTAGGAAGAATTAAAGCATTCTGAATTTCAGAAACACGGCAGTAGTTACATTGTTGAGCTTTGACTGCTGCATAATGAACTCAGTGAGAAATGTAGTCTACAATTAATGTAGAACTCACTGATGTTAAACTGACTAGCACCAGTTTTTAAAAACAATGTTGCTGCAAAGACCCAACTAGCAGAGGGAGCTAAAGGCTCTAAACAGGTTGTCAGTAAGAAGACTCCCAGTCAACTACCAATCACTCATGGGGAGAAGAATAAGGTTTAATTTTAAAACAAATTTAAAAAGTGAAAACACAATAAATAAAAAAAGTTACAAAGATCTTTTGCAATACAACTTATCTTTAAGTGTGTTTATTTCCCCAGCCAGTTTTTGACAGCACCTAGCAAGGTAATTAGTATCTTGACTCATTTCTAAAATCAGGATGCATTGCTTTAAGTTTTCTGAAGTTTTCAATGTACTTTTCATGTCAAAACATGGCTACAGCCTGCATCAAATTGTTCAGTCTAAGGAGTTTTATTCAAGAAAGCAAAATACCACACCAAATGTTTATAGGTAACTTCCTTCAAAAGATGACAGAGGCATTCATAGACATTTTTTTGCTTATTTATTTTAAAAAAGCAAAGTCAACCTGTTTTATACATAAATATAATAATAAACAGTAAAAGAAGTCTAACACACAAACATCTCTACAAAATAATAAATATAATGGAAGGAAAACCACGCATAAACTCTTTTACTGTTAACTATACTACGTGTCCTACATGTATACCTTTATACCCTGCTCCTCCCAACAAAAGTGGCACATGCTTAAACCTTGTCAGTGTGGCAGCATTTACCCTTCCATTGTTTAGGCTATTTTTAAATTGTATTGTAATATAAGAAACCAAGCCCTTCCAGAATAGCAAGCAAACTTTTCTAATCAGACTTCTGGCTTGTTACAGATTTGTATTTTACTGCCTTTAATATACATCAGCACACTTCCCAATACTCCAGCCAAAGCGAGCTGCTTTTTGGACACATCCAAGTGTTACAGGTGTGTGCAGTTCACATTCTGATACACATAACTCTCAAGGTAGACATTGCTACAGATGCATTTATTAACAATGCTTCCATCTAGACTTAGTTCACTAACCTGTATTCATTAGAAACTGTGCATATTAAGGGGGGGTGAGAATCACAGCCTTTTAAGAATGAAGTTCCAACAGTATGGAAGTATTTTTACAAAAACAACAACAACAAAAATTTTAAAAAATCAAGACTATTCACATTTTAATCCAGTTCCATTCTATCACCATAAATGGCTTTTAGAAATGCTATTAAAAAATCTGTCAGTTCCAAAGGGTAAGTCACAATATCCCATCTCATTAGGAGTAAATTTTGCTTTCAATATCCCCATCTTACTGGGATAAGATATGAGAGAAAATGAATGCAGGGTCAAAATGATGACTGTGATGTGTAGGTTTTCACTTCCATGCTGCTGTGCTGCAGCTCTTAAAGTAAGCTTTCCAACTACACCATTTTTGTAACATTCTATTCTGAATGCGAAGCATTACATTTTCATATACAGTGATCCAAAACAGAAGTGTTGCAACATAAAGATACTCAATACATTTCAGTTTTATGTGCAAAAAAATCTTTTGTACTTTTAACAGTACCCTGTGTGTGCAATTGTAGCAGTCAGTCCTGCAGCAACAGACTCACTACTTGTAACATGACAAAATGTAAAACACATGCTAATCGTTCTTTGTTAAAGAACTGACAATAAAAAAGACTCCATATAAAATACAATATTTCTATTACTTGAAAATAACTCAGTGGAAATGTATGGAATCCTGTAATACTCATAACATGGCTATACATATATACGCTGATGCCGTAGCAATTATCCCTCAATTTTAACTACACGTAACCAAAAGATTAGTGTCCTACAAAAATAGTCCAATATTAGAGAACAATATAGAACAAAAGTATTATAAACATTTCACAGGGAAAACATTTTGAGTCAGTTAAGCCTTCGGCTCAAAGTGCCTTAACATGCAGGCACATATGGTAGGTATATTGTTATCTGATGTTTTCATAGACTCACAAACAAGAATCATTTTGTCTTGTTAAAACAGCTCATGTAATTTGTCTTATTGCAGTATTTCAAACGTTCCCACAAACAAGAAAGCCAATCCTCTCACCCTCCTAACACATCACCACCACCCCTGACTTAACAACAGGTTGATGCAGGCAATGTATGCTGACATTGTAAAGATGAGGCACTGTAACTAAGACCTTGTTACTGACAGAATCACAGTAAGTAATTGCTGTGGGAATCCATTCTCAAAATGCAGTGCTGTATACTACTACCACTCTTCTACAATTTTAAGTTCAAACCAAAGCTCTGCTCTACTAGTTCTCTCTCTATGCATTCATAAGGCCATTAAATAGATTCAACTAGTCAAACACTTGGGCATCTCGCAGCTAAGTGAAGCTTCTGTAAACTAGTGGCACACAATTTCTAATGTCAAGTTAAACAAAGCTAAAGAAAAATTTCAGCCTTCATCTTTGGATTTCATGTTCATGGGAATACTGAAATGCATTCTATGTCTACAACTTCTTGCAAAGTTACATATAAAAAAATATATATATGTGGTAACCACATTCTAAATCTACACAGTTCACGCATTTCTTAATAAGTTCCTGAAAACAGAAAAAGCAACTGGAGCTTGCTGTCTGTTATGAACTTGTACAGATACTGTATGTAGAGGAAATTTATCAAAGCTGTCCAATTGTTGCTGGAAATTAGCTTCTTATTGTAAGTTATAGTTTATTTACTATTAACTTGGTAAACACAGATAGTAAATATTTATAAACATAAAATGCAAGCCATCAACAGCTCACTTTTGCTAAGACAGATTCTCAGTATGTACAAACTTGTCACTGACAAAAATGTTCCCTGTCCCATAACTATCAATAAGCAATCCTCACTGGTAAACACTCAACCCGATCTTAACTTAGTGTTTTCCTTTTTTATGGATCTATTCCTGCTCCCACTTGAGTCAATGGAAAATTCTCATTCCTCTCAGTGGAACAGGACTAGACAACTACCTGCTTTAAATGTGTTACAGTTTATTCAGATCCTCTCTCAGTATGCAGAACAGTAACATATAAACAATGCATGTCAATTCTCACTTCTTCTGAAAAGCATTTTTATCATAATTCTTGAAATTATTATATAGAAACACTGAAGACTGGGGTCTTAGGTTCGGCAATCACTGCGTGATAGCTGAAATGTCTTAACATCCTCTTTAAGTTTCTAGTTTAGATAAAAGCATATTGCCCACAAATGTTATTACATAGTATGAACTACATAAAAAGCTATTTTCCAAATACTGTTACAGGGGTTACATAGTGTGGCCTATACAACTGTAATAAGCTTTTTGCCTTCCATCCTATACATCATAATATTGCAGGATAAAAGGCTGTATTTAAAATTAATGTTGTAACAATATGCTCAGCCATACCGCTGCACTTTATAGGACTGATCTCTTGGTATGCTGCCATACAAAATAGGAAAAAAAGTAAAAGACAGTGAGTGGTAGCTTCAAACTGGCACATATTTCTGACTGCCATGTTAAAGCAGACAGAAAGATGTTGAGTTCCAATGATAAATCCACAATGGATTTTTCTAGCGTTATTGCTATGAATCTAAGAAGTTAACCCAATAGGAGGCCACTGTACAGCTAGGGTAAAGAAAAGCCCCACGCAAAATATAAGCAAAAAGGAAATAAGGAAGCAAACAGATGGAGCACACAACAGGAGAACAGCTAGTGAAGTACAGCAAGCAGAAGTTCCATATTATTAAAAAAACCAAATACTTCAGGAAGAAGCTGGTGAGTAAAATTCAGTCAGGGGCTTTTTTCTTCGACCTTGTACCCAGGAACTGATTTGGGTAATACAGAACGTTTGGAACCATCTTTTCTTGGAGTAGCACTTTTGTCTCTTGTTTTTTGTCTTCCCTGAAAAGAATCCTCCTGGTTGTCTGTGGCGCAATCACCTTCAGATACATTGCCAGACGAATTGTCCTATAATAAAAATACCATAGCTATATATTTTTTTTTTTGGATAGACAGACAAGTCTTTCCTATGCCCCTTAGAGTCAACTAAGGTAAGAGAAGGGTATGTCATTCCTTCTGCAAAAGCATGGGGTTTATCACAATCTAGAGCACCTTTGTTCACAACATTTATCATTTGTTTTTTTCTGGTTTAAGAGACTACATCAGCAGTCATGTTTTTGCAGTTGGTCTTGGTACCACTGTGGGGAGCACAACAGTATAAATTTCTGAAGTGTTTTCATTAGAAATCAGCAAGAAATCAACTAAATGCAATATGCTGTTTACAACGTAAAGGGCCAGCAAAAAGTTAAAAGTGCCCTTGTCATGCATTTAAAGTATACAAGGACTGCCATGAATTAAACACGTGAAGGTTTTTTTCTGCCACCCTCACCTACTGTTTTCACCAGGAGCAATCTGAGTATTTAATTTGGACTGCAGCAGAAGAATGCCATCAATGGCAAAACACATTTCCATATTTAATACAGAACCAAACAACAGAATTTCTTTTGCAGTAAAAGCTTCCCTTTTTTTTTTTTTGAGGAATAAGGAGGCAAGAAAGAGGGGAAGAGGTTCAAAGATGGTGAGAGATCAATGTAGGCATAATTAAGAGCAGCAGCACAAGACTTTTGTCAGAAAAGTGTTAAGAAAGGCTTCCAGAAAGCTCCAGAAGGAAGCAGTGTGATTACTCACATTTATTACAATAAAACCCAAGAGGCCAAATAACAATGGTGCCCTACATTAAAACACACTCTGTAAAAACACAATAGTAATCAGCCTGTGCCCTAGGACCTAAAATCAAAACAGACAAAACAGACACAGAGCAAATGGTAGAGTGTAACACAAAAGCAGACTGAACTATGTGGCAACAAGAAATGGTAGGTTTCACCAGTATTTCAGGGGAAGGCTTCTTTAGGTCAGACCCACTAAAACACTACAGAAGAGAAAACTGCTACCAACTCCAACAAAGGAGTAGGGGGAGGTGTGAAAAAGGAGAAGTTATAAAGTGTATTGTGGCACTCACCAGGGAGATCTGACAAATGGGAGATACTCCAAATCTGACCATGTCCCACCCCTGTTTTTTTTCTGAACTATATGTCCCCCTCAATGATTAACTATCCAAGAACCCCTGCTCCCACAGCCAAAACCACTTCACAGGAATCTGATTATCAATCTTCCACACTTCTCTACACTATTCAAACTCAGGGACATTTTTCCTTCTGCATTCTGTCACAAAAAAAATTTCTGAGCCTCTGTGAAAAATCAGAAGGATAGCCTGCTTGGTCCAGTTACTTTTCTTTACCATTAATGAGAACAGAATTAAATGGAAAAGGAAACTGGGGAAATATGGTTAAAGACCAAATGACCAACTGTAAAAAAGCTGGAGTGTGATTAAACTGAAAACTTGAATTGACATTCAGCATGCTATGTTTCTGTGATTTTGTCTCAAAAAAATGCAAGCAGAAACAGTGTGTTAAACACCTCTCTTTCTTTTTGTTAACCTACAAGCTGACCTCTTCCTTTCTTCAATTATAAGTTTCTTACAAAATTCAAAGAAGATGTTTACATGACAAAATTTAGACTTGTACATATCCACCATCAAACATGTTCATCAATCATGCTAGAAATTGCTAAATGCACTGTGAAATTCTACTGCTGTTAAAAGCAGGGTTAAAATTCTGGAAAGAGATTGTCCCCAACATACAAACTGCACCAGTACACCAATGGTTCAGGTGTACTCAGCTGGCTCTTGAGCATTTAAAGCACTATCAAGGTACGAATGTGAAAGTTTCCCTTAAGTTTCAGCTAGCAGTTAATTTTGCATTTGCATAAGTGGAGAGAACATAAATATCTTTTAAAAGATGTATTGTAAAGTAAAAAAACCACAATGTTTTTTACCTTCTTTTTAAATTGGAATTAAGTTACTGTTTCTATAGTCAGTACTTGCTGCTTCCACATCACAGAAAAAAAAGTTATGAGGTTATTAATGCCTTTGCTTTGGGGACAGATTCTGTGGGACTTCCAACAGCAAAATATACTGTGACCGGAACTATAATATTCATTCTCCTCAGAAATGCCAGCAACTTCCCCTTGGGAAAAAGGCTATAATGAAGAGCTGCATTGGGAAGTTTCTTCAAAATTTTTTTAAATAAAACAAAACAAACGAAAGAAAATTTTAAAAAACGAAGAAAAGGCCTAAAATATTTGTTCAATTTACTCTGAAAATGGACCAAAACCAAAAAGCAATGGAGAGCAATGTTATGAAATAAACCAAAGTACTAAAAAAGGTCTTCCCTTCATTTTGCAAATGTTAAAAGATTCTAAGAAACTAATTAATCTAACAAAAGTCAAGGAAAAGAATTTTTTTGTTCAAGAATACTTTCAATTTGTCTCACCGAATTGCCTTTGGTTTTCCTTTTTTCATCACCTCGCCCTTCCTCTGCATCATCTGAATCTCCATCACTGTCCAGCGTAAGCAGCTCCGGATCCAAAGGAGGTTCATAAAGGGCTGTGTTTAACGGCAAGTAACGAAGTTCATCTGGAGAGTATCTGAAGTTAAATAAATAAAATGCATTCATTCATGTGTACTTTATGCATAAGTATTGAGTTACACAGTATGCAGGGACTTTAATAACAGTCTCCTTTTTTTCAGGAAGGCACATAAAAACATGCAGTTCTGAAAACAAAGGAAACAACACTAATTTCTCCTCCCAAACACGATGCCACATATACTACTTGTCTTCTTTGTAGAGCAGATATTCATAGAACACAATTTGCAGTTTCACCCAATCCATGCTCCTATGCCAAACAGACCATACACTTTTTTTATCCATGTACTGTGCCCTGTAACGTGTACAATTCTAACCCAGGGCACACAAACATGTCCAAAGCAAAGTAAAGAATAGAGATGTATAGCTGATTATTAAGAACAAAAAAATGCAAGAAAACAAGAAAATGTAGTTTCAGATGAATGTACAGGTGTAATCTCACTGCTCATATCCAGATACAGCTCAACATACATAATCCATCCTTTTTCTTTTTAACATTAAAGACTAAGAAAAAAGTGGAAGTCTTCTTACTGCTGTGGACAAGCATTGTAAGGAACAGGATACTATTTTGCTGCATATTATGAAAGGTCACGTCCTTCACTGAGATGGAAAAGCAGTTTCACTAGAAGCTTACAATTGCAAAATAAACATAACATGAAGTAACTTTAATTCAATTGATTTAATAAAATTGAAGTCCTTCAGGAACATCCTGTAACATGCAAATTTGGGGTGGGCTGTATGAACACTGGAAGGAGCAAGGCACATGCAGACAAAGAGCTTCTCTACAGAAAACCAAGCACATATAGCATGAATACCATCTCTACCGTACAATAAGAAGACTTCAGCAAAATCGTCAAATCTGTACAGATTTGTTCAATGGTAGCACACTGCTAGTAAAATCTTAAATTTATGTCAACAACACATAAGTCAAGTAACACATTTTTCATGAAATGTAAAGATCATGAAATGTAAAGTTTGCAATGTCTTTCTCTCTCACTTACAAATCCAACATCAAACTTAAACCATAAGACCAAACTTTTTTAAAAAGAGTTTCTAAAAATTCAAAATGGAACAGCAAGACTCGTGATCAGAAGCCAGCATAACAACACTTTGATACAAAAAATTAATTTTAGCACATGCAGAGGCAGATGATAAGTAAACAGGAGGGTGGCAGGAGTGAAATCAATGTCCCTTTTTACCATGGGAAATACCTGAGCAGGCTAAATCTCAGGCACTGCAATATATCAGCAGAACAGTGCTCTTGAAGTCAGTACTGTTTTCTTAACAACAGCTGTCACACTATGCATCTTTGAAGCCTATGAAGTGTCTAAAACTAAAATTAATTTGAAACCTTAATGCAAAGACAGTGAAATGTTTTCCACCTGCTAGATGGAGACAAAAGAGATCAGTGCTACAGAATTGGCAGCTGGAATGCTTTTAAAATACCTTTTGTAGTACTCCTGGAACTGGCCGGGTATGAGAGCCACTGGATAAGGACTAACCTTTGTTCTCTCTGTAGGCAAGACTTTGTATTTTCCTTGAGGCACCTGGATAATCTGCATTGTTTAATATAAAGCAATGACATTTTTGTTTAACATACAAACAGTTGAGCCTTCCTCACCAAATACTCCTCCAAGTACTATTTTAACTTGCCAGTTTTACTGAATTGAAACAGCTACCTGAGTTCTCCCATGAGAAACTCAATGCATTAAAATTATAAGAGATCCCAAAACAGTATCATGAATTAAATCAAATCACTAAGTATCTAGTGGATTGAACAAAGATTAGGTAAGACCCCTCTAAACAGTACACTATGAAAAATAAAACTGAAATTAAAATCTAGCAATTGAAACAGTAAACATTAACCTTTGTGACTGGCATCTTTAGCAAGAATTATCAATGTTGTTCCAAATTGTTTTAGAGTAGAAAGAACGTGCCATCTAATTCTGAAACCAGACTGTACTATAAAAAATATCCGTTAATATATAAATACATAATACAATGGAAAGGAGAAGATTACACAATAAGCCTTCCTTCTCTTAGAAGGAAATAGAAGTAATCATCCACTTTCTTGTCTCTAACACGGTCAATACCAGGAAAAGGAAAACTTTCCATAATTGTCTGCCATGTAACAATTTGCAGAGAAAATTTTTGCTTTCTGCCTCTATAGAAGCAGAACAGCACTGCTTTGAAATGACAGATTTTTTTTTAATCAAGCACAGAGGCATGTAACATATGCAATACAAAAATAATAAAACAAATAACAAAAAACAAGGGCATAATATTGACAAGCACACTTTTATGTGTAAAATAGCTTTCTTTTTTACTTCAGGTATTGTCAGGCAAAATTTTGAAGTTATTCAAAAGAAGAAATAGCCATTTATATGAATAAACAACGGTCTTAGTTTTATGCTACTACTATCAGAATAAAGAGATGATAACAAAGTAACTCTGAGATTTTCAGAGCTTTCTGAGACAAGTATTTTCAAGTTTAAAAAGTCTGCAGGTTAAATATATTTAGATTATTATTTTTAGCAGCATTACCCATTACCACCCCCCTAAAAATAGCTAAAATGGTAACAAAACAAACTTCACTAAAACAAACAAGGAGCTCCCTCCTCACAACTGGTAAGAAATTTAAATCTACCTACATGTGTCTGTAAATCAAAATAGGCTCTTCTTTCCTCCATCCGCTCTCGGTTTAAATTGCTGTTGAATTCTGCAGCTTTCTTGGCAGCTTTTTTAATATATTCTGGAACTTTACTGGCTTCTACTTTCTGTGTGTTCTGCTGCTGCATTTGCTGGAATAAGAACAATTATATATTAATTCACATACATTTCGCTATCAGTTAGAGAAGAACCTTTTCTCACACTCCCACTGCAGATTTGGTTCACTTAAGTGGTAATTACTTACAGAATACTCTTTGTAATGATCTGTTATTCGCTGCCGTTCTTTCTCTTGCAGTATAACAGAATACTCAGCATGTTTGGCAGGGTATTCTTTAATCATGAGATCAATTACTTCATCACTACGCAAAGCTGTTAGACCTAAAATAAATAAAGTAATAATGATGCTATCTGGCAAAAGTAACTGCAGGTTATTTATATCTCACAATGAACAACTCAAAGTTTTTGAGTAGCTGAAGACAACAACCTGCTGTGCAAAATGCTTTTCCTTCTCAAGTAGCAGCAAACTTGTGCCATTTAGCTTTCAAGGCTGACTGGGAGTTCGCTTGTACCCAAGGCTCATATCATTACTTACAGCAACAGACCCCTTCACACTGACTCAATCACCTACTTAAACTCACTGGTGAGGCAGAACCTTTGTTCTAGATGGGATCTTGCATACTGTTAGTTTCAGCTTCCAGTGCTGCTGAAGTTTCATTACCCTGCAGAACCTTTACTGAAATTAGGAGGTTTACATAAAGTCTCTATACAAATCAGGGAAGAATTGTTAGGAGGGCAATTTAGAGCAGCAAACTGCACACAGACTCCTGACTCCCGATTAAAGCATTTCACGCTCAGAAGTCAGAATGCCTCAGTTTGCAGCTACAATGCTGATCTCCTCCCCTGAAGATTCCAAAACAACTAATCTCCAGACATGGACAATAGCATGGAAAGATTTATGTCATTACCACTGATTATAACTATAATTTTAAAAACAGGGGTAGTTAACACAACTAATCTCCAGACATGGAGAATAGCATGGAATGATTTATGTCATTACCACTGATTATAATTTTAAAAACAGGGGTAGTTAGCACACATCTCTATTGGATAGGTGAGGCAGAACATAACATTTTACCTCTCCATATAAAAATTAGATACAGTTCTCTTATGCATAGTTAAGTTAAAATTAGCTCACAGGTGAGAAATAAAGGTGGTATACTAAAGATTGTTAGCATATAAAATAACATTACATTTCCACAGACCCATGATACACAGAAAAAAACCCATGGCACCATAATTTAAACTCTACATGTCCAAATGACATATATCAGAAGAGTAAGAAAAAAGCCCTTTCAATAAAAGCCTCAGAAATTAGATCAATCCATTTCAAATATATTCAATTGCCTTAAAATACACTCTTCTAATTTCTAACATAGAAGCTGAGCCATTTAAGATACACTGAAGTCTGCATGCCTCCAATGCAATCCAGCAAAATAAGACTAACGTATATAAAGACACTCTGTACATATATATGCAATATATACATATATACCACCATGCATTTATGCACATATAATGTATATATATGAGACCACACTATTATGGTGGTCTCTTTTCTAAGAGAAAAAGACTCTAAAAGTTAATTTAGAATATAGAAAAATCCCCTCTAAGTAATTAGAATAGATCCAAAATATATTTGTTAATAATGAATCTGGAATATTGATACAACATGGCCAATTTACTAAGCCAAAAATAAACCAGTTTTAATTTTAGAATTTATGTTTCCACTTCAGAGGGATGCAATTCTTCTCTACCAAACTGAACCCCTTTTTCAGAGTGCCTAAATTTACTTTTTATACTGTAATAAGAAGTCTAACAATTTGTTTTCTTACCTAGTGTGCATTGAGTCTCTGTGATAACATTTAGTTCTCTGAGGTAGAGTTTCTCCTTGTGAGATAAATCTCGCCTTTCTAAATCTCAAAAAAAAAAACAAAAAAAAAAAAAAAAAAAAAAAAAAGAAATAAAAATGGGTGCAGTAACTGAAACTCCCCCATAAACACTGTCAAAGTATTTCAACAGTTTTGTTTCCAGGCAGCTAGAGCCTGTATTACACTGCTATTTCAAGAAACATGACAACTTCATAAATTAATTTTAAATTTAACAACAATGTAGGGACATGATAAATTTTCTTGACTTATAGTAGGTCAAGACCCTCTCTACAGTTATGATTTACATAAAAACTAAAGAAACCTGATGTATAAGTTCAGATACAGAAAATTTTACCAAGCACTGAAAGTGCAGTATTTTTTCTTTTGCCATAACTTTTAAAAATAAATTCCCCAACAAAGAGCCAGATTTGACAATTCTGGATAACAGAGGCTCAAATACTACAATCTCCACAAACATATTTTTAAATATTTTTCCACAGTATAGGAATGTTGCTACAATTCACGAAACAGAATACAGAGATCCAGTTATAGTAAGAAATCATCAACAAATCACTAAAAATAAAATTGACACCAGTTTTCAAACAGAACTTGTTGATCTAAGCCTCAAATCAGACTTGTTTGCAAATTTTCAATGGCAATATCACAAAATCTTTTATTACTTTGAAAACCAGCGGACACATTATATTTCCAGTAATGAAAATATGAAGAACAAGTATAATTAATCCAGGTCTACTTTTCCTGGGTCTTTTTTTAACCGTTAGCTCACCCTATAACCAAAGAAGCAGAGACTACATCCAAACTGTTTAAGAATTCAAATTTTTAGAAGAAAGACTTTAAAAATAAATACCTGGATATTTTCTTTTAAAGGAAGTCACACCCAAATATTCACTGACTTGTTCCTGAAGCATATAGTATTCTCCTGTTTCATCAGGTGGCCATTTGTATTCTATCAAATTTTCAGCAGGAAAATAACTATACCTAAACATAAGAACAATGTTACAACAAATCACAACAATCCTTAATAATACTACTTACCTCCCTAGAAATTCAGTAATTCCCATTTATATGCCAATGAACAGTAACTACAAAGTTGGACAAGCACTTTAAAACAATGCATCCTGTTAACCCATTTCAAAAGTCACTTTGTTGTACCCAAGCTCAATTATATTTCTCTAAATCTCCATTTATCAACATGCTAAGGGACAGAATCTGAAGAAACTGATATCCATCATAATGGAGAGGACACCAGGAAAAGCAACTACTACAGAGTCAAAATTCATTCAAGTATGCAATGTCTTAAAAACACATAAACTGTGCTTCTGATTGTAAATCAGATGCAACACTTTTTGTGGCACTCTAAAATAAAATGCCTTAAAATATGCTGGGAGGAATAGATATCTAGCTATTTATAGGACATCACCTCCATTTGTAAAGATGTATGAAGAATATACAAGTAATGACTAAAGAGCTAATACTTAAGCATGCTGAACAATAAAGTCAGACTTACAATAAAAATTGGGAATTGTAAAAAGCAGTATTACCCAAGGTCTTGACTGGAAGTTTCACAGCTTCGAGAACTGTCCCCTGAGCCCATACGCCGCCTTTTGGATGGCTGGCTGCCATCATTGGAATTTTCTTCTGTGTCATCCTGAAATGAAAATAAATATTAAAAAAATTAGACTCCAAAGATAATGTAAAACACCAAAAGCATTGCAAGGCAATCCACAATTTAAATATACTTGAACTGGTAAGCCATTCTATGACAGTCTTAAACAACTCACAGGACAGTCTACATAACAAATTATTCTTTGTTATAAACTATCTGCATGACACGTGGTAGCCCAGTAGGAGAATTGGGTGGCTTCTCACCTGTGGCATAGGTAGACTTCTGAATAGACAGAGCTGTAGCTCTGACCACCAAGTTCATAATTCCTGATGTAAACTACCTCTGGCACTTGACCTGACTAGCACTCCACACCAAAAGGAAGTGCAAAACAAAAGCCCAACTCCTTGCTGAGAGCTGATGCTTACAAAATCAGGGAAATATTACTGAAAGCAACACAGGAGTTTACAGGTATACAGTTAAAATAAAAGGAACGGTACACAGTTTACAAAAAATATCATTGCAAGCAAGTAGCAAAGACTTGAGATGAAAAAATGTACAGAAGAAAAAACCCAACTTGGTATTACAACAGATACAGAAGAGAACAAGGCTCTTACATTCAAGGGGAACATTCAGACAGGTGTCACAATTCAGATCTCATGTGATCAATATAACAAAAGGGAATAAAGAATGAAGAGGAGGAAAAAAAGACCCAAGCAAAACAAAGAGTTCTGTGAAATCTAGAAGAGAGTGACTCAGATAATGTTGTGTTTTTTGGTTTTCACTGCTTTGTTGTCCCATAATGCTGTGCAACTCCTACCTGCATCATCAGCAATCTCAAAGCATTTAGTGACCAACCCTGTCTGATCATAACTGAGATAAAGACAGCAACAATCTTTAGGTGCATTGTCTACCGTGACCAGTAGTTGAGTCAAGAATAAAACAGTTCCTTAAGTAATTGAATTTCTGAAGTGGAGCAGAGTGACAGAATCAATTTCCTAACTTCTGTGAAAACTTTAAGCAAGAGCAATTAACCTGTCAGAAATAAATGGATCAAGCCCAACTATACTTATTTATTTAGAAATGACAACACTTATAATTAGGTCTACCTTTGGTAATGTCTTTCACTCTAGTATGTTTTACTTAACATATAACTTGGAATATCAATTTAAAAATATTCCAGCAAAAAAGAATACATTACTTTTACTAAGCAACATTTCACAATGTTATAATCAAGACAGGCCCTAGACAAAAAGCATTTATCTCCTGGGTTTTTGGCTTATTTCTTATTTTCTGCAACTTTATACAAATTCTTCTTCCTCTTTAAGGAACAAAAACATATTTCACACAGTTATAAAAACTGAAAAGCAAATTTTAATGGAACTGTGTTTTCTTAGTGTAGCCATCATTAAAAAAGCAGTATGCAGCATCTCCACTCACATTAGCAGTAATGCCATTTCTTAGTATTGCTGAGAATACCCTGTGTGAACTCAGACGAATGAAGCAGCAGCCCCCAATCAAACCAACATTGCATTAGAATATTTTGTGACACAGCTGTCTCATCAACTACTTCTCACAAGAATATTAATGCACTCCAAACTGCTAGACAAAGACCTGAAAAGGGCCAAAGCAACCCGCTGTATACCAAAACTTCCAAGAGAATTCAAAACGCCATTAAAAGACAGATCTCAACCTGACAGTTTGGTGGAAGTGCCTGATAATCAGTTTCTCATTTCTCTTTGTAATTTTTCATTGATTATACCCGGTACTGTTACAAAGTATGAGTGTCCATAACACAGAGAGGTCAGCTCTCTCCATTTCCATGCTTGCTTCCTTATTTGCTTAAAATTTCACGAAATTTAATCACACGAGTTTGTTGCAGACGACTTACTACATAAAGAGAAAACATCCGCAATCTAAAGGCACAATGCTGCTCAATCACCTTTACTGCTGAAAAATAGAAAAAAAGGGATAGTTCTGTGGCTCTCTTTACATGAAAAATCAAACACTGTCCAAAAAAGTCCCTTTCTCCCTGAAAACGCACGTTTCTGTAAAAAGCTTGTTAGTCCTTACGAAACATGGTGACGTTACAAACTTCTGGTACGTCTGTCACTGCAAGATCGACGTAACGCTGTTTCAATAAGCTATCGAGAAGCCTAAACAGCTCGAGATGTGTTTCAAAGGGCGACTGCCGATCTGCACCGGGAGTCTTTGGCGCCACAAGTGCCCGCGGTGCCCGGGATGCGCGGGAGCAGCCGGCAGAGCCAACGCGGAACTGCCCACGGCCAGACCCAAACTTTCCCGGCTGCGGCGCTGCCGCGGCGAGCACTCAGCTGCCGCGCCGCCCCCGGGAACACGCCGAGGGACTTTTGCGAAGGAGGACGGCCCCGGGCACCCGGCCCCAGACCCGCGCTCAAAGTTCGGCCCAGGACGCGGAAAGCCGCCCGCCGCCCGGCTCCCCCAGCGGGCGTGAGGTGAGCCCGGGGCGGGCGGGTCGGGTGAGAGGCGCGGGGGCCGCGCGAGGCCTCCCGCCGAGGCGGCTGTTGCGCCGCAGCTCCGCGGCCGCCGCCACCCGCTCTCACCTTGAGGGACTGCGCGCCGGGTGTGGCCGGGTCGCTGTCGCAGAGGCGCGGGGACAGCACGGCCGCCATGGCCGCCGCCGGCTGGGCCAACAGGAGCGACGCCGCCGCCGCCGCGCGACCGGGCCTCGCGCCGCGCCCGCCGGCCCCGCCCCCCCGCGCCCTGCGGGGAGCGGCAGCGGCCCCTACCGGCCAGCGCGCGCACGGGCGCGGCGGCTCCTGCTCCGCCCCCCTCCGGGCAGCCCGCGGCGACCCCGGCCCGCGCCGCCGGACCGGCACCCGCACCGACCCAGGGCCGCCCCGCGGGACCGGCGCGGGGGATCCGTCGCCGCCGGTGCTGCCGCCGCTGCCGCGCCCTTCTCCTCCTCCTGCCGCCGTCGCTCGGGCAGCCGCGCGGCCCGGCCGCGAGCGCGGAGCCGAGCCGCCGCGGTAGCGCTTGGGCAGCAGCGCGGGACGGAGGGGCAGCATCCCCCCGGCGGGGTGGTCAGCGCCGAGCGCGGGAGCCGGCACCCAGCAGGGCCGGGTGCTCCGCTCTGCCGGCAGGCTCCCGTCTCCGGGAACGTCAGCCGGGGACGAGCTACGTTTGTGAACCATCAGCCCCCGCAGGAGGGGGGTTCGGGGGGCGGGGGGCGCACTCGGAGGAGCCGCTACGAGCGCGCTCGCCCCTGCGACGGAGGGAGGGCGCGTGCGGCCGCTCCCCGCCGCTGCGCGGTCGCGCCGAGCCCGCTGCGCGCCGTGGCCGCGCCGCCTCCCGGTGCCGGTACCGGTCCCGCCGGTACGGGCGGGCGGAGCTGAGGCGCAGCCCTCCCTACTCGCCACGGGAACGACCCTCGTCCCGGGGACCGGGGCGGCGCGCGCGCCCGCCCGCACGCAGCCGGGCCCCGTGGGCGCGCACGGCCCCGCGCCGGCGAACAAAGCGCACGGCCGCGCCCCAGCCACGGCGCCGCCCCCGGCCGGGCCCTCCGCCGGCCTCGCGTGTGCGCCCACCCGCCGCCCGGGCTGCTCAGCGCCCCTCGAGGTTTGCCCGGCCGCGGCTCCAAAGCTGCTCAGACCCAAGCTGGCCATGGGGCGTAGGAAAGCACCCCCGCCCCGTCCGCGTTTGTTTTCCGCTCCCAACAATAGAACGGACGTGGCAAAGGCACCAGCGCTAGATTTCCACGCACGGCAGATCCAAAAGCTGATGTCTACACACCTCACAGATCTGCGAGTCTCATTAAAAAAAATACAATCGGTGCTGCCCCTGCCAGTTACAGACCAATTCTCAATAGCCTTGAGATTGATCCCATCGTCCTTCTGCCACTGCCACCAGAAGCCCCCAGACCAAAGTTACCTAACTCGCTCGATTCAGTATTTGTCCACCAACCAGACCCGAGGCAATACTTAACCAAAGGTTATGACCCGGGGAACCTAATAACTGAAATTACACTTCATTCAAGGCAAACGGCTGGAAACGTACACAAGTTTCTAGGACTGCAAAACACAGCTTCCCTCCCAGCCAAGTTTCTAGGCAGACCAGCATTTTATCATAGATACCAACTATGAAAATGAAAAATGAACACTGCTTTTCTTACAAAAAGCATGCTTTTAAGAAAACTGATACCTGCAACTGCATATAAGCATTGGTGAACAGTCCTAGACACTCAAGAGACAAGCAACATTCAGAATTTTGCAATGTTTGGCCTCTCACCAGCTGCTCCCACTTCCACAGCAGAGCATTACAACAGATGAAGCCCATATGTACTCAACCATAAACATTTCCAAAGCAGTTTTGTTTGGTTTTTTTTAAACAGAGCAAAAACGAGCAAAATTATCTTCAATGTACATCAGTTTCAGTGTGCCAACACCAATAGGACAAACATGAATACTAAAATAATGATGTTTTGAAAATTTTCAAATATACCATGTATTGTGATGCACAAATGCAGCTGCGACTTTCAGAGTTTTAGTCGTAATAACAAGCCATTACCAAAGCCAGTGCAATAAATGTATCAGTTTCACATTTAGCTGAAACCCAAGTGTCTCTTTGAGCATCCCAGAGGCATCTGCTGGCAACCTAAAGGGATAAAAGGGAAAAAATTACAAGTGAACCTGTATACCCAGCATTATCTAAATGCTAATTAATCGTTTTAGGAGAGTTACAACTATTAACAACAATGCAAAAGTTGAATAAAATTAACAATTCCTATTCAATGTTAAATACATGTTCTTGCTTCACAGTAAAGCTCCCACACAGAGAGATCCAAAAGCTCAGCACCAAACCTCCAATTGTCTCTTGTGTTCACTTGTTACAATTTAACATACAGTAAGAGCACCCCTTCAAAAGCAATTGAATGTCAGTGTGAACAGACATCAGTTTTGCGAACATTTACAACCAAGAAATCACATCCCCCACTCTTCCACCTCCAGCTTACTACAGCCTACTTGTAAATTTATTGGGCTCTCAGCCTTTTTGGTAAAATTGTTTTCAAAACTAAACTGTGTGAATTGATGGCTGAAATAAACATATTCCTTGGGAGAAAAAAGTTAACTTGGGCCACTTCACTAATCTGTTTGCTCCTACAGCTTCTCAGTCAAAACACCTCTTAAGAGGCGGCATACTGTGGGATGGCACCAGAAAAGCAGGTAGATGCAAAAACTGGATTTGGTGCTGAAGCTGCACCCTTCAAATGTTTTATGTAACTCACTGAACATAGGTTGGTTTCAATCAGGTTTTAAGAATTGATGATGAACACTGCAATGCAGAAGTGTTCTTTGGCACTCTACTAGACAGATAAAAGCATTCTGAATGCCAATGGGAGCTCCAAGGTAGTTGGAATACTAAACTTATATACCAACACAGCACAATCTAGAATCCTTTTATTTTCGGTGTTCGAAGTTCAGATGACTGATGTTAATTTGAAGTCCCAGGAGCATGTCTGGTGGCAGCTGCAGTTACCATCCACCCTGCAGTTCCCTGCCACCCTTCTCTTCCATGACACCTCACACTACAACTGCATAGCATCTCACATGGAATGCAAGAACCCAAATGGAGATCCAAGTACACCGGACAAAGAAAAACAAAATTCGCTGAACTCATGGAATTGTACTGGCACAGCAGGCAGCAGAAACAAGTGGGTGACAGGTATGTGCAGTTGGGGGTGTTTACCACTTACTGAACACATGAAGACAGCAACCCTCAGAGAGGCAGAATCACAGCAGCACCTTGAATTGTCACCTAGGATACTACTAGCCATAAAGAACGTAAAAATTTCAGGACCACCTCAAACAAGTTAAGCTGCTGAAAGTGAAAGAACATCTAGGAGATAACACACAGTTTTAAAAGTTGTTTTTAATTTTCAAAAGGTGTAACAAATAATATGTTTGCTTACAATCATTGCCTGATTTGCCTTTTCCACAATTAGCACTGATACCACATACTTATAACGGTCATAGTCCAATTCCTTCACAGCATTTAATATTTCTTCTGAGATTGAAGCACACAGGAAGGGACTAGAAGCTCCATCGTATGTGGCTTCTTGTAGTTTATTCTATCAAAAACAATTTTGAAAGATCTTAGTTTTCATCCTAGTAGTCTTTTGCAAAAAACACCCTTTACAGTCATTTTCATTACAAGAACATGAGAAGAACTAGTGAGTTGAATAGTCAGTACAGATGATGGTCTCAAACAGCAAAGGATGCACTACTTTTACTCTGAAATGTTTTATCTGTTTTTTTAAAGGTGACACACATGCCCAGCCAATCTCCATTTAACAATCAGGAGAGTACTCTTCATTATTTGGCCTCAGTTCACTGGAAAACAGTGCTACAAGTATCTGTTCCAAATACCCAAGATATGTCTTCCAGACAGCAGAATTAAAAAGATCTGGTTACTGTTCAAAATACCACTAACACCTGTGGATTATCTCAACAAATTGTTTTCTATTTGCTCCATTTGTGTATGTACCAATCTGACTGTCAAGGATACCAAGTAATTTTATGCAGGTCCTGTGATATTAGCAGAATTAATAGAAATCCACAAATTTGATGTCATGATCCTTTGCTAACTGGACATTTTGTGAATTATGGTACTTTGAACTGTGCTGTAGCTCAATTTGATTTTAAAAAATGCAAGAATTTACGAAGCTTCAGCTCCACCTAAACAGCACACGCTCAGCAGTGACCTCACAGAGGCCCTTCTGCACTTTGCAAAACGGAATACATTCACATTACATCCATGTGCCAAAACTCAAAAGACTGCAGAGATTTATGTGTGTTTAAGTTTATGCAATATTCACTGTTCTGCAAATATTTCTGCAAGACAAGCTGCTTTTGCAATGAGACAAGTAATTTAAATAATACTATACCGTTAGTATCGCTTGAGCTTTGTCTTGTAATAAGCCATCCTGAACTTTAGTGCGTGGCTCCAGTCTGTACGTGTTACGGCTTTTTGACTTTGCCTTTCCTTCTGTTGGAGCTGTGCCTGAAGCATCCTGTGGTTTTTTTCCTTTTGACTGTACAAAATAATAAGAAAAAATCCACATCACATGCCATTACTTTAGAGTTTAAAGATTCTAAATAATACTTAATGGTGTACAGATAAGAGAAAAAAAAATCCCCAACAATTAATCTAGGAATATGTTAACAAAAACCACAGAAAGCTAGAAGCTGGTTATCATCTTCTGGCTGTTTTAACTACTGTTTTGCCTGAAACAGGAGAAGTGGTTGACTTTGACTCAATTTTAAATTCTTTTAACTGCATTAACTATGCATTTAAACTCATCAATCAGATACACCATATTACCACCCTGAATCCACTCCCTTTTCCAAGGAAAAATACACAGATATAAATGTACCCATCCAAGACTGTTAGCCACAAGTTCAAGTTTCTCATTCAAATAGCCTACACAATACCCAAAATACAGACTTGGTTCATTTACTACTTCATTTTGCTTGTCCTTATTCCTTGTTACTAAAATAGTAGCTTATGTAATGATGATTTAACTTGCTCATTAAAAAAAAAATAATAAAGGAAAAAGTAAGCTCCAGTGTGCAAAGCTTTGTAATTTTGCTTGGAACTGAAAACAAGATCTCTGAAGATCACGTTTTCTCCCCATTCAGCTATGTACTCTGTATCTTCAAGACACATAACAAAACTTGTCCCTCTATGAATGCAAGAATTAAGTCTGATGTTGCAAAAAAATGTTACCTGCTGCCACCACGGTGGCTTAAAATAGAACTGTAAAATAGTAACAAAGACAGAGACAGAAAAGCACAAGAAACGATGAGATCATAACAAATGCCACAGGCAATGGTCTTCCATACCAGCTACTTCCTAACAAACCACTTCCAAGTTTCACTGACTCTTCAGTCTCAGCTCCACTTCCTGACTACTGCTAGAACCTAACATTGAGAGAAAATCATCAATTCCTTACCAGGAGAGCAGAAAAGAACTCAAAGGTGAAATAACATCACAATGCAAGGCTTATGCTAAGAAGTACTGAAAAAAAAGTCATTTAAGGATAATATAAAAGTCTAATGAGAATTATTTTAGAAGATGCGCTACTCAAGGGCTCACAACTCTTTCCATCTGAGGAGTTTTAAGAATCAGGGAAGAAATGCAGTTTCTTCTCTATGAAATCGCTTGCACATTCATTCTGTCAACAACTGCGGACATTACCTAAAAGTGTCCTCTAGTTCCAAAGCAGTGATGTTGGCAGCCTTAGTGCAAATTGCCTGCTGGTGTTTGTTGAACTCTGAATGGCATTTACTCTAAAAACACAAGGACCAAACACATTTGCACTTAGCCTGTGGACACTCATTATCTAGTAACTGCAAACTCAGATCTCAAAAGACTAAAAAAAAAAAGACTAAAGCCCTGACATGCTCATCACACATCACCTAACAGAAGAAAAACCACCTCAAGTCTTGCAGCTGAGGTCTTCAAATGAGTGTCCCTATCCATGTGAGTAACAATGAACTTGTGAAAAAGGGTGCAGTCCAAAGAGTGATTCTTTGCTGACATGGTTCAGCTTGAGGCACATTACCTTCAACCTCTACCACCAATGATGGAAGAAAATTCATGTCTATAGCACACAACTTCTAACAATGGTGATATTTAAAAGTTTACCTGCTATTATTAGTGACAGGAGTTTTTATAATCACTTGCAAAAAGTCATTGCATTTACTAGTGAGACAACCAAAAATCTTGATTTCTCTATAGACGTGGCTAGTAAATAAACCTTCTTCTGTACATCACTGTATAAAATACACAGTAAACCCCGAAGTTTTAGCACAATGTGGCAATTATGTTTCTGTAAAATATTTGCGCCCTCTGAATAAAACACTCAGAATTTCAAGAACTGACTGCATTTGAGCACTTGACCAAAAAATGCCTGTTCTTAGGCTACTGAACTCGAGTACATTGGCTTAACTTTGGACATACAGAAGGAAGATTGCTAATAGAAAAAAAAAAGCTTTTGCTATTTACATGAAATTCTGCTTGTTAGTAAGTCCATTTTAACAATCAATGGGGTTTAGTTGTTAAAACAAACAGGAAAGAGTTCTTGTTTATTCCTTCAGAACAGGTTTAGAGCAGAACCCCGACTTGGAGAGACTGCCCCACCAAGGGCAGGACGCCCCTTCTCTTTACCAGGGCTCTCAGCGCCTGAGGCAGCACGACAGCCGCAGGGCATGAGCCAACATCACCCCTGACCAAGCAGAAAGAGCAGAGCTATCCCAAACCGAGAGGGAGCAGCATTCCTCATACCAATTTTCACAAGATCCCATCTTCTCCCCGCCCCATCCTTCCCTCCCAACTGAAGCGCCGCAGGCCAGGACCGGCACCCCCGCCTCAGTCGGGCATCACACCCCCCCCCACGCCGGGGCCGCTGCCCGCTGCCCGCTGCCCGCTGCCCCCGCTCCCGGCGGGGCCCCAGCCCGGCCAGCTCAGACCCCCGGAGCCGCCCCTCGCACTGGCGGCGCTCACCGTGTCTTTATCCTGGCGCTTTTTCCCTCCCTCCATGGCTGCGGCGGCGGCGGTCCCGCTGGGCGGCGTGCGGCGGCCCGGGCCCTGCCCGCGAGCCGGCCGTGACGCGACGCGCGCGGGCAGCGGTAACGGAGCCGGCGGCGGCCATGGCGGAGCGGAGGCGCCGGGCCGGGCCCCGGGAAAGGGCGGGGAGGGGAGGGGACAGCCCTGCCTTGCCCCGCTTCTGGCAGTGCCAGCCCGCTCTCCCTGCAAAGGTCACCGCCCCGTGCCTGGCCCGTGTTACAGAAGTGACGGCAGTAAAGGGTAACAGCGGTCGGGCAGGTTTTGCTCTGGCCTTCTGTCTCTGACAGAGAAACGGCGAACGGGAAGCGGAAGAGACACAAATTAAGATGGATTGAATGATATGTCTTCGGAACATTGTAGATTTTTAAATTTCTTTTTCTTTAAATAGCAGGTAGGTACTCCAGATGGCAGCTAATAGCGGTTTCCAATGGGAACTGTTACCCTTGCTTAGTGCTGACAGCTATGTAAATATTTCTTCTCTCCTTGAAGCTATGGATTCAGAAATTACATATGTGAGGGTAAATTCTGCCACCTAATTAGAGAGGAAAAATGTTTTTAATTTAACTTTAATGGTATATTTTTCATTATTATTAGTTCTGGTACTTCATTATCAAACAATTTCTTATCTATCTAATGAATGAAGAAGTGTGACTCTTTTAACTAAATCAGAAGCATTTTCATCCTTGTTAACGTGGCACAGTTTTATCTGTGCAATTTTTAAAATTTAAATGTGTGCTTCTGAATCAGTCCATTTTTCTGTTTACACTAATGTGAAAATAGCATGAATGCTTAAATTACACTAACATTGCTACAGAATTCACATGTTCTTCCCCTGCCTCCCTCCAAGGATCTTGCTGGTTTTAAGGACTGATGCTCTTGGTTTACTTGAAGTAGCATCAGTTTCTCTGCAAGCTCAGATTAGGCAGAAAATTTATGTATAAACCAGGATATTTTGCTTCAGTCTATCTTGTCACAGTTTCACTAGATATAACCATTCTGAAATTCACCCTCCTGACCTTGTGAAAACAGAGCAATGCTTTCCCCCAGTTTTATGAAGGTAGTTCTGGTTGAGAGTTCCTTTCATCAAGTATGTGAATGAAACTTGCATTGCAAACCCAAACAGCTTGTTTACAGACAGTGTATTACTGCCTGTGTAGCTGTGCTGATGGGTATGTTCTAGTAGATTTTGTTCTCGTGTGCTTTCTGGCTTTCTTGTTACAAGGATTCTTTTTGTGTGTGTGTGTGTGTGTTTTTTCTAGATGGCATTGCCAGACTCGGTCACTACTTGCCTTTCTCAACCGGTGCACTATGTGATTTGCAAACTTGGATTTGAGAAGAAAGACACCTATGATATTGATAATATTTTATCTGGAAACGGGGAAGTTTGTTGGCCAGCTGTTACAGAGCATGTGTGTTACCTTGAATCAGGTTGGTGTTTACCTGCTGTAGTAGTGATGCATGTAAGACTGATGCAGAATTTCAGTACAGCTCATAGCAATTCTAGCTGAGTTGTGACAGTTTGTTACAGTACAGCATTAGCTCTGTGGCAGATTAGACTATGTAGAGTTCATATCTACAAAGAGCTTTAAATTTTTCATCTGCATTTGGTATTTGGCTTTTGCTGGCTCCTAAGGTTTGTGTCATCTGTGCTACCTAAGTAGCTCCTACTTTGCCATCATCTTGGTTCCCAGCTTTATGTGCCTGTAACATAAGGGGTTCAGTTCTGCTTCTCTCCGACCCCATGATTGTTTTGTTCTGTGTTCTTTATATTCCTTTTGTGCTAAATTTAAAAGCCTGGGGCCATCAATATTGCTACTGTTGCTTCTGTTTGTGTTTCCCAGCTTTCGGTTGTACAGAAGTACAGTCCTGTTTCACTTCTATGTGGAATAGTTTGTAGTTGTTTTTTAACCAAAACAAAGTATTTATGTCCTGATGAATTAATAGAATTTTAATTTGCCAAATTCCATCATGCAAGCTCTGTTATTACTTTCCAGAGGTGGTAGAAATAGCTTTCAGTAAACCATAAGAATTTGTTTTCCTATAAAAAGTGTCCCATCAAAAAGAGGCAGTGATACCACTCTGTAAGGTACCACATCCATCTTCCTTCTTTAAAGGCCATAAGTGGTGCATTTTGATTCTCACTGAGCCTGCACTAGCTTCCACCTTGATGTATGGAATTTCTATAGAAATTCTAGTAGTTTTTTCACATTTCAACAAAAGCAGAACACAATGATCCTATTTACTTTCATATTTTCTTGTGTTAGGTTTTTGTTGGGGTAGAATTTTTGGGTTTTTTTTTGTTATATTCAGAGAAGGTGCTTGGTATTACCTGGATTTGCATTGCAGTTTTACTTTTTAATACCTTTTCTGTGTGGTGTTTTGGACAGTAAATTGTATTGTATTGGTTGTGCTAAAATAGTCGGGATAAAATTGTCTGTGCTAAATATGTACACAAACTGTAGCAGGTTTTATCCCTAGTGAGTTTTAAAATATTAGGCCTTCAGGAAGGTTGGTACCCTAATCACCTTCTGTTTTTCAATTTAAGATCAAAGTGTGGATTATATCAACAGCATACGATCTTTAGGACCTGTCTGTGAATCTGTTAATTCGTACTTCAAATCTCTGACCAAGGAGCAGTTTGTAATTCAGTATGCATCGTGGTTCCACTGGACAAACTGCACAGAGGTATGGAAATTTCTCTTAAGTTTGTATTTTGGCACCTGAATTCTTTGTGGAAGTTTAATGTGAGAAGACAGAAGAGACATCCATGAACAAAAGTGCTTAGAATTTGTAACTAATTGTCCTTCTCTGATAGATGGTTGCTTATAATTTTTCTGACTTTGTAATTAGATTTTGTGTTAGACAACATGAGGAGCTTTGGGCCTGTTCTAACATTAGTTTGTAGGATTTTGTTTTTTAATAATATGTGCCTAATGCCAAGTTTTACCTTGTAAAGTAATTATGGATATTTATAAATATGTAAGTCACTAGATATCAAGAGGTACTCTAGGGAAGTTTCTCTCCAGGTATCTACGCTTTCATTTCTTTGGCGTGGTTTTCTTTCTACATTTGCACAGCAATTATCACAGAGGAATATTTACGTTTCTCTGTGCTATTGGCTATGTGATCTTTCCTTTTAAATATTGAGCACAACATTCTTCCTCTCCCCCATCATGCAGGTATTTCTGGAAGTGTTTGATGTTTTACAATCTACACAAGCTACAGGAGTTGCTCTAGGCTTAATGAAACTAACATCATGCTTGGAGCGAGCCTTGGGTGACGTAAGTGCCCGCATGAGAAGTCTATCTTGGCTTTATAAGATGGGATTGAGCTCTTGGATTTAACTGTACATTGAAAAAAGTGATATTACCCTGTTCTGTAGTAGTACACTAATAGCCCACATACATTTTGAGTTGGACAGAGGTTCGTTCTTTCCTGGATCCAGTTGTGCTGATGGAAACGTGCTTGTAGAGTTGCTTGTGTGAGTGCTGTTACTAACTAATTTAATTAGGAAAGAGACGTGTTTGATTGATCACTGTACAGAGTAGGTCTTAATTAGTCTGATTTATTTAACTGAAGTAGGATAGCATAGCTTCCACAGAAGATCTGATGGTGTTTTAACTTCCGAGAGGGATGGCATACAGTTGGAAAAACAGGCTACTGGGTATCTTCTTTCCTAGGGAGAATAGAGAAACAGCTACCTATACAGTTTTTGCTGCTGGGCTGGTTTACAGCCACGTAAGTTAAAATGGCTAGCTGTTCAATATCTATGAGGAGCTCTGGAGAAGGAAATGACAGAGAAAGAGCAGTGGGCTAACTTACAAACCAATTTGCCCAATTGTGGGGCGTGGTAAACTTTTCAGTAAAAAAAATCACCAAAGATTGGAAAAAATGTCAGGGAGAGTACAAAGAATGGAAGCTGTGATAGCAGTTGAAAATTGAAATGCTATTATTGTCCAACAAGGATAAAATCTAGTTTAAAGAACTGTCTGAATCAGAATATGAACCACATGTCTCCTCCCTTTCACATTGACCGACCCTGTAAATTTCTATTGTAAAAATACACTGTCCTTGGTAGAGCTTATTCCCTTAATTAGGTGTTCTTGTTGTGCCTTACTGGTTTTTGTGGGATTTTTTGGAAGAGAAAAGCAGTATATGTATAGACCTTGTGAAAAGCCTAACTATGGTCACATTAAATAAAATATCACTATTTCCTGATATGTTGTCTAAATTTTAATTGGTAATGAAATTACGGAATTTAATGCCTTTTAAGGATTTGGTGGGTTTTGTTTGGTTAGTGTTTTTACAATAATGAAAATGGTTATTGGGTAAAATAGTCAAGGTATATGTTTGAAATACAAAGAAGTATAATAAATTATTTATTATCTGTTCTGCTCTTTTTTTAATAGGTGTATTTACTTAAGGGTAATGATTGTCCTTTCCTTCTAAGAGACTTGCTTGCATCTGAGCAGCTTGCAGATGTCTTTGGACAAGCTGTAGTAGGTACATAGTTTTGAAATAAGAAATAACTACTGAGCTGGTTTTCTTCCTACCAAATGTACCTTGTGTTAATTTGCATTAAATTACATTGGATTTATAGTACAAGAAGTAAGAGCTGAACTTGATCTCATTTGTTTGCCTGTCGTAACTGTTTGGGATATCTAATAGCTAGTTTGATTCTTCCCATATTTTATTCTATATCCTGTACAAATAACCTGAGAGATTCTCCTTCAGAGAATACTGGGAATTGCAAGTAAAGAGTTTCTGCTACTGTGACAAGTGATGGCCAGTCATCTTGACAATAGACATTGTAGTCTCTTAATAACTTCTGAACTTTACTGCCAGGGAAAGGTAATAAAAGTAAGAAGGGTAAGAAAGGCAAAAAATAATAGATTTCTTCATGCAGTAATTGCTTTATTTATTAATTAGATGAATGTACTGAGGGTATTCATTGGATCCCCACATGGTCTGAACCTTCGTAATGTTTTGTGGCATGGATTTGCATCACCACAAGAAATTCCTGCCAAGTAAGTTACCAGGAAAAGAATACTCCTTTTCTTACCAGTCAGACTTGTGAGTTCTTGGAAAGTGGTTAGTAACCCCCTACTTCTCTTATGGGAAAGAAATTTCCCTTGCAGCTTCTCCTTCTTTTGGAAATGGATTTCCATAGAATACTTCAGCCATTACAAAGATGGCCAGTATTAGGTCCAGCGGGTTTTGTACTGTTAGGGAAAACAAGAAAATTTAACTTTTTTTTTTTTTTTTTTTTAAGTCAGGGCAGTGAGGAGTAACTTGGAACAAAAGACAGAGTAATGGGGTAGAAGGAGAAGCAACAGCAGCGAATGTAGAATACAGTGATGTTTTAATCTAATTCTACACTTTGTTTCATGCTTATGAATGCAATTAATTATTAAGTGCTCCTACTTAGATGGGGAGAGTACATTCTGGGTGTTTTTTAAAAACCAAAAAAAACCCTTTGTTCCTAACTCACAAATGTTGGTTCTTTGCAGAAAAAATTCTTTGTATAAGCTTTTCTAATATATTGTGGTATTCTCCCTAGATACTGTGCTATGCTGCTCTTTTTAACTGCAGGATTGGGTCAGTTGTTACAGACTTATCTTCTGCAAACTAAAAGTGTTTTAGTACATCGACCTTATGTGATCTTCATTAGCTTAGAGGAGCTTGATGCATTTCCAGGCAAGTATTTAACCACTAGCAATTATTTTATTTTCCTGTATTTGCTATTGTTTCCTTGTCCAAAAGTGCTGTTGAAAATAATGCATTTCCCAGAGTTCCAAGATTAAATTTTAACTAGGATACCTATATACACTGTCATTAGATGAACCAGTCATGCTTGTAGGGCAACTTCTTAATATGTAGACAGTTCACTGACTATTGAGTAAAAGACTGCTGCATTCTAAAATAATTGCAACACATTGAAACGTGAAATATGGCTGCTTCTAAAAGACTTCAGCTGTATGTTACATTTTTTAGATTATGCGAATTAATTTCATGTAACAGTCATCTAGTTTGCCTTTATGAAATCTAACTTTTTTCAGAATCAATGGGTTCCAGCTGCAAGGGTCCCAGCAGGAGTGCCCTGAGTCTTACAGGGAAGGTAGTATTGAAACAGAGTAAAAGGTGGTGACACATCTTTACTACACTAATGCCTTTCTCAGGGAAGGATTTGAAGTGTCAGATTAAAATCTTCTCCCGGCCCACACACCTTGTTTGGTTTATTCCTACTATTTTAAGGCAATAACAATATAGGGGATCTTGGTGTCAGTGGTGATCATGATCCATTCATGCTATATAATCAGTGGAACAACTGTCCCAGAAATTGAGACAGGGATTTTGGGAATCAAATCAATAATTATGTAGTGTAAATCTTATGGCTGTTGATTTGCTTTGAAAAAACACTTACTGTAATCAAGTAACACTTATCATTTTAAGCTTTCTCTTGAATAAGACATTTATAATATGAATTTATAAGTGTGGGTTTCATTACACGGTAGCATTGAAGTATGAAGTGTTAGTTTATAATGCTGTACTTTTAACACAGAAAATTTATAAAATAGTAACTACGTGCTCATGTTCAAATGTTCATACTATTGTATTGATTCTGGCTGAATAAAAATGATTCATAAATATTATACTTTTCTAAAGTATCTGAAGTAGATAGAGAACAACTCAATAGAAGCTGGGTCCAGTTGCTATGTAGTCTTTCAATAAAAAGCAAACATGACTTTTTAAACTGATTTTACTCTATAATTTTATATTATCACCAGAAATACAATCTTACATATTTAAATTCTGATCTTAAGTATGGCTACTGTTGTACTTGCTTAGTTAAAAGAAAATTGATAACTTTTAAATTTCCCTTTACAAATGTTGAAATTATATCATATTTTTAGTAAAATATTTAATATTCCTTAGTCAGGTGTAGATTATGTGTAATTTTTCAATGTTGTTTTTTTAACTTGCAGATCTTAATAGTGAAATACTTTCCATAGCTGAAGAACTTGTAAAACTGTCCAGTTTTGTATTAAAAATTATGTTACCATTTTGGATCGCTGCTTTAACAGCTTTCAAGCAAAGCAGGTAAGATTTTGTAATTTTTTTAAATAGAAACTAAAAAGAATATATTCTGTATTTTTATAACTACATTTGCAGATTCCAAGGCTTCATACTAAATTACTTCACAGCATATAGTTATGCTTTGTTACGGTGATGTCTTGGAAAGTTCATTGAGTTATGGCTTTGTTTTGTGCCAACTAAGATTATAAACTATATTTTGAAGCCCAAAAAGAGCTGTTGGAGATGTAGCAAAAAAGGAGAGGTTTACAAAGCAAGTGGAAAGAAATCTTCGTATGTTAAATCACACATATTTTGAATTTTAAAAAAAAGTGTATTGTTTTGTTTTCCTCTCCCATGCTCCATCTTTTTGTGAGTTATTCTCATCTCTGAGCTTGGATTCAGTGGTCAGTTTCTGTTTGGCACAGGTAGTCATTTATTGTTTGTTTACAAAGTTCATTACAAAGGAATTTTGTAAGGGTTGTTTAGCCTGAGACTGTAACTCTGAAATGCTTTATATTTATAAGGAAGAAAAACACCCCTTTGGATATCTCTGTTACTTTTTCAGATATGCTGACAGTGTGATTCTCTTACTTCCTCAGCTGGAAGCTGGACTTAGATTGCTCTTCACTACAACTAATAAATGTCCAAATCGATTGCTAACAGCGGAGGTAAACTTTTGTCTAAAGTCAATTATGATTTAGTGCTTACAATATTTACAAAAGAGTTATTCTAGAAGTCTAATGTCTATAACCATTTACAGATTTTCCCCACAAAATTTCAATCAATTTTGTAACATTATTTACAGATCTCCAGTTGTGATTCATGAATGCCTTTAATATTTTTTTAAATGTCTGCCTCTAAAAAGGACTGAAAAAGTAGTGGAAGATTAAAGTTCAGAAACAGTAGTTTAGGGTGAAAAGCAGGACATGATATATTTGCTTTAAAAAACTGAGCACAAGATCCCAAAATGCCTTTTTTCATTCATAAGGGGACTTTTTTGCTATTCATGCACCTCTGGTATCTTATGCAAATGAATAAACTAAAGTTTTATATACATGACTAGTTAATTGATTTTGTTTGAAAACCAAATAATATTATTTGTGTTTTGTTCTAGTCTTCTGCTCTCTACACCACTTTTGATGAGGTACTGTGATTTTTTCTAAATATATATCAATGTCAGAATTTAAACCATGCATGTTTTCCATTACTAGAGTTAAGAATGCACTTTCTTTTGTTGAATATGGCATTATTTCTAACTTTTTTCCCAAGTAAAAGATGGTGGACAGTAAACACTTTAAATTTGGAATGCTTCAGCAAATATCAAAATTAATACAAATTATAATCAACAGACTATTTTTTTTCTTCATGTTTTTATCTTGAAATTCATCACTCCACAGAAACAAACATTCTGCTATTTTTCCTAGATTCAGTTATTCAAAATAAATACAAATAAATCTTGTCAGCATAAATCCTCAGTTTCAGAAGTTGATTGGATTATTTCAAGTTGTTTGTCAGTAATAATTAGGCATCTTGATTCTAGAGTAGTAGAAGTAATCACATCAGGTTAGGAAAACTATTTTAGTTGGTGTTTCTTCTTTGATTATATGGTCTTCAATAATTCAATAAATTTCTATTCAATTTTTTTTTTTCCTAGATGCTAGCAAAGCATTTGGATAATGAAGAAGTCAACCAGCTACCTGTAGTTCTTAAAGAGCCTGCCATGGAAAGTGTTTTGGAAGTGTTCTAGGGTTTTGTCATTGTTGTCTTTTGTTTGTTTGTTTCACTTAGTAATAATCTTTATGATATGCCTAATACTCACTTATTTCATATAGCTTATGTCCAGCAGCTTAGAACCTTAGAACTTTAGAAGCTTGTTAGTCTTTTTTTATTGTGGAGGATGCAAAGTCATACCTGACAAGCTATATTGTACTGGGGTCTGGGACTAGATTTCTTTCTGAAATATGTCTCAGATATATTTGTTTTTAGACTCCTGAAGTTCAGCTGAATGGAGCAGAAGAGGAACTGATGCCTCATACAGGGATATTTCAAAACTTATTTCTGATTGCTTGTGAGACATGCCTTACACTGTCTGGGTAGATAGCACAAAAATGTGGCTCAGACCTACCAGAGCACATTCTGCATCTTACTACCCAGACAGATTGTGATCAGGAAAGCTAGGGGGGCTGAGTTTAGAGGTCTTTTGAGAGTATGGGGACATCTGAGGTTACTGTTCTGTTGCCAGAGGCAGTGGGGCTGTGAAGGGCCTGGGACACAAAGCTGATGGAAATCTGTTGATAGCTGTCACAGTATAGAATGTATGTTACAGGTACAGTTTGCACTGGCTTTTTTTTCTGAATATCTGGACACCCCTATAATATAGACATGGTCACATACTTGTCTTTCAGAGATATTCTATACACACAATATGTTCAATTTTGTGTGAATACACATGGAATAGAATTCTGTATTGTTGGTGTGTGTTTCCACAGGACTTCCTTTGGGATTTCTTGAACCACCAGGAGGGTCCACGTATAAGAGATCGTTTAAGCCATGGAGAGATCAATCTAGAAACATTTCCCAGAGAAATAGCTAACCAAATAGTTGGATTTGCTATTACAATTCTCTGCAGATTCTCAGATGAGGCTATGTTTTCTCTTAAGGTAGGGACCAGTATTTTGTTCTCAGAAGATTTTTTTTTTGTTATTTTGGATACAAAATATTATTTTAGAGTTTTATGACTGAATCTTTCCTGACAACTGCTTCTTGTGCAAATGAAATATTCCTCCAAGTAAAAAAATGTGAAACCTAGTTTTGTAGTGAAATAAGTACAGAAGGTTTTCCAAAATGTTACCCTTTCCTGTTGTGCTATAATTTGTTGGCTGAACCAGTCCTTATTCAAATGGTTGATCTGTAAATTATAATGATTCCAGTTAATTTTGTCAAATTGTACTGATGAACCAGCCTGTTTATCTGCAGAATTATCTGAAAGGTATGTAGAACATCTGTGGCTCACCCACTGGGGTATGTAGTGTGTAGTTATTGAGATTTTCTTTTCCTGAGACACTGTAAATAGTAGTGCCTTCCTAATAGAAGTGTTACTTGTATCTATACTTACACTATGAATTTGTAAACACTTTTTGCTTAGCACTGTGTTTCTCAACATCAGCAATTATTGTGTTTGCTCTCCCCAGTTTCCTGTTTATATTTGAGATTACTGCTTTCAATATCTTGCAGCAACCTATGAGATAAATCTTCCATTTATTAGTTGCAGTTCTTTTTTTGGTTTCTCAAGATGTATTGTGTGCTGCTGCACTAAGAGAATACTTTGTTGCTTTTCTGTCAGCTGCTGTCAGGCTTCATAGTTAAAATATGTGAAATTAAGCTTTAACCACTCATTGTACTGATTACTTCTTTCAACCCTTAGACATTTGGAAGTGTTTATTGACATCAGTGCTATAGGTGGCATGCATAAAATGAAGTCTAAGTCTGCATATGGTTAGAACAGCTTAGAGAAACTGTTGTGTATTGTCTGTGATCTTGTAAATCAGGAACAAATGGTCATAAAACCACTGATGAGCTGTGCAAGTTGCTACCAATCTCGATTTCATCCAATTTCCCAACTCAAGAAACAGGTAGGTACTTCCATCTGTGACAGCATTGTGGTCCTTAAAATTCTGAATCCTCAAAATTATCTAATTCTTCATGCTTTGATTGTCCTAAAAAAAGTTCAAACTTTACATATTTTTATTATTTCTTTTGGTTTATTTTTTAAAACATAAAGGAAATCAGAGTTGCTAAAATGAGATATAATTATGCACGCTCCTGTTAATGCAATTAATACCATATTTGTTTTCTAGATCACTAAATAGTCTAAATCACTAAATTCTTACCTGAGTGTTTGCTTTACTGTAGTTTTCTTAATCTCCATATGTTTTTTTATGTCAGAACCACTGCTAGGTCCTGTCTCCAGGATTAGGCTGTTACTAAGTTTTTTTACTGTATGAAGGCCAGCTGTTAAGATTCTGTCATGGTAGCAAAATCTACTTTCCAATGTAGTTCTCTGCCAATCAATTTAATGAACTGCTTGAGGATGTTTCTCTATTGATTTGAGATTGCAGTAGACATACCTAGTCCTTTTATTTTCAACAGCATGCAAACAGTGTGTTGCAAAAGTAATGTTAGTTAATTTTTTATATTTAAAAAAAATAGAATATTAAATTCGTTTGTTCAGATAATGTTTTAGCATGGAAGTGTACATCCAGACTTTTTGCCCTAACCTAAACCTTAACAAATGAAGTTAGCTTACACAGTTATGACTAGTGAACAAATAACTTCCTGTCTGTTGCAGTTTTTTTCTAAATGGGCCACTAACAAAAGCATGTCAAAGTCTCTACTTTACAAAATATTTTTCATTGTATGTTTTTGAGGTGCTGGAATGTATGAAGAGCATCCATTTATGGCCTGAATTGGCAACAGTGCCTGAGGAAAAAGAACAAAAGATTAAAGGGTATGTATGTGTTGTATAAGATCAACATAACTCCTTATTCTGAAAAGGACTAGGTAACCAGTGGGAAACTTTATGTAAGATATTAGTTAGAAAAAGAATGTAGCATTCTATCATCATTTTAAAAGGAGGAAGTCATTAATAATATCACTGGAGGATATTGTACTTGTTTAGAACTGAGAGAAGAAAATTTAATGCATCTATCATATAACCAGTATACTGTAGGCTTTTTATGAATGGAGGATTAAGAGGGGTTTTGAATATTGCTAACAATGAGAAAAGGTTTCTTTAGTTGGAGAAAGAAAATCTTGCTTGTAAGGTAGAAGGGAAAGAAATTATATGAGAGCATTATAGTGGATGCTGAATACACTGCTATCCAAAAAATCTGCATCTTGATCTATGCCATTTAAGAAATAAGTACTTGACCATTTTATAGTGTCAAATATTATTTTTTTCTCTCTTGTTTTTAAGGTTGGAAGGAAATGCTGAAGCTAATGCTTTAATTTTGATGATATCTGAAATTATATCTCAGTTGCAGCATTATATGCCCCAGAATTGCTGTAGTTCAGATGATCCTATCAACAGTGTCCTAACAGAGAGGTGAGTTTGATGCCCTCCTGGTTCCTGCTGTCAGCATCTACTTGCAGCCCAAAGTAAGAATTCTCAAACCTAAATTATCCTGTGCCTGTTTGCAGAGAAACACTTGAAATGTTGTATGCACTTTTCTAGTGTTGCTACTGATTTAATCTGAAAATTTTAGGATTGAAGCTGAACATCATCTTCAAAATAAGGATGAGACATTGTACATTTTGGAATTACAGTAGAGATTTTACTTGGAAATTAGACTGAAAAAATAACCTTTTTTTTTTCAGACCACAAAACCAAAATACTTTAAGTATTTGTGTACTTACTAGATTAGGTTGGGTTTTAGCCTGGTTTGTGCTAAAACTGCATCAGAAAATCGTTTTAGTGTGCTTGATGTCACAGCTGTGTGTGGTGTTCAAAATGGCAATAGGCTGCTATGTAATTCTATTCTTCATACTCTAATATCAAGATTCAGAAAGAGAAAATATCTTGTTATACTTAGTGTCAGACTTGGAGGTGTGTTAGTTCCAGTGCCCAATTTGGAATAATAATCAAAATAGTTTGACTTTTAATTGCCACTCTTAGAGCAGCCTTAAGATTCCCACGACTGAATGAATATGTTGAACAAAACATATCCTAATCAAACCCATTAGGCATGAGTGGCATATAGCCAAGAGGACTTTACCTGTTGCTGATTTTACCTGTTACTTACATAGCATGTGGATCTTCTGCTTCCTACCCACCAATATGCAAATTCATTATTTGGAGGAAAGAAGCCTAATTATTGGTGTGTTAGACCTTTAGAGTGTTCTGCCTTTATCACTTCACAGGGATAAACTGAGCATGAGGGAGATTAAGAAACACTTCTATAAGAACAGAGGGAGATTAAGAAACACTTCTATAAGAACAGAGTGTTTAAAGTGATGTGTGACGCATTAGTGTAGCAGATATGACAGCAGGAAGATATTTGTGAGCTTTAATAAAGCATGATCTGGTGTGGTGTTGATTAAAAAAATGGCCTCACCACCTGCATTTTACGCAATGTTAAGTCTGCTTCTTGTTCTGCCCAGAAGAAAGACCACACACTAATGGGAGTACTAATTAATAGCATTTGTTTCAGTGAGTTTTATTTTGGTGGAGGTTAATTCATTGTGAGTTGAGCTATGGTGGGAGACTTCAACCACAGCCCTGCTGTGATTTGATGTGTTCAGTGTATAATTTCAGCCAGGCAGTTTTGTTTATTGTGGTTGTGTTTCTTTGATCTGAAATGGGAAACATATTCATCATAATCAGTTTTGCATTTATATTCAATAAAGTGATAGAAAACACAATCACTACTCCTACTACACAGATCCTTGCTTTTTTTCAGTCATGAGGTAAGGGCAGTTTGTTTCCAGGTTTTCTGAATTAAAACATTATGAGTCAAACCGCACTTAATATGAAATGTATCCAATGTTTAATCCAGCTAACAAAAGATTGACGTTAAAAAATCCCTTTCTGTTTTGGAGGCTGCTGGTGGAACTTTGTGATACACACATTTGCACGCTGTATTGCCCACGACCTGTCCTGGAAGTAGTGGTGGTTCTCCGCAAAATAAGCGCGCAGTGCCATCAAGTGTCCCGACAGGTTATTGCCGGCGCTGGGCTGAGACACACGCAGTGGCTTAACAAGACTCTGCGCTCCCGCCAGCGGCACAACTACCGGCGGATGCTGAACAGGTTGGCTGCTGGTTTTGCTTTACTATGTGGTTAGGTTTATGGGAGAATGGCTGCACGCTGCTGTTGCTGCCTTTCAGTGGATTCACTTGGAAGTTTAAAGTCAACAGTGTTCACGTGTTCTTGTTAACCATTTCAGACTCAAGTGTCAAACATATTTATTTATTTACCAGATTATTATTAGATTTCTATTAAGTAGCAATATTGAAATAACAAGAAACTCTCAAATTGGAGACTAATTTGGAGGGCATTGCTAGATTATGTCACTGTAAATTGAAAGCTTTCAAATTAGGTACTACTTGAATGTTAGATTGTATTTTTTTTTAATTTCTGGCTTTTCCTATTTGGGTATATAAATGCCATTTCCAAGTATTATCTGACTGCAATAGGTTTAACTGATTTGAAGATTCTATCTTCTTTATTTTACTGCTTTTTATCTTTACACTTGAATCAATTTCTTTATAGATAGAAGATATTTTAATACTCCATTAATTTTTTTCCTAATCATAGAAGCTTTCCATAGTTTTATAAGTATTGTGTGCCTGGCAAGGTAATGTTCCCAAAAATGTTAACCATGTTACTTAAGAAACATAGCTTAAACTGACAACTGATGATACACATTTGTGATTCAGTTGAACTGTAGTTTATAATCTATGGCTTAATGGGAGCTCATGAATTTTTCTTTGGAATCTTAGATATTTGTCTTCTCTTCCCCCCTCATTTTCAGTTTATAGTCTCTGTTTACTTTTCTGGGATTTGCACTGCTTTTTGCTGAGGGACATTTCATAGTCTTTTTTTCCCCCCAATTCTACAATATCCAGCAATTTAGATTTGGTGCAGAAGTCTTAATATTTTTTTATATTAATGATTTCTTTTGAATTTGGTTTTAGTTTGTTTATTTAAGTATTTTTATTTTACTTCTAGCATTAAATTTTTGTCTCCAGTGTTGCGGCTCATCTTACTATTGATTACTGTGGAACTAGTCAGTGTTCATTCAGTTTGTAAGAAGAATCCTTTTGATTATCAGCAGTATCTAAAGTGAGTATATAAATTTACTTTATGAAAATAGGAATTGCCCCAGAATTCCATTTTGATGTGTACTGTAGAGATTTTTCACCATTATAGTCATAATTTTACCTTGGACAATGTTCATTCGGGAGCTAAAATAACTTTCTTGAAGTGTAGATAGGGAATATTAATACATAAAAGTTGCATTCAGTATGCTGCTGACTTTACTCCTTGTGTGTTAATTAACAGCTGGTTGGATATCACATACATTGTGAAACATTTGCAAGAAATGCAAACCAAGAAAGCAAAGGGAAGCTATTTGGGGAAAACTCTGTCACACATTTGGTCTCTATTCTTTCTATGGTGCTGTTAATTGCAGTTCTGAAGATTTTCCTATCTTAGTTTGAGAGGGAGGGTTTTCCAAATTAGAGCAAACCTTAATGTATTGATCATCCAATCCTCCTGAAGGAGATTTGGAAACATGAAGATGTTTGCAGCTTTAAGAAGATGTTTGCAGCTTTAAGTCAGGCATTGCAAATTCTTCTCTCTTTTTTTTTTTTAATTTTTCTTTTTAAATCCTTAAAGGAGTTTTTTCTCTAATGTTATTTCTCATAGGTTTTTGAAGTCAGTCTTGCAGTACACTGAGAACTTGGTGACATACACAAGCCCTGACAAAAACAAGTGGGATGAAACCATGGAACTTACAAAGAAGACTTTGATAAAAATAAAGAAAATCAGTGACAGAAAGCTAATGTTAATGCATCTAGCTACGTGAATGAAATGGGCTTAGGATTGTCTGGACATTGTTATATCTAAACAGTTTACGGAGACCTCATATTTGATAAATCTAATTCAAAGACAAAATTCATACGTCATTTTCAAATTTTGGATGCAAAATTTACTCTTTTTATCAGAAGGTAGCTGCTGATGCTGGAGATGAATGATCAAGGTTCCGGAGAATGGGTTGTCAAATCCACTGAAAAAGATTTAGCGTGAACTAAATCAGGATGATACAAATTCTACTGTAAATATATTTTGTTTTGTACATTGATTGTTCTTATATTTTTTGTATTTTTTTTTATTTCCTACTGTACTGAAAAATACTTAAGAAAAAAGTGTGAATAAAAAGCTCTGGAAATTTTTAAATCCGAAAAGTCATTTTTTACTTTGGAATACATGAGATCTTATGTCAGAGACTGTGATTGACAGGTTAAGAAATGATGAACTTTCATCCTAAAATAGTGCTCATTGGCATCTGTGGTTGTTATTAGTTGTGAACAGTCTGATCTTGCTCTTAAGGCTGAGGCAGAGCTGGTGACACAGTAACCAGTTGTTTATAGATGAGGATTTAAGGGAACAGGATGGCTACTTCTGCAGAAGGATACTTCTGCAGGGTATGTGTTTGTTTTGTTAAATTTCATCTTCTCATTCCAAAACATATTTAGTTAGTTAATTTCATATGGAATGAATGTGAACACGCACATGCTCACACACATGTATTCACTGTGGTTTAGAAAGTTATCCTCTTATTGCACAAAATATTAATTTGAATATTTTAGTTTTTCAAAATAAATTCTCCCCCTTTTTCATCACCAAAAAGTAGAACTTCAAAGGAATACATAGGTTGAAGAACAGATTCACAGAAGACCACCAATGTCTCTCCATTTGCTTTCTCCTATGGAGAGTTAAATCTGGAGGGTAATGTCTGGAGAATGTTTGGCTCTACAAAGGATTAAAGATTCAAGTTACATTTTAATAAGCTTCTTTGCAGTGTTTCTTGACTAGAAATCACAGCTAGAGAATTGCTAGTTTGGTTTATTCATCGTGGGGGATGGATATAAACTTAAGATCATACTGCTTCCTTTGTGCTACTCTTGAAATATATTGTGTGTGTTTGAAATTTAGCTTTGTCACTTCCCAAAAATTCTTTTGTTGCCATGAAAATAAACTATGTGAAGAAGTTTGGACTAGATAAAATAGATTAAATCTAGAAATAGAGAATATTTAGTCTAATGTAGTGTATAAGCCTAAAAAGTCAGCTTTTTTTAAAGCCTGAGTCAGTAGATCCTAATTATATTTTTGGAGGCTTATTTTGTACCCACTGACTTTGCTCAAATATATTAACTGCTGCTAAGTGTGTCTTGGTAGTGACATTTATGATGACATTTGCTTTGATGGTGATAAGTATTCTAAGACAAAAATCAATTAAGTTTTATATATTCATTGTAGGAACAAGATCAAGAAATTACCACACAGTTATGTTTTGAAAGTACATAAATGGCTGGCACACTTTTTCCTTTTGAAAGTGCATTCATATACTAAAAGGCACCTAATAGACTGCAGAAATGTATTTTCAACAACGTAAGTTCTCCTTTTGTTGCTATTTTTAAACTTTGGTAAAATGATCTTAAATTCAGTTCACTGCATTTGCTTTACCTAAGATGAAGCACATTGACAGTTTCTTCTTTCCTAATTAGTGCCACAGATGTGATTTGCTGCTCCAAGTTTGAGGTAAGAAGCATGAAGGATTTCTGGCAATTCTGTCAAAGATGTTTTTTCAGTTTGTTTTCCTACCTCTGAAGCTCTCTGATGGGAACACTGCTACCATCTATTGTTAAACAATAAATCTGGAACAGGCTGGGACAATCCAGTTACTTATTCTGACTCAATGCTGTCATTTACCAGAAGGGCTTATGCATGCAGGGCTTATGGCTTATGACAGCCCTGCATGTCATTTGCATGCAGGGTTTATGGATTTTTCCTGCTGTTAAAAGACTTGTGGAATAGAGCTGTAGAATAAGTGTATATTCTACAATGCACATTGAAGAACAAATGGCAAGAGATATGGTAGAGGTCATTTGGTTTGTCCTTCATCAGTTACTTACTTTTCCACTTCAGTTACTCATCTTTGCCATCTCTTTAGAATCACTTTTAAGATGTAAGAAAGAGTCTAAACTCTGAACAATCAGCCTTTCTGAGAGCAAAAGAAGCTTGGAATAACTATGTATCGAGATATATCTAGAATTGTACCAAAAAATATTTTCTTCCAAGAGTGGTATTTCATCCATGTATTAGTTGTATCTGTTTTAACTGTTGGCCTTACTCCCCAGGGTCTGTGTTTTCCTTGAGGTATTCATACAGTAAATCTAAATATCTATAAATCTATATACAGATTTGGAAGCTGCAGCACTCCATGAGGAGAGGTGTTGAATTTTTTTTTTACCTAGATAATGCTAATGAGGGAGTGATGATTCGTAAGTCAGTTTGTCCAAGTTCAATTAGTCAGTTTATCAAGAGAGTCACAGAATATGCCAAGTTGGAAGGGATCCACAATAAGTGAGTCCAACTCCAGGCCTTGCACAGAACCATCTCCAAGAGTTACACCCTGTGCCTGAGAACACTGTCCAAAAGCTTCTTAAACTCTGTCAGGCTGGAGCTGTGACCACTTCCCTGGGGAGCCCATTCTGGTACCCCAAAACCCTCTGGGTGGAGAACATTTTTCTAATATCCAGCCTAAACCTTCCCTGACACAGCTTCAAGCCATTTCAACATTTGTGATTTTTGGTACCTTCTAGGGAGCATCAGGATCAACTACAAGTTTGCTGGGGTGGGTATTGCACAAGTACAATGAAATATCTTTTATGGTTAGGCATCTGTGTGTGAAAACAAAGCTTGTTCTTTACATTCTTTGAGCCATTCTCTAGTTTGTGCTTTCCTCAATGGCGATAGGAGGGGTTAGAAACACAACCATGTGTTCTTATTAAACATAACACCGGCAACTAAAAGTAATTAAAAACTTCTTAGGGTTGTCATCACTACTGCATTATACAGAAACGTTTACATAAGAGATAGAGCAACAAATTTGATTTACTTCATCTTTTAATAAATCCCATCTAGTGGTTTTCAAGCAGCCTGATGGCCTTTGAAGTGAACACATGGTGGCAGTGTTTGGTAATTCAAAGTAGCACTCCATGCTGACATTCACATTCTTATCTCTTTTCTTAGGATGTGTATAAAAAAATCAAGTTTTCTTCTGATTTCATCAGTTTTGTTTATATGTGTCTCTGATTGTGTCTTCTGTAGAAACTTGTTTTCTCATTTGTTTCCGATGACTTTTGGAGAAATTGAATGCATCAAAAAAAATTTTTTTTGCAAACATTTTAGTAGTTAAGTAGAGGTTCATCACATTTCCACACTACTTGCTGAGGACTTTTGGAATTTTTCAGAAGTCCATCAGCTTCCCCTCTCCTTACATAGTTTAAAAGAATGAGTTCTTTGAATTTAATAAATAAATTAGTAAAATATTGTTTTTTACAAAACATAAGTATTGATATTCCTAAAAGAAAAAAATTCAGATTGTCACTTATTAATTGCTCTGAGAACACAACAAAAAAGGGTGTTTTTCAAAAGCAATATATATGTTTTGAGCAAAAATTATAATTGTCGAGAAATATGTTTATTGAGAAAATTTCACTAAGGTCTCAGGCTTATTGCTGTGGTAATGATTTTTCAGTCTGTTGAAACTGAAATGTGCTACTCATACGCTGCCCTGTGAAGAAGAGCTAGTTGAGCATTGCTTGTTGGGTGGGCTTTGAAAACCTTGTCCACAGTAGCAATTTCAAACCATGCAGAGAGGTTGCAGTTAGAAAAGATTTTCAATCACATGATGTGATTTTTGTACACTGTGAAATCTTGTGTAGAAATGTTGGAGCATCCCCAGCAGAGCTCTTTTTTGCCTACATTACATGAGTGCATCTGGCCCATGTGTGGTGCATCACCTTTTTTTCATAAATTGGTCTGCAGATGCAGAGCAGATTCCTGGCTGCTGTGAACTATTCCTATTCCATCTTCTTTGGGGCAGTTCCTTTACTCTGGTAAGGATCCTCCTCACGCTGTTCCAGTTTCCCTTGAAGGGGGTTGGTTTCTAGCTGTATATCTTTTTCAGGCTTGTGTGTTTTCAGGGGACTGGAAGAAAGAGCCATGTAGTTCAGATAAATTTGCTGTATAGCAAAACCTCATTAATTTAGTGGCTTGCACTGCAGGGAAGTGAGGATCATGTGTGGGACTTCACAGCTACAAAGCAAATACTAGATTCTTTAATATCTTTGTGTTTCTGGAAGAACTTCGCCTAGAGTAGAAATGAGGTTTTTTTGAGGCTTTTTCAGGGCACCACTATAAGTTAGAACACCTGATATTTGCTTTTTAAAAATTTTGAAGGATCAGTGGATATCTCTTATTTAAGAAGTCTTTTAAGCCAAATAGATTTTCAGATAGAAATTGAAAGGAAAATGCCTGTTGTTTGTCTTCCCTGGGCCTCAGGCAATAGGATGTAAATATGGGTAGTGAATACTGTGTGAGATCAAACTGGCGTTTTTTCTGAAGGTGAGAATCCAAGACAATGTATACAATTAAAGCCAACAGCCTTGCCTACCAAAAGGAGTCCATGCCTTCTGGCATTCTCCACTGAATACCTCCTCTGTTCCTCTCCCATGTATATGCATCTCACAGTTTCTCAAAAAAAAAAAAAAAAAAAGCATAGTAGAACCAGCCAGCGCCAGTTTGTTTTCCATGTTTTCTTTTCTCTGTAAGGGATTAGTTGTAGTAACAGATTTCATGTGCCAGAAAGTGGGTGAACATTAACTATTTTGTCATGCACTGATCCTTCCCACAGCCCTGCAAAATTTGAAATGCAGGAATGGTTATTCATTAACATTTCTTTGTGTCTACAGGAAGTACATTTACTATGTAAACATGTTTTATATAGAACATACAGCTGTTTTGAACGAGCACTCAATGAAACATAAGAGTACAGTGCCTACACTGCCACTTCAGAAACCCTGAGATACCATGGCATTGTGTTTTGGAAGAGTGAACACACAAAGAGTTGGTGGAAGTTTCTTTAAAAGAACGAAAAATCTTTGACTTGCTTGATTGTTTTTATGTCTAAAATGTATCTGCACACTGAACTATTAATGTGCAATTTTTAGAAGTGGGGGGGGAGGAGGAATGTGTTTCTTTGTGCTGATTTTAATAGAGATCACATTAAAGAAAGAATAGTCAAACACCATCAGACAGTCCATTTTTCATAGACTGTGGAGAATATTGCCACCAGAAAAAAAACAGACTTATAGGATGCAGAAAATGTGCCTAGAATATCTAGAAGAACCACAGGTTGTTTGTTCTGAGATTGTCAGTCGTAAATCTGTGAGGAACTTCACTAGTAAAGATATATCCTTGGGTAATAGGTGGAATTGTCCCAGATTCACCTCTCTGCAAGCAACTCCACTGACTGAACTTCACTTTAAGAGCATTTTATGGAATTGGGATGTTTTCTGAAATGGTGAGGAATGATTCTGTTTCCCAAGCAGTCAGAGTGTTTTGGCTGTGCTGCTGCCTCTAGGTGGCTGAAGCTGTTTTGCCCCTTAAGAGCTGCAGGATGCTGCATTGACCAAGGTACTTCTCAAGCTGTACATTGTATCCACACATTTTATTTTAACAATTCCAGGGATGGTGAATCTATCACTTCCCTGTACAGCCTGTTACAATGCCTGACCACCATTTTGGTGAACAAATCTTTCCTAATATCCAGCCTGAACTTTCCCTGGTGCATCTTCAGGCCAATCTTCAGGCCAATTTCTTCTTGTCTAATTGCTTGTTACTTGGGAGAGAAGATCAAGTCCCATCTGGTTACAATCTCCTTTCAGGTAGTTGCAGAGAGCAATAAGGCTCCTCCTAATCCTTGCTCAGAAAAGCCCAAGATGGAAGAATGGAGTCCTGGTTGTCTAGCCAGTCCTGCATGCACCTTTTATTAAATGTTAAGGAAGGGGAGGGTTTCTAGTCATATCAATGGGAAAATACTGCCCTTAAACTGGCAGGATAGTACAGTGATAGGAGATGACAATTAGATGAGCTCATAAATTTTGAACTAATGGCATCTGCGCAAAAGCAGAAGGTTAATTCTTACCACTTGATAAAAAAGAAGTGTAACAAAAAAAAAGGCAAAAAGCTGCAGTCGACCCTTCAGGATATAATGCACTTGTGTCAACATGGACTCTGCCCAAACATTGTTCTCCTGTGGAAGCAGCTGGATGCCCTGCCCTCTGGTTTATATAGTGCCAAAGGGAAGGGGTAGGGAGAGATGATGTGAGGGAAGAGGGAGGAGAAAAAGTGGCAGGAGGGAAGATAAAGCAAACCCAGCTCACATCTTCAACACCATGCTCTGAACTGAAAATGTTCTCCAGCTGACCCTCCCAGCACTCTTTTCTTGATATTTAGGAACCTGCATCAGTGGAGAGTCTGCCTCAAAGTCACAGACACTGTGACAAGCTGCTTCCTTTACAAATATTTTTCTCTGGCAGGGTAGGCAGTGATGGAGAAAGGAGCAGGGGAGAGAGTAATGGCTATTCCTGTCTGGCCTCTAATATTCAAGGTCTAATTTATAGTATTCCATGTAGCATGATGGTGTCATTTTAATGGTGTATTAACACTGAAGTCTGGAATATTTATTTGGTAGAAAATGCATCCGATACTAAATATACCTCTGGGGACATGGCTGTGGGATGATTACAGAACTGATGCCCATCAAATTGATAGCATTTCTCTGTCCTCCTGAGTCTTCTGCTGTAAAAGTGGGGCAGGGTGTTTTCTGGTTAAGAATAATGGTCTCTGTGCTACCCTTGGGGGCAGATGTGTCCCAGCACCTGCGCTCTGGATCCAGGATACAGAGCTTCTACACAATTATCTTCCAGTTTGCTGTTAATTTCTATTCAAATTAATCAGTAGTTACTTGACATGAGGAATCACATTGTGAGCTTTAAAGCTTTATCACACACCATTGTTGTTTATTTATTTATAGTCTATTATTCATCCCAGAAATACTGAACAATTTAACGGTATTTGTAATGTTTCTTTTTTTTTTTTTTTTTTTTGCTTTAGTCTCCCATGTGATTTGCATACATATAATGAAGCAGGGTGGGGGAGAAGGGAGGTTACTGTGGGACTGAATTTTTTTTTGTGGTTCATTATCTATACCAGCTAATATGAGATAGTGCCCAACAGAGTTTCTTAGCATCCCTTACTTTTAAACAGGTGAACATACTGAAGCAAGACAGATGCTGATCTCAGGAAAGAGCAACCACATATGCACATACTTGTACTTGATTCATGGAGTTTAATTTAACATGAACTGTGTCAAACCTATGCTGTGGATATTTTGAGAGTTTCTTTTCATTAACATTCAAGCAAGGTGCTGTCCTGTCTGTGGGAAAGACAGGATGTGTGATGGAGGGAGCCCTGCAGCCCGGCATCTGCAGCCTGGTGATCTATAGCCAAGGCTTCTGCAGGCTCAGAGCAAAAAGGGTGTGAGCGTGAGTGCCCCGGCCGTGTACGTCGGTGGGTGGGTGACAGTGGGGATTCTCTTGCCAACAGCCTTGCTGGATGGCAGGGATTGCAGCTGTTAGCAATCAAAAGGAAGCTTTCATTTCCTTTTGACTTTTACAAACTGGCCTAATATAAGTTCTATTTATTCAGGTGTTTTTATACAAATTTTCCAAAGATATCAAGTTTGACCTTTGTGTATGTAGTTTCCCCTCCGATTAGTGAAAACCATTTAGAAATGTCAAGGATGGGACTAGAAGGGACCTCCTAGGTGCTGGGTGCTGCTGGTTCAGTCAACCAGATTGCACATGATCTTTTTCAGCTCTGTCAAATACCAGAAATAATCTGTCGCTCCTACTCATCTGTTTGCTGTACTGCTGTACCAGAACTTTGTCTGTGTTGCTTAGAAACCCTCTTCTAGTATACAAGTTTCTTTTCACAGTCCATTCATATTAATTTGTTCTTGTGCCAATATTGTCCCCTAGTTGGTGGCTCTGGTCTCTGTCTAATGTTTGCATATCACTTCAATGTATTTATAATAAGGAACCATATCCTTTCTCAGATTTCTTTTTTTTTTTTAATGTTAAACAAGCACAGCTTTTTTAGTATCCACTCATAAAATAGGTTTGTTATTTCATGAATAGGCCCTGTAACATTTCCCTGCACCTGCTCTTGTTTTAGTTCCTTATCTATAGGACAAGACTTGCCTAGAATTGAAGTCAGATTAACTGAAATAATTCCCACTTTGGTGTCACACACTCTCACTTCTAACATGACTTTTTCAGATCCCAATCCCCGTTTCTACTATTTATGTGATCTTTGCTTAACTCAGTTTAATTTTTGAGGTGATCATTCATCCACCTAGGTTTTATGCCACCCTCATTGCGTTGTCCCTTTGGCCAGAGGTTTGACATTTCATGTCTATTTTATCTTGAAAGACATTACAGGTTTCATGTGAAATCCCAGTCAATGAGATTTTTAACCCAGTTCACTAGACTACCACAATGCAATGAAACTATCAAATTCCATCAGATTCCCAAATTTAATTCCTATTGCTTTATTCCATAAGCAGAAGCACAAAATGAGGAATTTTTGTTGTTTCTGTAAATGCCTGTAGAGTGTTTTTGATCTCAGCCTGGCACCCTTGTTGTGGGTGATGTGAATGGGTGATGGAGCCTCTGTGCTGCTGCCAAGGGCCGGTGCCCCTAGACAGGCAGGTGTTCCCACCTGAGACAGGATGTGCAGATGCTCCAGGAAAGATGGACACCCACCCCAGGCTCCATCCCACTCCTGCAGCGGCATGTTTGAACAAGAAGAAAGAACGCGGTTGGCAATGGAATGAGTAAAGTTTTACAAGGAGAGCAGGTGTGCCTGCTTGAAAGATAAACTCTTCCCCCATGCGACGATAAGATAAATGATCCGAACTTGTGATTTAGTTAATGTTTCTGTCTTTAGCCTGCTGTGTACACAGCACCCTGCTGGATAAGTTGCCCAGAACTGCATGCCTCTGTATGCACAGAGCTATAATAGTCAGCAATATCATTCTCTCACCCTGTGTCCTTAACTAAACAGCCTTTAATCATTATACATAGTTATTATATGTTCCTTATTATACAATGCAGCAGCTACCTTGCATCAAAAAAAGCCAATGCCTACATTAAATACCATCATTGGCTGTGTCCTGAGGATCTTGTTTCACTGCTATTTCAGGCTGTCACGGTTCTCCGGAGCAGTATTTAAACTATGTCTGAATTTAGGCAAATGCTTTTTGTTCATGTGCCTTGAGAATTAGAGTTAATCCATCTTTCTCACCAAGGGAAAATTCCTCCAGAGGCATCTTGCTCTTGTTTCACTGCTTATTGATTATCACTCCCAGTTTGCACGTTACTGGCTGTGGTGTTCCAGCTGCATTTGAATGAGCAAAAGAAAAGCCAGCTGGTGCTCTGTTGTTCTGATTTTTATATCAGCATTTTGGTTTCAAAGACATTTATCTAATCTTATTAACTGGCTTTACCAAGAGGATTTCCTCACAGACTTAACTGGGAGAAAACAAATAGGCAGCGAGGAGGGGGTGGTGGAGGATGTCTTCTGTTATTCTGCACAGAAGCACATTCTTACCTACTGGGAGAAAAAATAAATCAGGTTTGCCATTGACTCAAATGCTGACACGTTCTGACTAAGGCAAAGCTCTTTATTTTCCTCTATGTGAATGGCCTTTAAGAAGACAAGGCGATGGGCATTTTCTTTCCATGCAAGTGCAGAGAACAGGCCAGAAGGCACAACCTGCTCCAGGAAAAAAGGCAGGCAATGAGCCCATGCTCTCACTCTGAGGAATGAGGCCTGGGGACTGGGGACTGTGGCCATGTCCCCAGCATCTCTCTGTTCTCCCTTTGGGGTAGAGATCACTTGTTTTGTATGAAGCTTTCTTGCATGAAAAGCATGACTAAAAACCATGTGTGCAGAGTGCAAAAATGGAGTAGATTTGGGAAAATCAGTTCTAATGGTGCCTACACATTTGGAATCTCTAAGTTTGAAGGTAACAGGAATGCAGCATAAGGTCCAAATTACCAGTGAGACACATGGACAAGCAATGATATTCATAAAGTCAGTCATATTCAACATGAGATAAAATACAGTGAATAAACAAGCATTACAAGAGTGCATAGCAATAGGAAAAGGGGGAATGGCTACCAGTCGAAACAGAGTAGATTTAGATGACAAAAATAAAGAATATGTGAAGGAGAGAGAACTTCACTTTCTCATGAATAAAATGCAAACAATTGTACCTGTCCTTATGTTTTATAATCAGCATAGTCAAGGCTCATGGGGTTAGGCATGGACTTGCTTGCTTTCCTTCCTTTCTTCTTTTCCTTATCACTGCCTCTTTTGCTGTGTACAAATCCCATGTTTACATTAAAACCTTCTGTTGATTCCTAAGGAATCTTTTTAAATTTACATGTGTTAGCCTTTAACTTAAAAACTCTGTTTGGGTTAGCACTGGTGGAGAATAAAGGATGGTCCTGGGCTGAGTCAAGAGAGTCGTAGATTGCTTTTCTCCTGGGAACAATAGGGAGTTTCCAGGGAGTTATTGCCCTAAAGTCCCATGCAGAGCAAGATTGGCAAGAGCTACTAGCTTTCTCTAGCTCTCTCTACATGCTGAGAATTATCCACAAAGGAAACTGTATTATCCTGTCTAAAGGGAGAGCAATGATGCATTCACATCCCATGCCCATCACAGGTCTTGCCATCCATGAGCAGGCACAAAAGCCTGTCCAATCAATTCAGAAGAATTTGAGATCACCTGAAGATTAAGCCCATTCACTCATACTCACTGCTTAGAGTGTCTGCCCAGCTCACCTTTAGGCATGGCTGGGCAAATCTTATTGCAGCTTCTAGTCTGCTCCAGCCACCTTCAGCTTCCAGCCACCTTCAGCTTCCAGCCACCAAGGCTGTGAGGCAGTGGATTGCACAGGCATGAGCTGGGGGCTCTGAATTACACACTGTAGCCTCTCTGGGAGCTGAAAGATGGCATGCTGGAGGGCACCCACTTCCTTCCAGTCTGAAAAGCCATCCTGCCATGACTGTCACAGTAAGCTTGCCCTGCCTCTTGCTCAAGAGTTTTGTAGAATAACATATAGCAAGGAGTTCTGTCCGAGGGCACATCAGATAAAATGTCCTCAATCAAGGAGCATAGTAGAGAGCATCAGTGCATCTACCATGATGAAAAGCTACATGTTTTTTCCCAGTGAACATATCTCCAATAGCACCTACATTTCTGTAGACTCAGCACCTGTCCTCATGGGGAGGCAAAATAAGTGAGTGTGTCCAAGGGGGTGAATTTAAAACAATGCTTTAAATCATGTCCTTAAACAGAGACTTTGTCACAAAAGAACATCTATTGGTTGCTCCACTTAACTCACCTCCAGAACCAGCTAAATGTAGGCAGAACTCTAGGTAGAAAATAAGTAAATCCAAGCTCGAAGTTAACAGAGGTGCCACTCTGGATTATGTCCCTGTTGCAGCTGTGTTCTGAGATGAGAACAGCTTCATGGTACTCCAAGTCTTACACTGTGCATCCCAAGTGGAGGATTTTATTTATTATGTGAACAGATTTGTTTCCTTCTCTACTATAAGTTAAAACATATTTGATCAAACAGGGACCCTATGAAAATCTGGATGCTCAGTGTAGTGATGATTTTTAATTTTAAGATGTGAGTCATTGTCCCCATGGTCTGAACCCAGACTATCAAAAAGAGCCTAGCTGAATAAAGCAGCCAGTGGTCTTCTTGTCCCAACAAAGTTGAGTTCCCCATGCTAATAACAGACCTTGATTGTTCAGTAAGTGAAGCTTTGTTGGGGCATCCTCCAAAGATGTGATAAAAGTCCATGTCAAATTTTTAGTTCACCATCAAGTAAGAAGCAATGTTTCCCACCTGTGAGAAATGTTTTTGTGTTTGTTCAGTGTCAGTCAAAAGTGAGCCAAAATTGTCTTTAACCTGAATTTTCTTCATGGGATCTCTCACACCCCAGTGTGGGGTCTCAGGAAAGGCTTTGTGCTGCGAGCTGTGGACTCCCTCTGCTGCACATCCAGCCCTTTCCAAAACTCTGTCCTCTGGAGTTCTCTGGAGCTGCAGACCCAGTACAAGCATACAAAGGCACAGACAGGCTTTGTGCCAGACTCTAATATAGTGTTACCAACTGCTTAGAAGAAGAACATGAGAGAAAGATCTGAAGAAATAATAAGCACACATTGACACATACACACACATATATGTCTTAATTTTATTTCTTATTCTTCAGAAGAGTTGGGAAGGGGTAAAACTCTCTAAGTTTTTCAACTTCTTTTCCATTTGGCAGCCTTCATTCAGGATCATGGCTAGGTAGATTTGTTCTTTCTGTCCCCAGAGGGTCCCCTGATTCAACTGAAAGTCCCGCAAGAATGTGTCCTTCCTATTTCCTCTTTTTCACTTGGAGCTTATTATTTAGTCCCTCTTAAAGCAGTTTTGCATCCTCCTTACTGACAGTAGCAGTGCTGTAAAATTGCCTCTGTATAGCTGTCGAACTCTTTCCTTGCCAAAGCAATCTCTAAATAGTCACACTTTTGGAACAGTGCATATTCAGTAAGTGACTGACAACAGCAGAGAAATGCTTCGGTTTCCACAAGAAAAGAGGGATTTCATTCCATCACAATATTTTATGGCTTGAAAGGACCATATGAACTGCCTAACTCCTACCATAATTCTTGAATTGCACATAGATAAATAGAAGTGTTATCTTGTGCCACCTGCAATGCTAAAACTTTTTTCCCCTCACTGATAAAAATATAAATATATGTTATATATACAAAAGTCACACCCACTTAGTGGAGATTGAAGCACACAAGAAAGATTTCCCACTTCAAATTGCACTTTGAGAAATATCAGTTAATTTTTAATACATTAAAAAAACTTAAATTCAAAGAGCTTTTATCTTGTAGTGTCCTAGTTTCTTAATTAATTGCCATATGGTACCAGGTGAAATGCTTTGTGGAAGAAATCTAAGTCTCCTGTGTCATTATTTTGCCCTTATTAATCAAATGTACGGCCCAACAGCTGTTGAGCATTCTGTGTGCAATACTTCTATATTTCATTCATCATGGCAATGTACCCACCTCCAGGCTCGGAACAACTATAGGAGTCAGAGCTTAGAAGGCATTTTCTAGGTTTGCACATTAGGTGTATTTCTGTTCTCACTTTTTGTGTGCATTTAATCAATTTTGTGCAAGCATCCAAGCAAAGTGAGTGTAATATATTTGTAAGGAATTCATCCAAACTTTGCTAGTCACTTAAGAAACAGTAACAAGATGACTTAGCTACCAAAGTTTATAGGGATCTGTCTGTGTAGTAGTTTGGAAGAAGCACATGGTCATGACTCTTCCCTTTTTTTTTTTTTTTTGGCCATGAAATATTGTACAGAATGATGACTTGGTAGATGAAAGCTTATGCTCCACAGCTGGGATGTGACTGATTTAATGAAGTGTTTTAATTAGTTCACGTTCTGTGGACTTGACTGTATATCTAGACCACATATTTCATCTCATCTAGCAAATAAGTAATGCCAGAATTCAGGTCCAGTTTCACTTATGAATAAATCTACCTTTGGTTCCAACTTAAATATCAAGTGTAGACTCCCTTCTGAAGTTGGCTACTCCTGTGAGTTTCTCTCTAGGCTGTGGATATTTATAGTGCCTTTCCTTTTCAGGATACTTGTGTGTTGAAGAGACCCAAAGCCACTTTAGTTTCCCCTGTGTGTATTCCCTCCCTTTTTCTTCCCCTTGTTCCCTATTCCCAGCCTTCCTGTCAAGCAGGTACCCTGGGGGCATGGGCTGTGGTCTCCACTGGAGGGAGCTGGAGGATGAGCTGGCTCCCACCCTGCAGCACCATCGTACTTCCCCTGGGGCTGGATTGGTGGAACAAGCCCTTCCCCTACCGCCTGTGCTTCCTTTGGTTATTGAACTTGTGAGGAAGACAACACCTGAAAAACAACTGGCCAAAGAACATACATTGCTGGATCAAATATTAATGAATAAGAACAGTAAATCTTGCCAGAATTTTCTTGGCTGTATCTCTCAATGGTTCTCTTATCTGTATATCTCTAGAGATTTTCTTCATCTTTTAACCTCTTTTTTGATGCCGAGTTAATCATTGTCCCATCTCCTTCAGTTACTCCTTTGAAATGCCATGTCTTGAGTTGGAAATGTAAGATGTGGCTGGGGGTGTGTGTTCTATTGCCATCTGTTAGAGGTGGGGCAGTTATCTTCTGTTAATTGGGCCACCTGTTAAAACCAGAAAGGGCAGTTTTCTTTATCTCTTCCACAACCAATCCTCCCTCCAGAAAATATTTTCTGTTAATGGGCCATTGAGTCTCACTGCATGACTGATAAAATTACATCATCCCATTGTGAGATGCTCCACCCAGAGGGAGGAGCCAAGCATTCCTACCTGGATATAATCAGAGATTTGGAACACCAGAGACAGCCTTTTCCCACTGGGTTCCCCAGAGAAAGATTAGGCCCATCTACACCACCACTGGATCTTCAGAGGAAAACTCCACTTTTCTACAGGCTCACTACTTCAACAGAACCACACCTGTCACTCCAGGAGGGCTGCAGCCACCATTCAATCACACCGCTACCAACACCCTGACCAACAGGCTGTCAGGTTGTATTCTGACTCTGTCAGTGTTGTTTTGTATTACTGCATTTTTATTTCACTTTTATTTTTTCCCTAATAAAGAACTGTTATTCCTACTCCCATACCTTTGCCCGAGAGTCCCTCATTTTCAAAATTATAACAATGTGGAGGGAGGGGATTTACATTGTCCATTTCAAGGGAAGCTCCTACCTCCCTTAGCAGATACCTATCTTTTCAAATCAAGACATGCCATCATCTCGGGAGAGTCTGAGGACAGCCATTTGCCATAAGGTGAGACAAGGACCATCACATTTGGATGAGTTAAAAGGAACTCAAATCAAAATTTACCCTTGAGATAGTATCTGTCCTCTCAGGTTATAGTATCCTTCAGCTATAATGCAGAAGCTGCAGTTCTAAGGTGTTTGTTGGAGCCAGTTTAGCAAGTTGCCCTTGGGTGATGTTTTATACTCAAAGAGAAGAAGCTTTTACTTCTCTAGGCAACTCTTGTCCATCATCACTGTGTTATCTGAGCATGGCTACCACCCTACATGATCATTGAGAAATTTGACCCTATTTTAGTGAAGTGTTTGCCTCCTGCTCTGTATTTCCCAGGATGTGAAAAACTACAGATGTAGGGTTTTTTCTTGAAGAAAACATGCAGGAACAAGCAGCTGTTTTGCATAAAAAGGACACATCATTTCTGGAAATGACTGGTCACCTGAACTTGGTTTTATAGGTCGCTAAAAAATGATACAAGGTTTATGGGCAAGGATGCACCTGGAACACAAGGGATTTTGAGTATGGTGGTGGATTTATGGCCTTCTGTGAAGAAAAAGATTAAACTGCATCTATTTATATATGTGCACTCATAATTTGTATAAACCCAGATGTTAAAACACTTGCATATCACTGCATAAATAAATAGCAAATAAGGACAAGATTTCTGAATTTAGGATGCCTTTTTAGTGCATCCTTTAGTTCTTGAAGGATTTTTCTTTTCTGAGTATAAAGCACAATTTCCTTTGAAGAAAAGATAATCAACATGCACCATAAATGACAACTTGTTATGGATGTAAATATTAATTATACATTGAAATTCTGGAACTGTTTTTACTAGAAGCTTGTTAGCTTGTTAATTATCATAATTATCATACAAGGAGAAAGGGAAGAGAGAGAGAGACTGATTAGTGTTGGTAATTTGCCTCATCCTTTCTGTGCTGTTGCCTTTTTTTTTTTTTTTCAATTTTGGGAAAATTAATTCTGTGAAATTATCACTAGGGTGCTGTATGCTCCAGGATACGTCTGCATGATGTGGCATTGTTCTGGTAGAATGCAGACTTAATTCCTGCTTGGCACCTTTCCTGTCCCTCTCTTCCACGCCACATTGGAGTCTGCCAGTCTTGGGCAACACAATATCGTGCACTGCTCTACCCTCAAAAGAAAACTGAAATAAAAATGGGGACGGACACTCAGTGCCCCTGAAACCTCAGACAATAAGAGAAGTAAAGGAAAATGGTGGTGTTTTAATTACAATATAATAGAGGAACATAACTCCTGCTAGGCACAAAGCTGTTAGTGGATACCAGCGTGTATCATAGTGTGTTCTCGGTGTTTTTGGAGTGGTCTATGAGTGAGATTTCTCCTCTTGCTGATTTTTAATGGACTCTTTGTTTTTTCTGCTTGCACCTGTATGGGTGGAACAGCTCTGGATGCTGAGAGACGACAGCAAAAAAAAAAGGAGAGAAAAAAAATTCCCATATAATGTTTGCTCATGTGTGAGTTTTGTTTAACTCTGAGGCAGGAAAAAAAGAAATTAAGTTTAAATCTATATTTCATCATAGCAAAAATTTGCCTTTCAGGTTTTTTTAAGGATCCATATGGGCTCCTGGGTTGCCCAGGATACTCAGGAAAGATCTGGGAAAAAAGCCGTTGTGAATCCACTAAATCTGCAAAGAATACAGAATCAGTCAAATTCTGAAAAGTCTGTGAGCAACTTCAGAGGCACCTTATCTGACTAGATGAATGGGTGACATGGTGTCATACAAGGTTCAGCTCTGTTCAAATAAAGTGTTGCACACTGAAGGGGAGAAAAAAAAATGGATGTGCTCATATGCCTTACAGAGCTCTCAATTACCTGCAGTGACTTGGGAAAAGCAGCTGAGTGTCACGGTGGACGTCTCAGTGATCATTTGGATGCAGATCACAGCTCTAATTTATTGGTCAGGCAAGATGTTAGACTGCAAAAGGAGCAGGATAGAGAATAATGTGTAAAATGCAAGCAATTAATTATGTACGTCGATGATGCATTCACATTTGGAATAAAATATGCAGGACTGGACACCCAATACTCCCAAGTTTCACAAGAAGCCTGCACCAGAGCAAGACAGAGTTCAGAGAAAGGTGACAGGAATGGAAAAGAGCGTGTGAAATTTCCCATCTGAGAAAAGACTGAAAAGACTGGAGAGTTCACATTTTTAAAAAGGTGAAAAAGTCCTGATGTTGTATAAATACCATAAAAGTAGGTTGTGATATACTGCTAGCAAACAGAAAACCTATTTGACCTGTGTTACGATCCAGACACAAGAGAGGAGTGAGCGAATTGAAAAAATAGTCATTTCAGAGCTAATTTAGTACAGAAATTTTTAGCACATGTATCGTTTGCCTCAATGCTGCCAGACATCAGTTGCTAAACCTTTAACAGCAAGTAGTTTGTCAGGGAAGGAGTAGGTTTGTGGAATGAACGGCAGGTGCTGGGGACCCACCACCCATGCCATGTGCCCTTGGGACTGTTCCATGGGACTGCATCTGCTCTGATCCCACAGAACAGACATTCAGTGGCAGCAGCCCAACCATTGCACTCCTGGTGTGTGCACTGTGGTTTATATTCATCCACTGGAGAGGCACTGGGTAGAAATGGTCACTCCACCCTGTGAAGAAAAGTGTGTCCCATGAGGACCACAGTGAGAAACTATTCAAAATCACATATCAGATTCAAATTCAAATGGTAATGCAGATGCATCTTCTGAGCCCAAGATCAAACTGAGACTCAAAGGCTTGACATTTATAATATAAAGAGAATGTCAGAATTGTACTAAAGAATCTTGGAAGCTGATTGTTTTTATTCTATTTTTATGCCTTTTTTTTTTTTTTCACTGAGTGACAATGGGGATGCAACATTTTAGGTTAAGGATCTAGGAAAACACCTATGACAGAAGTCTCTGTTGTGTCTTCATAGTGAGGCAATTACAGCATGAAATTAAATATTCAAGTGGGTTTAATACAAACTATTATAAACTTCTGCACACCTGACATGCATGTCTTAGATAAATGTTTGGAGTGTTTTTTGTGCCACTGTTTCTTTCTTGCTCTTGCCCACAGTGCAGACTCTGGAGTAGCCTTTGAAGTGAAAACAGTCATATATTACACTGAATCCAATAGATTAATTTTTAAAAAAAAATTTGCTGTTTTCAGGTTGTCAGAGAGATTCACAACTTTCAGAAAACAGCTAGATCCAGGCTGAGGAGACCGTACAGAAGCTGCAGGCAGTATGAACACATGGGGTTTGAGATGATTGCTATCACCTGATCTAGTCCATCAGGACACACATATAAGCATCACTCATGGGATGTGGGTTGACCCTGGCTCAGTGCCAGGTGTCCACCAAAGGCACTCCTCCCTACTAAGCCGGACAGGGGACAGAAAATGTAACAAAAGGCTTGTGGGTCAAGATAAGGGTGGGGAGAGATCACTCACCAATTACTGTCAGGGGCAAAACAGACTCCATTTGGGGAAATTAATTTATTACCAAACAAGTCAGAGTAGGATAAAGAGAAATGAAAGAAAATCTTAAAACCTCTTCCTCCCCACTTCTCACTTCATCCCAGTCTCAACTTCACTCTCGATTTTTCTCTACTTCCTCCAGCCCAGTGGTGCAGCAGGAGGGGAATGGGGGCTCTGTTACCAGTACAGCAGAAAGCAACTCAGCCCAGTTAACTGTGAGTTCAGGGAGGGCAAGTGAAGACCACTGGACTGTTTGGTCCCTGATGGGTCTCAGCAGCTCCCCCGCAGCCCCTTCCTGCAGCCAGCACATCCCAACAAAAGGTCTTGGGAAACTGCCCTGTGGAGACCGCAGTGTGACATCTGGAAGGTGCACCTATCTCTGGAGGAGAGTAGCTCTGCCATAATTATTCAGGTCTGATAATTAACTGGGATGTAATTAGATATAATCACCCTGACAACAGTGTGCACCTTTTTCAACAGACAAGGAGGAGGCCTTGTTGTCCACCTGTGTCTGATCAAAAGGGATAATAGAGGAGCAAGCCATTAGTGTGCACGTGGTAAGGGAGCTGGGCCAGTGCTCCCATTGAAGGCCTGATAAGTGATACAGCCGGGCATGGGAGAAAATAATTAATTCATGATATTTTTTTAAACTGTCTTTGCCATCATGATCTCAGTTGTCAGTAGCCAACCTGTTTGAATAATACCATATTAAAGAAAAAAAAAGGAAAAAAAAAAAAAGCCAGGCCAGCTAAAAGGGAAGAGAAACGTTTTCTGCGCTATCAGCAGGGTTCAGTGAAATTATTGTGTCCTTTTGTTGTAGCAAACAACAAGGGAACAGCTGAAATGCTCTATATCCATCTGCACATGGCATCTACCCAAAACCTGCTTAACACAAATGTGCCAAGACCTATGACAAGGGCCCTGTCCTCTGCTCATCCAGAATAGCCAGGGTTGTGCATGGAAATCCCCCATCCATGGAAGAAATGCCTAAAACTGTGAGCTGGGAGTGTCTGGTGGCTGTCTGAGCCTTGCTTTGAGGGTGGTGGAGGTACCAGGGGAGCTGCACATAGGGAAGAGCAGCAGCAGGGCCTTGGAGCTGTGTTGGGGATGCCTCCACACCCTGAGCAACTTTAGTTGAATTACCAAAAGCAGCTGTTTTCTGGAGCATCACCACCAGCAGCTTTCCTCCCTCACCCACTATTATGGCTGGGCCACCCCTTTCAAGAAACACACAGCTTTCTCCCTTCCCATGGAATGGTGTCCTATCAGGCCCTGCTGAAGAGCAAAATGGGCACCTGCAAATATGTGCATGGGGTTGCCCTGACACCCACAAATACTGATTTACAGGCTTCCTCTCAGGAGATGCTGCTGTCAGCCTGCTTGCTGAGGCTCATTCCACCCATCTGCAGGGACCTGGAGAGAAAACGTGTCCCAGAAGGAGACAGGCACACACCTGTGGTGTACTGGACCATGCACACAAAAATTGTATCAGAATGGAACCTTTCTTTTGCAGGAGGAGAGGGACCAGATCCAGCAACCAAATATCTCTGAAGTAAGATGAAGTTCATGCTTGGTTCCCAGATCTAAAGGCTGAGGAGAACTCTGTAAACCCAACATTTCTGGCCTTCTGATTCACATCTGTGCATAGCAGAGGTTTTTCCCTTAGCACCTTTGAATGATCTTTCGGATGGCAAAATATCACCAGCCTGTACTTGAACTGCAACTCAAGGCTTTCTAAAGAACAACAGATCCTCAAGGTCTCTTAAAGCAGAAATTTCTGCTATGCTGTATATCAGAAATAATTAGAAATTGATACATTGCTATAGAGAATGCTGTTAACTGGCTTTGTGATGGGTTCATTGCTATGTGCACATAAAAAAGCCATGCTGGGGTCAGGGCCAGAGCCCTGATAACATCAACTTTTGGAGACAAAGAAGTCTAGCCAGAAGTTAGACTCTGTTTAAACCACCCAGCTGCTGCACCATAAGGTTTTTTTCTCCTGGAAGGGTTGAACGTGTGGGTCTTAGGCTCAGTGATGTTACCTGTCCATGCTTGATTCACTCTTAGAGGGTAAGTTCTGGATAACCACCAGTTTTCCCCATCTGTACAGAGTGGCACAGAGACAAAGTGTCTACAGTCATCTGCCTTTAAACCAACTTGCTCAATGTACTTGGTGTTCCCCCATTCCTCCTTAACAGGAACTTTATTTCTTTTTCACTTTTTTTTTTTTAATTTTCTGTTACCTTTGGATTCTTGCATTTTCCTCCTCCAAGGCAGATGTGGGCAAATTACATTTCCATAAGTTCAAAGACAGTTGCACATTTTTGTTGTTGATATCTTGAAAACGTTCAATGAGACTATAAGTAAGATTTTGTTACTTATAACCAAAGTTCCCTTACCTCTTTGTGTTCCCAGATTCACCTGCTTCTTTCTATGTTTCCACTTTGCCTTTTCTAACTGTGGACCCTCACATGTACCACAGTGAAAATACTGCAGACCACTGGGGAGAGTCCTCACCATATTAAACAAAAATGTCTCTGTGGGTGCAATCAAAGTCTAGAATCTTGTTTTTTCTAGGTATTTCCTAGAATTTACTACATTTTGGCAACTGGTGCTGCATTCATAGAAAGCAGGTACTGGAGCAGCATTGGTGTCTAGATGCTTTAAAATGCCATAAAGAAGTCTTCTGGAAGTTTCCTGAGCTGCTAGGATTTTTTTTATGTCAATTCTTAGGGGTTTGGTTTAAGCCTTTCTGATACTGCTGGGAAGGAAGCTTTGTGTGGTGAGAATAAGGCATATGAGCTGGAGGGAAAAGCTGAGCTGTGCTTTGGGCACACTGCAGCAGCCACCCTGCCCTGCTATGACCCCCTGCTCCTTGCTCCCACTTGCCACTCCCCTGCTGCTGCCTGTGCCCTTCCTGGCTCTTTAGAGCAGGGATTCTCTACATCCTGACTCACACTGCCACAGCTCCAAATGGAACAGCACCAAGGGGACCTGTAGGAGCTCTTTTAACACAAACATCAGTTTCTTTCCTTTCAGTAGCACTGAGTAGTTCAGCCAAGCCTCATTTGGTAGATTTGTGCTCACCAGAGAGTCTCCAGCTATGATGCTTCCCCAGGGATGCCCATACCATTTTGGTGCCCATACCATTTTGTATTTGTAAGACATCCTTGTCCCCTCCAAAAAAATCACCCAGCTATCACTGCTTTGTGGCACTTTGGTCAGAATGCTGGAGGGGAGAGTAATTTCCAGCCCTACCTCAGACATGATACAGATGCCTGATGAAGCAGGGAAGAAAGCAGGGCTAACGATAGCCTGCCCAATTAGCGCAGCACCCTGGGCAGGGCATTTCATCTGGGCCCTCCGCACCGCCTGCCGGGACGGGTGCAGATGTGCGAGCGGTGAGTGACAGGCAGAGGAGCTGGGACCTGACTACATTCAAAATCCTTCCCTGAGATTTTCCAGCTTCCTTTTTCTCTTTCTCCCCTTTCACCACGTGAAACGCGCAGTGGGCTGTATATGCAAACACTGACAGATGGTGACACTCGGCTCCAGCTCAGGCAGATTAGAAAGGGAACTCAGTGTTCAAGGGACCAATTACCACTCTGTCCCCTCGGGGAAGAGCATATCAGATGTTTACTGGGGGTTAATAATAAATGAATTGAAAAAAAAATTGCTCTTCGAACACCATATTCTGTGTATTCATGTCAGCAGGTTGTAATTAGCTAATTAAATGCTTGGACTGACAGAACGGCCCCAGTGGGGGTTGCAACATCGCAGACCGGTCCTGAAATATGAGCAGGAAACATCTTGGAATATGTAGGCAGGAGAACAGTTAACACCTCACATTTAATAGGAAACTTCTTCCTGCAAAGGTTACTGGCAGAGCTGGGAGGAGAACTTGGACAAGTCCTATGTCCGCAGAGCTTGCTGCCAAACAAGCTGGGGACAGCATTCAAGTGAGGGGGGCACGCTAGATAAGGAAACAAGCAATCATGGGCTCGAGGCAAGCAAAACATGGAGAGAAAAGGATGAAGCATTTGAATTAGTATAAAATTCAATATTAATTTCAACTAGCTGATAACTCCCAGCTCCTCCTTAAAAGGGTAGAAGGCTCCATGGTGGTGGGAGAGCTACCAGGAGGCACAATCTGCTATAAATGTAAGTGTCCAACCATGTGCGATTAGTTTGAGTCATCAAAACCAAAGCTACACTTAAGGAACATGAAAGGCCCACCTTTAACCTCCTGAAGCAGAGGAAATGAGAAGGCACATTCAACCTCTTGGCTGCCGTTCGGGTATTAGCTCATGCCTTACATGCCTGCCCTCACTGCTGGCCTCCAGAGATGAGAGCGTTTTGTACCACTGGCATGTCACCACTGCTTGTTTGCTTTCCTGGCTCCTTAGTAGCAGTGGGGTTGGGTTCATGAACAGCAAGGCACCTGGCACACTATACAAATAGGGGAGCAAAATCCATGCCAAATTACAGCACAAATAATGCATCTGTCTGAAGCGTATCAAAGGAGGCATTTGCAGCACTGGCAGTGAAAATGATAGTGTCTTAGGATTTTTCAAGCCCCAGGTTTCTTTGGTCTCCCTTTCTAGACACAGTGCTTTGGAGGTAAAAAAATGCTTGCAAGGGATCAACTTTGAAGTATTCAAGCCAGCCCCATAAGAATCCACGCTCACTCTCAGCAGCTACATTTTGGTTGTGCAAGATGACACATAGCATTGTGTGCCTGAACCTGCAGCCTGCCAGCATATTGTAGATACACAGGAGAGTGTTCATCTACCACTGGGGTCCTACCTCCTTGATGCTACAGGAGTTTATTACAGATGAAAGGCTGTGTAGGTGTAAGGGGTGAGAAACATGCTAAAGATGCCTCTGAAATGTAAACGATGAGATATCTACAGAACCCGAAAAATCAAGGGCAAACATGCCACTTTGCACCCTTCATATATTACTGCATCAGAAGTTGGGGGTACACAAGGCATCTTGTTTGAAAAGTTTTTTGAGACATGCATTAGACCATGTATCTAGACAGAAGACAGAAGAGGAGCCAGCAGATCAGGGCTGCATGCTTGGTGGTGCTGGTGTACACAGGACACAGGGAGGACCACACTCTGTTATACCCTCTGTGTGCAAGGGGTTGCCTGCTGTAGATAGGTGTCATCTGACTCCCAAAATCAGAAATGCTCTGATGAACTCAGGAGGTCTAACCAAACTTTTCTTTGCTGCAGCTGTGATGCTTTCCTCATGCCCCTGCTAGTGCTCTGTGCTCTGTGCTGTAAACATGCCCACCCAAAGAGCCTGAGAGAGGATGGCTGTGATGCATTGCTGCCAGACCAGGATGTATGTTTGCACTATGGAAGCTTGTTGATCTTCCCTTTCCTCTCTCCCCCAGTGCTTATTATGATTGCAGAGTAAAATCACTGTCTGCCATGTATGCCAGCCTGAAATGTCCCTGCCCCATGCTCTCCCACTCTCCCAGGGTGTCATCCAGTCTTGGGGGTCAGTCTGAGGGGGCAGTTGCAGGAATAACCAGTGTTATTTGTCTCCTTCTTGTGAGGGAATAAGGCAGGTTACTTTGTCCATTATTAATTTTTAAAGACTTTTCTTTGATGAGCCAGCCTCACAAAACTGCAGTTCTTTAAACTCTTCTAAGGGTTTTTAGCACTTACTTGTCAGGCAAATTACTGAAATAGCCTTTTCAATAGTATTTTGGCCATCTGGGACAAATCCATCCCTTTGTTCTAAGCCAGTAAGCTCATGAGTGACAGAACAGGTGTAATTTAATCAGGTGGAGGCACAATCTTGGTAACCTGAAGGCTGTGTATGGGGCATCTCTCCCACAGCCGTCATCCATGGCCAGCCTTTGCAGCACATGGATGCTTGGAGGCAGTGGGGTCTGAGTAAGACACTCCTTCATGGAAGTGCCTGTCCTGATGGCTCCAGATGTGAGTTTGTAGTAGTCTTCCCATGCTGCTGCCCAAAACCTGGGGAAAAGCATGTGTCCAAAGTCAGCTCTGAGCCTGCCCTGCCCTGGGTGAGCTCTGCACCTCTCCAGATGTGCAGGCTTGACAGGATGCTCTGGTCCCCAGTGAAGCCAATGGACCTGAAACTTGTGACATCAGGGCAGACCCAGGTGGTGACTGCTTTGCAAAAGGCTCATGAGAGTGCCCTTACCAGAATAACAGATTTGTCTTTTGGGTTTCAGTTGCCATGTAGTCACAGTCAGAATTACCCTTGGCACTTTCCACTGTGGGAGTTTAGGTTGAATTTTAAAAAAACCTCCAGGAGCTACTCCATGAGGGCAAGAAATGAACAGGGAGTAGACAACATCAGCAGGCTTGCTCCTGAGCACAGGGAGCAGCCATCCTGCTGCCTGCCTCTTCCTTATCACCAGTTGCCATACTCATCCCTACTGAGGTGATTATATTATGTTGTTTTTTAGATCCTCACTTCCTCAAGTTCTCTAGGTTCATTCCCTGAATAAGCAGCACCATTTTTACATACCTATGTAAGGGTTCAGGACCATAATTTGTGCTTTGCAAAGTGTTTCTGGACTCTCAGACTATTCCACAAACACCTACACTCTACTTACTTCTATACCCATTCCAGTGAAGCAAGTGATGCTTACAACTCATCATGCTTCTAAGAGCTTTCCCAGATCCTGGCCACATAGCTTGACTCTTTGCAGAAATTATTTCTACAGGTATATGTTGGCACTGTTACAGGCAGGAAGATATTTTCTGCACAAATATGCATCAGAGAATGTGTTCTTTATCACACCCACTGAGCTGCCTGAGAGAATGGAAGGAAAGCAGGCAGCATCCTCCAAGGGGAAGGAAGGCCTGGTCAATCTGCCAGCTCCTTGTTACCAAGCTGTGACTAGCTGGTGCAATCCTGCCCAACCATAATATTTCAGAACTGAGTCATCCAACAACATCAGCTACACTTGTAATTGCCATCTCAAATAACCACATATATTTATTATTTGCCAGCACATGCTTTATTGGTGCTCATTACAAGCCATTAATGAGGTGTCTGTTTTAATGGTAGTTGTGGAGCTAATAAGCAGGAGGCGGAAGAAGCCTGCCCTTTGCCAATACATATGATTTCTTTGCTGGCTTTTAGGCTGCCATATATCCCACCCACAAATGATAAATGCAGGATTGTGGGGTCTGCCTCAAACACACCTGCTGTTGTCTCATTTTTACAGGGTGTGGGGAAACAGGAGTGGGGAAACAGGAGGCTGCATGTGGTTGAGGAGGAGGTAGAGAGGTGAAAGGTTTGACCCATAGAGAGGACCAAGAGCAGTGAGAGGAGTGATGCTCACCCAGCAGGTCCCCCAGCCTGTGCAGGCACACCGTGCCCCCCCAGGAATGCATGTGGCACGCTGCCCCTTCACTGGCAGCCATGGAGCTGTGTGGGGTTCAGCCAGCTGCTGGCAGCATGGCCGCCCCACACAGGCGGCACTCAGCTGTTTCACATTTGGCAGCGTTTTAGGAGAAACACGTGTCTCCCCCGTGGGCCCTGTCCCACACAGGCACAACCACATGGGGTGTGGGACCCAGCTGCCTGGTGAGGGGCGGCTGCTGAGGAGCCCCTCTCCCCATGTCACCCCGTGTGGACTGCCCATGTATCTGGGGTGCCTTGAGGGCCTCACTCATGAGAGCCGCACTCATGAGGCAAAAGTATGATGCTTTTCCAGCTCAAACTGTAGGCTTGAAGCAAATCAAGAGAAATTCCTTTAAACTTTCATGTGAGCCCAGATGCACACGTTGCAGAGGCTGAGCCTGGGCTGTGTATGCAGCCCTGCACACACCTTTGCCACCTGTGCCAGCAGGGCAGCTCCTCTTCCTGCCCACACACCCCACCCATGGGGGCATGGGAGCTACCCACTGGGTCTCTCAGCTCCCATCCCTCAACCCCAAAGGGGGAAAGAAGCCATCCCAGCCATGCCCCTTCATTGCCCTCCTGCCCAGGTTTGCCTCCCCAGGACAGGAGGAGACAGCAGTGCTGGCAAGGGATGGTGTGCAGGATGAGACCAGGCCTGGCGCAGGCTCTGCCGTGCTCACTCAAGGACACAGAGCAACAGATGCAAGGCAGGCACTAAGAGTGGAGGCTCCCATTATTTTGGCCTTGGGCACTTTCGGAGCTTGGCGGTCTTGAGAGTCACCCAGCGTTTGGCCAGATCCCCAGTGGCTTTGCACATTCCTTTTCTTTCCATGAATGAATGGTCTAATCTGGCTGGAGGGCATTGCAAGACCCAATAGCCAGTTTGCTGCACCTGCTCATCAGGGATTGAAACACCTGCCGTGGCCGGGGCTTAGCATTTAAGTGCTGCTATTTGAAGACAAATCTCGTCTTTTGTCTCTGCCTGAGCCTTGCAGCTTCCCCCTCCCCTTAATAGAAAACAAAGGAAAAAAAAATGGAAAAAAAAAAAAGGCTGTGATGGGTGTTTTTTTGGACAAGGCCTATTTTTCCTTCAATTTCCTAAAGAAGCCACCCTTGCTTTCCACATTAGATGCATTGCTGGGAAATGTTATTCACACAGGGAAAGAGGACTTTTATTCTGCTCACAGCTGTTTAGGAGGCCTGTGCTGATGTAAGAATGTGGGAGCCTTGGGTGGTTTCACTCTGAAGCACTGCTGTACCGTCCTGGTACTGGCAATTAATGCTATGCAATAAACTGATGCTTTTAGTGAGAACAGATGTTCCTCCACACAGCCTCCTACCTACATTAAACCTTCTTTTCTTTTTTTTGAGTTTCTTTCTTGTGACAACAAACAAATAATGTTTAATCAATAGCTAATGTGATATTTACTTGATGGGGAATTAGAAGGCAGTTGTATGGTTTCTGCCAGCAAATTAGGAAGTAAGAAAATAGATTTTATGCAAGCAATGTTATTTCTCTCTTCTTTTTAGTGAATTTACATATTTGGGTGACTGAGACACTTGGACTGTGTATGGAAGCCTTGGTCTTGCAAGATTTGTTAATGAAGAGGCTAGAAAGATATAAAATACACTAGATGGATTGGCCAGAAACCAACTGATACATCTCCAAAGTTAACAGAAAGCAGAAAATATCTTTCTAGTGACTCTCAACTGATGTCTTCTTGAGCCAAGTTCACTAACACTTTTATCAGTGATCTGGAAGAAAAATAAAAGCCATTTTATATACAAAGATTGTCAGAGAGCAAAGTTGCAAGGGAGAGCAGGCTTCAGGGCAGGGAGCTGGACAGAGCTACAGCCTTGAGTGAAAAACAAGGAAATGTCTATCTCCAATGCAGCAGCAAGGGCTGCTGCTCTGCCCAAGCACCTTCCCTGGGAAAGGAAATCTGGCAATGCAGCAGCCTCAGTCTGCCAGAAGACAACAAAACCTAGAGCAAAGAATTGAAATTAGGCAGATGCAAGCTAAAGGGTAGATTTGCAACAGAGGACAATGAACCACTGAAATTACTTACTGAGAGTTGTGATGGACTCTCTATTACCCGAGACTTTCAAAGCACATGCTTTTCTCATCTCTTCTCCAACCTCCAAAAGAAAAAAAAAAGAACAAAAAGAAAGAAAGAAAAAAAAAGAGATCATTTACTTGATTCAGAGGACTTTTAAGTATTGTGTTACAGGGAAGATCAGGCAGGATGATCACAGTGGTGTTGGCTTTATAATTGGTGAATATATTTGATCAGAAAACAATTTTAAGAGAAGACAAACTCCTAAAAATCTTGAGCTCATTCATTTCATTTTGATTTATCATAAAATAATTATTGGGTACCTAAAAAATATGCAGAGAAAGCTAATTCACTCCTTTTAGAGATATTTCTTGGGCAATCATAAGATCATGTTCAATAAATGAAGAGAAAAATTAGGCCAAATATAAGAAGAGGCTCATTAATAGACTGATGGTCAGCTTGCAAAATTCTCTACATTGTGGGCAAAACAAACAAATAGACAGTTAACTTTTTGGGAATAGATCCTAATAAAAGACGCCAGTGTTCATCTGCACAATAAGCTGAACTTGCCTTAGGGCACAGATCAGTTGCTAGAAGGTTTAAAAGAAATTTTTTCCATAGGTATCTGAGGAAGAGTGATGTGTGCTCCATTAATTCCTTGAGAAGCAGGAGAAGCCCACTTTAGGTCAGTGGGAGCTTAGCCTCAGTCTGCTTTTTGAAAGACATCAAGAGTTTTGTTAAGAATTTCAATCAGCTGAGTCCTCATACAGTTTTATACAGTGGTGCCCTTGATTTCTTTGTGATCCTGGTATTTTTGAAGCTAAAGGACGAGGGACTGCCCATGGGGAGCAAAGTTTGGTTTGGCACTTTCTGTTGTTGTCTTTGCCCGGAGCATCCAGTGGGAGGTCGCTGCTGGAGGTACAATGTCAGCTGTGATGTGATCTGGCACAGGTTTGACTGCTATGAATTCCCTTGGCTGTTGCCTCTCAGAGGCTATACCAGAAAAAAAAAACCAACATAAAACAAAGTAAAGATCAGAGACAACTCTACTTACCTGTTCTTAGCAGTATAGAGAGAATATCTTAATTATCTTTTGCCTGTGAGATTAATCATACAGGACTGTTGTCCTTTCCAATTGCCTGTGAATTTAAAGTAGTGCTGTCTCTTAGAAAATATTTCAAAGGAAAAGAAATTTTGCTTTACTCTACCTAGATGTGCCTGTGTCTTTGTCCCCCATGTGGCATCACTCCTTCTTTTCCACCAATGTGGCAATAGAATGGATTGTGTTCTAGACACACAGTTCACAAAGCAGCCCACAGTGCCAGAAGGACACAAGCATGAATTCCAGCATGGCTCAGGTGTGAATTCAAGTTACAAAAGATTTTTTATAGTGTGAGTCTCAGGCTAATTTCCCAATTAACAGCTAAAAGCCAGCAAGAAAAAGTGTCAGTGGCTTTGAAGAAGATTATGTCCTTGTAACATATCACAGGGAGCTACTGGTTCCAGTGAGGTGGGTGGAAGTAAAACCACTGCAGGTGTTTTCCCAGTGAGGCCAGAATCAGACAGGTGGAGATAAATAGAGGACAGAGGGCTCCCCTGTTTTTGGGAGGGAAAAGGGTTCTGTGCTGGGGAGGACAGTGCTGCAACTGAAAGAAAGATGTGCCTGCCTGTGATGTTATCTTCGTGCAATCAGTGGAACAAGGTTCTTGGCTCCAGTAATAAGGAAAGAAGTCTGTGTGCTTGAGGACTATACTGCATAGTGAAGATTTAGAGAGGGCAGAGGTTGTAGGACCTGAGTTTGCAAGCTTGCCAAGGAATAGAAGTGAGTTATTTGCAGGGATCATGAAAAAAAAAAAGAGAGAAGTGAGTCTTAAAAGTAGAGTTTGTTTGGGTTTCGGAAGATGTTTTGGGGGTTTGCAGCATGAGCTGTCTTCTTGATAGAGATAGCTCTGAGCCTGCCAAGTTAACTGGTATTTCTCCCCTGAAATGGAAAGTGCATCAGATGAAAGAAACAGTGGAAAAGAGGATGTGCTTTGAAAATGGGAAAAGAGAGAACAGAAGGGATGTACTTCCTGAAACTTTCAAATATTATGTTCTCCCTTCTCCATAGGCAGTGAAGGTGAGCCTGTTTAGCTTTTTAGTTCTTAGTGTTCCCCCACTGCTTAGGGGTGGGAGCTATTGGCAAGATAAAATGAGTTGAGTGTGCTGTAATGCAGTCTATTTCTCTGGGTGCTCCAGGAGAGAGACCTGTATAAACATTACCCAGTATAAAACTTCTCCGTCTTGTCCATTGAAGCAATCCCTTTCCCATCCATTCTTCCTTGCTAGAAGTCTCACTGTGGTGGCTTTTTTTTTTCTATCTTAAGAAGCAATTTGTAATTAGCTTTCCTCTACCACACTCCCTCTCTGCCAAAACAAACTTGTCAATAAAAGCCTGATGTTTAGATGCAAAAAAGATGTACATTTAATTAAATGCAAAGTTGTTTTGTGAGAATGGAACATATGAAGAAGCCACTAAAGAGCATCACACAGAGTGCAGAGCTGGAAGCAAATGTTTGAAGAAAAGGAACAGTGTGGATATTGTGATTTCTAGCCACAAACTTTGTAGCAGTGAAGCAAATTGTAAAGCAAGCAATTTCTGGATAGTTAAAAAAAATAGCTGCTAGTTGCATCAAATTAAGCCCTGAGAAAAATCTTCATAAAACTTGAGAGTGCTGAGCTTGAGACGTATGTACAGTGAAGCAAACCCGGTGTGTGAGGTCCTGTGGGGCTCCATGTGTGATGTGTGTTATGAGAAGGCTCAATTTCCAAGTCTTCGTTAGCTTTGCTAAACAAACAGGCATTCTTGTTAAACATTTCTCCTGAGATGACAACTATTGACAATACATCTTCCTGAAGCATACGACAGTTATCAAACAAATAGTTGACACTTTGCAAAGTTTCCATTATTCTCTGGTAGCTGAAGAAGCTGGAGGGTAGAGCAGGACACTTGGCATTGCAAGTACTTTAGTGGTTAATGTTTTGCACAAAATTTAAGTATAGAAGCTGCACTCAAATGTCTAAAGTGCTGATTCTGTGAAAACATCAGTTTGGGGCCTGCTGTTAAAATCTGGGGAGACACATGCTCTCTGGGAAAGCCATGCACATCAGCGGCAATTCAGTATTATAATAACAGCTAATGTTAGGAACCATGTTCATTTAAGCTTGTTGGGTCTTTCATGCACTATTCATCTCATGATTCTGGAGCGGGGGGGAGGGGGGGGAGGAAACAAGATTGCACATTTCTGTACCATCTTCAAATGTGCAAACAAGAGGCTCCATCTGGATCTCTATACGGAGGAGGATGCTGTTGTGAAACTTGCATGTGATCGGAGCCTAACTCTGACATGGTGTTTCACTAACCTGAAATCAGCACAGTGTGTGCACAACAGACAGGACAATAAAGCTGATTTTCTTACTTTGAGAGAATCATATAAAACTCTCAAAATTAGAGAAGCTTAAAATCCTCTTCAAAAATATGAGAAAACATAAAACAGTCAACAACAAAAACAAATTGTTAAGAGACATTATTTGCAAAAAAAAAACCCAAAACCAAACTCCAAACCAACTAGCAGCCACTATATTCAGGTGGAGCACCTTAGCAAAACCATAGTCAACAGTGTTGCTGTGTGAGAATATATGTCCCTAATGTTGGGGAAAACTTGTTTTCCAAGGAAGGCAGAATGAGAAGCACTGGAACAATTTCTCTTTCGTCATATCAGCTAAAAATGCTATTTATGGAGCAGAGAAACATGCTGAATCATTTACTTAACTTACATTCTTTTATACTTGATTGTCTAAGCTGATATAAAGCCATGGAAAGTCTTCCTTTTTGCTTCTTTTTAGGCTGCAAATCAGAGCTAAAGATAAACAGCCTTCAAATTGCCTCTTGCTAAACACAAGCAATTACAATAAGATAGACAAAAAACAGTGTATGCATGATAGTTTAATTTAAAACACGATGGTTACATAGTCTATCGAAGATGGCTGTCTCAGCACCATTTTCCATGACAACAAAAAACCTGAAAATGTTGTTGGTTCATTGCTATTATTCATCAGTGCTGTTGAAATGTTGGCTGGAAGGACCTCCAGAACCCCTGGAGGTTCCCTTAGGCTGTGGGTTTGCCTGACCCTGTGCTTAAATATTGGTTGGTGGGATTTCAGTCTCACAAACTACCCTGCTCCAATGATGTATGCAATGACTATGCCAAATAAGTCTATTATACCTTTTTAGTTATTATGGTTTTTTCTCTGCATTGCTTTTATCTCCTTTGTTGCCTCATAATGTAGTTAATCTTGTCACAGTGCCAGAGGTGATGAGCAATGGCTGATCTTACTCATTAACACAACAATCCCTTTATACACAGGGATGTTCTCCTTGTAGCACTTTCTATTCTCCCTCCTCCCTGGGAAGGCGAACCTATTCCTGTCAATCACTCCTTGAAGCCTTTCGTGGTGCCTCAACTTTGTAATTTTGGCCTGCCTTCTAGTATCAGAGCCCATAGTCAGTCTAACTGCCCCAGCTGAGACCTCAGAAGCATTTGAAATAAACATTTTCAGTGGCCGTCATAGCACAAAAGTGTTGTCCAGTCAAGGTTGTGGTTTTTCACTTTTTGAAAAAAAATTGTGAGCAGGGACATGGTGCTGCTTGCTCAGTTTGAGGCATGCTGTGATTACTAGGTGTTTTCAGCAATGCTACTGCTTACCCAGTCTGCACTTTTGAATCGTTTTCTTCCTGTTTCCAATAGACAACATGACAAGACTGTCATGGGAGGAGCCGACACATGGTTCATATGCCTGTGCTGGTGGTTTCCAGCTCTTGCTGACACTCAGTACAGCAGGAGCCATAAGATGAAGAAAGCCCTGTAGGCACTGGAGCAGGGTGTTGGCCTCCCCGCTTCCCCCAGCCCCCAGATCCTGTCCAGGAGCCCAGAGGCTGTGTGGACACTGTGTGCAGCAGGTACTCAGCTGTACTGGCCCTGTAGTTCTTGGCTTTCTCCTCGTTGGGTGCTGTGTGCTGTTTGCCTCTGTTCCAAGGTGCTGCTAAGGACTCTGTTTCCACACTGGTGGCTGCATCAACGTGTGCAGGGAAACCACATTTCTCTCTCATTCTGCACCACAGACATGATACAATGTGTTAAAAGGCAGATATCACCACAAGAGAAAATTTTTCCTGTGGTCCAGAGATTAAACCACAGCTGCCAGTGGTTTTGCTGCAAGTACAGCAATTGCCAGACAGGAGATTACACCACAATATTGGGCTTGCACCCCAGCCTCCACACTCAAGTTTTCTAGGAACATATTGCCAAGATTCCTTTAGTGTGGCTCCCTCCCCAGTTCTGGACACCCTTGTGCCATGTCTGTCACTACTGCAGAAGTTTCAGAGCCAGGCCTGTCCCAGCCAGTCAGTCCTGATGCAGCAATGGCTCAGTGTTTCAGGGCTGGGAGAAAGCTCTGGCTGCAGTTTCAGCCTGGCCAGGAACCCCAGAGGCACCTCATCAAGTGCACCATCAGACATGGTTGCTGCTGAGGACCAGCCACTACCCTGAACACAGAATTATAGGCTGGCTTGGGTTGGAAGGGACCCTGAAAACCACCTAGTTCCAAATTCCTTGCCATGTACAGGGACACCTTCCTGGAGACCAGATTGCTCAAGACCTCATCCAGCCTGGTTTTGAACACTTCCAGGGGTGGGGTAACCATAGCTTCTCTGGGCAACTTGTTCCCGTGCCACACCTTCCTCATAGTAAAAAATTTCTTCCTAATATCTAATCTAAACTCGTTCCCCTTCAGTTTAAAGCCACTCCCTCTTGTCCTATCTCTTCATGCCCCTGGAAAAACTTCGTCTCCTGCTTTCTTGTAGACTCCCTTCAGGTACTGGAAGACTGCTGTAAGTTCTCTGGGGAGGCTTCACTTCTTTAGGTTGAAAAATCCCAACTCTCTCAGCCTGTCTTCATCAGAGACATGCTCCAGCCCTCTGATCATCTTTGTGGACCTCCTCTGGACTTGCTCCAGCAGTTCCATGTCCTTTCTATTTTGGGGAACCCAGAGCTGGACACAGTACTCGAGGTAAATACAATGTCCACACTCAGAAAAATGGAGTAGAGGGGTAGAATCACCTCTTTCAACCTGCTGGTCACAACTCTTTTGACGCAGCCCATGGCAGAGTTGGCTCTCTGGGTGCATTCTGCAGCTTTTCTTGACTCTCACCCTCATGCAATCCCCAGGACTGAATGTCCACTTGCAGCTGGAGTAAATCACGTTGGGCTCTTGCAGCACGTGTTTTAGCTTGGTTTTGCACAGAAAAAAATCCAATATGAGATCTTTGGAACTGCTCCTTGGTGCAAGCTGAAGTACAGCATGCGAAGACTAGGAAGAAATTCAGAATTGCACCACAGAATGGAAACGCAAATGTGAACACCTTAGATTGGCTCTTTTATATATTAGCTTTGCCCAGGAGAAGCTGAGGCTCAGACAGAAGCTGGGAAACCTGGCTAATTACAGTTACCTTGGAAAGGTGTTAGGAGTGTGCTTCATCACTGCCTGTTAGCAAATGCTCTTCAAGAAACACAAACAGTAGCCAAAGAAACACAAAGTGATGTGGAGTACAGGGTTTTGGAGAAAGCCAGTGGAAAATCAAGCATCCTATCTATGGGATAAGGGAGACAGAGAAATGCCAATCTCTCTGCCATTTTCAGTCAGAAATTAACTACAGGTAAAATCATATGTCCTACAAAGATGGTGATTTTTCACAACTGCTGATGTTTTCCCGAAAAATGAATTCTAAAATACATAATCTTGCTTGGAGTGTCAACAATAATCATCAGTTTTGGGTTCACCCAAGCACCAGTTTTGGATTCCCCACTTCCTTCAGGAGACTTGTCAGAAGCTTGTGCTCTCTTAAAGAGTTATTTCCAGAAATAATGCAAATATTTTATATACTTGTCTTCAGGGGTCAGCATTATTGTGGACCCTGAAAATCTGTCAGTAGTTAAAAGCTTCTAGCCCAGTTCCTTTGGAAATGTCAATGGCAAGTCTAAGATGTGTTTATCTTCCTGAAGACTGACTTGCACTCATGCAGCTAGGCAAACACTGCTTTCAAGTGGTTAAGTATTTGCAGCTATAATCAAATTATTTTAAAAGAGACAGCATTTCACTCTCTATCAAGATAAAGCAGGTTAGATTTGTTTTATGTCATTTGCTACCAAAGATGCTACCTCTGATCTTACTGCAATAGAAACAGAGAAAACTTATTTTGCTTTCTGCACAATCTTATATTAAATTATATTTCCTCTTTCAAAGACTATTTTCCAGCAATTTCAGACATGCTGCCTTCTCCATCCCTCCATTCCCTTTTCATTCCAGCACAAGACATACTGCTCAACTCAAAGGGAACCACAACATCACTACCAGCCCAGAGCCCCCACAGGGAGGACTGGCAGCAGAGGTCTGATGACATCCAGGGCAGGATACAGAGAGCAGAGCCAGCCTTTTCATCTGCCCATTGCTGAGGTGGTACCCAAGCCCCTCCCTTGTCCTCTGTGACCCTGAGCCAAGCCTGCAGCCCTGAGCAGCTAGGAGATGCTGATGCTTGTCAGCTTAGGATCTTTGACACCCAAAGCTATTTTGTAACCAATCTGCCATCTATTAGCACAAATGGGGAAATAAAAAAGAAGGGTTCTGCTCCTGCTGCTCTCTCAGGAAAGCACAGTAGATGAATGGGCCAGGTTGCATGAAGGGATGTCTCTATACTCACAAATTTATCCTGGACCGTTCATCTCAGGTCTCCACAGCACCCACCTGTTAAATACACACCCATTGTGTACCAGGTGTGCACCCCACAAAAATCCCTGCCTGCTGCTGTAGGGGCTGTTGCCCCTCATTCTTCCTGAATGTCACTGATTCCACTACCTGAGAAACCACAAAGTCTAAGTACAAAGCAGGTGGCACTGTGCCACAGGCTGGACCAACAGAGGACAAAAAGGCCAACTCTGTCCAGAAAACTAAAACCTCCGACAGGGATTGTCCCAAAGGGGACAGACAGAGGGACCAAAGGTGGGCCATGTCCCCACTCTGTCTCCCCCTCCTCTGCCCCCACCAAAACTTGCTGAATAATGTTCTAGAGAGAGTTTAGGGAAAGAATAGTTCCTCAGGGTCTTCAGCAGCTCTCTGTATGGCAACTTTTATAAAGAAATGTTTTAATGCTAAAAAAGTAAACAAAGAAGCCAAAAATATGTCTCATTTTCATCATTTCATAATTGAAATCTTAAACATTATGAGCATGAGATTTGCTAAACACAGGTCTCAGCTTGAGTAGATTTTTTCCTGTTATACAAAGAAAAATGTCTGGAATATGGTAACCTTGCATTGAGCTAATTTTAAAAAAATATATTTGAAAATTTGTTTCAAATCCTTTTGTGCCATTTAAATTTATTAAATATAGTGGTATTTTAAACAGAAAATTAAGTAAAAAATCAGCAGGAGATTTAGTCTGATTGCTTTGCATGTAGAAAGAAAATGCTCTGCCTGTTTAAAAGAAAAACACACTTAGGCACTGTGACATTCAGTTTTTAAGAAACCTGGTTTAATTATATTTTCCCTAATTAAGGATTTCATTATAGGGGATCACATGATTTAATTATATCAATACCCCAAAGACCTGATTGTGAACATAAAATGTGGATTAAAAGGATGCCTCATCACTTAATTACCTGCTAGATTGGAACAGATCCATGTTGTAGGTCAAAAGGGACATAAAATGCAGGCTTCTGCCTTCCTCTTTGTTGTGTGTGAAGGGTTCTGTGTATAGGGAGAGTAGGAGGGGGGAACACTCATATCTGTACTGGGAGTGATAATTATCTGTGAGCAGTTTTCCAAGCATATATTGAAATAGATGGATAGATGATAGATAGATTAGATAGATAGATAGATAGATAGATAGATAGATAGATAGATAGATAGATAGATAGATAGATTTTAAATTATTGATGTCTTTTAAATTTTCAGCAAGTCTATAATGGAGGTGAGCTTGCATATTTCAGCTTACAGTCTAACAGAAGCCTGTGTATTTCTTCTCAAAAGGTCTTGTCTTTCAGAAGTAAAATGTCAAGCGGTTGTGAATCTTAGGCTGGGTTTTAGACTGTCCCAAAGTGAGCAGATGGATACCCAGTGCTGTAGTAGGGACTGGGGCTGTCTCTCCCTGTGTCCAGTCAGCATGGGGTCCCTGGAATGGTTGCACTTCTGGAGGTTCCTCACCACTGATTAATGGGGCTGATTTGGGGGATGGAGGGGATGAAATCTTTTGGGACATCAGCATAAAGCCAAGGGACAAATGTAAACCTGCCCAAGCCTTGCTTTCCCCACACCTTTCTTCCCCACCCTCTGACCAGCTCCCAGCTGCTGCTGCCAGGAGGAGGCTTTGGCAGGGAGCACTGAGCACATGAAGGTGGAGAACCTGCACCAGTCACATTGGTATAGCTTTTCTTCTGTCATTCAAAAGACCTTCTCACTTTCCACAACCCTTACAAGCTCCTACCTAGCAAAGCTAAGAATCTGACCCTTGTACCCAATGCTCCCAAAGTACAGACCAAATTCTGTCAGCAAGAAAAGGTCCCATGGGTGCCAAGTGCAATTTTATCAGGGCCCATGGCAGCACTGCCTGCTGTGGACTGAGCCTGTTGCAAACCCCCTACAACACAGCTTTCTAAGGGCATTGAAGAGTTGCAGGATATTCACATAAAGTTAGGGTTTTTTCCTCCAACATGCAATAAAAAGGAGATTTCCCTGCTGTCCTGCCCCGGCAGGTATCCTGCTTTTTCCCAGTACCCTCAGGGCCAGCAGACTCTGGTAGGTACAAATGGGGTGACAGATCCACAGTTACATTGCTGCTTCAAACATTGTAGTGTTCCAAAAGCCAGCTTTGCCTATATCCAATCCCTACTCTGATGAGGAGAATGACTCTTGAAAGATATACTTCAAGGCCACCAGGAGGGCTGGTCTAGAAACAGAGGACAGAGTGCTCCTTTTCCTAGGAAAAGTATCTTCAGGCACATGGGAGCAGGATATCCCTTAAGCAAGGGGACAGCCTTCAAAGTGTCTCTGCTCTCTGGGGGCAGCCTGGTGGCTGAAGCACAATCACAGGTGACATCCTGCAAGTGCTGCTGCAATGGTGGTGTTACTGCCTGGTACAAGATTGTGGAGGCCCTGTAGGGGCTTCTCCTAAGTTACACCCCATTGGCTCCTTCCCCTGTGCCTATGCCTGAACATGGGTGCTCCTGAGGCTCTCCCTCCCTTTTCCCTGATTAGGCCTCACCTTGATTCTGCCTGGAGACCAAGGTCAGCTGGGAGGCCCCTGGGGGAGAGAGCTGGACCTTGGGGGGAGTGTGCATCTGAGAGGAGAACATCTCACTGCACGGCTGAATTAAACATCGATGGACATTATGCAAAAGCCTTTTTGATTCTTTACCCTGGGCTTTACTAGCAGCAATTCAAGCTGCAACACAAGATAAGAAACCAAATCCTGGGCCCAGTTTGGGTAGCAAGACTAGGTAAGAAAAAGGTCTCTTGAAACTGCTGCTAACAGCTGATGCTGATACACCCAAAGTCCTCTCTATAGCTTTTCCAAAAGCACTAGGGAGGATACAGACCTGGATGATCCAGCTGTTCAGGGCTATTCCAAACCAAACAACTCTGAACCTCATGACAGGAATGACAAAGATGTGCACCCCACAGCAAGGGGTGCCACAGCCTGGATACTGCCAGCTCCATAGACAGTGCCATCCTGTCTTGCCACTGCTGGGAACAGCCACCCTGCTCTGCCTGCCCCCAGGCACAGCCACTCTGGACACAGCCACCCTGACCTGCCTGCCTCTGGGCAGATCGTGGAGGAGGCTTTGCGCACACACTGTGGCAATGTGCCTGGGCCCTGAGAAGCACATCCAACTGTTAAATTATCATCTGCAAGTGGTACAGTGCTAAGGGATGCAGACCCATTTCTTTTACTTTGATTTGATCCCATTTTCCTAGGCAGGGAAATGCCCCAGTGACAGTATCGCTGCAGATGGCATCACAAAGCCCTGGCTGGCACCAACTGAGTTGGCACAGTCAGATTATCATGTTCGAGTTTGTGTCTGTCTTTTCTTTCTACCCTGCTTTGCTGTGCTAATAGCATTTCTATTACCATATAGGCTTCAGTCAGCTCCTTCAAAAGGACAGAGACCAACACAAAAAGTAAATTTCATTATCACTGGCAAAAAGGATGGGTCAAAGAAAAAGCTAAATGATGCTAGTCTATCTTTATAATTCTTCCTTTTTTCTCCCTCCCTCTCTCTCTCTCATCTGGGCTTAAAGGGAGACTGGAATTGAAGTTGCAGGGTCTCCAGGGCAGTATTGCAGAGCAGTGCTGCTTAATGGGGCAGCTGGTGGAGAGAGCTGAGCACGTTTCCTTTGCAGTTTTCATCTTCATACTTCACAGGGCCTAGGGACTGATTGATGGAATTCTTTTTTTTTTTTTAAACATAGCTTTCTTGAGGCCTAGAGGCTGCCACACTGAACATATGTCCACATATTCCCTTGGGCAGTATTTAAATGTGTGCATCCATGTGACTGTATTTGTTTAGTGTGTGCTCCCACTGATCTAATGGGACCTTTCCCATGACCCATTGCTTCCCTAAGTTTGCCACTTGCTGCTGTCAGGCGAGAGAGGCTTTAGCTTGGATGGCTGTAGCTGTAAATGAATGGGACTTTTTTTCCCTTTCAGTCCTTTCGACTGAACCCTCTTGCTGATGGATCATCTAATGCAGTTTAGTTGAGAACCCTTCCTCGTGCTGTTAAAAAAAAGCCAAACCTAAACAGACCCCATCTGTTGCAATCCTATGTCTATTTATGTGAATGCAAAATTTGTTGGGCTGCTTTCTGCTTGTTAATAAGCCATCCTCTGAGTACAAAATCCATTCTTGGAAAATTCCCAGTAAGATGTGCATTGCTTGCTACACTGGATACTTCTAATGCTAAAATTTCTTGGGAACAAGAAAAGCAGTGGTTGCACTCTGCACTCACTTCCTTTGAGGAAAATGTACAGATCTGCATGGTAGTGTCCCCCAGGCAGGCAGCTCAGTGAGACATAAATTGGAATAAAACTATCTATAAGACATTTCCATGCACAACCTGCTGAGTAACACCCAACACTGCTCAGAGGAGGAGACTAGAAGCAGATTATTTACATTTCCCACTGTTGTAGCTTTGTGCAAAAGCCTGATTATATCCTACCTATGGTCTGTCTTTCTTTTTCAGCAAAAAGCCTGCAAACCCCACAGAATGACACAAGTACAGGAGGTGTTTGAACTGGTTCAGGAACTATGGCTGACTAAAAGAGTTTAAAACTATATAAATATTCCACATGCATCATTTGCACATATTTAAGGCAGTGCTAGGAAATACTGTAATATATGCAAAATGTATAGAGAATTCAAATCAAAACCAGGTGAAATATATTGTCTGCTAGAGCGCTTGCTCAAGAATGGAGCTTTCCTGCCCAGCACCATCCCTGCCCTAAAGAGCTTAAGGGAAACAATGGAGGGCTGAGAGCTGCGAGGGACTGCCCTCACCTCCCTGCCAAGCTGCACATGGAATACCCCTCCTTCAATCTTCTGGCAAATGCCCACAGGCTCACACCACACCAAATCCTGCTCAAGGTGGGGCTGAGGGCAAACCCTGCATCTCTGTGCCATCGGCATGGCATGGGCATGGGCTGGGCTACGTTTTCCAGCACTTTCCACAGGAGGCATACCAGGAAACAAGTACAGCATAAGGGAATTCATGCTGGACTTTGAAATGTCACTCGTGAATCTAAACCCAGCTATCTCTTTTAGCTTGATGTAGGTTGGTGAAAAAAATCAGCTGAAGAATAGTAGGAAATATACAAAATGCAGTGTTTGTTAAATATTGTATTTTCTATTAAATAAAGAATAGTTTTATCAGCAATATCAGTGAGAAATGTATCGTGGACTGAAAAACAACACCAGAGAACTCAGTCATCCTAAGCCTAAACTGACTTTCCATAGAAAAATTATTTACTAAACAAAAGGGCAGCCTTCAGGTTATCTCAGGGGCTGACAAATGTTGTTATACATGTTATTATATGTATGGTAAATGCTACTGTAAGAGATGCTGTCATGTGAACTTGTGTTCAGCTATTAATCACTGGTGGTTTTATCACTTTCAAAAGAAAGTGTAAGATGATGGATTAGCTTATTTACGCCTTCCAAGAAAATACTTATTTTCAAGTTGATTTTTAGCCTTGTTTTCCTTAATCTCCTGAGCCATGCTTCTGCTGGAAAAAGCTTTGGAAATGGGTGACTAGCTTAGCATCCTGGTTTTGCTAACATTTTATGGTTTGTTTTGGTATTTTTAATTCTTTGTCTCTAGGATACTGACCCCAGGAGTACAGCAGGCAATGTTGTATGCACAGGGTACATGTCACCACCTTCCCACATTGCTGTCTTCAAGGAGTCAGGGCTGGCTGGAGATGCCAGTGGTGTGTGTACTTTGGAAGCTTTTACCCAGAAAACCTGAAAGGTACATTCCAAATAGAGCTATAATGTTGTCATGAGGCAGGAAGAAAATTTTGAGCATCTATTCCCCAGATAGATTTTCCAGTCTATAACTCAGCCAAAGAAACAAAGCAGGGCCTCCTGCTGGTTGTAAAATAAGATGAGTTGGTAGCATGAAAAAGGAAACAGACTTAAATGCTTCAGTATATTCTGTGGTGATTTTTTCAGTCAAAATGACACCATAAAATAAGGAAAATAATTACTAATTTCATCAACACTTTAGCCCTTGTTGTTAAATCTGGGTGGCTGCTTAAAAAGTTAGCTACCTAAACATTGATGTCTAAAAGTTGATTAGTTAGGTAAAACCTCCTATATGTTGTGTTAATGACTGTAACAAAGTTTCAACTCTTGCTTGCATCTTACATGCACCACTCCATCATCTGGCACCAGGTTATCCAATTTAGATTTTTAATGTAGAAATAATGAAGAATAATGAAGAATTTCATCATGTAATGAAATTCTTTCCCAATTCATCAGAGTATCACCTGTGCATCAAGATTATTTTATAAAAGTCATGGTGAATGAAGTGATCTTGGGTCACTCCTTTGACAACCCTTGAATCTATCTGGGCTTCTTACTGTAGTATCTATTGCTGAATAGCTTTCATAATCACTTTTGAAACAGAAAACAGTTCTGGTTTAGACATTCATATATCATCTGACTTTTTTGCCAAAGTAATCCACTTTTTATTAATATAAGACAATGAAAAATGTTGCAATTAAGGTTCTAAATTTGTACAAGGGACCTTCTCAATTGCTTGGATCATGCCGGAGAAAATACTTTTACAGTAGCTAGAGAAGCAGCTACCTTTTTAATTTTAAATAATATTCACTTCCTCATCTTTGCACCAAATTATTTCTGGTGCTTTTTCATTTGTAAAACAAATATCACTTTTCAAATGAAGCAACACCATATGTAGTGGGTGTGGAGAGTTGCTTGTGGAAGCTGATTCTGAGATGAAGAACTGACCCACTTGTGAGTACCTACACCCTACACCTCAAGCCCCCGCTGCTACTCACCAGGGACACTCAGGTCTTATGGCCCCCACGTTAACCTTGCCTTTCAAGGGCATTTTTTGCACAGTCCCATGGTGATCATCAGTTTTCTTCACCTTTTCTGATCCATTTAAAAATGTGGTTCCATCCCACTTTCTTTGACTACATGCATTTCACTAATTTTAAACTCTTTTGTAAACCTGAAATCTATTCTGTGGAATTGAACACAATTGGGATGTGGGTGCACAAGGATTCATCGGTGCTGCTGGAGTCTACGTCAGTCTCTGATGTGGTTTTCCTGTAATTCTGCCATATTGGTTTTGTGTGATGACATCTGTGCAATGCAAGGTCAGCTAGATCAGAAATAACCCTTTCTTAGGCATTTGTTTTGATGCCAAGTGAAATTTACCTTTCCTCAAGTCCATTTCTTTTGGGTCCGTTTTCAGAAACTGCGTGTCCTTGGCTGGTAGCTGCTATGACCCCACTGTTCACTGCCCACAGCCATCTCCTTCCTCCTCCTTCCTCTCTGCTGAACTTGCCAGTCATTTTGGTAGCCTTCATTTTACACCCCAGATCTATCATTGGTGCCCCTATCTAAGCTGTGGGGGGATTCATAAACACTGCCTTGGTCACTGTGGAGCAGGGTAAGACCCAACTGCCAAGCTCAAATCCCAGTTTCATCAGAAAGTGGCTTGCTAAGAGTTGTGAAGTTCTCAGAACCATGAAGTAAGCCACAGCAGAGCACCACAATTTAGTTCAGATGCAACTGGTGTGATCTTACTTCAGCTTTCTGTGAGGAAATGGTTGTTTCTGACACAGAGAAAGCCTGCTTTCCCCTCAGTGGTGGATAACTTTGCTCTTTTTTGTATAGTGAAATAGAAAGTATAGTGGGAGCGCTGAGCATAATAAAGCACGAAAAGTAACTCCTCTGTGCTGAAGGGCTCAGCTGGAGTGCTGTATCCAGGCTGAGGCACCACACTTTAAGAGGGATGTGGACAAACTGGAATCAATCCAGGAACAGTGATGAGAGAGCTTAAAAACATAACCTATGAAAGAAGGCTGAAGGAACTGAGGTTGTTTAGATTAAAGACTAGACTAAGAGGAGATGCAACAACATAAATGCAGTTATGTAAGTGGTTGCTGCAAAGAGGGAAATAAACTCTTCTCTCTTCTCTCAACTGTGGACTGGAAAAGAAAAAGGGGCTGCAGTTGAGAACTATAGATGCATATAAATTTGACTTTCTGTGGAGCACTGGGGCTGAATCTGTGGGAGACTGTCTGAGCAGCGGGGAAAGGGGAAATCCACGGCTCGGGTTGTCCCTCACCAGTGTAGGCCACACCTGTAAATGTAACATGTTTGACCAAGAGCAGAGAGGGAGCCTGAGGCTGGAAGGAATGATGACAATCAGGCCAGCTGTGGGGAGAAACAAAATGTTTGTTTGGACAATTTGCATCTGTTGCTTTTTTTAACCGGATAAGAGAGTACACTATGTAATATACACACACCAGCCTCACTTACCGACAGAGACTTAAAATATTTATATCACGGACAAACAATGCCAAGGAACTCCCCTACAAATGCAGTGATTTAATAAACACAGTACTGTAATGTAGCATTTATCTTTATTATACATAATCAGCTGTTGCTTTTACTTGGGTAGAAATAACGTCAAACTGAGTCAAGGTAAGATGGGGAGGTTGGAAGGTTCCCACTTCCCCAGACCCAGACATACACACCTTTTTGGCTTTTGCAAGTACAAATGGGCTTTAAGACTCTGTGAGGCACAGCAAAGAACTTCCTACTGTGGCCCCACAAAGGACTGTGCATCTCACAGACTTCTTGAGGTCTCACATAGCAGATAGCTCCTCTCCTCGGTCTCCATCAATCTCATGGAATACATATCTTCCATAACACCATTGAATAAATGTGTATGCATGTATCTAGGCAAAAGCTGTGCATTGCTTCCCAAGCAAAGGTCAGCAAGATATCTATCTAACAACACAGGTTACTTTCTACATAGAGATTTTTATACTGGACAACAGGTACCAGATCCTCAGACAAATCCAACCCAGTGCTCAGGGTTCACTGCCATGCTCAATACAACATTAAAAAAAAAAGTGAAGGTGATATGCTGTGACTTTATTGACAGTTCCCAATAACATGATAATCCCATGCTTATATGATGTAAATCATTGATGGACTGATTGGCTGAGTGAACTGTCTACTGCAGGTGCTTTTTCTCCCTGATATGTACTAATATGCTATTAGTACATGTATACAAGAAAAAACCCAAATGTAAGAGTTGGAGAGGTGGCCATTTTTCAAGGGTATTTACATTCTTCTTAATGGAGGCATTTTTTCATGTGCTCATGAATGTGATCCAGCCTGAAACTTTTTTTTCTGTAGGAATATTTCTGTGTTCTTCCACCTTCATGTGAAATAGGGAATTGCCCCAAAGAGCATTTAATCAAGCAACCGCAGTTTTAAGTGAAGCTTTGCTTCTGGAGAAAGAACTCCACAAATTGCTTGAAGGTCAGAGTAGGAGTTGGCCCATACTTTGCAGACTTGTGAAAACACGATGCCAGCAGGCTCTGAGAGCAATGTGAACAGTGGTTGTGCCGTTTGGAGATGCAAATGGATGTAAACACATAAATATTACACATATGGAAAACTTTTTCCTTGGGCAAAGTAATGGCAGAGCTGGGGTCATTAGCAGATATTGTTCCCTGTGACTTAATCCAAGCTCACGTCACCACAGTGAGGCCTCATCACCAAATCCCTGTCACCTCCATACCCAACTGAGCCCCATATTAATACACCCAAATTAGACTGCCCTGCATGATCTTTAGTTCTTTAAAAGACAGGGTTGGGTTTTTCACGTCCCTTCTCAGTGAACACTCACCTAGACAGCAACTATTTTCATGTCAAAGCAAGGATACAGTTGCCAAAACGGACATCACCATTGGGATGGCATCTGCTAAATAAGACTGAATGCTTCACAATCATAGGCGCCAATGTAATTTCATCACAAATTTTCTTAATTGAAAGCAGAATAGCCTCCTCCTGAAGAGTCAATTACTTGCTCTTACCTGATCTGTTGGGAAAGTACCTGGCTGTGGTGTCTCCCAGTGTTGGGACAAAGAGATCTCTTAGATCCAAAGAGAGAAGGAAGGGATATTTTGGGCAGTACATGGGTTATCTGAATTTACAAACCATTCAGGAATAAGTGAGCTTCTTGAGGAGAGCACTAACAAGCATTGTCAAGGTTCCCAGACAAAGATCATAAGTGTTCTTTCCACCAGTCTCTGTTGAGTTCCCATAACAGTGTCTGTATGTCACCTGGGTCTGGAAGACATATGACCATGAGGTGTGAAACGTGTCCTAAGTAACACCTTTGGAGAAGCCTTGGAGTGGCTTTTCCAGGCTGTGTTGACAGCACAGGACTAATGTGCTTTTTGGAGCATAGCACAGGAGTGGTCCCTGAGATGTCAGGCAGGGGGGAGAACAGACCTGGGCTTCCTTCCAGAGTAGATAAGGACATGCAGGCTTAGGGATGAGAGAACGCTGCATTTGGCACCCCGGGGGGCGGGAGGGACTGCAGAGTAACCTGCACCCTCTGCAGACACAGGTCTCCACTGTTCAGGACATATCCGCAATGCTCCTCAGTGAAGATTCTGGCAGCAATGTCAGTGTTATCAGGGAGCTTAAGGAAAATAGCATTCTGTCAAAACTACAGTGCCAAGCCTTCTGCAAAGCCCAGGTGCTGTTCAGCAATGGAGGAGCTACAAGACAGTCTGTTTAAGGGTTTATTTTCTTCTTTCCCAATGTCCTGGATACCCGAAAAACCTCTTCTTACTCCTGGCCTTTCTTGGAGGAGCCTTGGAATATCCCACATGACAACAGGGAAGCCAATAAGGGGTACCTTTCTCTACAGAGTCTGAGACCAGAGCTGGACACCTCACCCACAGCAAAGCAAGGGCCACTGAACCAGAGGAAACTCATCCTGGCTCACCAGAGTGATGGCTAGGGATCATTCTCATAACCATTATCCTTGGTCACAGGCAGGACAGAAGGAGTTGGTAGGGCAACCCTGGGGAAAGTTCTTGCTGGAATAGGGCATTGGACCCCCATTGACAGGTATTAGTAAATATCTGGTTCCTCAGATACTGTGTGGTGAGAAGAGGCTTCTGCTTAACAGGGCAGTAACTCCATAGAAGGGGCACCTTGGAGGACAGGACACTGCATAGGTGCTCTTGGGTGCTGGATAGTTCCCAAAGACTAATGTACTAGTCATCTTCTGTTCTGCTTTGTGCCTACAGGCTTTAAATAGTGTGCCTAAAGGCATTAGACAGTGCTGCAGTGGGACTGTAGCTCCTTAAACCTGTGTTGTGATCATAGGTGTCAATGAAGGTGTTAGAATGGAGAGGAGAGTACTGTCAAGGAACTGCATGATAGAGGACAGGGATGTGGAGGCAGTCAGGAGTGCAGCAGGAGCAGAGACAGCTGCCCAAAAGCTTGGAGCCCCCAAGGCACATTCACACAATGGCAGAGCACAGGCAGGCAATTACATTCCCCCAGAAAAACCTTCATCTGCTCTTTGGTGTTTTTACTAGAAGTCCATTGTCATGTCTCAGCAAATCGTGGGCTGTGCCTCATCAAGGCAAAAATGTGTTTCTTCCTCCTTTCTTACTTTGATGTATTTCACTTCCATATAATGTCCAGAGGGATAATTTAGCATGTTCAAATGCCTTATTGAGGAAGGACTGCATTGTTCTTCCAGCCTTTGCACCGCATCGGAATGTGCCTCTTCCTGAGCGCTCCTGCGCATGGCCAGCCCATGATAAAGCTTAGGCTGCTTTTCTCTCATTGTTTCTCCTTGCCTTTGCCTTTCTCTTCCCAGCTTCATTTGTCCGAATACTAATTTGTGTTTATAACAAGAAGTGGTTCCTGCACCTCCCCTTTGTTGCCTAATTGAAGGGAAACTGAGCAACAGGTGGATCTCAGGAAATATCATTAGTCTCTTTAAATTGTTTTTGGCACTTCTATGAAAGAAAAGTTCAGCTCAATGCAACTGGCTGTTCGCTCTTTCCAGGCTAATTACAGCAGGGCCCAAATGAGGAACATATTTGAACAAACCTAATTTAAAGAAGGTGAGCTGCTCACCCAGCTTGGTATTATTTACACCCTTAGAGTTGCACAAGTTAAGGACTTTGATGAAGCTGTGTCTTATAACCAAACCTCTAAAGGAGAATAAATCCCTTGAGTATTGCATAGCATAGAAGTACCATTGGTGCACAGAAACACAGCCAGCCACAACCCAGTGTGTTCATGTTTATGTAAGGGCTTCCTTTTAACCTATTCTTTTGTTCATAGAGAATAGAAACAGTGTATAAGGACAAAAGTATTGTTGTAGGTTTGATTTTGAGAGGTGCTTGTCAGTGGAGCCTGTAACTGGAAAAGAAAAGCTAACCAGGGAGACTTCTTCCTCACCTCCTTGGCTCACAAGTCTGAAAAGTCACAGACAAGGAGAAAAAATGCTAAAGAAAACAAGCAGCATGATGCTTCAGTGTGTGGTTTTAGCCCAACAATTCCCAGTAGGACAAAAGAGGCAAGATCTCACAGTATGCTCCTTCTATCCCTTTGTAGACAGAGCTCCAATTTCTGCTATTTTTAAAACCAGAACCCTGGGGGAATATTTCACCATTGAAAATCAGCCAAATGCATTAACAAAGTGCTCCACCTGTTACAAGAATGCAGGCAAAGGGCTGGATGATGGCAGCTCTCACTTGATGGTCAGCAGTCAGGATATTCCTTACATGTGATATCCCATGATTTTTGACCAGCTGAAAATCTTGCCATCTGCTTTGTCTTTCGAGGCTTGAACAACTAGGCAAGTCAGAGGAAAAGATATGACAACATATTCTTTAATTTCAAGGGTAATTAAAGGAGATGGTAGGTATACTGAATCTAAAAATGCAAAAAGTAATGTAAATATAACTGGCTCAGTGATACTGAGCTCTCACCATTGTCTGAAATGTAGCTCCTTCATATTTCTTTCCACTGAGAAGCTGGGAAGCTCAGCACAGAAATCTTTTGACATGTAATGTGTCATGGGCTGTTTGGAGCAGGAGTAATCAGTGGGTGTTGACAGCAGTAGGGCAAGAAGTGGTACAGCAAAAACACACACACACACACTCAACTACAAAAGCTGGGGAAGCCAAGGACAATGAAATCATCATTAAACAAGCATTTTTCCCCCTGACATGGGAACAGGGATACAAGTAGAAAAGCCCTGGCTTTTCAAGCAATGCCTCTATGGATTTATAACTGTAAATACCCCCTTTTATAAAGGATGTATTTAGGAAGCAAACTGGTTCCCTTTTCGTGAATGATCTATTTTACAGGGCTTAAAAATATGTCAAGGTTTGCTGCAGTAAATCCTCCTCATGCTGTAGCTGAGTAATGTAAGCAACTTGGGTTGCCTTTTAAACAATTCCCAGTGTGTGGCATGGCCAGTGCAGTTTGAAATGCCTCTGTCTATCTAAACAGAAACAGATGTTTGAACAGCAGAGCTGTGCAGAAGTAATTCTTCAAACAGTAGATTAAAACATCTGTCAGGACCATTGGATGGGACCAGACAAGCAGCAGCAGTGTCAGCTGGGACTGCCAGTCACTTCTACCTTCCCCTGGAGGTGGAAGGCAAAGGACGGGGGAATTCTGTCTGTTCTTTGCATGTGACACCCTCTTATTTTGCCTTGTTTCTCCAGCAATTCAGAAGATTACAGGCCCAGCTGTGCAGAAAAGCTCACAACCTCTCTCAGCATTGCCTTCCGTAACAGAGGTCTCCTAGGCTTTCACTTTTCCCGTTAATGTCTTTTTCTGCCACTGCTGGCAGTCGGTATGAAAGCTGTGAAGTGCTGGTGACATGCCAGGTTACAGCATTTTACAGTTATTTCCATCTGTCCTTCATGTTTCAGCATTTGACCAGTTTAGTGCCATTGCAAGCAAATTCTTCAGGCCTCACTGGGTCAAATAGATGACAGCCGACTAATCTCCTGCAACTTGCCCGCAGGAGCTGTGCCACAGGCAGTGTATTCATTTCCAGCTGAGCAAGAGGCCAAACCAAACCCTTGGATTAACACCTCTTTTGCACTCACCCCCACCCCAAAATCAGAGCCAAGAAAGTGATACAGAGAACAGTGATACTGTTCCAAAGTTTTTGGTGAATCAAGTCAAAGCTCTGAATCCTAACAGCCCCTGAAGGATACCATTTTTACAGTCTGGACTACAAATCCATAGTCTTGAATCCACTCTCTGTTTCCAGCCTGGATTTTTTCTTACTTCTTTTTTAGCATCCAGAGGAATAAGGACAGGGGACAGCCCTACCCTCTGGACTGCTCATTTTGGGGTGTAGCTGCTGTGGCTGCACTCCCAGCACCTTCCTCTTTCGGGCACGCTCCTGCTGTGCACACCTGAATCGAGGCTGGGACCAGGTCTGCCACCCCAGATCCTCGGGTGTTCCCTGGGAAGTCCCTCACCACCACGAGGTGCTAGTGCTGGGACAGGCAGCACAGGGTCCCCTGTGAAACTGGTGGAGCTCTCCCTTCCCCACACACAAGTTGCTCTCCCATCTCATTTGTCCCCAGCAGCCATTAATTGTGGGCTATAGCGGCAGCAGATTACCTCACGACAGCCTGGCAGATGTGCTCTTGCTGAATAAATAAACTCATTTATATGGCTGTAATGACTGTTGCTTCTGTGCTCTCATCATGAAAACTCCAGCCTATCTACAGCAGTTTATAAACAAAGCTGCTTTGCCTTTATGGAAAAGCAATTTGTGGCTGAGGAGCCTCAGCAGTGACTCGTGCCAAAGAGAGCTGAGGCCATTTCTCAGGGAACAGGTGTCCACATCATTAAAGCCACCACCCCCCCTGGCAATAATTGCCATCCCTGTTGGCACACTGAGAAAAGAAATTGGGGTTTGTCTGGGCCATGAAGATCAGCCTCCGCACTCCCTCCTTCAAGGTAGCTGCTCTGCCTGCGGCATTGCTGTGGCAGGGAGAAAGCTCAAGTGCTGTGTGGTGGATGGACTCACTCTCTGATGGTGGGGGCAGGGAGCACTGGGAAACTGGCACAGACTGGTGAAACAAAAGCATTCATGGGGAGAGAGAAGGAAACTGTTTATTAGATGGAGCAAGTTCATTAACTTCCTCCTTCCCCTCTCTATTTAACTCTCTCCTTGCTTCATCTCTTCTCCTCTGTTTCTTCCCTTTCTTCTTCCTTCCATTATTATTGCAGAAAGTAAAACAAGCTTCACCCTGTAGTTTCTTAGGCTGCTTGCAGCTTTAGAGCAATAAACTGCAACTAAAAAACACACTGTGCCCCAAAACACAGCAAAGCACAGGCATGCACCCTGCAAAAATAGAGGGCTGCTGAGCAAAGTTCTCAGCTAAGTGGGATTATCTCTCATCCACCTGAATCACTGAAGTGACCCCATCTATCCCACTTGTGCCCCCACCTGGGTAGTTTCCTCCACCTCTGTGGCCCAGGTAGCCATGTGAGCCATGAGCACAGAGGGAAGAGGGAAACTTGAATGAATGGCACATCTTCCCTGCAGACAGCCATGGTTAGCACCACACACATGGTGCCCGGGCAGGAGAGTCACGCTGCAGAACCGCCATGTGGTTGCAGTGACTTCACCCTGCTAATTATGGCAAGGCAGGAACATGCTGGCAGTATTTAGGGGTTTAGATTATAGCCACACTACAAAGTAAACATGCTGTGAGTGGTGTTTTAGTCTATAACCAAAGACAGGATGACTGTCTTAGTTAAACGCCCTGGTAGTCTTGAGTTAGGGGATTTTGGGCAGGAATGGGAGCTGCATTAAAGTAAGCCAGGGTTTGTCCTGAAATATGCATCTCCAAGAGGATGCATTGCTCTCTGAGCAAGATTATTTTAAAATCCCCATTAAGCCACAAAAACAAATGTTTTCACAAGCAATCAGGACATTACTGCTCCAGCAAACTTAGCCATGAGCATAACGGCTGGGAAACATGACTGTGAAGACAAGGGAGCAGCAGGAAACGTTTCCAGGGCTGGAGCTAAGACAGCCATCCTCAGCAGCTGCTGGCCATCCGTCTGCCTTACACTGGCCATGTCCCCACAGTCCCTGTGGGTCATCAGCAGGGCACTGCTGTTTGTAAGCCCAGCTCTGTGCAGTGGCTGCTCAGAGGAGGAGCAGCTCTGCTCACACACGCCGCTGGGGCTGGGGCTTGCTGCCTCCTCCCTGCTCTCGCCTGCAGCCATGGCTGGCACCTGCCATGCCTATGGTGGGCATTTCTGCAGCTGCCTAAAGCATCAGGGAAAATTGCCTCCCTCTCTCCATGGATTATCTTTAGTGCCGGGCAGCAGTGACAGGGTGAACACTGCCATTGTCTTGCAGCAAGCCCAACAGAACCAAAATGCACCCACTCAGGGCAAGGCTGCCCCAAGCCTCGTTTCCAGCTCTTTGACATTGCTGAGGGGGACAGAGAAAAAGAGTTAGGGCCTGGAACAGTTTTTAGGGACAAACCCAGCAAGTGGCATTTTGCCTTCCATTAACTCTGCTGGTTTTACTCTCTGCAGAGTTAATTACAAATCAGTTTAATTGTTCTCTCGCTTGATAACTTTCTAATCTTTCAGAGACTTGCTGCACAGCAGGCTGTAAGGTTATATTTTATCACTTCTCTTTCCATTAACCCCATCATGTTAGTCTGTGGTCCGCTTCCTCCCTCTCTCCCCAGAATGTTGACCATTAAATTGATTAAAACCAACGTGGGCAATGGCTCTGTTGAGAGCCTTCCCTCTGCTCCCTGCCAGCCACAATGGCTGTCACACTGTCGGGTCACGAGCAGTGACTTCTCTGCCACCCCTACATTCCCTCCCCATTACACCACCAAGCAAGGCAGAAAAATCATGCAGTGATGCATGACTGTGCAGAGAAATGAGGGAGAGAAACGAAAAAATCACTCTGAGGAATGTGAATTAAAAAAAAAAAAAATAAAAAAGGTAACAAACCCTTGCAACCTGCAAGTCAATTATAAAAACATCCCAAGTCTGCCAGGAATTCAGTCTTGGATGCCTTCTTACAGTCAGCACTGACCGGCATTTTCCCATCACCTCTCGCTTTCTGATCAGACCACTTGGTGTAGATTAACAGCATCTGCCACTTTTGCTGCTGTTACATCTCTGGATGCTGGATACAACAAGGGGTGGGAGGGAAAGTGATTTGGTCACTTTTTTATCTTTCCTGGTTTGCAACATGCAACAGCATGCAGGTCACACATTCAGGATACAGAGGATCTGGGAGCTCTGCAAGTGCTCCCAGGTATAGTTTGTTCTACCTCTGACAGCAAACACAATTGATGTAAAATTAATTTACAAAAAGCAAATAATGCTGAGTTCTCCCACAATGCCCTCAAACAGGAGAAATCCTGAAATACCTGAGAAATCGGGTACACTAAAAGTACAATGTTTCAGAAATTTTCTCGTTCAACTGTTTGAACAGAATTTTTTGCTGGCTTATGCTTTTGTGTCTGATATGATGTGTTCTATATTCACTAGATATGGTTTGTTTTCTTTATTTCACTGAGCATATCCATATCTTACTGAGATTGGTTCTGTTTCTGCCTTCAGGGACATCCTAGAATTAGGAATCTTATCACAAAAATACTCCAAAGAACTCATGGTTTATACGTGTAATCTAACACTTGTCTGATGTCAAACTCAGAAGAAATCTTGCCATGCAGTGCCATTACTGCCTCAAGAGAGGATAAGGAGAGTTTTTTGTAAGCCCATTAAGGCATTTCCAGGCAAGAGTAGCATCCAGAAGCCCCTTGACCAGATGATCTTGTAGGAGACCCAACCACCACCAGCCTTCCTCTGACCAACCAGCCTAAACCAGGCTGGCTGAACAGCTCCAGAGTGGGGAATGCTGCATTGTCACTTGACACAAGCTGCTCTGTCAGATGAGATCAATGGCTCCATTTATTATCATTTGATAACAATAGTTAATACCAGACATGTATTTGTTCATCTTTCACCCCCAGTAATTCACAGAAGACTGCTGTGTGCTACAGACATGGGATGGGAAGGCAAACCCTGCTACATGGCATGTGGAAGGTGAGTGTGGGCAGTGCAAAGCAGAGAACCATAAAACCCTTGTCCATAAGGTCCTTGGTGCTATAAAAATCACTTAATGGCACACAGGAATCACGAAACCCAAGTATAACAGAAGCTGTGTGTCCAATGCAATAATGTGAAAACTTTTCACCCTGGAGAGCTCTCTAAAGTTTCTTACTAAATGATCATAAGAAATCCTTCAGACTGCCTTGTCAGTGAGTCTGAAAACATTTTGCTGGCTGGCAATTGCTTATGTATGTAGGCTGCAGTAGCTTGCCAATGCCTTTTTCTTAAAAAACTAGTATGTTATTTTAATCCATGCTTTTCAGTCAAGTCAGTAATTTACACGGGCACTTGACCCTAGAATATGCCAAATCAGAACTGTCACATGCTTTCGTTAAATCTGGAAACAGATCCCAACCTCATAAGTCATCACAATAATTGTAAGGGATAAAAACCAGACCACCAGTGACTTAATCATTCCTGAAATTTGTAACTATGTTTGGATCTGAACTCTCACTGAGATTTTCAGCAGCGTTAGATGACTTGTTTTCCAAAGATACATTTCTCAGCATTTCTGTAAATCAGGCCTGAAATCAGACACTAATTTAACACACAGACAGAATTCACCCCAAACCACCCATACTTTTTGAAAATATAAATTTCTACTTCATTATCAAAGCATCAAAGAAGCATTTGCCAACGTCCTCAGAAACAGAACATTTCATAATAGTAAAAATTTCTTTCTTACATATGAATTGTATTTTTTAGAGTGATACTTTCATTCTTTTAGTACTTCAAAGCTTTGGAGAAAATGCCTATGTAGTTAGTAAATCATGAGGGCATTCAAAATCTGTGGAAGTCACTGAATTAATTTGAAAATCTTTTCTTTTGTCAAAAAATAGTGCAGTGGGATTGGTTATCTATCAGCTTGCACTTAACTTCCATATCACATCAAGCAGTGTATACATTATATCCTAGACCACATCTGTGTTTTCACACCTGGGGGACAGTCTCCCAGCCTCAGTGCAGCACCAAGCCCACTCAATGATTCTTTCCTGGTTGAGATTTGGGCACTAGCTGTCCTCCTCTGACAGGGTTTTTTTGTCCCTCGCACAGCTGGAGATGGCCAAGATACCAGGACATATTGTGCTGCATATTGAGCAGTAGACTTGAATGGGACAATATAGATTAGTCCATTGTAAATTACTCATATGTCTAGTCAATTGGATGGATTTATATTTCATGGGCTTGTTCACAAAGTGGTTTGGGGGATTTTTTTGCCATACGGAATTTTTGATTGGTCTCTGGCGACAGCTTCAGTGGCTATGAAAATGAAAACATCAACTTGAAGTTCTTGTGACTGTTCCAGACCAGACCATGCTGTATGCCAATATCAGCAAAGTAATGCTGGGAGCAGTGTGAGCCATATTCTGTCTCTCTGAACTCAGCATCACTTCACCTTGTAAACTACAACTTCCAAGAAAAAATGAACCATGCAATGTCCAAAGTGACATTTAGAGTATCAGTTACAGTTCATGCACAATTAAAGTGCAGTAACACATTTATCTGTTAAAAGCCGTGTCTCTTTATTCATGTTTAAAACTGCAGTTTCCATCCTAGCTTAGGGACCAATCTTTGTATCTCTGCTCTGACTGTAAAGGGTTGTGTTATTCTTAAAATAATCTTGTTGCTATTTAAAGAATGGTGGTGTGTGAAAAACCAAAACCCAGAGAAACTTCTGCAGTAAGGACATGGAAGGACATGGAAATGAGGTGAAGAGTGCTTGGAAAGGGAAGGTAAGGATGCAGACAGTTGCAGGTACCTGGGAAGCTGACCATCAACAACAATTTCCTCATGCAGTTTGGACTAAGAGATTATTACAGTTGTTCTGCATCCCAGAAGAGTACATTAATCATCTCCATGTGGCAGCACACAGCTGAAACTGCTGTCTGACATCCTGAACTGTTAAAATTAAAACTGTTAAAATCCTCAGCTGTTAAAATTTTCTGCATTGCCTATATGCCATCCTGTGATTAAATAAGAGCGATTTCATTGCATGGCATTAGCAGGCATGGCAGCCACCTTCAGCCTTGGCAGGAATACTTAAGGAAAAGAATCTGAAAAAATGTCCCTGAAAATGTACCTTCATGGAATTGTTTTCTGAGAAAATATATTTTGGGCTAACTGGCCAATTCAAATGTCAAGGAGTAAATATTTCTCATGGTTTATATCGAGACATGAGTATTTTTGTACTTTAACTATTTTTAATTTATTTTTTTTTCTGTCCACCTCTATTAAAAGATAATGGTAAAAGTCCAGAATAAATCCATGGGTGTCTACTGAGCTATGCTGATTTAAAACTTAAGCAGCAGTAATGGCATGGTACTGAGCAGCACAGCCCTGAGGTGGTGAGAGACCTCACAGCCCTGTCAGCTACCAGAGACAAAATCTTTATTCACACCAGCACTGTTGGTGTAAACAAGACATTTCCATGCCTCCCATGTCTATGGATGGCAAACTCAGGCATGGCTCCCACTTTCACTACCTATTTCATGGCAAGACCTGAGAGAAACACTTGGGTTAATGCAAAGCTGTTCTTCAAATCCCTCCTTGGCTGGTTGCAGGGTGTTTAACTCTGCTCCCACAGCTTTGCTGTGCCATGTCCTGGTGTGTCCATCCAGAGGCATTTCTGTTTAAATGACTACCAAAATGATCCTCATCTACATTTTTTAGCCCATAAACAATTTTTAGGGCAGAGGCTTTACATTAGCAACAGAGGAGAACAAGCTCCCCTGTTGGATTGGTACCTCTTTATTTTCCTTGGATTGGTACCTCTTTATTTTCCTTGATTTTCACTGTAGAGGGAGAGGAAAAGATGGAAAAATGTTGCCTTCCCTTGTCATTTGTCATGTTAAGATTTACTTGTCTCTGAGGATTATGAACTGAGGATTGCCTCCTCTCTTTGTGCTTCACATGTGCCTACTTTTACACAGGTCAGGTTGTGAGTTCATTCCTTTGTAAGTACTCTGTGACGCACAAAAGCCAAAAGGGGAAAGAAAAAATCCCCACCCACTCTGAGACAGTCTATTGAACTTTGTTTTCCAATTACCTAACAAATTGCTGACTAAGGACAGGATAGGGCGGTGGAAATATAAGACCTAAAGGCACTGTACATTCCTCATCTGTAATGACCAGAAAAAGTGGGTGTTTTTTGGTGGTTTTAGCCAATTTGCAATTTATCTTGGTTTTAGCCCAAGCAGGCTTGAAACCAAGACAAACATTCTTTGATGTAATCTAATTGTGACTAAGACCGTTTGCATAAAGGTTTCACAGCTAGGATAGGAAGAGGAAAAAGACCTTGAAAGCATTCCAGTGGAAAAGTCATGTGCACCAGGCTTTCAGCTGCACCAATGGCGCCCAACAGCCCATTGTTTTAGTTGCAGCTTAAATTAATACCTGACAGCAAATGAATTAAGGCCCTGCTGAAGTCATGAATTCATTTATTCTTGTTTTGTTTCCAATCATGTTTGCACAATGATAGCTTCAGGTGAAGAAGTAATGGGGAAAATGCTCTTCCCCTGTTCCTGTTTCTGCTCTCTTCCAAAAATATATTTAATAATCTAACTTAAATTCTCCCCAAATACATTAACCTGATCAGGCTAGCCTCACAAATTAATGAAACTTCACATTGTTGGTAAGGCTGGAAAGAGTCTGGAGAGGGCTGCTACAGGTCCTGAAGTTCTGCAATGCATTAGAAGCAGTGCCTTGTTTTTCTCATTACACAAATCTGTGGGTCTCACTCTTCTGAGGTCAATCCAAAAGCAGGATCCAGCTGCATGATCACAGCTGGATTTACCAGCAAGCTGTGCATTTTAAAGACAGTGAAGGAGGTTCTTTTTCACCAGTTGCCTTTGATCCAGTGTGTGGAGAGACCAGGTTCTAAGTTCAGTGGGGAAAAGCAAACCTAAGAGATATTCTGCTCAGGAGAATACTGAAGACAGAGCAAAGTCATTACTCAAGCATAAGCAGGAAATACACAGAAGATGGAAGTAGTCCACCACTTGGAATGAATATAGAGAGGTTGTCAGGGTAAGTAGAAATGCTCTTCCTCGCAGCATGTTAATACCAACAGTCCTTGCCTATTACCAACAACTTTTGGCTGTTTTTGCCAACAGTCCTTGATTGGCTTCACAGCAGTCTGACTATCGGTGTTTGCTATATACACATAAATACACATTATTTTCTGGGCTTCTGCAGAGGAAAAGCTGAGACAGTTGGGCCAGTTCAGCCTCGAGAAGGGACGACTGAGAGGGGACCTCATAATGTGAATAAATATCTAAAGGGTGGGTGTGAAGAGAATTCAGCTGGGCTCATCTTGGTGGTGCCAAGCAATAGGACAAGAGGCAATTGGCAGATCCTGATGCACAGGAAGTTCCACCTGGATATGAGGAAGAAATTCTTTGCTGTCCAGGTGACCGAGCACTGGAGCAGATTGTCCTGAGATGTTGTGGAGTCTCCCTCACTGGAGATGTTCAAGAACCCTCTGGACACAATCCTGTGCCAGGTGCTCTAGGATGACTTTGCCTGAGCAGGGAGGTTGGACCAGATGACCTCGTGTGGTCCTTTTCAAGCTGACCCATTCTGTGACTCTGTGAAAGGAATGTGTGTATCTGTGTGATCCATAGTCTACTTCTGCAGGTGTCCATGTGTGCAGCAGGAAGGTCAGGTTTAATTTTGATTCCTCTTTCCCATAAAACCTGTCATCTCTTAATTACTCAGCATAATTTAAAAAAATGTCAGAGCAAAGGATTTTATTTTTTGTGTCACAGGAGTGAGGACATGGTAGCAGGTTACAATTGTGCTTGTTGCTGTAACATATTTGCTGTTAGCAATCCATTATGGTTTATTGCCCAGTCTTTAAGCACAGACACCTTCACATTTTCGCTAGGGACTGTGGCTAGTATGGTCCAATAAGCACTTTCTCAATTAAGTGTTGTAATTCAGCTTTCAAATTGGCCTTAAAATTTGCCAATCCAGGCATAAAATATGCTCTTCTGAGCTTTATGTTTAATGATAATGAAAAAAATCCAGTGGTATTTTATACTCCTGTCAAAATACCCTTTCCTCCAAGTCTGTTTGAGTCATAATTTCCAAGACAGCAGCTATAATTTCCCTAGGAAAGCATCTATATGTACCTATCACTGCATAGTGCTTGAAAAAAAATCAAATTAAGACTAAAATATTAAGAGTTTAAAAGACATTCACACTATTTAGAGGTGGAGAGCTTTGTAAGAACAGGTAGTATTCTGTCTACAGGACAGAAATATGTCTTTACTAAGCTGCTAAATTTTTCATTTCAATCTACAGCAAGAGTTTTGAGTCTCAATGGTGCCTTCTATTTTTTTTAATTTTATTTCTTCCATGTCCTAGGTAACAACCTGCTTTTACATTTCATTCAGAAATTCATTCTCTTTGCCTTCTTTATGGAGACTTACAGATAGATGAATTATTTCCCTGGCAGTGGCTTGTTAACCAGATGGTAGCGCAAGGAGGGTGTGTAACAGGATATCGAGATCTCCTCATTCTCAGTTCTTAAGTCATTGTGAGATAAGCCCATAACAGGCTCAGTGATTAGTTCAGGAGAATTCCTCTGGGGACCAGGAGATCGATCCTGTATACACTGTGTCCTCTCGGTCACTCCAAGTGACGACTGAGAGACAGTATCTTACCAGGACTGAACATTACAGCCCCAAAGAAATGCAACACTAATTAAATGCAAGGGATTTTCTATGTGTTACTGTTCTCATAACATTCTCAGCAAATTCTGAAAAGCTGCTAGTTTTTGGAATAATGCCTTTATAGATTAATGCTGCTGATTAATAAGAGCTGTTATTTATGGTGAAAATCGCACAACTGCTGCGTCTAAAGGCTTCTTTGGGGCTGAAAGCTTTCTGTACAGAAAGTTGTTGTTGGGAAACAAGGGACTGGTGTGTTACTGTAAAGGATAGGTTGTAAAAGGGATGCTTAAAAGGGGCCCAATATGGTTTGGATCGCAGCCAAGGTCTTGCATAACAGGATGCCTCATAAAAGAAAGGCTTAGAGGAGTATGGTTAAAAGACAGACGTTTCTTTTGAGCAGAGATGTGCCAACGGGAGGATCACTGACAAATCTTTGTTCACTACTATGTGTGCATATAATTAAAAAATGTTGGGGTTTGCAGCCGTTCCCAGATGATGTTGACTGGTTTAGAGATTCACTATTTGAAAAAATTAGAAAAATAGACAAGGACACAACAAATGCAGCTCAGCCAGGGATATCTTGTGTGGGTAAACAGGTCAGATTTTAATGCCCTCAAGGAGCAGAAGCAGGAATGCCCCAGACCTTGTGACCAGTTGCGTAGCATTTGCAGCTAGACAAGACTGCAAATCTGGGTCAGCTGTCTTGCAAAGGCACATGGCAGCATGATCCCCAACCTGGGTATCAGACTGGAGTTCAGGGGCAGCCATTTGCATCTAACAGGCAAGCCAGGAAGCTGCTAGGTTGGTAACAGAGGCTTCACTGAAAACAAGAGAAAATTATCTTTGCAATGACAACAGGGGAAACTTTTAACTCCAACCTAGTTGCCTGGCAAGTATTTGCATTTTCCTGCAGATTTAGAGTCCACTAATAGTGCCTTAGAGCAAGGCCTGTCAAGACACCATACATGATGTCTTTTCTAGAGGAAATACTTGATGTTGTTCTCTTGTTCTCCAGAAACCACCCAACACACCCATCACACTGGTCCTAGCACTAGGACTCAGGAGCTGATGGAAGGCTGCATCAGAGGAAAAGTTAACACAATCTCTTTATGATTTCTTCCCACAACCATTATAATACTTTGTCTTGAATCTACTGCTGGTTTTAGTGGAATATATTCAGGCTTAGGGAATGTTGTCCTGCCCATTGCAGAGGACTTAGAATGAGATTACCTTAGATGTCCTTTCCAACCCATGCCAGTATGTAGCTCTGTGATTCTGCATGCAGAGCAAATCATCTTCAGCACCAGCCAGCTGTGTCTGACAGTGCATTTGATGAAGTGCCTCTGGGATTCCTGATCTGGCTGACACTGCCTTCAGCATCAGTCTGGGATGCCTAATGACTTGTGTCTTCCACACCAGAGGAGCCTGCTGAGCAAAGCAGGCAATGGCATTGACATTTTCCATTACATTTCTGGCTTAATACAGGTGGTGGGACAAATGACTGGGTAATGTGCCTTGCAGGTGGACAATTTGTTTATTTCACTGGCCAGGTCAGAGTTCAAGGGAAGCTCCATTGAAGGACCTAGGGAAGAGCAACATCTGCAGCAGAAATACCCATGGTCAGCTCCTGTGCTATGCCTGCCAGTGCTATGAATCAGAATCAGAAGCATAGAATGATTTTTTTTAGGAGGGACTTTAAAGATCACCTAGTTCTAAGTCTGCTGCAGTGGGCAGGGACACCTTTCACTAGACCAGGTTGCTCAGAGCCCCATCCAACCTGTCCTTCAACATTTCCAGGGATGGGTCATCCACAAATTCTTAGGGCAGCCCTTTGTTTCCTAAAAACTACTGAGAATGGTTTGACATCTCCCTGAGAGAAGCAAATTATAACCTCATCAACATTGTGCTTACTTTTACTGCCTCACAATAAATCAGTTGTGAACCTAAGAAGAAGAAATTGTCAACCACATTCTAGGTTCATACTCAGCCGGGCTATTCTGTGTGTTAATGTGACATAGAGACAGCACAAGACCTTCTCCAGGAAAATTCCTCTCTTGATTTTAGTGTTGTAAATAGAAACCCAAAGTAGATGTCCTTCCAGCATCCTGCTCCATAATTACACTGTCAAGAATGAGATAATGAGGTGGTCCTGTGCAGACATGTCATCAGTTACCAGTGTGTTGTCATGAAATAAAAATGTAATTGCAGTTTTATAGTATTTTACAGTTTTTCCTCTATGTGTGCCACTGGGTGCATCAAAGGAGATGAAAAGGCAGGGCTCCAGCTTGAGACAGGTTTGTTGAGGTATTACAGAGAAGCAGGTAGGTTATTAAATTCTCATGTTCTCATTTTGGTTCTGAGAGCAGCAAAGGTTCCTCTGTGCTGCAGGAAGCAGTGGCAACTCTTTGTGAATCAATACTTGATAAGAAACAAAACATCATTGCCATATGCTGAGAATAGCATGAACCCAGTTCTTTACAGAGCTTTCCTACTTAATACCAGCTTTTTTATTTAACTATGGAAATGCTTATACCTAAGCAATTATACCACAGAATCCACCACATACTTTTTCTATGCAATATTCTTCCAAAATTGTGTGCTCCCATGCTGTAGATTCTGGGGTGATGTTTTTAACCGAAGAGCAAACCCGGTGTAAAAGGACTTGATGAAAATACAATGTGTGATGGGCATAAAGGGTTTATTGGGCACTGCAGTAGGAAGGAGAAAGCACAATATCTGAGTAGTCAGACCTGATAGAAAGACTGGAAGACAAACAGACACCAACAAACATTTTCAGACCCAGCAATGAGTCCTTTCCAGTTAGACATCTGAACACCAATCTAAATGAGGCCTGGATCCACACATTATAATTCCCCACCTTATGTAAAGTAATTGCACACTGCAATTACCCCACCTTTAATATATTGGGGCCTGGAGCTAATCTTACTGATGTGTCATTTCATTGCATGTAATAGGTTCAAATTCCAGATTAAAAGAAAGCAAAACAAAACAAGAAACCAGTCCAACAAAACAAAAAGTAAAAGTGGAACTTGTAAAGAGCATCAAGAGGAGAAGGAGATCCACTCTGGAGTTTATGTCAGTGGAATTAGAGACTCAATATATCTGCCAATGTTTTGATGTAGGCATGCTATTGTATACCACCAGTTTCATTCCACCAGAGAGATTAAAAGTAAAATAAACTCAGAACTTGCCCCAACACAGAATGTAACTAAAATTCTGGCATCACTATATGCTTAGTTTTTGCTTTTTCATGTATATATTTGTGTATTGTTTGGAAAGTAACCATAGCATATTCTAGCAGGAGTCAGACAGGTCAATCTCTGTGAATTCAAGATAAAGCTGCATGCCTTGAAAAAAAGTCAGGTCTGGAGACCAGGCTTGAGATAAACAGCCATCTGAAAGATAATAGATTTGCCTGACATTGTTGTATCCAGTAAATCATAACAAAACTTCAGAATACTGGAGAAAGGCCAGGAATCGGTGACTTACATTATTGTTTTGTTATCACATTTTGGAAAGGTAAAACTAATAGCACTGTTTACTTAAACTAATATTAACTAATTCTTAACTCATGGCTGCCCACAGTTATCCTGCTTGAGCTCACAATTGACTCACTTTCCAACAGTGCTAAGAAAACAACCTTCCAGCTATGTCAAAGGAGAAGGGAATGGGAAAGAAGGAAATAGCATTTGGGAGGGCAACATGCACCTGCTTGGGCTACATTTCAATCTCACTCTTCTTTGTCCTTTTCCTGTAATGGAGTGATTCTTGTAGAAGCTTTTTGCCATGTTAAAAATAAATATAAATTATGCTGGAAGGAAAATAAAAAAGGCAACTGTTTTCAAAGCTGTATTTCAGACCCTTTTCAATGGTATAAAGCTGTGTTTCCAGAGGCTTTTTCCCAGGAAGTGCCTGGTGAACACACGCAGTGGTTAATGTGAAGCAGTGAGTGCCTGTGCAGGAGTGAAGCACAAGCTGTGATACACAGTTCTTCTTTCTGGGGCAGAGGCAGACAGAGCCTACCTGTGGCTTCTGGTTTGCTTGTTTAGTTTCTCTGAAGATATTGAGCAGCCTGAAGAGCAGGCAGCTGGCAGCATTGGTGTCTACACAGATGACATGGAAAACAGAGCCTAGAACAAAGCAGGTGCCCATGTAGAAGGCCTCTGCCTGGTTTCTTCCTGTCAAACCACTCTCAATTTAGCCACCTTTGAGAAGTAAACCCATAAAAAGGGGACCAAGGCAACTTACTAAGGTGTGTGGATGTTCTGCCATGGCCAGACACTTTGAAGGATTCAGATTGTTCACATAACACTGCCTTGGATGCTAGTGAGATGGCACCTCCTCAGTGGGAACTCTGCATCTCTGGCCAAGCTGCCCTGTGGCTATATACACCTTCCCCACAGCAAACATCACAGAAGGAAACTCTTCTCTTGAATTCATTGCATAATGGGAGTAGGAAGAGTGACTAATTCTTGAGTGCTGATATTAGTGTGTATCTAAACTCCTAACCAGCAAACTGTAAATAGCTCTAGTAGGTTTGTGTCTGAACTTCTAATGGGCAGACTGTAAATATTTACTTAGAGTTTCTTGTTTTTCAGGGGTAGACAAAACTCTCTGCTAACCACATAGTCTTTAACCACACTTTTGTTCTGATATCTTGTTTTAAAAATTTTTCATCAAGGAGATACTGGAAGGTTTGGAAGGAAGCTGCTGTGTTAGTTCACAGAGTCAAATTCAGAGGTGAGCTGTGAGTTAACTCTCTGAAGCTCAGACCTCACAGAGTTGTTAACAGCTGCTCTTCCCATGCAGAATGAAATTCCCTGTACAGGATCTGTGTAAAGAACTGAACCCTGCCCACCATCCTAACTGGTGGGATATGGACAGAGACCCAGATAGAACAGGATTCTGAGAAAAACAAGGTATTTCTGCCCATTTCATCAGCAAACTCATACCAAACCATAGCTTTTAGAAAGTTCCCATTTGACTCCCATTTTGCTGGAATTCTCCCTCTCATTTTGAGCCCTCTGTGTTTCTACTTTTCACATGAAGCAAGTGCACCAAAATGCCAAGGGAAATGGCTATTCTCATAAAATTCCAAACCTAAGAGCAGTGTTTTGGAAATCTTACTGGGTAATATTCTTGTGAAACTCCTGGCTGGCAAAATTAGAGAAGCTCACAATTTATGCAAATTCAATGAAATAAATGTGTTTCTGTCAGCTTCATCCTTTTGAAGCAAAAAATAAGGCAGTGTGTGTTGGATTTTAAGGGTCTTTTCAATCCTAAATGATTCTAGTATTTTAAGTGTTTCTCCTCATAAAAAATTAGAGTGATATTACTTGGCTTTGCAATGGGCAATGACTCGTGGTTCTTGGTTTCTCACTTCTTTAGAAACTTGACCCTTTTTGAGGCAACTCCTTTCCCTGCAGCACTTCACTAAGGGTAGACTTGACCTCTAAGAGCAGCAGAAATCTCTGACCACAACTGTGGTGAACTTACTTGTCTATCTGCAACCTGTTGACAGCCTCAGACTTCACAGTCAAAGTACTTGCCTTGCTCACAACACTTACAGCAACCAACTGCAGACATAAATGCTGCCCAGCTTAGGGGATCACGGAATCCAAAGCTGAACACACCACTTCAGAGTCACTTCTGTAGTCCCCTTGAATAATCCCTGCAAGAAAGATCAGGACAAGCTTTTCAGCAGACTGTTGCAACAGAGCATGGGGTAGTGGTTTCAAACTAAAGGAGGGCAGATTTGGATTAGATACAAGGAAGAAATTTTTTTTGGCAATGTGGATGGCAAAACACTGGAACAGGTAGCCCAGAGAGGTGGTGGATACCCCATGCCTGGAGTTAATCAGTACAACCAATGACTCAAAGGGAGCTAAAATTATTTACAAAGATCTCACAACAGGCTTTATTGCAGTTTCCCTGAAACAGTGTTGGATTAGTAGTGACTCAGACACACACATTGTTATTTGCATTGCTAATGGCAATCAAAACTGATGATTTAGTCTTCTATCTGTTTGTATGAGAAAAAGAGCCCTGTGTAGCCCAGCAGTACTCCTCGAACAGGTTCTCACTGAAGTGGACAATTTTCTAGCTCCCAAATGAGAAATTAAGCCTTTATCAAGAAGAGACACACAGGGTAGGTGGTGTATTGAAATCCTACCTACTTTACAACTTTGGATAAATAGGGAAGCTGGGCTACACAGACACTTAGTCCAACAAGCTAATCTTTCAGAGATCTCACATAGTGTGGCTTGGCAGATTTTCTCTCTTCACCCCAAAATGTTCCTCTTGTGGTTTTGTCAGGAGTCAAACATGCATCACTTTTAGGAGACCCAGACTTTTCAATTTCCAAATGAGGCGCTACTTGCAATAGGTAGTTATTTATAAGATGACTGTGTGTACTGTGTACAGCTCTGTTTCCATGAGCTGATAGTGAGATTTCCTCTTGCTTTGACTTGGCAGTGAAGGACAGAGGGCAAATGGCTCTCAGGACAGCGTGTCTCGGGCTTGTCCTCTTTCTAGAGGTGCTGGTGTCAGGTGTGGCCTGTGATGGAAGATCAGACATTGTCCTGGCCCTTTCTTTGTACCCCAAACTCCTTAGGCCTCTGGCTACTATTGGGATTCCATGCTGAGAAAAGAAACTTTCTTGGTGCTAAGGATAAGCTGTCTCTAAGGTATCCAAACCTAGGGATTTTTAAGGCAAAACGCAGAAGATTTTTCTAAAATTCTCACTGTATTTCCTGCTCCTTACAGTGCAAATGTATGTGCACACCTATGCACTTGTGTGTGCTCATGTGTACAGGCACCTGCACAAGTGTCCTGCTTCTTTATAGACTATGGCTGATGATATTCACATATTGATGCTTTTTTACAGACTATGGTTGATGATACTCACATGCTGAAGTTATTGATATCATCTGACCTGATGAAGCAATCTGGCCCTCAGCACATATCTGCCCCAGTACAAGAATGGCTATTTTTTTGACATGTTATTTGTAAATTAAAGTAACACTGGAAAAGGAGGACAGCAATATTAAATGTTTGGCAACCAGGCATTTCAGATGTCATTTTACAGATGGAGACTGAAGTGTGTAACCTGGTGCATATCAAAATTGTACAAATGAAACTTCCAGATTTATTGCAAGGAATCCTTCACAACACACTGATGAAATCTCAGTGTTTATTACTGAAAGGTTCATAGCAGTAATGGAATGGCAAAAGTGAAGCTGTGACACAGCATTAGCCCAAAAGGACCCTCTAAACATTTCACTGAAAATGTAACTTTTTGGTAAACACCACATGCAAAAACATAGATGCTATTCAGGCTCGCTGTTGTCTTTTTAATCTGTGAATTCTCTTCCCTGTGCTTGGCTGACCAAGAGATAAACTCTTCCATCTCCATTCTCCAGATCTCTACTTCATGCAGATGATTTAAAATGAAAGTTTTCCTGTGAAGTGTTTGGACTGATTCAGACTAATCTCCATTACTGTGAAGAAAAATTAAGAAATAAAGACAGAAATTTATTCCCTTTAGAAAATCAGCTATTTTAATATGCTGATGCAGTAACCTTTTGTTGGTAAGAAATAACAGGCACATAAGTACAGTAAGGAAAGCAACTCTGTAGCTTTTGCTTTCCTTTTTGTTAGGCTTTGTGATATGGGATAATTGGTTGGGATTTACAACATCAGTGGGATGTGTTAAAGGGTGTTTAGGTGGTCTCAGTCATGGCCATTGAGAAATGAGACCCAGATATAGTCTAATGTCAAGGCCAGCATTCCTCACTTTGGGCCACATTTTGGACAACACCCTGTTACAAAATCTTTGATTGTTCCAGGAGAAGACCCCTGCACATTGGAAAAGTGACTCATCAGAGTCAAGATCTTCCTTGCAGAGATGAAAGAGTTTTAGTTCAAGGGATTTGCCTTCAAAGAAGGGAGTTACTGAAAGAAGTAGTCTCTAGTGAGGTTTAAAATATGCACCTGTTTAATAGCAGGGCAGAATTTGGTGACCTTAATCAAAACTGGAAAGGCAATTGAAGACAGCTTGGCTGTCTTTTTCAGTTTACTACTTCCATGCAAATATTGTCATTAAATGAACTAGAAGACTAACATAAAGCAATAGCAGGAGGGAAAAGGGCCCTTTTCAGATGAAGCTTAGGAAAAGAAGTCAGCGCAATCCTGCAAAGGATAGGAGATGTGGCCCAGTGCTAAGTTTCACTACCAGCTGCATGGTTGCAAGAGGAGACATGGTGGGACAGGCTGAGCAGGAAGGCAAGGATGTCTCTGCAGCCTCCAGCATCAGACCATAAGAGCAACCATGCCAGATATGGTCAGAGGTCTATTTTCACAGCCTCTATTAATCCACACCTTAGAGATTAACCAATGCAGAAACACTATTTTTGCGCTCAAGCTCCCAGCATGAATATATTCCTACAAGAAGGAGTCTTTCAAAAAAATCTGACAAAGTTAGGATGAATTTGACCAGTCCGGTGTCCTAAACTGACAGATTGTGCTCTAAGCCTTGCTGCCTCCTCAGCTCCAAATGGGAGACAAAAAAAGGTCTGCACAAACTCTGCACCTTCTCATTTCCAGAGATGGTGAGGGTCCATTGAGGGGGGTATGACAACAATTTACTCCACTGCACACACTGGTTTTTCTTGTTGATCTAAGTCATTGTGACACAGTTTTTGGTGTGAAAGTGATTACTGAGGGCAGAGCACTCCCATTCTGGGCATTCCTATTGGTGCCTGGGCAATGCTGGATTTGAGAATCAACTAGTCATGTCCTGGTTTACAATTATATTCAGTGACTAATTGTGTGTGCTTTGGTCATCCTTCCTCTCCATTAATGTGCTCCTGATAATTAAGGACCCTGAGAAGATCTCTTTGAGCCTATTACAGGAAGGCAGGTGGAAAGGAAGGCGCTTGTGCAAAAGTGAAGGTAGAGGGAGTTAAGGGAGTTTGTAGCATAGCTAATTTTTACCATTTGTTTAATCTGTTTCTAAGGGTCATTTGTCAAACTGTGGCTGCTGTTCCTGCCCCTCCTTCCCTTGTTCACAGTAATGAACAGCCTGGGAAAAATTATCCCCTTTCCAAAGGATCAGCAAAGAGGAAGAGTTGATGATAATGGTCCTGAGAAGTGAGGCAATTGTGCATGGATCACTTCCCAGGACACAAAGTCTGTCTGCACACTGCACCCAGGAAATGAGGTTAATCAACACCTGCTCACAAGGACAGTGAAAAGATCTTCCTCATGATGATGGTGAGACCAGGATCTTCACTGCTTGTTTCCTGAGGAAAGTGGCTGGGCAATACTAAGCAGTACGTTGGGTGATGGCTCCACAAGACTTCATCAGAAATTGGTGGGAGAGTTGCTCCTCCAAGGAATGAAGACTTGGGCCTTGTACAAAACTGGCATGTCACTCAGCCAAGGGACAGAAGAAAAGGCAAACAAAGTGGCAGCATCTCATACAACATTCTCAAGGTGGAATCTTCAAGTGATGGGCAGCGTGGTTTGTGGAACCTCTTGGTGAGAAAATTAATAAGCTGTCCAGCTAGAAGATTGATGGTTAAGTAAATGGTAGTGTATGAGATATTTGAGACTTAGCAGTCTGTCTAGCAGTTTTGGGAAAAGCTAGAAAATAGCTTTGTATTTGTGTTTAGTTTGATCTTCACATTTTAGATCAGTACAAGCAGGTGGGCCCATCATTTTGGAAAGAAAGGAGGGACGTTGTTGCAGCTGAATAAGGGATGTGTCACATTAAATATCAATAGTCAAACTCTATTTTTAAGAAAGCATTTGATTTTTGCTGGTATATTTTCAGTTGACATGCTGGAAGTTGCTGATGTCTTCTTTACATCTAACAAAAGAGTATTTGGTGATTAAAGAGCTGTGACGTGACAGAGTAAAAGTGAAGTCAGGAAATAGAGCAAACACTTCAGCAATATTATGGAATCTGTTAAAGGGAAGTACTCTTCAAAGATGGAAAGTTAAATTAGCATGCTAATCAAAGGATCAGTGGTCCTACAGACACTTGTAAGGCTTGCAGACAGGTGTTCAGTTTAATAATCAACACTAGTTTAACTAAAGATTAGTTATTTAGGTGTTGGAATGATTATCTCTTTCCCAGAGTGTCTGGCTTTGTGTGCTTGGGAGATCTCACCTTTTTTACATATATAAAAAGTGGTTGTTTTTTTTCTTTAAATATCTTTTAAATATAGAAAATAGGAAAGCATTAACTGGTAAAAACAAATGGCTGCGTCCTGATGTGAATCTTGGACATTACTCCAGTCCTCCAGCATCTCAAGAGGGACATGAATGAGGGTTCACTCTGTATCATTCACCAAATTCTCAGCTTTCTGAATTTCCAGGAAAGTGACCAGACTGAGTCATGCTATGCCACCTCTTTGCTTTGCTTTCCACTACTGGACCTGCAGTCTTTGTTGATGTTAAATAGGATGCAACAAGACAGCAGAAAGAGATTATTCGCTCAAATACCCTCCTGACATGGAAGTGATCTCAGGTCTTTCTGCTTAGCCATAGCAACAAGATGAATCCCCTTACTCCCTTTCAGGAACTAGTTAAACTACATCCTAAAAATGCTTCACTATTGTGCTTGCATTTCTTCTTTTGGAAAGGTCTTTCCTCATTGTTTGGATCATTGGCAACCTGCTTCTACTTTTGCTAATTTTATTTGTGGCCACATAGCATTTGTTTGTTCATGTGCCAAGTCACTTTTTAGCTTAAATAGCTTTTTTCACCTCCCTCAGGTTTACTGCTCCTTGATGTATTTGCACTTAGCAGTCACATCCCCTCTCAGCCATTGTTTTGCCAAGTAAAAATAGCCGGGCTCTTCAATTCTCTTGAAAAATCAATTTTTTTGTAAGGATACCAAATTGCAGAGCAGCAGTCATAGACAGTTGCAGCCAGAGCTAATGAAAGAATCTCCCTGTGCTAAAAAAAAGTAGGTATAACACAATTTGGCTCATGGCCAAGGCCAGCATTTTGAAGCACAGTAAAATTTTTATCTCTGGTGAGGCATGTCAGTAAATGCTCTCTTACACCAATGCGATGAGAACTTCATTTGTCCATTGACTTCAATGTCTAAATAAATTTCTGTTTAACTAATGCCATAAAATTCTAAGCATCAGCACCAGTTGTTTCTCCAGTTATTGGTGTTTTCTCTTGTTTCATTATTTCCACACACTCTGTTGAGAAGCATCCACATCTCACTGGAGTTATGGGTCCTGACACCTCTCCAGGGCAAGGAAATGTTATTTCTCTCTCCATATATTCCAACTGAAATCAAAGAAGCCTTAGACCATCCTGCAATAAAACAGGGAAGGGCAGAGGGGCATTAAGAAGAGTAAAAAAAATAGCAAATTAATAACAAAATTTTACAGAAGCAGGTACAAGACTGTTAATTATTGTTATGTTCTCAGGCAATATGCCAGTGGCCAAGGTACAATCCTGGTAGGTAATCCTAAAAATATGGCCATTAGCACATGACACAGTCATGCCTTCTCCCATGGGTCAACTTAAATAATACACATTTAATGTGATGGCATGTCCAGTGGGATGGGGACCCAAAGAGAAAAGAGAGGCCCAGAGCATCACACTGTCTGGGGAGACATTCAGATTGTATTTCAGACATTAACAACACTTCAAGGGACTGGCTTCTGATAAAAGAAAAAATTTAACCTTGCCTTGCACAGTGGGTTATTGCAGCACTGGTGGAAAAAAATGTCCCACTTTCATAGTTTCAAACACTAGTGACAAAACATCTTTCTGCTTGCTGCCTGAAGGGTCTAAACTCCATCTTGCCCTTAAAACATGCTTGGAGCTGAATAATTGTTCTAGTTCTGCTTTAACTTTTGCCTAAATGGCATGTATATGTGTGAATACAGCTCTGCCCTCCCCTGCTCTCACAGCTACAAATACAGCCCAGGCTTCCAGCACCACATCCTCATTTAAACCCTGACTCCAGCCACTTGTGCAGAGCCCAAAGAGCTGGGCCAGATCAGTTGCCTTTTAACCAGTTCTTAATGAGTCAGGGAATTGGTAAAGACTTGTCTGTGTCTGGTTAGGTAACCAAGAGAGCTTATGAGAGTCTAAAGCTGTTTTATCTCCAATACCAGGAGAGATTTTTGGAGTAGAAAAGATAAAAAAGTTTTCTGTAGGCTTCTCTAGATAAAACACAAGTTGTTACTAGATTCAACCTAAATGGAAATATGGAAAAAAATCTAATTCTTTCATGTATATTTATACCTATATCTATACCTGAACATTTAAAATGCCACCAAAATAGACAGATAGAAGAGGCTGAAGTGTTTACAGAGGTCTTCCCAATAGGATTTTAAACACTGCCATGCTTACTTGATCCAAAATCCAGCAACTGACTAAAGCATATGTAACTTAAAACATATATGTGATCTCTTTGGTGCTCTTTGTATGCTCTTTAGTCACCAAAGAAGTGCTTAAAGTTCACTCTAAATTCCGAGGTGAATGGCCCAGCATGTTTTGAATCATGAGCATGGGGCTCAGTTTCTGTGTAATATCATCAGCTTTACTGACTGTTGCTGCATGGTCAGCTTAAAAATTAAACCTCAGGCTACATTTCCCAATGAAGATGGGTTTAATTTTGCTAATATCAGATAACAACATAAACTGTAAACTTGGGACAGGTTCATTACATATTTCAGAAGTTTATTAACCCAGTTTGATCTGGAGTGAAAGTCTACAACAAACAAACACTCTATCCTTGTGGTAAAATTCTGCCCTGTTTTCTGTAAGAAATTAAAATTTAATTTTAGGAGGAGAAATTATCTTCAAGTAATAGTTTTTAGAAGCCTTTATGAAAGGCTTATAAATACTCCTACATTTATGAACTTTTATAAGTTTGATCTCCTATAATTTTATACATGTGCTTTTACTTCAGGGGTAGTTATATGTGAAGGAAGATAAATTTTGCTTACTTGATAGAAGTAAGCTACAATAAGAGACCTTTGCATGAGACAGGAGGATGTCCACAACCACTCCTAAAGTGCACAGTATGTTTGAGGGTGCTCTGTCAGAGAGTTTTGTGTTTTGAGGCCAGAAATTTTTACATCTTCAGTTGTTCTGGTGTCTTGTATGAATTCTAGACTAAGAAACCTAAATACAAATGCTCACCCAAATATTTCATTCTAGTCTTTCCAAGAACGTCTTTGCCTTTTACAAGGCAGTGGAAAGAATTAAAGGAGGATCATTATTTAAGAAATTCATTATAAGAAAGGAATTAGATGTCCATAAGGTGTCTGTGGCACTCCAGACTGACAGGGATTTTGGGAAAATTTGTTTGGAAATATGTTTGCTGCTAGTTTTTCAGCCTAAACTCTTTCCCCATGTCCTACTTTTTGGAACCTTGTGAGCGTTAACTTGTGTGGAAGAGGAGACGCAGTTGCACGTGGTTTTCAATCAGATATAATGTTTCATGTGCCGCTCTGAAGTTTACTTTTAAATGCATTTTGTCCCCATTTCTTTGCCCTCTGACCCACAGAGAGGTCTGGCTCATGAACCCTCGCTCCCTACAGTGCATTTCCCAGCAGAAGAAACAGAGTCACAGGTGCTGTGGGCCTGGCATTGCTCTGTTCAAATAAAACAAAAATCCAGCCATGAGATACATAGGAAGCAGGTCAAGCTTTTAATCTTACCAGAGACCAGGAGGCTGAGCAGACCATCTATAAGTCATTAAATCTTCAATTTTCTCCCTTTCCTCGAGGCTTCCTTTCATTCCCCTTGGGACTCTCAGGGAAATCAGACTCACCTCAAATCCTTCATACACTCAGAGCAGGAAAATTGCAGCAGAAAAGGCAGAAAACCCTGGGATAAATCCTCCTCTCAGATAGACAGGCAAAACTTGCTGAGAGTTGTAAGTCCTACAGCAAGCTGGCTTCTTGCCACGAAGAAGAACAAGCCAAAGCCACCTGCAGTGCCAGTGACACGGCTGTGGTGGCCCAGGGTGCCAACATCTCCTGCAACAGGGCACTGCTTTTCCTTGGGATGTCTGCCCATGTGGTGCTAGCATCTCCCAAAGACATTTCCTAGCAAACTTAAGCCCCTGGAGCACTGCAGGGCAGTCACACCAGGAGGCAGCTCCTCACCACTAAACTCCCCATCCATTGAATCTTGTTTGCAGCCTGCAACCAAAACCTCTCCCACCAACACTTTAGCTTGCTGGGCATGACAAACAAGAATGCAGTCACACATGAAGAGTAACCCACCTGCAGCCTGGTCTCTGAGACTGCTGCCCTGCCCTGCCTGCCAGACCAAGCACCTTTTCATTCCCAGCCAGCCTCTGCTGCTGCTCCTCAGCAGTCCTGTGGGGTCCGGTTCAGACACGAGGAAAAGGAGCTGACACACCAGAGAAGGGAGAAGTGGGAAGAGTGAAAGAAGCCCAAATGATAAAATAAGCTGGAAACCTGGCTGCTGGCATTGCAGGGCTGGTGAGGGTGAGCCTTCTGAAATAAAACACTAACTCCTTCTGCTCTATCTGCCCTAACTGGGAATGTGCTGTAGCTGGTAGATCCTAATCAGAGAGGGTCCAGTCTAAGTCTCCTTACTTGATGCTTGGCTAGACATGTGCAAGTGGCTTAGCATGGGCAGACAGATTCAAAAGCTAAAAGCTATCACGCACATATCACAGAACATTGGAGTTGGAGGGGACCCACCAATGATCATTCATGAAGCTGGATAAAGCTTTGCTGTTTCTTAAGAGTGCCATTCTTAATAATCTGAAGTATTACTGTGACTTCTCAGTGTCTGCTTGGGCTACCTTTGCTTTTTCTTTCTACCTGCCATGCTGTGATATCTGAGACTCCTTGTAAATATAACTGCTCTGCTGACAGAGGTCCTACTCCTCCAGACAAGGATCAGGCACACTCTTATCTGCCTTTTCACACCCCACAGGAGAAAAGCTGCAGTCTCCTCACACTGTGAAATTGAGCTATGCCAACCAGTTGTTCTCAACTGAGTCCCAGACCAGAATTCTTCCATCAATTTTGAATTTTTTTTTTCCCTGCAGTTCATGTTGGAGCAGCATACCAAGTGTCTGCCATTAAAACCAAACCCCCTGGGCTTATAGACTGTATGTAGTGAGGGGAGACTGCTCTTCTACTGTGCAACAGATATTCGTGAAAGAAATATTTTTTTTTTTTGGCCATTAATCTCAGTATTTAATTTCTAGACATCAGGGTTTCACCTCCTGGTCTCTTTGCATTCATCTTCCTTATGTTGCTTCTTGACTGGCACCATCTTTGCTTCTGCTTTTTGTGTTTATTTTCAACTTGTAATCCTATTTTATTTCCCTACCTTCTGTAAGGCACAACTCTTTGGTGTCCAGCTTACATCTCCATCTGTATTGTACTCAACATTTCTGGCTGTTCCTTTGCCTCTCATTTGAGCTGTGCTGAGCCAGAATGACAGGCACTGAGTGCTCTCCACCATAATGCTCCCCTTGCCTCTCTCACTGATGTTAACTTCCCAGCCACTTCCTTTTGCATCTCCACTGTCAGATGTTATTCCTCTCTCTCCTCCCTTTTCATCACCCTGCCTTGCTACTGGAAACTGTTGGGTATTTTCTTCCTTTCCAGCTCTTTATTTGCTTTCCTTCCTGTGCTTACTGCGATGTCCATTAACTCTTGCTTTGCTCTTCACCATTTTTTCCTGTCTGCATTGGAAGTACTTCACACAGATTGTCTCTACCAGCACCAGCATTTCCTCAGACATCACACCCCATATAACATCCCACAGTCTCACTGGCACCATGGGGTTAGATTGAGTCTCTTTTGTCTTTCTCGTTGAAGCTCCACGTAGCTTCCATCCAGGCAACTTCCTTGGGTTTGCTTCATCTTATTCCCTGTCCTTTTTGAATATCTCAGGATTTCCATGGCTGTCCTCATGCACAGTACACTCTTCTACACTTGATGAACTTAAAGAACCTTCAAGATTCGTGTATTCAAATTTCTTTTTGAAATCTTACAGCCTGGAAGCTTACCTTCAAAAAGAAGTCTGGTGTCTCTGCTTCAGGAAAGGCATCTTTAAGGAAGATGAACCTTTTAGAAAAATACATGATATGGCATGACTTCCTCTGTAAATGCCAAGCATTCAAACTACAGCATTGCTGTATTGAAGGTCCACACTGTTTTGGTTTGGTCTCAGACACTGGATAAACACATGGTTCAATCTCCATTGTATCCCTGCTTTGTGCTGCTAATAATTCATAAAAGAAAGATAGCATGCCTCCCATCCCTTCACTCCAGATGCCAGATCCCAGTCATATCCATTGCTCTCCCAGGATGAGGGGCCCCATTCTCCTACAGCTAACAATTGCTGTTTATTACTGGCAAATACCATTCAGCCAAACCAGGAGCCTGAGGAAAAGCAATTTTAGGTTCACTTCCTAGATAAGAAAGAAAATTCCTTCCTGTTACTGATTCCATAAAAGAGAAGGAGGTAACCTGCACAGTCTGATAAAGTCAGCCCTGTATTTCAGCTCTGGCTGTGGGCTATGTTAGCACTGAAGACAGGCAGCTCACGAAAGTTTAATGCAAGAGACACAGAATAAAGAAAATTATTTGGCTCTCCCAGCCCCCTGAGGGGAACTGTCTTTGTTTTCCAGAACTGAAACTGCAGTGATATCCTTGACAATCCCCCTGCAGTGGTTGCAATTTGTAACTTGCTGGTTAAGTCATTTGGGAGCAAAAGCGTTTGAGATTTCAGATTCTCCTGGCCAGTGCTAAGATCATTTTTGCCCCTCACCAGAGTTTCCACAACCACAGGTGCTTGCTCAGGGAAGGAGGCAAAGACCCTGTTTGGCCCCACAGGGTGGCTCCTGGCTCTTTGGCTGCCCAGCTGTGCTGGTATGCACAGGTTGAAGGTTTGGGTGCATGTGCCATCTGACACTGTAAATAAATACAATATTAACTCATTTGCATGCAAGGACATGGACACAAATGCTGCCCTCTCAGAATCATCCTGGAACCCTACGGGTCTCACATCATAAATCTTTTGGGAAAGCATGTACTCTGCTTCCTTGCTGACACTGATGCTTGTATCATTGTTTGTTTTACTTTGCTCTGAGCTTAATAATTGGCAAATCCTGGGGAGGCAGCTGGGCCGACTTGCTGTGCGCCCAGGCAGCAGGGGGATGCTGCTGAACAGAGATACATTTCTGTCAGGATGATGGCTTGCTTGAGAGGCGGTGACAAGTGGTACAAGAGTGGGAAATGTGTTTTCCAGATACCCAGATTTAACCACTTTCCCTCCTTTCTTTTCAGGTTTTCCTTCCATCTGGCACATAGGTGGAGCCATGTGCATCAATACACGCATGAATGCAGCAAGTGTGTTCGTTTACCAACCTTTGCACAGGCAAACCTTCAGACCACTTGTTTTAATTTTTTCTTTTCTTTGTTCACAAAGATGAAGGGAAAATGTTCCCACGTGTGGATTTTGCAGGAAATGGGAAGTGGGTGACAGTGACCGGGGCTGTGACCTGGCAGACCTCTCTGTCTAATGTAACGCGATCTCATGGTGCTTGGGAGAAAAAAGGGAAGAGAAGTCTAGCCCTGGGACTGCAAATCACAGGCCGTGATGACAAGAGGGGGCCTAATAAAACTCAGCACCCTTCACTTTTAAATGAAATGAGTGGGGAGGGGGAGTGGGGAGAGGATAATTTATGGCCTAGATATATCCTGGGGTATTGCATTCCTAGAAATGCCTTTCACTGCCCCATAGCATTTCAGAGATGGAAAATGTGAGTACAGCTTTGAGCAGTTAAGGTCTTTATTTGAATTAATTAGAACAGCTAAAACAACAGGATTTAAGCAGTGGAGGATGGAGAAAAGAAGACCTTGCATTGTTCATGATGCCATGTCATCCTCCAACAGACACCTTCCTAAAGGACATCAGGACTGCCAGAAAGTAAAGGCTGGGGTGTCCAAGTGACTGTGATGGGATAAATGACACAGGTACATGATGCTGAGAAAACATGGCATAGCTCTACCTCTCGTCTGACCGTTAATTTCTGGCTTTGTGTTGCAGATGCTACAGGAGCAAGTGAATTTTGCTGGACAAATTTCTGCTGCTGCTATTTGTGGTCAGGCAGGTCTTATTTTGCAATGATGGTGATGAAATTAAATTTACTGGGGAAGGATGGAGACTTGCTAAACAAACTCATTGGACAATAATGGGAGCACAGTTTAACAATAGCTTGGCATGCAGGACATGAGAGGATTCAGGGGTCTCCTGCATCCCTTTCTGGAGCAATGGCTCTGCCACTTCTGTTTTTATTGTTTCATTTCGTTTGGTTTGGGGGGAGGGTTAAACAAAAACAAACCCATAAGAATAGACAAACTGGGAGCTTCAGAAATTCTGCTGATTCAAGCACTTGTGGTACCAAGGTACTGATACTTCTTTGTAACTGCAAAAACAGGTTGCAAGTGACAGAAACATGAGTCCCCACACAGGACTGCAAACTTCTTTCTAGTTGAGCTGGAAATGCACACATTTTCCAAAGGATTTTCATAGTTCTACTTCTGGGCCTAAAATATTTTTAATTAAATTAAATAGAAGAGAAGACAAAGGAAAATTAATTAAGAGGCTTTTTTGTTTGTTTGATCTCAGTGGAAGGTTAAGCTCAATTTTTATTGAAACTTTAGGCAGAGGCTCTTGTTTGTTTAATCTATCTTTCTGATTATTATTATATTTCTGGTAGGATGAACACCAAAGAATAAATTAAAGACAATGAAATAAACAGAGCCAAGTGTGGCTGTGCCCTAGAGCCGTCCCATCTCAATATACAAGCATGTGTTTCATCTCTCCAAAGCAGTGATTTCAGGACTCAGCTGGCACCAATAAAGAGGTATCACACTGGGAGAGAGAGCTGTCACTCCCCTGGGCTGCTGTCTGCCCCCAGCCCCCCGTGCAGGGCTGAGGCAGGAGCTGCATCTCCCTGGAGCACTCACCTCGTGGACACATTCAGTGTACACCTACTCCCCTCGTCCTGCTTTGTTGAAGCTGCAGAGATCTTTGCATGTCTCAGGCACAAAAGCTGTGCAGTTTCAGGCCTGTGCTTGGTACAGCAGGCAGAGCAGCTGCTGAAAGCAAAAAATGGTTTCTGAATCACCTGTTACAATCTGCCATCAGCAGGGCTGGCACCACTGCAGCTCCCCCTCCCACTTGGTCACAGCCCCCATTTGCTTCTTTTCTCCCCTTAGCAATCCCTCACGAGCCACCAAGGCTGGAAATACTAATTTATATATACATCTACCACTCACAGCAAGAGGGAAAGTTGCTCTTCCCCTCCTCCATCCTATTGTGACAAGGACTTGGTCAGGTTGCTTCTGCTTTCTACACTTGGGAAAGCCCAGGTGTCCCAAGTAGGGAGGGAATAAAAAGATATTATATATAATATCTCATCCTCTGAGATATTCTCAGAGGATGAGCACGCAGGTGCAGTGGACCAAACATTACTGAATTATTCAAATATGCTTAAATCTGTGAGATTGCACCAGAAATCACAGCAGTCAGCCTTATGATCTTGTACACCTTGCTTGAAGTCAGGACTTAAAAATTACCTGGAGAACAGCCTCTCACACAAGCTTATTTGGTTTCCAGTACTGGCTGTAATCCAGGTTAGTAGCCACTGTGTGGTTGAACATTAAAAATACTGAAGCAGAAGTCCCTGTCAAGTTGGGTTGATGGTGACCTGGGCTTGGTGCTGACCAGCTGGGCTGGTGCTGTTGATGAGCAGGGCAGTATATCTGAAAGAGAAGCTTCTATTGTAACCTATACTGGTGTGAACCTTCTTTGAAAACCAGTAGGATTCTTCCTGCAGGGGATACTATTACATTTTTAGTGTTGAATTTAATATTTGATTTTGAAAGTGCACTTTGGTGTTATTATTATATATTTTTAAGCGCTTAATCCTGTGCCTTGCATAAGTGTATTCCCTTCTCCTCCTGGATATTCATGCACTACTGTGGGAATACAGGAGCTGTTCAGAAGTTCTGGGCACCTGCAAATCTGCTCAAGAGGTACATCCAAGTGTTCTCAGGGTGGACTTAACATCTGGTTAAACGTTAACATGGGGCTTGGTTCCATCATTTTACAATGTGTAATCTGTGGCAAGTAAATGATATACTGTTCTGGGTGCAGCCCTGGTTGCCAAGTACTTATATTTCACATTGTTACTCTCCAGAGGAAAAGCAAATAACTCTCATTTGGGAGCAGGTAGGCAGAAAAAGATGCTGCATATTGATTTCTTACTCTCCTAATAGAGGCACAAAGATAACAATTGCACTGGAAAATATACAGTTTAGTATTTTCTATATATTTTTAAGACAACAGCACAAGGTGCTGAAGCAGAAACAGGAGAAAGATACCTGCCACTGTAGGGCAGAGCTTATGAGGCACTGCTTCTTATTTCATGAATCATACTGATCTTTCACCTTCTTCTCCTCTTCTCTGTTTGCTCCTCAACCAATACAACATGTTAAAAGATTGGTCACAGAGACTGGAGCTGCCCACAGCTTGGGCTGGCTGACCAAAGTACCAAGCTGCCAACACAGCCACCCCTCTCTCCTGCCCACATTGCAGCCAGGTACTCCAGGTGCAGCTGGCACTGCACTTGGGGGGAACCCATGTGTCTTTGGGCAGTGGCCCACCAAATGTGCATTGGTGTGATGCACTGTGGTAGCTCTGACACCCTACATCCCTGCCGAGACCCTGATGGGGTGGATCCAGGGAGCAAAGACAGCCTGCCTTCTGTTTGTGCTCATGAGATAATAATTGTGATGAGATTCAGGAAAAGGTTTAATATTCATGCAGTAAAAAGGCACTTTCCAGTTATGCTGACTGGGACAGATACTGCAATAGCCATTAACCTCCATGCTCCAGGCTGGAAGCTCATCATGGGCTGAAGTCACTGTCTGCCCTCCCTTCCCCCGAGTAGGATTGTGCAATCCTCATCCGTGTTCATCATCCGAGGTGAGAGGGGAGGGCGTCACCTTCCTCTGAAGCATCCGGCACCAGCTCGGCTCACTGGCAGGATGCTGCCTGAGGGGGACATGGCCGTGCTCCAGAACGGCAAGAGTTGCTCACCCTCCTCCGAGTTACAACACCTGATGCAGCCAGATGTCACCTCTGGCCAGGCTTACCAATGCAAATCACCTTCCCCAGGCCTTGAGGAGTCAAATCTTTGGGTCATTTCTTCTCAGCGTGGTGCCCTGCTTCTTACAGGCATTGGAGTGAAGTCATTGCTATCACATCCCAAGAGTTTGTGACCCCCAGTATTCAGAGAGTTCATGATGCAAGTACTTACAGACAGGCAAGAGGATGTGGCTGTAAAGCTGCATAAAATGATACACACTTCAGCACTGCTGACAGGTGCTTGCTTCCTAACCTAAATTTGAAATTACTTCATCCTTCTTTAATATGAAGATGTCTTACGGACTTCATTATCAGGGATCTTCCTTTTTCTCCTATTTGCGTGTGTGTGTGTGCACATTTCTCTTGTCCTCTCTCACTCCTGTTTCTCCCTCCACCTCACATCAGTGTATACTGCAGACTTCCTCTCTCACTTTTATAAGCTGCCAGAAGTGAAGTGACCTGGTTACACATCCAGCTCTGAAAGCTGCCTCAGCAGTATTTTTCCTCCCTTTCTGCAGTAGTCCTGGGCAAGCACACTGTCGTCTGCTTGTCTGTGCCTTTAAAGCAGGGGGGTTATAGTCTGCACCACACTTCACACCACAGCTCACAGAGCTGACATCTGCAGTCACTGACTTGTGACAACTTTATTAGGAAGGCTGTAGTCACTGACTTCAGGCAGAAGCTATGAAAAAAAGGAGATTATATTATTGTTGTTGTTATTGTTGTTATTAATATTATTATGTCTGTAATCAGTGTGAGCTGCTGACAGAATATGCCTCTCCGGAAATAGCTCATTAATTCTGAGAGCTGCCAATGGGAGGAGCAGCCCAGAGTTCTGATCCAGCAGCGCTTACGCAGCAGGATGCCCGTGTTATCAGTGAGGAAATCCACAGCCTGACTCTACATATGCAAGTGTCCTCACTAATTCCTGAAGGCAGCAAAAAGAGAAAGTCCTTCCCATCCTCATTCAGTGCTCTTAGGAGTAAGAGCACTGAATGAGGATGTAAGTAGAACAGTAAGATGTTCCTGTTTGTTTCTGCCATTCTAAATAGTGAGGAAGTCAATTTGCCCTCTCTGAGAATCAAACTGACACTCCAGCAGTCCATCACAAAACTTTATTTTCTTTATTTTGTCTCTTTTTTTCCTGTAGATTTGTCTCTTTTATATCCCAATGTCTTGGGGGTAACACCTGTAATAAACTATACTCCTGGATCCTTGTGGTTGCACATGAAACCAGGACTTTAATGTAATAGTTTACATTCTAAGACATTTCTTGACACCAGACTATTATCATGGATATTAGAAAACTAAAAGCTTATCATCCAGTCTATTCCTTTGGCTGGAGTACATTTATATTTCCATATTAGTCTAGGTCCATCTGGAAGTTAGTAAGAATATAATTTGGTAGAACTGTCTGATAAAGTAAAAATACAACAATTGTTCTTTCTGGATTTGTACTAAATTTTTCCACTGTTCAACTTTATTTCCATGACTCCCAATATTTTTTTTCAGATTTTCAGATTTTCAGATTCATGGAGCTAGGCAATGAGATATCCAACTTGAGAATGCAGAGATAAAATAGAGAAAGCTTTATCGTTACCTTATTTTTATGAAGTTCCTTGTTCCATGTCAGAAGAAATGCAGTTCAAAACATGATTGCTGGTTTATGAGATGCTTGCAGACTCACTTTCAGCCACTACAAAGGGTAGAATAGCTCCAAAGTGCTACCAAATCCAGCAGGCTTTTGGGACTGCATCCCAGCTGGGAGTCATCAGCACTGTACCACCAGTGGACAAAAAGAAACTTCATATGGCCTCAGGATTCTGCTCTTCACTGAAGAGGCATATGAAGCTCAACGGAGATGGTAAAGTATAAAGCAACCTCTCTTCCTCAGGCAAAGAGAAATGTTAATGAAAATTTTCTGTCTGTGACGAGAAACTAGTTAAGAAAGAGGACTTTTTTCTGGAAGTACATTAAATATTCCACTCTCAAGTGCAGGAATATGAGCTGACACATGTGTACGAAATCAAGTCTAGAAGTTTTATGTTAAAGACCTAGAATACTCCAAGTATTCAAGATAGAACCCAAACCTGACTGTAGTCAGATGGGAAAGTTTTGGCTTAATGGGCTCTGCAGGCAATTTCTGGGCAGGGGGTGCTGGAATGCCACAGTCTTCCCTGAACACTGGTGTGGCTTTTTGGGCTCACCTCTGTCTGTCCATGCACCCACAGAGGTGCCCTCACATCTGGGAGAATGTTCCATGCCAGTCCCAGGCTCTGCTGAGATAACATGTCGCCTTCCCTCTCCCAAGTGTGAGGTCTGAACCAGAAATTGCAATGAAAATCACAAAATCATAGATTTGTTAAGGTTGAAAAAGACCTCTAGGATCATTGAGCCCAACTATTAAATAAAACTGACTGGTAAGAGCACTGGTGAGCTATTACCTTTCAGATTATTCTCACGCCAGAACCCAACACCTCCATATTCCATACACAGTGTGGCAAAACACTGGAATTGCTGTTTTTAAATTTGCTTGTCTCCCATCTATAGTGTGATTTTGTTCCTTTCTGCCCATAGTTTCATCTTCCTGAATTCTTGTAATTCCCTGGTGTCATCAGGAATTTTTATACAGTCCAGTTAGGCACCATCTGTACAGTTGGTAACATGCAATTAATTAATTCCATGGGTCATTAATACATGTTTTGAATAAAGATCAGAAATGCACTCAAACTAAAGTCTCTGATTGATTTTTGTGTATTCCAGATCTAACCTCAAAGCTTGCCCTCACACGTATCTCTTCAATCACAGTATCCTGACAGATACCTCCTTGCAGCTGGCTATACTGGGACTGTACCATTCATGGATGTTTTCCTTAATCCCAGCTGGTAATTTGTAGTCATTCATTTCTGTCTGTGCAAAGCCTATCTGGACTGCTCTTTATGTGAAATGTTGCATGATGAGACAGTGGTATCAAAGGACTTAGAAAATCCAAATCTATTTTGTACGCTGTATTTGTCCGCTGTGACTTGTTCTTTTGACTGTATGTTTACAGAATGACTTTTAAAAATGTAAGAGCTTTCTCTTTCCCTGGCAGGAGCAAAGCACAAGATTGCCCACCTGCTGCTCTGCCTCTACCAGCTTTGAAGTTGAAAGGAGGAGAAGGAGCAGGGAGACCATCAAGGCCAGGTGCCAGGGCTGGAAGTGCTCCTCTTGGGCTGCAGGGCTGGTCACAGCACACAGCAGCCACCCCCATCCGTGACCTCCCACCCCTCCTGCCAGCCCAGAACCCCTTACCTTGTCCCACAAAATTGTTCTGTCCCAGCTTATTTACAGTCCTTGAGGACAGAGGCTTTGTCCTGTGGTCTGTAATAAAGCTGGGTTTATTGTTCATCTCAACTCTGAATTACAATTTTCTCAGAGCCCTTGGCAGCCATACTCAATTCCCTAGAGGTCTTTGCACATTATATTGGAAGTACACAAGCCAGCATAATTTCTTTTCTTTTAGCCAAGGTAGATGCAATCTACTAACTTCAGTGTGTGCTGTAATCCTCTGTAAATACCACCAAGCCATTATTTCCAACAGTATTGCACACCTAGATAATCCACACTGATACTGATTTTTCAGTGTAAAGATTATCTTGCACAGTAAATGTCGTAAATGTTGTTGCTGCCTTTGATGATTAAATCCACATACTGTTCAACTCAGGTCTTCCTTCCAATCATAGCCAGATTTCTCATTTCATGGCATTTATGTCCTACACCAATCAAGCTCAGTGGGAATGGAGGGTGCTAGCTGACCTGCAGAGCAAAATCCTCATTTAAGGTTGCAAGTTGTTTCTCATTATTGAAATTACTATAGCTGTCCTTTCTAAGTTTCTCAGTTCACTATACCCTGTGATTTGACTTGAACATGCAGAGTATATGATCCCTCAAACCAAACAGTACTAAAAAATGGACAAGATGTATATTTTTATTCACATTAGGCCCTTTAATTTACATAGACTATTTCAGGATAAGGAATAAGGAGACTGACAAGCAAATAGAATTTTTGAGATTATGAAGACCATTATTTAGGGACTTAAATTTCTTCCAGCAGGATTCTTTCAGATTGGATGTAGGAACAGTACAATGGCACTACAGAGAACCTATCTTTGCTGTGACACATACTGGTTTCCTTTGGAAGACAAGAAGAAGAGCAGACTGCAGAATGTGACTTGGTTTTATTTTCCTGCAGGCTGGGGCTGAAGTCAGGAACAGAAGAGGATGTGGGATCCTGGGCCTGTCTGGCAGCAGGATTTTTGGGGAATGAAGAGGACTAGATCAGTGTTGACAAGTGCCTGTAGATTTTTATGAATCTTGTTAACTCTTAGGTTTTTAGAAGTCTTTTAGAAGTTTCCTTATATCTTCTTTATATAATGCTCTTTAAGAAGTTGAAGATGACTGGTCTATATGCTCTTTTTTATCCTGTTTTTATTATCAGAAAAACCTTTGCCCAGTTTTTTGATATCTCATTTTTCAGGTGCTCCCAAATCAGAAGTGGCTCTCAGTTTAATAAAGAAAATACTTCAAAGGTTTTAGGATAAAGCACAGCAGCTCTGGCCAAATAGAAAGCCAAAGTAATTTACCAAAGTATTATCTCATCCATCCCTTCTCCAGTTCAAGCTTGTAGTTGTGTTTACTGCATGGAAGTTGATTTTTCCTTGTTAGTGCATACAAAAGACACCTTAATGCACCAGCTTTCTTGACACTATTTGCCAGTAATTAATCCCTCTATGGAATAATTTACCTGGTCTCCCTTTTACAATTAATGTGGTTCTTATTAACTTTATCCACTAAATCTGCAATAGGTTCCCTGTTCTGTTTATCACAATTTTCTGAATAAGAAATGGCCACCAGCTACTTCCAAAAGATTTTAGGCTGCCCCACATTGATTCCCAAGAAAATCCTAAAAAAAATAAATCCCCCACTACAGCAATGTCTGGTATCGTGGATAATTTTGTCAGCTCCTAGTAAGTTCATCTACATGATTTTCCTTGTTTGGCAGCAATGTCTACTGGGACCATTCTTTTTCATCAAACTTTGGTCAAATGTTTCAACATCAGCTGTTGGTAAGATCCTTCCCTCCCCGAGCTGAGCACGCAGCTCCATAGACAATGCTATGAGTGAAGCCTGGTTTCACAGTGCCACAGAGTGATTTAGGTGAGAAGAGACCTTTGGAGGTCTCTATGGAACACCCAGGCCCAAGCAGGACTTGAAGGCTAGACCAAGCCCTCATGGCCTCTTTTAGCTGAGGTTTGAAGTCCTCTATGGATGGAGAATGCACAGCATCTATGCTTGCCTGTTCCCTCCATGAAAATGCTTTCCTACAGATCTATTTCTCACTGTTGTTTAAAACTGGTGAATAGGAATGTACCAGCCAGAAACAAAGCTTTCCTGGTGTCTGGAAAAAAAAGGATAAGCCCTTCCTCCCACTCCCTCACATGGCTTCTCTGAAGTCTGCTGGAAGCTAAGTTCATGCTATGGCTTTTCTCTCCATCAAATCCCTTATGGGTTTTTCATACTGGGTCTCCCTTGGACTGCACACAGTTGTCCTGCAATGCAGATGAAATTTATCATCACAGTCACCTTTTTTCTCTTCCTCTCTCTGCAAAGTTTTGTTCCAGTGCAGCAGCAGCTTCACAGACTTCCAAAGGACAGGTACACATCTGTACACACACACAAACACATTCACAACGCAGAATGCACAAGCACCTATGTGCATTGAAATATCTGAAGAAAACAACCAGGTTCTTATTTTCAATACAATACAATTTCTGGCTAAAAATCAGAAACAATATACAATTTTTAAGCACACTCATGTGCTTATTTATTAGCTAGCTACTTGTGTCCATTATGTTTGTTTTATTATGCCTCATTATTGTTCACTTGGAGACGGGATGATCCCTGGCAGGCAGAAGATTGCTGGTGACACATGTGGACAGAGCCACTTGCAGCAGCATAGTCCTGTCACCAGGAGAGCTCATTTCAGTCATAGCAGTGCAGTGTGGAGATGCTTTGATGCCTGAAGGCACAGGCAGGAGCCAGTGACAATCATAAGCCCACGAGGAGCCAGGCAGGAGACACCCCTTGGGGCACTGCCTGGCCCCTGTTGAGGCCAGCAGCAACATCATTTTCTGCAGCTCCTAGCTTGACCCTAAAAGTGAGGAGAGCAAAACAGCATCTTTGCCCTCACTTTGCTCACCTGTACAGGGAAAACACCTGGGTGGAGGGGTCTGCCCTCCTCACCAAATCCAAAATAACACGTAGGCCAAGCATTTCTGAGGAAAGGAGAATTATTTTTCTGCTCAGCAGAGCAAAAGCAGGGCACAAACTAGCTCTCTGCAAGCAGAGACAGGCGCTGTATTCATTGGATAATCTACTGCAAATTATTTGCCCAGCTCTATTAATTAATGCTGCGAAGCACTTGGAGGGTTAAATGCCCTTGAGCCATTGTTCACCTAAGCTTTGCCTCTGAACTGACATCAATGAAAAATTCCTAATGGTGGTGGTAGCAGCAGCAGCAGCAGCAGCACTGAATTTTCAAACCCTCCTGAGGCAAGAAAACATGATTTTTCCCTTCATTTTATGGTCTGTTGAATCTGCTGGTTTTCTTGTTATATAGCAGGAATAATGTTCATGGCCTTGGAGTATTCTTGTGGTTTTCCAAATGCTTCGGATTTAATTTGGCATCTTCCACACGCACAAAAATTTACTGCCTCATATACTCTTTCACTGTGAATGCTGTCCCTTCCCCAGCTCTGTGGAGGGGTCCAGGAGACAAACAATGATCCCATGGAGCTGTTTCTCAGCTGGTGAGAAGCCCTGCCTGGTGCCTCTGCAGACAGTGATCACACAAGAAGACAGCTCCTGATGGGGAGGAGAGGTCAGCCCAGACCTTTAGCATTGGCCTGAGCCCCAAACACTCATCTCAGAAAATAAATAAGAAAACATAATAAGATGCACACACAGGCCCTTTGTTACCAAGCCCAAACCCCAACAAGCAAGAATAAGCTTTGTGAGCAGGGCAGTCTCCACAGTGAAAGGCGCCCAAGGGCAGGCGGCGGGGATGGGAATTTTCTGGCTGGTGGTGCCTACTCTCTGTCTGGGGCTCAGCAGGATGGCCTGGGGTCAGGTCTTCGTGTCTGAACCTCTCTAAGGGCTGGTGTTTGGTTTACCAATCCTTCAGAAAGAACATGCTTCTCTTGCAAAGAAGAGAAATGCACCCAGGCCACTCCAGATGTGAGGGCTCCTGCCTGGGGCTCTCATGGACTAAGATTCAGATCCAGATGTGAGGACTCCTGTCTGTTACACTAATGGATCAAGATTCAGACTCCTGAGTTCAATTTTCCTCCTTAGAAATTATATATGGTCAGAGAAGCACATGAACTGCAGCTTCAGGCTGCTCTGAAGCCTGCAGGAAAGACAGAGCAGAGCTTTGGCAGTCCTTTTCTCCTTGCATAGATGCTGCAAAAAGACTGTGGATCATCCTACTGCCATTGTTGTTTCTTGCACAGAAGTATGTGGAGGGTGTGGCTGTTTGGCTACCCTTCATCATGCCAGTGCTTCCAGCTTGGACTCAAAATACTTGAAACAAACAACGGGTGAAAAGAATATCTGTGGGATGAAGGAGGACCTGTCCAGTGCGCTGCCGTGGGGTGGCAGCAAATCTGCTGCCTTGAAAACCCAGGCTGTGTTCACAGGAACATCTTGAAGGTCCATAGTCCCAATGGAGCCCATGACATTCTTCTGTGCACAAAGCCCATGTTCCAGAGCCGTTTTGGATGCTCCAAAATCCATAGGGCTCTCCATAGCATCATACAACTCTTTGTGTAAGGCCACTGCCCCGGTTGCATTGACACACTTCAGAGAAGACCTAGTCTGCAGCATCTTCAAGGCAGTGAAGATTATGGCCCTGAGCTGAATGGTAGACTGAGTCAAAGTCCAAATCTATAGGCAGACAGTGAACAGCTGCCAGCAGCTTTCTGCCATAGACCACGATAGTGTATGTGATACAGGTCACTGACCTAGCTATATCAGATCAGATAAATACCAAAAAAATCTCCTTTTTGTATATATTTTTAGCTTTGTTTTTCTGGTTAAGAATCTGAAATTATCCACAACCCAGCTAGTGCTTTGCATTAGACCAATCCCATTTGGGCAGATTGCAAAGAGGAATAAACCAGATGATTCAATTTCCAGATTGGAATCAGGTCAGATAACTATCACCTCCCTTCCTTTGCCTGACCTCCATTAACTCCCAGCTCCACCGTCAGCTCCTGCAGTGACAACCAGTGTCCTTCACATGTTGCTGAGACATGTGAAACAGCAGGGAAAGGCTTCCTGCCATGGCCTCAGTTCCCATTTCCAGGTGCAGTACCCAGCGAGGATGGAGGAAGGCACACTGCGCCTCGCCTTTCCTAAGCGCCCCGCCCAAGGTCGCTGCTGCCAAACCCTGCAAACGCTCCCATCAGATGCGTGAAGGGAAAACCGGCCTCTCCCTGACCTTCAGCCACATGCAAAGTAACTGGGGCCGTCTGGGGCTGCACCTGGAGGTGCAGCTGGGCGTCCAACAAGGGAGCAAAGCCCTGCATTGGTGCTGACCACTGCTGGCACCAGGCTGGGACCAAAGAGGCCCATCAGGTTTGCCAGGAGCGAACAGAGAAGTACCAAATCATGTGTGCAGTGGCTGTGGATGCAACCACCTGGATTCACAGGGAAACTGAGGGCACGCAGAGGCTGTGGGAAGGATGAGGGATGCCTGCAGAGAGCATCCATCTCAGTGAATCAGGACATCCACTGCTACTCATGTTCGCATCTCAGCTGGCTGAGGAGCACAGGGCGCACCTGGGGGGCCGCCACGTTAATCAAGATGTTCTGTCTTGGAGCCAAATCACCTGTGTGCAGGTAGGGACAAGACAACAATGGCTGTGGATAGTGCTAAAGGAGAGAGGAGAGGAGAGGAGAGGAGAGGAGAGGAGAGGAGAGGAGAGGAGAGGAGAGGAGAGGAGAGGAGAGGAGAGGAGAGGAGAGGAGAGGAGAGGAGAGGAGAGGAGAGGAGAGGAGAGGAGAGGAGAGGAGAGGAGAGGAGAGGAGAGGAGAGGAGAGGAGAGGAGAGGAGAGGAGAGGAGAGGAGAGGAGAGGAGAGGAGAGGAGAGGAGAGGAGAGGAGAGGAGAGGAGATGGATGGTAAAGAAAAAAGTGGGAAAGTAAGAAAGAAAAATACATGTAAATTTTTTGTGACAAAAAAAACAGCTCTCACTGATGCATGTCACGTACACATGTAAAATATGCAGCATCTCCTAGGCCAATAAATATTCAGTATGTTATACCTGACAACATGGATGGGAAAACAGGAATATTTTTCTCTCTGGAGAAATCTGGATTAAGTTCCTATGCTGGTGGAAAACTGCAGTGGGATTTTCTTTCTCTTTGCAGAGCCTATGGTTTACAGAAGGTTTATTTGATCCCTTTCCAGCCTCAAGGACGCCAAGTTCATCCTGGCACCAGGGGCTGCTCTGAGCCTGAGGCCAGGTCTGAGCCAGGAGGTGCAGGGATTCGTGCAATGGGTGTGTCCACATTTGCTCCCTGCTGTGACTCAGGGCCTTTAGCAGAAGCAGCTGTTGCCAGATGTGTTACCACTGTGTATCCCTGCTGAGGGTGATTTCCCTCTGCCCTACTCTCCACACAAATGTCACAGCTAACACCCATTCTGGGCATGGACTTCTCCAGCATGCACAGACTGCCAGTGTGTCCTCACAGACCTGTGATAGGGATGTCACTGAGAACACACCAGAAACAGCATCTCAGAAGCTGATGTAACCACACTGCTTCATGGACCTTCATTTCTGCTGCACAAAAAGTGCCTCTCCCACTAACCACCTCTTATGGAGGTTCATCTTCCAGTCTCCTCTTTATTTTGAAGCCTCCTGTGCTTTCCCAACACTCCTGCCTTTTTCCTTTGCTCTGCCAAGCCAGTGTGGCCAGTGTTGGCTGCCATGCAGAGGTGAAAGGTGGCTGGTCTGCAGGGGCTGGGCTTGAGCTCTCTTGGTCCCAGCAGCAGCAGGGCCAGAGCTGCAGCCCCACTCCCACCCAGCAATGTTCTCACCTGGGCACCTCAGAGCCTGGCCAGCAGCTCCAGCCCAACCAGGAGAGAAGGAGAGACATCTGAATCTCCTCAAGCTGCTCTCATTTGCACACAAGGCTGGTGAGTATGCACAAGGCTGGTGAGTATGTGCGTGTTCATTCTAGGAGGGGATCGATTAATTAGGTGATGATGGGAGCAAGAAAGCTCTCATGGCTCTGGGTCTGCCCCCTACCAGGTTTTACTGGCATTTTCTGAATGCTTCTTTTAGCTCAGTGGGCACAGCTTATATGCAAACAAATACAGTTAGGCTTAGTTATTGTTTGGGGTGATGGGATTGTCGGGGTTTTTTGGTTTTGCTGTTGTTTTCTTAAAAGTATTGTTTCTATTTGTCATTAGGGCTCACTTTCTAATCTATCTTTGCAGGAGTTTATTCTTTTTTGACATTTGCCAGTTGCATGTAGCCAGAGCTCTCTTCTCTGGCCTGAAAAGGCATCTAAGGCCAACTGGGGTTTTTTGTATGTTCTTTTTTGTTTTTCTTTTTCTTTTCAGAGAAGACAACCAGAAAAGATGGGGGGGAAGAAGGGGGGGGTTGCTTGTAAAGAAAGACAAACATATAATTAGCAAAAATAAATACATCATTATTTGATGGTTTTCATGCATGTCACTGTTTCGACTGCTCGTGAATTGGTTCATCCAGATTGTAAAATATTCATATTTATATGTTACTCTGAAAGAGATGTGATGCCCTGGAGAGGCTAATTCTTGGTTTGCAGATTGTTTACAAGCTGTCAATTGCAATTTGAATATATTTGCAATTCATAGGGTTGATAAATAACGTAAGTCACATGGCATGCTTTCTGCTTCTGAGCTACACTACATCCCTGTGTAAGTAACACTAAGGTAGGCGAGCATTTGTCTCCCCATCTGCCTCTCAAATCACACATTTAATGGAGCAAGCAAACATAATACCCCAGAGTACCTCTGGGATCTCATAATAGTATTCTCTCCTCCCTGACTCCCTGGAAAGCTCTGCTCCCATGGCATTGTGTGTGGCCACCTTTCGCTGCGCCCTGTCTCAGTTACAGCTCTCACAGGATCAGGACGAGTATTCTGTGTTTGCTGTCTCAGGAGCCCAGCACGCTGTGGGACAGCCAGCCAGAAAGGGGTGAAAGGAAAACTATGCCACAGTGACTGCCAGCTTTGTGTGGAACAGGGTGGCTGAGAACCTGGCAGTTCTGCTTCATTATTCAAGACTTGTGGGGGTGACTCTCATCTTTGAGGGATGAATAATCCAATTATCAAAACAATACTATTTTCAAATTGCATTTTATAATAAAAATACCAAATGCAGCATTCTGTCTCCTATCTTTCCCTCTATATTTGAAGTGAACTTTTTTAAGGGGTTCATAAATGAAGAGAAAAATTTTTGAATATTCCTAGGTGGTGAGATTATTATTATTTCAAGCAGTAAGACTGCTTTTCATTTGTTTCTCCTTGTCAACAATTTTGTTTGTTGGAATCGATCCCTTTACTCACAAAGACTTATACGAGAAAGTCTTTTCACTTTATCTCCTGGTGTAAACAAAAACCTGCCTCTTGTTCTTCTCCTAAAATCATAGTACTAAATTGCATTGTGTGTGACTTGCATGTACATAAATATGCATAGCCACTCTGAGTGTCATAAATCAATATTTTCAATTAGATATGTTGCTCTGCCTTTGCAATTGCTTGTGGCGATTCTCTGTCCTTACATTTGAAACCTTTTTCTAATTCTGAATACAAATCTCTTTTCTGTTATGTAACTTCATTATTTCTTATCCTCTGTACTGTAAAACACACATTATTTCCTCTGTGGCAGCCTTTTGTATATTTGTGTTTTCTCAACTTTTATATATTTGTGTCTTCTGAGTCTCACCTCATTTTGACTGATCTTTCCTGCCAGACAACATTTTACTCCAATACTCTCCTTGGGGTTTTTCTGGACTGTTTTTAGATGGTTGACATCTTTCTTGAAGCCCAGTCTAAAAGACTCAACTCTGTATCAATCAAGACTATGTACTGTCTTTTACTGTAGAGATGTTTTCTTTCAGCTTGTATTTGTACAGAAAGTTCCTTTCAAATAACAATTACTTGCCTTTGTCATTACTGAACTGCAACTATTTTTCTTCAGATGATTTAGCCAATTTCTTATGTCTAGTTTTAGGAGGAACTGATTGTTTGTTTTTTGGGGTACCTGTATGGATCACACAGTTTTTTGCTGCTGTCATGAATCTTCTCTAGCTGGACTCTCTGGTCTCTATGTGGTTTTGGGCATCAGTCAGGTTAAAACAAGTTGGGAGGGTTCATGATCTTGGGGTACCCTGAGGGCACCCACCCTGTGTCAAAAGAGTGAGATGGCACACAGCAAAAACAGCTGGAGCTGAGGCTCTCTGGGTCTTGAGAGGGAGGGTGGGAGACTGACAGAAAACAAACTACTCAAATCCCAAAGCCAAAAAACTGTCTAAAACTGGAGCTGTTCCTGCCATAGGGAGAATTACCTATTGCAATTTGTGGTGCCAAAGCACTTATTTCAATAGCAAGTGTTCTGTGTGGACACGGAACATTTTCAAGAAAAGTAACCAGTTTGATACAGTATCTCCATGTAGATCATGCCCAAGTCTTTCCCACTCATTTTATGAAGCTCTTTGAACTGTGTCAACCCACTATTAGTGTTTGCCATGTGCATAGAGTCAATTGTTACCCTGAGGAATGGGACAGATGATGACATGCTTAGATAGTAATGCTTTAAATTAAGATTCTTGAATATGCCTCTGATGTATAGAGGTTAATTAAGAAGCTATTGTGAGCTGAATTAATACCATTTGCTTATTGAAAACATAAGTCATGAGAATTAACAACAAAGTCATAAATATGTTTCCCTAAGGGCGAGATCCCTCAGCTCTTACTTATTTGAGCAGTCCTTACTCATGTGAGTAGACCCACTGAATTAATTGAGTCTACATGTATGAGTTAATTTATCTATATGACTAAGAAGTTGTATTGTTGGGTCCCACTCAAGCATTCATCTGAAAAGAATATGTTTTTAATGATAAATTGGTATTTAGATGGACTATAATGATTGTTTACATCCAAGCCTTGTCTTAATAAGACTGGTTTAGCTTGCCAAGTAAATAAATCCAGCCTTTTCTTAATAAGCAAGTGACAGAGATCCAACAATTACCAATTAAAAGCAGAATTCTGACATAGACTAAAAGCAAGTGTGAGGTTATATTAGGTCCATTAGCAATGAATACATTTTTACAGATAGTTGAATGAAAAGCTGGCACGTCTTGACCACCAATTTCAGTATCATGACCCTGAGCCATTTCTGAGTGATTTTGCACCAGAACCAAAAGCAGGGTGAGAGGGGAGGATGCTTAGTTGGGAGAGCAGCAACCCAGTCCATCCTGCTGTTGCAACCCAAGATGGTCACGCTCTGTGGTATTGCACTCTAGCATGTAAAATACCATATCCCACCCTGCCACATCAGGGATCTCCTGCTCACTAGCACACCTTTATACTGTAGGTAAACTAAGAGTCACTGAACTCCCACCTCCTAAGCCAAGAGCTGGAATCTTCCTCTGGTACGGTGAACAGGAAGAGATTGCTCCACTGTGGTTGGTTTATCCTGAGTCTGCTGACCAACATTGAATAATCCGATGGTGGTGGTGCAGGAGGGAACAGAGGACTCCATCTTCTGAAAGATCATCTTGGACTAACCTGCCTCCATCTGTTCCACTGATAAAAAGCCTCTGAGGGAGCACTTCAGTGTTCACAGAGAGCAAATGGTGCAAACAGAGATGTTGTTCCCTTCCCTGTGTCCATATGTGAGATGCAACCATCATCCACAGTGAGTGACCAGGGCTGAGTGACTCCTAAGCAGAGTAGTTCTGGCATCAACTGATCCTTAAAAGTCCCATGAAACTTCCCTTTCTATCTTCCTGGGACCAGACACAGCAGCAGCTTCCTTTATCCCTCTAGCTGCACTTGAGTGTTGTGTCAGTGGAGACCTTTTGGGTAAGAAAAAATAGTGAGACTTTCCTCTTCCAGGCTTTAGCTCAGCCAGTTTGGGGAGAGGGAGGAAAAAAACCCAACCCTACTAGATGTCAACAGAAACAGTTCAAATGGCTGTCAACAGCCAGAATATTTTCCTTTCTTTTTCTCCTCCCTGACTGTGCATTTTCCCAAAGTTCATCTTGAAATCCTTTAATGCTGCAACCCTTTCTCCCCTTTTCAGTGCTAACAACTGCTGAGGATGCAGAGGGAAAGGTCTCCTTCAAACTAGAAGGAGCACCACAAAGCATTTCCAGAGGCTGTCTCTCCTTCAAGACTTCCATCCCAGGGTCAGATTTCTTGGAAGAAGTTGTAGAAATTCATGATAAGGCCTCGTTTAAAGAGCAAAATAATCTAAAGCTAATTTACCTCAAACCTTTAGCAAATTAACCACTGGAAATCAATATCAACACACACTTTGACATTTGATTTTCTGCATTGGGAAAATAAATAGAATTTATTGCTGCAAATTTTGATTTTTTGACATCCTTTAAATCCTTCAAGTCATCCACCTAAGGGATACAAACACAATAAGAAAAAGCTAAACAATTCCTACCTGATTTAAAAGCATCTGTGATAAAAGGGAGAGATGTGGTTTGGAAGAGAGACTGTTTACTGCCAGACATTTGTGGCATCTATTTACTAATCCCCAAAACTTATTTTCATTGCAAGCACTTTCTTTTCCCACCCCACATCAGGAGTAAGTAATAAAAATAACAAATTGATGCAGCAAATTAAATAACAGGAACAAAAGGCCTACATGTCCTGGGAAGCTCTAGCATGTTCTAGGATTAATATCAAAGAGCCTAATTTTTCTTTTCTCTCTCTCTTTTTTTTTTAATTGTCAGCTGTCACCCACAAAAATCTGGACCTATGTAGAATGTGTCCTGCCTTCTCCCTCTGTGCAGCTCCAGAGCCATTTTGGTGGCCCCCAGAACTGTCACCTCCTCCTGGGAGTTGATGAGGTAGAGGTTGATGACAGCAGTTAACGTGTTGGATCGTCGGGTCACGCTGCCTTTCCTCCCCCTTCAAGCTCCTTCAGAGCAAGTAAACAGAGCGGGCTGTAGACTGGAAATGTGTCCTCTGATACTTCCCAACACAAACAGTGTGGGATGGAAAAACAGTCTGTTTATCCTCAGAGTGTTAGCAGATGGCAGCTCCTTCCTGCTCCTGCCCTCTGCTGCGAGCCAAACTCCCCGGTGCATCCCCCGAGGCACTGCTGGTAGGATGGACATTGTCCAATCCACCCAAAGGATGTGCACCACACAAAGGTCTGAATCCCACAGACTGCTCTCAGGGGCTCGTGCACTGGCTGAGAGGGAAAGGGCACTCAGGGGTTCCTGTAGATGCACCCACTCTAGGTAGGACATTGCACAGATGCACCTTGCTGCTACAAAACAGCACACTCTAGACTTTCCTTAGATTTCATTTCTGTCCTGTCCCAGGTGGCACCAAACCTGCCCACACAGAACCCCAGAGGCTGTTTCTGAGAGGAGAGAGACCAGAGAAGAGGCGGACATGACCTTCCCTACACACTTCTGCTGCATCTCTGGAGCCCACAGGTTCATGGTCAATTCCCAGCCCAGCTAAGCAAGCTGCCAACTCCTGGAGACACTTGCTGCCTCTCTCTTGCAAGGGACTGCTGCAAGCCTCAAATCTCTGCTAGGCTGTTTGTGGGAATACTTCTTTACTCAGTGCCTTCAGTGATTTGTTACACTTCAAATTTTCCACCATATATGTAAGGCTTAGATACACAGTCATGGCATGAGAATTTCTGATTTTACCTGTGGACTCCCAGTATCTTGTGTTGTAAAGGTGGGGATGGAGGAGTGCACAAGTTAGGGCCCCCTAATAAGGTAAAGAGAAAAGAACAAAAGAGAAGATTGCTGCCCTGCTGAGAGCCTTAACACCTAAACACTCACAGGGATCACTGTCTTCTTGTTCTCTGACAGAGACCTGAGCAGGAGTTCAGGGAGGGCATGGCTGGATGAGAACTGCAGCCTGTACTTGCAAAGTGCCATGCTGTGCTCTGACCTCACCAGTGGGCATCATGCCATCTCACTCCAGACATCCCATCTTGCTCCAAGAGTAGTCACTCTTTTTACTGTCAAAGGATGGAAACAGGCTTTTGTACAGAGTTACTCATCTAACATACCTTAGATACCTTAGATAGGAAGAGGTGAGTTGTGGCAAACCTCTTGCAGAGTCCTAGCTAGAAAGTAGTTGCCTGGTTGAAACTAATGCCAAGCCCACCTATGTGGTTTACCTAATCCTGACAAGCCATAACAGAATTTAGAGGCTGCATCTTACTCAAGAGGAAGTGATGGCTCCTGAAAACCATGCATGTTTCTTCAGAAACATACAGCTTATTTGCTTTTCAGTGTCAAAGTCACAGTTACTCACTCAGACTACAGCAGTGTGTCACCCCTCAGTAATGCACTTCCTCTTAGACACTTGGAGGGCATCCTGCCCTGCTCCTGGCTCCCTACAGCACACCTGACTGTGCCACAACCAGTCTGTGGCTGTTCTCTGTCTCAACACCCTGTCAAAGGAGAGCAGCATAAAATCCCTCACAGGCATATTTTAGATGTGTAATGTTGATATGCTTAATAAAACATATCAGCACATTTAAAAAGTTATTTCTAAAACTTAAGCCCATGAGTCAAAAAATACCAGGGAGTGGAAAGTGTCCCACATGCCAAACAAGAACCAGCATACATATGAAAGCCGGTGAAGGAAATGGGCAGCAGCCAGTGACACAGCAGGAGCTGGTTTTCCCCTGTCCTCTCTTGTATTCCAATGCTTGTAAAATTCTAAACTCCAGTGGGAAGCACAGAGCAGAAAATGCATGTCAGTATACAATGGAAGGGGGTGTGTGGGGTGTGTGCATGATTTTCACAGCATTTAGGTTCATGCTGAACTTTTCATGGAGCCTTGACAGCAGCCTGACTTGAACAATTTATGGTAGAGCTGAAACTCCCTTCGAGGTCTCTCAGATCATAAGATAACTCCTGGAGTGTTTCTGAGATTTTAAAAAGAGCAAAACCTGCCCTCCCTCCATCTGGTATACACACACCCTGATGCCAAGCAACTTCCTAACTGCACGTGACACAGTCTGGCTGTCCTGTCCCCAGTTGCGGTCTCTAACATCACTTGCTAAGCAGAGTGCAAGGGCAGGGTCACAAAGGACTTCTGAAGTTTTCTGGACCCGGGAGGGATGGGTGTGAGGCCAAGGCAGGTCTCAGCTTGCTATGCACAAGCTCACAGCTGCGGACCTGTGGCATTTACCCCACTTACCACAGCAAGGCTCTCACTCAGAAGCTGCTGAACCCAGATGTCAGTGTCCTCCTGAACTGAAAACCTCACAAATGCCAGCTGCACTGCCTCCAAGCCAGGAGTTTCAGTGTCAGCCTTCATCAGCTCTTCAGCTTGTCTGTCACAGTACGGTGCAGCTGAAGCATCAACCTCATCACTGGTGCTAACTGGGTCATTTATTCCACTACATCAGTTTGTGCAGCTGAGTATAGGAAATACTGCACTACAGGTTGAGGATGCTGTGTTTCTTTGCTAACCTTCCAAGGCCATATCAAAACATCAGAGGAGACAGAGAGCAGAAGCAGCAGCAAACACATCAGGGTGTCTCCTGGGGCAGCAGAGACATATATTTACATAAGGAACACAATTCAAATCAATCAAAGTGCTTGCATAAGTTGGGTTGTGATTTTTGCAAATATGAGAATTACAAGAGCAAACTAGAATTAGGTCAGCAGTAGAAGTTTTGGTGTTGTTTTTTGGGGTTTTTTTTTGTTTTTTGGGTTTTTTTTTTTTGACTGAGAAAGTAGAGAGAAATCTTTTTCCTTTAAGGCCATGAAGGGTGAGCAACATGGTGGAGTCAAGAATTCATGGGTGACCAAAGCTCTGTGGACCTTCACGTTTAGCACTGGGAAGATGTTATGCTAAGACAAATTCAAAATAGAATACAAGTAGCCATAATAGATACAGAGGTGCTTCCTAAGTAAAGATATAACCCTTGTCACTTTGAAATAGCTCATGTGAATGAACCCTACAAATGCATTTCACAGACATATTCACATTCACATAGAATAGCTGAAAGTGAGAAGGGACTCACGGAGACCGCCTAACCCAACCCTCTGTTCAAATCAGCCTAGCTAGAGCAAGTTATGAGGACTGTATCCTGTCACATTTTTCGTATGTTCAAGAATGCAGACTGCAAAACCTCCCTGGGCAACCTGTGGCATGGTTTGACTATACTAACTACAAAAACTTTTTCTGATATTTAAATGAAATTTCCATTGTGTCAGTTTGTCCATTAACTCTTGTGCCATCACTGGACACCACTGAGAAATCTGGCTCCTTATTTACTCCTCCCCTCAGATATCTATGCTCATTGATAGGGTCACCCCTCTGAGCCTTTCCTTCTCCAGGCTGAACAGCCCCAGAGGTCCCAGGATCACTCTCTGTATTTATACCACTGATGATTGGCCTCCAGTAGTACTTCATGCCACTGATAACAGCCTGCTGAGCCAAGCAATTCAGCCACTTCTCAATCTACCCCACTCTCCAGTCCATATCTAGTTATCTAGTTATCTAGTCCATATTTAATCAGTTTTTCGCTGAGGATTTTACAGCAGTGAGTGTTGAAAGCCTTACTGAGGTCAAGATAAACAACTTTTACCACTCTTACCCACCAAGCTAGTTCTCTCATCAGAGAAGGCTATTAGATGGGCCAAACACAGTTTCCCTGTTCCAAATTTGTGTTAACCACTCTTAGTCACCTACTTGTCCTTAATATTTGAAAATTACTTCCAGTAATATTTATTTCATCCACTTCTCAGGGATAAAGGTAAGGTTAACCATCCATTAGTTTCTGGGTCCTCCTCCTTGCCCTTGAGGACCCAGAAACTAATGGATGGTCAACCTTTCTGAGGGACATTTGCCTTCTTTCCATCATTAGGAATGCCCCCCAGCCACCAGAGAAGTTCAAAGGCAGTCAAGATTTGCCTTATTATGATGTTGGCCTTTTCCTTTTGTGGACAATGCATCTACAGAAGCCTGTCCTATATTGCTTCATGTACCTCACCACATTCAATTCACATGTTGGGCTGTTCTAACCCAACCCCTACATGCACAGCCTCTCTGTATTCTTGTTGGGTCACCTGATCCTGCTTCTACAACTTGTGCAGTTCCTTTTTCTGTCTCAATTTTGTCAGGAGCTTCATGATCATCCGTGCAGACCTCCTGCCAAATTTGCCTGATTTTCTGCCACTGCCGTGGACCGCTCCTGAGAATGGAGGAGATCATGCTTGAAAATCAACCATATCTCCTGGACCTCTCTCCTCTCCAGTGCTGTCTCCCATGGGCTTCCTCCAACCAGATCACTGAAGAGGCCAAAGTCTCCTGTTAAAGCCCAGGATGATGATCCTGATTTTGATTCTGCTGCCTCTTCTCAGATTCCTGAACCCCATCATCCCATGATCACTGCAGTCAAGCCTGTCCCAAACCTTCACATCCTTCACAATGGTTTGTCGGTACAAGGTCCATCTCCCATGGTCCCCTTGTGATTGCTCCTCAACCACACGTGTCACAAAGTTATCATCACTGCACTCCAGAAAACTGCTGGATTCTTGTGTACTGTTGTGTTTTCACCCCAGCAGATTTCGGGTAAGCAATTACCTATGAAACTGTGGAGAAAAACAATTGTAGGAACATCATGAAAAATTATTGATCCACAGATCAGTGAGCTAAGATGAAACATTTGCAAAGTTTTAGGGAACATGAAGAACTTACGCTGAACCTTGAGTAAATATGTACACAGTTTCAAAGAGGTCTTGAACTACCAATATAAATTGAAATGGGAATCAGGATTGCTTTTAAGGAAAAGGTAAAGTAGTGAGGCTGGTGATGATCTTCAAAGTTTAGTTTAATTTTCACTAATCACATTGGGTTTATGATGAGAATGCTGAGAGGACCAGGATCTGAAAACTTCAGCACTATTGAAGACTGAAATTTAAGCAAGAATGTATTCATTCAACTAAGGATTTTAGCTCCAAGAGAAGCTGAGGAATTAAAATAACAGGTCACATATTTCTTGAGTGTTAATCAGCTCTTAGCACCTTTAAGAAACAAGTAAACACAGTACACTGGTCTTATTTTACAGTTTAATTCTTCTTTCTTCACATTTAAGGGAAGAGAGGTGGGGAGGTTGAGTAACTTGCAAGAACAGGTATTAGCATGTAAGAGTTACTGGCACTTCATTCAAAGCTCATTTCAGATCACACTCCTCTCTGACTATGTTTCCAGAAATCCAATTATACCTGGCATCAGCACTGATAGTTTTTAAAATCTAATTACAATGGAAGGAATGTGGTGCCATAAATGCCTTTTTGGAAGCATTTGATACCTCACCCCACAAAATTATCCTGCAGAAGTGAAATTGAAATTAATTCCATCTTGGATAAAAACACCAAAATCTAGGAATTGTCTGGATGTTGCAAACAGCAGGAAACCAGAGACAGCAATGTCCTGAGCTGGGTGTGGGTCCAGCAGGGAGCCACCAGGACTGTGTGAGATAAACTGTACGTTACATCTGCAGATAATAGCCAATTTGTGGGGGCATGAGCACCAGTGAAGGCACAGGAAAAAGCTCCAAAGGCAATCTGTCAGAGTCTGAAATGCGTGTAGTGCATAAGGAAAAGGAACCCAGATTGCACTAAAGGCACATTTCATATTTAGAGGAACAAGGATTGGAAAAAAAAGGACACAAAAAGCAGAAATATCCACAGGACTCACAAAGCACTTACTGCCAATAGCAGATAGTAAAAGCACTGTGTTTTGGTAGCGCAAGGGAATGAAAAAAACCTCTTACATTTTATGATGGTTTGTGTGCAGAAAACCAATGTTAGGCAGAACAGAAAATGAGAATCCCTTCATGAGCAGTGAGCAAGGCACTGCTGACATCCACCTTTGAGTCATAATTCAAAAGAGAGAGGAATAAGTCATGCTGCTAGAGGAAGGATTAAAAAATGATGTTATGAAAATGAATGAAATAAAGCATCTGTGATCAAAATCCATCAAAGTGTCCTAATATTGGATCCTTTGACACAGATAAAATTTTGTCATAGGCTTCCTTGAAACATTCAAGAGACAGAAAAAATCATTCTTCTACAGGAAAGGCACTTGAGGATAACACATTATTAATTTCTCTGCCATAGGCTGGATTTGAAGAGAAACTTCTCATAATGGATGGATGGATGGATGGCTGGATGGATGGATGGATGGATGGATGGATGGATGGATGGATGGATGGATGGATGGATGGATGCTGTAGAAAAGATGGAATTTTAATCTGCCTAGACAGTGGCCAGCCATCATGTCCTAAGCAGGGAGGAAGAAGAGCAGCCCTGAGGGTCATGTTAGGTGCTCCTTTCCCAGGCACTCCCAGCATGAGCTTGTTGGAATGGGAGAGTTCATCCTCCATGTGCTGACTTCACTCAAAGAGGGCTGGTGGGACTGGGGAGAGCTGCAGGAGCATCCTCAGGCAGCAATGTGAGACTCCAGGGGTGGCTGGGGGTCCTGCCCAGGAGGGGAGGGAGGCAGGGTCGCATCAAAGCCCCCCCAGAGCACAGCAGGCACTGGAGCCAAAGTACTGACCAGTGGAAGGAACCGGTCAAACCATTCACAGATCAAATGGCAAGATTGGCAGCAGAGAGATGGGCAGCAGACTAATATTGAATGCATATGAGAAGCAGCCACCAAGCAGCATTTTAACAGTTGTGGACCTGCAGTCTATCTCATTTTTCCCACCCCACATTCCCAAGCAGCTTTCTTCTTCCCAGTGCCTTTCTGAAATGAACAGTGCTCAGAGTGTTCGTTGTGTTGTTGGCATTTATCTGGGAGAATGAAATCATGACCTGATTTCCTTTTCCCAAACTTTCCTCTACAATATAGGTCAGCAAAAGCAGTAGTTTATACATCTGAGATATGCACAATTTCCAGCCTGGTGACTTTCACAGACAAATGACCAAACACAAAAGATCACTAACCCAAGGTGACTAGCAGAAATCTTTTTTTATTCTAAAAGTTTCTGATTGAAGGAAAGACCAGTGAGTAAATTCCAGACACTTCACACTAGCAGAAAGAAATGTGCCTTTATCACTTCATTTCCTTGCTGCCATGAGACATACTGTAATTGTCAAAAAGAATGAAAAAGTAATGGCTTGCAGCAACAATGCAACCCCAGAAAATAGGTGAACTTTTTTAAAGAACAGATTGGTGAACTTGTGGAGTTACTGAGGCAGGGGTTTTATTAATAACAACATGTCTAATGAAGCCATTCATTATATTGAACAATAAGGTTTTTTTTTTTTTTTTTTGAGAAATAAAAGAATTAAAAGACACTTAAAGGTATATCAAGGGAATCGCAGAAGTTAATAAATAACCTAAAATACACTATTAGGAAGAGCTTTGATCAGATATTTGGATAAGTTAATAAATAACCTAAAATACACTGTTAGGGAGCCCTAACTTCGATCATATATCTAGATAAGTTAACCAAAAAACACACACAGAAGAAACTTTGGAATCAGAATATTTGAAGAGGAAACATTGGAATTAGAATATTTGAAGAGAAAAGCAGAAATGGAAGCCAATAAGTTAAAGTGACCTGCCAAGCCATAGAATCAAGCCAACTACAACAATAACTTCTGCCAAGCCATGGAAAGACATGCCAAGAATAACAGGAAACTGCCCAAATTAGGAAAAGCTTAAAATTTAACTAAGGAAGACCAAGAATTCCCGGAAGACTCCGACTGTACTCCTGCCTACCTATGAATATGCATGTAATAATGATGTAATCCTTTTCAAAATTGTATAAAAACCTGCTTTTGCTGTACACAATTTGGAAATCCATTTAGTGATTTCTCCAACGCGTTGCCAATAAATACCTCCTGCCTATAGACCTCAAATCCAGTCTCTGGGCAGCTTATTCTCGCCTTTTGGGGCAAAATTCGGCATCATTTTTGGCGACCGCGGCAGGACAGAAAAGGGTCCGTCCGAGCCTTGACTCGGGGGACCGGGACCTCTTCAGGGCCCCTGACGGAATTCTGTCAGAAGAGACCCCCATCCCCCAGCCAACGCGCATCGGTGGACAAGGACTTTCTGCATCTCCTGCTCCAAATTAAGAGGTATTTATCTTTGCTTATAGGTTTTATGGTAAAGCGCTTTAATGGGAAACGAGGGTCAGACGTGACCGCTCGAAGGGATTCCGGGGGACGCCCTGGTAAAAATATCCCAGCTGGGTTAGAGTCCCGGTAATAGAAACGCAGGTTAGAGTCCTGCTGGTAATAGAAACGCAGGTTAGAGTCCTGCTGGAAGGAATATTTGTTTTTCATTTATCTTGGTATTTTTGGGTTCTTCATATTGTGTGGGAAACTGTTTTAATATTGTGTTTAATGTTATATTTACTGTGAATTAAGGGTCAAGAACTTTTGGGTTCTTCTTGTTGTGTGGGAAACTGTTTTAATATTGTGTTTAATGTTATATTTACTGTGAATTAATTGCTCTCTGAGACCGGGAGAGAGGTCGGTCAGTTTGTGGTGTTCTATGTGTCTGTTGCAAATTTTACAGGAGACATTTTCGGTCAGTTTGTGGTGTTCTAAGTGTCTGTTGTAAATCTTACAGGAGACATTTTCGGTCAGTTTGTGGTGTTCTATGTGTCTGTTGCAAATCTTACAGGAGACATTTTGTCACTCTATGTAATCTTGTAGATAAAGGTGTGTGGGTATGGATGAGAGTGAATGAGACGCAGCATCGCTGCGAAGCGAGAGGGAGTCCCGCTCCGCAGTTCCTGTTCTTCGCGAGAAGCCAGGTCGGAAACGGACGAAGCGATTGGAAATTGTGTGTGTGGAGTGTTGCAATAAATTGGCAAACAGTACTTGTGGGAAAGGGATTGATCCGGTTAAACAGTAAATACAGCCACAGGGAATAGTAATGGGAGGTCAACAGAGTAAGGACGTAAATATGAAAACCCCCTTAGGATGTATCCTAAAGCACTGGAAGGACTTGGGAGGGATTCCGGGGGGAAACATAAGTAAAAAGACACTCCTTAAATATTGCACACAATGGTGGCCATTGTATAAGTTAGATGACGATGAGAAATGGCCACCGGAGGGAACAACTAATTATAACACTATCTTACAACTGATGCTTTTCCTTCGTCGACTTAATAAATGGGACGAAGTGATGTATGCTGATATGTTCTTTACCTTAAGAAATAAACCGGAGTGGCAAAAAGAGTGCGGGGTAAACGTAGCACCTCAAGACCCCCTAGTACTAGCCCTCGAAAAAGATAAGAAAGGCTTAAAGCCTAAAGAACGTTGCTGTGATGCATGTAGCATTGGGCAACAATGTCTTAAGTTAACAAGAAGGGACAGTGGGAAGGAGAGCGAAATAAGCCTGTGGGAATACCATCCATTCGCCCCAGGACGGGAAGGGCCTCTTCCCAGGCCAAAAGAGGAACAAGGGGATCCTAGCCCATTAAAGGAACTGGAACGATGGTGGAAATCTAAGTTTGGGCACAGCCCTCAGAAGCTCGACAACAGTTGGGAGGGGGGTGGCCCATTAAAATCGGGGACTAACAAGGGGGAAAGCAGCCCACGGGGACTGGACAGTCCACAGGGGTCGGGGAGCTACAGGGACGTTGGCAGCCCACCCAGACTAGAAGTTGAGAGGGAAGGGGGCAGCCCACATGGGGAAGAGAGCCGAGGGGAGACATGCAGCCTGCCCGAACTAAGTCCATGTGGGGATGGTGGCACACCTGGGAATGGAAGTTTAAGGAAATCAGGTACCTGTAGAATGGACACCAGCACACTGAGGACTGGAGACAAAGGTGACTTACTGGGGGGCGACGTCTCTAAGTTGAAATATAGTGAAAAGAATGACAATGAGACATGCGAAAGGGGGGTGGAGAACGACTCACAGAAGCTGAATATAGTAATTCGTATAGAGGATAAGAGGGATGGAAGGGGAACAGAAGATGAGGAGGACGGTAGCCCGGAACAGGATAGGCACCGGCAGATGCGGGAAGAAAGGCGACAGATGCAGAGTGAGAGGTGGTTGGAAGATCCCGGGGAGGGGATTGGTCACTCGTATTATACCAGATCTGTGGCACGGAGGGAAGCAGAGCAAAGAGAGGAGGGGAACCATACGATAGCTCCTCTCCGACAACTTATGCCAATGGTAGGGGAGAGGACTAGAATAAAGGTGCCGTTCTCAACGAGTGATCTGAACAATTGGAGGGATGAGGCAAGGAACTTCAGGAGGAATCCAGAGGGAGTAGCGAAGAGGTTTGAATTAATGGCAAAGAATTTGGATATTGATTGGGAAGATATAGAGGTGATGCTGTCAGAGTTGACAGATACAGAAAGGGAACTCGTATTGGAAACCGGAAAACGACATGCTCAAGTGTTATCGGGGAGACTAGAAGATAATTTCCCCAGCAGTAAACCAGAATGGGACCCGGGCAATGAAGAGCATTATCGGAGGCTGGTGCAGTATAGAAAACTGATAGCGATGGGCTTGCGTAATGCGATCCCTAAGGCTATCAATTGGTCGATGCTATATGACATCAGGCAGGGAAAAGATGAGACCCCATCAGAGTTTTTGGATAGACTTCGGGCAGCCATGAGACAATACACACCCCTGGACCCAGCAACGGAAGAAGGTAAACAACACCTGTTGGGATTAATGATGGGACAAAGTAACCCGGACATTAGGAAGAGATTACAAAAGCTTGAGCATCCAGCAAACAAAAACCTGGAGGCGTTGCTGAATGAGGCGTGGAAAGTGTATAATAATAGAGAAATAGAGGAAAAGAAAAAGGAAGATAAGAGGCTTGGTCGAATAGTGGCTGCAGCAATAACAGCTCAAAATACAAACCATTTGGGACCTAATACCAGGGGTAGGGGAAGGGGCTACCCAGTGGGAGGGGGAGGGAGGTTCCAACCCCACCCAGCTAGAATAGGGCCAAACCAGTGTGCCTATTGCTTCCAAACGGGACACTGGAAACGTGAGTGCCCTCAACTAAGATCAATGGACACTACTGCTATCGCACATCAGGGCAGTGAATGAGGGGGACCGGTGGGCCGTACCCTAGCAGACCCACTGGTTAAAATGGAGCTAGGGGAAGGTAAAAAGGAATTGGATTTTTTGATTGATACAGGAGCAACATTTTCGGTTTTAAATCAAGAATTGGTACCTAAGAGTGATGAATTTGTACAAGTTGTGGGAGCAACAGGCCAACCAGAAAAAGCTTACTTTTTGAGACCTATCAAATACAAAATTGGGAAACAAATGGGGATTCACCAGTTTCTGTATTTGCCAAATTCACCAAAGCCTCTATTAGGAAGAGACTTACTGGAGAACTTGGGAGCCGTAATAAAATTCAACAAAGACAAATTGGAATTTCAAGTAAGGGAAGAGCAACTGATTACAGCCCTAAGCCTAACAATCAGTTGTATAGAACCGAAGCCTGAAAGTCACAATATTGAGCGTATCCTGAGTGAAACATATCCATTAGTATGGGCTACTGATATACCTGGGAAATCACAACAAGCAACACCTATCATTATTGAACTTATACCTGGAGCGAGGCCGGTAAGTAGGAAACAATACCCACTGAGGTTAGAAGATAGAAAGGGAATTGAGCCCATAATCACAAGGTTTTTAGAATTGGGGTTATTGATAGAATGTGAATCGGATTTTAACACCCCAATCCTGCCAGTAAAGAAACCTAATGGAACTTATAGATTGGTCCAAGACCTGAGGGCAATAAATGAAATAACCAAGACACTACATCCAGTAGTTGCTAACCCTTACACACTCTTAACTAAATTAAAAGATAATTTGACATGGTTCACTGTGTTAGATTTAAAAGACGCATTCTTCTGCCTTCCTTTAGCTCCAGAGAGCCAAAAGATCTTTGCATTTGAATGGGAATCTGTAGATAGGGGAAGAAAAACCCAACTTACCTGGACGGTGTTGCCACAAGGGTACAAAAACAGCCCTACAATTTTTGGGAATCAACTAGCCAAAGAACTAGAACAATGGGAAAGGCCGCTGGGAGATGGTACTCTTTTGCAATATGTAGATGACCTCCTAATAGCAACAGAAACAGAAGAAGAATGCATTGAATGGACTATTTCCCTGTTAAACTTTCTGGGTTTAAATGGATATCGAGTTTCTCAACAGAAAGCACAGCTGGTACAAGAAGAAGTGGTGTATCTGGGATATGAAGTTTCCAGAGGACAGCGATCCCTGGGAGCAGCCAGGAAAGAAGCCATCTGCCAAATGCCTAGACCAGAGACGGTAAGAGATTTGCGTGCCTTCCTGGGGATGACCGGTTGGTGTCGGCTATGGATCTATCAATACGGGATACTCGCCAAACCACTCTATGACTTACTAAAGGAAAGTAAGGGTGTTCTAGTTTGGACTCCCGAGGCAAAGGGAGCCTATAAGAGACTGAAACAGGAACTCATGAGAGCACCAGCTTTGGGTCTTCCAGACGTGACAAAACCATTCTGGCTGTTTTCTCATGAGCGACAAGGAATGGCCCTAGGAGTCCTAGCACAACAGTTAGGACCACACAAAAGGGCTGTGGCCTACTTCTCCAAACAGTTGGATGAAGTGAGTAAAGGATGGCCTGGCTGTCTAAGAGCAGTAGCCGCAGTGATAATCAACATTGAAGAAGCCAGAAAGCTCACTCTGGGCCAGAAAATGACTGTGTTAGTAGCTCACACTGTATCTGCTGTGTTAGAGCAGAAAGGAAATCACTGGCTGTCACCTTCCAGATTCCTAAAGTACCAAGCTATCTTGGCTGAGTCAGATGATGTTACTATCCAGGTAACTAACGTTGTGAACCCAGCTTCATTCCTAGAAGGGAAGACTTCAGCAGAACCCATCGAGCACGATTGCTTGGAAACAATCGAAGCCGTTTACTCCAGTCGCCCGGATCTCAAAGAAGAGCCATTCGAAGATGCAGATGACTGGTTCTCGGATGGTAGCAGCTTCGTAAAACAAGGAGTAAGAATGGCTGGTTATGCAGTAACTACCACAGAAGAGGTAATCGAGTCAAACCCTTTGCCTGCAGGGACCTCAGCCCAGAAGGCAGAATTGATAGCTTTGACTCGAGCTCTGGAATTGGCAGAGAACATGCGAATAAATATTTGGACAGACTCTAAATATGCCTTTTCTGTTGTGCACGCTCATGGAGCCATCTGGAAAGAAAGAGGACTGTTGACTACTCAAGGGAAAACAGTCAAACATGCAGAGGAAATCCTACGATTGCTAGAAGCAGTCCAACTCCCAGCACAAGTGGCCATAATGCATTGTAAAGGACACCTAAAAGGTAACACTACTCCAGAAGTTGGGAATAGAAAGGCAGATGCAGAAGCTAAATTAGCTGCTGCAAGAACCGGAGAGGTAAATATAACAGCTCTAATACCAGGAGAGCTGGATGTAAACCTCCAACCAAATTATCAGGAATCAGATCATAGATGGATTCAAAGGAATAAAGGTAAATTGTTAGACAGTGGATGGGCACAATTGGAGACAGGACAGTTGATAATACCAGGGAACCTAATGTGGCAGATTGTAAAGACGGAGCATGAAAAGGCCCATTGGGGTCTAGATCCGCTTTACCAATATTTGCAAGCCAGGATAGCAGGACCGAAATTATTTACTACTGTAAAGCACGTTACATCCCAGTGCGAGCGGTGTCTGAAAAACAACCCAAATACGGGAACCAAGGTACACCAAGGAGCTATAAATCGAGGTAAATTCCCAGGTGAAGTATGGCAAATTGATTTTTCTGAACTCCCAAGAAAAGGGGGGTTTCGGTATTTGTTGGTATTAACTGATACATTTTCTGGGTGGCCTGAAGCATTCCCTTGTAGGACAAATAAGGAAAGGGAAGTAACTAAAGTACTGTTGAATGAAATTATTCCACGGTTTGGGGTACCGAAGAGCATTTCTTCGGATAGGGGTACACATTTCTGTGCAAAAGTGGTGAGAGCAATAAGCAAAGCATTACAAATCAAATGGCAATTACACACGCCTTACCGTCCACAGGCCAGTGGGCAAGTGGAAAAGATGAATCATCTCATCAAACAGCAAATTGCCAAAATATGCCAGGAGACTAATTTGCAGTGGTATCAAGCTTTGCCTATTGCTCTGCTTAGGCTGAGAGTCAAACCAAGATCAAAAGAAAAGTTAAGCCCATTTGAAATTTTGTATGGTAGACCTTATGCTATGCAAATTGTAAATGGGGACGCTATAGACCAAATCGGTAACCAGTACATTTATGATTATGTAATTACGGTGGGGAAACAGTTCGATAAGAATGCTGCTGTGGTGATAGAGCACCAACCTAAACAACCTGATTGCAAACTGCATCCGTTTAATCCCGGTGATTGGGTGTATGTTAAGAATCTTTTAGGAAAACCCTTACAAGAGAAGTGGGAGGGACCTTTCCAAGTGCTGCTGACTACTTTCACCGCGGTTCGGATCAAGGAGCGACCCACGTGGATCCATTACTCTCGGGTCAAGAAGGCTCCGGAGAATAAACAAGAGGAACAGACATCATGATCCTGACTCCACCTCAGACCTTCACAACCTTGATCATTGGACTCTCGATAAGTATAGTTCTTCCCCAAGACTCTGCCCCAATAGACCCATGGTCTAATGCACACCAGTGTATCCACCCGGAGATGGAAACGGAACCAAAGGGATCCTATTTTGAGGTTTATGCCTTACGTAACAATCAGCCATACGCGAGTAAAGCGTGGAATCAGCCCACCATGGTAGCATACAAGGGAGACCTAATCCAAATTGGGTGTCGAGAACTTGACCTAGTAGAAGGAAAAACAAGGCGGCTAGTATTAACAATTCATCCCTTGATGGCAGCCTCTGAACATAACCTAATTACTTTTAGTCCAGTGAAAATGGGCAAGCCCACCGCCTGGATTCAGCAAAAGGGCCCAATTTCATGTCAGTGGAGTGACTTCAGGGAAGATCCATCCGGATCACAACCCCGAGACTCAGTAATTTATACAGAAGATCCGCTTGGGGAACTACATCCTCAAAACATAACCCTTGACCTTCACCCTCTTCTCTTTTCTGCAGGAAAGATTGTAGCATCTAGTGGTCCTGAGGAAGGGAAAGCACAGTGCGAGATGGCATTTAGATTGGATCAGTCGATGACCTTCACATGTGAAAGAGAGTTGAAAATGCTGGAAGTGGGTTCTGGCTTCCCTAAGCGTGCTGTCGGATATAAGGTGGCATTACCAGAGGACGTGATCCCATTGTACCCAGGTCTAGACTTGCCCCAAGAAACCACTCCACTGGTGGAATGTATAGCAGTACATAACCTAACCTTTATAGGGCCTCAGGTGATACGAAAATCCAATGAACAAAAATTATTGTTAGACCCCACTTATTCCCTGAAAAAGGTCCAGATGAACATTCACACCGATATTACATATTTGCAGAAGGATTGCCAACCATTTATACAGCAAAGCCTTAAGGGATGGAATGCATGGTTAGCAACAAGATCTCATCACAGAAGAGCACAAAGAGATATAAGTGGGTGGATTGGCACCGGATTTGGTATATTAAACACGATAGATCAAGAGGTGTTAGTAAACAAATTGAGTACTGTCACGTCGAACTTGGGGAAGCTTAAAATGCCTCTCAGTTCATCCATGATCACATTAGCAGAAACACAATCACTAGTAGTAAAATTGCTAACCATGGTAGCAAACAACACTGCAGAGGATTTCGCAAAGTTTGCTGACTATACAGGGGAACTTAGCAAAGAAGTTGCACTAGCTATCCAATGCCCTCAGACGCAACAATGGGTACAATCAGTAGCGGCAGGAATAATGAGAGAAGGAACATCAGGTATATTACCTCAAGAGATAAGAGAAACAATATTAAAGGACAATCATACTACACAATTTGAAAAGGACCACCAAGCCTGGTGGCAATTAGTAAATTTCACTTATGAGCCTCAACAAGAACACATTGAAGCCTATGTCCTCACCATTAGTGCAGCAGAGGAAAGAGCTATCTTTCCTATCCTCACTCTTGGGACAATACATCAAAATGTCATTGTCAGGCCAATAGACCATAATGTCTGGGCCAGTTATGATAATACCAAAAATAGGTGGCAATCGGTTAGCACAGAAGCATGCATTCCTAGAGGACAATTAGGCTATGTCTGCGAAAACGCTGTAGTAGAAGCAGAAGATTTATGCTTAGATGCTGAAAATAGTGTATGTACATTTGAAATGCTTCCGCAAAATAAAACACAATCACAAGTTTACTATATAGGGAATGGGTGCGCTTGCGTAAGGACAGCTTGTGACAACGTCACTATAGATAATTGCCAAATGGAGACTAACAATACTAACTTCTGTGTATGCAACTTCACCAAGATAGTAGGTTGTGATTTTCATTATACTGTCCCAATAACTACTCAACAGCTAATTAACGCAGATTTTAACCTATATCAAGAGATACCGAAATTACAAATAGGGATGGACGTCAAAGTTCTTAAAGCAATGCTCGCACATCCTAAAGTAAAGAAATTGGTGCAAAAGGTGAATCAAACAACTAAACGAATGGTATGGCAGGTAGAACATAATTCAGAAAAAATAAAGAATGTCCTGACCGAGGTGGAACAAGTTGGCCAGCATCATTGGTGGGATATCTTTACAGGATACTCCCCAACAGCTACACAAGTCTTCAACTACCTGGTACACCCAATGCTAATAGTAATTGTAATTCTGTTACTATTAACTCTCACAAATATTTGTATGTGGTGGAGACTAAGAATCATAATGAGAAGGACCCAAATGATTTGGGCTATGGTACGAGCGTATCAGCGCCCTATAGGATTTGACGAAAGAATTCGTAAGTTATAAGAAAAGGGGGGAATGAAGCCATTCATTATATTGAACAATAAGGTTTTTTTTTTTTTTTTTTGAGAAATAAAAGAATTAAAAGACACTTAAAGGTATATCAAGGGAATCGCAGAAGTTAATAAATAACCTAAAATACACTATTAGGAAGAGCTTTGATCAGATATTTGGATAAGTTAATAAATAACCTAAAATACACTGTTAGGGAGCCCTAACTTCGATCATATATCTAGATAAGTTAACCAAAAAACACACACAGAAGAAACTTTGGAATCAGAATATTTGAAGAGGAAACATTGGAATTAGAATATTTGAAGAGAAAAGCAGAAATGGAAGCCAATAAGTTAAAGTGACCTGCCAAGCCATAGAATCAAGCCAACTACAACAATAACTTCTGCCAAGCCATGGAAAGACATGCCAAGAATAACAGGAAACTGCCCAAATTAGGAAAAGCTTAAAATTTAACTAAGGAAGACCAAGAATTCCCGGAAGACTCCGACTGTACTCCTGCCTACCTATGAATATGCATGTAATAATGATGTAATCCTTTTCAAAATTGTATAAAAACCTGCTTTTGCTGTACACAATTTGGAAATCCATTTAGTGATTTCTCCAACGCGTTGCCAATAAATACCTCCTGCCTATAGACCTCAAATCCAGTCTCTGGGCAGCTTATTCTCGCCTTTTGGGGCAAAATTCGGCATCACTAAGAAGGGAAGATAAATTTTATTCCAAGACACTGCTGGAGACTCTGAAGGATCTATCCTGCCATATACTTCTGTTAGTTACTTATAAACGTCTTGTGCTCTTCATTGACCCACTCCAGACATAAGGGTTGGTATCAGACCAGCTCCTGAGCTGCAACAGGAAGAAATGTGTCCAAGACAGACCAGAAAAGTGGCAGAAGGCAGGACTTGGGATTTCAGTGGCATACAAGATGTCACACTGCCATTTTGTATATCTCTACCAGATGGCAATCTCGCTTGATCCATACCCAGCTCTCTGCACCAGAAGACTCACACTGGAGTCATTAACCAGCTCTTGAGCTTGCTCCAGCCCTAATTTGCTGGTTCCTAAACTATATGCAGTGTTGGGCTTCCCCCTACAAACCTATGTTGAACATACTCAGCTCCCCCTTACTTTTGTATGAAACCTGGCTGGGATTCTTTCAAATTCTCTCCACTCTCCATCTCAGCCTTGCTTAAACTTTCCTAAAGTAAAAACATATTTGTGCAAGGGCTTAATCTGTTAGCAAAGGATTTTTGCTGCTAAATTTAGGCTGGAAGCTTGTCCCAGACAGCACTGTGAAAAATGTTCTTGGACATTGATTTTGAAAGGCTTTGATTCTTGTGGACATTTTATTTTGCTTTATGTTGTTGGAATCAGACTGTTTCAGTGATGGGTTTTGCCCATTTCAGCTGGATGAGTAACATTAGAGTAGCCAAGGTGTTTGCTTTCCTTGCTTGCTCTGTATGAGGGCTGGGTGAGAGAAGATGAATTCCAGGCTTGTGGAAGGCAGAGGAGGGCTGGTACAGAGCATCCCACTTGCCTGCAATTAGAAGGGACCAGCCTTTATTTCTTTGATTTGTTATACCAGTAAAAAGAAGGGTGAATCAATTCATCCAGCCTTAGCAGTGTCACATTAAACAATATAACCATTAATTAAACCTCATTTTTCAGTGTAGATTTTAGCCTGAAGTCACAGTCTGGTAACAAAAAACTCACCACAAAGCAGGGAGCAAAAATGGGTTTTCTTTTGGGTTGTCTTAAGACTGCACTAAATTACTCATCTGAAATGAAAATTGTGAATATAGGTTTGTATGGGTGGCTTTGCCTGTAAAAACATGCTTTTAACCTGGTCCTCTGCTTTTTGCTTCTGCATCATGTTAGAAAAGATGTAGGAAAGGAGATGTCTGGAAATAGGCATTGACTAATACATAACAACCATTTTATGTTTCCAGCAACATATTTTCTTGCTAAAGCTCAGTGAATTGTGACTCCAGCCATGACACAGCCCTTGTGTAGTGTTCTTTTTTTCCAACACAGGCTTTAACCAAGCTTCCTTGAAGTGGAAGCTTGGGGGAGCTCAGAGGAGATATTTGCCAAACTGCATTCCAAACTGTTACTGTAGGTGGTGGGAAGTCCAAAGGATTCCAAGAGGAATGTTTCATACCTGTGAGCCAGAGTTTGGAAGAGACATGGGATCCCTGGTGGTAGGGGCAAACCTCATTTTTTGTTTGTGTCCTTATCCAATGAAGATCACAAATATGGGGACAGGTACCTCAAAATAGTTGGAAATCCCACTGGATTTACAGTGAAACTTCTGCTGGTTTGCTGAACAGCCTGGGCTGAGGAAGACAACAAACTAGGACATAAAGCATGATTTTGTGAGTGCTTACAGATCCTGAGACTGAGCTAATTCTTCTAAACAATTTTTTCCCTAATCCCCCATTTTTTTTTTGAGGGGTAGTCTTATGCATCACATTCCAAATAGTCAAATTAAGTTGCTTCTTTAAAATAAAGAATCCAAAATTTTGCAACATGTTATGCAGAAATTATTTCAGCTGTAATCGGAACATGCATTAAAAAGTTGTGGCTAGGATTATCATTAAATTTAACATTTTGGTGACTAAAGGTGCTTTTTATTTCTTAAGTTCATCATGAGCTAAATGCTTGTAGCAATATTTAGAAAGGTGTCCATAGACAACTAGAGGCAGGGGCAGGGCAGTGATCATGATCAAAGCCTGAGTTTACATACTCTTTCTGTATTTTCAGTGGGTGCTTATATATCTCTGTAAGGACTACAATTCTGACACTGAAGCAGAGAAATAAGATGCAGTCTCTAAGGAAAATGATAGGCAACAGATTTCTTTTGCATGGATGAGAAAAATCAGTAACATTTACTATAAAATGTGCTGGATCTCATGTAGAATTTGCCATTTACATGAGGTGGACTACTAAAAAAGGCCTCAATAACAATTTCAGTATGACTGATAATAAGAATCTCCATAAAACATTTTTAGGTTTCAAGAAAGTTGGAAATAAATAAAAGCCCATGCAGAAGCTGGAAAAGCAGCAGACATATATCACTTCTGGTTTATACATCTTTCATACAGATCCTTGACCGTGACAGGTAATTAAATGTTGCTTTCCAAGATTCACCCACAGTTAAATGACACATCTTGGAAGAAACAGATGTTTGTGTCTCACCAAAACTACATTGGTTCTTCTTTCACCGAGAAAACAATTATGGGCTTGTATTTTATCCCTCTGTTGCTACTTTTTCTTATAAAAATGTTGCTTGATGTTTGTTACACACAACTGAAATCAAATATTTCATTAACTCCTTATTTCCTAGCAGAACAAGCTACCTTAGAAATTTCTGAAAGTATGAAACAAGAAGGTTGTACTTTGGCATAACTTTTGCATCAGTATCCTCAGCTAAGAAGCTGATGTTGAGTTCATGGTACACACCAAGTTGATAGAAACAAATTGGTGGAAATTTGTTTCCAAAAAGAAGCATGACTATTTCCTTAAAGCTAATCACTCACTTGTAGGTGAAAGAATACAATAAAACATGAGAGGATAACTTATCACTTGATCTTTATGGCCATTAGCCAATACTTTGGGTTTCTTCTTCCACCAGAAAAAGAAATCACAACTATATCGACATTTCATTTCATCAGTCTTAAATTTATGTAAATTCTGAGTACCTTGAGTCTCAGGTGCTTATCCATGTAGTGAAAGAATCTTAAAATATTGTCGAACTATTAAAATATGTTTTTCAACTGTGGACTCTCCACCTGGAAATTTTAACTCTGTAAGGGTAATGTATAATGAAAATCAAAAATAATGACCAGATTATCTGTAGAGATCTTCTACATTATAGTAAGGTTTATTTAAAAATAAATTCTTTGATTAGAACAAAGAGCTGCTATAATAGAACATGTTCATCCACGGATAAGTTACAAGTAAGCATTTCTGACAGTGACTGTGGTCATTAAAGTGACTCCCTTCTGTAAACATGAAATGCCAAAACAGAAGAACAGGAAAGGGATTTTGCTTCATAGGTCATTTGACCTTTCAAATTCTCAGGACAAAATTGTCTTACCTTCATTCAGACTTCTTTTGCTGAAAGAATGCCAACTTTTTGGACTACTTTAAATATTACTGAAGAGCTGAGAAATGAAGAATGTAGTGGGGCTTATTTGGATCTGAAGAAAGATACTGAGATACTTATCAGAGTGTTTGTGCACACTTCAGAGGACAAATATTAGAAAATTATCCAATAATTTATCTTCAGATTATCATTATGTCAGCTTCTGTAAGCCTGTGGTATTTACTGTGTTCTTACCTCAATGCACTAATGAAGGAGTATTTCCCTTGAGTAAACAAGGTTTAAATACATTAAAATAAAATGGAAAATATTGAGATTGCAGAGCTTTGGTTTTACATTGAAGTTAACTAAACTGGGGACAGTAAGTGTTTTATAAACCAATGTGAAACTCAAAAATATCTTTTAACATATTTAGATTTATGATAATCGCCATTTTAAATAGTAAATATGTGTTCATATACATAATATTTTAAGTTAAACAGCTGTAGGAACAAAATTTTGAAAGACAATTGCATGCCACACTTAGAGGAATAGCCTTTCTTGAAATGTCCCTGAAAATATCGCCTTTGGGGTTTTTTTTGAGGATATCTCTTAATTTTATATATGAAAGATGGTGCTCGCAATTGTTTCATCTTCATAAGAAATGCATTTCTTGGTTCTTCCCCTGATCCATGTAAAATGGGAATAAGTATTGTGTCCTATTAACAGAAACACAGTCAACAATTTCTTACTTAGTGTCATGTAACACCACTTTCCACCCCAACATCATAATGTAGAAGAAACTTACAATGAAACATTTAATAATCAATTTTTCTAGAACACCTCCAGATGTCCTATAACTTACCAGCATTTAATTTTACAATTTACAATCCCATGTGGGATTGTTTATTTGGCTGGGGATTTCTGCGAGGCTTTGAGGGATGCACATTATGCTTTCCTCTCTTGCTATCTCACTGGCAGCAACCAGCTGAGATTAAAAGGGCTTCCTCAAACTATGGGGTCTCAGGACAGCAGGACACAGCCACAGTGGTGACAGCCTGAAGGGCTGTGCCCTATCTTCTACTGCTGCTGTGCTGTGAGTACATGAAAAGCCATTTGGGTAAAGGAACGGAATTTCTCCTGGAATAATCTGCCATGGTCCACCTGGGATGTGAGAGAGTCAGTCCTGATTTGTGCCACACCCCTGCTTCACAAATCCTCTCATCTAAAAGTAAGGAAACCACTTCTTTGCTTTTAACAGTCTGTCACAGTTGAGAGCTGTGGCTCCATCAAAGGATATAACAGAGACAAGCAAAAGCTGGTGAATATTTTATTATTCTTGCAGCCTTCTTCAGCTGGAGAAACCTCCCCATCCCATTGCAGGACTCTTGAACATTTTTATGCTTCAAAAGTGACTTACCCCAGAACAACCAGCCCATGGTCCATAACTGCTTCTAGCACCTTGTTTCCTCCCAGCAACATGTAGCTCAAGATCTCAGTGTTGAAAAATATGGGATTTTAATAATTTTCAAGCAAGATGCCTCTAATTGGACTTCCTGGCAGCAGGTCCTCAACAGCCAGCAGATGTTGCTCCTGAGCAGCAGAAAGGCCAACACCCCTTTCCTCCAAGGCTCTGGGTAAGCTGGAGCTTGGTCTGTGTCCACAAGCGCAACTCCAAAGGTTGAACTTGAGTCATTTGTGGTTAGAGTTGCATGAAGGAAGCAGGGAATTCTGAACCCATTGAGACATAGGGAAGCTGAATGAACAGCAAAGTAGACCTTGGAACAGAAAATTCTCTTCAATATTAGGAATTTTCTGATAGTTTGTGGCTTTAAAATTTGTGACACCACATTAGTGCTAGACCACTGATTTCAGCTAACACTCATCAGCTTTATTCTGGTGTCCAAGCAGTAAATTTAAATCTGTCAGACATTCAAATACAAATGCTCTTTTAGGCATTTTGATGAGGGCCTTTTTAAAGGCCTTTCTCATTTAAGGCCCTTTTTCAAGTAATGCCCTATAGCAGTGCATGGAGGGTCCATCTGTAAATTGTGCCACTCGGACTGGGAACTGCATGAAGAAATTACAGTTCCTCTAGAGATCATCTTTTCTCATAGAATGTGTTGTAAAAAACACTCCAGGAAGTAAATTCAAAGGGACTTTCTTATCTGTTACTTTTCTGGACTCTTTATATTGTCCTTGTTAGCAGTGAGAATGATGGTTTGCATAACAAAGTCATCCTGTCCCCAGCTGAAATCACTGCACTTCAGGAGTTGTGCAGGTAGCTGCACTCAGGGAATTTCCATCTGCTGTGGAAGGGGTCAATACCATAAGATGACATCTTCATAAAGGGAAGTGATTGTGCAAACTCAATGGCTTCAATGTGAACGTTGACCTATTTTGCAAACACAGTGTCAGCGGTGGGGAGGGGAGGAGAGGTGAAGTTTCCTAGGGAATTTTTTTTTTGTTCATTTTCTATTGCTTATTTCTGCTAAAATGCCATTGATCTGGCATCTTTTGAAAAGGAACAGGAAACTGACTCTGCAATGCAAAAAAATATTCCTGGAAAACTGAAACTTCAAAATGCAGCTCTGCCTTTTTTGCTCACATTAGTTCATTCAAAAACTCCCCTGAGTTATCCCTGGGGAAATGAAAACACTGCAGGAAAAAAAATCTCATTATCTAACTCGATTGCTACTGAAACATTTGTCAGCTCTCTGGATGGTGTTTATGGTTCCTTATTAGTCCTGTCACTGACATATATTTTCAGAGGAGAAAGTACATTATTTCACAAGGAACTCTGAGAAACTTAGACTAGGTTGGAAAAGACCTTTCAAAACATGGAGTCCAACCAAGTAGCCAAGCACTGCCAAGTCCACCACTGAACCAATCCCCTTGTCCAGATCACCAGTGAAGGTATCAAACAGAACTGGCCCTACTACTGAGTCTAGAGGGTCCCCACCAGTGCCCAGGCTCCAGATGGATTTAATTCCATTCACCACCACTCTCTGGGCCCAACTCTCTGGCCAGTTTTTAACCCAGCAAACAATGCCCCTTCCAAGCCATGAGCAACCAGCTTCTCCAGGATAATGCTGTCGGAAATGGTGTCAAAGGCTTTACCAAAGCCTAGGTAAACAACATCCTGAGCCTTTCCCTCATCCACCAGGCAGATGCCCTTGTCACAGCAGGACATCTGGTTGGTCAAGCAGCACAGCACCCACCTTTCATAAACTCATGCTGGCTGGGCCTGATCCCCTGGTTGTCCTGAACACGCCACATGATGGCCCTCAAGAGATCTGCTCCACGACCTCCCTGGGTACCAAGGTCAAGCTGACTGGTTTGTAGTTCCCCAGATCCCCCCTCTGGTCCTTCTTGTAGATGAGCATCAGATTTGCTGACTTCCAGTCAAGTGGGACATCCCTGGTGAGTCAGGACTGCTGGCAAATGATGGAAATTGGCGCAGTGGGCAACTTGGTCATCTTCCTCATAATCCTTGGGTGGATCCCTTCTGGCCCCATAGACCCCTGTGTGCCCAAGTGGTGCAGCAGGCTGCTGATCATTTCCCCCCAGATTATGGGGCCTTCATTCTGCTGCCCATCCATGTCTTCTGGCTCCAGGGCAGAATACCTGGAGAACAACTGGTCTCAGTATTATACATGGAGGCAAAGAAGACATTGAATACCCCAGGCTTTTCCTCATCCTTTGTCACTATGTTTCCTTTCACATCCAATAAAGGATGGAGATTCCTTAAGCCCTCCTTTTGTTGCTAATGTATTTATAGAAACATTTTTAATTGTCTCATAAAGCTCCCTTTTGGAGCTCACAGGGAAATTCTTGGCAGAGTGGGTTTTAAGTTACCTTTTTCCATCAGGAAATGTCAAAGTCTGGAGTTTTCCTGCAGAAATAACCCTTTACTTACCCTCCTGAAACAACATAGGACTGTAGGACTGACTGAACACAGGATGCAAGAAATATGGATGTGTAATAGGATGTATCTCATGTGGTATGTGCAGCAAGTTTTACAGAAGTGTCATTTCCAGCCAAAGGTAGAACAGAGACATTGTTTTGTCCATTTTGTAAATAAATGGCCTTTATTATCTTTCTAAATATTGAAAGCATGTTTCACAGAGAGGCCAAACAAGAAAAATAAATAAATAGATTACAGAATTTCTAAAAGGCTCATCTATTTTCTTCACTGTTTAGACATTTATAGATTACTATCTCTCTAACCAGCTTATTTGCTAAGTAAGGGTATTGATATCCTGCTTGAGTAGGATAAACTAAAACCCAACAGACATCTGTATTCAGCAAAATCTAAGACATTGCATGGTGAAATATTACAACACTTACAGCACCATTACGAACAACTTTAAGAGTATAACATTTACACTCAATATCTCATTATTTTTTCTAATTTAGTCAAGGCCTGAGACAAGGGCCTAGTGAAATCCTACAGAAAAAGAACAAGGATTGCTGATGCCACGTCTCCATGGCAGCACAGCTAATTTGGCAGGACAGCCCAGTGCACAGAAAGAAAAAGAGGTTATTTACAAAGATATCTTTGATAAAAAGGGCTTTGGGGACAGGAAAGTGGTCTGGGGGGTGGGGAAGGGGGGAAGTCACAAAACGTTCCAAACCTTTAAAATAATTCTTTAAATGAGTGAGACAAAATAAATTGAAGAAAAATTTCTTGAGTCAGTAAGCACAGTGAGTTTCATCTTTGTTTGTTGTTGTACAATGCTATAAACCACACTGAATGGCCCAGAATAACATTAGTGGTTCTGTGTATTGTAACCACTTCAATCAAGGCCTTTTGTTTTGAATCACCTGCCCTGCCTGCATTGGAGACCCTTTTATAGGCCAGTCACAGCACAGAGATCTAATTTAGTTCCACATACAAAAAGAAGCAAGGAAGAAAATATACCCATCTCTTACGCTCCTTGCTTGAATCTACAAGAGAACAAATGGGACAACAAATGAATTGAAATGCATTAGAGAACATTTTAAAATTTCCTCAGCTTATGACCCACAAGCAATTTGTAAATGATATTGTTACAGCATTCCTGACGGATGCAGTTGCTCAGCTGGACACACGTGAAGGTCACCTCAGCAATGGGCATGCCTTCCCCTGCTGTGATGAGCAGAGGGGGGCAAGGAGGGCTCACACTGAAGCCCAGGGAGCCATGGGCACAGGGCTGTTGTTAGCTTCTGTGGAGCCAGGAAAGGCAGAAGTGCCTCAGAGGATTCCATGTGGTTGATATTCTCTAGCAGAGAGCTCACTTGATGTCGCAGGCAATGCACTGAGACCCTGCCCTTGGCCTTGCCACAAGTCTTTTGTAGTCCCCTTCCACATCTTGCCTATAGAAAGAGCTCAGTGCATAGGCCCATAGGGATTAGTAAAGCAACAGAGGAGCATTTCTGTTAAAAATAAACTCTGACAGACATTGAAGTGCTGGTTTCATCTTATGAGACAACCTCAGACCAAGGAATGCATTGTGTCTACCACTGTGAGCACGATCACCTTTCTTCTAGCTTGCTGTAAAAGAATGACATTTACCCCATCAATTCCCTGGCATGGAGTGCAGCTCAGACAGAGGCTGAGTACCATGAGATTTTGTGAAATGGTTCATTTGCCAGAGACATAAAGGCTTCATGTGGGAGCGAAATGCCCCAGGCTGGCCATGCTCCCTTACAGTGTCATGAACCAGAGCCTGCAGCATCTAACCAGGCAGGTGTCTTTCCAGCATGAGGTCACGTCCAGCATGTGATGGGGTCATGTCTCCCAGCACCACGGGTACAGCTCATGCTCTTTTGTGTTCTGGATGCTACAGCAGTAAATTTGACATTGCTCTAAAGGCAGCATTGTAGCGGATAGTCTGCAGATGCGCATATAAATGTAGGGTTGATGCTAGAGAAAACACCATGCAAAGTAAGTGTGTGTGTGTGTGTGTGTGTGTGTGTGTTTGTGTGTATTACATAGGTTCAGGGTGTGAATTAGCAAAACACAACCATAAACTTCAGAATACACATTCATGAAAGATAAGCATGAGATACCCTTCATGAAGCACCTTCAGAGCATCCTTGTCTTGACCGAACCTTTCTTCTGGAGGAAATTAATTTCCATTTATAAACAAAAGGGAAAAAAAAATATTTTCCAAGTCACTCATCTGGATCTCCTCATTAATTTCAAGTGTGATGTTACCACTTACTAAAGAAACAATCCCACTGGTTTTCCGTCTGCTTGCTACTTTCTACTACGAACGATTAATGTATTAGAAAATTAACTTGCAGATGAAAGAAAAGAACAGCCTGTGGAAGTTGAATAATGACCTTATTTTAAGATTTTCCCTTGAGTAACCCCCACTGTTGCCTCTTACAAATGCAGGAAAAATTATACGTGCCCATCTTTAATGTCTTTTTTGAATGCTGATGAAATTATTAGTGATTTGGAAAAGTCTGTGCAGATGAAACAACAGCAGCAGGAGTAGCAGTCAGTGATATTAACTAGAGACAGCAGTCTGGGAACTGCTGTTCTGCAGTTCAGAGAGAAAAATTAGCATACTAGATTATAATTAATAAACTAGAAGCAAATCAAGATAATATGGTGTGGGGTTTGGAAACCAATGAGATTAACAAATTTAGAAAATGCAGCTTTCTTCACAAGTTAGAAGCAATTACCCATTGCATTTTTGTACCTTATGCACTTATCCTGCAAACACGTGACAATGTGTAATACCTGGTTGCTGAGGGGACCAAAGAGATCTTATCATTGCACTTCACAAGGGGGAGCCTTTCTGCTTTGGTAAATTAATTCCCTGGGTCCTCTCTCACTCCTCTAGCACCTGGTGGTCCTATTTTTGCTCTTGGACCTTGCTGGACACTTTTTAGCACTGTCTACAAAAGCCTTCTCTGCTGACACAGAAAGCCAGCTGAAGGCAACTCTTTCTCTGTTGGGATGCAGATGCCAGACACAGTCTGGGCCAACAAATACTGCCTGCTTCAACAACAATTTCATAGATGCCCTTAGATGAGTCTTGTAATTTGCTTTCTTCCTCACCCCAGAATCCTTTTGTACTGCTGTTTAGAAATTGTATAAATACTGCAGAACCTATGTTTAATGCCATGTGATAGATGTTTTCTCTTAGTAGTAAAAGGTCCTTTTCATTTCTTGTGTAGAATGCAGATTTCATGGACCAGAAGGCTTGAAAAGTCACATAGCTGTAAATGGCACATCACTACTGACCTTCCAGGAAACAGACAAGAGTCTTCCTTCCGTGATCCTCACACACACATGTATTAGGGGAAGAGAATAATCTTTTTCTGCTCCCCTTTATGTCTTGACCAAAGCCAAGGAAGAGTCACAGCCCATGTATGCAGGAAATACAGGATTGCTCCCTCTAGGAAACACCTCAAAACCACCATAGTCACTTTGCCATATTTTTCTGAGCTTGCCTTGCTGTTTCAAAGGAGACAAGAAGGATAAATGTCCCTTTCCAAGGGCAACATTTCCTGGTGTGCCTGAATGATAGCAAACCTGCTGATGGCATTGTTGCCTTCTGGAACCAGACTGCCTTGAACTTCTGAATTACTGTGACCTTTCCTCTGGATGGACAAAAAACTTAATTCCCAGCCTGGCCTGGTACCAAGAAAGATCCTATAGGAACTTTTCTTAAGGAGAACAATGTTGGAATTTTCTGTTTCAGATAATTCTCCCTTTAATAAAATGAAAACTGGAGGCTGAAGACTTCAGTCTGTATCTGGTCCTTGTCCTGCTTCACTCTTTGGCATGCTTGATGGTGGGGTCAGGAGGAATACCCTTCAAGTTTGTTCAAGAGGCCATGCAAAAACCAAGCACAATCTCAGCTACATGGCTGGGAGACAAACTTACAGTTCACAGACAAATCATTTCAAACTGGATTTTTAAACTGTAGCTTCAGATGGTCTGTAAATACAAGATGAGTTGTTATATCCAAGTTGAGGACCAAAGAGAGGATGTATGGATGAATGAAATCAGATGTCAATGAACACATTCCCTTGACGTGCTCTTACTCCACTAAGGTATCTCCTACTTTCCTAAAATGGTAAAACTAGCTACCAAATTAAACAACTTGCTGATCCTATATCCTTCTTTTACTAGGATATCCCTTTTCATAATACTGATCATGTCCAACTGACATCCTCAGCTACTGACCACATCCAACTGACATTCGCAGCAGGATTTGTTTCTAAACACTAATGTAGCACAGAAAGGATATAAAAAGTTAATGAATAAGAGAGAAGGAATGATGTATGGGGCTCCAGAGGAAGACTCAGTAGATATAGGTTAGATTTAAGGCTTTTTTATGGGTTTCCCACAAAATGCTGGTCAAAAATCAATTCATTAAATTGGTAATTAAAACAAAGCCAGGGCAAGGACCCAAGTACTGGCTCACAATTGTCTGCACTGTTTAATTGTTAACACACTCTTTCACACGCCTTGGCCCATGCTGACTTGATTTCCCCAGAAAATGTCAAGGCTCAGTTCAGAGGACAGCATGAAGCAGGGACTGCCCCAGCGGGCACTTTGGACAGAAGAGTTCCCCCTTCTCCAGTCACCATGGGGTAGAGCTTAGCCATGTGGCCACAAAACATGTCAGCACTGGCCTGAAGGGCTACAGAATAGGCCCTCTCCTACTTTATTTTCTTGTGTAGATACAGTAACTTCATCTTTCCTGCCTTGCTTTGTCTGCCCTGTTTAGACTGTAAATTCTTTGGACTGAAGCAACCTTTTAATATGTATTTGAATGATGCCTGACACAATGAGATGCCAGCCTTTGCTGGGGGTTGCCTTTGCTACTGAAAGGACTATTAAAGAAAAAAAATAAAATAAGAAAAAAGAAGGAAGATTATTCAGCTCTCAAAACAGCTCTCAGTTATTCTTCTTTTAAATCCACCCATGTCAACAGCATATTTTCATCCTACAGTGGGGCTTTACAGCTGTCAAAATTTGCAGTCTCAGGACTGCAGCACATGTTAACTTTGAACACACAGCAACAGGGACTGAGAAGACAAGTAAACTGTACCCAGTGATCTCTCACCACCACCAAAATCATTCCTGTGGCTCAGTCCCTCAACTGTCCTACATCATGTAGCTCTCACAGGGCTCTTGGTGGTGGCCCAATGCCACCAGCAGTCTGAAAGGACCCACATGCAGAGAAAAGCCTAAAAGCCTTTGTTTGGGACCAGACTGTTCCTGTTGCTGACCTCAGGTCAGCACAACAGCACGGTTAGTGTCCTGGTAGAAAGGCAGCATTAAAAACAGGCATTTGCTACTTGCCTTGAATTGTCTCGTTGCTTCTTAGCCAACCTCACAAACAGTTCTTCAAGACATCCACCTGGAGAGACAGAGAAATTTAAAATATAGATAAAAGGGCTCTGTCAAAAGCATATTGGAACTGTCCTCTTCCAATTCTGTTCTTAACCAGACTAATTTTCAGCATCACTCTTGCTGACGGTCTCCCCTCCAGCTCTCCTGTCTCAAGAGCACTTAGACTCCATCTCACTCCAGAGCAACACGTTAACATGCTAGAGAGACAAAGAACAGAAAATTCTTCTTCTTTACCTGTTTCTGATAACTCTGGCTCTTCCAAACACACAATTTCTAACTGTGGGCTAACTCTCTAGAAGTGTCAGGGGTCTTCTGCCTTCCCTGGGACCTCTGATGTACCCTCAAGAGGGAATTCATTGTGCAGTGCAGGTAAAGCTTTTGAGAACCTGAAAATTGTTTGTGTTTATAGCCACACCTGACAATCCACCTGGATATTACTCATCAACAGCAGAGCTCCAGAGCAGAGAGTTCTTTGGCACTGACTATTACATCGCTGTTTTGTTGTCATTAATGACATTAAAATGCCAAACTTGCCCCCTGTTTGCAAACTCTCTGTTGCACAAGTCAGTTTATCTGAGCAGCATCTCCCCACAGTCACATATTGGCAAGACAAATGCAAACAGCTTGTACTTTTTACCTCAAATGCTCTTCTTCCACACTTGAACTCAGCTGAATAAATCCTGAGTTGCCCCAGGAGAGTTTGAAAGGAGTTTTTAAGAGTTGTGTATTACTCCTGATGTTCAGATTACTTTGATATGTTTTCCAAATAAAATAATTTTGTTAGAGTTAGTTTTGCCCAATGTGTGCCAGCCACTCTTAAGTAATGTAGCACTATTGCCTTCTATAGGCTGTAATACAACTGATGCTTTATAGATGAATTTGTTTAGAAGCTCTGGGATCAATCATGCAAAATGCTTATCCCTCTAAATTCCCATGAGAAGCTCTCAGCTCTGCAGTAGCAGATCCTAAGAACAATCCTAGCATGCTAAATTATGCTTTGACCAAGTCAAATATGTAACTCCAACATAGCAGCAATGCAGTGACAGCCAGTGCTCATGAAAAGACTACATTTTCTTGCTGAGCAATGCTGTGTTGGAGCACACTGGGAGACCAGTGAATTGTGGCACTGAGCCATATTAACATTTTCCTTTAAAAATTTTGCAGAAGTGAAACTCCAGCTTTGTATTATCATGTCAAACCCATCACGGTTTTGATTTTTCAAAAAAAATCCAGGTCACTACTAATCATAAAAGGGATTAAAAAGAAAATTTGTGGCAGCTGGAGATGGTCAGCTAGGGAGAAATACCCACTGGATTTCCTCCTGCCAAGGTGTTGCAGCTCTTCTCCCCATTCTGCCTTATGTTATAGCTTCTCTGCTCCACAGACCATACCTGCTTCTCATTACTTCAAAAGATCTGGTTGTTAGACTGTCACTTCATTTTTTTAACCCTTTCTGTCAGTGTCTAAGCAATAGCAACATAGAAGAGTAGAATGGTTTGGGTTGGAAGGGACCAAAGCCTCCTGACACAGGCAGAGATACCACCTAAAAATCAGGTTGCTCAGGGCCCCATCCAACCTGGCCTTGACCTCTTCCAGAGATGAGACATCCACAATGTCTTTGAGCAATTTCTCATTTACCTGAAGTTGGCCTTAAGCTCCTATCTACGCAGACTGCTTCCTCCCACCCTGTGCCTCGCTGCTCCCTGAGGAAGTGTTATGCCTTTTCCTTTATACCTGTTATTTGCAGTCTGGTAAGCTCTCCCTGGGATAGAAGATTGCAGGCAAAACAGCAAAGCTGTTTTCTCAGGGACAGTGTTTGCCAAGAATGCCCCATGATGCCCCCTGGCCCAGCATTCTGGATGATCTGGCCATGAAGCTTACAAGACCACACTAACCATAAAAGTGATAAGAACAGGGAAATTCTGGGGCTTTCAAGGTGTCATCAGAGAGTGGCTCAAGAATGAGACAGCTCTTTGATGGGCTTAGATCATTTCACAAACCTGCCAGCAACACAGAGCCCATGCTACATCTGTGAGGGCTCAGACTCCTTTCCTCTCACTCCCTCTAGTCCCTGCCTTCCCTAGAAAGCACAACCACTACCCACAGCACATCTACAAACACAAAGCATGTGGGTAGAGGACACAGTCTCAAGTTACATCAGGGAAGGTATAGGATGGATATTAGGAAAAAATTTTTCACTGTAAGAATAATAAATGGAATGCTCTTCCCAGGGAGGTGGTAGAATCACCATCACACATCACCATCTCTGGATGTGTTTAAAAAAAGACTGGACATGGCACTTGGTGCTATAGTCTAGTTGAGGTGTTAGGGCATATGTTGGACTCGATGATCTTAGAGGTCTCTTCCAAACTCATTATTCTGTGATTCTGTGATACAAAGAAGCAACTATGCCCCTAAAAACAAAATAGTTGGCATTTGCATACATCCACAATTATTTATGTTCTTGCTTGAAGCTGACAGCCAGACATTGTCAAAGTATAAAATCCACAGATTAAGAGTAAATCCACAGATTAACACTGAAAGAAATATTTTCTTTCCTTCCTTTCATTTTTCCACAAAGAAAAATTGCCTGAATTACATTCTTGCTATCAGCTGTTTGAAATAATTCTTTTGAACGTGTTACCATAGCCACCCTTTGTGAGTGCCCACACATGACAATGCTTAAGGAACAAACAAACACAGGGCATATTTTATATCTTTTTGCCTATCTTCCCTCACTCCATGCAGGCAACTTTTTTTAAATAAATCACTCCAAACTTCTGTGCTGGCTGGTAAATCAGCAGCCATGATAAAATATCATATGGCTTGAAGTGCTTTGTCTTGCTGTTCTGGATATGGTTCAAGAGGATGAGATCATTTCACCATTTTCATCATCCCACACACATTATACATGCTGGGGATGACTTGAGCACATGTAGTCCCACTGGCCTCATGCTGAGCTGCTAAACTTTTCCCACTGTGGTACCAATGTACCATTGAATGGCTCCAGCTCTAACTGAATCCCAAGCTATACTCCAGCAACATCCTCAGGCTGGGGACATAGGCCAGGACATCCTTGTTCTTTGTGCCCTTGGGAGGTGCAGATGCCAGGCAGAGAGTGTTTCTGCCCTGGTCTCTACAGCTGCAGGTGTGAGCTGTGAGGATGGTGTGCCATGCTCAAGGATAAACAGAGTGTACACGCTGCTGCCTCTGCTACAATGTTTGCCTGATGCTCACACCATATCAGTCTTGCACCACCTCCTGGGTTTGCTCTGGGTTATTAGCTTATTTGGGGAAGTACAAAATGGCTTTGGAGGCTTGGGGCCTCCTGCTTGTCTGATGTGTTTCTACAGCCTAGTGTCAGCACTTGCTGAGGAACAGGCAATCCTTAGCTGTTTTATACCCAGAAAAACAAGCGGCTCTTAACAGTGTAGGGTGAACTTGGCACTCCTAAATCTTGCCTAGCTATGCATTACTCTCATAGTCACTGTTCAAAGCACAGTTTAATATTAAGATTCCTCTTTACCTTTGACATCAAATCTTTCCTCTGCCTGATCTTAACTTTGCCTAGCCTAGCTTTAGTAATCTGGAATAAACATGTTGTGTATTCTGTGTATCTGACTTATCTTGGAGAGAGTATCTGCTTTTAAGCTCAGGACATTTTAGAACAACTGACTAGTTTCTGAGAAGGACTTTAGAAAAATTGTTTTGTCCATGTTAGGGAAAAAAAAATCAAACAAACAAAATCTTACATTTGAAAAGCTCTGCATTGGAGCAGAGACTTCGGATCTGGAGGCAGGGTTTGGAGAGGTAAATAGTTTGTCAGTTATTCCCATAAAAGTGCTGTCCAAAGTTGGTTGCCTCTCAGCAAAGCAGAAATTTAATTCTTAGCAGAGATCCCTGCAGTCTTAGCATTTGCATTCCCCAAAGACCTTCTAACTGTACCAGCTCAAGCCAGGGAAGCTCATCTGGAGGCAGAACAAGACCTTTCCCAGTGCTGCAGCTTCAGCATTCGAAATAAGAATGAAGGAAGAAAACTTCTCCCATCTGTGCTCCAAACCTCACAACTGCTGGGCCCAATCTGCCTAGAAAAAAAGCAGTTTGTAGTCAAACAGAATAAAAATTAGTTCTGTCGGCATAAATTGGGCCAGGAAATGTAGGAAGGGGTGTGGACACTAAAATGAATAGAGGCTGGTAAGGAGAGGGTGCAGACACTAGCTGGGAAGAGGATCCATGGCTAGGTGAGACACTAGTGCTGCAGGAGGGAAAACAAGGCTCCATTCTCCATCAGCACAGGAAGGACTGAGGCCCTGTCTTCCCAGATATACTTATTTCCCTCTTCCAAACTCCTCTTGGGTTCTTAAGAGCTTCTCCTTGACTGCCTGGGACACAGGGTGTATCACTGCTAAATGGTGAGAAATCCTTCCCACTGCCCGCAGCCCATGCTGGGAGCCCTCCCTGCAGGGCTCTGCGAAATGCTGCCAGATCAGGAGCTGATGGATGGCAGCCAGCAGCCAGGGCTACCTGGAGCTGGTGATGTCTGGCATGTGTCAGCCTACCTACAGCCTGGAAACAGCTCCCTGTGCCAGCCAGGAGCCACATGAAAATTGCTGCTATTGCAAGTCTTCCAAAGTAATCTCTGCTATAATTTTCATGTCTACACAATAAATTGTAATATCCTACTTTTATTTCTCTTCTGTTCCTCATAAGTAATTTTCTTGCAGGCTTGCATAGGGATTTGACCAAATAGATACTCTAGACAATTAGAAATGTGTATTCCTGAGTATTTAAAGGCATCAAAATAACCTGTTTTGTCCATGACTCCAGTGTTCATTTAAGAAGTACAGACTTAAGAGACCTCAACTCCCTTTTTAGGGACCAGGCTTTTCAGTGTACAGTCCCAGTAAGAGGGCACTGTGGTTTCAGAGAAGCTGGTTGCAAAGGACAAGATCTTCCTTATTTCTCCTGTACAGTAGCATGAGACAGGCATAAGGCAACAATTAAAGTTATGCAGGAGTGACTACAGACATGAAAGCTGTAAACTTAGATAAAATTTCTTGATGTTTGCTAATTTCAGACCAAAATATGTAACAAGATTTTCTGGATGAGATGGAGGTAAAAGATGTCAGTCTTATCTCAAAGCATTTTATGCATTCTGGTTAAAAACTGCCTCCCAGTAACACCTCTATAAAATCCACAATAGGATGAACTTCAGAGCCTTCCTTCAAGGTGCAAGGATGTTTAACTATGTGACAATCAAACTGAGTCTAATAAAAATGTCTTTTATTATTTCTGTTAAGTATGACACCTGGTCTCTTATATATGGAAAAATATTTCTCATAAACATCGGATTTTACAGCCATGTGAAACCTCAGTTAAATTCAGCATGGATGCTCGGATGACAGGAAATCTCACTTCCCTGAAAGAGATTGTGGTGGGAAGGGACCTCTGGCGATCATCTGATCCAGTGCCCATGCTCATGCAGGACTCTGTCCACTCATGTTCTAAATATCTCTAAGTCTGCAGATTCTACAACTTCTCTGGGAAACCTGTTCCAGGACTCAGTCACCCTCATACTAAAAAGTGTTCCCTTATGTACAGACAGGACCTCCTGTGATTCTATTTGTGCCCATTGCCTCTGCTCCTGTCACTGGGCACACTGAGAAAAGTCTGGCTCCATCTCCTTTACTACCCCCTCAGATATTTATATATATGGAAGAGATACCCCTGAGCCTTCTGTCCAAGCTGAACAGTCACAACTGTCTCAGGCCCTCCTCATCTATTAGATGCTCCACATCCATAACCACGTTAGTGAGCCTTCACCAGTCTCCCTCCAGTATATTCATGTCCTTCTTGTACTGGACAGCTCCAATCTGAACCTCACATTCCAGATGTGGCATCGCCAGTGCTTTGGAAAGGGAGACAATCACATCCCTTGACCTGCTGGTAATGTTCCTCCTCTTTCACTGTCAAAGAAGACAAAGATGGACAGCTGTGACTATTGCCATAACTCATTACACGGTAGCCAGCATGGTATCCTGTCCTGTAGGCCAAATGCCCCCAACCATGGCACAGTGCAGTGACACCACCAGCACAAGTTGTGACCAGCTGGAGCAACTGAAAATACAAAAGGCTTTTGGCATAGAGTTCTTGGATTCACTCCTTGCTTTTAACTGGAAGATTTTTTTTTCAACTTGCTGTGGTCTCTGCCAGCCTGCAGCTATGACAAGCAATATTTTTCCTCTCCTCTTTGAATGATCCAAGTGAGCGACGCTGTCAGCAAAAGCTGATGGACTGAAACTGTCATGAGAAAAGAAGAAAGACTCTCTGATTATAGAAAAAAAGCTTCCCCTCCTCCCAGGCACTTCTCATCTTCCTGTGCTTCCCTTGTTTTGGGAGGCAGACCTGTCTGAGGAAGCTTTTCCACTTTGCAATTACCCATGGAGAAAGATGACTGACAGAGCAGGCTCATGCTCCTGTCTAACCTACTGGAAGTGATCCCATAATCCCTTAAAGGGATTTCCTTCTCTCTTCAGGCCAGCTCAGTCCTTGCTGTTGGGGTGCCCACAATACAGCCTCTCATGATAAACTAGTTCATGCCATTAATGTAAATTGCCTCCAATGGAGATTGATGCAATACACACCCACACAACGTTGTAGTGTAGATGGGGTTTTATTTTTCCTCCATAGAACTAGATCTAGTTTTTTGTCTTGGTAATATTTGTATTATTCATTTCCTGCAGTAACCAAAAGAGCAGGACCTCTTGTGTCTGTGATTCTGGAATCTAGCCACTTCATTTAACTCTGCAAGGAGGAAGATTTTTGATAGGGAGGACCCTAAGACCTCTGTTTGTGCCACTTGAAATAAAGGGGTTGCTGCCCCAAATCCATACCATGAACACATGAATGCCTTCCTTATGCTGAACAGGAGAGCCGTCAATGAAGGCTGGGTGGGAGTGGGCACCTTCACTTTGCATGGTTGCCAGAGCTGAAATTTTGGTGTGACCAAGCCCCACCTCAGATGGAAATCACCTGAAACACTGAATTATGTGTGGAGGCTGCAAACATGTCCTCTGCCACCAAACAAATGAAATGACTCACTATCTGGGTGTTACACAGCTGCTTTTGGTGCACGAGTCACATTGTAAGACACTGAGATCACAGGATCAGACTCTGAGGTCTATCACATGAAGTCTCCTAGACTAAACCATGAGGTTGTGTAAGTCCAGGGCACTCCACTGGGGGAAATTAAATCTCTCTGCCTAGAGCCATCTCAAGATCTGAGAGGACAGCTCTGTAGCACTCAGCACATAATAGTTCAGGGGTAGGACGTATAACACAATAGCACACCTGGCTATAAAGCTGCAGTCATTTTGGTGCTTGATTGCTTCTTGACACATGCCCAGAAACAATGCTGATGGCCCCTGAGCTGGGCCAGCCATGATTTTCCCTGCTCCTGGAGGCAGGCAATGCACAGCAGCAGCCCAGACAGCTGGAGGCAGCTCTCACAGGTGCCTTGTGGCAGCCACACGTACCCAGCCATGTCCCAGGGAGGCAACAGGTGTGTGCTACACACCAGACCCCAGCCCTTGCACTGCTGCACACACACACCTGCACACACAAGGAGGGCAGCGCAGTTTCTGTCAAACCTGCCCCAGCAATTCTGCATTGCTAAGGAATCCCCATCACCTTTAAATGCAGTAAATGCCACTCAGAGGCCAAGTATTCATTTTGATAGGGATGATTTTCATTAGTGAGGACAACAGATCTCTTCTGGAAAAGCCTTCTCCTTGTCACTGTGCCTGCAGCTCATTTGGGCAACAGCACTCTCCATGAGAGAGATAAATGTGTCATTTCTCAGGGAGTACCTCCAGGGCTGAGCAGGCCCACAGGCATAGAGCACATGCTGAATGCACCAACCTCCCCAGCCCTTCAGCCCCAAGGAGCATTTCTCTGTGTACGGCTCCCTGGACTCACACATCACCTCTGGTCCCTAAACTCTCCCTGCTGTCTTCACTGGGAGGAAAAATAGAAAAGACTCTGGGGTCCAGCACACTTCAAAAATAGAAGTGCCCAATAAAATGCTACTCAGATAATCATCACTCTTTAAAATTATACCCCAGCCTCACATACACCATGAGAGTAGAGGAAGGATGATCTTTCCTCAATTTGTTTGTTTTGGTTTTGGTTTTTTTTCTGAATAGGGGATTTCTTCAACTCCCAGGAGACAGGGGAAAGGTGATTGCTGAAGCTACAACCACACCACAGTGTAAAATAGGTCAGAGACTGTCCTCCAGTCCTGAGGCATGACTGAATTGCTGAAATTTCTGGCCCTGCTTCCACTCCCCACTTCATAAGATGTCCAGGTCCAAACTGCTCCCTGGGAAGAACCTGTTAAGATACAATCCTGGGGGACTGAGAGCTTGCACAGATGGAAGGAAGTGTGTGGGCAGACATGGAGTCAGAGCTTTGATGTGTGCCCTGCCCCTGCCTCCTGGAGAAGACATGGCTGTGGCTCTCTGCTCTCCCACCCTTGGGACTAGCAGACACATTGTGTGCCTTATTCAGCCACTCCACTCTACATTCTCCAACAGATTTGGATATCTGGTGCAGTCATCCCAAGCCCAAAAGACCAATGCAGTGGTTGTTTATCCACATGAAGATTACCCCAACATTTCTGTATGATCCACAGGGGACTGGGGCAGAGGTTTCACTCAGGTAGGTGGACCACTTGTGATCCTGCAGCCCTCTTACAGGGGCTTTAAGACCTGATGTATTTTTATGAAAGAAGGAATAAAAAATTAATTAAAAAGAAAAATTCTCATCTTTTTTATCACATCCAAAACTGCCAAGAAACATTTTCCTAGAATCTAAAGAAAAATAAAGTGTAAAAGGTAATAAACCTTTAAATCTGAGTTTGGACTGTAAGGAGGCCAAAAGCTAGCCAGCCTGGAGTAGTTGGGAAGCCCTGCAGCCCACAGAGAAAAGAGCACAAAGCTCCCATTCCCTCTACTGTACCAGAGCTGCCTTCTGACACTGTTTTCGGGAACTTGCCAGCTCATTTTCTAACTTGTTTGTGAGACATCAACAGCCTCAAATTACAGCAGTCTGAACAGCCCAGTAAATATTTACACAAACCTGCTGGTGATGGTTTGAGCTGACATGCGTTACCTTTTGTGTTGGGGGGAGGCTATATTTACAGCCAACCAGCTAATGAACATGATCCCAGCCATGCTTTAATACAGATGGCTCTTTCAGCATTTGCGGCTTTCAAGTTACAGAGAGCACAAACTTCAATAGCCTTCGTTAGAAGGCTCCGTCTCAGCTCTCTCCGTTTTGTTTACAACCAGTCTCTCTTTGTGCAGTCAAGGGTTGACTAATGTTCAGCTGTTTGCAGCCAGCAATGCGGTTGTGTAGGACAGGGCTTGTTTCTTGTCCTTTTTTCTTTCTTTTTTCCTTTTTTTTTCTTTTCATTTTGACACTGATGGTTTTTATTTTAAACTTACAATGAATGCGATTTCTGCGACGTAGATTCATTTTCCTTGAGTGGCATTTCTCCAGGCTGTCTCACAGGGCTGGAGCCTGGTGTGGAAGGGGACAGGAAGCTGTGCCCAGACCTGGACTCTGTCTGTGGGGCTCAGTAGAGGGCTGGAAGCCATCCCTTCCCAGGGTCACCCCTTGGAGACGCATTTTGTCGACACCCAGGTGTCACTGGCTACTCTGGTTGGATTCCAGACTGTTCTAAGGAAGATGACTAAGAAACTTTTAGTTTATGCAATCAGTGTTTATTGTAACAGCTGACTTTTTATATCTTCCTTTTTAGCCATAATCTAAACCACTGGCTGGAAAAATCTAAGTCTTTTAGATTTTTTTATATGCAGCTCTACATCAAAGAAATATTTTAAATAAATGAGATAGGAAAATAGAACAGTGAGAAAACTAATAAAGGTAATTCAGACTGTTGTTCTGACAATTATTTCCCATTGGTTGGTTATGAAAGAAGCAGATAATCAGATAATCTTTCTCTTTACTGTCATCACACTTTAAAACCCTAGACTCTAAGAAACTGATAGATTCAAGACTACTGTACTTAGTGAGTCAATACTCCCCAGTAGCAGAGTCTGACAAATGCTCTGTGGTTGAGATGAACTAATTTTAGACTGCACAATGCCACAGTTTTAAACCTACACTTCTCTAAAACAAAATGCAGGTGAGGAATTCTGAATGATGAAGCACAGCTGGTTTTAGAAAAATTTCTTGTATTGTGCAAGTATTTTATGGGCTAGTAGAATCTAATGTGTCAGACAAAATCCCACCAAACCAAAGATGAACTCCAGTTTTCAAGTCACTGCACTCATATGGAGATCTGTCCTGACAGTAGGTCTGACAAAGCACAGAAAATCTATTTGGTCAAGTATCTCTCCTGAGAAAGAAAAAAGGTACCAGCCTCCTGAAAATATCTAACCTTTGAAAGGTTGGCCTTGGAAGTTCCCTCACACATCTAGTGAAAATACAATAAAAACATGGCTCAGAGAGATTTATGGCTGAATATAGCTGATCTGAAATCATTAATGGAAAAGAAGGTCATCTTTTCAGAAGAAGAAATGGCCAATTCTCAAATGATGGGCTGGTCTTTACCTCCAAAACAAGAAGCTCTTCCCATTGAAAGTGTGACCATTTCACTGCTATCATTGAATGAAAACACCTGATATTCCCTGGTGGAGCAGAATCCCACAGTATTGGCAACTGCCCTTGAGTTTTGAAGTAAAGACAGGTGAAAAGGCAGGTGACAACAGTTGGAGTAGGAACTTGATCTCAATCTGCCCTTTCCGATAAAGGTCAGGCCTGCTCTTTTAAGCTCCATGCTGGACCAGACTCCACTATTTATACTGAACGTTTTGCTCCATCAAATCTCTTCCTGGAGTGGTTACACAGAATGAGTATTACACCTCATGGAAGCAGCATCATTTGTTTAAATGCTTCCAGAGAAGAAAAGCCTTGGAAACAACAGAGTTGCTCAGTAGTACTTGGACAAAACATTTGTTACGAGAACACAGTCTGTTAAGAGCTGTTCACAGAATAACAGAGTTGCTGCCAAATATCCTAAAACAAAACTTTTAGGAGGAATTTTTGTTTTTAAATAAACAAACATATTTCAAGTGAGATCTGGAGTTTCAGATTCTGGTGAAAAGGAAAAAGGCTGATTAAAATAAAATATTACCAAATGTTGTAAAGAAATTATTTGTTCTAAATAGACCTGGTTGTTTTTTCCTATCTTTTCTGGCTCATGACTGTTCAGCTTCATGTTTTCATTTACCTTGGTTGGGAAACAACAGATCTTGAGATCTGTCACAGAATAAGAAGCATGTCTTTGGGCCAGGACTCCTGCAGCTACGTGTGTCTATGTAGAGACTGCCTGCCTCACATTTCCCCCTGTCCTTTGTGTGTTGTTTGTCTGCTTCAATTATAAATACTCCAGGATAGGCAGCTTATTGCTATGTACATCTGTCAGGCACCTGTCACACTCTTCCTTGCCTCTGGATGTTCCACCACAACAGTAATTATTCAATGATACATGAAAATGAAGTACCTCTGAAAGGAAAGTATGTGGTCCTACGAGACCTATGCTCACCTCTGTTCACCAGAAAGAATTGATTCCTGAATTTGTAGAGGAGATGGTAACTGTAGCTGCTTATCCAAATTTGGGATGGATGCAGGAATATCCTGTGAGAAGGCTTCAAATGTTTTTGAATTATTGCAATCAGTTAGTGTAGATGGTGCTAGGGAGAGAAGAACAGGACTATGGTGAGGAGGCAGGACTGCACTAGAAGATATGCTTTCAGCCTTTTTCTCATTCCACTGTTACTTTTCCCTCTTTGGCTGGTGGCATAGCTGATTGAGAACTTCCCACTTTGATTTTCTGCAGAAATATCCCATTTTGTGAAATCTAATTTGCTGACTCTCTCCCACTACTAGGGCTTGTACCAGAGGGTCTGTGGGCACTTCTTATGAGATGACATCATTCCCTGAACTCTTCCTGACACAGACTGCTTGTTGGCCCCCCAGGCAGGCTACAACATGCATGGGAATTTTGTACCTGAGTGTTTATTTGGGCTGTACTCAGACATGTCAGTCAGATCTATTGATTTTAGAATTACGGAAGAAACTGCTTGTGATCTGGAAAGTCCCCTCTCAGTCTTCGGGAAGAGCCCTTCCCAAGCAGTTCTGGACATGAAACCAATTAGAAATTTCCTGGGTTCTGACTATTCTAATGCCTCATTCTAATGACAATGCACTAATTCTTCATGTATCTCTGGAACTAGTCAAAGGTCATAGAAGGGAAAATGCATCTCATTCAAGGACATGTGCAAAGTCCAACCTCAACCAGCATAAGCCCCTTCTGCTCCCGTTCAATTGTTGTTCCAAAGGGACTGTGACCCAAACTTGTTGCACTATTTTTGGGGCTATTTTGTTAGCCTAGTCTGGAAAAGGAAAAGGAAAAGGGGAAGAAATCAGAGCCTAAAACAGTCCTAAGAGCACTACTGAACCAGGTAAAAGCCCAGTCTTTACCACACAGAAGAAATCAGGAAGGAAGGACCTGGAAACTGAGTATCACAATTTTTCCATGAAGAGAATTAAGTTTATGCAGGGATATCATTACTACTACTTATGGTTACAGTTCTTCAGCATCACTTAAAATCTTGCGGAGTAATCTAGGATGGAAGAATTCAGCTCATAGTATAAATCAAAAAATAACTCATATTAAAAAAATGCATTGACACAAAGATAAAACTCGTGCAAGGATAGAGTGGGCTGCTGATACATGTTTGTCTATAAATAGAACAGCATCACTTAAAATTCAGGGATATTTTTGACATTTGATTTTATTCTTTCACATAATCTCCTTCTACAGAATTTGGACAGAACTGCTCCAATTTTTTTATCAACTCTTTAATCCATCTTCATGACCATGTACAAAATAAGCCACTGAAGAGGGAATGTACTGAACCACAGTGATGACAATTCTGCTTGGCTGAGCTGAAATGGACAACATGCGTGTCCCAGATGGCTTCAAAAAGAATACATTCTGATTAAGGAGCAGTGGGAACATTTTCCAAGTACATTTGGGTGCCTTTTATAAATTTATAAGGCAGATGCTTCTCCTTAAAAGCATCTGCCTCACAGACCCTTTTTTCCCCTCTACTCAGATGTATAGGGATTGAACTTCTGTGAAATGCTGAGTCCACTGCAGTTTCATGTACATGCTAAGCCCAGTTTTGCCAGTCTCACAATGAACGATGCCCTCATTGAAGAGCTTAAAGAGGAGGGGGTTGGGTCCTCATCTCACGGAGGATCTGGGAATGGGAAGATGCCAGAAAAGAGTGAGATCTGATGGGAAGGACTCCTGCATTCATACACAGTACCTAGAGTCTATCTATGAACAGAAGAGGGACTGTTCGAAATTCTCCACCACTGTTGCAGGACTGCTGTTTTGCATTTTATGAGATCCATTATCTTCTTCTGTATTTGATCAGGATGTGTTCCTCTCTGAGATTAAGTAACCAACCACCTAAGCAGCTAACTAGCTTGTGAAATGTGTGGGCCTCTAACATCACTGCAGAGTGCCTAGAGAAAGGTCTGCTGTGCAGCCACAAGCACATGTTGAGATCAATTCCAGCACACAGACCACAAGACTGGAGCAGTTCCTCAGGGCCTTCTTGGTACACTGGCCTTGAGGGAACCTCTAAGTAGTGATAGAAAGCCAAGACAGTCTTATGAAAATACTTAACTCATCCACAGCACAGCGCATTTACAGCTTCTCAAGGCACATAAATGTTGCTCTCTCTGTTTTCCTTGGACACGTCAACTTTTTATTGCCTGGGGATTTACACTGTAGTGTAATGCAATGCCTTGTGAGCCCTGCAGGATCAGGGTGCAGGGCAGGAGGTCAGAGGGAATAAGCTTGTAGCAATAACCATGGGATAAGCAACTCTGCAACTCCCCATTTTACAGCCCAAAGCAGCACACACAGCTCTTACTGGTGATGGAAAAGCGATGTTTGGGTCCTCCTTTGGGTGCCTGAGCAGTTCTGTTGGGGCAGAACATGGTAAGTGAGGAAACTTCTCATCCCTGGAGATCCTATCTACAGCCACCCTCAGTGGGCTGGCCAAGGGACTGGTAAGCAGTGTGAGAGTATCACAGGAGCCAGCACTACGGCACACATAACTTAACCCAAGGTGTTAGGAACCAAATCACCAAGAGTGCAGGGTCACAGAGCAGATCAGTTTGGAAGATGGGTTAAAGATCTCCTGTTCTGCCCACCAAGGCACATTACCTCGCCATTTGTGTGCTTCAGCTGAGCACAGACAGCTCACAGGGCCCATCACTAGCAGTGCAGCGTGCAGCAGCCTTTCATCTGGAGAATGTGGCTCTGCTTGCTGAGGCTACTGAGCACTCAGTGGTCTGGGAACCAAGACTCAGTGACAACAGCTTCCCGCGGACACTTGTCAGGCACAGGCACATTTCTGTGTATTTATAGACACTTAGTGTGGGTCTCTTCTGAGGAAGGACCCAGAACTGTTGTGGGAGAGACACTAAGTGCTTGGCAGAGTGCACTGGAGAAGGGAAATAGTTTGTCAGTGCCCAGCTTTGCCCTGGCTGCAGCAATTTAGCAAACATTCCTGTTTTGAACATCAGGCACGCTCACAGAGACTCTTGCACTCTTGGATTTCAAATAGACCAGGAGCATCAACAGTCTCAAAAGAAGAAATCGCTGTAAATATAATAGTCTTTCTGCTCTAAAAGTCACACAGAAAACCATGCAAGCATCTGTATTTAATCTGCACATCAGTCTGACAGACTGATTAAAATAACCCAAAACATAAAATGAATAACATTGCTTTGCCTGAAGAATATTCATGTGATCAAAGAGTGGATTTTTAAGTCAAGTGCAGGAATCAAATGGTACCAAATTCTAGAGTATAACTGGCAGATTGGTGATCCAGTTTTACTTCTTCAAGTCCTTTTCCAGTCCTACTACCCACCTAGCAAAAAAAAATGTGCTTTTCCTCTCAGTGTTTTTTTACTCATAAGAGAGCAAATTTAGCCATTTGATCCCAACTCAGAGATACTGGGCTCATTCCCACTTCTGCAGAGACCTCCCCTGTGAGTTTACATTTTCCAGTTGGGCTCTGCAGCTGCTGGAGACGGTGCCCCACCACAGTGCCATGCTGTACTTTGGAAAGTCTGTGTCTTGTTAGGAAGCAGTGGGGCTCATGGATGCTGGTGTAACATTCCCTGTGCCCTTGTGGTCTTGTCTCCAGTTTCTCTGTGCTACAGACACAACACAGGTCAGAGGGGTGCTCCTCAGAACAAGGTACAACTACACAGGAGAGCAAACTCATGACTTCACTCTCAACAGTACTGTTTCTTACATCTAAAAAAGAGATGTACTTATTCTTCTGTATCCCAAGGTGACTCTGGGACTTTTCCTGAGGTAGTTTTTGGCTCTGAATGGTCCATTAAAAACAGACACATGTACCTGTGGAAGCTCCCACTATTAATGTTCTCTAGCCAAGGCTGATGGTTGCTTGTAATAGCTGCCTACAAGATATGGCAAAACTCTTCCCAGAAAAATATTCCCTGCCTTTCCCAGGCTTTTATCCTTGCCTTACCACTAACTCTTACACATGTATGAATTCCATTTAGAGGTGAGCATTTGCCTTTCAAGATAAGAGGAAGTACTACTACCTGTGAAAACTGCTGCCTTACAGATAGCAGTGTGTGCTGTTAGTAGGACACCTTGCAGCTGTCTGTGGTGGTGTTTGGTAGGTGCAGAAAGCCTGGGGGCACACTCAGCCTGCTGTGACAGCTGGAGGTTACTTCTGTCCTCCTGGACAAGGCAAATGTGGTTTCTCTTTTAGTTTTTTATTTTTTAGAGTGGGGAGGAGGTGGCGGTGCCTCCTGCAGTTTTTCTAGATAGTTGAATTTTACACACTTGAAGCAAGAAAGTCTGTTTATATTGCAGTTCCACTTCTTACAGCCCTATCCCAGACTTATTCCCATTGCCTCACCATGTGCTGTTGTTTTACTGGCCCCCTGCAAGTTAAGACAACCTCTGAGGAGCTGACCTCAACAAGTGATTGCAAGGAGGTCACTACTTTTCTGCTACTTTCAGTCTCACCTCTCCATAAAATACAACCTCTGATGTTTCCTTCATCAAAAAAACAAGCTCCTTAGGGCAGGAACAGACTCCTATTCTTTGCACAGCACTGGGCAACACAAGACCAGGACCACCTGGGACAGCTGTCTGCAATATAACACAAATAATGGAGGTTTCACTACCAGGGCAAGAGGGCAGAGTTTTCCTCTGAGCATTCAGGATCTCTGGACTGGTGTTGCAGCACCCAGCAAGCAGCAGAAAGCTGGGGACAATGTGATTAATCTAATTCCCTCTGAGGACAAGACTGCTGCCATGGATGACAGGAGTGGGAGTTTGAACTTGCTGAGTTCAGGGGATTCCCTTCCCTTCTTAGATCTCCTTTGTCTAGCTGGCAGCAGCAAATTTTTATGAATTGGAAAAGTCCCAGGGCAGCCCAGTTTCCATCTCCTGCCTTCCCTGAGGCTCAGTGTATAAGGAAGAGGTCACAGAGGGGAGAGGAGGGTGCCATGGGCTGCTGACACATGAAATGCTGCAAATTTCCACCCGCCCGGGGCTCGCCAAAAGGAACTGCTTGAATCAGGAAGTTGGGCAATGCGTGGAAACACTTCCCCTCACTCCACACTTCTGAATAGAGTTGTCGCAACTCTTTATTTTTAAACTCCTTTGCTTTCTCCCTGCTCTGTCCAAGACGTCTCTTCCTTTCCAGAAGAAAAATAGCAAGGCATATGGCAACTCAACAACCATGAAGCCACCAGAACTGGCTGAATTCAGGAAAGTCAGTAATTTCTCCCCTGCAGGATGCAGAGAGCAGAGAACTGAGCCTCCAGGTCCCTTCCTACAACAGAGGTGCTGTTCCCAACACCTATAAGAGATACTCAGCAGGTACAGTCAAGCCCCTGGTCATTAATAACAAGACTGAGCTGTTTCATGCCAGCTTCAAACATTTGTCCTCCATCAGACCTGGAACTAAATCAATATCTTTCCCAAGTGTCTGAGGCAGCTGGTATAAGGAAGGGTTTGGTCAAAGCTGCAAAAACCAACATTCAAATTCCCATGTTGCTGGCTCTGAGGCAAAGTTTCCTTCTCTTAAATTACACCTCACTAGAGAAATCAAGGATTTCTACCTGGACTTCCCACTACCACCATCAGCATCATAACCAACCACAAGCAAGCAAAGTCAGAGGCTTCCTCTTCCTCCCTGTCACCACAAGAGTCACGGCATCTCACAGCTAGAAGGATGGGGAAATTCTCATCTGAAAGTATTCTACAGATTAGGAAAGACAAGAGGTTGAAATCTGAAATCTGAACCTGAGCCTTCTTGGTTTGTTGTGCCATACTGGATGTCTCGTCATGGAGGACAGCATGCTCCCATTCCTGGAAGAAAACATGGAATAAAAAAACAGCATTATCAATTATTTTCAAGAGCATCAGCTGGCAAGGCTTGAAAGTGAGCATAGATCTTATCTTCCTCCAAGCTTCTTTGAACCTCTCCTACCCCTCTTTCTCTTCAGACCTCAGCCCCTGCCCTCCAGAACATCCTAAGCAAACAACTGAGATTTCCTGTGCAGTGAGTCATGGGATGGAGCACAATAGGGAATACAAAGCAATGGATGAGGAAATGCTTCATGTAAGATGGGGGAAAGAGGGAAGTAGGGCAAAATGGAATGGAAGGTAGAAAGAAAAACATCAGGTAATATAGAGAAACTCTGACTCAACTGGAGATGGAACAGAAGAGCCTGCAAATAAATAATAACTGAAAGTAATGGAAATGCATTAGGAGGTGTTGAAGGGCTGCAATGGAATGACAGAGGACAATGGGAGAGCAGTTCTGCAATGCTGTGAGGTCATTGCAGGCACAAGATGAAGTCACTCAGGGCAGATACAGGGTGAGGCAGGACTGTGCAGGTGAGCAATGGCCAGGACATCAGGGCAGCCGCAGGCAGGCAGAGCTGCTCACTGGATGGAGTGAAGGATCAGGCAGCTTCCTTGGTAGGGAGTTGGCTGAGCATTGCCCTTAACAAGGATGCATATCTTTTTTCTGAATGCTTTCAAAAGTAGTGATTCCACTTCAGACAATGATGGGTGTTGTCAGAGGAAGGTATCAGAACCCAGAGAAACAGAGCTGTATCCAGCAAAGAAGTCAAAGCACACCATGTGAAGATAGCTCTCCTTTGCCATATGTGTTACACACTTATTTACACCTGTTCAAAGGGGCAGCAAATATTATTAAATCAAACAGCACTTTGGACTGGTAGCATTTTATGTACATCCCACTGAGCCATTTTGACCTGGCACTGATGACAACCCCAGGGGTTGCACAACAGAGCATTAGAAGACCCCTGCTGGTTCCCAAAGCTGAGTCTCCCCAAGACAAGAGCCCTCCTGATATGCCTGCACATGAGATAGGGGCATTTTGTGAAGTCAGGAAAGCAATGACCCATTTAACACCACTTGGTGCTGGCCAAGGAGCAGTGAGCTGCACAGTGTGCTGTTCTGCCCAGCACTGCTGTGTCACCCTCCCAGCCCACAGCTGCCACACTGTGTGTATCTGTGTGCTTGATCTGCCACGTGTCTGGGTGCCAACAGCCAGGCCTTCAGCCACGGCAAATCAGCTCTGCTTTGCTGAAATCCACCAGCCTAGAGAGCTACTCCAGTTCACCCAGGATGAGGCCTCTGGAGCACTGAGAGGAAGGGCTTTGTTCCCTATCTATGTCCTGATTAGTATACTCTGACCTGACCCCTGACTTGGTCTCCAAACACAGATGAAGTACAAATAGTAGTGTTGCTGGATTGGGTATCAGCAGCTCACTCAGGGATGCACAAAAGTCTTTTGCCTCTTGCTTTAAACCAAATGTGTATCAAGCAGGGATCACCCTGGGATAACTCCAGTGCTGCTGCTACTGTGCTAATGGACAGTGCTGCAATACAGCCACAGTCACTGCAGCCCCATAATCACAAAAAAAACTCCACACAATTTCAATCCCACCATGGGAATAAGTGACAGAATAAACCCAAGGAAAAGAACATCTTGTAGAAATGAAAAGCAAAAAAAATTAAAGTCCAGAACATCAGACTTTCTAAATTATCTCTTTCTCATTCATCTTTCTACGAAAACACAAATACAAAACTACAATTTGTTGAATTTTGACAAATTACTGTGGATTTGGACTTTTAAACCCAGATTTTCTGCTTTTTTTTATATACCTAGTTTGTACCAAGATAAGTCCATTTACACACAGGGAGATGCTCTCAGGACACTTGAAGTAATCACCACATCCTTCTGGATGACCCAAGGGTGATGTCACTTTCATATCCAGGCAGTGGCACAGCAGGAATCAGTGTGTAAACCTAGAGCTGCAGCCAATGAGGCTAGCAGTAAGAGGCAAACAACTTCAACTCACCCACCTTTGCCTTTTTTCCACCAGTGGGGCTGTCCTCTAACTGCCCTCAGGGCAATGGGCTATTACTCAGCCAGCCTCCACTCAGGCTCCACAGGGACTTTGCAACCCTCTGTGCAAAGACCTGATCCCCTCACTTCTGTTTGGAGAGCATGGGCTTTCCACAAGGCCAAAACAGAAAAAAAGGGCGGAAGAGTCCAAGCAGAACTGTGCTTAAGTGATAAATCTGGCTCCATACTGCTCCAAGTGTAGGTATCTGGAGCTAAGAGTTATGGTTCAAGCTCATCTCTAATTCCTCTAAAAATACGTGACACAATCCTATGAGTCTTTCATGCTAAACACCACTCTCAGAGCTTTCATTTAATGGCTTTTCTTTCCTGCTCACAGCTCCCTCTCATCTCTGCAGCTTTTCACTGTGCAGTGCCAGAGCCATAAAGATCGTACTGTAAAGGCCCCCCAGCCTTTATCTTGCATATCACGACATCGTGATTCAAATGTTACAGCGCTGCAACACAAATGTAACATCAATGTACATCCCATAACAGGCCCTAATCCATCCCAGATTTGGTTCAGTGCTCACTTGCTCAGATCTCCCTGGACCACACATTGTGTGCCACTGTTTGTGTTCAGCATAAACAAAGCATCAGTGTGGAAATCTCATCAGCACAACAACAGTATAGTCAGATCAAGAGGAGCTAGCAGGAAGCCACTCTGTGTCTTTCCAGAAGACTCGCCAATGAGAGTGTTTTATGCTCACGGTGCCTTCCTCAGAGGCACTGGAGCTCCAGTTTGCAAAGGCATTGGCTGCAGCCACCCAGGGCAGCCCAAGCACATGGCACAGCAGGACTTGTATTCCCAGGCACCGCCGAGGGATGCCTGGCCTTGCATGGAGTGGCCAGGGCATGGGAGAGCTCACAGGCTGAGCCTGAGCTGATCCTACTGCTGCTTCAGCCACCTGAGAGCCCAGAGCAGGAGTCATGCCTGGAGAGCAGCAGCAGGAGCCTCAGGGCCCAGCATTGCCTTCCTGGGAATGTGGCAGGCACCCTCCATTCATCTGCCACCTGAGCCCCTTTTCCAGTTTTTTGCTAAATTGTCCTTCTGACAGGAGAGAATTGTGAGCCATTCCCAGGTGAACTCTTTCTTCTCCTTACCTCCTTTGTTGATTGTAGGGAAAACAATAAAAGTCAGCACAACCTCTCCTCAATTCTCAGGCATTGTTCATTTTATTGGTGGAAAAACTCTTTCTGTGCAAAATATTGCAAAGACAAGAAGAACATCAGGTCTATATTAATATTTACATCAATGAATATTACAGACCAAGGAAATAAAATAAAAAAACAAAACAACAAACCCTCCATCTTGATCACAGCTGCTGTGAAAGCCACTCAGCAGTGCTGGAAAGCTTCCTCTCATCCAAGTATTGATTGCTGGAAACATTCCCTGCTTATGACATTCATTGAAAGGGCAAATGCTTTGAAAATACAATAGAGTGAACAATTTTTCTTTCTTTCCTTCATCCTCTTTTTGGACTAAATGGAGTTTGACAGATTTTTTTTAATTAAACAAAATCAAGTCCACAGTAGAGCTATATGTTGCAATATGTGGTTATATATTTGTCCTGCCCTGCAGATTTAGTGCTCAGGCAATACTCAATATTGCTAAAATTAATCCAGAGCAGCCACATCATTCTCCTGTGGCTTTGAGATGACCCTGTATGTGGTTTGACCATCTAACAAGAGAAGTAAACCATGTGTGTGAGCAAAAACAGGCTGAATCAGGGAGGCTTATGTTGCTGTTAGGAATACAAAATTGTGTTGTGGAAATACAGCCTGGAGACCCTCATTCCCTCTTGGTAGTTCCTATCCTATGCACTTGCATAACTTTTTGTCTCAAAACATTGTATGATTCCAAAGGTTCCAGAAGCTTTGGGACAAACATGGACTTGCTAGTGTTGGTTTTACAAACATCATGCAAAGCCAGCTGGTTTTCACACAAAACTGGATAAAACAAGCAAAGTTTGCCTGATGATATGCCTCAGATATTCTCAGAGTAACTACATTTTGTTCAAAGTGTAGTTGTTCATGTGGTAAGTTGACTGTCTGTGTTTAAACATGAGGTTCACTTGCAAACAATGCAAAGTGAGATCCCCAAAGTGAATGATCACACATGTTGGTGGACAAGACATGGGGCATGGGATGCCAGAGTGGGAGAACTCTGGCCCTGTGGACAAAAAGCCATGAAACCCCTCAATGTATCCATCAGGTACCATCGCCAGGGATGCTGCACAAGGAGAACTGACTGCTGCATTGTCAGTAAGAGCTGAAAAGAGCGTTCCTGGCCCACCAGGAACATCTGGTGTGTCAATTAGCATCAGCATTTGGGCTTGCCAAGTATTACTGCCTGTATGCAATTGCCTGAGGAGAAGAAGGAAAGTCAAATGTTCATGGCTAATTCCACCTGCTGGAATTACCTTTCACATTGTCAAGTCTTTCACATTTGTTACCTCTTTTGCAATTTTAGGTCCTCTTGCTTATGACTCGGTTTCCTAGAGAAATTTAAATTCCTAATCTCTTTGGAACAGAAATTTTGGGGTTTGGGAATTCATCAAGACACTGTATCTTGCTAATAAAGGTTAATCTGACCAATTTGACTATGCAGAAATTTCAGCTCCCTTGCCCCGTCTCCCACACATGTAGAAGAGCAGCACATTTGGAGACAGGTTGGTCAGCTCAAGTGAGGGCCAAGGACACCAGCTCCAGAGAAAGTGTAACCTTTGGTGTGGTCCATGCAATCAGAGCCCTTGATCAGGGCGTGCCTCAGTCCAAGAGATAGCAGTTTCTGGTCAAGAAACACTAAAGATGTCTCCACTGCTGCCCTCCAAAGGGAAGTGCCTCTGCTTATTCTTTCAGATACAGGGTTTTGATATACCCCAATGTAGATGAGAAGCATGTATAGGAAATTAGATATATGACATCCTTTCAGTATTTTAAAGTCTCCTGCCAATTTTAGGTTCTACTGTCCTCCTTTTCCCTCTAGCAAGAGGATTAATCTTTCTGCCTGCAACCCTGTGAGGACCAGCACTCAGATAGTTTTCCAAAACTGTACCTCATCCCCATCTGGGTTTTAACAGCTATCTAAGTAATTGGGACACCAGTTTGCTAGCTCAAAAATAATTATTTTGTGCTGTACAAAAATTAAAAGTTTCTATTTACTGAGAAAATTAAAGAAAACAGACAAAGCTGTCTTTAGGCTATGGGCAATGTGGATAGCCTATTGAATGTTATGGAAACTCTTTAAAGGAAAGCATTGTTTCCAACTGAAAACTCAAATGTCTCCTTTCAAGAAAGATCACAGGGAATTTTTTTTCTCTAAAATCTAGATTCTTCTACGATGCAGATTAATTGAATTCAAGTTCAGACCCCACCTCCCAGCACAACTGCCTCTATGGCTATTTTCTTGCCCTCTGAAATCTTCTCCCACCTCCAGCTCTAGGTCATACAATCCCCACCCTGAGAATGCATTTGAGGGGGTTGCATTATCAAGGTGGAGATACACATATGTTTTGTTGTAGGTTGCTCCCCAGCTCTGTGATTTGCTGTTTGTGTCCATATACCAGCTCTCTCCAAGGATTCCCAAGCTGACCCTGCTGTTGTGGACTGGGGAACTCCTCGTTTTCTCTGTGCCACCATTTTGGTTTGCCATCCCATTTGTCCATTGGAGTCAGGCTGCAGGAGCCAGACACAGGGAGCAGATACAGAACAGGTATGGAGCAGGCACAAGTTCTGCAATCCTGTGAATGCTGAAGGTTTGTCTTGCCTTTCTCAATCCCTCATGCCAGAGAAAAGGGCCATCTGTGGATTTTGGCACATATTGAGTTCAGGCCTTGATTCCTTTCTACATGGAGGTTTTTATCTAACCCAGAGCAATAAATAACTGTCATATTAAGCATGGCCATGCAAATGTTACTGTACTCAAATTGTAAAAGCTCCCTTTTTATGTGGGTGCCCTCCGAAACAATGCGACCCTTCCCAGCCCTCAGCTATGCTCAGCCCTTCTCTAATCACCATGTTTTGGACGTGCAGCTTGCTGTGAAAGGCAAATGACAGGAACTATTAAACTCTGTCTTGTTGTGAGCATGCCCAGCTGCAATATTGCAATTCCAGACAGGACAGCAGTTTGCTGGGGACTGAGGGCTGGGCAAGGACAGCTGAGCTCTGGTAGTACCTGCATCTGCAGATCAGCCCAGACCACCTTCCAAACGGGTCTGCCAGGGCTATGCAGATGTACAAGCCAGGGCTCACAAGTGCTCATACCATGCCAGGATGGAGGAGAGCCCTGGGAAGAGCCAGGAGGCACCCACAACTGGAACACATCTTCATTCATGGAGCTGAGTCATGGCATAGCTGATGGGCAGTGGTGAGGAAAGTCCACAACCCACCTTGCTCCCTGAAGCTCCCTCATTGCCCTGGGAGGGTTTGGGCATGACCTGCATGCTGGAAAGGCAGGATGAGTCAGGCATGCAGGAGACATAGAGGAGCATTTCAGTGACATCTGAATGTTTTGTGAGATGGCCACTGCCCTGTGAGGGCAGCTTGCACTGTGACTCTGGACTCCCTGCAGCATGGAGCAAGTGCCTCGACAGACACCCAGGAGCTCTCAGGGGCACCCAGTAGCATCCAGGGGCAGGTCCAGGCTGGGTGGCAAAGCTGCCAAAGGTATCAGGATGCCTAGCCTCTGTTAGAACTCTTTCAGTCATTTCTGGAAAGGTTTGCCTTTCTGAAAAGGAGGCTTTCTGTAATGGCAAGGTGTTAGCACAGTTTCTTGAGCGAGAATAAATAAATGCTGCCAGGAACTGTAAATTAAAAGTGATAATTGGAAGAGCTATATTGGAGCATATTTGCCACATACCCACTTGCTCACCTGCTCTTCATTAACACTGTTCAACATCCTAGATTCAGTTAGGGAAAAAAAAAATGCTATTTAATCCCCACTCCCAGCCACCTTCCAGATACTTGGATGCTAATCAGGATAAAGCCAGAATAAGCCAAGGGCAGCCACTGTGGCAGGCAGATGCCTCACTTGTGGGCACACTGAACCACATGCTCTCCTTGAACCACATCCCACTGAGCACTGAGAGCACCCTAACCACACCTGAGCCCCTTCTGCTGCCTCTGCCAGTGCTCGGTGTCTGCAGAGGCTGCATCCGCTCTATACAGCACACAGGGTGCATTCATCTCGGGCTCACCACAGGGACTCATCTATTTCATCTGAGCCAGTCCTTGGCCTCTGGCAGTCAGCAGTGTCAAGGTTGCTGCTGCCACAGAGATGGATGCAGGTGAGCAATCTGCGTGAGAGGGCTGAATAAATAAATTAATGGCCATAAAATAAAGGGAAATAAAATATAGGTTAGCTTTTACAAAGGTCAAGTTTTGCAAGAAGGCGGTCTCCAGAAAGGCTGTGTGGAACTTAGCAAGCACTCAATAGGGTTGGGAAAAGAAATTAATTAAATGATTTCTTGCTCACTGTAAGTTGAATTGTTACAAATCTGGGTGTGGAAAATCTTTCCATGATACAGAGCTATTGCACTGTGGTTCACAGGGTTGCATAGGCATTGACCACTAGCAGATTTCATTTGTAAACTACCAGAAGGCAGAATTTAACAACTACATTTATTTATTTATAGACCAAATGACAACTGCCTTTTGCCTGGGTTTTCTGCAGAAAATAATTTGATATTAAAAAAAAAAAAAAGCAATACATCTCATTTCTTTAGAAAGGGGACTATTTATACACATAATGAAAGAAAATGCAAATGCTTAGAAAAACAGATGGGTAGATATCAGCGAAAGATAATAGCAGGGATTAAAGATGAAAACTATGAAAAATATTAATTAGATAATTTCCTCAACAAAAGACATCAAACTGTACCAATATGGGGAGTGTGTGGTGGTAATGATTTGCATTGTGATATGATCACAGTGTCCCAGGAAGGGATTAGGGCTTCGCTGTGTCAGTGCTGCAAAAGCCTATCTTTGTCAGGCAGCTTCACATCTCCTAATGAAAGGAGCTATGCAGTGATAAATGGCATTATGTGTTTGCAAGGTTATTGTTACCTCAAGGTCACTGTTGTCACTTCCCTCTCCCTATCATCATGAAAGCCAGTGCTATTAAAACTCAACCACAGTAATAGGGAGGGAGCTTGTTAGCACACAAAAGGTGTATTAGAGACCCTTTGCTGGGGTAAAGCCAGGATTAAGATTTTAACTTTACAAGATGTTGTGCAGCAATGACACACCCACAGCTTCCTTTGAAAATTTGCCACTGCATGGGTGCACGTTTCACACCTGTGGCAGAGTATTTTGAAGACATTTTGCCCCAGAGATGCTGTGCCAGTCGCGCTGATGTCCATCTGCTCTCACTCTTTAGCCAGCAGGTCACGGGGGCTTTGTGCTGTCCCCAGCCCTGTGAGTCACTCAGGGGTAAGCACACCTTCAGGGCAGTGTGAGTCCCTGGCACCTTATCAGGGGCACAGGGATGCTCAGTGGCTCCGTCAGTCCAGTGCTAAAGCCCAGGTGGATTCGACAGACACTCTCCTATTAGTAGTCTCCTCATTGTGCTGCCAGCATGTTCCCCTGATTCTCCTTTTCTGATGAGAAAATTTCCATCTCCTATTTTCATGGGTGATCCCATGCACATTTAACCATTTCCTGAGACGTACAGGTCAGATCCTGTTACACTTAACATCAGGCTGGTGGGTAGTGCTGGTGCAAAAGGGGTACAGAGGGAATCCTGCATCTCAAGGCTGGAGGATGACTGAAATCTGTCTGGAATAAAAGCATTCAGAGCTTTAAAAAAAATTGCAACTAATTAAAATTTAAAATTAGTTGACAATTTGACAGATACTGACACATGGATCTCAAAGCAGGAAGTTATTTTCAGTCATTTGTGTGTCTGAATGCGGGAGCTTCTTCTCCATGTAATGTGATAACTAGAAAATCTGATTAATTGAACGATGGTAATTGAGTCCAGAAAATGAAGGCATTTATCAAAAAATCTCAAGTATTTATTGTTGCACAAATACAAAGGCAATACAAAGACTGCTATATATTACTGATCAATATTCTAGCCATGCTTTTTTTCTGAGATGAATGACAAACTACTTTTTGTCATAACCTGCATATGCTATCACAAAAAGCAGTTTGGAGCAGTGTGACATGTTTTGCTGGAATTAACAAGTCATAAAATTGCATAAAATAAAGATCAGAGGCTACTTTCATTCAGGAAAATGTTAGCTGCTGACTGAAATCCGGTGAGAATTTGGTCCACTAAAAACAGTTGGACAGAGGAGAAATTGCTGTCCAGGATTGGCTCTGCAAGTGAGAATTACAACTTGCACACATCTCAAATCCTTGCCACGTGGTAGCTCATTCTTGTGCAAAGGGAGCCTGTGTTGGGGGCCCTTACAGGTTTTAGGAAGTTGAGCTATCTCCAATGAACACAGCTCTGGACTCTCCATGGCACCAATTATTTTTGTGACTCTGCAATTTTGAAGGGAGAAGAACTGCAGGTGCCTAGATCCTCCCTAGTGATACAGCACAACCTTTCCAGAGCAAAGGATGCTTATGAGCTTGGAATGAACCAAAGCACACACAGGTAAGGGAATGAGAGCTGAAGTGTTTTGCCAAGGTCAGCTCCAAGTCTAGTGACCCTTGGCTTCCCAACACAGTATCATGCATGCAATGAAACAGAATCTCAAATCCTGTGTCTGGTCTCATTCCCTCTGCTCTTCTAGTGACAGCTGTTCAGAATCTGAAAATATTTTGTCGTATTTTTTCAGAAAAGAAAGCAAACAGTAGTCTTCTTTTTTCCCTATGTCAGAAAAAGCAAAAAGTTATTTTAATGACCATTGTCTTGAGGTAGTCTTTGTACCATTAAAAAATGGATGCAGTGATAAGCAGAAGACACCTGCAACTCTCCTTCAGAGATGCACCCTATCAATACCAAAGCATTACAGATTTCACAAAGAGAAGGTTGCATCTATCATATTGAATATACTGCAGCAAATGGGTATAGCAGGGAAGAAAAGGGAACACAGATCTGTAGCTGTGTTTGTGGCCAGATTTTTAATAATCTCTGCACACAAGGTTTCATCAAGAAACCTTTTTCAAACACCATCTCCAATGCATACATGAGAGAGGAAAAGCATTCTTAAAAAATGAAAATCAAATGTATTGGAGACCACTGGACCTTTAAGTGAACACATAATATATATCAGAACATTGCTACTTAAAATTTAAAATTATTTGCATCATCATAGCAGAATTTATGAGTGATACATTCATCTGTCAGTGTCCATAAACCTGTATTGATTAAAATAATATCTAAAATTCATTACAGAGGTGCAGTCTTACCCCTGGGGATTAATAACCATTTGAGAGGTGTGGATGGCTCAAGGTGTAGTCAAGGACCATTAACCTCACTTTGTCATAAATATCCAGAAAATATTCAGTACCAAGGTCATTATCACTGTTATGAACTCTAAATGAAAAATTACATAGGTGTATGGATATTTTTTTTTATATAGCTGATGCTGACTTAATTGGTGTGTACAAAGCATGACTCAAGCATTAAGACTGCTCAGGAGTCTCCCAGGCTTGCCTGAACCATTTCTCAATATTTTGCTTTGCCTTTAATTAACTGCACTCTTCAGCCTTGTTTCTCTATTTGTGTCATGCCCAAGTGGAAAGAGCATTTCTTAATAGTAACTAACATCTAAAATAATTTCTTACAACTTTGAAGGTGAGATGCATTTCCAATATTCTTTTGAAAGAAAACTCGTTGAGAATTTCTTAGTTTATCCCTTTTTAGGTGCCCAGGTCTCAATTTAGAAGCTCTTCTGTTTGCCTCACATCACAGAGAGGTGCATATTTTGCTAGCAGGAAGGATAGGGGTATTCACAGCCTGTTAGCAAAATATACACCTCTGGAACAGGGAAGGCTAAATTTAAGAAATAACGGATGTTTTTTTACAAGGCATGACATAAGCAAACAAACACAAAAATGGTTCAAAAACATATACAAATATTAAAGAGGATGTAACAGATTACAAAGCATTCTTGGCAGATTATCCCAGGAGAAAATAAGAAGTTTATATATACATAGAGCTGTGTGTATGTCTGTGTTAGTGGTTAAATTTAATGTGGAGGACATTCAATGCATGTATCGGAATAATATTCTATAAAGGTGATCTTAGTAACTGCATTGCTGGAGCTTGCTTCAGATTTCAGACAAATTAGCATTCAAATATCTTTGTTAGAGGAGGGAAGAAAACCTGACTGGTGCCAAAAAAATCCCCCACTATTTATTGCTGAATTAAATTTGGTGTTCTTGAAGACATTCCATAATTTATATATTAACCTCTAATTAAGGTTTGTACATCAAAGGACTTTACTAGTTTTGTAAAAATCAGGGTATATGTCTCTAATATTTACATGTAATATTTCATGTTTAGTTTACCACGAGACGAACTGAATCCTTTACTTGGGACTGTGTGCACACATCAGAGGGATGCCCCATGTTTGCAGTGGGAGAGAGGCAAGTATTTATCATAAATGTCTGTCTGTCCTGCTTACCCAGCTGTTTACACTTGTGTTATTGTGAGCAGCTGGAAAAGACTGATGCTCTCCAGAATCAAGTGCCTGACTTCCCTTGGTGCTTCACTGCTCAGAAAAAATATTATTAACAGTCCTTTGTCAAATTAGAAGGGAACACCAAGGGAGAAAAGAGAGCTACTATTCAAGGTGCTGCTCTGGGATGCCATCAATTCCTTCAGAGAGTGAGATATGAAATATGGAATACACTTTAAAATGTTCAACAACCACAGATTTGGGAGGGTCTTCAATTTGGGAGGGTTAAAATGGGAAGGGAAGGGAAGGGAAGGGAAGGGAAGGGAAGGGAAGGGAAGGGAAGGGAAGGGAAGGGAAGGGAAGGGAAGGGAAGGGAAGGGAAGGGAAGGGAAGGGAAGGGAAGGGAAGGGAAGGGAAGGGAAGGGAAGGGAAGGGAAGGGAAGGGAAGGGAAGGGAAGGGAAGGGAAGGGAAGGAACAAGCAGGTCTCTATCACCTGACTGTCACCAAGGTCAAAGCCAAGTGCCACCCTGAGGGGGGAAGGGGAGTCTCAACCCAGCAGCAGTGCTGGGGAAGGGGGCTGAGGGCAGCTGGCCACCCACAAGCTAAGCATGAGCTGAGAGGAGGGTGGGACCACAAGGATGGGTCTGTGACACAGTGTATGATTGCTGTCACCTGCCACCTGGCACAGTGCAGGTCACAGATGGAGGAATGACACTTTGTGGAAGGTGGCAAAGTGGGAGGAATCCAGAGGAACAGCAAGGTATGAAGGTAAAAGTTTAGCAAACACAACCTACGGGGTATCAAAAGAATTGAGTCTGTTTTGTCCAAATCAGACATCTTCTGGTATGCAGAAGGGTGTTTACAGCAGACAGTGGTATGTTGTTCTCCTGCTCCGGTGAGGCAGCACAAGAAGAAACTGGCTCAGTTTGCAACCTAGGCTCAGATTTAGGAAAACTTTTTAATGATATGTCTATACAAGGCTACTTGGACTTTTAACCTTCTGCACTGGCATCTTTTCCAAACAATAAGAGATCACCACCTGTCAAGACTAACTTTCCTTTGGACTGTACCCAGAGCAGGAAGGAGGACTCCAAAACTTCTCAGAGTCCTCTCAAACCTGCTTCCCCTCAGCTCCCTGACTCCATGAGAGCAAACCAAAAGCTCCTTTTCAAGAGTGACAGTCACAGACTGGTGGCTGTATCAGGGAGTCTGCTAGATGGAAGCTATAAACAAAGGTAGGGATGAGAATCAGCCACTATCATGTGCTGTCAAAAAATACTCTAAGATTTAAAAGACCTGCCTGACTCATAAAGGAAAGATACTGTCCCTCCATCTAAGCTTGACCTCAGTCTGGAGGGCTACATGAATTCCTGTAGATTAAGTGGTTGCAAATCCATCCTTGACAGCAGTAATAGACATGCTACAAATCAGCCACATTCACTCATTTTCTCTCTGCTGACATTGAGGTAAAAAAACACGTATCTGGTTTGTACCTCATGATCTGAAGCAGAGAGGAACTGCTTCTTGAAGATAAGTTTCAGTACTAATGTGATTCAACATGAGTTTGTAATTGCCAAAAGGGTTTTCTTCATTGTCCATATTTATAGGCCTAGAAGTTTGGGTTTTTTCTAGGAAATTCCCATTTTGTATCACTTTCCTTTGGCCTTAAATAGTGTGTTTGATATGGTAGCTGGATTTCAGATTGGCTGATGATGGTGTAGCTGAAACTTACACAATTAATATTGCAATGAATAAATAAGTAATTCATCTACAATAGATGTCAGTTTTATTTACACACGTGTCACTTTCATGGAATTGTGACAAATACGTGCATTGTGTGGTCCAGCTATCATGTGTCTGCTTCATTTTCAGTATGCCATATTCAAGACCTTGGGCTAACATACCTTGGTGACTGTCAGCAAATTGCCCTCTTCTGATTGAATACCACAAGACTGTTGGGCATCTGAGAGGGCATCCTTGTCAACAGGTTGTAAATGATGGCTGCCTTTCAAATAAGAAAATTTGACCCTCCAAAAGCAAAGAGAAATGTTGGTATCCAAGAAACTTAGAATGTGGATATGCAATTAATTTAACACATATCTTAAGCATATGTCATGGGAATAACTCATCCATCATTTTTAATGGCCTGTTTTCCCCCACGATTAGAATTCAGTTACTTTCTCTGTACCTAAGACCTTGTGGCATTAAAAAATCCTACACTCTGCCTCAAATGTGTGCAGTTTTTATTCTTACTTTTATTAACATATATTTCCTGGGGAAATATAGTACTGAGATTTGGTACTTGTTAACCAGCACATGAAGGGGACAGAAATAGAACTGGAGACATTACAAGGGTTTTGGATGGTGTCTGTGGTTATCTGTTGAAGGAAGAGAAAGTGGACCTGAAGATCCTAGCAGCATTACTGTTACCTGACCTTAGATATCCCCCTGTGCAGCAGCCTGATGGCCTGAAAAGCAGAGATATTTAGGTGTCAAAAATGTTCCAGATTTGAGCCCTACCGGAAAGCAACACAGCAAAGCCCTCCTGTAGCTGAGACTTAACAGTTCACAGTGGAAAAATAAATATCTCAGTCACCCTGCCAGCCTTTGAGCCAGGTAAAAAAAAGAGTTATGAGATCCCATCCCATTTACTTAAGTGCTTCTGTCACCATTTTTGCCCCTCTACAGCTGGGAGCAGCCACACAAGCCTGACAAAGAGCCACAGTGCTCCTGCCCTGCAGCCCCTGTGGCAGGGTGAGGCAGGCAGCTTCACACCCGCACCCCTGGCTGTGGGATCAGTCAGAGACGCAGAGGAGACATCAGGAGCATCCTGTCTGACTTTCAGGATGCAGTCTGGGCTGCTTAAACTGAAAGAAAAAGCATAAAATAAAACAGCTGGTGCCCCTAGCTGAAGGTAGTCCCTGAGCAGAGCTCCACAGCTCTGGCCCTGGGAAAGCACCAGCATTGAACATTCCCAAATGACTGTACCCCTTCAATTCAAATACGGGGTTTTCATTCAGCAAAGTTCTCATACAGTTGGACCTTGAGTTATTTGGTTGGGTTATTTGCCTGAAAGGCATAATCTTGCATCTTCTAACAGTTGTGATTTCTCTGCTTCATTGATTAAAACACCTCTTTTCCGCTATTTTCTCTCCAGCCACACACCCCACCCCCACTAATTAAATAGCTCCAACTCTCACAGCCGTGAGACTTCAATGGCTCAATAACATCCCGAGTCAATGTGTTGCAAAGCTGCTTTTTAATTCATTCTTCATGCAAATGATATACAATTAGACCTGGGTAATCTGCATTCCTTCTGCAAATGCTATTGTTAATAGGATTTAAGAAAAAAACCCTTCAGCTTAACAAATCAATGGCACATACAGGCTATCAGATCAGTTACTCCTTAAACCTTTTGGATGGCCAGACATATGGGGCAAGCAAGCAATGATTATAACAAGGCCTTGCAAGGGTACTTTGTGGTGCTTGGGATGTCTGACTTCAGAAGCTTTCCACTCTATTTTTTCTCCCAGCACTGCTTGCCTACTCAGATCAGGAAAGGGGAAGGAGGATCCCAGAGGAAAAGGTCAGACCTTGAGGACATTCATTAGGGATTGCCAAGGGCTGGGGTTTCCTCAAAGCTTTCTTTCTAAATTGAGCTGAATTTTTCAACAAGGGCCCAGCCCTTAGGACAGGTTTTTACCTGTTAACAAAGAGACAGAGGGAAGACAGAGGGGGAAATAAAGCACCCCTGTTCAGGCATGCCAGGCTGTTGTGTAGGGCTGCTACATTCTGTCTTGAGAGGAAAATTCTGGATATGCTGACAGATGTTTCCAAGATTCACTTCCAGATCAGGTATGTCAATAAGTCTCTCAAAAGGGAAAATATTTTTCTTCTAAACTTTGACCCAAGGTGAAAAACAGTGCCTAGGACCTCCAGGCATAGTCCCTGCCTTCCTCAACAGGCAATGGAGGACTGCATGGTCTTTCCTTGCACTTAAGGTACATGGGGAAGAGCTGTGCCTGCTACCTGTGAGAAAAGATGGCCCCAGTGGTCTCACAGCCCTTCAGTAGCCTGCAAAGAAGCAGGGTTGGGCAAGGAGTGCCAAAGTGTGAAAGGTCCTGGGACTAGAGTGAGTTCACTCTCACATAAATATTCTTGCCTTTCACTTCAACATTGTTTGTGCAGTGTGACACATCAATAAAGCTGAGGAATTAAAGTTCTCCATCCACAGGGCATGAGCAAAGCAAGGTACACAGACCTTCTCCACGATGAATCTCTCCTTTCATTCAGCTTTGGCCCCCCAGTCAATAAGGGCACCAACTGTGATGAGGGCCCCAGTCCATCTGGAACTATTCATTTGGGTCACCAGATGATATGGATTTTCAATCCCTGCCAAACTTGTCCTGATTTGCACAAGGGACCAGATGCAAAAAGGCTCTGTATCCCAAGACAAATCCTCTCTTGTCACATCCATACCAGATACACTCACAGGCATCTCACACTGGGATATCACAACCTTCTGCAGCCAGAAAATATTATCCTTCATTATGCATATACCTTCCAGTACAAACACAACAATGACTGATGTGCCTTGACAGCTCTCCTCTCTTTCCTTCTCCCCTGATGCATTGCTGAGCAATGAGAAGCAGGCTCTCAGGGAAAAGTTTGGATGAAAAGTGATAACATGAGAATATGTCAGCATTCCTGGAAAGCGTTCGGGCAGCGTCAGTCAACAGAACTGCCTGCAGGCTTAAAAAAAGAAAGCATGGAGCTCTTCTTAGCCCTCACAGCCTGGCAGCTGCCTCGCAATTGCTCCAAGATTCTCTGGCCTCGCAGGAATCAGCTCTTTTTCTTTTTTCAGCCAGGAGGTATGCAGGACAGCAGGAGTAATAGGGTGCCATTTTTCATTAATTGAATAGAAAAATGCTTGGCACTTTTTTTTAAAGTTTTCTGCTAGCCTTCAGTGCAGAGGAGAAGCTTGTCCCACTAGCACCACAGGCAGGCTCCACACACCCACCCTTACCCAGAGCCCAAAAGGTTGCTTGTCTTAGTCCCCTCCACCTAGAAAATAAACTCAATGAACAGGATAAAAGGACAGGCAGAGGACACACAGTGGTGGGTTTCACAGCAGCTCCAGTGAGGGTTTCATAATTTTAACCATACCACATTACTTCTCAGTAGACTTCAAGGCTTCCTCTCTACCCCCTGCCATCCCTTTGTCCAATGCACGGTACATTGCCATGGAGTGGCTGCAGTGTCCTGGCAGCTGTTTTAAAGTGAACAGTGGAGGATCCATGATGCCTTCAGGCACAGCATCTGGCATTACAACATCCACTGGTGCAACTCACCTGGGCCTTCTGCCACTGTGTCATAGAGAAGAAATCATAGCCAAATCATGATGAGCAGGATCTGTGAGCCCAAGAGTGTCCTGTTTGCTTGTGGCCCTGCACTCTCCTTTGGAGTCACAAGAGTGCTAATGACAGCTGTACTGAAGCAGATTGTTATAATAACTCATCCTCTCCTGATCCCAGAGGGCCTGCTCTAATTACAAATACTAGGTGCAAACCCCAAGCAATTCCTTTAAAACCAACTGGATAACCCCAACTCTCCCTGGTGAAAATGGCTGCAAGTTTTGGCCCCAAAGTCCTTTTCTGCTCTTCCTGTTGCAGTCACAAGGCAGATCCTCCAGAACTTTGAACATTGAAACAAAATAATGATGTCTAAGACATATTAAAAGGGCCAAACTCTCTGAGCCACACTAAAGCAGAGCTCAGTGGGCTGGATCTATGCAGCCCAGAGGTCCCTTGTTTATGTAGGTGCTCGTATTCCCCTGGGACACTCTAAGGTAGACCAGCATTTTTCACTTTCATGGCACTTCTCGCTCCCACTGCTCCAGCTCAGGAGGAGCTGTTTCCTTTATTCAAACTACTTCTGCAAGGGTGTCCTTTTGGCTCTGTGTTTGAACAGCAGCAAGAGGGGCCTCACCTCATCATGTCACCATAGCCAGTGAGATGTGTGGTCTAGCTGGATATTGGAAGGAGAAGAGAAGAGAAGAGAGAGAAGAGAAGAGAAGAGAAGAGAAGAGAAGAGAAGAGAAGAGAAGAGAAGAGAAGAGAAGAGAAGAGAAGAGAAGAGAAGAGAAGAGAAGAGAAGAGAAGAGAAGAGAAGAGAAGAGAAGAGAAGAGAAGAGAAGAGAAGAGAAGAGAAGAGAAGAGAAGAAGAAGAGAAAGAAAGAAAGAAAGAAAGAAAGAAAGAAAGAAAGAAAGAAAGAAAGAAAGAAAGAAAGAAAGAAAGAAAGAAAGAAAGAAAGAAAGAAAGAAAGAAAGAAAGAAAGAAAGAAAGAAAGAAAGAAAGAAAGAAAGAAAGAAAGAAAGAAAGAAAGAAAGAAAGAAAGAAAGAAAGAAAGAAAGAAAGAAAGAAAGAAAGAAAGAAAGAAAGAAAGAAAGAAAGAAAGAAAGAAAGAAAGAAAGAAAGAAAGAAAGAAAGAAAGAAAGAAAGAAAGAAAGAAAGAAAGAAAGAAAGAAAGAAAGAAAGAAAGAAAGAAAGAAAGAAAGAAAGAAAGAAAGAAAGAAAGAAAGAAAGAAAGAAAGAAAGAAAGAAAGATCTCTGTAGGTGTTGCACACTTTGTTGCAGGCTGTTCTAACTAGGCTTTGCTACCTTTAGAGTTCACTAATATTACATCCATGCACTTTCAACCCCTCGTTGTTAGAGATGATGCTTCTGTCTCTCACAAAGATAGTGTTAGATAAGCATTTCAATTACGATCATGCAAATGAGTTACATCAGCAAAGCAGAAGAGAAAAATATGTATACAATAATCAACCTGGTTATCTGATCATCAAAAACTGCTCAGACACGCCTTTGAAATAAGGGGCCTCTATCTCACAAACTGTTCTAATTATCCCAGGTCCTTATACTAGGCCTCAGTATCTCACAAAAATAAGTTTTCTTCTAGATTTGGCTATTTATGCAATAAATATATTTGAGGTCTTTTTCCTCTTTTACATCCTCCTGCACTCATCTTCCCTGGCTCATGCCCATTTTTATTTCTTCTTTTTTTTCCTTATGATCATGTTACTTCCAAACATCTCCATTTTATTGTACTTAAGGCAACTGCTCTTGTAAATAGCAGCTCCAAGTGTGGGTGTTGCACTGAAAGTCTGGCAATGTATTTCAGCAATTCTATCCAGTTCTACCTGCATTTTCAAGAGGAAGAGACTTCTTTATTGTCATCATATAAGATTATGAATAAATACCAAAAAAAATCTGAAACTGACCTACCTTGTGAACATTTTGCTCTTTAGCTCTGGTTCTATGCAGGATTCTGCAAAACATAAAAAATTTAAAATACCAACCAAGCAAAAAAATTTGCCACCTTGGAAAGGCTGGCATTTTTTTTTTATGTCCCAGATCACTTACCCTTCTTTTAGCATTATTTTTCTGAGGCTGGGCTGCCTGATGTGGTTCAGTGATCCACTGTGATACCCCTGGTCCTGCTGCAAGTTCTGGGCAATCTTTTCACTTTCAGGCACTGTTCTTCATTCATCCATGACCTGCAGCCCTCATGTTCACAAAACTTACTGATCTTCATGGGATTCTTTGCTTCTGCTGGAAGATCTGGCACCAGTTGTGACAAAATAGATTACAAGCTAAAGGATGGGAGGCCTAGAAATGGATCATTAGAGGAAACCAATCTTGGAGCCAAAAGTGGCCTGAAATCACTCTTGCATGGGAATGTCTCCCCCAGCCCATCTCCTGCAATGTGTCCTCCATGCATGTCATCAGCTCTGTCACTTTCCTGCAGGGAATTACTAATGGGTTGGGATCTCTTCTTCTCCCCCCTCTGCCTTTTCAAACCGGTCATGGCCATCCTCATAAATCTGCCAGGATGCTAACAGCCAGACTGCAGCTCACAGGGGCTCAGGGGACTTTGAGTGATATTCCTTCTGTTCCAGCTCTTTCCAAGACAGCCACTGATTTAGTAGGAGGTCTCCTTTTACATGTTTGAACAAAATAATAATAACAATAATAATAATGAAAAAGCAACACGGGGAGGGAAAAGGAATAGGAAACATAGTGGCACCATGATCTTCTGTACTGAGGTGACTGCAAGTGCAGGACGTGTCCCTGGAGGAACAGACTTTCCAGGCAATGAAAGGAGCAAACAAAGAGCAGAAAAAAATGGACCAGGGAACTCGACTATTTGCCTGTGCGTTTGATAGAGTGCCACACATGCTTTATCTCTACCCAATGTCTTGTTAGTGAAAAGCCATTTATTTATTTTAGAACATGTTGATAATGAATGCTCCTAGCAGATAACATAGTCTCATACCAAAACAAGGTTTTCTGTTGACTCTAATCCCCTTGATTTTATTTCAGCTAAGACTATCTGTAGTATTCTTTTACTTTCTTTGCCAGTGAGCTGCTGCCAACCCTAATCACTCTGGCTCACACCCGACATTATTTCTATTATCTGGCTGATTCTAAACGACCCTGTCTTCAGGATTGAAAGGCATCTTGATGTTATCTGGGGGACCACAGAAAGCCTACACAGGCAAAGACAGGCTGAGCAAAAGCCCTGTGTGCCACTAAAAGCCCTGTATGCCACTCACTCATCACATGAAAGCAGCCTGAAAATCAGTTTATAGATCTCTGGTTCTGAAGTGAGCGCAGGAGTTCATTGCTTCCTCACTCATAGTAAATGCTGTGATGGATGAACCTCCAAAGGCTGGGAGACTTCATGTGGGTGAATTCTCACATGCTGGCCCCTATACAAGTGTCTCCTGAGGACGCAGAACTGGAATAATAACCTTGTGGAAATATACAGTTTTAGACTACATGGGTGCTTTAGAGATTGTCCACAATTTAACAGCAGGAGATGTAGTATGAAGGTAAATTCAAATTGATTCTTTCTAGGCATAAAAAGAGTTGGTAGCCTTGAAAATAAATGGGAAGAGTCATATTAAAAATATTTATATCAGGTATTATAGCTTCTTTAGAAAGGCTCAAATAGACAAAAAGAAAATGGGAAAAGAAGAATCCTGTATTCAACAAAATGTAATTTGACATGCCAGTATTAAATTAGATAAAGCATGAGTGGAGCTCTTTCGTGGCCCTTGATAGATCATCAGTTTGAACAGGTGAAGGGAAAATCAGGTTTGTAAGTACCTATCTGTAACATGAACATACAGGACAATCTGAATGCAACAGAACAAAGTTCTCTGGACAGCGATTCTCAAACAGCCTTTGTATTTTTAAGGGAAAATTTTCTGACTCAAATAGTAATTAATTTAGCACAGGGAAATTTGTTTCTGGAGCTCCTCTTGATAAGCAGAGGAGAGCTGGGAACTGGAAAGATTGTTTAGACAAAAGCAACAGTGATTTAGTTGCCCTTGTTTTAGGCAAACAACATGAAGTACAAAAAAAAAAAAAAGAATATCAATACTTGATACTTTAAAGGGAACATTTCTCACCATTGCTCAACATCTCAATGGATATGAGCCCAGCTCACTGGGAGAAAGAAATGAAACAGAAAATTTTTTAAATAATCTGGAACCACAGAAACTGTAGTAAACATAGAAGACTCCACTGCTTAAAAAACCCCAATGTTTCAGAAGGGAAGTGAAAGCAGATAGGCTTTCATGTAAACTAGCAATACATAAATTAAAGGCTAGAAATGGCCAGAAATTATTAAGCACACAGACTAAGTCTATCACATCTGAGGGTATTGGGAAGAAACAAAGACAATATTTAAAACATTTAAAAGCTGGGACCCTCAAACCAGAGATGAAATAACTCCATGAAAGACTTGAACAATGAGCTCTGTAACCAACTGAATGTCTGTTCCCATTACAGGACTGAAGAAAGAGCAGTAAAGGTGTCTTTTAGATATCTAAGAGTATGAGGGTGAAAGTGCTATATATTCCGCTTCAGATGTTCTCATTTCAGAGGCAGATAAACTGAAGAACTTGACAAAAAAATCCTGAGTAGTTAGAAATTTGGTAAACATGTTTTAATGTTGAGGATTAAGGAGTTATTTAACCATTTAAACTAGCGATTTAGGGAGAAGGGAGATGACAATGAATTTCATTGTTTTATCAGCAGTTACAAATACTTGCAATAGGAAAAGCCAGAGTGACAATCATGACCACTTTGACCTAATCTTGGATCCACTGGCTTCAATATGAACTTGCAGCACAACTGCAAACAGTGCTAACAGAGGTGGATTTTCTTCATTGAATGTTTATTAATCAAATCTGGCCATTTTTCCCAAGGTCTGAGAAGAGAGGTCACTTCTGTCAGCCAGGCACTGGACTGCATTTCTGAAGAAACAGATGGAACTTTACATGTGGGAGTGTATCACAAACACATTTCTTCAGTTTTAACGTGATAGTCTGAGAACCAACTGTTTTTCCAAATGGACTGCAAGGTCTTTTAGGCAGGTCCCATCTTTGTCTATGTGTAGAAAATACTTCAGTGAGGGCTAGACTCCTGAACTTCACTGATTTCTCTCAAGGCTACTGTAACGTAAGTAGAAGCAGCACATCAAACAGTCCTTCCATTCATGCACTCACCACTTCAGAGGTGGGAAATCCGCTTCTGAAGTTCCAGTAATCTCTGCACAAGCTTAGGAGTGTGATTTCTGAAGAAAGCAGCTTCCTACTGCAAAATGTGTTGCACAGCACAAAAGCAGACAGGTAACAACTCCTGCTGCTTCAAGAGGTCCTGTGCTAAATGCCAATGAGTGTAACTCCCTTTTCCCCATGGATATATATACACACACATGTGCACACACTGAACATTTTCCAAAATTCTGCTAAGAGATGGAAATGCAGGTTGGATCCATCATGTTTTTCAGTGTACTGTCTGCTCTGTAATGGTTTTGCTCAGCTCTCACCACAGCAGCACAGAGGGAGGGCAGAGGGATGCTGGGCTGGGGATGGCTGCCGGGGCCAGACAGCCCCATGGTTAAAGTTCAGCACGAGTATGGCATAGAAAGGATGGGGCTGAGGGCAGGCCAGCTGCAGCACAATCCCAAGCACAAGCTGTTTATTAGGGTGAGCGTAAAGCACTCCAGAAGGGCAAGACTCAGTGTTCTTCCTTTTGATCCTATTATCATATGACAACATGATTAAAGACAGGGTAAAGGCAAGGCCCTCATGGAAGAAGAAGAGGGGTGTCAAACCACTAATGGAAACTGTCACGGAGGAGACGGAAAGTTTAAAGAAAACATGGCCCTCTCTCCCCCCAGGGCAGGGAGTGAGGGGGATCCCAGTGCCAGCAGAGGCTGCACACAAAGGCAGAGCAATAAAAACAAGAACATAGGACAGAACTTAGAAAAGTAAATGTGATGTCAGCTCCTCCTTTGTCATCTCTGTGTCCTGGGAAACCAGATGACAGCAAAGATTGGCTGCATAGCCCTTCTGGACACAGCCCTTGCACACAGGCCTTATTTCCCTGGGTCCTAAATTCATTTTCATTTCCTTTTTAAGCCTTCAAGCCCACACCTCAACCTAAGCTCCTCAACCTCCCTGCATAGTGGCCACGCACAGGAATGTCTGATTCAAGTAGGACACTGGACACCAGAATCCAATCCCAAGACAGTGAGGAGGTTAATCCAGACCCTATGAACGTGTTTCTCTCCACACCAACTGGTTTGGAGTATCACTGTGTGGCAGGTGATACTGTCTGACACAGGGCTCCTAGTGCAATGCCTCTCAGCAGCTGGCACAAGGCTGCACTGGTGGGACACTGCAGGCTGTGGGGTTTCAAGCTGTAGTCACTGTACTATTATAAAGTGAGACCAGGAAAGGCAAGCCCTCATTCTCCCTTCCTCTCTACACCAGTCCTGTCATGGAGTTACCCACCTCCCACACTCCCTCTCCCCTCCTATATGCCTATGAACACCCCTGATCACTAACTAGCTGTGTCTCATCCCCTCCAGTGGCAAGCATGGGGCCTTGCCACACCAAACTTCATCCAGGGGCAGGTGTGCTGAGCACAGGTGCAGGTCCCAGGCCCCTGCTGAGCATAGGGAAGATGGACTGAGGGTTGTTGCTCAGCATGTATGGGCTGCCATTTCTGCAGAAGCATGGGAGGAGAGGCAATGGCAGGTCAGTGCTGAGATAAGGCACTTAAAATCCGAAGACCAGTGAGCTTAGAGTGTTGGGAGAAGCATTAGAGGGGAAGTATTACCATAAAAAATGTGTAAATTAATTACTTAGTAATGGACAGTGCCCTCCCTTCTCTCTGTGCAACCTGTCTGTAGAACCTCTCTCCTTTTCCATCTCCCATTTCCTCTGCTTACTTTCTTTGGCTCCCCAACACATCATTTTCTTCCTTTCCTTTCCTTTTCAAATCCCTTTCCTGTTCAAATCCCTTCCCTCAATCTCCTCATCCTCTTCGCCCTTTCTGCCCCACTTCCAGTTTCATACTGCATCTAAAACACTAGATAGGTTTTGTAACTTTCTGATGTTGCCAATTGGTAGTCCTGAAGCAGCAAAGGCTTGGGTAAGTTATTCTCCCTGGCTACATCTTCAGACAACTGAAGTATAGAAAGTCCCTGGGAGTTACAGGGGAAAAACCACCACAACGTAGGGTCATCTGAGGCATGTTTCTGCTTCCTAAGACCTCAAGGGTGCCAGATCTCTGCAACACAGCTACCAGGACTATATCCAAGAACTCAGTTCTCACCTTGCCTCTCCAGTCACAATGAGTTAAACACATCTAAGTTCAGGAGGGTTTTGGCACTTACAGCGCCTTCCTCTTGGGGGCTGGATGTGCACCTCAGTGACAAATGCAACATCACTATAAACTGGTGTTCCTTTCCGTGAATGGAACAACCAATAAGCAAAGTTTGTTATAACAATCTTGAGCATCAACAGCAACATGGGATAAAAAAAAAGAAACAAATGGAAAGCTGTTAAAAATGGAATATTTTTAACATAAGATATTAAATCAATATTTATTTTAACACATTTAATAGGATTCTTCCCCATTAGCTCCCAGGAGTTCTTAATCAGACGAGCCCTCTGGAGATGCTTGGAACATCTGGATACTCATTTCTCACTTATTTCCCACTGGAGTCTTAAAAACTCAGTTTTGTTGAATGTCAAGGCAGGACTTCCTCCCTTCGGTGTTCAGGAATATTCATTTCATTTTTTCTTCTTCTGTCTGTTGCACTTTCCAAAAGGTGGTTGGTTGCTGATGTCAGCAGTATCTCAGATAGATGGAAAATATTTACAAGAGCAAACACCACTGGGGCTCAGAATGGCTGTGGAGACACAGACACTGGCAGGCCTGTGTGTGTACAGGCAGAGAAGTAGGTGGTCACTCAGGATGAAATAACTTTGCAGTGGAGTACTCCATGGACGAGGAGCATCGCTCAGGATGGATCTGCTTCACAGGAACAAGCAGACTACAGTGTCCCTCAGGGAGGAAGGGAGGGAGGGAAGGAGGGAAAGAGAGAATGGATAGAGATATAGAGGTAAGGATGATGAAGAAGCATTGTTTCTGCAATTAAGCTATATTTCAATTGTTTTTTCATTTATTTGCATCCCATTGCTAAAGATGTGTCTTCCAACTTTTTCTCTTTGGATGGAAAACCTGTGGCAGCTACAGAAAAAACAGCCTGCACCCATTGTCCTTCATTTTCCAGAACTTTCAGGTGTGCACCTCCAGTGAACCTTACTGAAGATTTTGTTCAGGCTTATGTCTGATGCCATTGAAGGAAGAACAGATTTTCTATGTAGCAACACACTTTTGAGTAAAGCTGTCAGATCTGCCTGTCAGATCCATACAAGAGTTCCTTGAATCCATTTGCCAAATAGATATAAATAGTACTTAGGAGACATATCTCACTTTGAAAAGACCTTGGAATAACAGAAGTATGTGCTAGGTATTTTGGGAAAATCTGGTTCCCAAGTCACACACAGTGTCCCTAGATATAATCAACAATATATCTCAGATTGAACATCCTGTAAGCAGTAAAGCTTAAAGCTGAAAATGTATAGATCTCCTTTTTTTGGTGTTGCTTCCTTTGACAAGATGCTGCAAACAGGAGATGTGAGTTTCTAACACACCGTGTAGTTCTGGCATAGGAATCTGGCATCATGACAAAGCATAACAAATGTTACTGCCTCATTAATACCTTTTTTGCAGTGGTATTTTTATGATTTTCTACATTCTTCTTCAGTGGGAGCTTGGCATCTGGGACACCTCTAATGTGGTATAACATAACCACTGATAGCTAGTGAAAGCCTCCATTGAAGGCGTGACACTCCGGGTTGCTCCAGCATGTTCCTCAGCAACATGGGGAAGGCTGCGGCTGACTTGATGACAAAACGGCAGGAGCAGTGGCTGATTGCACAAAGCCTGGGGAGCAAATTCGGCTGGGCTTGGCAATCTGCTCACGGCTCCTCGGGCACTTGGCACTGTGCGCTCCGAGGGGAGAATCAGTGTGGGGGCATTAGGGTAACCCTTCACACGCTACTTGCAGGATTAGAGGAGAGATGTGATGACAGCTAGAGCCGTGATGGATATTTTTAGCAAGCTATATAGTCAATATGTTTCACTTCCAGCCTTACTCACAAATTGTTTGTGAGGATTTTTTGGCTTTTATGATTGTGCCTGTTACCAAAGTCATTCAGTCGCTGCTCTGAGTGCATTCTGGTCAATACGTGACTGGAAACTATAGTCTGAGCATGTACAGGCTGTTTGTTTCTCACAACTGCTGGGGAGGCTGGTTACCACAGCCACATTATATTGTTCCCAGACTAGAAGACTTTAGCAACTGTCCAGTAGGGTGCACATGGGTCAAACATAGGATGTAAGAACAAGTTGTGATGCTAGGAGGAATTAGCCACTCAGACCCTGAAAAATTAAGCAATTGTCTTAATGCCTGATTTGAAATTTCCTTCTGTCTTCAAATTCATGCTCAAAGTTTCTGCTTGTGCTGTCCCAACTGCAAAATGTTCTGCCTCATCTTGGGTGTCATCGTCGACTGCCTCCATATGTGCTTACCAAGCATTCTGTGTCACAGCTTGGCAAGGGAGCCCCAAGATACAAACTGGTTCCTCTCCCCTCTGAGGATGGGTGAAGACTCCAAACCCAGAAAAAGACCATTTGCTGCTTCAAGTGAGCAGGGACCCACTGCTGCCCAAAACCATTGCTCCTCATGCCTACAGTGAGCAGGCTTTTCCTACATCTCTCTTAATGCAAAATAAGTCAATATCCCTCCTCTATTAACCTTACATATCTGAGGGCTCCTATCACAATTTCCCTTCAGATTTGCCTTTTCCAAACCTATTCCATTTCCTCCAGCCTGTCCTCATAGGCTGTATTTGCTTGCCCTTATCATTCCTGCTGCTCTCCTAAGGACTACTTCCACTCCGAGTATGTATTTTTTTCAAAGCAGTCCTCTTTTTCATTTTCTTCTTCAAATCCAGTTTCATCATCCCATGACCCAGATCACAACAGCCACAGCACAAGGTGCTAGTAGAAAGAGAGCAGAGACTACAACCTGCTACAATAAATCTGCCCTGAATGCACTGTATGTATAAAATTGCGTTTATTTTATGTATTTTGTTTTCCAGGATTTGTTATGCCCCTAAGCAGTTTCTCATTTATTCCTGTGTGTGATAAATATAACCCAAAACAATTTTTAATGCATAGATATAAAACACTGAAAATGTTTTATAAACTACACACCTGAAGTCTGGCTTTTAAAGGATTCCTTTTCCTTTTTAATAAGCATGCTTGCATGTTTTTGCATCTCTCATTGTGGACAACTGGCATTGAATTCATAGATCTGATGTATAAACAGTACAAAACCCCAATTTTTTTTAATGCTGTGTTAGCCCCTGCAAAAATAAAGCCTGATACAAAAATCTTAAACTACCAATTATTGCAAAATTCTACCTACAAAAAAGGCAGAAACGGGCTCTTGCTCATTCATTTTGTTTTTATTCTTCCCTCTGCCCTCCTCTTGAACTTTACATGACTTTTTTCCCCACCACTTCTGTCAGCGATGGGAAATTTCTAATCCAACATACAGGATTCGTCCCTATTTGAAAATGAAAAGGAAACACATTTGCACTGAGAGACACTGAGGGGCATTTGTGAAAGCCAAGGCAGAGTGGCAAAGTTCATCTCCCAGCAGCAAGACTTGTGGCAAGAGGTAACTGCATTTGTCCCTTTTCTCCCAACGACTCATTACAGCTGAGCAGGTCAGACCTGTCAAACATCGACACATTCGATGGTGCTAGGGAAAAAAAAAAAGAAAGAAAGAAAACACCCTGTACTTGGATGCAAGGGCTGTGCATCCCTTGTGCTTTGTCTGGCGCAACCCTTTCACAGAAGCACAGACATTGTGAAACGGGGTCAGGAAGGTAGCAAGCCAGCTGCCTGACATCCTTACAACCGACTCCCATGACCGAGGAAAGAGCAGTGGCTTCAAGAACCTTGCAAACACCGGATGAGCGCCTCTCCCGGCAAAATCCAAGCACAAGCTCAATTTTGGTCTTGCTGCAGCTTGGGGGTCAGAGTGCTTGTTTATTTCAGTGTCACTTTGTGGTTTCACGGACCCGCTGCTGTTTTCATGCAGGATGAAGGAGAGTAACTCAAGCCCTCTCCCCTCCTTCAGAGGCAGCAAGCCCGAGCCTCAGCTGATATTCATGAGCCCAGTGCCACTGATCCGGCGGCACAGCACGGCGCGGCACATGGCCTCCCCCCAGCTGGCTGTCTGGGCCAAACTTCGCCTGGAGCCCAGCAGCTTTCAGCCCAGGGTAACTCCACCAGAGTTGGGAGCTTTATGCTGGTCTAACAAAGAAAGGAGACGGGCTAGCCAGGCCTTAATGAGCTGATGCTGATCATGTAACTGTCTTATTGAATTTGCATTTCATTAGGAGACTTCATTTGAACCACAGCTGTGAATATTTGAGGGCCTGACTGTGTCTATGGATACTAATTTGTTCAAAGAAGACAAGGAGGATACTGAGCTGCAACCCTGACCCTTTTCATATCGATCAGACAAGATAGGTCCTCCTTAAAACTAATGTCAGAGCTGTACCGAAAACGTGCCCAGGTCCACATACCCTGGTTGCTATTGAGCTGACTAAATGCCTCTTCCAGAGACTCACCCCTAGGAAATGGACAGGGAAGCTGGACCCCAGCACCCACCACTTGAGCCTTTGCCTGATAAAATTTCATTTTCCTGTACTGTAGCTTAGTGAAGATGGTGAAACCCATGGGATGGGAATACAACATCAAGGGAATACATCCCACCACCAGAAGGAAATGCCATCATTCAAATACTGACTTGGTATTTCAGGCTTCATGATTATCCCTGTAGCCATGTAAATCAGATTACCATACCATAATGTTCTGTTGGAATCCCACATCACTTAATGACGGAAAGACTGCAGACAGCAGGAATGAAACAGTTAAAAAGCCAAGACTTGTGATAAGCAGATGGCAATTATTGCTGCTTACTGGTAAAACCTGTTTGTATTAAAAATACCTTAATGTTTCCATTGGAATATGCCAATTAAGAGATTAAACTGTGTTTCATTCACATACAAGTGGCTGTGAGCTCCCACACACACACACCTGGCACTGCCAGCTCCAAATTCTACATAGAGGCTGGCTGAAAATATACCCAACGGGTCATCTTCTTTTTCATGCCTGTTTATTGAGTGGGGTTTGGGTTATTTCATGAGCTGTCAGGAATGAGATATTTGCACCCTATTATCAGGAGAAACAGGAAGCTGCTGGTAAACACAGCTATTTTTCAGAGAATTATCTTACTGGGGAGTAGTCCTTCATTGATGAAGCCACTTGAAGCCCAGCCAGGCCTGAAAGGTGGATGGTACGTCGCCAAGATTTTATTCTCAAGATAGCCTAAGCAAGATGATTTGTCTGGGAATTGCCCTAAGTAAACACGCCAATAGAATGGAAAAAGTTAGCCCCTTTGCCTTCTTAGCCAACCAGCCATTTCCCCTCTGCTGAGGGGAGTGACTGCTGGCACTCAAGGGCTTCCTGCATGTAACTGGTCACTCTTTCGCTGCAGTCCCAGGAGCCTTTTTCTGTTAACAGGGAAGCCAAATTTCCTTCACGGATGCTGCCTTACTCCAAGCATCGCCTCTGCCACTCAGGGGCTGTAAGTGGATCTGGACGACTCCCCAGAGGACTCTAATGTTTATAAACTAATAAAGGATCTGATGTTGCCGGTCTGAAAGCCAGACGTGGCTGCTGCTGATATAGGAGGGTTTTCTGTCCCTTCTCACTTTTCATACCTTGACATCCAGAAGGATTCAGGAAATGGCCTGGTACTCACACCCTTTATGTGCCATTTGTGACCATTTCAAAGGATGGAGTAAGGGCATGCCAACATATATTACAAGCTGTGATTATAAGCAGGATTTATGTAAAGAAATTATGCCCCTTGCATTGTCATCAAGCACAGGGTAACTACTCAGGTGAGTGATGCTAACTAGCAAAGGAAAAACATTGGCTTCAAGTAGCTCAGCTGACCAAGTGTCACAGCTCTGAACACATCTGGACATCCTCATCTGAAAGTTCCTGCATAATGTACTTTCCAAGGACATTTCCAGTCCTACCTGGTACTGCCAAAATCAGTGGTGGTGCAAGAACAGCATTTGATTTAGCTTCTCAGTGCTTCCATCTCTGCCTTCTTAGCTGAAATCAGAACGTGCAGAGATCCATTTAAACAAAACAAAACAAAACAAATTAAAAACAAACAAACAAACAAACAAATAAACCTCTTCCAGCAGTGCTAAAAAGTTCAGTAAAAAGTTCAGTTCAGGCCTGATCAGGGACTTTGCAGAAGCTTGGGAATAGCTTTTGCTTTGCTTGAACCAATCCCAAAATCCACTACTAAGTGTTGCTTCCTGGTGTCTGCACATTCTCTGAGATGGGGAGACAGGGAGGGGGAGAAGAGGTGTCTTAGTGTGTTTTCCACCCATCCTACTGCTTCTCACAGGGGATTTTTAACTTTCTCAGTCTGCTGTTGGCAGGAAAGGGCAGGGAGTCTTCCAGGAGACCCTGGCAGATCTCCCCTGAGCCTCCCCAGGACAGGCAGGCCTCTTCAGAGGCAGTGCTGGTGCCGTTCTCCACTGGCATCTGCAGGGGAGGCTAAAGTAGCACGACTGGACGCAGAGGTGCACTGGCCTAGAAAGTTCCCAGATCCTCCATCACAGCCCACCCAACCAAATAAATAAACAAACGGCAGCACACACCCGCTCCCTGCCCCTTCCTCCCCCAGGTCAAAAAGACGTCACCTCTGCTCAGGCCTGCTGCCACCAGAGGCTTGCAGAGCAGACTGCTCTTCTGTTCCCCGCTCTGCCAGTGCCACCTCTGGGGTGGCCTTGTGCCTCTCTTTGCAGTCTATACCCATCCCTGCCAGGACCCACTTCTGGCGCCTGCCCTGTGGCCAGGCTCATCCTCGGCATTTTTTGGAGGAACATCTGGATTTCTGGAGGAGCAGAGGTGCCGCCTCAGCTTCCAGAGGAGCAGAGAGTTGGGCTGGCCAGGCCTGAGGACACTGCTGCCCCACAGGGCACCTGGCCTGCCCTGCACTGCACCCAGTGAAACCCCCTGGACTCCCCTCAGACCAGACAGCAGCAGCTTCCAAGGGCATTTTTAACTCCTTCTGCCGTGTTTACAGTCACTCATTCAGCTCTGTGCAAATATGCTTTTCTTCGGCATGGCAGGAGGGTTTTGTTGGGTGTTTCTGTTTTTATTTTCCTCCCCTCCTGCCCCTTCCGAGGCAAAAAGGTGCACAAACAAGCCGCCCATAGGTGGCTGAGAGCAGAAATCGAGCCGCCCTTAAATAATAAAATAAAATTTAAAAAAGAAGAAGGGGAAAGAAAACCCACCCTGTGCTACCAGGGGCCCCGTTGGTTAAAGGCTACGGCGCAGTCACTCTGAAGTGAGGGTTTAATGAAGTAGCCTGTGAGAGAATGGAGGGGATGGTCCCCGCTGCACAGATGGCTCTTTGTCACCGCTGACACCTGCCATCTGCTTGTTTGTCTAAATGATGTCGGAGGGGCATCGCGAGCCTCCAATCTGCTGCGCCGCCTCCACCAGCTCGGCGTGACCCCCTGACCCGCGTGTCAGACGGGTCCGGAGAGTTTGTTCTTTCCGCTCAGTGGGCCCGGCCCGGCCTCTTCCCCGCCGGCAGCCCCGCAGCTGCCCCCGGCCGCGCGCTGCCGCTCGCCCCCCACGCCCGCCCCACCGCCCGCCAGCCCCTAAATCTCCTCTTCTTCATGCATATGAAAGGGGGAGGACATGGAGAGATTAACCTCCCAGGGCATGAAAGGGGTACAAAAGTTTACACCGCCGGGCAGCCATTTAGACCTTTTGCGGGGGGATGCACTCGCGCTCCTGGGCTTTTTACCGTCATCTCCGCTCGATGCTCAGACTCTTTCTGAGGTAATTAAGAGGCCAGATTACCCCAGATGTAACACCACTGATATCAGGGGAGGCAATTAAAATATTTAGAGAATACTGCTTCTTTCTGTTTCTCTGCCATGAGGGCAGAATGGTGCTTTAACATCAGCTATAAAATTTAGAGCTCTCCAAAGATGTCTTGTTTGGAGGCAGGTGAAGGAGGTAGGATCCGCTTTCCTGACAGTGGTCACCCACACACTTTTGAAATCACGCTTGGAAACAGGATCTATTACTGCAAATGCATTCAGGTAGCATTTTTTTTCAACTTCTCACTATAGAAAAAGAATATCTTCTTAACACATGAAAAAGGGTTTCTCAGTGTATGAAAAGTGACTGACAGCTGCCAAGAAGGTCACAGCTTTGAAATAAACTTGTTGGAACAATAAGTGTGTCCCAAGAATCTAACATTTAATTTAAAAGCAACATTTAAGTCTAAAACAGCCTAAAAATTCTTGACTGGGTTGGAAACCCCCTAAGTGGGTTGGAAACCCACTTCCCCTTTATTTTTTTTCCCACTCTAAGCCCACAGAAACTATTCTCTGGATATGACTTCAGGTCACTTCAAAATACTCAGGGTGAGTGCCTAAAAGGAGCCTCTTTCCCAGTACAGCCAACAAGCCCATCTCTAGGATGCCTCAAAAGAGACTGAAGCTGGCTGTTCATAGCAGCACATAAATTGCACTTGATGTTATCAGTGATGTCAGTGTACATGGAAGGTGTATAATGGATATTAATTATGACTGTTATCACTTATGACTTGTGTAGTGCAGCCAGGTATGCCTGAATACTTGCAAACACAGCGGCTTTTACACGTGGCAACTCATGAAATGGAAAATGGTCACTCTGCACAGCTCTAATGAGGGCAAGGGTGATTTAAGCTAGCAGAAAGAATCATAATTACTGTAGGTTCAAAGTGATCTTGAAGGAGAGGAAGTTAAAATGGGGTTGGGATTGATCTACTTTCATGCTTTACTCGGCCCATTGTTTTTAATGCCTCATTTTGAACTATAAACAAATGGTTTCAGGTGATTTGCACAGTTTTCTGCAGATAATTCCTGAATTTGTTCTCGGCAATAGTGGAAAGTGTGCACTGTGCAAAAATAAATAGCAGGGGAAACTGCGACAACAGCCCCCACCCTCTTTCGTCTGTCCAAAAAAAGTCCAAATTAAATGCTGGATTCAAAGGCATGTCAGAGCACAGATGAGGGGAAAGGGCTCCAAGGTTTGCAGAGGACCACATACTTACAGGGAAGCTGGTGCCCATGCCCAGCCTCAGCAAGGCAGCCTGGATGCTGAAGGCCTTCCCTCCTGGGGAAGGGCTGGCTCTGGGCTCCTGTCCTGGATCACAGGCGGAGGGGACCACCAACCTTCCCACTACTGCAGGTCTCTGCCAGCAGGGCTGCCCTGCCTCCAGCTCACATGGCCTGTTCTCCACTGCAGCCCCTTGGCCACCAGCACCTGGGCTGGGACCAAGCACAGCAGGAGTAAAAGAAAGGCAAAACCCAGAGACCCTTGGAGAGACACAGAAAGGCCTACAGGCTATGTCCTCAGCCTGGGAAGCCTCTTTCTCTCCATCTCCTTCATGACAGTGCAGTTTCTGAGCCCACAACAAAGGACCAAACTATTAATATTGCTGACAGAAAGAGAGGAAATCAGAGGCAGCCATATCCCCATGCACCCATCCAGGAAAAAAAATCACTGCCTGAGACCCCTCTTCTTTCAATAATATTGGATGATAATTTGGGGTGATAGAGAGGAAAAATAAAGGGAAACAAAAAAGTCCCAAAAAAACCACCCAGTCTTTTCCAAAATCTAACAGAGAGATAAAGGCTGAAATCCTAGCTTTGCTGATTTCTGCATGTTGTGCTTATTAGTTCAGCATGGAAAAGCTTTTGCCCTCCTGAATCATTATCAAAGGGTTTGTTGGTTTTTTTTTACCTGAGGTGTTTTTGGTTAATTGGTGTGTGTAAAAATGTCTCATTGTGGAAGCCATTCCTGACCCAGGTGTTAAGTGTCTAATATCTGTCCAGCTGCCTCATGATGGGTACTTTTCTTCCTTCAAACATCCTGCTAACTCCCTGACCCTCAGCCAATACCATGCTCAGCAGCAGAGCCAACACATCATGTTTGTCTTGGCAAAATGAGCCAGTCTGCATTAAAATGAGGGTCAATGGAAAACAAAAAGAACCAACGAAAGTCCCTTCCTTTCTTTATTTTTGTCTGAAAGATAAAATCTGCATGTTTTGATGCTTTCTGCCAGCCCACCAACTCCAGAAAGCACCTAAACATCCCCACAACAGGGTGGTGAGATGCTTCAGGAACATTTCCTTCAGAAGCTATGACGATAATAAGCTTTCCAAACAATTTCAACACTATTCTATTTTGATGAGGTGAATGACAGTCAATTCCCATTAAACCCCCCCCCTACGCCCAGAAGCTAAATTTCTTCTGAAATTGATTTTATTTTCTTCCTGAAAATGTTTTCCTTTCTTCCTGGCAGAGCTGAAGGTGGATTTGCATGTACAAAGTTTCTTTTTTCTAGACTGGAAATGGGATTTTTTTCACTGTATCCTTTCCTTCTGGAGCTCAGCCTTTTAGTATCAATCCCAAATAACATCTTGACCATGGTCAGCTCAACCAGACCTGCAAGCAAACTCATCAACTCTCTACAAGCAAACAAAATATTGGCACAAGCCTGTGTTTCTGTCAAGACTGCCATGGCTGCTTAGGTATTGTGGCACTTGATCACTCTGTGTTTCAGCATGCAAGAAACCAAAACACAAATATTTTAATAGGGTGAGGAGACTATTCTGCATGCATTTTTGAATCAATGCAAATGCCTAATCAATTAAGCAAGCTTGCACACTGCTGTGGACATCACCTCAAAATCTAGCCCTGCAGGCAGCCGTACTACTGTACCCTTTTGCTCATGTGAAGCAACACTGTCTCTGGCAAGACAGAGAGCTTCCCTCTGGCAAATTTCTTCATGTGACAGAGGCCAGAGATTTTATGTGTTTTCTGAAAGCAGCTATGGCAAACAGTCAATTCAGCTAAACAGTCTTGGCCACAGTACATCTGTGCTTAGTTTTGGCTTAGCAGAGCAGAATAACACATGTACTTCTCTCTCCGTCCCACTCCTAACCTAAGATGGTGAGAAAAATAGTTGAATTACAGAAGTACCTTCTGTCCAGAAGTGTCCTGTGACAGTGCAAAATCTGCATGACTGGGTATTGCAGCCAAAATGAACTCACAGACCCACATGATTTCCTCACAAGATGACTTTACGGAGAGGTTTTTTGGCTTAGTTCTTGTTGCTGTTGTTTTGTTGGCTCCTCAGATCAATACATTGACTGATCTCACTAAAGACATTTTTATAATCAAAAATATGAGAATAAACAGAAGTGAGGAAATTTCATGCAAGTCTCTGCCATATTTATAATCAGGGTTTCCTCCTCTGACCCTTCTCATCCTGCTTCTGGAAGAGGCACCAGCACCCTGTGAAACAGCAGCACCATGCAGCCAATGTCACTGACACCACAGCAGTGATGAGGACATTTCTTCAGGTGTCTCAATGCCCTAAGAGGTCAGGCTGTGTTTTCCAATAGGATTTAAAGGTCATCAGCATGCTTTTTGTAGGCATATATCACTTGCTCCATAGTGTGCCATGATCAAACACTGCATGCCTGTAGTAGCTTGGGTTTTAACCAGGTTTGGCAGCCCAGTCCCTAAGCCAGGCTCTGCAGCTCCTTAGCACAGTCACACGAAATGCCACAGAGATGTGCCCAGCAGACCCTGTACACCTCTGCAAGGTGGTGACTCTTGCCAAGAAGAGCAGAACAGCAATCCCCAAGGCAGCACGGCCACTCAGAGCCTCAAGGCACTGCTACAGGGCACTGCCCCAGCTTCTCAGCCTTGTCACACAGCTCCCTGCACCCATGGAGCCATCCCTGTTGTCTGCAGCACTGCAAAGCCACCATCAAGGCTACAAACTCTCAGAGAGTTCACAAAATGCTCAAGGCATCTTTCAATACTTCAAATACCTCCTTTGACATCAGTTAAACCAAATTTGCCAAATTTGCTATCCCTCACTGTACATAGTAGAGAAACACTGATTAGCTTGCACTGCATTCTTCACTTAATTCAAATAATAAATGCACCTCTCCATCGCTTCCTCTCCTGATTTATAAGCTTCTGTTAATAACATTTAGCCTCTTAGCAAACAGACTAATTTTTCACAAAAATATTTTAGTTTTAGAAAACTTCTAAATTTTGATGGAAGCTCCTTATTCAATAGACTATTTAATTCTTCATTTCCAATTAATATTTTCCAGCATTTGTTTTTACTCTTGGTTTAATGGACTGTTTTTTCCTGCACTTACATTGATTGGTTTGTCTTTGCCACTCCAGACAGCTTTTTAGAATTAAATATTTCTGACACTTAAATGGTTTCCTTTTCAAGAGTGAAAAGGATTCAGAAACAAATTCAAGAAGAAAATTTAATTTTGTCACCAAGATGAAGGAAGTTGCAAAGGCTCAGGCAATTCTAACCACCATTTACTGGACTAGCAGTGGCTGAGATGTGATCATATTTGACCCCAGAATTTACATCTGCACCCTGGATTTGGAAGAAAAGTTTGCTTCAGTTCCCTACACTGACACAGACTTTCAGCATGGCTGTGGGTGAAGTCCTGAAAGCATTTAAGGTATTTGGCTTCACAAAACAAAGACCCAAACAGCATTGTGTATCCAAATTTCTGGATGCCAGCAATACAGTGAAATTATTTGAAGTTAAAGGGATAATCAGCCCAAGCAAATCGCAGGTTGCCTAAACATGCAGCAATGCTTGGCAACCCCAGCTGGTTGCTGTAATAAGCCACATGCACACACCAACATGGTGGGAGAGAGCTGGGTCATCTTCAGCCCAGAGCCTGCCACAGGCCAGCTCTGAAGTACCCAAAAGCAGCTGTTCCCTGACTGCCAACCTGCTCAAGCTCCTGAGCATCTGCAAATTTACATTCCAGTACATGTTAGCAAACAATCAAGATTTACTGTTCATTTGTTAATCTAACAGGGTGGAGCTGGATGGATTTTCTTTTTCCTGTCTTTAGTCATCTGTTTTTTGAGCAACTTTTACCATCATATTTCTGTTTCTCAGCTAATCTTAGAGCCAGTGACATAATTTCACTGAATTAATAATATTTCAAGCACATCTGTGTGGTTTGCACAGAACTCAGTGACAGGATAAATCACATTCCGTGCTGTTCTAACTTTCTTAAGGTACCCCTTTGTAGCTTAAGAAAAAAACTATTTAAAGAAATTCATTCCTGGTCTATGCTTGCATCACCAAAGGCCAGTGCTCCTCCTGAGTTTCCCAGTGCGGAATGTGACCAGAGCAGATATGAAATGTAATAATAATAATAATAATAATAATAATAATAATAATAATAATATGGTCCCCAGGTGGTGCAGGCACTGTGGGCACACGCTGGAGTAAAGTGAGGCGCACAGGTGACCTGCTGCCCTTCCCACACAGTCCTCCCCAGCAGGGCTGGGCCCCATGGGCTCCACTCTTCGGTAGCACTCAAGGCTCGGTCTGCAACTGCAGCTCCTCCTCCTTCTGCAGTGGGGACAGCCAACAGACTCTCAGCTGGTGCCCGCCTTGAAGGGTGCCCTGCCAACCCCGGTGCCCAGCACGCAGCTCCAACCTTCCCACTGCCCGTGAGCAGTGCAGCCAGCATGGCTCTCCCACGCCAGGCCAGTGTCCCTCTCCCAGCGGTTAATTGGCTGGGATGAGCGTCATGCGGCTGGGCGCGCACATGTGTCCCATAACCTAAACCATCTGCAAGCGCTTTAATTAACCCATCCCCAGCTCCTCTGCGCTGCCATTGAAAAGATCCCACCCTGGCCCCAGCCGAGCCTCCCCTGTGCAGCCCTGCAGGTCCCCTCCCCACCCAAGAATTCGCAACCACAACTGTGCAGCGTGGGCCCCCCGGCCCTCCGCGGCCATGCGGGAGCAGCCGTCGGCAGCCAGCGAGGAGAAGATGAAAAGGGTTCCCTCCATATGTGGCTGCTGATGCGGACCTACAGGGTAGGCTCCACGCACAATAGATAACAGGAGGCTCCTTCTCACAGCTGTTCGGCTGTAGAGCCTTCCACGTCACATCATACGTGCAGGCGTCAGACACCCCTTACATAAAAAGTGACTGGAGAAAAAAAACCACCTTCTTTGAAGCCACATGGATGCACATCAAGACAGAATTCAGCCTACTGCTGCTGAAAATTGCTGGAAAAATGCAGCCATGTCAGGCCCCATGTTCTCATTACTCTCCAGGGATGTGACTTTACTGTCTGACTGGTTTTATATTGCAATGAAGTGAAGTTTTCAGTGGAAGCACTCAAATTCAATGGAGTTGCTCTGGAGGCTGAAGAGAGATCCAAAGTCACCAAGACCTAACCAAGATCAGACTCTAGAGGAAGGGATTTAGGCACTGTAAACACAACAAGACTCACAAGCAATATTGTCAGCAAAACAGGAAATTTGCACTGGCATGCTAGTTTTGCAGCTGGTCTAAAAAAGAGCAGCTTATTAAGGAAGAATTTGATGCTGCCCATCCAGAGGCAGGACACTCTCACTATAGGATCTGTTCCTCTGGAAGTCACCATGATCGTGGTATTTATAAATTTTACAGGAGTGTTAGTGCAAGGTAACTCAAGAAAGCAAAACCTCACAAGTTTACTTGGAGGTGCTCATTTTCACCAACTATTGCAAACTAGCTTTAATCATATGAAACTCATACCATCATCAGCACTGTGCTTTCTCCAGTTGTCTGGGGAGTAATTCTGGGCAACTTTTCTATTGCACCTTCCACTGAGCTCTCTCAAAACAGCTTTATGTATGAGATCAGCAGTTTCACCATATCCTGGGCAGATAAATTGCACAGAGCTGTGAAAATACACTTGCTTAGGATAGAATATTGACAGAGCTGTACTATTGTGTACAGTTAACCACAGTTCCAGCCTAGGACTTGAAAAAAAATTGGCTTAGACCTATTCGTTCACAAGTAGAGTTTTCATAGGATGGAAATAGCACAATGTCTCTCACTGGCACCAGAGATCACTGATACACACAAACCAAGGGAAATTTTCTAATGAACAAAGCTGGCATATCAGTTTGTCTGGATTTCATTTGAAGTCCAGCCCTCCAACTATGATCCTGCCATATCCATACAACTGTGGTTCACCAGGGCTTCAGATACTCAATGAATGCCAAACATGGGTCTGTGCTGCAAAGTTCAGTGAACTCCTGTGCTATTTCAGCTCTCCCTGCCTGTAGTGAAGCAGGATCAGACCATAAGGGTCATACTCCCTACTCCATTGCCATCCCCCAAACTGTATATAAGAGCAGCATTGGGGCTGAGAAAGTGCTCCTGCTGGGTTCAACAGCAGAAGTAAAATCACAGTTCCATTCACTCATTCACTGAAAGCCTCTTATGACAAAAGTACCTATATTTTCCGCTGTATGGAGAGCAAACAGCTCACCTATGTGCAAGTGCGGAAGACTGTCCCCACCAAAAATGTGGCTTTGATCCCTGAACAGAACTTTAGACTGCTAAGGGCAGTCTAGGTAGGACAGTTCATTCCTCAATGTGCACAGCCTCCTCTGAATCACTCTACAGCTCATCTTGCAGTCCAGCTGGACCTTTGAATCCAAAGGTTTCTCATAAGACATGTTCCAACATCTCTCCCGAAAATCAGTGACAACAGCACACTGGTCTCATGCTGAATAAGGTATAAACATTGCCCTTAAGGAATCAAGTCCTTAGATTCCTGTCTGATAAACACAAGATATATTTTTAAGATCAGCATTCCCAGTCATGCAGCAGTTGAGTTTTTTGAGCATCTCATTTCTCTCCAGTGAGATTTTCAGAGTGACTCAGAAGCTTTGAGTGGAGCTGGAGGGTTTTGGAAAACAAACTCATTTTTGTGCTACCACCTCGCTCACTTTGGCTTTCTGGGCTGTGAATGCAGAAATTGTGCTGTGCTGTCAAAAATGCTTCTGATTCATAACCTCTGACAAAAGCACGAGTAGAGCAGCATCATGAATTGCACAGCTCATTGGCCACTGGGGAGGGTTCATTGGCCTGCTAATCTGAACTGTCTGATCCTAAACTTCCACTTCCTATTGCATTCAAATGCACTGCTGAGTTATTTGACTCCAGCATAGACCCTGGGATGTTTTTCTTGTCTTATAGTTTTGTACTGAGTGAGCTAACCCACAAGATAATTATTAAGGCAAAGAACTTAGCAGGATCCTAACAAGGATTAAAGATTTCTATGCTTCATTAAAATACTCCCAGTGCCACTGGCTGGGATGAAAATATATAAGAATCATGTTAAAATTATAACACCAAGATTCAGCCCAGAAACCTCCATGAATAGAATCCCTGGAAATGCTGCTTGAGGATGCCAGAGCTGCACTCACTGAAGTGTCTGATTCATTGGGAATCCAACCTGAAATCCCATTGACTAGCACATCCTTGCAGTCAGGCCCATACAGAAGCAGCTGGCTCTTGGGACAAGATTAGGAACACCCAGATGACCCACTGCAATATAAGCACAGCTTCAACTGATTGTGCAACAAGCCTGCACCAGCTGAAGATGCAGTGTTTTAAGCAAGAAGCTTTGTTGCTAGTGTTGCTTTGCTGCTGCTGCTCAGAAAGTATGTGGGTTTAATGTTCTCATCCTCACCTTGCAAGGCACAGGTAAGATTGGTTGGGCTCTGAAGACCATTTTTTTTGCTCAGGACATATCCACATACACCAGCATTAGTGATTTTGCACAGAGAAGGATGGCACGTAAAAAATCCGAAACTGAACATTCAGTATAAAGGAGCCTTAAGTCAGATGGACAGGTTTGCCCAGAACCAAGCACTCTTTGGTTTTTTGCAAGGAAAATATCATACTTCTCAACATGGCAAAAGGATATAGACTCATCCTGCTGATGCTTGGGGGCATTATGGTTGCAGTTGTTACACAGCAGAGAACAGCAGCATTGGCCAGAGTGTCTATCCATTTGTTTTAGTTCAGATTTCCAAAGAGGTAGTGCTGCAGTATCACTCTCAAGTGTGTGTCTCTTCACCTGTCTATCTGCACTCAGCTGTGCTTCTCCTTCACCAGTAACTTTTGAACCTGTTGACTAATTTCAAACAAATTTGACAGACAATAGGAGGTCTCCAAGGTATTAAATTCCAACACATTTTATGAAAATTGGCAGCTGGCTAGAGGAGAAAAACCCAATTAGTGGCCCTGTGGAGGTGAAGGCTGCAATGTGAATGTGACCCTTATTAGACAGTGAAGATCTCCTGGGAAAGAGATATTATGTATGTCCACAGAGGGAAAAACAGATCAGCACTTACATCTTATTAGATACCAGACAATCCAATGTAAGCCTCAGTAATGCTTGAGGAAACTGGCTGCTTCAGCTCTGCTGCTCAAGGAACAACGTCCATGACCTCCAGCTGGGGCACTCGCAGCCTCCTTACACGCAGGTAGAGATAGAACTGAGGAGGAGGGAAGAATCATAAGGTGCTGGGCTAAGGGAAAGGGAAAAGCCTTCTTCCAACAGCTGCTGAATGCCTCTTCTGATCATCTCTTCCAGCCCTTTCACTGATCCCTCTCAACCGTTCTTTTCCATCTGTCCTGAGCATCCCATGGATCCTTTCATACCTTTCATTTCCCCATCTTTTTGATTTTCCCTAACCAAGGCTCCAAATAATCCTCAAACAGCCAAAGGTCTTCACTGTTGTATGTTAGGTCTCTGCCCTCTCACCTTCTCAGAAATGCCCTTTGCTGCAGCCACAGTCTAAATGCATAATTTTCAGGAAAGCTTGCCCTCATTTTTGAAGCAGCAGAATTAGTTTTTCCTGCACTGCTGAGAAACCTTGAGCCAGCTCTAGAGTCATGGCACAATGAAACAGACAAGGACATTACATTTACAAATTGGGGCTGTCCTCAGGGACAAATTCATCCTTCTTATAACCTCCCTGAAGTCACAATAGAGAAAACATAGCCCTAATTAATCCAGCCTGCTTGCATTACAAGAGATAACACGGCCTAGAGAACAGCATCTGACTGGAAGAAGCAGGAGGGTCATGGTCTTACATGACTTTGTAACTGACTCGATCACTGCTGTTGAGCACATTCTTTAGCTGCATTTATAAATTCAAATTGTTGGACTTATGCCTCAGGGTCTGGATTCTCAGCTTGGATGGGCAACCACATGCAGGCTACACTTTTGCAACTAAAGCTTGTGAATCCACAGTGGCTTCACTGGTTTGTTGCTGAGGAGTGGAAAGAACTTACATTAAAAGGCACTGAGTGAACTGCAGCCTCACAGTAACACAGATCCCTCCAAAGGTCTCCTTGCCTGTCCTTCAGCTCCTATCATGTGTTCTTCCTTGGGAAAACTGCTTCCTTGCTATAAATCATGCAGATCTCCAGCCCTTTCCTCTATGCTCCTGTTCCAGCTTTCCCCCTCTCTTCCCATTCCTCAAACAAAATGTTAACAGAAACATTAAAAATCATTGAAAAACATATTTTACCTTTTAAAATGAGAGGAATATAATTGAGTTCTGTAAGGACAAGAACAATAAGGGAAAGCAAGAGAGGAGCCCCACAGGAAATTATTTGGATTCTCCTTCTCCTGATCACTGCATAAATATTTAACTGAATGGTTTTTGAGATAAAGATTTATCTTATAGGATAATTCTGATAAGTTGCTGGACAGATCTGTAGGTAACTGATTTAAGATATGTTTATATCTACTTAATTAAGTCTGCATCTAGTTAATTAAGGAGTGAAATATTTGAAAATTCTGCAAATTGTGCAAAGAATTCACATCTGGCCAACAAAGCAACTCTGATGTGCTACCAGTGAGTGCTCTGTTCAGAAACTTTTGGGAATTTCACATACTGATGTGTATGTAAGCCAGGAGAACCCAGTGGCTCATTGTAGCTATCAAAGGATTAAACAGCAAGGATTTGAAAGAACTTTTTTCAGAGGGTCCTAGCAAGCTCTGGGACACAGTTTCAGTAGTGATGCGCCTGAAGTGAACAGAGACTTGTGTAATTCAATTGAGAATGCTCCAAGAAAATGCTGCTGTCACTACACAACTCTCATGTACCTACAGCTGTCTCCATTTGGAAAAGAAAATCTTCATTTTCTAAAAGCAAAATATTTACAATTGTTCCAGTCTGTCCCTCCAGAATTCTTCCCCCCTTACATATGGATTTTCCTGAAGTTGCAACACAGGGCTCTGATGATCTCTCCAACTGTCTCCATCGCTAGATGTCAGATGTCAGCATTCACAACAGCACAGGCTTTGAGACATGGACTGACACCAGTACTTCAGTTGACTGACTTTAAAGCCAAACACACATGGTTACATACTAAGGATTTGGTGGAGGTGTCTGATACAAATAAGCATCCTGGAAAGGCACAGATGACTCCACAAAAATAACCTGGAAATCTCATAAGGACAGGCTCCGCAGCCCTTCTGTGGTTTGTGAAGGCCAGTGTGTTTACTCGGGCTATTAAAAGAGAGTTTTAAATCAATTTTTCACTAATATGATCCCAGTTATTTCATTAGGGTTGTTCTTGAGTAATGATTCAAGGGCTTGCCAAGGAGGAGTGGATTAGACTCCCTTAGTTTCCTCTTGGCAAAAAGCAGTAACAAAGAAAACCAACTACCCACATTTTCAGAGCTTTAAATACTTGTTTGTGACATTCAGTTCTGAAAGCAAGCAAATGTTTGGTAACAAGCTTTTTTCTTCTTAGCCATTTCTAATTCTCCTTCTTATTACTACCCCTTAGCTTTCTGAGCAATTACCTAACATTTTCTGTCAATCCCTGATCATTTCTCTTCCCTGCCTGACCAGTTTGCTCCTGTTTTGGCCCTGGGCTGTTTGAGGTATGCCATGCTCCAGAGAGATTGTCCTGGTTTAGTCATCATTTCTCCATGTATCAAGCCTTGGCACCCATCCAGGAAGCAGTAATGTCCCTGTGTGGATTGGCTGGCTAATCACAGGCCAGCAGTACCGTATGCTGTGACTGAGGAGTTCTAAGGGCCAAATGCCCAAACATATCCAGGTTCCAAGGACAGATCACATGGCACATGCTGGTACCTAAGACAAGCCTGGGGCAGATAAGGTCCCAACCTCCAAAGCCATCCTCTTAATCTGACATCCAGCTCGAAAGACACTCCTTTGTTTGACATGGTATTTCCTTGTGCACATTCCTCACAGCAGAGTTTTCTGTCCACACATGGCAAAGCCATCCTGTCTGAATTGCCCCTGGAGTTCTGACCAAGCCCCATGGGGATGGGGATTCCCACCTGGCTTGGGAATCTCAGCTAGGGTAGAGGTGGAAAGACTCCCAGGACACGTTCTTTTCTCAAATAGCATTAAATTCATCACAAAACATTAATCTCAAGTAAGTCATGGCTACATTTACTCAGAAACTCATGCCAAGAAGTTCCCACAATTAAATAAAAGTCCACTGACTTCTGTCCAATTGGACTAGTGACTTTAAATCCTCCAACAGTTAGAATCCAGTTCCTTCAGCTAAACAAGAGACTTAATCACCTGGCTGTCGTACCAAAAGCAACTGTGTGTGGCTGAAGTATCCTTTCCACTTTATAAGAAGATTGTGTGATGGTTTAAGTATTCCACAGTACAGGAAGAGGCAGACTACCTTAGCCAAAGGGATTTTCCTATCCACACTCTGAGCTGACCACAGATGGTGAATCTCAGATAAGAAGTCACCTATGCCAAGCTAACATGGTTTTGACTTTCAGCAGAGCTTATTATGAGCCCTCTGATATGCACAGGGCAAACTTGAATCTTTCTGGTCTTTTCAAGTCTAAAGATCTCGATATATGAATAGAATGGATGGCATACACTAACCTTTATTCTTCTGCTGAACAATTTGCAATGAATGAAAAACAGAAACAAGGATTGGTTGCTAAAATTTTAGCAAGAACAGAAAACAAACAAGAATATTTTTCTCTGGATATTTCCAATGAAAAAAGCTGATCTTTCTCCTTTGCAATGAGGGTGGCATTTAATCTCAAACTGGAGTTGTACATTCTGGCATTTATGCTACAATACTGGGGAAGATAAAGGGAGAGAGAAGGGAGAGAAGGGGAGGCTGTTGATGTTGAATGATCACATATTGACAACATGGCATTGTTGTGCTTGGGGAGGGGCAGAATTGTGGACCCACCACTGGCACTGCTAGGCCTGGGCTGCTTTCTGGCCTCCCAAAAACTGCCAGCAGTGTGGTGGAGCTATCATTTGACTAACACAAATGAGTGCACGCAAGGTTCTCACAAGTGGCTAATGGTTCAGCACCATCTCCTCAGATGATTGCAAATGCATCCATGCTCCTGTGTGATGCAATAAGAGCACAGACTGGCAGGGAGTTATGAGAATCCCTTTTGCTCTGACACCCTGTCATTCACTTTGTACCCCAGGGCTGGCTGAGGGAAACATCTTTGTATCAGCTGCAGAGCTAGGAGACCTGCAGCACTGCAAGACCTAGGTGTGTTTGTACCTCATTATGGACCTAAACAAGGGCTGGCCTCATTTTATTTTAGTGTAACCTAGCAAAAAATGTATCTCCAGCAGCCTGCAGTGTGTCCAGCCTGCTGTGGTCCCCCCAGCCAAGCACCACTGCCAAGGTCCCCCACGGTCACACTGTGCACCTTGGGAAAGCTGTGTCTGCTGGCCTTGGCAGCATTAATGGGCAGGAAAATCTCCAGTTAAACCTTCCCCCAGCAGTGCATGCTGTGCTGGTGTCATGGACTCTGTACCAGCTTTCGTCACTCACAAAAATGTGATAAAATGTAGCTGTGTTCAAGCTATGGCTGTAACCAGTGTTGAGAGGACATAAAAGGTGTCCTTTGTACCCTCTCCAGACAATATTCCTCAAAATGAATCCCCCCATCACTAAATTTCTTGCTTTGTTACCTTCCAAAGAAAACCAAACAATTCTACCCCCAACCACAATTTTCAAGTGAAATTATTAAAATGGGGTTTTTTAGCTCTTTTATAGGAAGATTAAATTTAATTTTTTTTTTTTTTAATCACAAACTCTCTCCAAAGCTGTTAGTTTTTGGCTGTAATTTGTGGCATAACACCTGATATTCTCTAAGATAACAGACTGCAACACCAGTGGGGCTGAATTGAAATTTATTACTTTCATAGCTATGTGTATGACCACCTATAGGTTGTGGAATTCTCTATATGTGCCTATGTTGAATGATATGTATATACAGCAGCCAGGGACAGGATTAACAACCTTTCAGAGAGCTGAGAGGGATTTCTATGTATCTCTATGATCTTCAGAAAGGAAGCCCTGGGCAGAGATTTAATCACATGTCATTGTCTGTTATGCATTCATAAAAAGATGAATAATTATGGCAATTCAAGGAAACCTATCATCAACTGAGAGGAAAAGACTATTTTTCTGAAGCATACAAATTCAGTCTTTTATGACAAAATGACTACTTAAGACTTAAAACTCTAATCATTACCATTTGCTTCCTAAAATATCCACCTCCCTTTATCTGCACATTGATCTGAAAACACGAATCTCTCGAAATGTCTCTCTCTGGTCTCTAAAGGGGTGAACATATTTTTTTCCTTTCCCAATTCTGCAGCCAGGTAGAGGGGACAGCATTTCCTCTCACTTGGTGTCAAGCAAGTCACCCTGGGCACAGCACAACCCTGCAGGAGCTGATCAGTTCCTGCCTGGAGTGCTGGCACAAGGGCACAGAGGTGTCCCCGCACCCCTTCCTGCAGAGCCATTCAAACAAGCCCCCACCACACCCTGTCGTCAGGAAGGTGGTGCTAATGGGAGATGGTTTTGAAGGTTTAATATAGCCTCTGCAACACCTTTCAGAAGAGGAAAGGGGTGCCCAGCTTACTACAGCTGAAAAAACAAAGAAAGGAGGGAGAAAAAAATAGGCTATTTCCTCTGAGTTCCTAATTTTTATTGCACTTGCCAGCCACAAGCAAAAGGTGCCCTGTCAGAGGCTGGGAGGGGAGAAGTAATTCAGCTCTGTGCTGCTACGACTTGGTTCACTAGGGGAAATCAAGGCTCTGGGCTCAGGACCATTTCTACAATCCTTTCTCATGAAAACCACTTTGACAGGATGTAACTAAGCTTGGCCAGGCGTCCAGGTAGCTTCAGAAGGGAGCTGGCAGGCTGGCAGCCCTGCCTCTGAGCTCTGCAGCCTGAGGACAGTGTCACCTGTGTTTTCCCAGTTTCTCCTGCCTCTTCTTCCAGCCTCTACATCATGGAGCATGGGGTATCTGCTTTTGCCACTGGAGTAGCTGGATCCCTTTGAGACAGGACGGCTAAGGAAGCTGTGGGCATGTGGCTGTGAGTGTCTGTGGCTCTGTGTGGGGCTGTCTGAGCATCAACACTTTGCTTTTAATCCCTTTCCTGTGGCACAGAGCAGAGCAGTGTCAGTGCACATCCAGATTGCATCCAGCAGCAAGGAATGGCCAATACCTGTTCCACTGAGGAATCTGCTACCTAGGCATGTCTCTTCTGTGCCTGGACAAATTCTCAAGTGGCAGGTTAAATGGGTTTACTGAAGAGCAGAGACAACACAGCAGGGACTGGGGCTCCCCCTGCCCTGTGTCTGATGAAGCCCTACAGAAGCCCTCAGCTGCACTGGGGAGTGACAGCAAACTGCTGCGCACACAGCCTATTACACACAATGTACAATGAACACCTTCTCCTCTGGGGTATCAAACACAAAAGACCCTCAATTATTATCTGGTTTTGGAGAAAAAAATACATTGAAATCACTGTACTGGCAAGCAAAGCTGCATCAGGCAGAATTAAAGCTTTAGCAGCCTTTTTGCTAAGCTAAGGACCCCCTCGGTCAGTGCACAGCAGGCAGCCAGCACCCCCCAGAGCCATGGTAAACCTTGGCGTGGAGAAACAGCAATGTCAAAGCGAGCGAGCTCCTCTTGTTCGTGTGAAACTCTGCTTTGTTTTGCAGGGAGGCTGCCATTCCCCCTCTGCTCCAGCCATGGCCAAGCAGGCCCAGCTGAGCCTCCCCAGCTGAACTTCTGGTTGAACGCTTCCTTCGGGAGTTTGTGCTGTCAGATTGGAAGGGTGGGCTCAGGAAGATATGGGTGGGACGCAGTGGCAGCAAGGAAACCCTTGTTCACAGCTCATTCGGGGAGGAAACGGGCACCGATCCCAAGGAAATTGTTTTGTGTTCCTGAGCAGCCGCCGGGGGGGAGGAAGGTGGAGGTGCTGCCGAGCGGCCCTGTCTCGCTGCAGCCAAAGGCCAGCGGGCAGGGCGCTCCAGCACAGACACGGACACGGGGCTCCAGCCCTCTGTGCCGGGCTGCTCAGGCTGCGCTGGACAATGTGTCCCCCAGGGACCGGGGACAGCTGCCCATTCAGACACCGTGGTGGCAAGTGTTGGTGCTCGTCCCACCCGAGTTTCAGCACAAGGGTAACCACAGGGGTCCCAGCCAGCCCTTCCCTGCTCTCAGCATCTCCCAGAGGCACTGCCACACACACCAAAGTGGGAGGAAAAAAGGGGACCTGCCCTTCTATAAACTACCCAGTTAGACATGCTGGCTCCCATCCCTTCTTCCCCCATCAGTCTGTCCTTGCCCCTCCATGTCATGGAGGTGACTTGGCCACACTCTTGGAACTGACCCGGAGATGTCACAGACACTCCATGCGAGCCTGAAGGCACAGCCACCTCTCAGAGTTGCTCCTGGAAATAAGCAGGGCATGTATTGTCACTTGCGGTCTGGAGCAGGCTGCAGAGGGGCCCCGTGACTCGCTCCAGGGGGCATTAAACACAACCTGCAAGCCCACAGTGTGGAGCAGGGAACAGGGCGGGAGCTCTCAAGGAAATATTTTGCTGAAAACAAAACTTTCAAAGCCTTTCAACAGCAGAGCACCGAAAATAGACTTCAGACTCCAAGGGAGGGGGAATTGGAAAAGGTTAGAAGCGGGGGAGAGAGAGAAAGAGGGAAAGATCAAACGATCGACGACAACCCTGGGGAAAAAGGGGGCGCAGAGGTTGCCAAAGATTTTTTAAGTCCATTTCCTGCAGGAGATGGAGACGAGGAGGGTCAGTTTATTGCAGTTTGGCCTGAGCAGAGAGCTCTGCAAGAGGCTCTTCAGGCTCACTCCAAACACAGCCATTCATTACCCACTGCCGCATCCTTCAAAACAGGAAGCGTTGCCAGAGCATTAATTTATCTCTTAATCGCCGTCCTTTTGTTGCTGTGAAAAATGTTTAGTCATAGATTTAATTCCTCTCACTCCACCCCCCTACATCCCGACCACCTCTGATCACAAACACCATGAAGAGACAGGGCTTGACAGCTTTTCTGATGGTTTTACTACGATTTAACTTTCAGAAGATCAGCTAACTTGCTCGCAGATTCTATTGAAGAATCCTGCATAGCAACAAGAGAGCTGCCTCTGGCTCAAAGTGGGAGTGTAGTTCTTTGGGATTTCGCCTTGTCATTATTATTTCTCGCTCTTGTTATTGTCTCCAGTCCATCCTCCCCAGCCCAAATTTACTTTAAACAGATGTCTTATTTGTTCATAGCATGCTGAGGATTTGCCCTGGCAGAGAGATCTTTTTTTGTATTTTGTTTTGCCTTTTTTTCCCTTAAATCTGTTTTAAATTTTGAGAAGAGCCCGTGAAACAATAGCAGATGTGTTGTAGCTACAATTAATTGGATAATTAACTTAATTCATGTATTGCATTTTAGGTTTGTGTTTCTTATGCAAGCGAGTGTGTGTGCTAGAAGCTGGGGTGGGCACGAGCAGCGGGGAGGAAGAGAGACGTTTGTTGGGGAGGTGCATCAGGGGGTCCCAGCCGTGGGTCCCCCAGCCAAGGGCATGAGCAATGGGGAGAAGGCAGTGCCAGGAAGGGGCCACACGATCCAGCAGGGGCCAAGTGACTAAAGATGCAGACAGTGGTGAACACAGCAGTCCGGGCTGCAACAATTTCCTGGGGTTATGTCCCATCAGACATGCGCATAGAAGACTGTGGGGTATGTGGACCAGCTCTGGGAGGCAGGGATTCAGATCCCCTAATCCTCCAAAAACCTCTTGAAGGAAAGCAGAGGGATGCATGGACAACCACTCCATAGCACCAGGGCCATTGGGATATACCTGGGATTGAACCACTCCCCACCAGCCCCAGGCCAGCTCAGCATCAGGCTGCCCCATGTTCAGAGCTTGTGTCCCAACCAACCCCAGCCACAGCCAGGGCAGACAGGACCTTTCTGTCTTCTCATGCCCCACCAAACACCCCCACATCTCCTCTGCAGCCGTTTGTCAGTGAATGTCTGCCGTGTGGTGAACAGCCTTAAAACCTCAGTGACCTCTCAGCTGTATGCTGTCTGCAGAGCCCAGGACGCCAGCACTGCCACCCAGGCAGGCCAGCCATGCTTAGACGTGATTATTGTTCCCTGGTATGGAGCCCCGCCAGGCGACACGGCTCTGGCTGGGCTGCACGCCTGCCCAGTGGGAGGGTCAGGGTCTGGCCCTGAGTGTTAACAGCCCTCCATGTCTCTTACTTAAAACTCTTTCAAAGTCCTCCCGTGGCTATTTCATGTTGGTCCTGGCTGCTGTCACCCTTCGTGTGTAAATGCTCCCAGTGTCTTCAGAGGCAGCCGTGTCTACAAGCCACCAGCGTGTATTCTGCAGCCCCAAAAATACCCTTTGTGACTTAGCCTGCACCCACCCTCCAGAGGACTCAAAACATTTCACAAATACTAAGCTCTCAAGACAGGTACAATGCCCACAGCCATTCAGAGCAGACTTTCTGGCTGCAGCCCTGGTGAATTTTCTTCTCTTGGCTTTTGCATGGGGCTTGAGAGCAGAGGCTGCAAAGTGCTGTCAAAGCAATGTGGGGCCCAGTTCTGGTTCTGGCTCTGAGCAGCTGAATGACACAAGGAAGAACAAGGCTGGTGACTGCAAGGCAAATTTGGACTGGATCCTGCAGCAAGCTCCAGGCAGGCAGACTGCATCCACCCAGAGCTCTCCGACTTCCCAAGGCTGCCTATGCTGAGCTCAGAGCAAGACCACGACTTTGGCTCTTATTTACAAGAGGCTAAGTGAGACTTGAGGTTACTAACTACACTGCAAGCATTTTTGAAACAGCATTGTCCTTAGGAAACTTCACAGCATTGGTAGAAGCATCTGTCTTTTATGCACTATGGCTTATAGTATCAGAAGAACAACTGCAACAACAAAAAGCTATTTTTTATCTTAACATAGGTTTTTTTTTCTATAAAATTTTCAGTAAAAGTGCATCTCAACAAGTTGTTCACAAAAACAGAACAAAAAACTCCTTGAAGTGCTCAGATGAGAACAAATGATACTGCTAATTGCAGTGTGCAATGCCAGATATTGGCATTTAACTCTAACTATGCTAAATACAAATGTCAGCTGGAATAACACAGTCCGGCTTCATCACCCAAGGCATAATTTCCAAGCCAGGCTCAGATGGATCCAAATTTCCAACATTTTTTTCTTCTCCTGTGGCAGCAGATGAGTGCAGAGAATGGAACTATTTAGCCTTCAAAAAGGCTGGGAATGGGAACCCACAGAGGTCCTGGTTCATGCTTGACTAACAAATTACGGTAAAAACACAACATCACTAGCAGGGCTATTGGAGAGAATTATACCCAGAAGAAGTCCTCAGAAGAGGCTAAAAAGAAAATCCTATTTAAACTAAAAGGGAAAATGTTATTCAGTGCAGCATTTTTCTTCTTCTTTCCTTTGGAGTTGGTTTTTTTTCCTACCATATTCAGTTTCTGTTCTTCTTTTCTCTTAATTTGGAGGCTGCAAAGTTGCCAATTATTCTTTTATTCCTTTTTTTTCTTTACCCCTACAATGTCAGAAATATTTGGCATGTTTCTAGCATGCAGACCACCTGGATCAATGGGATTGATGAATATTAGCTGAATTCATACAGGGAAAAAGGAGGGATTTAGCCTTTGTGGTGGAGGACAGAGCTGAAGCTTGCCATGCACCTCAGAGAAATAGCTATACCAGTGAACCAAGTAGCCTGTAAGGCTAAAGAGCCAGAAGCAATTAAGAGGAACCCCAGTGCTTTAATGTTTTGTTGTTGCACATTATGATTTCTAAGGCAGCTGCAACAGCCAGGGTGGAAGAGAGAGAAGCTGAGCCATGATTTATGGATACGTTGGGCTCATATAACAGGCATCATTAATCACAACTGCTGATAAATTAATCCATCTTCTAATTTGTGTGCAAGATGCTCAACTGAAAGTAGAGGGAATACCAGTGTTTCACATAAGGTGCTCTTATAGCTCACCACAAAGTGCTGGGTTTGAACCTTAAGCAACCTGGTTGTTTCTCCTGACAAACACCAGCCAGTGGTGAGGACAATCCAGAAAGTGGCTGCTGTCATAAAGGGGGTCCCAGGACATGAAACCAAGGAAAAGGATGAAGCCAACCACAGTTCAGCACTATGGTGGCTAATCAAAAACTCACCTCTGACCCAGGCTGAATTCTGCACTCCAAACAACCACGTTTGAACTTTTTCCAAACCAGCTTCCTCCAAATCTCTGAAGGACATTCCTTACATTTTAATGAAGGCCACAAGTTTTCATTTCTCAAGTACTCAGAGACAGAATTAAATGACCGCATATGGGAAGGATAAAAAAAAAAAGAAGTTGCTTAGCTGTGGTGAATTTCTAATGATGAATATAGACAAAATGAGAATTTAGTTCATTCACAGATCCTTAATGATAATTATATATGATAACTCCAAGAGAGGAGCTTGAGATGGTTCTGAGAAAACTTTTCAAAGAACATTTTATTCATAAAGATAATTTTATATTATTCTAAAATATTTTAGTGTCTCTTCCTGACCTCTAGAAAATCATACTTGGAATAGATAAATTGTCAAGCTTCATAAGCATAGGAGGAAATAAAAAGTCATTAGAATATGTTTTCAAATAAAAACAAACTTTCCAATGCATCCTTACATGGTTATTTTTCAGTTAATTTTGTAGCCTGTGCAGAACACCTGAAACTGTGGTTTAAAAATTCCTTGAGCTATAACACTGAGAAATAAATTGTCCTTTTACCTAAAGTGCTTTCAGACCTTAAGCCTATGGCTAATTCAGGAATGATTTTCATCCATCCTAAAATTCAGAATTAAAAAGGGCTATGTGTAGAAAGACAGACAGAAGTACCTATTCTGACAGGTTGATTCGCAAAAATAATGGTGGCTGTTTGAAAATTATCAGACTTTTGGATTGCTAGAAGCAGTCCCATTAGGACTGCATTAGCAGGCAGAGTGCAGCTGAGGTGGTCAAAGGCGCATAATAATAAATGCAATTTATCTTCTCATTATCAGTTTCATGTGTGTGATGTCTAATGTTATGGGTTGCCTGGGTATGTGTGTGAGATGTAGAGAAGCAAGTCCAGCTCTGCTTTGGTTTACTCCTATACAGCTATTAAAATTGCTAGTTCTGTAATTGGAATAGTGTAATATGGCTAGTTCACATAACTGAAGCAGAAGTAGATGTGGGTTTACTTTGAAATGTAAACTTTATTGTGTGAGTGCCATAACTTCTATGGTATAATTTTGTATAACCCATAGGTTGCAAGTTGTTATATATAGAGACAGATGGATAGATAAATCGATCAATTGATCAAATGATCAATCTTTCCTTCTTTTTTATTGTCCAGGAAGTCAGAATGCTTTTTCTCAAATATTTTCCACTCACTGATGCCCTCCCTCTTGAGTACATGTCAGTGAATTGAGTCTGGTATTTCCTCAATTAAGATGTCTAAAGTGAAAGCAGAGACAACCCTGCTCCCACTCCCTAATTTTGACTCTGCCAATCCAACCTTTTCCCATACACTCTTCCCTGTCTACTGCAGTGGCACCAGAATTTACAGCATGGTGAAGAGGAGATGAAGCTCCTAGCTGCTCAGCTATCCTACACGCAGACCTGCAGAAAAACAGGTGCCATTGCTTGGGAGTGAAAGCCCCTTACCTTTTCAGGAGAGCAAGGTTGCTCAGACTTTGCCATATCCCCTTCTCTGATTGCAATGCACTGAGAGTAACACAGCAGTGAAAAGAGGCAAGTCCCTTCCATGAGGGTGGGATTTACCCAGGGACCCCTCTCTAATGTGAAATCTTCATCTGTCATCATTGCCAGTTAAATATTCATTCCTGTTTTCCATCAGCGAGAGCAGCATGAGGTTTCCTTTGAGCTCTGGGACAAAAGAGTCATGGAAATTGTCAACACAGAGCAAAAACAGTTTTAAGAACAGGCCAGGTCTCAGCAATCTAAAATGCCAGTTTTCTTTTCCCCTCCTCCTCTTCCCTTGCAAACTCTCTGCCATCCCATTTTATCAACTGCATGCAGCCCGGGGCTGTGCTGGCCTTGCTGGGCTCTGCAGGGACAGTTATCACATGCCTGGAAACCCCTTTCCAGGTTCCCAGGACCTCAGCAGTTCTTTAAAAGGAGCTGCTTTTCATGACTTGAAAGTAAATGGACATAATTTCTAATCCCTTGAGCTGGAAAGTTATGGAGAGTTTAAAGCCTGCTGCTCCAGCAGCAAGTTTAGCAGTCCATTAGAAAAGAAGGGTGTCCCCAGTTATCTGACCTTTCAGGAAATTGAAGCATCTCTTCTGCTGACTCTTTCATTGCCCCCAGAGAGCCACTGATGAGATCCGAACGTGGAATGGAGGAGCGAAGAAGAGCTGTGATTATTACTTTTATTATTCCAGGAGAAGAGAGACAGGCAGCAGAGCTGCTGCACCTTGGATCTGTGTGCCTGCCCTTGCACTCCCTGACTGGGGACCAACACAGTGCAGCAGATCCATCAACACCAGTCTGAGATGTCCAAGGGCCTGGCCCTCTCCATGGAGCTGTGGTGGGAGGTTGTGACTTGAAACAGGGGAGAAGGGAGTAAATGCCAGGAATTAATCTTTGAGGGCTATGCACTTTGTTCAGGCTGCAGAGGACAGCATTTGGGATCTGCAAGGCACAGGTACCTTAGTTTTCCATCTGCACCAGCCCTGGAGACATTTTAGCAGACTGCTGACTTCTGCCCCTTCTGAGGCTCTTCCCCCAGATAGGCTGCCTTGCTGACCTGGCATAGCTGAGCTGTTCCAGACAGAGGTGAGGGAATTCCTGCCTGTATGCCAGCTAACCTCTGTCAGCATTATGCCCTCCATTGCCCATTCCCTCTCCTTCTTTTCCCAGGAAGACAGACCATTTTCATCCACACAACAGAAATGAAGTTAGTCCGAAGACTGAAGCCAGGAAGACTCTTGCCCCACATTTCTCCTATTCTTGGATATTCATGGTGAACTATAAATCTTGCCTTCAGAAACTATTTCTGTTGATTTAAAAGGGCTGCTCCTGCCAGTGGATGTTTTATTTAGGAACAGTCTAGTACACAATAATTAATGTTAAGAGGCCATGTTTCCCTGCTGAGCAGTAGCTTATGTCAGGAGCAGTTCCATTTCCTATGCTGGGAAGGCATCGGGATCAAGGCACTGCCCTCCAGGAGTAGGGGGGCTCAGCTCCTGGTCTCATAAACACCTCTGCCAGGCTGGCAAGGAATTTACCATGGGGCAGCCTAATTGGATTAAACAAACACTGGCACCAGGGTGAGAGAGGCATAGAAGAGGACCCCCCGTCACTGAGGGACACTAGTTGGGTGCATTTAGTAAACCAACATTGATAAAACCTCTGACCCTCTGAATCTCCCAGCCTGAATAATGCCTGCTGTGCCAAGCAAGCTTACTTCTTTGTTGCTGTCTCACTTCCCCATGAAGTTCTCTCTTCTTTGTCTTTAGCTGATGTTTGCTTTGCCACGGGATTCATGTTCCTCCCTGGCTCCATCTCTGGCTTAGGGGATGGAGATGGAATCAGTAATCTGGGTTTTAACCCTGCCTCCTTTCACATACATCCCCCCATCAAGCACATCTGAGGGACGTGATGTGATCCTCTCAGGTCACATTTTAGCTTTGCAGGACACACAAATCTAGTCTGAACCCATGGGGTCAGTCTCCTTAGAGGGAAAAAAAAAAGATTGTCCAAAAAAAGATTCACCCGTCCAAAAAATGATTCAGCCATCCAAAATCAACCTTCCAGTTGTGTGCACACACCCACACAGGAGTGCACCCCAGTGAGCCACCCTCCAGTTCCACCTACCTGACCTCTGCACTGACACACCTGGGTGTGCACACCATCACTCCAGTTCCCTGCCCAAGTATTCTTGGAAGAAAAAAGATAAATGCATTCAGAGAATATCATCTAGCCACTCTACAGAGTTGGTGGTTTTAGTTTTGGGGTACTGAATGATCTTTAAACACCTACAGTGCCATTTTTAGTGGAATCAGCACTAGACAAATTTAAGGGAGGGATTTCAGTGCAAGTGGAGTCAAATCAATGTTGAAAGATTATGAAAAGCTCCAACCAATAAACACAGCATGAGAGGGCCACGATAGTCAGAAGAAAGTATAGCCATCGCACCTGTATTATTCTGCTGTATGTTATATAAAATATAAATTATATGTTATATAAACATTTTCCAAGGCCTGGTACCAAGTATATTAAAAATGATGCCAGGTTCCCAGGGCCCTTTTTCCTCCCAAAGGCTCCTCCTCCCTCAGCTGGCTTTTTTGGCGATGCTTTCAGCCTGGCTTTTCACAGGCACCAGGAGGAACAATGGGCTAAAAACACCCCCAAACACCCAGACTCTGCCCCACAAGAAGGGACAAGGAGCAGGCAGGGGATGTTGGTGTTGTTTCAGCTTCACCATGCAACCAGGAGCATTACTCCTGCATTGCACTTGCCCAGAGGCATTGCCTCCTCCCTCTGAGCTAATCTCAGATCCAGCACTGATGATATTCAGATCTCTGTCTCTTTTTCTCTTAGATATAAAAGCATGTAGGAACCTACAGGGAGTCAGAAGTTCACAGACCGTCTGGTACTTGCTTGAATTGATGTGAACCTCTGCTGTGGAAATTTTTCTGGGACATGCTTTCTCATGAGCACACCACACTTTCAGTCTGGGTGAAAATACCACAAGAATAACCTTTCTCATGGTATTTCAGTATTTATTTTCTGGTTCCTGTCCAACCCTAAATCAGGAAGTGCAGAAGCGTGAGAAAATTTTATAAAAAGAAAAAAAGAAGTTAAATAATGGGTTTTAAGTCTAGAAAAAGTTTCTGTTCTGCCTGAGCCCAAGGCAAAAGTTTGTTCTTGTTTTATTCCAACAGGTTCATCCATTTTTAGCTGCTGCTGCAAGAGCTGTCACATCACTGTGAGGCCATCAGCAGACAGGCCAGGGGAAGCCCTGAGCCTTGCTCTTGACTTCTGATGTGCTACAGACTCCTTAGCCAAGTGATTTAGGCACTGTGAGTGTCTATTCTCAGCCTCTCTGTGAAGATCACTAATATTTAGTTTGCTTTGAGAAGTGCTTCAAGATTCTTGGGTGAAACCCCCTATGCAAGTTTAAAATTCTTTCCAAAAATGAATATCCCTATGTTTTTTACCCTTTACAAGTGTGACTGAGCCTGTATGGTCCCTTTAAGTCTTTAAACAGTGGGATCCTTTCATAGTGACTTAGGATATGATGTAATGTCTATGCATTGTTAACGGGACCAAAGTGTAATAAACATTCATTTTAATGAACAAAGCAAAGAGATGTAACTCAGAAGACCCACAGGGAGATGTGTTGTATAGAGTTGCCATGTTTGCATACATGCTTTTCTGACTGCAGTCAGATTTAACAAGGGTAAAATACTATTGATGTTAAATCACATGTGGGGTTTTGTTGTTGTGGAGGTTTTTGTTGTTTTGTTTTTTGGGTTTTTTTTAAATGAGCCTCAGAATTGCAGGGGTGTTCCTGAAAACATAATGGCTACATCTGCACTAATAAGCTAAATGTGTCCAGGACTGTGCAGTGGCCCCAAGGCCAACTGGCATGGAAAAGCCTACCTCCATGCTATTGAACTCTCCTTGTCTCTAGAACAGCAGGGCCACATCCAACCCACCTCCTGGGAGCTGGCGCTGGCTGGCACTGACTCCAGCGCCGTGCCAGGAATTGTTTGGGAGAGCTGGCACCAGGCTGGGCCATGCCAGAGACCATTGGAACAATTAACAGCGCAGACATGCAAGTGCCAGGGCCTGGCATCATTCCCTGTCACTGCTCGATTTATTAATATCAAGTAGCCATGTGGCCTGCAGAGCCTTTATTGCTGGTGACAGTACCAGGAAAGGAGAAAGTTGGGGTTACTTTTGCAAGGCTGGCAGATAGAAAAAAAAACAAAACAGGCAGCTTGGGTTCTTTTCTTGTAAACTCCACATGCTTTATATGGAAATTATTAAGAGACAATCAATGTGGGAGCCTGCAATGCTGCCTTGGCAAAGCTGCTTTTCAGCCTTGTAGTGTTTTGAAAAAGGCTTCACGCTCAAGAGTGCTCAGTACTAAAGAATACCTGGTCAAACTCATTTTTCTTATTTTTATTTGAATAAAGTGATGTAACCAGGACAACATATTGTTCTTACAACTCCACTGTGTCCCACGAAGTCCCTGGAACCTCATGGCACCCTGTTTAGTTGCAACTAAATAACTAGGACATCTCATGCTACCACATGTAAATCCTTTACAAATAAAATGTCTTGCCTCAACTCCTGTGCTCCACTGTTGTTTGGATGATATTCAGTTAAAATTAATTGGAGCTCTAGAAATCTACGTTCTTTCTTTCATGTTTTCCTAGAAAAAGTTTGCAAGTAGTACATAGAAATCAGGGGGGATCTACTGTGTTCCTATCTAAGTACTAAGTATTTTTTTCCAGAAATTTCCTAGCAATTTCCTATAAATTATCAGTACCACATGTATACAGCAGAAGCATCTATCTTTGTTGTATGATTTGCATACCTAGTGAGAGCATTAGGTTATCAAATGCTAAATATTTTTTTAATACCTTCTAAATAGTTGAATATGAGAAACCTGCTCATCCAACCCAACACTTCACATCATTAGCATATAGGAATTTCAGCCTTTCCCTTTCTTGCTGGGAAATCAATCCTCAATCACTCAAAAGAGAAACTGCTTAACTTTCTCCTGTTGACACAGCAGTGGATTGACAGGCTAAACAGGCTTCTGAACCCTCCCATAAAAAATTGTGTCAAGAGGTGATAGTCTAGGAACAGACAGCCATGACAGCAGTTTCATTTACTTATTTCAGTGTATGACCCAGCATAGAGTCCAGGGCCCCACCAAAATAAATGTTTTTTAATCTATAACAGGCAGTTGCCCTGAGGAGCTCTTGGTGGAGCAGGTGCTGATGCTGGTTTGGGAGACTCAAGTTCTGCTACTGTTATTGCTCACTAGTTTATTTCTCTTCCTCCCTGCCTCAGTTCAGCAAAGCAGCATGTGCTTAACCTCTCTGATTTCAACAACAATTTAGGCACCAAACCAGTGCTGTAGTGCTTTTCTGAATAGGCATGTGCTGTTGGTCAAGCCAGAGGCTGTTCCATACCTGATTTCTGCCAGCAAGAGCTTCTCAGATGCCTGAACACACACCTAGGCTTGAACATTTAGCCTGAAGGAAGAGGAGCCAGGCTTCCAAAAACTGCAGACCATGAGCTGTTTTGCTGGAATTGCCTTCCCTCTGCTTTTATTCCTGCTTCTTTCTGCTTTTCTCACTGGGCCCCGGTCTGGTCAGAACGAGGAGCTTCATGAGCAGAGCTTGCTTCAGCCTCACAACCAGGTTTATACCACTTGAGAGATCCTGGCAGTACTGAAAAGCACCTGGCCTGAACTTGGTGTTGTTTCTAAATGTTAGTCTGAAACCCAGTCTGAGCTTTGATATTATGATATCAAAGATATTATGATATCAAAGATATTATTGATATTTATATCATGGCATCCTGTTCCTTCTTCATCCAGCACAGGCTGCAGGACTTTTATATCAGCAAGCTGATGTCAGTATGGTGTCAGCAGAACACAAAAGAGCATTTCTGGGACTTAGACCTGACCAGGATGGTCTCCTCTGCCTAGTCCCAGGACCAGGGCAGCCTTTGCAAAGACTTGTTAGATTGCCATAGACTATGCACAGCCAGCTGGGGAGCTTCACCAAAAACTGTGTTAATTTTTGATGATGGCTGCTGCTCTACAAGGAAACAAAAGGCTTCTCTGCAGAAACTCAGCCTCCTTGCAGCACTCTGTGGTGTTTAGCTTTAAATGTGTTTTGCCCCAGCACCTTCACAAGGTTTTTTGGTGCAATAGGAAGCTTAGAAGCCAGAGGAATTCATAAGGCCAGTCCTTGATTCATCCTGTAACCTAAAAATACAGACCGATTCCTGCAGTGGTTATTTTAGTACCAGACAGCAAACTGCTTCCTTGAGATGAAAAGGCTCAAATACTGGCAGCCTCCTCATAAACAGGATCTTGAGGTATAGGGAGAGGAGTTAGACAATTTAGACTGCACAAGGCTCGCACAAATGCAGACACAAAAATACACAAACATGCCAGCAAGGCAAGATAAGCAACACAGCTCTTCACAGAAATTCCTGCCTGTCATTCCTTTTGAGGCAAAATAAGTAAATAATAATAGTAATAATTTACCAAAAAAAAGAAAAAGGCAATTAAGCTCTCCTTTTTGTTTCTGCTAGGCTCTTCCTGCACTTGAGAGTTACCAGTCTAAACATGTTCTCCCAGCCGTTCTACACCTGAAGGAATATGAGTTCATAAAAAGACTGTAAAGATCATGTAGTGCTTTAATACAGCACCCAGTGTTCTCCTTGCCTCTCACCCTGGAGGTTGGTCCCAGTTTATATAAGAAGAGATGGGGGGGGGGGGGGGGGAGAAAACTAGAGAGGTGTGTTTTCGCAACACAGCATATTTTCTGTAGGATAGACCAAAGACACTCCAAGTGTGTGCGTTTGAATTGTAAAGAGTTGATGCTTTACAGCCAACCCTGCTGGTGGAGCTTCAGGAAGAAGGGACACATTTTTGGGGAGTTCCGATGAGATTTTATGTACAACCCTTTGCCATTGCTCTTGCTGATGTCCCGAATTAATCAGTGCTACACTCCCTTTCTTAAATTAAGAGTCTCCAGAAATATCTGTGAGTACTCCATGACAGGAAATTTCACTCTCTTTAGCAAACAAATAGCCAGATTCCAAAAGGACTTTTCTGAAGTAACCTGCTCTCAAAGGTTTGACTCCCTACTTATTTCCACCACTGGGATTTTAAGGGCAGCCTTTTTGTGTAAGGATTAACCATGTGTGTCTGAAACCTGGTGAATCACCATTCAAAAGAAGGTTTCAAGAGTCCAGTTACTATTTTGAGGTCTGACAGTAATATAGCTGTAATGCACGTTTCTTCAATGTAGAAGAGGGTAGTGAGAGTTCCCAGCTGGAGAAGTCCTTTCTCATCACTTTCAATATCCTTTTGCTTGTGCTTCACTGAGATGCAAATGAGTAAATGAACTAGGAGGTGTTGAACCTGAAACAATTTTCACAGAGAAGTGAAAGGAGACAGTAAGGTGAATAGTCAAACAGGAAGAACAGGGGTATGATGTCCACTGTAACGCCACTGGAGTCACCAGAGGTGCTCCAAAGAGGAGCTGCAGTGGAATTCTCTATGACAAGGATGCTGTTTTAGGTGGGGATAACTATGGTTTTGGTGTTGGGCAGAATGATGCTCTTCATGGAGCATGGGCTAGCTGGACCCTGTAGCTCTGGAGTGAAGGAAGAGCAGTACAGTTTGCAGAAGCACACACGACTCAGGGACTCTCATACCTCTCAGTCTCCAGTGTTGGGTCAGAAATCTCACAGGCCAGTTTTCATGTGTTTATCCAGCTACATTAACCTTTCCTTCCCAGAAACACTGTCATGACAACAAGAGAAATTACCTTTCTTCACAACTTAGAAAGGGTTCTTCACAAGTTTGTTTTGCTCTCATGTTTGGGTTGGACAGTGCAAGGGTGTTGTTTCTGATTTTATCCCAGCTGGTTTATTCCTGCTTTTGCTTTTGTGTGCCTGTTGTCTTCAGGAGAGCATTCCCTGCAGGAATAAGGTGGCATCTCCCCAGACTGCCTCCAAGCTACTGCTGACATTCATGCTGCAACCCATCCACCATCAGAAGGTGAGCAATCAATTACATATAGTCAACAGCTCCTCAGAGCAGATTTTCTAATAGCCAGTGAAAAATAAGAAAAACACTAATAACTCTATCAGGCTACCCCATGCTTCTCACAAGAAAGAAAGCAGATAAAGAGCTTCGTGCCTCAGCAGATAGCTTCTCTCACACAGCAGCAAATAGCCACTTTCCATGTGCCCCCACAGCTGGGAGACAGCTCCAGATAGTGAGCAGGAGAGTTACCATCCATTCTTGCTTGTTTTCAAGAATGGATAGTAAAATGAAGCTTTCCCAGTTAAATCCTTTGCTGATATTAGGGACAGGCGCAAACACTCTCATGCTGACATCCCACCAAAGTCAGAAGCTGCTTCTTACCTCTCTCCTGCTCCCCACCCCCACACCTCTGGAAATGAGACCAGTGTCCCTCTTCCTAAAATTCAGTGTTGGGAGCAAGGGGGCCACCCGGCCTTGTCAGTGGTAGCAGGGCAATGAGGAAGCCTACATATGAGCCCCTCATTCATGCACACCATTCACGATACACATACAACAGGGGCTGAATTTTTTTGGTACAGACTCCCTCTGCTTTGGCTCTTCTCAGCTTGTGAGTACTTTTCCTTTACAATCTGCACAGCGCTCAATCTGCATAATTTTCAGCACCAGCACACAGCATTTTCTGTGTCTGCTGCTTCTCAGAACACTTTGAACAGGCTCAATGAAAACACATTTATGCCAACGTTGGCTTCTTTTGTCAAAGCAGAAATAGTCCAGCTCCATCCCACAGACCTCCTACTGCTCTGCGTGTGTTAGAGCCAGTTCAAGTGCCTCTCCTCTGCCCTGCCAAGAAGCAGACTGCCCTTGCACCCTCTTGCTTTCCTTACCACCCCCCTCCATCTTAGGAAATAATTAGCAAATTAATAAAGCAGGATGGAGTGCACTCCTGAGATTTCTGACATCTGTTGGCAGCTGCTCTCATACTCCTGGTGCTGCTCCACTTCCCTAGAGAGCGACCTAAGCCTTCCCTTTCAGGTGCCCCAGCCTCTGCACACCTGGGCTGAGGTCAGAAGAAGAGAAAGGCACCGATGTGACACCAACCTCTTGCAACACATGGAAATTCTGGGATAGGGACTGCCCCTTGGGGCAGAAAAAGCAAGGTTTGCAGAGTCACACTGCATCACACCCTGCCGTAATGAATAGGTAGGCTGTGGGTACAAACTATTAATAGGCCCTACAAAGTGCTACTAAAGCAGCATACACATCTGTGGTGTTGCTTGCCTCAGCCAAAAGTGTCACAAATTATGAGCACAACAGCAGAAAAGGATATCACAGCCTGATGAGCATTTGTAAGTGATTCTGTGGTTTGAGAGATAATGGAGCAACAAGTCTGCAGGCTGCAGAGCTCCCTGGCACCAGGACAGGCACCGTGGGGATATCCCTTCACTTCCTCCTTCTCAGGAGAGATGGCCAAAGGGGAAGACACAGCTCCTTTGCTATCTCCTCTCAGGCCTCAGCTGCTCTACCAAGAGCCACTACAAATGTGTCAGTAAATAGCAGTGATGAAATTTCCTCCATAATTGTCCAAGTAAGTGTCAAGTACCCCACCACAGAAGTACGGCCAGGGAGCAGTGATACATTATTCTTGCACAAGGCCAGACATAAACAAGCACTCCTAATGGGGCTGGGGCAAGGGCTTTGCTGTCCATTAGCTACCTGCTGAGCATAAATGTCTTTGGCTGCATGGATGTACTGACATGGGCATGTTCATATGCTCTTCCTCTAAATAATGAGAATAGACAAAAATAGGGACTGCAGTAAAAGCCATGAAAGAGACCTGTAACTGCAGTCCTGCAAGAAAGAGGATTTTGGTTCTGGGCAGCTTAGAAGCAGTGGGAATAGCTATTCAATATCATTTTGTCTAGTGTCTGATCTCACCTATGGATATCTGCACCAGGGAGATCAGGATTTTCTGACATTCCAGGAATCTCTGTTCTACTTTGTGTAGTCTGGAACATTCCTTCCACCTTGCCATATACATAACATGACATATGTTCACTGGTTTTCACTGATGTCATATGATTGCAATATCCTTATCTGATTAGCAAGCTCAGGCATGCTTGGCTCATGTTGTATCTCAATTAATTTTACCGACAAACATTGATGTACTAAATCCTGAAACAATGCCTACATAACTCCCCAGGGCATTGTTTTGATTCCACCCTGGAACAAGGTCACTCTCCTCATGACGGATGGTTTTTCGTTCTTTATCTTTTCCTAACAGTTGTTTCTTAAACAAGATTTTCACTGGCAATTAACAGAGTAATCTTCACTAACTGTTTCAAAATTTAATGTCTCCTGCCAGCTGTTGTTAAGAAGTTTAAAGCACATATTTTAACTTTACTGCTTGTTGAATCCAATAGCCAAATACAGATTTGATGTCAAAGGCTTCTTCTAACAACCTGAGTACCCTGCAAACAGAGATGCAGAGGCAGCAAGCACACGGTCTCCAAAGCCTGACTGCATTCGCAGAATGCCAAACGTAGTGACCTGAAATTTTCTGACTGCTGTCAGTGCCCAGGCTGCAGCTCTCCAGAGCACTGCATTGCTCACCCTGCGCACCTCTGTGGCCAGATGGCCACAGCAGGTACTGGAAGGCACCTCTCACCACGGACAGCTGGAGAACCTCTTGAGGAAGATGTGCTTTCACTGTAGCCTAACCTACTTTCTCATACCTCCCACCTGGACGGGAGGAACACGGATCCTTTCCGGGATGCTTTTTTTACTCCCTGTCTTATCAGCTCTGCTGGAAAAGAGTTCTGAACTATTCCAGGATCCTGGCATGCTGCCTCACCCATCCTGCCTGCTGCTTGCAGCACCACCCATCCCACCAATGTATCATCCTCCAGTGACTATTACAAGCCACTTGTCTGGAGATTATGATTCTCCAGAGACTTACACTTTTCAAAGCTTTTCTCAGCATCCAGGGCATCTGAGAATTTGCCCCACGTACTGGGTGGATAGTGGGGGACTGTGGGCCTCTGCCAAGGGGTTCAGCTCCAGACTTCCCTTCCAGCAAATGACCTGCAAGTGAAACATAGGAAAAGTAGTATCCAGATCATCATCTGGTATAAACCAACAAAGCCCCACTAAAGACATTAAAGCTCTACTGGTTTACACCATCTGGGAATTTGGCCACAGGGGAGGACTCAATGTTTTTAGCCTTTATCACAGATATACATGGGAGGAAAGCTAGTGCCCTATCTGCTCTCAGCTAGCGTTACCAACCCCTACAGAGATCAATAGTGCTCCCTGCTCTCATCAAGAGCAGGATGATGCCCTAAAATTAGCATGTGTTTGAATCAGTGCATTGTATCTTGTTTGCAGATTAGCAGCACTGAGCAGATATTGAGAGCATCGCAAAGCCAGCCAGTTTAAACAAAATAAGAATTGACCTAAATTTCTGCTAAGCCGAAATCGATCTTTTTGGAAGGGAGACAGAGAAAAAGGTGTCCATAAATAGTAGTGTTTTGGTTCATTTCATTGTTTCATTCACCTATCTTCAGCAGACAAGTAAAATTTCACATACTTGGACTGAACTGGGAGATGTTGGGTGCTGTCCTCAGAATGGAAGACTTCAATTCTAATTTATAGACCAAACAGATGATAATGACAAATAGGCTTTGGGTGGTTTATCTAAATCCTCCAAAGCTGTGCCCATCAACTAGCTATAAGCTTGGGCAACAACTTGGTTAGTCCAGAGTGTCTTGCAAAGACAAATCATATTTGTTGTGTAGCGTTTCACATATTTCTGCATGCCAACTCACAATCTTATTCTAAATAGCAAAATTGGAGGAAATCTGGAGTGAAATGAAAGTAACATGTTTATTCTTTATATTTATGGTGGCAATAAATTTCCTTAAGATGCTGCCTTTTACATTTAATGCAGTGCGTACCAAATATGGGCTGGGTAATGGATGTTTTATGAATACAGCGTTGCCTTGAGCAATTGATTGCTTAATTGAAAAGATTAAAGATTGAAGCAGGCAAAAATAAGAAAAAAAAACTACCATGAACAGGCTATGATTATATATCAACTTCAGCAAGCTAGCAGGTAAATTGCAATTATAATAGAAGATTTAATATAATTAAATATTCAATAAACAGCCTCTTCCTCTAAGAACACTTTTGTAATATTTTCAACTTCTGTACTTTACTGAAAGAAAAAAGTCCTGCACTCTGATTTGTAGTTTATATTTCTTTAAACCAGACAAGATTTTTTTGTCATTGTATATTTCTTTTTCTGTGGATAATATTTTTCCTGCTGGAAGAATGTAGAGGATGTATGCAGAGAACTGTTTCCTCTAGGTCCTAGTGCACTTCATCTCTCTGCATCTAAGCCATGAGCCTAAAAAGACCCAAATGAGTTGCTATTTCACAATGCAGAAGTGTAAGCACTCTTGTTTTCTTTCTGCTGTTTTTTTTCATCTAGCTGTGCCTTTTTCTTGTTTGCCATAGAGATATATCTTTTTTTTTTTTTTTCATTTAATATAGCCCATGGGTGAATGATTAGAGATTCAGTGAAAAGCAAAATTACTGAGATGGTCTGGTTACTGATGTGAGGTGTTTCTGCTAGTGTATTTATCCACTGATTCCACTGTTATGAATAATACACATATTCATCACGCCACTGCTTCAAGGGACAATGTTCTTATCCAGGCCCTCTGTGCATTTTAAGTAGCTGGGGCATCCCCTGAGATCTAGGACTGAAGGACTAAACTTATCTTTGGTGTAAACTCTACAGAGATCAGTGAAACCACTGAAACCTAGGATGAATCTGACCCAGGGAGAGAGACTCTCAAGGGCTCCATTTAATCTCTGTCACAGCATGATTTTCCCCGGGAATCACCATAGCCATCCATCTCTCTAACACCCATAATAAATAATTTACTCACAGATATAAGGAAGCACTTTGCCTCAATCTACTAATGATTTTAGCTCTGAAAGGGGCTCTGCTGTGTTTAAACCCTCTTTACATTGCCTGAGAGATTCAAAGTGCCATTATAGCAAAATGAGATAACAAGAAATGAATAGGAGACAGTACAGCACAGTAGTTATCAGCATTTCCACTGCAGTTTTCAGGTGGATCTTCAGCTATTTAAATATCCAAGTGAGATTCATCTGAAGTCACCTTAGCTGTCCAGTCAACAGAGACCAACATTTCTGGGGGGGTATTTTTGTATTACAGATGGAGCCTACGTGATGCGTAAAGCCAAGAAATGAATCCCATTCCTAATAAATATCTGTTTGAAATCGGTCCCTTCTCATCGAGCTTGGTGTCCCCCTGACACTTGCCTTGCTTACTCTCTTAAGCCACAGTGAAGGGGCAACAGGGATTTGGCTTCAGCCCTCTGCAAACACCACAGCTGGAAGCAGGATACAGTTGCAAATGTCAGGATAGCCCTCATCTCCAAAGGCCAGCTCCCAGTCTTGCTCACTTCCTGGCCTGAGACCTGCTGAGTGTGGCCAGTGCAGCAGCAATCCTCAGAGTTGATGTCTTTGTAGCAGAGAAATGTACTGGCTGCAATCCTTTCCTCACTTGCACAGGGTCTGTCCTCTGTTTGACTGACCCTCATGTTATGTATATTTGTATATTTGAGGACTCTCCTCTCTAGGTCAAAATGGCCTGGATGCTGGCTTTTCCTATCAAATGCTGTTCCAGTCTAGAAGCTTCCAATATAAGTCTTTCATGATAGCTTTAATATCTCTGGTTAATTTCCTCCTTGATCTGCCTTTTTTTATTGCCCTAAGTAATTCATTTCCATCCCTGGCTCTGCACCTTTTAAGAATTGATTTAAAATTAATACATTAATAAAACAGCATAAATAATGTATGGTTGCTGTATTTAATATTAATAGCCATTAAGTGAGGAGAAAAAATTGCATACCTGCAGATGATTTGCAAAAGGATTGTGGGGCCATAATATTATATTTCAAAGAGAGACATTGAGGCTGCCCAATGCTTCCCATCAAAAAAGATATTTTTTATTTCAGCTGCCTACAGATTTGTCAGACTTCTCTCCTGCAGAGATTCTTTTGAAAACAGACTTTTGCCACAGAGTGACTTATTCACTGCTATGCACATTGTGGAAAGCATCTCCCAAATAGCTCAGACAGTTCTGTGAATGAAACAAGGCAGAAAAATGTGTTGTCTGCTGACATAAGACAAGCTAAGCTAAGTGCACAGAGCTAGTAGCACTGTGCTGTGGAGCAAGAACCAGACAAAGATATAGCCAGTCTGTCTTGCAATGTCCCTGTGAAAATCTGTCTCCTTCCCCAAGCCTGGCCTTGTGGAAGTGTTTGAAGCTACCAAGCACTGACTTGCTGGAACACCTCTGTACACATTTGCTTGCAGAGGGCGTGCACCAGCCTGATTCCGAGGACTTTGTCATCCTTTCCGTGCATCACAGCAAGCCTGAGCTCCTACAGCAGTGGTCTGCCCTTGAACTGAACTCAGTGGGAAAATAGGAGAACCAGGATGGAGGATGAGGACAGGAGACATGGCAGAAAATAAGACTGCAGGCTGGTAGGCAAGGACCAGAAAGGTAAACTAGCAATCAGAGCTGAGTCTTAATGTGGTGAGGAGACCAGGACTTAGTAAAACTAGGGAATTAAGGAGTGTAAGATAGAGAAGAAAACAGTGGGAGGGGCAGTGCTGTTCCCAGAGATGCTGATTTTCCTACCCCTGGGCATTTCAATGTGCCTTTGCACCTGTGTCCCATAGCTGGTGCACACTACAGTGTACCCAGAACTTCTGCAGGGCCATGACCTCCCCCACTGCCCTGCCAGGAGCCCAAGCAAGCAGGAACCTGGAGGTTTTGTCTTGGCTTTTGAACATAACTCTCTCTTTCATATGCTGTTTTATTCTGGAAAAAGAAGAACAGGAAGGCATTTAGGAAAGAGCTTTCATCCAGAAGAACTGCCCTCCCTGATCCTGACCATGCACGGGGATCACACACCACTGGCCTTGCTCACTGTGTGGCTCTGCCATCGCACAGGTCAGATGAGCTGAGCTGACTGTCAGGGATGGGTACTAAGGGGAGGGATAAGGCTCCAAAGGAGACCAACATCTACAGGATATATTTGGTTTCCAGTAAGCAATGGGTTAATGCTAGTTGTAGTCCTCACACAGGTGTCGGGGCAGAACTGATGGCTGTCAAGGAGGGAGTACAGGAAACTTTCACTCTTTAGGAAGGAAGACAGAGGGAAGAAAGGATTGTTTTCACTCTTGATGAACACAGGGGTTTGTCCATCGGTGCAGAGATTTCACCTCATTTTTTAATGAGTTACTCAAAGGCTCATTTTTTTCCACACACTTTTCCATGGTGCAGACACAGCCCTGAAAGCTTTTCTTGTAGTGGCTTTTCCTTACCTGCTTGTGCAGTTGTCATCCCACCATGACCTCATGACCCCCTTGTCAGGTTCAGTGTGGGGAGAAGGATCTTTATGTTGTTTTCACATTACACAGACCCCGATCAAACTTCAGCTGCAATGGCTGGTATGCTAGAAGCAAAAAAGGATGTCGTTCCAAAGACACTTTATATGCCTGTGTTGAGGTTCTGTAAATCTGTGATTAATTTTGTTCATGTGTGATTATTTGTGAGGCTAAGACAGAAAGGAGCAAGTAGCAAGATGAGGGTGGTAGAGCTCAGAGGAGCTTCTTCCACGATGAGTCCCTGCAGTGCCTCATCCGTGGGTGATTAAACCTCCTGCACTTTGCCTTGTCTGGAGCCCTTCTCTGCTCTGGTCCCAGCTGTTTCCATGGTCTCCGTAAGAAGAGAGGTTGCTTATTTATTCTTGGATAACCTTCTCAGAAATGGGCAATGAGGATTTCCAAACCATCCTAGTGATGACAGTAAATTTCCAAACTGGCTGGATGTGTTTTGTATACTGTTCACCTGTGATAACAGCCTGACTCAGCACCTCCAGGTGAAGAAGTAACACTCTAGCACCAGGAAATGAATGGCCAGAGACTACAAGATACAACTGATTTATTTAAAATATTAAAATGTTTAAAATATTTATAGAATATTAAATAATAATTGTGTTCAGAGATAATTTCATAGGGCAGAACAAGGTAAGTTGAATAGACCCTTCTCAGCCCATGCCTACACTGTATCTGATATCCAAGTCCAAACCCCTGACAGCCAGGTGGGAACAGGTTTGTCTGGAGCAGCCCTACTTCATTGGGGATGAAATGATTGTGCCCTGCAGAACAGCAGTTCAAATCCAGCAAAGTCTGCAGTGATTTTTGCTACCAGAGGAAAACAGAGCGTTTCTGCACAGAGTGACTGTCACCAGTTCTGCTGCACGCCTGCCTGCCTGGGGCATGAGGGAGGGAGCTGACCCACGAGGGCTGCATGCCCAGGGGCCACTGTGGGGCCATGGCTTGTCCTGTGTGTCCAGAGAGTGGCAAACTGTGCAGGCACAGAGGGGCTGAGAGCCTTCACCCACCCCTGCCACAGCACAGCCCTCCCCGTGCAGCTGGGGCCATATATGGAGCAGGGAGCAAACATGGAGAGCGTGACTGTTTAAATGCCTGAGGCCTGAATCGCCACCACTTTCTTGGAAGTTACGTGCTGCACTTCCCGGGTGAGCAGCACGCTGACAAACAGTGTGCTTGTCAGTTCTGAGAAACAAAAGAGAATGAAACCGTAAGTTGTCGAGTTGCTCAACCTTTGCTGTGGTTTGGCAACAAAAAAATGTGTAGAAATTTATTACTACTTACTGCAAAGTGATGGACAAGTCAGCTTGGGAATGAGGTATATTGGGAACACCTTAACATGTGAAGGAGCACGGGAGCCAGGTTTTAGCCAGAGGTGAGAAATGTTGCACATCCAAAAGATAAGACAATTTGTAGAGATGGGAAATGCAAGATCTCAGCTTCCTGACAGCCTCTGAAAGTCACCCTCCAGGTCCTCTTCTGCTCCCATAGTTTGCCTGACCTCATCTGCCCCTCAGTGATGGATCTCTGGTCCTGTCCAATGACCCCCCAGCCTCCTTCAAACCTCAGAAGTGTTGTGGAAACTGCAAGAGTTAGATCTTCCCAAGCTCCAGTGAAATGTAAGAAGTCCATGAGGAAGAACTCACAGCAGCCAGGTGGAGAGGGAGCAGGTGTGTGGCTGAGAGCAGTCATGTCTGCTGTCTCTCAGGGGAATCATGGAAGTACAAGGCACCCTCTAGTCATTCCAAACAAGGGAACTTGAAGGGCTCCACAGAGGAGACAATTGACCACATTATGAATGACAACTGAAGTCAGACAAATGATTGCTGAAGTAGACTCCATGCTGGAGTGCTACCAAAGGAATTGTAAGTTCCAGAGTTGTCTTCATCTGCACTTTCCATGGCATTGTTTGCCTGAGATCTCTATCAGTCATCTCTATGTTCACCAAATTATCTGGATCAGTTGAAGAACTGTCATGCCATAGCTGGAAACTATATTCAGACCCCAAAATGTGAGACTCTGAGACCCATGCCCTACTCCAAGTACGAATGTCAAAGCACATACACAGCTGTGGAGACCTTCCTGGGCAGCCAGGCTGCTGCCTCAGGGAGGTTTTCTTCCTCTTGTTGTCACAGGAGAAAAGAGCCTCCTTGCATATTCCTCTGTGCTCCTTTCCCCAAACAGCTGTCAGTGCCTCACGTTTTAGCCAGCCACTTAACAAAAAGAAACACCTTTCCAAGCCTACTCTCACTTCATGAGTGCAGTGCCAGCTGTCAGAACAAAACAAGTAGTTTTTTTGCCTGTGCCCTATGGGCTGTGCATGCTGAGTCTGGTCCTTCCAGCCTTTTCTAGCTCCAGCAGACACAAGCCTTGGCACTGAGGCCCAGAAGCTGTCCTGTTCTAGAGCTGTGGGAGCCTCTGCCTTGACATGCACAGCCAAAAAGTGTGTCCTGTTGAGTCCCTTCCCTGGCAGCCTTGAGGCTATGGTCTTGATTTTGACATGACCTAGTCATGCCTCTTGCCTGACTCCTGCATTGTTTCAAAGGCAGAATCTGAGGATCTGCTGTCACTTTAAAGCATTCATCACCCTCTGCCGCTCAGTCATTCTGCCAGGGGGCTGGGGAGCAGCCTGAGCGTGATGCAGCAGTTCAGCTGCCGTGGGGCACCAGATGCAATCTGTCTCCGGCACGTTCCGGTCTTGCTTGCGGTCAAACCTCTGCTCGTGCTGCATGCAGATGGTGGCATGCACCCACAGGAATCTGCCTAACAAATACATGCCTTGCCAGCTGAGAAGGAAAGGGATATTGGGGTGGAAAGGTGCTGAGCAGGAGCCATCAAGCTTTTTACTTCCTGATCAGCAAGCTGTCCAGCTCTACAGCCACTCTCAAAGGCCGTGGGCAGAGCCAGGCAGACACTGCCTGCAGAAAACAAATCCCACTTCTCTGAACATGGCTATCAGTGCTCAGCAGAGATGCTGAAAGTCACCTGGACCCCAGGTGGCTGCAGACAGCAGGACTGCAAACACCCAGATGCAACCTTTCCAGCACTGTGGGGCTGGAGTTGTGAGGCTGGGCTGGCAGAGCTGCCACGGCCAGCTCTCCCTCCTCGCCATGAAGCAGCCTCACACCCAGTGACCTGTCCCTTCCTCCCAGAAGGCTGCTCTGGCTGCTCCTGCCCTGCTGCCCGAGCAGCATGAGGCAGAGCCGTGGCAGAGGAGGAGGCACAAGGGCCTGGTGTTATTGACTCCAGCCAGCGAGCGGGCAGTGTAATCTGTCTGCCTTTGTTCCGTTTGCTTGGTGGTGTGCTCTCATTAGCCCCCCACCAACAGTCAACCTGTCAGCAGGTCTGCGCTCCAACTGCCTGACCTCTGACTTCCACTCATTCTTCCACAAATTAATTTCCCAAATTGACAAATTAAAGTGCACAGTATGCCCAAGGTCACTAAATCACACTGGGTTCTGGTAAATGTCAACTAGCATCAAGGGGAGAAAAAAAAAAAAGAGGAAAAAACAGGGGGAGGGAAGGGATAGAGCGTAAAAAGGGATAAAGGAAAAGAATACCATATTTGTTTGAAAGAAATGGACAAAAACTCTGAAACATAGTTTCCAATTTGCAGAGGATGATGTTGTGTGAGAGCAATAAAAATGGAGGCTGACAGCTCACCCGGCACACAAGAAGGGCTGAAACATGGCTGGTCACATCTCTGTGCTCCATCAGGTCACCCTGACAGCTTCCCAAAATGGCCTTGGCTGGCCCACAAAAATGGTGAAACTGTGAAGCCCAGGCTGGGTCTCATCTCACAGTGCCACCACATTGACATGTTGCAGTTGAGTTTTTCCTGATTCCTGTCAGTCAAATGGGAATGCCAGCCAGAGTCTGGGCACAGATGTTAGGAAAGCCAGTGCACACAGATACTCAGGGAGAGGGCAGAAGGGCAGAGTGACACTGGGGAGCCCCAGGGAGTGAAGAGCATTCACCATTGCACCAAGACCCATTGAGCCTCAGGTGCCAGCCAGCAAGATGTGGCCACAAGGAACCTGCAGGGACATCAAACCCAGGACCCTGCTGCCACTGTTACCACATTGCACAATCTTCTCCAAAGACCAAATTAATGCCTTTCTGCCATACCCTGCCCATGAGTAACCATAAACTCTGCAATTCTCAGTGTATCCATGATCAGTTTGTATTTGTTCATTTTCCAGCATTGTCTCTGAACTCATGCTTTCCTCTCCACTGCATTTACCCACTGCTTATTTAGAGAAAGCTGCTGTGTCACCTCGCAGCTGCCACTCACTGGGTGATGGAGACCAGAGCTGATATGATCCCCTGATGCTCCTAATGGCCTGTCTCTGCACCTGTGTGCCAGGGCTTCATCTTTCTTTACCACAGGAGACAGCAGTGCTCCAGGGGAGATCTCACCCCTCTCCAGTGGCATTAATATTTCCCTGCCCCTTGGGAAGGCTGTGACTCATATACCCTACGCTCACATTTGTCTTTTTCATGGTGGCATGATATCTCTGCTTCTTAGTTATCCCATCAACTAATACACCCAGGTCTTTCTCTTCTATGCTTGTTTTGAGCTGATAAGCTTTCAGCTTATAGTGGAAATTCGTGTTATTAGTGCCTAAGTGCATGACCTTGCACTCTGTAATATTGAATTTCATCCCATTTCTATTAGTCCAGCCCTCAAGGTCAGTCAGTGCTTCCTTTATCATACCCTGATCTTGCATAATAACTATGGTCCCACCCTTGCTGTCATCTACAAATTTCATCCACACAATCCTACATTCCATCACGAGGCCATACTGAAAATATTAAAGCAGAATCAGACCCAAGATTATTCCTTGAGCAACTGCACAAGCAATCCCCTCCTCCAGCTTGATCATTCCCACACCATCATTGCTTTTATTCATCCCTTCCTTAGCCAGACCTCCACATACTGTTCTTCTGCTTAACCCCATTATCCCCCATTGAATTAATAATTTCCCATGTGGCATCATATCAAATGCTTTGCTGATAGTCAGATCAGCCATGTTTCCTTTACAAGGAAAATCAATTAGCTTTCTTTGATAAGATATCAGATTCTTCCGGCACAATTCACCTTTGACAAAACCAGGCAGCATACAATCTCACTTTTTATTTGTGTCCTTTTTTCTGTTCTGTACAGATCCCAAAGATGTTTGTCTTGCACAGACTGCTGATGAAAGCACACTTTCTGTGCAGACACAAGCACTGATTGTCGTTCCATTAATGGTGCTTTCATCTAGGAGGACACAAGAAAGAAAGTGCAGTGATCCTTCCTCTGTCCTGCTTTCTGCAGCCCTTCCCTATCCACAGTGGGGACGTAGCAGCATTTGGCATAACCCCTGTCCAAATCAAGGTATTGTACATAGTGAAGAATTTGCCCACACAACCAAAAATTGGTGTTCATTAAATACACTTAAGAGCAGACTAAGACTAGACACTCCTGTACCTTTGTCCCTGCTCGTGACACTTTGTGGTCCTGCTGAAATCCCTGAGACTGTTCATGGAGTAAACTCTATTACTCTATAAACTGGGTTCAGTGGATGCCATCTGGAAAAATTTTATGGCTTGCCTGAGTTGTTTCTATGATCACTATGGACAGAGGTAGGCAAATATGAGCACTCAACCTACATTTGTTATCTTCATTGTTTTTGTTGCTTATCAGAGCACTCTCCCAAGGAGTTATGCTTTTAATAGGCTCCACTGTAGGGTTGTCCCTTAACAGACATATAGTCAAAGCCATCCTACCATTCAGGAAGTCATTGAGAAGTGGAGAACTGAGGTTTTACTCTTGCTGCATCAAGACAAAACCACCAGTCAGCGATTACTTGAAAAAGTTTTGTGATTCTGTAGGGCTAAGTTCTGCACAGCCCTATATTTCCTGTATTGGGAAAGAGGTACAGGACAAGGCTTAGGGCACTGGCTCCATAGGCAGGATATGAAATGTTGTAACCCTGGTAAGCACAGGTTGTTCCATGGTTGCATTGTGTTTCTGTGAAAGGGATCCCTGCATCCTTCACTCTGTAAGCAAAGGACAAGGAGAAATGACAGCTCTCATCCCCTCCCATCTTCTCTTTCTCAGGCATCCTGACAGCACAAGGGAAAAGTTGGGTCGTCTCCCTCCAAAGTGAAGGAATGCTTCTTGAAGGAAGGCATGGCAATGCATTCTCTCAAGTCTCAGAGGGCAGCACTATGGTTTTGAACAGAAATCCCTCTGGGTTCCCCCTGCCCACCAAGGCTCTCCTCTAACTTGCAGGAGGGTCGGCATCTACTCCTTCTCTCTGTCATGGGCAGTTGGATGTACACAGGGAGGGACAAAGATTCCGCCGGTCAATGCTCAACATTTGCTGCAGCAAAAAACAAATCAGTCAAATAGTCCTGTATATTTTTATGTGTTCGGATAAAAGATAGAATCTTCCTATTAGATGTCTGAGGGTAATTCTTATGCACCTTGACTCCCTTGCACCGGCACATAATCTGGGTTAAAGATCAGCAGAATAAACTCGTAGTCCTAACTCATCTGAGCATGGTCAGGCAGGTATGAATCGGTGCATTCAACATAGAAGCTCCTCTCTTCTTCCCTGCTCCCACATGGTAAAACACAGAGTAAAAGCAAATCAGCATCTGAAGAATTTTGCTGGTCTTGGGAGGGGAATTTTATAATGGTTTATCTTCTTCCCTATAACAATGACATTGCACCTCTCCAGCTAGCAGTTCAGCTCATAAAATACACTCATCTGAGGAAAAATTAATGTCACCCAGAAGTTTAAGCATTACATTTAAGACCACTAATTGAATCTGCTGCTCTGATATCCTCTTGCAAGGGATTCCAGAGCCTAGAAACAGGCAAATGCTCTGGCACCAGCTGTCTTAAGCCTAAATCTAGTCTCCACCAAAAGTCTGGCATTAGATGTCTTCTCATTTTACATGTTTGCATTCTTAAAACAACATTCCACAGTTTTGAGGCTACTGTAGGCTGGCTGAAGAATCAATTTGGTGACCTACAATCTGAGTCTTACCCCAGGAGACAAAAAGCAATGACCACAATAGGAAAGAAAGCTGTAAGTTATTCTTTGCATCAGCTCTGGAGAGCGTGTACCTCCAGGACATGGATACAAACTAGTGTGACCATGTCATTTGTTCTTCTGGGTCCAGGGGCCTGTCCAATATAAGTAAAGAGGGGTGGTTTGTTTCCATATTGGTTGAAACACGTGAAAATTCTACCCTCTCCTTTTAATACTGCATGCTGCTGCACTTATCTTGCTGCTGCTCATGACAACAGTGTCCTCCTGCATGCTGCCTTTACACAAACCACACTGGGCAACCAGGAAAGGCAGACACAAGTGGACAAGTCTTTTACAGCAGCTACTTAGCAAACACAGCATGAAGTCCCATGGCACTAACCAGAATCACCTCTCCCATTTTGTAACATGTAGCAATTTTAATTTAAGAGAGATCAAGCCTCATTCCTTAGTGCTCGTGTCCCTTTTCACAAAACACGGGAAGTGAAAACCACAAACCACAGAGAATGTAAAAAAATTCAACCAGGCTACCAGTTTAAAGCTCTAGCTTGGAGCTGGCAGGCATACTCTAGATTTACTCTGCTGCATGTGAAATCAGCATTTCAACCTGTTTCTTTCACAGCTAGCTGTGGGTCTGCACCTGGGATTTGCTGCTTTCAGTGTTGTAAAATAAAGCACAAAAACCGCAAACATGTAAGTCAAACACAGGCACAGGAAAGAAAGGCAAGAGCATTTATTATAACCAAAACTTTGCACTTCATGTCACCAAGTGGACTTGTCAGTCTCACATGCATAGCCAAGGAAATCAACCCTAGACCCCAGAAATTACGCTACATATCATATAACCTGCTGGCATATTAATACCCTTTCCTTTTAAAATCTTTGCTCTCCCTTTGGAGCCTGCCCTCTCACTGGGGATCAGACTGACACATTATAGGCTCAGTTTTCTTTCTGAGCTGACACCTCGTCCAGGAAGAGCTGGATAGGATGTCAGTCTTTGGAGGGTACATAGAAAATTCCAATGTGCAATTTACATATCATCACTTTACTGGAAGGTATCGTAAGAAGAAACAAATACTTCTCTCTTTTAGGGCAATACCTTCAGCTTTTAGCCAGCATATCACACTTGAATTAAAAAAAAATTGCACTGAGTTTCATTAGATGACCATCTTCTCAGTAATTTTGATCTGAGAAAAGCCAGTGGAGAAACATTCATGCATCTCCCTTTCCCCTTCTCCCCACATCCATTTACGGAAATATGGAAATATGTGGAAATTGAAATATAGTCCTTATTTTAGGTGACTCCAGTTGTTACCTTTTGAAACCTTCCTGAAAAGCTACCTATAAAAAAAGAACTCTGTATAAAATGAAGTCTAGAATGATAAAATAGGAAACAGAAAACCTGAGACTAAACCAAGTTAGTTGCTTCCATCATCTTCCCAACACATAGACTTTGGTCACAGAAAAACCACTACTGAAAATGATAAATTGTAGGTTCTTCAAACAGAGAAGATGATTCCACAATTATGGCAATATAATATCACCTCATAGTTATACTAGAGCGACCATCTTCTAAGTATTTTTGCCATGCAACAGAGGCTTCATTTCTCCCATCACTTTGTGATTATACACTTGTATGGGCATGGAATTCAGTAAACTCAGAGGAAAAGCTACACCTGGACACCAGAAACCACATACTCATAGCAGTGACCTTTCAAGGGAGCCCCCTTGTAGGAGCTCAGACTGACTGGTGCCTGGGAAACATGGTGGGTCCTCTTAACCCAGCAAGGAGAGTAAAGTCCACATACAGGTCAGCTACTACTGGCGTCTAGTTTACAAACCAGCCTTTGGATGATGTCTGTGGTCAAGAGAAGGATGAGCCTCAGCTTGCTCCCAGGACCTCAGCAGATCTAGCAGGCAGCCCAGTAGCACATGGAGATAGGAAAAACACTATCAGCAGCTGTGGAGGGAACATGCTCTGACACAGAGAGTTTGACATCTCTTTTGAGCAGTGTCCACTCCACCTAATTAAAACAAAACAAAAAAAAACCAAGGTTATGATTTTGTCATCTTCCACAATTCCCTATCTCATACCACTCTAAAAAGACAGAATTCTCTCACCTGCTGAAGAAGAGATGTGAAAAACTGAGTTATTTAGACGTTCTCAAACATGAGCATGTTCCCCCATAAAGCCTATCAGAATACAGCCCTCAGTGACCTAGAGAAATTTACAAGTGGCAGGCCATAAAAGTTTTAAAAAGTGAAGAATTTGAGAAACTACCTACATTTTGTTTATTCTGTGATCTGTTTGTGCATGTTTTGGATCTTCTTGCACAAGAAAGGTATTACGTCACAGAGACTTACTACAGGAAAGCAAGAATTAACTCAAACCTGTATGATCAGGACAGGTAAAGGATCAGAAATGTATGAGCTCTTTACTCCCAACTTTTGTTAAGCAAATTCTTTTCTCCATAGAGTTACTTGCAGAAGTGGTATTTGGTGACTGTTGCCAGGGGTCTTTCTATTTTTGCCCTTATGACCACAGGGTGCTTAAAAAACCAGCATGACTTACACCAAGGAGGCACAGCTGTGTGCCCAAGAAGAGTTTATTGCATTTTGCATCTTAAAAATGGTGTGTGCTCCAAGTTAAATCCTTTTGTATGCACTCTTCTATCCATAAAGCAGAAAGTAACAAGGCTGTGACTCCCAGAAGTAGCTTTACATACAGAGACAGTCCTCAAAGTCTGAGACCATCCACAGGTTTTCAGCCCTGCAGCTCTGAATTCACCCATCTCAATGGCTTTGTCCCTATTGATTTTGACATGTTTTGCTGCAGTCCTTTTGTCCTTTTCCTACTGGCCAGGCCTTTAAGGACCTGACTCGTGTCAGACAGAAGCATTTTAAAACCTCATTGCAGATCTCTGCAGCTAACATTGTACATGGCTAGCACAGCAAGGTGAACAAGAACACAGCTGCAACCTAATGATAGAACCTCGTCTCTCACTCACTGATAACCAGGAAAGTCCATGTGTCTTCAGGTAGTTAACTTCTTCTGTAAGAAGACTTCTTTTCCTCAACAATTAAATAAAAATGACCCCTAAGTCAATTTACTGACTGGTAATGACTGTACCTTCCTTCCAGCTTCTCTCCTGTAATTATCTGTGGCCAGGAAAGCCATTCAGATTTAATTAGTGGAAATAAAATGTTGTGAGAAGTTCTGTATCCATGACATTGCTGTTGTTCCCCAAGGATCGCTTTCAGAGGTTCTCCTAATGTTATGAAGTTGCATCCTTCAGGTTTAGGGGCTGGAATATCAGGAGCACAACTTTTCTCTGAGGTACTTCCTTCCTCTGACTTACACTGATGTTGAGGTTGACCAAAGTTCATATGGGGGCCAAGATGCCAAGGGAACATCAGTCCATATGGTGCTGTCTAAAGGCACTCTAACAGCAGGGTAAGGTCAACTCTCTCAGCACAGTAGCAACTGAAGAGAGAGCCCAGAGAAGCTCTGAGGAGCAAGCCATCTATCTTTCTTTTCTTTTTACCAGGGAACATGAGAAATGCCTGTCCTTTCTTAGGTGCTTTTCACTCTCTCTTTCGGGGTTGCTCTATCTCACCACATGTTGCTGATCTGGGGAATCCCAGCACAGCCTGGTGTGGCCCACATCAGAAAGGCAGTGCATGAGCTGTTGACCTGCAGGTGAGAGCCCCCAGGTGTGTTTGCTGGTCAGCCTTACTGCCCAGCAAACTCATGAGAGTGGGACAAAATTGCTGCTGCACAAGTTCAGTGAGGAACCACCTCAGTTTGAAGGCTATCAGATTGCCACCAGCATACGGTGCTCTATCTCCAATGCTGATGTGTAGCCAGCCTGCATTTTGTAGGTTTATTTTTTCCTAGGGGCCATAATCTGGTCCATGGTGTTTTCCCTGTACAGCAAGCTCACACCATCTTTGAGAAGGAACTGGGATTTCAGTCAGGAAATCTCTGAACAGTATCTAAGTACTTTTCAGCATCAGCTGTGGTTGGCTGTATAGTTTCATCCAGAGATGAATCATCCACAAGAATAAACACCCTGGGTGGGGCATGGATGGGTCTCCCTCCTTGCCCCCACCCCCAGTGCTTTGAATACTGCAGTGTTTTGATTTTTAAAACATATGTCTAACAAATGTAGCAGTGATAATGAGGAACATGTCTATCTGCCATGTTTCCTGTTCAAATTTCCGTTTTCATTTCTAAAGTTCAAGTACGTCTTGATGCCGACAAGATAAACATGAAGCAAGCAAGTACAACAGAAGTGTGAAGAGGTGAGAGCTCAGAGCAGCAATGAAAGCCAGAACCACTGCACAACACAGCCAGGCTCTACTGGGGGTTAAGATTGGCCCAGCAGCCCCAAACCACCCTGATGAACCAGTTAGGTTGTAAGACCCGATCCCCAGTTTTGGCAGGGCCCGTGCACTGCCCCAGTGAGCCTTGTTGTGTTCAGTGTCTCATAGACTTGCTTTCTGCTGCCAAAAGAGACAGTGAAAGTTTCTGTGGTCAAAATCTCCACTTCCCTCTCATGCCCCAATTGCATCTAACAATTTTTTTAAACTTACCCAAGCACCAAGGGCCACATAAGCTGATATTTTAAGTGCCTGAACTGCCACGTGCTGTGTCCTTGTTGCCCAGAGTCCTGCCTGCCTCAGTGGCTGATGCTGAGACTTCACAATCAGCACAGGGCACTACCACACATAACATGAGCACACATGCCATCCTTCCATGCAGATGGGGTGACGTTTCAGGAAAAAGATGACACAGAGACAGCTTACTCTCTTTCAAACACAATATGCATGCAGAAACTCCTCTATCACCAGCCACACAACTAAAATTTTACCAACTTGAAAATACTATCCACATCTCTTAGAACACTCTTCAGCTTTTTAGTAAAAAGAGAACACTTTGAGTCATCCTTTCAACCACAGGCCAGTTCCTAGAGTTTGTGAGCCAATTAAATCAGTCCATCCTGACACACTTCTCTATGGTTTTGATTCTGAGAACATCTTCACTAAGATTAAGATTAGAAATTATAAGAAATGGAAAAATCTTGGGGGGAAGGGAAAGGAGAGAAGATGGCTATCTAGGTTTATGAGAGGTATATTCAGAGATTTCAGAAGAATAGCAAACAGCTATAGAAAAGTTGACTGGTCTTGCCAAAAGCCCTAATGAAAAAATATGGTCCAGATATCATGGAAGTAAAGGCAAGGAGATAAAATATGAAATTATTATCAAGAGATGACTTCTGAGATTAAATTTTCTCCTGCTTGCCACAATCATGAGTAGTTAAATTAAGTAACTAAATTCTATCTATTACCAATGGGTCAGAATAGATAAGGGCAGTCCACTTAAGCTATTGTTCATCTGTTCATGGCAACCTTTGAGACCAACCAACCCTCTGATAAGCAGCATTATCTACTACCACAAGCTCCTCCTTGTCCTTCTCACAATCTTGCATTTCAGGAGCAGGAAGTGCCACAGTGCCAGCCAGCATCTGGAGCTGTTTCTTTCTCCAAAGGAGACTCAGCCATACTCCTGTTTTGACTATCCTCCCACGTGCATGTAATCAGAGAAGGTTCCCACTGTCCTCAGGTGTTCTTATGCAGTCTAATATGGCCAAATAACCAGCCTAAAAAATGGGTTAAATACATTTGTCTCCTATCCCAGCTTCACCAGTGCTGGGATTTTTTCACATCTCTTAACATTAAGTCAAACACATAGGTGTGCAGTAACATTTGGGATGTCTCTGGGCATCCAGCACATCTAGGGAACAGCTACACCATTTAAGAGTGGGAGTTGGATGCCAGGTAGGTGTGGGGAATTGCAACGCGTGCCTCTGTGTAGGTACTACATTTATTCCTCCCTCTGGGCTGACCTACCAGCCTCTAAGTAACCACATTTGCTTCTCCTACTCTAAAAATGCTGATGATGTCTTTTAAAAAACTTCTCTACTTCAGAATAATCTTGTCTTATAGCTTCTGACAAGCCCTGATAAAGCACTTTCTCGGCTGTTTCTGCAGAAAATAGTAAATATCAATAGAGCAATATCAAGGCAAAACTGCAGAATCTGGCAGTAGAGCACCCAAAATCTCCATCCATTTAAGACAAAAGCCCTTTATTATTAACAATGAACTCTCCTCTATCAAGTCTTTAAAATTCACAATACTCATAACGATACCAATTATTTATCAGCAATGCACTGGGAACCAGGGATTGATTGTTGCATTATAATTTATCAACAGTTACTTCGGCTAGGGAAAGGGAAGAATTACTCATGGAGCTGGACACTGTGACATTTGGGCTGGCAGGGGACAGCCTGGCTGCCTCTTGCTTAAGGTTGAGCTGACTGATCAAGTGTCACACCCAAGGTGACCCTGCAAACCCATGGCTTAGGAGGGATTACAGCACAGCAAGATCCTTAGCGACACTCACTCTTGCCCTCTGAACCCTAGACCTTATGGCTCCTCATCAAAATGTGACCTGCTTAGATAAAAATATCCCGTATTTTTTCACTCTGGAGCAACTGGTTTAAGAAATTACTAGAGCCTAGTCTTGTTCTGTTTTCAGTGAGCAGCAGTTTTTCTGCTCTGCCTGCGCTACTTTCAACATGCTGCTACTGTTAAAACTAAATAGCTAAGCCAAGATCACTGGAAATGAGAATGTGCCCAATCAGCACATACTGACATAAACACACATCATCATATTATCAGTGCATTTGGTAAAACCAGACCAGTCAGTGCTTTAGGTTGAATCTAGAAAAATCACCCTCTCCCTAAGAGGGTGAGGAGGTACCAGGCAGCACATTGGGCTCACCAGAGCCAGTGTCTCTCAAAAATACTGCCTGTGTATCACAACCCATGTGCATGTGTGGTAAACAACCCAAGTTTTGTGTGCAAGCAGCTCAAGGATTCAGACACACAGCCTATGTTTGGGGCTTATGGAGTTGCTATACGTCAGTCAAACCTCTGTAATTGTCCGTGTCTGTGTTTTTAATCTGTTTCAGTTTAAGCTCCTTTCAGCAAGTTTTCAGCCAAATGGTATCACCTCACATCTAGGGCAGGCCAAAGGCATACATGGCAAACAGCTGCCAAGGCTGCCAGAGCTCAACTGACACATGGCTTGTGCGCAAGGGCACTACGTAGAGGAGGCTCGCACAATTAGGTGAAAACAAAGAATTCTGGGTGAAGACTACCCCAGTCCTTTAACATTTTCCTTCTGAAATCCAGAAGGCTCAGCAGGTTGCATTATTAACCTGATGCCACTGAGATATATTTTCAATATGAAGTCTTTCACTGGACATTTTGCTGCCTGGAACTAGAGAAACCTAGGAGCTGAGCATGGAGTAGTGAGGTATTCCCTGCTTCAAAGCAAAGCACTCTTTGCAGAGTCTTAATTATGTAGTAGGCAGTCCTTACAATGAAATCATCAACCTGAAGACACTGAATCCTGGGGCTGCACAGGATCTGAGTTCTCAAGATGCACCCATGGCCGATTACAAAGAAGAGCTGATGTCATAACATTTCCAAATGTCTCAATAAGATGTTGCATATGCTCAGTTCTGATTAAGACCATAATACAGCCTATGCATCATCAGTGACTTCCTGCATGTGAGGAATACTCATGGCAATTCAAAACTAAAAAAAAAAAAGCCCATTACTCTGCCAAGAGGAATTGCATAGGAAAATGCTGTTATGTGAGGACAAGGGAGCTGAGAGATCCTATTGACCACATTTCCACCATGAAATGCCTAGGATACTCAGACTTGGAAGTCTGTTTCAGTTTTATTTCCCATCACGGCTCACTGCAATCACAGCTCCCCACCACAACTTTAAGCATTTGATTTTCTTTCTGTATCTTGACATTCATTCTCTAAAGAAAAGAACTAATTCTAGAATTCCTCACTGGAGGTCTTCTGAAATTTGTTTCATGCTTGCTCAGCAACACAAGGCCCTCAAGAAGGAAGGCAAAAAGAAATGCAAGGTAGGGTTATTGTTAACAAGTATTGTCTGTGGGGTGAGAATATCTCTTGCTACAGAAAAAAATCTCTGCACTTTCCAACTGTTGTTACTTGAATTTGTGATACAGAGTGGAGCTGCTGGCTTTCTCAGAAATTAAAGCTCAGCTGTTATTGAGGATGTTTCCCAACATATTTCCAGAATGGAAAAACAAACACAAATACTCAATGCCTTACCAGCAGCAGAGGAAACATTTGCAAGCAAAGCTTAGCTTAGCACACCAGGCTGAAAGTCTATTTGATTATACCAATACATGGTAGTGTGATAAAGGCAGTCCCATGCTTGTTCAGTAATTGAAACAAAAGGGGTTTTTCCCATCCCATTCAGACCTGCCCATTCCAGTGACAATGAAGTCATCTGGGGTGAAAAGTGTCATAATTGGGCCTTCAATAGCTTTGGGCTGCTAACAGACTTTCCCTCTTTCATGTTCTATCACTCTGTCTCTTCCCTAGGAGAACAGTGGGGAACCAGCACAGACAAAAAGCAATCCTTTATCACAGCACCTGGTTAGCGGACAGGTGAACCACTAATTCCTCAGAAAGAGCTCTTGAACACTGACTCAAGTTATCCCAGTGTAGGTTTCTGTCTGGAAATGAGGTCATAGTTTCTTTATATCACACCAAAAAACTGGCCTCGTGCCACCAACATTGTCAACCGCCCCTATCATTTTGACCAGGATGGGCTAAAGTATGCAAGGAACCTCTGCTCAGCTACTCTCTCTGCCTCTCTCTGCAGTGGTCACCCACCTTTTCAAGCCTTTCAGGAACACATTAAGTCATTCTAGACAAGCTTTGCTATGCAGCTAAACAAATGACCCTTTCTGAGCATCAAGCAAAATAAGAGCTTGGGAACAATTGGAGGAAGTGAACCAAGCAGACTCTCCTGGAGTAATTATCATCATTCACTAAGGGAAGAGGGGGAGCAGGGGAGCACCCTAGCTAGGACCACCCTCTCCTCTGAGGCTGGGGTCTGCTCCCATTGTTCTCACCAGGAGCCATACCACTGCCCCCAGCGGGAGCAGGACCAGGTCCTTTAATCTGCGTTTCCTCTTGGCCGAATGAACTGCACTGTACGCCAGTGACAGCCAAATGAAGGATTCCTTTTTCCAGAGGACCGGCAACAGCTCTTAACTCATAAACTCAAGGTAATTGACATTACAAACAAGCCTTACCCAGAGGGACCCCAAAGCAGTCAACAATTGTGCTTTAATGAGTAGGAAGGGAGAAGGGGGGAAGTCTTTATATGCTGCAGTAGGACATTCTAAGAAAAGCTCTTTCCCTTTTCCAGGCAAGGCAATGATTAAAGTCTGTGCATGAAACCCAGCAAGGAGGGAGGCCTTGTTGAAAACGCCTTTCTTCCTGGCTTTCCTGTGGAAAAACAAGGGGGTTGAAAAATGGTTACTGGGACTTGAGAAGGGCAACAGCAGCCAGTTAACAAACCCAAACAATAAAAGAGGAAGCCAAGCTCAGATGAAAAAAGATGAAGATCCCAGCACTCTGGAGTTTTGCACACAAACAAAATTCAAATACTAGTATGAACTGCCATAGAAGGGCAGAGAGTGGGGTGGAAGTAGCTAAGGCTGATGTAATACCACTACCTTGCTGGCATTGTGCTTTAAATACAGTAAAACTTTGCAAGGCAAATCAGAGGCAAATTTACAGCATACAGACTGTTGTATAAAATTGACCATGAATTGCCCAGACCAGTAATATCAATTTGCTTGAGACCTCAAACTGAACCCAAACCACGTTACCAACTTTGAAAGGCCAGTGCATTATCTGCTAAGCCATCCATCCTACTGGAAAATCTTCTCCATGTTCACACAAAAGGAAAATAAAACCCAGGCTGCTCTGGGCTCTAAGCCAAGTCTGAATACAACATACACACTCCTCAACAGGCAGGGGAAGTGTTGCACCAGGGTTTGCCAATTATCAACAGGCAGCAATAGTTGCGAACTAGGCTTTGCCACAAAAGTCTTTATGCTGACTGCTGTGACTATGCTATACCAGTTGTTTGTAAGCTGCAGGTATATTTCCTTGCTAGTGCTATTGCATTCCTCCTGGAAGGGAAGGCTGGAAGCTGGAGTATGCTAGCTCTCAGTAGAAGAGAGCTATGTACAAAGAGACTCCTGAAATGCAGGGCACCATCTTGTTTGTTCTTTTCTCCTCTGCCCTTCTGGACTGTAAGCACCTTGGTTTTACCAGGACAGATGCAGAGGCACTCAGAACAAGGTTTTCTCCTATCTTGTTCTTTGCTATGAAATCTCTTGTCACTGCTGCCTCCTGTGAAAGCTGTGTCCTACATTCCATGACGGAAGCTTTCACCCAGCTTAAGACGCAGTTATTCTTCAAGAACATACTCCATGTGAGGCTCCATCACAGTGTAGGTCTGTTGCTACTTACACTTTATTACAATTATTAACAATTTATTGTTTTGTTCCATATCAAAGCAAGGTACCAATTATTATCCTTTATCTACATGCCAAACTACCCTTGAGGTGACTGGAATTGTGCCCGTATTCAGCTGTTATATTGCAAATAAGCTGCAGCACCAATGGTTTGGTTAGTGGTTAATAGTGCTCAGCTGGCACTCACAGATTCCACAAGGACAGTGACAGGTTGCCAGCAGATGTGACACACTGAAAGTCCATTTCCAGGGGATACTACTGTATATTAATAAGTGACTCCCCCAACTTCTGCTTCAGAAAAACCAGCCCCATCACCCTTTCTAGTGTTATGTTCAAGGAAAACAGCCACAGTGATGAGGAGGACACTGCAGTGTGTGGCACTAGGCTGAAGGCAGAGATCTGCAAATGAACTTCTCCACTGGCACTAGGGGATACCCTCTTCAAGGCTTTTCCAAAAAAGTAAATGAGATATGTATACAGTGCTGGAAGGGACTTGACAGCATTACAAAAGACGGGACAGAGGGGTTATTTTTTGGATACATCAATAAAGACCAATAGCAACATGGAAAGAGCAGGAGATATCCATGTCTTTGAAAAAAGTGTAAAGCTATTTTGAATTAATTATATTTATATTTATACAGCACAGGCATGTGACGTTTGAAAATTCATGTACAGCAGTGCACATTGCATATCAAGTAAGCTAAGCATGCAGCCGACAAGCCTGATTCAGAGAAAAAGAAATTTATTCAGAGCCCTTCTGAGTAAACCCCTAGCTTTATAAGAAACACCATGAACTGCATGGCTTTGTCACTTCTGCATAGCAAACTGCTCAGTTTATCAGTTTCAGTGTGGCTTAAGGCAGTGTCAATTTTACCTAGATTTGTATCTCCAGCTCCAGAGTACAGAGATAAAATAAACTTGTGTTTAGACCACAAAGTCAATACCCCAGCTCCCTCAGTAGGGCTCTTTTTATGGATCTTTTACTGCTTAGTCATTGCATGAAAGAGATAAACGGACACTCGTTCACCGAATCACAGAATAGGTCAGGTTGGAAGGGACCACAGGAATTCATCTGGCCCAACCTCCCTGCTCCTCCTGGAGCACATGGCACAGCATTGTGTCCAGGCAGTTCTTGAATATCTCTGGTGAAGGACACTCCACAGCCACAATGGTTCAGAAACCATTAAAATGCACATTAGTAAACATTGGTGAGCATTATCACTGAGGCCATAATTATGGACTCCTTGATGATACCCCAGGAGCAATGTGGTGCTTTAAAACCTGCCAGGTGATGTGAGGTGCTTCCCAGCCACTAGTGCTTGGAAGGGCAGTGAGACTGCATTTGGCAGAGTGAAAACCTTCCTAAGCCTTGGCATTTGGAAACACTGACCCCCAACCAGATTTTTGCCACCCACTGAGAAATCATTCCTAGCCATGGGAATTGCCACAAACTACTCCCCTGAAGCTCTGTTACCATTGGGAGTGACTTCAAGTACTACCTTATTTGAATTTCTTGCCTCCTTGGAAACAAAGTGTCCTATGAATGAAACTCACCTGGCCTTCTTCTAGCCACCAAATCTGCTTGGGCTGGGCATGGGTCCAACATGGATGCCCCTGGGATTTGAAAGACCCTATAGTCCTCTGGCCTTACCAAATCTCCAGTCAGAGCCTCCCTCAGCCGGGCCAAGCTGCCATCCTGGTCCTGCAGGAAAAATAGCAAGTGCTGCTATTCCACGTGCACGGGCCTCCAGCCAGGCTTGAAAAAAGTCCCGATCCTACTGTGGTGCAGCAACAGACTGCTTTAGAGGGACATGCCTGCAAGAGAGGGCTCCCTTCCTTCTCCAAAATATGGCTTGTTTCGTGAGACCACAGGCAGGTGCACAAGACCACACATGAGACCACAAAGCAAGTTCCTCATCCTCCTAAGTGATTCTATGGCTTCATTTTCCGAGACCCACTGAATAGGTCCAGTGTCTGCTCCAAGTAATGGGAGCTGTGGGCACTCAGCATCCAAAACACGCGGATTTTGGAGCCTTTATTCCCCATGATCAATCATTTTAACCCCTCCACGATGTTCAGAGGCTTAGCTGGAGGGGCATATAGCAACCAGGGATCAGACTTGTGTGGACTGTAGCCACGTAAAGGTCTCAATCAGCCACACAGCTGTATAAAACTGGTAGAGGCACCTGGAGACAAAGAGAGCTGTTTGGAAAAAGCCTTTTCCACAGCCCAGCAGCCACGAGACGCGCATGCCGCCCACAGCAGCGACTGCTATTCACAGAGATGGAAGGAGCCATTTTTTTGTCATTAACAAAAGGCAGTGTCTATTAAAAAAATAAAAGGCGTCACAAAACAAACAAAATGATTCATTGGGATTTTAGAACTCACCTCCAGACACAGCGGGAGGGGAAGAGCTTGCCATTACCCATTCTGGCTACAGAATGGGATCAGCCCAAGAAAAAGCATGTTCCCACAGTAGACAGTTCGAGCTTGTTTTGTCAGACAGTGAGGTTCAAATGGCCTTTCTTTTTTGGCGCAAGGATTTTGGCAGCCTGGAGAATGCTGGTGCTAAATAACAGTAACACCAGCTTTTTCCTGGTACCACATGGAGTAAACAATGCAAACAGTGTTTCAGGGACTTGGTGGGGCTGAGCTGCTGATTCGGATGCAGTGACGGATCAAACTTTGGTTAGAGAATGAATAGCTCTTATTTACTTGTAATCCCCACCTTGGTGGGAGGCACAGACATGCATGTGAGAGAAACTCCTCCTTCAAAAAGATTTTTCACCTTTCTTGTCTTTGTGCTCTGCTTCTTCAAGTATCTTCTTAGATGTCATCTTATCAGCTAATGTGTCATGCAGAAAAGGTACCGTCACAGGAACAGTATTGAGAAGCAATTGTACAGTATTAACAGCTACAGAAAAAGCAAACATAACCCTGCACTGCAAGTTTTCTACCTTAAGTTACCTTTTAATTCAGCTCATTGTGACTTTATGTCTATTTTTCATTTAAAAATTTTTGAATTCATAGGAAAATTTCAATGAATATTGCCAGAAGGATAGGGATATTTTGTAATTCACCTTCTCACAAGGTGAGAACACAAGGTGAGAACACAAGGTTTTTCCCTCACAAGTTTTTCACAAGGTTTGTGAAAAACTTTGTGAGGACAGAGTCCCTCTTATGCTCTGATACAGAAGGACCCTGCTCTCTGGGGTCTCTCAGTCATTATTAGACATCAAAGAATCCAAGCAGAGGCGAGATTCCTTCTCCAGACCTGTCTGGTCTGCATCTTACTGAACTGCACTCCACTCCAAACTTGAGCATGCAGGTATCTACAGCTCCCTCCAGCTTCCTATCAGGACCAGACTTCTCAGAAGGCCAATAGAAAGCATTTAAGTTATTTTAAAAAAAAAGCAATCCAAAAAGCTAAGTGTCATCTTTTGATTAGCTTAGCTTTAGATTCACACAAGGCAGCAAGGCAGAAGGCTTGTTGGGAACTCTCAAAGACACAAGAAAGATATTGCATGGCTCAGTATTACCTGGAAGTGTTTGATTTATTTCCTGAAGATACTGACCCACTCAAATGCTCCAACATTTTTACTTTCTGACTGGTTGGTTTTCCCACTTTTGACCTTGCTGCTAAAAAACGTCTTCCAAATGAAGACGTTTTACACATTATTACTGCATTGAAATGAAACCAGGTGGTAGTTTTCAAAGGAGCTGAAGGTAGAAAGCCAGCACCTCACACTTCCTTCTAGAACCTTTGACGAGCCCATCTTCAATCCCCACTCCTTGCAGCAGTGGGCAGAGCAGTTCACTTAGGAAGCACAGGGAGGGAGGATGCAGTCAGCCAGCAGCTCAAAAGAAGGGCTGAGTTGGTGGTCATCAGTCTCAGCTGTGGTACCCCTTGGCGGGGAGCGATGTCCTCTGCAGTCACTGGAAAGGATGTGGTGGTGCAGACAAAGCTCCCACAAAAACATAAAGCTGCCCAGGTCTCAGGCTGCAGGGAGTGCCAGAGTCTGGCACTGGAGCTGGATGACAGCAGAGACAACAGCTGTGTGAAATGCAGCCAGGCAGATGATGTGCTCATCATGGTGGCAGCGCTGAGAGAGGAGGTGGAAAGGTTAAGAAGCATCAGGGACGCTGAGGAGGAGATTGGCTGGTGGAGCCACTCTGCACCATCCCTGTGGCAAATGCACCAGCTGGCTGCATCACAAGGAGCAGAGGATCCCCTACTGTCTCATCACATCAGGCAGAAGAAGGGGACCTCAGATGTGGGGTGGGGGGGAATGGAAATAGGTCTCTGCTAGAGGCAGCAGGTGAATCCCCTCCCACAGGGAAATCTGGTGTAAAAGTTCTTCGAAAGTGAAATTGCTTTTTGTATTGACCTGAAGTAAAAACATCAGGAGGTATTTGTCTTCCTGTGGAAACTGATGATACTAATTTTTTCACCGAAAGAATGTAAATGTGATATTGCTTTTGCTCTGTTCAAGTATAACAAATACTGCCCTAACCTCATGGCAGCAAAAAAGTTAAGATTGAATGAAGAAAACCTTGCACAGAATTAAACCCTACTACATGCCAATTAACATCTACTCCTAAGGAAGGTACAATATTGCAATATTAAACCATTGCTCCTTTACATAACAAAAACTTAAACTTGTTTATGTAAACAAAAACTTTTTCTGAAAATAGTAGGTTTGTGGTACTTCTTTGTAATCTGACCATAGATCAGTGTTCAGTATATATTTCTGTCTGTCCATCTACTTCTGTGCTCCCCACAGAGATACCTGTAACATCTCAAATGTAAATAAGTTCTAACTCCTCAGAAAGGTGAGAGCAACCCATGCTTTTGGTGAGGAATACCACTTTCTCATCAAGGAGGTAAGGTGGAACACTGAACAGAAGCATCCAGGGGTCTCACTGTCAGTGGGAATCAGAGGAGAGCTACATTAAAGAAAATAATTGTGTATTTTCCTATTTATCCAAAAGAGTGCAGAAAAAGGAAAGGCCAGAGGTTATCTACAGGAGAAGCATGGATCAACACAGCTAACAACAGGCATTTGATCACCTTAAGTAGAAATAAGTCATTCATATTTAGAAACATAAGCAAAAGTATCATCTGTTCAGTAAAGAGCTTATCTAACTGTGGAGCAGACAGCGTGTCCACATACGTGTCAGTGGCACAAATTCTATTTGCATCTGGTCAGATGAGTCAGGAGTATGAACAGCAGATTTTCAGGACCAAAGGTGACTTGAAGGTGTCTTGATCAGCTGCCTGGGTATTAAGCCACAGCCTATCCAAATGCCAAGAGAGCTGCTAAATATTTCTTCCTTTAAACTCAACTAACGCTACCTCTGCTTTCCCCATGGGCAGATGACCATACAACCCAAACCCAGCCTGATCCCTCCCGCAGCCCTTATACCCAGCCCTGTCCCCAGATCCCAGGCCTTTCCTCCTCTCCAAAATTAGACTTCTGTCCCTCTGCTTCAGCCTCTGCCTGAGGCACACTGCCTGGCTGCTGCCAGTGAAGCTCTGAGACTGGAGTGGATGGTGACCACAGTTCCTTTCTGCTTCTGCACTCCTGGGATGAAATGCCCCATTTTCAAACTCAGTCAATGAAGTTCAGCACCCTGACCCTGCAACACATTCCTCAAGTCTCTTTTAAATTAGTAAAACAGGTATTTAGGGACCAGTGCACTCATTTATGTTCAGACACAGTGATTTGGCACCTGGTCCTGATTTGAAAACTGGGTCAACTGTTATTTTCTCCTCAGATCTGCCTCCTTTCACTGGTGACAGTCAGCAAAAACTACTTTTCTAATCTGAGTCAGTCTTGCAGATTAATATGGCAGAACATCAGCATCTATATTAGAACTACTTTCCACGGGGCTGCAAAATTATGTGGTTCATCCTATTGAAAAAGTAGGATCTCAGCAGCCTTTTCAGAATTACATCCTGAAACATACGACAATTCTCCCAACAAACAGATGTGTCCAGTGTGAGAGAGCTTTAATATGTCCTTTAATATGAAAAACTTTCATATGTTGATGGTGTGAACTTGGTCAACAGGCATAATTTGCATTATCCCCTGAGCAGATGCTCAGGTAGAAGACTATATGGAGGGCAGCAGGAAAGACTGAAAAGAGGATTGATTGTGAAAACATATTCTGTAGGCCGAATGCATGTTGAATTTATATCAAAAGCTTCACTTTTGGTCACCTGTGTGCTGACATACTAATGAGGGCTTGCTGCCTACTTCTCAGTTTTATTATATTTTTGTCAATCCTGTACACAGAACTGCCCACAACCAGAAAGCTTGGGGAGCTACCCATTTCAATTTAGAAACTGCCAAACTGAGAGCAGTTGACCCCAAGCTTTCCATTCACTAGAACAAAACCAGAAGTCTGCAAGTCCATGTTAACTCACTTTGATCAACTACACAGCAAAACCATGATCAGGCTGGGCTCAGTCTTTTATTAGGCTGTGCCAATCCCAAACCCCAGCCCACTCCGTGGAGCCTGTGAGAAGGGACAACTGAGGCAGGAAAGCAAATCACAGAATCAGAGCCTCGATGCCTTTGCCTGGTACCCCCGACCCAGCTTGTGTCTCCTGAAGGTGCCACAGTCCTGGGTGAACACATAAGCACCATCACCAAGTCCAAGTGGGGTCTTCAACATAGAGGCTACTTGGGAATCAAGCCTAGTGACATCTTTTTAGCCTGATTCATAAATCACAGCTTCCTATACATAATTGGTGACAGTGATATAACTATATCCAGCCCCTCTGGGTACAATTACAGGTTGTTGTCTGTAGCAAATCATTCCCTTTGTGTCATCATGTATGAACTCCTGCCAGTAAACCTTCATCCCAGCCCAAACCTTCTGTATATATGAGATCATCTTTTCCACCACACCAGCAACACCAACTGTGGTGAAAACATCCCACTAGGTTTCAGCCCCACGCTGCTCGTGGTGTTTGCTGGTTCACCCTCAGGGACTGGACACTTGAAGACTCTGGGATCTCCCAAAGGAAAGGGATGGAGGGGCCCAGTGCTTGATTGGCTTGATTGTAGCTTTGGGTGTTGCCATGATCTATTTGCAGTGCCCTTGTCCTGGCCTCTGTTATTCTCAGGATGCTGGACAAACTTGAATTCAGATTCTCATTTATACTTGGTGTTTTGGTATGACCCTGCAAAATTCAAGTTCCTGATTTGAGCAGCACAGTGCATGTTTATGGTGATAAGTCCCAAGACACTCATCAACAGATGCTTGTTGCTCAGGCTGACAAATTATGTCTGAGATCATATACTGCGTTTTGGCTGTGGGTTTTATTAAGTCTCAATTCAAGACATTTTTTTTACCAGTTTCAAAGCACAGCTGAACTACCAGAGGGACTCATGCTTAACTTGGATGTATTTACTATCAAGTGTATTATTACAGCTCTCCTTTTTCTAAATTGACTGACCTTGTGCATTTGCCTTGCAACTATTTTGGAAAGAGATGCTCAGAGGAACAGGAGTGCTCTCTCAATGCACTCTCAGTGCTCTACTGAGACCGATACATCTCCAAGCCCTCTTTAAGAAAAGTTACCCTGAAGACTCTTATGGTATTGGCAGAGGCTGGCTCCAGCAGTGTGTCACCCCAGCCATTCTCTCCCAATGACAGGGCCAAAGCAGGGAGCTGTGAGGGCCAGCTGCACGGCCAAGGACTTTCAGTTAGTCACATCAGGATTTCTCCAGCCACTTAAAGAGCTGGAAAAGTAACAAAACACTGTGTCAGTACAGAGAATGTTTAAGTCTTCCAGAAAGTTGGTTTAATTTTATGATTCTGCTAATAAAACATGGAGGGTTGACCTATTTCACATTGTTTCTTTTTTTCCTTACTGCTTCTTCTATATTTTTCTTATCAGCTGTTCTCCCCATGAACACTGTTGCTGAAGCAGTGAAGTTTTTCATTAAAAAAAAATTCACTATAATTTCTACAGCCTGACCACACTCTTCTGTTTGTTACACTGTGCCCCACTAGGAACTGGGACGATGAGCTCCACGGCAAGACCCCCACCTCAGGATGCGCGTGTGCATGAGTGTGTGCGTGTGTGCAGAAAGGGAATGCGAGAGGGAGAGAATGTGTGTGTCCCCAGTTTAATTAGAAAATTTAATTGGATGGAGTTCGGGTCATTTTTTCCCCCCCTTTAGAGCTGGCTGCAATAAACAGACTTTTCTCTTTCCCTTTCATCCTTCAGTGGTTTGTAGTTCTGCATCTGCTCTGCTGGCATTGTCTCTGCTAACGGCCATACCGATCAGGAAGCCAGAGCCAGGAGGCAAATGAAGGGACTGCATTGATACCACTGATCTCTGAGCCCCACATAACTGGCAACTGTTTCTGTCTTCTACCTCTGGAGATGAGTTGAACAGATTGTGTAAAATTTGGTGGCTTCCAAAAAAAAAGGGGGGGTGGGGGAAGAGGGACATCCTACTGCCTCGGCCCTCTTGCTACCTGGTACCCAGGGGTCTGTTCAAACAACATCCTCAGCACAGGAAGCAAAAGTGAAAAATTCGTGGAAGTGAGCAAATCCGCTGATTTCAGGGAATGTTTGCACAAAAGAGAGAGAGACTAAACACACTGCTTCTTTTTCTCTCGGGGCGGATGCTACAGGCTTAGGCCCTGCCACAGTACCCTCCACCTCTCAGCTTTGGCTCTGCTGTGGCAAGAGAGCAGGCAAAGCCTTGCAGCACATGCTTGGGAAAGCACTCAGCTCAGACACAGAGGACCCAGTGCCAGGAACAGTGACTAACATTCGAGAGAGCCTGAGCATGTGGGACACTTCTCACAGATGCTGTTTTCCATTGCTCAGCAGCATCTCATCACACAGGATATGGGCCACAGTCATAAGGTGAGATGGATATTTGTCATCTCTACCCAGAAAAAATGGCCTGGGCAAACCAAGTGGCAGCTTTCTTCTTCTCCTCAGTTTGAATTTCAAGCAAGATAGTAAAGCTCTTCTCCCTCACCATGTTCTGCCACCTTTCTGCACATGTTAGCAGCTCTTCTGATGTTTGCTGTGTGTTTGAGAACGCAGAGGATTTACATGGAAGAATATGTTTGCCCATCCTTGTCTAGCACAGACAAGGATTATGACAAAATAAACCTCTAATAGAGTACAAATTATGATGCAAACAGTTCCTTCCCCTGAATTTTAAGACAAAAGGGACAAGGTGGGCCCCTACCATATCATCCTGCTGGTTCCTCAGGTGGATCAAGTTCAAACACAGCATTATATGGTCCACACGCCCCATAATCTCTTTCTCTTTTTCTTCTTGCTTTCCCTGCCCCCCCAACCACATTACACAGTCAGGCTGGGATCAAATTCAGCTTACTTGAATGTATATCATTTCCAAGTTGAAGTCTAATCTGCAGCCTTGTCCCCAGTGAGATACTCAATTTACCACTCCTGTAACTAAAGCTCATTGTTACGGCTATAATAATCAAATGTATCACTTTCCTAAAGGATACTTCTGGTCAACATTTTGCAGTTTTAGAAAGTTCTCTAAAAAACTCTTCTCTTTGTTATGTCACACGCATGCTTCCTGCTCCATTCAACCTTCCTTTTTCTTTCTGTGTGCTATTCACTACACCAATCTAGAGGCAAAAAAAAAAAATATATATTTCCCTTGGAAGAATCAAAACTGTTCACGTCTATGAAAGAATAACAGCATGACCAGGGGACTACAGATCAATGTTATCCAGATCAGCACTTAAATGGAAATCACTCTGCATGAAAAATTCACGATGCCCTCTATCCCTCACATGGATAATGGGGACAGCTGGTTACAGCAGACAGAATCATTTTACGTACATATATATATGTGATATACAGAATTGTGGGCTTTCAGTGTAATCCAGACAATGAGTGGCATTGCCAGAATCAGTTATTTTGTAACTATTTTGAGACTAATACATCTTCCTCTTAAGGAAGACAAGTTCCTAAAAGTAGCATTATCAAGACAGGACAATGGGCAAGATAAGACCACTGATGAGATCCCATGATACCTGCAGGTCTTACCTGCTTCTATTTTTTAATTGAAATTTTGCATATTGATAAAAGGAATGGTGGCCAATCTTCTTGTCCATTCATTTCTCCTTCTTTGGTCTCAAGCCCCAGTGAGGTCTCTGCAGCCCTTGGACTCTTGGCAACACCTGCATTAAGGAGGAAGTGCAGAGCCTCCCCACAGCCCAGGCACTTTGCACACTTTTTGCCCACAGGTGTCCAAAGCAGTTTATGCCATGATAGACTCATAGAGCAGCTAGGGAAAAACCATGTCTTAAATCTCTGACCAAACTACTGAGGATTGTACAAACCACATACTTACCTACCACCCTCACTGCCCTTCTAAAGGCTAATGCCTCAATGCTTTATGTCCCAGGACTGAACAGGACCTTCTTACACTTTAAACACAGCTGGAGGACAAATGTCAGCAGCTCCTCTGGCCTTCTGATGTGGTGAACTTGGGATAGGAACACCCCTCAAGAAAGTGGAAAACCCAGATTTTTCCCTTCACTGCTCCCACAGGACTTGATCCCATGCTCTCACCAGTCTGGGGAGGGAAAGCCTTGAGGAAGAGGTTGATCAGAGAGGCAGTGCCTCCATCTTTCCTTCCACAAGAGACCACTACATGAAGGCTTCAAGGGCTAGAAGGAGAAGCAGTGTCAAACAGAGCCCTGTGCTGCAGTCTTCACATTTAAAGGCATACATGAGTCTCAATTTCTCAGCCTTACCCCTCGGTGGATTTGTACTTAACATGATCCGGTCTTTGGACAGAAGTTGCTCATTTTGATTTGTAATGGGGATATCCCTGTCTTTAGTTAGGCTTTTGAAAAGAACATTAGGCCTATATTGTATTTCTTCTCATAGAACTCTCACAGCTGCTTCAGTTTTGCCTGAAAACACATCAGAAGTTCTAAGAAATCAGCGAGCTTCCCTCCTCTTTCTCAGAAAGTCAAGAGTCATTGTGCAGTGCTGCACAGCACCCCAGAGCCCACAGCATCTCCTGTCTGTCCCCACTGGCAGCCAAGAACAGAGGACAGAAGGGAAAGTCTGGAGTCCAGGAAGGGACGCAGCAGCACCTCATCAGTGTGCAGTAACATGGAGGAGTGAAATGCTTTTAACTGTTCGGCATGAAATGTAAAGGCAGAGGACAGCATGGAGAGAAGACCAACCCAAATGGCTTCAGGATACACATATACAAAGGTGCACACATGTTAGAATTTGAGAATAATACTTGCAGATTAATACCTTGTCTTTAACCTGGAGAAAAGACATGAGCAAAAGATACAGAAGCTCAGCAATCCAGAGATAGAAATGATAACATGAATCAAGATTATCTCCCACCATAGAGGAAAATCAAATAGCATATTTGTCATTGAAGTTAATGATATATTAGAATGTACTTTTATTATCTATATATATTTAGCTGTCTTGGACAATATAATCAGATTAGATCAGCAGAAGAGGATCCTATAGTACACACTTATGTCCTAATAAATATGCACAAGAAGTACTTCACACGCTACTCAGGCCAGAAGCTGCTCTCTCCACTGCCATTAATATTGATTGGTGTTTAAGTGGAACTCACTGTCAGTCCATTGCACCAGCTCTAATGTGACAGCCATGGTTAGAGCAATTTCTCTTTCTAACAGAGACATTAACCTTCCTGCACTTCCTGATTCCCTCAATACCCACTGTCTCCTCAGGTGCTGCCTCAATCAAACAAAGGCCCTAGATGTGGCTTACATAGCTGAGAATTTTTCATATATTAAGAGCATAAATTTTTTTTCCCATCACTCACACAATTTTAAACATTCAAATGAGGAAATTAGTGTTGAGTGGTACAGACTAGATCTAATCTCATTAATCCAACAATAATTGAAATACTTGAAGGACTTCCCCTGAGGCCATGGATTAATGACCAGCTAGGTGGAGCTGCTGACATGAAGCACAGCCAAGTGCCATTAACTTGGCCAGGCATTATTTAATCCCAGAGGAAATGTCCTGTGCAAAATTTGCTAGCTCTTTGGCGAGAGGAAGAGGGAGGAGAAAGGTGCATGTGGTCTGGGTGCAGGGAGGGCACCCTTCCAGCTGCTGCACACGGGGCATCCCTGCAGACTCCCACGTGTCTCCCATGTCTGCCCCAACCCACGCTGACCAGTGGACACATCATTAAAATGAATTAATGATCTGAAGCAGAAACTGTGTTTAATGAAGCCCCACTCAGACTGGTGTGCTAATGCCAGCCCTGTTTGCAGACAAATATTTACTAACCTTCTGTGCATAAAGTGACAGGCCACCTGTTCTGCCCTCTCATTATGTCTCCCTAAGTCTAAAGGTAACACTGCCTGCTTAGACCTACAACATTCAAGCTACTTCAGAGGCTCATAAACATCTTCAGCAAAGCTGAGCCAGGTCTGCCAAGCTCTATTTGTTTCAGCATCCATCTTTTTTAACTCGAGCTACTGTACACTCCCTAGTGTACTGTAAACTCAACTAAATGCTGTTGCCTCTTCTAGCATAAGAGGTAATTTCCTGTCAGGATTCTCACCAAATAATTTCTGTCTTCTCAACCAGAAATCCTTTAAGGTGCATAGGTTGCTCCCAGCCTTGACAAAGAGCTCCAAAGAGAAAAGCAATAGGCAATGCTATATTTTTAGTTGCAATAACAATACTGGCAATACTAATAGTTATAAAAGACATCACAGTCATAGCAGTTGCATTTAGCATCATTGCAATGTAATTAATAACAGAAATGGTTTAAGAGTCTACTCTTGCTTTCATTGAACTAGATGGGAGTCTTAGGATTTACTTCAGGGGAACAGGGTCAGATCCTAAACAAGCAAGGATTATCCTACAAAAAAAAAAAAAAAAAAAAAAAAGGAAGCGGTATAGGATTAAGTCTCCCTCCCCTTTCCACTCCAAGCAAAAGAAAACCAGGAAAGATTAGAAAGCTGTCAGGGAAACAGACAAGCAAGAGACAAGCAGAGGTTAAAAAGCAAACGAAGCTGCATGCATAGCACTGGGTGGTACCCCTATTCACACCAGCAGGGGAATGTCCACCTGAGCAGTCCCTTACCAATGGGAATGAGGGACTCCATGCACAGCTCCTTTGGAGGAATTAAAATGTGCCTCACATTTCACCTTTCTGCTCAGTGGTTTATGCTTTCAGACTGTACTGAGGTGTTAGGTGCTCCTACGTGCTTGGGCTGCCCACCCATCCCAACACATGAGCGTGGGAAGGTCTAGGATCCAGGGGAGGAGACAATGTTCCCACACAGGCAGGTAACTCTCCTCCTTTGGCACACAGGATGGAGGCTGCTGCACACAGACAAGCCAACACACTGGGGTGAGCAACTGCAGCTTGGACATTCAAGTGACACCACACATGAGTTTCTTTACAGCAGGCCAAGTCTGAGATCACAAGAGCCAATGCTGAACCAAAACATACCCTGACAAAGGCCAGGAAAAAGGGCCCTATAGGCAGCCCTGCTCACACTGCACCATGTTCAGCACAGTTTTGGGGTGTTTTTCAGCACAGGGTAAGCTAGACTCAGACAGGCAGCTCTGGCCCTGGAGGTAGGCTGAGTCATGCACTCCTGGTGGCATAAGGAAGAGTGGTTGTGAGTGCAGATGAAGTCAACAGCTTTTTGCCACCTCTGCCTCCTCGGATCTGCCAGCAGCCACAAAACTTTCTGTTTCACATCTGTATTTTTCTGGGAATGGCATGACACAAAGCAAAGCCCCATGGTATTACAAGGTCATGAAAAAAAGGCAATCAAAACAAAAAAAAAAAAAACAAAAAAAAAAAAAAAACAACAAAAAATATATACTGCCTGCTTGCTTGTTCCTCCATCTCACCACAGCCAAACATTAACAACTGATTGTTCCTTTGTAGATAGTTGACTGCTTCCAGCCCTGACATGTGCAATCACTTTCTGGTGTCCCACCCGACAAAGCACAGTGTGAAAGGATGTACACATGAAAGCAAGGGTAAATTCAAAAACATCAGTCCCAGGCTGCAAGGGAGCTGAATTCAATATCAGCAAAACATACAGGAAAGGACAATGTATAATGGAAGTGGAGGGGGACAGAAGGGAGGGTGTGCAGGGGGAGGGGATAACATAAACATTCACGCATGAAAATATTAGATGATTCTTGTTGCACAGTGACTTGAATTCAAAGTATTTATGTGGTCATTTCCATTTCTTTTCCCAAGAGGGTGCTGGGACTGGCATGGCTGTCAGAGTAGTGTGAGAAGATGCCAGCACAGGCAAGCAGTTTCCAGGGCAGAACTACAGCAATGCCTGATATTGTATTAATGTGAGTGCTGGCCATCTGGCCATTAGGGACAAGCTGCTGCCAGGGTGTCTCTCTTTTTCCATCTCATTTCAGAAGCTCTGGAGCCTGGGACTGAGACCCCTAGGGAGATTCTGGCTAAAGATCATTCCAGCATCCACTCAGATGTTGTAGAGAAAGGGGCAGAGAGCTGATAAGGCAGGAGAATGTACTCACACCCACACAGGAAAAAAAAAAAAAAAAAAAACAAAAAACCAACAGAAAATAACACTGAATGGGGGGTTAAAGGCAGAAAGAAAATGAGTGCAGATGAACAAGGGAATGGTTTAAACAAATAAGAGGGAGGAAGCAGGAAAAGGAAAAGAAAAATAAGAGGCACAGCACTTACTCAAAGGAGCCTTTAAAGGAGGAGAGAGGAACAGAGAAGAAAAGGAGTAGAAAGGGTTCAATAAGAAGAAATGGCTATCATTAAAGGCACAGGGGCTATGAAAGGACTACTAGCACAATGCACCTTTTTGGATTTTAACTACTCAGAACTAAAGTAAGGGCTTTCAGTCTGCCCTGTTGAATAGTACCTTGTCCCAGGAGCCTGCTGTAGCCAGTGCTTGGGTTAACGGATTAGGGAGTGTGGGTAAAGGTGCCAAAACTTTGTCCTGACAAAATAAACGCTCTTCCTTATGCTTGTTTATCTACTTTTTAACCATCATTGGAAGTTCTTAGACTGGGAATTTTTCAGTGTATAGAAAGACAAATACAAAGTTGATAGTCACTATCTATATCAGTATAGAAGATTGCATTGCTGGAAATGTCAGTGGCTTTACTTGATTGCTGCTAAGTCAGACAGAGAGAGAGAGAAAGAAAGAGTGAGAGAGAGAAAGAAAGAGAGAAAGAGAGAAAGAAAGAGAGGGAGAGAAAGAGAGAGAGAGAAAGAGAGAAAGAGAGAGAGAAAGAAAGAGAGAAAGAGAGAGAGAGAAAGAGAGAAAGAGAGAGAGAAAGAGAGAAAGAGAGAAAGAAAGAGAGAAAGAAAGAAAGAAAGAAAGAAAGAAAGAAAGAAAGAAAGAAAGAAAGAAAGAAAGAAAGAAAGAAAGAAAGAAAGAAAGAAAGAAAGAAAGAAAGAAAGAAAGAAAGAAAGAAAGAAAGAAAGAAAGAAAGAAAAAGAAAGAAAGAAAGAGAAAGAAAGAAAGAAAGAAAGAAAGAAAAAGAAAGAAAGAAAGAGAAAGAAAGAAAGAAAGAAAGAAAGAAAAAGAAAAAATATGTGGGCATACAATTCTTCTGCAAAGTAAAGCAAAACATCACCCTACAAAATAAATCTTGGCTAATGGGCGAGAAAGTGTCATGGAAGATCAAGAGCACTAAAATGACAACCTGTGAAACCTCACTTCCTGCAAAAGCTGCTCAAGAACCAGCATTATGGTGTGATTTCCTGAGTGAATTACTGCAAAGCAGGCATCATGTGCAACTGTTACTTCTGTTGCTATTATTACTACACTACTATTATTCTGGTCCAAGCGGATCTGCAGGTGGGACTGAAGTCTGACAACAGATTTCCCATGCTTCCTCATTTTACCTAACATCTGCCTCATCTGTCTCTGGCATTTAAAGGATCTTCTTCAAAAAGATGCTTCTGGCATGAAAACCGGGGCATTAACTCCACACAGAGGAGCCTAAGTCCATCATGCCAGCCTAGGAGGGGCAATCTGAACTCCACTGTGACACAAAGGACATTTAAGTCAAAGTGTTTGAGTCTGGTATGAATGTCACAGTTTGGGGTTATCAGTACTTCCAGAGGACACGGATTACAAGAGAGGGAGGCTGGGAGGAGAAGGCTTCTCATTGACATGGGGTCTCCCTCATCAGGAAAGCCACTGCAGGAGTGGTCAAAGAGGATACCAGTGTTCTCTGGGGTTAATCTGGTTTGACAAAGCAACCCAGAGCCCAAGTATCTGTTGCCCAGTGGAGTTAAAGATGAGAAAATCAAGGCCCTTCCTTCTCTCAGCAGATCATGTGGAGAAGTACAATTTCCCCCACTTCTGAGAAGCCTGCGACCATTACTGATTCCCCAGGGAGGTGATGTGGGGCACAGTCCTGGACTAGAATAGGGGATCCCCACATGGTTCAGAGAGGTAACACTCAGCTGAAGGTTTTCTTGGGGCACTGCCTGCACAGGTGCACTCCTGGTACTTCTTTCTGAGGCCAGGAGGCAGCCGCCACTGCTCTGTGGCAGGAGTCACACAGCTGGGGCACAGATACAGCTGCTGGTTTTGCCAGAAGCATATGCTCTTGCAGCTGTGGAGATGTCTTTTGCCTCATCTGCTTGAGACAGTGGAGAGAAGTAGCACAGGAATGAGAATTGAGATAGAGACAAAACTCTGGGAAATGAGAGCAGGATACCACCAGCAGCTGCCAAAACAGGAGTTTGCAATGGCCATTTCACAGAGCAACCCCAGAAATTATTGTAAAACTGTTTTCAGTGTGGTTCTGTGATCTTGGCTGGACAGAGAAGCAATGACACAGAAATAAATGACAAAGTTTCACACAGTGTCAGTTACATGAGGCTCACAGCACAGGAGAAATCTGAAGATCATTCTGCAGGAAAGCACAAACATCACAAGTAGTCTTGAGCCCATCTTTACAATATTTACACCCTGTGATTATGATACTCCCTGGTTAGGAGAACAACTAGCTAGCAATAATGGATTACACACATTGTTTGGGATTTGATTTTGTCCTGTCCTGTGAAGGCAGAAAAACTATGAAGGACTTAATATTCAAAAATAATATAATTCACACTCCAGAAAAATCAAATCCTAATGAAAACATTTCAAAATAAATACAACCTTTTTCATAATATGTACTTTAACATTGGAACCTAACCTTGGCATGTCCTGAAAGACCAAGTTCTTCCAAAACTGAAGGTTCTTGTTACCTTTCAGGACAAGTCCTCAGTCTCTTCTTAATGTTCATATGGGACTTTTTTCCCTTTTTAGGCTTATTTTTGTTTTTAACCAAGAGCCAATTAGACAGATTTTGAATAAGGTTGGAGGACTTTTTGTTCAAATGAGAAATTTTCAGTCCCTTGAAGTGTAATGGGTTTTCAATAGAAATCCTCTCCTGCTGTGCATTGATCAGCTATTGATTGGTGAGGGTTTAAACTAAATTATCACTACCAAATAAAAGACTTTCAGGATGAAGGAACTGAGCTGAGCACAGTTATATGAAAAGTAAGCCAATCCTTTGTGATGGAATCGAAAGGCCCTGGTCACTCTTGAAGAAAAAAAATGTTAATTGAAAAATTCCTTAAATAGGTAACAGCTCTGAAAGTCTGCTTTACATAAAAGATATGAAATCACAATCAGCCGACAGAGAGAAAAGGATCCTGCAGCTCAAGTGGGTTTTCTCTCTAAATGGTGCTGATTACTTTCCCATTCATGGATGACATGGAGTGATGGAAATTAGTCATTTCAGAAGAAAGGACTAATGACAGCTGAACTTGTGGGCACTGGGGGAAGTTTGATGATTGGCTTCTTGAGACAGAAAGTTAAAACAAAAGAACTTCCTATTGGGTGGATTTATCCCCAAACTAGCAGGAAAACAAATACACAGGCTTGGTCAGGCTTCAAAAGATCTGGGTTTTAATTTTTGCTTTCACAGCAAGCACAAGAGTTTCAAACTTTGTGGAAAGAGCAAGGGAAAAGAATTGTGTTGACTAGACACAATTGGCTATTTAAAAAAAAGGTCTCAAAAAAGCCCTTTTCTTTTAATTTGGAAATTAGAAGAACGGATCTCGCTGATTGTCTGAGACAGGTGTGGGAGGTCAGAGCTTCATCCAGCTTTAGAACTTCAATCAAAGACATGATCTGCAGAGGCACTAAAAAGCTTTTGGTAATCTCTGTATAAGTTAAAAAGGGAGGTCAGTATTTTTAAAGACAGGCCAGATCTTTGAGGAGGTAACCCTAGATACCTGTATCTCAACATGGATTGCACTCTGCTAGAGTCACAGAGCATTGCAGTCACTCCAAAGTCTCCAAAGCTACATCCCCATATTCCCAATGGAGCATGGACATGTCTTGCCCACATCCTTGACTACATTCATCTCTGTCTCTATGCTGCAAAGCCCACCAGCACCACCCAGAACATGGCTCTGGCTTCTCTGCTGGGAAATGTCTTTGTTGCCAGCCCCCAGTATACCTTTTTATGGGCCAGGTGGCATGTGCATAATACTGAACATCTTTCTTATCCTATCAAAGGGTAATATGGAATAGGATCGTTTAGCCAACACATTTAAACATGTCATTTTATTACAAGCAAGGTTATTTCAGGAGAACGAATCTATAACCCTGTGTGCAAGATTTCAGTACCTTGAAGTCCAAGATTCAGGACAATCTTTTTCCCATTTCTGAACAGCTGGATCCACAACTCAATGTGGATACCAAAACACCATCATTCAAATTCATATTTACAGGGCTCTGTAGTGTCTGGTTTAGGGATTAGTTCAGTGTGTTATTCATACCTCTGGAAAAGAAAGGTCTGGTTTAGACTCCACAAAAATTCACTTTCAGTCTGGGACTTTGTACAAAAAAACATCAAATGCATTTCAAAATTTCAAAGGCGTCTGAGCCAAGATGGTTCCTTGGTATCTTTCAGTCATAGGAACTATATCTACTAGTAAAAGCAGTCTCTATAGACATGTAGATTATGCTACTCTGTAGACATTTTGCTGCGGGTAATTGTAAACTCAGTGCTCACCCAGATTGTGATAGAAATATTTCCTCCAATAAGATCCAGCAGAAGCCTACCATATAGCAGGATATCACAGCAGTAACAGAATAAATACTCCTCTCTCATAACTTTGCCAGTATCAGAAATATATTGGCCAAAGCCAGAGCCTTCAAAAAATAGTAAAATGCATAATAAACCCCTCAATATTGTAGTGTAGATACTTTGAATGTTAATGTCCAAGAAGAGCCCTACAACTCATAATAAAAGACTGGATATGGATAGCATTCTCGTAGGTAATCTTTTTATCCATATGACTCTCTGCTGCTTTTTTATTTATTTATTTTACTTACTAATATCCCAAAGCTGTGAATTTCCTTAGATAATCACCTGTGCATCAGGAGTGCACAAGCTGTGATTTAGGCAAGCATGCATTCAACCAGGCTTGAGAGAAAGGTAACTGGAAAAAATGTAATCTTTTCTGATAAACATGAGGTCAAACTAAATTTTTTAGTTGTCCCATCTGGCCCACAGCTCTGTGAAACGACTTAGCATAAAAAAACCATTCCCTTCTGCTAATTTTACACCCTCTGCGTTTTAACTGAGAGAATTCATTTTTCATGTACTCTGTGTGCTAGAATAAGTAGGAAATAACATCTATCTCCAGTGCAATCTCCCACTGAAAACACATATCTCCCCCATTTTTGGTTAAGTAATTAAAACAGAAGAGTATGTTGGATAATGAAAGCTCAGTTTTTTTACCCTTTCAGTAGTGATGAGTCACCTGGCCTTAGCAGGAGTAGACCCTGAGGCAAATGAATTTCGTGATGCCGAAGATAGCAGTCTGGGAGAAGGAAAACATATGAAAAGGAGACTGCAAATATTTTCTTCCCCTGCTGGGCACAAAATATCTTCTTCATTCTTGCTCATCTCAGCATATTTATGCAACAGACAGATTAATAAATTAAATAGTACCTCCCTAATCTCCAATCCATCCCCAGCATGGATAGGATGAATTTTAGAATTAGAATTAAAAGAAAAACCTCTAATGAGAATGCAGAAGTTTATCATCCACATAGCAAATATCGACCAAATCATGTCAAGTTAAATCTGATGGTTTTATTGGAGGACCTGATTTGACCCACAACTCATTGCCAGATACCCTGTTATGTCTCTAGGGAATCAATGCTTTGGGTGGCCAGGAAGGTCCACTGGCCTGGAAAGTCAGGGTGCTGGAGCAATGCTGGGTGTCTTCCCAGAACACTCTGCACAAGCCTGGGGCCAGAGTTCAAAAAAAGAAATTCAATAAAGGGAAGTCAAGTCTCACCTCTCCTGCACCTTGAATTTCAGAACCTACATTTTATGTGTCAAAGTTTCAGATTACAAGCGCCTCACTGTCAGACTTTGGCATCTGACACAACATGCCTACTGGGCATGTTTTTCAGACTCCAGAAACTCACTGGGCAAATGAAGAATAATTTGTTTAACCATCCACACTACTCCTTTGATGCGGGTATAATGAAAATGTCAATTTCACAACATAGAAAATGGAGGAATGGAAAAAATATCACCTACCTAAGGTGAGGAAACCAGCATCACAGACAATGCTAGAATGCAGATCCTCTAATTACTGGACTGTGTTCTTCTAATTGCCAAATAAACCCACAACCCTAGCACTGGAATGATTATACCATCATCACTATCCTGTTTACTCAACAATACAGTAATAGAGCAATGACTGGGAGAAAATACACTTTGGTTTTGTAAAATTATCTCAGAGGTTTGACAAGTCCTCACGAGGAGACCTGTAACAAGTTCAAACCACTCTTAAAACTAAAATCTGAAACAAGCTTCTGAAAAGGAATCTGTGTCACTTTCTGAAATGAACTGTTCATTTACATTCCTTTAATGATCTGACTGTATTGAACCCAATGCACTGAGCAACCCATGCAAGAGCTCATTTACACTTCCAACTTTGTTTTTCCAAGGGAGCTGTATTATTTACCTCCTCATTTCCTTTGGAGCATTTACGACAGGAGCTATAAGCTAAATGTTTCGAGCAATACATGGAAGATGAAAGGTGACCAAATATATTCAAGCGGGTAATAAACAGAGAGCATTTGTAGGTGAAAACAACCAGCTTGGCATGAGAGAGAGGGAGAGAGGGATAGAGGGAGAGAGGGAGAGAGGGGGAGGGGGAGGGAGAAATAGAGAGAGAGAGAGGGAGATAATGCAGTGGGTTTAATAGGAGGCTTTTAACGTTTCCTGTTCGGGATTGGCTGGCTTATTAATGATTTAAGCACAAATTGAATTAACCAAATATTGAACATATGTTCTTTTAAACTCTCTTAAATCTACCAGAGCCTTGCACGAGAGAGCTATGCGGCCATGCTGTTCAAGAGGGGGGAGGATGACAAGGGGGTATTGAGGGTGACTGGGTAAGTAAAACATAACCTGAAGGTGGTCAATTTAATGCTGTGTTAGTGGCCTGAACTTTCAGTTCCCAAAGGGAAAGGATGATTAATGCCACTACCAAATGTATACCCATACCTGACCCTGATCTCATCAAATCCTGCTGCCACCATCTGCTGTTTTTAATTCCTCTGCAATATTTGTATTTGCTACCTCCCTCCTACAAAGAGAGGGAGAAAAAAAAAATGTTCCCTGCTTATGAATGGTGTGATCTGGTTGTACTGGCTGAACGCTGGCCAGGAGGCATCTGTTGCTTATAGTCCTGACAGCATCTGCTACTATTTCTCACTTTTCCCAGCATGCTGTGAGATATGGTTTCTCCCAAAGGTGGCCTTTGTATGCACCATTGTCAATTCCATCATTGTCTGCCACAGCCTGTTCCCACGATGCAATGGTAGTTATTACCACGCTGCAAAACCTTTTCTTGCAGGCTATCTGTAATCTAAGATATTGTGTGATTGAGTTATGCAGTTAACCCTTTTTCTATGCATCAAACCATTAAAATAAAAATAAACAGGCTGGACCACTTTTGGTAGAAAAAGCTTCAGAGCTTGCAATGGATGGGAAAATGAAGCAGATTTTTTTGTTGTTGTTGTTAAGTTGTTTTGGTTTAGGTTTTGGTTTAGGTTTGGGTTTTGGTTTTTTTTTTTTGCTTTTAAAATAGTGACAGTTTGGCATTAAGTCAAGGTTTAAAAACAAGCAAAGATACAAAAAGCAAAAAATGTCCCAACTAGCAGTTTTAATTCCTTTAAAAATACTATAAAGGATGCATTGTTTTTTCTCCTGATTCCTGATACGGCTATTAAGCATTGTAACCAAATGTGTGTGAATGCTATTATTTATGTGTCTGATTTTTAAATACCCTCTGCTAGTGGGATACAGACTGAGACTTCTGATGGACATAGGCGTCCCAAGCTGTCATCTTGCCTTGTTCTTCTGTCAAACAGTTAGTGTGTCAAGCACTTCTCCTGGGAACTTTTGGAGTACGAGCCTGGAAGCGCAGAACGGTCCCGTCTCCAGAGAGCCACTTTTAACTCACGACAATATCCTTGGTGTCAGCTCAGAATAGCCCACTATGGGGCAAGGAGAAAGAAAGCGCAACAGATGTTACTAGTAAAACCACGTTTACAATTGGGTGAAATTATTGCCCTTATGTACCTTCTGACCAAAACCCACTTAAAAGACAGCCAGGTTCCTAGCGGTTGGATTTTTTAAGTCAATTCTGTTCACATAAATCTTCACACAGAGAAGCGGAGCTATTAAAAGAGACATCACACCTCTCCTATGTATGCACCTCTCCCATTCCCCCTGAGTCATCTGTAACACTGTGGACTTTCCACTAATATAGTTATCACTTACATCTGTATTTATGGCATTTTCTATATCCACATAAGCATTGTAAATACCTCTCCGCATAATACATAGATCACAAGTGATATTTTATCTCCCCAAAGGTATTGATGCATCTCTTATCCTCTTTTTTTTCTCTTCACCTTTTCATTAATTTGGAGCTACTGACTATACATAAAATCACACTTAATCCCTTCAGAGGTACTTTTAAAATTTCATAGTAGTTAAAGTAACCAAGGTGGCTGAAGTAGTACTGGAAGTAGTACTAATAATTAGCTGAATTTTTAAATCCATTTTAGTGCTGATCAAAATACTGGAGAGAGGGAGGGGAAAAAACAACAATGGAACTTGTGAAGAAGGTTTTTTAAACTAAGCCCCCAACTCCCCAGATCATCATCTCTCCTTCCACCTAGTCTCAAAGAACTTTCAGGCAGTGCAATACAGCACATGGTGACAAAACAAATATCAGAGAAGCATTTACAAGACTGCATTTGGCTACTGTTTCTTAGTCTCATTTGTATTTTGCATCATCTCTACTACATTTTTGGGTGGAAAAATACTGAGGAAAGGAAAAAATGGTAGCATTAAATATCTCTGTGATTCCTATTTTAAAAGGGGACTCGAGTTATTTCAACGGTGTTTTTACACTGCCAGTTCAAATAAGGCCAAGTGCAGTAACAGCACGGAAGGAACATGAACAAGTACTGTACAGACATACTACTCTCTTTAGCACCAGATCACCTTGCCTTCAAACATTTCCAAGTTATTTAACGTCCATTTTCAGTTTTACCATAAGTTTAAATGAGGACTTCTGATTTAAAACTGGTTTGTGTTCTCTCTGAGCATCTAACAAGTTTAGGGAGAAAAAGGGCACTTTACAGGCTAAGCCAGGTATGATGTTAGACAACAGATCTGCTGAGTTGCTGCTGGTTAAGACCATTTAAAAATACATTGCTGAATCCATGATCAAGGTCCTCTCTGCAGTCTGAAACCCTTTTTCCACAGACAACAGATAACAGAAAAACGTCTGGGTAACTCACTTGCAGCTTTTCTACCACTAAAATGAGATGAGCCTGGGGAAGCACAGACTATCTAGAGCTGGACCCCTGGACTTAGCATCTACATGGCTACAAAATCTGAGCAACGGAGAAATTCACCAGTTCTTTTTTAAAAATGGAAGATGAAAAAGCATATATGTGAAGGAATTCACATGTACAAACTGTGTATGATTCACTTTTATAAAACTTTATATCCATAGGCAGAAAGCAATAAAATTATCTTAGCAGCCAGAAAACATGACTCGTGACGTTGAGCAGGATTGTAACATACAAATGCTCTGAACGATAGATTTGAAGCTGCAGATGCCTCCCAGGTCAGCTGTGAGAGCTAAGTTGCTGCAAACCTACCACCCACCATTCCTGAGTCTATAGGTCCCTGAGGCACCACTGCTTCCTTTGCTACTGCCATTAAGATATGGGATCCTTTACTGACTTTTGCAGGAGGACCTGTGCGTTTATTATTTCCTGTAACAAGGTGAACCAAACCAAGACCTCCCATGAAGGGCACTATGACCTTCTCAAGATCTTCAGTAAAACACAGCAAAACCCAGAGGTGATGTGAGGAGGCACCTAAGCGCTGCTTTCCACAGAAAGAGATTTGCACCCTATTGGCATAATACAGCTTCAACGAGCCTCACTGGGTATTTTTTCCAGCTTCAGGCCAACCACACAGACTCTGATGCTTTTCATTTTCACCGTTCTCTACTGGTGGCCTGGCTGGAGCCAGCACACGGCTCCTGTGAGAGGTGCCAGCCAGGGGCACAAGCCCCACCTGAACCAGCGTCAGCCAGGCTGCCAGCAGCTGCCCTGAGTGAAGAGCAGCACTGGCACATTTACAGAAAAGCCTGTGTATAAATGTTTTCGCGTGTCAGGAAATACTGCAGCAGTCTTTTTTTTTTTTTCCCCTGTTGTTCTAGCAGCAGGAACAAGTATGGACAAAATTCCTTTTAGGATGGGTGTGCAGGGTATTTAGGTGAGGAGCTGTTGCCTCTCCTCCTGCCTGCAGCATTACTGCCAGCAGAGATCCGTTTGCAAACTGGAAAGGGCCCCTGCTGTGCGCAGGCAGGTTTGGATGGCAAGCGAGAGCCGCTGGCCGCCCCTGCTCACCCACCCTCTGTTTGCTGTGGGTTTAGCCAAGCGGCTCCAGCTCCCGCCCTGCGAAACAGAGCAGTAGCGGCAGGAGAGGCCTGGCCCGGATGGGGAAGGGGTCACAAGGGGAGCAGATCGCGGCTGATCGCCCCCTCGGCAGCGGCCGCCCAGGTGCTCGCTTCAGGTCTCGGGGCCACGAGCGACCTCCTTCCCATCGCCCATGAGGCCTCCGGCCGCCACTGCAGCAGCGCCCAGCAGCGGGGCCGGCTGCGATCCTTCCTCCAGCCTCCTCTGGCCTTTACCGGCCTTCTCTGGCCTCTCGCCGGCCTTCCTTCCCCGGCAACAGCGGGCGGCAGCCAATGGGGCCGTGGCGGGTCAGGGCGGCACGGCGGCGGCCGCGGCGGTGGCGGCGGCGCGGGCCTTTGTGCGGGGTGGCAGGTGACCACGGCGGGGGAACAAAGCGGGGTCAGGGCGGGAGCCGGGTCCCTTTTCTCAGGCCCATGTTCTCCACTCCTCACAATCTGTCTGAATTTAACTTGCCATTGAGGGCCCTGCCTGTAGAAAACAGCTTTATGTCGACTAATCCAGGCAGAAGTAAGGGTAGACACAGAGACAGGTTTGAAGGCGGGGACGTGGCTATTCTGATGCCTCCTTTTTTTTTAAGTCCCCCTCCCTTCCCCACTGCCTCCAGTGAAAAGTTTTCTGAACCAAAAAAAAAAAAAATGGTGACAAGATTAATCAGCCCGTGGAGCTGAAACACATGCTTGACTTAAACAACCTCTTTGCTGTTATTAACAACTGCTCCAGCATTTCTCTTGTTATGCTAATGGTACAGATTAGAGTAAAATCTATTCCTTCTTTGCTGAACAGGCCAATTGATAGAGGCTGATCTATTTTCCTCCCCGTTTTAATTCTTTTTTTCGCCAGGCACAAGTGTTTGCAGCAGCAAGAACAACAGAACATGAAAAAAAATCCTAAAAAGCAAAACTGCACACAAGAATGACTAGGCCCCACATTCACTAAAATCATTAATAAATACAAATCTATATCATTCTCCACTACAGCCTGGAAATAATGTCTGAGTATTGTAAGATACTGACCACAAAAGACAGGAAATTCAACATCTTGTCTGATGTCCTGCCTTTAACTCATTCTTTTTTTTTTAACTTGCAGACAACAAGTGCCTGCTAAAGGAGATGGCTTTGATTAGTTTTAATACATTCCTTGGATGCAATATGAAGGAGAAGGGAGTGTTGCTGGGTAGTCCTGGAGAGGGCAGCTTGACTCAACACCACACCATGTGCTGGAGCGTCATTCGGGTGGAAGGGGACAGTCCTGTTGCCAGCATAGGTTCTAAGGCCGTTTGCTCTATGGCATCGAGGGGAGTAGGGAGGGGCCTGCGTGTCAGTCTGGGCTTGATGGTTTGTGCCTCCTGTTAGCTTGGGCCTGACCCTAAGTGCTCTTTAGTTTTGCAGTGTTTCCCCCCCACAGCTTTTTTGTAATCAAAGCCCGGGCTCTATGTCACAGGTAACAGCAAAGATGACATTGCAATCTATGAGTCTACGGTATGGTAAATATTTAAAAGCCTAGTATGTCTGACATGCCAAAGAGGAGCATTCAGCACGTAATAGCTGCTGAATTAGAATGACTGCACCATCAGCTTCCATTAGCAGCATGTGTATGGTATTTATATTAAACCCTTTATCACTTCCTCTGGATTTGAATTGTTCCTATTTAAATAAGTGGAAATATCATCACCCTTGTTTGGCATTATCCTAAATCAACTTAAATCAGTGAGAATCCTCCTACTGATCTTGCTGGTTATCTAGATTTGGCCTACCACTGTGTAGAGTGTATCTGTATACAGTCACTGCCTAAAAGTTATCTGCTGCTGCTGCCTACCTCCTTCTTCAACCCAGCCAGACCCCCGTCACAGCTGGTAGATACTGTAAACTTGCTCAGTTTCAACATTCCATTGCTTCAATGAGTCCATCCACTTGTGATGCCTCAGGTAACACTAGGCTGACCTGCCTGGCTCCAAAGACATTGAAGACAGTCCTAGGGCAAGCCTAGATTTGGAGGTCTGCACTTGGCTAGCACTAAATTTGATCAGACAGATTTCATATTTGCACAGAGTCAAAGACCACAGGGATTTTTAGATCATCTGCTCTGACTTTCTGTGTACCATATGCCATCATATTTTTTCCCAGTTATTCCCATATTGAGCCTAATTACTTGTACTTGATTAAAACAGATCACCCATCCTGCTTTAATGAGTAGAAATTAAAGGAGAAAAAAAAAGAACTTAATGACCTTAAGTTTGAAAAACATGTACCTAATTTCTTATTTGAGTTTGCCTTGCTTCCGTGTTCATTTTTGCCTGATTTGGCCTTCCTGAACCTGACTTTTGCACCTTGTAAAAGTATTTCTTCACAAACTTCTGTCTATATATATTTATTTTTGGTTGAACTCCTTAAGGTTTTCAGTGAAGGCCACTTCCTTGGTCTTTCTTGGCTATTAAGTGAGGATTGACTGCTGTCACATTCAAATCCTGCGCAGGCACCCAAGGACTGCTTTGACCCCTTTGCCATAGCTCAAGCAGCTTGTCCACTGTAAGTGCCACTCCTTTCCAAAATTGTCATATTTCAGGAGGCAAACCCACTTTTTCCAGGAGTGGCTCACCTATTTTGCTCCTAAGTATGCACTGTTTTGGAGTTTTAAAGATGTTTGTTGGACACACAATCACATTGCTCCATATGAACTTCTGTGTCCTGAAGCATTCCACTAATCTTTTTATGTAAATTTACATTTAGAAGGGCAGTTTTTACTCCAAGAGAAGCAGGATGAGGCTTGCATCTGGCTGTTGACAAGCACACTAGGAACAATCTCATTGAAAGATAATTATGCAGGGACACGTTCTTTTCCATACACGCCAATGTCTAGCTCTTGATCTGTTTATAATATGATCTGTTGTGATATTTTAAAGAATTTCAGTCCTATTTTGTGTCCCATAGCATTAATGCTGTATGAAGTATATTTTATTTCCATTGTTATTTTTAAAACTTGAACTTTAAAGTCTTTGAATCTCATTAAAGTAGTTGTCGGTTATCTGGCAAGTTCAACTTTGTTTGGTGTCATTAATCCAAAAAATATCTCCATCATCTAATTCCTTATTGATTGAAATCTTTACTAGTCTAAGCATTATTTGCCTCAGATAAATGGTAGGCTAATTAGGTCACTGTTTCTTGAATCATCCTACTTGCTCTTTTTGAATGTTTTACACCCTTTACAGCTGGAGTATTCAGCTCTGAGGTGGATTTAAACTGAATGTCAACAAACTGAGGATTTCATCGGTCAGTGGTTTCTGAATTTCTGTGTGTAAGTTACTGATCCCTGATGTTTCATGAATGATTATCACTGAAAGATGATGACTTGTTTTTCTTCCAGTAATTCAGTGTCTGAAAGATACTTTTTTGAAAATAGGAGTACATCAAGAAAAGGAAAAAAAGCTGTGAAATATCTATTTTTCCACATCTGAGTAATCAATTTTTGTAATCTTCATCTCTTAATATTTATCATATCAACAGGATTTCTTTTGTTACTACTGTAGTTTAAAAATTTGTGTTCATTGTCTTTAGCAACCCCAGATACCAGTTTAGTGAAGTTTAGCTTTCCCTTATCAATTTTCTAAATTTTGTCCTTTATTACATCCTTTAGAGGAAGCTATTGGGTTTTAAGAAGAGTCACCACGTCGTTCAGCACTAATGCCTCTTACAACAAAAAACTGCAACCCAGTGTAGTATCATAAAAAGGGATGAAGACAACTGCTCCTGCTAATCAATGAGGAAAGAGCAAAAGTGAGTATAGTTATATATGTTAGTTATATAATAATATTTGCTGTAATTGTTATTATACATCATTTTTATTCCTAATGCTTCAGCCAGAGACAGTGAACTTCCTGTCACAGCAAATACTCAGGAAAGCTGAACAAAACTACAGTTTCCATTTACCAGCATTCACACAATTTGTTTTGGTCAACATACCACGCAATCCCTGGTTTACCCAAAAATAGCTTGTAGACAGAATCTGTGCCTAAAAATAAGTCATCAAGGGAATTAAACACAATAATAAAGAGACTTTGGTGCTATGTGTACATTTTTTCAAAAACTTGCACAATATCTAGCAATAAACACTTTTTCAAACCTGAACTACTCCATCATTAGTTGTGTTGTGCACTGCCTCCTGTGTTGTTTATGTTTCTGTAGCATTGCAGAGTCCTATTTGTGGACCCATTATGTTTAGGCATCCACACTCTGTTGAACAATACCAGATTTTGTGGTCTTGCAGAACAGCTACTGGTTGGAGAAGAAGTAACGCAGAGTTGGGAGACTTTCTCAGTGTTGAAGCTATCAGGCTTTCTGGATCAGAGACTTGTGACAGCCATTCGCATTTCTGTCTGTCATGAGGTAACCTTAAACATTTACCTTTTAGCTCAGTGCACTCCAATGGGAATATTGTTTCATAAACTAGCTCCTTGGACAGCTGATGGTGTACTGCACTCAGGCTAGAAAACAACTGATTAGGCAGTATTTCATAAAAGCTCCAGGGGACAGAGCTTTTGGAATGAATCAGAACATAATAAAGAAATGCCTAGACTCTGCATCACTGACTTAGGGTTTGGCTGCAAAAACCTTTGTAGGCTGACACAAGCTCGCTCTGCCCACACTCCAGGGAAGCACAAACTCTTTCCACCCTAGTCAAAACCAAGGAAACTTTGTTCTAGCAACCATGCAGCTGTATTAGTGTTGCATGGATCCAAGGTGGTTTCTCCTGCATCTCTCAACAGACTTCCTAGCAAAGGTTAAGCATCCCTTTAGCCACAGATTTCAGTTTGGAGCTGCCCTGGGTCCAGTTACCTCACTGAACAAGCAGATTATTGCACAGCATCATACAAAAAGGTATTCTGCGTAGTCTTGTGTGCACAAGAGATGAGGAAAAGCCACTCAAAAGTCCATTGCATAAAACCTCTCAGCAAAAAATATTGCTGTACAATTCATAAGAAAAAATCTTGTTTCTAGAATTTGTTGTAGTTAGACAAAAACAGGTCAGAATCTTCTAATCTGGAAGTGACTTCTCCAGGAGAGAGGCAAAAATATCTAGTCTAGCAGTTTTTCAAGGGCAGAATAGTGTTCTTCCCAAGAAAAACAACTGGTAAAGCCACAGGTACCAGCCCCATGCCAGGACTGTGTCAGACTGCAGTTGTTGTACACTCTGAATGAATGATGCCACTGCTGTAATAATTTGGCTTGTATAAGATGTTCTGTTAATTTTCATAAATATATGTAGTTTTATACTTTATCTTCTATGTTTTATGTATCTGTTGACTTTACAGCACGTGTTGTCAGTGTGTGACAGTCCTGAACTTAGCTCACCACTGGTGCTCTGTGCAAATTTGAGTTATTGAAGCTATTGAAGCAAGATGCACAGAAATTGGAGGAACCCCCTAGAAGATGAGAGAAGGCTGAATAATTTCAGCCTGTCATGTTCAGAAAAGTCTGATTGGCACCAGATAAGAGTCTTCAAATATGCAAAGGTCTCCAGTAAAGAAGAGAATAACCTGCTCTCCTTATCCAAAAGTCCGGAGTTTAGACATTGGAAAACAGACAGGCATGAGAAAATCTTTATAACAGTTGTGACAGTGAAGCGCCCAACTGGATCACTAGGAGTGGTTGCAGGATCTGTGTCACTCAAAGTCTGAAAGAAGCAGATAGAAAATATTTCTCAGGAAGGGGGATGAGTCTGCCTTGGTGCAGTGCTATGGACTTGAAGACCTCCCAGGGTACCTTCCAATACGATTTTTCTGTGTTTTCAGTATTACAACCTGAATATAAAGGGCTCACTCTCCATAAAAAAAAAAAAAAGAAAAAAACAATTCTCCCTCTAAAGACCCAAAGACCAGTGTGTTAGCAAGCTCCAGCTTGTAAATGATAAAAGCTTCAGAACAAGGGATAGTGCTTGCACATTTCTGTGGGTTAAATGAAAGTGTCTGGAGAAATTAACTGCTGCCCATTCCAGGTTCTCAACCATCACCCATGTGCTGGAAATGCAACTGCAGACATGACAAAGAAGCAATTATCCCAACAAAATCAGTTATTACCAGTGATTCATATGGTAATGATGGTGGGGTGAGGATGATGATGGTACTACTGAACTGTATCGAGGATGATAATAACCAGTGTTTTAGGGGACGGATTACAGGTTTAATCAAAATGAATAGTTTATCACAGATAATGAATTTTATAGGGGAATATGGTCCTAGAAAAATGCCTTGTTCTGAATGCCTGAAAATTACATTGATTTAAGTAGTGTGCTACCATGTTTGCACTATTAATTTAGAAGAAGAGAGGATGTAGCATTTTTATGTAGATATTCTTTGCTATCCTTAAAAAATAGGTATTAATGTCATGATCATGGCAAGGAGAACCACTGCAGAGTTCCACATCTTTACTGGCATCACTTGTATAAGCCCTAAAATTTTACTTGAGTCCTATTATTTTTTTGTCCCTGACATCAAAAGAAAAAAAAAATGCACGTGCTAACATGAAACTAAGATTTGTGAGCATCTTGTGAATTTCATAAGCAACAATTCAGGAGAATATTGGGGCTCCTATTATTACAGTGGGACTTAAGCATAGATGAGAGGGAAAGTCTCTCTAAAAAAGAATAAATGGAAAAATTCTGGAATAGTATATTATCACAAAAAATTGTTAAGCATATTCATTTCCCAGTATATGTTCTTTTTTCTAACAAAAAGGTTAGAAGCTACATTTATATGTTGTAGGGGGAGACTAAGTAACAAAAAATGAGAGAGAATGGGATGATAAGATAAAATTAAAGAGTTGTCCATATTTTAAAAATTGATAGAGACATTTTAGATCCAAAAGAACATTGCTTTATTCGTCAAAAGTAGCAGGCCTGGGCTACTAGCATATCTCCTGTCCCATTCATTTTAATTTTTCCTTGTATAGTTTGCATGTTGAAATCTCTGTAAGACTGACTCTTGTTCATGCTTTTTTGCTACTGTTGTTGATTTCAACCTATGCTCTGGTTTACTTCACCAAGTACCCTCCAAATTCAAACAAGCTGCAGAAATGCTGAAATCAATACATGCCTCTTGAAGGATAGATCTTTTGTAACACAAAGGGGAGAATGACTAATAGATTACTGAAGCCTTAACAAAACCTCGACAGATCCCCATATGGTGCGTTGCAATTAAAAGAGTAGAGGATGGATTTCTAATTTTTTGAGTGGAGAAAAAAAAAAAAAAAAGAAAAGAAAAGAAAAGAAAAGAAAAGAAAGCATTTTGGACAAGAAAATGAGAGAGATGGAGACAGAAGTGATGTGTGACCATACACCAGATAGAAACCCTTCTTTCTGAGCCTTTCATCTCTGGGTCACTGGTTCCAATCGAGCCCAGGTCGATAGCGAACAAAAATCATTTTAATCTGATGGCTGTTTGCTGACCTATGTGAAATGAACTGGTTGTGTCAGTCCACTTCCCAGCTGACAGCTCTCCACATCATCAAGACCACTGCTACAGGTGGCAGTAATTGGTGCTTTTTTGAGGCCAGCTCAGCTAAAAGGCTGAAGAATGGAAAAATCAGTAGGGCTGTACCACCTCCTCCTCTTGTTCAGCTGCTCCCTCCAGGTGAGTGCTGGGGGAAGCTGGCACTGCTGTTGCTTGCACCACATCTGCTCTTTGAGCCAACAAAAGACTTCAGGGCAAAGGGGAGTCCTCTGAAGTGGAAAAGACCTCTTGTCAATACAGATCCTGGGGAGGCTGAGGGGTATTAAGGCCCCAGGCCAGCAGTGCCCTGCAGGTGGATACCGTTGTTTCTTGGTGGCCCCAGAAGAGTGTTGGTGTGAGCATGGGGCTCTGAAAGGACCCATCAGGCTATCAAGCCCACTCCCTGGGACCTAAGGGTCTATAGCTAAAATTCTGTCTGCAAAGCGGGACCAAGGCCTAAACCCAGCTTTCACTGATGTGCGTGTAGGGACATCAGGGCTCACATGCAGATATGTCCAAAGAACTTTAATAAGCTTATGTGAGGGGGGAACCTGACAAAGTGAGCTCAATCTAAGATGTTAAAACAATGTAGGAAGAAATAAAATGTGAAATTTGATAGCTTAATAAAAATTGATGCCCTAGAGAGAAGAGCTTTAATCTTTTATTTGATCGGTGTTTCTCTGAGCAGCCGATACCTTCCCTGTTTTGAGGAGATAAAGTACTAGGAAGAGGATTTTGTGAGGAGGACTTTCAATTACACTGTAAGCCACAGCCACCTACCTTGTGTCCTTCAAACATCTCCTGGGAATGCTGATTTTGCCATGGGACGTCAGAGATGCCAGGATGGTCTGGCTAGCTGGGGCACCAACAGGTGCTCCAAAGCCTGCTCAAAGCCAGCCTGGTGCTGGCCAGTGATGTTTTCCACAAGGTAAATCTGGGCCTGCCCCACTGCAGACAAGAAGAAAAGCAGTGAAGGGTGTCAGAACTGCCAGCAACACTGTCAAACCAAACCTCAAAAAGTAGAAAATGCACCTTGTAAGTATCTGTTTTCCCTTTCAGGGACACAAACAGAAGTATTAAGAGTGTGAGTTCCCATCAGGCAGTCTCCAAGTGGTAGGATCCATGCTGCTCATGGATTACCTGACATCTGAATGAATACTCCCAGCATTGCAGTTCATGAGAAGTTTGTGTGCTAGTACAGTTATGACACATAGATGCAGGGGATATGGACAAGGAATGAAAGAGGCCTTAAAATTAGGAGGAATCTGTCTTTTGCACATTGTGCCTTGTGCAGGTCTTTACCATATGTGCTCCTCTCACACATACACAAATGTCCTTCTCACTACCTACATCAAGCCTCACTGTTCATTGGCAGACTAGGTGCAAAGGAAAGCAACACTCAATTCTCAAAGTAGATTCAAAAAAGACATGGTTATCCCGCATGTGGTGCCCTCCTGAGCTCTCACAATTCCCTTTCCATCATCAGTTGGACTGTGGCTAGAGGCAATCCATGTGGAAGGCAGGAAGTGGTCCTCACAGGCATATATAATCTCTACTGCATTTCTCTAGAGCTGGAGAGAAATAAGTGATACATCTGCATGAAAGATATTCCCTTTCAGTTCTCATTGGTGATCCTCCAGTTTGATTTCTCTCAACAAAAAAAAAAAAAGAAAAAAAAAGAAAAAAAAAAGGAAACTTTCAGCAGCTTCAGTCTGGACATTAATGAACATGGTCCACAAGCAGAGCTGTCTGTGCACACTGAATTCCCTTGTAGCTCACAGTATGAAGAGTGGGAATTCTCAGGGTGTTACCAAAATCTAAAAGAAAGCTGTTGCTTGCTTGCTCGCTAAAAGTATTAAGGCTGTAGGAGGAAGTAATGTTTAGTAGGCATTGGTACCTGATCCTGAGTCCATCTCTAAGGCAGGAGCATGAAGAGCTACCACTTAGAGGAGTGCAAGTCAGAGGCACATGTGATGACAACTGAGCTATCTGGGCCTTGGCTGAAGCCTTGCCTTTCTAGGATCCTTTCTCAGTTCAAATGAAGTTAAGCTTACTTTGCTCAGAGGTTTACTAGTAGAGTACGTGCAAAGTTAATTTTGCTGCCATGGATAAAGAGTTGGAATGAATGTCCTGCCATGGGCAAGGAAGTTAAATGGCAGAGCCAAGATGTAGAGTTTGTAGGATGAGCCCATCTCCACAGTATTCTGTGGGATATAAGGTCTGTGAATCACAAAAGGGTGAGTATTTATATTAAGAAGAATGTCATTCAGATATCATAAATGGGTAAGCTAAAACATGCATTGTATGTTATATGCTAGTCTTCATCTCTTAGACTATAAACCAGGAAAAAAAATTCAGGGGCAGATAGAAACATCATCCACACGTGAATTGCACCTCTGAGGTTTCTGACCTTCCTCTGAATAATTTGATCTATTCTTAAGTTAGATCAGTACTGGAATAAATAGGCTGTGAATGGCAGAATGCTCTTTCAGTTGGAAACAAATTTCCACAGTGGCTCAGACCTCTGGTCCACTTAATCCAGTATCCCAGTGGAGTCACCAGCACATGCTTCTTCAGAAGCTGTTACATGCCTGCAATAGACAGTTCTGTGAAGATACACCTGTTTTGAGCTGTTTATGTCTAAATACTGCAATATTGCCAGTTCTTCAGAATTTGGTGAGCCTCAGTGAATATTCATAACTTGTAAGCTATGGGGTTTAGGGCACTGGAGTTTTACGGTAATTGGGAATTACATGAGACCACCTACTTCATTAAAACAAAATGAAAGACAGAGTCAAAGCCAAGCCTGCAAAGGTAAACAGTGCATGAATTCACTGCCTCCATATTTAAAGCCTTCAAAGCCTTTCAGTTAAAATCCTTTTCCGCTCTGGATCTCAGCATGAGTCTGGCTGCAGGGAGGTTTTGTGTGGTGGCCTGTCAGCTTCCATCTCCAACACAGTGAAATTCAACTAATTGTAAGTGCACATTGCTTCAGGCGTACACTGCACACTGCCACTCGGGCCATGCACACGCGCCGTGACCCCATCCACCTACTGCAGAATGTGCTGTTCTCTCCCCAAACACACACACTTCTCTTTTTTGTTACTTGCAATCACTGAAAAGAGGACAGGCCAGAGCAAGGAGCAGAGATCCCTGTTGTGTTTCTGCAAAAACCAGTACAGAGGGATTTAGTCCCACAGCTACATATGTGCCAAGAGTTACAGCAATCTTTGGATTGTGTCTCCATTAATGAAAATGGGTTGGCCAGAGAGCACAGTGTGAAGCTGTGCCTGCCTGTGGGCTTTGATCTTACCTGCTGAAGCTGACCTCCCTGCCATGTCAGGCTCTGCAATGCAGCTGAGGATCAGAAAGCATCAAGAGAAAAGGAGGAATAGAAAAATCAGAAATACCTCACAGCTGAAAATTCTCTGTGACCCAAAATAGCCTCTATTAGTGCTAATTCTGAGTTGCTTGTAAAGTTCTGCAAGGTTCATAGGAATAGTGCAGTCACAGACTACTGGCAAACTGTCTCTAGCAGACTTTTTTTCAGCACATACTAATTCCTCAGATTTTTCTATATGAACTTCACAGAAGTTATCTGCATTTGTTTCAATTTCTAGTTTGGATAGGCCAGTCTTTAGTTCTGTCAAAGCAGAATTTCTTCTCTCACTCCTTAAACAAGAATCTTTTTCAGCTATTTAATTTGGCTATCAGCTTGACCATCGCAGGTTATGAGCGACAAACTGCTTCCATGAATGCCATTATCTTCAATTGGACTCTCTTCTGGGTAGGACTATGTTTGCCTTCCTCCCCACTAAATTTCCTAATTCTTCAGCTGAGAGGATCATTTGCATCATTTCTGCTGCTGCCAGTTTATCAGCAAACTACAATGTCTGCAAACCATACATTTTTTCCTTCTATGCTCACACTTTGTCTTTCTCTTTGTGCTCAGTGAGTTAAGCAATCACCCACCCCACCCCACTAGCATCCTTTGTTTGGGCCTCCATGGCTTGGGATGCATTAGGATCCATATGCTGCGAGGTCAGCCCCGTTAGGGTTCTCAGGCAGGGCACAGATGTCTCCAAAGTTCAGTGAGCTGGGCCTGAAGGCAAGTGCCTGCCCCCAGTATCATAAAGCTCCTGTAGCTTTATGGATGAGGGAATTTTAGGGAACTATGTGATCCAAAGCTCAGAGCTAAATGGTACCAAGCGTGTCCCCAGCAATGGGGAACTGGGTTTCTAAATCAATCCCTTTGTGCCTCAGTCTTGTTTAGCTCCTGTACAAGGTCCTGGAAGGTGTAATTTCAATCCCATCCTATGACTTTATTGTGTGTTAGTACCTGATCCTTCACTGCTGACTCAAGGTGCCACGGTTGAATGAATCATGTAAATAAGATTAATATTTGGTTATTTGTTATCACAACCTTTAGACTGATCCTCATGAAGTTAATCTCAGTTCTGAGCAATGTTCCTGATGTGACTGGCTTTTATTTTTTCAGTTATTCTACCACAGAAATGTTTCTTATCAGTCAGATAATCTGATAGTTCTGCTCTCATATTCAACCTGTGACACTCTGTAATTCAATGCTGCTTCAGTGATAAAAAACATTGAAAATCAGCCACACAAGATAAACAATTCAAATAAATAGTTCTGTCTGCTCTAAAAGAACTCATAATCCAAAAGGCTTTCACTGCCACTCACCACTGAACCTCACCACTTCTGCTCACCTAATTATACAACACTTTTCTTCCCAAGCCGTTGCACCTGAAGTGCTGATTATACTGTACTTGGAGTGCTGTATGCTCTCTGAAGGGCTGTTTGCCCTGACAGAATTGATCCCACTGCTATTTCTACTTTGTTTTGGAGGGAATAACTGGAATGCTAATGTTCAGAGGTGCTTCTAAAACACTACAAGAAGTACAAGTGTAACAATTCAGTTTTTGGAGATAGGAAATTGGAGCACAGCAGTTAGCCCAATGGGTTGTCATCAATTCAGTGTGAGAACTATGATCCAGAAGTACTAGACCCCTCTCCTGACTGTGAGAACACCTTTGTCCAAAAATATATTCTAGTTGTGGGAGTTCTGAAGAAGATAATGGCTGCCACTAGCTCCACCAGAAATTCATTGAAGACAGTCTCAAAAATATTTGAAGGAGCAATTCAATTTCATGAAATAAATTTTAAAATCTCTGAGGAGTCCATAGAAAGAAACAGAATATGGTGATAGGTGTGGTGTATGTGTGCATGTATGTCAGAGATATGGATAAAGATACACATGTGTAGAAAAAAATATATATATATTTGCTTCATTTCTTTATTTCTAGGTGTTTGATGAATAAATTTAAAAGAAATAAGTCATTCTAAGTACTAGAGTCAAGAATTACTTTTCTTGAACCTTTTGATGTTGATATGGAATACACTGGATTTTTCTTATAGAGCAAAGGCAGCCCCTGAACATATGGACAGAAGGAACTAGTGTGCCAGTGAATTCTTGTTTTGAGGCCTTAAATGCTAGGGACCTATATAGCTTTTTACTGATATCCTGCAGGACATGAGTTCTATGACCAAGGCTTCACAAGGTAAAAAGTGGCACCACAGCAAACTGGAGACACAAGTATTCCTCTTCTCTCTTGGCATGAAATGTCTCACCCATTTGAACTCATGTTTCCAAGAAGAGATTGCAGTTAGGAAGAAGCAGATTAGATAGAATTGAGTGTCTCAGCTGATCTTCACATGTGTTCTGATAGGTTTTGTGTTTCTGGAAGCAGCTATTCAAGAGTTAGGGCTCTTTCCTTTAAAGAAGACTCCAGGTCTCTCGTATCAAATGGGTTTACTCAGAGCACCTCACCCACCTTGTGGGCAGAGAGCCAGTGTCTAACACCAGAGTGCAGAGGGAAATGTGGGAAGCAGAGCTCAAAAGAATGACAAAGATAAATCACGTGCCCTCACATGCCCTTCTTTACACAGGTTCTCAAGAACAGCCAGACCCACCATTTCCACAGATTTCTCAGAGCCCTGACTCTTGTCTCCTGCCTTAAAACTGTTTTCTGCAAGACTAAACTTTTCCAACCAGGAAACTCTCAAAGGCTATCTTCTGACAGCTGACCCATTGCATTTGAGAGCAAATGGCTTTCCATGCTTTAAATTTACAGATCACCTGCCTATTGTCAAATCTGGATTTTTCCTTGAGCATTCTGGAACTGAAGGCAAAGCATTTTCTCACAACAGGGTAAATTCACTTGCCTTTTCTCCCCTGCAATTGCCCTATGGTTTCTGTAAGAAGTCAGAACTTACTGGCATTATTGCTAGTATGGGTGATTTTTGCCATGTTAACAGTAAATCATAGTGCAGAATTCAGAAATAATGAATTCCCCTTGTTGTATCTTTTTCTTGCAGCTAAAGACATTTTTTCATCTCTTTCTAGTCATGCTTCTTCTAAGATATCTGCCAAGTACAAAACTCATGATTAGTCTTCCACTCTTCTAATCTTGATAAGCAATATTTTTAAAGAGCTACTGAGAAGTCAGGAGGAGCTGTTGGTTTGAGGTGCAGCAGAAAATTGTTAACCTTCAGCTAGTTAATAATCCCCAGGAAATGTCCACCCTGCAGACATTACTGCTCTGATGATGAAAAGTGTTATATAAAAACAGACTATAATTATGAGGTGGGAAGCAGGGGAAAAAGTTGTTTTTCTGAGAATAAGTGCCCTCCAAATTTTATTTGGCTTTGATTTCCTTTTCCTAACAGTATTAAACATAAGCAGAATGAGCAGTGAGTTGCTCTAAACCATCGCTTCCCTCATATGTAAGTCAGTTTGTACAGACAAGGGGGGGGGTGGGCATTTGTTAGGGTTTTTTTGGTATTTTTTGGTTTGAGAGTTTTTTGTGGTATTTTGGGCATTGGGCATTTTTGTTGTTTTGTTGTGGGTTTTTAGTTTTGGATTTTTTGTGGGTGGTTTTTTGTTGTTTTTTTTTTTTGTTTCTCTGAATACTGTTTATTTAAGTGATTGTTGGCTCTTTTCCTGTCCTTTGTTGACCCCAGGAAACAACTTTTTTTATGCATTTCCATTCTGGGATTTCTATTATCTACTGCCTTGTGCTGGGTGTACCTCAGTGAGCAGGCCCAAAAGAGAAGGAGAGAGTTGAAGTTCCTATTGAACTAAAGCCACCTTGTCCTCCAGTTTGAGGCCCAAGAAAACCATCACTTGAATCAAAGCGCTTTGGAAGGTAGTTTACAAGTCTACTTCCCAAGAAGAACCAGGATGCAGTGTTATCACCTTCATGAAATTAAAGGAGGTGGTTTTACGATTTAGTGGAGAGGAGCCATGCTGTTAATTAGTCACATTTATTTGACAAAAAAGTGGGGGAGGGTAAAAAGGGGAAAGGAAGTTGGGAAAGAAAAACAGAACAGAAGGGAAAAAATCTTTATGATGAGGTGCTTGGCAGGATGAAGGAACAAAAGGAAGGTTTTCTGCCTGTCTCCTGATATTTTCCAACTCAGCAAAAAAATCCATTGTGTAGCTTAAGGGGGAAAAAAAGTTAAAGTTGAAAGCTTAGTGTGTGAAAGCAACTGCTCAACCATTGTGTAATATGGGCTAATGTAATGTCACTGTTTCCCCATGATGTAAGTTGCAATTTTTGTTCCAGTTGCTGTGGTCAATGTTATCACTTTCAGTTTTCAAAAGGGGGCAAGGAGGTGCATGGAGATGGTATTTCTCTTTACCCCCACCACCCCTTCCCCACTCCCAAACAAATACTTCTGTTAGGACATATCAGTGCTGACCAGATGTCACTGATTTTTTTTTCTTTTTTTGCATGTGTCCCTTAACAGCTGGCAAGAATATCAGCTCAAATTATTCACCACAAGCACACTCTTTCTGTTTGTCTCCAGATAAAGGGATTTGAAATCCTGGTTGTCAGAGAGGGATGCTGAAAACTGTGGAATGGATTTCTTTGGGGAGAGGGAATACTTCTTGAGGAACTTTAAATAAGTTGGGGATGGTCATGACTGGGATGCACATCCAAAGACATCCCTTAGGGGTTGGTACTTCTTGTTTTTTTCGAAACTGTTTTAAGCCCAGGATGTTTTCTTGGAACCATTGTGAAGTGTTCATAGGAATTCTAAATGTAGAGACTGTTTTTGTTTTGGTCATGTCAGCTAAAAAAAAATCTTAGATATGGTTACAGGTGAGAAATACAGTGGGTGGGTGGCAAATAGATGCCACTGTGCAGGATGTTCTAGAATTGTTTGGGGCCATATCCATTTGTCTTTGCTCCATCAACCTTCAATGTCCACATTTTGCAAATGAGCTGAGGGCTGTGCTGGGTTTCAGTGGGAGCACACACAGCCCTGGTGTCACAGCACTTGGGAGATGGCAGTGGGGACATAGCAAGTGCCATTACACCTGGAACCACACTCGGTGGGTGCCATGGTGCACAGCACACAACAGGGGCTGATTTATCCTCACAGATCGTGAGCTACTGGCCCTTGTCATCCATGTTATTACCTTCTTCCTAGCCATAACCTTCTCCTCCTCCCCTCATATTAACAGTTGTGTCTGCTTTTCTCTTCAAAACTGTCACAACTAACCAGTGTTGTATAGAATAGTGCAGCGCTCTCCCCAGTTAAGGCTCTGTTGCAAAATGAGTATGTTTTCCTTGTGTGAGCAAAGACAATTAAGTTGGTCAGTATATGGAAGTCATGGCTTGACAGCATTTTTAACAACTTCAGACGAGTGAGTGAAAAAAAACCCGATCAGATGAAGATAACTCAGAGTTTCTGCATGCTCACAAACGGTCAGGATGCAAAGCAAGACTTCAGCTCTGTCTCTAAACTGGAAAAAATCTCTGTGTTTATTTCAAACTGCATCCTGTCTTTGGTGATGTTTTTAAATTACCACTTGAAAAAAAAGAGAAAAAGAATTTTAATGAACATTGAGTACAGAAACTCACCTAGAAAAAGTATGTAACACATGACATGCCTCAGGTATGGTAAAGCCTTACTAAGGCTTGAATTCTATTCCTTGTTGTCTCTACTGTTGCCTCACAGTTGATAGGAACAAGAATACTTTTCTAAAGCATGCTAAGCTCTTGAAATTGTTCTTACTGTTCATATTTACTTACTCTTTATTGAGGAAACTCTAACATTTTATTATGACACAAAAGCCTTTCCACATGCCTCACCACCTCCACCAGTTCCTGAAATCCACTCAGTTATGAGGCCACCTGCTTTGAAGTGCAGAGATGGGAATTGACTGTGGGTTCTGTCCATTTTAGGATGCAGGGAGATGGGGCTCTAGACTACTGGAAAGGCAGTCTTGAGTGACCTAGATTTCTGTAAGAAATTCTGACTCCATCTGAGTCAATACCAGCCTTGCCATTGACTTCAAAGGGGCCAGGATAGAAGCCCCTGTGCCATTTTTGCTAAAATTGAGGTATTATGGTAGTTGCCATTATTTCTGAAGTGGGCTTACATGCATATAAAATTATTTAATAAAAATTAATTCTAATTATTACTGTATTTTCTGTATTCTTTTCCATCACACTGTTTTGTTTGTTTCCCTGATGGCCTCAAGGCACAGAGCAGATGTTTTCCCTGAGCTGTCCTCAGTGACTTTTAAATTACTTCATCATTGAGAAATGGCAACAGTGGCAGTCTTTCTTGTGACATTCAATCTCATCATCCTTCATATGCTTATTAAAAAACCAACTTTAGGGCCAAATATAACCAGCATTGGAAGCACCATCTCCAGACAGCTCAGGTAAAAAGAAAGAGGGGTGTAGAGAGGTAAAGGGAAGGAGAGAGCAGGGAACAAAAACAGTGAGAGAAAACAAGAAGAAAGTTGGCAGAAAAAATAAATTAAAGAAAGCAAGTAATTTGTGTAATTGAGAAGTATTGTGGTTTGAATCCTCCTCAATTATTGATGGCCTGAAATTCAAATATTAATTTAGATTAAATCTTGAATCTGTTTAGCCTTAGAAATAATGGAGCACATTATTAGAAAAAGGAAAAAAAACATTCCTCTAATGTCTTACAATGGAGTTTTACTGAAAACTTCTGATTCACCCAACAGAAAACCTATTTAAAAAAAGACAAGTCATTAATCAGTAACAGCTGCTCCCAGCACCTGTTATTTATTCCAGTCATTAACACTTCCTTTAGCATTTCTGACAGAAATGGGTATCTTTTCTAACTGATAGAAAAGTGATCTTTGGAACATCCCCAGAACTCGGTGGCTACATTTGATCTACAATGTGTGTTTACATCTTATCACAGCTTTTCTTTTTCACTTGTGGGCTCCTTCTTGTTTTAAAGCATAGATTCTAAAAGCACTGGACATACCATTTCCTTTGTTGAACATTTGTGCAGCCTCTAATTTTTGGTGTGTCCTGGTTAGCTGGTGACAGAGGTGGGGGCACACAGTGCCTGTGGGGTGTGTACAGGTGCCAAAGGATTCCCAACCAGTGTGGTCCCCCTGGTGCCTAATTCTCATTGAGGTAAATGCAAATGCAGAGAGCATACAAGCTGGGGCTTTGGAGCTACAGGTGTTGCAAGGTTACCGTGTCACTTTTGCCTTCTGTCAGAGTTCCTTGCTCAGATCAAGCACAGCCAGGGTACCCCAGAGAGCTGGGGAGGAGGTTCCTCACCTGCCTTTCCCCACCCTGACGCTGTCTAGAGGAGCAGGGTTCCCCAGGCAAACCCATGTCCTGCCTTACCTCAACCCTACAACAACCCTTGGCTGCCTCTTGCCCTTTCTCTTCCCAATGCAGGAGGCTTCTGAGCCTGGTGAATCAGGAGAGAACAGAAAATCAACAAGCATCGTTCAGAGGCATTTTCCTTTACGTCCATTACCTGTAGACTTCCAGCAGCAAAGCTAGTCTGGCACAGCTGCTTTCCACAATCATCCAAAACCTTCCTGTGCATGTGCAGAAGTAAGGCCTGGAAGGCCTTAATAGACCTTTAAATACCTTAAATACCTTATGGTAAACAGTAATTTATAGTATAAAATAACATATAAAAGATGTGTAGATGTGACATTTGGGGACATGGTTTAGTGGCGCATTTGGCAGTGCTGAGTTAACAGTTGGACTTGACATTAAGGATCTTTTCCAGCCTAAATGACTCTGATTCTCTATTTCTGTGTGTAAATACAGCACTAGTGAAGAAATGTAAGCATACATGTAATAATGCGCTCTTTGTCACCGTTTTCTTTTTCTAGCTCTCTCTTTTTGCTTAATAAATATCTGTGAAATCTGTTTCATGCTTATTCACAGTTAAAACATTGAGATTTGTAGTGGTTTCCTACCACCTTTAGATAGTGCTTTTCATCTGAAAGCCACTGTTTTCATTTAAGACTGTTGACGTTGTGACAACATTTCTGTTAGTCTTGGGGTTTATAATGTTGTTTTAGTAAAAAGTATGCATGGGGTTGGATTTAGGAGAACATTGTTTCTTTAATACAGATAGATAAAGAAAGCAGTGTATTGTATTTATCAAAAGGAAATGTCAGCAGAACTTTATAGTCTGGTAATTAGATAACGCAGATAAGTCTGCTGAGTTTGTGTGCTCACAACTGCCATTCCAGATAACACTTCCTGAAGTCAATTAGAAGAACTTACACAACATCATGCATTTTTCACAATTCCTTTCTTTAAATTGATACAGAAAAAAAGAAAGAAAATTAAGATACAGGCTGTGACAAGCAGGATATGTAGTATTCCATGTTGGTTTTTGCTCTGAACAATCCTGCTGGCTTTGAGTGAGAGTAACGGGCATTCGACTTTTCCAAAGACGCCCACAGTCACAGGAGCAGCAGCTGTGCCAAGCCATCACCACTGCAGGCCAGTGGAGAATTCCATGGGCCCTTTGATTCACACTAAGGTAAAACCAGACTGAAAAGAGAGGCTCACATTTTTCAGACAGGTGGCCTTGGTAAACACCCCCGTTTTCATGTATGGAAAACCTTGTAAAGGAAAATCTCTTAGTGACTTAAAAAGGAAAGCACACAACTAATAGCCAAATTATCTTTGTTGCAGAACATGGATCATGCAGAAGACCTGGTTCTCCTCCATACAATGTTTATTTTAAATGTAGATGAGTATGTGATTTGACATAGCTTGGGTTTTAGTTAAGGTATTAGTTAAGGTATAGTTAAGGTATTTTCACTGAAAACTTCCTGAATTGTTTAGACTAATGGTAAAATATTACAGTAAAGTTCATACCTCATAGCACATTTTCCCTCATGTAATTAGATGTGCTTGAGAATACCAGTTTTTCCTTTTCCAGGCTACCATTAAAAGTATTTTCTGACATCTGTCCAAAAATGCAGTTTGATTATACTAAGTACAACCCTCCTCAGGACCCTGAAGTGCTACTTAGGGCCAGAAAATGGGATAAGGGGGAGAACTTATCTTTAAAAATGCTTGCATTCTAAAGCAAAATCAAAAGTAAAATGTGCGACTTTTTAATGAGACAAAATTCCCAGATCACTTCTATTTTGGGGGAGAAAAAAAAAAGAAAAAGGAAGTTTATAGATAATTTGTTGTTTGCTGGGAAACACTTGTCATTTTGCTATCTTGCTTCATGAAGAAAATGAAACTCATAAGAGGTTTTCAAGAGGGTATTTCAGTTTACCATTGCTGAAAAACATTTTCTCCACTGAAAATCTCCTTTGTAAAAGCATTGACTTGTGAGTGTCATAAAACACAGTTTTCTGGTACGTAAAAATTCTGATTAGAAATGACCATCAGCTGCCTCCAGCATGAATGTCTTGGCAATGGTGGGAGCAGAAATGGCTCTGCAGCAGATCTTTGCTGCAATAAGGGCTGGTCAGATTTGTCTATCTGCTGTGTTCTTTCTCACAGAAAAGTGCTGTCCCCACAAAGTTCCACTTTCAAGTTATGAAAAAGAACACAGGTCAGCCCAGTTCTGATCCTTTCTCCTGCTCAGCCTCCAGCACCGTGGGAAATTACCATGTGAAGACACACTAACTTGCTGTAAGCACTCAAACCTTATCCAAACAGCCATGTAATATTTTAATGATACTTGCTTCTTTATAGCTGCACAGCCATGCTCTGGAGAGCACAATGGTACAAACTTGCCTTTACTGGCACGCTTTAGATAAATAAACCAGGGAAAGAAACTGATAAACAGTCAGTGCAGACACCTATATCTACACTGATGTACATGACTTTTTTCAATATAGCTTCATCCACACTGGCTGTTCAGATGGAATTGTTGTATACAATTTAAAATTGCCCTTTTCACATGTAACCCATGCATAAGGCAGGCTGTAAAGTAAGCAATGCCAGTTTATATAGTTGCCCTAGCAGGTGAAATGGATCTGCACTGACCCTCAGAGTTACTCCCACAGCTGATACACACCATTCCTCATCTGTGCCAAGGAGTAAGGCATTCCTGAACACATCACTAAGATACTCTGGATACACCTGTCCTGGAAAAGCAGATTCTGGTCTCTAAAATGCAATCATTTGTAGTGTTGCACTGCTGTGGTGGTCCCTGACAAGCTTTTGCCCCACAGTTATCAGAATCCCAGGCTGTTCCTTGGCACAAAGCAGGAGCCATCCCTCACAGGCAGGGTGGATGTAAGCAGCTGATTTGGTGGAGTAAGGCAGTTTAACACTGTGGGTGCAGACTGACCCACAGTGACTGGCTATAGGGTCAGAGAGCAGCCCCAGCAGTGTTGAATTTGTTGGTGCAGCAGCAGGAGAAAAGACTGAGGGTGTTTCTTCCTAAGGAAAAAAGCCAACCTGTCACAAGGATGCTGTGATCTCCAGCCCCACCTCCCACACGGCCCTGGCCCACTGACGAGGCAGCAAGCAGTGGGTGGCAGTGGGTCTGTCATCCACCTCTCTGCTTCACCGAGAGCAGCAGCATCAGCTGTCCTCTTGTCACAGCAGTAGGCTCAAGGTTTCATCTGAAAATCTGCCTCTCAGTACCTGTTGGGTCTTTTTTGGCCAGGCTCTTGATTTCTCTGATTTGTGTAGCAGGTAACACAGACACAGGCAGAAAGCCAGGTCTTAACAGCCAGGTGAAAAATGTACCTCCCAAGGAGGGAAGGGAACAGAGGCTCCTCATTCTTCTGACACAAGTAGATGTCAGGTGTCAGAAGAGACTGCTTCTCAGGTTGGGAGTTGGCCTAGGAATAGTTCTCAGATAATTTTTTTTGGAGTACATGACTTTGGATGTTAGGCTGCAACAATAGGGAAGTTTCCCAGTGTCTGTCAGTGAAAAAATGCCATCTGCATAATTTCTGCAGCTTTCCTCCTTGACCCTCATAGTTCCAAGCTGAGTTTAATCATCTGCACCTCTACCTGAAAAATTGTTTTGCTGTAAGAGAACCTACCTACAGCAGAGATGACTACAGACCTTGATTGCAGATGCTGATCTGCAGGAGGAGGCTGATGGCACTGTGGCCATCCATGTCAGCACTGTGGTGTGTGACATCCTCTCTGGGCCATGGACACACAGCTGTATCACATTCCCTCTGCACACCCTGTGCACACACATTCCCTCCCCCTTCCAGTTTGTCTCCTCGCTGCCAGTGCAGGGTTTGCATATCCTCTCTGAGATGATGGATGTTTCAATTGTGAGAGGGGGCTCTATTCCATGCAGGCATCTGAAAGTGCTTTGCAAAAATAGCTCACACCTCACAGACAAGCAGTCTGATGTGCAGAAATAGGAAATAGCCTTACTTGCCTCAAAGGGTGTTTTAACATTCCCCACCACCACGGTATCCTCTCACAAGCACAAATGACCTTCTCCCTATTAGAGCAACCAGGAGGCCCCCATTTTCCTAAGGTCCTGGAAAGATTAAGTGACACAGGTCCAAGGTTGCACAGGAAGTCTGGAGGGAGTGCTGGAAATAGAAGGGGGCCCTCCTGAGTCCCTCTGCAGTGCCTTGACCACAGGACCATCCTTCCTCTCCCAAGGTTATGTATCAGGTCTGTGGTGGAGCCAGGAATAGCACCCAAGTTTCCTGACACACAAACTGTCCTGCACTGTGTACAAAAGAAGCACAAATATAAATTTAAATCAATTTATAAAGCTGTGCCTTGCAATTAAACCTAAGACCTCTATCTGAACCTAAAGTTTTCTATGTATTGAAAGATGTGATACTCTAAGAAATCTCTGTCTACCACCAGGGCAGATAATACCTCCCAGCACCTAATCTCTCCTACTTCTTCTAATTTCTTGACATGTCCTGTCTGTGCCAACAATGCAAATGCCACCTGCCACAGAGACACAGGCTGGCAGAGGTGTGGGCTGAGGGGTGCCCTCTCTGGCCACCCTGTTGAGAACTGGCCCCAGACAAGGAGGCCAGGTCCTCCAGGGCTGCCGGGGGATGGAGAGAAGGAGATGTTGCAGGTTGAATTACCAGTTCCACAGTGACAACCTGAGGAGGGAGCCCAGGCCCCCAAAGTCCTGGCTCCAGGGGGATGATGCCCAGGGCACAGACCTGGCTGGACCAGCCGCAGGCTTTCCTGTCCACCACCCGGAGGGCCACGCGCTGCATCAGTGCCTGCGGCTTCCCTGGGGAGAGACGGAGATGTGCTGTGTCAGGAGGGACACGGTGCCACGTGTCCCTGCAGTTTGCTGGAACCTTTCCATTAATTTAATGGGCTTTGGATTGGGCCCTGAATTCCCAGCTGTTCCAGCTAAATGGACTCCCAAGGCAGGCTCTCCTCTCGTTTTAGAATGAGGAGGCCATTCAGAGACCCTGCTGACCAGGAGGTTCCTGCCATTCTTTGGCAGCAGAGCTCCCATCCTGGAGGGAGCACTGCCCCATCACTGCCCCTTGGCCAGTGTGCTCCACCTGCACACATTGCTCCCTACTTGCATCTGCCATCCTCTCTCCCAAGCAAGACATGCTCCACTTAGACCCCCTGCCTAGATCACCCATTTTTTTACCCAGTAAGGCCCAAGTGAGGTGAGGAGAAGGGAACCAGTGCTTCACATTGCGTACCTCAACCCACTCTGGTCACTGTGAGCCACTCAGGGCTGAGGGACTTGGTGATCCTGTAGAAGAAATAAATCCTGTGTGTGCCTGTAGTCCTAATCTTGCTCAAGACAGAAATAGAAGAAGCCATTGGGCTGATCTGTGTAGCTATCATTTCAGGAGGTGTTTCAGAAAGACAGGACCATTTCCTTCTTTTTGCCTATAGTTTTCTGTCACTCACCAAACTCAGCACTGCTGATAATTAGCACACTTGGACAAACTTATCTTTCCAAAGGTGTTTTATTTGTAAGCAAAGATAGGTAGATACAAATGCTGTGCTGTTACGGACATATTTTCTGAAAAATCTTTTGCTAGGATTTTTTCTCCTGAGAAGCTGAGAAACCTCAAAAGAAAAGAAAAGAAAAACAATAATTATCTGCTGCTGTAGAATGCAACAAGTGCATCTTTAATTAATCTCATGTAGTTGTTTTTAATTAATAACCAATCACATTCCAGCTGTCTCAGACTCTCTAGTCAGTCACAAGATTTTATTTCCATTCCTTTCCTTTCTAACTTTCTGATGAAATCCTTTCTTCTATTCTAGTACAGTTTTAGTATATCATTTTCTTTTAATGTAATATATATAATAAAATAATAAATCAACCTTCTAAAACATGAAGTCAAGATTCTCATCTCTTCCCTCATCCTAAAACCCTTGCAAACACCACCACACTGTGCATTTTCACAAGAGCAGAGCTGTGTGCTTTTCCAGACCTTTACCTGACAGTAAATTAAAGTAGATCTTGCTGTAGCACTGAAGACTTGATGTTGCAGAAGTACTCAACCACTGATGGCCCTCCTTTTGTTACTGCTGTTTCTACAGAAGCAGCATTAAGAAAGCCTAGCCAAGACCATGGCACTGGCTGCAAAGTGCAGTACCTCATAAGAGACGAGCCTGCTCCATAAAGCTTGGGAAGAAGAGGAAATGCACAGAAATAAAGTGCTTTGGCCAAATGAGCAACAAAGATAGCAACAACACCTTCCAAGGCTCACTTTTCTGTCCAATCTGTGAGATTATGTTGCACTGAGCACCTGCTGCCATACACACCATCATGCCTCATTTAATATACGATGCATTGACTGATTATTGGCAGGTTGTTGTCACTGCTCAACTTGAAACTGCTGTTCAGACTGTCACTGACAGGCTGGTTTTCAATATCTCACATCACTCCCCTTATGAAAACTTTCCTTTAAAGGACACTTTAGGATAGATGAAGATGATAACTTCATCAGGACACTTTGTGGGAAGTGAGCCTGTATGCCTTGTGTAAGGTTTCACTTTGCAAAAAGCTAAGCTTATAAACAGACAAGCCTCTGCAGTCAGTGTGAGTTTTCCACTGACCTCAGACAAAAGTGGAGTTCCAGTGGTTGATGTACTTATGCACACTAAAGTAAGGAGAATACATAAAGATCACCAGCTGCAATAATTGCTTAATTATATCTGCTATCCCATTCTTTGTGTTTAGGATATCATCCCCCTCCCCTGAAGTGAATGGGGACAGGATTTTCACCATCTTCGCAAAGCTGCAGAAGGCCCACAATTGAGTAAAAATGAGATTATTCCCTAGATTTTCCTTATTTTCCTGAAGTGGAAGAACCCTTTGCCTGTTTCTGAAGGGTATCTGCAGATTAACACGCAGCACAACATGAAGGCGAGCTCGTTAGAGCAAACTAAATTGGGGAAATTGCCTGAGCATTCAGGGCCAAGCCAGGGGATGGGATCACACTGTCACACAATGAAGGCAGCAGGCACCAGGGGCAAAGCAGAAACCAAAGACACAGCTGGTACTTCAGTAGGTGTTGTGGTCAGGGGATTTGTGGCCACCAGTCAGTTACTGTTATTTCCTGGAGAGGGAGGTCTCAAGGGCCCATGGGAGCACGTCAAGGACCTGAGCTAGGAGCCCTCCCTTGCTGGTGTGTCCCAAACTCCCCTGGACTCCAGGCAAGTGTTTGAGCTTTCACAAAATGAGAAGTTGAGTCATGACATGTTTCAGGTCTGGATTGCAATGGAGTGCACTCAACTCTTGCTCTTCCTCAGGAAGTGACTCCATATGTGTTTACATAAACACACAGCCCAACATGACGGGGCAAATATTACTCAAGGTTTTGCCATTTGCCTTTGGGGTAAGACTGAGCACAGCCATGGGGTCAAAAAGTCAGAAGGTTAGGAGGGGAAAGATGGAGGGTCTACACACAAAAAGTTGTTCCCCAATCTTTGTAATAAGTCTCAGTCCTACTCAATGCCCCCATTAGTCCACACAGGCCTGTCAGATGCCTGGTTGCAAAGTTCAGTCAGTTCATCATCAGATATGGAATAAACATAGCACTCTGGTTATCATTAATAATATTTATTTTGGAAAAATATTTTAAAAATGAATTTCTTCATTAACAAAACAGTAAAAAAAATCAAATAACATTTGCACAATATTCCATAAATACATTTATATACAAAAAAATATAGTCACATAGACCCGAAGTGCCTTTGTACATATTTACCAAAAAATTTAAATTATAAAAAAATGAACATCACAAAATACTCAAGCTTTACAATTATCATGAAAATATTTTTACAGATTCAAAAAAATAACACACTTTTTCTCACCTAGTAAAAACACATTTTAGTATCAAAAAAGACAATAAAGGCAGTGTTTGTGTCTCTAATTCAAGAAAAGACTGGCTCATAATAATCCAAAATATACACTTCAGGCAGTGCATGCTTCTTATGTAGTAATTAAGTCCATTCATTTAAATATATATAGAAAAGCAACTGACCATAGTGCAATGATAAAATTCATAAAAGGCAGTGCAACAGTAATCCTTGAACACAGACCCTTGCCTGGTGTCCATCTTGTTTCTTTATTTTGCAGTCACTTTGCTAACTTCAGTAGAGAACCAGCTCAAGCCTGAATTTAGTTTCTCAGCAGCAGTCAGTGAAGGAATCTATCTCCCATTCCTCTTTCAGCAGCATTCATTGGGGCACGTCTCCTCTGAAATTGTTCTGAACAACCACCTTGCCATATGACCTCTGGTTTACACCTGGAAAGAGAAGACACAAGGAGAGATCAGGAGAGGTTAATGAAATATATGAAGAGGGCTGTAAGGCTGCAGAGGGTCAGGACTGCATAAAGCACACCAAGAGGTGGGTCAGCACACCTCAGCCATTGTACCCTAGTCTACAAAACTTGTCAAACCCACAACATCCACAGCAGCAAGTCACTGAGCTTGTCTTTACAACATCCACAGGATCATAAACTCAAGCTGTCTGGATTTCAACATTACAAACCACTGTGTGGCATTATGGAAAGGAGTTTATCTGCCCTGGCATGTATTGGATGGGAGCTGTGGACCAAGACTTTTCTCTGCTGTTCCAACCCTACTAACCTCAGTTGCTATGATGCACTCATCTTTCTCTTCTGATATGACATACACCGACTGGTACTTTGTGTCCTTTGAAGTGGAATATACTGAATCTGGTCGCTTTCTTTCAGAAGTATCACTATTGAAGGCAAAAAGAGAAAGAACAAGTCAGATGACTGTTGCTTAATGCTACCTATGAGATATACACTCCCCCTTCAAAGCCAAGCTGCCCCCTGCACTCAGATGTGAGATACCTCTTTAGTTGTACTGCACTTTTCTCCTCTGCCTCTGAATCATACGTTTCACACTTGGCTTCACATTTGCTGTGCTCCTCCTTAACTGAGTCCTCATTCTTGAGTTCATGCACCAAATTGTAATCCACTGATGGGTATCTGACTTTGTAGCCATTTTTATCAGAATTATCGCTGTGAAAGTCTACTTTCTTATTTGTGTTTTTAATCTGAGTGGCACCAATGACACTTATGGAAATGTCCTTCTCGCGCTGGCAGTTTGCCAGGTTATTCATAGTCTCGGTCTCACTCCTGCAGGCATCAGGCTGGTGGTGCCTCTTCTGCACTCGGAGCCTGACGCACACGACCACGGCAGCACACCCCAGCAGCAGCATGAGGACCAGAATAATCCCAGCACAGACGGCGATCCAGGGGAACTGGGAGTTCTGGCCTTCCGTGTACTTTTCAGTGAAGTCCACGATGACGGGTCCCTGCGGCGGCTCGGGGAGCAGGAACTGGCAGTTGAGGCCGCCGTAGCCCCGGGCACACTCACACACATAGCGGTTGTTTCTTTCGTGGCAGGTGGCCCCATTGTGGCAAGGGTTGTGTTCGCATCTGCTCACCGGGGTGCTGCAGTTCTTCCCATTGTATCCTGGGGGGCAGGTGCAGGAGTAGTCATTGATGCCATCCTGGCAGGTCCCTCCGTTGACACAGGGGAAGGAGGCACAGTCGTCCACGTTGTCATCGCAGTGCCTCCCAGTGAAGCCAGCCTGGCACTGGCAGATATAGGAGTTGCCCAGATCCACACACTGGGCTCCTGCAACACAGCAAGGGGGAAGAGCTGAGTGGTGGGCAGCCAGACACAACAGCCTCCCGCTCGCTGCTCTTGGGGCAAAAGGCACAACCAGCAGCTGAGGAAAGCTTTCTTTTTGAGAGGTCAGCTTGACCTTTGACAAGTCTAATTCAACATAAAAAGCACATGTTTTTAAGAAAGATTTTTGTTAAGTAGATTTATTTTTCATTCTCAATTCTATTCCTTTTCTAACATTTCACTCAGCTTGAACCTGAACACTAGTCCAGGTCAGATTAACACCACATCTCATGTTACAGAGTTTGAGTGGCAATGAATAAGGAGGATTACAGTACAGAAAGTCTTCACTAGTATAATCAAAACAGGAAAATTACTGTTACCAGATTACAAGTAATAATGTTTAGCACTTGTGTGGCATTTGCATCCACAGACCTCTAAAACCCTTTGTAAAGGATTTGAAAGTATAATCTTCCACGCTTTCATGAATGACTCTTCAGACTAAGTTACTTAACCACAGCCACCCCATCAGAAAATGCAATCTGAAGCAATGGCCCAAGCCACACCACTGCTTTCTTAGTAGAGATCCTCCTCCATCAAGTCAACTATTGACATGACAAGGACTTTTTTACAAGAGGATATAGTGGTAGGGCAAGGGCAGAATGGCTTTAAACTGAAAGAGAGCAGGTTTAGATAAGATACTATGAAAAAATTCTGTGAGAGAACAAGTTGCCTAGAAAAGTGGTGGATGTTCCATCCCTGGCAGTGTTCAAGGCCAGATTCGATGGGACTTTCAACAGCCTGGTCTAGTGAAAGGTGTCCTTGCCCACGGCAGGGGTTTGGAACTAGGTGACCTTTAAAGTCCCTTCCAACCCAGACCATTCTATGATTCTATGATTCATCAGTGTGCCTTGATCAGTGTGCCTTGTTATGAACTCCAGACCAGACGCCAAAGTAAGGGTATGCTGTTTGGCCTTACCATTAGCACAAGGGCTGGAACTGCAGTAGTCAATTTTCTTTTCACAGTTGAAGCCAGAATAACCCAGTGGGCAGCGGCAGCTGTAGCCCCCGTCAGGGTTGTCAGTGCAGCGCCCACCATTGAAGCACGGCCCGTCCGCACAAGTCATGGCACTCAGCTCACAGTTCTTCCCATAGAAGCCTGGGGGGCAGGTACAGGAATAGCTGTTCTCCAGATCCTGGGGGGAAGAAATGAGAGATTATCAAAACATTGTTGGAACTTGCTCTGAAATCCAAAAAGAGATTCTAAAAATTAGTAAAACTGACATTAACTCCTCCCTTGGAGGAATTTAACAAAAAACTTACAGTGCAGCTTCCACCATTCTTGCAAGGGTTGGCATCACATTCATTGATTTCAATCTCGCAGTTGGAGCCTGTATACCCAGGTCGGCACGAACAAGTGTAGCTCCCCTGACCAGTGTTGGTGCACGTGGCACCATTCTTGCAGGGCTTGTGGTGGGTGCAGTAGTTCAGGTCTGTAAAAGATATATTTTCTTTTTTTAAAGAGATCAGCCAAGGTGCTTGCTACTTTGCAAGACTAGCAGACAGTGGGTGAGCTGAAAATAGTTGCCTGTTTTCTGCATTTTAAAACAGATGCTCAGGCAAGGACTGAGAACTCACCCTGGTTGCAGAAAAGGCCACCCCAGCCTTCCTGGCAGTTGCACTGCCATGGCTGCTGACAGGTTCCATGAAGGCAGCCTGGGTATCGGATGCACTCATCACAATATCGCCCTTGCCATCCTACTCTGCACCTGAAAAAAAAAAAATGACAAAAAAATTCTCTTCAGATTTAGACTTCTCACAGTTGGAAACCCTATCACACTCTGCAAGCACACCGATGCCAGGGATCAAGTTTCCTAAAAGCCCTCGGTGATCCCTCATGTGAGAAAGTCACCAAGTCCAACCGTAGCATCAGCTTTCATCAGACCTAGCTATTTCTTCCACTTCCTTAGACAGACCCATGGTTCTGATAGTTAATTTGTTTACTCTAATAACAAAGAACCAAACCTTACACACAGCACTGTAAACCCATTAGGTTAATATTAATGGCAGTGATGTTTGACTTATGGAATAATTCTTCGATCTGGCATCAACCAGATATTTCAAATTTCCATCTAATATGAAGAAAGGCCTTTAAACCAACCCTTCAAATGTCCAATGGCTTATTTAACACCAGGCATCAACACTGAAAGACAAAGAAGGAAGCAGGAAGGGAGTGGAAAACTTACTTGCATTCCCCTGGCTTGTCGCAAAAGCCGTGCTGCTCGTCACATCCAGGCAAACAAATCGCTGTAAACAAACCAAGCAGGGAAAGACATCAGCACTGGTGCCAAAACAACTCTCTTTTACAAGTCTGAGTCTGGGAGCACCTTGTGGGTGGGGAGTGAGTCCCTTTTACTAGGTTGGGGCAGTTAAGCGCAGCTGAATTAATCTCTGGAGTCTGAAGGAGTATTGATCTTGCCCCATAACTGGGCACTTTACTTATCACCAGGGATGAGCATTCTTCTTAATACAGTTGCACACAGACAAAAGAGGGCTCACAATTGCTCCCTTCCCCACAGCCCCTCACCCCCCTTCCCTTCCCAGTGAGGGTCAGAAGTCCTTTTTTCCAATTCTATGCACACAGCTCCACCTCTTAATATCCCCCGAAAGTGTGTGTGCAGATAAGAGTGGACAGCTGGTGTGCAGGGTGCCAGTGCAAGACAGCTGCTCTATTGTCTATTCTCTCCCAGCAGCTGCCCCACTGCAACAATACCCCGGCCCCGGAGCCAATGGGGCTGGCGGCCGGCGACCGGGCAGCCTATCCCTGCCCACAGCTAATCTATGGCACGCGCGTGATTTCGCTGCAAAAAAACTTTTTTTTTTCTTATTCAAATAAATAAGTCTAAAGTTCTTCCTCCCTCCCTCCTTCCCCCCTCCGCCCTGCTCCAAAAAGGGGCGGGCGGGTGGGTGCAGCCCTGGTAAAAGAGGTAAGCGGACCAGCGGGAGGGAGGATGAGAGAAGGGAAAAAAGGGACTTCTGCTCATTACTTCGCCTGGTTATGGAACTCATTAAGCAGGCACTGCAAAGTTTTAATTCAACAAAGCCAGCCGGAGACAATGGCATGCGAGGGGAAGGAGGGGGGAAGAAAAAGAAAGAAAGAATCAGTGCTGATAATCAGATCGCCTCCGAGTTGGAAAGAATGGAGCTGGGGGCAAGGCAACGGGAAGCAATCTGCAACTGGCAGCTCCACTCACTAACGGCAAAACATTCTTTTTGCATGCACACATAAACACATCTCCCCTGCCTAGTAGGTTTGTGTCAGTGCTATAAGCTGGTTTTTTTTCTGAGAGGGAAAACACAGCAAAGAACGTATGTAATGAGTCAAGAAAGATGGACAGCCTTCTGCTTCGTTGTGGGAATAGCAGAGATGTACAGGCATTCAAAAGTGCTGACAGCCTCAAAAGAGCTCATTATCAAAATGCTTCCTTTTTCCCCACCCCTTGACACAACTGGGCTAGGCACTTTTGATCATAGGAAAGGTTGTAGTTCTCATTTAAAACACTATCAAAGAAAATGCGAGCCCCTTTGCCTGCTGTTTATTGTGCAACATCGTACCGTGAACTGCTAAAAGCATCCTAGCACTCACTAACAGTGTGAATAATCAATCAGGAATGGTTTGATAGCAGCTCAGCTGAGACCACAGTGTAGGTGGGTTTAAAGAGAAACAAAAACACAACAAGAAGAAAGCTGAGAGGCTGCTTTACAGCCTGGAACTGTTTTCTTCCTGCCTGCCTGGCTCTTTGATGACTGCAGAGGAGCACTGGCCCAGTACGTCATCTGCCAGCATATTTCAGACCCGTGTATACACACAAACAGAGAATGCCATCACAGGCTGCAGCAGGGGCTCCGTGTGCACGTTTGGGTGTCCACTGCTACGGATCTACAAAGGGCGGAATCTCGTACAACCGGAAAGTATCTGACATCCTGGACTATCCTGTCTGTGATCTGCTTACTGTCCCAGCTTTTCCTGCTGTACCAACACACCACATTCCTCAAAAACTTCAAGCTCTGGGGTATGTTTCATGTCCCTCACTACTTTATTGGTATTAATTATCATGGCAATGGGACAGAAGAGAGATGAGGAATAAGTTGAACGTTCTTGTGGCCCCATGTGCAGAAATTGTTAGTGGCAGCATATGGGTGCCCCAAATGAGAAATGTACAGTCTAGAAGCCATAGAGAATGTCTTGGACTTCCCAATATTTTTCTTAATACAAGACCACAGAGGATCAGACCATAGCAAGCCTACCCACAAGGCTGTCACGTGGATGTTACCAAAGCCTAGCTCCCTCCCCTGAAGCTATGTACCCTGTAGGTGATGATATCAAAGTTGTGTGGCTGGAGGGTGGATAGGTATAAAAAGTAGTCCTGATATATTTTAATAAATCCTCAAGCAACTGCTGAACATTTTGCTTCCAGATTAAACGATCTAAAGCAAATGAGCAAGAGTGTAGTGTTGGCACTGACATTTTGTTGGCTTGAGAAGGGGCTGTCTGCATTAACTTTCTGTGGCAATGCTGAGTTCTCCCATCCCTCACACTGATAAGGCTTGGGCATGGAAGCAGACATCCATCCACCATTGCTTGGTTCTCCCTCCCCATGGGGCCTGATGTCAGAGAAACAGCCCTCCGCCAACCCCAAGTGCTCAGGAGACCCTGCTGCAAGGGGCACCCAAGGAGACAAGGAGGTGGACACTTACGCTCAGTGCAGTACTGGCCTTTCCAGCCCGGGTTGCAGACTTTCTCGCCACGCTCTCCACAGGTGAAGTGACCAAAGGCATCATCCCGGGGCCGGCAGAAGACAGAGCAGCCTTCTCCGTAGTAGTGCTCATCACACACGAAGCGATAGGAGTACTTGAGGTCGGTGCGGCCGCTGCTGTGCAGGTCCTGGGACCACTCTTCACCCACTGCCAAGTGTCTCTGGGTGGCCAGGCGGCTGATGAGGCGCTCAGGGTTTTCTGTGGGGAAGTGGAGAGGAGAGTGCTTAGAGAGCCCAAAGCAGGCAGGACATAGGGGGGTCTCTGGTGGGAAGGGAGCTGCAGAGGCAGGATGACATGGCTGCAAGCCAACAGGTTGGCCTCTGTTGCCACTGTTGCTACTGTAGAGGAGAATGTGCTACACACTGCAGAGAAAAGGGACAAAATAGGGCTGCAGGACTGGGATTATTACAGGGAAAAGTGTGTTTCAGGACACTTACCAGTGGTGAGGTCATCAGGTGAGTCCGTATGCAGAGCCTCAATGATGAGCGAGAAGGTGCCCTGTGAAAAGAAGAAGGAGACACAACCCACCAGGAGAGCATGAGAGCAGGTAGGCCCAAGGGACAGTGCCACCAGTCCCCAGAAGTTAGCAGTCATTATCCCCCTCCCATCTTCACACTTCAAGGGGATTGGTGGCCTCTTGGAATGGTAAGGGACGGGACAGGAGGGATATGTGCCGCCCCCTCCAGCATCGCCCCCCACTTACGGGCCAGGTGAAGCCGAAGGGGAAGCGGATGGGATTGCTGAAGGCGGGGTCGGCACCGCCCGCGCCGTCGGGGACGCTGAAGGAGTTGGCGCCGAGGACGGGGGTGATGGCGCTGCCGTAGGTGCAGGGCGGCTCGGGGGACACGCTGGCCTGGTAGTGCTTGAGGCAGACGCGGAAGAAGGTCTTGCAGTCGCACTGCTGGAGCCCGCCGGCGCCGGGGCCGCCCCCGCGGCAGCAATTGCGGTTGCTGAGCAGCCCCTTCTTATTGACAAACTCCTGCAGCTTCAGCTCGAAGACCCCGGAGGAGCCGACCTGCGAGGCGGGGACAGCGGCCGTCAGCCCCCGAGCAGCCCGCTCTCCAGCCCGGCCCCGGCCCCGGCCCCGGCCCCGGCGGGCACCCCCTCCCCGCTCCTCACGGCTGCAACCGGCAGCAACAGTCCCCGGCATCCCCGCGGGACTGCCCGGGGCAGGGACACCCCGGGTCAGGCATTCCTGTCCCCGGCATCCCCGCGGGACTCCCCAGGGCAGGGACCCCCGGGTCAGCCATTCCTGTCCCCGGCATCCCCGCGGGACTCCCCGGGGCAGGGACCCCCGGTGCAGGCATTCCTGTCCCCGGTATCCCCGCGGGACTCCCCGGGGCAGGGACCCCGGGTCAGGCATTCAGGCATTCCTGTCCCCCACCCCGCGGGCACTTACCTGGCAGCGACTCAGCAGCATCGAGAGGACGGCGAGCGTCAGCAGGAACCGACCTCCCATTTTGGAGGTGCAGCTCTGGTGCCCTCGCTTTCCTCCCCCTTCTCGTCAGAGGGAAAAGGGGAAAGTGTCTTTCGGGATAAGGGAAAAAACACAGCGGCCAAAGCCGCTCGTCCCAGCAGAGCTGGAAGAGTTAGTGTCACGGTCTCCTTCTGTCAGGAGTGTCTCTGACTTTTTTTTCCCTTTTGCCGATACCTCTAAACTTAGCCTGTCGGCAACTGACAGCTCTTTCGGATGACAAAAGAAAAAGAGAGGAAAAGAGGACGGGGAAAAAAAATAATATTTATCTGTTAAACTCTTTTTCTTTCGCAATCCACGATGCTCCTCCTTTTCTTCAGGAAGAAAAAATAAAAATAATAAAATAAAAGCAACTTAATTCCCAACAGAGGCAGAGAAAAGGCTTCCCAAGGAAGATTAAAAATTGGCGATCTGGAAATCCCTGCAGAGGCAGCGGCGGAGGCAGCGGCGATAATTCCCGGGGCGGTGCGATTCGGGAGCGGCTCGGCGCGGCTGCGCTCGCCCTGCGCACGTCGGGGCTGGTGGGTGTCAAACAGCAGCGGTGGCGGGCAGGTCACGTCGGAGCCTTGATCCCCTTTTTTCTCTTTTTTTTTCTCTTTTCCTTTTTTTTTTTTTCTTTTTTTTTTTTTTTCAAAGGAAGCGAAGCTCTCTTTCCTTGTTGTGGGTTTACTTTTGTTTTTAGAAGAATCCCAGCCAACAAAAATAAGCTCTTGTCTCAACAGCAGCGAACAGAGCGTGTCCGGGTGTGCTCCTACGGGGGAGGGGGTGCCTGCTCTGCGCTGCCGCGCCTCCGCTCCGTGCCGCGGCTCGGCTCGGCTCGGCTCGGCGGCTCTCTCCGAGGGTGAAGCGCTAAGGATCTGCCTCTCCTTGGGCGCCTGCCGCCCTTATATCCCGCCGGCCGACTGCATGCCTAATGAGATGCAAATGAGCAGCCCCCCAATCTGGCTAGAGCTGTCACAAAGGAGCCACTTTTCCAAACCCTCCTCTCAATGGATCGCCAAATGGTCAGTGAGCTGTAAAATGTGCAACCCTCCTCCCCCTCCCCTTCGCGCTCACAAAACGTGTTCATTTACATTCCTGCAAATTTGGTAACCGCAAGAATCCCCCTTCTGCTCCGGCGAGAGGGTAACACCCCCTCTGCACCGGGGAGAGGCAGTGCAACACGCTCCGGCCAGAGAGCAGCCCCGGGGACGGCGGGCTGTAATTGCCTCTTGGAACGTGCAGAGCAGCCGCCGTGACCCCAAAAAGTGACTCGGTGATCGTGACTACTCCAAGGGGCTTCTCCGGCGTTAAAGGGACGAGGGAGGTGGGAGCCATCGAACCGCAACGAGGAGAGTCCCATACCATGAAATTCATACTGCATTTACCCTGGCGTAACCGGGGTAATTGGGGAGGGGGACAACGAACGTGGACGAAGTGACCCGGGGTTCGCTTCTCCCGAGGCTCCGCTCACGGCGCGCATCCCGCCGGCGGAGGCACGGGGGATCCCCGGGGGTCCGGCGGCGAGGGAGGACGCGGGCGGGTTGGCGGCGGGGACTCGTGGAGGGGACCCGTTTGCGGGGCTCCGCGGGTCCCGTCCCCGCCACCACCGCTGCCGGAGAGAGCCACTCGCTGAGCCCGGGTCCCGCACCCCTCTATGATTATTATCATCATCACCAGCAACCTCTCCCTCTCTCTCTCCGTCTCTCTCTCTCTCTCTCCCTCTCTCTTTTTTCGTCCTTCAGCTTAGTAAAAAGTGAGTTTGGTGTGTGTCGTTCGCGTGGCTGTCATTAAGGCCGTTTGTTATTGTGTGAGGGCTGAATCAGTTAGCTCTTTGTGCTCTCAGCTGTATGGTAATGTAGACAGCACCTGCTCCCTGCACAATGCGAGGGAGAGAAAGAGCTCCCCTCGGCGCACGCTACTGCCTCTACAACAATGTCCGCACATTTTTTAAAGAAATCCCTTCCAGCACTTCCCCCCTCCGCAACACACATACACACACACTCACATACGCGCACAAAATAAACTAGCCCAAATTTACACCAGTCGTCACCTTTATAATTTTTTTTACGTACCCATTAGACAGTACAACTTTTGTTTTGATCCTTAAAATACGGAAAGGAGTTTACTGGTGCGGTGAAAAAGGGATAGAGACTATTACCATTTGGGCAGTTTCTTAATGATGGATGGAAGCAGGGGATAAAAGTTGAAGGGCAACTCTGGCATGTCACTCGAAGCAGGGTTTTCCACTTTGTTTAGGCCCTCTGTTTAAACACCTTTGGTAGGCGCAGGCGGATTCATTAGGATGCAAGGTGTGACTGTCTCTGTAAATGTCATTTTAATTGTAACAGATCATTTCAACACAGATTAAGCTTGTGTGCGAAAGGAGAGGATTTGGCTACAATAACCTCACTGTAGGTATGCCGTGCTAAAAGCCTTATTATGGCGACTTTATTGGGTTGAAACGTGCATTTGCATGGCAAAATGTGGCTTCCATTGAAGCAGATGTCTTGATCACAAATTATCTTACAATGCGCTAGGAAAAAAAAAATCTTAAAGACTTCTTAAAGTAAAAGCATTGAGTAATACCAATTAAAAGAAAATCACTAATGAGTTCATTCAGCCCAGCTCTTCTTGACTGTTCCAGGACTGTAGCTGCCCACATTCATTTACTAGGGGTTCGTGGCACCTACCCCAAACCCAGGCCACCTACTCCAACCCTTGGTACAAGCATCCAGATCTTGGCAACATTTTGCCACTCAGCGTGCGTCCTTTACATCAAATTGTAGTCGAACGAGCCATCTACACCCAGGTGCTCTTCCTCTCACCTCTCCCCGCCGCTCGACGCATAAGCAAAAGTTTAAAATGTACAGGAATTTTTGGGTTTGATTTTTTTTTTTTTTTTTTTTTTACCCCGGAGTTGTGTCTGGGCAGGGTGGGGACCACGATCCCGCAGGCATAGTGCGAGGACGTAGGGAAGGTGGCCCAGGAGGGAGCGGAGCGGATCCCCGGAGTCCCGGCCGCCCGCCCCCGCCGTGCCCGGCCTCAGCAGCGGGGAGCGGGGGGGGCGCATCCCGCAGCAGCGCCGGTTTTCACTGCACATTACTTTTGCCACCTAGCGTCAACATCTTTTCAAGTGGCTTGTCGCTGCTTCGCAAACTTTGCTGCGGCGTTATCCCCGGGAAAAAGAGAGAGAGGGGGAAAACATCACTTCGTATGAGGTTTACTAAGCAAGTGGGGCGGGGGGGCGGGGGCGAGCGGCAATATCTTTCTTGAAATTTGGGTGGTGGCCCGTCGGCGGAGGCGAGAAGTGATATATCAACGCGGATCTTTTAATCTGCGAGAGATAGAAACTTGGTCCATTAGCGTCTCCTTGCTTAAAAAACTGGAAATAAAAAGTTACACGCGCGAGGGCTTTAACCTAGCGATGGGGGAAAAAAAAACCAAACCGAAAAAACTTGCCCCCAAATCCTTAACAACCCCCCTTCGGTACCGGGTATTTGTTAAATTGACGTGGCACAGATTTCTCGATTACCGCTGCTGAGCGTGACTGAAAGGCGCCGTGAGAGCCGGCAGGATCCTGCCCACGGCGCTCATTCTTCTCTGGCTTAATTTATGCCACGCGATTCTGTATTGGGGAAATCAAGCAGAAAGCTCCTTTTTCTGCTTTTTTCCCCCCTCTCCCTCTCTCTTTCAGATGCTGGACTAACGGGGAGACTGTTTAACTTAAGTGTTTCTATAGGAGGCTGTTGTAGTTTAACTCCTGCCCACCAGTAGCTGAGGCGAACAAAGGAGGGACTCGAGGTCTAACTATTCATCCATTCTCTGCACTTTAATTTTCATTGATTTCGAAGACAAGGGGAGCCCTTAGGGATTCTCGCTGAAGGGGGATGACACGCCTTTAGACGCGATCAGCCCCCCAGCCAGCCATCTGCTCCCAACCAAATGGCGCTTTTTCGCTCCCAACCGCGTGTCTCCGCACCGCGCTCGCCCGCCGCCCCCCGCCGCCCCCCGCCGCCCCCGCGCTGTTCGCCGTGCCCGCGCACCGCCACCGGCCCCCGCTGCCGGGCACGGCCGCCCGATCCCGTCCCGTCCCGTCCCGTCCCGTCCCGTCCCGCCCGGCGCCCTGCGCGGCCGCACCCGCCCCCCGGGTGAGCCGGCGGCGGGACCCCCGGGGGCGGGCGCGGGGAGCGGGGCCCCGCCAGGGCGCGGTGACCCCGCAAGGCCGGGACGCGGCAGGCCCGGCCCCGCCTGCCAGCGGCTCGCTGGGGCTGGTGGGGCATTGTGCTCTCCCTCCCTGCCCCTAATTGATACCCTTCCCGCAACGCCAGCCCCCCTCTCCTGCTCCGGCGAGTATTTACGGTCGCGCCGCGGACCAGCGCGGCCGAGAGCTCCCCATCAGCCGCAGCTTTTATTTCTAAGCGAGCCAGATTATGGGAAAAGTCACTTAAAAAGGGGGGTGGGTGGGATATGTGCGTATATTAATTAGGGCGACGCGCTGCCATCGCTGGCGTGCAACACTGATTTTTCCCGGGACGGAGGGCTCCGGGCATATGGCGAACGGTGCGCCGGCGGAGGGACGTGAACGTGTGGAGTTATGTGTAGCCGAGTGTGCATAATATTTTAATTAGATCTGTAGTCCCTACGGAGGTATGTGTGCGCGGCTGCCCCTCCGCCGCACGCCCCTTCACCTGTTCCTCCGGGCCGGGCCGGGCCGGGCCGTGCCGGGCCGGGCGGGAGGGGATGGGAAGCGGGGGGAGGGCAGGCAGGGTGCCCCCGAGCCGGGGCTCCGGCTCCCCGGCTGGCCCCAGGCTCGGCGGTGTGACCGGGGGTGCTGGCGCTGCCCGGGCCCCGCCGCCGGGCGCCCCGACCCGAGGCGGGTGCGTGACGGGCGCGGAGGGGCTGCGGTGCCGGAGGGGCGCTCCGCCGCCCTTGCCGTATGCGGGGAGGAGGATTAAGAAGTTTAGCGTGTAGGTTAGCCCAAAGTTGCAAAGGCATGTGCTGATTAGAATAAGAAAGGGCAGTCGCGTGGCTCAGCTGGCACACAGCGAGGCCAGATGATAGATAAGCAGCTCTGGGTCTTCCCTTCCCCCCAGCCCCCTTTTTGAAATCGCAAATCATCTGCTCTGGCCCTATCCTAGCCCCTCATTTTCATTACAATGGTTGTGTGTTTACCTGTGATCCTGGGACGGGGCATTCCTTTGTCTCCCGAGGAGATTACCGCAGCCAGCTGCTCTCCAACCTTTCCCTGGGCAAATCCCGAAGTGGCCCCTATATGTGTTTTACTGATTGCACACGAGGAGAAAGCCAGATACCCCCTCCCCCCGTCCCGGCCCCGTTTCTCTGCGCTACTTGTTTGTTTGGGTTTGCTCCCTGGCTCGCTTCCGACGGGATTTGGCTTGTGGGAAACTAAGAGGGATAAAATTGATCACTCGTGTGCGTGAGCTGTCATTGCTCCCAAAGTCGGAAGGGCGAAGGGCTGCTTACCTCCGCCCAGGGGGCCAGAACGACGGGACCCCCCAGGGAACGACAGGACAAAAGGGGTTCGGGGAAATAAGGCTTCCCCCTCCTTGCCCTCCCTTAGCCCTCGGGTTCCCCCCCCCCCTCCCCACCTGCCCCGGTCTGGGACATAATTTTTCCCAAAACCTCCTGTGGGTGCCCTGAGCTGGGCAGGTGCCATTCCTTCCCCTGCCCCTGCTCTGGGACACGCATTTTCAAAGGCTCTTCCTGCCCGTGCCCCCCTTGGGAGCACCTCGGCCTTGCATTTGGAGTACTGGCATCTTTGCCTGCCTTTAAATTCAAGGATACTCAAGGTCTTCACCACACCAGAAGCCACCGAACATATTTGAACTAGAAAACCTTCTGAAGTGCCTTACCACATTAAATATCCCTTGATCCTGATATTTATCCTGCACCCCAGCACCCCTGTAAAGCGAGGCCAGTGTAACCCCATGTAGCGCTGAGGCCTGGCTTGTCTTGGCAGCAGCGTCACAGAGGGAGGGTGAGCAATAGGACTCAGATCGTGTACAGGTGATAAAAAATGTGATGGCATCCTCAAAAAAATGTTCTGCATAGCAGCTACGAGATTCTGTTGGATGGCTGGAAAGATCCCATTCTGCTACCAACTTCAGTAGCAATATTCACTGTCTCTGCCAGTTCTTGTAGGAAAACTTTTGCCCAGCATTATTAATCATCATCTTAAGCCAGAACTATAAATAGTAGCTGCAAACCACCACTCCAGCACAGGTCACTCTCTAGAGCCCTGTGACAGCACAGAGTGCTGCTGTACTGCGTTGCATTTCATGCATGAAGGGTTTTTGTGTTCCCCCCCTTTGCACAGTGTGTGCATCTTGCGCACTGGCTGCAGTGCAAAACTTGCTGCTAATAAACTTTGGGGGAGGAGAGGGGGCAGCAGTTTGATTACGTGCTTCCAGAGCTTTCCAAGCCACTTCCAATTTGTGGAGTTTTTATTTCTTTCTTCATCTCTCCACGTTCAGGGTAGGCAGGGGGTGGGAGAAGGTGCAGGCAAAAACTACTCTGCAGAAGGTGATTATGAGAAAGAGGATGGGTATGGATGGGGCGGGCCTGAGCTTTTGGAAATGCTCTCCCCTTTTCTGAGAGCATCTGCCCGGAGACGAACAGATGTGGGCACCTGCGGTGACAGGCCACATATGCTCCATCCTATTCACAGGCATTCAGACACAGCCACAATGGTGAGGCTTTGTGCACTCGGAGTCACCAAATATATTAATCTGCACTCCCCAGAGCACCGCTCTCTTTAATTTTTCACCGGCAATAACATCTGATCTAATCTTCCCATGGGCTCCCCCGTGTCCCTCTTGCCCCTCCCGGAAAGATGTGAAGTTATTCAGGTCCCCACCTGTTGCCGGCGGGCTGCGAGCGGGTCCCGCTCCCGGCCCGCACCTAGGGCGTTATCCCGGGATAACGTGCGGCCCGGGGGACAACGGGGGTTCCCCTCCGCTGGCAATCGTCCCAATGAAAAGCGAACCCGCCCCCCGCCAAAGGTCGCGCTGCCCGGGGGGACATAAATCTCCCAAGTGCGACTCGGGGGGGTTTGAAGCGATTTCGGTGCGCGACGCTTTCATGTCCCCCGCCCCGTCCCACCGTGCCGGCCGGGTTTGTTGGGGGGCACAATGGCCCCTCCGGCCCCATTGTGGCCATACAAAGCCCAGGGACCGCAGCCCGCGGGCGGGGACAGCCGCGGTTGCCAGCGGCCCGGCCCCTCACCGGCACGGCCCGGCCCCTCCACAGGCACGGCCCGGCCCCTCACAGGCACGACTTGGCCCCTCCACAGGCACGGCCCGGCCCCTCACCGGCACGGCCCGGCCCTTCCACAGGCACGGCCCGACCCCTCACAGGCACGGCCCGGCCCCTCCACAGGCACGGCCCGACCCCTCACAGGCACGGCCCGGCCCCTCCACAGGCACGGCCCGACCCCTCACCAGCACGGCCCGGCCCCTCCACAGGCACGGTCCGACCCCTCACCAGCACGGCCCGGCCCCTCCACAGGCACGGCCCGGCCCCTCACGGGCACGCCCCGCTCCGCCGCCGGGCGCAGGCGCGGCCCCGCCCGCCCCGCGGGAAGCGGAAGCGGCGCTCGGGTCAGTGCCGGGCGGTGGGGCCGGGGCCCCCGGGGCTCCCCGGGACTGGGCCGGGCCGAGCGGGGCGGGGCGGGGCGCCGGAGTCCCGGAGTCCCGGTCCCGGGGTGCGCGGGCAGCGCGGCCCGGGAGCCGCACGGACTCCGGGGCGGGGGGTCGGTCCTGCCGGGGCTGCATGCAGCGGCCCCCGCACCCTGCGAGGTCCTTTCCAAGCCAGACTGTGATTAAAAAGGGTGGCATTCAGAACTCTGTCTTTAACTGATAGGTTTCGGGAATGCTTTTAAAAGCTGTCTATTCACTGTACTTTGTAAACTCACTTTCCTTTTCCTTTTGAGTACCATAAGCATGTATATTTCTTAATAAAAAACCAAAATCTGTCCTCGTTTTTCTTGTATTGTGTTCTTCTCTATACGCTATTAACCTGAAATCTCCCTCACTGGGGATACTCAAGAACCGTCCAAACGCAATCCTGTGCTGTGTGCTCTAGGATGGCCCTGCTGGAACAGGCAGGTTGGACTCGTGGTTCCTTCCAGCCTTACTCATTCAGTGTGAATGAATGAGTGAATTTTGTTTGGTCGTATTTACCAGAATCTTTTGATACTTATATTTTTCACTGATACAAAAGCCAGAAGTGGAAGGGAAAATGAATGAGTACTTATGTTCAGTTTGCAGAGGGAAACGAAACTGTTTCAAATTGTTAAAAGCTGTTAACTATCAGCAAATGCAAAAAAATAACAGTTCTGTTTCCAAGCAGCTTTTAAAAATATTATTGTAGAATTTCGTTGTTTTCCAGAATTGCATCTTAGAACATTGTTTTTATTTCTTTTCTTTCAGACTGCTGTGAGTTTTGGAGATCAGCCATGGGTGTTAGAGGCTTGCAGGGATTTGTGGCAAGAGTTTGCCCTCATGCGTGCCAAACGGTAGATCTGAGAGAAATGGCAGAAAAGCATCGCATTGAACATCCTGACTGCCCACCTGTTATCGTGGTAGATGCCATGAGTTGTGTTAGACGCTGGTACACACCAGAATCCTGGGTGTGTGGTGGCCAGTGGCGGGAGTACCTTGCCATTTTAGAGGATTTTATCAATGCTTTTATGGCAGCTGGTATCAAGTTGGTGTTTTACTTCGACGGAGTGGTAGAAGAGAAAAAGAGAGATGAGTGGATCAAACGGAGGATGAAGAATACTGAGGAAATAGCCAGATTATTTCAGTTTATCAAGACTCACAGGAAACAGCCAGGGAGAGAAATGTTTGTTCTTCCTTCAGCTCTGCCTACTTTTACGCGTTATGCCCTGAAATCACTCGGTCAAAAAACAATCTGCACGTTGCAAGAGGCAGACTTTGAGGTGGCTGCATATGGTTTGCAGCACAACTGTATAGGAATTCTGGGGCAAGATAGTGACTACCTCATCTATGACACATGTCCCTACTTTTCCATTGAGAACCTCCGTTTGGACAGACTGGTCACTGTTAGGTACTCTCGAGAAGTTCTTTGCCGTGTGCTGGGTATTAGTTTGACACACCTTCCTCTCTTTGCATGCTTGCTTGGCAATGATATTGTTCCAGAAAGCATGTTGGAAGGATTTTGGAACAAATGTTTAACCAGCAGTCCCCACAGGAACCGCGGCTACAACAGAACAAACATACTGCTCTCTGTAGCAAATTACATCTCAAAAATGCCATGCTCGTACAGCAGCCTGAAACACTTGGAAGAGATTCTACCTCTGGGATCAGACAAGACATTGCTCTGCAGAGGAGTGAGCTCCTACCTTTTGCCTGGGCAGCAGTCTCCATGGGTTCCTCCCAATGAAACAAATTGTCAAATGTTATCCCTTCAACAACAATCAGCTCTCTGTCAAGATAAAGAAATCTTTCAGGTAACTTGTTTTTTAAACCTGAATGATCACTTCATTGCCATGACTAGTTAGTGGAAGTTAGTGATCAATCTTACTGATTTAAATTTGCTTGTGCAAGAATCTTTTGTCTGTTAAGTAGAGCCCCAGTTACAATTATTGCATGCATTAATATGAGCACAGATGCAGCACATTTAATAAAAAGTAGTTTCTCTCTTTTTGAAATATCAGGTAGGTCACGTAATGGGGAGCAGCTCCTGTGTAGCCCAGCAGCTGGACACAGAAATGTACTTCCCATGTATTATATGACTTCCCGTGTTTATATGATTTGTGTATTGACTTGGTTTTTACTTTGAGAACCCACAGGTCAGCCATAAGCTGGTCAGTGATCTGCTTGGCTGTGCCTTGCAGTGGAGGTATCAAGGTAGCTGTGCTAAGAATGCAGAAGTTGAAATTGCTTGTGGTGGAGACATGGAAATTCCTACAGAATCATGTCAGAGTCATAGAATGGTTGGGGTTGGGACTAAAGATAACCTAGTTCCAAACCCCTGCTCTGAGCAGAGAGGCTTCCACTAGATCAGGTTACTCAGAGCTCCATCCAACCTGGCCTTGAATACTTCCAGGGATGATCCAACTCCTCTCTTGTCAACCTAAGCCAGTGCCTCACCACCTTCACAGCAAACGACTTCTTCTTAATATCTAATCTAAACCTACTCTCTGTTGGTTTAAATCCATTTCCCCTCATCCTGTCACTACAGACCCTTGTGAAAAGTCCCTCTCCAGCTCTTTTGTAGCCCCGTTTAGGTATTCGAAGGCTGCTTTAAGGTGTCTCCAGAGCCTTCTCTTCTCCAGTTACACAACTCCAGTTCTCAGCCTGTCCTCATAGCAGGCATGTTCCAGCCCTCTGATCATCTTTGCAGCCCTCTGGACTCACTCCAACAGGTCAAAGTCTTTCCTGTGCTGGGGATGTCAGAGCTGGGCACAGCACCCCAAGTAGGGTGTCACCAGAGCAGAGTAGACAGGGAGAATCCCCTTCCTTGCCCTGCTGGTCATGCTGCCTTGGATGCAGCCCAGGGTTCAACTGGCTCTCTGGGCTGTGAGCACACGTTGCTGGTCAAACTCACAGGTCAAGCTGCTTACTCAGCAACACCCTCAGCAAAGCCCTTTTTAGAGCTGCTCTCAATCCATTCTCCATCCAGCCCGAATTTGTGGTCAGGATTGCTCCAACCCAAGTGCGGAATCTTGTACTCGGCCCTGTTGAAATTGGTGAGGTTTGCACAGACCCACCTGTCCAGATTCCTCTGGATGGATCCTTTCCCTCCTGCATGTGGATGGTACACACAGCCTGGTGTCACCTTGCCAAAGGAGCACTCAATCCCACTGTCTGTGTTCCTGGCAAAGATGTTAAACTGTGCTGGTCCCAGTACTGACCCCTGAGGATGCCAATTGTCACTGGCCTCCCCTTGGACATCAAGCCATTGACCACAACTCTTTCAGTGTGACCATCCAACCAGTTCCTCATCCACCAAGAGGTCCATCTGTGAAATCCATGCTTCTCCAGTTCAGGGACAAGGATGTTGTACAGGACAGTATCAAATGCAATAAGTCTGTATTTTGTCATTTTTGGTTCAGCTTAAATTATCCTTGTTTTCATTGTCCCTGAATGACCCAAAAGCAGTTCAATGGGTTTATTAATTCCCAAAGGTCAGGGGTGCAGTAGCAAGTTTTAGTTATGGCATGCCATATGGACAGGGATGCACTGGTGTGGGGGTAAGATACAGTATGGCAGATTGAGTCACTCTGGGAAATTGGATATATTATCTTAGGGTTGTGTACCTGGCTAATAGAAAATGTGCTACCTTGCATCAGAGTTTATGGTACAGAAGTAAGTCTAGAGTACAATTCTGTCAATTCGTGGCAATTAAGATAACATATTGAGATTTTTTTAAAAAATCTATACAAGGAAGTGTATTTTAGAGCCTGTATTAGCCATCTGTTACTCCCTATTTTATTAGGTCCTTGTAGACTTCAAACACAGAAGTTTTTTTTTCTTTCTCTTGCTTATCTTGAGCATTTTCTTTAAAACTATTTTTGTTTCCTCATGTTACTCTAAAGTAACAATATAATTTACATTTTGCTTTCTAAAAAGACTATAAAACATTTTATAACTGCATTGTAACCTATGCAGTGCTCATTTCAGCTAAACTGTAGATATATTTGGGTTTTTATATTCACCACACATAGCTACAGTACATATCACTTTTGACTGTTGTAGTTAAATAGAAGATTTTTTAAAAAATCAGCAGCCCTACATCATAATAAGGTGTTGAAAAATCTCTTTCTGCTTGAAGTGCAAGGAATAAACAGCCAGAATGCAATTATCTAGGTTGGATTATGGCCAGGACAAAAGTGGCAATATCCTTATTCCTTAAGAGAATGTACCATGTGGTCTTTATGACAAATGGTCATTATTTCTTGGCTTGGTCTTTAATTTGAAGGGTTGAAGTTCTGAAGCATCATGCTGAGCTGCTGCTCTAATAAAGTAATAATGTTTAGAAACTCCATTGAAGAACACTTCCCTGTTGCTGCAAGAATCATACATGAAGCCAGTCCCTGGGCCAAGGAAATTACAGTAAAAATGTTAGACATGTTAACTTCTCTTTTGTTTTTGTTACAAGTGTTCAAATATTTGAATATGTAATGTGTGTGCTTTGCTTCATATTTTGAAACCCTTATGTAGTTCTGCTTACCTTGTACATTGTCTGAGCTTCAGCAGACAAAATTTAGTAAAAGTAGTGGTTACAGTCTTAGTCAGAACAGGTTAAAGCTAAATGGCACACAAAGCTCAATTCCCACCATGAGGGCATAGCCTCATGTTGCTGTTTCTCTCAGAAGAGCATAACTTTCTAGCTGATTGTAGGTATGAATCAGAAATATTTTTCAAGATACAGACATTGAATACAGCAGTACTTTTGAAATCAGCTTGTAGTTTTTTCAGTACATAAGGATGTGTAGCTTATTGGCAAATTGCAATAAGCTAGTGTTGTTGATGGTCTCATCCGTAGCTGGTTTCTGTGCAATAGTTCAGTGCTTCATTAAAATCATGCTTAGAAATATTTGATGCTCTGTTTTTATTTTATACAAAAGTATACTTGATGGGATTACATTGTTTACACATATTAGGAATATTGAAGTATTTCTGGCAGGGAAACCCTTAATTTATTGTATAAGTGCTCTGTTGATTGGCACTGTACACAGAAAGTATGACATTTTAGTAGAATTAGTTTTGATCACTAATTACCCAGTGAATGACTGCAGCTTTCACCTGCTGAGTTCCCGGGTTTGCAGATACTGGAATTCTGCAGAAACGGTGAATTTGTTTCTGGGCAGTGGTCCAGTAACTCCTAGTGAAAGAATCTGTGGTGGCTTCAGCTGGATGGCACAACCCAAATAGTACAACTGGCCCGACACATGCAGGGAATGCAGAGCAGAGAAACATCAGTGCCTGCTCACCATATGGCACAGGTCCTGGAGAATTTGTTAGTGGCACCCTATGGAAATACTCACTCTGCTCAGCTGTTTAAACACCCCAAGTTTTGGTCTGGGATTGTGCAGTAGAAGGTCTGTCTGTCTGTGCACTTGACCAATCCAGATTGCCAGTGTTACTGGTTGGAATTCTGTGCTGATGAGCACAGAATGATGCTGAGAGCATCTTTGTTGCTTTCTCACCTAGGCTCTTCCAGACCAGCAGACCCTGCTGGTACTGAGGCTGCCTGTAGCCAGCTGCTGTAGCCAGATGTGTTTGCATCCAGTGCATGGTTAATGTGCAGCCTGGGTGATGCTGTTAATTCTGCTTTTCAGCAACATGCCTACAGACCTGGTTTTCCTCACTAGAGTAGATGGCATTTCTTTTCACAGTGGAGAGCTATTGCAAAGTAAAAGTATGGTGAAATTAAGTATTCTAATTTTACCAGAATGTAAACTACACCAAGTCAGGTCAGTAAAGAAATACTGCTGTCTTATATAGTTCATCTTGTGATAAAATTGAAAGTTTGCATTTTGTTGTGCCTTCACTCACTGTTAAAAGAAAGAAGATAGATTTTCAGGTGACCAAAGGAGGGCAGCTATGCTAGAATTCAGAATTAATTTTAAGAATAATTACTTTCTAGAAAACTGTTGTTCAAGCTTTTAAATTTTTTTAATTAAAGGAGGGGCTAAGAAAGGTAATGACAGTTTTCCTGGGGATTCCTCTCCACAAAAAGATGAAAATAAACTATATTGGTGTTATTTGAAAAAGCACTTGTTCCCTCCCTGGCTATTCCCTCCATTTCTACTGATAGAGAAATATCTATTTCCTCAAACAGTGAATACATATTGTTACTTTTTGATTATTCTTAACTTTGGAGATAATGCCTTCTTCCTTCTTTGAACTAACAGTTAGCTAAAGAACAGCATATCCAATCTGAAAATTATTCGATCTTCAATATCCTGAGTCATGGAGAGATTGAGTGCAGCAACTCCTTGGAAGATGACTATGATACAGAGATTCCTGGACAGGCACTTATCTACCGCCCTGCTCGTCAGCATATTTATTCTATCTTGCTGGAATCTGGAAAAGGTAAGGATTAAACCACTTACACCATTGTACTTTCAATTTTGAAATAAGAAATATTGAATTCATTGCTTCAGTTGCTTTATCAGCATTTAGGATAGAAAATGCATTTAGTATAAAATCTCTGAACAGCTGAAATGTAATTCTTATGGAAGTAAGAGAAAATGTGAAATTGTGGGGCTTTTTCTACATGCTGCTCCATTTCAGTGCTTTTAAAGTGATTTTTAAAAATTGGAGCTTTTTTCCTTGCTAAATGGGAAGTTGTGAAAGTTGTTAATGATGAAAAAATTGAGCAAAGCAATGGTCTTTACGAGATTTTTGAAAGTTTGAAGGTATATGAAACCAAATGTTCTTGGGTAAGTGTGGCTCTAGATGAATTAGTGAGTTGTAATACACTTTTACAGTACAATAATGCACTGTTAAAGTTTTACCTTCTGTTGATTTTCTGCAATTTTCAGAGCAGTCAAATACAGTTACTGTAATAATACAAATGCAAGTAGTCATGCCAGCTATTATTAGTTCTTTCATCCAAGTGCTAGAAAATATGATTTCCTTATCCAGTGGTATAAACAGATTCGGTAGCAGGTACTTATATCTGTGCTTGCATTCATCTCCTTGAAGACAGAGAGTTCTTTATTCACATCCTTGGACCAATTTCATGTTCTTAAGACTTCCATTAGTTAAGTGTTATCTTTACATTGTCTTTCAGCCAGTGAGTTGAAAATTAAAAGTGTACTGAACTTTACTCTTTTGAATGTGTTGATTTCTCCGTGGTAATCGCTTTACATTTTATTGATCAAAGTGCACCGCCATCAAACCTAATATTCAAACTATTTGCTTAGAAAGGCACAAAAAGGTAATTAAGTACATGATTTCACTCAGCAGCCAGAGGTTGAAGTTGTGCCATAATAGGAAAAACTGAATCAGAGTTTACATAGCAATTTGGAGAGAATAACAAAAATCCCAGCAGTAATCATGCACATCTGTCATTTTTCATTTTTTGGTGTACTGCCTCCAAATTTTGTATATAATTATAACTTGGTTGGGTTTTAGTTATTCATCTAAACAGCAGGATATTCATTGATGTTTTCAGAAACACCCAGGCCAAAATTCCTAATTAACAGTTGTTGCTGCAAGATGGCAGGGTAGTAGGCAGGTTAGCATTTGTGTTACAGTGGGTTTAGTACTCAGAGAAGATTAGAATTGAAATACAGAAATGTTTATTTAGAGTCATATTGAAAATGAAATTTTAATGTGAGAGTTGTCTTCTTTTAAGGAAGTGATTTTAGAATAAAACGACAGATAGCATAGGTTATTTGTTCTCAGTTCAGGCTTCCAATTCTAGTGATAATTTTCTAAACTAAGTCATAGTTTAGAAAATCAGTCCTTAACCCTTCCAGAAAGGTAGGTAGATTGTGTCTGCATGGGTGCCTCTATTAAATCTGCATTTTCAATGCATGTGTCTACCTCTAACTGCTTTAACCATGTCACTTCCTCGTAGTTCATGAGCTGTTTTTTTATTCCAGTGTATAGCTGCTTCTAAGTCAAGAGCGTAAATCATTAGTCACAGTCTGTATTGGAATGCATAGGTATGTGTAAGCATTAGGTTTTATGGATTCACTGCTAGACCTACAAAGCTTTGTTCTTTACAAAGTAAGTAGAATCCTTTGCCAGTTTCCCTCAGATGAGATCAAGCTGATTGGTTTTTGTAATTTGATAAGGGATAGGATGGGAAGAAGTAGTCTACACTGTCCATAGGTTGTAGTATAATGTAGAATGACATTGGGTTAGCATTATAAAAGAGTTTGCTGGAACAAGACAACGAATTAAATTAGTCCATGTGGAGTCTGCCACCATTTTACAGCTGCTGATGTAGCACATTTGAAGCTAACTCGACTAACTCTACACAATGTTTGCTCCAGTTTGCTGTGATCATACATGTGTTAGTGATCCTCTTTTTTACTCCTTAATATCATCAATTAAAATATGGTGGAAACTGACCTCTTTGCAGTTTGCAGATTACTTACCGTTAATTGGCAAAGCAGACAAAATTTAGTAAAAGTAGTGGTTACAGTCTTAGTCAGAACAGGTTAAAGCTAATGTAAACCGTTTGCCCTACTCTGAAACACGAGACTGTTAGTTCTGAATGTCTAGATTTTTAAGGGTGCTTAAGAGACCCACAAATCCATAGGAGCAGAATGTCATATCCTCTGAAGCCATTGGCCCATACCATGCCACTTTGCCTGAAGTCATAGTGGGATGTGTTGCTTTTGCTATCGGTGCCACTTCAAATAATTTTCTTGCACTCATTTCAATCTTTGCACATTGTCTCAGTTGTGCTGCTGCAGCTGTTTGTGCAGCTGTGTGGTGGCCTAGTTTGAGAAACTGAAAATAGCCTCTGTCTCTCTTCCCTGCCTTTTTTGTTATCAGGTAACTAACCTGCTCTGTTTCCCTATCCGGCTCTGTGTAGCCACAAGCAGCTGTGCTGAAACACCCTAAGGGAATGGCAGGGAGTGGGAATGAGCAAATCAGTGCCTGCCTGTAAAAGATAGCAGAGCTGCTGAAACAATTGCTTATATAACATTGCCTTTGGTATAGTTTGGTGTGTGGTGCACGTACCTTTACTCATGGAAATGTTGGAGAATCACAGCCTTATTTTTGATGCTACAGAAATAAATAGGGGGCTGATGATGATTCTGACAACATGGGATTTGTTGTCTGTGTATTTCAAAAGTGTACTTATAATTAACTGAGCCATTCTGATCAGTATGTGAAATATTGCATATGGTGATAGAAATTGTCAACACTTTAGCATCTTTCTGAGAAAAAGTACTTCTGGAAAAATTCAAGTAGGAGGGGAAAATAACAGTAAATAATACACCCTGATAGGCCAGCCAAGCTTTCTTATGTGTGGAAGGGGTTCAGAACAAAGCCAGCAGGTTTTGGCACTAACACAGTCCATGAAAATACCTGCACCTGCATGTCCATTGCCAATTAGGAGGTTATGTAATGTAGCCTGAGCCCGTGGCCAGCTCCTCGAAGTCCTGGCATCACTCCCTGTTCTAACATTAGCAGGCCAGACTGATTCTTGCTATGACACTGTCAAAACCAGTCCCTTAGCAGAATTTTTGCCAGTTATCACCAGTGACCACTCAGTAGAGTTGGGGTTGTTGCAGGTGTAGAGGAACACACATAACAGCATTTTCCAACTCTCTCATGCTTTGCACATAGTTGAAGTTTCCTTAGGCTGCCTAGGCAGTGCTTTCACAGGTCATTCAGAATCTATTTAAGCAAAGGAACTGCTTTTTTAAAAAATTTAATTGGTGATATTCTTTATATGCATTGTGGGGAAAACAGTTGGGGTTTCTTTCCCCAAGACATTTCCATGCAGAGAGGGTTGACATTTAGAAATCATATCTCCACTTTGTTCTTGGTATGTTAATGGGCCATCAATTTGCAGGACTTTGCTTTCAGCTATATTTATTTGGCTATCTATGTGAACAGTGATATATGTTTGTTACTAATGGGCTATAGTAATGAAAAGCACTCAGCTGATGTGGGGCTATGTCCTGTACCTACATTCACAAACATGTAAAGAATGAAACTGTAGACTTCCTATCAGCTTCCTTTTTTACTGTGCATCAATGGTTGATGTCAAAAATACTCTCTCACTGGTATTTAGAATCAAGACACATTTTGATATGTTTTTCTATGAGTTGTGGAACTCATAAAGAGCAGTGCTCCTCACCAGCAAAGTTATTCTATCTCCATGTTTCTTTATACCATCTTAACTTCTTCTCATGTCCTTGACAACTCCCTCCTGCAGTATATGGTGTTCCTAAGTCAGTTCCCTATTGTTTCCTGCTCTTCCCAAATCCCATCTACATTTTCTCTCATCTCTAGCTTTTCTACAGCTGTTTGTGTATTGATTTGCCATTCAGCCCGTTTGGATACAACAGGTAAGTTGACTTTCCTGCCTTACTTTCAATTGGTGCCCTAATAGGATCCCTCTGTCAGCTGACTTCAGTTTCACAAAATGTTTAGGACTTTTGAAATCCATTTGAAATCACTTCTCCTTTGGCAGATTTAGCTGAAGCAGAGCAGTACATCCATGAATTAATTACAAGACAGATATCCTAATTGCATTAGGTTTGCCTCCTTAAGAAACCAGGCTAAAATTTAGGAGTCTGAGTGAGCTGAATAAATTAAATAAAGCAGAGTAATCCACACACTAAATCTTAAAACTGAATGTTAAAACATCAGAATGTTTCCGAACGTGATTTTGGGTTATTTGATTGAAGGGTTTTGTTAATGAAATAACGTTATCATAGACAATGATTTATAATCAAGATGTGAGATTATTCAGCTATTGGAATGTACAGTTTAAGGCTTTTGTCCCCTCTAGTGTAGGCATTTTAAATTTTATTTTTAATGTCATTGGTTTTTGAATAGATAAGCATGGCAAGTCATGTGTAACACAGTCTCTCATACTCCATGTGTTGGTTCTTCAGTCCCTCACCTTTATTCAGAGTTTGTGCTGCAGGTCAGGAAGGAAGGAAGGAAGGAAGGAAGGAAGGAAGGAAGGAAGGAAGGAAGGAAGGAAGGAAGGAAGGAAGGAAGGAAGGAAGGAAGGAAGGAAGGAAGGAAGGAAGGAAGGAAGGAAGGAAGGAGCAGGTTGTAAAACAGATTTTGTAGTGTTCTTTTTTCCCTTCTCTTACCCCTGACATTAGGAATTCATCTGAGGAATTTCTGCCCTTGCACGGTAGCACAATACTTTTTCATTCATGTCAGCAGTTATCTCCAGCATTGAGCTATGAGTGAGATCAGGAAATTGTGTGACAAAACCTTTTTGCATGGACAAGGAAAGGACAGTGTTGGAAAGGTTTGTTTGGTTTGGTTTAATCTAGGGGAAGTTTTTGATTAAGGTTCACATGGCATCAAAAATACTTGTGCAGTAAATTTTAGGGAGCTTGGAATTGGTGATAAAAGGCAGGATTTTTAAAGGATAATGGCTTTAATATTGGTTGAGAGCTGGAAGAAATTAGAGATGCAATCCTGTGAATCTGGAAAGGGACAAGGGAAGGAAAAAAAGGAAATATTTGAAAACTCTACTCCAAGTGCTCGATAAAAGGTCTGGAACAATGGGCTGTAAAAGCTCTGCATCTGATGGTGGGATGACTCCATTGCTGTCAGCTTTCAAATAGCCATCAAGGCCTCCCTTTTAAGATTTTGGCTCAAACCCTGACACAGGAAACGTCAGGGCAAGTTGGGAGGTGAATCATATTAAGCTCTGCCTGGATGTGTGGCAGTGTGACAGTGCTGAGAGACTGAGGTAGCTCCTGCAGGTCCCTGAGCTATGGCACATGCCCCCAGAGCTTCCTGAGCTGCCTTGGGCTGGAAAGACCTAAGCCTGTTTCAGAATGTTTTCCACAGACTCTTGTATTTACAGTTTTGGTTGCAGTTCCCCAGTCCAAACTCATGTTTATAGTATGTAATTGAAACTCTCTTTATTTGTTCTGATGATTTGTCATAAAGATACTGAAACAATTTTTTCTTGGTTTGTTTCTAAAGCTGAGCAAACAAGTCATCAAGTGCCTTCTATTTAGAATCCTGATCACAGCTTATCCCAGCTGTTACAGTAGTGTCAAGACTTGCATTTGACTTACTGATCCAATTCTGTCTTTTTTAGGTGGAACCTGTCCTTTGGTAAAAGAGTGGTTTGTCTATTTTGGAAATCCTCTCAAGCAGCCGGACCTGATACAACCTGTACAACCTCCTGTAACAGGTAGAATAAAAATGTGTATTAATCTAAACTGAAAGAACCACTTCACTAAAATGAGGTTGGACAATCCATCATATGTTTGATATAGAATCCAGGATGACTGTGGAGAACAAGGAGCTAAAGAGCTGCACCCTTGTAGTTGCTTTTAATTAACCTTTGTAATTATAATAGGATTCAGCTTTGAGATACATGTTTTTGCTGATGTTTTGTCTTGTTAAATCCAGTGCTAATTCAAACATCAGTTTTAAAATGCAGACAATTTCTTAGAAGTTCTAAATACTGCTCTGAGGCCAGGACAAGTGGTGTGTGGGGCCATAGTAAAACTCGTCCATTAAGCTGTTTGACAGATCGTGTTAATGAGAACAGTGGAGAATGTAAAAAGAAGTCATTTTTATATAATCTCTGACAATCCAGAGAGAGATTCCAGCTTTTAATTAAAAATAAAATTGGGCTGTTTCTGTGAAGCTGTTTCTACTCTCTTAAGTATATTGTGTGGTTTTATCTTCTTCCCTTTGGTAAAAAAAACACATTAATGAACACTCTTAGTGAAATTGGAGTTATTAGAAATGTGTTACATTTATGAGGAAGTATCATACATTTCAGTGAAAAGATTGAGCACTGTATATATATAATTGTGTATATATATATATACACAATTGTATCATTCAGTATAAGTTTAGGATGAGAAGTAAAAACTTTTATTATGTCAGGGGAAAATTGTTTTAAGTGTTCATTTGTCCATGCAGTTGAATTCATCCTTGATCTCACAGCTCTCTCTCTCTCTGTCATCTGTTAGCAAATGGATCAGCAGCTCAGGGATTTTTCTAGTCTTTCACATGAAATGTATTTGTTCCACTGATATACAATAGCATTGATATTTTGTTAAGAAAAGTTACTATCTAGTTACTATCCAAAAGTTACTCAGCTTTTGGACAGTAATTACCAGCGCATCTTCCTTGGGCATCCTACGTCTTCTGTAGCAGTCTTTGTGCTGATCTGGTCTAAATCCAAATTCAGAAGCTGAAATGCAGGCACGTCTTTGTAAATTTATAGTAAATTTTCTTTTTCGGTATCCAAAGATTGAATATTTATCTTCATATTTGAAACTCATATATTTAATGAGAGTCTTTGAAATCAAAGATGAAGGAAAATCAGTTGCTTTTTAGATATCATCCTTTTCAAAATCCTTTTTAAAGGACTGTTCAGAAAGAAATTGGTTATATAGACAAAGTACAAAAGAGTTTTTATTTGATATACAGTACTTTCACTGTCCAGTACACAATATTAGGAGAGTGATTATCTAATTGGCTTTATGATAGTAAGAAATTGCTGTGAAATTTTCCAAACGGAATATGAATATGCAGAGTGAAAATTCATCAGTTCATCCTGTGCAAATGTTTTATTTCAGCATACAGTGGTCTGGGAACATGCTGAAAAACAAGGAAACAGAACTCAACAAAATATAAACTGTACCTACGTAGTTACATTTCAAATTGTCTGGCATATTGTTGTGACATTTTCCCTCCCAGATAGTATACTTGCTTCCTCCCTTTCTGGAGAATGCACTTAATCTCATGTACTCTGGTTCTATAGCTCTGCAAACATACAATACATAGAACCCACCTTCATGTTGACAATAAACAGGATTTTAAGTGTGTTTGTTTATAGCAACCACATAAGTGGAGTTTATAAAAACAGAATCTTCTCAGATACAATCTTTACTAACTCAGTAATGAAAAGCTGTTCAAGCAGACTATTAAAAAATGGGAGGAGGACTTATAGTGTTTATTTTTAGTGCTCTGTTGTCATTCCTTCAGCAGACAAATATTTTTCTAAAATTTTTGCAGTCCATATTTGTATGCCTTACATTTGCTCATGCGTCTTTGATTTTCCACAGCATTACTCTCTAATTCACCAAATAAGGTTCTCAACAGCACATCACATTTTTCAGACAGGGATTATATTTAGAGCTAAATTTAAAGTTGTTTTAGGAAGTTAGAGTTCAAGACTGTCAATCAAGATCAGGTTACTCAAAAAGACAAAAAAGAATTTTACCAAAAACCTATTTGAAACATCAAAAGTGAAGTGCAATAAATTTGGGAAGGTTCTTCTTTTTTTCTTTTCTTGGAAAAAATCTGATAACCTGATCATCAAAACTACCTTAGAGCTGTACTGAGAATATATGGAAAATCCTGACTCTCTTTCAGTTTGATTTAGATCAAAAAGTCTAAAGAAACTGTGAAGTTTAAACTTCACAGTTAAAATAATGTTAACATAATGATAAATATTTTAAATTTTGCATTGATCTTAAAAAACAAAGTAGAATTCCTACTAACTTTGTGTGTGTATAAAACAGCAGAAGTGCCCTTCATCTGGAAAGGTTGCAGGTGATAGATTGAATGTTAGCTTTTTTTAGAAATGAAATATCGAATCCTAAAGGCAGGATGGTAAGTAAGATGATAACTTAAAATATATTTAAAATATAGCATGTATTAACTATATTTTTTATTTTTGAGCAACAGTCTTCTGAATTAGCATCTGTGCTTTCTTGCATTGTCTGTGTCTCTTCCTTCTAGAATGTTTCTTTTCGCTTGAATGAATATGATCATGATTTACACACATTGACAGAGCAGCACTTATATTGATAAGAAGTGTCACTGGCAAATCAATTTTGTTAGAAGATCCATGATTTAGGAAAATACAGTTTCACATCCATATCTTGTGAACATAGCAGTTAGATTTGATATGTCTGCAGTTTATGTGGAACAGAAAAAGTTCTAAAGTCTTTGCTGGAAATGTATACATTCTGCTGTTCATTTTATTTCTGACAATGCAGAGGATATTGTAGCTTCATACCACAGAGTTTGGATCTACTTTCAGTATTCTAATCATTGCATCCTTCATGAATGTGTCATGAATATGTTTAAGTTCAAAATGCTGTCTCTGTCTTTAATGGTCGGATTTAATTGGCATTTGAATTTTTTGGCCACAGTTGTTGAGAAGTTACTGTTGAGTGTTCCTAGCAAGTACATTTTTATAAACTTATTTTTATTCCTTGGTATTTACATGAGCGTGTAAAAATGAAGAAGTATTAAAGTTCTATTAATAGTGTTATAAAATAAAATTTCAATAGTCATTACAAATATACATGAACATTTACTATTATACATCTATATACACAGTAATGATGTGTTTTAAGTTGCTACAACTTAATTTGCTACAACTTAAGTGTGAGGATCACCTTTAAGTGTTGAGTTAAATGATATAATGGAATTAATGCATTCCACAACTTTTGCATGTATTGCATATCCATAAATCAATTATTGAAATTCAAACGGATGAAATAAATGTTTATGTAGTCCCTTGAAATTCTTTTGTTTCTCATGCTGCTTTCTATATGATAATGGTATTAAATGTGTGAGTATAAAGAAAAAAGGTAAAAAGTGATTTGTCCATGTTTTTTTTTTAATTTGTGTGTTGTCTGTTTTTGTATTAGGCAAGTAATATCTCACCTCCATGGAGGTCTTTTTAAAGCTCCTCTTCTTGAGGTTCCTGAGAACTGCAGTTCACATAGTGGTTTTCACACAATTTTGTGCCTGTTGAGAGTAATTATGTTTGCATATGTTTGTGTAATTAATGGGAAATTGTAGTTCCTACAACCCCAACAGATAATTCTATCATTACTAGTCTTTATAGTAAAGGTGTTTCAATTAGGTAGATATAAATATGTTTTGGGGTGTTTTTCTTTTGTTACTCAGTTTTGGTTGTTTTTCAGGTTAATTTACAAAATGTATAGACATGTTCAGAAAATAGAATATTTCTCCTTCCTCTCCAAGTACATTTCTATTTCAGAAATGTTTTCTAATTACTGTAAATAATGTAGTGAGGATGTACGTAAAGCAGAGAACATTTTGAGAATCTACTGTAGATGAATATTAAATCTGCTGTGGACTGCATGTAGGGTGGGACAGTCATTAAATGTAGGATATTTGTTTCTTTGTTTTACTTATCTTTCATTTGATATAATAGATTAGTCTTGGGTATTACATGAAATTTTATTACTTGAAGAAGAGAACCCTTCAGAAAAAAAGCGCCTTTTGTTGGTGTGTTCCTAAAGGAGACAGCATCAAATTTTCTTTCCCAGAGTAAATAACTCATAATTTTTCAGTACCCTCTTTTCCCAGGCACAAGTAAATGTTTCTGAAAGTGGAAGAAACTGTTTACGGAAGAGATGTCTTGAATTTTTCGTTGGACTCTCTCAATATAGATCTATAATCTTGAATATTGACGAAGTTAATGGTTTTACTCTGAAGAAGGAAGGATTTCTGTTTTTAGCTATGTCCCTGGATGCAAAAGAGAACTTTTCTTTTAACTGATTCTTGGTGTATCTCTTTATGTGCAGAAACCGTCAAAATAATTTGAGTTTACCCATATACAGCTTGTCTCACACATCAGGGTTGCTTAGGCTTGGTAGCAGAAGTTGGCTTTTTTTTGTTTCATGCACGTTATATTTAATTTTCTTCCTGGAAGTCAGTCTGTGCTGTTCTTTTTTTTTCTTAAGGCAGCAATTTCCAATCTCAAAACCAGTAATGTGAGTCTTACTGTTCTGTCTATACTACCCCACTCACTGCCACTATTTATTTTATCTCTTTCCTGCATTTCTACCTCCAATCAAGCAATTGGGTTTTTTTTCTTAATAATACATTTCCCTTAGAAATAAGGTTAGAAACTTATGGATTTTATGATAGTAGTTCTTTTTATGGTTAAAACTTTTGACAGGAGAATTAGCCTCAAAAATAGTAAAGGAAACATCCATCAGGGAGATAAAGAAAGAGAATACTAACTTTTCTTCCAGTTTCCCCCTCTCCAAAGGATTAGTACCATTTGGTTAATGGGCTTTCCTGGCTAAATAAACATCATCTATGTAGATTTCAGCACCTTGTCACTTTAACCATTTATTATCACCAAGTGTTCCTAACTGGTCTGCAGCTGCTGCATGTCCCATAAAAAAGGAAGAGGTGTTACCAAATGTAGCTTAATTAGTCCACATTTAAAATTCACACCTCGTTGTATTTAACTACAGAAGCAGCCGTACTTTATGGTACGATTCTGTCTTTTATTGAGATTCCCAGGCATAACCAGTTCACTGTTCTGTTATTTCACGTGCCTTAATGTTTATTTTGATAACAGATTAAATGTAATTTAAATGAGGAGCAAATTTTGCATTACACGTGTCACAAGCTGGGAGATGGCAGCATGGGGTAAATAAATATTAAGGATTTAGAGACAAGCATGAATGATACTAGAGAAAGTCTGGAAAGATCCATTATTCATAACTGATGACAGATCTTTTATGTGTGTTTGCAGCAGTGTTTCATACAGTAGCTTAGGAAGTGAAAAACACCAGATCCCGTTGGTTTTTGTTCCCAAACTGGAACGTGCTGCAGAGGAGCCAGACCCACACAGTGCCTGGTGGGGAGTGTCTGCTCACCACCGAGTGGCTGAGGTGGTCATTGAAACAGGTGATCATGAGGGAGGCAGTGTGAGCATCCTTTGGGGACCCCTGATATGTTAACTCCAGCAGAGAGAGAGAAAAACAGACCTGATGGTTCTCTACTGAATCACTGTTTCACGATGAAGTGAGCCTCAATTAATGCTGTGCATCCCCAAGGGAAAGAACACACTTGCAGGCAAACTTTGCCCTTGCATAGGTTAAATGCTTGCTGTCTCAAGGTTGTCTATGTTATTGTAAGGGTTGAATTCAGTCCACTCTGCTTAAACAAGCCTGTATTCAATAAATTTGGTTTAAATTATAGGCCATTATTTTTGTTAATTTTTTTTTTTCAAATGCAAGTTTTGTCAAATACATTTTATTTTTGACTCTGTGGTCCTGGCAAGTGCCAAGAGCATTTCATTTCCTTTCCTGCCAGAGCAGTCATTTCCTTTCAGATTTGTAACGAGGTAGACATGTTTCATCTTGTTGCTGCCAAAATAAAATAATGGATTTCTTTTGTAGGTGGAACACCTAATTTGAAAACACTGTGGCTTGCCAAGGGGCCTGATGTGGAGAAGCAACGGTATAGCACATTTCTGGCATGCTTTCACCTTCAAGATGAGATGGAAGAGCTCCAAGCTCTGGAAGCACCTGTTGCAGGATTCTGCTGCTTGCTGGCCTATCTTATGATGCAAGTAAGAGGGATGGTTGCTTTCCCCTCAGTCAGGGCTGTCAGCCCCGATAAGTGCAAAGGACAAATAAAGTGGTTTTTGCTAGCCTGTGCTGGGCATTCCTCTTAATCCTTACTGTAGGCATAGCTGATCAAATTTAATAGTACTGAATTACAGTATTTTTAATTACTCCACTTAGCGTGCACCATCCTGTTCAAGAAATACTTGGGGTTTTTAGTAGCTAATCGTAACTCTCATGTGCCCATGACAAAACCCCTCGGGCAGTCTAGCAGAGAGAGTATAAACTGAGGGATTTCCCCTGCTCTTTGGGACCTGTTTGCAAATTAAAGTTGCTCCTTTTGTCTTTCCTTTGTGTCATCAAAAGGAGACATTCCCTCAGGTGACTATGCAGACTGTGCAAACAGACAATATAAATATTTAGTCAGCTCTCACTGACTACTTTTTCATGCCATCTCATCAGTCTACTAATTTTCAAGCCAGAATTGAGGATATGGCCCTTCTCATTAAATTCTGAGTAATAGGGGATCATTAGGTAGCATTTCTGTTATAATTCCAAATACTTGGCATCCTGCAGACTACTTTAATTATAATAAAAAGGGACACAAGATTAAATACAATATTGCTTCATTATTTACTTTTCTCTTAGGCATTTAATATATTGCCTGTACTTGCCACATTTTCAATGGTGATCTCACAAGCAGATTTTCCTCTCTGAGGATGAGCAGATTATGCATTTATCTAATCTGATAAACTCAGTTTCACTTGTACTTAAACTGAACTGCATTTTGTCTTTTGTTTTGCTTTTTTAGGCTTCAATTTCCTCAAGAACAGATTTATACTGGTGTGTGATACATGAAAACAAGTTCTCCCTGAATTTTCCTTTCATTTCCCTTCATATGTTTACCCAAACTTAGATGATATATTGAGGAAGTACATATGGGAATTACACAAATGATCCGTATGGGTCTTTTTTTCTTTAATATTTGTATAACAGAATACAAATTGACTTTTTTTTTTAAGATAATACTTACTAAACATCATTTCATGCCTTGCAGTTTCAGGTCAGCAAGATCTGTATCATGTACCTACCTTTCAACATACTTGAAGTGTTTTTCCTATTAGAATATGAAAATGCAGTTTCATTTATCACTGTTCCACTTTTTATTGTGGAATAGTTCCACCATAAATGTTCCACGATTTATTGATTTATTCTGTGCACCCTTTCATAGCATGATAACTAAATTATTTGAGAAGGGTTTCTTTAGTGGGCTTAAGAAGAGGAGTAACAGGATGGAACACCTGCAGAGATGTGGATTTACTGACCCGTGATCACAGGGTATTAATAAAATAGAAAAAAAATGCTTGTCAGGAAAATGGTTTTCAGAACTTATTATCCAATGGCCACTGTAATAAACAGAGACAAAATCACACTTACAGCTCTTGGTTTCAGCAGGAGTAACAGCAGAGAGCTCATGCAAAGGGCTCAGTTTTCATGGCAGTGCCAGTTTCACAAGAACTGCCCCATTTTCCTGATTCTCTTCTGCCCTCAGAGTTGCACTGATACAAGCTACCCTGGTAACCAGACTGGGGAATTGATTTGGAGTAAAATGGTTTTCACTGCTGAGTTATTTTAAACTTTGGTTATTTCTCTGATATCGTCTGTTTGTTCTCTTGGGATGTTTGAGAGGAAAACATGAGGGCAGGAGTGTCAGTAGCCGTGCTTTGAGCTGGCCATATTGCTTCCATTTGTTTTATAGCTGAGAAAACAAGGCTTGTCTAGCTGTGTTCTGACTCTTGTCTTTACACTTTGGTCTTAAATTTTTATTAGAGAAGGAAGGTGAATTGTTTCCTCAGAAATTATTTAAGTTGAGAAAATTGTAGGTTGCCTTGAAGCAGGCCTGAAGTCTTCCTTCAGCTCATATGAGGGAAAATAGAATTCTTTAAAATTTCATTACTTATAATTGAATCTAAGCTAAAAATGAGGGTTTTGCAGGAACCAGCATACTAACCAACCCATCTGGCTTCCTCAGAATGTATGTGCAAGTATTTAATGAAAACTTCAGATGCATTTTTTTAGGTAAGAAAAAAAAATCCATTGAACAAACCTTAACTATGTAAAAAAGTGTTGGTTTGAAAAATGTTCTTTTCAAGGGTACCTTTCAAATAGTTCTAAATTAAAAACAAAAATAGCAAAAAAATTACAAAATATTAGGTCTGTCTTTAAAGTTAGCAAAGCAGCAAATGAATTCAAATTAAACAGTGAAGCCTCTAGACAAAGGGGAATTTTCTCATTCAGTCTCTAACAGTTTTGGATTAAATCTGACAGTGGAACTGTGATAACTCACCAAGTTTGATCACTGAATAAAATATTTCTGTGAAGAAGTGTTTTTACATTGGTAAGCATTTTTGGCTGATCTGCTCTGTTAGAGGCATTTTCTTGCTGTTGTCCTTGCAATCTTTGATTTCCTTTTCTTAGGACAAAATTGTGCAGGTATTAAAAATTGTTTGTAGATAAAACTCATTTTTTCTGTTACTTCAGTGTATGAAATGAGTTGGTTTAGTAAACCTCTCTTGTTGCCATATACACAAAGGTGACACCTGACTTGAATTACAGGGTAAAGGAGGGCCATTATCAGATCTTAGCAGACAGGTGGAGTTAATGAATACCAAGGAGCATTTTGAAAGCTTAAAATGTTTCTGATATCTCTCACATTCTTGTGCCGTATGCAAGATCATAGAGGAGAAAGTATTTTACGATGGGACAAGCAATGGGGCTTGATTAAAAAAGAAATCTGAATAGTGGTTGAATGATTTTTATCCTATTAAAAGAAAGGCAATGCAGAGGTTCTGGCAGCCTCTTAAGTGTTCTGTACACCCACAATGCACATTTCCACATTTTGCAAGAGAAACCTTTCCTCAAGTTCCAAATGATAAGGAATTGTAATGCTCTGTGGATCTCATGTTGGAGCTCTCTGCATGTCCTCAGCTGCTGTAACAGATAAGTGCTCTTGGTGCACTTGTGTAATACACAGTGTTTCATGGGAGGAAGGAAAGGATTAGAACTCCACTGGTAGTGTTATGGAATCATGCCAGCTGCTCTCAAGGTGCTGTGTTTCTTCTGTGCTGATCATGTGCCTCTGCAACATCTCTAAACACTTTTTCACAGCAGAAAAAGTGCCCACTTTACAGATAAAAGTGAGCTGTTACATCAATATAGACTTGTCATTTCCTTTTCCCCACTTGAACATTTTAGGTTTTAGTTTTAAGTTTTCCCTGCTTCCATAAGTAGCCTTAAAACCTGAAAGAAGTCAAATATGTTTTGATAAATCCTGGAATTTAGGTTAAAATAGTTAATTGAAATATTTTAGAATATTTTGAAATGTTTAACAGATAAATGTGTAAGCAATTTTTAAAATTCCTGATGGTCATCATATCTGTGGCTCATTGAGGTGATTTTTATCCTATGTCTTGATTTTAAAGGAATTTTTTTTTAATCTCTTTTTCTTTTAACTATGCTTGATGTAACAGAGAGGGAGAAATTTCCTGTTATTAAGAAATTCCAAGGGAAGTGGAAAAGGGAAAAATGAAGGGTGGGCATTTAGTTTGGTGTGTGGAAATCCATGTGTATACACTATACACAAGTGTTGGGGTATCCACTTGCTTCAAGCTGTGAAAGAATGTATTTTGTTCCCTGTGTGTTTTCCTAGATGATGCATTCCTGGTGGTCATTGAGGTCACTGTTCCAAGTCTGATGTGCTTGAGCAAGTGGATTCAATTTTTCAGAAAGGTCCTCTTCAGAACCTTAAGATAATGTGTCATTTTTTCATCTGTTTTAGGTCAGTAGTCTCTCTCTGGAGGACTTAAATGCATTTCTGGCACTCATTCTCTGCCTCAAAGGGAAATCAGCAGCTCAACTGACAGGCCTGCAGGTATGCACTGGAATAATTATGTAGCATGAAATACTCATGGAAACATTGTGATGAATGTTTTGGGGATAAACCATTCTACATTAGTTTTTTTACAGATACAGGAGCTAAGGGTCAGGGTAACTATGTAGGCTTTTCGTGTGCTATACTTTGTGTGAATACTTATATTTGCTAATCACACAAAAAATTAAAATGGAAGGGACATTTTGTAGTGGTTGCAGTCCTAGAGTGAGCAAATTATTCTCAGATTTCTTCCTTCCTTAGCTTCCAAACTTCCATGTGATGAAAAATTGGTAACGTCAATCCTGTCACACAACATTGCTTCATTTTTTCTACTGAGGAGGATTTTGGTTTTGGATGTGAGTTGTATGAAAATCTCTAGATTAAATTAAATTTTGGTATTACTGCTTGAAGGAGAATATAAACAGTATAAACCTAACCAGAAAAAAGTTACCTAATGTTACTCATTGCAGTGAAAACCATTTGGATTACACTGTTCTGTAACTATTTGGAAGTTCTTTTAAATATTTTATATATACTCCATCCAAATCTGGTTTTTTCCTTTCTTATCTTCTGCCTTTCTACATGTGGATTGAAGGTTCCTAGAAGGTTATTGCAGAAGAACCATTTAAAAAATTCTTCCTGCACATGAAATTATGCAAGAGTATTTTTAATTTCATAGCCTGAAATTGCAATCAATGTGTATTAGCAATGTGTAGCACAGACTCCACATGTCAATTGCTATTTGAGTTGTGGGTTTACATAAAAGTAAGTGGGAAAGGGTTAGAACCTTAACATATCTTCATTCTGTAAATCTTGCTTGTATTTCCAATAAATTCCCTGTTTCTTTGAACAGTCCATGAGAGAATTTTGAAAGTACTTTTTTGTTGATCTCAAGGTTACACTCTTGTTACTATCCATTTGTTTCTAGTGCACGAGTACCAAAATAACAAAACCAGTGTGATCCCAGTTTCATTATTCGATTCCTTATAGCAGATGAAGTCCAGGCTCCTACAAGTTTCTTCAAAGTCATCACAAATTTGATTTGTAGCTGACTGTGTAACAAAAAGGAAGCAATGAAATGAAGGCAATATGGAACACAGCAGAAATGTAGGATTTATTTCTGTCATACATTACTGCACATAGTGCTGCACTCAGCATTGGGAGGATCAGTACTTCAAGTCTGCATGGCAGTCATTCAGCAGCACCATAAGGGAAATCAAGCCCAAGCAGGAAGTGTTGAAACAACTTGTTTATAGATGCATTTACAGGGATTGTTACATAAGTTTCTAAAGTGCTTCTAAGTTTATTCTGCTTGAATTAGAGGCCTTTGTTTGATTCATTTGTGTTGTGGCTCTTTGGAAATACAAATCTGCATCCAAATGCATAACATAAATCAATGTATGCTGCTTATCAGCATTGTGCTGATTGAAAGTTGTTCACAAGATTTTGTTATTTGCCCACAAAGCTTATGGCAGATAGCTGTGCACACAGAAGTGCAGGAAGTGTGAAGCTGGTCTTACACTGTGTCATGTACCACTTCATGAAGTGGACAGAATGTTGTTGGAACTGACTACTGATGCCGTTGCCAACTCCTTTCCAAAGTTATGTCACTCTGCTGCTTATATAAGCACTTCATGCACTGTCCCACAATGCCTTCTGCTGTGCTAGAAACCAGCACAAGATCCATGTAACATAACTGAAATTTTTTGTATCAGACCACTTTGTAGATCAGCTCCTTGTCTTGCTCTGTCAAAATTCACGGTAGTGCCTTTGGTAATAGTTTGAGCCAGAATAAATCCTTCTGAAGGGAATAGTGAGGAAAGATTTTGGTCTCTTTCTCTTCTGAGATTGTGAATACATAAATAAGAGTTTCAAAACTTTCCCTCATTGCCTTCAAATTAACCTCTTTTCCTGTGTTTTGATGACCTGAATTTCCCTGTGGAAAAAAGTTGCTGTTTCTCAGTTGTATGTGTATCTGTGTCGTGTCAAGCTGTATCAAGAATAGAGAACTTAATGATGTCCTGGGAATTCTCTCTTGAAAGGGCAGGGCACTAAATAAATAGAATATCTTATACAAATATTCTAAGAATAATGATCAGTAAAGCTAGCTTTCTGAGAATTACCATTCAAGCATCTAATTTTCAAGATCCCATCTCAGAATAGCTTAAACAGTTTTACTCATTACTGTATTTGTTTAGTCATTTTACAAACTTGAGTTCTGCTCAATAGAGTTATTGAGTTGTTTTAATAGTGAATAATGTTTCAATAGGTGTTTAACAGCTTAATTTTCTAGATATTTGTGTTTAAAATCAAAGGATCCAAGTGCAATGAATTACACTAACATGTAGTTGATTAATAAATGGAGTTTACAGTAAGAAAACAGGAATAGAGTTTAATCTGTTTACAATTGTTTTTGTTCTCCACTGAAAAGTTAAAAGCAATTCCTAGAAACAGCTAAATCACAGAGCTTCCAAAGAAAATGGTAAAATTTGTCAGCATCTGCAAAATTTTATGAAAATATTTTCTTATTTGCCACTTTGGACTTAACACTGTAGTATATTTAAATGTAGAAAAGAATGTTTATTTCTTGTAAGTATTTCTTTGAAGAACACTAATTTGATTTTTAAAAAAATATCTCTTTCTGTAAAGAAGTCAATTAGCAAATATGTTTTAGCAGAATACTTAACTTCCAATATGAAATATGAGAGGAGATATAAATAAAGCCCGTTATGATGGAATGAAGAGAGCATTTCAGCCTTCACTTTCAAATCTACTTTCTAATATGCTGTCCATATTTCATAGTTAATGAGATCCATAAACCCACAAGTCTATGAAACAGAAAAGTCTATGGTTTGAATAAAGTGGGTTAAAGCCATAAAAAAATATAGTTTATCTCATGCTGAAAGAAAGTGGGCTGTGAACATGTAACAACACTGTACATTAAATATTACTGTCTGAGAATAACATAATGTTTATACATGAAGATTTGATTATTTTTCAAGATCGATGGTTTCAAAATACCAAAATGTGCACATGATAAAAAAGACATTTTTCTGGTTAGATTTTTTTCTAGTTTTCTTGTGGTGCCCCCCTTATATGGTAGATTAGCATTCTACTTTGCCCAAGCCTCCCATAGAGCTTATACATAAGGTCAGAATTAAATTTTGGACCCCAGGTTGTCTAGTTCCCTTCTTTCTATTTAAATCTGGTGTGTGGTGTTGGCAAAAAGCCCAGGGAGCCATCAGTCTAACTTGGAGGCCATTGCAGAGAAAAAGAGGCACCAGCAGTTGTGCTTCCAGACTCGTTTCTTACATTGTGCTGGCCCTGGTTGTTTACAAGTGCAATTACAATAATGCATGTAAAATACTGCCCAAACATGAAAAACTATAATGACTTATAAACACAATTACATTTTTTCTAAGATTTCACTAAGTATGTGACAATATGAAAAAATTGTGTTGGAAGTGTAAAGCTGTGAATCACATCTTTTCTGAAAGTTGTGACCCAAGATGAGATGGAAAAATTTGGTTAAAAAGGAAATAAAAACTGGAAATTGGTAGATTAATTTTGGGTCCTGATAAATTATTTTAGCAGTGAAATGTATGTCAGAAAAAGTTAATAGCAGGTGCATGGGTAGACATGCACATCACTGCTGGAACTCAGGCCATTTGCAAACCCTTGATAGCTTTGCTTTAAAATGTCCCATTTTGCCAGAATATCTTCTTAAGAGTAATAACATCTTTTATACCACTTGTAAAAGGAGCAGTTTGGCTGTGTATGAGGTATAAGACAGTCAAGCACTGAAATATATTTCTTCAATTTTTTAAGAGTTTTTTGTTATTTAAAATTGTTACCGATGTGAAATGAGCACAATCATTTTAGATTAAAGAAGCAAAGAGTCTTTGAAACTTGATTGCAAATGAACTTTCACACAATATGTATTAGGTATTATTTAATTTACATTTGGAATAATAATAATAAGTACTCAGCAAAATAGGTAACTAGCTTGAAAGCTGGAAATAGCTTTCGCAAGAATTTTAGTTGCACAGAACTTTTGAGTATTTTTCATTGTGCAGCGTCATGGAATCAAAATTGCCTTGATTTACCTTGGTATTATACCAATATTACACAAGGTACTTTTCTCTGAATATTTTCCTGAGGGAGATACTTGGCCACATCCATGTAAAATAGCACTATGTTTTAGAGTCATAAGTAGTAGTGTGGATGTCTTGGTTGGGATCCCTCAGATTTAAAGGATGTTGCTACATCTATCCTGTGTTTTTTCTTCTGTGCCATGCAGATTAAAGGACATAAATAGTACCCAGATTCGGAACACTCAATAATTTCAATCTCCTGATGTGTTGGCAAGCCAGGCTATGTTTGTCTGACACCATTACGTGTGATATTTTTCAAACAGACCCCAAACAGCCTTTGTGAGTTATCTGTATTTGTCAGAATATGATTATTTTAAAAAATCCTTTTTCCCCCCAGGGAGTGTATGTTTATTGTGTCTGTGTGACTGTTTCCTAATTAATATTTGCTTGAAGTCTAATTGGATTGAGTAAAACATAAAATGCAAGTAAGAATATTGTAAAGATCTTAGGGATAAACCCTTCTTATATACAAAAGACCTGCTTCTGTAATGTATATTAGTAGTAACTAAAATGGAATTTGAGTGCATTCCCAGATGCTTTGCTGAATCAGGGTTCATATTCCCTCAAAATTTGCATCTGTCAAAAGTGTTCTAAAAATTATAGGCAGGATTGTAACTGGCAGGTGGTGGAGAGCAGGGGGGATTGAGGTGATTTGCTGATCTTGGCATTGCTCCCCAGCCCATTTTCTCATCTGCGGTCTTTAGGTTTCCTCAGCATTCTGGGCTAATCTGGAACTAAAGTGCAGCAGTATGGGATGTGATTTCAAGTTGGTATTGGTTCAATCCCTGTTCAAAATTAGAAATATTCTTCTCATATACTCAAGATCTTAAATGAACCGGTCCAAATAGAACAGTTCCACTGCAGTTACATGGGTCAAACATTAGTGCAAATACAATTATGTTTCAGGAGCTGTAGTTACTCATTGCTTTTCAAAGACCCATCTCTAAATTTGTGGCTATTTTCATAAGCATCTTTTGAAGTTCTGAATAAAGTTTTCTTAGTCTATTGACAACTAGCTCTACCTTTTTTGCTGCTGTTGGTTCATAAGCATATTAAAAAGAAATCTTGGGCATAACTAACCTATTCAACTTGCAGACAAGGCTGGTGTTCTGCCCCACTCTCCCCATTTTCTTCTTGACAAAATTTGGTATATTTATTAGTATTATTAGAGTCTATTTTCCTGAACATTTTTTGCAGTTGACGTGAGCCCCAATGCCAGAATTCACATAGCTGTCTAAATTCTATTATATGAAACTGGCACAAATACAAACCACAGCATAACTAGATCACAGAGCTGTTGAGGTTGGAAGAGGCCTCCAAGATCATCTAGTCCAACCATCAACCCAGCACCACCATATTTACCCCTAAACAACATCCCCAAGTGCCATCTTCAGATGCTTCTTGAACACTTCCAGAGATGGCAACTTCACCACCTCCCTGAGCAACTTACTCCAGTGCCTAACCACTCTTGCAGTGAAAAAAAATTTCCTATTTTCTAATCTTTATCTCTCCTAGTGCAGCTTAAGGCCATTTTTCTCTCATCCTTTCACTTGAAACATGGCAGAAGTGACCAACTCCCACCTCACTACAGCCTCCTTTCAGGTAGCTGTAGAGACCTGAGTTGTAGGTCATCTCTTCTACTTTGTGAAAAAAATTCATTTGTTTACAAGGAAAATCTTGCTCAAGGTTTTGAGCAAGGATCTTAAAAAGAGGATTTTTATTCCTTTGGGGAAGATGGTCTTGCATTTTTCTGCATAATTGTGTTAAGTTTGCTGTGCATTTCTGTGAGTTTTCCCCTTTACTGTCCTGTAGCTCATAATTAGGAAGGTTTCAACAACATGGAAATGCAGCAATGTTTCAGTTATAAATTGCTTTTAGACTGTATATAGCTTAAGAATATTTCAGGATTCTTAAGGTAAAAGACACTCTGGAATTTCAGATAACAAAATTGCTGTTAATTTTTAATCCATGCCAAATAATATTGCAGGAAGTGAAACAAGTTTGTTAGTAGTGAGGGTAATAAAGCTCTCCCAAAATATCAAGCAAACTGACAGCTTTGAAAAAGTCAGAGATAACTTATTACAGAGAGGGGAAAATAAATATTTCTGGTATCAATTGGCATTTTCCTGCCAAGTTTGTGTTGGTCAAAGTGTACGTTTACTTCTGAGTTCAATAGTTCTCACTTCCTTGCATATTGTATGCTGGAAGGAGCCAGCAGCCCGTGGGGGTTGGAGGTGGTGTTTGCATGGCGTAGGTGGGGTTGCTCCCGCTGCCTTTGAGGGCTGCCCTGTGTCCCCCAGGGCAGGTGACATCCAGGGGCTGGGGCAGGGAGGGAGCGGCGCAGTCGGGAAGCGGCTGCACGCGCGCACCTGCCCGGCATCTGCTCGGGGCGCCTGCACCTGCCCGCGCCTCTGGCACGCCCCAGCGGCAATGCCAGCTGCACATCTGGCTGGGCTGGCCCTGGAAAAAGGAGCAGATGGCTGTGTGCAGCTTCTGAGAAGCCAAGTGTTTGCTGAAATGAGCCAATGAGACGTGGATGCATTTATAGACGTGGGGCTACAGTGCTTTGCTGGACGTACTGGAGGTTTTCAAATTACTATAGTAGAAATATTCATCTGGAAGGTGTCAGAAACAGCAAGAACTGATTTGTTCCCTTTCTTTTCAAATGTGTTCTTGATTGACATGGCCACTGTCCAGGGTTTAAAAGTCAAGACAGTGTTCAGTTCCTATCTATTGCTTCTTCTATGACTTTGGTCAAATTGTTCAGTTTTTAGTTCTTGCTTGTAACAATAGTCTCAATAATATAAGTTTTTTAGCCAAAATTGCTGTGTGAAAGTGAACTTTTAATGTGTTAACATAAATATTGATGTCATACATGTATTCTCCTCCCCTTCATCCTTGTTTTGGGATTATTTCATTTGATGTTCATTGAGAAACAGCTGAGATGTGGTTGAAGGAGAGAAATGGAACTGTGTTAAGAGAAAAGTGTTAAAAGTGCATTATAATATCTGTTACCAGCATTATTTTTTAGCATCCAAAGACATCATCACTTCTTAAGACATTCTGATCCCAATGTTACATGTGAGGAAAGAACAAACAGGGACAATAAACACCAAATGTGTATAGGTAGTTGCGTATTACCTCCAAAGAAAATTAGTGATTTATGGAGAGATTTAGTTAAGGGTTTATAATCTCATCAGCATGTCAGCATGTTTAACTTTCTAGCAAAATCATACAATTGTATGTTGTATTTGTACCCTGAGGCTCCAGTACAATAGAGGAATAGTTCAGCCTAGGAGCAATGGTAAGTAGTATTTTTCAATTACAGGAGGCTGAAAGCATAGTGGTGTTCTGCAGGAAGTTTATTTTGGCACAGCACCTTCTGTGTTAAAAAAAAAAAAAGAAAAAAAAAGGTATCCTTTGATTTAAAATGGCTGGGGATCAGTTCCTGAGGCTGAAATGTTATCAGCAAAGTGCCTGCAGAGTCCAGTGCTGGCTGAAGGGCTGCAGTGCCAAAGTTTGGCTAGTTACAGAGCATGCATTTTCTTTAAAACAACGTTCTTCTCTGTATTCAATAAGTCTCTAAAAATGGCCAAGTTACTCTCACATTAACTGTATCCCTGTTTATTTTTAATTTGCTCTGATATAGTGCTAACACAAGAAAATGTAGAATACTACCTGTAAATAATTTTATTTTCATTAAAACCTAAATTTGTAGTCAGTTCTTGAATAGCTCAGAAGACTATATTTATGCGACAGCTGTGTGCACCAAACAAGGTTTCTCTAATTTCTCTGTATGCATTCATCTAAACCACAGCACAGGGTTGGCATTCTTGTGCAAAAGGCAGCAACTTTCAAGCTGTGTCTGGCAATTTTCCATTTTGAAAGGAATAGGTGTTCTGGGAGTGGATACTCTATTGTAGCTTAGTTTCAAATGAAATCCTGATATCTTGAACATCCCTGATCACAGGTTACAGTTTGTCAGTTCCCTTCACAGGTCATCTGAAATGCTGCTGCGTGACTCATTTGATTTGTCTTGGAGCTTGGGATTGTCATGAAATAGAAGCAGACAAATTCTTCTTTTCCTTCTCAACCTGTGGACTTAACACCTAGAAAATTCCTTAGCCAGAACTGTTTGCTGTGGCCCATATCACTTCAAAGGGTGAACCGCAGTATCAACAATCTTACTGTGCAGCTGCTTTGCAATACAAAGAAACTCAAGGGGGGGGGAAAAAACCCTACAAAACCTATATTGCACTGGCAAGCAATATTTGCTCTACTGGAATTCTCTACACAAGGTATCTTGGTTCAATGACAGTTTTATTTGAAGAGCTTGACATGAATAACAGTTGTGATAATGTTTCTGGAAGCTGCAGTGCTTCAGACATGCTAAATTTTGCCAGGTCCAATTCTGTGAAATTCTGTTGTTTGCAGTCTGAAATAAATCAGACCCTTAAGAAATACAAACTCAAACAGCTTAAGAGAGGGGATGATCCTACATTAGGACAATTAAATAAACCTTGAACCTGCGTTCTGAATCTAGGGAGGAAAATAAAGAATACCGATTTTTAAGCTTGGCTAATTAAGCCTGGGACAATTGTAGCAGTGAACTGAGCAGTTGCAGGCCTAAGGAGCTGTCATTTGCCAATGGAGTCTGAGACTGTGGAAGGACAGACTGCATCAGCAAAGGCAGCCAAGCACATTCTGCCCAGTAGTTCTGTTGGTGGCAGAATTTTTACACCTAAAACTGTGTTCCATGGACCAGTCCTATGATTAAAGAAAGGGATAGTGCTGGATTAAGGTGTGGATAAGGACTTCAGATCAGGAGTATGGTCAGGATGAGGCAGCAGCAAATGAAGACCCTTATTTTGAAGATTTTGGTAATGGAGCTAGACAGCATAGAGTAGAATACAGAAATATATAGTGAATGTCAGAAAGTAAAAGAGTGGAAAAAATTTGGTGTTTGAAGGCTTCCAATGGAAAGTTACTGGGAGAGAAGTGACCTTTTGCATGCTTTCTAAATTTTTTCTGTGTCCCCTAATAACGTTTGAATGTGTTGGCCAATTTCAGCTGCATTTGACAGAAATGTAAGAGTCAAAGAGAACAATACTTACTGCTGGTTGTTTTAAATAGACAGCAGGGAAGATGGAGAGGGCACTCTAAGTTGCCCAACAGGATGAAACTTTATTGTGGCATCACTTTTATTAGGGCATCCATGTGAAAGGGAAACATTGCTACAGGCTACAAGTATTTTCAGAGTCCCAAAAAAATAAAATGTATTTCCCGACCAACAAAATTCAATATTATCTATGTGTTGGAAAGGTGAGGAGATTTGAGGATAAGTATGTCACCAAAAACATGAGTAAATATTTAAGACACTAGAAATTAAAATCCATTCACATTTGTGGAAAGGACATGGCTGCTGGCTGGGCTACAGTCAGATGGTTAGCTTGGTGACTATATTCAAAATTGATGTCAGCATTCTGTAGATGTCATAGGTACTGGGGACTGTCACTAGCACTTTAGATCAGAGTTGAGCAGTTGTGGCTAAAATAAGGGAACTAATGTTATTCCAGTCTTTCTGCAGGTGTTAACGTGCTGTCCATTGCAGAATTGAATAAATAAGCTGAGAGGAAAAAACTTTTTAATTGTGAAATTAATTATCACAGAAGTGTCACTTATGCTGGGGTTTGTTGTGGATATGATAAAGATTTCTGATAAAAGCAGCTGTTTATAAAAATTAAACAAGAAACGAGATGTAATCTTTTTGGAACTGAAGGAAATTTTTTCTAGTTGCAAATTGGTTAGCAGTAATACTTTTGTGTTACTATTTGTGCTTAATGGTGCATAATGGTAAAAGCAATATTTAATTTTTTTTAAAGTTTACTTCAGTGGTGGTTTTGGTTTAATGTAAATACGAGTGTTGTTCCACAGAGAGGTATCATTTTACATCAAAGTCCTGATAAAACACAGTAAATAAACTTTCCTGAACATATAAATACTAAACAATTGGGTTGTTTACAGCTAAATATTTACTTCAAAGTCTTAGAAGTGTTTAAAAACTGGTTTTTCTAGTTTCTGTTGCAGCCAATGCCCTCATAGGATCTCTTTTCAATCCCCATTTTCCTTTGCACACACCTTGTTTAAGCAGGAAGAGCTTAATTTAAGCCATAATCTTTCATCAGAATAAACCTTAGTCTGTTTTCAAAATACTGGCACTCCTTTCCCCCCTCAGTTTGACAGGGCCCAGCAGCTTATTGCTTAAAGCTGACTGATGCCTAGTAAATGCACTATTTCACCAGCCCACCTCTGCAGGGTGACACTCCTGTAATTTACCAACATTGCACCAGTTTAGGTTATCCTTTTCTCAAGAGCAGAGAGTAGAGCTCCAGTGTGCAGGGGCTTTAGCATCCTTTTCCTGCTCCCACTAGGAATTTATAGTAATGGCTGAAGGCAGGACAATCTGCTCTCTGTCTTGGGTTGAGGTTGTTTAGTGCTGCTTTCCATTGCAAGGACTTGTCTCAGCTGAGCGTTCGTCTCTCTATACTTAGAACATGGTGTGCCTTAGAGCTCTCAGGCAAAGCTAAGCCTTACTGTTCTAGTGACAAGTTCCTGAGATAGGATCTACCTGCTGCCTTTATTGCTCAAGCACAAATTGCCTATGGTTAAATATTTGGTCATTTATAGATACAGGTGGCTGCTAGGAGAGTTAATGTAAGAAGCAGCAATACTGATGATATACCAACTGAGTTCAAATGGATCTAAAAGGAGCTGGTTAAACCAGACAAGTACACAGATTTTGATCACTACCACTTGAAGTCCAGCAGTTTATTGCATAGGACAAATTATATTGATTTGTAACTATTGTTGAATTGATTAATTTTAACTGTCCTTGTATGTTATGTTTTCCCTTTCATCACAAAAACAGGTATGTTCTTTTATAGGGGGTGAGGAAGGTGGGGAAGGGAGGAGTGGAGAAATGTATTATGTAATTTTAAAGCTTTTTCTTTTAAAATTTCTATGTCAAAATGTTAGCCATAGTCATGTCTTATGTATTCAACTTCACCACAGGAAGAAAGCAACAGAACAGGAAAAAAGTAAACTCCAACCTAAGTAACAATTATTAATACAGACTTTTTACATTGAAAAGGGGCATGCCCAGAATGTTGTTGAAAATCCTACTAAAGGAGCACATTTTAAATTAAATGTTGTATTTAGTGCATTGAGATACAGAGGACATGTAAAATAGCACAAGTAAAGAACTGTGAAATTGTCATCATATATTTTCTCCTTGGTTTCAAGAAATTCAGATGGTGTGATGGCTTTGCTGTATCTGCTGACATCTGGCATGTTCAGATACTCACCCTCACTTTTCAACTGTCATAGAACCTATTTATCATTTTGATGGAATTTGAAGCTTTTAAACTCCAATTAGTTGAGGGACTTGAGTTTTGGGTTTTTTTTGTATGCTCCTGAAAATAGTTTGAGCAGCTTTAAAAATGCATAGTACAAGGTTTAGACCTCTATCAAAAAATCCCTTATGAATCTACAAAGAAGAGTCAGAGGAATACTACTATTTCCTTAAACATAAAGGTATTTTTACATCCTGATTATTATTAAATTATTATTTCATTAGATGAAATTTGAACTGGAAATTTGCCTTTCATATACAAGATCCATGTATTTTCTCTTCCTGTAAGTGAAAACTGTTCAGCAGGATGTGCAGTCTCAGTCTAGACTTGCAAAGTGCTGCTGTGAGCAAACACCTTCCACTCTGCCAAGCCTCTTTCTGTCACCAGTGCACATGCACACAGCCACAGAGATTGGCCTGAACTCAGTGATATAAGTCTTCTAGCAAAGAGATTTCTGAAATTGTTAGAAAAAAAACTTTATGCATAGTGTTGTGGATGCTGTAGCACTTCTCTTGCTCTTTTCAAGTAGCTTACCCAGTTCAGATCAAGCCTCTGATATCAGTAACCTCTGCTGCAATGATGCTAGGGGACTGGGAACTTTTGAGTTCTGAGTCTTCAAACAGGAAAAAGTTCTCTTTTTCCCCAAGTGCTGGGAGGGTGGGGACCTGCCATTGGTAGGCTCAGCAGCAGGCCCAGAGCAGAGGTAGCTGGTGCAGGAGGAGCAGTTCTCTCACAGTCCCTGTTTCTCTCACACAAATGTCATCAGCTGGTGGTAGGAGTAGCAGCAGTGAGATCACAGGGCTGCATCTCATGTGGTTCACTGGGGTCCTGAGTTTATAGAAATGGTAAAAAGAGTGGACACAATTTCCAAAAGGAAGTAATCTCTAGGGTGTAATGCCCTGCAAGACAAGACTTATTTTCTTTTGGAATTTTCCACTTCTCATCATGACATCTTAACATTGCAGACACCAAGCAGTTGTGAGCATTCCCATGGCAAGGCCACTCTGTGGTTTGCCATGTGCACAGCCTCATTGTTATAGGCTCACTGTGCTTTCACTTTCTTTGGTTTTCATTGCCAGACATGGAAAATAGAAACTATCCTTTAGTCAATGTATTTCCTATCCTCTTAAAATAAAGAAATCACTGTTGATAGCTCTAGCATTGGTCTTCCTCATACTAATTTCCATTAAAACACCAAGCCTTACCTGATATCCCTCACACACACACACAAACCCTCCACCCACCAATACTAAATCGCTTTAGGAAAGTCCTGGGCTGATATCCCTAGACAATGAAGTCTTCTAACCATAGAGCCTGTCACCAGCAACATTATTTTATCTTTTTGGTCACTGTGTCTCAAGTTTAACTGAAAAGAGCACAGCTAGGATTGTAAATGATGTGAACACACTTCCTTAGCAGATCTTCAGGTTTGATCTGGTGTTCAGAAACAATCTAGTAAATGCAATGTGAGAATCTCAGCTGCAACATGATAAGTGACTGTGTGCACTCTAGCAGTTTACTTTAGTTCAAATACTGGTTCATTTAAACCACATTCCTCTTTCAAGTACCCTTCAGCATTGTTAAACAGTTTGCAAACCCCTGCTTTACTTGCCAGAGCAAGAAAGTTATGAGTGTGCATGTAGTTACTAGTCTCAGCTGGCAAAATGGTAGCTGACATCTGGAGGCAATAACTTCCTGAAACTCAATGGCCTTATCCCCTACTGAAAGTACATTTATTTTAAAGGGAGGGCAGGAGAGAGATTCCTTACTCTAATATGAAGTGTCATGATCAGAAAAATATGGATCTTTCATTTTCTGAATGACTGCTCAAATTCTAGTGGGAGGTGTCCCTGCTGATGGCAGGAGCTTGAAACTAGATGAACTAAAAAGATGAACTTTAAGGTCCCTTTCAACCTAAACCATCCTACAGTTCTGTGAAATTAGCTTGTGTTGTCTGCATTTGTCTGGATGCCAGTGGTTGTCGCCAGTTGTCTGCACTGGATGAATTTCAGCTACTGACTGTCCTGTTGGGTCAGTGCCCTGGTGGTGAGCCTGATGCCTTTCCAGGAATCGCTAGAGACAGAATAAGTTCTTCCCAGAGGGCTCTGAACCTCCCTGCCTGGCATCTCCCTGCCTGCAACTTCGTATCTGAGTCCTCTTTTGCTTTTGCATTTTGCAGAAAGCAGCTCATGGAGATGCACCTCGTATCTTCAAGTCAGCTTAACAGAACCCTACTGCCCCTTGTCTGTGGCTGGGGAGAGCCCCATCACAGAGGTCAGCTTCACCTAGTCAAATTTTGCAACAGAACTCAGCTCATTGTGTAATAGTGCAGAAAAATTAATTCCTTCACCAGGGTCTGGCTCTATTCTCCAAACGATTTATGATTTTCATTCTTGGAAGAAGCTTTGTAGCTCTTCTTTGCCGGCAAAGGTTTCCTGATTTTGTTATGTGGACCTTAGGAAGGAAAAATCCTGATTCATTAGTACTACATTTCACTGATTTTGCTTGTCATTTTTTAAAACATAAGGCACTGGTGCTGTATGTTCATACCTTTAAGTCTTTTGGAGATCTTTCAAGGTGTAAGATGTAGTAATAATGGCCAACCCTTTCCATTGCATTTCAGACAAATAGTTCACACCTCTGCAGGAGCTAGGGCTAGGACAATTTGAGTCACTTTTTGCCCTTTCTGTTCTGGACTGTTTTGGGTACTCCATTCCTGAATATATCCATACCAGATACTCCATTTCTGTTATAATTTATACTCTAAGGGTACACCAGCTACCAGGGATTACAGCATGGATGGCCACACTGTTATGGATCTCTCCTGATCCTAACAGACTGCTGTGGAACAGACTGGAAAAGGCATTGCCCACTGAGAGCTTTGTACTGTTTTAACAATACTTAAAGTCAGAGTTTTCCCCATACTGGATTCAAGGTTTTTTATATTTTGCTGTCCTCTGCCACAACAGGATGTTAAATTCACACATGGAGTTTATCTTGGCTGTGAGTTTTAATTGTCTTGTTGAGCTTCTCGTTTTGCATTTTCTAAATGAGGTCACACAATTCCAGTATTTCTTCTGGAGACATCCAGGTTGAAGTGAAATAATTTGACTTTCAGATTACAGTCAAAGGAAATTCTGGAGTGTTTAAAATAAAAGCTAGGATACAAAATAAACTTTGTTCTGTCAAATGCTGCAATTTAAATGATGTCTAAACACTGTAACATTTCCAGGGTAAGCAAACTCTGGAAGGTCAGTGGATCACTGACCAGTTCATGTTTTGCATTCCACAAACAGAACTTTTTTCCCTGCAGAGCTGCTAATGCTTGAAAAATACTGTGGGGCCATTTATTTTGTCTTTCCATTTACATTTTGAATGATTTGTCTTAAAAACTTGAATGACATACTGTATTTGTTAAACTTCACTTCTTCCACTTTATTGAATAAAACTAGATACAGAACCCTCAGACAAATTCTGATGTGGAGTAGAGGGCCATCACTGTCACAACATGGGGACAGCTGATAATTTTCTCTGCTGCTTGCGTGTTTCTATGGTGGTACAGACACCATATAAGATGGCTCATGTTTCCTGTGTGTGTGTGTGTTCCCAGCTTGCACAGGTAGACCCCAGGGCTGTACACCTGGGTGCTGTCCTTATCCGTGGCCTTACGACGTTGCTCATGGCCAACAGTGCCTGTGGCTTTCCGTTCAGGATGGATGATCTGATGCCTTGGGTAGTGTTTGATGGAAAACTTTTTCAAGAAAAATACCAGAAGGCACACCAAGGTTGCTCTGTGGAAGAACTTTTGGAAGGCAATGTAAGTAATCACTTCCTTTTAGTTCTGCATTCTTTGTAAAAATGTACCTGTCTGTTTTGTTGATTGTTTTTGTATTCATGTTTACACTTTCCCCCTTTTCTTTGTATTTTTCTTCTCTCTCTCATTCCTTTTTCATTCTCTCTACAAAACAAAATTAAAAAAAAAAATGTAGAAATACTGAACTTATGAAGGGAGCTGTAATTTTACCTTTGATTTTGTTCCCACTACTCAGAAAATAATAGAAGGAAAATAGTTGTCAATTTCAAAAATGAAAATGCCCACAATAGTTTTCTAGTACTGAGATATTAATGAGATCTTTCTCCCATAAGATTTTAAGCAACATATTAAGAACACCTTTAAAAAATCAAATGTTTAAGAGTGATATTTTTAAAGGCATTAAGGAACCTAAATTTTGAGATGAAGGTTTGGCAAATTCAAAGAGGAACTTCAAATCAGAAGGTACAATCTTTTAGAATAGGTAAATATGGGTATTTCTTTTCGAATCTCCCCAAGTACCTTCCTGTAGCTTTAAGTCCTTATTTGGTTCTCAGTTCCGCTTTATCTTACAAATCTGGAGCTTTACAAGATTTGCATGCTGTCTTACCAAAAGAGCAGTGTGATTTCAGACCTGTCTGGGCAGGGAGGTGCTGCTGAGCACTGTGCGCTGCTCAGGGGCAGCATGGCCAGGCTCCCCGGTAGGGTCTGCTGGGCTCAGTGCCAGACTGTGCTGTTGCACTGGGGAAGCCTCAAACCTGACCTGCCTTGTGCCCCACCAGCACAGAATATGTGGAGAGATGCTTGGGTAGATCTGTACCCATCTGGGAAGGTAGCTCTAAAGACCTTCAATTAATGTGTCTTTCTCAATTAATGTGTCTGAAAAGCCTATACCATTTAACTACTTTTGAAAATCTTACCTTTGAAATTCTTTTACCTGCTACTGAATGTATCACTTGAGGTTAAATTAATTAAAGAGAAAAAATATTTCAGTTTTGATTAATTTTAATCTTATGCATCAGTGCCAGTTATTTTTGTATAACTGGCTATCTTATCTGATTTTGTGTCCAGCTGCATCCCATGCTGGTCTGGAGTGAGGAGTGCAGCTCTTGTGGGTGGGTGGAATGAACATGTTTTTAGCATGAAGGAGGAGAATAATCCTTTCCATATGTGTTCAATCATATGATTAGGACCATAACCTCTATCCAAATCCTGTGGTTCCTATTAATTGGTCTGTTGATTTCAGTAGATTTTGGTTCATCCAGGAATTTCATGCAGGACTTTTACAAAACAATAGAGGGTTTAAAGAATAAATGGGAAAATGTTAAAGAATCCAAAATGAAATTGATACTTGTTTTCCTCTTGGTTAGAATCCAGGTTAGTGGAAAACTTTGACAATAAAAATTTAAATCTGTACAACTTTTATATTAATTGATACAGATATTTTTAAATGTGTCATGTAGTATGTTTTAGCTAACATTTTAAAATCTTGTGTTAGTGTTGGAGTTCTATTTTATTCTGTTTTATAACGAAGATGCAGAAAGATCTTACTTTCCTAGAATTGAGTTAGAAATATCCTTGGTCAACTGAAATATCTAGGTTAGGGTTTTTAAAAGCCTGATGCTCTGTTTTAAACAAGCCCCAGATAAACTGTTCTGTTGTGAGGAAAAATACTCTAGCTATGTGAACTTTCAGAGTAGTTTAAATACCTTTTTCTTTTTTAGGTACAATTTTATGGTACATATATGGCAGAGATATGTACCCAGACTAATAAAATAGCTTTCAGCTTATCAGTTTGAGGCAAGAATCTGTTCTGGGGAGAATTGCCAAGAGATGCCAGTTTAGTTGGGAACACTGGCAAGAGAACAAGGATATGTGATTGGTTTTTCCTCTTATTATAAGTTCAGCTTCAAAAAATAAAAATGGTACCTAGTTCCTGGCAGAGCTTAATGTACTGCTGGAAGCCAAGATCTTTCAGCACTTGTTTGTTAACAATCTAACCTTGAGCACCACAAATCTAATCTGGTGATAATGACAGTACTGTATTCAGAAAAGAAGTTATTCTATATGGTATGTTTGTTATGGAAAAGAAAAATTATATGAAAAAGTTATTCTTTTGGTTGTTCAGTGCTTGTCTCCTAAGTTCTAGGGTCCTTTCTCTATTATCTGGACAGTTGCATTACTTCAGGGACTTGAGGCAATCTCAGAATCAGTGTTGTTTTGAATCTGATAGGCTTAAATACAGTTAATAGGTTTCTGACAATTACAGTGGAAATACAATCCTGGTTAAATATTTACATGTGCAAAAAAATTTTGAGCATCTTAGGGTTTGCTTCCTACCTTCCTTTTGGTTCTTATACCAAAAGAAGAAAATGTGTACACTAAATACAGTTGATATTTTTGTGGGCAAGTTTTTGTGTAGCTCAGCTCTTTGTAGCCTAACAGCTGTTAAAGATAAAAAAATGGACAGCTTCTGATAAGAATAAAAATAGAGCCATCTTGTTTTTTTACAAAATTATGCTAAGCTCATATTATGCTAGTTCTGTTTTTCAAAACTGTAATCATATTAGTTTGTTTATCCACACAGAAAATTGGCTATAATAGTCTCATAAAGAAGTGAGGCAATGATATTATCACTTTATTAGCCTTTTTATTGTGCTTCTCACTAATGAGTATGTTCATGGTCAATTTTTTAAAATTAGAACCAAATTACATCATGGGGTCGGCATAATTGATGTTTTGTTCTTTTCTGATTTCGCTTTTCATCCAACCTCCATACATTCTGAGTTTATTCTCCCAGGAAAAAAATGAAAGGTTTTTCTCTGTGCTCTTCACAGCCTGGACACAGTTTGTGTGGTAAACAAAATTTTAAAAAAATCTGTGGGTTTTGGTTAAGTCTCTCTAAAGATGTTTGTTAACTCAAGAAATGTATTAGGGAAGTTAGGGAAGTTCTCAGCAGGGTTCATTCAGGGAGTCAGACTCTAATTTAAGAAACCTCTCTAGTTACTGCAGCCTTGCTACCTATTAGATTTTTTTACCTTATCCTGGCATCTTCAAAAGGAAATGTCATCCTGTAAAAATCAGTTCAGTTTTATGAAAATAATAAATTATGATACTATTCTAAAATCTCTCTTTTCCTAATTCTCTTCATTGTGTAGCAAATCCCACATGCCCAGTATCAATCTGAAAAAAAAATACATTCTAAGATCTGTCACTTTTTCAGAGCTCAGAAAACAGAGAAAGTCAAGGATGTATCACATCTCTCAATATTGCATCCTTAAGTAGCTTCAGCTTGTCCTTTTGACAGTAGATTATTTTTTTATCGCACCACAAGGTAAACATTTGAATTTAATTCCCCCATTTCTTTTTAGACTGAGTTATGTTTTATCAGTCAGGAGTTGGGGCAGATGTATTACTGTTGGGTAAGTTCTGTTTCTAATGTATGAGATTAAGAGACTGATTCTAACTGGTATATTCTCCATGAGTTCATCAGTCCTTATCTGGAGGCTTTAACCATCTCTGCCTGAGGTATTGCAGATGGAAGTCTAGTTAAGGGGATCTGCAGGTGCAAGGTCATAGAATAGGACAGGACAGCAAAGGATTTGCAGATGTGAGCAGAGAAGGAAAAACTACTTCACTGAGAAAGGGGAAAGCATTTCCTCTGCACCCCTACTCACTTTTCCAGGTATCCACATTTAATATTAAATGTTCAAACTTTATTTCCTGTTAAAGTGTGAACCAGATCTACCAGCTTCATGCGTGCACAAGTGTGCCTAAGTCTTAGAGTTGTTGTGTCTGTGTTTGATTTGTGCTACACCTGAAGAAAGAAGAGCAGAAGAGTAATTGATTTTTAACTGTGTTTTCTGCAGGAGTCTTTGTACACACCCTTCCAGAATCTGAAGTCTCTCATTTGCAAGATTTGCATGGCAAAGAACAGAACAATACAGAGCAGACCAAGAGGGAATGGATTTAACACAGGTTGGCATTGTGTGAATTTTCTCAGTAAAGTTAATATATAGATGAGCTAAATTATCCTTCAACAGCAGCAGCAATTACATAGGCAATCCATCAAGCTAAGTAAATTTGAACTCCTTTCTCCAAGAAGCAATGAAAAGATCTAAGAAAGTATTTACTCTTTTTAGCAATTTATGTGAATTTGATTACCCAAGTTTTTATAGAATAATATTTCCATCTAGGTACATAGCTAGTGAGATATATGCAATAAGTATCATTAATTGACAGAAACATCACTATTTATTCAGTGACTAAAGATATTTTTATATGAGAAATTAAGGGCCTAGCTTTTTCTTTCAATCCCTCAGGGGAGCTATTTAACATTGATAGCTGAAGGTCGGAATGAGGCATTGAAGATGAAATACTTCTTATTGCATTTGCTGACATATTTCAAAATAGAAGAGGGCTTTTGGGCAATTTGAAAAACTCTGCTTTCTTGCTTAAGATCTTGCTATTTCCCCCAACTTTATGGCACAGTTTGCTAAAGAACTCAGTTTTCAGAATTGTTTTCCCTACCTGAGTTACCTGACTTTCAGGATAAAAAACATCTAAAAGGTTTTTTTAAATCAATCACATATCAGCCTGAATGTTGAAGCTTCAAGACTTTGAAATAATTTACACTGAATCTCAGTGTTTGTGCTCATATTATATTTATTACCTGCTTAATACCTGATCAGTTATAATGTCTGTGAGAATAAAAATTGCCCCTTCAGAATTTCTTGAGCAAATTACAACAGACAGAACTGTTTTCTGCTAATTCAGTACTTTGTATTATGTGGCAGCAGTACTTCTGATGTGGCTCTACAACAAGCTCATGCTGGACACTCAAAATTGAGGATATCTGTTGGTGATTTATAATACCAGACCTTGGTAGCATCTGCTTTTCCTTGAGAGCTATATTTAACCATTTTAATTATGATTTGTGATTCCAATTTGGAGAGGGATTTCTGTTTGTTTTAATGACTGCAGTCTCCAAATCTGTGTCATAAAATTTTGATCTGGTTTCTAAATACACTTGTTAACAGCTTGTAATCATGATGTGCATAGATGGAAATGAGGGCAAGAACCATGCTTGTTAGGCTGACTTTAGCTTGGAAAGATCATAATTGTGCTTGAGTATTTTGGCACAAATACTCTAACTAAGAAATACTCTGTTTCCTAAAAAAAGAATACACTGTCTCTCTTTTTCTCCATTTAATCTTACATATTGTCAGAGTTGCTTAGTGACTACTGTTTTTCAGGAAGAGAACAAGGAGATTGTAATCCCAGGTTCCAACAGCCACACAGAAGTCATGTTGTTTCTCCGTATCACAACCAGATGAGGGAGTTCACACAAAGACATCAGCAATCCCAAGGTAAAAAATGGGTGCATGTTTGTGGGTTTGGAATTGTCCCTATCACCAGTATATCAGCTCTGTGTCTACCTGCAGTTCATATTTATGTGGGCAGTAACCCTACAGCAGTCAGCAACAAAACTTGCACTGATGCTTTAAGTTTTAGCTTTTATATTTTTCAGATTCTGTGCTGCTTTAGTGTGTAGTTCTGAGCTTCACCTTAAGGCTTGGTAAGCTCTCTTCACAGAGTAGGTAGACAGAACAAGTCCTTTTCCAGCTAGGGACCAAGGACAATCTATACTTGTTTTGGGCCCAGAGCATAAACAATGTGGACTGAAGAGGAAAAACAAGAAGGATGGGACTTCATAACCTAAAGCTGTAATTGGACAATTAACTCCAAAACTTACAAAAATGTGAGACCTCATGACCGGTCATCCATTTTTGTGACCATTTTGGGTTCATCTTGGGTGTAGCCCTGGCTAGGCTCTTATACTGCCCAAGGTGTATCCATTGAGGCCTTTTAATAAATACCTACTTCATTCTTTAACTCTGTCTAGCCTCTGTTCTAGGTCAGCTTTCACAAGGCATCAGCATCAGTTACACAGTTGTGTATTGCCTCTTGCAAAAACCAACTCTGCAGGGTGAGGTGGAGTGTAGCACTGTAATCTGCATTCATCTTCTACTCACAGTGTTCTGGGAAATAAGCTTTCATGTGGTATTTGTAATTTTCAAGCTTGGTCTCAGCTGAACTGTGTTTAAAATTGTAATTGTTCTAAAACAAATTGGCACAGCTGCACAGAAATGTGTCTGAAGTCTTTAGCTGTAGATCTTTGTTCATACTTCAACAAAACCCTCAAGCATATGAATAAAGTTAAACACATTCTTAAGTGGTTTTCTAGATCAGGGTCCCTGCTTCCAGGTCACTGCCTAAGTGATACAAATGCAAGTTTTGTCTTGCCTTGGCATTAATCTTAAATCATTCACCAGTCTCACTTCTTGAAAAGAACACACATTTCAGTGAAACACCACAGTGGATAACACTGTTGAGCTGACTTAATTCAGTTTTACTTCCTCGTTACTGTGAGTTGAAGCACATACACGTAGATTAAAGAAAATAAGCAAATGGAAGAGAGGTGTTTAAAAAACATCAATTATTTTATTAAGTCTGCAGAACCTGAATTTCTTTCATATTTCCAGGTGAGGTTTTCAAATAAGATCACTGATGTGATTAGGAAAGATAAATAATAAATAGATACAGTGAAGTCTTAAATGTGTTTCAGCTGCCACTTTTGAATGCTTCAGAGTAAGATAATATCATTTGATTCACAAATAATATTATTTGATCCTCTATGTAAAATATAAAGGTAAAATATAGAGTATGTACGCTGACCATATGCAAAACCCAAACTGGTCATTGTTACCCATTCTTGATCATCTGAAGAACCCTGATATTCAGGAGTTAGATAATCTCTGACCAGCTCCAGAGATTTTATGGCTAGGTGTATTCCACAAAGTATGTTCCACAGTAACTGTGCTGCTGTGTTATAAATGTCTTTCAGTAGCATTATTTAAACATCTTGGCTTCTTCTACACTATACCTATTTCTTACCCTCAGGACACTCTTAAAACATGATCCCATAACTGCAGTTAAATTGCCTGTGTTATAAGTGAAACAGGTTTATTGGAAAAATACATCTGTCCTTATAAAAGAGCCCTTCAATGTTTTAGAGCTCCTTTTAAAGTGATCTGCCAACATGACTCATTTTGGCAAAATTCTTCTATTAAGTTTGCTAATATTAGCACAGGTATTTGGGTTACTTCTCTATGTAGCTGTTGTCTGTTATATGAGTGTCTCAGCAAAGAGAGAGAAAGAAAAAACAGCCATTTTCTGTTCATGGTAGCTTATGTGATAAAACTCCCTAGTAATAATACTCATATCTGTCTATCCCATCCTCTATGTACCTTTCCATGGTACACTGTTATGGCTCCTTATAATACATATATCATATGGCTCCATATAATATATAAATAATTGGATTAAATATAGTAAAAAGTAATGGAACAGTAACCATGGGACCCATATCTTCTCTATCAGGAGTGCATATAATGATTAGGCAGCCTTTGCTCTCTCTTGTCAGTTGATGTTTAAGAATTCTGTGACAATGTCTCAGCTTCACCAGTGGAGTAAAGAATGACTCCAAAAAAGCATCAACCTGAGAAGCAGTGGCATTTCTCTTAGAGGATGGCTGGAATCCCCTCAGGCAGAGCAAGAACTGGACTCAGACATCCTTCATTATATGGCCAGTAGTAGCTGCTGTACCCAGCTGCTGTAATAAGCACCTCATCCTCTAGCTGTATTTTGAGTGCAGGGAATTCAGTTGTGGCTTTTTTTGCATTTTGGGAAGGTTTGGGGGTTTTTTGTTTGATTTTATTAATTTAATTTCTCTCCATAAATTTCTTGGCTGTCTGTTACAAATGGATAAAAGCACATCTGTGTTACTCAGAGCAGGACATCTAAGCCTCAGGAAGGTAGATTTCCCCTTAATATTTCTTGTTTCATAATTTATGGATTTTAGGTTTGTGGCTGCAACACCACACCACCGCCCATATACCCTATTGGTAGACAAACCTCATTAATTAGAAGTTAAGACCACTCATACATCACAATGTTAACTCATTCTCTAAGAACCTAAAAATAAACTGAGCATTAAGAACTATGGAAATCACTGTTAATTATCCATTTCTTCACAGAATGTAATTGCATCAAAAGGGTACATTCACTTCAGTCTTAGCACACTGTAAAACACATAACTGCTGATAATACAAGCAGCCTCTCATTTGCAAGATACTTAGTCAAGTCTTCCACACTGGTGTTGCTTTCAACCATGCTTCTGATTATTAGGATTTTGGTACAACTGTAATGCAGATGGGACCTGGTGGAACTTCAGTGCTGAGAAAAGATTTAATTTACATTGTGGGGCTGCTTTGCTAATAGAGCTCTCTAACTAAAGCAGTATGGTGCACAGGCACACTTAAACCAGTATGAAAATATTTGTAAATATAGCTTATGTCTTGTTCTAAACAGCATATTATCCTTACCTGAATTCATACAGTCAGATCTACCAGTCACAGATGAGATTCACTATCCCAACCCATTAACTTGAGTAGGCTTAAAAGTTACAGTCACCCAAGAGTTTTAAAAAGAGCCACCATGCACTTTATCCTCCAGGATCTCGGAATACTAGCCACAATTACACACCAACTGGGCAGGGACATGTATTTTTTTAAGATATGTATAATTGTAACTTTTCTTGCATGCTATCCTAATAAGCCCTTGTTTTTCTGCTTTAATGTTCACTGAATGTATTTAATTCCTCTCTTACTCTCTCCAGGTAGAAGATCAGGACATCCACATGGGAGAAGGCATCACCATCCTCCTCGGTAAAGAATTCATGTCTACAAGTGGCAAATGGGATGGTGGAATAGTTGCCACTGGGATAATTTTTGTTTATTCAGGCTTTTACTTGGTTTTTGTGAACTGTGCAGAGTAACTGGACAGTGTGACTGTGGAGAAAATCACACAAATCTGAGGCTGTTCAGCTTGTTAGTGACTTATCATGTAAGGTCTAAGCTTGTTATGAGACCAGAATCACCAAAACTTAAGTTACAGCTACCTGAGGCACAGTAGCATCCCAGTATAGCTACGCTGTTTTGTCCATTTGACAAGGGAAAGTCTGAATTGTTTTTTATAACATTGTGAGATATTCCTGAGTGTAAATGTAAGACTTAAGCTATAATTTTTGTATATTTTTGTAATAGTTGTTTATATTACAATACTTTCCTCACCATGAATAATGTGTCATGTCTACACTGTATTGTGGTTTATGTCTTGATTGTGGATTATATCTGTGTTTTAAGGGTTATACCATTGTTTCTGAAACCCTGAAAAGTTTGAAACATGACATCACTGTTGTAAGCATCATCTGCCAGTGAAACAATGTGACTTTCTTGTAAAATGTAACACTTTTTTACAAAGGAAAAAAATTGCTTTTACATTTGATACTTTTAGTTAAGGAACTTTTTATAATTTTTTCAACTGAGGAAGGAATCTATCATGCTCTACTTGTATAATGAATAAATATATTTTTCATACTCTGTACATAGCAGCAATCCAAAATAAAAAGCAATAAGGATTTCTAGTTTTATTAAAAGTATGAGCCAACACCATTTCACACAACACGGTGTTTTGATTTGTGTTTCAGGAAATGCGCTGTCATCATAGGGGTATTCCTGCTTCCTTTTTCAATTGATTTTCCACTGACTGTAATTGTACTATCATGTTTTTGCTATCATTTTTATCCCTCCCCTACAAACCTTTTGAAATAATGTGGTCTGAATTTTATGGAGACTTCTCTGGTTTCAGGGATCTCATGATGTATAATAATGTATTTTAAAAGAATGTGATTCTGTGCCAGAATTTGTTAGTAATTCCTTCTTCAGGCTTTGATATGAGAAAAGATGTCTGTTATCCTCAATAAACAAAGTTAAATACAGTCAGAGTGGGAGTTTTGCTGTGCTAGCTGTGGTATGAATTGTTGGTAATAATTACCCTGATTACTGAAGAATTGATAACGTCTCTATGAGGTTGTTTTTCTTCCTAATGTTAGACCATAAGGAGAAGCTGCTTATTATTATTATTTCCAAGCCAAAAGATTTTTTTCCCACCAGGAATAGTAGAGGGAAAGCAGAAGCATGAAGCTGAAACATAGAGGTGCTGTTTTCCTGTCTCACTGAACTTTGAATTGTTCACAATACCACAAAGCTTACGGACTCTAGAAGGAAATCATATTGCTCTAGTTTAATATGTGGACCATAGGGTTGTTTTGAATGCTTACAGAATAGAGGACAAACAGACATGGATTTGAAGTGAAGGAACACTTCAAAGAAGTGAAGAAAGCATTCTTGTTCTTCTGTACTGCTTAGTCTTCTCTAGCCTGTGCTCTGGGTAGCTGCCTTTCATCAAATATTCACTGAAATTGTGGATTGATTTAATAGCCTTATGTGTTCCCCTTATGGAAGGGGATCCAGAGAACATTCCATAACATCAATAACTTTGTCAACAGTGACTCAGCAGAAACTGTGGCATGGCCATTGTGAGAGAATGACTGACAGGAGCACATCTATCAGCTTTCCTCTTCATGTATCGTTCCTCTCAAATTGCTTTGTTCATTTGTGACACCATCACACTGGGAATCTGAATCTGGACTGAAGAAAACCCTGAAACAATGAGTTAATCTTACAATGCTGTGACACTGCAATTATCAAGATATATGGTTTGTGCCTCTTTTATAAAACAGGAGACTACAATTTTATTTGTTCTGGTATCTTAGCAAGTGCTGTGCTGAGATGGAGGGGAACAGCCATCCTAAAGCTCTACAGATCTTTTTGTGCCATGCTGTCTGAGCAAAAGTATAAGGATACTCCAGCATGTGGTATTATATTGCAAAGGTGATCTTTATTTAAATGCTGGGGAGGAAAATCAAAAGTTTACATGCTCACATTTAAACACTGACTCCCCATTGGCAGCTAAACTGGCAGGCAGACTAGTATATGCTCCTTCACTTGGAAGTTTGATGGGACAGTCCTCTGTGGTGCAGAGCCTCTTTCTCCTAGAGAGTATCTTTGGGTTCTATAGAAGCATGGTCAGCCCAGTAAATATGCAGAAACCTTGGTATGTTTCTGCTATAGTGCTTGGGAGCACAGGAATGCCATGAGGTTCTGAGTCTGGTGAGGCTGCCCTCATGAGTACACACTGATGGATGGCCTGGCAGCTCCTCAGTGCAGGTCATCCTGAGGCTGCTCAGGACGGGGCTCAGTGATGGTGACTGTGTCAGGCACCAGAGTTTCCCCGTGTCCCTGGTGCAGAGGTGACTGACAGTTCCATGCCTGCATCCTGAAGGCACTGCCATGCTCTCCTCCTGGTCCTCAAAGGGGTTTGACTGCCTACAGCTGGGTGCCCTTGGATCCAGCTGGTCAGTGAGGAGGATCTGTGTGAGAGAGCTGTGGGAAGCCTCCTGGGAATCTCACAAGACTCTTAACTCAAGAGCAGTGTTTAAGCCCAGGTCCTTGTCCTTGGTGCTTGCCTAATCTACTTTGTAGGAATCCAGCACCGTGCCTCTCTGATTCTGCCTTCGCCTCGATGATTTGACTTCCCTGTGTGACATGGACATCCCTCATCCCCATGGACTTGTCCAGTGATCACAGGACTGTTGTGTGACACTGGTTACCACCATCAGACCTGCTCTGCTGCTCTTCAGGTGCTGTAGGACTGCAGCCTCAGCAGTGAGGTCACTGCCCTACATTGCCCCTCCACTGCTGGCTTGCCTTCCCTTGTGCAGCAGGCCCCCCTTGCTGCTCCATGACAGCACAGGGGGTCAGGAAGTTTGGCTGAAGCTACCATAGTGCTTGGATAGTGTCAAAACAATAGATATGGTCTGTGGGCTGAAATCAGCTCAGAAAACTGAAAATGGCTACAAACCAGCCAAGTGTCTTTGTGCATCCCTGCTGAATTCGGACCTTGCTTTCATTGCTTTCCTAAACCTTGCAGCTGACACCCAGACCTTTCTCACCCATAGCCAGGCTGATGGGTACACTGTGTTTCAGCAGTGCCCACCACAAATGTGAAGCTGGTGCAGAACACAGAAGTTCCTTTGTTAAAGAGTATGTTCTTGAAACTGATTCTTGTAGAGCATTGTGGCTTGTACTGTTTTGGAGCCCTAGGTTGGTGATGAGGCATTAAGTTTAGCCTACAGTTTTTACCTTGAAGTATGGCATTGAGACAACACATGATGAGTTGAAAAGTTGTCTGTAACAGACAGGGGCAGCTGGCAGGGTATTCTGTCTGAGTGCTCACCAGCCTAAATTTATTTATCTTAAATTTATCTTACTACGAAATTAAGGTCTAATGGGTCTAATGTTTGGTTTTGCTTGTGCCAACTGGGAAAGTACCTTTATTGTATTAAAACCCCTCGATCTTAGAGTCTGGAATATTTGTTCAGGTAAGGAATCGAAACCAGTTACTGACTATGGTGCTGTACTGGGTGCTGCTCCTTGCCTGGGTAGCAGCTCTGGTAGTGCACAGCTTAAAACTCACTAACACATCTGAAATCAGAGTGCAGGCAGGACATCAGCTGTAGCAATTGCACCTACTGTGTCCTATACCTCTAAAAACTACAAATACAAATACTCAGCACCAGGCCTGGCAGAGTTCAAGGGGAGTTTGGACAATGCTCTCAGGCACATGGTGTGACTCTTGGGGATGATGCTGGGCAGGACTAGAGGTTGGACTTGATGATCCAACTGGGCACATTCTGTGATTCTGTGAAATAGGGAGATAGGCATTTCTTCAGGGCAAAGAACTGTTCTGAGTGCAGAATTTCAGTCATACGGTGTTGTATTCTGCTCTGGGTGTTCATGCTCAATATCAAAATGTATCTTGCCAGTAAGCATCACCAAAAGACTCTCTTCTCCTCAGTGATGACATTTGTGATGACTGTTTACCATTCCTTTGGAGATGAAGGACTTGATTTGGTGATCAGATTCAAGCACAAACCTGAAAACTACACAGGCTAGGGAAGCAAGGGCACAACAGAATGCAAGGTATGGGTGCACACAACCCATCAATTTAGTATTTTGAGGCTTTGCAGTATTTTGAATCTTTCTGAGTATTTGTCTTTGCATTGATTCTTATTTTCCCAGTACACATTAGATCACTTATCAAATGACCTTTTTTTAGTAGTGGTCCCATAGATAAATAGGGATATATTAACTGCTAATATAGTTAATCTAGGTATGATTTTTTTATATTAATACATTGATATTTCAAATGTATTAAGCTTCTCTTTTTCATGCCAGAAGATACAAGAAATATTAGGCACAGAAACCAATCCTGGATATAAGCTCTCTGAAAATGCTTGATAGCTGCAGACTTTTTAATAGAAAATAGTGCACCCTGTCTCAAAAATTAGGTAGCCAAGTCTGCAGCTTGTTTTTGGACTCATATTAAAGAGCAAAACTGTACTGTAAGAGATGTTCTGATATCAGATGTGTTTCCTTATGATGTTTTAGGTGGCTTAAAAACTCAAACAGTGAAAGCAATCACAGTTTTTAGAAAAGTGATGAGAAACTTGCGTGGTATTTATGGCATTTGGAAAAGTTAGGTCAAGGTAACCATTCAGAAGTTACCTTTGTGACATTCAGCTTTATTTTAGGCAAGAGGTTGTTTGTTAATAGCAGAAAACCAGCAGGCTCTGTATCTACTTCCTGATAACACTTTAATTTTCACTTGTGATCATGATGCAGCTCATCTGAAAGGGATGTAAGTGTATAATGAGCTGCCTTTTGATAATCATCTTTGTCCCTAGTTTAATTACCCATCAGCTCCTTCAGTCCTTCTGATCTACATTCTGCTGGAGGGTTTTCAATTCCAGTGACATTTATGGAGGTCTGAGGCAGGGTGCTGGTGATGAGGCTGAACCTCTTGTTACATAATACACATAGGAAAAAATCACCACATTTAAATAGGGTGAGAAGGCTGCCCTCAAATCCTTGAGCAACTTGCAATACTCCTCTCTTTAACAAAGCCTTCATTTTGTAGGTGTGATTTAATTTCTGCTCCACCTTCCCTATGCAGAGAGGGGATTTCACAAAGGAGCAAACAGGAGAGTTTCAAACAAATCCACTACATAATTGCATTTCCAGACAGAAGAGGGAGAGCAGCTATACAGTTGATGTCCAGTAGCACAGAGCATTTAGAAGTTGGTCAGTGCATCTAGACCAAAACTTCTAGGTTTTAAAAACAAATCAGAAACCTTGAGCATATACTGGTTTGGAATACACTTAATGCAGATTTGTTTGTGGTTTTTATGGACTACTTGCCTATCTAGGCTCATCTTATAACTGTGTGACACCAGTGCAAATCTAGGCATTGATTGTGGTTTATGCTTTAAATAAAGATTAGATTTTAATATTTCCTGAAGTTTTGAACAAAAGAAATACTAACCTGCAAATTCAGCCTTCTTTTTTTTTTTTTTGAAGAGGGAATTATTTTACTTATTTGCATTGCTGGTTACTATATTAATTCTTGGCAACAAATAGTGCTGTAAGAAACTTTTGCTCCAAGCAAGTTAAAAAATAGCATCAAAGAAAAAATATTAAGTGCTAACAAGAGCCAGTTTGCATGTCTTAACACTTCCTTGTTGGAAGCAGGAAAGAAATCCCAAATTTGTCACTGTGCATTTGTTTACACTAAGGTGTTATTGCTTAATCACTCCACCATCCTTCTCCCTCATAAACGCCCCCGTCTGCCTGTAGAAAGAGCCCAGCTTAGCAAGGCTGATCATTTATGATGTTAGAAAATAGGAAGGGAGGGGGGAGAGGAGAGGGCAAGAAGAAAAAAGAGAAATCAAGCTTTTCTTCTGTCCCTATGATCCAGGAGTGCAGTTTTGGGGGGTTTTGGCTGCCCTGTGTATTGCTCACTAGGGGCTACAGCTGGTGCCAGCTCCAGCATTTAGGCTTTGAGAGGATGAGTGCTCAGCCTGCTGGAGGATAAGATGCCTCTCTGTGTGCTGGATATGATCTATCCTTAGAGGGCAAATAGTTTCAGTCACAAAACAGTTGTGCTTCTAGGTATGTGAGGGTAGCACGTGTGAAGTTTCTGTAAGAAACTCGGTAGCATTTTCCTCCCTTACAAAAAGTCTTCTTGCTCTTTATTTGCCTTCAGTAAAATCCCCAAAGGGCCAGAGGGAGGGTCTGGGGTTTTTTTTCCCCCTGAATTCTGTTGGTTTTAAGTTGGGACTACCAGAACAGAAGTTTAAAAATAATTTTACGAAAGAAAATTAATCAGATATGAGGCCAGGGTTGCTTGAAAAACTAAAAATTAAAGGCTGTGCTTTGTCTCAGGCACCTTGTGCAACTTAGTTCATATGAACTGCATCCTTTTAGATGAGTTAGGCTGACAGTGCTGGGAAATTAGGCTTCTAACTTCTGGTAGTTTCCCTGACTGCTGGACTACAAACTGGCATGACAGATTGCATCCAGCACAGTAGGCTGCAGAAAGTAGTTAATGGAAAATAGACTGCTTTGATGTTCACTTCTGGTGGGCTGATCCTCTGGTTTAAAGGCTAAACATCTATTGTCCCCAGTAGGAGTTTTCTTTATGAAAAAACTTTCACAAAATCTGTAATTTCCATTTCGTTTTCTGAGACTGTGGTTTGCTCTATTTCTGCATTCAGTAGCCAGCAAACATTTTCAAGAGTGATTTGTAATTTTCATGTCTCTAACTTCAGAGGCCACAGACATGGCCTTATTTCTCAGAAATAAGTCAAGCATCTGTCCTCTTCTGCAAAAGCAGATGTCTCTAAAGTATTTCCATCAGAGCACCAGAAATGAAGGCACCTAAACACACTGCCTACTTTGCTGGAAAATGGGCTAAGCACTGCAGAGATGCACCTTAGAGAACAGGCTCGGCTAAATTAAAATGGGGGGGAGGGTGAGGAGAGTGAGAGCAAATACAGTAACAGCCTATGATTAGAAATCTTAACAATGACAGTGAGTTCTGTTTAATTCCTAACTGCTTAAAAGCAGGCCTGGGGAAATGCTCTGCTTAGAAATGCCATGGAAAGTGCAGCTGGTCCATAGGCTTTATCTTGAAAAGCAAAGGATCTTTCCCATTTTGCAGTAACACTGCCATTTACTGGGCCATACCACTAGCAATTTGCAACAATGGGAGGGAAAAAAGCTGCCATTTGACCTAGAATGCAATTTTCAACTAATTAATAAAGTGACCATTAGTGCCCGAGGGGATAATAACAGGAATAAGAACAAATTACTGTGGGGTGCAAAGGAGGCTTGGGCATTGTATTGCAAATTTCTTATGGCACTATTCTTTCCTCCCCCCCCCCCCCACTAATACTTTTAAAGTGCCCCCACTCAACACTTGCTCCTTGTAGGACCCTTGCAAACCACATAAGAATTAGCCCTTCAAAGATGAATCAGGATCTAATTGTTTTTAACAAAGTGCCACCTGGAGAGAAATGTTACAATATACCTTCATTACAAAGCATTCAATCTCTCTCTCGCTCACAAGTCCTGGCTACAGTACAGACAAAAAGAAGCAGTTGTAGCATTAAGATCAGGCACCTGCAATTATTTGTAAGACACTGCCAGTCCCTGCACAAATATGCCCCTAACATTGCGTGAGCCTTGTTAGAACTGCTCTGTTCATGCTGCTTCAGAGCAAGTTTTGCTGGGATCTCTCTATTTGTGACTCTCTAACCTGTCACTGAAGCCCTCACATTGGTGGGCACATCAGGAGAAGCAGCTGCAACATTCACCCTGCTTTTCCAGGAGGTGCTCTCAGTAAAGACTCACCTGTATTTTATGGGTGGACAATGCCCTGGTTTCATTTCTCTGTCTGAACAAGATTTCACTTGTGGGTGCAGCACATCCGCTACAGGTCCTGCCCGTGGTTGCACTTTGCAGCTTCAGTGGTTGGAGCTGAAGACAAGACCCACCAGTGTCTGCCACGTTTGTGGCTGTGTGTCCACAAAAGTCAAAGGCAAATGACACTACTCTTGTCTCTCCTGAAAATTCCAGTCATGTGTTTTACAGCAAACTGAAAACTACTGTCCACAGGCTTGCTTTGCTCATGCCTTGTTCACAGTCAGGGAGTCAAGCTCTCAGGCTTGACTGAGAGAAAACCTCCCCAAGAAACTAAGAACAAACTCTAGCTTTTGGTCAGTTAATCTGTCTGTTGTGGCCAGCACAAAGAAGGGACAGACACTGGTAGCTGGAAGCAGGTGAGGGAACACAGGACCTTCCCTTCCCTTTAGGAGAAGGACTTGCTCCACATTAAGGTGAAACCAGTCTCACTTCCCAAAAGCATTTTGTAAAAGTTGTTCAGTGGGTTTTTTTTAAGCAGTGGGAGATATAGAATCATAGAACAGCCCAGGTTTGAGGGGGCCTTGTAAAATCACCTGGCCCAACCTTCCATGGGAGAAGGAGCCCAGATGAGATTGTTTAGCACCCTGTCTGATCACACCTTGAAAACCTCCAGTGATGAGGACCATACCACATCCCTGCAGAGGTTGTTCCAGTGAATGATTGTTCTTATTGTAAAGAATTTATTTACTATATTGAAAATTAACCTTTCCTTGCCCCTTTTCTTCTTATTTCAGTAAACATGACTATCCTGCTCATTCTGAGGATCAGGAAGTTGGAGAGTGAAGGAGAGGTGGAAGCAGTCTCCCCACTTTCTGTTCCTTGCTCAGGTTACTCCTCTGCTTACCTGCCAGATTATCCATGCTGTTTCAGAGAACAAAGGGACTCACTAGAAGGGAATGCTCAGGTACCTTGGCCAGGTTGATTTCTTAACTGATGGACATGCAGGCAGGAACTTCTGGAGATCTAAGCAATGTTAGCATCCTTTGGCTTCTGACTTTCCTAGAAAAACTAACTCTGTCCAGAAATAGCACACTCAGGGCCTGCTTTGTAGGATAAATCATCTGAATGCCCCACGTGCCTCGTGTTTTGGAACACGTGTACTGCAAAGAGAGATACAGAAAATTTTTTTACTCATAAAAAGCACATTTTATGAAACCAAACCAATCCTTCTGGATCCTGAAAGACTTCAATTGTCTAATGTGATTCCAAGTGCTCCTAACTGGCAGAAACTGGCTGTATATGCTCACCCTGCAGCTGTTTTGTAAACAGTCAGCATTATTGCTGCAATTAAAACACATGCTTTGGATTTTTCATTTTGACTTTGGCTATCATTGACCATCTCCAACTTCCACTTAAGAAGACTGTTCACCATAAAGGATCTGCACTGCTTTAACATCAGTGAAGATTTGCCAGAGGACCCAATGGTGATATCTGAAATACAGTCTTTGGTGTAACTGGGAGAGTGAGGCTGCACCAAATCAGTGAGTATGTACCAGCTCTGGTTGTACATGCAGTGGAGGAAAGGAGCAAAACATCCCCTATGACTGCAACACCATTCCCCAAACAACTCTAAAAGAGGTGGACTTCCAAGAGCACAGTCCCAGACTTGCAGATTGTCTTTCTGATACTGAAAGTCATGGATGGCATAAAGCATAACACAGCCCAGAGCATAAAAGGAGAATCTCTCAGCAGTCTGGCATCCTTGTGCTTTAAATTGATCAAAAATGGCTCAGCTACTCAGTCTTCTCAGGTTAAAAGTGTTCTTAAGTGGCTTTGCTGGAATTGCAGTGCTTACCTCTGGCAGTTAGCAGCAAGAGCACAGTCCTGGGACTCCTTGCTCCTTATGCAGTGATCTTTCCGTGTGTCTGTCCACTCAGTGGCACACATGGTTCATTTGGGAGCTCTCACTGAACACGTGTTCAGAGTTGATGAGGATTTAATTTGTTCTGCTCTAAGAGGATTCTGTCTAATCATTAGGATGGGGGTCAGAGTTAGGAAACCTGATTGATTCCCCTGCACCTTCCTAGAGCTATCATTTACTGACTCTGTGACCTTGCTCAAGATATACCAGAATCTTGTGACATTCATTGTCATCAGCTGGAGCACAGATCCATCTTTAGAAGTTACTAGGAAGCTGAGAGGCATGGGAAGTGATTGTTGCAGTGTATATTCCACACTAAATGTGTGGAATATTACCCCAATAACTCTGTACTGCTGAGGCCAGATACCAAGCTGTGCAAAATAGGAGCCACTTGAAAATATCAGCAGATGACTCCTTGTGCAGCTCTTTGCTAAAAAGCTGTATTTTTCTCTCAGAGATACTGTAGTTTGAAGATGGGCAGGAGATCCTTGTGTGAACTGGGCAATACAACTGCAGAGCATCTGGGTAAAGCTCATGAGAAGAAACTGTGAATAAACAGGAGGATGTACAGGAGGTTATCCAGCCTGCAAATCTCTGTCCAAAATCATGCTCTCCAAAGAAAGGCACAAGGAGCAGAGATGGAAGCATTTGCCATTTCCAAAACAGCTTGGCAGTCCCCCAGGACTGCAGACAGGCTTCACTGGAGGGTCTGTTCTTGTGCTGACACAAGAGATGGATGAACATACAAGTGCCATTAGCATTGAAGGGAGGTGCCTGCTAAACTTTCCCATGAGCTGGTGGAGGAAAAGGCTTCTAAAGGTATCTCACGAGGTAACAGAAGGCTGTGGCTGCACATGCTGCCTCCCTTTAATATCTGCCTGTGATACAGCTGTACTCTTACATCACTTGGATGCATCTACTTGGCATCTTGCTGCCTGTCACAAAGAGGCACTTTGGAGCCATGCAGCATGCTTGCCCATTATCCTCAGTGCAAGCCTGCAAATACACAACTTGTGTGTAACCTGTTTGTATAGTGACCCTCAATCCCAGATTGATCAGTTGTTGATTCCAAGGACTACAGTCTCCTTTGAATCCTATTTTTATCGAACGTTCATCAGCAGGAATATATGTTTTATTTTAATTGGTTTTTTCCCTTTTGTGGCTGTTTTTCTGTCTTTTTTAGCAAGCATTAAAGTTTATTTTGGGCTGAGGAAAGCTATGCCCTTTGTGACAATGTGTTGTGGAGCTTTATTTAATCCTGTGGGGTATTTGGGTGCATTTTGTTGGGGGAGGGATGGAAGGAGTAAAAGAAAAAGCTGTAGAAATAGTGGAACTGGAGATCTAGGCTCCTAGAAGGTGGCAATCTGTTAACTAGTGTTCTTGGGAAAACCTGTCTGTGGTGAAAATAAAGCCCCATCGTTAAAACCCAGCGCATTTTCCTTTTCTGCCCCTGAATGTTGTTAACAATGTTGCACTCTGGTTAAGTAAAAATCTAAAACTGCAGTGAAGTGTTAGTAATCGGTTCCTGAGCAGATTCCCTAATGCTATTCACTTTTCCCTGCTAATCTTCCTGTGTGAGTTATAACAATGCAGCACCAAATGAGAAGGAAATGTCAGGTTATGTTTCAGGGCCAGCCTCCTGCCCACCCTCCATCTGTGCTGATGTCAGTGCTTATTGGAACATATGCTGCCTGTTGCTCACTGACCATCTGTTAGCTGAGCTGATGAAGTGTTCCCGTTGCTGGGACAACCCGGCCCTTGATTGCCAGTGGCACCGCAAACATTTTCTGCTCAGGTTTCACTTTTATCTGTGCTCTGGAATGGCAGCTCCGCTGTGGCAGGGGTTACCCCATCCCTGCAGTTTCCCTTGGCCTGGGTGGGGAGTGCGGTCAAAATTCAAGGTGCAACTTTTGGGGCAGATTACTGAAAGGCTGCAGCAGAGCTAATGTGCCTGTGAAGTAACTGCTGGCATTACAGCTAGGACCCAGGGCCAGGCATGCTTCCAGTGGGAGCCCAGGGTGGAGGGAGCATGTCTGGTAGCGCTTCGGAAGCTTTTGTGAAGAAGCTGTGACTGGCATCATGCAGAAACACCCGCAGCCCTGGAGACATGCAAGGCTACAGAGGGATTTTTGGAGAAAAGCAAAAGGCAAGGGATGGGCTATTTTTCCCTTGGTTAAGAGTCACTTGTTCTGAGACTTCTGCATGTTGCAGTTGTGCCTGACAGCCACAGATCTTTTGGACATAACTGAATCCAATGTAACAATCCTTTTTTATGGTATGGGCCTCAGTTTAAGCCATAGCAGTGATAAAACCATTTGCACTCAGCCTTTTAGCAGCTCTGTCTGGTGAGCTTCCCCCTCTCTTAAAAATGTCTGCAGACATTAATCAATGCTCATGACAAGCCTGTGGGGCTGGCAGGTGGCATTCCCAGTTTACAGGGGGAGAAGCGAGTGTGAGAGCTGGCACTAGACGGGAGGCATGCCCACCTCCCAGCCTTGCCTGCTGAGATCACCAGAGCAGATTGCCCCTCATTACTCACCAAGAGCCCCAGCTCTGCCATGGTGCCAAGAGGAGCTGCATTCCAGACACCAGGGCTGAGAAGACTCAGCCCTGTTGTTCCTCCCATGTTATATGTGAAGGGGATTGAGCAGCATAAATGAATAAACGAATGGGGTTGGTGAAGCTGACCACGATAGAGAGGATGAAATGTGGCAGCCATTAGGATACAGAAAGTCTGGATGCTTGGGAATGTTAAGCACTCTGAAGTTGTGAAATGGCTTGGCCTTTCACTTGTTGTGTGGATATTCCTCAGTGTTTTCCTCACTGACCCAGGGGTTTTGGTTCCTGAATGACCTGATGTCTCAGCCCCAAATTTTGGAACTGAAGACTATCCCATCATCCTTCCATTTCTCTCAATTCCCTTCTCTCCAGCCTCTTTCAATTTTCCTGAAAATCTTTTCTCAGATATATTGTCCCTTTTCAGTCCCTAGCTTGCAAAAGCAGACTTATCCGTCTTTCATCCAGCCTATCCTTTCTGTTTCCTATCTCAATCCAGTCATTCCTGTAGCCTGGCCAGTCAGCTGTACTCTGGCTGGCCTTTCTACCAGCTCCACTTACTTCTCATGCTTCTAAAATCCCCTTTTCTTCTGTTCCTAGCACAAAAATCCTCTTCCCATTTCTGTCAGGTATCTGAACCATCTTTTCATAAGGCTAAGTTGTAAGTGTTTTGGAAAAAAGGCTCTTTATTTTTCATGCTCTGCATCAATTATTGTTTAATTAAATGACTGAATAGTACAATAATGTTGTGTGCTCAGAGACCACATGACATGTGTGGTAGAGCTGGATAAGATATGATCCATTCTGACGTAATCCTAGGTGTTAATAATAATGTACAATTTCAGCAAATGCTGCTATTTCGGGACGCTCTGGCAGAACAGGCTGGTTTTACTCACCCCAGGGACAAGCACATGAACAAATTAACACAAAGCCAGCAAGGGTGGAGATTTACATTGCCTCATCTGCTTTGTGGTGAGTGCATGAGTGTTGGGTCTTATTCTGTGGCACACGTGGGGCAGTGCCCTGTGCTTATGTCGAGCTGCATGCCAGGTCTCTTACCTTGCCTTTACTGTGGTTATGACAAAAGCATTTATCTGCAGCTTATCACAATTACCACAAAGGAGCCTGAGCACTCTAAATTCAAACCTTCTCTTGTGGCAACTTGTTTCATCCCAGTCTGCTTTTAAATCCACTTTGGTGTCCTTGTTGGTTGCCAGAGTGGAGCAAATGTGCCAGCACGTAGATGAAAATTAGGTCGATCTTTTCTCCTCTCCAAGAACATCATAGAGCTTGGTAGTTTTGGTATCTTTACAGACCTAGACAACTCTGCATTTTGAATCAAAACAAAGCAGAATTTAACACTTTGCTTCAAGATTTGACAGCTTGATTTTCCTTCAGTCCAAAAATGTGAAGGAATACTAACATCATAAACCATTAAAAGTCAAGCCCCCAGCAGGATTTGTAGTTCCCAACTGAAAGTGCTATTTTTACCCAGGGCAGGAGTGCACATTTGTGCACTTCTTAGGCCCAGATTAAACAGTGGCACTGCTTTCTACATGTGCTAAAACAGATTATGCTGTGTCTTAACTGAGTGCTTTAAACAGTGAGAGTGGTCAATTAAAGAGCTTTGAAGCCTTGAGATGCTACCAGCAAGGTGAGGTGAGGCATATACATGTAATTTACCAGAAATGTGCAATGTCTGTGCATTTCTAGGAAGTGTAGGGGCCAAGGGTCACACTGAAACTCCAGATAGCAATTCCCTTACTGCCATCATGGGCACCTATGGAATGAGTGCTGTCCTCCCCTTGGGGAATGCCAGAGGTCCCTGGTGCTGTGCCTGTTTACAGCCCTGGAAGGCAAACTGCAGATGTCCTACTGGAAGCACAGGTACAGGGGTGTGAGGTGCACACACAGCCTCAGCCTGCAGAAAGAGAGCAGTGGTCACAAATTCCCTGCCTGATGTTGCTTCGGCAGATGTACTAGAGCCAGTTACAGGAGCAGTGCTGGGCTGCTAGGGAAATTTATCAGCTGGAAAATAGTTATTGACACCATTAGAGAAATACTGATTTTTGCCAGCCAAGAACCTGATCTCTGCTGTGACTGGACTGTCATACATTCAGAGCTCTGCTTAATCACAGCTCTAACACATTTCATGAACCTAGATGTCTGGATCCTGTAAGAACAACAAATGCTTGCACTTCTGTGCTCTAAGGTTGGCAACGAGGAGCTGCTGTGTGTGCTTTTGTGAAAAAACCCCGTTCTCACCCCAGTGCTGGGGCAGGCTGCCACCAATACCAGTCGTGAGAGGATTTGCCCTGTGCTGCCTGGGCTCTGGAGATCACTCTCTGCACAAATTAATTAAAAGATGCCTTAGGTATGTGTCCAGCCAGCACAGAAGGAACCCAGCTCCGTTACTAGCCTGCAATCCCCAGGTTTCCAGCTGTCACTATGTAATACGGTCTCCCCCTCACGTAATTCCTTCCTGTAGCCCAATAGAAGTCCTTTAAAGAAGAAAAAAAGAAAGAAAGAGGAACAACAAGCAAGTAATCCTGTCATACGATCTGCCCCAGTAGTTTGGGGCCTGTTTCCCTTTCAGGGCCTGTGAGCTTGCTTTGAGGTGCACAATAGAGATGCCTTCTCCATTGAGTGGGGAGCTCAATGAGCCCAAGTGGGCAGCGGCCCGGGAGCAGCAGCGGCAGCAGCAGCAGCAGCAGCAGCAGCAGCAGCGGTGCAGCGCAGCAAAGGCCCAACTGTTAACTGATTTAACACTCTGCCAGCTGCAGTCCCTGAGCTCCAAGAGCAGCTTTGAATATTACCTTTCAGCCAATTAGACATATGGCACTTCATAAAAGCTCTCCAGTGCGCTCCCGTCCAGGGGAGGAGCTGCTGGGGACAAGGAGGGGACTGTGGTACCTGCACCGTGCCTTCCTCGAGGAGGAGTCTCTGGCTGTTTCTGGAATTACTTTCAGCAGGTATCAGAGGACAGCAGGCTCTGAATGCAGAAGCTTGGCCTTAAAAAATCAATTTCACCAAAAAGCAATGGCCATGAAGCTGTTAGCAGCGAGCTGCAGCTCGGGGGGAGCGCTGGGAGCCGTGTGCTCAGTCCAAAGGAGCTGCAGCAGCAGCCGCTGTACCCCCGAGCCAGAACAGCCAGGGTCTGCAGGGCTGGAGAGTAATGGGAGGGCATGAATGCCATGGATGCTTTTTTCCAGAATCAGGGTGGAAGGAATCTGCTTTTTTTTCAGAATCAGTGTATATCTAGGTCAAAGAAGAGACTTTTTACTCTTTCAGATTGATTGAATATTTTTATTACAATAAGGGTGAAGTTCTGATTTCAGTCATGCCAATTTCTTTATGCTCCTTATATTAAAGCACTCAAAAATGCAATATTAAAAGGCATATTAATTCATGGTAAAATATGGCAGATTATGGTAAGTTTTTAAAACAAAATATTTATTAAAATGTGTTTAAAATCATTTTATTACAAAAGCCAATTTGATAACAAGTGAAATGAAACTAAGAAGTTGTGACAAAATTAATAAAATTTAAAATTTTTTCTTTTCATAGCTATGTAGAAATCAAAGCATCCTGGAGATGGGAGCTCTAATGGACAGAAAGACATTTACTTTAAAATCCTGACCTAAAGCTTTCAAGCTGGCACTTGTTGCTAACACTGTTAGTGATGAAATGAGAAATGAGTGAGCCAAAGCTGTGTGAATAATGCTTGTTTTTCCCACTGAAGATGAGAGCCCTCCATGGGGTTTGCACACTATCAGAGCTTGACAAGAAACTGTGTGTGGCATACAAGAAAAGAGGGAAATAGGGGGATGGTTTTGCTTCTGTAACTTGGGAGAGAAGTGCTCAAGCTAAGTTAGGTTGGTCTCTGAATGAGTGTGAGCAATTTATTCAGCTTTGGCTTTTGGTTTTTGATTTTCTTCCTCAGTCTCTTCAATCACCTCCACAGTTCTTTGCTTTAAACTCAGTGCTCAGTAATCAGGCAGTAGTGATTGTCAAGGGCAATGAGACAAAGTGGGTTTTGGGGTGACCCAAATGTGCAGGAGTAGTCTTCAGGTATTCAGTCCTTTTCATACATGGAGAAAGCCTTGAGCTTAGTTTTTGAAAAAGAAACCCTCTTTTCCATAAAGCTTTCTCCTTGCAGTGTTTTGACCAGCTTCAGGCAGTGATGACAGGATTATGGAGTGGTAATATATAAGCTGGAACGAGAAGCTATTTGGAAGATCTCAGGATTGTAGTCAGACAAATAATATAAGCTGGCATAAGTTGTCAGTATTGATAAAAGCAGTAGATCCACACTTCCTCTGCTTCTGACTGCTTGTTCTCACCCTGTGCTATTCTCTTCCTTCCACAGTACTTTTACTAGCTTAATGGGAAACTGGAGCAGATTCAGCTGGAGCTGGGAGAGGACAAGGGTGTACCTGAATCTGCTTTGCCCAGTCTAATTCATGGCATGAATTGCCCATGTTTCAGGAGGCAGGACAAGATACCACCAGGATGGACAGTGAAAGCCAGGACACAGAGAGACCAGGGCCACTTTTCCCCTGTGTTAGCGCTATCTTATTGTCTCCACTGAAATTTAATTTCCATTTAACAATGACAGTTTCTCATTCTTAGCAGCTTTGAAAGGATCATCTTTCAAAAGAAGAGAGTTGAGGGGATTTTACAATGCACAAGTGTCTTGTCCAGCCAACATCTGGTGAGCCAAGGTCAGGCATTCCTCTTGCTCATGATTCCTGTGGTCAAAATTCTTCTGAAGCTCCTTGCAGGTGCTGCTACCTCTAGACTTTATGTAGATGTGCAAGCTTCCTTAGTGGGGTAGTTTAGAGCTGCTAAGCATGCTTTTGTTGGCAACCTTCACTTTATCAAAGTACATAGTTCTTGGCTAAAAAAAGAGGCTCTGAACACAAGTAGGGAACTGATAATTTTAAATATACCATAATAAACAACATTATATTTTCCCCCTGTGGAATTGTGTCAGATATTTTCTTCACAGATCTTGTATAAGATGATTATTCCCTTTCTAATATTCATCTGCCAAATCTTCACTGAAGTGATCTTGCAAACTGCTCCTCTCAGTCTTTTACTTGGTACAGCTTGGAACTTGCATATCTCTGTGCATTTGAATCCATTACTAATGCATAAGCATTCATCAGTTTGGCAGGAAGGGACACTACACATCTGTAATTCATAAGCTTCAAGACAGTTTTTGGTGATGATGATTCAGACATCCACTGAATGTCCAAATTCCCTTTGGCATCAGTTGTCCAGCCATAACTTGCTGGAGCCAGCAGAGTGGGTTCACATTGCAGGAATCATCTCCAAATGCCTGCTTAATGGTTTGCATGCAGTTCATGCTGGAATAAGCAATCTTTGCATGGGGGAAGCTGGCTGGAGTCGATTTCATCCCTTTTGGCAGAGAAGGATTGATAATGGCATCAGTTGTTGCACTTTTAGGGACAAACAGATGGCATGTGAATTCTTGTAATTTCTGAAAGAAGCCTGATGAAAGCTCCCAGGGTTGTCCAAACCCTGCGAAGTTGTATTGATAATGACATTTTCTTTGCATGAGTTCTAGGGCTCCCAGTTTTCCTTTGTCTGAAAAAAACACCAACAGCACTGCATCCCCAGAAGACATGCAGGCCAATCAGTGCCCTGCAAGTGTCAGTCCCAGGGGAGCACACTATTATATTTCTGTCAGGGAGTGATGCTTTGTGACTGTTTTCTGACTTTCTCAGGCATTAGCCAAGATCTATAATTCTGCTGGGTTGTGCTCATTGTTGGAGCATGCAGTATAACACACATCTTCCTTCTCTGAGAAGTACTGTGTTCTTGTGGTGGTCTCTGACTAGGGAGAAAGAGAGGATCACAGTGGAATTGAGATGTACTTTACTGTTGTGATTTACATCCACACCCTCACACTATCTTTAAAGAAAGAATTTCATGATGTTTGACTTGCTGATGGGACAAGAAAAAAAACTTGTCTCTAATTTGGATTTCATGTCCTGCAGTTGTATCCTTGAAATATTTGCTGGCAGAGGATCCTCTTGGATTTCTCAGCACCTTTTGTTGTTATTGTCTGGTAAATGCTTAACAATGTTTTAACTTTATGACTTTCTGCACCTTCGTATAGTTCAAATGAGCAGAGATGCCTTGTTAACACCACTCAGCCTTTGGACAAGTCTTTGTTAATAACACAGACAGATGGGATAGTGATGGTTTCAGGGGGGCTTTGGTGGATTGCTTTTTTTTTCCCCATCTGACTAAATAAACTAAGTCTTAGTCAAAGAGGTTTATCCGTTGCTCTGTTCTTGCTGATGGGCTTAAGTCTTCCTTCTATCCTGTTAGCATTGTATGAGGAAGCCATGTGCGTTCGACTTAATTCAGTTCTGAGCACTGAAAAGGCCACAGCTCACTCTCACTGCAGACTTTGATGTCTGCTGTCCTCTGTAAAACTGCTCCACACAGCACCACTCGGATGCCTATTGATTTTTACTTCGTTGCTTTCAGCTCAGTGTTCAGCACTAAATTATCTTTGGCAAGCATATCCATCAACAATTTGTCTGGATATGTGATTTGTTTTCCCTTTGTCGCCCTGGCTGATACATACCTAGTGTCTCCTTCAAACCTGGTCTTTTGGGCTCCAAAGGCTTTTTTTCTCAGCTGAGCTATTATTGATTGATTTTTATTTTTTCTATTTCAATAGAATCACTCCTGCTTAGAGATAAAAGTTGCAATCATACCTGGACTGACAAAGACACTTCATGAAAAATGCAAAGATAGGTTGGTATGCAAAAGGGTTTTTCCCTGTGAAATATCCAAAATTTGGATTATCCATTTGGTGTTTTTCAGTGCTGTTATTTTGGTTGCCTTTGCTGGAAAGTAAAATAGCAACACCACCAGAAACTAGTGGACTCTTGCAGCCACAGTTTCTCTATTGAAAATGGCAAGGACCCTGGTTCTTCGCAATGTTCCTTGAGCATCAGCGCATGGTGTATTACATCTTACAGGCAATTGCTACTCCTCTGTCTTCTCAAGTATCACATTGGGGAAGTATTTTGGGGGGGACTGTGGATTTTGAGTTTCGTGGTTTTTTTCTTTTTGAAGACAAATTCATACTACTTGGATCCTGGCTTTTTGTTTTTCTGGAAATGTCTCCCTGTGCAGCCATTGCTGCTTTAACTGTTTTACCCAATGACACCCCAGAAGATCCATTTTTGGCCAGGGTTATTCATACTTTTCATAATCTTGAATGTGTGATGCTTCACTTTTGTTCAAGCCTCAGGCAGCATTCTGAAACAGAATCTGGTTGCAGATTTAGGTGGCTTTCAGAAGAGTGTTTTCAAATGAACAGTCAAATGTGACTTTAGCTTAGAGCTTGGCATTCCAAAATGGTGTGAAGTGTTTGGACCCTCACACACTTTCTCTGTTGTTTCAGAAACATTGACTTCTCTCTTCACGGCTTGCTTTCACTGATGTAACAAATTTGCAATAGAAGATGTGTACAAGGGGCAGCAGCAAGGCTCACCATCATGTAAACATAAGCAGAATGAGCACATGTATCATGGAAACTGATATTGTGGTATTCAGTTTTCATTTATTTGGTTACCATCTTGGAGAAGCTGAACCAGATTGGCAGCAGTAATTTGTCATCTAGCTGCTAAAACACATAGATAAGTTCTGTAACAACAGCCAAACCAGAGATGATGAAAAGTCTGATGATTCACATAAAAATAAAATTTAATAAAACCATCCTAACTTAAAATTTGTCCCTTTGAATTATACACTTAGTTACCAGAGTTGTTGATTAAGAATAATGGTGCTCTATTTCCACCTCAGAGAACACTCAAACAAGAATAGGAGGAGGAATGCATATATTCTTTACACTATCCCTGACTTCCCTTAATCACACAGAGTGTGGGAAACTTTAGCAAAAAGGCAGAATTTGACAACTTCAGTAAGATAGAACAGCAAAATAATGCAAATATGTATTTCCGTGAGAACAAATTGCTTTCATTCAAATTTTTGCTTTATTCAACTCATATAAATTTCTGATATTGCTATTATTTTTCTGTCTCCCCTTTAGAACCAGATAGAGAAGAGTCCCCTACTACTGGATTTTCATGTACGTAGTCTTGAAAACTGAAACCTTTCCATTCATTCTTTACTGTCTCTGTAATAGGAAGTGACAAGACGGATCTGGACCAAAAAATTGTTGAAATGAATAAGTTCCTGGGAAGAATTTAATCTTTATTAAAACAACATATTTAGCAAAAACTTATGTGGTTGCAAATGCCCTCTTTAGGCCCAGAGAGCAGTATTAGGTAGTGCCATAAATGAAATAAATATTACCCTCAGAAAGCAACACCCTGTGCAGAGCACTGTTAGTACATTTCTCCCACTCACCTTTCTTTGATCACCTGCATTTGGATGGACAAACATGCAAGACTAAATAATCTGATTGATAAGGCAAATTAACTGCCTCTATAATGTTTTGTATTTTTGCTTTCATTTAGATGTTTCAAAAGGCCCATAATGAGCAAGGCAGGGAAACTTGGGAATCATCCACCTAAGCAAATTAGTTAAAATTTAAGGCAAGAAATTCACAGCAAGAGTAGAGGAACTGGAGTAGCATGATGTCTGCAGGATTTCTCCTTTGTGTTTGTATACTCTGATGTTTAATAAAATGTTGTCTCTAGTCAAGGTTTTTCCCCATGTCTGAGAAATATGTAATGTCTCCCATACAGATTCCCTGCACCTAGTAACCTTTAGCATTTGATAGGGACTTGTCTTCAGTGAGGCCACAAACAGAACCACCTTCCTCAACCCAGGTGTCTATTTACATAGAGACTTGTAGGAATTTAATAATTTGTGGTGCAATTTCAACTTCCATCAAACCTGGTGGAGAGTGGCCAGTCAACTTGAAGGATATTCAGAGAGCTGAGTGTACATGAATCTGGGCAAATGTGCAGAAAAATTATTGAACAAACCTCTTTTTTAGTAAACTTGTTTTAAAATGGTTGTTAAACATCAGGCTCTTATCTTTGTTTAATAATATTCTGTCCTCCTCCTGCTTTTGTTGCAGTTGTGAATCCATGATGCGTTGGGCACTTTCTTATCTGCTGATGTGTCCATTTAGGAATGTGATGTGAAGGTCACTTTTCCTAACAGCATATCTCCTTTGAAAATTTAGGCAGGTACAATGAACATAGATATATGTCTCCAAATGTGAGGTTTTGTCCTATTTCAAACAGCTCTGCATGCTTGAAACCATTGGTCATTCTTGCCTATTTTTTTTCCTATGCCTTGGAAAACTTGGGGGTCAAACACAGAGAGTAGATCTGTCTTAGAGCAGGACAATTAAGGTAATTAGCCAAAGCAACCACTCAGTCTGTGTAAAGCAGAGCTGAGGAAAATAGGAGGGACTTCTCACCATGAAAGAAGTAATTGAAGTTACCTCCATACTCCCAGTAACTGCTGTCAACTTGAGAATTTAGCCACATGCAAACCAAAAAGAACAATGCCCAAGTAAAAGGAAAAGGGAAAACAAGGCATTTAAGGCTATCCCAGAGGAGATTAGACGAAGATCCCACTACAGGAACTCTTGACACTCCAGCCAAAAGCTTAAGAGACTGCCGTGAATTAGAGGTGTCAGAAAGCAGAGCTAACAAAAGCCACTATGCCAGCAGGCTGAGCCCTGCTCCCCAGAGGCCTCACTGCCCATCAGAAATGAGTCACTGGGACAGAGGAGGTGGAAGAAAGGGAGCCCTGCAAGTCCAGTGAGCAACATGGGCCGGAGGTGTCCCTTGGGATTGCTGCAGTACCCCCCACTCAGAGCAGGGTATGGGGTAACTGCTGGTAATAGGGTGTGCAACTATATTTGAGACTCATCTGCCACAAAAACATACACATGTTATTGAAATAAATCATCGGAGGTGCTTAGAGATGATGGAATAAATGTCAAAATTGAGTGGCAATGTCAAAATGTCAAATGTCAAAATAGAGAAGCACTAGGACAGGAGTGAAGAGTAATGTTTTGCTCTTGTCTTTTTTCGGCCCTTTGTTCCCTCAATGCTTCCATTGCGGTGACATTTGGACCAGAGTGGGACATGCTGGTGCCACCCATACTCATCCCTTTCATGGCAACCAGTGGCTGGTGAGACATGGGAGTGATGGCTCTCTTGCCCCACAGCTGCTGCAGCTCAGGAAACCAGGAAACACTTGGAGCAGGGTGTGCTGTAAGCCATTGCAGGGGTTGAGGGATGGTGGAGACATCTCTTTGCATTTAGAGCTCAAGCTCAGGGCATTCCTGGGGAACTCCTTGCAGACAGTGTGCCATAACACTATCTGTAAAGATACTTCCACCTGAGCTCATAAGAAGAAATGAGGAAATGTAGATGGATCTTTAGAGGTTTATCTTTTAGATAAATTTAGAGACGTATCTTTTCTAAAAGCTCCAACTCTTAGATCCTGAGGCTGTGTATTGGCAGTACTATGTGTTGCTGACTGATCAGTGTGTTCAGCTAGGAGATCTGTACAGGGAGGCTGGGGCAGGGCTCCTGCTAGCAGGGCTTGGTGAAATGTGTATCTTGGCAAGTGAGTGTCCTTCTGTTCCACGGGATCTATCCTGCAGAGTGCTTTGTGTCACTCCTCTCACACACACCGTGGTGCAACACACAGGAGCAGATACCTCTTGTCATTAACTCCACCAGCTACTGGTTTTCTAACCCTTCCCTTCATCTGAGTGTCAGATTTTTCACTTGCAAATATCTCCAGAGCAAACCCTCTCATCCAAAGGAAGCAGAAGGAAATTGCCCTCCTTAATGAGCATGGGCTAAAAGAGGAGGAATGCTTCCTGTCTCCTATGAACAAAGTTGGTTCATCATAGATACTGTTTGATGTGCCTGAACTTCTCCTTCAAACAGACTCTAAAAGCAGGCTTCTGACTCCTTCTTCTGTTGCTTTTCACAGCTTGCAAGTGCCAACTTGCACATTGCAGCTAAATTCCGGCTAAATTTGGAGTAACTGAACTTCTCCCTCTTATCCACATGGTTTCAGCTTGCTCTTGCAGGTGTTGCCCTGAACTGTTGGGTAGCACTTCATAGGCTAAACAGCTTCATTGTGCCATACTTGTCAAGAGCAACCTCAGTTCAGCAAAAAGTTTGTTTTGCACAGCATTAGCTACAGGCTGAAACCAATGGGTGTCTTACTCCAGCTGGTGCTTCCCTTGCTCTCCATAGAAATGTTGTGAGGAGAAGGATGAGGTAAGGACTGCAAAATGCCTCCAGCCCTAGCTCTAAAGTCAAGCAGACTCCAGTGCCAGTGTTGAACTTCATTCCTTCCTGTCAGCTCTGAGAGACTGAAAAGGCTGCCCAGTCACCAGCCAAGTGCAGCCATGGGATCTGAGTCTATATGTCCCTCACATATGACAGCACTGTGGAATTCAGAGTTAAAATAGCCTGTGGATTGATGTTGCCATCATTGTATGATATCTTTAACAGGCTATTAGAATAGCTGATGGGAAAAAATCCTGGTGGGGTTTTTTTGTTGTTTTTTTGGGGTTTTTTTGTTTGTTTTTGTTTTTGTTTTTGGTCTTGTCTGGGTTTTTTTTTGTTTTGGGTTTGGCGCACTGTGAAAGCACCCTTTATGTTTGGCTTTTGGGTTTTTTTGGTTGTTTGGGGGTTTTTTTTGTGTTTGTTGGTTTGGTTTGGTTTTTTCTTTTAATGACCAATAGGACAGCTTTCAAAAAAAAAAGTTTGACAGGTTTAAATAAGAGCTCAAAAAGATCCTGGAAACAGAGGCACTTCTGAGAACTCCAAGTGTGAAGCTGTAAAGTCTTCATATGCTAAAAAAGAGGATCTTTAACACTTCAGCATTTGTCCTTCATTCAGCTATCTTGTGTTGTTGCAAATCCAGTAAGGGCTGAAAACAGGCAGCCTCTTCACAGCGCCTTTTTTTTTTTTTGGCTGTTTAATAAACATACACTAGATACAAATTTAGCCAATAAAAGGTTCATGTAGTATGTATGTATGTATAATACATGCACAAAAGGGCCATTCAAAATGCGTAGCAACCACTCGGCAGGGTTTAATTTTCCTTAACAGTTTTCCATTTTCCTTTAAATTTGAGATGGGAGTGGGGGGTAGCAATCAGAATCCTCGGCATAAATAGGATAATAATAAGGAAGTTCCTGGTATTGTTGAAGTAACAGTTCTTAGCAAAGCATACAACTGAATTCAGATAAAAGAAAGTTTCTGATTATAAGGGACTGCATGAATGAAAAATGTGAAAAGTTATTGGAAATTCCTTGTAGCTGTAAAACACTGCTGTGTTAATCATATGAGAAATGAGAAACTAGCTGATATTTCTGTAACACATTTCTTAGTCTGGTTGACACTTTTAAAAATATATTTTAAACGCTATTAGCATTCTGCATGATAGCACACATAAATTATGTCAGCCAAACAGTACAGCAGGTTACATCATTGCCTTCTGTGACATTTATGAAGCCAGCATCTGCTGTGCACGATGGGTTGGCTTTTTCCAAAGCTTATCTAAGGGGTTTACAGCTGGCTTTCCAAATATATGCCCTGCCATGTTCTTAAAGTGACACATACAAAAACACACACAGACCCCGCATCATTAGCAGGTTTAGATTTTCATCCACTTTTCTCACTTAGTGGAACTTGTTGGAGTGTCAGGTCCTGTGTGTCCTGGCAGGGAAGACCCAAGTGTTAAACAGATGTTCCTCTTACAGTAATGCCTGGATGCCCAGATTGAGGACATAATTCCATTTTAGCACAAGCGAAGAAGTAGAAAATGTTGGTAGCTGTTTGTAGCACACTGCGAGGGTTGACACTGCTGAGTGCTGTAAAACCTGAAGAATACAGAGGCAGGGGCTATTTTTAAGTTTTTGATGTCTAATGATAAATATAAGATTTTTTTTTCCAGAATCTAACCTAACTGTCGCCATTACCTGGTAGCTAGCTGCCTTCAGAGACTGAATGGCCCGGGGGCTGGGCTCTTCTCAGGCACCTAAACAATCTAGCTTTGGCATTGTGCTGGGAAAGGAAAGGCTGGGAATGTGCCTGCAGGGTTTTGTGAATGCCAGGAAGATAGGGTTTTAAAGAACCTGGCCTCTAGAAAGATGCAGAATCGGGAGTGGTGATAAAATAGCATCAGTTCTGGCAGCCTCAGCAGGGCACTGTGCAAGTCAAACTGCCTGGTTTATTTGGACCTGTTAGGTTTTTTGGTTTGTTTTGCTTTCTGTATTGAACGGCACAAATCTCCTGAGATGTATTAGTGAAATAGGTGGAAGAACATCATCATCTGTTTGCTTCTTTTTCCTCCTCTGCTACAGAAATAACTTTTTGCTGTCTAGATGGACAGAACAGTTTTGTGATGCATGGGTGCAGATACATGCCTGCATGCATATGTGCATACGTGCCAGTGTGTGTGTGTCTGCATAGATGCAGATGAAGCACTCCACCCAAAAGTCCTGAAATCAAACAAAGCCTGAGGCCCCTGCTGTGCACCAAACCCTCCTGCAGGTCTGAAACGTGTGTAATGCAGGCAGCACTTCTTTCTCAGAAAGGCTTTTGGTGCCCCTCTGTTTACCTGGTTTTCTGAGAAGCAGGCAGAGGTGAAAATCATGTTACCAAGAGGCATCCCAGCTCTCTCAGCTGATTGAAGGAATCAGCTTCAGATCCCACTGCAAAATCCACCTGCAAAATGCAAAGCTGCTACTTTGCCTTTTTTTTTTTTTTTTTTTTTTTTTTACCCTTAAGGTCTTCAGTGGCTTGAGATACCCTTCTTTGGGGCAGCAGCTCTTGCAAAAATCCAGTCATTTCATCAAAGCCCCAGACTCTGGAGAACATGGGCTGTGCCATCACAGGGCTGCTTTTCAAGCAGGCATCTGTGCTTAGCATATGGCAACTATTTATTATAGCTGTTGCATTGAGAAACAACAATTCCCATGATAATTGTTTCTCGTATATCAAGATGCTTCAATCTCTGTTTCCCACAACATTCTGCTTGTCTGGTATGTGTGTGCCAATGTCACCACAGTCCTAGCAGACAGTTGTCTACATTTTGTCGTTACTGAGGGTAAACAGACATGACTTGAGTGGGAAGGAGAGCGGGGGAAGTGGACTGCTAATTTAGTCTGTCTTTAGTAGTGCACTGTGAAAGCAGCTCTGAATGATTTGTGGGCAATATTTACAAATCTCCCCTCCCTCAATACATCCATCCCTTTTCTTCAAGCACACATTGTTTCAGGGCATTATTTTCTTATTATTTGCCAGCCTGCAGTGCAGACGATGCTTGGTTTTGCAAGGGGATGAGGTGACTTTTCCACCCCCCCAGTCATCTACTGTTCTCTTCATTATTCCAGAAGAAGCCCTCCTGGGTTCCCTTGGAAATGCACAGCATATGTGGATATTCACACGTGTATGAGTACACTTTCAGCATTATATACAATGTACACCTTTTCTCCTTTTACATACAGTGATCACATACATGCCTTTCATATGCTAGATGTCAAAGTCCCTAAACATATACACTAATTATTAAAAAAAGAGAAAAGGAAAGAAAGAGGGAAAGAAGGACAAAGGAAGGAGGGAAGGAGGGAAGGAGGGAAGGAGGGAAGGAGGGAAGGAGGGAAGGAGGGAAGGAGGGAAGGAAGGAAGGAAGGAAGGAAGGAAGGAAGGAAGGAAGGAAGGAAGGAAGGAAGGAAGGAAGGAAGGAAGGAAGGAAGGAAGGAAGGAAGGAAGGAAGGAAGGAAGGAAGGAAGGAAGGAAGGAAGGAAGGAAGGAAGGAAGGAAGGAAGGAAGGAAGGAAGGAAGGAAGGAAGGAAGGAAGGAAGGAAGGAAGGAAGGAAGGAAGGAAGGAAGGAAGGAAGGAAGGAAGGAAGGAAGGAAGGAAGGAAGGAAGGAAGGAAGGAAGGAAGGAAGGAAGGAAGGAAGGAAGGAAGGAAGGAAGGAAGGAAGGTATAAGGCAACCTCCCAAAGTCTTGTCACCACCAAGACCTCAACTTCTGCTGCCTGACCTGGCTGTGATGTTCACTTGTGGGCTTTGAGTCTTGGAGAACATTACAGGAACATATTTTGAAACTGCAGCATCTAGTCTCTTTGTTTCATAAATCAGTGCAACTCCATAGACTCTCAGCATTGGTGTCTTGGCCCATGCCAGGTGAGATTTAGGTCCATGACATATGATAATTCTTGCTTTTTTTGGTTTGTATGGTTTTTTGGGGGAAGACAAGGGATAGGATGCACCTTGTATGAGTTACTGAAAGTGTATTGTAACTGGAGAGGGTGAGCAAAATCAGCATCTGAGAGTTTTGTGCAACAGTTAAACACTGTACTCATTTCCTCAGAGAGCCAGAGCCATTCCTGAGAACCTGTAAGCCCTGAAAATCATGATTTAATTTATATAAATGGAATTTGGGATTTAAATTATACATAAAGGTGTAAGTTTGATGCAGCAACCCAGACTTACATAAGAAGGGTATTGGCTCTTATTATGTTCAAACATAGGCCAAGCATAACCAAGATTTGATTTCAGATCATTCTGTGAGTAGTAGATATGTAAAAAGAAGAGTCTATTAATTTTTGAGAAATTAGGGTCTGTTAAAAACACAGCATTGCTCCCTTTTGAAGGTCCCAGCTCTTTGTATCATGTTGAGCAATACTCAGCATTTATGAATCTGGCTCTTGTTCTTTTGTGTAGCACTGATGTGTTTACATTGACCACAGGACATCCTCATGCACTGTGTCATCCCTAAGTTCCTCCCATTTTCATCAACTTCTGTGCTTTTGTGTTAAAACCTGAGATGAAACAATTTTAGTTGTCAAACGAGGTGGTGCAGGTCTTTCTGAAGTTACGTGACTGCTGCTTTATACCCTCTTGACTGGGTCCTGTATTTGCATGTAAAAGTCTGACTTCATAATGCTGCTTTATTTTTGGCTTTGTGCAAGCTGTTTCTAGTTGAATCAATAGTTAGAACTGCTCCTTAAGGCAGATAAATATGTAATTAGTACAAATAATGGAGCAGTAGTCAGTCAGCTGCAAAACTGATGCTTCATCTAAATGTGTGTAAGGCACTTTATTTAGTTGGCACATTTCTAACATCTATTAAGTTAAATTATGAGAAGTGTTTTGAGGCCTTTCACACAGAATGTGAAGCCTTTCATTCCTTATTTACATGTGTGAATATATATGCGTGGAGATTTCAACCCATGAATTAACTCCAGAGGAAAACAAACCACCAGATAAACACAAAGCCTGGGGTTGTGTTTGGGTTTAGTATTTCTTCCCTTTAGAAAGCAAAGAAGCATCCTTACAGAATTTTCTGATTATTTTATTCAAAGAACTTAATTGATGTATCACAACACAGCGCTATCATTTACATGGCATTAAAAAATGGAATTGCTTAGCTCATCACACTGGCAGCAGCCAGCTGAGAGACTAGCATGAAGTCAAGCTTTGGTGGTCATTTTTATGAATCTGAAATGTGTGTTTCTATTTAAGTCTGACTGTGCAGTGCTTTATTAACACCAGTTAACACTGGTAGGGATGGGTGGATGGATGGATGGATGGATGGATGGATGGATGGATGGATGGATGGATGGATGGATGGATGATAGACAGACAGATAGTTCTAGATCCTGTTGGAAGTCACCATACATCTAAGAGTTTTAATGTAGACACAAAACTCATGCAAAGCAACTTCTGATCTTCCCTACTGGAAGAGATGTTTTTAATTTATCCCACCTGATCGTTCAGGGTTTGGATGTGGGGACCTCAACACCACCTCAACACCTCTACAGGTGCAGAATGGGGCACAGCTGAGGCACAACTGAGACCTAGGAAGTGTCAGCTCTCAAACAATTGATGTCTCTGCTCTGCAGCCCAGGGTTCTCTACCAGCAACTCTGCCAGGAGCTGCAGGGGAGATGAGGGGTGAGAGGAGAAGAGATGTGTGAGAAGAGAGTGTCTCCCTGTACCAGGGTGCTTTACCAGTAACATAAAAACAGCTGGAAAAAAATTACAGATTTTTGGTTTTTCATCTCCCTACAAGCATCAAGTACCTTGTCACACTGCCTCATGAAGATCTTAGAGATTATTTTAATACTTGAAACTTCCTCTGTCTTCAAAGAACAACAAGACTTTGAGACAGAAATGTGGGAATTCACTTAGCCAAGCACTGCAATTTCAGTTTGTCTGCAATGATCTGCAAACCACAGACTCTGAAATGAGCAAGGGGTTATGTGAATGTTCCTTGTAAGTATTTATTTTTATTTTCTTTAGCAGGACCTGTCAAATAAAGCCCTTCAGAGTTTTTACTGTCTGTGCAGAGCTTCTGCAAGCCAGGCCTTTGCTTAGTACACTTAATTAGAGTTTGCTTATTGTAACAGTGGAAAATACAAGCTGGTTTGACTCTGGGAATTAAATTTTGCTGCGTTCTATTCTTGGTTACCATCAGTTGCTTCCTACTATTGGCAAAGATGCTCATGAAATCTGGGCATGTCTGGAGCAGGAAAGGTTAGCAGATTTAACAAGGAGGAATTAAAAGTTGATTTAATAGAGCAGTAGCTTGGACTTTAGTGTGTAGCATAATTTCATCATTGCTCCAGGGTAAGTATTCAATTTTGACTTCTTCTTTTTTTCTTTCCAGACTAAATGAAACAGATGCCTCTCAATACTTGTCTTTGATAAACATATTCTGAGAATCCTCCATCCAATTTTTAGTGATTACATGGCTAAAAATGCAGTCTGTAATAGAGAAAACAGATGTGGTGATAATTATCCCTGTGCCCTGCATATCAAACATTAACTATTGCTGCTGGAAAAAAAAAGGGGCTGAAACCAAACAAAGTGGGATTTGCTACACCAGATCAGACCATCACTTCATTTTGCCTGAATCTCCAGATATGGGTTGAGCCTGATAATTTATAAGGAAATCAGGAAAGTTCTTTATAACATTGTAAAGAATGTATAATGTTTCTTTGGTTCACTATCAGTTGCTTGCACAATTCTTCCACGACAGACACGAAACTCAGTGTCCTGAGTCTAATTATAATTATTTGAGGGTTTTAAATCTATAGCCCCAATTTTCCATACAGTTTAACTACCCCTAAAAGCAGTAGCCAGCTGTGCTCTGTCTTCAGTTCCATGGGAATTGAAATGCCTTGATAGGAAGTTTGAGGTTGGATCATTGAAAATAACTTATGCCTGTGGCTGTTGCGGAAAATTCCATGTGGATGTGCAAGCTTATCATCTGACCCTCCAAGATGCTGGTGAGATTAGCACTAGCCAGAGTGACCAGGCAGTGTGCAAGATCTCAGCCCAGCTTGGAAGGCTTCTTCCTTCAGCAAAAATCACTGCAGCCATTTCTGGTTGCTCTTGTTTTGCTGTCACTAGGCTGAAGTTGATTCAATCTGAAGACCTAAGTGTCCAATAAGTAGTCTGCAACATTAATTTATCTCTTCTGTTATATTTTTATGATTCTTTTTAAAAGGGTTTCAGTTCTGCAAATGTGAAGCTCCTCTCTGAGGCTGACAAAGGTATCTTTGGCAATCTTTTGCCCAGATTCCCATCAACTAACTGGAGGCACCTAACCTGTGATACCTAAGGGCACTCATCCAGCACTGGCTGTCTGAAAGCTGCAGATCCAAACTGGTAGTCTATCTTTCTTCACTTGCCAGTCCAGGACATAGCAAGTATTTTCAGAGGGCAGTTGAGGCCCTCCTAAAATAGGTGGGAAAATATTCTCCTAGGGGCACTGACTGCCTGTTTTGTTTCTGACTGTAAAGGGAGCCTGGAGTGCTGACACAAACCAGAAGCCTGGTGACTTGGTGGCTTGGCTCCCTGAGGTGTGTTATTCCAGTCAGCCTCATGGTTCCTCTGTTCTGCTCCAGCTAGGGGAAAGCCAGTCTCTTGCTCAGGTTATTCAGGTCACTTGAGACCCACACCTGTTCTTGGGAAGTGCTGCTTTTCCTTTGACTATTAGAAATGGGCAGCTCAGATAGCACTGGGATGAAACCAGATTGTTTTCCTAAAGTCTTATACCAGAGTAGAGGGAGAGAGGACATTTTGCAGAACCCAGGAGCTCTGTGGGTTCTCTGGAAATCTCTGGGACCTGTTGCTCTCCCAAATAAGGAAGAGTAAATGTTACCATCTATGGGACAAAAATGCCAAACCAAAAGCTTTGGACTTCATTAAGTGAAAATATATGCTATATTGATTAGAAAAGAGTTTGCTGTGACATCTGAGCACAACACATTCACACATGTACATTTAATTAAATCACCTGCTTTTATTTTAAAAGCTAAATATAATGAAAAATTAAAACTTGTCAACACATTGCTCCACAAGAGTGGCCTTGCTCATGTTCGTCCTGATCACGTTAACACAAGCTAGAAGTATGTGCCACTGTCTTCTGATGTACAGATAAATGTGGTAATTTCTTTCAGTTGTCCAGAGTGGTTGGTCAATAAGATCAAGCTACTGTTCCAGGCTTATCCCTTCAGCTCCTCCTCAGCTGGTCAGGCTTTGGACATGGGACGGACTCGCTGATCAGGAGTAGAGGCATGACCCTGTAACACAAGCTAGCCAGAGGCTGGTGGTTAAAAGAGGAAACTAATGCAAACTTGTTATCATTGACAGGCAGGTAAACCTTAGAAACTGGGTGAACTCACTCGTGTGAATTTTGTGAGAAATAAGGCCATGCTCTCTGTTAACCTGCTTTAATCTCCTTCAGGGCACCGCAATTTATCATCCTCCCAGGGTCAAAGCCCTTCTCAGTACAGAAGAATGGGCTGAAGTTTCATATCCAGGATCCTTGGGACACAAGTGTTCAGTAAGAGAAATCTCATGGACTTTCTGGGTTTGAAATACTCCTGTCGACAATATGTTCTGATTATATTTTTCTGTTGCTCCACACATGTCAAATACACTTACAGGTTGGTCTCCTGAGGGATGATGTGGGGGCAGACAAGGCTTGTTTTTTTGCAAAAGTCTCAAAAATTGGGCAAAATGTTTAGCAGTATCACATATGTGCACTCATCCAGGAGAAAGGTCTGATATGTTAATATGGAAAACCACATGTCCTGCTCCTGTTATAGATGGAAGAGATGAGAGAGAACTCCTGGGAGCTGAAGGCAGCTCCCAGGACACATCTGAGAGCAAATTGGGCTGGTTCAGAACACAAGACCTTTCCTCTGCATTCTCCTGCACCTTGTGCTGAGCAGCAGCAGGAGCAGCCACTGCTTTGGTTCAGCAGCAATCACCATGCTAACCTTTCATTAGTGTCCAACACTAATTAGCACACCTTGAGCTCTTCTAGGAGCACCAGATAAGTCCTCACAGCTTTTGCTAGGCAGAGGATAACTTTCATTACCTGACCAGATTTGCTGATCTCCTGGTAAGTACCTCACCCCTTGCACAGCTCTGTGGCCAGATTGTATCAGGCTGCTGAGCATTTCCAGCCACAAACAAGAATGATCTTGTTTGATTTTGAAAGCCATGACTTGAGCAAAATCCCATTGCTCTTTTCTGATCCATCTCTGCTGACATCAGCTTTATGCCTGAATTCTTTCCAAGCACAGTCAGAAGAACAAGCTGCAGGTTTAAGCTCACCGTGGGCAGTGAATTCCCTCTTGCATCTTAAAAGCCTTTTGCTTTTCCACAACTCTGTATCATCTTGTAGGTCTCAGAGGGGGAATTACAAGTTGTAAATTTCTTTACCCATCCCCCTTTCACACTTCTAAGAGTGAAAAATAAAATGCTGCCAGCATTTTATTTTTGCAGCAGGGCCATCCCTCTGCCTCTGAATAAACATTTGTGTGAGGGCTCTCATTCTTGCCAAGGTGTTAGGATAACATTCTCATGCTGATTCCCCTGTCCTCCCTCAGCACCCCAGTGCTGGAGGTCCACTTCCGAGGCTTTGAAATGGCCACACTCTCACCTCATCCCATACACATGGAAATGAGATCACCAGAAGGAGGGAGCTCGTAAATCCCATGGGGAAGCCAACAGGGCAGGTTAGGAAATTATGACCTTCATTGTATTGATGGTTGGGTGAAGAGCTCCACATGGGCAAAGAGACTGCAATGAAAACAGGCCAGGTTGCCCAGGCATGGAGGCACTGCTGAAGATCTTGGGCGTCTTTTCCTTCAAACCCCATGGCCCATTTCACCACTGTTTTAGCAAAAGCCAAAGCTTTGCACTGTTGGCTTCTTGTAACAAGCAAAAGACAGAAGATTTCCTATCATTAACATCAATTATCATTATCATTGTCTGTGTAAGGGTTTGGATGTAACATGACCAAAGCTGTGCTGAGAATCAGCAGGGAAAGTACTGTCATCATGCTCATCTCAACACATGCACACTCTGTAGAGAGACCAGGTTCTCAGGCTGCTTTTCATTTGGCTTAAACATCAGGTGTAAATACTTTTGTGTACCTTATAAATCCTGGTGAAGGTCAGTACTTCTCTCTTTAGTGCAACAGAGGTGTGTTAAAACCCAGCAGGATTTACACCCATGTGGGCCTGTCTTAAGAAGCTCAGCTGTAAAAATAATTCTCATCACACATTACAAAGCTGACTGTGGTGTTAAACACAGCAGACATTTGGTGAGGCCTATTCCTGGACAGGACCAAGGAGTTGTTAAGCATGCTAGGAAACAGTTCTCTCATTCAAACAGAGGCCACCAAAATGGTTTTTGAATACGAACTCACTGAGTTTTCTTTCCCCTTTCATCTTGTCAGGAAATCTCTGTGAACTTCCCTCCTCTCCATTTGCCTGCCTTCCCCTTTCTCTGCTGTCATTTCCCAGCCAGGCTGTTTTCTTCAAAGTACCCTCTAAATGTCACAACCACTGAACAACCACAGCAAATAATGGAAATGCCCCAGTAACCCTTCCCAGAGCACTTATATACCAGCGCTGCATAATTTGACCTGCTCTCATTCTTGTTCCCATTCTTGGGAACATATTTCACAGTAGTGGCAGAAGAAAGAGAGTGGGTTCAAGATTTTGTTCCCTTTTCTCTTGGTTCTCTTTTGATGTAAGACAAACTCTACAAACACGAACTAGAAAAACCCTACAGCCCAAACCAGACACCCCTCAGAAGGAGTGTGCCAGATAATGCAGTGTGAGGAATATTTCCATTTTGAGTGCTGGTGTGCATGCTTCACCATGTACCCCTAATTATAAGAAAATTACTTTAAAGTCCTCAGGGACATCTAAAAAGAATAATCCATAACAATAAAGGGCTTGGTTATAGCAAAGATGTGCACATGTTTGAACACAGAGTTTCACCCTGGGAGACACAATCTGTGATACAGGATTTCAGGCAGAAGTCCAACTCTTACTTAAGTTTTTAAAAATCAGGAATTTTTCAAAGAGCCATGAGAACTGCTCTTTTGCTGATTCTTTCTAATGCACCAAAAGACACTTGCTGGAAAGGCCCATGATAATAGGCATTTAACCACAATAAAATATGTTAAGATACCCTACTTGACTGATCTTGGAATTTTTGTATAATTTCATTCAGTGTTGGTAAAAGTTCTCATCTCCCAGATGACTTACTTCTATCTGGTTTTTTTATCACTTTGAATTTCACACTATTTTGTATTCAAGGTATGCCTGAAGCAGTGCCCTCAAATCAGCTTTTACCCACCGTGAGAAAACAAATATTGAAGTCAGGACTTTAGCTTTGAAGATGATCTTATTGTAGCCTCAACCAGATCTCTGGATCTAATCTAGACCAGGGTTTTGGTCACTGCCCCCTTTCTCTTTTACAGGGTCAGGGCAATACTGAATGTGTTGTCTTTCTCATTATGGTTTCCCCTCCTTCCCTCCAGGCCTTTCACTGTACATAATTTGTCTTTCCCTAAACAAGCCATAGGGACCTTATCTGCTGTCACCAGAGAGACACTTCAAACCTAATCTGAGTTACTCACACGGCAGCATTACAGGTCAGAGTGAGCAGAGGTGTGTCCCCTTCAGCTCCCAGAGGTGATGGTTTAGCCACACACTTACCTGTTCACACATAAATTCCTCCTGAGCTGCCTCTCATCTGCATCAAACAAAACAGTAGCACTGAGTGCAACCAAGCCCAAGTCTGGGTTCTGAAGCCCTTCATCTCTCATCTCTCAGCTTTGTGGTGAGGATGATCATGGCACATGTGGTGCCTCGTGTGACATGTTCCCAATCAGTCTTGTGGCAGAGCACATTCCTGTTTGGAGCATGACCCTGGGAATATTGCTTAACCCGTCCTCTGTGTTATTATTTCCCAAATTTAAACTCAAGTTGCTGCCTTGTTTGCTGAATTGCATGAGCAAATTAATCAACCTCTCAGAGAATACTTGGTGACATAAATAGGGCTGGCCAGGAAACTCTTCTCAAACTCTTCAACTTCATTGCACATTAAGATAAAACAATCTTTCAAAGGTTATTTGGTGGATTGGTAATTGAAACAAATACATACATAGAACAAACATCATTTTGACAGTAAGTGTCTTCCTATGGAATGTGGATTCACATTCAAATTGTCATTGACTTCAGAGGTCTTGAACCTTGGGCTTTACTTTCCTGGAAAACTTCAGAATTATGGTACATAATAAACGCTGGTTGTGTTAAGAAAAAAAATTCTGACTGGATCTGAACACAGTAAGAATAGGAAGAATGCGATTCATACATGCAAATTTTAAATATGGACCAACACTTAGAGAGAAGGTAAAGCACAAGGGAAAAAAAAAGGAAGAAAGAGAACACAAAAAGGCTGCATATCTATCACCAAATGTGTCTTTTCCAAAGCACGTGGGAAAAGAGCATCATGGAGAGTGCAACACAGCAGGCTAGGTGCAGACTGAATGCATAAACCTGTCCTCAAAGCCCTGAGTTGTGAGGTGTGAAACAGAGAAATATAAAGAAAAGGAGAGCTGTGTCGGCAGCAGCATAAAACGTAGAGACTAACACAGCCTTGTTTCACAGAAATTAGAGGCAGGGAGAGAGGGAGGGAGAAAGTGTTGATACACTATAAGATTATCACACATTTCTAAAGAGGCCTGAAAGAACTGACTTCCTGCTGGGGGGTTCCTCTCATACTGGTGTGAAGAAGCATCACACCATCACCTGCAAAGGCTTTAAGTGCAAGTGGTGACACTTCAGTATTCACTGCCTGCCTTAGAAAATCCAGGGGAAGCAAAAGAAAGATGAAAAACATGCAAGTCAAAAGGGTGTTGCTCCCATTGTTCTCCTTGCTGCTTGGTTAACTGGGAATGCCTTTGAGCAACAGAGGGGTCACATCTGTCCAGATGTGCTGTGCCTGCATCAGAGAGCAGGGCACTGTGGAAACAGCTCCACACAAACACCTTCCATGATACTAGTACAATGAAATCCCCCTTCTTGGCACGACCAAGCCCTCATAAAAGCATGTTTTCAGCAAGAACACCACTGGGGAGGATGACTATTAATTACCCATGATAGGGCAGCACAGAGCCTTTTACAGAACAGGCAGGACTGGAGCCACTCAGGACTGTCATGAACTTCATGGACTCCTGAGACTGAGCTGCCCAAGATAAGAATGGGTGCATCTAGACCCTCTCCAGTTAGGGCCTTGGCCATGACTGCTGCGCCCCTGGCCATGAGCTCCTGGGGGTCCTGGCCCTGGCTTGAGGACTGGATGTGCTGCTAAGTAGGTGAAGACCCAAAGGTGAAGGAAACCATTTGTGGCTGTGACAGAAGGGACCCTGAGCCTCTCAGCGTAATAGCAATGAACAGTCAGGCACCAAAAACAGAGGGGAAAGGAAAATTAGCCTGATTTCTTGACACCAGGGAAAGTGGTTGATCAGTGGGGTCACGGGAGCACTGTGCTGAACTCCAGAAAGATGTTAGCCATGTCCCTGTGGTTTGCTGCAGGTGTTTCACGCCTTGTAGACAGTGCAACACCACGGAGCTCTCCCAAAGCTTGGATTCTCCTTTGGATTCTGTGTGCCTTGCCTTCCAAGGGGCACTCTGCCATCTCCAGCAGGGAGCAAGGGGCTGCCAGTCTGGCCTTGCTGTTGCACAGTGTAACAGGAATCTGGAACAAGCAGGGCTAATCAAAATCCTTTATTTAGGTGATACAATACAAGAACAAAGCCTGGCTTATTTTTCAGGAAGGGATGTATGAGAGGGTTTCTTCTGGGGATATGGGGAGTATGCTCTCAGTGTATGCTTGCCTAGTTTTAATACTTATTTCTGGTTTGGATAACCTTGTTCATTTGATGTCCAATCCTATAAAAAAGACACAAATAAGGATGAGAACTAACTTTGTGATGCACAGCCCTACAATATCCCACAGCCATTTTCCGAAACAAAAAAGCAGTTCATGTTCTTGATTCTTCTTGGGAGACAAGATGTTTTCTATAACCACCACAAAAAAACAATCAAGCAAACTTTAAATGTTTTACTTTTCACTCTTATTAACCCTCCCCAGCTGTCCATTTCTCTTTTGAAACAGTGATATAATGTGTCTGGCAGACACTCACTAAAGACCTGTTTGAGATTGCCTTCCCTGCATTTCAAGAAAAAGTTATTTTCCCCCTTTTAATGAAAATTCACTTCTTTTGGTCCTCCCTTATTCATTTATTTTTGAGTCCTTCACCTCTGTTAACTGTGGGAAAGGCTTTGCTTTGCCAGGGTACAGCACGCATTGTAAAAGTAATTCAATTTTACACCATAGCAATGACATGATCAAGGGAACTTTGAGCAGGCTTTGTGACCAAGAGCATTTAACAAGTATGTGAAAAGCTTCCAAAGAGCCCTCATGAAAGACAGAAAGGTTATAACAATAGGAGAGGCAGTTTGATAGTGGTAAATTAAGAGTCATAGGGGTGACTCTAATCAGGTTAAGCTTTAAAGAAAGAGAAGCACGTTTATATCTCTTGGGTACAGGCCTGAGTGCATTAAGAACTGTTGAATTTGTGTTGGGAAGTACACAAATCCCTGTGGCATTGAGCATTTGCTCCTCCTTGGCCTGAAGATTTCGACTCTGCAAGGAGAAAGACTTCCTAGGCAAAATAAGTAGAACTGCAGAACTGGACTGAAAAGAATATTGAATTTTTGAGGTTTTTTAGTTAATATCTAGACCTCTTTAGGAGTTCTTATCTTCCATTTTGCTCCCTGTGAAAATCTTCTGGCAGTTCCAGTGCAAGCATGGGGATAGTCTGGGCATAAAAGTAATGACGAACGATTCACACGTGTTACTAGTTTTTAGGATCTGTGGAGCCTGAGCCAGATGCTGCCCTGAGCTATACCCCAGTGAAGCGCATCATGTACCACACGCAAGTGACAAATATTTATATATATTGTGTGTACTCATAGGCACATTAGGTACAGTGGTTCTGAGCATATCATTAAAATTTTGGGTTGGTGAAGAATGTGCGTAGAGATGTACTTTTTGATGGAGAGTCCAGCTATCTAAATAAATAACACAGCTACAGACAGACCATCAAGTTGTGAGAGTTAGTTTTGTTGTTTCTCACATATGGCTTATTCAACAACTTTTATGTATGTGTTACTGTGAAAAATGCTTAGAATTTATTTTGCCAAGGAAAAAGGTCATAACTTGTCTTTGTTGAAAAAAAAAAAGAGAAACGAAAAAGTTGGGGCTGCCTCAATTTTGCAATCGACAGGGACACCTACAGGAAGACAAAATTAACACATTGGCATATTGGGTGTTTTCGGCTTTATTTGTTCACAGCTTGAGCCTATTACCTAATAGAGACACAAGAAAATGGCCCATCTGTTTGCAGTGGGCAAACGTGTGAGTAGCACTCTCTGGGGCTGCGTGGGAGAAGGGCTGCTTTTCAAGGACGTATTTACTTTACTCTCTGTTTTCTCAACGGTGTATATAACTCAATACTAAAAGGCTAATTTGTTTAAGAAAACCAAACCTGACTTCTTCAGTTAATTGCTTGCAGAAAAGGCGTAGGTATTGCTTGGATTCTGTGTGCTTTGCTGAGTGCCCTGGAGTGGCCTCTGCTCCATGGCCTAAAAGCCACCTTGATGGCAGCAGAGCACTCATTGCTCCTGTCCTGCCTACCCTGCAGCTCTTGGAAAATATTGGGGATGTGTAAGGAGTGGGGGAGAGATGGAAGTCTGTCTATCAAGGAATGGGGATGAGGCAGCTGGGAGGGAGAGTCTGCTCGGGGGCACGTGGGATTTGGGATATGATTAATGCTTTGGCAAAATGTTAACAAGAACAGGATCTGGCAACTGAGAGGAAATGCCTCTGTGTTCTCTTGCAACCAGCCTCGAGCAAGAATAGGAGCCTGTGCTTCTGCCAAAGTGAATCCAAGCATTTGCATGTACATGAGTGGAAACAGGCTGTAAGAGAAAATATGGAATTTGGAGATCCGTGTCCTGCTGGACCCGTTCCTCCAGTGGGAGCTGGGTCTGCTTTGTAGCTCCTTTTTATCAAAGAGAGACAGAAGAGAGTCTTGGTAAACAGCAATGCTCTCTCCAAACAATGTCAGCAGTCACTGCATCTTATCCCCAAAATCTTCACCACTAAAAATTTAAAAATAATTTTTAAAACTCCCCCAGTCAAAACCACCGATGCCAGAGGTAACCTTTACTTCTCTCCAGCCTGCAGGGGCAGAACTGCTTGAAGGTATTAGCCATGCTAAGCTTCTTAAATAATTATTAAACACATAAAACTCTTAAATGCACGCAAATCCTGTGTAGCAAATGGCAAACAATAAGGAAAAGCTGATCAACCATTATACAGCAATTTAATCTATGCAATTTGCAGAATTTTGCCCAACAGAAGGAGGCTATGGCAGAGTTGCTTTCTGAAGAAAGGCAGAAATGCTATACCAAACAGGTAAACAATCAGGAATGAGGATTTTGCAAGTCCTTGGCAAATTCTTGGCATATGGACAAAGGGAGTGTGATATAATTGCAAGGGATATGATGCGGACGAACCAAAGGAGACAAAAGACAAGTTGAGAGCATGAAAAAGAGTCATTTTGCAATCAAATTAGGGAATTTAAAACAAAGGTTGAATATGTACCTCTAGCTCAGTCACTCTGTATCATTGCAGTAGACTTAGGTGTTGGCATCCTGTACCTGAGCCATAGAACTCAAAACTCCCACAGACAAAGTGCAGCTCCCTTCAACACTTGTGCCTGTGCAGCGCCTTCGTGCTTGGAAGACTGGGGACTTCCAAACATCCTGTTTTACTGATGCTTGGCCACAAGGCAAAGGAGCCACCAGGAGCAGGGGCCACCTGACGATACAGCCTATGTCTCCTCTGGGGCTCCTACAGAAACTGTTTTCTCTGGTTTACAGTCTGCAAGGTGGGTTTTGTATTTCTGGTAATATGCCTAGTACATTGTGGACTCCATAACAAAAATCTAAACTCACATGTTTAGTATGCAGATATTTCAGTGACAGGAGCTGTGCAACTTACTTGTAAGTAAATAAATAGAGGCTGCATGTCACTGCAGAACCACCTGCTTAGGGTCAGCCCCTGCACCCCATGAATTTACACCAGGAGCTGATTAACAACTTAGTGTTGGGCTGCAAAGCAACTTTTTTTTTTCAGGAATATCCACTATTATATTCCCAGCAATCTGGTGGTCATCAGTGCCTTGCTGATAAACTGGAAATCCTCACCTTCTTCTATCCTCACCTCTCAAATGACCCATGAAAGAGTCTTGGAGATCAAAGAAATCCTCTTCCATCCTTATCCTTTGGACAGAAAAACTGATGGGATTTAGCACCCATGTGGGAATATGAGCATTGGTAACTGGGGAGTGGCAGGGGTGGAAAATGATTGGGGGAGGTGGTGATGGAAGAGGCCAGAAGATGAATTACCTGGGGAGGAGGTGCGTACTGAATTGTGGTCTCCATAGCAAGTGTGAGAGGACAGGAGAGAAATTACTTCCTCTACCCCAAATAAAGATCAAGGGGTATTTGCATTCCAAGGAGTTGGGTTGTGCACGTACCTCTTTGTCCCCCTTCTTTTAACTGGAAATCCTCACTAATTAATTGCTCTGCAAGTTCTGCTTCTGCACATCATATAACTGAAGGGTTTGCTTGTTCCTCCAGTGCTGACTGCATGTGTTCCTTGCCCTTGCATTTTGCTCTCCAAAGCCCAATGAAAAGTATAAAGGAATTAGGTGAGAAAATTAGGGGATTCTGTGAAATTCTAAAGAGATCCTTCAATTCCAGTGTGTTAAAATATAGACCTATGTGCTACAGATGACCAAATAAAATGTCCAGTAAAAGTTATCCATTGTTATTCCTATTTTTTTCCCCAGCAAGTGTAGGTTTTATCTTGAATTCACTTAGTAAACTCAGCAACTTGTGGTCTTTTCACAGCACCTTAGGCAGACTAAAGTGGAACTGATGAATAATCAGTGATGCAACAGCTGTTATCCAGAGATAACAGAGGACTTCAGGCTGCAGATGTGCATGGGGTCAAGGGAGACAATGTTGTGCATGAAAAAGTCATACAATGGAGTTCTGTGTATTTTCCTCAGATTTCAAGAACAAAGAAGCAACGACCTTTTGTCTGCTGCTGTCATTCCCTGCTTCACCATTAAGGTAGTTTTCTTTTCTTTTTTTTTTTCCCTTAATGGGAGGTATTTTGAAATAGACCCCTGTCAATCATGCCCTGAAAAAGATGAGCCCATCCCTGAGCAGAAGCCTTTTAAAAAGTTTAAAAATAGTGAATGTCAAAACATGTGGCAGTAAGGTTAACATAGGACTTTGAATACATGTGATGTGAATTTATTTATTTCAAAGACAGGTTCTTTTTTAATCACTAAGAATGTCAAGTTTTAAAGGAGAAATGAAAAATCAAAAAAGACTTGTGTTCAGTGAAGGTCTTTCCAGCCTCCAAGAGTGGTCAGGAGAACTGTGTAACAACAGGGCTAACAAACAGAGACAATTCTTCCTATGCGTCCTCCTGGTACCTGCTGGCATTTTGTGATTTAAGAATTTCTGAGTTCATGTTGCATCCATATCTTTGTGTTGAATTGCACTTATAGACCATCTTTATCTAGCTTTGTTTCTTTGTGTTATAAGTGCTACTATACAGGGAGAGATAACATTCTCTGTTTGTTTTGACCTTGCTGTCTCATTGTTTCAGGTGAAGTCCATTAATATTTTTACTGTGAGAAGCGATGAAAAACTTTTCCCTTGTTGCCTATGTCTGTCACGATGTTACACAGCGCTGCTCTTGCTCGGTCAGAGCCTGTGTGCTCAGTCTCCCCTTTCTCAAAAACCACCTCAGCTTTTAACCACCTTTGTGCAGTACTTGCCCCAGCTCCTGTGCTGGGCTGTGCCCTCGTCCTGAGGAACGTGCCGGGCTTGCCTGAGCCACGAGCAGTCCCTGGCAAAGCCCGAACCTCTGCCGTGCCAGGTGGAAGCACGCAGGGGCAAATCTGTGGAATCCGCGCCACGGGCACAGCTTGCCAGGAAAGCCAGCGCACGTCGCCCGAGGCTGGGCACAAACCTCTGCCTTCCTCTTGTCGGGAAGGAGTGCAGCTGTGGGTTCAGGGGCCCCAGGGCAGAGCCTGTGCCAGCTGTGTGAGTTCAGGGGCCCCGGAGCTGAGCCCGTGCCAGCTGTGTGCCAGCTGTGTGCCAGCTGCCTGCCCGGAGCCGCCTGCGAGCACCCAGCCCAAACCTCTCCCTGGAGCTGGCCCCAGGCTGTGCCACGCGCTTGGCCACCTGTCCCACATCCCCACCGCCCTGCCGTGCAGCAATTATTTATCTCTCACCTGAGAGCCTTAATGAAGCAATTACATTCTAACTGATGGGATTTTTTTTGTTGTTTTTTGTTTGTTGGTTTGCTTGTTTGTTTGTTTGTTTGTTTTAAGGAAGATGAATGCTCACTGATCATCTCCCCAGCTAGGCAGGGGTGCACTCACCCTCTGTGGAGCATCCAGCATATTGAAGAGCCAGAGTTGTGCTGGGCTTAGTTGAGAATTGTGATTGAGAGCACACAGCAGCCCAGTTTATTTTTTATGGTTCCCATCCCAGTTTATTTTTTATGGTTCCCATCCCCAACAGAGGACAATGGCTTCTGTTGCTCTTACAATCCATGAGAAGCTGGTGCTTGACAGTACACTCCCAACACTTCAGTTCTCTTTTTCTGTTTGGGTTTTATTTTACTGTCATTAGGATTTGAGCTCTTTTTTGTTGTTGTTTTGGTTTTTTAAATTGCTTTCTCCCCTCCTCCACACTTCATTCTTTTGGTATAGGACTGCCACTCACCAGCTGTTCACAATTCCTTCACCCCTTCTGTTTTTCAGTACCACACTACCACGACATAGACTCAAAGGACATTTTATTCCTTGCAGGAGGCTTTCCACACCCACTGAATACATTTAATGAAAATACTTTTCTCTTTCCTACCTTGGAGAAAAGTTAATATATCTGTACTTCTCACAGAATTCATATTGACCAATCTATCATCCTCAAACTGCCTAAGTTTGATTTCTTGAATCGTTTTACATCCTAGAATGACTTTTTCTAGGATGAATGAATTTTTCTCTCTTCTTGAAAGAACAAGCTTATCCACAAAGTGAGTACACAGTAAGTACTTTTCAACAAAATTTTGCTTTTCATAAATCTGATATCTAATTCCCTGCTATTTCCATTTTGCTTTGTGTAATAGGATTTTTTTTTCTAGGCTGAAACTTGCCCAAAAATCAGCACATTCACACATATCAGCAACTAGTACCCAAAAGAGGAAAACTGGGATGACATTGTGAAGCAATCAGTTACAGCAGAGCTGTCTGCTGAAGGAAGAAGAGCTATCACTGGGCAATGTGCAGAGCATGGTAACTCCCACTGTTGCTAATGGGAGAAGAGGCTGCTGAACCCCTCTCAGGAATGTAATTTCAATTTCTATTTGAATTATTTGTTCACTTGTTAAAGAATTCATCTCTTAGGGCAGTGACTCTCAAAGACAATAATAGTGGCTGCGTGCAGCCACCAGGGAATTTGTTGCAGCCACAAGGCAAAAACTTGCTCTGGTTGTTCTCTTGTTTTGATTTTAGCTGTCAAAACTGTGGCCACCATCAATTTATTGTGATCACATGTCACAGCTGCTTGTCTGAGAGTTGCTGGTTAGTCCCCTCTCTCTTTTAGGCTCTTGGAGCAGGAGTGCCAAGGTGGAGTTTATTGGACCGCATCAACTCATCTGAAAGCCATTCTAACGCACATCATGAGTGTTCTATCCCACACTGGCATTGTGTCTCTCATGCTTGGAAAAGGAGCATAGACAGACTGCAGGGTGTTCTGTGGCTCCAGAGGAAGTGGGGACCCATCACACTGACAGTTCATGTTCGCTCTCAGAGCAGGTCTCTGTCAGTCTCCACTCACAAGTGACCAGTGCCTTCTTCCGTCTAGGTTCCCTGTCCCTGGTTTGTATGTTGCAGGTACCTCCTTTGCCTGTGGAGCAACCTCACAGGCATCAAAACAACCCCAAAGCCTGTTTGTCTAAGGAAACAGCCATGCCAGACTGTGTGTAAAAAAAGACCCTAATCCAAGGGTCTCTCATAGCAAGACCAACTCAGGCCTAATCCCCATCAAAAAAAGATCCTACTGATGAGATAGCTTCTCTTTCACTGTTAATGGACGATGACTAAATTAAACACGTCATACAAACATATTTTCCAAACACAAATTTGAAGAATTTCACAAAAAAGATGCACATTATTTTTATTAATTTTACTACTTTCTTGGTTTTTCCTTTGGTCCTTGGAGAAACCAGTGCACAAGGAGAATCAGGAGTGTGTTTCTGTGATGGAAGCTGAAGGGCAACATCTGCCCTGTTTTATTGCACGGTTCCCTTACCATAACTGTTCCTCACATTAAACAGTTTTCTCTCCTTTAAATGTTCAGTTTTGGTTTAATTTTTTATTATTTACCAACATAACATCAAACTCTGTTTTAACAGCCTCCATCTAAAGCCCACCTCTACAGAAGCATTTGCTTGTATGGCTTAAGAAAGGACTTGAATGTAGTTCAAGACCTGCAAAAAATAACCCAAAAGAGCAAAAGAAACTCAAGAACTTTGGCTTTAATGATAAACATCAACTATGGACAAATATTAGTAACGTTCTAACAGTGAGATAAGAAGCTATTGATTTGCTACTGTATGAGAACTGCTTGCAAAAAGAAAACAGGGGACCTCTGAAATTCCTGAGACATAACCAAGCAGTCAGTTGGAAACATTTCTTACAAAAACTGCAGCCCAGGTGAAGTGAGGCATCCAGGAAGGGCTGCAGCTGAGTTGAGTAAATGCCGATGAAGGAAAGTCAACAACAACCTGGGTAGGCCAGAAACAGCAGTGAGGAATAGACTCTGCTTCTGGATTTGGGGTTCTTCACAGGGGGAGGCTGGATGAGACTCCCTGTAGAAGAGGTGAGGGGTCAGGGCCAGTGAAGCTTGGATAAGGAGATGCCAAGGGCTGGTGTCTAAATTATTGTGTTTTAGGAGGAGAGTTTGATCTTTCTGGCCTTGTGAACTCTTTCGGTGTTTGGGCAGATAGTCCAGGTGCATGTGCATGATCTGTGTAGGATATGAGCAGGGGGCTAGATGTGCTCTCCCTTCACACACCTGCAGTGCAGCATTCAGGGTGTGTCTGCTGCTGCTTGAACCTCAGTTTGTCCTCTCCAGGAGTGCTGGGGAGTCTCCAGGGAAGATGGGGTGAAGGTACCCAGGTCTGCAGCATCTGCAGTGGCCAGTAGAGGTTACAGTCTTGCCTGTGGGTTATGAAATGCTCACAGTACACCTGAGCAAGGCTTCTGAGAAAGAGAGGTGCTGCACTTGTGGCAGATGTCCTTCTTTGCTGGTGATGAAGGAGCATGATGCCAGCACCAGGCTGCTGTGTCTGTCTCCAGCTGCTGACAGAGCCCCTATTCTGCTGCCTCTGGTTCCTCTCAGGTAGGTGGTACATGTCTGCAAAATTCACAAGTGGCTTAAGTCGCTAAAAGTGTCACTTGCTCCTCCTTGATATGTAGAGGCTGAGTTCAAGAGATCCAGGAAGTTACCTGTGGCCAGATGGGACTTTGTGTCCAGACCCTCCTCAGGGTCAAGGAAGGCAGCCCTTCCTTCTCCTTTACTCTCACAAGCATAACAAAAAACGGGGATTACTCTTTTTTAAGGGTCATGTCTGTTAAGACAGCCAGCCCAGTTGTGTCTGGCACTGTAAATAAGGCTAAGGTAATTTAGAACCTTCTAAGATGAGGCAGCAGCTAAGCCTATGTTTTATATTGGTGGGGTTTTTGGTTGTTTGTTTTTTTTTTTTTTTTCAAATAATTACTTTGTTTTTTATTTTTTTAATAAAGGAGCCAGTTTTCTCTAAGTCAAAATCTCTTTCAATTCACATCCCTCCCCCACCTGAAACAGAATGTAATAAAATGAAGCTGGGTCAAAATACCTTTGTGAAGCTTCCTAAAATACCATTAAGAACCCATGTCTTCTATGGCAAGTCACTTTTAAGACTGAGATGTATATCAGTTTTGTGGGATGCTGTGGGCTAGTATTTGATGGTAGGTGCATCCCAGACCACAGAACTGCAGCTGCAGAATCTTCAATTGAGGAAGTCCACCTTTATCCAGAACAGCTTCTGCTTTCAGCTGTGAGGGCAGCTTACATACTGTGAAACTGCTGAAGGAAACCCAAAACCTAAAAGTTTTTTTTTCCCTACTAATACTTCAGTTCAAAAATGTGCCAAGCCAACAGCAGCAAAAGGGCACTGAGCAGTACCATGTGAATGCAATACAGGGCATTCTCAGCTATGACATTATCTCCTCTGTTTCAGAAACAATAAAGTTTTCTGGCATTTAAAGCCCAAATTTTACTAGATCTGTTTTATCTTGAATTCACTGTTTTGCACCTATTTCTAGCATATGACACGCCGATTAGAAGACACAGCTGTGCTGAGAAACCAATGTGCAAAATAACTGTGAATACTGGCTAACACCAGGCACAAGGGAGAGGCATGGCAGCTTGCTTCTGAGCTTATCCTAAATCCTTTGCTCCCTTAAATGTGCCAAGGGCTTGTGGTCAAAGCTGATCCTCTTCCAGGTGAGGAGGGCACTCAGGTGTGGGGCCAGCCCTGCCAGTTTCCTGGGGTTCATCTGCACAAGCAGAAGGGCTGCAGCAAGGCTGCCCTTTCACACGAGGGAGGGACCTGGGGGTGCAGCCTCAGTGCTCGTCAGTCCGTAGCTGTGTGACAATATTTTGTGCTTCTCTGGCAGATTTGATATGATCAGCTTTGTTTTCACGTACTGCTGCGGAGATTTGTCATCAATTTCTCCATCGCATCATCACTCTGCCCTCCTCCCCTCCCTGCCCTCTGCCCCCTTATTGGTGCCCCTCCACCTTCCCCCCTGCTCAATCGCACTCAACAAGACATTCTGAATTTTCCATATCTATTTTTTTTTTCTTTCCCCCCTCTTTTGTCTTCTGGTAACAGCGTTTGGCATTTCCCGGACAGCCCGTACTCCATAAGGCCTCAGTGTCTGAATACGAGGACGGCTTGAACGTTGCCTGCTGAGACTGAAGAAGAACTTGAGTTAAAATAATCCTCTCTTTTGTTCCGCTTGGGTTGCTTTTTGTTTGCCTGACAGATGTTCGGCCCCTGTGCGTGTGCAAGGAGCGGCTCCTCCGCCGGGCCCTCTGATCCGCCAGCTTATTGATTTCTGCCTATCTGTGCGCCTTGTCTGCAGCCCTTACAGATGCGAGGGCTGGGGCGGCAGCCCCTCTCCTTCTCACACAAATAGGGCAATCCTCTATTGTCAGGGGGCCAGCGGAGGAGAGCGAGCCTCACTCCCTCTTGAGCCATTGTGACAAATTCAGGCGGGTTTTGGGGGGCAGAGGGGAGATTAGGCGTGAAGCACCGATGCCGCGTTCTGACAGCGTGTGACGCCGCTGCACAGGTGCCTGAGGAAACGGGAAGGAAGAGGCTGAGGGCACAAAGGGCTCAGAGCTCTGCACTGTGCCTGTGTGTTATCTCAAGTTCATATTTCAGTCATTTTACTGGGAAACATAAGGAACCAAGTTGTGGCTAGAGAAAAGCTTGAAAACTGCAGTTTTGCTCTGCTCTTCCTAAATGGCATTGCTGTCCACTGCTCCAAGTTTCACTGACTGGACTAGCCATGAAGTCGCTGCATGCAAGACTTCCATCTTGCAGTTAATGGCCTTGTAAGCCACATTTAATACTTTTCTTCTATCTTGCTTTTTTTGTTTTGCTTTGGTTTTGGCTTGATTTTCTGCCTCCTGAGAAGTGTGTCAGGGTGCTCTGCAAGAGAAGCATGCTGCAGACCTGTATCCACATTTTGGCATACAGTTGCAGGCTCACTTTGCTGCTGACAGCAGCTTGGCTTTTGTTTAACCCTTGACATAAGCCTGCAGAGGTCTGACCTGTCACCGGCTCTGGTGCTCTGGATGGAGTGTGGAAAAGGAGGCAGTTGTTGTGCAGCTCTCAGCTGTCTCCCCTCGTTAAGCCCACATCCCTGGAAAGCAGTCATTGTGCGTGCTGCCCAGCACATCCCTGTGGCAGAGCTCCTCACTGCTGTCTGTGATGCACGTGCATAGAGGATGCACTCACAAGGAACACCCCTTTCTCTGGGGCTGGGACAAAGGCCATGAGAGCAGCTCCAGGATGTGTATCTCCCACCCTGCCAGCCTTTTGCACCTACAGTGAGCTCGCTGTCTGCAGAGCAGCTTTTCTACTCTGTGCCAGGTTGCTCTGCCTTGTCTTCCCTCTCTCTGAAGCACATCATTAGTTGCTGTGCACATCAGAATCTCCAGAGCTATGACTCTGTGGTGGCCAGGAATGGCACATCCTTTGGTTTCAGTGATGCTACCAGGCACTGGGATGTCATTTACTGCCGTGGTAGCTGGGTACCAATTTATTGAAAACTACCTAGTTATGTGTCAATGGCCTGCTGCTTAACGGAATATTTTACCCCACAGAAACAAATATAGACATGCTAAAGGTTGCTCTTTGCTCACAAGGGTTGGGGTAGCTCTGTTTGGACTTGTTAAGGCAAAATTCCCACTCTGACATGTTGTGGTCTGTTGGATCTTACTGAGAGGCTGTCAAGAGCTGGCATAGGTACTTCACATGGTGTCAAGTGATTTATACTAACATGAAAAGCAGGCTGAGAGTTTTCAGCCTGTGGTGGCCTGCGTTGCAGCTCCAGCTATGTAATGGTTACTGGATCTGAGACAGAAACCACAGCATGGTGCCTCAGTCCTTGGTGGATGCTTCCTACCAATAGCTTACTGAGACAGGGCTCAGTCAGAGCTGATGGCAAAGGAGGTGGCTCTGTGTAATATCTCTTTGAATAATGACTAGCAGTAGGCTGGGAAGAGAGACTTGGACAGCATATATGGGGCAGAACAGATGTTCCACACAGTCACATGTGCCCCTGCCCCTCGATCTTCTCAGTGTACAACAGCATCACAGGGGTCCCCTTCACTCTCATGAGTAACAGGCACAAAGTGTCCTCTCAGCACCAGCTCAGGTCTTGAGATTTGCTTTTATGATCTGTGTGTCATGCAGTCCAAGAGGGGTGTGTTTATGGGTCTTTAATTTGGGGGAAATAACTTTGACAAGCCACAGTGAATTTTGGAGCTAGCAACTTTCATTACTCTGTTAGTCTTGGATCCTCCTCGACACATATTTAAAAATAAGGCTAAGTGGCTCATTTGGAAAGAAGAGATTTGTAAAATGCTCTCTGGTTTGACAAGCAGGACTTTGCCATGCCTGTGGGACCTCCTCTCATGTCTCTTTCAGCGTCAGCAGAAGAGGATTGTAACCACTGAGAACCGCTCAATGCACACTCTGCAAAAGAAATTTTATCTTGGGAGCATCACCCAAACACTCCATGGATTGGATTGTGTCCTAGTGACATTTAAGGTGTTGTGCTCAACATGCTGAAAACAAGTGAGACCTTGCCTGTAGCAAGCTGTGGGGATGGCCAGACTCCTAGCTCAAACCAGGAGGGACAGCAGGTATATGAATATATATGAACTGCTACCCAAGGGAGGATGAAGACACAAAATTCTGAAATCCATATCCCAAATCCTCTGCATGGATCACACCTGCAAGTCAGGGTGTGGAGTGATAAAAATTTCCTCTGGCTTTCAGGAAGGAAATGCCTTGTGGGTGTAGTTGGATCAGTGAATAGAGCCCTGTGTATCAGTTGGTAGCTATAGGACAATGTAACGCACTGCCTGGCACAAGTGATTTCATATATGTGCATTTTTGCAAAGGCCATGCTATACCTCTCTGTAGGCTCTGTTGGACCAATAATACAGTGGTATTTCATAGATGGCACCTGTGCCCATTCTGAGTGTTAGAAAGGGAAAAATCAGTACTTGGATTAATTCCTTTCACTTGTTTCTGCTTTACTCTCAGTGCCCTTCCCCTTGCTCCACAGCCTGTGGGTGATGTTGTTGTTTGCAGGGCTGTGTGCGAGCTGTTCTGTGACTTTTCTTTAATAGCAGTTCTTTGAAATTCTGCTGCTCCTGTAATGGGGGCTGAGCGCGGTTGCGTCACTGTTGTGATGGTCTGTCAAGCCATCTAATTGGTTTGTCTCATTAAAACTTACAATTGGCATTTACAAGGCAGCAGTCCTGTAGTCCAACACTGTAGCTGGAGCCACGCTGGCTGACCAAGCACTTGCACGTGGGTTTTGGGATGTGGATGGAAAACTGTGTGTCTCTCATGAATTCATCCCACAGCTCCTAAGATAAATCTTGAATGTATCAGACCATCTCTGACTTCACCTTCTCTATAGTGAGACTAACTGGAGGAATTCACTTAAAATCAACAAACAGCTGGCTTTTAATGTCCAGTTCAGAGCCAAGACTACTGAGATCTCAAATGGGACACTCAAGGGCCATCCATTAGTTGCTGTTGGATAGCTTGGCCTGTGGGATGTTCTTTTGTTGGCAAGAGGGTAAGGAGGAAATGGTGCAAGAAGAGGGCAGATATTTGTGTAGCCTCTGATAGAAACTAAGTTCTTGGAGTAGTTCCAAAATGCATTTTGGCTTTGAATGGAAACTTTCATGAAAACAACCCTCCACCTGTGCAGGTCAAAATATTAGTTAAAACACTGCAAATGCATTCTCTTATGAGAAGTCTATTTTTTTATTTTATTTTTAATCTGAGCCAACTAGTCAAAAGGACCTCACTTACTTCAGGAGTCTGATTCATTATTGTCCTTTTTAAATTTAAATTGCAATGATGACTTCTGGCAGCATAGTTAAATTTATCTGAGAGCATGAATTAGAGTTCAGAGCTCTAGGTTTGTGCAGAGAATGTGTAGCTTTTCTGCTAACACTGGGCTTAAACTAAGCACTGGGCTTAAACTAAACCACCAGAACCTCCTGTTAAATGTTTGTCAGGAACTTTGTGGGTCAAATTAGGCATGTGAATGCCAGCATATAGATACTGCTTTGGCCACTGTAACTTCCCAGCTCTTCAGAGAAGAGCATCTTGTCTGTTTGGGGTTTCACTGTGTTTGATGGAGAGTGTCCCTTTGACAGAGAAGTATCTTAACAGAGGTGAAGGGCACCACAGCCACTGACTTTAAAGGCTGTAGAGCCAAACAAAATCCATTGAGTGGTTTGGATGTAACAGCCTGCACTGAATCAAGAGTCTCTCTATTCAAGGCTGTAAGCTCAACAGCTCTGCACTGAGAGCCTGGAGGAACGAGGAGGAATCGAGCTACATACCAGCTGAAAACACTTTGCATCACCCTTTAAAATGTTTTCACTTCAAATGGTGCAGGTTAGCTCAGGGTAAGCACTTCTCTTGGCTTTTGAGAAAAGCCATAAAACCCTAGACTTTGTGACTTATTTTAAATCAGAGAATGAAAATACATCGCATTCCAAAGACAAATTATCTTTAATTTTTAAAAATCCCATCTAATTGTCATTAATCAAGCCATCCCCTGTGCTAATAAGATGAAGGCAGGGAATGGCATGCCATTCCAGCTCAGGCAGCTGTTGTGCATGTCAACCAGTTTCAAAATGCTTGGCAAAAGTTGTAAATGCAGTTCTAATGAGATCGGCTTGTCTGCAACTAGCAAACACATACCAGCCGCACCAAAATGTTTGTTTGCTGTGGGACTAAGTGGAGATTGTGTTAACTGTTCTGCATTCAGGGTACATGTCAAGAAAAGTTCAAATCAAGCACAAGGCAGTGACACTGGAATGCAGCTTTCTCCAGAACGGTCACTTACATAAACCCTGAAAAAAGCCTCCACTTCAGTTCATAGTTTTTGTTGTGCATGGGGGGCACATCAGGACTCTTGACTTTCTGGTATCTCAGTGCAAGAGGTTCTCTGCAGAGGCTGCATAAGCGAGCTACGAACAGAAGTGTGTTTCCTACTGGGATGTTTGAATATGGACTCCTGGTAGGGGACCAACTTCCAAGGCATTCTACAGCATCTCTCTCCTGCCAGGTAGCTCCAGCTGGTTATGCCTCCATCAGCGGCCCAGGATGGAGAGGAGGTGCTCAGCTGAGCCAACCAGGGGCTCCAGGGTGGGAGCATAGCCTTGAAAGAGCAATGACCAGCTCAATCATCCCCCCCAGCCTGACTGCCAAGCTCATCATAGCCAGTTCCACAAAGCCCGGTTAAACAGAGCATTGCTCCAGAGGGGCTGCAGTCCTGTTCAGCTAAGCCACCTCAGTGGGCCAGGCACCATGGGTGTCACATACCCACACCTGGCTGGGCACCTAGGTGAATCAGCACATTGGTGACTTCTAGTAGAACCATCAAGCAGTTCACCAAACCTGTGTAGCTGCAGAAAGCTAAGCAACATAAATAGCTATGCTTCAGAGAAGTCAAATCTTAGGAAAGTCAATAGCAGTTTACCTCAACCATGAATTATCTATGTAACACCACAAGCTTCAACACCTTGTTCCTTTTCCTCAGCACAAAAGGGAATCCTATTTTTTAACTTTCCTTTTATGGTTCTTTGAGCTTAAGTACAAAGGACTGGTTAAATTTCTGGTACCGTGACTACTCTCTTGCCAGTAGCCCTTTAATTTGTATCTTGTGCCAAAGAATATTAATTATTGTAGGCTGCAGTGAAGTCCATCCCTACCCCCACTTGAGCCTCTGAAATGAACAGTGAAGTTGAACTTTGCCAGCAACTGTTAGGAAAGGGGCCAAGAACAGCTTAACAGGAAAGATACTCAGGATTTTTTGTTTGTTTTTTCTGCTAAACCATGTTTTTGTAATTATGAATACTTTGTTGAAATTGCTTGGAAAAGGAAGTACACAGAAAATGGTCCATACAATTAAACTAACTACATATTAGTGTTGAAAGAATATAAAACTGGTCTCACTCTGTTGCACTCATACAGACAAAACCCCTTCTCAGAAGGAATTTGGCTTGAGAAGAGAGATCTGGAGACAAATCTTAGTTAACTTCAGGCCCATGTGCCTTATTGTCTGGTTTACGGCTGCCCCAAATGGCCTAAAAGCAAAGGACATTCACACTAAACAAAAGCAAAGGCTGAAAGAAAGAGAAAAGAGGAATTTGAAAGCTGTCATTTCCAAACTCCTTCTACTCAAAAGTTGATTCCTGACTTTCCATAAGGAACCCTGAATAAGGCAGCAGTTACTTTATACTCCTAAAAACTATCTGCAACTAGACTGGAGAGAAGCAGAACTACTTTTATCTGCTTGGATTCACATGAATGCTGCTTTAATCAGTCCCCACTTGCTTCTGCCACCTTTCCCCAAGTTTAGGTTTGTAAAATCCTGAATTGATTGCTAAATATACAGAAAGAAATTGCCCAAGCAGCTTTCTAGGATGTATGATTACAGTGTATCAAAAAAGGTTTATCAAATGTGGAAAATTACAACTTTGTCCCCTAAGTTAATAAATACTTAAGAATATAAAGGAGTAAGATGCAGTAGGACCACTTCAAACTACTGTACTTCATATAGTATTTTTTAATTTCCATTTAAATGGTTTTCTCTAGTCAGCAGCCTGGTCCTGGCTCCCATCACTCTAAGGCGTATGTAGTGTTACACGCATATCTCAGTGTAAAAGGAAAAATGTCACCCTAGAGTGAGAAAGTTTGGTATTTGGATTATATAACAACATCTTATGATTCAGCCTCAATAAAGTCTTGGTTTTAGTTAAAAGAAAATTAAACTTATCCTTGACTGATATAGTGAACTAAGCTTTTAGAAGGATATATGCAATATTTATGTCCTGTGAAGCACTTTCACTTTCCATAGTAACAGGCCCCCTCTTCAGTACTTAAAATGGATTTGATGCATAAACAATATTGCTGAAAACACATCCAAAAATAGTGAAGAAGACTTTGCTTTACAAAACTAGATTTTAAGACTGGTTATGACCTTGTACAGTCCTTTACACAAGCAAAGGTACACAGCCATTCGGCTGAGATCAAAATAAAGCCTCCCATCTCCTCAACAAACAGTATCCCAAAGCGCATTACAGCGGGACACTGGGAAGCGTGTATGGCTATTTCCACCCGCCCCGCGGGAATTGTGCCGAGACCTGCGAGAGCAAGCAGCTATTGCCACCTTAGGGCGGCCCTTAGTACTGCTGCAGGTGAAGTGGAGCTGCCTGCTCCTGCTCTCGTTGTACACCCTCAGAGCTGACAGTGATCACTCCAAGGTCATTCCAATCCTGCAGCACACCCTCTCTCGAAAGGTACATACATTTAAAATTAATAGAAGGTTTCAAGATGAACATTTTTGCTCTCTCTCCTTTCTTTTACATGAAATTGTATTAAAGATGTCTAATCCCCGTCCAAGCAGATCTGCCAAACCCAGCCCTTTGCTTCTAGCATGTCTAAGTGGCATTGTTACAATTGTTTTGCCTAGCTGCACCTCTGTAGCCTGCCTAGACAGTTCTGTAACCAAGTAAGGCTCAAAATGCCTTCATAAACTGTTAATGTATATGGCAGGCACAGTGCTAGATGAATACTAAGCTGATTTACACCTGGGAAGTACAGGCATGGAACTAAGGAGAGCTGCAGACAGCTGGGCAGCTCTCCTTCCCACCTCTCATCCTGAGGTGATGACAATCTTCAGAAACCAAGTTAGGGAACATGGTGGATTAAAAAAAAAAAGCCTTTCATCCATAAAATACATCTGATATTTGGGGTGTTTTAATACTAATAAGCAAGTAACTTCTAGCTGAACAGCCTGTGAATACTTTTTACTCACACATCTCCTGTCACTCCTGCAACTCTTCACTCAGAGCACAAGCAGTGATGGCATCAGGGCAGGGCATAACTGCAAAGTTAAAAATGTGGGAAACAATCCTCCCCATCTCACTGGTAGCAAAACCCATCCACAAAGGGAGTGGACACAGTGCTACATTCTTTGGTGAAAGAAACTTGGTATTTTCAGTCCAATGGGCCTGTGAAAACACTTCTTTTCCTGCTGGTTCTTCAGCTAGATGTACTCTGCAGGGAAATCTGAAAAGGAGACAAAATGGCCATCTCACATTGGTGCAAGTGCACCAACAGGATGGCATGGAGTCGAAACAGGTACCTGCTCTTATATCTCTTCTGAGACTGCAAATTACACCTGAAAATTCTAATTGCCTTGTGTTTCTACAGAAAGAACTTACAGAGGCAAGACTAGCCACATCAAACTAAAGCCAGTAATTACTAAAATCTGTCAACAGGCATTTATTTTGGATGTAAAATATACCCTTAAATATAAGAGCAGCCAAATTTATCAAAACTTTTCAGTTAAATCATTGCAACTCTCCTATATGTCTGGCATCCTGTAAGAACATTGAATTAGTTCACATAGAAATTAGATCGTTCCCCTTGTTTGTTGCTCTTCACTGTTTAGACCTTATATATTGCAAACAGACCTGTCCAAAAGGCAAGCATGTGAATTTGTTACCCTCTCCTGCTTTTCTTTGCAACTGAAACACTATTTAGTTTAGTTTCAGTAGATTTCAACAATTTTGCATAAAACCCCAACAGCCTATTGTGAAATGCTTGAGCAATTCAACATAAATCTGGTATCAAAGAGAAGTGAATTTGAGCTGCTTTAATTTAACTTTACAGATGTAACAGAGCAGGTATTTAATTCAGTATTGCTGATTTTTATTTTAAACAGGCACAGGCTTTCTGTTCTTAGAGAATTATTGCATTGTGTGCCATTTGCTCAGTACAGACAGCATACAGCTACAGTCATTTATACAATCAACCTTGTTCAGCTAAGATGACTTTTGAAAATGTTAAACATCCCTTTAAGACACTTGAACGTATCTGGAAGTTCTGACTTGTGTGCCCAAGTGACTTCAGCCACAGCGTTACTCAGACTGAGATGCTGCATGCCTTTCTTACAGCCCAAGCACCCGGGAATGATCTGTTCCCTCCTTACCCGGCCCAACACCGGCACCCAGCGGCCAAGCGCCTTCACAAACACCTCGGAGAGCTGGTGGATTTCCTGAACACAGCCAGAGTCCGTTTAACAGCACTGGTTGTTCGATTACTGATGTTCAAAATGTTACCCACTATTGAAACTGTCTACAAAGCCTGGGACAGCCATCTCTGGTCAAGACCAGCGAGAGCCAGGAATAAAGCACTGCACCCAAATGCTGCTCTGAAATCAGCCAGTCACATCCAAACAAGAGATAACAATGTTACCATAGGGTCAAGCATGTCAGCAAAATTGTTCTTTTTAAGGAACTAGTGTGCCACCTGAAGCAACGAGATATTTTATATGTCCTTTTTTAAAGAGCTACAGACTGTGAAAAGACTCTTGGACAAGAGAAAACTATCTTGCCCTTGACAATGCAGCTCTCTTTTTCTAAAGGTCCTAATACTGAAGCCAATATCCAGGACTGCGATACAGCACATCAATTTCCCAAATTTTGATGCAATTTCCCAAGCAACAGGCCTAACAAAGGACCCAGGCATTAAAAAGGCACTCAGGAATCTCCATTCTAAGTTATTTTCCATCAGTAGCCACAAGGGGACAATGCTTCAAATTCTGGGCATTAACCTAGCAGAAACACGCAGAGGTGAGCCCAGATGCAGAGTCCAGGACTAAACTCTGAAAGATTCCATTTAACATTCTCCCCTCTAACACAGTGATGATACTGGTTTCAGATGACCAATACAGTCTTTGCAAATAAACAAAGTCAAATGTCAGGACAGCACATCAGAGAAATAATGTCAGCTGACAGCATGTCAAGAGAAATAAAGAAGACAGGAAAAAAGCAAGCTATGAAGTGCAGAGAAAGCAGCATGAACAGAGCAAATGCTTTACTCAGTAAATCAAGACTGAACTGAAAGGATTATCAGAATATGCTGAACTATGGGAGGGTATTAAAATTTAGGCTCACGGACTAAATTTTAATACCCTCCCATAGTTCAGCATATGGGATTGTGAGAAGGGGATTAAACTTCCACTAGAATTAGCCTGATTGATAGATTAAGATGAGATTAAGGAAACAGACTTGTAGCTTTAAGCTGCTTCCTCACCGCGAACTGCTCTGGTTTCTAAAAAACACAACTTCTAACAAAGACAGCACCACAGTTGTTGAACTTCTTGAAAAAATTTTAATTGGACAAATGTCCTCATAACACAGGTAAATTGTACATCACACATAACTTGCTTACACATGAACTGAATTAGTCTTTTCGTAACTGGATAGTTTGCTCTTTAATTCCATCTTTTGTGACAATGCAAATCTTTAGTGCATCCCCAGTGTACACATCTCTCTCAGCAGCAGAAATGAAGACATCCTTAACTAGCTGCAAAGCCTTTTCCAGGGTCAGAGGTACATGTTCCACATTTTGCATGTTCTTGAAGCCAATCTATGAAAAGATAAAAGTGTATTTTATCCATCTATGAAAACTGATTCAGTCTCTGCACTAGAAAAAACAGATTTAGATGAATTAAAAAGAAGAAATGACCCATCTATTTTAAAAACCCCAAAGCTGAAGTATTCCTCCAAAGTATTCCTCCAAACAGTTTACAGTTGAGAGCTTTGCCAATACATACACTCTTAGAAAAATTACCTAGAAGCAGATCCAATATACAGCCAGCATAGCTCCTCCTGCTCATTCAGCATGTACAAGATCACAATGAACATCTGGATCTGATCTAATTCTTCATAAACTTCTCACAACTTTGGCAGTACCAGAACTGCACATGAGTCTTTTTTTCTCTGGTCACTTGTAGTTAGGAACATTTCTTAAAAGCAAATATTCCCTGAGATCCCTAGACTTCAAAACTAAGTCTATATTGGAGCATATCTGGTCCTACCAAACAGCATTAAATTAGCTCATAAATATAAGCATCAACTTAACCATCAGAACAGGAAAAGGAGAAGAGTTCCATGTTTTGCCTGAAACCCATAAGCAATAAAAAATTATTTATGACAACTTGTTTTTTGCAGAATATATTTCCTTCAGTTAATAAAGTTTAAAAAAAAAGGAAATATTCTATTCCTTTCTCGTCTGGTAAGAATCAAGAATGCTTACTGCTTTTCTAAGCACAAAAGCTGTGATGGCATCACGTTCAAGTGACTAAATACCAACACCAATGTCAAAAACTTAAAATGAGTAAAACACGCTTTGGTATTTCTCCCATTCAATTATTAACAGCTTCAGCTAAATATGAAAATACTATTCAAGTATTTCAGACAGATTTAGCTGAATAAGTTTCCAGCAGTTTTATGTAAGAACACTCTTACTAAAAATGGTATCTGAATTGTACAAAACTGAAGACTTAAACAAGGCTATGTTAAATGATAAAATGTATTAATTAATTCTATCTTCTTAATTTGGTATTATCTCATACTAAGTAACAGGCATATTTATGTTATCAGCCAGGAAAAAACTCCCAAAACCCAGAAAAAAACCCTCCAAACAACTTCTAGGATAAACATAACTCCCCAATTAAAACACTTCTGCCTTTAAACAGGCACTGCAAATACAAATAATGTATTAAAAACCTCAACAGATCCCAAAGCAAAACTTTGATTTCTCTTGAGAAAGTAAAGCCACATAATTTATAAATGTATGGATTACCAGGTCCTACCTGGGTAATAGATTTAAAACTTCTCTCAAAAGTAATATTCTCCAGAAGTAAAGCTACATTAATTTGAATGTCACAAATCTTTACTGAAATAAAGTAAAAACCAAACCAAAACAAAAGCCAACAAGCTATTTTACCTGGTTATCCAGCAAAGGCTGCAACATTGCACTTGCTGATCCACCTGCTTTAAAAGTACTTCTCTCATAGGAGCCCACTGGATCAAAGCTATAAACTGCTCCCTTTCCTGAAGAAAAAAAAAAAAAAAAGAATTAGTATGTAATTCAGAAAGCTGCCCAACACTGACAAGCATCTTCAACAAAACCAGCTCTCTGGATAAGTAGTATCTGGAACATTGCAGATCCCAGTAAACCTTTACCAAACAACACTGAGTATGTTCAGATGATGCTTTTTACAGAAGACTCACTATGGCTGCAGCCTGGTACAATATCCAATGTTATTTTCTTTATTTAAGCCGCAATATCATGCTTCAACAAATGTTTCCCACACTACTTACCACAGAAAAAGTGTTGATGCAGAGTAATCAAAGCAGAAAAATGAGCTAGAGTGTAGTGCTGAACAAAGAGCCCCAGGGGTTCCAAGGCTAACACAAGCAGCTGAGATCGTTCCTGAATGATACATTTCTTGAATTACCTCCAGAAAGCACACCTGGATGCCTCTGCATCAAACTCCCAGAACCAGGGATGATGCTCTGGTCTCTTGCACACTTCCCTTTGAAGCCAGACCAGGTGGTGCAAAGTTTACTGGCTTGCACCAACATCAGAGGCACAGACACACTGTAGCCCTGAAGCATCAGCGTTTGATGAGAACATGCCAGTCAGAATGCAGCAGCTGGCCAAGCCCAGCCCTTCTGTGCAGACAGGCTGCACCCAATTCAATCAACTGGCCAGTGCCCTTGGCAGCAGAGCACAGGAGCTGAACAGCCCTGAGAAAGCCAGCCAAATCAACAATCAATCTTGCTGGACCCTAATTTAGTCCTTGCAAGCGAACCTGCACACTGATTCTTATCAGCTGCTACAACACCCTTATAATCTGAGATTTACCATTATGCAGGGCAGACTAATCCCCTGCCAGATCCCACAAATCACAGACATGTCTTAGCAAGACTGGGAAAGCAGTATAACTTACTGGTACAAACAAATTGCATGGAATGGCTAAAATTATCCAAACAAGACCACCTCTGAGCTCCATCTCAAAGCCAGACAACACTACTCAACCAAATCACTGGACAGCAACCCAGTAAGTTCTGGAAGAGCTGTAGATTAAACTACAGCTTCTGTGTAGAACTCATGATTTTCATTAGAGGTTAGTTAACGTTTTGAAATAACTTTGTAGAAACCTGTCTCTGGAGTAAGTCTTCATATTAAATAGTCTTTACCACACTCACAGGTCTGAATGAAACATATACAATTTTACTGGTGACATCTACTGTAAAGATGCAATTTAAAAATCCAGCAAAACCGCTGTAAAATTTTCCAGTCTAAAGTATTAATTATTTCACTTTAGAGATTTTATTTGTGATCAAATAATTATAACATAGCTTTTAGACCTTCAGAAATGGAAAAATCAAGTGAATAACAAAAACTAGGAAATGAGCCAGATGCACTGTATTCAATCTGTGTAAGTACCGTAATGGCTAAAGGCAGGTGTTGGGAATAGTAACACAAACTTCGTTATTCAATCAGTACACCTCAGATGTAAAGGAACAGCTATCCATCCACAGAAATGCAGCTTCTCTTTTCCCTTTTTCTGTTTGACGTCTTACCTTCTTCATCAAGTCCACCAATTATATTGTAAACATAGTAGGGAAAGAAACGTCGAGAGTACAGGATTGTAGACAGCATTGCTGCAATAGCCCCTGTAGTCATGGTCTTGTTGTTGGAATGCTTGTACATCTGCCAGTGGTAGAGCACATCCAAGAAGAAAGTCAAACACTAAAGCTGACATTCAACTAGAATTACATTTTCTGTAACCTCAATACAGAAGAATCTGACACTAAGCAAAATTATTAACCAGCACAATTAGTGAAAACATGCTGGTCTAAAAGGTAAAGCCTCTTTACAAGCCAAACATTAACATATCTCTAAATTTGTGTAATTAGTAGGTGTTGCCTCATTTACAATACCCTTTCCAGCTCTTCCACTCTATAAATTTGTGGTGTCACACTTAATGAGAACACATCACCAATTTTCCCTGCCAGATCTTTCACTAGCAAAACAGTTATGATACAAACACTCGGAAAAAAACAGCAGAAGTTATAGTTAAAACATGTCATATTATTGGTCTCAAATATAATATTAAGAATCTAAGTTTCTAAATGCAGTAAGATTCGTAGTTACCTTCAATCTGGCTTCAATAATTTTAGTAAGGGTAAGGCAGTCTCCATGGAACCCAGTGCATCCAATGACAGTTTGTTCTGTTCTGAAAAACATAACATTTTGTTGCAATTTTAGACTTAGCATGAACTACAGTAATTTCTTATACAGTAGGTTATTATGAAAACACCAAATGTATTTTCAGTTTTTTTCCAGAGGGCTGCATTAAGCTTGTACAATGGTTATGTGACATTTATGGCTTTGATGGCTTCTGTCATGGCTTCTGTCAGCACAAACAGAAGTTATGTGGCTGCAGATGCACTACAGAAGCTTGGCTCTCTGCTCAGTTTTGAAATGTTTTATGAACACTAACCATGGAAACACACACTTGAAATTTTAATTCTAGGAAATAGAAAAGAGTCTAGAAACATTAACACACACTGACCAACCCAAAGTAGTCATTCAGAAAACATCTTAAAACAAAATCTTCTCTCAGCCTGTCACTAGAATTACACAAAGCCACCATGTGCAGTATGTATCCTGTACCAGACTAATCTCCATCTGGACAGTATCAAAGTCAAACATATAGCAGTAACAAGTTAGACAGGAGAAACCAAGTTATTTTGATTTCATGTCATCAATTCAGAAAAAGAAACAATAACCCTGATAAAAAAAAAAAGTTTATGTAGTTGATGACAGCCTATAAGACAAGCACCTGCTGCAGTAAAATGAACATAAGTGTAATGTAGGTGTAAACTAAGGAGATTCTACCCAGGTGAGTTAACCTAAGCCTAAAATGAACATAGAAAGTTCAATTATGGAATGACTCATAGGTTTACCTCCCCTAAAACAAACCCCTCTAAAGTGCCAGGTAATTAACCAGAGAGATACAGTACAACTGGCAGCAGTGGGAACAGTTGTGTACCATCGCCAGATCTCCTGATGAAGCAGAATGAGTTATCATAGGATTAAGTTTAGCTACAGTTAAATTAAAAATTCTTCTGATTATCCAGCCAAAAAACTTCATGTTAAGGTTTGTATCATGCGAAAAATGTTCTGTTCTCTCTTAACTTCAAGAGCATGAAACAAGAAATCTGGCTATATTTAGAACATCACATCACATCTTGCATTACAGCAAAGGTCACCACGAGTCCAAAATCTACTTTGTTACTGGGCTTTTTCTTCTAAGAATTCTGCTTAAAGTAGGAAGCAGGTGACATAGTCAGCAGTACAAAAGATTTTCCATCTTTTTGAATCCTTGCAGATCTGGACTTACAGCTTGTAGCATTTTGGGCTGTCCCGGGAGTGAATGGAGTAGCCTTCACTCAGACGTGTGTCAGAGGCAACGATACAAAAGTCTTCTCCAGCAATCGCCAGCACAGTCCTTAAAAAAAGAATATTGATAAATCATGGCCTTCAGCACAAGCATCTTCTTAGACAACACAGAAACAAACTAGATAGTAATTCTACACACAGACTCATGTTTTGTCAAGTATCTTACACTCTTTGCTATGCTTCCCACTATGCACATCCCTACTCAACACCAAGGGAAGAAGGCAATAGACAGACTGAAGAAAATATGTGCATGTGGCCCTCTACTCAGATTTAAACTGTATGGAAACTTGGTAAAACAGAGACTCCACACCAGGCAAGAACCAGACCCAATGGATGAGGTATTTTATATGCCTGATAATAACTCATCCTTCTAATACAAGCAAAGTACTGAGCAACAGTATCACTACACTAAAATAAATGTCACTTTTAAAATCTGGTGTTATTACTTCCTAACAACTAGTATTGTGATCACCACAGGTGTACCACCATTAAGTAACAAAGATGCCCTTTAAAAAGCAATAGCCATCATAAGAAAAAATAAACCTACCTGGCCAGATCATGCCACCAACTCAGGTGCATAAAACATCACCAGCCTTTAAGAGTTACAGCAAGGTAGCATCCAACCCAGTAACACGTTTACTAGCAGCACGGTAAACAGCAAAGGCCATAAACTACAACACAAGAAGTTCCACCTCAACAAGTGGAAGAAATTCTTAACGTGGAGGGTGGCAGAGCACTGGAACAGGCTGCCCAGGGAAGTCGTGGAGTCTCCTTCTCTGAAGACATTCAAAACCCACCTGGACGTGTTCTGGTGTCACTTGCTCGAGGTGACCCTGCCTTAGCAGGGGGGTTGGACTGGATGATCTCCTAACTCATCCAGCCCTAACAACTCTGTGATTCTGTAACAGGACCATTACCTGGGTTTCCTAAGCCACTATAAAGAAACAACCCTGCCGGTAACAACAGATGCGTACTTTAAGACCAGTCGAAGTTTAGGGAGCCCGAGTGTTCCAAAAGCCACACGGACAGGCAAGAACACCCTGAAAGGCTGCAAGGCCTCAAGGCAAGCCCGAGCCCAGCTGCTCCTTGTGCTGCCGCTCTCTCCCTACAAAGAGGAGACCGTGAGGGGAGATAAACCCGCACTGAGCACCGAGGAGAAGCAGGAGTAAGGCGAGGAAGGAGTAAGCGAGCCCCAGCCCCGGCGCCGCTGTCCCCTGGGCCCCATGCCCCGGGCCGAGGGTGCCCCGTCCCGCCCGGGCCCTCACCCTCCGTTGAAGGTGTACGGCGAGAAGCGGTAGTGCTGCACGGGCGCCTCCAGCCCGCAGCCCGTCTCGGGCCGGGAGGGCCCGCATCCCGCGGTGGACAGCATCGCGGCCGCCCGATCGCTGCTGTCTCACGGCGAAATGGCGGCACCGGAGGCGGAAGCGGAGCCTCTCGGGGAGGGCAGGGCAGGGCAGCACCGCCTCCTCTCGCTGCTCTGCCGGGCGGCGAGCGCCGGGGCCTGGCCGGAGGGCGGCGGTGCCGCTGTGGAGCGGAACCCGCCTGCAGCAGGGGGTGTTGCCTGGGGCCCGGGGCAGCGCCTGGACAAGAGCCGGGTCGGCGCTGGCCCATCGCCTGCGTGCCCGCTGGTGGGAACGCGCAGGCTGCTCAGTGGTGAGGCCATCACGCACCGCTCGTGTTTGGGCAGCAGCGTGGCTCCTGCTCTGCAGGGGAGAGCGCCTTTGGAACCGCCGTGAAGAGCAAGAGTCGGGAATCATAGAATCATCGGGAGGTTGGAGTAGGAAGAGACTATCTAGTCCTGCCACGGGCAGGGACACCTTTCACTGGACCAAGGCGCTCAGAGCTCCATCCTGCATTAAACACTTACAGGGATGGGCACCCACAACTTCCCGGGGCAACCTGCGCCAGTACCGCACCACCCTCAAGCAAAGAACTTACTCCTAATATCTAATCTAAACCATCTCTCTTTCAGTTTGAGGCCATTCCCCCTCGTCGTGTCACTACACGCTCTTGTGAAAAGTTAATCTCCACCTTTCTAGTAGGTCACCCTGAAGCCTTCCCTTATCCAGGCTGAATAATCAAAATTATCTCAGACTTTCCTTGTGCTTCATCCCTCTAAGCATCTTTGTGGCTCTTCTGGACTTGTTCCAACAGCTCCAGGTCTTTCATGAGCTGGACACAGTACTCCAGATGGGGTCTCACCAGGTCCTTGAGGTGGGCCCCATGGGGTGTGGTGCCAGGCACCCTGGCACGAGTGGAAACAAGTGGGAAGGGCTTGGATAGAAGCTCGAAGAGGCACTAGGGGAGTACAGGGTGGGGACAGTGAGATGCAGGGGACACATGGTGCTCCTGAGGAGAAGTGCGCTGCCCTGCTTGGGAAACACAGCCGTGGTGGCTGCAGTCTCCATGGGCACTGTGCAGACACAGCAGCGAGATCTGCAGTACAGCAGTGTGGAACTCTGTACAGCTTCAGTGTGAGGAACCACAGCTTATGTGAGGGCCTGGTGCACTGCCAGGGACCCCCACAGATTCACAGGATCTGGAAGGGACCACAGGGGGGTATGTGGGGCAACCTTTCTGCTCAAGCAGGGTCATCCTAGAGCACCTGGCACAGGGTTGTGTCCAGATGGTTCTTGAACATCTCCAGTGAGGGAGACTCCACAACCTCTCAGGACAATCTGTTCCAGTGCTCGGTCACCTGCACCGTAAAAAAGTTCTTCCTCATATCCAGGTGAAACTTCCTGTGCATCAGTATCTGCCAATTGCCTCTTGTCCTATTGCTTGGCACCATCAAGATAAGTCTGGATGAATCCTCTTCACATCCATCCTTTAGATACTTATTCACATTTGTGAGGTCCCCTTTCAGTTGTCCCTTCTTGAGGCTGACCAGGCCCAGGTCCCTAAGACTTTCCTCATAATTGGATGCTCTAATCCCTTAATCATCTCTGTAGTCCTCTGCTGCATCTGCTCCAGGAGCTCCATATCTCTCCTGCCCTAAGGAGCCCAGAATAGGACACAGCACTCCAGATGTGTCTCAGCAGGGCTGAGTAGAGGGGCAGGATTGACCTGCTGGCAATGCACTTCCTAATGCATCCAGGATAGCACTGGCCTTCTTGGCCACAAGGACACTGCTGGCTCATGGTCAGCCTGTTTGCACCAGGAGCCCCAGGTCCTTCTCCACAGAGCTGCTTCCCAGCGGGCTGGCCCCAGCCTGTACTGTGCATGTGGTTACGCCGCTGCAGGTGCAAGACCCTGCATTTGCCCTTGTTTGATTTCCGAAGGCTCCTCCCCGCCAAGGCTCCTGTCCCGCTGGCGGCGGGAAGTGACGCGCCGGGCGCGCCGGTGGCGCGGGGGCGGGGCGCGGCCGGGCTCCGGCGGGCGCGGAGCGCGGCGGGAGCGGAGCGAGCGCCAGGTACCGAGTGCCCGCCGCTCCCCCGCGGCCGCCGCTCGCCCCTGCCCGCGGCCGGGCCGCTGGGGCGCGATGGTGCGGGGCAGGCCGGGCCTGGAGGGCGGAGACTTGCGCGGGCCGAGCTCGCTCCGCACCTCCGGGGCGGCCTGAGCCGCGGCCGGGGGAGCGGGGAGGGACTCCCGCGGCGCGGAGGCGGCGGCCGCCTTTCTCTCCCCCGCCGCGGGCAGGGGGCGCCGGGCGCGGGATGGGCGCGGGCAGCGGCGGGACCCTGTGAGGGCGGGCGGCGGCTGCGCGGGGCCGGGGCCGGGGCCGCTGGGTGGGCAGCGAGGAGGGCCGGGGGGCGCGGGCAGGCTGTGGCCGCACGCCGAGCGCTGCCGTGTGGCGGGGGGCGAGCCCGAAAGGGCCCTCGGGGGTGGGTCGGGGCCTCCTCCGGGCTGTCTCCGGCTGCTGGACTCTGTTCCCTGGACCGAAACGTCGCCCGGCGTTTGTAGTGGAGATCGGAGCAAGCCGCGTTAAGCGGGTAGAGGAGGGAGCTCTGCGTAGTCGGTGCCCTGGGTGCAGGTTTTGGCATGCCTGGTATCCAGCCTCCTAATTAAATATCTGGGCTGTCGAGGAGTTGACTTTGTTTCTTCCAGGATAATGTTTAGGCCTCTAATGTACCCACTTTGTAGAACCTGGGTGCTCTGCTTGATACCTTTGGTGACGGTAAAGATGATAATGTCTTATGGTCATGGGTGGAAAAATGCAGGTATTTCTAGCTACAGTGTAAATATTATTGTAGTTCTAAGCTCTCATATCTTAAAAAAAAGAGAGGCTGAATAGGCTGTCTTCAGATTTTCAGGTAGCCTACCTCTGGCCCAGTAATGACCTTGAGTATTTCTTAGCAATAATTAAGAAGCTTAGAAATTAATGGGATAATATTTTATATCATTGGTATCATAACATATAAATTCTCCAGTTCTGTTGTTTATTTTCATAACGCAGCAACAGAAGTATAGTTAAAAAATGAAAGAAGATCATTGTATGTTTCACTTGTGTACTTAAAATTTGTTTTCACATATTTCTTTTTTCCCTGCGTGTCATTACAGTTTGAAATCTGTTAGTGCTTTGTTTTATGGAATTGGATGGAAGAGGTTTTCCTAGCTGTGATTTGAGCTGCGATGCTTTTCTCATAGAAGAAAAAACGTAATTTTTGAAAGCCCAAGTCTTAAAATGGCCAGGAAGAGACTTACAAGCAATGTCAATCAGTAGCTAAGGGAATTAAATTCTTTAAAAAATCAGTGCTTTTGCAGCTAAAGGAAGCTTGGAGTAGAATGAGCATCAGCAGCTTGAGCTGTTTGTGCAGGAGGGTTTGGTTAGCCAGAGGCCTGCCCATGTGAGTCAGGTGACCTGCCAGGGACTTCAGCAGACTCATACTGCAAAGTTTCTATGGAGTGTGCCTGAAAAAGGTTATTTTTATGGATTGTGCATGCGTGTGTATGTACGCGTGAATGTTCTTATATGTATTTGTACGTGGGTGTCTCTTGTCTGAGTCAGCAGCTGATAGGCTTGCTTTTGGGTTTGTGTTTAGATATTATTCTCAGGATATTCCTTTTTTTTCTTTCCAGGCTTTGGTTAGTGTTGTAGACTCATATTTCTCTGAAGCTGATGTTTTCCTAACACTTACAGCTTGGCTTTAAAATCTACTTCGCTGGAATGTTTTAAACGGTTTAAAAACCTCTAGGATTTGAAGTTTATTTAAATTAATTGAAGGAAATACTTCTGGCCTCACCAAAGAAATAACTGGAATCATGGATCAGAACAACAGTTTGCCACCCTACGCTCAAGGCTTAGCCTCCCCTCAGGTAAAAACAAATTATTTAAAATGTAACTATGATCTGCTAGGGATTGAATAATTCTAGTATAAAGCAGAATTTTGAAACCATTGATGTCTATATTCAGAAGTATAAGAAACATGTGGTTTCTTATACATGGAATATATGTGGGATTTCTTAATGGGATTCCTCTTAAGTTGAAACATGACTGACAAGTTGGAAAAATTAATTTAATTTTGGTGGTTGCTCCTTAAACTATGCACATAATGGATTGTTGCTGGGCTATGAATGCAGTGAGTACAGTGAGCACAGTTGGTGTTCAGACAGTTTCAAGTTAAATTGTGGGTCAGAGCTGAGACATGCTTGCAACGTAGTGTGAGAAGTATGTAATGTTCTCTAGATTCCTTTGGGTAGTACTTTATTCTATAGAACACCTGCATTTCCAAGGATTTTCTGATTTTAATTATTTACTACTATATGCTTCAGGTTTGATACGAGCAACTCAGTTAACATAATTTTTGATTCCTCCTGAAAACTTTGTCTCTAAAAACAAAATGGAGTCATCATGATCTGTGGTTTTCATGTCCTGTTTTCTTCTGCAGGGTGCAATGACTCCAGGAATTCCAATTTTCAGCCCGATGATGCCGTATGGCACAGGACTGACACCGCAGCCTGTCCAGAGCACCAACAGTCTGTCCATACTGGAGGAGCAGCAGCGGCAGCAGCAGCAGCAGCAAGCAGCACAGCAATCCACGTCACAGCAAGCCACACAGGGAACATCTGGTCAAACCCCCCAGCTCTTCCATTCACAGACTCTTACCACAGCCCCTTTACCAGGAACCACACCTCTGTACTCCTCTCCAATGACTCCAATGACTCCAATAACTCCTGCAACACCGGCATCAGAGAGCTCTGGCATAGTGCCACAACTACAGTGAGTGCCCATGTGTCAGTGCATCATGTCCTTTCTCAGGTAGCCCTTTAAAGAAAGACTTAGGACCAAATTCATATCAGGAATTAGGTACTGCATTTTGGTGGGAAGGGAGGTCCTGAGAATTTATGTCTCCTGTAGCAATATGAGTAATTTTTACTTTTATTTTTAGCTTAGCTTCATTACTAAACCACTTAGTAATATAAACAGTTTCTTAGTGATTTGTCAATGGTACATCTTTGGAGCATACCAGTGGAGGGTTATATGTCTTCATTTAACACTGTCATAATTTTTAACTCCTTGCAGTTTAGGAGTTCAAGATGTTTCCTTTTCCAATGCTTGCCTAACACTGAGTTTGTGAGAACGTAAAAAACCCTAGAACTAGTTGGAAGAACCCTAGAACTAGGTATGGAAGTATTTTCAGTGAACTTCAGTTTTAAAGAGACTATTTCAGAAATTTTTGGCTGGGACAACGAGAAATGGTTGATACCATAAATTGAAAGAGTAGTTTCTCATATTTTTCTTAATTTTTCTCCTCACTGAGGACCTTTATATTTCCGGGTTTTCCCAGAAAACAAAATTGTTTATCTAGTAACTTTTTAAAACTTTCTGGAGACCTACTGTCCCATCTCCTGGCAATGCATTTACCTCCTGGGTCATTCCCACTAGTTTTGCACCCTCTTCCTTGAAGGGCATAGCAAGGAAAATTTCAGATGGTACTATATCATTTTCTCCTGTTTCCAGCAGCTTCCCTGATTGTGGTGAGGGCTCTCAGCATCAGTAATTTTTCCTCCCAAACTGAAATAGAGGTTCTTCTCATGGGACACTTTTCATAATAGCTGACAGATAAGGAGGAATCAGCAATTATGCCTTAGGAGCTTCTGCCCTACAAAAGGACGTTCCTGAGCCAAAACACTGCTCAGTGCTCCTGTTAGTAGGAAAGATGCCATTCAAACTTGCTTGGAGAAACAAAATAATTTAAAAAAATTGATTAGGCTTGGTTAAAAATGAGGAAGACACATTAATTCCTTATTGTTTTTTTAAATATATTTCTCTGGTCTGTCTTTAGGAATATTGTGTCTACAGTGAATCTTGGTTGCAAACTTGACCTAAAAACTATTGCGCTTCGTGCCCGAAATGCTGAATATAATCCTAAGGTAAGAGAAATGTATTAAGGGTTCATCCTATAACAGATAAATTAAAGGCACAGGTTGTGGCTGCAGGCTGCTGCAATAGACTGAAAAACCTACCTGCTATATATGCAGTTTTATACTGTAGTTAAAAGGGAAATCTTAATAAACTTAGGACATTCAAATTAGTAAAAAGCATTTTTATGCTGAGGTAGCTGTGATGTGCACCAGGTTGTAAGTTGTTAGATTTAGAAAAAACCTAATCAAGAGTGTAGTACACTGGCCAAGCTTTTTGTGGTGGAGGTGCCCTCTGCTGCTGTTCATATGGGCATATTTGTTTGTAGTGCTCAGTGAGCTCTTTTTGCTTATTACTGTGAAATGTCTGATGATGAAGTCTTTTTCCCTATCTCTGAACAAGGAGAAAGGAAAGAAGAGTTAAAATCCTGGACTTCTGCCAGAGCTGTGGTTTCCTCCACCTAGCTGCTCCTCTGGAATTCTTACGGTCACAGGGCATTCACTTATTTTTCATAGTCTCACTACCCTCTGTTCTCTCATGTTCTCCTCCAGTACTTCTGCCATCTCATTGCTTCTGATGGCTAACTTGATGGAACATTAAAATGGATCAAAACAAAACCAATTAAATTGATTTTTTGCATACTGACTTCAAAGTTGCCTGCTGCTTCTTAATAGTAGTAGGGTTCTAAATAAGTGGCATCTTTTTAGTTTGGGAAATCTGAACAACAGCAAAGGACCTGGAGCATTAAATAAAAAAAAAATGTTGTTTCATGTTTCTTTTGGGTGGCTCCTCTTGAAAATGTTATCTTTGCAACAACAGTAGCTGGACACTAATAAAAGTTTAGGTTTTACATAGTTGAATTGGCTTGTCTTGGGAAGGCTTCAGTTTTCCTGGAGTGTGTGTGGTTTTCTTGTTTTAGCATTTAGTATTTTGCTACAGTTGACGTGAACTCTGCTCTTAAAGGTTAAAGCACACATGCAGGCATATTTGATAAATGACTCTTACTGTAAGTTTATACCAGTGATGCTGTTACATAATTGTGAGTAAGGTATTAGCGCAGCAAAAATTTGAGCATGCCTTGGTAATTCCTAATTTAGGGGGTAGGTGGCTGTATAAAATTTGTAGGCTAGAATAATCAATATCAAACGCTGTTTTCCATGGCAGAGGGATAGAAGGCTTATGTAACACGCTCCTGACATTTAGTCAGTAGATTCATCTATCAAAGAAAGATGTTGCTTGGCTATATTATTTAAGTCATATTTTGACAAATGTGCTGTTGGGTAACCCACGCTACCGCCTTGGTTATATCAGCAGAACAATTCATGGGACTGCAGGGTGAGCTGTTCCGAGTTAAATATAACAAACAGGAGTTTTGGTGTGTGTGTGTGTGTGTGCGTGTGTGCGCCCACCTCAGTTTCCAGTATCTCTTGCCTCAAGGAATTTAAGAATATTTGGAAATGCTTGCTGAGAATGAAAAGCTAGAGCTAATGAGGCTGCTGTGTCCTACAGTGGTAGCTGAGCTGACTTCTGTTTACACAGGACTTTGATCTCCAGCTGTTCTGTTTGCTGGTATAGTAACACTGTAATCCATTTTTTTGGATAGTCTTCCATCCTACTTATAAGATAAAATTCCAACACATATGGAGGAATTTTTTAAAAATTGTTTCTATTGCTCTGATGCCAATCTTAGTGTTATTTATATGTTACATACATATGTTATATATATATATATATATATATATGCATAAATATATAGTAATGAGAGATAAACAGGAATGCAGTGGTAAATATCCTTCCTGCCTGGCTCTACCTCTCTGTGTATGTCCTTGAAGGTACTTATGGTTTAAGCATTTCAAGTAAACTTTGAGTGATCTGTAAGTATGTTTGAGTTTAGTTTTCCTTGCACTGCAGTGTAACTTCGATGATGCAGATTTGGTTTTAATGTAATGATGACAGCAGTATGTCACTAACAGTCTCAATGCTCACACTTCAGCGTTTTGCTGCTGTTATTATGAGAATAAGAGAACCACGTACTACTGCACTGATATTCAGCTCTGGAAAAATGGTGTGCACAGGAGCAAAAAGGTATGTTTAGGCATTATGAGCAAGCTAACTCAGGCTGTCTTTTCTTTTGTACCATGATGCTTGTTTATATAGACACATCAAAGTTGTACAGGTACAACTAATCTTGTTTCACAGTTATCTCAGATTATACACATTTCTACAGAAAATGCCTGTTTATGATTGAAGAGACTTCCCAATTTGTGGGGAAATGGTACTTCTGTTTCTGAAGTGCTTTCATTCAGTCTCATAAACTGGTTTGCAGAGGTTATTATATTCATTTTTTGGCCTTGCAGTTACCCGCTTTTTCTAATAATTAAAAAAATTCAGCAACTATGCATTGGAACTGCTTAAATTGTAAGGATGGTGAGAGAAGAATTTTATATTTGAATAGATTCATTCATCACAGGACTAGAGCTCCAAATCTCAAGTTCCTGTGGTCTGATCTGTTCTTAACATGACCATTGAAGGACAAGAATTGAAAACTAAACATAAGCGTAACTCTGGTGGGCAGGAGAGAAATTCTGCTCCAAAGAAGTCTGCTAGGAATCCAGAAGGAATAAACTAATGAGCAGAGATGAATGAATAGATCTGTACAGGGGAACATTTTCTCTGCCTGGTGATACTTGAAATTCAAGTTGTCTTACTCTGCATTGGCAACAGATTCTCAGCTGTTTACAAACCTGAAGCAAACTGAATTCTGCAACAGTGGGTAAGGCTGTGCAGTTGTATTAAACCCATGTTTGAATGCCTGGGCTGAATCAAACAGAAGATTTTGCCAGTTGACAGATTTTTATATAAATCTGTATTTTCTAGCAGTAGTAATTCAAGGTTGTTCTACAGTGAAATCTTAAGTAACAATCTAATCTTAAGTACTTAATCTTAAGTAACAGTCCCATTAGAGGGACTCTGGTCAATATTTTAAAATGTAAAAGGTATGGATTTATAATTTACTGTTTTGTGTCATGAACAGTGAGTGCAACACTAATGGTGTCCAGGAGCCTATTATCAAAATTAGCATGAAAATCAGTCAGTGGTAGTTGTTAATTTTGGATGTAAAAATTTCGCATGTGAACTCCCCTCTCCCTCCACACAGACTTTTTTCCCCAGTTAGGTATTTGGGGTTTAATGCTGTTTGCTTGAAGTAATATTTAACTGAGGAGGTAATACAGATATCCTTTTCTCACTTCAGTGAGGAACAATCCAGACTGGCTGCAAGGAAGTATGCAAGAGTTGTTCAGAAACTGGGTTTTCCTGCAAAATTTTTGGATTTTAAAATTCAGAATATGGTGGGCAGCTGTGATGTGAAATTTCCCATCAGACTGGAAGGATTGGTACTCACACACCAGCAGTTCAGCAGGTAAAAAAAGGCTTGCTTATGTTTCATTCTTGTTGCATACTATCTTAGAAGGTGACATCTGTTTAGATTATTCCCTTGCACCACAGGGAAACCTGCATCGTTGTTCCCATCTCTGCACTGCCTCAGGTGTAACTGAGGCTGCCCAATGTGAACCTGTCAAAATTTGGTTTTGACAGATTCACATTGCTGCCCTCCCCAAGTTTCAGAGAAGTCTACATCTGCTCTGCCAGTCCTAGACTGGGCCCTGAAGATGGGGTGGAACATGGGTCTGCAAGCACATTTAAATACTCTCTCTTCTCTTACAGCTACGAGCCGGAATTGTTTCCTGGCCTAATCTACAGAATGATTAAGCCAAGAATTGTTCTGCTTATTTTTGTTTCAGGAAAAGTGGTTTTAACTGGTAAGTGAAGACAGCATCTTACTCCAAGAGGTGAGATTTAGACTGTATGACAGAGAACAGACAGGGATACATAAGCTGCCAGGTATTTTCCTTTAGAGATGACAGTACTGAGAAAGGAGACTTAATAGAGTATTCCATGGATGGAGTGTTAAGGAAACTTCCCTGTGCAGCCATCCAGCAGTCACCCTGGCAGTCAGAGCCACACCAGCTGCAGCAGGACCAAAGCCTGTTTGGAGTGGGCAGCTTCAGCAAATCCAGCAGGTGTCCTGCTTGACTCCCTACACATTCCACTCACACAGTCAGACCAGGTTTTCTTGAGGGCTCAGCACCAGGCTTTGTTATGCAAAGATTCAGCAGTTCAGGCCTCTTGTCTGGGTGTGCTTCACCCAGAGCTCAACCTGCAGCTCAGCACTGCCACTGCACACACAGCTACCAGCACCATGTTCCTTAACAGATGGGAATGCACAAAGCAACAGCACATTTGGCTAGATCAAAGGAACAATCATCATGAACCCTAGTCAGGTGTGCAGGTGCCCAAAAAGCTGTAAGAACGTAAGATCTTTCTGGCAAAATCTGAAAGACTGTTTCTGTGGCTGAGCATGTGACTGAGCTAGCTTTTCTTTGGCAGCTTGGTTGCAGGCTGCTGCCATGCTCTATGATACAGCAGCCAAAGAAGGGGAGATACTTGAGCTCTAGGACATCCTCAACCTCTGGTGCTCAACCTACTCCCTCCATTTTTTCTCATGCTGTGTCTTACTAGGAAGAAGAAACCCGCAAGCCCCACAGACAAAAGAAGGATCATGTCCCTGCAGTGTGGGGAAATGCAATTCTCTGCAGTGGTCTCCATTGCCAGACCTTCCTCCCCCTGATACTCACACTCTCAAAACAAGCTCCACCAGTTAGGCCTTTCTGCACAAACATCCTACAGGGCTGTGCTTTGTTGTTGGGTCTCTTGTGGAAATCATGTATATGAAAATTCATTTGCAACATAGCATCGTGGCAGAGATGCTAGTGAAAGTTTTAGCAGTTGTCAGATTAAACAGAGAAGGCTGGTAATGTAAGCTCTCTATGAAATGTGTTAAAAAGGATTGTAAAAATGGGGATTTATGAATACATGTAGGTTTTATATAGACTTGCATTCACATACACATTCTAAAAGCTAAAATTAAGTATTTGGCGAAAGGTACAAACTAATTGAATCCCTTCTCTTTTTGCAGGTGCTAAAGTACGAGCAGAAATCTATGAAGCATTTGAAAACATCTATCCTATTTTAAAGGGATTCAGAAAGACAACGTAACAGTTTCTACACGTTTCAGAGAAATCAGGGGTATATTTTAAAAGGTATTGTGTATGGCACAGCAGTAACAAGAAACGGACTTCCAGTGCAACTGCAACACCAGGACTTGGACTATTTCCCAGTTAGTGCCTACTTCCCTGATGCTCAAGGGGAACTGTTTTCTTGAATATGTCTACTGAGTTACTGTGAGTTGCTTTACTGGGCTGTTCCTGGAGCAGCCCCTCCAACTTTTATTTATATTCTAGCTTTTAAATAGTTTTAATGCCAGTTCTATTAATAGAAAAAATCTGTAAGTTGGTTTAAAGACAAATGCAACTGTGTCACTCAGTATAAACCACTTTAACTGCCATGTATATATGTTTTAAGTTCCTTCCATAAGACCATGGTTTTTATAATTTTCAGAACTTTAGCTTTTAAATTTTTTCAATTTTAAATTTCTTTGGTGCCAGACACATTCCCTCTTTCCAGTATTAAGCAAGATAGAATAAATTTATTAATTAAAATGGCTCACTGTACATATATATATAATATATACCTTTCTTCTCTTTCCTTCTTCAACTCCACATGTACAATAAACCCTGTTTATACAACTATGGGAACTGTCTTAATAAATTTTAAAATTACCCAGCTTGGTAGAATGAAATACATTGAATGACTTTTTTTATTTAACAGATTTTTTAATAGCAGATGCACTGCTCTAAGTGACATGTTGTTTTGAGAGAATCTTAGCAGTGCTCTGGCTTGCTTACCAGCAGTCACACCCTTGGCAATGTCCACCTTGAATATTTCCAACATGTTAAAGCAAAAGAGACAACTGGTTAAAGAAGCTTGTGTTTGAGTATGTGTTGCCTTATGTTCAACAGATGGCATATAGGTAAGTCTTAAATAGCTGCACTTGACTGAAACAATAGATCCCTGCTTAGCTTCTAGAATTTCTTTAAATTACTACCTTTGTATTTTACCAGCTGTGACAGCCTCACTATATTAGTGTTCCTGTAAAATGTCAAAGCCCTTCCAACTGGAGTCAGCACATACATAATCTTCCTTCTGAACGATGCTTGAAGCCTAATAGGCTCAGAGCTAAAAATAAACTTTTTTTTTCCTTCAGGAAATTTCCAGGAATAATAACCTCTCTATGACTTACACATTATTTCAAACAGCTTTTATCTGAAACTAACCCAAATGTAAACAATGGTCTCATTTCTAAGTTGGTGTTTCATTCCAGACAAAATTAAGTTTTGGCTGGCTTTGATACTGCCCCATTTGCACATCCTGAGTGACCTTAATCTTCAGACTTCTCTCTAGATCAGTGTCTCTCCAGGTGTTCTAATGACTGGTTTCATGGATCTTACCAGAAAGATGCTGTTTATTAATGCAGCTGTGCAGGATATGCTCAAGCACTGTGTTGCCTTCAGTGCTGTGCCACTCTGTGCTGTGAGCTCATTAATGTTCCTGAGAGCTCTTGGCTATAACTGTATGGCTGTCTGTGCTTTTGTAGGACCTGAACTATTACCAACTTATGTGCAAAACTCTCTTCAACTCTTCAGAAAGCTTGAAGCCCCAAGAAACCATAGGACAGTTTTCAACACAATCAGTCAAGCTGTACTACAGTGACTTGAGACAGTTTGCTTTTTCACAACACAGACCAGGCCTTCAAACTACCCTGCTAGAAATTAAGTCCTGTGATAACAGAACCACTTCCAGGTACAGCATTCTCTGCCTGCTTATTTGAGTACTTTCAATGCCTGAATGATTTCAAAAACCCCACAGTGGGCCCCACAGAGTCACAGGTAAGCAGCCATGAATGGTTGGAGCAGGATAAGGGAATAAGTAACTGAAGTCAGTTCTGTAGGGAAACACACAAAAAAGCCTTTTCTGCAAATACTGCCATAGCCATAGAAGTAGTTAAGCAACTACCACAGTAAAGTTCAGCATTATGGTTTCACTATTCTCTTGCCTCAGCTATTTGGCACTCATACAGTGGAAGAATCCCTGCAGACTTTAGGTAGAATTCAGCCTGAAAATCTGCTGCTACAGGCAGTGTGTAACAGACAAATGTGTTCTGGTAGGGCTGACTTTGTTTAAACTGCTTCTGCACCAGGTAACCAAGTTAAACTATTGCATGGGGCTAATAGTTTTAAAGTCAGATAAAACACTTAATTTTTGTGCATTTTACCTCAACCACTCAGTCAGAACATGTGACAAACTCCCAAGCTGGGTTTATGTATCTGCTGAGAAAGGGAAGTAGATTTAAATTCCACAGCAAAAGGTTATGTAGCTTTATTTTAGCTGACTCATGTACAGCTCTTCAACATAAGCACTGGAGTGGGTTTACAGTAGTCTGCTTTTCTTTGAATGAATATTAATTTTTGAGTAGCCTGATGAAAATCCTGACAGACTACAATCTTTTAAGTTTTTGAAGTTCCATTACCAACAAAATATAATTTCACCAATCCAAAAGTTTTTCATCTTTATTTAATAAACTTCCAGAAATGAGATTTGAAATAAGGCTTTCTGAACAAATGCATCTGGCTTCATTACCAGGTTGAAGTAAAAGCTCCTCTGGAGCACAAGAGAGGCTGTCAAGGTCTAGTTACAGCAGTTTTATCACTGTTACAAGATGCACTGTTATCAGTGACTTCAACTACCTGTTTGCATAGTGCAGAGGTGCAGTGAAACAAACCAAGTATTCCATTTGGATTACTCAATTTCATAAAGTACAGCCCATGGAATAGTCTTGTTTCCATATGAACTCTTCCAGGTATTCACTTTCCCCGCCACAGCTGTCAGCACAAGTGTACACCACCAGCGTTCCCCAGTCAATGCTCTCTCCAAGGCTGTCAACCTGAAGGTGATTCAGGAGCTGTGGCATAATCTTCAAGGAAAACCAAAAGGTTTAGAGGCAGGCCACAGACTTCTCCCCTCTCCCCACTTCTCTTGAAGAACAGTCCTGCATTTGGTGTAAGAATTTATATTCTCTTACACCAAAATCCCAACTGAAGCTACTATGTATATGGCAGCTCAAATAACCAAATTTGGAATTCTAGGTAAGTTTTATTTGGCCTTATAAGACTTGCCTGATTTGTGAGCCTCCCACCATTTGAAATTCCATTAGTAACTATGTTTTGCCTTTCCATGACATAAGTGTGTTCATCATACATACACCTCTAGCATTCAAAGTTCTACAGCTGAATGCTTCCAGCCAAACTTATTTATAATGCACACAATGAATTGAAAAAGCACTTATAAAAGTAAATAAAGGCTCTGTACGATCATTTAGTGTAGTTAGTTTGTTGCTCAAATTACAAGCCAACACCTATACAATTAGATCCTGAGTCGGAAATACATTACCTGTATTATTTTTAAATGAGCTTACATACCTGGAATTCAAATATCCTTTTGGCACCACATACACAATTTGGGATATCTTTTTCTTCAGGCCTATTTTCACCTGACACCCAGAGTGGACCTTCTCCACCTCTGCAGTATCTAATAATCTGAAACACAGCAGAAAGTTTAAGTTCTTGTGACTATCCTTTCATCTTGCTATAAAATAGGTGTTTAGTGACACAAAGCTGTAGATAGAGCAGAAAAAGGTCAGTTCTTTAACAACCATAGCAAAATATAATTTGCAAATGCAGCATTCTAAATAAGACAGGTTGCTTATATGAGTTTTCTTAACTATGTGAGTCATGCAAGTATTCATACCATATTTTTTCAGTGACCCAGGGGATCATTTGTAATTCCCTAACCAAGGGATCCAGAAATGCAAGGTTGTATATGTTACAGTCTTGGGGCAGAGAAAGAGCAGCTGGAGAATTAGCACACAGACCTGCACACAGTTAGGAATGCAATCCAGATCTTTCTGTCTGCAGTTCTGCATCTAAATACAAGCAGACTAGCCTAATGTTCCAAAAGGTATTTTCTTATCCTTTGTTTTTCAGTTATTAGCAAATCACACATCATCAGCAAAGGACACTTGGACAGATCAGTCAGTAGAGAGATGGTCAGAGAGAGTGAGGCACATACCTAAGGCAGAGAATGGAACAGACTCAGTCTCCTACTTTCTGAGTGTGCACCTTAACCCCTCAGCTACCAGGCAAAACATGGAGAGAATTTCTTCACCACTTTGATGGATTTAGGACTGTGTCTTCTCTGAATGAAACCAGGGACCATGGTTTTGTTTGACAATGTAGCTTTTTAGCCTTTTGCAGTAAGAAATAGCATGGGGGAAGGATTTCTGTTTTAAATAGTAGAAATTCTAAAGCCATCCTTCAACCTTAAAAACAGCCAAGCCACCCCCCAATGCAGCTGGTGACACTGACAGAGCTCTTCTCTGCAGTTTTTGTTCTGCTGAGAAGGAAGGCCAGCAGGGCTGCAGGCTGGGGGAACAGTGCAGTGGTTCCCCATGTCCTTTGGTTTGAACCATGTCTCAGGATGGTGGCTCCTTCCACACTGGGGAGGATTCAGCGCCCTCGTGCCACCTCATCCTGACCAGCGGCTGTTTAAGATGGCTGAGCAGGTGCTAAACTCTTACTTGGGCACGAATTAAGTTCAGCACATAAGGAAGATGAGAGGGTGTGGGTTAGGTGTGTAGAGGATGAGGAGGCATCCCTGTTTCTAACTAGTACAAAACGCTGCATGTGCAGCAGGATGCTGTGTCAGAACCACTACTTTCAAAGGCTGCCCCATCTTCTGACCTGCTCTGGTTCAGCAGCTACTCGTTTTTTAAACATTTGGAAGATCTTTTCTTCTGCAGTCTCGTGTTTTGCCATTGCTTCCAATGTCTCTTCATCTAAGGACTGAAATGCTTCATCTAAGCAAGAAAGAAGAACAGTAAAACTTACAGGCTGATATAAGACACTAAAAATTAAAAACAGTATTAGCACGTGTGAATTTATTTTGCTTCATAAGTCATTCCTGGCATAAATCTAAGATCTTTTTTCTTTTCATGACATGTTAAGATTTGGTCACACACAGGTCCATTTACTAGTTTTAGCTGCATTTTAAACAGATGTCAGTACTGAATACTGGAAAGGGAAGGAGTTAATCTACCGAAGTTTATGGCTCCCAGCAGATATCACTGAGACTACAGAACTTTCAGGATACCACACTGGAAAAAGGCCTGCATGCTGCTCATGTGCCAGACTTCAGTTTTTAGCACTGAAGAGTGTATCTGTTACACTCCAATAGCCACGTCAACTGGGGCCACTAAACACTCTTGAGACAGCTTTGGACCACAGCAAGGGACCACCAGGAACCCAGCATCCTTTCCTGGCACCACCACAAACTGTCCATCCTGGGTGTCTTCAAAGACAGTGTGGTTGCAGCAAACCCATTGTGAATTTAGGGGGAGCAGGGAGGAAGGAGCCTGCACTTCAACAGTTAAAATATCCTCAAACCAGTTCTCTGCTAGAATAGAGAAGAAAATTTTATTTTCCATAAAGTAAGACAAATTGAACTAAGTCAAGCCAAGACAATCTAACAATGTGCTGATTTCAGCAGCATCCAGCAGCAGGTGCTCAGTCCTGTCCTTCTCACTTGAGATGTTCCTGATCTACTGGAAGCACACAGGGACACAGTGTAACTCCAAGCTACCTGCAGCGACAGCTGCTTCAACAGCTCCTGGGGTCAGAGCTTAGTAAGTCTCTCCCAGAAAAGCAACTTATATTATGGGATGTCTACAACAAATTAACTTTGCAAATGACTGCACGTTTAGCCTTTTTTCACCAGCAGTTTACAAGGAACACTTAAAAATCACAGTATTGGATATCTTAAAGATGTGATAACAGGCATAACCAGGAAGAATTACAGGCAGTATGTTATTTCTGACCTGCAGTGCCTGCAGCTCCAAGTTCCTCTTGATCTTTTGCGTCCTTTGATGTATCTTCAGCTCCTTGTTCATCATCAGTGCTGTCAGCAGGAAATTCTGGTTCCTCAGGTTCTATCAAAATTTCATATTCCGGAAAAAGGAATTCGTTATGCTCTGGAATTGCATTTGCCAAGTCATCTAGAAAACAGAAGACAGACACCACTTCACAACGTCATCTAGTATTTCACGTCCTTCTCCCCAAAAGCTACACAGCAAACTACATAGCAGAAGTATTGCATGAGCAAGAAAGATTTACATCACTGCTAGACCTGACCTGACCTGAAGGTAAGAAACACTGTTATGTTAAGGACAGTGGAAAACTGCAACAGGCGTCCTGTTGCTTTGAGCCTCTGTAAATCCAAGTGACGTGGAAGGCAGACCAAACAGTGCTAGCAGCAGCATTTAAGAATTCAAGAGCTGCGGCTCGGCAGCTCGGTGCAGTATTAACCACAGCTGGCACGGGTGCCAGTTCCCCGTTGCAGAGGTCTCCGATGGCGGCGGACCCACCTCCGGCGGCGTGCTGCCCGCAGGAGCGGCGGTGCCCGCGCCGCCAGTCCAGCGCCTGGTGCTCGGGCCCGCAGTAGGCGGCGCGGCGGCAGCGCCCGCAGCAGCGCGGCCCGAGGCAGCCGCAGACGCGGCAGAGCGCGGCGCCGCTGCTCAGCCGCCGCGGGGGCGCGGGGGCCGGGCCCGGGGGCGGCTCCTCGGGGGGCGGCTCCTCGGGGTACGTGTCGTTCCGCCGCGGCAGCTGGCTCCGGAACACTGCGGGCGAGACGCGCCGGTCAGCGGGGCGGCGGCCGGCGGCCCTCGCCCCGTCCCTCCCCGCGTCCCCGCGCCTCTCTCACCGCGGAAGGGCCCGCCCGGGCCCGCCAGGCGGTAGCAGGCGGCGCCGCGGCAGGCGAACACGAAGAGGGTGCGGTGGAAGGCGTCGGCGCGGCCGGGCAGCGGCGCGTACAGCTGGAGCAGGAAGGCGCAGGGCTGCTGGCAGCGGCCGCAGCGCAGAGCCGCGGGGCCCGGCAGCCCGGCCTCGCCCAGCCACGCCGGCCGCCCCCCGACCTTGCTGGGGAAGTAGGTGCTGTGCAGCCGCCAGGCACCGCCCGGGCCCTCCGCCGCCGCCGCGAAACCCAACTCCACGCCGGGAGCCATGCCGCTTCCCGTCCGCCCTCACGCTCCGAGAGGGGCGGGCGCTGCACGGCCCCGCCCGGCCCGGCCCGGCTCTCCCAGCCCCACCCCAGCTCCGTTCCGGGCTCACCCCGCCCCTGCCCCGGCTCCGCCTTTGTAACGCGGCAGCTGGGAGCGGACTGGGAAAAATAAAAGCCCTGGAAGACGAGGGCAGAACTCTGTCAGCTCAAGGGACAGCGCAGTCAGCGGTGAGACGGGGAGAAGAGATGACAGACACGTAATCGACGGTGCTTTAATTCAATGTTTAAATATAACATTCATTAAGTAATTAAAATAATGCCAAGCTGCCTTAGAAAAAAAACAAAAAAAGAAACCTAACAAAACCAAAACCAACCCAAACACAAAATACCAAAACACAAAACCCAACACATTTATCAGTTCTGGTTATTGCCCGAGGTTTGATTTGTGCTCTTCATTCATAAGGGCCTTGCCTTACATTTAGCCAGCCAGCAACATTTTTTTCTAAGTATTAATTTTAATAGCAAGTCTTTTAATTCCCTGTTACATTTTCACATTCATGAAATACTTGAAACCAATCACATTCCTTGTTACAAGTCTAGAAAACTGTATGTAGGTAGCCATTGCTGTGCACATCTCTTTCAATGTTTATTAAAAAAAGAAACAATGTTTAATTTTTTTGAAAAAACAAAAACACAGTGAGGATGTACATACACCTCTAAGCCCCTCAGCAGCAATTCCTAAGTGGTAATGGAGAGCTGTCCAGCTGAAGAAACACCTCTGTGCCTCCCACACTTGCAGGCTGGCTGGGCAGGAGGCGAACCTTGTCTGTTCCTATCCCTGCTCCAGTGGGGCAGTGGTCCATGTTCTCAGTAGGAGCTTACATCCACTCACAGCATCAGGAACCATTCAGAGTCGTGCAGCCACAGGTTTCTGTACAGGTATCCGAGCATCTAACAAAAAAACCCACACTAAATATTTCTGATCAACATGCTATAAACACCATGCCAATAAACTACTTCTTACTTTACTGCCCTCAGCCACTGGATTGCACAGTATGTGAAATAAAGAAGGGAGATTTCAAAGCTGCAGCTAATGATACCAGAAAAAGCATTGTAAAAAAATATTACTAAGATTTTTATGCAGTTAAATCTATGGAATCACTAGCTAAATCTAACATATGTGCATTGTCCAAAGTAATCTATAACTTGAGAAGCTATCTTCAAATTAATTAGAGAACACTTACCAAACATGTCCAGGATTTTACTAACAGCCTCTTGATTTACATTGTAAGTGAATCCACTGGGCCTACAATTATTTAAAAAAAAAAGTTTACTCAAAAAATATTCCTTATTCCAGTAATTTCTACGCAAATAATAAAAATTAAACATTTTCATAATTACATAATATTTTTCATGACACCAGCATACATATCTAATTGAAGGACATGTCAAACTTCTACTCTAGAACAGTCATGGTTTCTTTACCTTTTCTCTTGTTCACAGTTGCCAAATTCTGTTGCACTCAATTTATTCCTTTTACTTGAAAGGGGAATTTAGCTACATTTACCTTAACCTAATAATTTAATGAACAGAGGCATAAGGAAATAGCTCAGGTGATCAGCTGCCAACTATGTTCTGTGGAACACTCAAGACATTGCAGGGACTTGTTCTACTGGGGACTTCCACGATCATACTTTTAAACACAGTGAGGAGCACCCCAACAGAAATTCATTTGATAACAGAATAACACATCATACAGCAACAGCTGCATTTTAATCTTAGGCCTATAAACCATGAACTGTGTAAAAAGACCCAAAGTATTAAGCTCTCAGATAAATTGCTTTGAGATGAGTTCAGTGCTGAAGTTCTTCAAAACTACCAGTATTCCTGATTATTGCTTACACTGCCTCACAAGGCTTACCGTAGCACACAGTATTACAAATAAGCAGTGCTGTTCTTTTCTTATCAGAGTCTTGGGAGGAAAGTTGAAAACAAAAGGTGAAGGGAATTAGAAGCAGCCTAATAGTGAGTTAATGAATTTTGTTAGGTCCCACAGGAGTCTTTCCACTATGAGGGCATGCCATTCCACTTCCACATCATGTACAGAAAGGAACTACTGCATCTTCTCTATGACTCCAGTCAACCTCTGGTGCTCAGGCAGTTGGGGTTCTGCTGTTCTGCTAGGAGCTCAGACATTAAGCATTGCCACTAAGATTTCTATGCACCAGGTATCTAACTTTACTTACATTTTCTTCTTCTTCACTGCGCCCAGTTGCACAAGAGCTGATAAGGCATTTTTCTGCATGTCAGAAGACAGCGCTTCATAACATTGTGTACTCCCTATGGAGAAGGTAGAAACACAATTAAAATTTTTATAATTTTCATTTAACAGGCTACTCTTGTAAAACCATATTGAGTAACAGCTGTACACACCCTTCTCAAGAAGTTGAAAAACACAGTTGCGGATTCCAGGTATAAACTGCTTCTCAGTAAATGCTTCTTTCATTTCCTTTGAGAGGTATCTGAAAATTAACTAACATTTTCAAGAAAATGAGCATTCCTTTCTTTTAGATTGTCAGCTTGTAATGAGTTATAAATAGATGTGTCCTTGTAAGTAATACTATTCCACTTTGAAAAGCACAGGGAGGACCTCAAAAGGTATTGCATAGGGCTACTGAAAGTTTTATTACTGCTTTACAGGTAAAAGAATCCCAATATTAAAATAAGACTCCATATTTCTATAATAGCTACCTTAGACATTAATTTTACTTCTTATTCTTACAACTCAAAACAGTTTAACTTTTTTAAAGCAATACCTGTTCTGAAGATGAGAAAAAATGGGCACATCAGTACACCTCATACATCAGATCACTTACTACATTCCGCTATGTTGAACACCTCCAGTCTCACCAATCTTATACTGACTTACCTGAGATTTTATCCTTCTGGGTTTGTATGTATTACTTACTACAGGAATGTAGTAAATGTTTTATTTTATTAAAACCTTGGAAAAACCAGAAGAATTTAAAGAGAAATGGGTGGAATTAATGATTCCCATAAAAGCTCTCAGATAGGAGATGCAAACTCATTTCCACACCTGGCAGGACAACCCACATAAAATGAATTAAGCAAGAGCTCCTCATAAAAAAGAACAATGAACCTGGTAGCAGCACACTCCCTATGAATCTTATAAACCCACAATGAGCCATCACATCACGTAGCAGCTACTGCTTTGGCAAATTGGACAAGTCTGAGCCAAAAGCTAAAACTGGGATCCTTGGGGAAGGGTGGGTTTAAGATTTATTACTGCTGTTTCTTAACTTTTGCATTTCTCAGCCTATTTACACAGAAGTATCACAGCTCTCTTACTTTCCCTACAAAACACAAGAAAAAAAAAGAGATAATTTTCTGAAGGACAACATACCTGATAACCTTCCACAAAAGGTTTGAACATAGCTGACAAGAAAGACACTGTACCACTTCCTTTGTCAGTAGGGTAAATCTCCTGTTGACTCGTTTGAATGGCATCACATTTTGTGAGTAGAAAACATCCTTCCTCAAAATCCTGGGCAAGAAATGCATAACTAAAATTCTAACATTTACAGAAGTGCAGCTACTATTTACCACAAAATCAACAACAGAAACCACAACAGGGCACCACTTTCATTTCTGAACTCAGTTGTCAAGAAACTTGAACCAAAATTTTTCTGTCTCCCAAAAATACTCATATAAAAAGGCAGTGGGAACATGTTCTTAAACATAGCAGTTCCTCAATGCACAACAGACCTTGGCCCAAAGAAAGTGGCTGTAGCTGCTATTGCAACAGCCAGCCTGAGCTCCCTCAGGATTTTGTCAAAACAGGGTCAGGTTGTCCAGTTTAGAGTTTTTTCCTAGGGGTGTTTTTTATTCATTTACCTATTTTTAAACTAAGGGTTTGCCTTTATCTCATGTCCAGTGTTTGCAATAAATGATAATACAGATCACTGACCTGCCCTCTACCAAACAGAAAACAAATGGCCAAAAACTTACAAAGTATGGAAATGTCAAGGTCAAAACCATTTTACTGCCAATATAGGCAAAAGGGGGACAGATTACACAAAGGGATGGGACAAGGACATGACAGGCAAATGAATGAATAAAGCGGTGAGTGGGTGGCTAAAAGATCCCTTAGCATCACAGCAACTCTTTCATCAGACTCCAGCAAAGTCAGTCATAGCCAGCCACCTTCCTGCTCCCTGCTACTTTCTGCTATTTCAAGAAAGCTGCAAGAGGCAAAAATTGTCAACAAATAAAACTTAACTGTGCCAGTCAGCCTTTAAAAAAGGCTCAATTCTCATCTATATAAAAATCTATGAGATTTTAATACGTTTGCAAGTCTTGAACATTCTTGTGAAAATTATACTATCTTGTTTTTTAAGGCAGGAAAGATCGTACCTATCACCATCATATATTTGTCCTCAGCATTGATAAAAATAACATGTAATCAGTTTAAAATCCAGTTAAAAACTATACATACCAATTTATATTGGGTCTGAGGCTGAACCAGCTTTTTAACTGATAAACTTGTTTTCACCTGCATTTCAAGCAGGCTGGACCTGAGCCAGCTCTGACCAAGCAGGTTTGTGTACAAACTGACAGAGCAAGTGCTGCAGAGAGCCAAGGGCTGCCTGCAGTTTTCCCAGCTTGCCTGTAACCAGCTGTGCTAGGGGTGCACACAGGCACACTGAGCCCTGGAATAAGGCAGTGTGCAGGAACAATACTGGCTTTGTCTGACTGATGCCTGCATGGGGCAGGAGGTAAAATGAGAGGAAACTCTTTTCAAGCAAAAAAGGATGCAAGTAAAGCTTCCAAAGACTCTAAGAGGGAAGCTATTATGCCATTAGGAAAGCTCTCACTTCAAAAACCTTCACAGGCTGCACCCCTGACAGCATTTACACTTCTTTGAAAAGATTCTTTTAACACAGATTTTCAGATCTGTGCTGGAAGACTGGTAGCTTTATGTGAAAAAGCCAAACTTGTGCTACAGTTAATTTTAATAGTTCAGAATTGGGCAATTTAATTATTTTTATTTTTTTTTACTGGAATGGAGAAAAAAATTGCATTGGCAACCTTGTGGATTCAGACAATATTTCACAATCAACATAATGACCCCCTTTGTAGTTCTCCCACTTACAGATCAAGGTGATATCCGGTAGGTAAACAAAGCACTTGTTTAGCAGAGCCCTGGAATCATGCTATTTTAATTGGTTGCATTACTATCAGTATTTTTGTATAAGGGATATTTTTACCTTCAATGAAATGCCAGGAAAGAAGATGAACTCATTAGAAAAAACATCTCTCAAGAAGTTGAAGCAGCTATAGACTTCCTCTGAAAAAAATATTGTAAATGCAAGTGAAGAGCCATTTACTCCTTATTTAAGAGAGTACCTACTTAAATAAAATACAGACTTGGCATTTGAAGCATACATACAAAGGCAGAAACCAAACAGAACAGCAAGTACTCAAAGCACTTGATTCAGCTGTAAAGAAAAGGAAAGAGCCAGGGCTTGCAGCTTCTCAGAACATGCATTAGATGCCACAATCAAATCCTACAAAAGGATCAAAGGGTAAACAAACAAAAAAAAGGGAAGCAAAATATCCCCATGCCCTCCCACCACATCCACCTTATCCCAAGCATAACAGTCTTGGATACCTCCCGCTAGCAGTCACAGGAAGCTGGTGCTCCTCTCCCAGCCGATGGCACAAGGAGCAAAGCCAGCAGCTTCCCAGAGCCCCAGGGTACCTTTTCTGAAGCTGGGTGCCATCTGCAAGGCGACTGCCACCAGGGCCGGGCGCACAAAGACGTTCAGCAGCTGGTTCCTGTACGTGGCACACATGAGCACGGCCAGCGCGTGCCTGAAGACGATTTCCCCTACGGCTCCATCTTCCACTCCCTTGTCATTCAGGACCACATGGCCATCGACAAGGCCAGCGATGTTGGAATGCAGGGTGAGGCCAGACAGGACTGCTTTTTTGGCACACAGGTTATCTAGGAGGAAAATACAACACTCAGGAAGTTGCAAAAGGGAGCATAACTCTACTGAAACAGCTCAAAATGCACCAGTATTTCAGACACTACACCAAACATTCAGTTAGAGAGCTGTTCCAATAGAATCCATACCAAGAACTGGCAAACTAGGCATAGTATGACATGGTGAGAACAAATTTCAGACATTTCTATAATTAAAATGCTTAGAATTCTTCCACGTACTAACAACTGCAAATTGTAATTATTCCTTTGTCCCTGGAACAAATATTCTGAGCCTTCAAATAGAAAAAGGATATATCTGTTTGATGGAAACATTCATTAGTAAGGAAACAGAGACTATGCTTCTGCTTAAGCATTTCTGACATTACAAGCTTTGAATCAGAGGTACAAATCTTTTAATAAACTTTTTCATCAACTTTCATACATAAGCAATGCCTCATCCCAAATTAAATTTATAAAAATTCTTAGCATAAATATTATTACATAACATACGTACTCAATGAGAAACATTCCCTGCATCAAATCAGAAACAATTTGACAAGCAAGCAATAAAAACTTCATATTTAACACTAAAATACACTTTATATGCTCACTGCACCACAGGCATATCAAATCAATATAGCCTCTGACAGAAAAAACCCATCGTATTCCTTTCCTTTAATACAGATTTCATGTAGAGTCTCCTTTCATCTTATTTTCTCCTTCAACCTACTTTGAGTTTTGCTAAAGCTCCCAAGTTTCTCAATGCAATAGGAAGCAGAAGTCTGTGCAAGTAATTTTTACACTTCCTGTTTTGAATATAAAATTTTGCAAATATTCTGCCTGTAACGACCAACCAGCATGACAAGGGCAGAAATAACCAGCTGTTTGGAGACCAGAATGGAGAGCGTACATGCAGTTGCTGGCATCAGCAAATTGGCCTTTAAAATGTATTTCTTCTTTCAAATTGGCAATCCAAACCAAAACAACAAACCCAGTATGCAACTGATGCTTCGAGCACTAGACAGCACACTCTAACAAAATCCACTCAGCTGTTGTCCCTCCTCCATTTCTTTACCATGCCTATTTGCTATTTACTGACTACATGACAACTCTACTAAAGCAAATGCTTACTAAATGTTGCTAAGAAAATAAACAAAATAAATAAGCAAATCCGGATGTGGTATGTTTTTCAGTCTACTGTGTAGTAAGATTTGAAATGCTGTTTAAGTGTTGCCATGAAATTCTTGCTTTTATCAGTCTGGCAGAAGCAGACCTTGCCTGCATTCCCTGCAGTGCCAACCCCTGAAAGAAGTGGTTCTTTTTTTTCCAGAGGTGACAGAGCTCTTTTATACCAGCAGTCTGCTCCTATTTCTGTATTGTAGTAGTGAGAGGATCCTTGATTATACACAGGACTACAAAAGCAAAGATCCTTGGCTTAAGTCTACCTACAGCAGAAATGCACCTTAGCCACGTGCATTACACAATACCACTCTTTGCTAGCTTTACCACTTACATCCTGAGGCTCTAAAATTGCCTGTGTCACTCTGGCTCACAGAGGGAAATTTCAAACAAAGTTTGAAAGCACAATCAATCTTTCAGCAGACAATATATACACTATACATACATATGTATATATATATGGGGGGGTGTATATAAATCATCATTGTTTCTGGAGATAAAATGAAATTTAAAAATAAACAGACAACTGAGAGTTTTGATTTCCTCTACCCATTTGTTTCTGCTAGTTCTTTGCACCAGTAACAACTTATACTGTAGCCAGTACCAGGCAGGACATGTAGCATTACACAGAGTTAAGTGGTGCAGATCAGACAACTGCCTGTGACTTACACACAGTTCAGAAAGACAGGAAAGACAGACACTACACAAACTGTAGTACTCTGACAAAGTACCTTATAATTTCCCTCTCACTTGATAATTTCCCTCCCTTCATGATACAACATTAAAATGTCTGTTCTGTTTCCACCTGTTTTTCAAAGTATTATCTTCAACAGGTTAAGTCAAATGTCAGATTTCAGCATGATTTTTAGCATATCCTAAAATCCATTTATAACTCTAAGAATTCTGTAAAGCTGTTACTGTACATTGCTTCCATAGAAATATAATTTATCTTTCATAAGCAACAAGAGGAACAGAAATAACACTTTCTCTGCATACCAGGCCATTCAATGAATCCTCCAAAAGTCTGTGTTAAGCCTTTAAGCCACAGAGTCTTTTCTATTAGAAGCTCAAATTCCATAGCTGGCAAATTCTGGAGCAGGACAGCAGCAACTAGCACCCATGGGCTCAAAACCATGTTTTCTATTTGCAGGAGCTCCATTTTATAAGCTACATCACTGACAAATTCTTGGATATCCTCAGATGGCTTTTGGGGAAGATGTCTGAAAAAAACAATGCAATTTAAGGTAAAGAGCTCAAAAAGTCTAATAGAAATAACAACCCTCTTTATTTCTTTCATATTGTTCCCAGACCTGTCACTTTACAGCATCTAGCATCTGCAGGGTGATTCTATGTGCTATGTAAAACAGAAGTATAGAGCAAAGAGCATCAGTAGTTGCATGACAGTACCTGAAGCACAGACCTCTGTACTGATGCTGTATATTTGCTGTCTTCAAACAAAAATCAAAAGCATTATGTTTTACAGAAAAAACTGCAAAAGCAACACAATCCAGTCACAGCTACAGCTCTCCCCGTCATACGGTCACTTAACAGCTTGCAGGAATAATGCAAGAAGTGGGAGGAAGGTGAAAATTTCAAGTGGCAAAAGCACCACATTCTCAGGAATCAGAGTTTTGCCTGGTTCATGCATCACCATTAAATTTTAAAGTGGTGTCTTCTCAACACAGGGAAACCCACAAGGAACAATTCATTTCAGAAACACGCAGTCACAAGCACAATAAGCCCCTGCTCAACCAAACAGGTTCAGCAATTTGAACAGTCAGATGGAGGGAGGTGAGAGAAGATGAAAACAAAGTATAAGAGAACATCTTAGGTAGTTCACATAGGTGTAGACTAAACCAATGTTTTTCCTGCGCATACACCATGGAAAGATGCAGTACCTGGGAACCAAATTGTATGGGCACCGATTGATCCTCCCAGATGCCAAGGTTCTAAGGGATACTGGCTGGCCAACGTAGATATGTATGGTACCAAAATTGTCACTGAGGATTCTCCTGGCTTTTAACAACCCCTATGAAAACGAGAAGAGGAAAACTTAAATTCTGGTGCTACAGGGTGTGTATACGTCCACTTATGTTGTGTTCTTAAGGAATTTACATACAGATGTAGATTCTTTGGGCTTTGGGACTCCTAGGAGTTCATATGCATAGAGAGATTCTTCTAATATCCTCTCATAGCTGATGCTGATGGGAACAAGGTATGTGTCAAAGACTTCACGTTTGAAAAAGGGTTCCATCACAATGCTGAGAAGACCTGCCAATTGGGAAAAAAAAACATTAATCACCTGTCCCTTTCAAAGAGGGAAAAGCCACTGCAATTTAACTTTGAAAAGGATATCTTTGTATTTTAGAAACTGCTAATAGGTGTGCACTGTGCCTGTTCTCTCTTCAAGCAAGCAGAAGCAAAAGACATTGCCCAAGCCTTAAAATAGAGGGTAAATGGAAGCAACACTCTTGGACAGCTGTTTGTGCTCTTTTTAGCAGCACTGCTTTGTGCTTGCACAGCATCTTCCTTCTAAAGATTCCCTGTTACTTTTACAGTTAGAACTACAATATTTCCCTGCTGGCCAGCAGATGCCTATTGTCTAGGAAGAAAATGGTGAAGAGTTATTGAATTCAGCACACAATGGGGCAAAGGGAACAAAAGCAGTAGAGTGCAAGTGAAATGTATTGCTGTTCTTTGTACGGCCTTGGAACCCAGCCATGGTGTTTTCCATACTCTGACAGACTTCCCCAATTTCCCTCTACATTAACATCCCTTCCTATCCAAAGAACTTACAAAGCACATAGCCACTAATGAAAACACTAATAATATTAGAAGTTCCAAATCTTAAATAAACATACCAAATTTTGGAGTCAGAGTCTTGGCAGTGCGGCTTCTAGTCCCCTCAAGGAAAAATTCAATTGGGGCATAGCCACTCTTCAAAAGTAAAACATACAAACAAAATCTAGTCAGAAAAAACATTTCTTCTTTATTGCCCACAAATAGTTTTAAGTACTTCAAATGTAAGTAAGTTGGTTTTTATAATGAAAGACAAACATATCTAACTTAATTCATCTGTAAGCATACATTCATCCATTGTATTTTTCACACCATATAGTTTAATTAATGAAAATATTGAGTATTTCAGGAGCTATGGGCACACAATCCAAAAGAACTGATGAGGAGTAATTTGTTTATCACTTACTGAACTGTGTAATAATAATAGAGTGCACACATGGTCTTCACCTACAGCAAATCTGAGGTAAAAAGCACTTACTCAGATCACCATGAAGACTTTCAGTCACACAGCCAAGACATCCTGTATATCTCACAAGAATTGTTCCAACAGAGTATTTCTTAGTACACATTGTGAGATCTGAGCAAGTTATTTACCCTTAACATGGTTTTTACATATTCAGCAAACACTGCCCAGTAGAGTCTGTTCCCACCGAAGGAACGTCGCATAAAAAAGGCACCTGCCCTTCGTAGCAGCTCACCAACTATTTTCATTTCTAGGAAATCTGAAAAACAATCAAACAAAAACCAAAACCACACACACACAATTTACTGATTAATATCAGCCAGCAGAATCAACCACAACATTTCTAACACGCTGACTACCAGAATACAGAAGATCTCTTTCAAGGATTTCTTTGTTGCCAACACATTTATTTGCTTTCAAATTGTCTAGCAAGACTTATACAGACAAGAATGGCATATTATAATATGCTTGTGATTTTTTTTAAGCTGCATTCACTTAGAGAGTAATTTATTTTCATAATTTAGATGGCCAGAGTTCAGCCATAATAAAGACTAAGTTTCTCAAGTACATTGTCTCACTCATCTTTAGAAAAAAGCAGCTCCTACTGAACATGTTCCAGAAGACACAGAAATTAGGCAGCCAATTAAACTACATTAGACCATCTATGATCCTGACTCATCATTGTGGGGGATGTACACCAAACCAGCTAAAATTATTTTTTAGTTTTTCAGTTTTAAGCAATGATAGTCAATGCTTAACTTGTCAAAAGCAGGAAATAACACTTAATGTTAACAAAGTTCTTATGGAAGCATTTAAAACAAGTCCACATGTAAGCTGGCAACGTGCCATTCCAAACTCCTTGCCACCTCAATCCATGAAACACTGGAGAACAGATACTCAGTTAAATAAATTCGTATTTCTAGTTGCAACACTGACAATGACTGCCCTGAAGATGTCACAGGTGCCAGAAACATCATCCCAACACCAGCTAGATTCATGCTAATGTACTGTATGAGGATGTACTGGCAACTGTTTACCTTCCCTTAGCTAATCCCTACAGATCTCTCTGTATGCTTGAAGCCAAGAGATAACTAACAAAGGCACTTACCACCTACATCAGGAGAGTCTCTTCACTCCGCACAAGTGCTGATTTGAGAGTGACTTTGTAAACCACATCTTGTGAACCTCTACCATGACATGCAGTTATGAAATACAACGACAACCATAGAGAACTGTTGTATCCTCTGTTTTCTCCAGAGGAATTTAAAATAATACACACGTGCAGGCAGCATCAAGCTACAAGCCCCTAATTCTTTGGGAGAACTTTGACCCTGAAGCACCCAAAGCATTTAAAAAATGTTAATCATTAAAAAAATCCTTGTAAGCTAAACTAGTAGTACCTTAAGATACTATTTTGAGGTCCAAAACTCAAAAATACTCTAATCCAAGTCAGCAAAGGACTACACCAATACCTGTAACAACACATGAGCAGATTCTACAATACACCACAAGCAAACTGCAACACCTTGATCAAGGCAGCTGTGAAACATGGACTTGTGAATTTAACCTGCATCGCCCAGATGCAGCAAACTCAAAGACCAGGGAAATCTCATCTTCCAGAGCAAGCCCATTCTCAAAGCTTTTATTAGTCTTGCTAACTTCTTGACTGGAAAAGCAGACAACAGTAAAGCAGAAAGTTCCAACATCTCTGCTAGGCTACCTTACCTGTGCATGGAAAGGTAACAGTGCTGCACCAGACCTGAGTGGTTTTCGGCCTGCTTAGAAGGCCTGTTTGATACTCTTGACTTCCAAGAACAGGTTTCTAAGTTAAGGGTTGACAGTATCCAGATTATCAAAAAGTACATGAACTTGGAAGACACTGTTCAAACCCTCAAGAATTGTTTCCTACAAATTTACTGGCTTCGTCTGCTTTACAACTAAGTATGCCCAAAATCCTGACCTCTAATATGCCATATCATTTCCCTGCCAGCTCTGTTCTCAGCATGTCACAAAGTTCTGCCAATACTTCAAAGGAATCAGTCACATCAGAAACAAGCATGAGATGTCTGGTACTTTGTAACTGGCTGCTGTGACTGCATTTTAAACTGTATGAAGTACCACAGAAAGTTCTGCACCCACAGTAGCAGCTGGGTAAGTTCTTCCCAGTTACCAGGCTATGAAAGCAAATAGAAGTATTCTTCCCAACCCTTATCTATGCCCCAGCCTCAGGTCTACAGATGGGATACTTCTGGGTGAACTTGCTAAGAAAAATATTCACCTTTGACAGGACTCAGCACCAATGAGAAGCTTTCAGACACTATAAGCAACTTACCCAAGGAGGATTTAACAAGATATATTTGGAGCAGAAGTTAAACACAACTACTTATAGTTGCAGCTACCAGAGAATGCTACCAATTCTCTGAATCCTGAAAATGTTAAAAACATACTTGCCTATTCCTGCTGCAATGACAGGCAAGGCCAAGTCATAGGTGTATAGCAAATAAGACAGCATCAAAAAGTCTATGTAGCTTCGGTGGCTGGGCAGCAGCACCACGGGATGCTCCTGAATGGCGTGTTGCAACTGAAAAAGAACAGTGCAAACAATATTGTCCCAATATTTACTGACTGTTGAAATTTGCAAATATAGACTTGCACAGGGCTTAAGGCAAACAAAACCCCATTTGCTTGAGGGTTGCTTCTCTGTCCACACAATCAATACCTCTTTCAGCACAGAATCCATTGGAAACTTGGAGCAGTTGTTTCCAGAGTAGCCACCTGAGGCTCACAAGCATCACAAGACTCAAAAACTAGGGGCACCCCATCATGGGATAGTCTAATTCCAATCCCTTTTAATGGGAATGGGAAACCAAATAGGGGCTGTCAGGACTGACATTGCTGACTTCCAGGGAATGCACTGTACCCTCCAGAACAGCAATATCCTGAAATGAAATAGGGGGACAATGGTTCCTGGAAACTGAGGAAAACCTAAAGCATCTCCTTCCTCAGAGGTGCACAGTGTTTCACCACACTTAGTTGTATGAGGGTGTTGCTGAACAGCCAAGTAATATTATATTGTGACCCCCAATTCAGCTAAATGCATTCTTATTTTATAATATCAGATAGAAAACACTCTCTCAGTGGCTGATCTAACATACTCACAGGTACATGGTATTCCTTATTATAGGAAGCATTTGGAAAATATACAAAAAATCCTGACAGCTGTTTGCCTCTAAAATACTTACATATCATCTGTCTTTCCTCCTACATTTACTAAGAAATGCACTAATAAACAAAAGTGAGTGCTGTCTTTTTTTTTTTTTTTCAGAGAGTATTTTTCACATTTGTTATTTGTGATTAGAGCTCTTGTCCAAGTGACTGGTCTGAAAATATTTTAACTTTTTCCTCCCACCAGTACTCACTCTCTGCATTCCTTCTTCATTCACACAAACTCTCTGGAAAAGCTGTTTAAATATTTTGCTCAGAGTGAAGGCAAAAAATCTGACAGCTCCTAGTTGCATACGGTGGCCCATCTCATCCAGGATTTCTGTGGCTTCTTCTTGAATAATATCAGGTGATTCTCCCATTTCTTTTGCTAACTAAAGAGAAACAAAACAGCAGTGACAAGTTGCTCCCTTCTCTTTGCCCACGTACACCATTCTAATGTGCCACAGCTACTATGGGAGAACTACTGCAATAGTCCACAAGATTTTGTTTTATGTAATAGGTGTGGACTAAATCATACAGAATCTGTCTGGTGCCAGCCAACAAAGCCAAGTTAAAGATGCTTAAAAACCAAAATAACCTTGGACGTCAACGGTGGCGGGAGGACATATAACAATCCTCCCCCCAAACACAACATATGAATGTTTTAACTTGCAGCACATTCAGAGGATATTTATGTTCAAAGAATATTTCCTATATTATCCGTCTGAAGAAGACTCTGTGCATTTTTCTTTCAATAGTAAAATGAAGGCTATGTTTGTAGAGACAGTCAAAATGTAAATATTTTAAGTGCATTTGGGTTAGAGTTTACAAAGAACCTCAGCCATATCACACTACCATTTCCTTGTGATGCATTCCTTTGGCAATGGAGAGCTGAATTGCATACAAAGCACTGTCTCTACCAACTGTGCATATCAATGATCTTTCTTCTGTTGCCATGCACATCCCCTTTTGAAGTTCCTTAAAATAGATTTAAATAATGGCCATCCCTCTAATTTGGTATTTGAATCTAGAAATATTTATTGAAAAGTTAAGCCTTTTACTGTTATGGAATAAGGAACATGACTTTTACTCAACATAGAGGAGGAAAGGAATGTCAGAAGAAAGAGCCTCCAAAAAAGCACATCTCTGTTTGGAAGCCAGTGCTGCTTACCTATTATTTCCATTTTGTGACATAAGAGAAAATCCATCTCCTCCAATCTACCTCCATATACCTTACTATCACAGCTACTAGGTCAAATGTGTTTTCTTAAATGCATTACCCATTATCCTACATATTTCCACATGCAGTTTAAACTGATTATTTTAGCCACTTAAAGAAGCCATAAACTGCTTTCACTTAAGCCTGAGAAAATCAGTCTTGCTTACGAAGCCAAAAAATTCCTCTTGTTATTCAGCAGGAAGAGATTCTGTTCTCATTCACCAGCAAAAGGCTTACCATACAGTTCACTTGTGTGATTTAAGGGCAAATCCACTGGATATGGCACTAAGAACTTTCCAAATCAGAAACCAAAACCCCAGACCAGTCACATATAGAAATCTAAAACAAACAAATGACCTTAACTTCCCACACTGAACTTTAGTAACCGCAGCAATTTGGCACAAGAACAAATTCAAGTACGCCTGTGTAAAGCTGTGCAAACCTTGCCCAGGCAGGAGGGACCCTCATCGTAGAGGACTGGGCACATTGCCCAGGACACTCTCAGTTAGAAACTTCCAGTAACCTCTGGTGCAAAACTGGGAACCAGGCTGCAATGGCAGGTCTGCTAACTCCCTTCAACCACTTGATGCAGCCAGAAAATATTCATCAAAATAATTTCCTATCAAGAAAGTACTTTAGAAGAAAACATCACACAAACGTCTTTCTATCAAATCCTCTGTAAAGTATTTTCTTTCAGTAAATTTTTAGTGTCTCTGGAGTTGAAAGATTTTTTTGGCTTTCATACTACTTAGCAATCCATAATGGAAACAGAACTACTTTGTGGTGTAGAGCAACATACTTTACTTTGTCACATTATAACACATTTTGATGTATCACAGGTAATACTAGCCATTAAAAGAAACAAATAGAAAAAAATTTACAGCAGCCTGTCACTCAGGACTAACCAAAACACCTTAGGTATTTCTGCACGCTCGCAATTATTTTTATGGCTACTGAAATTAGTTTATGCTGCTAATTAACACACACACATATTTCAGGTATTTAAAGACAGTGCAAAGTATCAGCCAGCCTAACCATAAAATACTTTATTTGTTATAAAGTAGTAGCTGCCCTTCATGTTAGAACAAAAAATATGGTTACATCTTAAACAGTATTTCTAATTCAAAGAATTATCTGTGATATAGAACTCTCATTTTAGTGAAAGTAGCATTTAGGACTTGTTCATAAATGTATCATTAACCTATAAAATTCCTACAAGACCCCCCTAAAGTACAAAAACATCTGCTAGGAAGGAGAGTGCTAATGTCTTTCACAATGTTGTTCTGTGGTGAGAACAGTGGAGTATGAGGAGAAAGAGAAAAAAGAAGTCAGGCACACTGGATAAATTAATGATGAAGTCTTGTATATGCAAAATCAAAACACTGTTTCATGAACCTGACAGTTTTAGTGGCAACTCCAGTATTTTCTTTTTCCTGCCAAAAGAGTTATTTATTTACTGGACCATCTTCCAAACTACAATTACCATTTTAACAAGGTCAGCAACAATTTCTTTTTCCCTGCTGCCACACAAAGCTTGGCTGTGTGATCGACCTCATCTTAGAGCTCATTGTCCAGACTCACCTGCTTGATAACATACTGAACTTGCTCTGAGTGGAGAACAGCACTTTTGATAGCGTTGGGCTTGCAAGGTGAAAGTCCCTTGTAGATCACCGGGGTGTAACACTTCATGGCGTATCTCAAGTCACTGGACAACCGTCTTTCCTCCAAGATATCCTCAAACTCATCTCTTTTCTTTGATGTGAGCTCTTTCTGCTAGGAACATACAAATGAAGAATGAGACACTGTCTCAAGCTGTTTGGTGACCTGCTTGGCTACAGCACCAAAATAATGATATGTGCTACTTCTGCAACATTTGGGGTTTCTTCTTAGCTTTCAATAATGTCTGCATGTTACACTCTGTGACTGCAGGAGCCAATACCACCTGCTTGCATGAGTGATCCAGAAAGAAACTAAAAAGCAAAATAAACAAACAAACATACACCCCCCCAACCCCCAAAAAAAACCCTCACTCTAATTCCTTTCAATTGCAAAGATCCCCAAATCACCCTATGCCATGTTACTTAATTCTTCCTCCCCCCCCCCTAAAAAAAACCCTTACCCTAATCCCTTCAACTGCAAAGATCTTAAAATCACCCTATGCCATGTTACTTAATTCCACACAACAGGGAGAAACTGCAAGAAGACATGGGTTTTTAAAGCTGAAGTGTCTTGCCTCCAGCCTCTCTGTAATTAATAGGTATTAACTAAAAGACTTTTGATTCCAACTCTCACAGCTTCATGAAGACAATACCATGATTCACATTATAAAAACCCAATCATCAACACACAGAAAATAATCCCTGCTACTTAAAAGTTGCATCTGGAACCTTGGTGACTTGTAGCTTTCACACAGCTTGGATGTAAGGTGCATGAAACATTACCAGGCAAGAACAAATTAAAAAAAAACAAGATACCTCTCTGTCAGCCACATGAATGCAATACGGTGCACATGTAGGTAAAAAGAGAGCACAGCCTCTGAGTAATCAGTACCACCACTGCCAAGCAGGAAAAACCCCAGGGCACCAAGAACTAATTGTGAATCCATCCTGCTGCAAAAAATTCAGACAAAACTCTTCCCTTTGAGCTAGCAGACCCTTGTGCTGGAGAGAGATGTCTCCTATTATCTCCTGTATCACTACAGTTTGTATGAATGACCCTTCAGTCTTCCCAAGAGTGAAACTGTATTTCTTCAAGCTTCAAACCAGCAGCAACAGCCACCAGGTAAGTAAGACAACTGGAGTAAGCCTCTGTTAAATAAAAAAGTATTAGTTATGACCAAACATATTTATTAGAAGATATTAAAAATAAAAATGCTTATGTCTTCTTCCACAGTTCCACTTGAAGAGTAGCACTGGCAATCTTTTCATTCATTCAACCTCCCCTTTCTATATCTGACCCGTGCAGAACCAAACTGATAATGAAGGATAAAACATGCTTCATGAGCTCCTTCAGTGACCTTTTCTGGTGCTGAGTGGAAAGCCTGGCCAGCAACACACAGGGGAACACCAGCAAGAGATAAGCAAAATGCCCAGCAGTGGCAGCTGGGTTTTCAGCCTTGGGAGAGGGAGTCGGGTTTCACTGCCAGCCAGCCAACCAGAGCCACATCAGCAACACGGTCAGAGCAGCTGACATTTGTAGAGAGCAAACCTTTAGCTCCTGTCCATTCATCACCACAAGGTAATTTGGTGGAACAAAACAAAACAACTCAAATCAGGAATATCTCCACTTAAGAACGACAAAAAATCCTTCAAAGCCTCATCTGTATCAAAAGTCAATTTCGTTTTATTGGAGGACACAAATCTCACTATAATGTTTGACCTTCTCAAGTTCTTTGACCCACACAGGACAGGCAAATTTGGAGACCATCCCTCTACTATAATTGCATTTAGTAGATTGTATAACTTTTCTTTCCACAGCTGCAGTTTAGAGAATTAACTGCAGAACAAACTCAGCAGGGACTTTCAAAACAATCCCAAACAGGTATTAAAACTTTTAGGGGGTTTTGTCCTGTATGATTTAGCATTACAGCTTTCAACCTCTCTTCTTTCACAGCTTTCAATTGGTTAGTATTTTGCAAGAGCTGAGTAAGCTAAGATCTGTTAAGACGACTGCAAATAGTTTCTATCAGCCATCTGTTGCTGTTGACACCTTATATCAAACCCCTTGATTAAAATAAAACAAAAATAAATCCCTTATGTTGTATAATGGCAAAAAAAGCTCAGAATAGTAGCAGAAAATGACTCTAAGTATCACCTACTCAGATCAGTATGTGACAAGTCATTGCTCAGAATATCTAAGCAGTGTTTATGTCAGTTACAAAAAGTTAAAACCCTGCAATCTGCAACTACATGAAATCCAGACAAAGAAAGGCAGCACTCAGCACAGGCATGATCAGCCACATCAGCAGTCACCACACTGCTGCAGCTGTTCCCCAGCACAACTCCTGTGAGCAGAGTTTTGCTATGGCCATGGCCCACTGAAAAATCACCTCTATGCCTCTGCTCTTTGTCTGAGGTCTTCAGACTTGATGTGCAACTGAATTCTCTCCATGGCAATAGTTATTTTCATGCCCTGTTCTGAAGGAGCACTGAGGGAGCCAAACCACACACTTTACCAAACACTAAGGATTTGCAACTGTGCTTTTACACATTACAGCCAAGCTGTTGTTCCAGCTTCAATTGCCAGCTGGTAGAGAACACACTTGGAAAACATACTGTTGGAAACCCGGACATCAGAAGATTCGGTGGCACACACTGTTACTGTGACAGCGGTGAAGTGTGGAAGCAAAACAGCAGGAGCCTGGAACTCCTCTGCTTCCATATAACTAGGATATGCAACGTAACGATGGTGCTCGCGATGCCCTTGGGATACCAGCACACAGACAAGACACAGAAGAGAAGTTTGGGAATCTCTGCTGAAACAAGGAGCGGTTTCCCTCTCTCCCTAGTCCCCTCCGCCAAACGCTTGCAGAGAGGTGGGGTTTAGCACCCCACACCTAAACCTCCTTGTCTGAGGCTGGCGAAGGAGCTGCGGGGAACGAACAAGGTCAATAAAGTAATTTGCACTGTGTAACACGGGAAAACCCGCTTCGGCCGCTCCATGCCCACGACAACCTCCCAGCGCGGAGTTCCCCATGGCTGGCAGGACAGGTTGCTGCGGGCTGAAGCCCTGCGGAGCGCCCGGTGTCCGGACCCCTGCCCCCGCAGAGAGCCGGACTCCGGGACGCTGCCTCCCTCAGGAGGAGACACTTCCCACCGCCCCCAGCCCGGCCGCCCTGCCGCGGCAGCTCTGAGGGAGCCGCGGCGTTCGGGATCGGGAGCTCTGGCTGTCGCGACTGTCACGACAGGCAGTGAAGGAGCAGCTGAGGCAGCGAAGGGCGCGCGGGAAGATGAACTGCAGAGGGCAAACGTCCGGTCCCGCCGGGGCCCGGGAGAGGCCTCGTCCCTCCCTCCGGAGTGCAGTTCCCCTTCCCCAGGGACACGAACCGGGGGTGAGGGATGGAGGGGCAGACTGCGCCAAGCACCGTCATTCCCCTTCAGAGAGAGCGGCGCCGCCGCAGAGCGGGTGAGGTGAGCAGCCCCTTCCCCGCGGCACCGCTCCCGCCGCCGCTGCCGCCTACCGAGTACATGGGCGCCCCTCGCCGCGCCCGCCCGGGCGCCCCCGCCGTCGCCATAGTCCTGCGAGCTCCGCCGCGCCGCCCCGCGCCCCGCTCGCCCGCCCTACCCCGTCGCGCTGCCCTGCCGCCCGCCGCCGCCTCCCGCGGCGCCCATGGCCCCGCGCCGCCCCGGCCCGGCTGCCTGGCGCGGTGCGGCGGCGGAAGGCGGGGGCACCGCGCCATGGGCGGCGCCATGTCGGGTGCGACGGGAGCCGCCGGGGGTCACACGCCGGCCCGCCCGCCCGCCGCGGCAGCCATGGGACCGCGGGAGCCGCGCCGCCGGCTGGAGGCGGTGCTCGGCGCCCTCTACGACCTGGGTGGGTGCGGGGGGCAGGGCCGGGCGCTGCGCCGGCACCACGGTCCTCCCGGGGGGCCGGGGAGGGGGCCGGGCATGGGCGCTCTGGAGCGGAGCGGCGGCGCGGAGCTGACCCACGGCATGTGCTCGGCACAGGTGAGGAGCCCGGAGGCGGGCGGCGCGCTGCAGAGGACGGCGAAGCGAGAGCAGTGCTGCCGCCAGTGGAGGAAGAAGAGGAGGAGGAGAGACGGGAGCCTCAGCCGGCGGCGGGCGGGCGGCGCGGGGCCCGCGGCTTCTTCGGGGAGCTGCGGGCCGAGCTGAGCGCCGCCAGCCCTGCCCCGCCGGCCCCCGCCGGCCCGCCCGCCGTGGAGGTCGTGGTGTTCCGCGGGAGGAAGAGGAAGGAGCGGCACGACCCCTCGGCAGCGCCCGTGGGCCCAGCACAGGTAGAGCCGGGCGGGCGCTGTCCCCGCTGCCCCCGAGCCGGCCCTGCCCGAGGGTGGGCGCCGTGGGGCGCTCCAGCCCTCTGCCGTGCCCGGATTTGTCCCTCTTGTGGTACAGCTGCCTGGAAATCCGCATGGTTTGGCCATCCGCGTGCTCAGTTCGATGGCATCTGGTCCTGCTGATTCCCAGTGGGGCTGCTGGAAACAGGGGCAGGATGAAGCAGGGGAGGGGGTAGGACTTGAAGACCAATTTTTTATCAATTTCAGATCTCTGGATAAGAATCCTGTGTTTGAAATAGGCGCATTTCAGCAAACTAAATTGATTTGCTGACAGGCCTGATGTTACGGCAAGAAGTGAAAGAGATGGAAGTCAAAGCCTGTTGATTACTTCAGTGCCCAGGAGTTTTGTGTGCTTCTCTGTTCCTGTCAGTAGCTGTGGATGCGAAGTGCTAAAACTTGCTTCTCTTCTCTGGCATCACAGCAGCACTGGGCCATTGGCAGGCAGCATTTGTTCTTGGAGGATCAGTGTTGGGTAGTCAGTGGGGGAAGGCATGACAGCATTAGATATCAACCAGTCCTCTGGTTTGGTTTCTCACCACTAAACTGCTTTGCGCTACCAAAAACTGTAGCTGAGTTTCTTCAGCAGGGAGATCTGGATAGGTTTGGCTGGAAGCTGAGCTGAGGGGTTGATTGGTCTCCAGATTTTATAGCTTCTCTGGTTGTTTTCCTTGAGTTGTCTTTATGGCCATAATATCAGAAGCCCATTCTAAAATAAGCTCTGATGGGCCAACATATGGCTGTCTTGAGTTCAGGGAGACTTACTGATATTGGGGATTTGATTGTTTGGAACTGGGGACTTCAAGAGACTCAAGCAGTTATTTGAATCCATAAACTTCTGTGCTTTTCCCAGCATGTCTTCCTCTTAAGCTTTTTTTATAGCTGGAGTTTTTTTACCTGAAAATACTGGTGTTACGCTTGTAGCAAAATCCTCTGAAGATAACCGGGTTTATTTGTGGTTGAAATCACAATTCTCTATAGAAGCCTTGCAGAGCTGAGAGGAGTTTGGCTGTGGTGGATGCAGAGGGAAGCCCTGGTGTAACCCTTGGGCCTGAACCTTTGACTTACTGTGCCCTGAGGTCCTGCAGAGTGAAAAGGAAATGCATGATATGTATTTCAGTTCAGCTGTAATGCTTATGTAGTACTCGGGTTTCCTCTGAGTGGATTGTACCTTTGGGAGCAAACAGGGAAGGTGAACAGGGTAATCTCTTGAACAGATGGCAGTTTGCCTGCCTGCATCAGCATGCTTGGGAGTGGGCAGAGCTTCCACTCGGAGAGGTGCCACAGCACATCCTCCCTGAAATCAGAAAGCAGACGGTCTAAGACAATCCTGAGAGATTTGTAACTGCTCCACAGTGTCCCATGGGGGAGACTCCTGTAACAAGCAAGCATGGAACTCTCCCTGGGGATTTTGTGCTTCTTTTTCTTTCTAGGAGATAGTGTGTTCCCCCTGGAGAGTGCCCCTCCAAACTGAGAACTGCTGATGGAAGGTGTCTGTGTAAATTGTGGAGTAGAGAAGATACACTTTTCTCTGAGCTCATTTTGAGCCAGTCCTTTCTTCAGCCTCTGCTAAGTGGGTTCTGCCATTGCTGACAGTGCACCCTTTGGAGCTGTTTCTCTGGCATTAGTGAAGCTGGATATGGACACTAATATATGTCCATGCTATTAGGAATTAAGCTTGTTCTGTATATTGCCCCAGCTGTGAGTACATGCACTGTTACCAGTCAGTAACAGTGACTCAAATAAAATGACAGTGAGCTGAAATTCATGAGCTGTCCTACATTAGCTGTTCAGTATGGGTTTGGAAATGGACATATGAATGATACATAGCTCACACATGGCAGTTTTTCTCTTACTTACCTAGAACAATGCCATTGAAACTGTCTCTTTTAGCAGATCCTGGTAATAAAGCTAGAAAAATGCTGCTGGAAACCTGTGTATTATTCCATACAACTGACTTTACATCTCACTGCTTTTCAGAAAGCTATCCCAATCAGCATTTAAACTGGTGTTACTTGTCATATTAATTTGAAATGCTTTGTTTTGTTTATAGACTCAAATAGTGAATGAAGAGAAAAATGCAGTCAGACAAGAATTTAACTTTGAAAAGGTAAGTCAGTAGGATCAGACTAATGTCACTCTTTTAGTGTACAGTTATGTGTACACATATACTTCAGAAGGCTGTGGTGGGACTGATGGGAAACCTTTCTAGAAATGGCTAGGTGAGGATTCTGGGTGAGGATTTCCTAATAGGAAATCTCTCTTGTAGGTGAGGATTTCCTAATAGGTAATTCTGGCTACATGCCACACCAAAGGAGGAACAGGCTGGCAGCAGTCAGCTGCTCCATATGGAGAGAGGTGTGTTACAACTTCATGGCCTTTCTTTCTGATCTTCCAATGAGAATTTGAGGGGGATGTGTAAAGGTGCTTGAATTCCCATAATGTTTAACATGGTTCTTTCTGCCCTATGGTGTTAAATCACTGACATCTCATGTGGGAAGGAGAAAAAAAGTGTATTTGCATCTCATCTGTTTTTGAAACAACAAATAGCTTTTTCCATTTGTCTTTTTATTCTCATCTGTTCTTACGTGAACATAACTAGCATTGGCCGCCTTATTAGCTACTAATTTGTTTACAGATCTGTGCAAGTTGTTTTGTGTGCCTAATCATGGCTCAGGGATGCGTTATGATCCAGTGGAATCTGTCTCTGGAGATTCTGCATGGAGTTCTGTACTAAGGAGCTAAGGAGGGTGGAGATTTAACCACAGATTTAAAAAAGATTATGGATTCATTAGTGGTTTTGCCATGGTATGCTTCTGTAGTGTTAACTCTACCTATGTATGTAGTCAAACCGCCTTCTGCCTGTCCATGTTTCTCAGTGATAAGTGCTCATTTTTTACATGGAAAAAATCCATTCCATGTGTTACCTCATGTGAAATGAGGAGATTTGAAAATTGTCCCCCTGACAGTCTTCACCATCCAGAGATTAGTTGGACAATGGTTAACTGCTCTGCAGTATAGTTCTGAACTCAGTTAGTTTTATTTTATAGCACACCAATTTCCAGTATTAGCCAGGATTTCCTCAGGAGTATGACTTCATTGAACTCTGCCAGGCATTGCTTTACAACAGGTTGGACATTATGAAATGCCTGCAATTTTCTGCAATGTTCTAGGCTCGCCTGGAAGTGCACAAGTTTGGAATCACTGGCTACAAGAAGCAGGAGCAACGTGTTTGGGAACAGGAGCGTGCTATCATGCTGGGAGCCAAGGTAGTTGTCCCTTGGTTTGTGCTGGAGGTCACCCAGCTGTTACAATGCAGAAAAGCAGTAAAGAACATGAGGGGCTTTGGTATTACTCCTTTAAAACACAAAATCCCCTGCCCTGACCCTTCTCTCACTTCATCCTTACTTTTACGTCATCTGTTCTGTCTTGTCTATTTTCTGTAGATGATTAGAAAATTAGTATGGTTGTGTTATCAGGAAAGTTACAGATTACAGATCAAATATGACTGATCAGGCTGAAAAACAACATTTACTGATTTTTAATCAGGCCATTCACGAATAAATAGTTGGAGAGTGGGGCTCACTTTTTAAATCTTCATTCTCACAGACAGATAAAGATGGAGAAAAGTTTTTAGTTCATCATAACTAGTATAAAACAAAAAAATAATGTTTGAGGTGTTTTTTAGGAAGGGGGTTGGGTTTTTTTGCTCAGAGTATGTATGTAAACCTTGTAGGACCGATAACAGAACAGAATTGTCTCTCTCTGCTGTCCTCACCAAGAAAGAAACAATTATTGATTACCTGATGTCTCTTAAGTCAAATCCTCTCACCCAAAAGGAAATAAGCACTTCTAATGTTTTGCCACCACAGTGTGAAAAGTGCTGTCTGTACAAGTGTGTGAATAATTTTTGAACCTATTTGAAAATTTAATCAGCAGTATCCCTCCCAATCTTTGTTGCAGCCCCCCAAAAAGGCACATATGAACTACAGGACTTACCAAGAGAAACTGAAAGAGAAAAAAGCAGTGAAAGATGCTGATAAGGAAAAGGTTTGTATGAAATTTTCTGTAGAAAAAGGCAGTGTGTAGGAGCCAGCCCTCTTTAAAAGAGCCTGACAGATAATAACACCTCAGGAGCAGGAGGAGTGCCTGAGCTTGACACCTGCTGCTCCCTGTGGATTGGGCTCCTGGCTCCTACAGGATTAATCTCATTGGTAAAAGCTGGTTGTGTGCACTATGAAGACACAGAGTTAGGCTTGTGTTGTGGTTGGTTTCACTGCCTCACCCTTCCAGGCTGTTAGACTGATGACACAAAATCAGCAGTGGGTTTTTTTTTTTTTATCCTTTCCTCTTAAGAGGAAACAGAATGGTCCCCAATTAAAGTTTGTTGCATGTTGTCTGACCATAGGGAGCCAGATCTTCAACTGCTTTTTTATCAGCAAAATTCCATCTAGGATCCTACTCATTATTTAAAGCAAGGGTGAGGCTTCTGTTGCACCCATCCTCTAGCACAGCCCATCTGGCTCTAAGCCTACTCTCTGCCTCCTTATGGAGCTTTCCCATGTAGTTGGGAGCAGGCTGGTGGGGCTGGTAAGTGCTCTATCAGCCTGTTTCCTGCTGCCCTCTTCCCCAGGGACCTACTTCTCCTGCTCTGTCATGTGGCTCAAAGTGCATGACCAGTCGCAGCTGAACCTGTTATTTGACAGCTGCCCTCAGCTGGGTGACAGGACTCACCTGCCTGGTAGCAAGTCCATCTTCTGACCTTGGGATCTGTCACATGCCCAAGAAGGAAGCCTCTGCTTTGCACGTGGCAAGGACAGCACGTTGGTCGTGAGTGGGCTGTGCTTTCCATAGGCATTAGGAGGGGCTCTGGGTGCTCCTGGCAGTGGCTCCATAATATGTTGCATCACTTGTTCTGTCAGAAGGTCTCCCAACTTGCTTTAAGTTCCTGCTGCTCTGTGAAGTAAAGGCTATTTACTGAATGTTCTTTGTGCAGGTGGTTGTTTAACCAGCATGCTCTGTTCCTTTTTCATTAAAATATGTGTCTTTAAAAACAGGAACATAAAGGTGATTCTCTTAAGAAGAAGAAGAAGCAGAAAGAACAGGAGAGGTGAGGTGTTTTTAACATGGTCTACCCAGTGTATCTCCCCTGTGTAATTGCACAGTCTTACTCCAGAAATCATGCACATCACAGTGCAACAAAATTCTCCGGGTGCTGAGCTCCTCAAAAAATAGTGACACTGCTCAGTGCCAAGCTGTTCCAGAGGCTTCAGTTCCACAGCTTTACTTGGGAGTATGTCAGTTCTGCCTCAACACCTCTTAAGACTGCAGCGGGAGGTCAGAGGGATGAAAATCCCTGTGTGCAGACTCATGAGACACCACTTGCTCAGAGCATTTGCCCTAAGAGATAATTTCTGCAAAGCATAAGCTACAGTATACAGAGGCTTGAAAGTGAGCTGACATTTCCTAATCTTAGTGCTGCAGGTTTCCTCTGTACTCTGTCTTCCTTCTCTATCCAAAAATCTTCGTGTTTCTAAACTTTTAAAAATGTAAATCATGCTGTAATGTGCTGTAAATTTTGCATGTCTATGAAGGAAAAATGTTCTGAAGTTTTTACATGCTATGGTGTGATAATACCATATATAATAATGGTACCAATACATAATACCAAACTCTGCATAAATAGGTGACTTTTTCACCATATTAAGCATTTACCTGTGTTTCTGCTGTTTATTTTAATTTTTGTTTTTCCTCTCCGTCTTTCAGGAAGGCCAAGAGGAAGAAATCAGTGCCTAGCATCTGGCCTGCAGGACAAGTTGGAAAATTCAGAAATGGGACCTTGATTCTGCAAAGCCGTGACATAAAGAAAATTAAATCATCTAAAGTTAGCAAATGAACTTCATGATACAGAGTGAAATGGACAATATGCAAATATGCATAAGAGAATTCACATTGCTAGCAACACAGACTTCTGGGGCCTTTTGCCTATCCACCATATCCTAATTTTTTAATCTTATTTGTTATTACAGGATTTTTATGTACCATTCTGCTTTGGGATGGATATTAGAATTTACTATTTTATAAATAAAGATAATAAAGATTAGAGTTCTTATTAAGAATGTTATACAGGCTATTTTTATTAGTCAATATGTGCTAAAAAAGCCCTTTTTTTGTAGAATCAGCTGATTGGCTGTAAGTAAAATACTCATTTAATCCATAAATTAATGGATTAATATAAATATATCTTTGGATTAATATACATATATCTTTCATATGGAAGGAATTTGGAAAAAGCAATATCTTACTCACTCTGAACTGGAAATAGGCATTCTCCAAACATTTATTGGACATAAATCGGTTTCTGTATCCTTATAGATTATTAGTGGATAGTGGAACTGCAAAAAATTTTTCTGTCCAGCAAAACCTCTTAATGGTTCAAAATTACCTGCTTTGGAATGAAAATAATACTTTTCTGAAGTTTTGTCCCAGGCAAGAATTACACACTCATCTTGTATATCTCCGTAGAGATCTCCAAATAAGCACTTTGGAATAGTGGTTTGGTGGCTTGGTTGTTTGGTTTTTCAAAACCAAACCATGTAAGACTGAGCAAAATGAGCATGGACACTCAAAAGCTACTGGTTGTTCCAGTTAAGTCATGTTTGATTTGATTCCATGCTTCTTAAGGCCTTTCTATGAAATCTTTACCAAAACTGCCTTTTGGTGCTATTCGGATTTCAGCAGTCTGGTGTATCTGGAACAACACTGATTGTTTTCTGTAGCTAAATCCTTTATTTTGTTACTTTTAAGGTCCAACCATTAGAAATGGCAATTGTTAGTAACACTTCCAAAATGAAAGTTCAGTATTTTAGGGGGAGACAAAGATAAGGATAACTTAAATGACAGAATTTGTTGTGTGTTGTAAGGAGATGTGGAGCTTGTTGGAACAGCTCTGGCAGTGAAGGATGTGTACATGGTAAGGAAAACAGCCCTTACAGCAGGAACTTGTTTCAGGTGTACTGGTACCCCTGTGGGCTGGGAGCCTGAGCAAGGTGATCCCGGACCTGAGGTCTGTGTCTTGCCAAGCTTGCAGCACCATTGGAGGCTGCCCCTCCCAGGATAGGAAAGTGTTCTGGGATAGGGAGAGCCACACCGTGGACAGGGATGCTTTCTGGCACACGGCTTCCCCCACACCTTCCACCTTACTTTGCTCTGTGCTCTGCCAGCACAGAGAGGACCAAGAGGAGGGAGAGGCCTTGGAGGGATCAAGTGCCCGAGAACAAGCAGAAGGGAATGTTTCTGGAGCCATGTAGGAACAGAAGGGGTGTGCAGAGTTTGGTTGCTAAATGCTGTTATCACATTTCCTAATTGCATAATTTGATTTCTTACTCAGTATTGGTTGCAGATTCAAACTAGAATTAAGATTCCTGTCTGGTTACAGACTTAATGACTTATTTGACATTAGGGAAATGTCAAATCACAATGGCGTGTGAAGGTGTAACCACTAAGAATTTAGTACAGAGCATCAAGACTTGTTGAGGCAACAGCTCTTGCTTTGGATGTTGTAAGATAACCTGTATTTTACAATTCATGGTTAATCCTTGAGCTTAGTTTTTACTGCTCACTTCGTGATAAGGTTTTGTTCATTTCACTTGGCATATAATGTGGGACTTCATGTTCTCCATCAGTTTTGGTAAGTTAAAATGTTCACTTTCCACCTCCTCAGCTGCCAAAAGCTACTTGGGAGTGAAACTTAGTCAGAGTGGAATGTAACTTTTGCAGTCGAGCTTGTAAGATCTATAACAAGTTGAAAAAAGTCAGTTCTTAAAGTAAAAAGTTGAAAACTGAAATGCCAAGTCGACAGTGGAATGTGAAAGTTTTTGGGGGAAGGAAACAAAAAGTTTATTCAAAGTTTTGCATTTTCACACTTAATGTGTGTATGCACTATGAAAGGCTTCTGTTACATGGAGATAGGTTTGCTTTTTCATATCATGTCTCCAAGTTGTTTTGAGGTGTTCTGTAACCAACATGAGCCAGAGCTAGCAGAGCAGTGCTGACAAAGAGAGGTGTTCCATGCCACTGAATCAGGATATGTCTGAAGCTGAGGCACAGATGGTTGCTCTAAGGAAGGACACTCTTGGCTTTCTCCATTAAGTGGATTATTCTTGACTGTAAGTAACAACGCAGTATCAACAGTAGGAGATAGGCAGGCAAACTTTATGAATGCCTCATCTACGTAATGATAATTTGTAAAAATAGGGTACTGATGCTGGATTTGTTGGCAATGTTAAAAGAATTTATTTATAAACTGTAAAACAGCATAAACTTATATGTCAGGTTTTCCAAAAGGGTAATAATATTAATAATACACAAAGTTTTAGTTGGACCAAAAGACAAAAAGCAGTTTGTTTCTAATTCAAAAAATACAAACGTTTGCTACAGGTACAAAATTATAAAAAGTTTGTATTTTCCTCTTGATCTGGTGACAGACACATATAGCAGAGATGTATATTTCACCAGCTCCAAATTCATATAAGCTATGGGAAATGATAGTAAAAGAAATTTTGTAGTTAAGAAAACTTAGAAACAACTTCTTGTCTTCCATTTAACTGGAATTGAACACCGTTTTCTTTTTCCTTTGCAGTTTTTTAGTTGCCAACATTTAAATTAGTGTTACTCATGCTTCATATAACAATCAGAAATAACAGCAGGTTTACCTCATGCATTTATTTTTAATATTCATCACATAATGTCTTCTCACCATGCTACCTAGGAAGGTTAGTGTTTTTATTGACAACATTTAAGGGAGGTGGAGGATAAAGGAATGCAATCAGGATCCAGGAATATTTCTATCTACTGCTTCACAAGAAAATGTTAGAAATTCTCCAATTAGCATAAAAATAATTTTTTCATTAATTCAGCTTGGAACTGTTTGCAATAACAAATGTAACAAAAAGGTCATTTAACAGAAGGGGAAAATGCTGCTGAGTGCCTCTGTCAGTGAAACACACATCTGTCTCCTGTATTGTGCAATGATGCAGGAGCCCCACACATCTAGTCTCTTGGGTTTGCATATGGGCTTCTTTCTGCACCTGGGAAGACCAAGTGTGTCCTATTAATGATGGATTTGTGCTTCAGGCTGCTGCTCCACCTAGCTGTGTGTGTGCAGCATTCAGTAGAGCTGGGCAGAGGAACCACCAGAAATGTTGTCAGTAAAAACTAGAAGCAGCTCACTTTTTTTCCCTAAAAAAAAAACAATAAAAGGTCTCTCCATCTTCGCCTGGTAATTTTCAGTGACAAGTGCCCTTTACATTTGCAATGTGGCTGATCTGTAACTGTAATCTCCCTTCCAAAGTTGATCTGGCCAAGATGCTTGGTGTTTTCATATTACCTTGCCTGGTTCAAAATTGAATTCTTGGTTTTGCTATTTAAAGCAGAATGCTGCAAAGCTAGTAAAGCCTGAGATAAGGTCTAACAACTCTCCTTCCTCATCTTTCTGTTTGTGACCAAAGGATGTACCAGGTGGCACCAGAAAGCTTCTGTTCCCAGGTTGTGGAATTTTGTGTCCCTTTTCACAGGGACAGATGATCTGAATTGTGGTCCATAAATGCACTACCTCTTTTGGCAGTTGCAAACACAGTGGTTTTCATACAGTGGTGGTGGCAGCTTAGCCTTAATCTCATCTCTCTTACTTTAAGAAATATTGTCATGTAAGAAAACAACAACAACAAAACAAGCTGCGTCTCGCATTTCTTCTTCCTCTAGAACAACTGGGAAACCAGAGTGTGGGGTGGTCTCTGTCATCTTTACTAACTGTGCTTTGAGGGAAAAAAAATAAAATAAAAAACAACTTACACAGCACTACCACAGAACTCTATCACCAGCCAAGAACAAACTACAGCAATACACTATCATGGCATTATTTACAACATGATGGAACATTATGCATATAATAAATTACATTTAATACTTTTTCCTCTTAAACTCTGATAAATGTAAGCTCATGCTTATTTTATTTATTTTGTTCAGTCCAATATATTTTCCTTTATGTATCTTAAGTGCATAGGCAAGTATAGGAGGTGACAGTGCTGTTTGCCCATCTTTTCTATGTTTTTAGAAGTCAAATTGCTTTCCAAATTTGTAATACATCACAGTATATTACTGTCCTCACTGAGATTTATTTTACAGCACATACCTTTCCACAGCAGAAGGAGCAAGGGATTGTCAGCTACATGTGTGCTTATATTGACATTAAGTCTTACTAAGAGATCTTGTGAGCTCTTTTCAAGTTGATGAGGGAAAAGGAGGAAGTGGAATTTGTATAGAATTGCATGCCTTCGGAAGTCTGACTGTGCTCCTGAACTTAATAGAAATTGGCAGAGGAAAGAGCCAGGAAGAAGGTTTACAAAAGGCTAAGGTTATGGCCCCCAGGGGTAGGTGAAAACTGAGAGTCCTTTGTTGCTCTGCAGGACAGAAAGTTCAACTGCGGTATTTACTTTGCAGCTGTTCAGAGGTTCCGTACTGGTGTGTGCAGAAGTCGAGCTTTGTTTTGTTAATAAGGGGAGGGCCTGTTTGTGCTTTGGTGGGTTTTTTTAAATGTTAAGTCAATTTACAGCTACCTCGTGTAGCCTCTGTACCATAGTGGATGGGATTTATCCCAGTGCAAGAGGCTTTGCTCTCCTGCTTATAAGAAGCAACCTGGCCTCTAGGAGCTGAAGAGTCCCATGACAGCCAGTTTTGAGTGAGCTTGGAGCCCCAGAGAGCTGCAGAAATACTCTGAGGGAACAAAAGGAAGAAGAGCACACAAAGTGGTCCCCTTGGGTATCTATTCCACTCTTCTGCGCTCTGGGTTCTCCCTGAACAGTCAGCAATGCAGTTTCTACAGGGACTAAATGCTGGCTCCCTCCCAAAGAAAGGATTTGGAGGAAACAAAAACTGGCGTAAGAGATACTATAGATGAAGAATGTGCAAACTGCTGGGTTTGTAATGAGATGGACCTTGGGGAAGTTGCCTGCAGAGAAGGAAACTACCTCCAGCCTGAGCAGAGCAATGGGAGTGCCCCACCTCTCCCTGCTGCTGTTCGGATGGCCCCTGCAAGCTCTGCATAAATATTAATGGGTGGAGTTGTTAGTTTCCTAGAGTAATTTTAACTACTTAGGCATTATTTCTGTTAATCAAACTAGGAAAATGTATCCAGCTGAAGTCACAAGAGTGCACTCTATGAGGATAACAGGTTTATTGCTACAGGCCATGCCAAATGTAAGTCCTTGATTGTGTACACAACCAACACATGCAAACGCTTTGTTTAGTTCTTTACCTAAGGTAGTCTTACTAATGCAGGTAGCCTACTTCTAACTGTATTCCTTTTAACTTATTTGCATTTCTGCTAGGTTAAAAGGAGACTATAATGGTAGCTACCCTACTTTTGTGAATGTTGGAATGCATAGAGGGTAAAAACTGAGCTTGTCTACTCACTGTTCCTACCTACTGTCATATATTCATTAGAAAACAACATGTCACTCAATGTGTTCTCCCCAAGACATAATACACCAGGAACCAACACCAAAGCAACTATGAAAACAAAAACTGAGTACTGCAAACACTTCTAAAACCCATTCAAAATTCATTTTAAACATCTGGCAATGGTTGAAGATTGGAAAGATGTAAATTCATTTGAGTTTCCTTTACAGAAGTTGGGAGTAAAGACAAAGGTTCTGTCCCAAAAGAAACAATGCCCTGTCTTTTTGAATACAAGTGGAAGTGGAGTGCCTTCCATATTAAAATTATCACAGGATGTTTCCCAATATAAAAACTATGTGCAATTTATGTACAATATTCCCATACACTACTCTGACTGGCAATACTCAAAGCCAATGCTATGATTACAACTGTTAGGTTCATTGAAGAGCACACTCAAGAGGAAATTTGGGGTCTGGTAGCGTTCTAGCTGAGGTAGGTGAAAACAGACCTGCTAATTAGAAAATCTTGCATGAGTTCGTATGGTATTGAATGAAACCGAAGATAATAACACAGTTGGTCTCTGTTATTCCTTACAAAACCAAGATAAGCATAGCACAGTTATTCCATTGTCTACAAGTTTACTAATACAATCCATTCCAGACTTTAAAGGAAGTGCTGTTGCTTCCTCACTTAAAAGCATATGTCATTATTTTTCCATTGTTGGTTTTATTTCCTGTTTCATTCTTGACGTTGGTGAAGGTGCGTGGCTGTCCTGCAGGAGAGGTGGGCTACAGGATACTTGGTTGGCTACAGCCAGCAGGATGGCAGACTGCTTTGTGTCTGTGCAATAGCCCAGCTCTATTCTGGGCTGCCTTTCCCTTCCCACAATGGCTGTGAGGTGGGATGATCCACTGGAGATTCTGGCTGTTTGCCACAGGGAAGCCTTGCCATCACTCAGCACTACCTGAGTGATGTGCTCCAGACAGAGAGCAGAAGGGGGCCTGCAGCAGGATATCTGGGGGCTGGCAGGCTGCCTGAAGGCAGGCCTGGGCTGTTTGTCCTATGGCTGTGCCTTAATGCAAGGCAGTAAGCCGGATTTTGGTCAGAATATTTATTTTCAGGTTTAATAATTACATGCCTGATATGTGTGTGCGTATATGTATGCTTAAAGAGGAAAATTTGTATAAGCAGCAGGATTTTAAAAAAGAAAATAGTACATTGATAGGATTTGAAAGTTTATGCTCTTCTTGTTCGATAGCACCACATTTCTGTAGGGTTAGAGTGACAGGAGTCCAAGATGTCATGGGCTCACCAAGCCTGCTGCATCTCGTCCTCACGCATTGCCACTATACACACACACACACATGCACACCTTAACTGGGTTCAGAGGAAACGAAGCACACAGGCAAACCGGTGCTTGGTTTTCTGACAACTGCATGCAGGTGACAGTGCCATGGCTGTGAGAAAAGATCACTGTCAGTCAGACTCCAGTTGTCACGGGCAGCACCTGAAATGGCTGCTTGTTTTCGTGGGACATGCCAGGCACAGGTCAAGTCTTGCAAAAGATTTATGTCCCAATCCAGAAAAATTCATAGGGATTGGTTTTGCATTACTGCTATTAATCTCTCTCAAGTGTTTCACTAGGATCAAGACTTTATTTAGCTCACAGTAATCTAATAGAAAATTAAGGCTTCAGATCTCAAAGCTACATTGGAACTACAGCTGCACAGGTTTTATTAGGATCAAGGCTGGAAAGCATCATTTCTCAATGTGGGAGACTTTGCATGTGCCCTATTTAAATAAATCTTATATCATTTCAGTTCAAAGGAATCTCCCATGCACTGTTTTTTAAGAGTTGTGCTGATAACCACAATCAGATCTTCTGGAAGTGTCTCCGTAGTCATGCCTAAATAAAAAACACTAAAATGCATCAAGGATGTTTTTCTTTCGACTTTCTGTACCTGAATTCTGCATGTATCGTGGTGTTAGCTAAAATGAACCCAGATATTTCATGGCAGCGTTTGGGAACCAATCTTGTTCTCATTGCAGATAAGTTGTGCCACTGAATTCTAAGGGGACATTATCCTATAGCTTACTGCAGTCTAGAGCCAGAAGGAATAATCCATGATCATTTGAGCCCCTGAAAGGAATTGAGAACCAGGAATTCTTGAGCATATAACCTCCACTTCAGCTGTCAAAACATATGCTTTCTTCATTTAAGGACTTCAGGTGGCAAGGGAATCCAGTTCATCTACTGCTAAAATGCTCCAACATCCACTGTCCTTCAGGCTCGTCCATTTTTTCCAGCATCCCTAATATTTAAGCACAAATCCAGCCATGAGAGAGAAAATACACTCATTTAACCTTTTGCTTTGCAGACGTGTTTGTGTGTGTGTGTGCACATGAGTGTACATATGTATGCAACGCAGAGTAGATATGTTCAGGTACCCATCTGCAGTTGAGTGCCAGTCCAGTGGATGTGCTTGCTATAGCTGTTAAATTGAAAATGGAGTGGCCTAGCTCTAACCAGCCGATTACTCGGTGAGCAGCATGCTGCACAGTGTTTGAAGTCAGGGAAGAGGATGCTTTTTTACTGACTTTCTGAAAAGTGCCAAAACACACTGAGAAAGCTTACAGAATCCAGCACAGTGTCAGACGGGGCTTCATTAGTTGTTGGGCAGCTTGGGCTGTTTTACAGATTGTGGCACCTCCAGTCCTGTGTGCAGGGTCACCTGCACAAAGAAGAAATAACATTAGATTCAAAACTGAGACATCCTCAGCAAAGAGCATTTGTGAAGGCAAAGTGCAGGCAAATGACATGGAAAGGGCTGCGGGACTGCAGGTCCAAGTTTAAATCAAGACTATTAATAGAGATGATATCTAGCCTTAGAAATGAACAAGTCTCCTTCCCCCTTCCCTCCTGAATACTTTGGGAACAAGAAGCCAGGTGTCTGTATCTTTTCCCAAATCTAGCCACTAGTTGTAGGTATCCAGAAGGTAGGTAGGTAGGTAGGTAGGTAGGTAGGTAGGTAGGTAGGTAGGTAGGTAGGTAGGTAGAAGGTTGATGGGATGTCTGCACGAGGGACCCCAATTGCTTCAGGACAGAGATCACACAGTGGAGCCCATGGACATGATGAGTGCTCCACCTTGGCTGTCCTGGTCCTGCCTGACCTAAGCTGACCTCCCTCAGTCCTCAGGCTCCTGGGTGTTTCCACAGGTTCTCTCTCATACCACACCTGGTTTCTAGCCATAAGCAGTGGTCTTGAAGTAAAAATGCATTATTTTTATAGACAGTTCCTCCAAGAGGAAAACCTCTTGTACACAGAGCACAAGAATGATGTGCTGACTGATATGCTCTGTTGTGCCAATTCTCTGACCTATGTTGCCTTTGCTCTCCTTACCACTGTGCTGTTCATACTTCAGTCATTTGCCAATGTTAATTATCTCCAAACATGAGATCTAGGAGGAATTAAGATGGTTTTTAGTCAAACTGGCAGGGGAGAACTTTAGAGACACTGCTTTCCAAGTGGAGCATCACAGGAAAATCAGAGCAGGAGTTAGTGCATGCAGGTACTTTCACTTGTTTTACAGCAGTACTCTTTACATTGGTCAGGCAAGGCAGAAAGTCAAATGTGGTCCAAAGAGTGTAAGAAGCCTAGATGTAAGCCTGAGAAGGAAAAGAACCCCTGTCTGAACTGACTACCCATAGATGATGCTATCAGCTCCTTTAGTTGGAAAGGGTAGGTGGGGCTGGACTGCAGATTTACCTGGACATTTCGATTGAGGCTCAGGGCAGGCATGAAGACGCCCTCGATGTTTTCAAACGCTGGAGGCCCCTGCTGCTGCCCATTGATGTAAAAGGTCAGGTTGTGCTTGTTCAGATCCAGCAGCACACCAACAGTGGCACCTTTAGAAACTCCTCCTTCAGTCCTAAGGTACAAAGGGCACTTTGTTGGTGAAGGCAGAGCACACTGTGCTGCTCTCTAAGGACAAGCCAGCCTTACTAAGCAAAGGGAGCGTGGAGCAGCACAGGGAAATTATTATCCCTGAGGCATTTGGTGATGACTGATCCACACCTTTATCTGAAGCATACATAGCACATCCATGGGAGCTTAAAGAAAGGATCCTAAACAGAAATTAGATCCACTTCTCCTGCAACTGCAATTTAAGAGGTGAAAATGGTGTCCAGAGCTAACAGGTCCCCTCAGCTAATGACAAACTGGGAGGTGAGCCAGGGGAGTCCTGGAGACACATCACCTCTGAGTATCCCTGTTACAGTGAAGTGATGCATGGCAGGAAATGAAAAAGCAGGAAGCTGTTTTGCTAGGTGTTCATTTCTAATCAATATGCCTGCTAACAGCTCCAGAGAGAGATTTTAAGTTCAGTTATTCACCTTGACATGCTCTAAGGGAACCCAGATTCCCAGAGCCCAGGGAGGAGCACAGGTACAACAGACAGTGGTTTTGGGGAGGAAGGGAAGTTGGGACTGGTTAGGCCTAAGTGTAGCTTCTGATTGACAAGGTGCTCAGCTAAAGGACTGGGAGCTGTCTCGAGTGTGCAGGCCCAGTTATTAATACCAGTGATAATTGGTTGTGTCAGGAGCAGCTGCTTAGAGCTCCTGCAGTGTCAGAGCCTGCCAGGACACACTCAGCCAGCCATTACACGCCTGAGTGATTTGACATTAATGCACTTTGACTTGGGGGTTAGTCAAACTCAGTATTACTTTAAAGGACACTGAGCAAAAATACCCACTAGATATGCAGATTGGCCACAGGCACTGCCTTTCTGCTGATATCATGGGGCTCTGCAATGGATTTACAGCCTATTTGTCCAGGGTAAATCAGATTTCAAATCATTTGCAGTAGGAAAGGAAGCAGCTGTCTTTTGTCCCATGCACTCGCCTCAGGCACACAACATTCACAAGATTAACGGTATTTTATCGTAAAATTTATCACAATAGGTAGGCAAAACATAAAAAAAAATAAAAAGGAGGGGGGGACTGGAATATGATTAGGAAGAATGTAGCACAGGGTAAGAAATTTTCCTCTTGTCCGCTAGGTGTCACAAACTGTTTTCCTTTAGACGAAATGTGGCACATGGTACTTCATCTGAAGGTAGATAATAGAAAACTGTTCTGACTTCTCCATTTAAAGTTCTTCAAACAATAATAGTATAGCTAAGAATCATGGATTGAATCTGAGAGGTTTTAGATATGGAAATTCACTGTTCTCAGATGCCTTTGATTTGATTTCTGGTCCTATAAGCATTAATAGGTTTTTCGCTGAGCTCTTCTCCAAAACCACAAAATAAATTATTTTCCATCAAAACTTAAGATGCTTACCTACCATGAATATCTCAATATATAGACTGTTTTTATTAAAAGCCCTCAATCATAAAACTCACTATGAGATTGTGGGAAGCAACAGTACAATGATTTGGAGCTATTTACATGTAGATTACATTTTTTTCTCTGTTTAGGAACAGCTTTGCATGTAGGACACCATAATTTAGATCCTGCTTAAAATGGATTTTATTGCATCCTTTTAAATGACATAGATTCTCTTAGGGAAACAGAAACAGCAACTTCATTTTTTTTGAGATTATGATGTTCTTTCCTCTATGACAAGCCAATTTGTTTCTCATGGGCTAATCAGTCGTGTGCTGCACAGTGACATTGAGTGACCCCTCTGCAGCCCCTGGGGACAGCCCCACTGAGGAGGAGATAGATTCTGCCTGCAGATTCCAGCCAGGCAAGGGCAGGACCCAGCTGAGGCCCCTACATGAGCCACAGGGGTGTGGGGGCAGAGCAGAAGGATGGGGACCTTCTCACTTTATTCCTGCCCCAAGTTCTGCAGGAATTCAGAAGGTAGGTGGTCCCATTCCTACTCCATCATCTCCCCACAGTGAGAAACTGGCTCTGGCAGGATTTAGGGAGGACAGAAGCAGGCAGCAGCTCTTCACCACACTGCTAAAAGGGAAGCTGGACTTCTGCTGGAGCTGAACAGCTGCTCTTACTCAGCATCCCATGCTTCCTTGGGAACAGTACTTTGAGGAATCCAGCTTTTTTTGGACTATTTTCCTGGTTCTGGCTCCTTCCTCTAGGAGGAGAGCTGGAGGAGTCTGTTTATGAGAATACTTATGCAATACATTTCCTCACTCTTATGTACACCATTTAGACGGCATTACAGGATAATTTTTCTAATAAATGCTTTTGTTGTGGTAAAAAAAGCCAAATAGCTCAAGAGACTCAAAGTGATGTTGCTCCCTCCTGGTACACTTCTGTGGCACCACGTAAAAAACCTGCTCCTTTACTGTGATGCATTTTTAAACTACTTAATGACACTTATACCACACAACCCCAATAACCTTTCATGTAAAAGGAAAATACAACTTTTTTGTTGCAATGCTCCCTTAATAAATACTTAGTATTTATTAAAGGACAATCCAGTTCTGGAGATAGGTAACACTGTTTCATTTTTTCGAGTAAATCACTTGAACATTTTGATTTCTGTGTGCAACACTAAGTCCTGAGTGCAGAAGTGCTGTGCAGAAGCCTGGAAGGTCAGAGTACAGCAAGGGGAATCTGGCTACCATGAAGAATGCAGTCGCCTGTGTCAGTAGAGGCTGTTATTCCAAGATGCTTTCAGTAACAGCTTGGACAATGTGCAGAATATGATTGCATGAACTGGCTTGAGGAATTAAGAGTAGTTTCACTATTATTTAAAAATAAATATTAACAATTTATGAACAATTCAATAAACTGAATAATTAATTCAACTCTCCATTACAAAACTTTAAGTGTTAGCTTTACAGCATCTTAAAAACTTTATATCTATTGCTAATTATAGCATTTTTCATTCAGTTGTAGCATTTTTGTGTGATGAAAAAACCTGCTCTTAAGATATCTGAAGAGACTCTCCTGATTGCAAAGGACTTTAAAGACTAAAATGCAAATACTCTAGATTTCAGCTTTCTGTTGTTTTCCAGTATAAAATATTTATTTCAAGGAGATTTACATCTCCTTCTTTCCATAGACATGTAGTGGCTGGAGTATTGCCTGTAGCACCTGGTAGTCCTGCTCTTGGTAACTTTGCCAAGGAACAGATCTATTGCATTGAATGTCAATGCCTCTTGTTAATGGGCATCCAGGACCTCTCAGAACAGTTTGGATTGGAAGGGACCTTTAAAGGTCATCTAGTCCAATCCCCATCCAAAAAACAGGGACATCTTCAATTAGGTTGAGCTGCTCAGAAGCTCACCCAATCTGACCTTGAATGTTTTTAGGGATGAGGCATCCACAACATCTCTGAGCAACCAGTTCTAGTGCTTCACCATCCTCATTTTAAAAAAATGTCTTCCTTATAGTTAGTCTTTATAGTTAGTCTGAATTTATCTTCTTTCAGTTCAAAACTACCTCCCCTTGTCCTAGACACAACAAGCCCTGCTAAAAAAAGACTGTCCCCATCTTTCTTATAAACCCCCTCCAAGTACTGAAAGACCACAATCAGGTCTCCCTGGAGCTTTCTCTTCTCCAGGCTGAGCATCCCCACTCTCTCAGCCTTCCTTCAAAGGAGCGATGTTCCATCCCTCTGACAATTTTTGCCCAGGATACAGTTGTCCTTCTGGGCTGCAAGTGCACACTGACAGACCATGATCAGCCCCTCAGGCACCCATATCCCCAAGGCCTTCTTGGCAGGGGTGCTGTCAATTCTCCCTCCTGCCCTGACCCACAGGCAGGGCCTGCACTTTGCTTTGTTGGAGCCCATGAGGTTCCCATGGCCCCGCTTCTTGAACGTGTCCAGGCCCATCTGGGTGGCATCTTGTCCCTCAAGAGTGTCAACCACAACACTCAGCTTGGTGTCATCTGTGACCTTGCTGAGGGTGAACTTGATTGCACTCTCTATGACACTGATGAAGACAATAAATAAAACTGGCCCCAGTATGGACCCCTGAGGGACACTGCTTGTCACCAGCCTCCATCTGAACATCTAGCTGTTGACCACTACGCTCTGGATGTGACTATCCAACCAATTCCTTATCCATCAGACATCCATCGAATCCATGTGTCTCCCAGATGAAGAGAAGGATTTTGTGGGGAACCATATCAAGGGCCTTACAGAAGTGCAAACGGATGGTGCCCACAGCTCTTCCCTTGGCCACTGCTGTAGTCACTCCATCATAGAAGGACTTGCCCTTGGTAAAGCCATGCTCACTGTCTTCAATTACCTCCCTGTCCTCCATGTGCCTCAGCATAGCTTCTGGAAGGATCTGTTCCATGGTTCTCCCAGGCTCAGCTTTCTGGGAACAGCAAGACTTAAAGGTGACTCTGAAACCTTTATCTCTGCCCTAAAGTATTTTCTCAACCACCTTCCTCAGCCTGTTCTCAAAAGGATCCCTCTGTTTCTGGAAGCAATAGTCTCCTGTTCACGCCCCTTCCAGCATTACAGAAGCCATGCTAGATCCAATTTTGCATCCTGTGAGTGAAAGGAACAGAAAATGTGACAGGTCACACAAATTAGTCTTCCAAGCTCTATCTCAGGTTATCCTTGAAACTAGTCATTTATTAATTACCCTAATTTATTCTCATGAAGCTTATGAAGCAAGAAACTATTACTAAGGTGTAACTTTCACCACAACAACATCCCAGAGGCTAAAAGTTGACAATGAATTCGCTTTGGATTGTGATGCTGTGCTGTCATGCACTCGTATCCAGCAGGGAAAAACAAATAGGCAGCAATAACTGTTTCCACAAGACTATTACATCTAATGAGTTAAAAAACTGACCTAGTTGACTGTCACAGTTAAAAATATAATGCCTAGACCTAATTTCATTGAAGCGCATGTGATTTCATAAGACTGCATGCCCTTTGCGAGTGTACTTCTCTTGAACAGATATTCCATGGGTCTATCCATGCCTTGCACATGCCTTTGTGTTTTATCAGGTAAAAACTGGCAAACTATCATCAACAGAAAGCACTTTGTTCTCTTGATTAAGCAGGATGATTGGAAATCCTAATTGTTTCCATTGCTTGTGTTTCCATTGCTTGTGTTTCCCAGAAAAAAGCTTTTGCTTAGCTTGTGTGCTGCTTGCCGGGAGGAGCATGCCGAGGACCAAATCCATAAAATAGGTTTCTGGGACAGTGGTGCACAGAATGGTTGCCAGCTTTTTTCCAGAAAACATAAGCTGTTCCACAGAGCATTAAAATTAATACAGCTTAGCATTACTTCCGCCCTGAATTGAATCAAGATGTTAAAGGCACAGAGAACTTTTTGGTATATTTATTATACTGATGTTATTTTACTCTGTATTGTCTTAGAACACGATCTAAGGCTTTTGGACCCATGGAGAACAATCCAAGTGACTTCAGACAGTTTTGATCCAGCTACAAGGTCCTTCCACCTGTCTGTAATGAACTGAAAAATCAAACCATGTTTCAAACAAAAATTCCCAGCAATTGCAGTGTACTCACTTAAAGCACAGGTATGCTGTAGAGTATAAATGACTATTCCCTGGGAGACATTACAATCAACCTCAGGACACAGTGCATGTTGACACAATCTTATCACTTTAAGGAGACACCTGCATTTCAGTGTTTTAAAAATCACTGTAAAACTTTGTTTTAATCATTTGGTATAACAGAAAAAACACCTGAGACAGTGAGAGTCTAGTGGGACAGTCAGTAGAAAACTAAACAGAAGTTGATTCCAGCTCTGCTACAGACCTGCTACATATCCTTAGTCAGTCACTTTACTCATACATCAGTTTCCCATTGTGATAGAACAGGTATATGAATACACCATTTTCCAAAATAAGCAAGTTACTTCAGATCCTTTTCAGACAAGTTCTCAAGGGTCTCAGTACCCAGCTGACCTTCAGCTAAGGCTGACCCTCTCATGGGACACAGAAAGAGAGCAGTGCAGTTCTGCTCTGATACCTTCAAGCAAAGTTAACCATGTGTCCCCTGCACAGTCTGGCACCACTTCAATGAAACAGAAGCCAGCACAAGGCAGAAGTAACTATCCTGAGCACTGAAAGTCATGCAACCGTGTCAGCACAACACACGATCTGTGCTGACAGTTGTTCTCTCTGTGTGATCCATCCCTGGAGGTACCTGCAGTTAGAACATGTCTCTCCACTGCTCAGTTGCATTGACAACACAGAGCCTCTGAGTGATGAGACAGAGAGGCGTGGTAACAGTGGCTTGGGGGCATTCTGAAATCCTCCTCTGTCTAAGATGGTTGTACTAGTTGAGGTGCTTTTCGAAGCTCTTCAGTACAATGAAAGCTGTCACTCAGCCCTCACTGCCAAACAGTCCCTTGTATCCAAATCTTCCTCAGTGTGACCTACAGCAAAACCCTTAATAGCTGTCAGAACTGGAGATGAACACCTGCAGCCCAATTATTGTACAATCTGCACCCAAGATTCCTCCTAATGAAGAGAATCAACCACCTTTCTCCCTCCAGCAATGAGAGAAGTCCTGCATCCCATTGTGCTGTGCCCCTGTCTGCTGATGTGGGTGGGACACGCAATAATGGGTTTAAATCCCAGCAGGGGGCATTTAGGCAAAATCTCAGGGAAAAACTGATAACTGTGAGGATAACAAACACCAACACAGACTGTTAAGGTGCAATCACTGTCACTAGTGATTTTTAAGAAGGAAGAAAATGAGTACATTTAGCCAGGAGCTGGACTAGATGGCTTGCTGAGACACCTGCCTCTGATGCACTGTCACAGACATATTTTATGAAAAATCCTTTCATTAGGATCTTTTCTCCTGAGAAGCTGAGAGGACTTAGAAATGAAATGTAAACAATAATTATCTGCTGCTGTGGAATGCAACAGGTGCATCTTTGATTGGTCTCATATGGTTGTTTTTAATTAATGGCCAATCACAGTCCAGCTGTCTCAGACTCTCTGGTCAGTCATAAGATTTTATTATAATTCTTTTCCCTTCATTGCTAGCCTTCTGATGAAATCCTTTCTTCTATTCTTTTAGTATAGCTTTAGAATATAATTTTCTTTTAATATAATATATATCATGAAGAATAAATCAGCCTTCTGAAAAATGGAGTCAAGATTCTCATCTCTTCCCTCGTCCTGGGACTCCTGCCAACACCACCACAATGCAGGGCAGAAGAAATGCCTGTGAGGAGAAAAGCCCCAGGCAGCACTCACCGGTTGGTGTGGGAATTGCAGTGCATGAACCAGCTCCGGTTGTTGTCCACATACATGGCCCACGCCTTGTCATCCTTGCCCAGCATCATGTCCTTGACCACGTTAATCCTGGCGATGCCGAAGGCCGGGTCCGGGTGGTTGTCGTAGCGGTCCACGTGCAGCTCCCAGTAATGCACGCCCTTGGAGAAGGCGGCGGTGCCCAGCACCACCCGGTCATCATAGCTGTTGCAGGTGGCAGTCTGGTTGTCATTGGACAGCACTATGTCTCTGTGAGCTGAGGAGGGGTCAAAGGTGAACCATGCCACTGTGGAAAGGGAAAATGAAAGGTAGGATTAGATCAGGAGGTGCTGTGTCCATGTGTTGCCTGTTCAACTCAAGTAAGAAGGATAAAATTCTGCCTTTGTAAAGACCCCAATGTACTCTGAGGTAATAAAGACCATTTTTCCTTGTTACTGTAGGCAGCTACACAAGATGAATCTGAGCTGGTATCCTGCTGCTCTTCAGCTTAGAAGTGCTTTACATCATTTGTGCTTGTTCCCCTGAAATTTAGCTGCTAAGGGTAGTGACATTCTGTCCACACACAGTAACAAGAGAGTCACTGAGGAGACAAAGGCTGCTCCATGACATGGAAACTGCTCATGTCAGTGAATTGGTTCAGGATCGCCTTCAATGGATATGGAGATTAGCTGCATCCATGCTGGTTAGGATTGACTTCACCAGTTTTTCAAAGTGAAGGGTTTTTTTAAGGAAAGGAAAAAAAGGCCCCAAAAGCTCTTAAAGTACAAATATTTTATACTGGCCTATTTTGGCAACACAGCATAAAAGTGGAAGTGATAATAGCATGCACTTCTCAATTCATTACAATATCATTAATGAAGATAAACTTCCCATAATGTCCGTATGGATGTCAAGTATAATTACAGAGGAACAAGCATGAGTTCCCATCTCTGTTTTATCAAACCTTGCAGGGAAATTGAAACAGTAGTGAAGAAAAAGGCAAATCCCAAAGATGTATGTAGAAAGGGAGACAGAGTGGAACAAAAAATATCCCATGAGTTGCATAACTGTTTCTGTATGATAAAGAAACTCTCCTAGTTAGATCCTAGACTTTTACAGCCAACTAAAATCACACAACTTGAAGCCTGAAGCATTACTGATAATGGAAAATGCCAGTAGGTGTCAAATACATTAATGGGTGTAAAGGGATGAAAGTGTCCTGCTACTGAGACATGCAGCTTTTCACTTAGAGAGTGGCAAAGGCCCAGCTCACCATCCGACGTCTGTAAAATGACCGTCTTGCTGTAAGGACCAACGCCCGAGGAGTTGAAAGCTTTGACCCTGGCATTGTAAGTGCTGTTGAAATGAAGGCCATCGATGGTGCAGAGGGTCTCCTTGCCGACATATACCTCCTAAACATTCCAAAAAATATGGGAAAGAGAGAATGAGGGAGATAGTTTAACATAGTTAAGACTTCTAAAGACTTCTAAAAAGACTTCTATAAGCCAAAAGTGAACAGCTTCTCTTTGCTTCCCAGGATGAATGAGTTATGCTGTTATAATAGAAACAGCCACAGCATGGGAGACATCAAGGATGGCCAGCACTGGACAAACTAAGGTGAAGATGAAGCTGGAAGGGTAAAGCAATAAAGGGCAACACAGAAAGATCTTCATGCTCCTCTTTTCCTAAATATCTACTCTAAACCACTATTTTGGAGAGTAGTCCCAGTATCTGACACACTATGACTGCTATTTTGTGCAAGACAAAAAAGGGGCATTAAGAATAAAAAAAAACAAGAGCAGTTTTGCTCTGTTGGAAAGGTTCTCTCATGCCTAGGTTAAAATATCATTTTGAAACCTGAAAACACAGATCCAGAAGAAATTAACTCCTAAAAGTTAGGATTACATGCACCACATGTTGAAACAGTATCTAGACAACAGAGACATCAAAAAGATCTTCAAATATTTATCATACAGCAAGTACTTCTGTAATGTGAAATATTTCAGAGGGAGGAACATCTAGGCAGACCAATGAAGAGGATCAGGTTATGCCGGCAACAATGAACTGAAAGAAGCCTAGAAAATCCTGTCTTGGAAGCAGTTTGAAAGATAATTCCTTTCCACCTCTGATTGTCGGGATCTTAGCTTGTCAGAGTGACCCTGAGAAATGTTAGAAGGTCTCTTTTCCCAGTCCGGCGCTTGAAGAAGGAGTCAGAGCTCTTCATTTTCGGTCTCAAGGTTGTTTATTGTATCTTATCTATAAAGTTCTTCTGTCCTGCCGAGGTCCACTCAGCAAGACAGTCAGAGGCACTCTGGCTGCCCCCAGGGCGGTGTTATGTCTTTATACTAAAAACTACATTTACAATGTTTACAATTACCTTCCAATACCTATCACCTATGTTAGACAGTGAGCTTCTACTCTAAACCAATCCGTAAGTGCCAACATCACAGCAGAAGATGGAGGCCAAGAAGAAGAAGGAGAAAGGCTGGACACGCCCAGTTACCTCCATCTTGCCCCCTGAACCCCCATACCAAAACCCCTAAAATCTACTTTTCCACCCCGTGATAACTTCACTATTATTCTACCTAAACTGTTGCGGCTTGCTGATCTTCATATAAGGTTGGTAATTTGCTCCATGGGTCATAATCAAAACCACAGGCATTTTGGGCTCTGTGCCAGGGCTTCTGAGCCCCCTGGCAGGGGTCCTGGCTGTTCTGGACAGTCAGAGGGATGTTCTGGGTTCCCACATCTGATTTCTCTGGTTCTGTGAAATCTGTAGGTTTATGGTAGCAAAGGCACCAAAGTGCTTAAACCTGTCACTAGGCAAACCACTCAGATCCCAGTTCAGTTAAGATTTAGTAATGCCCAGGAATAGTTCTGATGGTTAAGGCTCTCTCATATAAACCCAAAAGGATGTGATGAGTAAGAAAGGAATTGATTAAGTTTACAGCAGGACATGTGTTTGTCCTCTTTGCTACTATGGTGGCTGCTTCAAACAACGAAATGTCTTGGGTCCTGAGTTAGCTGGTGATCGTTCATGGAGACAAAGAAGAGTTTTAATAGAATAAATTTACCTCCATGTCATAAGAGATGCTGACTGTGAAAAAATTTTGTATTTGTTGAACAACTCTCATATTTTTTAATCCACTTAATGTTTACCACTGTTCACTGCTTCATGAACAGTGCAGGTTGATGCTCTCTGCTTCTACAAAGATGTTCTTTAAATCCACCCATCAAATACTGATAAATTGCAGTCAACATCTTTGCTTTCAGACATAGAATTCTCCATTTAAAAGGTCAGCAAACCCTTATTGAGATGGCATTGCTGAGAAGCCTGCCTTTTATATTTTAATAGGTAAAACCGAGGATGCTCCTACCACAGCAAGCAGATCATTCCCCTTAGAAGTTGTCACCTTACATTTTTAAGGATTGAGATAGTTTTGTATCTTTTTCAATCCAAAACCTTAACACGGCACTGCTGGCAGTCCTAAAACCTTTGCAGTACCAAAACTCACCCACACAAATGAGCTTGGATACACACCAGCCTGAAATCTTGTCATTCACAAGACATGAATACCACTTTAAAAGGTTTATCCTGGATAAACTGGATAAAAGATACTGGAATTCTAACACCTTCTTCTAACTCTTCATTCATCACACACTGATAACACTCTTACCTACTAACATTGACTATATTGGCAGCTCTCAGCAGCCATTCACAAAAATACCTTTTCACACTTTCAGTAGTGGAAGCCAGGCTCTTCAAATCCCTGTGAAATGTTACTTGGACAAAGGAACTGAGGAGACCTTCCAAAAACCACAATGACCTCTTCAAAATGCCCTGACAATACTGCTGCCTCTTCTAATGAGGAGTGTCCAAACGAGGCACCTTTGCTGGCTATGGGTGTAGTGGTTTGGCAGTTCCTTAGGTGGATCCATGCCAGGACATTTTCAGCTTGAGAAATCTTTAGGTTTCCTGGGAGAAGCCAGTTTGCAGCTCCCGAAGAAATGCCATCACAAGTTTTTGGCAAAATTCCCTGTTTGTGAAGAGAGCAGCTGTGCTCCACAATGATGTCCAGATGCTTTTGAGGCACCAGCCCCTAGGGAAAGCACTGGGCCAGCCTGGTCCTGAGCAACAGGAGCCTGAAGCCTGCCTGAGGCAGAAGGGCCACAGCTTCTAGGAGGACATGGCTGGAAGAAAGCTGATTGAATTGTTTCTCTAGTTTGTTCATCAGGATGTGTTGAAAAAGTATGGGAGCCCATAAGCACCCTGCACCTGCAACCAGGAGCATCACGTTGTGGCATCAACCAGAGGATCTGGAAGGCAGCACTTGGGAAGCCTTTCCATATTTATCAATTCCATCACAGCACGATAGTGGAAAAAGCTTCCACCAGTCTGGTCCCATCCATTCCCAAGGGAGAGGTTTAGAAACCCTGTATTTTTATGCAGGATCATATTTTTACTCAGAAAATCAGGAAAGATGGAGTTGCATTTCTGGACCAAGAATGTCAGCTGTTGAAACAGGGTGCAATGGACAGGTGAGAGTAGGGGCTTCAAAGAAATTTCTGGTTTGTGCAATGAAACACTTCCAGCTTCTCATACTCAGCAAGCTCATATGGGATTTTCTACTCCAGAATGCACTGGGCATACATCAAGGCCCTCTTTCCAAAAGCCCTGAGAATAACCTCAGACAAACTTCCTACCTAGGCCAGTGGTCCTTAAGCAGCATCTGCACTGCTTTCTCCACCAGCACAATGGAATTAGGGATGTTTTGACATCCCAATCTTCCCTACCCCTCTCCCCACCCTCAGACAGAAACAAATCCGTATCTGGAGGAAACTCACATACAAAGAAACACAAATAAATGCTGAATGAAATTCTCACTCGGAATTGGCCACCATCTCCATCATCAAGTTCCAAGATATAGCCCTCCACTGGGTTGTGGCTCAAAGGTGGCATCCTCCAGGCCAATGTCACACTGTTGTTCCTGGTGCAGCACTTCTCCAGCTGCAATAATGGGACAGGTGGCACTGAAACAGGAACTGGGTACAGGTTAGTGTAAGTCTGCCCTACCCCATTAGTCTGTGCTGTGAGCACTAGGGCAACTGCTCACCTCCTTCCCCTTGCAGGGGAGCCAGTGTTTGTTAGGAAGAGAGTCCATTCTCTTTCTTGAAACAAAAGGCAGTAAAATTACATAACAAAATCTTGTTACCCAGTTAGACAAATCATTTCACTGAAATATGTAGACAGAAACATATCTGGACTTGATTGTCATGTCACATAAGAACTAGAGTCTAGGGAATCCATGAGTGTCTTCCTTCCCAGGAGTCACTGTCTGGAAGAATTCTTTTTCACACCAGAGCACCCACTGTCCCCAAAAGGAAGGGCAGAGGGTGTCTCAGGCCATAGAGTGGCACAGGCAATCCTGCCAGAGAACCCAGTGCATTAACAAAGAATTGGGTTGGTAGCAAGCAGAGCAGCCACTCCTCCCAGCACAGCTGAGAGACAGCCTGAACTCCACCAACAGCAGGAAAACAATTCTTCACTACAGTTGGGGGGGGGTTAAAAATCTAATTTACCACCCCTCCCTCTCCCCCTAATTTTTCATCAAAAACACCTTGGATGTGTTATCTTTATGGCAACCATACTTAAAATAAACTGCTGAAGCAAATTTTTCTGTTTGCAAACTTTATCTAAATCCCATGGTTCAGGTAGCAAAACGAACTTCTGCATCACAAGAGACTCCTCATGGAAATTACAAATGCAAATTTTTCTACCAACATGCCTTTTCAGTGACTTGCTCAGAATAAACACCAAGAGACTGTTTGCCAGACCAGCATCTTAAAAATAAAAAGAAACAGAGTAAAATATTCAGCTGTGTCTCTGTGGGAAAGAGACCTCTATCCAACCTCTCCTAAACAGAACTAAACTCTCACTGTTCACTCTTTGCTGGCAATTCTAAAGTGAAAATTTAGTCTTCTGGATAGAGCTGGCATGCATCTCATGCACTGTTGAAAACATACAGGTTAAGTTAGGATGCAAGTGATGCACAAAGCCTGCCTGGTCTTCTGCCCAAGGCTAAATTTTACCATCCAATATCTCAATATCATTTCTGCTGAGCTCAATCATGTCTTAGAAGAAACTGAGTGCTCTGAGAATTCATTGCCCTAATAATATTGGTTTGCTCTTCTTTTATCTACTTTGACCCTCTAGTTTATTTTCCTCCTTCTGTCTGCGTGAGAGCTAAGCCCTTGAGCTGTTCCTTTCGTCCTATTTTATGTTTCTGGATAAAAGAGGACTGTTCATGTTCTGTGTACCAAGCAGACTGTGGGAAAATGGATGCTACTGTGTGACAGGGCTGAGGCTTCACCCCCACTTTGGAAGTGACTCGAAAGTCAACATCACACTTGTGATAAACAGCACAGAAGCTACCCTGGCTTTCCGCTGGCATTATCCATCACCACAGTGAACGCAGATGGTTGGTAGCCCAGAAGAATGAAACAAAAGAGCTTTATAAATTAGCTCTTGAAGGTTTTTCTGTGAAAAGGAAGCCTTGTTCCTATTCCTTGATATTTAAGGATGATTCAGAGGGTGTCATAAATAAAAACCTGCTTGTTTTCTCACATGGAAAGTTCAGAGTTTCCTCTAGGAGACACTGTGTCTGGAGAAGTCACAGAAATGTAACAAGAGTCAAAAACCTGAAAATGAGGAATTCAGAGGTAATGGGATTTCTTAAGTGAACCATTTTAAGTTTAGAGTTTTGTCTGTGTTTGTTAACCAATATATTCCTGGTGACTGATGAGCCTGGGAGAAGACAGGGCTCTATCAGCCATCCATACTCCTGCTGCTTTTGCTAGCTGGTTAGCCCTCTCAGGAGGCATTTTTCTGGTCCTCCCCATTTCTGAGACTCCTCCTGGCAAGACTGGATGAAAACCTAGTTCCTGAAGTTTCTAAGATGCAAAACAGACAGTGCACTAACCTTTCCAACCTCTGAAAAACTCCTAGGAACACTGATAGGAGGCTTTCAGGAACTGTTCATGTAATGCACAATGCCAAAAAAAGAGCAGAATTTTTGGAGAAGGGTATGTGTTTTACAATTCCTCTTTAACTATGTAAACAGGAATGCTGTCTAGGAATAAAATACGTTTTCATCCAGTAGAGTGCTGTTGTTCCCACTTCCCAGGGGGAAGGGTGAATTTTAGCCCAATGTGTGAGAGTCTCACATATTATGGGGAAGCGCCTTGGCTTCTTTAATGTGTTGCTAGATATTCAAGGCTTTGTGGGCAATCCATATCAGCCGCCTGCTCTCTTTGATCCAGCCTGAACTGCACAACTCTCCTGAAGGAGAGGCAAGAAGCTCCTGCCAAGCATCTTTGCTGCATGATGCTCTCTGTGCCCAACCTGCTTTCTACACTGGATGTGGATGGGCAGAGATTTGCCTTGATCTCAAATTCCCTATGGGAGGAGAAAAGATGAACACCTCTAAAAATCATAGGAAAGTGCAAAGTGATTGAATAATCGGGATACTGGTATGTACTTCACAGCAACAAGCAGTGGAATAGGACTAAGGAAAGAAAAAATATAGGCTAAGTGCCAGGGAGAAAAAAAAAGACTTAGATGTTAAATTGCAGTTCTGTCCCACTTCTTGACCAATTTAAAGTTCTCAAGAGATTTTTTGGAAGGAAAATATTAAAAATATAAAGGGAGAAATGTTACTGCACTGGCACAGCGGGACTTATTAATGAGTCTGAATGATGTCCTGCTATTTTAAACGTGCTTCATGCAGGTCACTCTTTGATAAGAAATGTGACACTGACTAACGTCTCTTGTCAACTGAGCAGTTCTCAAAACATATTGCTCAATGCATCTCATGGCTGATCAGGGTAGTCCCCTCACAGGGTACAGAAGGGCTGCTCTAAGATGCTGTCTTTTGTCCTCTTGACAAGTAATGATGTCACCCACCTTCCCAGACTAGTTTTTAAAGGACTAAATGCACTGAAAGAATGGGACCCCCCAGAAACAGGAAAACTTTGACTTCCTCCAAAACTGCAGTACAGCTCTGGAATAGCTTGAGTCACTGCTGTAGCAAGTGCCTTACAAACAGTGTTTGGAGAGAAGGAGAGACCACAAGGAGCTGAGTCCGTGACATAGAGCAGAAAGAACCAGAGGTAAAGCTTAAGATGAAACAGCTGTCCTTTAATTCTCAGGGCAGTATAGTTCATACCTGCAGAAGCAGAGAAGATTTGTAGCAGACATGTCTGGGGAATCTTCATGGTTTGCAGAAGAGGGAAGGAGTCAGTCAGGATAAGGAGAAGCAGTATATGAATAAATGTTCAGAGGTGGTACAGAAAAGTAGAGTAGCTACATATTTTCTGATTTTGTATCTAGTCCTGTTTTTCAACCAATGAAGACTGCCCACCAGTTACAGCTGTGTGAACAAAGCAGACCCGGAATGTGCATTTGCCTGTGCCAATAGCTCTAACTGAGAATATGTGAACTACACATTAAGCCAGGCATCAGAGGACAGGAATTTTGTGACAAGGCATTCTGTAAAAGCCTCAGAGAGAAGAAAACATGGAGAGAGAAAATTATCTGGGAAAGCTCAAAATGCCAGCAACCAGTAGAGCTGTGTGAGTGTCTCTGAGGTCAGCTGGCCCAGGGAGTGTGGGACTCAGTGAGACCCTCTGATCAACATGACTGCCTAAGCATTACTTCTGCACCTATCACATCTCTGCACATTTAATTTGTTCTCAGATTGCTTCTTCTTTCTGCAAAAAAGAAAAAGAACCCTATGATCTTTATTTTTTAGATGAGCTTTTGATCTGTGCCTATAGAGAATGCATCAGTAATGTAAATGAACGTCATCAAAGCAAATGCAATGTGATTTGTTCTCATTTTCATTCTTTGTCTAACACAGTGAATCAATGTTTACTTTCAAGCATGCTTTCACTCTAAATGACCCATGCAATGGGTTCAATGAGGTTGAATGAGGCCAGAGTTTGAAAAAAAAATAGAAATTCAGTCATGTACTAGGCACTGATAAAAATAATACAGATATTACATTGCAAAACTTTTGGAAAAAAAACAACTTACAGTTGGAAAAGCCATGCTTGCCCTGTTCTCCTAGATCTCCCCAAAACATCCTTTACAGATCATTGAAATGGCTTAATAACACTCACCTCAACACCAACATTTGGCTAAGACGGATGAGTTGTTGGTGTGCTGGCGTAGGTAGGATTGAAGAAAGAGGAGCAGATGAAAAAGGAGGACATTTTTTCTTTGTGAAAGTGGATGCTCAGAAATATGGAAGTCACAGAATCACAGAACAGGTCAGCTTGGAAGCGACCACAGGGGCTCATCTGGTCCAAACTCCTTGCTCAAGCAGGGACATCCTAGAGCACATGGCACAGGACTGTGTCCCTACAGTTCTTGAATATCTCCAGTGAGGGAGATGCCACAACCTCTCTGGGCAATCTGTCCCAGTGCTCATGGTGATAAATAGCAAAACATCACCATGCAACTGCAGCTTCTCCTTACAGTCAGCAAAGGGATGTTCCCAATCAGTTTGGGTGCTTGCTCCTGAAATGCTGAGTTGATTACTCTGATAGCTGCATTTCTAGATGCAAGACCATTCTGCATGAGAAAACACAAATAGCGCATCTGAAGAAGGCCAAATCATGCCTAGAAAATTTGGTGGCCTTCTATGACAGAATAACAGCAGTGGCAGATGAGGGAAGATGATCTGGTGTTCACCTACCTGGACTTGTGCAAAGCGTTATCCATATAACATCCCTGTCTCTAAGATGGAGAGACAAGAATTTTAATGGATGGACCTCTCAGCTGATAAGGAATTGGCTCGATGGCTGCACTGAAAGAGTCATGGTCAATGGCTCTATGTACTGTGTCCATCTCCAGGGCCCCCAACATAGAAAGGACATGGAACTGTTGGAGTAGGTCTGGAAGATGATCAGAGGGCTGGAGCACATCTCCAATGAAGACAGGCTGAGAGAGCTGAGTGAAGAAGACTCCTGAGAGACCATATTCTGGCCTTCCAGTACCTAAAGGAGGCCTACTAGAGAGCTGGAGAGGGAGTTTTTACAAGAGCATGTAGTAATAGGACAAAGGAGAATGGCTTCAAACTGAAAGAGAGAGGGTTAGATTAGATATTAGGAAAATCTTTACTGTGAGGGTTGTGAGGCACTGGAAGAGGGTGCTCAGGAAAGCCATGGATGTCCCTTTCCTGCAAGTGTTCAGGGCCAGGCAGGATGGGTCTCTGAGAAACCTAATCTAGTGAAAAGTGACCCTTCCTATGACAGGGGGTTGAGACTAGATGATCCTTGAGGTTCCCTTCCAATCCAGATTATTTTATGATTCTAAAATAATGCAGAGTTGGTTGAGGTCATAGAAGTAAAATTTCAGAAAAAAAAGGCCAAAGTGTCAGACTGAGAAGTTCAAATGGAAATAGACTTGCTGTCATAAATGAAGAAAGACAAATACATGTCTATATACTAAACAATCCCCAATCCCTATGAATGCTAGCTTGGAACTGGTCAGAGGCTTGTTCTGCTTGGGCACACAGAGGTCGGAAGGTGAGTTACGCCATTCCTTATGCACCTTAAGGAATGCTGGCCAGGTTAACACCTTTCCACTATTCTTTGCATGGTGTGTGCATGGTCACTCTGGTTGTGCTGACCAACCTGATGGGACATGCAATAGATAATACCTGGTCAGGACCAAGACAGCTCAAGAAAAAGCCCTTCCTGAGGGCTAGCCTGTCTCTGGGGAGCAAAGTCCAAGGGTGTTTGGAAGCTCTGCACAGGTTTGGGCTGCAAAAGTCCTGTCTTCTTCTCTGCCCCTCGGATTGTGTCTAACTCAGTACCAGAGCTTCCCTGCCATCTTATGATAAATGAGAGCGTAGCAGAAAACACTTTAATTCAAAAAACACAAGTGAAGCTGGCTCAATTAAAGTTTTGTAAGTCTTCAAGCTTAAAGCCAGGTGAATGTCCACAAGCCAAATACCAAAGCTGCTCTCACCTCAGGTAACCTGTGGTTAATTAGCAATCTAGGTGACTAGTTTAAGTAAATCCTTCCTATGTTTGTAAAGGAGAGTGGTGGGAGATTAGTATTAAATATATTTCGCAATAAATATGGCTAGCATTAAATATAAACTGATTTTAAAAAGACAAGTGCAGACAGCATTCAGAAGAGTTTCATCAGTGATATTCCTGCTCTCTTGACTCCACTTGCCTGTCTGACAACATTTCAAAGGAGCAGTTCACAGATGTTTATTGAACTTTAACACAGCCTGTTTATGCCAAGATGCAAAGCATTCTTGGTGAGCAGACTCTGGCCTTTAACTGTTCGTACATTGTTTCTCCACATATCTGCCAAATTATCCACCCTAATTACTTCATCTTGGGTGTCTTAGATGCAGAATTAGGCCCAGAGAGAACACGTAAGTGGAACAAAGTTCTTTATGCTTGCTCAAAACAACAAAAAAACCCACATCTGACATCAGTACACGATATCCTTAACTCATTCACTGACTTCTGGCAGCCTCTATCCTGTCACCCCCATGTATAATTAGGGCTTGAATCACCACTGAGAGAAGCTAATGACATCATTCCCAGGGACCACAATGGCTTTCAAACCCAAGTGTTCTATGGATCTGTCTAATTCTGATGCAGTTCTCAGCCTGCTTCATATAAACCAACCCCATTACAAGCTTATTATGTTAATTTTCTTTTTTTTTTATGTCAGTGACATGTCCTGTTCATCAGCTTCTTCTTTTAGATACATTTTTTAACCTCAGTTCCCTCTAGCTTGTTCATCAGAATTATCCAGATACCTGGAACCATGGAATGGTACAGCCATGGAGCTACTATCCCCTTGTGTGGTACAGCCATGGAGGTACTTTCCCACTGTGAATCTCTTCTTTGTGATTTTTTTATTAAAATGGGCAATTTTTACAGCGCAGTCCAGATACAAGTCAAAGGTCAAAGGCTGGGGGTGGGGGGGTGTTCCCTATTCAAGTGTGTGTGAGTGTATATTTATTTTCTACTTCAGCTGTTTCTGACAAGATAGGGGTAACTGGTATCTTGAATTAACCATGTCAACCCTAGGAATGCTACAAAATGGCATGAAGTCTCATGCAGCTCATGTCTTACAAATCTTCAAAGCCCTACTCTGAAGCAAAGTTATCTTTACAATCTTTAAGTCCATCTGGTATTTCTATCTGAGCTTGTTCAGCTCAGACAGAAATACCAGATGCACGTAAAGATTATACATGTGAGGGGAGCACACCTTTCCAGGAAACACCCAGTAACCTGAATTTGCCTGAACACCTTTTAAACCATCTGGCAAATACAAGTCATTCCTCCTTTGAGTCCTTACACCTCCCAGCACTGTTTCAACACATGCATGAAAAACAGGAAAAGGAAAATCATAAGAGCTCACCCCTACATTTCATCTGAATAAAATCCAGCTGGTGAATTGACTGCAGTAAAGGTTCACTATCCAGAGTCAAGTCAAACTCAGCAGACACTTTTGGCTCCAAGGCTCCTTTGACCCACTGTTCCTGAGATACCTGAACACGCTTGATTAAAGCATCTGAGATCTGAAAGAGAGTGTCAGGTTTATAATGAAATGGCAGATGCACACATTAAAAATGACAGAATGCCTGTCAGATACAGCACAAAGGAAACAGAATTAAGACAGCAAAACAGATGAGATGGGATCTGGTCGTTTTGGGGTGAGGTCCATTTTTGCTGCATCTTTTCATCTTGTCTTTTCAAAATAAATCTCATATTAGGCTAGGAAAGTAAAAACTGCATTTATAAAGCCTGTTAAGATTATGTTGTGTGTCATGCCTCTGAATGCCACATATAATTCTGTACTCTGTTCTCTGATCTGCATGGTCTACTTTTGCTCTCCTGTTTAAAAAGAAGTTGCACAAAGAGAGGCTTAAATGTTTGAGTCTCTCCATTCAGAAGAAATGATTCAGTGGATGAAAGCTAAAGGATTAAAAAATCAAATGGTAAGGAAGGTGTATATTACTCACAGTGAGGGTGATAAATTGTCAGATAGATTTTCACATATATGATGGATTTTCTACCATTACATGAAAACCGAACTTAATTTTTAAAGATTTGCTCTAGCTCAGCCCACAGACAATCAGACCAAAAGTCAAACTGAAATGATCACAACAGACACTTCAGGAAGTTAAATCCTGCCCCTGTGGAAATCAATGAGCTCAGCTGTCCTTAAGTTCAGTGAAGCTGTCATTTGGGTATCAGGAATCCCTGACAGTGAATTTCCTGTAAGTCACAGAGAGTAAAATTTTTTTCTGGGTATAACAGAGAGAGTTTTCCTCTGTTGTAGGAATTTGGATACTTTTCCTCATTACTTTTACTGAGGACACTCCTGTCTGAGCCCTTGCATCCACAGCTCCTTATGGGTCTGTGCAGTAGGTGGAGGAGCATCCCACATCCTCCTGCAGCCTCGGTGTCACTTACTGGGATGCTGGATCCCTTGGCCATGTCTCAGTATCCTGGCTGCAGGAGTAGTTGCTCAAAGTAATGCAATGCCTGAGGGTCTGCTGGCTGTATTGAAAGCATCATTAGATTGACCAGGAAAAAGTAAAAACAAAAATGGTTTGTGTTTTTTTTTTTTATAAAGGGGCCTACAAAAACTGAAGCCACAGAAGTTACAGGGAAAGTAAGCTGAAAAGAAAGTAAAGCATATATCTAGATAGCATGTAGGTAAGACCCAAAGGTTTTGTTTGTCCTGCAGAGTCCAGCCAACAGCCTGTTAAAATCTGTGTAACCTAGAGATTAATCTACACCACACATTTCCCTCTCTTGCTTGAGACCAGACATGACAGTAACTATCAGTCTGGAGTGTTAATAGGTTTAGGTTGGCTAATTCTCATCCTGTTTTTTAGGGATGCTCTGACAAACCCCTGACACTCATGCATTCATGTGTGCAGGTCATTTTGTTTGATGTACCTTTCTTTTTAGGAAGTAAATCAGGCAACAAAACCACTAGGGCAAAATAAAGTTATTAATAAAAATATAAGAATAAATTAAACAAAATAATTTATGGGAAAAAAACCACTGTTATGTTTTGTCTCATCAACAGACATTTTCACTGTTTGCACCTAAGAAGCAGTATCCTGCAAATTAAGGCAATTATTGGCTAGGCCATATTTTGCAAAGAAAAGGTACCTGGAGCTGCCACAGGTCTTGATGCAACAATCTCAGCAAAGCAAAGCTACAGGCAGCCCCTTCAGACTAGATATCCTTACAGGGGAGGTGCTGAAAGGACTCTTTTACACAGGAAAGCAAAGGGGAGAAGCACAAGGGGGAGAAGTACTACTCTCCTGAGTCACTGACCTCTCCAAATTAATCAGAGAGCTCTGTGAGGCCTTGTGTTGGGTTTCTGAGATGAGAATAAAATAATATTCTGCAAAGAGCTATCATCAATTGCATAGCATATTTTTCTCATCCCAGAAGGAAGGGCTGTCAAGAGGAAAGACATCAGGAGTTAGGGCAGTGGTGTGACCACTAACTCCCCACCTCAGTCAGGGTGCAGCTGTTAAAGCCATCTCTTTGCTGGAACACTCATGCAGTCACCCGGCTCTCTGAGTTTTTAGACAGTTCTTACAGGAGTTAAGGTGAACCTGCCTTGGAGGTGGAAGGGGCTAATTAACAAAGCCATACATTTTTAGACTTAGCTTTAATTTATTTTCCTTTTTTCCCCTCCAGAACATTAGGAAGAAAAATACCTGTAAAAACCCAGAGGGATCATTTTCTTTGATAACTTCTAGGCAGTATTCCATGAGCCCTGTTGACTGGCGTAGCTTCAGTGTACAGTGATTTATCTGGTCCCAAACAACCTGGAAAACAAACATCAGTACAGTTCTATGACTGCCTCAGCTTGCAGTGAATCATATTAAACTATTTCAGAAGAGACAAAGAATGGGAGAGTGTGTTAAATCTATGCTTAATTTAGCTGCCATATGGCCACTGCTGTATCTCCATCAGCTTCACTCACTTGCTCTGTATTGTAAATAGTGATAATTAGCTTGGCAAAATGTTGTGCACAGGGAATCTCAATTTTCAGAGCAGATTAATTTCTCAAAGATTAGGCTTGCTTGGGGCAGAGAGGGCACAGAACATGTCTCTGCATTTGCAGTGTTCACATTTCCAGTCATACTTTCACTAACATCTGAACTTTTTAAAAGTCCTTCACTTTAGAGGCAAACTGCTGGAGTGGTTTCTCACAGATCATACCCTAAACATTCTCTTCACAATTTATTATTGAACCTGCTCTGCTTAAGAAGAGATTTGCTGGAATTAACAAATAAAATAGCTACATTCCATTTTTCCAGATTTTGGTCTTGGTTCTGCTGCCACATGGCTGTGGACTAGGTCTAGTAGCACTGAGTTCTGTAGGACAACTTGTGACTGCAATAAACTGCAGGGTTTGCTGTGCTGTCAGCAGTATGTCCTAAGTGCTGGTTCTTGTTAAACAAGCTGAATGCTGATCTCAGGTGGATTTTGTTAACTGATATGTTAGATAATCCATTTCACTTTTTCCTTCTGTCTTAGATACTTTTATTGTGAATGACACCATAGTACCTCAAAATCACATTAAGATCACCATTTTAAAAAATGTGTCTATTTAAATATGTCTTAACTGCCACTTCATACAACCATTTTAGATTTCTTCTTGCCATCTTCTTTCACTGTATTTCTTTAACATGTTTTGAGTAGCCCATGTATTTCTGGAGGTGGCTTACCTGAATTTAAAGATTCGAGGAGATATCAAAATCATAACTGTTTACTTGGGCAGAAGGTGCCAAAATCCAAACCACACACAGGTTTCACTGATAAGCACCCCTAAAAGATAGCCCGAAACCATAAGACAAATAAAGATTGATGGCCTGATTCAACAAACTGCTGAAGTATATCCACCATCTAACGTGTGTAGGCACAATTCTATTAAACTGCTGAACTGGAACCTGCTAAAGGAACTTTATAATTTGGTCACTATGAGATTTCATTGTCAAGGGGAACTTGACAAACCACAGCAGGTATCTCTCAGCAGCTGTGCTGAGCTGATGAGAGGAGTGCTCACCTTCAGCTTGTGCTCACGCTCCTTGGTGACCTTTGTGAGCAGTTTTGCCTTTTGCCGCGTTAACGCGTCAACCAAGGCATCGCACTGAGCCACGAGACAGGCTTCGTAATCCAACCCGTTCTCCTACAACGAGGACAGAGTCACACACATCAGAGACTGCACAGTTTGCAGCTTAAGCTATTGCTCATACCTGCTTTTCTGCTCAGAAAAGATTTCCTTTCAAGACCCTCAGCATTTTTGTTGCCTTTCTGATTTCATTACAGCTGTACCAGTACTAGCTGCATGCTGTAAAATGAAACAATAACATGCCATGCCACAAATGGTCTTATTCAAAACCATGATTTACTGGCACTTTCCTGATGACAGATGTACTACAACATGATGTAAATGCTAAATGTAACATACACAATGCATACATACATAAGAGGATTCTGCTCCAATCTGTTTTGATTATCCCACTGTAGCAACTTTGAAATCACTGGCTCTGTACCACAGCAATTAGAACAGAATTAGGGACCAGAATCTGGTCTACTGGCTTATTACAAGGAAAATAATGAGGTACAAAGCCCTAAGGTTTGTGTATTGCTTCGAGTACTTTTTATAAAATAGCTAGCACTTGGCAGTGGAGCTATGTACTTGATTAGCTTTTAAAAAAAGAGGCAACTTTCTATTCACATTATGGTAAAATTCTTTGCTAGGCAGAAACCAGCATGAGGTATACAACACCGAGCATTTAATAGGCTCTGGGAACAATTTAGCATTACATAAATTCCTGGAACTGCTTCTCTAGTACCCATTCAAAGGAAGACTCTCCCTCACCTCCTCTGCTCGTGAGACTAGAAGGAGAAAACTTTCAAGCTTCTCTTCCAAGGAGATGTTTAAGTGTGCTATCAGCTTTCCTCCCAAATACCCCAATTAAAAAAGAAAAAAACATCATTAAATGTGAGAAGATTTTAAGCATGTACTGAAGCAGAAGTGCCTCTTTGCTAAGACATTGTACTCCCCTAACTCATTATTATCTCTTATCTCTTTAGCTTTTCTCTTATTTTCTACTCATTTGCTTTGTCTTCTTTATTTTGAATTCAGAACTTTCAGCACTGTACTCCCTTCCCTCACTGTGACCCGTGCATCCCATTCTCCAGCCGATGGGTGCAGGGTCAGCGTCCCCTGGGAAGCCCCAGTGCAGTCCTGAACCTGCCGGGAGATGTGGGCGGGGGTTTATCCGGGGCTGGGGAGACTCCAGACGGCTCAGCTCCTGCTCATAGGAGGTTTGTCTTAGACTCTTCCTGTCTGCATCTCCCCCACCTCGGCTGGTGTCACTCCCAGCTCCCCCTTAAGCCCATTTCCACCCCGTTACTCCTGAAGTGCTGCTTTGTGCACAGAGCCTGAATCAGTCGGTGGCTGCAGTGCATCGTTTCTTTCTCTCCTCATTTTCTGCCCACACATCAAACAGGGTGTTTGGCTATATGCCTCCTTCAAGTGAGAAAGTATGAAATTGTTACAGCAGATGGGAAAATGGGAAAATCAGATCATGACAGCAACAAGGAGAAGCAAGGAAGCAACAGGAGCAATGAGGAACAGGCAGTATCTGAAAAGAAAAGACCAAGAGATATAAAAGTCATCTCAGAGAATAGAAAGGCAGGAAAAAAGAGGGGGAAACAACAGATCTGCAAAGCAGGGAAAAGAAAAATAGGTTATGAATTTGCAAACTGCCCCAGGTAAGATGAAAGCATGATTCCTGGTAGCTCTGGCAAACTCAGAGAGGAGATAAAGAATGTGGGTGGCTGCCTGGTCTGCAGTGCATTGAGACAGGATAATAAAATCTACATATTGCTTGATCCTTTGTGTAGAAGTATTGCTAAAATACATTTTTGCTGAGGGGTAAATGTCCATATGCAAGTGTGGCAGCCATCATAAGATTTCTGCTGTAAATAACCAGCTCTATGTGTCTGGCTACAAACCTGTGCACAAAGGCTACATCTGTTCCCCCACAAAGTAACAGTACAAGAACTGGTTTTTGTCCAAATGTCAAAAGGCACAGACTGGCTCATGACACATCTAAACCGTTTCCCCTCTAAGAGTGTGGCTGTACCAAACCTGACTACCAGGAGCATTGCCTGGTATGTGCTATCATCAAAGGTGGCTCGAACATTGCATGAAAGGAGTGCAATTTGTCACGAGAGAAAACCATTCCAGGAGCTCCTTAAGGGTTAAAGTGTGTGAGTGATCATCTTGGAGCCATGCCCCAGTCTCGTTTTACTTAGAAATACAATATGCAGCTGATTAGTCCTGCTGTTTTGGTTTGCTGAAATTTGATGTTTCACTCAGACTCAGGATGAAGATTGCCTCAACGTGTGAGGGTCGGATTCAGATTTGTGACCAGACGTGGCTAAAAGTTAGAGAGTACTGCTGGATAAAATTTCCTCTTCTGAGCTCTCCTCTAGCATTTTAAGCAATAAGCAGCATCAAATAAATGGCTTGGTCTTTTGATCCAACTGTAGCAGCTCCCTTATGGAGAGCAATTTGGCAGTGATTTTATTGAAACACATTAAAGGATTTTACAGCATAGTCATAAATAGTCATAATAGACCACTTCTAGGTTTCAGGAGGGAAAAATACATTTGTAATGGAGCTAGATGACTCAAGAAAGATTGGTGATAGACTACTGTTTTGGATGGGTTATCCCATCCTAAAATAGCTGTTCATACCTACAGGAAGAAATGCTCTCTAGAGGTGCCTGTCTTTTCTCCTTGGACAGTGAAAGAAGTCTAAATGAGTAGACTACATAACTATGTGAGCTACATAACTGTTAAATGGGTAAGTCAGCTGAGAGAAACCTCACCCTATAGCCAAAATACAGCACATTACAAGTGCCAGTCAGTGGCTTGGCACTGGTTTCTTTCAGTTAATTGTCCTTTAATTTTACCAGTTCCTCATTTTGGTGTGCTCCCTTCCCCACGTGGCTGTGGCAGACTGTGAGGGTGCCTTGTTAGGCTGCCCTGAGGCAACCCAAGAGCTTGGGCATCTCTTGTGGTACAAATTTACCCTCCGAGGTTTTAGGTGGAATACTTTAATGAATAAAGAATAAACTTTTTGAATTTCTGCTTTGGTTTTCCCTTACTAACAAGCGCAGGACACAAGTGTCCCCTCCTGGACACTGCACAGCCCAAACTGGAGTGGCACATTTCCAGGTACACTCCGCAGGGCCAGAAGGACCTTGAGGATCATCTGACCTCCAGCACTGATGAGTCTAAATTTGATTGAAATTAAGGCTTGTTTCATTTTGGGTTTGTGCCCTCAATTACTGCACTCACTATGAGCTCTTTTTCTGACTATTAAATCTAGACAATTACAGGCATGAAAATAACTTACGCTCCAATAAACGACACATTGATTTAGCAGCAGTTCCTTTTTTTCTTTTTAGTAGAATATTCCTGTATTTTTGAGTATGTGTAGGACATTCTTACAAGTACTCTAATAGGCAAGCTGACTGGATTTTTTGCAGAAATTAATGCATTTTAAGGAAATGTAAGATGAAAAGCTAGCACATTTTGAATGTGTTAAAATGAGAATTTATCCTAAATGCCAAATTCAAGCAATTGCAGTCAGTCAGGGAGGAGCCTAGAAGCATGACTAATGGATTCAATCAAACACTAATCAACACAGCTCAGATGTCCAGTATTGAGTATCAGCTTTTTGCAACAAACAGCAAACAATCTAGAAGCTAAGAGGGGCTTGCAAGCATTATTTGATGAACAATTTTACCTAGCAAATCCAGTCAAGAAAGGTCAGATGATTCCAGGAAAGATGAGAACAGCAAAGGAAACAAAGTCATCAAATAAATTATTCACTCAGTTCTATTGATTACTGTATTATCAAAACAGATTATATTTTACAGTTACCTGGATCTGCTGCAATAAATTTTTCAGCTGAACCAAAAATTCTTTAGCTTCCTTTGCTTTATCTGAAACGCCATTTAAAGCCTGAGATAGCTGTGCCTGCAAGGGAGAAAAAAGGAGGAGAAAAAAGGAAAAAGTTAGTGATAAAATGCAAATGCTTTTCTTAGTAATCCTTGGATTTGATTATTAATGATGTGCAAAAAGACTTACATGTATTCCTAATTCCACAAAGTGTTTCTGCTAGAAAAGAACAGTTAAGATTTTTACTGTAATCAGATTTAATGAGGGTGAAATATGCATGTGGGGGCAGTCAAGTATTGTGTCTGCATGTTCCACTTTATTGCAGCAACTTGGTAAGTCAAACACCTTTTTATAAAACAGCTACCCACGTTTATAAGGAGGTAGTAGTCTTACACTTACACAGTAGCATCTGTCATGCTGAAAAATCCCCAAGTGCTTTCCAAAATGACGCTTCTTTTTCATCCAAGTCTGAAATCTTTATAAATGTGGTAGATGCTACCAAACCTGAGATACACTAGGACTTTAAAAACAAATCTGCCTTCTCAGACTTCATACTTATGTCCCTTGGGGCTCCAGTTTCCCATGTTACAACTCAACAAATGGGTGAATGTTTCTGCAAAAGTTGGAAGAAAACCTTCCTCTAATTTTGACTGGTAAGGCACATAGAATATGTCTTTTTTAAGTCCACACTCTTGGCCTGACCTTCCCTTTCCTCAGCCAACACCTGAGATCTCTAAGCTGAGCCAGAGGCTTGTCGATGAACTTCAAGGACAGGAAGGAAAGAGTGGTTTTGCCCCTGGCAGACCCAGTGATGCATTTTAGGGTCCCAGTGTCCTGAGCTGGAGGACCATGACTGTGAGAGTGATTAACTCCCAGTCAACCCCAAATTTGTGCAGGATTTTCTACTCCAGATGGATCCCTAAGTCCAGGAGTCCCAAGAGGATTAACTAAGTGTACTCAAAGAACTGGCTGATGCCATTGAGAGGTTCTGCATCTGGGATGGAGCAACCCTGGACGAATGTATGACAGGGCAACAAGAGGCTGGAAAGCGGCCCCTTGAAAGCACATTAGTGCTAAAATCTAAATGAGAATATGCTTTACAAAATTCATTCATTACAAATGTAAGGGGAAGACACATTACTGTGCCTATTTCTCAGTATTTAAATCTCTGCTATTTTCTTACACAAACCCTTGTAAATGCACAAAAACCTGAAATGATGATGTTTGATATTAACACTATGGGAGGCAACAGAAGCAAACTCCAGGTCCATGAAAAAATCTCTGTTTTCTGCGACATCAGACAATCAGGCCTTGAGGTCAGCCCCGCACAGGCTGGTCACTTTTGCCAAAGTTTGAAGTTTTTGACCACACTTTCTGTTCCACTCACAGGGTACATCCGAGCCTTTGATTTGTCAAGATGACACAGAACAAGGTTAAAGCAGCACATGACAAAGCAGCTGGGGTGTTAGCAAGAAAGAAATAGGTGGCAGAAGCATTATATTCTCTGTCATTGACCGTCCTGACCAAATTGTCCCAGGGAGGAAAGGGTTCCTTTCTTTCAAATCAAAATCAATGGTTGGTCCCAAAAAAAGTGAAACTTCCACTTTCCCAACATCTGCCCCAGCTCTCAAATCATCTCAAAGTTCATTTCTCCAGATCAGAAGAGACAAAGGCAGCATGTGGGCATCAAAGCAGCTGTAGAAAACCACCACAGATGAATTGTAAGCAGCATATATACCAATGGCAATCAGCACAGTCACTCCTGGCACACTCCCATCACAGAGAGCTGCAACAGAAACTCAGCCATGTCACTGGCTAAAGGGCTCATAAGTAAATTGATCTGTTCATTAAAACCTGTGGTTGCATTAACTTTACTCCAGCATGAAGCCGAGTAGAAGGCCAGATTTCCATTTGTGAAGTCCACTTAGAGATAATAGCCTTGTTTTTCCAAGCATTTGTAAAAGATACCTTGCAAATCAGAGGAACTTAGTCATGCACTTCTCATTAAAATCAAGTGGAGCTACATGACTAAGCCCCCAGTAAACCAACCAAGCCATAAAAAAATGCCCTGTACACCCAGAGCAATCTTTCATACCACAGAAATATTTATTGTAAGCCAAACTGAGATGTAACAAGCTCCATTGACTGGGAAAATTAATAACTCCTGACAAAGGGTATTCCACCTGGTGTTATTCTCACTTTCATACCTGGTCTTGCAACCAATAATCTGAGGGCTGGAGATGGAGACCAAGTTTCTATTTCCACCAATTACAGGAACACAGAGATCACAAGGATAAGTAATTGAAGCCAGATGGGCAGGGAAGACCTCTGATTTCAGAAAATGAACCAGATAATGGCCATGTCCTTTTTCAACCGAACAGTTCATGCTCATTTAGCTTGCCATTCCTCCATCTCTCTTTAGCAGCAGGTTGACTATTGATTAGATAAGCCTGTCCTGGTGTTGAATTCTCATAGAGCCCACATGTTTTTGGGAACACAAGTCTTTAGGTCAGAAAATAAAAGCAGGCATGAGGACTCCTGCACTTGCCTGCCTGCCTGCCCTTCACAGACAGTTCCAGCTGTGGGTGTTTTCAGCATTTTGGTACATATGTATAGTTAACCCTTTAGAATGGGCAGAGCTGAAATGTGCCCCTCATCATTCCTCACATTCATAGGTCTGAAGTCCTACCTAAATGTGATTACAGTACCACTGTACTTGTTAAGAAGACATGAAAGGATTAAACTTCAACAGAAGACTAAGAGTTTTTCTTAATAACCTTGAACTGCTGGTCCAGATGCACTTTTTAGGCAAGTGAATATAATCAAGTCCAGCTAAACCAGGGGATTTTCATAGATTTGTGCCATTGAAGCCTTGTTGTCATTTTACAGCAATTTTACTTTGTCTGTAGAAGAAGTTACACACAGCAGTGCAATGGGGAACCTGCACCACTAACAGGGGCCAACCAGTCCAGTCCAGCTTTGGTATCAGCAGTACAGCTGAGAGTAAGGGCACATTTCTCTGCATGGCCTGCAGCACTGCCTGGACAAGCTTTTACACTCTGTAATTTGCCACTAGGTCACTGTAATAAGGCCCAGACAAAGGAGGAGCCAAACAAAGGGCTAACACAAGGAAGGCTCCTTGGTCTAAGAACAAACCTTTCAGCTGCCTCTACCAGCTATGCCTGGAGCATCTGCAGAGAACACATAAGCCTTAAATTACCTTTGGCATGCCAGTCAATGTAAGTAATTTATGGTTCGGCCAAAGTAACTGCAGGTAATAAACTTGTAGAAATTGCTGTAACAGAAAACTATTTCTAAGCAGAAGTATCTAATTCCAAAACAATTTATCTGAATGAATGTGAGATGATGATTTAGGCTGCCTGGCTATTCAGTTCCATTATATTTATTCTGTGCTAAGCACATTTTTCTGGGAAATATAATATTCACAAGAGCATAATTTCAGAGTCCCCAAATTACTTAATTTTGAGGCTATCTTTTCACAAGAATTTTGACATTGATTGAATACGCAAATCAAGAGAAAAATAATGTTCTGTGATACCTCAGTCATAGAAAAAAAATGTAGTAAAAATACCAGACAAAAGGGTTTTTTCAATATTTGACAGTAGGAAAGAGACAAAATTATTAATTCTGAAATTTGATTAGACTGGACTGTCATGTTCCAAAAGGCATCAAACAGTTTTAACTCAAGGTAGATCATAGTACATCACAAGCTGGTCTCTCATGCCCTCCAAAACATCAGCCACACTTGAACTGTGAACTCAGACCCTGCTCACCAAAACAATTCTGCTCAGAAGTGGATTCTGACACTGGGATATGAACAGCAGCTGCAAAAGTTTAATCTGCAAGAGAACTTATCTGCACAAGCACTCATCATGTTAGGGAGGAATGATGGCTGAGCTGCTGGCAGAACATTCAAACTGAAACACCTCCAGTAGAAGTTTGTCTTTCTTCTTGGATGGATCAACAAAGCAGATCACCCCAAGGGGCATCTTCTTTGGATCTTAAAATAGAGAGTAGTTTTTTTGTCTTGCCAAATACCTCAGCCTATCTTGTGCTGAGCTAAGATAGATAGTGCTGACACCAGTCTTGATTTTGACCTTTCCTGCAGTGTCTGAAAGGATCTCTCTGTGCTTTCTCCACTGCTAACTGCAAGTAGAGAGTAAAAAGAAGGGAATCCAGCAGCCAGCAGAGCTGGTCAAGTGCTCTTTGCACAGCTGTGGGAGAAGTCCTTTAACCCCAATACAGCAGGAAGCTCCAAAAGATTGTCCTCAGCTGTCAGGTATTGAAGTCCCCTCTCTAAGTTCATATGTATGAACTAATCATTTTTCCAGGATCCATCATTCTCAGCAAGACAGAACTAACTTCATACATTTTTCAACTTCTAAGGCCACATCTTGCTCTTTATTCACATGGTTGCAAAGCCTTATTTTTAGCAAGGAAAGCACGACCAAGTGACCCACCAGCTCTCCCACACTTCACTAAACCCCTGTGTAGCCAAGCAAATGGTTCTGACCTCTCCACAAAGGAATCCAGGGAGGGGTAGGGAGCATCACTTGCAGGGAAGCATGAATCAGACAGTGACAATATCTGAATCAGAAAAAGCTTTACTTGTCCCTAGTCCCCATCTACAATTCCTTATTTATCTTTGTATCATGAAAATCCCTCCAGCCATTACTCCTGGCTTCTTTGGGAACTGAGTGGGAGGAGACCTCTTTAAGGCCCAGAAAAACACCCAGTGTCAATGATCATCTGTACCATGCTTTCTTGTCTAAAACACTTGAGTGGCTGTGGGCCACTCTCCCTTGTTGACAAAGAGTTGTGGCAGCTTGCACAGAGTCCTGGATGAAAGGGAGGTGGTGAAAAGAAGGAACAACCACCCTGTCTCCTCACAGGTAGCTGCTGCCACTGCGAGAGCATGGGAAGGCTGAGGACAGGATGCCCAAGGACCCTGTGGAAGGCAAACAAGTTGGTGAGATGGACTTGCTAATTCCAGCTATCTGCCTGAGACCTGGCAGAATCTCAGTGGTCAAGGTGAGTCCAACACAAGAGGGAGTCTGGGTTTTCCAACCCTGAGCAGAGGCTGCAGGGTCAGCGGGAAGTCAGGAAGGGCCAAAAACCTAAGAGCACCATGCCGAAGAGAGAAAAGTCTGAGAGGATGATGGACATGAAGGACCTCATGTGCCACAAACTGCAACCCGTTTTTGGGGCATTGGAGATGAACAAACCACAGTGCTGAGCATCACCCCAGCTCTGGGTATCACCCCAACTCCCGGCCGGCTGCCAGGACTCACCTTGTGCTGCTTCCACATGGCTCCCAGGGCCTTCACGTCGTGCTTGTTGTGCTTGCCCTCCTCCAAGCATTGGTAGCAGACGGGGCTGCGGCAGCTCACGCAGTACATGCTGTAGTTCTCCAGGTCGTGCTCGGCGCACGTCGGCAGCTTGCGGCCGCCGCCCGCCCCCTTCCCGCCGCCGCCGTCCCCGCCGCCGCCGGGGGCGCCCGGGTGTGCGGGCGGCGGGGCCAGGCGGTGCTTGGCGAAGGGCCCGCGGGCCGGGTGGCAGCGGAGCTGGCATGCGGCGCAGTACAGCACCTCGCACTGCTCGCACAGCACGGCGGCCGGCTCGGGCGGGCTGCGGTCGCACAGCTGGCACTTGGCGGCGGCGGCGGCGGCGGCGCGGCCCTGCTGGTAGCGCTGCACGATGGCCTCCAGCAGCCGGTTCCGCTGGAAGCCGCGCAGCCCGCGCTGGTCCAGGGACGCGCTCCGGTGGCACTGCGGGCAGGTGAGGGAGGAGCTGGCGGGGCCGGCGCCCCGCGGAGCCGCCGCCGCCCCCGGGGGCGCGGGCACCAGCGGCAGCACCCGCACGCCGTTGGGGGACTTGAGGCTGGGGGTGTAGGAGCCGTAGCCGCTGTCGGTCTCGCTGTGCAGGCTCAGCTTGTCCGCGTGGTCCCCGCCGCCGCCGCCCGCCGCGCTCTCCGAGTCCAGGCAGGCGGCGGAGCCCGCGGCCGCTCCCGGCCCCGCTCCCAGCCCCGCTCCCGGCGCGGCGGCGGGCGGCGCGGGGCCCCGAGAGTGGAGCAGGGGTGGCAGGTGCTGCTCGCTCTCCGGGGTCTGCACGGCGATGGTGCGGGCGCAGGGCAGGCAGACATTGTGCGAGCAGGGCAGGATGATGGGCTCCCGGAACAGCGAGCCGCACACCGGGCACTTGAGCTCCTCTTCCATGGCCGCGGCGTGGCTTTGTGCGCGGGCTCCTCAGGCGGGAGGCGAGGGGTCGCCGCCGGCTCCCCCCATCCCCCGCGGCGCCCCCTCCGCCGCCTCCCTCCGCTCCGGACGCCGGGGCGAGGCCGGGAGGGCTCCGGCCGCCGCTGCCGCCCCGCGCGGTTCAGCACCCGCCGAGCGGAGACAGCTCCGCACGGCCGGGCCGGCGTCGGGGGAGCCGCCCCGCGGCCGCGGGATGCCCGGGGCACGGACTGGCTGCCGCCGGCCGTAGCGCGGGCACGGAGCGCCGTGGGACTGTTTTAGCGGTGGTGGCATAGAGTAATAATATGTGGGGAAGGGAGGCGGGGGGCGGAGGCAGGGCAGGAGTAGGAAGGGGCGGGAAGAGCCCTTTCCAGCAAATAAAGTGGTCGCTCTCTCTATGGCTGGGAAAGGCTAAAACGTTTTTTAAAGGATCTCCACGCAGCGATCTCTTCATATGTTTAAATAAAGCCATTGTTTGGGTAGCAGATTGAACGCAGCCGGGGTTTCGTTATCTCTAGTAGCCCATCACCGAATTAGAGAAGGATGCTCACCAACAAACTACGCTCAAACCTCTCATTCACACGGCTCTCACCATGCTGGAGCACAACCACGATGCACAAAATGTCAGGCACTGACAGAGGGAGGGATGAGAAAGGGGTTAAAAGGGAAGCACGAACCCCAGCTACGAACACTGTGGCTGGCAGGGGCGGCAGAGCGCAGCAAGCGGGGGATGTGCCACATCGCCCCAGCTCCCAGCCCTGTGACCCCAACAGGAATCTGCCGCGAAGATAAATCAGGAATGACAGCTGAGAGTTTATGAACTGAAAATAACCATCCTTAGGAGAAAGAAACCAGCAGCGGGAAATCCCCCATCTGTTTTGTTTACATATGCTTAGCGTGGATGTAGCAGTGGTTTATTTCATAGTGAAGAGATTATATGTAAGAGTGATTTCACTGATTTTTATTATTGTTTTTCGTCAATCTTGTTTAACAGCCACTACCATATTAAGCTCAATTCTATAAGCAGATCCTAATTTTTTGTTTGTTTTAAAATGCAAACTGGTCTTTTCAGAACAGCTATTTTAAAAATTAGTAACTAAGTGGTATTGAATGAAAAGGAATAATAAAAAAAAAAGAAAAGAGAAGAAGAGATAAAGCATTAAAACATCATAACGTTTCTCAGTAAATGACAAGGGTTTTTGTGACACTGGTTAGGAAAGGGTTTTCTTGTTTCAGGGTTTGCTTTTGCCAGATTGTTAAAACAGTTGATGCACAGAAAAGGAGGAATGGGGTCAGAGAGTAGGAATATATTAAAGCTTCAAGTTTTTTTCAGTCTTTCCTCTCTGGAATTCTTTTTTGTATCTCGCCCAGCCACTCTCATGACAAGCTGAGGGGGAAAAATCCCCAAGGGGTTTAAAGCTTTGTAGCTCCCCATTTCAGGGTGAAAAGCAGCAACTTTGGCCTCTGGCACACAGCAGAAACAGCCGTGACCCACATAAACCTGCCTGTCATCTGGCTAGGTATCTTCTTCTTTTATATGACCTCTGTGCTGAGATTGAGAGTTTCTAGACTGAATGTGTGTTTGGGCTACCTCCAGCCAGAAACCTCAGTACTGCAAGAAGTGTTCTGAAACACCCCTGATTTCACAGCTACCTTATGCTGCTGCATAGTAAGAAAAACCCGTGGGTGAAATACTGTTATCTTCATAGTGGCTGTTCTCTGCTCTACCATCTGTCAGCAGCAGGAGTGGAAGTACTCTAAAGATTTCTTCCAGACCTATAGGGGAATCCAAGTCACATATTTCAAGTCTATGTTCAAGCCATAATCTGAAAGGTAATTATGAAGGCATGGTAGCTTTTTCATGGACTTTTGCCTTGTTTCTTTACCTATCCTTTGTGGAAGGTGACAATGATCATAACGTGCATAATAGTAGCATCAGGTCTGAGACATCAGAGAAAAAATGAACAGACAGGTAAATGGTGGAAATGTAAAGCTATGAACACCAAACCTGACCAACTGCCTTTTATAGCTGCTTTTTAGCTGGGGTTTGCAATTTCCAGAGTTCTAATACACTGAATTTTACATATCCATTTCCAATTCTACTCTAGAGTTTATGTAAAATCCTAGAATCATTGGCACTTTACACGGGCAATGGCAAGAAATAAACCATCTCAGAAGCACATTCTCTTTCAAACACAACTTTTCTTCTCTCCTCAAACCTGACTTCACGTGAGAGCATATCCCTATAGTAGGTGACATTTGAAATGGAGCTTAAAAATGTGATCTGTTCTTCTCTGTTCTGTGGTGTGACTTTTACATCATTCAGAGTCTTTTTAACCTTCTGAGTGAGTCTGAAATGTTCATGCCCAAGAGAGCTATGGCTTTGAGAGCAGGGAGAGCTACACTTGTTTACCTGTCCTACTGGTCCCAGGACAGTCCTTGTTGCCAAGGAGTTGTAGAGTTTCAATGCAGAAACCTTCATCCCCATGGCACCAGAGACTGCTGCTGGAAGTAGCACCTACTTTAACAATATTCAGTGTTCTGATGAGTTTAGGTTGCACAGGACAGGTTCTTCTCCTTGTGAAAAGTATTTCTGTGTATACCTGCACTGCTGCTGATAGAAGTGAACAGTCAAAAAATCACTGTAACCCTTACTACTCCAGGGGTCAGAACGGAATCTGGTCTAAGAACTGGTTGAAAAATGTCACTGAGCTTGAGCAGACTGACCTTGGAAATTCTTACTTGTGATGAGGAACACATCCCACCAAGATAATTCCACTAACTTTATTGGAACTATTAATAAAGAACTACTTGGTCTGAGCCTGAAAGAATTGGGCCTTTACTATGTTTTGTAATCAAGGCACTATTATAATGGCTATGATCCCTGTGATTTTTCATCTTTTTATGTTCAAATGAGTCTTTAATCTGTTAGAGCTGTAGCAGTGTATGGATAACCTAAGGACCCTATACTGGCAGTCCTAGCTTTGATCTTCATTTTAATACTTCAGTATCACTAGTATCATCCCCTTAAACTATTTACCCTTTGTAAGAACTTATTAGCATCTTTTATATCCCCCCAATGGGGAAAAGAAAGCCAATGAGGTTTATTTATAGATTTACATTTTAAAAAAGCCATAAGGCAAGTTGTGGTACAACCCTGCAGTAAGGAGAGATTTGATTAATCTTTCCTCTCTTGCTTTATTGCTTATGCCTTCTCATTATGCTTGTTGTGACATTTTTGTTGACTTCCTTTTCTTGTTCTATTTAATATTTTATATTGCCCTCCCACATTAACCCATTTCCTGATAGTTTTCCTTCTGTCTTTTCACATTTTTTTTTCCTTCAATAGCTGTCCACCAAGGTCACTTCACTTTATTCAGTTTCCTTCTTTTACCACTGCTGTTTCTCCATAGGGAATTTTTTGATTCCAGTATTCCAACATACGTTCCGCTAATGGGCATCACTCCAAGCGCACATCCTCTCATCTGAAGGGCAACAGGGAAGAAAAAGGATCTTATCTCCACAGGTTCTTATTCTATTGCAAGAAGGAGAAGAGACAAATAGTTCACAAGAGCAGAGAAGATAAAATGCACTTGGGCTAAAGCCAGCAGCTTGTGTGGCAGTGTGAGCTGAAGAGTTCCACTGCCTCGTTAAAAATGCAGGGGGCTCAAGGATCAGCAGAGGATGCCCCCAGCAACCACAGTGGACAACACAGCTGCACCTGCTGCCCATCTCTGAATTTTAGGCTGGATTCTAACCAGTGGCTACACACCCCACACACCTCGGCATTGCTCCCACGCATAATATAAAACACAGCACAGTATAATCTCTCCTGTCTGCTTTTTCTTCATCATGTTCTTTACCCAGACTTGTCTTCCTAGCATTACCAGCTCTGGCTGGAGCTGACACTGCATGTTCTGTTTGAGGGTTGATGTGGCAAAGAGGCATAGGAAGGTAGACTTCCACTGTGGCTTAGAGGAAAAGCTGATCTATATGGTCTGTGGGTCAGGGAGCTTTGGAAATGGCAGCTGTGCTCCTTGGCTTTGTAGATTTGCACTAGGCACATTATGTAGGTGTAAGAGTTTTGAAATTGATTTTGTTTGGTGTTGTTTTTTTTTCGAGAATGCATTCAAGTAGCTATTATATTATTTAGGGTTTTCAAATATTTGCACGTTGGTCTGCTTATGAAAGGAAGGACGGCAAAGCTTGGCAGCGGCCCAGAAGAGTGCCACAGAAGCATGGCTGCTGATAAAAAGCTTATCTGTTGGCTAGCAGAAGACTGTATCTGTAATAGAAATGCAGCTACATATGGAATTTTCTCTGTCAGGAAGTAAATCTGCCATGAAAAATGTAATTCACAGTTGAGGACAATTCGAATTTTATTCAGAATGTCCGCTGAGTATATGTTTATTATGATGGTTAAACGGCAAAAAATGGTGCTGGATCCTAAACATTGCTCAACAAATACTCACACTTCTAAATCTATTTCAGCCATCTAAGAATGAAATTCAATACAGAGAAAAATAGTGCTTTAAACATACATGCCAACAAAAAGTGGTAGGTTGGCACAGACAAATCTCAGTAACAGGTCAGTTTCAATACTTCTTAACCAATTCATATCTAAAAGAAAGCACAAAGAAAGCACAAAAGGCACTAACCCATAATCAGGACTCTTGAAAAATAAGATCTCATGTTTCTGTGATGCTGTAAAAATACATCAGCCTGCAAGACTTTGGAATTACTCCAGGGACATCTTGGCTTTCCTGCTGTGCCAGGAATCCTCTCTTTCTTGCTGCTTTTGTGCAGTGGAGTGAGATACTTTTCCTTCAATGCTACAGTTCAACTTGCAAGCAGCATCCTCAGGGGTGCTTGCTCTTTTGAGAGGCGAGAGGATGAGAGCACTGGAACCTGAGCAGCTGCATGTGAGGGACAGCAGGGAATGGGGCCCTGCTTTGGACACATTTCAGAGCACCAAAAGGTTAAAATCCTAACACTATGATTGTTAGAGTACTTGTGTCACATGTGCTGCCTTTTTAGAAAGTAACTGTAAACTTCTGGCAGAGATTATTTGGTTTCAATGGTATTACAGCGGAGACTGGGGTAGGGTTCCTCATCTGTTCCCTGGGCCAGCTTGAGGAGAGAGGGTCATAGGAAGCTGTTCTGAGCATGGGCTTGCAGTCTGCCTCAACCTCTGCACCTGTCCTGACATGGTTCCCTGCTCTCTCAGCTGTCCCTCTGGTCATTCCATTCATGCCTGTAAAGAAAAGTGTACATGGCACTTTAAGAAAGTCAAGGATTACATAAAATCCAAACCCATCCCAATATCCTCATTTGGTAGGAAGGCTGGAAGGAGGAAGGAAAAAGTAATGGTATCCTAAGCATTGTTGAGTGGATGGGAATAGACAAGAGGGACAAACACCCCCACAAAACCAAACAAGGGGTAACTAATCTCAACATTGAAGCATCAGTGTTTCCTAAGAGCAAAGGAAGGGCTGAAGGAAAACTTGTTTGGAAAAAAATCCAGGCTAGTTTAGACACTTGTATGTACAACTGTAAAGTGGAGGCAAATTGCCACCACGTGGCAATCTCTTCTCATGGAAAGAAAATACTTGCACAAAGGGGGTAGTGAAGTTTTGTCCCTGAAAGGGTGGGCAGTGTTGTGTGAACTGGGCTAGGGAACTAATCCAAGTGCAACTCACTGAGAAAGGTCTCTTATCAAGAAGGGAGGCCCAAGTAGCTTTTCTCCTTTACTAAATGTAAGAAAAGACAAAAAGTGCTATCCTTGTTTAGCAAGACACAACTAGCAAGGAAATCTCCCTGAGCAATGAAGGATCTATAGATATCCTGAGAGATGGACATTGCTCTTCTATTCTGCAAGTAGCTCAAGTGAGCCCTGAATGTGTATTTGAAAGACCAAGAGACCTGTCAGACCTGCCTTCTCTGTAGGTACTGGGACAAAATGTACATGGAGCTCCAGAGGGTTTGACCAAAGCCTCCTCTACATACTGCAATGCCATGCAGGAGCCTTGCAAGCTGCATTGAGAAATGAGGGGTAGGAGCCAAGAAAAATGTAGGAGATTATAACTTTGAGTGGGGCCAGATTGACAGGTTGCAGAAACAGAGGCTGCCTTGAGCTTCCCCTTCTCTTTTCAGCTTTGTTTCTGATAAGTAAACAAGAACTCCCACATTTCTATGCACCAGAGAATCAAGACAGGGGAGGCCTGTAATGTGCACAGAGACTCAGGTCCTGCCAACTGCTGATGAGATGAGCACTGTAATCCAGCATCAATCTGTGTCACCGCTGTACAGGAGGGTTCTTTCTGACACCACCCCCAGCTGCCCGTTCTTGTCACCTCTCCTGCATTTACTGCAGCTTTCAGACAGCCACAAGCATTAATCCAGACCAGGAAAATTAGCTTTCAGCGTCAGCATCTTGATTCAGAGGTTTCCTTGTGCCTACACAAGGACAGGAGTGGGGAGGAATGGCCCCTTGCAGCACTACTGAGAATTTGTAGAAGATCCAAAAAGCCATGTCTGTGGTGTGAGACATCAGCATCAGTCAAGTGGGGAGGCAAGTCAACAAGATGCCAAGGTTTTTTCATCAACACACCTCACCTACATGAGATTTATGCGTCCTTCTCTTCAGCAGCCCATTGAGCTGCCCAGTAGGAGGGAGCAAACAGACGTCAGCCAAATCAATCACGCTTACACCAGCAATGTATTCTTTTGCTTCATTTAGTATTACATTTCCTGACTTGAAAAACACCTTCATTCTGCTTTTGTCCTCTCTTTCCCTTTGCTACATTTTCTTTTCATCTGTGACAGCCTCTTTGAACATTCTTATATAAGCACAGAGATTCTGCTTCCCTCTTCCTTATGTTGCTTTCCCTTGCTACTCTTCACTACTCCTTGATGCAGAGAAATTCCCTTAATCCTTCACCTTCCCCTCCTGCCTTTCTGCCTTTCTCCTCCTTCCAAAACTCTGCTTTTTCCCCACTTCAAACCGAATCCAGCCCTAGTTGGGGATCAGCCTTATAGACAAGAGGGAAGTGATCTGAAGAACATGAATCCTACAAAAAGGTGGGGTTTATCCTATCATCAGTCCTCTGCAATGGCTATGGCAAGAAACCCTTATTCAAGAGAAGGAAGATGTGCCTATCTGTCCCTAGGGCACAAAGGACTGCCCTTTTCCTGCCCTCACTGCAGAAGGACCAGCCTGCTGATTGGGTATGATGCTGGCCATGAGGTTTTCTTTCTCACGTCACTGTGATACAAGAGGCAGAGGATCCTCCTTGGGGAGAACCCCTTACATAAGAGATTTTATTTGTCAGTGTGCATTACCAAATGCCAGCCCAAAACAGAAGCACAGCAGAGAGGTTTGTGTAAAGATAAAGAAAGCAGCATCACTCAACTCCTGTGCAGCTCCAGCAATCTGGGTCATGGAGGGGTGTAGGAAGCTATTAGCCTACTGAGAAATACTGTTGTAGAGAAATGCAAGGCCCTCTCTGGTCTGGAATCAAAAGAGAGAGAAGAGAACTATGAATCCCACAGACAAACCAGACAACCTGGTCCATTATATTCTAATTCTTATTTAAATCAAACTTCACACCATTGCAACCACTGGTTTCAAGTGCTTAAGCTTCTTTTTCATCATAGCCTGTACATAATGTGAAGCATGAATAGAATCAAGAATAAACACTAGGTAGTTCCTGTATATGCTTCTGCTATCATCCTGTAGAAATGGTTAATCCACTTTCAGGCCTCCTGTTCATTCCTCAAGCTTCATAATTTCCCAGTACACATCACATGGGAAACGAGAATTCCATAAATTGCACTCCTCAAAAAAACCCCAAACCATTACCAATCTGATTTCAATTTTCTTCTTGTATGTGCTTCGATACCCACTAAGATAAATGAAATGGCAATATTTGTGAAATACCCAATCTACTGTATGTGTATTTAAAATCAAATCTGTCAGCACATTACCCCAGCTGTAGAGAGATTAGTCAGAATCTCCCTCCTCAACTTTTCCCTCCTAAGTCTCTTGCTGGGCTCTTGCTTCCTATGAGTTGATTCCACTTTTAATTTTATGTTTCCATCAATACCAGAAGAGTAAAACAGCTGAAGGGAACAGATAAGGGACTTAGTCCACTACCACCACCATCCAACTCCAAATTGGATTGACTGGCTGAGTGCCCCCAAATCCTCTATGGATATGCAATTTAATAGAAAGAAAAAGACTCCACACACAAAGAAAAATATGCAGAAAATAATAAGACCACTTTATGAAACATAATAGTTTCAGCAATGTGCATATGATTATATCCTTAATTCAAATGAAATGCAACAGACATCCTTTTATGTTACCCACGGAAAAAAGAGCCACAGCTGATGATTTAATTTGTCCTTTTACTAAATGATTTAATTTTAGCAAGCTGTAATCCAAGGAAGAACATTAAAAAGGGCCATATCGCATCAGCCTAACAATAAATCTGGTCCACTTTATCTTTGACAGCAGCCAATAAAGGCAACGGGGGAAGTGCAAAATAGAAGTGAAAAAAAAAAAAACAGATGGGAAAAAATACTAAGGACAATTTGAGGAAGATGAAAAATAGGTTAAAGCAAGTGGAGGAACTGAAATAATTCCTTTAGTTAGAGCGAGGCTTTATTCCCATGGATGAGCACACATGGATTTCTAGAGAGGCAGCTCCAAGCAGGATCAGTGCTCACAGGGAGCAACGCTCTGGACTGTGCATGACTGCTCCCTTACCTGATGGCAGCAGTGGAGATCAGCTGTCCTGCCTGCACAGGGAGAGCCTCAGGGATTTGGCCAAACATCCATTTTTAATTTGTTTTCCTTTTAACTTGAGATAGTGCCCCTAAGATTCAACCAATTTTAACTTCAAGCTGAAATTATGTACCTTCAAAGTATGTGTTGGCGTCATCTGTAATTGCTCAGTTAATGGGAAAATTAGGATTATAATAGTCCTACCAAACTCCTTTGTCCCAAACCAGGCAGATCTCTGTCCTAGTGCTGTACTGTGCTGGCCCCATCTCTCCCTCTCACTAGTCTCCTTTAAATTATTCCATTTGGCTTCACGACTTGCCTTCCCTTGATCTCCTAATAGGATGGTGAGCCCCTGACCTCTTTCCAGGAGCTCTGCTTGAAACCTAACCTTTCCAGACTGCCAAACTTCCATTTGCTCCTCAATTCCTTCCTGCTGTGCCACCAGTCTCATCAGACTCTTTCTAAAACTTGAGATTTCAATCTTCTTTCATTATTTTTCTGCTAGGAAAACTCAGCTTAGCCTATTCACTGCTCAACCACCACAGTAGTTGCTGAGTAACAAAGAATCAGTGGAACATTACAGCATTTGCAGCAGCTCATTTAACAGCACCACAAATGTTTTGTACAAGGAGAGCGCCGTGATTTCTATTTGTTCCTGATATTTGGAATATCTCCAGCTCAAACACTGCTGTGTTGGGTTTATTTTTTTTTTCTGATTTGGTAGAACAGAGTCTTCATTCAGGATCTGTGCACAGCACAGGTCCCCAAGCAAGAAATGGAGGGTGGGATTGATTCCACTTGGAGACCATGGCTCGTCCCTCCATGGGGCAGGTGCCTTTGGCTGCAGGGACCTGCTGCCCACTGCCTGCCATGCCCAAGCTGCTCCAGGCAGCTGGCAAGGTTACACCTGACACTGACCCTTCAGGTGAGCCAAGCTGGCTTCAGGTGGGAAATGCTGCCTGCAGGAGCTTTGCCCCCTGAAGTGACAGCAGCACCCACGGTGAGGGACTGGAGAGGCACTGCAGATGTCAGCACCAGAGGAGAAGTGTGGATGCCATGGGACAGAGACAGAGAAACAGCAAGCGTTTCTCACAGCGCCTTGTGTGAAAGTTGTAAGGATGTGATAACTTGTTAAGTATAAACAATCTGCAGGTGGTTTTTTTCTACTTCATCTCTCTGTTCTTCTCAAGGATGGTGTATGAGGAAGGTGTTTTTGTTAACCAGCCAATCAAACAGAATGCATCGTATCACTCTGTAAAAACTGCACGGTTCTCTTGAATAAAGCCTTCTTTTGCTATTTCTACAATACTGCCTCTCGCCTGCTCCTGTGTCATTCTCGGTGCAAGAGTGACAAGAAGGGGTAAGAACATCCCTCCTTTGGCAAAAGGCCAGGTTTTTGGCCTTTTGCCAAAGGAGGGATGCACAACAGATCCCTAACCCCACTTGCTGCCCTACCTGCTTCAGGTCATTTCTGGCCTTGCTGATAGCCCTCTCAGCTCCTGCTATGGCTGTGGGTAGTGATGTTAGCTCTGACATTCAGTTGTAATTGACCCTCATCCCCAAGGACACAGAGCAGGACAAAGGAAGGCTGCACTAAAAATACACCAAAATAGGCCACACACTCTTGTCTGGAGGACCCTTCATCTCCCCTGCCACTGTCTTGCCCAGGGGATCAATGAGACTGCAGGCTCTCCATGGTGCCTGTCCCAGGCACATGGCCAGGAGCAGCCTTCCCCCTGCACATGGAGATGGTCCAGCACTGGCCCTGTTGTGGGCACTGGTCCTCTCTATTGCCTCTGGTGTGCTGAGGAACATTCCCCTGGTCTCCCTCATCGTCTCAGTAACTCACTAATACCGGATGGATCACTTTGTGGATTGTTGTGCAGGGCAGTCTGTTTGACCATTTCCTCAGTGGAAGCCATCATTACCAATATTCTTATCTGAGGTGCAAGTGCCCGTGACAAACATCCCTTGCTCAGGCAAAAGGCTGGACATTCTAAGCTTAAATGGGTTACTATCCAGTGACTACCCTGTATTACTACCAGTGACATCATCAGAGAAATCATTATTTGAGACAACAGAGGTCTCAAACTAGGAGTTCGAATTTTTTTTCATACATGTAAATTTCTTCCATGGGTGTATTTACATATGATGTTGCCTTGGTTTTAAAAGATAGGTGTTTGCTAATGAAGGCAGGAGCCTCCCCTGAAATGGAAAATGTAAACCCCCTCCCTCTGAATTACTATAATTTTGAAATTAAGGGGCTCTCAGGAAAAGATATGGGAGCAGAAATAACTTTTCTTTATTAGGGAAGAAAATAAAAATAAAATAAACAATGCAGTAATACAAAACAACACTGATAGAGTCAGAATACAACCTGACACCCTGTTGGTCAGGGTGTTGGTAGCGGTGTGATTGAATGGTGGCTGCAGCCCTCCTGGAGTGACAGGTGCGGTTCTGTTGAAGTAGTGAGCCTGTAGAAAGGTGAAGTTTTCCTCTGAAGATCCAGTGGTGGTGTAGATGGGCCTGATCTTTCTCTGGGGAGCCCAGTGGGAAAAGGCTGTCTCTGGTGTTCCAAATCTCTGATTATATCCAGGTAGGAATGCTTGGCTCCTCCCTCTGGGTGGAGCATCTCACAATGGGATGATGTAATTTTATCAGTCATGCAGTGAGACTCAATGGCCCATTAACAGAAAATATCTCTCTGGAGGGAGGATTGGTTGTGGAAGAGATAAAGAAAACTGCCCAAGTAACAGAGCATAACTGCCCCACCTTTAACAGATTGAATACACCCCCCCCCCATTTCCAACCTGAGACAGACCTACCTGTTGATCATCTCTGAATAATTATAGCCTGCTTTTCTGTATTTCCATCACAACCCAGAGAGGGTGTATGGGAATTAGGGGTAAAGGAGGTCTGCAGGGATTCTAGAAGAGGCTTCTGAGGTGACCCCAGTGAGATGAGAAAGGCACTCATCTTCTGCCTGCCTCTTCATCTTTATATTTAAAATTTCAAATATTTTTACTAAACCATTTGTCAGTCCACTAATAATAATTACCATGGCAATCACAACATCACTGTAAGATATAAACTGTGAGTTTGTGATGTTCCAAGACACTCCATTAGTTGAGTGGTATTATAAAATAAGAACTTCAAAATTTTTTTCTGCATTGTTTTTTTAAATTTTACATCTCTGTGTAAAAAGTAAAGACAGTATGCCTTGAATCTGTAATATAAAAAAAGCAGCTGCCTTCACCTTCCAGCAATACAAATACAGCACAACAAACTGTATACACATACGCCCCACCCTCAGTCTGCACAGCTGCTAACAAATACGTATTTTACATTTAGCCACTAACTGCTGTTCAAGGTTTCTCTCTAAATGCTCAGGGACAAGCTAAACATCACTTTGATTACAGGAGGCGCATTCCCCATATCAAAAGCTAGAAAAAGTAGTTTCTTTAATAGCAAAAGAAACAGCCAGTGGTGATTAAAACAAGCAAATGTCCTGGGGAAGTGTTTGAAGTGAACTGCAGGCCCTGATCAAAGCACAGGTATTGTAAGCACACAAGCTAGCAGGAAGAAATCCTGTCTTTTATTAGACCAGCACGCACTACTGGAGAAAATGGGCAACTTTTTATACAAAAGCCTTTCTTCAGCTCTGTCATTTGGTGTATAAAAGGTGTTGTGTCTCCCCACCTATGTTGTCTCTCTTCTGCTCACAGACCACTGCTGAGCCAGTGCTCCTGCTGCTGCAGCAGAGGAAGGTCTTGCTGGCACACATGATTGATGCCACATGGTCCTACACTTTAGGGGAATAATCTCAGAGTTTAATTATTCCAGTACAGAAATGCAAAGAGAATTTATCTGAATTATTGAAAAAGAGCTCTGTCTGAGGAAGAAGAAACAAGCAGTTGAAAGACATATTTTTCAAAACCCAACAATTCCATTGCAATGATAGCAAAAAACTGTTTTCAACATGATTCAGGTTACCACAGAGCAAAGCTGTCTAAAGTCTCTGTCTTTTACAACTGCTCTCTGGCTTTGTTCAACTTTATTCCAGTGGCTTCAGATACCTGTTTCTTAATCTGTAGCTTTGCACCCTCTGCCCTACCTGTCTGTTTGCCAAACTGAGGCAAGAAGAGCTCTTCTGCCACTTTCTCTCAAGAGCTGTGAGATTGACAAGAAGCACGTCTGACAGTGAGTAGAAAGCTGAGAAGAGCCCTCTCCAGCTCACATTTGCAAGGGGTTCACTGCTTCTCAGCTTTTCCTCATCTCTCAGCAGCAGCTTTCTCCATCCTGAGGCCTTGCAATCTCTGCAGGGAAAGGAGGCTGAACTGCTGATAGAAGCCTGAGCCACATGTGGCATGGCAGAGAGACAACAGTGAGACAGGAAGGAAGAAGGGAAAGGTGATTAACAGGGGTGAGAATTCCTGCAAAGGCAGCGTTTGACATCGAGGTAGGCAACAACTTGAAGAAGAGCAAGCCTCAAGTTCACGTTTTGGCTACAGAAGGACATTAAACAGATTTTGGGATTGGAATTAATTTTTCTTGAACGGATAGTTGGATGCCCTGGAGAGCTGTGGGATGGGACTGAACAGGGGGTACCAGTCCTGGGAGGGGTGTGGCTCTTCAGTAAGCAGCTTGTTGAAACTACCTCCCCTTCAGTGGTGTGTGTGTGAGGTTCATCCACGGGAAAAAGCAAGACAAGGCCAAGAAGGACAAAATGTTAACCCAAGCCTTTATTCTTGTGCCACTAAATTGAATTCATTAGTGAAAATTTTTGACTGAAGGTAATGCTGAAACACACTCCACTTGTAGATCTGCCAGTTTGCTTCCAAGCCATCTGTGATCAGAGAAACATTTTCCCCAGCCAGCTCTGCTGCCAAACAGGCAGGCAGGCAGGAGTGAGACAAGGGGGCTGACTAATTTCCAAATGTCAAAGTTTGCCTTTGACTGTCTCCCTTCCCCCCACAATTTTGGAGAGGTAGAACTAGCTGTTTGTGATGGCTGTGCCTTGGGCAAAAGAACTGTTATTGCTCTTGGGACACTGGCTACCAGTGCTGACCACTGCTCCTGAAGTCTCATCACACAGTAATCCCTGAGGAATGCACCTTCATCTGTTTCTTCAGGGGTTGTTTTTTCTCACTCTGTGCAATATTTTGTGAGCAAAATACTACTGTGAAATCCTGAGTAAATGTCACTTGTACTTTCCTTGTCAATGAAGAGTGGAGTTCTTGCTACAGATCCCGGCTTTGTAGCGTGTGCCTGTTTATTCCTCTTACAGACAGACACAGTACCCTGTGAACAAGACTCTCTCCAGAGAGCATGTGAATAGTTTAACAATAACACATGGCCCAATGTATTTCCTCTCAGCCCAGAGGCAAAAGAGACAGTACTTCCCCAAATAAACACAGTACCCATCTATCCAATCCTTCCATATTCCTGCAGACAAACACCTGGGGAAAGAGATGAAATTGTAACCTTTCCTGAAAGCCACTGAAAGTCCTTGCCTGTCTAGGACATGGCACAGTGGAGGTTTTTACTGGAAATGTTGCATAGCTGTGGCACATTAGACCTAGGCCATGGTCTGTAAATTCCCAAAAGCTCTTAATGAAAGATTTGACTCTGCAGCTGTCAAAAATCAAATGCTGAGATATATGCTGAAGAAAACAAGAAACCTCTCCAACAGCTGAGAATCAGAGTGGTGGCAATGTCCATCAGCTACTGCCCATCACCAGGTCACGCTGCAAACTGTGAGATGCATGAGATGCACCCGTGTTCTGCTGAGGCTGTAACTCCTCTGGAAACTCTCAGAGTGATGCAAAATGGGATAACCCCATCTGTAAGTCACACCACAATACAAGAAAGATATTAAGCTGTTAGAGAGCATCCAAAGGAGAGCTACAAAGATGGTGAAGGGCCTTGAGGGGAAGCCGTATGAGGAGCAGCTTGGTCTGTTCAGCCTGGAGAGGAGACCTCACTGCAGTTACAGCTTCCTTGTGAGGGGAAGAGGAGGGGCAGGCATTGATCTGTTCTCTCTGGTGACCAGTGACAGGACATGAGGGAATGGCGTAAAGTGGCGTCAGGGAAGGTTTGGTTTGGATATTAGGAAGATGTTCTTAACCCAGAGGGTGGCTGGGCACTGGAACAGGCTCCCAGGGAAGTGGTCACAGCACCAGCCTGACAGAGTTCAAGAAGTGTTTGGACAGTGCTCTCAGGCACAGGGTGTGACTCTTGGGGTGTCTTGTGCAGGGCTGGAAGTTGGACTTGATTATCCTTGTGGGTTCCTTCCAACTCAGCATATTCTGTGATTCTGTGATATATATCCATAAACATAGAAAAGTTATGTGGAAAGGTGCAAAGGAACATGTGAATAGAAAAATAAGAGCTCTTCACTACATACATTGATAGAAGCTTGAGAAAAAACAGAGGAAGCAGAACCCCCTCTCCCCTACATGCCTTTCAGCCTAGATGTTCTTGTTTTTCTCTTTTCCCACTTTGTTTGGCTTCTCCTTTTCACCGTGCTGACAATTTTACTTACTGTTTTAAGGCTGTTATTTTTCTCAGCACTTTTTCCAGGAAACACTAATTTCCTTTTGCCACATCTTTCTTTTATTTCTTTCTTTATTGTCTCACTTGTTACACAATTCACCATACCACTGGGGCAGTGTCCTCCAAATACACACTTCAAATTTGCCTATTATTCCTCATTATTTTTGCCCCAGCAAAAGCCCCAATGACCTGAGTTCCTCCTTTCCTGCTGAGAACATAACCTCAAAAGAGGCTTTTCTTCTCTCTTTACTTCTTTCCCATTTCACTGTTTCTTTTTCAATGTCATTATCTCTCTTCTCCACAACCAAAACAACCCCCTCAAAGCTGCCCCTGTGTTTATTGTCTTCCAACATCTCCCATGACTCTCCTCATTGAATTTCCCATAAGGAACCCTGCAAAAATCACGAGACCCACAGAAACCCCTGCCACAGTGATGAAAAATGGATTGGCTCTACCTGTGCTGAGAGTGGGAGCATAATTGAGCCTCTCACGTCAGTTGTGAACTCTGCTGCTCACATGGTCTACTGCAAAGACTGTAAACTAAGCACAGGCTCCTGTAGAGAAAATAAAAGCTGGAAGGGCTCCCCTGGTGCTTCACATTACACTGAAGCTTCAAAAAGGTAGGAAAAAATACATTTGACCTTTGCAAGACAAGGAAGCACCGGAGAATGCTGCAGAATGACTCATTTAAAAGAGTTTGAGAAATGTGAAGGAAATAGACAATGCTGGGTTAAGATGCAAATGTGATACAGAGCAGAGTGGTATAAAACTCAGGAAACTTCAAGGAAAAAGAAGGGACTGGGAGGAATTGGAGCCAGTGAATTCAAAGTTAACCCAAATGTTGCATATATGGAAAATCACAACCAGGTTAGCTTAGAAATGCTTACATCTGTCTCAGCACCTTGCTGCTCCAGGTTCTCTAACAGTGTTTGTCCCTGGACTACAAAGAATTTGACAACCTAAACTCTCTGTAGCTTTATTAGTTCTTTGCCCCATTTTGGTGTCATCCTAAACTAGGTCTAGCACAATTTAAGTTGCAGAGGACGTACATAAGGGAATATTCTTGCACACAGGGCTGTAGTCTTTTTGAAAATTGTAAAAGCTTAAAGTAGTTAGCAATTTCCCAACGACTGACATCAATAAATTATATGAGGAAAGAAGGCTGGAAGTGAACTGAATCCTTGGATGAAGTACAAGAAAAAGAGGACAGGCACTTCTGTTGCATTATCAGAGCAAGGGCAGGAGAAAATTTGATCTTCTCATGGCTCTTTGGGCAGCTTCTGAGGTACAGCTGTGGCTTGCTCTGGGGCAAGGGTATTAAACTAAAGATTTGAGCTCTTCCTGCTGCTTGTTCATGAGGCACCATGAATAAGCAGCACCTATGGTCAGATCATGGATGTGTCCCTCCTTCACTGAATAGCTGACCTGGTACTTAAAAACCTGTGACACCATCACTGACATTTATGTATGCAATTAATTTCATATTAACAAATTTTCCAGGTGAAGATTTTGCTTAACGTGTCTTAACATTTAGCCTGTTTTCTCTAATGGTTCATTAAAACAGTCAGTTCTAACTTGATTTTTGCATTGTTTTTATATAACCATTTGCTTCTACAGCAGAGAAGAGATGATGCCAGCTAAACCCAAATTCATTACTTCAGTGATTACATTGAGGTTGAATTAAGTGATGCATTTAGCCTTGCTTGGTAGTGTTCTGCTCCTTCTGTTTTGGATAAATTAACCACTGATGATCATGGAGTTTTAATAAACTGACAAGGTTTAATTTCTTCATACAGCTGTGAGCTTCCTACCTGATAAGCATAAAAAAAGACTTATAATGTCACTATTTTAATCACCTTTTAACATATGTTGTTCTTGTTTATATCTCACTTATTTAATTTTTTGTTGATTTTCTCTCTTTTTTGCCTAAATACCAGTAGAAATGAAGCAGTTTGTGATGGCTGAGAAAAATTACCATACAAGCAATATTTAAAAGAGTGTAGTTGTACAGTGCTCCCAGTGTAAACTGGGAGGAGAGGAAGAACCAGGGGGAATAATTCTTTACTCAGGCTAGGCTGCCTCTGTCATTCAAGAGGACAAAATAAAGACAGTAGGGCATTGCCAGGCTGCACTTCCACCTCCATCTGAAAAGGGCCCAAGGGGAGTTGTGCTGTGCTAGCTCAAGCTATTTTCCTTCCCATCTGCTCAAGCTGATTTAGAGAAGTGCATTATGCAACCTAACTGCTGTGCTGGGGTTCAATGAGTGTAGCAGTGCACTTAACAGTTCTAGGAGATGTTTTGAGGAAAAGGAGGGATTACATAAAACCAGGCCTTTCAGTCTGCAATGGTAAAGGTATTGCTATATGGCTATTAGAAGAAACAAAGAAAAACCTAGTAGGAAACCCCCACACAACAAACCAGAAAACCAAAACCAACCCAAAACAAACTCTTAAGAAGATGAAGATTAAAATTGAGAAAGGCTGAACCACACTCAAATGTATCAGTAAGATGGAGCAATAGTGTGAAAACCAGAGAGAACAAGAGTAAAAGCACCTTACCTGCACATCTTGGGCATTTGGCAGCGAAACACTGATGTTATTGCACAACAGTAATCCAGGACATGGTCACCAGCAGTTCTTCAAATAGTTTTGCATCACTGCCAGTATCAAAAGTAGCATTTGTAAATCACACATTACACTCTTGCCCTCGCACTAAAAAAACCCCACACATTTAGTGCTTGTTTGTGAAATGTGATGGAACTTTGATATTAATATTGCTTAATGAAAGCCTTCTTCAAGTTCCCTACATTTTCTCTTACAAAACTGATTGTGTCCTTTACACAGGCTAGTATTACAAGTAACACCATTTTTCTCCATCCTTTTTATGTGATTATTATGCACCTCCCAGGTTTATTTGGTGTATCAGTATTGCTCTGAAGACCGAGGTCCCCTAAGGAAAAGCCTGACAGCAAGATTGTTTGTCAGTTCTTCTCTGAAACATCCAACATTCAGACACCACAGGCCTCCCGTTGATTCAGACACAGGCTCTAACCCAATCCCCTCTACAGCTGAAGCCAGTGGACAGACTGACACTGAATTTCATGAGATTTGGATCAAGCCTCATGAGGCTTATTCAAGGAATGACAGAGGTCTCCAGAACATATTAGGAAGCATCTTCCTGTGAAAATTTTGGAAAAGATCTTAAAGTTTACACTTCTCGCAGTTTTAGCTAGCTGTGGCTTTGTTGATACTTCATTAAATTAATGAGAATTAAAAGTAATTAATTTTCAGAATCAAGTCTGGAGCAGAGACAGCAACATATTTCAGTTCTGAAATCATTAAAAAATCATAGTATTTATGAGTTACTGTTTATCTTCTATGATAGTTCACCAAAGTGATATCAAATTATCATTTTACCTCTTTCTCTCTCTACCTCAAAGCAATATCAGAGAAAACCATGACTTGACAAGAATAAAGTTGGTAAATATAAATGTCTTCATCAAAAGAGTGAGTGCCACAGGATGCAAGTAACCTATTTTCAAAGCACCAACAAAATTATGTTAATTCTATTCTAAAAGTTTTCATAAGCATTGAAAAATAAAAGAGATGGTACTTGATTTTTTTTTTATAGTTGAAATTTGACAATAATTGTGAGATATCTAAAAGTTATTCCAGGTCACTGGTTTTCCAAAAAGTTCTGAAAACTCATAATAAAGAGCAATTGCACTCTAGAAGTGATTTAAAACAGTAAGTTGAAATCAAAGCATACATACCTTGCACTCCACATCTTATTTCTCACAGTATAGGGGTTTGTGGCCTTGTATAAATTACATTTTATTTATCCTGTCCCAATTTTGAAAAAGAAGCTAAGAGAGAGAGGAGATTAAGAAGGAAGAAGTTGCTTTTTCCTGTCCAACCTGTAAACAAGATCTTCAAAAGGTCTCCACCACTTCTAACTCCTTAGCATTCTTTAGAGATGCAAGTGGAAATAAAATTATTGATGTGCCTTAAAACTGACTTTTATTTTCACAGCAAGTGTTGAACTTGATAGCAATCCTATTTTTGATGGTTCTTATTCAGGCTGTCTCTGTAGGCTTCCATCTTCTCTGGACAACTCAACAAAGAAAAGCAAAGCAGCCTTTAGATTACATTTCCCAAAGGGAATGACTCTTATTTTTCCAGACTTGCCAGAAATACTTCATAAATCCTTGTTTTTCCCTCCAATTCATTTGTATACCTGTTTGTTCCTGTCAGTGACTGATTAGGGATCAGCTTGAACTGATCTCATTTCCAGCACTGATATTTGGACTCAGCAGCTTCCCCTCCTTGCGGATATTTGCTGTCGCATTTCCCCCTGCAGGGGTTTCAGCCTTTTGTTTTACTTTACATTTTCGTTTCCTTTTGCAACCTCAACATTTACTGTAGATTGCTTTTTGGGTGAGGCTCTCTCTGTGCCATATTCCAGATGGCACCAAGTTGTAAAATGACAAAGAATTGACGGGATTATTATATGGTTTGATCCTGTCACATGTGAGCTGTCTCCAGCGTTGCAGCAGGTGTCTAAGGTGTGTGCAGGAATTGCTGCACTCCAGCACCATTCCCACCTGGCAATGACAGCTGTTGGCATTACAGTTATTCCTCAACATCTCTACCAGAAGAACAACTCTGAAAAGCTGGAGGGACTCCATGGAGGGAAGATGAACTGAACCTTTGGATCCCTCGGTGAGCTGGATGTGTTTCTCTCAGTCCACGTGTCAGCCTGGGACAAACACGTCTGTCTGCAATAAACTGAAAAGCATGATTGTGTTGAGAGGCACATGAGCTCAGCACATGCTGATAAGGATCATCTTCCCTCCTGGCAGGCACATAGAGTTCTTGGGCAGGAGACAGAGAAACAACCCCACAGTTTGCATTGCCTGAGAGGGGCTTTTCTAACAGAGAAGAAGGGGGGAAAGAGGGGTGGATTGTTTTCACACTGTTGAAAATGTAAACTGCTTTGATACAATTTCTCTGCCAAGTTCACATCAGGTAAATATTGGGTATCATGTACTTACACCAAGAAGTTATTTTCAAGCATTATGTTTGCTGCATAGAATGTATTTAATTTTTAAATACTGACAGTATTTCAAAGACATTCCTTTGTCAGTACCATTACAGAAGTAGGTTGCTCATTTGAAACAAGGCCCGAACTTGTTGCGTTTTGGGTGCTACACACTAAAATGCTGCAAGAGGCAATGATCATAGTTCAGCTAGGAGAACATCTGCCTCTGAGGCAGTAATTGCTGAGTGTCTCTGCACTGAATTTAGGGGTCACTGGGGCTGCTGAATGTGCTGTTCTTGTATGAAATACGAAACAAAAATTCTAGTCACTTGTTGGCCATTAAACAACTGATGACAACTTTCATCAAAGACTCATAATAGCTTTGCTCCTCTAACTGTGCCAGGTAATTATATTCTCTCTAGCTAAATGAACTTTCAATTACATAGAGTATCTTTCTCCTCTAAACTGTTTAGAAATAATGTTACACACCATAAATTAAATGATTTCCCCTGTCCCACCTCAGAGGTGGCTCAATTTCAGCACAACACAAGGAGATCCAGGTCCACATGAGGATCCTCCCCTCAAGCTCTGGCCTGCCCTCAATTCAGCTGCTGCTGTGCTCTCAGGCATCTCTGAAGCCTCATCCATCCTGTGCAACCCCAGCTGCTGCCCCACTGAAATGTGCTCATCACTCTCCCTTGTGAGTGCCTGCAGAGGAGTGCAGCCTCCTTGCAGCGGCAGGCAGAGCTCCAGGCAGGCGGAGGGCAGTGTGGGACAGTGGCATCTGCACAGCTGAACTGAAGGCTGTGGAATGGGGCTTTCTGCAGCCTCAGTTTTGAACTTAATTATTCAGCAACTCAGTTCAGGCACAAATCTGTCTACTTGCATTGCAGCAGAGGAAAGGTTATGTTACAAGAACACAGGTACATCTGAATATAAAATTATGCCCCCCCAGCCAGCATTATACCCATTTACAGCTGAAGAGGAATGTTTGTCTCCTGAGCAGTGTAATCTACTTATATCTAGTGAAAACATGTTATCTAACAGATTTCCATATTCAGGCTGGAAAAAAAAAATCTGATATACACAATTGCTAAGGGCAAACACTAAGAAGAAAGAAGCTAAGAAGCTAAGAAGAAAGAAGCAAGAAATATGATCTCTTTGCTAAGATCCCCAGACATAACAGTACATAGAAACTTCCATGTTTATTCCAAATGACCATTTCACAGAGAAATAAAGAATTCTTTTTTTAAAATTACCAATGACCACTCCTCACTCAAAAAGGCCTTGAGGCAGATACAAATTGCTAGAGAATCTGCAATATACTGCACTCAGCAAGCACAAGTCCTTCCCACTTCTGTGCACCCGCAGCCATTCCTGCTCAGCAGCTTGCTTCCCGCTGTGCTGTTTTGCCTGCAGATTTAGAGCTCCCATCATTTTTACCTCACATGACCTCAGCCCATCCTCCAGATCTGACCCCAATGCAGATCTCACTAAAGGAAAGGGTCTGCTCAGTGTCACTGGGATAATAAGACAAATACCCTTAAAGCCTGTAGCTCTGATCCCCTGGCGATCTGCTTTCAGTAATCAGATTCTGGAAAGCTGTTACTGTAAGTCAAGTCAGACTGTTGAGAGTAAGAAATGAGTTGTTGTGAGGCTAACAAACTGAACTAAGCAGAGACTGGTAATAAATGCCCCCTCAAACCATCTTTTGGAAGAGGCAAATGCTTATCAGAACTATACTGAACTCATGGGAAAGAGGAGAAAAATATCCCAAAGCACTTTGAAGTCCTTTTTACTTTTCTTCTTTTTTTTTTTTTCTTTTTTTTTTTGACACAGCAAAAGGAGATGTAGGGAAGATGTTCAGAGCCACTGAGAACTTTGGGCATGAGGCTAGTTTATTACACGGTTACCTCACAAAATCTGCTGTATTCTTTCATGACTATGAATTTTCATATAATACTGAAATTATAAATTCCTACAGGCTACCATTGTTTCTCATTTCATTTTAGGGGATTTACTTTTTCCAACTGATAAGAAATAATAAAATGGCTTGCTTTCTTAACTACAGCAGAAGTCCTGTAAAAAAGGATACATTCTAGGATTATGAATTTGGTGTGGTCTAAATTACAATTCTTTTTTTCTAGAGTTCACAAAATGGGGAAGAATCTATGAGGCTGGAGAGGTAGAGGAAAAAAAGACTGATACCACTACATCTAATTGAAAAAAGTGAGAGGACAGAATAAGGAGATTTTAAAACTAGTGTTGCAGTGCATGGAGTGATGTACTATGGAGAAGATTTATAGTTTGATCTAAATTTGAACAGAGATATGAACAAACCATATTTTGACATCATCAGGAAAACAACAGCTGGATACCTCAACTAGAGTTTCCATCAACTTTACTTTCAGATCCAGTCCTTATCTTTCCTTAGCATGGTCCTTCCTATAATCCTGAACTGGAATTTTTGACATGAAAGTACATAGTTTGAGTCTCTTTTTTCCCATTTACAACACAAAACACAGCACTTGGAACTGACTGCAGTGTAAAAAATACAGTGAGAGAGAGGAATTAGACCACTCATCACTGCAGAAATGTAACTATTTGCCACATGCACACGCTCTTCAGATTTCCATACTGCTTCTCACTGCTTTAACTGATGGGCATAAATTAGTTCAAAAATCTATACCATCCTCATTGAGAAAGGGAGAGAGGAAAGAGAGCTCTGCTTTGAGTTGCTGCCACTTAAAAAACCAAAACCAAACCCAAAGCAAAGCAAACCAACAACCCAAAAACAAAAAACCAAAGCTCACAAGCCAGCTGGGAGTTGCCATCAGTGATGAAACAGTTGCTAACACACACTATGAGATCTCTACAGATCACTGCCTGTAACCTCTGATTCCTGCTGAATCTATTGCCCTTGCTTGGCCCAGTCCTAACCACCTTTCTGTCACACCTACTCCCCATGCCCTAGACACATTCTCTCTCTCCTGTTGTCAAAATTTTCTTTTTTTTGTCTCTCCATGAAAAAGGAAGAATTAGCAGTCTGACTCCACTGCAGCAGGCTAAAGGGTAGCATCAGATATGGCAGAGAAGCTGAGGAAGACGGCAAAAAGAGTGCTGAAGAGTAAAATAAGTTTTCTTATAGAATGTTAGGAATGAATTGTGTAGGCATAAGTTTAACTGTAAGTTGCTTACAGCTTAGCATGAGTGGGTCCTGCTTAAAAATTAGCATAGGCGCACTCTAAATGAACTCTGCTAACATGAATGGCTAGGCAGAGGATAAACAAAGACTGGTTATCTTCAAATAAGGACTGAGACCCTGGAGGGCCCCAAGGCTAGTCCAAGCTGTAAGGTAAGAGCTGCCCATCTGGGCATGGAGAAAGACTTCAATGGTGGACCCCACAAATTGCCAATAGACCCAGAGGAGAAGGGGAAGTGAAGATTTGGTGCACAGCTAGTGAGGGTAGAAAGGGCCAGGGATTTCTTGGCCCAGGATCCCTCTCCAGAGACACACAGATCGAGCATCCATGTGTGGCAGCTGAAGCAAGAAAAGGCACGGATAGGAATGATGACATTGCTTTGGAACAGGGTCTATGCCAGGACAAGGACAGGATGTGGTGAAAAACCAAAAACAAGGGCAACAGCAGCAGGCTGAGAGAGCAAGTGGTGTGTACCTGGGTTTACACAAGAATACATTTCATCAAGAACATTAAACTGGAGCCTGGATCCCCCAAACGTCCATATTTGTGGTTTTGGCACTTTGTTCTGAATCCTGTAAAGGCTGAAGTGTCTTTCTTGGGTATCTATGAGGTAGCAGACCTATAAAAAAGGTAAAAGCCCTCTATTGCTCCTGTTTACTCAGGTAGCTTAAATAGAAGGATCTCTGCTCTAGATCTGGGATACCACTTTGCTAGGGGCCTAGCTGGAAGCCCCTGTGATATGTGTTAGAATATGCTTGGGGTTTCACCTTTTAGGCAGAGATATAAAAATTTACCTGGGGAAAAAGTGTGAAAATTAGGACCCAACCTAATTTTCATTTTTCTTTTTTTTCATTTTTCATTTAAAATTTTTCATTTAAAACTAATGAAAAATGATGCCTAAGAATTGAATGATCTTTAGCTGAAAATCTAGTTTCTGTTTGGATATACCACTATACGGCATCCTATATCAGGTTCCAGTTATAGCCAGCAAATTCTGAATTCTCTTCAGCCAAGTGGCTGTGATTCACATCATTCCCAAAGCACCCCAAAAGATCTCTGTTCCTCCATACCAGTGATAAAAGCCATAGGCCCCATAAGAAACAGAGTGTGTTCAGGCACTTTAACTATGGGGGCAAATGGAAGAGAAAAGCATGTGTAACTAATTATTAATTTGTCTTGCTTATGCCCAGATTGTGGTATCTGGATCCTGACTGGCCCTTGACAAGTAATTTTGACTGCAAGTTAACCCAATGAGATACATCTTCCCAACACAAAAAGGATACTGACAGAGGAGCTCTGGTGCATCTTATTTGGCAAGTTTTAGGATATCCCTGATGCACAGGTGACAAACGTGACACGTGCCACATTGCTGCAAACTCTGGAGTGTTACTTTAAAGTTCTAATGAAGGTAGCTTTAAGCAGAAGTGCTGCTCTGTGCCAGGTAGCTTGAAGCAGAGGCACATGTTCTTTTGTCAGTTCTGTTGGGTTGAAAGTCATTCCGAGGAATCACAAACCAGGCTTTTAAAATTAGTCAATGTTTTTTACCATGACCTACCTTCAGCTCCCTGTGTCCTCATGTGCTTGTTCCAACGGGGATAACAATACTACCTTCTAACACAGGGCTGTCATAACGAGGAATTCCATTAACATCTGTGGATAACTCAGTTATTAGAGGGGAAAACATCAGAGAAAAGGCTATAGGGAACAGTCTTAATGTATCAGTTCAAGGTACACTATAATGCATATAGATCACCACATTTGGAGAGAGGGCTGTTAGTAAATGATGCACAAATGATACACAGGCATTGTGTAGCCTCCTGATGAATTAGGAAAGGAGAACCATCACATATGAACATGTAAATTAAACCCATGCCGTAATGCATACGGAGATGTTATGGGACACCACTCCTCTGGAACTTCCTAATTCTTTATGACATAGCAGCATGTATTTTTAATGTGGGGTTTTTTGAGGTAACATCCTTAGCAAAAATCAGTTTTGACAAGTAACATGTTTCTGTAGTTCAGTTCTGGGAACCCACAAAGACCAAGAGGTCTAGACAGCTAACAAAGGCTTGCTTCATAACCAGAAGACATAACTGCAAAAGACTCCAGCTTCCATTATCACCCTGTTATAACTAGGTCAGAATAAATAAAGCAGTAGATTTAGATTTTAAAAGATAATTATGAATTTAGTATGAATGAAGGCTAGATAAGTTTGCCAGTTGAGAGAAGGGTCACTGAAAACCCAACAAGTAGGTTTTTTCCTTTTTCAGATTACAAAGCTGAGCAGTAAGACAACATAAAGTTCTCGGCAATGGTAAATGTGACAACAAGGTGCCTAAAGGACACAAGTGTGAAAAAATGCACTCAGATTTTAATGAAATCAGGTAAACTGAAAAAAAAATAAGATAAGGTGGTCTAGATAAAATAATACAAGCTTTTTCAAATAGCTGTCATCTGGGAGAAAAACGGGGGGTGGTGAATGGAGAACAAATAATGCATTTGCTAATAAGCAGAAAAATAGTACAGTGTGTACTTCTTTAGCAAACCAAAACAAAGTTTTTGCACTCAGGCACCCTTGGTTGACACTTTTAATCTACAATAAGGATGGTTTAAAATGCCTTTATTTTCATAAAAGCTATGAGCACAACTTTATTTTTCACAATCAACTTGGGCAGAAGTAGCATCATGCTGAACAGGGGGAAAAATCTTCTTCATTCCAGGGCAAAAAGCATAAAAAAGACCATCAGGTTGTCTGAAAAATCAATTCCTAAAGTGTCATATAAACATGAAGAACAACTGGCAAAAGCTTCCTCAACTTTAAGCAGTTTGAAAACAATTGTCACAGAGTCCAGTGACATTTAAACCATGAAAAAACCATGCAAGTCTGGGAACAAAACTGAAAGTATGTAGAGGCTTAACTCAAAATCACCATATCTGGGTATTTCTTGAAGAGAAAACCCCACAAACAAAGCAGGGTCATGGGAATAGGAATGCACCTCTAAACAATCTGGCTTGGCAATGGCAGCATATTCCCAGAACTCCAAATTAATACCCTGCTTAGGTTTGGATTCTGAATAATCCAAAACTGCCCTCTTTTTTTTTTTAAGAGACTCCAGAGATGCAAACATGTCAAGGAGAAAGGGAGGAAGCATAAAAGGCACAAAATCAGAGTTGGCACATTGAGATTGTGCTGCTGTGGCACCAGAGCTGTGGCCACACTGGCAGTTTTGAGGATTCCCGTGCCACATCCTCGAGCATGGCTCCCTCTCCACAGCCTTCTCAGGAAAGCACCTGGGTATTTCTGTAAAGCAGAGCAATAATCCTCTCTGTGAATAATGCTGGAAGACAGACAGCGAGCTAACTCTCAGATTGAGAGGTTTGACTCACAAAGCAGATAGACCTAGGTTTGTGTAGTTGCAACGCTCGGAGATAAAACACTTTAAGTACAAAACTTGGCTGTGAGCATATGAAAGGGTCGTGGATTAAACCCAGCTGGAAATAAAGCACCACAGCTGCTCGCTCAGCCACCCCACTCCCCCACACCCCCCTCCCTCTCCCCCAGTGGAATGGGAAGAAGAATCAAAAGTAAAACACGTAGGCTGAGATAAGAACAGTTTAATAATTGAGAACAAAGTACAAATAAAAAAAGGTGAATATCCCTTTGGCCAGTTTGGGTCACCGGTCACCGCTGTGCTCCCTCCCAGTTTCTTTTGTGTACCTTTTCCCCGGCAGAACATGAGACAAGCACACAGAGACAAAAGAGAGTCCTTAGGATAAACACGACTCAGCAAAAATAAAAGCATCAGTATATCATCAACATTATTCTCATTCTGAATCAGAAACACAGCATGGTACAGGCTACTAAGAAGACGTTTATCCGAAGCCAAATGGGGGCAGAAAGAAACATCTTGATGGGAAGGGTGAGCAGTGTCGCCTTATGCAGGCGACTGATGCAACACCATCGCCACAGACGAACCGGTCACCTCCGCCTGCAGCAGTTAATCTGCTTTCATGCCTGCTTTCACTGCGCTTCATCCCTCCCCCAGCCCCTGGGCCGAGCCTGGAGGCTCGGCCCCGCTGCCGCAGGGCCCCTCTGCCTGCCCGTGCCCAGGGACCGAGCGCTGCCGCGGGGCTGTTTCTGTGGGGCACGGGCTGAGGCCGCGCCCGCAGGGACTCACCGCGGCTCACACAAAGCGGGCCCGGCCCTGAACCGGGGCACCTGTGGCGCGGCCCCTCCATCACCCTGCGGCTCCCCGGCTATCTCCCCTACCTCCCCTGCCTCCCTTCCCTCGTCCGGCCCCGCACGGCTCCCCCGCCCCCGCCCGGCCTGGAGGCGGGGCGGGCTCCGGGCGGCGCCTCCCGCGGCGGGGCCGAGGCGGCTCCTTCCGTCGGTGGCCGCGGCTGCAGCATGAGCGGGCCGGGGCTGCCGGGGCCGCCGGGGCCCGGCGGTGGTGCGGGGCTGCCGCCGCTGCCCAAGAGCCTGAGCGGGCTGCTGAACTCCTCGTCCTCGGGCGGCGGCGGCGGCCAGGGCGGGCGGTGGCGGGACCTGGAGCGCCTCTACGCGCAGAAGTCCCGCATCCAGGACGAGCTGAGCGGCGGCGGCCGGGGCTCGCCGCGCCCGCCCAAGCCTCCCAACCTGGACGCGGCGCTGGCCCTGCTCCGCAAGGAGATGGTGAGCGGGGCGGGCCGGGGCTCGGCGGGGGTGGCGGACGTGGCAAGCGGCGGCGGGGGCGCCGCCACCTCCCCGGGGCCAGAACGGCGCCCCGGCTCCGGCCCCGGGTGGGCGCTGGCCGGTGCAGCCCCCGTAACCCGGCGCGGTGCTGATGCCGACGGCGGGGGAGGGCCGGGGCCGGTGGCGGCGGGGCTGCCGCGGGTGTGGATGGGGAGCCGCTTACCGCGCCCTGCGGCACCCCCTGGGACCCGGCAGCCACGCTGAAAGGCTGGTGGTCAAAAATCCCCCAGCGTCGGCGGCGATTCGTGCAGCCCTGGTGGCTGTGGTTCGGCGTGGTTCTCTCCAGGACTCTGTTTTGATCCTGTAGCGCGGCGTTATTATAGCGAAATTCTTCCGGGCGACCTGGCGCACCTTTTGATTAAACACTAATTGGGTGTTGGTGCTTTGCTGGTGCAAGCTGCAGCTGTAGTGACTAATAATAGCCTAAGCCTCGCCCGCTGAGGGTTCTGTACAATCAGTGCAAGAAAGACAGGGAGCTGCTGGAGAGGGTCCAGCGGAGGGCCACTAAGATATTTAGGGGTCTGGAGCATCTTTCTTATGAAGAGGGGCTGCAGGAGATGGGCCTGTTTAGTCTAGAGAAAAGAGGACTGAGAGGGAATCTCATTTATATATATAAATATCTGAAAGGTGAGTCTCAAGAGGATGGTGCCAGACTCTTTCTGGTGGTGCCCAGCAACAGCATGAAGAGCAATGGCCATAAACTGAAACAGAAGGAGTTCCACCTCAACATGAAGAAAAACTTCTTTACATTCAGGGCAGCAGACCACTGGAACAAGCTGCCCAGGGAGCTCATGGAGTCTGCCTGTCTAAAGACATTCAAAACCCACACAGGACACGTTTGTGTGTCACCAGCTTGAGGTGACCCTGCTTTGGCAGGAGCTTTGCACTGGATGATCTCCAGAGGTGTCTTCCATCTCTAATAATGCTGTGAAGCATATAAAATATGGCATTGCTGAAAATCTGCCAAGTTAAAGACTTTTTCTCAGGCTAAAAATGTGCTTGAGGACAAAAAGCTCTTTTGAAAGGTCTTTCTGTGGATTTGGAAGAACAGTGTAGTGTGATGAAATCCTAGTCTGCCACCAGTGTTTCAACAGTTAGAGATAATTCTTAAAACTGTGTATTAGAATTGCCAGTTTGCATTAAGGCTCAGGAAGGATGGGTGTCTATTGACTGCTGGGGCTTTCTTCTGCAATGCTGTAAAAGGAAACAAGGACATATGGTCTTAGTCGTCTTAAGCCTTTCCAAAAAAGCAAAGAGAACTCATTAGGCAAGTCTAATCTATTTTTTTTTTCCTAATGGGAAATCAAATGAGATAGATACTTCTCAAAGTCATTTGATAACTAGACTTCCCCTTTAAACTTTCTTTTAATACTCTGTTATCCTTGATGATAATTTGATAAAATACTTCTGAAGAAAAAGATACTTCTGAACACATCAAAGACTTTCAAGCAACAGGGTCCTTGGTTCCAGATGTACTTTTTTGTGGCCTGTACAAATTAAGAGAGACTCTTGTGTACCAATAGGCTGTCTTTCATCAAGAAGATTAAAGTGCTTTATTACTGATATTGAACACTCTTTCTTGCAGCAATCAAAGATATTTTTATTGAGTAATAGTCTTGATTTAAATTTTCCATAGTGAGCGAGGAAGAAATGCACAGAGCATCTTTTCCTTCATGATCAAGCAAGGTACTGTGTGTATGTATGTAAGTTTCTAAAGCTGAGAAAGTGATGAACTTGGATGCTTTGGAGAGAGAGAGAGAGGGAGGAAAGGAGAGGTCATTTCAGAACTGTGATTGTGAGGAACAGAGTTATCACATGGAATTGTGCACTATAGGTTTTCTTATCAAGAGTCAAACACAGCTTGGCTGGCATTAAAAACTGTGCTAATGCTATCAGTGTTGGACATTTCTTCAGGCTTTTCTTACCTCAGGGATCATACTTGAAAGTTTTGAAGAGGCTGCATTTTTCTCACTAGACTTCCTGTTTGATTGTTTGATATTCGTGACAGCAACAGAAAAATAAGATATTAAACATAACCATTTGGTTTAAAGACCTATTATATAATATATAATATATAATTCTGCTGGGCAATTTTTCTCTTGAAGTTTGTGCTTGGCAGTTAGTAGGATTGAACTTTACAGAAAGTGCTCAAGTCTTTTATGGAGCTGAAACAGGAGAGCTGCTGGTGAAAATGCTCCCACTTTCCTTGGGAGACAAAGGTCACTGGTCTCCAGGTTGACTTTTTTGGCTTGACTCACTCCTGATTGCTTTTTGAACAGCTCTGGACTGCAGTCTTGTCCCTCAAACATTTAGCCCTCATGCAGGTCTGCCAGGTGGATCTCATGCTTGTATGCCAGAGCATTAAGTCCAACTTCACAGCATTCTTTCTTACCTGAGGTGAGCAGTTTAGATTATAAAGGAAAATGGATGAGAAAAGTAGCATAGATCTGAGGTGGGGGAAAGACTTACCTCTAATATCCTGGCAGCTAGCACAGTGCTCCATGTCTTGTCCTAAAGTCTTCACATTTAGCCTGTGCAAGACGTCATCTTTTGACTTCATGATGTCACCAGGTAATATATGTTGTTCTTGAAAGATGCTGTATCCTCTTCTTCTCAGTGGCATTGTGGTGTATGATTTTTTTTTCTCCCTGCTTTCAGAAAGAGCTGCTGGTAGAATAGTTCAGCAATGTCAAAGTAAGATCTTCATGCTAGCTTGTTGTGGTTTTCTTGTGTGCTGAGTGTATTGTCCGGAGAATTTAGAAGCATAAGGAGAGGTTAGAGTTCTCATTATGAATAAAATACAGCCTGGTGTTCAGGTTGCAGTAAAGGCTGCTAACATTATTTATTTATTTATTTATTTATTTATTTATTTCCTCTTGACATGAGTTGTGGCAAAAACTTTTTATTTGATGAAACTGAGGCTCACTAGGAGCAGTCTGTTGGCTTAACACTTCGTTGAAAAATAAGGCTGAAATGGCTGTTTCTCTAGAATCTCTAATTGGGTGGTGGTTTAAATTAGCTGCAAGGCAAAACCTAGTTTTAATTTGATCTGACTTGGATAGGTGACAATGTCAAGTAAACTCTCCATTTTGTTGCCAGAGAGGGAGACTGAACTGAGTTAAATGAGTAGCATGATTTCAGTTTGCAGTGCAACATACTGGTTTTGTACCTGACATAAAGATGCGGCCTTTTTTTTAATGGTTTTTCAAATCCTTAATTTGCTCTGGAACTAATATTTGAGAAGCTTAAGGACCAAAATATTAGGTGCTTAATTATAATCAAGCACCATGTGCTGAGTGGCACATGAAAGTACTCTGAAGATTTGTAAGAGATGAAGTTTGTCCTTGTGTCACTTCTGCTTTAGTTTTGCTGCCTGGAAGTATTGTGCTAGACATACCTGGCTTTGCCAGATGCCTATGTACATCAACATTGAAAAGAAAATTAGAGTAGAAATACTTAGCTGGGAAGTGGGAAAACCAGTCAGAGTCCCATTTAAAACTTTTATTCCAGGGCTGTTTCAGACAAAAGCAGAGCACCTTGTAATGGTGTCAGAGAAAGATGTGTGAAAGACACATGGTGTTTCTGGAGAAATATCTCCCTTGCATAATGAGGAATATAGACTTCATGAATTTATCTGCCATGGCTCTGACAGCAGTGAACTGCTTATTGGAAGTTAGGCCCATCATTGTAATACAGCATTTTGAAGAACACTTTGCATTTGTTCGGTACTATTGCATCACATCGTTCCTTGTTCTTTTGTCCAGTTTATCCCATGGGGCGTCTGCCACCTTAGAAAATGAATTTTACTTTCACTTTTTGTAACTGTTCAAGGTGGAAAGAAGCTTGAACCTCCTGTTTAGCAACAAAAGATACATAGCATTATACTGCCATAGAAAGACACTTGTAGTAATGATGGTTTGAATTGTTGCCCCTTCAGGTTGGCCTTCGGCAGCTGGATATGTCATTGCTGTGTCAGCTCTACTCCCTGTACGAATCCATTCAAGAATACAAAGGTGCCTGCCAAGCTGACTCTAACGCAGACTGCTCGTACGCCATGGAAAACGGATTTTTTGATGAAGAGGAGGAATACTTCTAGAAGCAGGAAGATTCCCCTCAAGGCTGACTGGACTGAGGTTCTTTGGTCCTTCTCTCCCTGTAACACGCCTCAGCAAGAACGACTGGAATTTGTATGGATCCCTCTTCCTGAGGAGGAACACCCAGCTACCCTGAGTTGTGTTAAATTCTCTTATTTTAAAAGGCTGTCAGTACAAGTTACTCATGCAAATACCACTTGAGCAAAGTGCTGTACTTTAACTTTTGAAGAGTCTTCAGACATGCTTGACAAGAGTTTTCAATTTAATTTGGAAGGTGGGTGTTTTCATCTTACAAACATCGGTAGCTTATAACTGGAATTCTAATCATAGTAGACAGCAGTGACTTCCTGAGTTGTAATAACTTCATAAGGGGGGAGGGAAGCCTCTGCTGTGGTGTAAATAGCTCTAGGTGATTTTTGGGGGGGTCAGTGGCATTGATAAATGCATTTTGAACAGGCATCTGGATGCACGCACATCCTCAGCACTACTAAGCTAGTTCTGCTCTTACCGGCTGCATCCAGTTTTGTACTGGGTGAATTGTTTACACAGTGAATTTTTTTTTTCTCCTTAAGCTAATTTATTCCTAGCTTACAAGCTGTACATGTGATAGTGAATGTTATCAGCAGGGTTTTTTTTTCTGTTGATCTAATTCACTTTCTTGGTACTGCCACTTGGCATTAACTTTTATACTCTTCTCTGGATTTCTTGCATCAACGTAGCTCTTCGACCTGCTAAACGCTGCTCTGAAATGGTTTGCTTAGCTTTTACTGCACTGCATAGTAAAAGCACATTTTCAAACATAGTCTGTCTGCCACTATGTGGCTTGGAATAACATGAACTCTTGTGCAAGTGTTCTTGATCATATGAAGAATAAGGAAACCTCTCATATGACACAATGGGACAAATTGCAATATTTTATACTGGGTGAACTTTGTTGCTGTAAGGTAGATGACAGCTCTTTTTAAAAATGCGAAATAAGTATTTTGAGCACATACTTTGCATATGTTAAAACTTTTTATACTAACTTGTTCTTTGAAATATAAATTATTTTTGTTTTCAGAACTTACTAAAGCACTTGCTTAAGTTTTTTTATTAATTCATTGTGTGAAATGCTTAATCAGCTGAGAGTTGCCAACTATCTGAGTTTTCACCCTTCTCTATTTTAAGTAAAATCAACTCCCAATGCGATTTTAGTTTCTTAAATTTAATTCTGAAGATTGCTGTAAAGCACAGTGCCTGAATCTTGACACAAGGTAATAATTAAGGGCTTAAACCTCAAAGGGTTTTTGCATGGTTCATGTCTGGCATGCATGCAGTTTGCAGGAAGAATTGGAGATCACATTCTGGGGTAGCTCCTCTGTTAGTTTTTAACAAAGGCTAGGATGTTTCAGTGATAAAAGCCAAGAGATTTCCAGGGTGCATTCCCTCTAAAACTGGCTTATTTTAGTGGAATTTGAAGGCCACGAGAGTAAACACTGTGCTGTAATTGTGTATGTGTATAAGTTCTTAATCTAGTCTGTGGCAGTGGTTGGATATTTTTTTTAATGTTAATTCCGGTCTAATTGCTTCACTCACCCAAAACTAAACTGAATGATAAGGAAAACACAGATAATTCAGATAGTTATATCTGTACTTAAAAGTTGTGTGCCTATGTGTGTATACATGTATAAATATATATACACACACATATTTACATGCAACTTTCTGCTTTGACTTAAGAATGTATAAGCTTTTAGTATAATTTGCTGTGCTTTTAGTATTTACATGAGGCTTTTTCTAGTCTGTTGAAGTACTGCTATTTTCTTGCTCTTTCCCCAAAAATAAAAAGCATGATGTTTAGCATAACTTTCTAATGTTGTGTGTATTTTAATTTACCTTTTCAATGAATACAAACCCTACCCCCCCTTCCCAACCCTCCCATAAGAAAACTAGGACTAGTCATCACCCTGGACTGAAGAAAGCAATCTTTGAATTAAATTGGAAAAAGTTCCACCTACCTCTATTTGGAATGGAATTTCCTGCTTCTCTGTCTTAATTGGATTTTATTTGGTTTTGAATTCAGGAGAAAATCCTGTTTCTACTACTAAAACTAATAATTCTGTTTTACAGATCTTTAGACAACTATTCCTTAATAGTCTTGGTGATGAGAATGGACTTGAGCAAAATTCACAGTATTTTCTCTTACATAAATTAAAAAGCAAAATGATTTATATTTCTAATCCTGCTCATGATTTAGGCAACATGGAACATTTGGCTGGTATTCCCTCTACCAAGGGAAGAATAAATGTCCTAAAGCATTACTCCACAAAATTTGGACTGAAAAACAGGATGGATTATAAGGACTTGCTAAGTTTTCAGCACCCTGCCCCTTTTAATAACACCATTTTGTGTGGGAGAGAAGTTATAGTCTGTGTTCCTAAGGAAAACCCAAATGCCACAAGGGCTGGCTAGCCAGAAGGTGGTTGTAAAATAATAACCAATAAGCAGTTGTTTCAGAGGCTGATTTCTATGCCTGGTGTTGCAGTTGTGAGCTGTATCTCTTTACCACATTATAACAGCATGAAACAGGGGAATTGCTCTGAAAGAGGTGCTTGGTATGAAAGTGTAGCTTAAATACTGAGTAGTTGCTACAGGCAGCTTCAGTCCGAGTTTGGTGTGCACGCAACAGAACGGAGTCATGTTACTACAAAAGCTTCCTACCCATGGTCCAAACCTCATCCCAACACAGCTTTCCCATTTTGACCCATAACCCCAGTTCATCTCAACTCCTAAGTTTTTAAGGGTGCCTTTTAAGAATACAATGAAAGAAACCCTTGGAATCTTCTCTGCCCAGTGAACACTGTGGAACTTTTCCAGTCCCACATAGCACAGGCAATAATGAGCAGGCCCAGGAAAAGACAGGTTTACGAGGAAGCAAGAACAGTAAGGCTCCTGCTGCCCAGAGGTGGAAAACTCTGAGTGCAGCAGTTCAGAAGGCAATCTACGCTGTGTGACTTCCATGGCCTTTCTCCAAAGGGCCTATAAATGTGGTAAAGCAGTTAGAAATAATTGTTACTTCTCCACTAGCTGTAGTTGAAGTTTTATTTTTACTTCACAGCATATCACCCTCATTCCATTGCTATGACAACTGCAGAGTCATACTGTCATAATTACATTACAGTTTAGTTCCCTGGAAATTTCCTTAGTCTACTAAAAGAGAAGAGTCTGGAAGGAGTGCTCTGCTTTGGAGAAAGTGGGTGCCAAAAAGTAATGGGTGACTGATACTAAGGCTAATATGACAAATGAGCATTTAGGTTCAGCTTCAGCTCTTGGTGAAGTCACTGTCAGTGCTATTGACTTTAGTGTGGATTGACTTCAAAGCAGGGATCTTCTCTTAAAATCAGAATTGCTGTTTGTTATTTCCAAGACTGTGGAACAGCTACATGCTTAGATTAAGGAGATATTCAAATACACACTACAAATGTATTACTCAAAGGTAGTGCATTAATGCACTGAAATGCAGTAGGCAATCATTAGAATAATTTGTAAAAAGCATGAATGTTGCTTCAAAGAAAGTTTTCCAATAAAGGTGGGGCAAATCTGCACTCAGTTTATGCATAGTTTAGATGCTTGCTAAAGTTGAGGCTTTAGCATAGTATTTGGTGTAGTCATGAGATTGGAAGACTAGGAGAATTAGGCAGCAATTACAATAGTATTTGTAATTAATTTAGTTCCTAATCATAGGTAACCAATCATTTTACGTGGCTTCTAAAATAAGTTGATTTTTTTAGAATTATGTTTACAATTTCTTGTAAATAAGACAGTTTGCAAAATTTAAATGCAATTACGAGAATAGCAAAGCCCCCACAGTGCTTATAATTGATCCACTTAGTACTTATTTACAAGCCTAAGGTTTTGTGTCACATTTAGCCTTCATCCTAAGGAAACAAAGTGTATGCAGTAAATCTGTCCAGGCATTTTCCATCAGTCTGCTTGCTATGAACTAGAGCTGATAGGACAGAAGTTGGTCTGTTCTTAGAAAGCTTGTAAGAATATGGAGCTGGATGAGGAGACTTAACTGCTTCTTCCTTGGACAGGATCACAGGTATAATTCCCCTTTTGGCTTCTGTTAGGCCACCCTGCTGCCAGAAGGCAAAAGCTGCGTGGTCACACAGCAGCTGGCAGCTGTGCAGTGCTGGGTGCCAGGGGGGCAGTGGGAAGGAGGGGAGTCTCAGCACATCTTTTAGGGACTGTATGAAAACTGCATACACATTGAGGGGCTGCCTTCAGTGGGATGCTAGAAGGGAAGAGCAGTGGGGAGGAATGTTAGAGTTTCTGGAGGTGAGGGCTTGGCACAGTTTGGAAGAGATGCTGAGGTCCTGGGACACAAGTTCTTTAAATCCCATGTTTGATTAGTTCTGCTGCTGACACCTTGGGGGATTTTTCATGTCCTTTTTTGACCTGTTTTAGAGACTGGGGGTACACTACTTCTCATGTATTTTTAACATGACAGTCATTTGTTGCAGGTACAGACTTTTGCTTAACTGAAAAGAACATGTTTTCTTTGACTTTATTTAGCTGCTTAGCTAAAGTTATCCATTTTCTTTGAGGAATTAGATTGCTCTGAGGGCAAAGGAAATTAATTCCCCCATTGCTGTTCTGCTGGCTGGTGGGGAGGAATGTGAAATGGAAGGATTAAGCAGGTATGTGCCAAAGGGAACCCTAACAACAGGTCTTTTCTCCAATGTACAGCTCTGTGACCTTCAGCCACTTTGAAAGAATTTACTCTGGTTTTTTTGTTGCCTGTCTGTACAGGATACATTACCACAGCAGTTTGAGGTTCATATTCCTTTTCATATGTGACACGCATTTTCTCAGAAAATAACTCCTCAGAAATACATTTTTCCATCCATTATTTTTTGTTTATTTGAAGTTACTACATTTAACTCTGGACAATGCTGCATGACCTAAGGAAATAGCTTGTTTGTTTTCTTAGCAAAGTAGTTAAAAGATTTCTCCTATTTCCAAAGTCATCTTCTCTTGATTTTAACATTTTCTGTGAGTTTCCAAGCTCCCTATGTGGTAAAGCCTCTTAACTGCTTATTCTATGATCCTGGGCACTCCAGCTCTGCAGGTAACTTTACAAACACCCAGGGTCTGCTGTGAGGACTGGGTTCTGCCATGGCTGAAAGAGCCTGGGGGATCTGTGCACAGGGACACTCTCCTGAGCTGAGGTGGTCTGGAAGAGCAGAGGTGGCTGCACAGAACCCAGATGTGCTCTAGGGATTAAAGCCTAGGTAAGGCTGGATGTGTGCTGGACTGGCACCTGCAGCTTGTGGGGCAATTGTGTCTTGTAAGGAATGAAGAGGATTAGCAAGGGCCTTTCACTGAGATGACTCACTCAGCAGTGAGTTTGGCTATTTGGTTTTAAGTGACAGAGGAACTTTGGAGGGGATGAATATTCACTGCAAAAGTCTCTTTCCCTTAGGTTTTTGTCCCCTTCTCTTTCATCTGTTCTAGTCACAAAACTTAATTAAATGATTGCAGAAACAGCCAGCCAAAGTAATGAAGCCCACATATGATTTCAGAGGAATGTGCTTTTAGCAGTAGAATTTACATTTTTCAGATAAGGTTAGTATGCAAGTTAAAAAGACAAAGCCATCTGCTACTGAAATACAGACTTGTGACTATTTTGGCTCTTCTCTGAACTTTTGGCACAGATTATAAACGCACTTGTGCTAAGACTTTATTAAGATAATGTCTTCAAGAGAATGTAATTTTTCAGAATTCCTCAGTTTAATATGAGATGAGAAATCCCATGAAAATGATGGATTGTTAGAATTTAGTCGTTCAAGCAGATTGTTTGGAATTGTTGGTGCATAGAGAGTTCAGTTCTATGTCAAACCACTGCCTTAAATTCATGTTAGCAGTTCAATCCTCCTTGCAATGCTAACTACTCACTTTCAGAAATCACAAGCATTTCTTCCACAGGTCAGAAATGTCCCTGTGGTTATTTGGGTAGACACATGAGTAAGAGTTTGTGAGCTCCTTTTGGCTCAGGATACCAGGTGCTGTCACAAACAATAAAGTTGCCTGTCTGAGCCCTACCAGCTCTTGCTTAAACTCTTCTGACTCGTCAAACAGCAGAACCTTTTTAAATAATTTACAAGCAGGCAGTGTAATAAGGTCGTTTCTTCAGTTATGAAAGCACCTGCGTGACAGGCACAGTACATTTTATTGTTTTTTTTTTCTCTCTCAACTCTTCACAGTATCTTTGGCTACCTGAATCTTAATTTTTACAAAGCACTAATTATTTGTACTGAAAGGCCTCATGGATAATGGAAAATTCAAACATTGCATGCAGAGGTGAGCTAACAAGTAAAGTTTTGAAAAGGTAAAGTACAAGCTTAAACAGGACATTTTAACCTGTTCCATTACTCCTAAACAACATCAAAGGCTGTATTCTGGAATAAAATTACTTCTTATATGCTGTGTTGCACTAAAGGTAACAACTGAAATATTAACACAGTTTGGGATAGGGGAAGGACGTTTTATCAGAATCAGCTGAAATAAATAGTACATAAAATCAGAGAGCAAATTAATTTCTCATAGGATTAGAATATCAAAGCTCTGTTACCATGTGAAGTTTATCCTGTATGAACAATCTTGTATGTTTAAAATAACCTTGCTCTTTCTGACTGATACTTAGTCATGATACTCAAATTGGAGAAGCATTTCCTTAAATACCTTGCATCATACATATAACCTGTAGAGAGCATGGAATATATAGCACCTATTCAATGTATAATTTGTGTGCATTTTTAGAAGAGGAAAGACATTTATGACCAGAGTTCTAGTATATTTTTGGAGACCATCATTGCACAGTTGCTTGCATACAGTGTTAACCCTTAAGGATAAATGAGAGCAGTAGAAATTTGCAGTAATCTCTGTGGGGAAGAAGGAATTCTAGTTTTTGCATATCTTTTATCCTGTTTCACATCCTTTCTAATAGGGTTTGCTTGAGGTCTGAGTTCTCATATGTAAATAGGTTTGTCTTGTCTCCAGTGCTTTGTGTGGTTACACAAAAGGACTTTTCACTTATCACTAGCCAGTCATTCAAAAAGTCTTTTCTGTTTCTGTTGCAAATGCAGGACTGTTTGAAGCTTTCAATGTTCCTTCTTCTCAGAGAGAATAATACTCTTTTCTGTGCTTTTGAGTGCAGGTGTGTACAGGCAGAATGCATCAATCAGTGTTAGAGAAGCCAAGCATATCTCGTTATTACTGCAGGCATTTATTTGTATAAGCATCTGCTAAAATGTGTGCCCACTAATGAAAATATACACTACAATTTCTTTTGCAAATCAGGAGAGAGTTTGCTGGGATGCATTTATTCTCCAGGAACAGAAATCTCAATGCACCATGCCCATTCTCTCATTCTCTGAATTACTTTCATTTGTAGGCACTGATTGTATTTTTGTTTCAGCTTAATGGTGGGTTACCCAGTGCCCGTGTCCTTACAAAAAGTCTGTAGTAGATTGAAGAGGTGCAGGCTGCCTTGTTCATTTAAAATTAAATCTTCAATGCTTTGTGGTCCTGCAGCCAAGGAATTTGATGGATTTTCGTGTCACTGGTTTAGCAAGGCTAAGCAGGGGGTAGGGGAATAGGAAGCTTGCAACCTGGAGAATAAAATTGAAGGACAGAAACTTTCTAAAAGACCAAGCCACCATCTTCACAATGGATTCCTCAAGTAAAATCTTGTATTTCCACAAAATCATATTACTTGAATAAATGGTCATAGTTGAAAAACAACTGGGCATCAGACTGCTGCTACATGCAGTAGGAGCTGATAGGTCTCCTAATTTGGGAAAGGCAGCTTAGGTTTGGTCTCTGAGAGCCAGAATCTCTGCCTGCCATGGAGAACATCTGTCAGGAGTGCCTATCCATCCCAGCGGCTGGCGGAAGGACCAATGACCTCTGAGATCACTTCTAGCCCTGTCTGATTCTGTGAAAACAAAACTATTCCCAAGGGGGTGGCAGGGACAGCTGCCTGCTCAGGACAAAGAGCTGAGCCTTCAGGAGCAGCTGCTGCAAGGAGTTTAGAGGAGACAGCACTTTCTAATATAATGGCATGAAATGACAGATGGCACCTTCCACCCTGCCATTATAGGGAGGAAGGATCTGCACACGAGGGCTTCCTGTTTTGCCATCCTCTATTAGGTTGTGTTGGAGAGGATTAAAAACACCTCTCTGAACTTTCAGTCAAAGTGCTTGTGCAGCTGAATTAGATTAAAATCACCATGCTGGCATTTTGTTACATGAAAGTAGCTGCGTAACAATGAGAGAAGGGAGACGTGATCTCTGCATGCTTCTGATACTGTTCTGTCAGGGACATGACTTTTTTTTTTAACTGATACAATCTGTTCTGTTGCACAATACTCAAATTATTGTGGGAGGAAGGTGCCTTTCTTGCTGTTGGCATTTTCTTTCAATGTAGGACCTTTAAACAGAAAGAAGCCGCACCATTTCATACATAGATAAGGCAGAAAATGCACAGGCTGTAGGAACTGGTTTGACCTTCCCTCTCCTTCCATCTGCACACATATAAATTTACAATTTACATAAACCGCACAATTCAGTTAAGCAGAAAACTATTTTAGGGAAAAATCCACTTAAAGAAGTGCAAAATCCATTTGAAAAGATGAGAGTTGTGGTACAAACTAAGTCTTGTCATGTGGGTGTGTAAAGAAATGAATACCTGCCATTGTGTTCGTCCACAGCAAAGTTAATTTGCTTCTCTAAAGAAAAGGGTTCAAATCACCATTCCTGAAAAAATTCTTCATGAATCATCAGTGTTTTATTTTCATTTTGTTCCCTCCCAGGACAAAATGAGTAAGAGATGAATTGTGCTTTCCTTGCCATGCAACCCATCTGCCATTTTCACACTGCTCAGTAGGATAAATGTCCTTAGAGGGAAACAAATTTGGACAAATTTATGAGGTGTATGCTCAATGTAATACATTCTCTTTTGGTCCCTATCCTCCAAAATCCAAGACATTTTTTCTGGTGCTGGGATGTGGCATGTTATTATCCAGTGGATGTTCTCAATGGGAAATGTTTTCTTCCTAGTTATTATTACACTTCTGTTGGCTTTTGATTTTCAGTGATCAAAAGAATGCTGTAGCCCTACTGAGAGCAAGAGAGACTATCTCTACTGTAGCCAAGACATGATACATGTGTGGCTTTGATGGTTAGAACCAAAGCTTTATTCTGGATGAGAAGTGAGAGACCAAAGAAAGGATCAAAGTTAAGGAGTGATGCATGTATGACAGTGTCAGATGGGCTGCAGCTTGCCTGGCAGGGAATCACTATAAAGGCAACACCCACAGATGCTTACAGAGTGGATATGCAGTTCTGAGGAAGGAGTGCAAGGTGAGTAGAAGTGCTTATATGTTGCTGAGGTCTTGTTTTCTTGTTTAAATCTGTGCAATGTTATTGAAATTCTTTACTGAAAAGACACCAATGGTTTGTAGCATTTTTTAAGAAATATTTTTCTGCAAAATGTACCAGTGCTTTCTACCTCAAAGTCTCAAACTGTCAAATAAAGTACCTTATTTTTTCTTTTAGATAGCTGAAAGTAAGATCAGCTAATGTGCGAGTTCCCTTTGCTTGTTTTTTAACTAATTTCAGATTTATTTTGGCACACAACAGCTGCAATAACTTCAAAATCATAATAAGGGATCAGTGATTTGCTGTATATATTCCTAAGTCTTCAGATGTGTACGTTCCAGAACTGCATGCCAGCGAGGGTCAGAATTAAAGCTTCCCTTAGTATAACAAAGACTTTAAACACATCACCTTTAATATTCACATTCTCTGGCTCCTGGCATGTCTGTTTCATATCTGACATTCACGGTGTTGACTGACTCCTAACAACCTGCAGCTGAAAGGACTTAATGCTTTTCATCTTTCTAAGCAGACATGAACAAATTAATCCTCCCCCAAATCATGTGATGGTGGAGATAGAATCATTTTATGGAGCCATGCAAGCCATATATGACTTGCTCAAGGTCACAGCACTGCTCGGTCTTAGAGCCAGGATTAGGATTCAGGTCTTAATTCAGGTGCCCAGTCCTGTGCTTAGAGAGCCATGGCACGCACTTCTGTGCAGCAAAACATTTCTTCTGCCTAAAAATGTCCTCAGAATTACAGTCAGAGATTGGAAAAAATCAAGGGGATCATCTGGATTTATTTCAGCAGCAGTCAGCACATGTAAAATCTCTTAAGTTCACACTTTTATGCTCCTATGTAAAGGAATTTAAACCACATTTTTACCCAGGGGAAAAAACCCAAACAAACCCAAACAATAGCTATTATTCTAATGAAAAGCAATTAAAACATCATTAGCAGTATTCCCTAGTTGCTTTGCAGACCTGTCATTTGTCTACAGAGAGCTCAAAAAAAGTTAGGACAGCAGATCAAGATTTTATGAAGCTCCTTATGTTCATATCTTCTTTCTTGCCACCTCAGAAATACAGTAAGCATTACTGGAAAGACTAAGAAGGTCAGAACAGCTAAGAGGCAGGAGACAAAATGGGAATCTTGTTATGTATACCTTCTTGCAAATTTTAACTGCAGAAACCTGAGTTTCAAATAATTCATAAACAAAAATCCTATTGATTTTTAGCAGTGGAGGAATGTATTCATTCTCTCTCTTGCCACATGAATTTTTGCAGAGCTCAACAAGATTCAGAATAATCCCAGCTTGTGGGACTACTTAGATTTTTAAAAGATGTCATCCTGAAATAATTTGAATTTTATAGCTTTTGTGGTTGTATCTTGAACTGACCTTGATACCAAGTCACCAAAACAAATATTTTGTGATCTGTTTTTCATTACTAATTTCATTCTCACATTTCTCCAAACTGAAGGTGGATGTTCATTTTTAAAAGCTTGGATTTGTGATTTAAAAAACCAAAAATTAATCAAAGAACACATATGTAAGAGTGTCTGTGTGTTCCTTCAAGTTTTGAAATCAACAGTGGTTTCCTCATCAACTCCAGATTGGCACTGCAGTGCTTAACACCACTCGGCTGGGGAGTGCTCAAGGAATGCAAAAGCAGGCAAGCCCCTGAGAAACAAGGGCCTGCTTGTTTTATGAGAAATCAGCTAATAGTTTTCCAGTACAGATGTCCTGCTTTACTTTCAGTTTGGTGAAGACTGGGGTAACAAATGGCAGCTTATATGCCTCTGAGATAGGGCTTGTGTGGAAGAAAGGGCTCCCTTGTCTGTATGTGCAGGAGGGCACAAGGGTGGTAGCCCTTGCACCAGCAAAGCCTAATGCAGCACGCACTAATGCAGAATGGAGGGAGCAGCTCTGCTGTTGCACAGCTCTTCCTGTTCACTGACTAATTCTATTACTGTACAATTGCTAATTCTGCCTTATAAAAGTGTATTTTCAAGGCTGTAGTGCAAACCATTGAAATAACAAGTTTACTGGTATCTTTTCTAGGGAAACCCACAGACTTTACTGCTTGGAAAACATCTTTTGCTATGTCATGTTGTCACTTAGACTTTTACAAAAATGTCTGCAATTAATACTACTCTTCTTTCATGTTCATAATTTTTAAACGTGATAGTAGGATGTTTTTATATTTGCTTCATGATACTCATAAACATCTATACCGTATATTTTCTTACGTATTTTTCTTGAGATGCTATCCCCTTAGTTTTTACTGCCATCTTAATTTTGTGTAAGTCTGCCAGACTCCTACCTTCTCTTTTAACCCTCCTTAGCTTTTACTGTAATTCTCCAATTTTGCATATGCTAATTTCTAAATACTTGCTACATGGCCTGCGGACCTACAGGAGTTCCCAGCTCCCACTGCAATCACTGAGCCATTGCTCAATCCAAGTCTCAGTAACAGCCCTGGTTTTTCTGTGCATTTCATGCAACACAGTTCTGAATCTGCTCCATAGGCCACAATACCCCTTCTGATTCTAAGCAAAACTCAAAATTGAGTTTCTATAGGTTCACTTCCAGGCTGCTGTTTTTTTAACTCAAATAAATCCTCTCCTATAACTTAATGAAACAGATTATGATACATAGAAAGGGCTATTTGCCATCCATATTCCAGCACAGGTAACTGTTTCATTACAAAAAGTTGACAAAAAAGAGTAAAAGCAAGAGAGATGTGACAGTTTTAAACAGGTAGAAACTTAAATAGTCTTGGTTCTCTCTGAAGCACTATATGCTTTCAAAAGCATAAAAAATGCACTCATCTGCCCCCCTCCCCCAGTGGGTGTCCTTAAGCTCCCCCTAGATTTATGAAATATTAGTGTATTTGTCATGTTAGTTTTGGTAAAGGAGTATCTTAACACCAAATAATGCTGAATGCCCTACATTACTAATGATGCCTCTGAAGACTGAGAACCTGTACCACACCTGCTTTTGTTCCACAGCTCTGTAGCTTTTAATTGTCCTCTCTTGCTTCAAAGTTGTGTAAGGGCAGTGGTGGCTCCTGGCAGCATTACAGAGTGCATAATTGATACATTATCAGTGTATGTGACAAAATAAGCAAACACTACTTCTTTCAGAATGTGTTCATGTCCATTCTAGGTGCTCTGGAAAAAACCTCAGAAAATACCTGAAATCAGTTTTTAAAAATTCAAAATCAAGTTTAATTTAAGAAGAATGTTCTCAAATAAAATTTATTTACACTGTATTTACAATTTTGCTGCTGACAAAATCACGTTTACATATAAAACCTGCATTAGTTACACTGAAATGGGCTCCACTCAGCCTCCAGACTGAAACCACTGCCAGTGCCAGTCTGGATGTCAGATGCTCACCAAAGCTGCTCTGTCACTCCCCAGCTAGGCACTGGAGAGAAAACAAACAAAAGGGCTCATGAGCTGAGATAAGGATGGGGAGAGTTTAGTCACCAGTTACTGTCATGGACAAAACAGACTCAACTTGGGGAAATTAATTCATTACCAATCAAATTAAGAGTCTCCCATCTTTAAAAATGTTGCAATTGGGGTTTCTTGCTTTCTCTGACATGCTCAGGAAGTTGCAAAGTGTAACACAAACAACAAAAGTGCTGTCAGCCTTTGATTTAATAAAAGAGAATCAGCAACCATTTGCTTTTCTGATCAAATAACTTGCATAGCATGGGCAGTTCCATCAGACAAACATGTTTGATGTCTTTTGTGGTCATAATCTAGACTTACTCTAAACCTGTTGGGAATTAACTTGAAGATGTTGCAAAATGTTTTTTGATTAATTCTGGAAAACACAGACATGAGACAGCATCTGAGGAAAACAAAGAATGGAAGTAATCCCTATGGACAGTACAGCCTTCCAGAACTCAAGCAGGAGAGTTAAATATTGGATGGGATGAATAGAAACTGGTCTGCACAAAAGTGGGTTTGTGCCCTTTTTACTGTCTTGTAGACATTGATTCTGTCAGTTCCTTTGTGGGCCACTTAGCTCTCCTTTTGCCTGCTGAGGAAGAAGGTGCAAAACTTCTATAAATGTTTCTTCATTAATTTAGGCCTAAACATTTTTGTTTGTTTTATTATTCTTAAACTACTACCCTATTGCTGAATGGCCTCATGTTTCGATTTTTGCTTCCACTCAATGTGCAGCCAGATGAAGACTGGGTGTGGGGAATGTGACTTAAATTCAGAAGAAGCAGTTTCCTGAACAGCCCTGCCTGTTGGGGGTCAGTCCTTTCACTCTCCCTTCAGCTTTCAGAAGAAAGCAGCATTTATGAGATCACACAAAATTTCAAGTATTTATGAGATTACCTAAAATGTCAAGCCAGTTTAAAACTATCATTCCTAGAGATTACTCTAGAAGTAGATACTTTATTATTTTGGATTGTTAACACAAACATTCCAGAGAATGCAGCTTGGCTTTCCCACTGTAGTTTCACTTTGGAATACTTGCCTTTTCTCTAATAAACTATTTGCAAATGTTCACTTTTCTCTTTGAAAATCTGGTTTTACGGAAATATAAATTTTGGCTTTTTCATTTTTTCCACTGACTCCCTTCCTCTTAAGGGAACAATTCATCCTCCTCTCTCTGCCAAAATGCACTGATTGGTAGCAGGGCTGGGTTTTTTTAGTGTACCTTTCTTCTTAGAGCCACAGTGATACAGCCAGATTTGTAAAACTGTTAGGATAGTGAGACATTCATATTTTTAATGGGAAAATAAACAACCTAAGGCTGAAGTTTTATGGCTCAGCACAGGAAATAGCCAAATTTCTAATGCTTTTTTGTTATCTATCACCTTCTTCATCCCTATGAAAACAGTGCTTTTGGAGCCTGCTGGCAGAGATCATTCTTAGAAAATTATTATCATATTGTTGGTATTTCTTCACTGGGCTGACATTTCAAACATCCCATCCCATTTTCTGGAACAAGCAGACCACACCATTTTCCAAAATTAATCCAAAGAAGATGGCAAACCAAGGGACTATTCGGTTCAAGTTCAACGTAACTGCAAAAAAAAAACCAGAACAAATTTATCATGTACCATTTAAGAAGATCATAGAAATCATATGAGAATTTATATTAATTTGTGTGTATTAGAAATCACACAAATTTGTTAAAAGTCTTCATTCCAAAGACATTAATAAAATTAATATGAAATTTTCATTTTTCAGAAACTCAAAAAAAAAAAATCTATGTTTCAATGATCCATGAGTTGCCTCAAATTGTATCAGATGGATCTGGTGGATATAATACTATTTATACAAAGAGACAATGGTGAGATAAGAGGTACTTTTTTTCTTCCTTTTTAATTTTTTTTTGTTTCAATCACTTTTTATTAAAGTTTAAGGAACACAGTTTTAAACTAGAGCTATTTCACACATATCTGATATAGATTAAAAAGATAACAATAATAATGACTTCTTTAAAATCAGCAGTCTCTCACACATATTCTATACACATAATGCAGTATATAAAATGCAAAAATGTACCTCTAATTGCCTGAGAGTTTGATATCAAGACAAACACTTTTATAAATGCAAGGCACAAAGGCGTGTAGTCGTGCTCCCAAATAACAGCTGGAATTAGCAGGAGCTTTCCATAGGTGGACAACAGCAGTGCTTTGAGAAGTAAGATGAAGTCAGACTTTCTTTTCAGCATCTCAGGTGTCATCCACCACAAGGTAATGAAAATACCAATGAAAAATGAAGTTTGTTCTGAAAGGAGATAAGAGGCGTTGGAAAGAGAGAACGAAGTGCCAAACATCAAGTCCAGATCTGAATGAATTTCAGTAAAATGACATGTCCCAAATGCAATAGAGTCACTTTTTAAAAGCCACAGGCAAACGTTCTCTATCTCCTGTGTTCATTTTAACAGCCAAATATTCCTTAAACTAATTCAGTATCATGACATTCAGAATAATTCTATCACAGGATTCTATCTGTAGGATTATCATATTTGTGATTTCTGACTCCATATAGGGCAGGAAGTTGAGCACAAGAACCTCTTCACTTTCACTTTTTAGCAATGAGAAGGGTTTTTTTTCAACTGTCTGTTAGGCTGTAAAACAAAATCAATCCTTCTTTGCAAAAGGTCACCAGCAACGAACCCTTTTCATACAGCATGAGAAAGAACACCAAGGTGAAAATACCTTTGAGCTACCAGACTTTTTTTGACACCACTCCTGTGATATGCTGGCATTAATGGAGATGTCAAAGAAACTCCCACAATAATTGTAATAGATGAGTCACTACTGAAAAATAAGTTCAATATTTTTACTGACATATTATAAAAACCCACTTAAAACAACATTAGACAATAAAGGATTTAAATTAAGCTCTGAATGTGTAAGAAAAATACTAGTTTTAGTGTGCAAGTTTGACTTAAACACTATCATCTGAAAAAGTATGAGAAAAAATGTTTTAACCCGCATAGAACAAAACCTCTTCCCTGCCTTCAAGTATAGTCTTAGAATACACTGGTCTTAGAATACACTGCTCTGTATTTTAGTTTATTTGTTTAAAAAAACAACCCCAAATACATACAACTTTTCTCCATTTTTTACTTTAGTAAGGTTGTATCACCTTAATGAATAATAAACCTTGAAGTCAACATGAAGCATGGAATAAGGCTGAGCTTTACATTGATCTTCAAACTATGTCAAAAGATATCAGGCAAAGATTTCTGAATATTGCCACTTTTCAGTCTCTTCATATCTAATGCTGATCATATCAGTCTGAACTGTAATCAGGACAGGTATTTCCATTAAATGCAGGCAAATTAGAGAGTATGTGTGTAATTGTTTAACCATACTGGGTTGGACATCACATCCATTCTCTATCAATTTTTGCAGTATGGGATTGAAGTTGTTCGGTGCATAAAGAGTATATAATACAAATCACCCATCTTACCTAAAGAAGCTATGCCAAACATTCTATAAAAATCCCATTCTTTGGCATATCTGATTAAGTCATCAGGATCTGTATTTTGGCTTGAATCCTGTAGTTGCAACCACCTGATATAAGCTTCACAGAGCAAACAAAATACGCAGAGCTTCCCATGAATCTGGTAAATGAAAGAATAATAAAAGGAGTACTATTAAATCAGCATAAATTAAAGCATTAGTAAGAAATCAGCATTTAAAAAACATTTAAACACCTCCACACAAACTCTGTAGGTGTATTACTTTTCTTTAGCATATAAGCAAAATTACTTCTGCTGAGCCACTAATTTATCACATCATCCTTTTAACATCTGTTAGCATAATAGTCAAATTATAACATGCACAAAACTGCATCAACAGTTCTGTACAGAAGAAGGTATATAACTGTGCTTAAGGCCTGATTGGGAAGGCTGTTCAGCTAGGAATGAAAAACCAAAATTGTACCATTGCTAGCATAGAATTATATTATCTAAAATTTCTGTTTAAGGGCAACTACTCTATTCAGCAAACTGGTTTAAGTAGTCTTGTTTCTCTTTTTCCCTGGGACAATCTCCATTAGAAGAAACTGGTAGTGTAGTTATACCAAAATATTTCTTACCTCATATAAGAGTGAGGCACCAAAAATAAAGGTAGCAATATAACCAAACAAAGCTATTTAAAATATCTTCTGAAGTGACATCAAAAATTATGTTGTGAGGGCTAACAGTTAGCATGTTTCCACATTATACAGTCTGTAAGCCAGTGCATATATGAGGTGATTTCTGGTTTTATACAGATTTAAACAAGCCATAACAATTTCTGTGCTGGATTCTACTTTTTCTATTGGAGGAAACAGTTATGTCAACTGCACATAGATGCATAGGCTTTGCCAGTTTAAAATTCAACTCAAATTATTTTAATAGATGAACTTTTCACAGACAGTCCTTGCAGAAGCCTCACAGGAAACATCATTACAAGTCTCCAGAAGCACTGAATTAATTAAAAAAAAATAGATAGATTTATGCTTGAAAGATGAAGCGAGTGTATTTATCTACACTGCTTAAACTGAACTGGTTAAGAGATACCAACATGAACACAGCACATACTTATGCTTAGAGATTTTGCTCTAGATTAGCTTCCCTCTCCTGGGAAATCAGTCCTTACAGTAAAAATATGCAATAGTAAAACACTGCACCTCCAGACTGGCCAGCCCAACTACGTAATTCTGTATGAACCCCAATTCAAGTGAAAGCCACCAACTTTTGCTCTGGTTTTGAGGACATGATTAATTACACAGAAAGAAACTTGTGAGAAGTTAGTACAGTAGGTTTAACTGGCACAGTATTGTTAATTTGGTATGTTATACTCCTATTGCTCATTTGAAAAAGAATTGTTTCCAACAGAAATTCAATTTGAAAATTAATCTGCAATTAAGTCTTTCTCTTACAGTGGAATTTAGCACATCATCCTTTTAGCATCAATTAACATGATAGGCAGGTTAGAGGTTAAGTAGAAAACTGCATGAACAGTTCTTTGCAGTTCCTTCTCTTCAACACGTAAGATGACTTTGTATTTGCTGATATTGCAGCATCACTTCTGTGAAGACAGAAGCTGTCTCATTAACAGTGGGAGTTTGAGACTCCATGTGCTCTATTCATCATATAACTGGTTCAGCTTGCTGAAATCTGTGGAGGGGCAGGAGACAAACAGTCTTTAAAGTTTTATAACTAATACAACAGACTTAACCAAACCTAAATATATTTTTAACAAAAAAGCCACAAGGTAGGGACATAGCAACTTACATTTATCTTTGTGTTGAAAAGAATGTGCCTGTATGCTTGTGCTTTGCATAAAACAGCATTAATCAAGATGATAACAGGATCATACTCAATGTATTTATCCACAGGTTTCTGGCAGGATTTCTGAAAATCACAAAATAAGAAGAATTAGGGGGAAAAAAGGAAAGGAAGAGTTTATAAAATTTTCCTCTTATCTTAGTACAACTGGATAAACACAAATTAGCAATTCAATTATAAGTAGTTTTTCCCTAATGTCATCTTCATTTTCAATACAGTTTTAATCCATCCAGAAAAATGGCTTCTTCTCCCTTGACACTACACTTGAGACAGAGTTCCCTTATAAAATAGAAAGATTTATTATTGATTTTTACAGGCTTTGGATTAAGATCGATAATGAAATATGCAGGAATAGACTTAGTTATCATTTTGTGCTCCACAGATGCAAAAAACTAAACTACTTTCCTAAGACTCAAGAAATGCACCAGTATCATGCTAAAGGTTAACTGATCATGGCTCATCTGCATATTTGGTGTTATTTTGGGTATTTTTAGAAAGAAAAATAATTTCTTCTATCACTTCTTTATTTTCAGAGATGCTTTATCCTCCTATCCTATCCTATCCTATCCTATCCTATCCTATCCTATCCTATCCTATCCTATCCTATCCTATCCTATCCTACCCTACCCTACCCTATCCTTTTTCTTTCTTTCAAGGAGACAGTAAACGTTTTTTGCTGTTGCATTGTTCTTCCATACTGTAAAACTGTCTGGATGTTTCAACCAGTTTTCCATCATTAAGCAAACACCAATACATTCAGAATACTGATAATGTAGTTTTCACACAGACCCACAGCCAAAGAGTCAGTTGCCACTAAGCAGTGATAGAGCACTAAACCATCACTTCTCCAACACATCTATTAGAGAGGTTATTTCACCCAGACCACTGGGAACTGCTTGTCATCAACCCCTTCCAGCTTTATTGACTTACCTGCCTGGCTGATTGAGCTAGGGCTAATAAGAGGCTGTTATACTGTGAGCAGGGGGGTTAAATAACCTTACAAAAGGCTCATCTAGCAGACCTAAGGGGCAAGGAAGTAACTTCTAGCAGTGAGCTGAGGAGCAGCAGAGCAGCAGCAGCCACCACTTCAGTACAAACAATTGCACTTGCAGCAGGGTGCTCTCCTGCAGGCCAGCTTTCTCCTGCTGCTAATCCTCCAGTCTGGTTCCTCCAAGCTGTCCTCAGCTAATCTTGGTCCCCCAGGCCTTCACATTAGCTGCCATGCTGAGAACACAAGAGTCACAGAAATTATCTTTATTTCCATTTTAATGAGTGCATGGTGGTGCACTGCCAGAAGAGAAATGTTGGCACACCACCTTCTGAAGTGCTGGAACAGTCAAAAATGCAGCATCAGACAACACACACCTCCAGACAAACTCCCAGGACAGAACATATAGGTTTTTCAATTTTCATTTTTCTGTCATACAAAGACCAACTAAGTACCACACTGCTGCTCACTCACCCTGCAATAGGATGAGGAGGAGACTCAGAAGAAGGTAAAACCCATGGGTGGTTAAAAGAATAGTTGAAATAAAGCAAAATATAATAATAACAATAGTAATGAAATGGAAGATAATAAGAGGGAGATAATGCCCAGGAGAAACAACAGCTGCACAACATGATTTCTCACCAGCCACTGACCAATGCCCATTCCATCCCTGAGCAGTGATCAGCCCCTCCTGGCCAACTCTCCCAGTTCATTACTGGGCAGGACACTCTGTGGGGTATGGAGTATCCCAGTTTGGGTCATCTGTCCTTTGCTTCCTCCCAGCTCCTTGTGCACCTGCTGGCTGGCAGAGCATGGGAAACTGAAAAGTCCTTGGCTTGGGGTGAGCACTAATAGCAACAACTAAAACATCAGTGTGTTATCAACATTATTCTCATTCTGAATCCAAAACACAGCACTCTATCAGCTGCTAGGCATAAAATAAAACTAGCTAAAACTAGGATGGTGTCCAAAGTTAACACTGTCTTGCTATTTAACAGAATAATTTTTGTAGAATCTGAGAATGCAGAATTTCACCAGCAAATTGACTCAGAAGTCCAACATCAATGTCAAGGAAAGCATCTGAACAAAAGCATAAACTGAATAGAGTGTCTAGTGAATGCTGCAACCTATAATCAGTGTTTCTTTGTCCAGCTTAAGGAAAAAACTCATTTCAATAAGACAACACTGTGTATGACAGTACACAGGTTGGACGTAATGAATTAAAAAACTCCCTCAACTAACCAAGAGTCTGAGAAATCTAAAAATAAAGTGAATTAGATGGTAAAAGGACATAACACAAGACCACTTTTAATAGAGTGAAAAAGAAATTGCTACTTTAATTAGAGGCAGTGTCTTGCTTCATTTCTTTCTACTGGGAAATCATAAACAGATATTCTTATAGGTGGTGATTTGCATATGTCAAATCTCTGGGTTGATGTAGCATCAGACAAGTGCAATTTTTTTAATAGGTTTATTCACACAAGCACTGGACAAGTCCATTCAGACTAAGATTATTCAACACAATGGGTGTCATAAAGGTTAGATGAAGGGTATCCTACGTACACCCAGTTTTATTATGCTCTCAGATTCTCCTACAACAGAACATTTTCTGACCAGGACCAAAAATCTTTCTGAGTAAAGAATGGTATTTTCAATTGAAAGATCCCAGTCAAACACTAATCAAAAAATTTGCAGTTAAGAGGTATTGAAAAATTTTCACTGACAGCTGACATGAATTTTAGACAATGAAAATTTATCAGACCCACCATCCAGGCAAAACCAACAATTCAGAAATTTACTGCAGATATATACAGAGACTGCTACAAATGAATACACAAATAGTAGTGTCTTCTGCCCCACAGCTTCTGGCAGCCAAATACCAAACCTTCTTTGCAGCTGTGGAAATTATGTTAAATTTAGTATTTCAATCTTCTAGAGTTAGATGAGAGCCCCATTTTTAGTATATATTATATTCCTAAGATACTTTATTTCTATCTGAGTCTCTGCTGCAAGAAGGAAAAGTCCTCTGTGCTTACCCAGCCAGTGACCTAGCCAGCATGAGTTCACCCAGGGATTTGTGAGACCTACAAACCACCTTTGCTGCAAAACACTTGTGTGTGCACTGCTACAGACTAATTGGATGATGGCTGATATACCATTAGTACACTACAGAACTAATATTCCCTCTAGGAAGAATTTTTTCCATATCTGGCTATTTCATTATTTTTTCCAGCTACACAACTAAAACATCTGACACCAACCTCAAATGCCTAGGAAGGAAACCTGTGAGTGAAGCCTGACTTCAGCAAAATCAGTGCAAGCAAGGACTGATGCAGTTTAATACACATATGTTTCACTAGATAGTTTCAGCTAGTTAAAGGGATGTAACTTTGGGGACACTGATAATCACTAACACTTTGAGAGAAGATTGGTATCAGCAGCTCAGCTATGGAGAACTGCTTGCACTTTTAAGATTTTAGTCAGGCAATTTAACTCCAATCCTGGTGCTCACATCTCGTTCCCCACTGCTGTTCTGCACAGCTCTAGTCAGTGTCCTGGGCAAGATGAGTGAAGAAGGCACATCTTTAACATACTGAGCTTTTTCATCTTCTTTGGACTTTCTCCAAGATGTGCCTCAGTTATCACAAAAGCAGTAAAAAGAGGTAACTGGATTTCTCCACGCTTTTAGCCATTTTTCAATTTCTACCTTAAATATGTAATTGGCATCAGAAACAAGTAACTGGTAATCTTTTCTTGAAAAAATAGACACTACTTTGATTAAAAGGTACTTTCAGATTACGTGTCAGAAGGAAAGTCAAACTTCACACCATAAATTCTATTTGCACACCTTCTGATTTGGTAAATTTAAGGAACATTATGAGTATTTGATACTGACATACAAAAGTCCACAGATACTGTGCTCCCCTAAAAAAGGATGTTAAAAGTATATCAATATTCTAGTAAATTTAAATGGCTATTACTTTAAGAACTGTTTGGCTAATCAAATATTTAGGAAGATTTGACTATGCTTGTTTGTTGCTTGAAAAAAAAATCTTCCATTTTCATAACTTAGAAGTTTGCTTAGTTATCTTAAAAAAATTTAAAACCAATTAGCAAAGGCAAATTAAAGAGAAAACAAAACTTCAAAAGTGAGTACAACCATCTTCTTCATAGTGTAGTATATGAGATTCTTTTTGATCAAAGCAATCCAAAACATTTAAGGAAAGTAACATACATTTTAAAGTCTCAGTTGTATTAAATATGACCAAAAAAACCAAAGTACTGATATGTTAATTCAAACTTCATGTCTATCAGGCTTTTATAAATCACTACTCAAAAGACATAACTCTTGCTTTGTTCATCAAAGATACTCAGCTTGGAAACAGTGTTCACAAATGTGTGCCCAATACAATACAGTATACAAATATTTGAGAAACACCTTCTGTCTCTGAAGGATAAAGTTTCTAAAGTATATGAACATGACTTTTTTGGATTCACCTCTCTAATTTTAAAACATTACTTATTTTTAAATAAAAATATTTTGGGATGGAAAAAGAAAGTTTTGGAAAGTAAAAGAATTCTTGAAGAGGAAGCCATAGGACATGACAGAAAGTAAAAATATACACTGAAGAACAAAGCTTCATCCTGATCTAAAACTACCATGAAAACCACACCAGGAATACATTTGCAAATCTCTGGGCATTAGAAATATCAATGAAACAGTCTTATTATAGTATTCCTTTCTCCAGGGTTTGGACTTTGGCAAAATTAAGCTACAATTTTTTGCTGGACTACACATACAGCAAATTGTAACAACATTTACATAGCTTCCACATGAACAGAGGTCCATTTGCATAGGTTCATAGGCAAATTAAAGACTCTTGTGAGAGTGCCCTTAATCCCAATTGCACCCTTAAATAATAAAACACCTTAGCTGTGCTGCTTTCAGGAATGGATTCTTTATTAGGGACACAGCCAAGTGTCACAGTAGACTGAAAAACAGAACAGCCCAATTTCAGATGCATTCCATTTCAGAAAACAAATTAAAAATACTTTTTTTTTCCAGTAGTGAGTTGGTCTGTAAACAGTTATGTAAAATTAGCATATATTATTTTCCAGGATGATCTTTGTACTCTTGACAGATTCTTTACCATGCCACATAAATGCTTTGCATTCAAAGCAAGGTCTCTCTGCCTTGCTGCAAAAAAAAAAAAAAAAAAAAAGAGCTTTTCAATTATTTTTTAATTGCAGAAAAGCTAAATGAAGTGTGCACTGCTCAGGCAATTTAGCTTTCTTATTACAAAACACAAGGGGGATCCTGACTGTGCTCTATATATTGCAATAAGTAATTTATTTTCCTTTGTTATGGTCTGGAACATTATTAACATTTTATTTTTAAACATAACAACATATATGAAATTGAAAACCAAATTTTAGAAATGTTTGCATGCTTTTCCTTCCATTTCTGAATAAGTGAAGTTTGCTAATTTCTTTCTGTAATCATTGCACTTCACAGTTTATTTCAGGTTAGCCAATCGTGCTCCCACCCCACGCCCCAGAATTATTACTGTAGTAGCAGTGTTATTTGAACACTATTTTTTCCTTACTGTTCTTAATGGCTGGTTTGTAATACAGTTAGTGAAGATTTGCTGTATTATTTACAGATCAATTAAATTTTAAGGGTCTCAAAATAATTAGCGAAAACCTTCTCTAGAAGGAGCCACCTAGGCTTACCTTCACAATCATTTGTCACTGGAAATAGGGAAGGCATCAGTCCATTACAGATTAGGACTAAACCCAGAGCCAGGAGATGCAAAGTGAGTGCCAAACCTCACCTCCACTGCGGGCAATCCTAACATGCCCACAGATTCCACACCCTCCCCTGCCACTCCTCAGTTATCACACTGAACAAAATCCATATTGAAGAGCTCCATCTGTCTCTTGTGTAGCATGTACACAGCTAAGTACATGCAGGATGAGAAAATGGTTCATTCACTAAATGTGCAATGCCAGAGGTCTGGGCTAGGCTTCAGCTGAAAATGGCCTTAATTAAACAAAACAGACTTAAAAAGAAGTTACAGAACTTGAGGAATTTGTGGCAGTTAGCCACCTTGCAGAGTTATTAAGAAAAGACACGACCTTTCCAACCCAAGTGTATGTGTGGACTTCTATGTTTGATACAAGAAAGTTTCTTTAGTTCCTTCAGCATCTATTACAAATTTATTCCCAGAGTGCATAATAACACTTATGAGGTCTTTAATGCTTGCCCACATTAAAATTACAATATGGAGTTCAAAGAAACTTTTAATTATATTAAGAGCAGTAAACTAAAGTAAAGCAACATTAGGCTGAATTTCCAAAATTGTACTCTAATATTGTGGGCTGGAAACACGTGTTCCTTAATGAAAGCTTTTAGTATTTGCCTCTGGAAAAAAATTCATTCTTCTCTTCAACAAATTAATCACAGAATACAAAATCATGGTATTTTGCTTAGGTATTCAAATTTAAATCTTCCACCTCAAAATCACATCCAGATCAGGTTAAACACATCCTGAAATAAATGCAGGGCTAGATAGAAGTTGCTGCTGGGAGAACTTAGCTTCTTCAATCTTGAGATAATGTTCCAAAAAGTGCTGAATGACAGGGTTGTCCCGAGAATGGCAAAGACCTTTTAGATGCAGATTTCTTAATGTATCAAGGATGACTTTAAAATAGTGTTGGGGCAAGTCTCTAGGTTCCTATGAAACAGTGATGATCTTGACAATGTTCTGTTTGTTCCCAATTTTCTGGGGCCTTCTATTTTACTTACCATATGGAACAAATGTTGGGCTGTTGTCTGGCTTTTTCCTTAAGGTGTCAGTATTTCCAGGTACTACTTGAAAATGGGAATGAAACACGAGTGCTTTTTAACAAAAAAAAAAAAAAATCTAGATTATGCCCACTGGCCTCACTTTGAATATCACTACACAATCTTCCTATGAATTTTTCACTTCTTCTTTCTTAATGCTACAGTGGAGTAGCAGTACTCAATGCTCTCACTCCATGAAGACAGATGAAAAATGTTCTCAGGCTGAGTGATCACACCTTCTAATCTCACCTCAGACCTTCAATTTTTCTTAAATACCTTCAGCTTTCCTTAAGTTTTTAGAGGCCTACACTCTAAGTTTTATATATAACTGATATAAATGATGTTTCACACTGTTAAGTGGGGTCTTCATATGTTTTTAAGTGAAGACTTCTAAGCTATCATTATTTTCAGGTTTGATCATCAAGAAGATTCATAACACTGACACACTCATATCCCTACTCATGAAAGTCTGTGAAGGGTATCAAAGGACACTCAGTACTTGACTATTTTTCGTTGTCAGCAGCATGATGATGAACAACTTTCCAGGTCTCTGGCCAGAGCACAGGCTTGCCTGCATGGAACAGAATGCCTGCAGAGAGCTGGAACAGTGATAAAACCATCCTTGCAGATGAAAAAGAAAAAGTAAACCAAGCACTGCTCTACTGGTAACCATGGGGCCTTGGTAGCTGGAGACAACATCAGGGCTTTCCTGCCCGAAGTCACATCAGTTCAACTGAAAGAATCTTTTGATCTTGGCAATCTTTCAACATTCTCATCTCCACTTCATGTGCCATGAGCTAACATGTTTCCTGCTTTCAGCACTGCCAGAGTGGCCAGAAATTGAAGGAAAGCTTTATGATAATATGACATGTGCCACGTAAGAGCAACTAGAACTGAACCTGAACCATGCTGACTCACAACAGAGCCAGAGCAAACAGACTGGTATGAGTCAGTGAAAAATGGTACACATCTGGGTCTGCATGGAGAATGGTGGACAGAATTCCAGATTGCTAGGAATGTGGGATTCTTTGCTCTTTCTTTTACTCAATTTGTTACTCTTTTTATATGAGTTTAGCATTTGTGATGAATATAGCAACTGGGACTTAAGTCTTTGATTCTACATGGCATGCCACAGCTCCAACAGACCAAGACATTTGGTCCTCAAATGGTTAAATGCCAAGGGGAATGAGTGCCATCTACTGGCTTCCAGGTTGCCTTAAATCTGTTTATTAGCACCAAATTAATAAGCAAGAGAAGCTGTAGATTTCAATGAGGTCTCCCCTCAGCCTCCTCTTCTCCAGGCTGGATACGCCAAGTGACCTCAGCTGCTCCTCATATGGCTTCCCCTCTACATCCTTCATCAGCTTTGTGTCCTCCTTTAGATGCTCTGCAACAGCTTTACATCTTTCTTACTCTGCTTTGCCCAAAACTGCTCCCAGCACTCGAGGTGAGGCAGTGCAGAGCAGAGCAGCACAATCCCCTCCCTTGCCTGGCTGGTGATGCTGTCCCTGATGTCCCCCAGGACAGGGTTGGCCCTGCTGGCTGCCAGGGCACTGTTGGCTCATGTTCAACTTGCCACTGACCAGGACCTCCAGGTGCCTTTAAATAATCATCACTCAGACCCTGACATTCAGGTCCAGTGGCACGGGAGCTGTGTTCAGCCATGGAGCCACGCTCAGATCTGCCCTTCAGCAAGAACCAGGCTGAGCACACTCAGCAGCAGATGCACTACAGTGCCAGTCAGGACAGCTCCAGCACACAGGAGCACTCAAGGAACAGAGGAAATGACATTGGGAAGCAGAGCAGACAGAAAACCTGCAGAGTCACAGAATGGGTCAGCTTGAAAAGGACCACACGGGGTCACCTGGTCCAACCTCCCTGATCAGGCAGGGTCATCCTAGAGCACCTGGCACAGGATTGTGTCCAGAGGGTTCTTGAACATCTCCAGTGAGGGAGACTCCACAACCTCTCAGGACAATCTGCTCCAGTGCTCGGTCACCTGTACAGTGAAGAATTTCTTTCTCAGATCCAGGTGAAACTTCCTGTGCATCAGGATCTGCCCGTTGCCTCTTGTCCTATTGCTTGGCACCACCGAGAAGAGCCTGGCTCCATCCTCATGACACCCTCCCTTTAGATATTTATACACATTGATGAGACACCCTCCCTTTAGATATTTATACACATGGATGAGTCCCCCTCTCAGCCGTCTCTCCTCGAGGCTAAACAGGCCCAACTCTTTCAGCCATTCCTCACAGGTCACCAGGATTCAGGGAAAGCGGCCACAATGCGCGAGCACGGCTGCAGGGGGCGCTCCAAGGGGCTCAGCCGCCCGCGTGCCACCGGGCCCACTACCACGTGCCGCGCGCCGCCGCCTGCTGACGTCAGAGCTTCCCACGTGCATTCCTGGCCTCCCCCCACCCACTGCTCGCAGCCCCGACTCACGCAGATGGAGATACGGAGCACCCCGCGCTGATAGTCCCGGTACAGCTCCGTCGCCTCCCCGTTGCACTCGATACAGCGGTAGGCGCCGAGCGCCGCCATGGCGCGCGGGAGCACGCCCAGCCCTGTCAGCGCTTCCACACCGCCTCCTCGTTTCCGCGTTCGGGAGCGCGGCCGAGCCAGACGGCGCCGCACTGCATCCCGGGAGCTGTGGTTTTCCTGCCGCTGCCGCACGCCCGACTGCGCCGATGGAGAACTCTATGTCCCAGGGGGCAGTGCGACGGCGGCCCCGTGGGAGGGGCGGCGGGGACACCCCGTGTTCCCGGGCGAGGCGGCGCACATGCGCGCCGTGAAGATGGCACCTGCCGGCGGGTTAGCGCGGGGTCCGTGGGTGCCGCTGGCCATGCTGGCCATGCTGGCCGTGTTGGCCCCGCTGGCCCCGGCCGCGCTCGCCCTCACCGAGCGCTTCCCGGCGCTGTCCCTGTTCCAGCAGGAGCGGCACCGGCAGCGCCACGGCCCGGCGGGGGAGTGGGCGGAGCAGTACTCGGCCGAGTGCGGTGAGTCAGGGGTGTCGCCGCGGTGACCGCCCGCAGCCCGGGGCGGCGGTGCCGAGGCCGCGGGGGCGGCGGTGCCGCTGGGGGCCCGGGGCGGTGCGGGGTGCCGGCGGCCCCCGGGCTGTGCCGCCGCTGCCCTCGGCTGGCTCACAGCGAGGCTGCCCGAGGGTGAGCGGCAGCGCCGAGCCCGCCGCGCCGGCGTGTGGCGCGGAGCCACAGGGGCTGTGGCGGCAGCGAGCCCGGGAATACCTCTCATCCCTGGGACGGGCAGACCTTAGGTACCACACGGCAGGATCCCTGCTGCCCATTCACCTCCCGAGCCCGGCAGCTGGACTCTGCTGCTTTTTCATTCCTGAGCTCAGTAGTATGGGGATACGCCTGTACTCCGTGCTTGTATTACTGAGTTTCTTAGTACAAGGAGCTGCCGGAGAGGGTCCAGGGGATTGGAGCGTCTCTCATGAAGAGAGACTGCGGGAGCTGGGCCTGCTTAGTATAAAGGAAAGAAGACTGAGAGGGAATCTCATGAAGGTGTCAAGAGTATGGTGCTAGACTTCTTAGTGATGCCCAGAGACAGGATGAGGAGCAGTGAGCACAAACTAAAATACAAGTTCCAGTTCAACTTGGGGAAGAGCTACTTTGTATGAGGGTGTCAGAGCACTTGGAACAGGCTGCCCAAGGAGCTTGCAGATTTTCTCTATCTGGAGACATTCAAAACCTACCTGAATGTGTTCTTGTGTCACCTGCTTGAGGTGATCCTGCAGGAGGGTTGGACTGGATGGTGTCTACAGGTCTCTTCCAACCATATCAGTTCCGTGTTTCAGTGAGTGAGATGTGGCTCGATTTCATTTCAGCTACAGTTACATCTATTTACTGGTGACCTGGATGCTTCTCTTAGGAGTGCCAAGTTTGGGTAGCAGATCTTCTGCTATTTTTCAAGTTAATTGATGTCTTGTAAGACAGGCATAGTTAAAACTATTTTTATCTGCTTGAATATCTTTTGTATCTGGATCATGTGGTTTAATGTGTTCTGATTGTTGATCTTGAGCATGGAGTGAATTGAGTCATACACAGATGCCAGTCTGAATCGCAGTGTGCACACAATGCAGATGAAGAAAAAGGTCTATCAGTTGCTTGGAATGTGATACTAAATTATGTATAAGAGAATAACCAGTGATGTGTCATGACATCTTAGCTGTCAGCATGATTTTGTGATTGTTTTTCCTGCCCTTTATTTTGTAAAACCTGTGCTCATATCAGCAATTCCCATGGTCCCTGTCAACTAATATAAAATTAATGCAATCCACTTGAATAATAGATTTTGTGGAAATAACTTCTTATGAGCTTCCTGCACCTGGAATTTTGCTTTCTCCCCTCCCTTCTGTATGTGCTTTTGTCTTCACATTATAAAGTTCTTTGGTTACTTTTTATCACCTTTTTGTATGTGTGTATGTGTGGCTACAGTGGCTGAGAGCCATAGTACCTAAAGGTGAAACCAGATCTTGAAAGTTATCTCAGGTAACCGTTGCTACAAATTATTCAAGGTTAAGCATAAAACAAGAAGACTTTCACCGAGTGTTGAGATAAAAATCTGTATACCCTACAAGTTAATAAATGGCAGAGTACTTGATTACATCTGTTACTAGACCTGACATGAATGATTGACTCAAGGCACTCCTTCAGAGGTGGAATTGGAAGATTAGATTTTGATGTAACAGCGGATGTTGTTTTAAAGAAACCAGTGTAACTAGGATTGGTACAAAGAGTTCTGCTTGAATCATCAGGTGTCCCAGGTACCTTGCATGCACTGGTAGTAAGATAGGCCTTACTTACAGAACAACTTACTTACTTTCAAATAGCTGTATACCAATTCGCTCCTTGCTGTTTACGTGCAAGGACTAAATGAATTGCCAATTGAAAAATTAATTCCCTTGAGCTCTCAGTCTTTGTTTTAGTACCACTTGCACAGAAGCTGAGATTTTTTTTGGTCTCAAATAGTTTTCCCTGTAGCCTACTAAAAGGTCCAAAGTACTTTCTCTGGTTGGTGTTTCTGAAAATGAAGAAAACTTCATTTTCATGAAGTTGTTAATGTGGTTCAGTTTTGATTGTGTCTGACTTGCAGACAAAGGCAGGTCCATTTCTCCATATGAGTAAAGCAGTTGGTTGCCCCAAGAACTGCGAGATTTGAGGGAGCTGTAGCTTGTATCAAGCTTGTGGCTTAGCTGTCTTATTCCCTACCACCTTACAAAAAATTATTTCAGTAAATCCTTGCTGTTGTGAAGAAAATTATTCCAGAGGTAGGCCATGCCTGTACCACTTTGTTTTGATGTCTGAAGCAAAAATTTCTTGTTGAGTCTGCAGCCAAAACTCTGAAGTTACTGAATCACAAGCACCAACAGGAACAAGTAATGTGTTAATAACGCTGGCGTAGTACAGGAGTGTTTGACCAATGTGAAGAACAAAGGGCAGTGATGAAACCTCATGCTAGCAGAGCTCCTTTTGGAAACTAGGAGTGGTTTGCCACTGTTCTCACAGGACTGACTTTAAACTTTGAACTTATGCTTTTTACCACCCTTGCTTTTGTTGTAAAACTTCTCCCACTGGTTATCATTTATGGCTCAACGTAGATCCAAGTTCCTATTTACAGGGAATGATTTTAGATGCTTCCTTTATTTCTCTTTACAAGAAGACTGTTTCTTTTTCTTTTTTAGCTCTGTGTTTATGAGAGATAGAGAATTAATTAACTACAATCCTTAAGAAGTTAAAATATAAGAGCCCACCCTGCCCCCAGCCTTTCTAACTTAGCATCAAGTTTAGATTTACAAACATCAAGGGAGATGATAAAATTTGGTATGATAGAAGATAGATAGATGATAGAAGCTCTAGGTTCCAAAGATTTGAAAATTAACAATTCTATTGGAATAGCAATTAAAAGCATCATGTAGAGGAAGTAGTGGTTTCTGTATCTTGTTTTATATCTTAAACTTTTTCTCTGCTATGCCAAAAAGCTGTGTTTGACTTTTAGGAGAAATGAATCAGCCTTACACTTTTTGAAATTACATTCTTAGTAGCTTACCTTTGTATGTGTTTGGTCAATTACAGTTCATTATTCTGACTGCTTTTTGCAGTCTTTATACCTCTGTTTTCTGCAGCTTTTCCCCTACGTCTTTGTGGTCCATTCCATTTATTTCCCTCTCTGGGATTGGAATGAATTCTGTATGCTACTTTTTGGATGAGAGAATGGAATCATAATGCTGAAAGAAGACATGCCTACCCCAAGCCCTTGTTATTTGCTTCCAGCTTCCTGCTTTTTCACCTCTGCCCCATTTTTTTAGCACCTCTTTTTATTAATCTATTTATAACCAGAACCATAAACATAAGTAGGGATAAAACTAATTAGATGAAGCTTTCATGTCAGCTATTGCTTCCCTGGCTCTGTGGGTGTATTGCTATGGGCAGAGAGCGCTTCATGAAAGTTCTGCCCTGTGGGATGCCCTGTGGGGAAGCTGTTCAGCCAAACATGAGGAAATGTGAGACATGATAATAGAACATATACATAACTCTATGAGTTCCTAAAAGTATTTTCTCTCTCTTCTCCCAGATTCATCATTTTTGCACTTCCATGAATCGGATTGTGACATAGGAGGATCTTCGTCCTGTGAATCTATACTTTCCTTGAATACAGAAAAAATTCTGGTATGTTATCAAGAATATAGTGTACCAAATAATTTTACTAGATTGTTGAAGGTGCAGATCACTTCAGCTGCATAACTAATTAGAATGAAGTTCAGGAAATAAATGCAAATAGATCTATTAATCAGTAGGCATAGCTGCCCAAAAGGCTTAAGTATGAATAAACTGGGGGAGTGTGTAAGCAATATTTTAACTGGAAGCAACTTCTCCAAAGGTGGCTCTTGGAATTAAAACTACTATACTGCAAATCCACTAAGCCAATTGTTTAACTTGAATGTTCTCCTTAGACTTCATCATCTATTGGTCAGAAGATATTTCTAGTCTTGTCCAACAGTACCAGCAATTCTTTCTAACACAGTGAAATGTATATTTGTTAGAAAGAAATTTCCCTGTAAAAAAAAACCAACAAAGCAATTGTTTTCAAGAGAGCAAGAATTAAACCTGTTGGGACATGGTGCTATGATGAAAATTCTCCTGTTCCTTGCAGACAGAATGACTCACATTTTTTGTTTGTAGAGTTGCAGGATGTTTAACCTTTACCTGAATTCAGTTTGTTGAGGTGTGAAACCACTTTCTCTGCCACCCCAACGGTTCTGTTACTCTGTAATGACAAAACAGATGAGGTAGTGGTACTTCTCTTGCTGTCACATGCAGCTCAGTAATCCATAGGAAATTATTCTAATGTATTTTGAGATTCTTCTGCTCAGGGCTTATTTTCCAATACCAGTGTGGAATCTGGTTATATCTTTGTCTGCAGACAAAGATGTGTAGATCTGTTTTTGTAAATCCATCAAGGAAGAGATTGTCCTTCAGTAAAAATGTTTTTCCTAATATTAAGACGATTGTAGAAGAATAATGTTTTCTGGAGTTAAGTGTTAAAGGTAATTTTCTGAATATTGCATGAAGGCCATTGATATGAAAACATTGTGTTTGTAAATGCACATGGATTGCAATGTAGATTTATTTTTCTTATTGTTATATCTGTTGTACCCTGCTCATTTTTGTGCTGTTTTATTAGTGGTTTTTCTCTATGAGGGAAATAACTGCCACACTCTGTTAGTGCAGAGGGGCAGATATAGGCAGAGTTAACAATTTTCAGTGGTATAGTGTAATGTACAGCTCATACATCGCTGCCTTTAATTGCAGTCAAAAATAAAAAGTTTGCAAAATCCATTTGCTAATCATTCTTCCTTTCCAAAACACTTAATTTCTTAGAGCAGACTAAATGTTCTCCTCATTATTAGACACACAGGGCAAAAACTGTGCAATGGAATCTGGCCATTTAACTTTTGCACTTTTTAGGTAAATGAAATGTCTGTGTCGTGGACACAGTTGGTGTGACTACTTTTGATTGGACAGGCAAAGCAACCTTAAAGGAGAACAGTAGTGGAAACAAGCTGTTTAGTTGAATTGAAAGAAGATAACTGAATGGAGAGAGATGATATTTTTCCCTCTTCTTGTTTCCTAAAACAGTTTGAGATACCTATTGATTTAAATGAACATTTTGTATTTTTCTAACATAAACTACTCTGGTAGGCTTACAGCTGTCTATGAAAAGTATTTGTGGAAATAAATAGAGCTGAATATTTCTACATTTCTGAGGGGCTTGTCTTTGACACTATTGGTTTCTATAGATGCATTATTTAGGGAACAGACATCTTAGATAAGACTACAGTTTGAACAAAGTGTAGAACTGATAGAATGTCATTGTTGAAAGGACAGCCTTTTTAGTATGGCATTGTGAAGTTTAGCTTTTCTATATTGGTGGAGTGTTGCTCTTTTCAGTGTTTATTTTCAGTGTTTTACTCTTCTGCAGTACTCTTCCCTTGCAGGAGACAAAGGAATAATTATAGGGCAAACAGTATAAACTTTCATAAGAAGTACGGCATCTTAAAAAGGCCAGAAAACTTCACCTTAAGCAAAAGCAATTCAGAAACATCAGTCCCTGGTAAAATGCTGACAGTGTTCTTTCTGAGGTTTGGTTATCCTTACGTTAGAGCAGAAAACAGCAGCATCTGACTGAAGAGAAGCTTTTCTCCCTGTAGAAGACTAGGAATGAACTTGATTTCAGTTACCTTAGTGAAATCACATTAGTTTTACCTTTGTGTCTTAAGGCAGTCTCTTAAGGATTTAAGACATGAATTTTTTGTTAAATTCTGTGTTGTTGTTTGCTGAACACTTGAAAATATGATGTTTTACAGAGTCAAGCAAAGTTGCTTGCCGAGCAGAAACGATTTCCATTTGCTACTGATAATGACAACACAAATGAAGAACTGGGTAAGATGTTTTATATAAGGTTTGTGCAGGTGAATGATGTGCTATTGATTAGCACTAAATGTTTTGAAAAATGATGATTGAAGTGATGCATTAACTTCAAATTGATCTTAATAAGTTGTAAATACAGCAAGTTTTCTCTGGTCATATAGAGCATATACTTATCTCTGTTGCTAAAAACCTTTCCTGCTTTCTTCACTAGAATTCTTCACCATGTCTGCTTAAGCAGATGGTCAAAAAGAATTCTGATTAAGTCCTTTTTAATATGCTCAGCTACTTCCTGTTTCCATTTTTCTGTGATCATTGATGACTAAAACTGTTCAAACATCCAGAAAATGCAATCAATGCAATATGCTTTCTATGAAGCATAGATCTTGGATCTGTTTCCTGTCTCCCCACTCCTCTCATCAAAACTTATATGCAGCAGGAAGACTTTCTGAATTATGTCCTAGGCTGCTACTTGAAGTTTTTTCAAGGCACACTCGGCACAAAGAAGTAGGGGCATTTCTAATAAATGAACAGAAAATACTTTCCTCAAGGGACTCAAAAACAGAGTTGCACTGGTTCTTCAAATAGAGGTATTACGAGGCAGCAAAGAGATTGTTGAGGATGTGTGTCAAGGAAGACAGCAGAGCATCTTTTGTATAAGAGCAAAGAGAGATTTTAATCCCCTCTAATGAATTTAAAATAATTAGGAAAGTTGTTTTATTTTACATAGTTTCTACCTTCCTGAATTTATCCAGGAAAACTTGGGGGCTTAATCTTTTTTTATATTCCTAGACTAGCTAGCTATGTTCATAGGATCCTGCAAAGAATACCAAACTTCTATTCAGATGAAAATATCTGATACTTCTAGTGTCTGTTGTGTAGACTTGGAATGCTATGCTGGTAGATCTTTCCTCGTGTTTTGGCATGTAGGAGAAGTAACACAGAATGTATGGGACCCTCTGAAGGAATGTTGGGACTGAAATACTTTGGCTAATGGGCCATTGTTAACCATTGGATTTTTTTCATAATGAAGTACTTGTAGTTTTGTAATATTAAAGATTAAAAATCAAAAAGATACTGTTTAAAAAGAAGTTGGTACAGTATCAGGTACTAGCTGTCAGCCACTTACCAGAGTTTTGCAGACAGTTCACAGTTCAGTGTGGCATTTTGCCAAGTGTCTTGTATAAACTAAATACAGTTGTTATCAGTAAGGCAACTGAGTGACAATATAAGTCTTGGTTATCTTGTGTCCTCCACATTTTTTCTTAACACTGGAATAGTTGAGTTGACTTTATTTTATGTTCCACTTCTTCTGTGTTCAGGGATTGGAACCCTAAAGATGATAGTAATAGCTGTATAGTCTTGAAGAAGAAGGATGAAATGAGGAAAATTCAAGAGCTCTTCATCCTGTCCTTGCCCCTGGCCATTTTTTTCCCTTTTTTGGTAATACTTTGTATTTGTGCCAAGTGAAGCTTTTTATGTATTGAGGAGAAAGCTTATATTGCACACAAATATTTCTTTCTTCATAATAGAAGTGCTCCAAGTATGAGACAAGCTCTGGATTAAATACACTTCTTATTTCTTTTTCATGTAACTGTTTTCCTTTTTAATGAACTGTGCTTAGCAGCACTGCCAAAACAATGTGGCTCTGCCTGCCTGAAAGATAAGTGTCCGTGTCCTATTAATAATGCCTTTGCTTTAAATGACTTACTTGTCTCTTCTCATGTTTGAATAAATAATTAAGCTAAGAGGTGCCTCTTCTGTTGTTAAATTCATTGTAAGTGGGGGAAGGTGAAATCTGCTCGTAGTTCCACTGCCAGGTGTTTGAACAAACTGCCTGGGGGAAAGTTCTCTGTAACTTTCATAGCTGCGGTCTTCAAGGTTTTGTTGGCAGTGTAGACAGAGCTTAGTTCAGAGTTAAGAATTGTGAGAGATTAAAACATGCAAAATGAAGCAATCTTGAGATATTCAGCTGTCAGAACTGAACTTCAGTCATGCAAGCAAAACTACAACTTTCCAGTCTTGTGATTTGACTGTATTTTTATATCTTGTGGGGATTACAGGAACGTATTTCTAATGGTCTGTTTCTTTTTCAAACACTTGGCTTCTACTTCAAAATGGGGGATGCACAAGAACTTGAAAGCTTTTCATAATTATAACATAGCTGAATATTCAGTTGTTTTTCTGTTTTATAAATAATGAAATCAGTTTAGTTGAGGTATTTCTAGGTAATTCAAATGAAGGAAAACCTTACTGTGAACTAATAAAGTTTATCAATATGTGTACAAACAAGTAGAAGTTCCCTAATCAAATTGTCAAAGAAAAGTTAGTAATAGCCAGGTGGCACTTGTAATTGAGAAAGCATCCAGGACTATTGTATTGGGATCATAGTACCTTTTCTGATCCTAAGTATTTGAGAAGCAAACATGGGCCCTTTCCTAAACGACTTGTAAGAAGGAGAGAAAAAGCCCACAGGCAGATCACAAAACCCCAAAAGAGCTCTGAAGAGCTCTGTATGAATTGAGTAATCCATGAATGCTAGGTAATGGCTGAGGGAAGTGATGTCATTTTGGTGGCCATTCAGGAATCTTCTGATTAAAGTAATCATCACTGCAATGTAGGAATTTAAACATTTTACAATTTGTGTATTTAATAGCTTTAAAAAGTCGAATTTTTTTCTGTTTTGTTTACATTTTTAATGTTTTGTTAGCAATTGCTTACGTGTTGATTGGCAACGGCTTGTATGATGAAGCTATACGACATTTTTCAACAATGCTGCAGGTAAGTTTTCTGCTTGGACCCCAAAAAATAACTTAATGAAAATATCCATTGCCACATATGGCTTTTAATAAAACAAATATTAAATTAAGTATTTTTAAATGAGAGTAATTATTCTACTGTTTGTTCATTTTCTTTTCCATCCAAACATAAGCATTCTGTTAGAACTGGGTGATCAGTATCTTGGTTATTTGGTGAGTATTTTTCTCATCTGTAGGCATAAAGTTTTTATGGCACTTTGACCAAAAAAGCACGTTTTTTCAGAGGCCTGACCTCTGCAGAGCTCAAGTCTCTTAGATGTCTGCTTGTTGTGTAGGATGAGATATTTTAAAGTAGACTTTTTTGGGTGACAGCATGGTGCCAATAACATGAGAAAAAAAGCCCTGACAGAGATAATTTATTGCAAGTGGCAAGTAACACATTGCTTTCTCAATGATAAATGATTTTGTATGCTGCCTTTATCCTTTTTCAATGATAAGAATTTAATCAGTTTAATATATAAATAAAACATAACTAATACTTATATTATGAGTGTCTTTCCTGACCAAAATAAAGAATTCAGAATCTTCTGCAGTTAAATAGGAGGTAGTCACATTTAAAACAAAATCAGCCCCAACAATTTATAAGTTTCAACTAAAGATGATTTTAAAATACTTCATTTTTATGGCTAAAAACCTGGGAACAGCCAGAAGCATGGACATACTTTTTCATTTAAACTGTTTAAAGTACCCAAATGCAATCTGAAAGCAATACTGCAAATAATGGCATGTATTTCTTTTAAGTGTCATATGGCTTGTTCTTAAATTGAGTGGAAGTGTAGCAATTTAATGGAATTATTCCAGGGAATTTATCTGAGGACAAGAATGTTTGGGGTTTTTGTGTGCTTTTATTTTTATGTGGTTGATACAGGTTTTTAGTGGTATCTGTCTTTGATTTGTTTTAATGTGAAGGTTTTTTTTTTTTACCCTAATGAGAAATCCTGCTTTGAAAACCACTGGATTTACGTATTGTTCCTGTTTTTATTTAGAAGGAAACATAATACAGGTGAAGATTAGCAAGATACACCAACCTTAGAAAGATACTGGGAGAGGCGTTTATGTGTTAGAGTACTTCTGCAGCGTCCACATTTCAGTTTAAAGTATGCTTTCATATCATGCTTATGGTAGGCCTGAAAGGCTGTGAAGTAATCATGATTGTTCACTCAGTTTTCCACAAGGCAATTTCAAATACATATAAGGTGAGCATTAAAACATTTAACTGAATTAAACAGCCTTTCTTAGCCATGGTATTAAGAGTAGGAAGCTACCTACTGTTGATGTAGCCAAGCGTAAACTTGGAATCAGCTGGAGTCTGGCAAGCTGCCTGCACTGATATGTCACTTGCTCTGTTGTTTTGTCCGCAGCAGTTTGTTTCTTAGGAAACAGTTTGTTTCTTGGCAGATGTCTCAATTAAAAAAGACCAGGCCTGTGCTACAAACTTTGTAGGACAGCTGTTTTCCTTGCAGGTGTGAAGGTGGTGATTCCTGACTGGTTTTCAGGCAAACTTCACTGTATAGGCATTGTTGTGTTGACAAAACAGTTTTGCTGTGTAGTTCTTGAAATTTGTATGGGAAACTGTGGTTGGAGTAAATGGCATCAAACAAGAAGTAGATTTACTGTGTAGGGTGCATCCTGTCTAAGTGCCCAAGTAGGAAAGTCACAAAATTAAATCTAACTCAAGGAAAGTTGGTTTGAATTTTACAGAACTATTTTAGTAGAATACCTCTGTTTTTAGTTGCTGTCTGAATATAAATTTCATCAGGATGTCATAATATCTTACTCCCAAATTTTAAATCTCAAATTTAAATTGCATGCAAAATAAGCTTTGAGTGGCCAAATTTTATGTATCTTATCAGTTCCGTGACATGAGACAGAAGAAGTTGCATAATTACCATAATGGGAAGTAAGCATAATTACCATAATTGTAGGTTTACAACTATTGCATTGGGTAACAGAGTATTCTAATGAATACTGTGTATTGTAATCTAGTCTAATGTACGCAGGGTAATAGTTTCTGGTAGGTGGCAGGATAACTGCTCTCTGTTTGGCTTTTTTATCAGACAAATACTCCAGAACAATTCCATTAAATTGAATTGGAAGTTGTGAGCATATGAAAGTATGGACTGTAATACAATAAATTTCTTAGCCTGGCAGCTGTGATTGTTCATTGCTTACTACTTTAGATCAGCTAAAATCAAATACATATTGAAGAAACCAAAAAACCCACACCACAAATTAATATTTTATTTGTTTAACAGGAAGAACCAGAGCTGGTTAGTGCTATTTATGGACGAGGGATAGCATATGGAAAAAAAGGACTACATGTGAGTAGATAATTTTTTAAATTAATACCCAACTGAATTATTTGAGTCTGAACTATAAGAAAGCCTGTAACAGGAATAACTAGACTGGTGAGAACGTGTTAAGTACACCCCAAAGTCTTTGTGATGCTCTACTTCCATGAGGAGTTTGTCCCTTGGCTGGTGCACTGTATAACATAGAGGGATCTGGCAGATCATACTGCTCAAGCCATGGGTGTGTTTGCTTTGTGAGACTGTGGAAGTAAAGCTGCACAACATAAGTGTGCCAAAGGAGGAGATTAGGCACTGTTGTGAGTGGTTGATAGTAAGGCTGTGAGTCACAGCTTCTTGAAAGAGTTGCCTATTAAGATAACAGGCAGTATTTTGCCTCTGAGAGAAGATTTATGAAGTCCCACTGAATTCATCTCCATACCTCAGCTGTATTTGGAAATGAAAAAGTCTTTTGCAGCCTGGAAACATTGTCAGCTCATCCAATACAGTGGACTTCACATTGCTTTTTGATTGCTTATGCCTCTTGATAAGTATACCACTTTGAATTTGTGAAAAAATCAAAGTTAAATTACTTGGTTGCAATACTTACTGCTCAAATAACTTCTTGAGCCGAGAGAAATTTATGAGTAGACTGTAGAAATTTGTGGCCGGCTGAATAGTTGCTATAGTTCTAGAAGAATGAATAATTTAATAACTCCTTGAAAAATTTTTTTTTTCAGAGTGTTTAATTATCTAGGGGTACTGTCAAGAGCTTGAGGTCCCTCATACTTGCTTGTTTTTAACATCAGTGTGAGTTTGTTTTCTCAGTTTAGCTAGGTGTTGATACAGCTTCACTTTATAAAAGTTTTTGAGTGACACCTTCAAGACACAAAGATGATATTAAGCACAAAATTTCTTTGCTTTGAGAAAAAAGAAAAAGATCAATGGAATCTAATCTAGAATGTGCTGTATAATTACTTCGAATTTTTTTCCAATGAAGTAACTACTTCCATCCTATTGATTAACTACTTAATTGAGGACAGTTTAAAATTTTAGATAAGCAGGATGCTGTTGGCATCACCCCATTTATCAGTACTACTTGGCTTAATTTGCAGACAGTGCTGATGACAACACTGGTGGGTATGAATGTTCCTGTGTGTTGGAATTCATGTGGGAGCTTGAACCAGCTTTGCTGCCAAGCAAGGTACCTCTGGAGCTATAAATCTAATATGTATTCACAGAGTTATATTAATAAATTATTAGAGGTACAACACAAAGCTGAAACTAAACAAAGTTTAGTTTCGTTGTTTGTAGAAGACGTAGTTTTTTTCCAGCTATTTGCAGAATAATGCATCTTGATGTTTTTAGCAAAGGTGTGAAGAGCTTTTAGTGTCATAGTATCAACTGTTACACTTTCAGACACTTAGCCAATCTAGTTGTCCTTCATCTTGAGAGTATATTAGTCTAAGTATGCACAGTTGTTCACCTTGTTTATTTTTCTCCTTTTCAGGATATGAAAAATGCTGAACTTGCTCTGTTTGAGCTCAGTAGGGTGATTAGTCTAGAACCAGATCATCCTGAAGTATTTGAACAGCGAGCAGAAGTGAGCATCTTTTGTGTCATTTCAGACTTTTGGAGAAGTTGCAATTATACCATGTTTCTAATTATATCTTAACTGATTTAATGGCTAAAGCTTGGTGTTCTGTTCTCCTTTCTTTTAAAATATACACATTTCCTCTCAAGCAGTGTAATTTGTGGAATATTTACTTTTAAAATAAGACATAGACCACATAGAGTTACTCTAGCCAATGGAATGGCATATATTATGTGTAAGTGTTCAATTTTTGACATACTTTATAACAAGAACATTTGTGTTTAAATTTTTTTTATAAAATTAATCAAAATATCACTTGAACCTTACTGTTTGCACCTTTTGTCACCTTAGTAAATCTACAGTGAATACTAGTTGTTAAAACACCAAATTTTTTTTTAAATTGAATGTTCTGAGTTTATATTTGTGCATGTAATTTAAAAGTCATTCTAACCCACATATATTTTTTATTTTAAAAATCAAGTTTTGGTTTGCTAACAGCATTACAGAAAATGTTAAGATGTTAAGAAGCAGCTTTGTAGACAAACCAAAAGTATAAATATTACAGTCAGCATCCTGTATAATGATAGCTGCCATAATATTCAGAGTTTTAATGTTTTTTGTGATCTCTTAGCACATTTGTTGACCTTGATCTAAAAATGTGAAGGGCGTTCGAATAATTGGAAATGGACCATTTTTGATTGGGGGAATGCTTTTTTCAAATTAGGCTTAGGAGGATACTTTAATTACATTTTCATTTAAATATGTTGAAATGGCTTGAAATTGAGTATTTTGCTTTGACTGACTCGTTTTTAGTTTTGAATACAAGGTTTCTCTGAATGTGGTGATGTTCATGTACATTGATAGTTTTGAGAAAAATTCTTCCAGATTTACTCTTTCATAGGGATTTAAAAGCCATAATTACTGAAATTTATAGTGGAACTTTCCAGCCTGTTCTAGCAAATACAATTATTCTGTTAAAGCTGAACATGGAAAAGAATAATCTTCTATTTCTAAAAGAAGTCCATTCAGTCTGTCTGCTCTAAACTGTGTTTTGGTTTTGTACTCTTAGATATTGTCCCCACTAGGACGAATCAGTGAAGCATTATCAGATCTCACCAAAGCTATTCAGCTACAACCATCAGCAAGGCTCTACAGGCACAGAGGTACCCTTTACTTCATATCTGAGGTTAGTGGAGTTTGGGGATTCTCTTTGGCTTTGGTTGTTTGGGATGTTGTTCATGATTTTGTTGACTTCTGTTCTAGTTCTTAATTTTGTTCTAGAACTTCTTTCCTATTTAGTTAAAAAAACCCAAACTAATCTACTTACAAAAGCCCTGATTCTCCTGTAGCTGCTTTCTGACACTTCAGGAGTATTCACTAAGTATTTCATTTGCAAATCTATTTATTTAATGCTGAGAATCAGAGGACAAGTGCCTTGCATGCACACCTCAGATACTTTTGTGTTTGAGGAGTAGGAAGTAGATAAAGACTTTGACTTGATTTATAACCTGCAATTAATTAGTATTGATAAACACCAGTCTGAGAAGGAAAATGCTTATGACCAAGGCAGTAAGCCTTTTATATACTTAAAAAAACCACTTCTCACATAAACAAAAAACCCCTACAAAAATGCTAACATCCCATTTTGCTATGTGATCTGTGTGTCGTGTTCTTAAAGCTTTAATGTAGAACAATAACTTCATCTTCAAAGATTGTGTGAATACTAGATAGCTGATTTCCTGCTTGATTCTTCTGATTTCACTGTTTGCTTCCAGCTATTTTTCCATTTGCTTTACCATGTTTTATATAGCACTTTCTGTAAATGTTGGAAGTGTATTGTGCATTCTTTGATGTTCTGATTGGTAGTTGATAATTATTGCTGCTTAGCCCAGAGACTGACTTGATATATTAAACAAAATTCTGTAGTTTACTTTTATAGAAATAAAAGTATGTATTCCTCTTTATGTGTATGGTGTTTTCTGTGTCATCTGAAATCTTCTTTATCATAGGATTATGCAACAGCCCATGAAGATTTTCAGCGCTCACTGGAACTGAACAAAAATCAGCCTATAGCTATGCTTTATAAAGGCTTAACCTTCTTTCACAGAGGACTTCTGAAGGTAAAGCTATATTAAACAATAGTTCATGTGGAACAATACCCTTTATTTGAAGTTATTTCCATAAAACAGTAGAAATATCATTGGTGTTGATATATCTATTTTCTCTCACATACGGAAGATTTTTAAGGTAAGAGTGCAAGCAAAACAAAAAGATTCCATGATATGATGTGTAAGTACTGCAGGTCTTCTTGAATCTCATTAGGTCATTGATAACAGACATGTTTAAGGATAATGCTTTGAAAGATATTTGTATTTAGCACCTCTGCTAGTATTTGTATGATTATGTTCAAAAATTTAAAAATTAAGTAGAGATTTCCTAAGTTTTAGGAAGGGAAGAAGGATGAAGAAGAAATTAATTTTAAACTCTTCCTTGAATGAGCTAGGACTCATTCAAATTAAAATTAATTTTAAACTCTACTTGAATGAGTAATAAAGGAAAGTGCTGGTAAAGCCTTGCATTTATGCATGTTTATTTCAATCCTATGTTGTTTCTGGAAGGCTGATATCTAACTTGAGGGAACATACTTGCTCCTTCAGTTTCTAAAATCAGCAGGGAAGTAAGTTCATCCCATGTCTTTAAGTTTTCACCATTTTTAACTCAAAACTTCTCTCTGTTTTAGGTGTAGTAATATTGCCCCTGTTTCTTTTTTGTAAAGTATTTAGAGGTCCTGCTGCCATTTTCCAGAGGAGAGAGTAATTAGACTAAATTAGTTATTAATAATTAGAGTAAATAGTTATCTGAAATACTCAGTTAGAAAAATTAAGATGCAATGGTGTGATTCCTGAATTCAACAGTGGAAGCTGTCTTTTTTTTTTTAACCTCTGATAACAGCTTGGGGTTCATTAAGGGTTGTATGCAGAATCTGGAGGGAACCCAGGACTCTTGAGTTTCAGCCCGCTATCTTTCATAGGCAAGCACTATTTTTTTATCTCTATTTTTTTTTTTGCAGTCCACTTCCTCACTTTTTTAGTACCCAAGCAGCAGGTATTTTTTCCACAGTCTCACTGTATGCTGTGGGAACATCAGACTGTCATTGAACTTCTATTGTCTGTGTCTTCTTGCAGTAAGAAGAGACACTTGCAAATAATAGTCTGGATTTCTGATTTTTGTTGTAGGCAACAGAGACCCCAAAAAGTGATGGCGAAAAGAAAAAGCTGACTGGAAAGTTGACAAAAATAAGTGCTGTCTCAGTTAGCAGAATAGAAGCAAAGTTTTCTTCTTTCTGATACACAGGTCAATACATTTCTGTACTGCCACATCCTTCTCCCCAGTTTCTTTTCTCAAAGGAAGCATTTCCCCTCTCTGATGTTCATGTTAAGAGATTATCAATGAGTGGTTTTTCATTCCCAGGTACACCTTAGCTTCCAGTCAGATTCAGGCTGCCTTTTAAAGGAAAGCTATGCCATGTGTTAGGTTTTATAAGGCTTGCTGAAAATTGAAGATGGGGGTTGAGGGTGGATGTGTTCATTTTTGAGTGAAAAGAGATTTGTTTGAATCACTGGTTTTTGGAATAATAATCTTGATTTTAAAACTTATCTATAGGATATGAGCCTCTCTATAGTTGTAGGTGATTGTCCTACATTTTTGTTCAGTGGGTATTTTTGTGCACATTGTAGTGCTCAGAATATATTTGATAGTTTTTCTAAACAATAATTTCTAAATTGACTGAAGATACCAGTAATTCTTTACTTACAGCATCTAATTTATTGCATTGAAGACTTCAAGATACTTTCCAGGCATTCGTTAGTAATATAAAGTAGTTGATTATTCCATCCTTAATTCTAGGTCTCAGTATTGAATATTCCAGTTTGTGTAGCCACTCTAGTTTAAAACGCTGAGTTCTTAATCAGATTCTTTGAAGAGGAATATTTCTTTAACCACATGCTTATTTTATTAGCTTTTGTTTGTATTACATTGTATTCCTTACAACAGCGATAGCAGTGATAGCAACAGTACACACTGTTGTGTGAAGATGATCATTTACTCTGTAATCCCTAAAAAGAATGTTTCCAACTGAGACAATAACACAGAATGCAATAAGACAATTAAAGGCAGAGTGCAGATTTGAAGGAGTCTTTTGGCCTCCAAAACTTAGGAGGTGCGTTATGAATGAAGAAAGAAGACTGTAAGGAGAGACTGCTTTGCTTTTGGGAGCAGACTGTGCTTGAAAGCAAACTCTGAAAGGATTTCATCTCTGAACTCTATTAAAATGCTAAAGGAATTGCTCATTCCCACTGCATATTAGACAAAGGAATTTCAGCTAAATCTGTCAGTACTGTAAAGGATGTTTCAGTATTTCATTTATTATGTAATAATTTTTACTCTATAGATTTTGTAATAAATTCATGCCTCGTTTGTTCCTTCCAAAGCTTTTGATATATAACCATAAATTCCATAGCTAATAACTACTGAGGATGCTGAAATTTAATGAATGTAGTAAGTTACAATTTTTTCTGTTGGTCCCTTTCTGTAGGAAGCCATTGAATCCTTCAAAGAAGCTCTGAAGCAGAAAGCAGACTTCATAGATGCATATAAAAGTCTCGGACAAGCCTACAGGTACTCATATTCAGAAGCAGTTGTAAAGTCATTTTTTCATCTGGTTGTGTTCTTTAAAATGCACTCTAAGTTTTACACATTTATTACAAAGTTGTGCAGAACCAAATGTGATATTTGGTAGCTCCGGCAGTTGGTATGGCTATGTCAGGATATGTTCAATATAAAGAATTTCTATGTTTGCTTTGTATTTTTAATTTAGTCTCTGGGAGCTCTTTGTGTTTTAAGTATGCTAAATGATTTTAAAATGATAGAAAGGGTTAATACAACATGAGCTATAGCTGATTAAATCCTGCTTCAAATATAGTGGCTTTGGTGTTCATGCATTTATTTGAAACTAAAGAGCTGTGGTTAATCACTATTCTGCTAAAAATTCTTCAGGCAAATGTATTTAAAACTTGCTCTTTTTTGAATTACTGAACTAAAAAACTATGATAAACTGAACTGTATACTATTTCTATTTTAATTTTCTCATGACAGTTTCTCTGTGACTGTTTTTACTGTCTGCTGAAATGTATAGCTGTCCTGCACATTGGAGTAATTCCAGTCAGTAAATTTTTAGTTAGTTTCAGTTTTCAAACACCATATGCATTCTTCTTACTCAGCATTTAAGTAGTTGGTAAATTTTTAATAACATTTTTGTATTTTAAAAGTTAAAAAGTCCTCTTAAAGATAATTTTTTACAAGAATGCTTGTGTGGAAGTTTTATTTACTTTAGTTCCTGAAGAAATACCTTAGGTATGTGATTTTATAGTTTTAATGTCTGCTGAGGATTTTGAAGATCTGTGGTCTTGTGGGGTTGTATTTCAGAGTACATATTTCTGGGAGTAACAAACTCTGTGCAGCTGTTCTTTTATTGCCACAGGAGAATGGTTGCAAAATTACTGCTTTTGTTATAGAAATTTTCCTTTAGTGCTTTGTTTCTCTTCAATGATATCCCCTTTGGACACCTTAAAATCACCTTTAACAATTTTTTTTTTGTCACTGTTGCCTTCTGTATTTTTCACTTTCCATCTTCTGGAATCACCTAGAGAGCTTGGCAACTTTGATGCTGCTACAGAGAGCTTCCAGAAGGCTTTACTGCTGAATCAAAATCATGTTCAGACATTACAGCTCAAGGGAATGATGCTTTATCATCATGGTAGCTTAGATGAAGCACTAAAGAATTTTAAGGTAAGCAGGCCCTAAGTAAACACAAAATTTACATGTTTTAACAAGGTCTTGTATTCAACAAGTGCAATAAAACGGACAAATTTAAAAGTTTTTCATTCTGTGTGGGCATTTGAACTAGAAGTATTCTTTTCTGAATCTGTCTTAAAAGATAAAACTTAACAGTTTGTAATTAAAAATGCAATCTTGCTAAAACTAAGGTGGCTTCTTTAACTGTTTTATGTGTTTGTAAAGCCAAGCACTAACTGAAATATTTTATTTTTCTTTTTAAACTGGTAATTGTATTCTTGCTGATATTTTGACTTAAAACTTAAAGTTTTTTCATTTTGGATAAAAGGTAAAATGTACTAGTCTGTAATTTTCAGCTGAAAATAACTTAAAATATTTATCTAATTTTTCTAGAGTATTTTCTTTCTTCCGAAAAATTCAGCATATGTTGTGATTCATTGTGCTTGCAGAAATTTTCATGTTGCCAAAATCTTGCCTATCTCTACTGGCATTAAATAATTGCCTTATTTTGGAGGCAGAGCAAAAAAAGGCAGATGTTATTTGTATGCCCATATTCTTAAAACAAGGAATGAAATAAGATCCCTTTCCAAATGAGTCTGTGCTTATCCCAAGGAGAACACTTTACGTGCATTATTACATATTCACCTTCTATAACCCAGTTTATAGGTACTGATGTAATTGAAAAGATACTTCAACTTCTGAGATGGAGATGCTCTTCTAAAAACATGTAATTACTAGAAGAATTGGAGTATTCATTTCTGAATCATAAACAGGAATTTGCTGTGTGTTTAACATACAGTAAATAGCTGACTAACATAGAAGTGTACTAATGCATGAAGTAGTGAAGAGATGAATGGGAGAAATGACAGAAGAGATATATATCTATATACTTAACCCAAAATAATTTGCAATATTTTCAGGAGTATATTTTGCCTAATTTCACCCAGCTATATTGTTAGATCAAAGTATGCAAAGGCATATTTGCATTGGCAAGGTTTGGGTTTTCAGTTTTTTTCCCCTTTTATAAAGCTGAAAATATTTTTTCTTAAATTTGCTAGCAATTTAAGTGCTCAGCAGCATTTGAAAGAAAATTATGATGGAAGTGGATCTTAATAATCAATAAATCTTTTCACATGTCTTCTGGCCAGACAGGTTGGATTATTTGAAGATAATCTTTCTGTCTCTTGATTTATGGGTGCTTTGTTCCTTTAATCTCCTAGAGATGCCTTCAGCTAGAACCATACAATGAAGTGTGCCAGTACATGAAGGGTCTCAGCCATGTTGCAATGGGACAGTTTTATGAAGGCATAAAAGCTCAGACCAAAGTTATGTTAAATGATCCTCTACCAGGTCAGAAGGCCAGTCCAGAATATCTGAAGGTGAAATATCTCCGAGGTAAGCTGGAATTATTTGGGGTTTTTAAAAAATTTTCTTAAATCCTTCAAGGACCCTAAAAGTGCAAGCTTGCTTGTAATTATGGTCATTCTAGAGAAAACAGTGTACATTCTCATGAGCACTGTTGACTATGTATGTTAAGAAACAGATACACTGATTCTTATTGTTCATACAGTTAAAAACTAGATCCAGAAATAGAATATACATTTCTATATAAATGTAGATTGTTGTGATACTTGGTTGAAAAAGACTTATTTCTATCTTGGAAATTGGCTAATAGAAAAATGATATTATCTAAAAATAATGACTTATTTAAGTGATGTTGTTTAACTGCCAAGCATATAACCTGGTTACTGTTACTGGCATAAGTAAACTGATTATGCAAACAGTAATAATTTTATTTCTTTCCTTCAGAGTATTCTAGGTATTTGCATGCACATTTGGATACCCCTCTTACAGAGTATAATACTGATACAGATCTGCCTGGAAATTTCAAGGATCACTGGGCCAAAAATCTTCCTTTTCTTATAGAAAATTATGAAGAACAGCCAGGGTTACAGCCACATATAAAGTGAGAATTTTTATTTTTAAGGTTTATTTTAAATGGAGGGGGGGGGTCTGCCATTGAATTCAGTAAGACTGAATTAATTTGAGATATTGCATGTAACTGCCACATACTATGTGTATGTTCAGTGGACTGGAGGAGGAATGAGTGTTCTGTATCCTTTAAAGTGTTTCTCACACAAATGGTATTGATTTGTAAAACACAGATTTGTTTGCCAAATGCTTTCAGGACTTTTATAACCAAACTGTGTCTGATGCATGTTTTTCTCCTCTGTAAGAGATGTGTTATTTCAGAATTTTGAAAGCTATAAGCCTGATGTGCAAGAGCTCATATGTGTAGCTGATCATCTGGGTTCCATGATGCAGTATGAGACACCAGGATTTCTTCCAAATAAAAGGATACATAGAGGTATACTGAAAATGTTCTGTAAACTTGAGAGGGGGCAGGGGAGTCAGTCTGATAATTGAATGCTGTATCTTTTCTATCTGCAAATTTGGTTTATGCTCTGTTTCTTTCAAATCAGATAGAAACTTTAAAATAATTATTATGTCAGTATTTTCTTGACCAAACTGAGCATTGGAAATCAGTATCTCCCAGACTTTTTGATGTTGTCCATTCTATTCCTGTAAATACATTGCTTTCCCACTTCAGTTTTCCTGTCTGTGCAACACTGAGTATTTAGCTCTAATTGGTTTTCTGTTTCTTTTGTACCTCTGTCCTCGTGCCTCACCTCAGCAATGGGACTGGCCACTCTAGAAGTAATGCAAGCTGTGCAGCGGACTTGGGCAAACTCCAAAGTTCGGATGAATGGGAAGACCAGGCTGATGCAGTGGAGAGATATGTTTGATATTGCTGTGAAGTGGAGAAGGTAATGGTCACAGAAGGCAAGCCTGGACTGGTTGTCATAATGATGAGTGCTCCAGATAACCAAAGGGCTGCAGTCATGGACAAGAAAATGAACACTAGCTGCCACTGTGTAACTAGAAAAGTTCTGATAAAAGGATGGTGTAGTTCTGATAAAAGAAAAGGAGTGCACTTCTGAAAATACTCCATTTTTCTTCTTCTGTAAAGGAGGGAAAAAAAGGGTATAGCATTTTCCAGTTGAAGCAAAGCTATGAGAGACCATAGGATCCATTGCAGCTAAGGCAAATAAAAACTAACAGTTTCAACTCCAGAAACATCAAATGTTTGAGTTGTATGGTTTTTATAAGAAAAAAAACCAGTGTTTTGGGAAAAGTTCTTTTCTGTAATCTCTGAATTCTGGTTTTTGCCTAAAATTGTTCTGTCTGTGAATAAAGCTTTATTAGAAATATTACATGGATTGAAATGTGTGCCAATGTTGATGTCCTTTGTCTTTGTAGGATAGCTGACCCTGACCAGCCTGTGCTTTGGTTGGACCAAATGCCTGCCCGGAGCCTTAGCAGAGGTTTCAATAATCACATTAACTTAATCAGGTATGAGAGTTTCACCAAACAGCATTCCCACACACACTACGGGGTTGCACCAGAATTGCCCACTCTTTGTGAAACAGCATTTTACAACATTGAATGTATATGTGCTTACTGTTTTACTTTAAGATTCATTTTATGATTTCTGATGGAACATTTGGGATTTGTGCACAGTTTTCCCTTACAACATTTCCTCTTTTTCCTGAATTGCAATTGTATTACTGAGTTGTAGCAGTATCTAAAAAGGATCCAGAATATACATATTTTCACGTGCTGTTTTTATTTCCCAAGTAACCTTAAGTGTAAACATTTTATTAAGTTTATCATAGTTGTAATTTTTGTCAATGCTGCCTCTCAAAGGCAGTGGTATTGAAACGTTGCTGTTCTATTAGTTTTAATAGTGATTTACAATGAACAGGGAAAACAGTTCTCATACTTGTTTTCAAGGCAGGCCAAAGTAAACAAAGTAAAGCAAAAATGATAAAATAAGTAACCTGTGAAATGTAACAGTTGCACTTCCAAATAAAGGTAAAATTTAAAAGATTCAACCACTGTTGTACGTTCCATCTTCTCCCATGCTGCAAAACTCTGTATTTGTAGTCATGACAGTGCTACTACCCCCCTTGAAGTGGTGCAAGTGTGATAGACTCGATGTGGCAACATCACTGTCAATCACAGGAGCAGTGTGTTTGTGTAAGTAAATATGTAGCCAGGTTTCATCTTAATCCACCCCCTCCTAGGAAATACTGAATCTTTGATCTGTCATTCTGCTTTTATGTATGTCTGTCTCTTTGTTCTTTGAGAAGCTGTACTGAAAAAGGAGAATAAGGGAAACAAAGCCTTATCAAGAATTATTTCAGGCATAGAAAAATAGAGATATTCTGATCATCATATGCAGAGGCTCATGAGGATTTGTCCTCACTCTTCCTTCCAGTCTATGGAATGGACCCTAGCAGCCTCTCCTTTACTTGGAATGGTTAATGCAGCATTAAATTCCAGTGCAGATGATTTAACTTTGCAAGATGTGTTGCTTTCTGAACAGCCTTGTGCTCAGGCTTCTCTCTTCACCCCAGCCAAGGGTTACATTTGGGCTCCAAGCTGTTTCCATCTTTGCTGCATTTCTCTCTTCATATGTACAGTGCAGCAGAAACCACAGCCATTGTACTTGGAGACAGAGATGCATTCCACACTTCACCTGTTTCTTCATGGTTTTATTTCTAAATGGGAGAGTAAAAGCCTAACTTCTAGGTGATCTGTATTGGCAGAAAGGCATTCATGTAACAACACTTAATTAACATCCTGAAATGAATACTGAACGTTTATTCTGCGGAAATATGTCCTTGTACAGAATCTCTGTCAGGAACTCTGGTTTTGGAGTGGCCAGGGTACTTGTTCTCCTTTCATCAGAGAATGCTGGCAAAACTGAAGATGTACTGTTACAGCTGTTTTGGTCATTTTATAGAAGTCTGAATTAAGTTTCATGAACATTGAGAATTGTAGGCCCACAGTGAACCTAATGCTAACCTTTTTGGTTTGGCTCAGCCTTGGTTATTGGGGATCTCATCAGCATTTTGGTTGTGCTTGTTTGATAGCTAAGTAGTGGTTCTCTGAAAAATGCTGGTTTTGAAGAAACAATAGATTTGAAGCAGCCTAAATACCACTGTCTTAAGAGTTGCTTTTGCTTTAGTACTGGATGGTGATTGCATTCTTTTTGACTCTGGAAACCTGTTTGGTCATTCTCCAGCCTTAAGTAATAACCACTTTGATCAGCTTTCTATTGTTTGTTTCTGCTTTTGGCTCCATCCTGATTATTTCACATGATGTGAGGGATAAAATAAATGAACCTATTAAGCAGTAATAGTTGTTTTTTCACAGTTTTGAAGCATCTTCTAGTTCACAGATTTCTAAATGACAGTTTTTTCTTAAAGAATTACACAGATTTGTATAATTTCCTTTTTACATTACTCAGCTTGTAAAATGGCTGCTGATTGAAAAGACTAATAGGGTACAGAGCTAATACCATTTTCTTGATAACTGAGGTTGCTTTATGGTCTTTTGACTGTCCTTCAGGAACATATACTTTGTTTTATAGTTAGGTTATAGTTTGAAAGCTATTCTCATACCCATATGACTAAGGCTGAATTCTTTCTAAAACAGCATGGCTACCTGACAGCCAGGTGTAACAGTAGATTTAGGCTGACAAATAGCAGTTTGCATGGTTATTGTGTATATTAAGATAAAAGCTGTTCAGTCAAATGAGAATTGTAGCAACAGGAGTTGGGTGTTCTTCTAGCATTTGTAAAAGATCTAGTCATGCTGAGCTCAAGCTGTCTCTAGGTTTTATTTCATCTGGATTGTACACCAGGAATTTCTGTGGGTAGAAATACTTAGATTACTTGTCTGTTAGCACAATCTTTTTCTTTACTCGAATTCTTTCCATTGGAAGTCCAGTATTGTTCAGTGATTCCTGTCAAATGAGTCTTGTCATGGAGGCATTAGCATTCAGTGTCTGCTGAATCAATCTTTTTTTCTTTTCCAGAATGGCAAAATGTTTGGAGTGTGTCAGAAAATAAAAACCTTTTTTGTTTGTTTTGTGTCAATTTGGGGACCTTTTTAAAAAGATATATAAGAAACATCTTGCATTTCACAATTTTTGATAGGATTTCAGATCTTAATGTTCTCAAGATGCAAGTGTGTCAGCTGTCTCTTTGTTGGTCCATAGACAAGGGTGAGTTTGGCTTATCTCCTTTCTGGCTTAAATGATCAAAGCTAGTAAGTTTGATTTAAAGTAGCAAAAATGTTTTGGAAAGCTTTAGCTGATTTCATAGACAAAGCAAGGATTTGTGATCAGCTAAACATTAATGATATGCTTAATGTTCTTGTGGGAAACAGAGGCACTCTGGAACACTGCAACTTTTGAATTCTTGATAGTAATGTTTACTAAACAAGAAGAAAGAGTGGGAATAAACACAAATCACTTTTGACCACCCACCAAAATTCTTTCTTGGTACAACAGCTTCTCGATGGCCTTATAGAGGATAGGTCTGCTTTGGATGTATTTTCCAAGATGACACTAAAGGAGAACCCACTTCCTTATATTGACACACTACTGCCTGTTGTACAGATATTTTTTAATACAGATGGAAAAGGATGGGACGTACAACAAGGGCAAATTCTGTATATTAGATTTGTCTTCATCCTTCCGCTTTCCCTGCCTCCCTTTCCTATGTGCAGATATGTGTATGTGTTCTAATTCTGTTCAGTTTTTGAGGACTGATTCTGCTGGTTTTCTGAGACTAGGCCTCCTAAGGTGAGAGACTGTCAAGTGAGACATTAGACAGGGACTTGAGCTGACAAAAATCCCTTAAAGTGGAAAGAAAAAGCTAGGTGCACACAGCTTCCTGTGATTGACAGTGGTTTTGCTTCCTCAGAGAGCGATAACGCTTGCTTTATAAAATCTTGTTTTGTAGACTGGGAGAAGAGGAAGGACTCCTACAAATGCAGTAATGGTATGTAAATTTTCCTCTCAGAGTGGTTATAATCCTAACAGGTTTCTACCACATTTTAATATTGATTTTTATTTTTTTAAACTTAGTAGTCCAAGGGAAAAAGCAACACCTTTTAATGTTTTTTTTTTTCAGTTACTACTTGTAATTCTTGGGATTAAAAGCAAAAATAGTTCAATATAGAGGAACATAGGTGAATAAAGAAAAATATATGTGGACAGTCAGAGCAGAGCAGATCAACATATATATGGACAAATATGTAAGCTGGAGCGTGTTGGTTCTCTAGATGTGCCAATTGAGAATTCTTTTCTAGTTGTGTTGTATCTATGAGTCTAGGGAAGATTATATCTTGTACAAATTGATAATTATAGTACATAGATAAGATTTGCTGGAATCGGGCACACTAAAAATGGAGAAATATGCATGGAATGTAGTTTATCACAGAACACCAATTGTAATGATACATGAGTTTGAGCAAGTTCACTATGTAATCTATATTTAAAATGGGAGATTGGCAATTTACCACGTAGATAAATCCTACGTGGTTCACTCCTTTAATTTACAGAGCAATTGTGAATAAAATTGTGTCAAATATTAATGAGTAATATTTGTGTCCTGGAATGTTGGGTTGGAAAACAAGACTTGAAAAAAACCCTTTCTTTTCTTTGTAGGGGACAGGTCATTAACATGCGGTACCTGGAATACTTTGAGAAAATTCTTCATTTTATCAAAGACAGGATCCTTGTTTATCATGGGTAAATGACAATTTTTTTGCCCCCTGCTTTGTTCCCCTGGTAATAGTGATCTGAATTTTACAAAATACTCATTTCACAAAGTCTGAAAGGTTTTTTTCTCAGTTTAGTAAGTTCTGGTTTCCTTAGCATGTATAATTGTTTTAATTTCTGCTGGAAATGGAAAACGGTTTTCATTGCTACATAAAGAAACTTAAATTAATAGGAAAAACTCTGAATTATGGTATACCTAGAAACTAATAACTTAAATTTGTGGCCATGGTTCTGTCATGATTGGATCTCTATTCTTTCTAAGCATATGATTTATTAAAGATGTTTGGTTTCCTCCTGGTAGAATCAAGTACAGTTACTCTGACTATTGAGATAAATTTATTAAGAAGTGAGGAAAAAAGATAAATGAAGATATGGAGGGTAATTTTCATTGAAACAGGTGTTTGACAACTCATTTTAAATGAGCAGAGAATCTTTACTATCTGTTACATTGATGGGTTGGTAGATGGTGTCCTGGAACTGAAGAGAGTTGTAGACTCTTAAATGAAATAATATGACTAAAGGTAATATGAAAATTGATGTTGGCATGGGTGCTGAATCCAGTACAGTGTTCTGATAACATAAAAAACTAAAAAATTCTTTTACCTTTAAACCCTCTAGTTTTCCTTTGGTCTGGTAACTTTTATAAATACTGAATTCTGTTTTTCCATCTCATTATGCTACTTAAATATCAAAAATGAAAGTGCAGAAAATCCTTGTAACTATTGAAAATGTTCAAGTTTTAGAAATTTATGATAGTTGCTGAAAATATGTAGCTGGCACTCTGTCCTCTGTTGCTAGAAAGTTTGTTCAGAGTAAGCCCAGTTAGCATTTGACCTTAACCCAGACTAGTTTGTGGTGTGATTCCTAAAAGAATTCTCTTCTAAAAATCTTGTATAGTGTAATTAATAATTACTAGAGCAGTAATTCAACAGGTTTCTTCATGATCCAGCTGTGCCTGCATCTGGAGTATTTACTTGCCTTTGAGTCTACACAGATGTGTATATTTTGTGAAGAATATTTCTAATTTTAACTCTCTTCTACTTCCATCTTTCCTTACCTAGAACCCCCTGCCCACCCACACTCATGCAAACACTGTTTGATGCTTTAGAGTGGTCAACAGCAAGAGTAAGACAGAGTAGTTGATTAACATAAGATAGATCTGAATACTGAAATTGAGATTTGAAGCTGAAAAAATAAGCTGAGCTGATACAGGAGAAAATTGGTTTTTGAAATGTAGGAGAGCATGTAGACAAGTATAAGGGAACTTATTTTCAGAAAATAAATCATTAATTTTCAACAACTTACTTAAGTATGGCTGATTAGGTTAAAGGTATGTGAATTTCCAGAAATGCTACATGTGTTCAACTGTTGTATTTCATATTTGATTTTTTTCCAGTGCTAATAATCCAAAAGGACTGCTAGAGGTTCGAGAAGCTTTGGAAAAGGTACATAAAGTAGAAGATCTTCTTCCTATAATGAAGGTAAATTACAGAAAAAGTTTAATATATGGTAAAAAACGTAAAATGTGTTCTGGAAGATATTTAGTTCCTCAAAATAAAACCATTGTATATAAACTTGAAAAGAGTAACTGGAAATTCTAGCTCAGGTTACTCCAAATCTGGATATATAGGGTTGGATCTTCCCTTTGGTATGTGTGAATGGGTGATGTATATTTGAAATCCTTGGCCTAACTGTGAACTGGTAACAAAATAATGGGAAACCAAAATGTTAAGTGTAATTCTTTGAAACCAACCTTCTCAACCCAAGAGGCTTTGTGGTCAGATCTGCCAGAGTGGGCTCACTCTGTGCCTGTGCAAGAGGAAGGAGAAAAATTGATTGATGTGCCTGTAGGATTAGGAATACGGAAACTCTTTTTACTTTTAGGTTCATTGATATAGCTCAGTACGTGATGGGGCTGGCACAGGGAAGTGGGGGAGTAGTTGATCTTTGTGACTGACAGCTAAAATGAAATCCTGGATAACATTTTTGAGTTTAGGATGACTTGCCAAAAAAGGAGTGGGAAACTTGCAGGTTTTATTCCTCCTGCTGGTGGTCTTTGTAAAAAGGCTTTGGATATATGACCTGCAAAATGATTTATACTCTTATCTTAACTTGAGTAGTAAGTCTTGAGCTGGGTTTAAGTAAAAGTTGTTCCCCCCTAGCCCCCCCCCCCGCCCCTCCAAATTAATCTGGGGTGGGGTTGGGGAAACAAAGTTACAAAGTATGTCTTTTTAAAGGATTGTACAGGATTTTAATCAGAGCAGAATAAAATTTGGGAAGAAACCATTATGCTAAATAGAGACAAATTCTTTACTTTCTTATCTTGTGTGTCCACATTGGAATTTTGTATCTAAGCAAAGCAGCTGGGTTGCCATAGAGCAGAAATCTCTGAAGCTGCCTTGCTGCTGCTCCTGACAGACTGTCTGGGTTTGGATGAGTTCTTGATATTAGTGCTCGCTCATGCACTGCAATTATCTTTGCAGGAGCTATGTGGTTTAAGCACTACGTTTTTCTCTGGGTTTTAAAATGTGTTGTGAATATATGTTCTTTGAAGACACCCCAATTTAAGAGGCCCTTTTTATAGTACTGTCTTGTTCTTGGCTTTGAAACATGAAGCCAGGTGGATACAAACTGAACCTTAACAAAGCTTTCGCTGAAGAAGTAGTAGATGTTGGGGTGGGCAGCTAAGTGTTCCCTCCTGACACACAAATGTGCAAGTAGGACCCTGTAGGGCATCTATCTAATCTGGTTACTTTTGAATTGTAGGCTAGAAAAAATGCTACCAGTGGATTTTAAAAATACAGGTTACTCCAAGAAAGTGATGAAAATATATAAACCCAGTGGACTGTACATTTATTATTTCAAAGTAAATGTCTTAACTGGCAGCAGTTTCCATACCTGTACATTTTGGTCTGGTTTGAGTTTCATGCGTCCCATTCCAGACTGTATCAAAGTGGAATGCTGTCTCATTAGAGACTTTTTGTTCCTTAAAATAAATGCAGATTCTCTTGAAACAAAACACCCTAGATCACAGGTTTTGGGTTAATACAAATGACTGCATGAGTAAACACTAGTCCATACTAGTTTCATTAGTGCCTATGTAAAATTAATGTCTTTCTGATAGCGATGTAATTTGGTTATTTGGGTAGCTGGCAAATGCTGTATGTGGAAAGCTGGGATTTTGGCTTTACTTAAATGCAGTTCTGCCTGATTTATACAACTGTATGGCTACAGTGTTAGTCTTAGATAATGTAGCTTTGTAAAATTCTTAAACCTAGAGATATTTTCCCTCTGATGAGAATAAACATCAATTGAAACTGGATCACAGTTAAGAAACTGTTGCTTTGAGTTTTATTCTGGAATTCACACTTTGACTAATGCAGCCACTTCTTAGTGTAAACATAAAATGGGGTCTCAGATTCCTGCTTTTCCATTTACATGGTTGCACCAAAAGGTTGCCATCAACAACATGCAACTTGGGGACAAATCTGTACAACTTGAACTGCTTTGTACAGTGGCTTTTCATAAACAGCACATTTTATTCACTATTTAATTATAAAGTTGAATGCCACTGTGCCTCATTCAGTATTTATGGTTTCCATTCAGAAGGAAATAAAGGATGAATGAAATAATGTCACTGACAGTAACTTTTTTCTGTTCTGTAAGTTGTCTATATTCATTTCTACTCCATTTATTTTATGTGCTTCAAAGCAATAGGTAGGCAGCCTCTGCTACCTCTAATATTACTTTTTTTTCTTTTGAAAGCAGTTTAACAGTAAAACCAGAGATGGGTTCACTGTGAACACAAAAGTTCCCAGCCTGAAGGATCAAGGGAAAGAATATGATGGATTCACAATTACAATAACAGGAGATAAGTATGTTCACTGTTTTCAAGGGTTAGGGTACATTAAGCAGTGATGAACTATTAGCAATTAAATGTCTGAAATGCCATTTCTGTTCACATAAAGTGGGTTTTGTTTTTCACTAGTGGCATTTTTGTAAATAACTGAAGTTTATTCATTTGAGGGCTTGATTCCTGTTGTGTTTTCAACAAAAAGGGAATTTAGATAACACTGATGGAACTGAGTTGATTCTCAAACATACAGCACAAAAGTGATAAGAGACCTTGTTTTCAGCTTAGACTATAAAATGCCTAAAGGAGAAAAATATCAATTACCTCAGTCTTTATACATATCAAAATGCATTTCTTCTTGTGAGACTTTGTCTTTTGTGTTGACTGAGAAGTCCTGAATGGAAGGGAAATTTCTGTGATCTAAGAATAAAAGACACTGTCTTCTATTTGAGATTTTGACTTATTTATGTTTGAGATGTTTGCAGACCTTCTATCTGCAAGTGAAAATTTAAATAATACCTGAATGTGTGAGAATACAGTTAGGAGGTTTTGGGTCACTCTCTGGATGAGACAGTAAATGTCTCACTTTATGGATTCTGATTCCTTGTCTTTCTGAAAGTGAGCAAATTGAAGCTCAGAAGCACTGTCAATCTATTAAGTAAAGAGTTTATTAAAAAAAGTTAAATTCTATGCATTGGGATTTTTCCCAGAATTTATGCGCTTTCAATGAGTGGCATGGAATCCAAACTTCCCTACTAAAATATTAATGTATCTCTTGTTTTTTTATTTTACATTCTAAATTACAGGCTTATATATGATGAAAGGGCATTAAATATAGGGCCTCACTCTTTTGAGGAAAACATTTTGTTGTCAGTAAATAGCCTAACTTTGTTCTGGACAAACTTCGTTCAGTGTCATTCAGTCTGTTTTGATCCATAGTTGGTAACTGCTTTATACCAAAACAATCCTGTTAGAAATGAAGAAAACTACATTCAACATTCTATACAAAAATCCTAAGTCCATGAAGATATTTTAAAATTTCATATTTCTTATTTTTTGCCCACAATTCAAGTGAAACACTAATGCTTGTCAGGTGTTCTTCAATGTAAATACTTCATCTGTGATTAGGTAGCAGTCTTTATGCATTCTTTAAAACTTAGGATTGATGTAGCATTTTTTATTCAGTGATTTTTGGGGATTTTTAATTAAATGGGAAGTAATGCACATGCTTAAGGAAGATGATAGGGAAAAGGTGATGTGTAACTGTAGTAGATTTGTAATTTAGCCTGAATATGCATCAAGTTCTGTTCAAAAAATGTCTTACCTCCTTTTCTTTTTCATTTGCTCAACAGAGTGGGGAACATACTATTTTCAGTAGAAACTCAGACGACAGAAGAAAGAACACAGCTGTATCATGCAGAAATAGATGCACTATATAAGGATCTAACAGCTAAAGGAAAAATTCTAATTCTGTCTGCAGAGCTGGGGGTAAAGCTGTTCAAGCAATTATTAATTCCTTAAAAAAGCCTTTTATGTTTTTATACTCTCTGTTTAATAGTCCCAGTTGTAACAGTTTTTGACAGAGTTCATAGGTAATAAAGTTACTTAAACTCAGTTATGACAAGTACCGTAAGAAGTTGCTGTCATTCGATCTGTTGTTTTAAAATTTGCTGGGCTTTGCCTGCAGTACTAGGGAGTGTCCAGGCAAGGTCTCAGTATTGCAGTGTGTTCTGGTTGTTTCTTATTCTTCTCATGGGCCTGTGTTCACCTTTGCCATCATCCCTGTAAGTACTGTTGAGGGTTTGGCTCACGGTGGTTACATATAAGATGAGTAACATGAATTCGTGAGAAGCTCTAGAATTGGGTTTGTGTTGATTTTATGTGCTAGGACAGTCTGACTACATATGAGCTTTTTCTTTTTCATCCTTTAATAGATGTATAGATGAACTGTGTTTCACCTAAATGTTAAAGATACAACAAAGTAGTTTGTTCAAGCTTCTGCTAATCAGACTTCAGTTTCATTATTTGACATTTTCACATTGGAAAATGGCTCTTAAAATGGTTCTTAAAAATACTTGTGGTAATGTATGACTTTGCAATGTATATCTTTGTAAGGTATTACCTGGCTATTAAATTATCTTTAATTCATGCTTTTTTCTTCTCTTAGGAAGTAGATGCTGTTTGCAACTTGATCCTGTCACTAGTTTATTACTTCTATAATTTAATGCCGCTTTCAAGAGGATCCAGGTTAGTGTTGGTATTCATCATCTCTGTTACCTTTGTTGCCTGCTGTACGATGTCCATGCCTTGCAGTATCTTAATGTATTTTTTAATATTAATATTATTTTTAATAGAGCTGTGTGCCCTTCACAGCTTTTCCTTTTGTGCTGCTGTGACAATGGGAACTGACTTGGTACTGGTTTAAATGCTAGTTTGTAATTGCTAATGGTAACTATTCATAGCTGCATGTAAATTTAAAATGATGAGTAGTCTCAGCTCACACATTGAGAAGTGTTATTTTTAAATTTTAATGCTTGGTTTTCTAATCCATATTGTGTTACACCACTGTAATTTCACTTAGGAAGTTTTTCTGAAATGTGTATTTAAAATGAAATATACTTTGGCATAACTTGCTTCAATGAAGTACACTAAAATATTATTTTAGTAAATTGTTGCAACTGTTAAGGCCACCAGATGAAACTGTTGGATAAAGTTCCATACATCACAGAACTCTTCAACTGGAATTCTAGTTTAATGCAAACCTGCTTACATGTAAGACTATTCTGAATCTCTGTTCCACAAAGCACTTAAGCACTTAACATCTTTAATCTTAGTTCTAGATACAGTTCAGTATGAAAAAAACCCTGAGATTTTGGGATTTTATAATCAGATTTTGCATTTATCTTATAGAATGTAAAAATTAGGAGACATTCTGTCTGAGATTCGCAGTTCAAAAAAAAATTAAGTTAAAAATGAAATAACTGAATAGCTTTACAGTGCCTCTAGCTCTATTGGAGTAGAGTTCATAAACTCTTCTGGGCTACAGCTGATCTTATTGGAAACAGGAGTCTACTTTGTTTTCAGCCCTGTAGAGTCTTAAGAGCTCCAAAGTCTGAAAATATGGTTCTGACTAATGTAGAAAACAGTAGTAAAACTCCATAGATTCCTAACTTTCATTCTAGTGATGTTGGATAATTACAGGGATTTCACTTTTTAAGTGTTTTGTGCTTGTTGTTTTTCCTTCTAAAATAACTGGCACAGTAATCTTTACTAGCCTTCTATGAAACAATACTGTGTTCCATTTCTTTTGTAGTCTAAAATAGAATTATGGAAAGACTTCTACTCCATTTGTTGCTTTTAATTTTATTTTTTTTAGTGTGATAGCCTATTCAGTGATCATGGGAGCACTAATGGCAAGTGGAAAAGAAGTATCAGGGAAAATCCCTAAAGGAAAGGCAAGTATCAAAATATCAAAGTGCATTAGCTCAGTCTTGATGGAGGAGATAATACTTTTAAATGTGGGGAAAGAGCTGTAAAAAGGAACAGAAGTTGCATGCTTATTTGCTGGACATGGGTCAGCTGCATGCCATCGTGTCTTGCAGCCTGAGAGAGAGAGTATTGAAAATTCCATTGCTGTTCTGACAGCTGGTGAATTTGGAGATGGCATGTGCCCTAATGTGGATTAGTCAAATTGTAGCAGTTTGGTCCAAAAGGAATTACAGATCTGTTACTGAAGCATTTCCAGTGTGCTGAGCTGCTCTTTTCAGCTTGCTTTGAGAAGGGTTCAGAGAATACTGGGGCAGAATTAGTGATTCTTCTGGTGCACAGCAGAAATTTTCTGTCTGTACTCTGAGTGTATTGTAGAGCTTTTAGGGCTTGGTTAGTAGAGGTGGATTTGCAACTTCCCCTCTGTATTCTGCTGAAGTCAAACTAAGTCCTGGTTTTTAAGTGACTCTATTTGAGTATTATACCACCTTGTTTAATAAAGGATTTCCTTTTCTTTGACACTTGGGGGTTGTTAGCTGTATTACCTTTTCAGCATGAAAGGATTGAGAACACCTCTGTCTCCTTAATGTATTGTCAAAAGAATCAGTAAAATTCCAGTAAGAATCCAAGTTGTTGAAGAAAATACCCTGCATGGATAAGTGAAGAAAGGGTGATTTTCTCTTTTGTTTTAGAAAGCCCTGAAAACAATGTACTCCTTTGAGTGCAATGAACTCTAGTAGCTTTTAAGAGCAAACAGCATTTGCTTAGCAAGCAAGAAAGCTTCTTTTCAGTACATCATTAAGCTGGTATCTTCCCCATTCTGTGGGAGTTCAAGTTAAGGTAAAACACTTCTGTGGGGTTTCTTAAGTATTTTCTTAGGACTTGATAGAGTAGTATTTTGCTGACTGATTTTATGCAGGCAAACAGTTTCAGGATTACTACTAAGCAGGATTTCTGACTTACAGGATCACTGGGGGGGATATCTTTACATTTGAGGGTTTTTCCTGAAACAGAATATGCCAGAATATGAATAAACTTGTTTTTTAGAAAAGCTTTCATGATGTGGAAGAAATGGTGGAATGAAACTGGAGTTTGTTTTTTCCCTGAGTTGTTAGAAGGGCTAATCTGGTCGCAGAGTTACGACAACGGGAATTTTCAGGCTGAAAATTCATTTGTCTGAAGTCAAAGGTGCCCAGAGTCCTGTTGTTGCCTGGCAAGTCATTCAGTAGCCATGACCAGTGTAGCTCCCAGTATTGGTTGTGTTGGGGTGTGCAAACCCACAGAGAATTTTAGTGTCTGGCTTGAATGCTTCAAACAGATGGTGAGGGACAAAGTAGTGAGGGCATAGACTGGTTTGTAAGCTTACTCCTGTCTTACCAAGAATATAGGTAGCACAGCCCTCAAAGCCCTTCCTGAAGTTAGAGAACTTAAAAATTCTGTAATTTCTTAATATTTCTTTTGTTTTCTTGAATTTTCAGCTGGTTGATTTTGAAGCCATGACAGCACCAGGGTCTGAAGCATTTACCAAAATAGCAAGGAGCTGGATGAATCTAAAAAGGTAAATCCTTTTGTTCAGATGGGGAATGGGGAAATAAAATATGAAAGACTATATGTAAAATTCAAACCTATACTAAGAAATGTTACTTAGAAATTACGAGTTTAGTAAAGGATTCAGTGTATATTTTAACACTCTTTAGGAATTGATGAGAAGATTTGCATTTACAGACACAGTAGTGTATTTCTAGTCTAACAGAGTAGTTAATAGTCTAGACATCCAGTTATGTGAGTAAGCTCTCTGAGGAAATTGTTTGGGTTAATGTTTTCTTCATTTTATCCAGTGGGTTATATCTGTCTTTTTATATTATGGCTTATCACTGGCAATGAGTGAACAAGGCAAGGGGAAATTTTTGACCCATTTTTCAAATTCTTATTTTAAATCTCTTCAGACTGTATATCCAAAGTAATTTGCTTATCCTTTAGTTCTGTTTTGATTTGGAGATTAAGTGTTTTCAAAGTAGGTAGACATTTTAAATATGGAGAATTACATTACTTAGTATAGGTGCATGACTTTTGTGCAATGCTTCAAATTTTTGATTTTCATATGAATTTATAATTTAATACTGCATAGATTGACAAGGAATTAATATTATGATTTGGGTGTATTTAATTGGTCCCCTAGTTGTTATTCCCCATACAAAATCTAAAAATCAGGCCAGACACAACACCAGTTCTAGTATGCTTCAAGTTAGGGTCAAGGCACTTAAAGAGTTCTGAGAGAATTGGCCGAGGTCCTTACAGGGCCATCTATAATCTTGGAAACATGGTGCACATCAGGGGACAGTCTTGGTTACTGCAGGAAAGGTAATCTTGAGTTCCTCTTCAAGAAAGCCAAAAGGAAGCCCAGAGAAACTGTAGGCTGGTCAGCCTCATTTTGATCCCTGGGGAAGCCATGAAGTGAGTCCTCTAGGAAAGCAGGTGACACGAAGGAAAAAGTCACAGAAAACAATCAACGTGAGCTTACCAAACATTCTGTGAGCCAATGATGGTTCTCTGTGGTAAAAACCGACTTTTGGGGATGATGAGAACAATCAATATTGTTTATTTTTATTTACTTCAGCAAGGCTCCCACAGTACTCTCATACCAAGATAGCACATTATAGTCTGGACAAAAGGACAACTAGATGGATTAAGATGATGTTTGGATAACCAGATTTAGGGGGTACTCAGCACTTTGGACCACACCTAAAATGCTGCATTCAGCTGCAGTAAAGACCATAATAGACCAGAACAAATTCAGTGTAGAGCCACCACTATGGCCAATGGTCTGGAGAACATGCCTTAACAGGAGAGAGCTGGGCTTGTTCAGCCTGGAGAAGATCAGGCTTTTATCTAAGAGCAGCTCTGCACGACCTCTGACTGTTTGGTGAGAAGACAAAAAGCAGTGTGCATGAGCTGAAACAGCATTTAGACTTGGCCTAATATTTTCTTCAGCAGACTGCCCAAAGAGGCTGTGCAGTCTCCACCCCTGGAGATTTTCTAGACTTGGCAGGATAAAGTCCTGACACCCTGATTTGACTTCTCAGTTTACCTTACTTTGAACAGGATCTTAGATCCCATACCTCCTGAGGTCTGGTCCAGCATCCTAGAGTCTGTGGAACTCTGCAGCTGCTCTTAGTGCCAGACATCTCACACCGATGTGCGTTACTTACCTTTATTATCAGGGGTTCTAAGCCTGGTAAATTTCACTAGACTATCCCTTTTCACTAGAAAATCCCTTCCTAAAGGAAGAAGGCTAATAAGATTCAAGGGCATCTTTGTAAAACTCAGGCTAAAAATCTACTTGTAAATGAGTAAAATTCAGTATTCATTAAGGAGTGACATTTCTAAACTACAGGTGTAGCAAGTTGTGGATTTTATTAGTAGTCTGCACAAATATTGAGACATGCTTGTCTTGGAAATATAAAATTATTTATGGTTCCCACAATTTTTTTCAGTAATTCTCTCAGTTATATAGTCTTCTTTATTAATCCTCTGTTCATGCTGGTTTCGGTTTTGGTTTTTTGGTTTTTTCTAAAGACATATCTTTGTTCTTGGGAGTAAAGTCAGCTTAAGACATTTCAGTGCTACCCACATGGTTCTGACTCCCTCAGCTGTACTGTTGAAACTTATGGGAATCCATGTCAAACCAGATCAGGGAAGTCATTTGTGTTAAAAATAACCTTGCCAAAACAATTTATTTTTAACCAATACCATTTTGTAGTATAGTAGAACCTAGGAAATTGCTGGGTCAAATTAGACATGTATAATAGGTGAGGAAATGAGCCAGAGTGGAGAAAATGCTAAAGTTGTCTTTGCTGAGGAAAAAAAAAAGAAATCTGAAGAACTACAGCCCAAAGGACTTGATGTAATAATATGAAGGTAATTAGCCTGAGTGGCTTATTTGTCTGTGGTAGATATGTAATAGTGGATGTGGTAAATAAGGCTGGAAGACTTAAAGCAATACATTTTTTCTTTAAATTCTGCTGCTTTGGAAAGCTCTTCTATGTAGACATTGTTTTCATTCTGTATGGTGATGGAGTAGTCGTGAAAAACAAGAGCTGTTTGTGAACAACAGATTCTGAGAATCATTGAATCATTAAGGTTGGGAAACAACTTTAAGATCATTGAGTCCAACTTCTCATCCACCACTGTGTTCACCACTAAACCATGTTCCCAAGTGCTGCATCCACACACTTTTGATGATTTCCAGGAATGGTGGTTGCACCATTTCCCTGGGCAGCTTATTCCAATGTCTTCATCCTTCCCATGAAGAAATATTTCCTAATATCCAATCTAAACCTTCCCTGGCACAGCTTGAGTCAATTTCCTCTGGTCTTGTCCCTTGTTAACCTAAGACAAGAGACCAACCCCCCTGTGGGCTACACCCTCCTTGGTGAGTGGTTGTAGAGAACAATAAGGTCATCCCTGAGCCTCCTTTTCTTCGGGCTAAACAACCCCCAGCTCCTTCAGCTGCTTCTCCTTAGACTTGTGCTCCAGACCCTTCAGCAGCTCCAGTGCCCTTCTCTGGACTCACTCCAGCGCCTCAGTGTCCTTTTTGCAATGAGGTGTCTAAAACTGGGCACAGGACTTGAGGTGTGGCCTCATCAGTGCTGAGTACAGGGGGACCATCACTGCCCTGGTCCTGCTGGCCACACTATTGCTGAGAGAGGCCAGGATGCCACTGGCCCCACTGCTGGCTCATGCTCAGCTGCTGTCAGCCAGCACCCACAGGTCCTTTTCTGCCCAGCAGCTTTCAAAGCCACTCTGCCCCAAGCCTGCATAGAGTTAATTCTTGACACAGGTCCCAAATTTGTTGGAGAAGGTGATGAGGAAAAGCCTAAGTTTACTAAGTTAATGTGTTAACTTGCAGGTAAATTATAAAACTCATTAAAAAATAACTTTTTTTTTTCTCTTTCAGTATTTCACCTTCTTACAAGAGCCTACCATCAGTATCGGAGACTTTTCCAACCCTGAGAACGATGATTGAAGTACTAAATACAGACTCATCTCATTGTCTAAAAAAAACTATAGTTGTTGTATAATTTATACAAATAAAAGGCCAAGAGGTACTGCTTTGCAAATTATTTTTGAATGACAAATTATGGTCAAAATGGTTTGATTTTATTGTTTTTTTTAATAGAACAAACTTAATTGACTATTTATCACCAGTAAAAGAAATCTTCCTGTGACCAATAATATCAAAGAGGAAAAAAGAAGTAGAACAACTACTTTTTCATATTAAGACACACTCTAACAGAAATAGTTATTCAGGGGCCAAACTGAAGAGCAGTAAGAAACTTGATCAGTTACAAACTGAACAGACTGCAGGTGAAAATTTATTTAATAAAAATAAGAAAAGTAATCTTCTTTGGAAATAACGCTATACTACTTCTCAGTGTTTTTTTCCAAAGCCTCTGCACAGAAAACTTAGAGCTCTACCACGTGTGAGTAACTGGATTATACACAGGCATTTCATGTAGTGCAGCCCAGTGAAGGAACAGATGTCAGCTTAAAAGAATGGGGTTCAGGGATACATCATTAGGAAACAAAACCAAACCAGTTACTTATTTGGAGTTAGGCTCTTGGTGAGCAAATGTCAGAAGCACAACAATCTCCCTTTCCAAGTACCCATTGATGGTGGTGGTTGGCAGAACTTATCACCAGATTGACAGGATTGCAGTATATTGGGAGCACTAGCTGATGTTCCTTGAGTTGTTTTTTGTTGGACAGACTTGGCAGCATTCTGGAAAGGCAGGTTTCCATAACCAAACCTTAATAAAGGTAAATTTGACCATCTGTCTGTTTAGTACTAATGAATATGAATTCTAAACTTTATTGATCAGAATTTCTGTAAAGGGCAAAAGTAGGTATTTTTTCACAAGTAAGGAAAAGAAGGCATGTAAGTTTTCATTAAAGGAATTGGGATGCTGTCCATTTGTGACACAGGTATTCCCAACATTTCTGTTCCTAAGTACCTTCTTCTATCCCACTAGAAATAAGCTCTGTTTGCTTCTTCTGTTTAAGAGTCTAGAAGTTTAAGAAGCCTCTACTACATTTCATTAAGGAGGAAAGGAATTGTTATTTTACTGGAAAAACAGCAGCCTGCAAAATATGCCCAACTTTTTACCTTGATTGTGTTCTAATGTGATCTTCTAAGCCCCTCTTCTAAGTTTTGTTATGCCCTGTATTATTCATTGAGAAAGGGGAATTATATTGGCATTTCACCAGACAGTCTTGGGAACTATAAAAAGGAGGGGTTTTGTTTTGGGGTTTAGACCAGAGGGAGTGGAGAAGGGGTGGTGGGGAAGGAAAAAACTACCTGGACAAACAAACCATGTACAATTGTCCTTGTCCTCATTTCTTACTCCTGTGACTGACTTTGTCCCCACTCCCTGGTGGCAGACAAAAGAGATTAATGGGAGATCACGGGAGGGTTGGGGTAATGTCTGTTACACCTCTTATGAGAGTGTGTGTGTGTGTGTGTGTGTGTGTTTCAAAGGCTTCTTTCTCTGGGCGTGAGGCAGATGACTAAGAAGGAAAGCGAGCTCAAGTGCTCTCAAACAAGTTTAACAAACAAAACAGGATTATATAACTGGGCTGGTATGTGATGACTTGGGGAACTGTAATTACCTCCAAAGAACCAAGTATGTGGAGAAATCTAATTATCATTTTCCATCCTCTTCTGTGTGTCATCCTAGACAGCTGGTCTAGCGATACCATTTGAACTCTTAAACGGGAACATTATTGTATTGCAGCCCCAGTCATTTATCTATTAAGAATGATACTAAAGAAAGCAGACTGAGGGAAAAAAATAGGCTAAGCAATGAAAACCCATTAATCTGAGCCTCAGTATTTGTGCTACTTTGAAATATATTTTGAAGATAATAAAAATTCCCTGTAACTACCTAGGCCAAAAGTCAAAATAGATTTAGTCTCACATAAATCTTCTGACATAGTTGCCTATCTTAGGTAAGCTTGATTTTTTCGTTGTTGTTGTTTGTTTATTTTGTGGAAAGGAGCTATGCTTCCTCCACCCCACCCCAGGAGACTGGTCATCTTTTGGGAATTTGTGTGTGGGACCTCAGTGAATCTTTTGCCAAAATAAGGACTTGTTACTGGAAACTAGCATTTGTACAGCAAAGGAAGAGACCAGAAAACCTAATTATTTCAGCCTTTAGAAATCTGTTTTACCAATGTAACTAATGCCAACTGCATAGACTTGTTACACTGAGACTGCAGCTGTACTATCAAATTAATGCAGAGGCTTCGGACCATCTTGCACCCTAGCCCGTGGAGTTGGACAGAAGCACCTGTGCCAGGCATCCTCTCTCTTCTGACAGCAGCTGCTGGACCTTCTATCGTGTTAAGAAACACGTACGACTTATTTAGGAGCGAGGAAAGGCAGGTTCTTGGGCACTGTGCTCCTCTGCCAGCTGAGGCAAGTCCCTTCCTGGTGCTCCTGGCCCGGCAGCGTGGGAATACTACAGCTTACCTCCTCGGCAACGGGGGAAAGGCTGGGGGAGACGAGCGCTGCCGGGCAGGAGCTCTTGAGGGCGGCGGGGCGCGCTCAGCCCCACGTTATCGGCGGTACCGAGACCGAAGCAAGGCCGGGAGGCGGCGTCCCCGCTTCCCTGCGGCGGGAGCAAGGCCGGCTCCGTGCGGCGGGAGCGGGCGGCGCCGCGGGCAGGGCGTGCGGGGGGCGGGCAGCGCGGGGCGGCGGCCGCCCGGCTTTATAGGGAGCGAGGGAGGCGGCGTCTGCGGGAGGGGAGCGGAGGAGGCGGTTCTCTTCCCGGTGCCATCCCCAATCCCGCCGTGCGAGTGCGGGGCTGGCGGCGGCGGGGTGGCCATGGCCTCCATGGCGGCGGCGATCGCCGCTTCCCGCACGGCGGTGATGAACGGGAACCGGCCGCTGGACGAGCGGGAGCGCAAGCGGTTCAGCTACTTCTCCTCGCTGAGCCCCATGGCGCGCAAGATCATGGCGGAGAAGGAGCGGATCCGCGAGCGCTACGGGCCCGAGTGGGAGCGGCTGCCGCCCCGGCAGCAGGACGAGATCATCGACAAGTGCCTGGTGGAGCCGCACGTCCAGGCCCGCTACGCCGCGCACCGCGGCACCACCCGCCCTCCCGCGCCGCCCGCCTCCTACCCCAGCCTGCGCCTCAACACCGGGCAGAAGGTGGTGCGCTTCGGAGACGAGGTACCGGCCGCGGGGAAAGGGAAAGGGGAAGGGGCGCCGGGGGTCCGGGCGGGAGCGGCGCTGCCCAGCCCCGGCACGGGCGGGGCGCGGCGGCCGCCACCTCTCCGAGCTGCGGTGCCGCCGGGCTGGGCTGGCCGGGGTCGCGGGCGTTCCGCGCCGTCGGCAGCCGGGCGAGTCGCCCCGGTGATGAGCTGGGTTCCTTTCCCCGCTGCCTGGCTGTGCGGGAGGGCGGGATGTTCGCCGCCCGTAAAGGCAGGGAAGGCGCCGGCAGCGATAGCGCTGAAGTGGGTTTTGCAGAAAGACTTGGACGGTCTCAGTTCCCCCGACGGCGGGGCATGGCGCTGGACATAGTCTCTTGCTGAGAATGGGCTGTAGGGAATGTTTACACTGAATTAAATCTCTTCCTTTTCGTTTCTAGTTTTAGACACGGTTAAAAATACAACGCTGAAAACATTCCAGCTCTTGGCATGTTTGACACCTTAAAAAAAATGCAGCCTGTTCCATGTCACATGCCAGGAAAAACAAGGGTGTGGAAAGATAGATGGCAAAAAGTATGGATTTTGAACCTTCTGACAGCCATCTATCCAATGGTGAAGCATGGCAGTCCTTCTGGAAATCCACTGTAAAAGAGTACCCGGTCTGGAGCAGTGGGTCCTGTTACCGAGTTGAGCCCTTGAAGAGGAAGGTCTAACAATGCTTGAAGCAACCTGACAGTACTCTTCGGATACTGTGTCTCTTATTCAGTGTATTGATTCCCTTTGTTTTCTATTCTTTTACATTTCTATTCTATTGTTTTATTCTCGTATGATTACAGAGCCGGTTCCTTTCACTATCACCATATAATAACTTTAAGTGACCTGTTGTTAGTTATGTGGCTTCTACCAGAAAAAGAAAAAAATCTGCTTCTCCATTTGTAATCATCAATCCAATTTAAAGAGAGCAGTGCTACTTTTAGGCTCCTCTCCAATATCCCTTGCAATGGGATTTCTAAGAAGCATGTGGGGCACACTGATCCTGGGCATCATGGTTCCCAACCAGCTTTGTGCCAGGAGACTGCTGCCTGTGTTTCCCCTGTCAGGAAAGTGTGATGCTGTGCTGCACACACATCATATCTAAAGCTAGAGAGCACAGGATGTAGCTCATGTATGTCTAGTTCATGATATCCAAAATTCTAGATAAATATTTGATAGTAATTGCCAAAAAGAGGTGTAGAAGAAGGACACAAGACAACAAATTTGGTTGCGCAAACAACCTTTGAAAAGAAACTTAAATCTGAAGTTAGTAGTGAAAGAATTTAAAGAGTGTGGAAAATAAATATGTTCAGTTTTCCCAGCCTTGGAGAGCTCAGCTGTGCTTTCTGCTTTGAATTATGTGAATCTGGAAGGAAAACAAGCATGTTTGTAGGCTGTTGTGCTGCACTGTATGGAAATAATAATTTCCTAAACATCTAGAGAGTCCATCTGAAACTGGGCAAATAGTTTTCTTTCCCCTCTTCTCCCCAAATACAGTTACAATATGCATAATGTTAATGCTTCTGTAGCCATTAACCAAAGAAGGCAAGGTTCCTCCAAATACTTGATACAAAGTGTTTAATTTTGGAAGCATCTGCCTCAATTGACTTCCTCTTTGACTTCTAAGCAGAAGTTAATATAAATTGTTTCTCTGAAGAAAAGAGATTCCACTCATTTTGGCATTCGCCATTTCCATTTTAGTTCTTCCAACTGTACTACTGAGCCTTGGAGCCTTTCCTGGCTCTTCATCTGATAGCTTCCTCTCTCCTGGCTCCCTTGCTGGCATTCGACCTGATTGCTGGATGTCTGCCCTGGCTGACAAATTGTCCCTCCTCGTCCTGCTGCGGCAGAGCCAGCGCCGTGCCGGTCCCTCGCCGGTTCGGTTCCGCTTCCCGCGCTGGCCAGCGCTTGGCCTGCAGAGCTCTGCTGTCCGTGTGTCCTGCTCAGGGAGCTGTGCCCCTGCTGCCTGGGTGGTTCCCAGCTGCTGCATGCACTGTGGGCACCCAGCCCTCGCTCAGGACTATTGGATTGGTCCTGGCTGCTCTCCCTGCCTATTGTGTAGGGTATCCTAAGGCAAGGAAACGGAGGGTAGCCCACATGCCTCAGAATCACTTGTGGATGCTGCAGTGCTTTCAGTGAGAGTGTTTTGTCCTGATGATGTTCTTGCTGATACACCTGGTCCAAAAGTTTCATGTTTCCAGCCACAGCTCATCTTCCCTTTTAACTGATGTTGAAATCTGTAGTGATCTACCTGGGCTTGCTTAAGCACAGAAATCTGATCTCTCTGACCTCATGTTCTTTGGAAGACGTGGTAGAAAGCAAACCAAGGATGAATACTGAAGATACTGATTTGCTGGTCCGGGTCTCTCACTGTTTCAGTCCCATTTTCATGCCTATGACCATTATGATAAGGTGGTCCAGAGGACATATGTAGTGGTCTTGTATTTCTGGACAGTTGCTTCCCTCTTTCTCACCCCCACCATTTCCTCTATATTTCTTCTAACACCAAATTTATCTCCTGAACTTGTGGCCCAGGACTGTAAGTTCTCAAACTATGAACATCTCTTACATTTTCAAAACATCTTTGACTATGTTGGCTGTGTGGGAAGGGTGTTACAGAAAATAGACGCGCAGTAACAGGACCGTGGCATCCTGTAGCCATGATCTAGTCATTTTATAATGCTAGAGCCCTGCAGCACCATATGGGACTCTTAGAAAAATGCCTGGAGTCACTGCTCCTTCCCTTCCATCTTATCCTCATTGCAGCATCACCAGTCATGGAGCTGGTAGCAGAAGCCCTGCAGGCACTGTGAGCACAGTTTCAAAAGAGAATTAGGCTAACAGGGGCATTTCACACCCAGTGAAATAAGTTTTGTCCTGTTTGCTGAAGATTGACTTGCTATCATTGCACATGAGCCCAGCACAGGAGGCTATTTGTTGCTTCACCATAATTTTCTGTGTCTAGACAGCCCAGACCTCCTGACCAAGGGCTTTTGGATGCTGCAACAGAGCTTCCCCTTTCCAACAAGCCCTCAATTGCTGGCATTATTCCATTTATAATTTCTCCATTTTCATTCTAATGCCGATAGTGGTAGAAATGGAGATTAAATGAGCAGGGAAAGATCTGGAAATACAAGCTGAGATTGAGCATGAATGTAATATAGATGGATTATTTTTTAAATATGCTGTAAACGATGAGGGGAATAGGAGGAAAACCAGCAGTATTGAGAGGCTACCACCCTTTGCACACTGTAGTGGCCAGCCTTTGATAATGCAGCTGGTTTGGTGTCAGTTGATGCCACTGGGTTCTCTCTGGTTCAGTAAAAGATAATTTAGATATTCAGTTTACAGCAACAGTTTACAGTAAGAACTTCTCACTGTTCTCTTAATGCCATCCCTCTTTATCCACAAGCATGTGATGTAGACATGGAATCAAGGTCTAATTTTTCCTTTGGTTTTTAGGTTTTTCTTTGAATGCATATTAAGTATTTGAGCAGTAAAAGAGTTGGATGTGAAAGAATTAACTTTTCGTTGGAAAAAATGCCATATGCTTTAGGAAGTGATAAACATTTTATGTGGAGGAAAGACAGGTGAGAGAGTTTGGTTAGTTTCATTCATTGTGTTTTAAGAGGGAGCTTGACTTACCTGCCTTCAGGCAGAGATGCTATTTGTTTTGCTTAGCCTTAAGAACTTTGGCACCAAACAAAGAATCAACCCTTTACCTACTTAAAATTGCTTTAAAGCAACAAATAAGCAATATAGCAAAAACTTTTAAGTTTGGCCTGTTAGAGATTTGTGCTTTTTAAACACCCAAAAATGAAAGGCAGCATTTGAGTGCAGTAAAACCTCAGTAACCAGCAAGTCCTGTTCTAATAACACTTCTGAGAAGCATTTATTGGTGGGTTTGTGTCTTGCCCAGCTACTGTCAGCTGTGCTGAACAATGCTCATGTCAGATACACAGGCACACTTCTACCAGTGCCTTCCATTTTGAAATTCAGATGTTGTTTTCCAGCAAGCTGCCTACATATAGCAAATGTAATTTGTGGTTATTTTTTATGTATTTTGCAGCTGCTTGTTGAAGTCAAGTGTATGACCAGATTTTTGCCTCTTTCTCACTAGTCTTTTTCAGTTTTGAAATACGTTGCATGAGGCCCCATTTCTTACAAATAGGTTCTTTTTTTTAACCCTGGTGAACAAAAGTTTATTTATTTGCCTTCTTGCTGGAAGAAGGCATTGTTGTGTGCCGAAAACAAAAGCTGATCAGATATGAATTTTTTTCTAATCTATGTTGATGATAAATGGCCTTGAATCCTTTTTCCCTAGAATTTCCAGTCATAATTCTCTTTTGTTACTATTGAAACAGTTGATTCTTTTGCTCCCAGTTTCTTCAAGCATGTAAGAACTTGTTTATTCTACAAAAAACCTAAATTACTTTTCATATTTGGTTGGTGATAAAGATTAATCAGGCAGTCTAGATAGCAGAACATGGTTCAACAGTATTCTGTCTTTTCACTTGGTCCTCTGCATGTTCTCTGTGTGAAGACACATGAGGTGGAGGCCACAAACTTCCTTCCCTGCCCTGACAAAGGGCAGAACTTGTCGACTGTCTCCTTCATCCTAGCCCCAAGTACACTTCAAATAACCACAGACATCAATTGCTTGAAGGTTTGTATCCTCCAGCCATGTCTTATCCTATTTTATTCTTTGCTATATCCCACAGAACATCTTTTGAATGTGGACAGAGCTCCTCAGAGTTTCTGGCTCTGAGGAGGGATGAGTTGTGCAGCCCAAGAAACAATGAGCCATCATTTAAGTAAAAAAAATTAAAATGATCCTTTTTTTTTAGAGAGTTGCTGCCCAACAAGGGTCTACTACTTCCATCTTATATAATCTGTGAAACTCTTAGATTCTATCTCTGACCAGAACTTCTGACAGCTGTTACCAAAATTAATTCATTCCAGGAACTTTTTGCTTGCCAATGCCTGAGGTTGAGGTTACAAGTTGCGGTGCCAACAAGGACAATGATGCTTGAGGAGACATCAGCTTCTGTGGAGTGGGAGGCTGACTTGCTGTGTCCTGCAGGGAATGATGTATCCTGCTGCATGACAGCCTCATACCTTCACTCTGCCTTGCCCATGCTGCTTTTCCATCCCTCTGTGGTCCTCAGGGCTCGCTCTCAGCAGCGGTGTCACGGCTGAGTTCGGGGTGTGCAGGATGTGTTGGGTGAAGAGCTGTCCCTGCCAGTGCTGTCTTCTCTTGCCTCAAATACAGCAAAATAAAGAACTGGATGTCTCGGATCCAGCACGAGGATGGCTTACTGCCAAGTTTAAAACTGATCCCTGGCTGGTTTGCTTGTCCTATAAATGGCAAGAAGACAGAGCTTCCTTTAAACTCTTTAGATAAAACCCAGTGGCACTTATGCCTATGCATCTGGAGCTTTAAGGTGCTGTGACTGCATGTAGCAGTGTTACAGTGTTCTCTGGACTTCAGTTCTGTCCTTTACTGCTGTGGTTGAAGTCAAGCCCTGATTTATCCTGACCCCATGCAGACAGAAGTGTTCTAGTCCTGCTTGTGTGTGATGCTCAATGCAATGGTTAGGTTCTCCCATCTCTCTTCCCTTCTGGGCCATGATTCCTCTCTCATGCATGCTTCAGAAACGATGAACTCCAGTCGTTCAGAAATGAGCAACTCCATTTCAGAGGCAAAGGACATTGTCCTAGAAGGAATTTGAAATAATTAGACACACCTGCTGTGAGGTATCACACATTGAGTGGTGTGGCATTCCCATGCAGACAGCAGCACACCACAGTGCAAATGCTGATAGATACTAAAAAGCAGACTTCTGCTCCTTTTTTCTTTTAAATGTTAAAACATCTGAGAATCTGTTTCCTGGATTGAGAGAACCTGAATTACATTTGTGTTCTTGGCAAAAGTGTCCTACACCAAATTTCCTTTTGGCCACAATATGTGATTGAGAAGAGCCCAGGCCTCTCCTCTTAGATGAGCTCTACCAGGCCAGTTCTTTTTAAGAGCGTGGGATCACCCTCATATATACCACAAATACCTTGCTGCTAGAAACTCTGTATTTCACAGATGAGTAATAGTTGGAGTATGCCATGTTTTTATGTTTAGGAGATAGTTTTAGATACTTCTAATCATGATCTCATAGCTCTAGGCCAAAAAATCTGCCTACAGTGAAATAAGAGAGGGCAGATCAGGAGAATGTTATCAGATGTCTGAGAAATATATTCCTAGAAAGGCAGAGACCAGGAATAAGAAGAAAAAAGCAACCACAGTGAAATGTGGGGTTCCTGTGTTGTGTTAAAACATGGTTGAGTTCTGCTATTCTCTGAACAGCAGGAGTGTGAAAATCCTTCATGGTTACTCCTGGCCTTTCCCTTTCCATAAGGTGCTCCCAATCCTGTTCTTTCCCTGGTGTGCTGCTGTGTCCACCTGCTCATTGTGGAGGGTGCAGCTCTACCTGTGGCACTATCCAATGTACCAGTGAGTCCCAGCCATGACTAGGAATAGAAATGCAATCATGTTGTTGTAATTCTTCAACATATATGAACAACAATCATTTTTCAAATTATTTTCCACCCTTTCTTTTTTCAGTGTGGGCTGCATGTATTTCTGGAGGGCATGCCTTGTATGAAGAAATTGTTTAAATTTCTCCATTTGGGATAATTTTCAGAAATGCAGCATCTTCAAATAGTGGATTTGAGATTTGGTGCTGTGGGTGCTGTGTGGCTCCTTCACCACCTCTGAACATTTATTTCAGAGTGCCCTCACTGCCATGGTGCAATGATGTGTCCTCTTGGGGCTGGATACAGCTGTGCCTTGGCCACACAGCTGTTTCACTACCCCATGACTGCCTGGCCGTGCTCGTGCTCTTTGGTCTGCCAAAGGGAGGAAATGGGACTTGATTTCCCTGAATCCCCTTCTTCTTTTGTTGTTTCTGTCCCTGGGTGTTGCTAGTGGCTACCAAAGAAACACCTAGTAGAAGACTGGAAATATAATACAATTTAAAGCTGTTTGTGGAGAAACCATTTCAGGAGATTGAGACCAGGCTAAACCTTCATATATTTTGTAGATTAAATTGGTATAGTATTGATAACCTTCCCTTTAGAGGACCTGCTTTCAGTCAGTCTTAAAATGTAATCAGTGCCATCTTTAAGTAGTGCTTTCACTTTTTAGTCAGTTCTGTAGCAGTGGTTGTTATAGTTCCAGCAGTGTAACATAATGTCATCTGTGTGATGCTTCTGAGAAGATGAAGCTACTCTTCTGGTTTTTAGTCATTCTTCAATTTTATTTCAGGACATAACTTGGCAAGATGAACACTCAGCTCCGTTCTCCTGGGAAACGAAGGTAATTAAACAGCTTTTTTTTTTTTTTTAATGTTGCTTTGTCATTTTATACTATTCCTACTGCATTTATTGTCTTCATTTTGTTACTTGATAGATTATTGTCACCCTATTCTATGCAAGCGGTATAAAGTGACCATGCTGCAAATCAAACAGGACTGGTATGCTTTGATTTACATCAGGAGACACTCAAAATGTACTTCATGAACTAACGTTCTGGCTTTGAGTGCAGATGTAAAACCAATTCATTGCAATTTTATTTTTTGTTGCAAGCTTTTTAATCAACTTTCCACGTTTAGTAAGACCCTTGTCTTAGATACTGTATGAGCATAGCTGCATTTCACTTGTAAGTCAGGAGTAAAGTAGCTAGAAGATGGTGTGAGAAATGTGCAGGTATCTCATAACTTCACTGGATTCTTTCTGAAAGCCTGTCTAGTACTTCCTCTTTTTATTATGAACTAGAATGTTATCTTAGGACAAATGTAGTGAAACTGTTAACCTGGGGCCATGCTAGAAGCTCTATGTTATTTCCTATTCAAAAGGTTCCTTAAAAAACCCCATATTTTTCTGTGGTGAGTTGGTTTGGGGTTTCTTTTACACCTTACTTTATCTCTGGTATTTTGTTAAAGCATTATTTATGATGGGATTCTCATATGGCTAACACGGAACCAGAGTTCTCCATTTTTTCTGAGCCTGTAGTGTGAGAAAACACAGTTGTGCCATATGTGTGGTGGGAAATCAAGTTTAGTTCTTCTTGTTGGAAAAATTCTGGGAGCAAAACCACAGCTCATTGTCTTTCTCAACTGGGTATGGCAGGCATGTTAATTTAATCACACATTTCAGACTTAGTGTTTTCTGCCCTATCTGCCAGAGAAGGCTGCTACTGCCCTGTTTCCTGGTTCCTTTTTTTTTTCTTTGCCCTTGAACTATGTAGGTAATCATGGATGACCTTATGAATATAATCTCAGCCTAATGCAGAGTAATTATTTGGAAATGCCAGTGAATACTAAATTAATCCAGTTGACCTGAGACTTAGCCCTCCCTGCTCAAGGTCACTGCCTGTAGCTGCACCCCATCTGTGCTTTGCAGAAGCTGATTAACCTATAACTTGACGTGACTCCTGGGTCCTGGCAGCCTGCAGTGCTGCAGTTTCAGAGAAGCCAATGCCAGTCTTCACTTGCCTTAAAATCCCTTAAAAGCTGTCATGAGGAACCAGTGGAGGATTTTCTGTGTTTCCCTCTTTCCCCTCTCCCTCCTTGCTGACCAGAAATAAAAGCTGTGCCACAGCTGTGGGCTAAAAAGTTGCATGATCTTTTTCTTTAGCAAAAGTCTAGAGAATACATTTTATCTGGATTTATGGGGTGTGGTTTGGTTGGTTCCTGTGGATTCTTCCTTTTGGTTTTTCCCCAGTGTATCAATCTTTCAACCAAATCCTTCCACTGCTGACTCTTCCTTTTCAGAAGTGGAGATCTTGCTTTGTGCTTATTCTTTGATCTTCCCTAACTTTTATGAGGTAATACTGGGAGGCAATTTTTAATGAGGTACCAGCTGAGGAAAACGTAGCCTTACTCAAGTGGTGCCATGTGAGGAAGCCTGAATGAGCTGTTCAAGAAGGTTGCTGTGTGGTAATGCATTGTTCAATGTCCTGTGAGCCAAACCTGATCCCACTGTTATTTAAGGCTGTCAGGCTCTTTCCATTCCATGAGCTCTCCCCAGGATGGGTTGTTTTTTCCACAATACTCTTCTCCCTGATCTCCCTTTAATGCAGAGCTTTTTGTTTGGTTTGGGTTTTTAGCATGTTATTGCCTAAATGTGCACGAATATGCTCTGGCTCACCCAAGGAAGGGAACGTGGTTTTGCAGAGCAGAAGAAAGTAGAGCTGTAAATCAGTAAAACCAATAGGATTTTTTTATTTTTTTTAAACACTGAGACAGAAAAATAAAGCAGCAAAATGAGTATTTTCTGTAACTAACATGAGGGAAACTGTGAGGGGGTAGTGAGAAGTGTAGAGAAGAGGGGAGGGCATGTATTCTCCCAGGCTGAAGGCTCTCAGCTGTAACAGTGATGCCAGTGGGCATTCTAGTTGATAAGGTATGGACAAATTTTTCTCACTGTAGCTAGTGCCATGGATTCCCTACTTGCATGGCAGTCAAACTTACCCAGAGAACAGTGTACTGAGTTACTGTCATTCTGTTCAGAACATTGTTGAAGGGCCTGGTGACTTCACTTGTGTCCCAAGTAAACTTTCTGTATTCTCATTTTAAACACAAATGTGAGATAGGGCTGCAGCCGTTCATATCACAACAAACACTTGCCTGAATATCTCCACTATTTTTAGATGAGTATTTCTTGTCTCACCTTTTTATTTTTAAATCCTCACACAAGGCAAACAAAGTAGAGCTACAGTGTAAATTGCCGAGTTAGCTGTTAGACAGCATTTAAAATAATATTTTTAGTAGATAATGATAACACTTCTCAGAAGGAAAACTTGGGAAGCAGTAAGTTCTCTTGGCACTGCAAAAGGGCTGACATTTTAAAACTAAAGATTGAATTGGAGGGAGTGATTTGGTTCATGGGTGGAGCCCTCATGGACATAACATGTCTTGAAATGTGGGTTACATTTTTAACTGGAGCTCTACCCAGGTTTATGAATTCAGGGCATTTTATTTATGGCTTCAGGTTTACCTGAGATGAAAGATGACATTTTGGCTGAGTTTAGCCTTTGAGGTTTCTTGGTTTGTTTGAAGTAAAAATTCAGTGAAACTCAGCACAGACCTCAAGATATAAATGGAAAACAAGAATCATGCCTGAACTTGGAAGTAAAATTTCTCTGCAACTCTTCCTGAACTCAGAACTTTATGGATTTTGTGATTTCAGATTTGGGCAGGGGCAGGGGAGGACTTAATTAATTTAGTAATGGGCAGAAAATATTTCAGTTTGCCACCTCAGTTAACACACGGAATGCACTGAGCAGCATGGGAATAAATTGCAATTGACTTCTAATTCATGGTATTAATGAAAATTTACACATATATATCTAATATAATATTATTAGTATTAATTATAATTAGTATTAATAGTGGTATTAATTTTCTTGATACACGTAGAACAGTTGCCGATTCTCTTCTGTTTTCAACAGGCCTTCAGGTATTTGTTGAAAAGAGAGGCCTCTGAGGTGTGTTTAAAATAAACAAACAAACAAAAAAAAAAAAAAAAGGGAAAATGAAGAAGTGACAGGCTTCAATCCCTTCAATAATCTGGTTGCTGCCTCCCTGTCTGAATTCCCTAATTATATTGCTATAGAAGTGATCTAATCCCAGCAATGATTTGGGGAGAAAACAGCTATATCCCACTTGTAATAAACATGCTTTATTAAATAATAAAGCACGTTGTAATAAACATGCTTTACCAACTGCTTCCTTTGTTTAAAATTGAGGCAGTCTTCAGTATCCTTCTTTCTACAAGCCCTAGTTGGTGTTTTGTTTTAAATAGGAACACAGTGGCAGAAGAGAATTTTTTCCTTCCTTCCTTAGCAGCATGATATTATAATTGTTTGTTACAAGCTATAATTTGGTGTGATTATTTTTACCAAGCTGGCGTAAATGGCAGCACTTCCTTGGAAGGAGAGTGATCCCTGAGCTTTTGAGATTAGCCTTCCCTTTTTGATTTAGACTATGTATGTTTAAAACACAGTGCTGTAAAACAACTGTTCTTGAGCAAAAAAACCTCCACCAAACCCAACCTGTGGTAATAGAAGCTGTGTTCAAGGTCTATTTTAGTCTGTATGGCCAAGTGTAGGGATTCAGTTACCTGCATCAGTCTTTGTTGGTTTTGAGCATAAAACCAGGCACTGTCAGTACAAGCTTGCTCAAGCTAGCCAGAAACAGTGGCTGGCTGGATTCAGTTCATATCTGCAGAGTACAGAATGGAATTTCTTCCAAAGGTCCATACTATATAACATTGCCATTGACTTCTGTATGGACTAAAATTACTTAGATTGGTTTTGAGTGCTTTGCTCTATTTTTTGCTCTTGCAATTTGCCTCTGCTGACCTAAGGTTTTCTTTCTGACTCTGAAAAGATCCTGAAAACACCCACGGTGTGTGCAGGAAACAAAGCAAAAAATGCAGCTGCTTTGAGCTCCATATTTATTTTGGTTTTGTCCATTCAGCAAAGCAAAGTCATCTTCTAAATCTTTTAAAATTGGCTTTCTTACCTCTGCATTTATCAGGCTATGCTTAAAACAAGTTGCTTTGACAGTGTTTCTGTAGTCTTTGTCTCAACAATTTGGATTTTTCAGCCTGCCAAGCAAAACAATTTGTTTTGGCTGTATTTGTGTGACTGCTTAGTAAAATACTACACATTCCTGATGAGTGAATAAGAAGCTTTAAAAGTTCCTGGATTCTTTGTGGTCATCTTGTTTTTAATATGTACTTATGAACTGAGACCTGATTTCATACAGTGTAATTAAATCATGACATTCTCAGTGTCCCTGGTGCCTCTCTTTCAGCATACATTGTTTCCCATGAGTATATACAGCCACTGTTGCAATTCAGTGGATTATTGCTGCCTTGAGACTGAAGTTTGGTCTAAATTCTTTAATCCAGTAAATAAAATTCCTAAATACCTTCATATGGTCTTTTTAAGGAAAGATGGACATACAGCCTCCTAAAACCTGCAATTTATAATATTATTTATATTTATGATCCAGAAAAATTATCAAGACAGGACACCCTTTATTTAAAGCCTTGCAGTGGTTTGGGACCAGAGGGATAAGACTGAAAAGAACACAGGCTTCTAGATTTGCTTTACCTCAAAATACTTCTTTGTGCATGCTTTCACATGCACTCTCTACCCCCTCTCTCTTAATGTGTTGAGAAAGACTTGCTCATGCAATATCTTGAAAATACTATTGCTGTTAATAGCTTTTATTTGAATTCCAATAATTTCTAGAAATTACAGTTGGGACTGTACTAGTCTGTCTGTAAACTCTTGAGACTTTCTGGGCAGAACAATTCCCAGAAATACCATTTGGACAGATGGTAGGAAAAAGAAAATATTTTTATTTTATTCCTCAGATGGGGATTTATACATACAGGAACTGCAGCTCGTGCAAAGTAATACAAAATCAATGAAAGCAGTGGGGAACTGAAACCCTCTCTCTAGAATCCCAAACTGTGCCTGAAAGACAATTCCCTTTTGACCATGAAATCACACCCCACTGTTCAGTGTTTGCCTCCCCAGGGTGGCAGCTGGTGGAGTGCCACAAGTGCAGTTCTGCTTCTGAGCCCTGCATGGGCAGGTGCAGCTCACAGCAGCTCTGCCCAAACCTTTACAGGTGAGCTGCTGCCCTGAGTTTGGCTGGGGCCAGGAGAGATGTGCATCAAGATATTCCCGTGGCTGGCAAACCTAAAGGAAAAGGGCATTTTTTGGGAGGGAGGGAGGGAGGGGGAGGTTGCTGTCTTTTAAATATAGTTTCCTTCCTTCTCCTGCTGACGCAACCAATTGCCAATTTGCAATCTGATATAAGAAATTGAGAGCAGAACTCTAATTAAAATCACATTTGTAGGGTCTAGTGACTCATTAGAGTGTACAGTACTACTCATTACTTAGATATCAGCATAGGGTGTTTCACACATGGGCCTTTTCTATCTCTGTGAAATTATCTTCCTACTTAGGCTGCTGCTCTGTTGTTTGTTTTTTCCTTGCGGGGGAGGGTGTTTTATTGCCAATTTTTTGACTGGAAAGATATTGCCTATTAATCATTTTCTTTCATCAGCTACATTTCTTAGGGGTTTAGATGTGTTAAATAACCTCAGAAGTCTAAGAGAAGCATTACATATTTCAGGGAAAACAGAATACCTTGTGACTGGTCCACAGAAGGTCTTGGCTTCTGGAATTAAATGCTAGAAGCAGAATTATCCCTGTGACCTCTCAGAGCTGTATTTACATCATGCTGAGACACAGTGCTTTCAGAACCTGTCGGGATAGTCTTGTCTTCTCTGCCTTCCTTGTGGGAGAACGAAAACTCCTGAAGTATTTTCATTGGGATTATTCTGTGTCAGGCTATGAGCTGTTTGATCTCCAGAGCATTCTGTGAGACAGATATGCAATCTCAAGTGTCAGGTGGTCCTGTCTTCTGAAATGGGTGCACCCTGTGGTCTCTGCACAAAAGGGCAGAGAGGACATCCTCTCCAGAGCATGCAGCCACGAGCAGGTTGGAAAGGCACTGAAGTTGGAAAGGCATTGCCTGAGGTGCTGCTGCAGTGCCAGGCTCTTCTCTATGCTAGGAGTGATGTGCCACTTCCAAGCCACATCTCTGAGTTGGATATTTTGCCCCACAAAAAGAACATTAAATATCACTACAGTCAGTGGCTTTAGCTCCACAATCTGAGAACTTCTCAGAAGGCCTGGCTCAGCTTGTCTGGCTAGCTGCTCCTGAAATGCAGAGCCATCTTGTTGGTTTACTCTTTTCCTAATTTTTATTTGAACAGACCCATACTTGCCTTCCATGGGTGTTTTTTCTGGATTTTATTTCCAACGCTGCCCTGGTGGACCTGGGGGCTGTGATGGCTGCTCTGCACTCCGGGCACTGATCTTCCCTCTCCCTTGGGCTGGGGGGTGAAGGAATCATTCTACTGAAAGTGACTGCTGCTGTGGTGGCCTTTAGCTACTGTCATCCCCAGTGGGAGCCCCAGGACAGGCTGTTCAGAAGACAGCAGACTGCTGCAGGACAAAAAGTAGCGCTGTTTTAATTCCTACATGACTTAAGTCTTCTAAGATGGATTTTTTTTTTTAACCTGTCTTTGATTTTTAGAATCTGCCTTTTGTTTTTTCTCTTGGCTACTGGGGAATTGCAGGTCTATTTGATATTGTGTTGTGTGTTTTTTAAGCTGGGATTTTATCAGTTCCAAAGTCTTAAAGCATCTTAACTTCAGGGTGGTAAATCACTATTCAGTAGTACTGCCAAATGAGCTTAGGGAAATAAATCCCTATATTTTAATATAGAGAATGGCAGTCACTGTAAATAATCCTCAACACCATTGCATCTATGGTTTGTTTATGCAAAATTTATCTGTGAATAAATATCCTGCTCTTAATTTTACGTCATGGCTTGTTTAAAAAAAATAAATCAGAGCACTGAGGTTTTTCTCCATAGTTTTTTTGCAGGCAGGGTGGGGTGTTGAGTTGTTTGGTAAGACTTGTGTGTATCCTTGCCCTCACCTTATTCTAGCTGAGCTATAATTACTTGGAGCTTGTTTATGTTCTGCATCTTTTGATAGCACAGTATATTCTTCATGAGAACACGGAGCTTGGTGCTCTCTTGCCTACAGCCTTGGAAAAATGATGCATCTAATTCTTTAGAAAGGTCAGATCTAAGTCCATGAATCAAATTATGTGTAGTCAGCTGCTGACTGTTTAAAAAAAATTGTTTTATAAATAATCAGTTGCTGGTTTAACAGTTGTTCTTTGATGAGAAGTTCTGAATATTAACTACCAGGCTTGTGAGTCCTGCTAGATCTAGAGCCCCTTTGAACTTCACATGCACAATAATGTAGGACTGAAGATCAAACACTTCAGTGAAAATGATATGCAACTAGGACTTGTTTTAGACTGAAGCCCATAGATGCTATTGCAGTTTTATTTGGGAAAGGCTGGGCAATAGAGTAGAATGGTGAAAAAACATCACAAATTTGTAATGAACTTCTAAAGTGTCTTTCAACCATTTATAGCAAAGGCTACAAGTCCTCTTGAGTTTTTTTCAAACCCAATCAGGCCCATGATGACAACAACACAGCTTTAACAGTAAAGGCTTTTTTTTTTCCCTTGCATTATTTGTCCCTTTTTACAAACACAAATCTGTGTATTAGGTTGTTCTTTCCTGGCACATATGCTTACATGTTTCTCAGAGGGTAATAAGGCTTAACTTTTATTAGCCTGAAGAGTGTCTAACTAGTTGAGAATCATTTTACTGAGGTGGTGGTAAGTAAAGCAAACATTTGGAAGTACTGCTCACTTTTCTGTGACTTGTAAGATTTATTTCATGCATTAACTGTGGTCACTTGCTTCCTTGGCCCAGTGTTACCTCTCAGAAGTGGGTACAGCTATTTCAGCACTGCAAGTGAAAACAAACCAGGGCTCAGGAATAGGTGAAGAATGGTCCTGCTGGAGTTATTTCTCTTCCTTTAGAGGGGCATTAGAATTATAAAACTATTTACCTATGCATACCTATTACATCTAATCCTTTATCTTGGAAGCAGATGGACCCGTAACCAGCTATTTCAAAGACTGTAATGGAAAATTGTCTTTTGAGCTACACTCTGAAGCTTTTTTGCTTAAAATTTTCATGTAAAACATCTCTGACTTTCAAAATGCATCTGCAGCTGTTGTAATGTTTTAGTGCTGCTATTCTAATGTTTCAGTGCTGTGCATGCTGTGCACTGCTGCCTTAGATGGCACTGAGTAACTCCAATACAATTCCTTTCTCTGTCTCCTCTGCAGCAGGTCTGGGACTTTTATGTTTGCTTGCAGTTCAGACTTTTAAAAATCATTATTTTTATGAAACTACAAAGATAGACATTTATGGAGGAATTAAGTTAGCTTTGCTGTGGTATTTGTTGTCTGAGAGCTGTCTTGGAGTGGGCTGAGGTGTTATCCATGTGCACCAGGGTCAGAAAGTCAAAACTGTATCTGTGTGAAGCTCTATGAAATGCTGTTTTTCTGTCCCTGAACAGAGTCAGATGGAGTTCAGCGTTGCATCTCTCTCCATACAAGAGCAAGGTGGTGCCCAGCTGCAGAACGAGCAGAGGCAGCCTGCTAAAGCAGCACCCGGTGTCCAGGTCCCTAAATCTTCTCAGGCCAGTAAGCCCCCTGGCTCTGAGGGCTTGATAGCACCCAGGAAGGAAGAGGAGTCATCCTTCTGGAAGATAAACGCAGAGCGCTCCAAGTTTGAAGGAGACAAGTCTGAGTTCCAGTCCCTGACCCCCAGCCAGATCAAGTCCATGGAGAAAGGAGAGAAGCCCCTTCCCTCTTTTTACAGACAAGAGTCTGCTCCAAAGGAGATGACCAAAGCTGAGAAGCCCAGCATAACTAAAGCAGAGAAGTCTGCCGCCCCCAGCACTCCTTCTGTGTCTCTTGAGTGGGAGAAACCTCGACCTACTCAGCTCCCTACTAGTTCTCTAGATGACTTCTTTCTTCCTGATCCACCACAGGATCTGGCATCTTCTAGGACAAACAAGGAAGATACTGATGGTACTATACTTACAGACCCACAAATGCCTGGACAGGTGAGTACTGCTATGCCCACTGCCTTTATATTTAAGAACTGTACAGCACATTAAAATCTGGCAAGGCCACTGGAAGGTTAGGGACTCCAAAAATCACTAAGCCATTGCTCAGTTTGATGGCTTTTTTGTCTTTCAAATGTGAAGAAGTCTATTTAATCTGTTATTTAACAGTCTGTTTGACGTGTTAACTTCAATTAAGTGCTTTTTAACACATAGGATAAAGGCACAATTTAAATCTAACACCCGAAATGCTGACAAGGCACCAAGTAGCTCATTGACAGCAACCTAGCAAGTTGCTGTATCACATAAAAGAGGTTGTGGGGTTTGGGGGTTTTATTTGCAAAAGCAAAACACTTAATGGAAAGAATAAGCCTTTTAACTTGAAAAGTAGGTGAACTAGGGTCTAGCATACTTTTTTGGTACACACAACATAGTGGTGAATGGTGAACTGGTTCTCAACTGTTCCAAGCAGTAGCCTGACAGCCACTTCCCAGTGCTTTGTCCCAGGCAGCTGTGCTGCTTTCAAATGTGTTTTCTCTTAAAGTCCAAAATAGAAATAGAATGAGCTTCCAGAATTAGCCTTTTCAATGTTTTTTTTAATGAAAAAACCCAAACAACCCACCAACAAAAAATAACCTTAAGCAGCTCAATAGCCAATTGAAGCTATTTTAAAAAGCAGATGCTGAGCTGTGAGAAAAGAAAGGAAACAGCAGGATATGATACAGGGAGGGGAAAAAAAGAAAGAGATCAAAAGCTTGAAAACTGTGAAGTAGAGAAGAGGAGTGGTACTTCAAGCAGAGCTGTGCAGTTCTGTTTGAAATCTGTGGCATCGCTCTGGCAATAGCCTGACACATTGCTGTACACCTTCAGCACTTGACACAGCTTTTTCTGTTTTCTCAACTTTGTTCAAATTCCAAATGAGATGATGTAAAGTCAGAAAGATGCAGGGTGAGGTAACTGGTTGCAAGAGAAGTGCACTTAGGAGAGTGGCAGCGCTTAGGAGAGAACCATACTTAAGCCACCTGAAGTATTTGAAGCCCTTTGTTTAGTTATCATTTTCTCAAGCTGAGGGATAATGCTTCCTGAGCTGCCTAGCTACAATTTGTGAACATGGTTGTCCTTTAATTTGAGTTAAAGGCTTTATAATATTTTCTTACAAATTAACAGTTTCAGTTCCTTTGTGAATGTTTTCAAGATAACTGAGATTGTTTGAAAAACCTGTTTTTTCTCTCTGTGGAGAAACAACCCTCCCATGTGAAAATAGGAACAGCGGAGCAGACAACTTCATGTATTATAAGAATTTCTTCCTTTCTTCTTTTCTGGATTATCTTCCCTGTTCTGGGAAGCCGGGCTCTAGGAAGAGAATCCAGAGACTCTTCCTAAACATTAGAATCACCTTAAATGCCATGGCTAACCCTGCAGGAGTGAGTATGTTCTGGATAGAGTAGTAAATAACTTGTCATCAAAGTTTAATCTGTGTAGTTTTCTGCAAACAACTGACTCTAATTGCAACAGACAATCTGTTGAATTAATGATGCTTGCCTTCTGTGTTTGTTTCATTCTCTGTAATTCCCAATGTAGTCTGAAAAATTGATCTTCATTAATTTTTTCCATGAGGGAAAAAACCAAAACATTTTGCCTGCGGACCACAAGAATAATTTTATTTTTATCTGGAATTGTGTTTTTGGGCACTGTGAGTATTTTTCCATGTCATGTCTAGCAGTTTATGGTATAGGTACTTAGGTATCCTAGAGCATGGTAAAGACCTTGAAATATTGTCAGACATCATTTTAAACTTCAGTTATTAGATAGGCAGTCAAATGTTGAGTTTGCAATAACATAATTAACAACTAAATCTTATTTCCTTTTTTTTTACCTTGCAGACTAGTACAAGCAATGTTATCTTGAAGACTGGCTTTGATTTTCTAGACAACTGGTAAAAGATACTTCAAAACAGATCAAACCAATTTTGGGGAAGGAGTGGAACACCTTTCTCCCTGTATGTTAATTTACTAGCATTTGTGTCTTTTTCTAGAAGTAACTTTCAAACTCTTAAATGTTGCCTTTGTATAAACTTTTGTAATACCGTATGCGTTTTTGTTTTTTAAACAGTGATAGAAGTGTGGTTTCATTTGGATATTTTTTTAATATCTGTTAAAAGTTTTAGTAGCTACTGTATTGAGAGGATGGGAGAAGTTACTGTACACATGTTAAGGAAACACAAATGAGAGTCTCTGTATCCTAGAAATGGAACCTACAGGACCAGATTGCAGTTTTCAGTGGAAACCTTGCTAGCGTGGCTTGTAAGAAATAGTGTTGCACGTGCAGTGGTTCCAAGCATACTTCAGATAGCTAGCAAAAAACAGTATGAAAGGCAAGCATCCAGAATTGCATTGATTTGTAGATTTTTTTCCCTTTGAAAGTATCTTTTGTACCACTTACTGAAGACACTTTTTCTTCTGAAGAAGGCAAAGGCATTGCCAAAATGATGGATCAAAAAAAAGCACTGTGTTTGTACCCTTCAAATCTGCTAAAATAACTTAAGAGTTTTAGAAAAATGACCCGGGGAAATGGTGTTTCTGGTGTTTGAATTGAAGGCTTGGGGGTGGGTAGAAGAGAGTGGGACAACACCTAATGAAGTGGAGAAATTCTTCAGGGAACACAATTTCACTGCCTCCTTACTAGAGCATAACTCTTCATAATACTAGTGCTGGAACTACAGCACTGAGAATTTCTGGAGTGTAGATTACCTTTGTCTCAGTAAACCACTATGTTTATGGGAGGTCACAGCAGTGTGAGGCTTTTTTGTTTTTTAAGCAGCTTATCGTCTCAAGGACTCATTAACTTTGGTGCTTTTTCCTCCTTGTGGGTTCATCCTCTTTAGTATTCAACATCTGGCTTACATTTATTCCTAAGGTGCAGAGAGGCATCTCAAGGTGGCCCTTGGCAGTGTTGCCTCCAGTTCTGCTTTTGAATGATCTTTGGTGTTTAAAATGTAGAGAGCAAGAGTAGCTGTCGTTTGGATCTGTTGTCTCTGAAATGCAGCATGATTTACACCCTGATTCTCACTGTGTTTACCTCACCTTGAAGCCTTAATTCCCCCACGCACAGCCAGTGACTGGTCTGCTCCAATGCCAAAGGTTTGACTTTTCCCTTTACCTCAGCAATAGTCCCATAGCATTTGTTTGGGGTAGAAGGCAAAACACAGGGCTCTAATGGGTCCTAGCCAAGGCTGTAAGAAGGTCACCATCTCCTAAGCCATAGTTGTGCTAGGCTTCTCATGGATTAGCACTTGACATTTGGTTCAATGCCAGGGGCAGTTAAATGTGCAGAATTGGATGCAGCAGGATTTTTTCTGCTTGTTACAGGAAGAGTTTGCAATGTCCTGGAAGAATCCTTGCCTCTAATTGGTGTGCTGCTTGCTCTGAACAAGCAGAGTGTGCTGATAGAGCATTAAAATTTACTTGTTGGACAAGGAAAATGCTGTAAGCATATCCCCCCTTTTCTTGCCCCCACACCCCACCAAAAGAACGCAAAAAAACCCCAAAACACCAAGGCCAAAACCTCCACTTTTTCTAGTGTTTTCTAAAAAGGTTCCTTAGCTAAATGGAAAGATCACCACAGAGTAAAAGTCATTGTATAGCATACTCTTATTTATAGGCTTCTGAAAGCTTTTTTACATTCTTCCTGAGATGTACAAACTCTTGTAGTTGTGGATGTTATCTCTGCATTCAGCAGTTCAGAAAATATTTGTTGTTACCATCCTGGATTTGTCCGCTGTTTTTTTCTTTTGTAGCATTTGCTACAAGCATCCAGAGTTAATGCAGCTTCGAAGAACTTTACCACAGATTCTTTAGGTGTATTATTGACATCGACCTGCACCTTCCTTTTAAACCTAATAAATGTTAATCTTGGGGTTTACAGTTACCAGTGAATCTGATTTTCTGTACATTCAGCTGCTGAAAATCCAAAATGAAGATGCACATTCTAATCTTATTCTGATTTGGGGAGATCTGAAAACAAAAGTCTCCTACTGTCAAGGAGGGTTACTTTAAATCTCTGGTAATACCTTAAAGCTTCTTAGGGAAGAACTGGGGCTGCCTGTCTCTTCCATCAGCTAACTCGACCCTAATACACATTGGGACCAGCTGGTAGAACATGCTGCAGAACTTTTTACTTATCCTGGTAGGTTTTTCCTGTGCTTTGACAAGAGTTGATGCTCCTTCTTTCTTGAATATGTTTTTATTAAACATTCTTACAAAAACAAAATTGTATTTGGTCACATTTTATATTAACAATGTTTTAATAAAGTCACTTTAAATAGAACTGTCAAGGTTTTTGTGCTGCTTTGTTATGTTGTCCTTGATACTCTGCTTTCCTTGGTGCCATTGGAGTTGTTTGGGGCATCTTGAATCTGCCTGAGAGACAGCCAGGAATGATTTGATTCAGAATTTAGAAACCAAATTTTTTATATCGGGGGAAAAAAAATCAACACACTTCAGCTGTTTTTTCAAGCCTTTCAGTGAATCTGCTTGGGGAGGTATCCTTGCTTTATCATGTGATCTGACAGCTGGGGGCAGGATGAGATTTGGGAAGACTAAAATCTATTTGTACTTCATTGTAATAGACTTAAACCTAACACACACACTCTCCCACCAGTGTCTCCAGGTAATCCAAAGCAGTGTCTGGATCATTATTGCAGAAGCAATTTGAAAACTGCATGTTGTGGTTTAGCCCCAGCTGTCAATGAAACACCACACAGCTGTTCCTTCACTTCACCCAAGCAGGATGGGGGAGAGAATGGGTTATGTGTGGGCTTAAAAAGCATCTCACAAAAAGGAAGGTGCTAGCAGAGGCCACGGGGTAGTCTCACTGCCTGCCTTTTGTGATGTGCAGCAAGTTCCCAAAGTGTAAGAGAATCAAATGTGCAACCACAGATAGATTTTCTTCTGCATGCTCACATCTACTTCTTCCAGAAATGTATTTGGAAAAACAATTTGGTTTGTACTTGGGCTGGATTTCCAGCAGCTAAAAAGGCATTTGAAGAAGAATTTGGTTTGGAAAGATTCCACAGCCAACTAAGGGTGGTATTCCAACTATATTTAGGACCTGGCCTACACATAATTTGCTTCAATCTTGTCTACGCTTCCTCTCAACTTTTAAAAGTTCTCTACTAAAGGCAAATCCACAGCATCTGGGCACTGTCTCAGCACAAGGAGCCAGCAGGTCTGATGCATGAGTGAGGACTTGTAAGGGCAGAGTAGAAAAGATGCTGTGGCTGAAGAATGGTGATTGACTGATTGATTGACTGATTGATTTACTGGTGACTTTGGTGGTATTTGCTGAGGTTGGGACAACCTTTGAGGTCATGGTTGTGGGTGCTGGTGCAGCACCCAGCAGGCAGAGTCCTGCTGATCACTCAACAACTGCATTCCCCAAAGAGCTTGCAAATCATGTCCCTGGGAGACAAACCCAGCTTTCTAAGCATTATTTACTGACAGACCCCTGGGCTTTGCTGTCCAAGTTTGCCCATCACCCTCTTGAATCAGTATGTTACTGTATATTACTGTGAGATCAAAACCATAATGTGGTGACCAGTGACAGGGCCTGAGGGAATGGCCTGAAGTTGTGTCAGGGGAAGTTTAGGTTGGATATTAGAAAAAAGTTCTTCACCCAGAGGGTGGCTGGGCACATGGCTGTGAAACTTGGACCTTATGCAGGATCAAGATACAGGGCTAAATGCCCTTGGCAAGTCAGGATTCAACTGGGATGCCAACAAATCAAAAAACATTTAGCTGCCCTGAAAATAGCTTACTGTAGTTTTCCTATAATGCTTGTCTCCAAAACGAACAAGGGAATGAAAAAGAAAATAAAATGCATGGGGGATGGAAAGAGAATTCTGTGCTTTTTGGCCAGTTTGACTTCAGTGACCAAACAGAGGTTTACACAAGGGCCTGACCTGAGTCCTGGCTTCTCTTCTTACCAAAAATGTCAAGTGCCAGTGACCCTGAAGTTCAATGGGTCATTTGTCTCCTAAGTTTGTCCTCTGAAGTCCAATAACCAGAGTTGAAGGCAGTGTTTGAAAATCTCCCACTTGCAGTTGGTGCAAATTATCTCAGGAGAAATGTTCTTGTTGCTGTGAAGTGCTGGCTGCTAGGAAAAGATGCAGTGGCATCCCGATGGAGATGGGAGAAGAAAAGGTGGTGGAGGAAAAACCAGAGTTCAGCTGGGAGGAGCAAATTCACCTCATGGGTCCTCTCCAGCCTGACATTTCCAAGCTCTGTGAGCTGGAGCACTGGCTCCACTTAGCTTGGTGGCAAAATCTATTTTGACTTGTAGGAAGCCTGGCCTTTATTGCAGCTGTTTGTTATTAAAGTTCTAACTCAACATCCTGCTTTCCTTGACACATTTTTCAGGCCTTACATCTGCCAAGAAAGAAACTTCTGGTGTGTGCCTATAAGCTTATGTTTAAGAAACCCTGCTCTGGCCTGAGTGTTGCACTGATCCCTTTGGGTTCCACCCGTCTGGCTGCAGCTCAGTTGCTCCAGGGCAAGAATACTGCAAATGTTTGTGGCCAGTAATAAAAGCTTTTCTTCTCAACTTCTCTGTCCTGGAGAAACTGAGCTGCTGCCAGCGATTCAGAGCACGTAGGAGGGCACCTCTGAGCTCCCACCAGGCTGGCAGCAGAGCAGGCAGCGACTGCTGCAGGGACTGAGGTGCTGGGAGCTGTGCCTGGGGGCTGTGCCACTGCCTCTGAGCCCTCAGCACACCCCATGGCCTGAGTCTGACACACTGAGCCCCAGAAACTCAGTCTGGCCAAAGTCACTGCTAAAGGACTGACAGATGAGAGCTTCTGGGCCCACCATCCTGCCAACACAGGAGTACTGCTTCGTGCTTGTCCTGTTTCATCCTGTCTCCCATCTCACCAGGAGAGTGGTTTAGCAGTCACTCAGAGTCATGCAGAGCCTTATTAGTGAGAAAATGTCTAGTTGTAAATAAAATGTTGCAAGACATTTTAATAACACTGAAGCATCAGGGACCTGCTTTCCCTGGGGCACACCTGGCATGTTAAATTTCATGCACATCTTAACTGCTTTTCCTCCAGAAACCACTAAAAGGAGTTGAGAAAGGGAAAAAAAATCCCAGATAAAATAATTTTGAATACCCAATCTTAGGACAAGCTGTACCATGTCTCTACCACTAGCCTTGACCCAAGCTTTGAGTCAACCAGCTGGCTTTGGCATCAAATCATCTGACTGTGGAAATCTCACAAAAGTCCCAGGGAAGCTTCTCATCACTGAGGTCCCACAAGTCACATTTCAGGAGCACTGGTGACTAGGAACAAGCTTAGCAAAAGGCAAAGTACCCTCCTGGATGTTCTTTTCACCAGCTGGTTCAAAACCAGCCCTGGCTGGGAGCAAGCAAATCTTCTTCATTAGTGACAAGGAACTAACTTCTCAGTTCCTTGTCACTGATGTGTCCACCAGGAATGACACTCACTCCCCTCTTCCCAGCATGGCATGAATGTGCCAAGGCCTGGAGCCAGGTCCCTCAGGCCTGTAGCCAGTGATGGAGCCCTCTCCCTGCCCTGTGCCTGGTCTAGGTCACTGCTGGCAGCCAGCTGTCCCTTCTGGGCTGTCAGGGCTCCCCAGGGCTCAAGGGATGGGTTCCCGTTGATGGATGGAGCAAGAACCAGGAGTTGGCGAGGTGGGCACTTGCTGATGAGCCTGTCAGCCTTCAGTCCAGCCTGCCCCAGCACTGGGCTTGCCCTTTCAAAGGGAGCTTTCCCCTCCCAGGCTTGCTCCACAGCAGCAGGGATTGTTGTTGCAGCAGAGCTTAGTAAAAGGCCCCGTGCCAGGACGGGAAACTTTCCCTTTGAGACATTTGACCACCGGTAGCTCATATGCCAGGCACCAGAGCCCATAGGTCCTCATGACCTTCAGCACAGAAAAACCTTTCATCTTGAGCTGTTATTCACTCTCCAGTCTTCTGCCATCCTGCCAAAGCCCCCAGCCCTGCAGCAAGCACCTCGGTGGAGAGGTCACAGGAAGGCTTCACCAGCTACAGCAAAGGCTCCTAAAGCACTTTGTTGAAAAACCCCTGGGCCAGCATCTCACACATGCCTGGAAAATCAGCACAGAAGTATTTGCAAAGCACGGCCATTAGAGATTGCTGGATTTTTGTGGGCATTCTTTAAATATGTTTCTTTTTGCCTCTATCGACTTTTTTTTTTTTTTTTTGTTTCTGCACTAGAGGGTGCAGAGCCCTGAGAAGTAGAGAGCCAGCCTTCGTTCCTCTGCTGGCATCAGCCCAACCACCAGGTCTCCAGCCTCGCCCCTGCGCTTTCCTCACACTGGAGCCCAGCTCTTTTCTCTCTCCAACACCACTCTCTGAAGCCAAATGACTTTCACCAGTGTAGAGCCAGAAGAGCAGATGGAAAAACTGGGTTGTAATGGTAATGTCCTGGTAAGGGAAGTTACATGATAATAAAAAACAGAATCAGGGGTGGCTTCTGAATCTGGTCTCACAGGTTTTACCCAGCACTCAGTGACCCCAGTTACAAGGATTTCAACTGACATGAAAAAATCCAACTCCTGACTCCTTTTAACTGTACAGTTTCAGTTAAAATCCATAGAAGCAACATCACTGAGTTCTTCTTAGTTAATTTGCAATGAGTCCCCCAGGGTATTACCTTTGCTAGAAATGCCATTAGCATTTACAATTAAGTTCACTGTGAGGCACTTCTGGTTTTAATTATATAGTGTTTATAATGCTTCTTCTGGCACTCTCTTAGCATGGAAAAAATGAACCTAGGATGTAGAAAGATAAAAAGCTATTAATTCCAGGGCTAGAAATGCCAGACCGGTACAGTTACAAACAGATTGCTCTCTGTAACCCTGCCCAAACAGCTGGCTCTCAGTGCTCGGATAGGAATGCACCAAATATGACAAAAATGTCTTTATCTGGGGAAGCTAATTTTAGACACTTTTACTTTGGCCAGGCAGTAGAAATACTTAGAGAAGAAATCATTAAACTTCCAGTGAAAAAGCTGGTTTTGCAGGATGCATTGCAGGCAGTGTTTCCGCAGCAGCTTCCCCGTGTGTCCATCACAGGGAGCGGCTGCTCAGCCCAACCTGACCAACACCCAGCTGAAACACACAGGCTCCAGGGAAGCTGCATTTGCCAGTGGCTCCAACAGGGCTGTGAGAGGAGATTGCCAGCACCTGTGGAGTCTCAGCTTCCAGACCAGCACAGACCCCCCATCCTCACTCACCCTGGAGAGACAAAGGTCAGGCACTGCAACCCGTGAGGGAGCAAAACAGCTTCCTGCTCCATGAAAGGGGACAATCCAACATTTCAGAGCTTCCCACTGCCTCAGGATAGGGCTGAGGTTCTTCACAGGTTCTTTAAATTAAAAAAAAAGAGGACCAACAGCTCCAGCATCCTCCTGGCACACAGGTGATGTGGCTCAGTCTCTTCTCTGCTCTTGCAGCTGTTCAGGGCTGAGAGACTCCAAACCCACCTTGCTGAGCAATGACCCTCCTGAGAGGAGAGGACCAAATGCCAGCTGTCAGACTGGCTCAAAAAGAGCAGGCAAGCCCAACAAGTGCATGCACCACATAAAACTTTGTAAAGAGAATGATTATAACCCAGTTACAGAGAGAGGGAAAGCACATGGCACACAAACAAGTTGTTACTGGAGAGGTGCACTGAAAGATTTTTAATTGATCCAGAGCTTGGCTGTTTAAAAATTCATAGGCTTCAAGTTACTCTTGCCACGTTTAAAATGAGTTTAGCTTTTGAGTTTAGCAGCCTCAGCACTTGCAACCAGCTACCTACAAAATGTGGTCAGTTCACGACCTCTTGCAAACAACTGATCCAGTTTTGGGCAGCACATGTTCTCTTTCCGTGCCCAGTCATTGCAGGAGACTCAAAACCAGTGGTGGTTGTAGGGAAGGGACATTCACAGCCCTGAAGGACACTGAGTGCCCACAGGATACAAACAAGGTTATACATATATTTTTGAACTCAAGAAACTGGGGCTTAGAAATGCTCACTCTTTGTAACAGCAACTGAAACACTGAAAATCTGCCAGAGGTTCTGCTCTCAGCAAAACTCCAAGGATCAGAGTCAGCTCCATCTGTTGTGCTGTTTCCAGAGCAGATTGTGGCACAGCCCAGCTCTTTGCTGTCCCTTTTGGCAGCAGAGCTGGACCTCTACCCCAAAGCGCCTCCTCCTGCTCCGGTGCCGAAGGGATGACCTGGCATGGAAGCCATGGACAGCCAAGCTGCAGTGATGGGGGCATTGCTGCAGGACACCTCCACTGAAGTCTTTGCCTGCAAACTTGGCATGCCCTCAGATCCCTCTCTTCATCTAGAGATGCCCTCACAGGCTGTCCTGCAGGGATGCTGCTCATGTGTGTGTAAGGCACGTCCAAGCCCAAGGACAGCAACACTGACATTTGTTGTCATCTTTTGAGGACCGGTGAGATGAAGGCCATGGGGCCTGTGGATTAGGTTTTTTACATATAAAATAGAAAATGGAAATAGAATATGAAAACCTCCTGGCCGGAGCAGTTGCTAATAGCCATGGTAAAGACAAGGTGCTCATGGCCCTCCTGGCCTGTCTCAGCCTCAGTGAGGCCAGTGATGTTCCCCTTCCCAAATTACTCACAGCCCACAGTTGTTCTCTGTGGAGAGCCAAGAGGACGCCCCTGCCTCAGCTGACTGCATGAGGTGTAGCTCAATGAGTGAACATGCAAATTCTGTTATTACAGGACATCATTTTTTCCAGTGTTGAAGTTATTCCAAAGAACTTTTCTGTGCTGAAATCCCCTGGGTATTCTCTTGACGATGCAAAGACTCCTGTTTAGAGACTTCCAGTAAAGCAGTGGGCTCCGATCCTGGCATCACCTCTGGCTGAATGCCAGAACACAGCTCAAAGCATCAATTTAAACTCCTGAAAAACTGCAAAAAGCATCAGCTGAAGTCACTTGGAAGCAGCCTCATGGTGGGAAGGACAAGAAATAGACCTTTGTAAGTCACTTGAAATGGTGGCAAAGATGCCTTTCTGGGTGCTAGCTGAGACACAGGCTGCTGGTGGAGTAAATGTCCCCACACTGAGACAGGCTCCATGCTGGGACCTGCACAGGAATGCTGCTGTGGGATGAAATTTGGCTGGCCAGTCTACCACCAGCAGCCCCAAATCATTTCCCACACTGAGGTGTCCTGCAGAGGTGGCACCCACTGGTATGCGACAAAGACAAGCCTTTGCTGAAGCAGTAGAGTTTATTTAGAGCTTACATTCAAGATTTAAGTCTTGAAACTTCAAAATGCACTTGCAGACAGAAAAGGCTGCCAAACGTGCCTGAGAAAGAACTTTCTATAGCCCATGGATATTTCAGTGCACTCACACAAAGTAGGACAGGAACTGGCACATCCCAGCTGTGTGTAGTTGGTGGCCCTTTCTCAGGGAGTTCCCCATTCTCAGCAAGAGTGCTCACCTCACATCTCTGTGTGCTGTGTTTCTGGCAGGCAGTTGTTGCCCTGAAATGGAAAAGTTTTCCTGCTTGGAAAACAGGGCCTTATTGTGCTTCCAGGAGAAGGCAGACCCGGCATTTCACCGGTGCTCATGCTGACAGAAAGAGAGACAGCACCAACAGCACCTCCACAATGCCTGCACATTGGGGCCAGCTTTGGAGCTGCTGCTGGCTGCACTTTCTACTCATGGATCCAGAGCTTTTTGTTTATTTTCCACCTGCTTTGCAAACACAGCTAAACATCCTGCCCTTTGCCTAGAGGCAGTAACGAGGTCTCTCCACTAAGGATGTCCCACTGAAGGCCACTTTTTCAGCTTTCACAGCCCCCCTTGGGTCAGGGGGACACTGCTCAGCTCTGGTGGTCACCCCACTGTGGAGCATCACACCCCAGTGTGACAGCCAGCAGGGCCAGCTGCAGCAGAGGAGGACATCGTGTGCTGCCAATGCCAGGATGGAGCTGCCACATCTAATTTTAGCCCCTGGAGCCCTGAAAGCCCTCTTGAGCTGCCACATACCTTGGTAAATCACTAAAGTCAATGCTGCTTTCAGATGGGAAAGGCCAAGTGCTGAGTGTTAAACATCATTTTGACTGGAGCTGAAGGTGTCTGCCTTCAGGAGTCACCCAGGGCTTCTGAGGCTTGTAGGGACTGTGAACTAAGTGAGACATGTAGAGGCAAAAATGTCCGAGATATATTTGTTTTGCTTTCTCATGCAACCTTGACTGACAAGAAGTCTGTGTGTGCAATGAATATGCAGGGTGAAAGCTAGAGGCATGGAAATAAGGAGAAAATACCTGCAGGGTGATGAACATCCTTCAGGTCTGTGGCTGGACACCAGGGACAGCTGATGCCTTGTTTCAAGGAGACCAATCACATTGTAGAGGATTTAAGAACCTACACAGCAAAGGGACCAGCTGGGAAGAAAAAGGCATTTTACAGTGAGTTCTGCATTCTGTTGCCTGCTTGGCCCTGCCACTTGGACAATATTTAGAGTTTTGAAGTCTGGCTTGCATTTAGAGGCAACACAAGTGGTGCAAGATTGATTGACAGGCCTTTGTCATGACAAGGTTTGCATGACAAGGTTGCACTGACCACAGGGGGCTCTTCCTTACAGCACCATAGCCTGGTTCCCACATGGATACACATGCACATTCCTATGTCCTTCCCTTCAGAGGTCCATGAAACATAAGGCAGATTCTTTTTTGGGTTCCACGTTAGTAAGTAACTGGAGAAACAGAATTTTGCCCCTGGGACAGAGATGAGTCCATGATTACAGGCAATTTTCTGTGTAGGGCTTTGGTACTCCTTCCCAGTTAGCTGTGAAATTGGATAATCCATGCATGGTGGATCCAAAGTTGGCTGTCAGTATTTTTAGGGGACCAGCTGCCTCACTACTGGCAGTTGTGACTGAAGCCTTGTACACAAGCTGTGCCACATGTACCTAAAACACATGTATATCTCTATATAAAAATAATAATTTATATTACATATTTTATATTAAGTATACAAGCCTACCTTAACATAAATATGAATATGCTTCTGGAGCAGTAGATCTCCATATCTCCCTTCCATATCTCCCCATCTGAGAGATGCCTGAGAGCAAAGAGACTCTGGAGAGAAAAGTAAGGCTCCTCAGTCAGTGCAGCATTAGAAAACTGATGGTAGGGCTTCATAGGTCTAAACCACAGATTTCCACTCTTGGGGGGTAGTTTGGTGTTAATGCTTTTCAAGAACTGGTTGTTAATGATCAGGAAACTACTAAATTAAAGACCCTGGAGAGTTAATTGACTGAACACTTTCAATCATTTATTGGGGAAGGAAATTCTTGCCTGTAAACAATGCCAGTGCAGGGTTATTCCATGTCAGGAGCAGTAACAACACATCAAGACATATGCAAACCATGAGTTAGGGCCACTGAAATCATCAAGAGGGTTTAGACTTCACAAATAATAAATTTGGATTAATCTTTATTTGTATTCAGTTTTCTGAAGCTTTAAGACTTGCTCTAATGCCATTTTATAAATATTCTCGGTAATCATAAAAGCTGAAACTTCCAGTAAAAGTCCTGACAATTCTCACTTTCTCAGAGGCTTCTGAAGTAAATGAAATTCTATGGCACTAACAGCACAACTGCAAAGGCTGCCAGCAAGGAAGGCGCCTTTCTAATCCAGACTGAAATTGTGAGCAGATTTCCACCCCACATGAGGCAAAGAGCCTCTTTTCAGTTATCCCAAACCATGGGTTGTGTCTTTCTGCCATAAGCAGGGCAGAGGAACCATGTCTGGTGTCTCTTGGGCCATCTCAGGTCCAGGTGTGGCGTGGTAATGGAGAAATTTGCTGTGGTCTGTGGAGGGACACAAGGACAGGGCTGTGTTTGCCTTGAGCAGGGGAATTGTCCCCGTGCTTTGGGTGTTGTGGGAACATCCCTGCACCCAGCCACAGCAGTGGACTCCAGCTGCTGCCTGCCCAGCCCCTCACACCATCCTCATCAGGGGGTCTGGGGTGCTGCATGGCTGCATCCTGGCAGCAAAGCTGCTCTGTGGGAGCAGCTCTTCAAATGGGCTTTGGCATTGTGGGAGATTTTTATACTCAAAAAATTGGCCTCTGTTTTTAGGAAATGCAGAAGTTAGGGCAGTTTAAATGCAAAATCTGTACACAGCTGGGAAAGTTTCTTTCCAGTGCCACAGGTGTTTGATTAATCAGATTAAAGGTTTTACTGGAGGTTTCTATAGGCTGAAATAATGAAAAAAGTGTCCTGTCCCCAAAAACTGCATACAGGCAGCCTCTTCACCAAGAAAGACTTGCCCCATACATCATTCCCCAACATCAGTGAGCTCTGTTAGACACTCAGGCCCCTGACACACGGGTCTTGTCTCCTCAGAACTTTTGGGGTGGTGATGGAGCCTTTGCTTCTGGTTCCCAAGACTTTACCCAATTATAATTGTGGCTGTTTATGTCTTACACTCTTTCATCATCTTGGAAGAAGGGAGCAGCACGTTTGCTCCTTAGTGGGGCAGGCAAGCTGTAATGCCACCCAATTAAGCAATCATTGCCTTGAAATGTTTGCAGACTGCAGTGTGAGCTGCTGAGGGAGTGGTCCCTCTCCAGCTCCTTGCAGATTCCCCATCCCACAATCAGCCCAGAGCTCATTTTCTTCTCCTCACTCTGAGTTACATATCTTTTCCCTAGGGGTTGTGCAAACTGCACAGTGACTCTTTTTCAGCCTCCCAGCCAGCCTGTGCACCTGTTTTTGATCAAAATTTTTCTACTGTAGCTCTTGTTGGCTCAGAAAAGTGCTTTGACAAGCTTGAAATTTCCTGTCTCAGGAAGGAATAACATCTCTCTAAAAGAGCTCTGTGGGTTCTGTTGGAAAGGTATTACCCATGAGCTGCAGAGAAAGCTGGACTTATTACAAGGATCAGAAACTGAAACAGCCTCTGTCATGGCAGGACTGAAGATGTCTCAGAGCTCCTGGCTCCAACAACGTAACCCACAACTTGGCCTGCTGCCCTCGTGACATGGCACATTTATTAAGACACTTCTCAATCTCTGTTTCTTGTGCTCAAAAGTTTTCCTACCCCAGTTCAAGAAAATACATCATATATGATGTCCCTGTAAGGAATAAAGTCAGACAATCTCCAGCTGAACCTGGTAGGACAGAAAATTAAGCTGATGCTGCAGCTGATTGTGACTCATCCAGTCCCCTTTCCCCAGGGACATGAAGAAATCCTCCCTGAAATGGCAGAAATATTTATGCAAGTTTCAATGCTGGAGAAGAAATCTATGAGGATGTCAGTGTCTGTACAACAGCCCCCTTGAGTTTTGTCTCCGCTCTCCTTGACCTGTGTCCCGATAGAAATTTCATAAGCTATTTATCAGGTAAATAGATAAACCAGCCATCATCATATCAACATATGGTGACAGTAGCTGAGAGCTACCCCATTAATTGCTGACCCCATTTCTATTTCAGTCACTTGGCATGTTCTCTAGGAAATGAATGGGATCAGTCATGATAAATCCATTTTCTCTGGCACCAGATAATCTGCTTTCAAGCTGGAGCAGATGCTGAGATGCCCATACTGGCAGCCTGCTGCTGGGTGACCAAGGGGGCTGTGGTGCAATGTGATTGCATCCCTGAGGACCTGTGTTGGCTCCCCTTTGTACAATAAATGGTTCTGCTACACAGTATTGTGTCCTAAAATGGCCTGCTGATACAGCAGAGAATGGGTCAGGCAGGAAGGGACCAGAGGAGGTCATCTTGTCCAGCCTCCCTGCTCAAGCAGGACCATCCTAGAGCACCTGGCACAGGATTGTGTCCAGGCAGTTCTTAGACATCTCCAGTGAGGGAGACTCCACAATTTCTTTGAGAAATAAGGTCCCACAGATTATTTCCTGAATGAATGACAGCCTTGAATTTGGGTGTTAAACCGATGCAGAAAAGCTGAATGTCTAAGAACCAGAGGAGACTGGAGAGAGGTAAGTGCTATTTGAATTACTCAGGGGTTTTGAGCCCAGATCTCCTATTTCAGCCCCCATCACTGGGATATGAGATCCAAGACTGTGGTGGTTGGGATCTTCTCAGCTCCCTGTGCTGGAGCTACTCTGCTTTGCAGTGAAATGGGGCAGTTCTTTGAGAGGCCAGGGATGGAGGGAGTGTGCAAGCAATGATCTGCTGGTCAGACAAGGAGAATGCTTGCCATAAAACACTTAACTGTCTAGGGGCACAGAAACTGCATCCCAGCAGTGGTGCCCTGGGTGCTGGGCTGAAGAGCTGGACCGAGACTTTCTCCCTGGCCCCAGCAGTGCTCAGTGCCCTGCACAGGCACAGCTGGAGTGGGGGCTGGGAGAGCCAGCTGTGTGTGCCCTCAGCCAGCCTTCTGCAGGCAGGTTTGGGCTCAAACCCCACCGAGAAGAGAAGCCAGCCCAGCTTGGACTCTGGCTGCCAGGGCCCCTTCCCAAAGCCCTGCACTGGCCATGCCCTCCCTCAGGCCCTGGTGCAGCCCTGCAGAGCTGGGGCAGGAGGGCAGAGGAAGCCGTGGCTCTGAGTGCCCTCCCAGAGCAACACGCCTGCTCTCCCCCGGGACATTTTGTTTTCACTTTATTTGTGTCCCTGGGACCCAGCTGCTTAGCAACTGGATAAAATTGTCACAAAATGCTGGCATTGCCCCCCTCACCAGGGCAGTGCCTGGGCTGTGTCCTTGGGGGGGCTGTCTGCCAGGCGAGGTGGCCACGCAACACTCATGAGGGGACCCCTCATACCTGTCCTTGTTTTCCTGGGTGGCCTCTCCCAAGGTGTGAGGGAATTTGACGCTCATGCATGGCAAACACTGCACTGCAGGTAAGGCATGTAGGCAGCTCCATCTGCCCCTGGGGGCAAATGAAACATGGACAGTTTTGCATCTGGGATAAATGCTTTTTTCCTCTCTGAAGGACCAGGAAAAAAAGCACACTTCAAGTAGTCCAGTGAAGTACCTGAAAAGGAAATTATTCATCATTTCTGCTGTACACCTGGGGGAGAGGAATACACCATCTTACTTTAGTTCAGGGCTTTTTTTCTAAAAAAAAATAAAATTAAAATGGCAATTAAGAGTGATAGCTATATATTCCTTGGGCCAGAAGAAGAACAGGCACGTATCTAACGCCTGCTGCTATGTTTGCTCTGTTTGAGTCCTTTGCCTCTGTGGATAATACTCAAAGAGGTATCCAGGCTGCCCAGGAGGCCAAATCCTGCTCAGTGGAGCTCACTTCCTTTGAAGAGTCATGCAAAGGACAAAGGATGAAAATAAGAGATTTTAGGAGAGCAATTTATAACACACTTGCCCTTATAAGTGCCTGTCGTGCACAAGATAGTTGCTGGCAATTGCTGACATCTTGTGTGTTTACCTCAATCAGCAAGTATTTATAATTAATTTGTAAAACGCTGAAGTTTCAGCCTTGCTGGGAACATTGCAAACTGCCCTCAGCACTCTGATGTTCTTCCAAAACACATGCTGCCACAAGTCAAAAAGCACAAAGGCTCATATATTTCAGGGGGGAGGTGGGGGATTTGTGGCGAGATAATGCAGTTCAAATTTAAATTATTTAGATAACTCATCTCTATCCACAAATATTTAATTTTCATGACTGGGAGCAACCACAACTGTTATAAATGGGGTGAGCTGCCACGTCACTTCTAGCATTTCTCCTACCTGACACCACAGCACCACAATATGGAGGATTTGCCAGCACTGGAATGGCCAGATTTCACTTTTTTTCTTCCCCCTCACTCCCCCGGCGAGGTCTTGTGCACCACCTGTGCTGACACACGAGTTTGTAGGCTCCCAAAAGACCTAGTGGGACTTAAAATAGGTCTGTAACAAAACCAAAAGAAAACACAAACAAACCCAAAACACCTACCAAAAAACCAAAACAAAAAAAAAAAAAACCCCAAACAAAACCACCCAAACCAAAACAAAGATGCAGCATTGCTGAGCCACTCCTTGGGAGCTTTCTGAAGAAGCATGGGATGCTTCTGACCACCCTTGTGCCCACAAGATTTACTGATGGTTTCTGTCTCTGTTTTTATGGAGAAAAGGCAGAGCAAAATTTCACAGTTTTTCAGATTTTTAAAATTTTTTTAAGGCAGTTTTTTCATGGTAGTTTTCACTATCTCGGTCCCTTCTTGCCTCAGCAACAGGCTGAGAAGAAAACCTACAGCAAGGCAGGAAAATGCCATTGCCAAATCCAGCATCATGGTGGTTAGGGTGGTGGAGGTGGTGGAGTTTGGGGCAAACCACAAGTGAATACCCTCACCAAAGGTTTGTGCCTTGAGTTGATGCTGTTCCTTTAAACTCAGAAATGTGCCATGTCTCGGAGCACTGCCCAACATCTTGGGGCACCAAGGTGGCTGAGAGGGCACAGGGGAGCAGAGGAGGCAATCAGCTCCAGGGCAGCAGCCAGCCCCTGCTAACATCTAGCCTAAGGCTTTAGCAGCAGGTTTAGGGAGAGATTTCCATTTGGTTAGCTAGTGGGAAAGCATGCTCAGATTGCAACCCTGTAGCTAAGTGATTCTTAGTTTTTTCCACTCACATAATTATGAAAAATGACTCTCATGTTCCCCATTAATGTTGCTATTAGCAGACAAGGCAGGGCTTCCCAGCATGAGCCATTCTTGCTAACAAGGTCTGTGTGCACCACATTAGGGAGTGGACCACTCCCAGCTTTCCCAGCACTGGAAGGGATTTGCCATAGCTCCTGTAATGGTACAGAGCCAAATACATCTGCATCTCATCTCATGTCAGAGAAGGCAGCAAGAACTAGCTTCAAGATCCTTGCTTAAAAGAAAAGAAGACCAGCAAGCCCAAACTCCTGCTTCTGGGCAAAGTTGCCCTCCTGCTCTAACACCAGGTGGTTGAGAAGGACGATTGTGTTCAGGTGGGGCTGTGAAATCAAACATCTCACTCTCCCACTAAGTCACTCACACAAACAGGCTAATAGCACACAAACCCCCACCTCACCAGGGATTCCCTCTTCATGCTGCAGAAGTTACTGCCAGAGCTACTCTTCCCTTTTTAAGGTGGGCCTTGCTCCAGTGCCGAAAGGAAAAGGTCTAGCACATAGGACAAGCAATTACTGTTCTTCACCTTGATATTGGCAAGGCTTTCAGCACAGGCATCTGTAATATCCTTACAGCCAAAGTGGTGAGACTGGAGCTGTGCTGTAAAAGAGTCTGAGTGGCCATGGACCAGCCCAGCTGTACCTGCAAGTTCTCTTGTGCTTAACTCCCTGTGCTGTGGCTGTGGGTGTTGTGTAAGCCCCAAGGCAGGACTGGGACTGGGCTCTCTGCAGAGCTGGCTGCCCAAGAAAGAGGCTGATTCCTAAAGAACTCAGATGTTACTTCCCAAGTTCCTTGTGGTACAGTCAGCAGGCAACTGCTCCGAGTGGGCAGAAAACTTCTCAGGGGGTGTTTTTCTTAATGCATTAATTTTGTTTTTAAAGCCGAGGAGATTTTTGCCTTTACCTCATTGCTCCCACCTTTATTCATAATTTTTGTGTAGCAATCCTGATTTCTCTAGACAACATCAGCTCTGTGGAGAGCAACAGAAAGCAACACCGGTAATGCCAGGTATCGAGACATCTCTTTTCTTCTGCATGGCATGTGAACAATGGTATATTACAACAAATTTGTATCCACATCTAAGCTTGTACACACTGAACCAGTTAAAGATCTGTGGATTGGGTTTTTTTGTTTCAAGTGAGTGGCTGAATGTTCATAGGACAGTCTAGATTTTAATCCAAACTTTCACAAATTTAGACAGGTGTCTCTGGTGCTGTAAAAGAGTATACAATCAGCACATCTGAAAATCAATACACCTCATGGGGCTGAGTACTTCAGTTAATCAAATACTGCAACCATCAGCTTTTGCTTAGCTTCCAGCTAGCTCCAGAGTATTTTCTGCATAGTTACAAGTTTGTAACTGCTAGAAAAAAGGAAAGTTGGTATTTTAAACACCATGATCTGTACATTTTTTTATTGTTTGAGCTTCACCTTTACTGCAGCTTGATTTTCTTTCCTGAATTGTTCATTAGGTCTAAATCTAGAGAAAACAAAACCCTGTCTGTCTCAGTGATCCCAGACAGTAGGGAATGCAAGGCTAGCCTGGGGCCATCTGTTACACTGCAAGGAAGGTTTTAGGAAACAAAGCCAGCCAGTTGATTCATTATAAAATAGACACAAGTTATGAAGATTATCATGGAAACAAATCCTGTGAAGACCTCTTAAGTCCCTGGCTGCTATTACTGTTACTTTTTAAGTCAGCACTGGCTACCCACATCACATGAGTAATACTGTGTAAGTCACAGATGCAAAATAACATCTGCAGAGATCAGGACCTTACCAATGGGTACATTTAGTTAATGTAAATTATTATAGTTGTTCTTCTGGAGCATGGCTGGTGTGGGACACAATCTCAGACTGCCTGGAGGAAAATGGCCCCATACAAGTTCTCACTGTCTCAGCAGTCACGTGTTTCTCTGAAGATGGTGACAAACTGTGTGCAACTCTGCAGAGATGGGCCTGTGGGACATTCTCTTGCTACACAGCAAAATGTGAAGCAGAGGAACTTTGCTGGTAGCAGAGGAAGGACTAAGAAAATGTGAGGTGCAATAATTCTTCCCTAAAGTTATACCTGTGATGAATGTCAAACCTTAGCGTAACCATCCTTCTAAGGAACCCTGGACCTGGGACCACAACTATTAAGAAATGAATTTTCATCCATACAGTCCCTAGTGTTTCTTTGTCCACAGCTCACCAGACTGCAATTCATGTGGCTACAGTGGGGTACTTGTCATGCAGCCACACATTATGCCCGGAAATAAATTCCAAACTGAGCAAGTTTTATGCAACCTTGTATTTTCGAAAGCACCTTACAGTAATCAGTAGCCAAGCATCAATAAAGACTTTTAATCACTGTAGTCTGTGCCATGCTGAAACTAAACACAATCCTATTTCATAAAAACCTGTGGTCATTCAGGAACAACAGTTTCAGCCTGCTTGAGAGGCATGTGCTCCCCTCCAAATGCTCAGTGTCAAATCCAGTATTAGGCTCTACCAAAACCACATGATCTGACACTTGAACTCATCCACAGGACCGGAGAACAGAAAGTGGAGGTAGAATGCATGTTTCTCTGCAGGAAATCTCCTGGTGAAGTTTGCATGTGAAGGGGACCTCAGCTCTTGGGGCAAAAGTCTCAGCAGCAAAGTTGCAAGAAACTCCTGGCATCCAAATCAGATTTCTTCAGATGCTCATTCCCAGGCTGATAAACTAGTATCAGAAAAAGGTCAACTTTACAATTAAATATTTCAGGCCCTTCTCCCTCCCCATCTCTTTCCCCAAATGAGAGCCATTCCAAAGCAGTACTTTGCTCTGAGTTGACCCCAGGCAGGGAAAGGACCTTTGCTCACTTGGCTTTTACATCCTGTCATTAAGGAGAGACCTCAGCCAGCAGGAAGGAATAAGGCAAAGCACTAGATGCTGGAAGCAGAAGCTACTTTATTTGCATCCCAGACGTCTATGTTCGTTCCCACATTTCCTTTCCCTGGGAATTCATTGTGCCTCACCCCAGGAAGCTTTGGCTTAGTGTGAAATGAGAGACAGCTCACAGCAACAGGGAGACAAGGAGAGCACAAGAAAATAAGAAACCTGTGCTGAGGATTGTGAGAAGCAAATGATAGACATGCACAGGCGAGGCTGATCTGAATTCCTGGGGGACTCAGGGGGAGTGAAAGACTGCCCCATCCCCATCTGCTCCTTCCTCTTTCCCCCACTGAAACCTGGCACCCAAGGATGGAATAAAAGCAGAGAAAGGGGCATGGGAAGCTGTCAATGCCACAGGGCAAGGAAGGAAAGAAATAGCGTGGAGGAGGTTTAATCAGTGAGTGGGCTGTAGTGGGCTGTAAAATTCCAGCTGTGGTGAAACCTATAGCAGATACCCACCCTGCACTCTCATGGATACCTGAAGTGTCATGCAGAAATACCCCAGCTCTTAGAAGAGGACAAAGCTCTAGAGAAACCCCATCATTTTGTCAGCGCTTATGAATCTGTGCTCATACCTCGCCTATATTCAGGTTAATGAACTCCTTGTTTTTCACACTCAGTGCTTGGAATACTCCTGCAATGAGAAAGGGACAGCAGGGCTATAAATACACCTCATTCATATTCATACACGAGCTCTCCCGCCCACAACCACGGACAGACGGACGAGTGGCCATGCCAGGGAGAGGGAAGGCCTGGTGCAAAGGCAGATTGCTTAGGATTGCTTGGTTGTGGTAGCTCCTCTGACAAAGAAAGTCCTTGCAAGAGGAAATGTCTTGCTGACTTAAGGCCTTTAGGCAAGGGTCACTTCAGGACTTGTCTGGAAGAGGTGTCCTGAATCTGCTAAACAGTCAGATTTGGAGTATACTCTGAAATCAAGCCAAGCAATTTGCATTCCTTTATAAATCTTATTTAACTTCTATCTCTCTAGCAATAGAATTTAATAATTCTATTGCTACAGTCAAGCCAGAAAGTAAAGAGAAGAATAAAATAAAAAAAAAAAACAGTGAAGAAAGTTGATTTTTCTTCTCATAGAGTAAATTGGGTTTTATTTGAATTCTCAGCCACACTAATGATCACTTTATCCAGCCATCTATCCAGCCTTTTAACCTATCTCTACTACTGCTGCTTTGTAATGAGAGTGACCCTGTGCCAGAAGTGAACTGAGACCTTGGGTGTCTTGATGTACATCTGAAGCCAAAAGGGAACATGTTGTGTAAAAGGTACAGGAAATACCTGCCCAAGCACATGTCAATTTTCTCTTTCCATGAAGCAAAAGGGATATTGAATTTGAATATCCCTTTTGAACCTTGAACTTCTGTGATCCCAAATAAAGCTCCTGGGTGAGCCACAAAAAGGGTTACAACATGGACTTAACCAGCATTCTTCACATGCCTTCAACATTGCTGCAGAGTTTATGTAGCAAGCTCTATTCGCATGGGGAAACTTTCCATTGGCAGCAGAACATTTTTCATGTTACAGGAGAAAAGCCACCCTAAATGCAAATGCTAAACACAGCTCCTTTCTGTTAGCCTTGTACTCCATCTCAGATATTGTGCAACATGCTCAACAGCCAAAAGCAGAACAATTTCTTTCTCAAAGGGGATGAAATTCCAGAGGAAGGCGATACTCACGACTCGCATTCTCAAGGCGTATTACACAGTTCAGAAAATCATCAAATTCAATCTGGAACTGCTCATCAGAGTATCGGAGGACAATCAGTTGCAGCAGGTAATTGTTGAGCTGGTATCCTTCCCAAAGACACACACAAAGAAAAAATGAGCAACCTCACATGTCAGGGGTAATCTACAGATCTCTATTAACTAATCTTGAAAGACACTTAATGGGAGAATACTCAGTGGCACACATCTGTCCAGAAAGAGATCTAACCATGAAGTTCCTTAAGTCTGCAATGAATAACAAACTCTGAACAAGGAATTTTTCAGGCACTGCATTTTCTAGTCCATGCACACTTTGATGTATGAGTGACCATTCTGTCTTCTTGAATTTGGAGGGATTTCTGCAAAAATTATTCTGCTTTGATAAAAATAAGTTGTGATGAAATACTAATGCAGTGATCTCTCTTCATAGCAGCTTACTTGCTATTCCTTCAACTCTTGAATGTAGATGGACTCTGAAGTGGTCTGTTTCAAGGTCTAACTCTACACATGTGCAGCCCTGCTGAGTTTAACGGAACTCAATAAAACACAGAGATTGCTCTGACTGCCTGCCTTTCAGGACTGGGGGTAACTGGGGCAAAATTCCCCTATTCTATGTGCCTAGGTTCTCTCTGGGGTTTAGACCTCCTTCCTGTTCAGGAGCACCTGGCCTGTGTGATTGGTTGTCCTCTTCACTCACACTGATTGGCCCAACAGGTTTGCCAGATAAAGTGCAGTGCTTGTCTTACCTGCAGCTTTAAGAGCACCACGAAGCTCATAAGAGGACATGGAGCCAGATTTATCAAAGTCAAATTGAAGGAAGATACTCTGTTATTAAAGGAGTACACAGAAAGCTCAGTACTGGCATATGAAAGGGATAGGAAGGGAAGGTGTTCATCTCCAACTGCACAGCCTAAGCATTTAAGAAAGGTGATAAAACTTTGGTCTAGATCCAGTCTGATTTTATAATGGAGGAGCAAATCTTGGTCCCAATTCTCTTGTCATATAACAGGTTGTTGTGACTTAAACAAGTACTGCCAAATGCAAGCATTAAAAAATAATGAGTTGCTCTTGATTAAAAATGTCGTGATTTTTTAAAAAAAGGTGATTTTAACTGGAAAGATGTATTGTTCTCTGTCTTTTAACTGACACATTCTCTTAATCTTCTTTTATGTTTTTCTCCGTAGTTCTGAACACTAGAGACAAATTTTAACATGATGTTAATATTCTCACTTACTCATTTGCTTCTAAGTGTAAAAGAGCTGAATAGCCACATTCATGGTACAACCAAGAGAACTGGTCAAACAGTTTGAGGTTTGACCTATATATTAAGCAGTTTTCAAGCTGGAGTTAAATTCCATCCTTTTATTGAGATGACAAATATGACTCTCCTTTGGAATATGAATTATTTGGAGCTGTCGTCACATTCAGCTTAAAATTTTCCAGCCAATATATGTACAAATCTTCCTACAGGATACAAGGATTTCTCAAGTCCCTTGCTGAAACACAATGTGTCCTTTGTTAAAAGAGATGTGGCATTAGTAACCAGAAAAAGTGTTGGCCATTTTTGATGGGCTAGACGAGAAGCAAAGAACTGCATATTTTGAATGCTTTGGTGAAGCATGAATTCAGAAAAACCTATTAATGGCCATAAGGAAACAATTATAATGTCTTTTATTTGAATATTCAGTCTGCAATTGATTCTGCAAGCCTACTTATTCTTACTGCCACATACAGTGGCAGGAAAATATGTTTAAAATTAGAATAAGCACTTTCCCAGACTTCAGCACAGTTGACTCCTGAGAGATCAGTAATGAAAATGCAGGGACTTAGGAAATTATTGTTTCCTACTAGTCATGAATCATCACTTTCTTCTGTACAACAGCAGTTATGGAAACTCCTTAAGTTTCCTTTTGAATGGCTTGCTTTTTAGTGTCCATTGCATTCTTTATCCCAAACATAGTTGATTAGCTTACAAAAATCTCAGTTATTTCCAGAAAACCATTATGGTTTATCATCATGGAAAGCTAAGAATGTCTCTGACTATCCAAAACAAACCCCATGCTTTTAAAACATTTGTTTTGTGTTAAAATTCATGGCTTGAACACACTCCTGTCTCCATTTTTGTCTGCTTTTACCTAATAAACTGTTCAGGAAGTAGCTAATAAAATGGAGGAAAAATTACAGTGGATAATGTCACCTACTATCCATTTCTTCAGTTTTTCCCAGAAAATTTTGAACTCACTGAATTCCAGTTTCCCGTAGCCATTGGTCTGGTAATATGAACTAAGGAAAAGGACTTCTTATATGAAAGTCCAAATTCAGTCTGAACTTATCAGAGTAGTTCCCTTAGGAAGAAAATGTTGACTGGAAAGCCTATGGTGCTGCTGAAACTGGCTTTGGAATTTCTCAAAAGGTAGAGGTCCAGCAGTTACAGTCATGACTGTGGCTGTGATACTGGAGGAACATTATGTGATGTAAAAACACAGCTGAGCAATTCAGGCACTACATGAGGAAGAAAGATTATTCTAAGGCAAGAACAGTTTTGGATGTAAATGGGATATAAATGACTCAGAGAATTAAATTACCTGATTAAAACAAATTGCTACTGTACCCAAAGGAGTTAGTCAACCAATGTGCTCTTCAGTATTTTTATCTAGAGACCAGGCTCTGTTGCAATGGCTCAACAAAAAATTCATGAGGGTGGTGGGGTGAGACTGGCAAAATCTGGTCCTTGTGGTCTGAAATAAATGCCTGTATAGCAGTTCTAGGAGGCAATGATTAGATCTGCCTGGCCTTCTCTCTGCCTGAAGCGAGGGACTTATTTCACTGAGTTACTGATGAACTGAGCACAGTTCATTTCCAGGATGAGGCACCTGTTCTGAAATGCTAAATAAGGAATGGTCCCATTCCCTTTCCTTTTTCCATCTTGCCAGGACAAAGCCCTTGCTCAGATGGACACTGGCTCAGTGAGCATTCACAAAGGTCAAAACATGCCAAACAGGGTCTGACTATCACCTGCTGTTATTTGAGCTGGTGACATTATTGGGGGCACCCACAGATCCCAAGGACATTCTCACTTCTGCAAAGGGTTTTTTTACCCAGCCAGGTTCTTCTTCCCAGGGTCATGTAGAACTCCATCCCTGCTCCTCACCACCCCATGGTGACAGTTGCCAGGGAATTCAGTAGCATGTGACACAGAGGAGACTGTGCCAGCATTGACTTGGATTTTCGTTTTTATGGTTTTGCTTCTCCATTGTGCTCCAAATAGCATGGCCAGAGTGGGATGATTGTGTCTGCATTCCTTGTGCTTCCAAAGCAGAGGAAGAGATGTCTCCCCATTTATTCAAAACTATGCAGAGATTTGCTTGGAAGCATTGCAAATCATGGAAACTATTCAGTTGTATCCTAAATAGTAAACCTAGAACTGCTGCCATGCTCCAGGGTCAGGCACAGGGCCTGGCTCTGTGCCAATACCATGTAAGGATGAGATGTGAACATGGACCAGCAGCTCCCTACTGAGCCTTGGTTTTTAAGCAACGAAATTTAGGACTGGTCCCATTTCTCATTGCATGTGCACGGTTATTAATCTGCATTGAGTTTTAATATTATAAACTAGCTTTTACAGGATAAAACTCTGTCTGCTTTTGTTTTCTCTAAATGTTTTAATGGATATTACCTCTGTCATGGACTGGAGCAACAAAAGCAAAAGATAAGAACATCTCAGCTGAACAAGCAACACATAAACCAAATATTAGATACTTGCCTTGATAGGACTGTTTTGTCTCATCTGCACCAAAACTGTTTATTGGGAAAGCATACTGCAAAAGCAGCTCTACCTGAGGAGAAGCCATGCTTAGCAAACTCAGCAGGAACCAGAACTCTGCAAAGGACAAATCTGGTGGGGAAGCACCAGGGCTGTGATTTACCTCACCTGATGCCTGAGCAGTCATTCAGCACCCCTCAGCTGGGTACATCCAGAAAAATTAATTACACCACCCCTTTTGCTATCTACAAAGGAAGTCTAGAAAGCTGGCTTAGATGTAGACACCTACACCACAAATGCCTAAATTTGGAAAGACAACTCTCACCCACATGTCTGTTTCCTGGAGTCCCAGGAGCTAGTTGAAAGACCAGATTTTCCAGTTTTTAAACTGATTGTTAAAAAAGATCTTCGATATCAGCAATTTTCACCACTGCTGATCCTTAATTTCTGACCCATAACTTGCATGTACAACTCTGCCTGGTGAATTTAGCCTTCCAGACAGCAGACTTTTCTTGAGTTAAGTTTTCTAGGTCTCTTTCAAATAAACAACAGCTTGAAAAATGCACTGTTCTATTAAGCTTAAGATTTACTTCTAAAGGTGGTCAGCATTAAAGCATCTGCCTCTAAGTCTGCAATATAAAACAGTTTGTGCTGAAACTCTTAACCCTAAATTTCTAAAATAAAAATCAGGATAAAACAGTCACATATTTTTGTTTTCTTTGGGTAGTGATCTGCCATGACATTACCAAATCCATTTCTGACATCCACAACATACAATGTTATGGACAATTCTATTAATTCTTCATTTAGCCTCACAGGCACTTATTTGAAAGGATACATCCATAAGAGAAATTATATTTCGGCATGAAATGAGACTTAACTTCTTGAATTTTATATTCTTTGCTGAAAAAGAACAATAATAAGAAAGAAATCATGGGCAAAGCTGTCTTTTATAAGCAGAAAGGAGGAAATAGTACTCATGAACAGAGATAGCTGACTCTTAGTCCTCATTGTGGGAGGGCTGTGAACTAGAAGATGAAGGCAACTCTCACCACAGAGAAGTCTCATTCCAGACAGAAGATGCATTTACTGGAGACAGGAAATACTGTCCTTGATTTGTAAATCAGGAGATGAGGTTCAGTGACATGTTTCCCACTGTACAAAGGGCCTGTAGCAGGATCATGAGCTACATCCAGGTCTTAAAAGTCCCATTCTAGTGCTTGTCCTTCCACAGCAGAGTGGCAGTGCAATAGAGAGCTGGCCTCACTGAGCTGACATGGATCATGCTGGAGGCAGGGCAAGCTCCTGGTTAGATCATGGACCAAATGCTTTCCTGGCTCTGCCCTCGCTGGCTCAAGGACACCAGGTTGAGGTCATAGGACAGCCTTGAATTTTCTATATGTAAATGAATTAAATGGCAGATTTTATAAAGTTATATACAATCCTTAACTTAGAAGTTGTCAGCACTTACTTTTTTTTAATACAGCATTCAGAACATATTCAAGCTCTTCTGCAGATATCGCCAGGTCCTGCAGAGGAAAAAAAAAAAAAAAAAGAAAGTGAAGCATCTGTTACTTGAATGTTTCTGTAATCAGACCTACCCAGAAAACACAAACATCATTCATCTGTACTTTATTGCAACTCAGCAAAAGAGAACCATACAAAACCCAGAAAAAGCTAAAAAATTTAAGGTCTGGGCAAATACAGGAGTGCCTGCTGTGCCTAAGTCTGCCTGAAGGAGATCTCAAGTGGGAGCTGTTGATTCAAAGAAAACTCAACTGCAACTGAACATTAAACCAGGCAGGCTCCTTCAGAGCTTGAGTTCTAGCTTTGGTCCTCCTGCTTGCTCACCAGGGACTGCACCCTTATCCATCGAGCCGTAAGGCATGGTGACATCTGGTGCCCAAACAACACACTACAACTAAGCATACTCCCAAAATATTTTGTTTCATGTATCCACGGCCCTGTATAGGAGCAGAAGCATTTCCCCTCTTTTTACATCTGGCTCTGACCCTAAGTGTTTTGCACTCACCTTTCCTGAAATCTGCTCAAACAGTGCCCGGAACTGCTTTTCTTCTTCAGTTTCTTGTGGGCTTGGGGTTGGATGTAGAGGCTGCAACACCGACCACACAAGTCCTTATAAGAATTGTAAAACATGACATTTCTCCTGCAAATGTGCACCCTGGACCAATGTACATCTTAAAATAAGGGTACACATGCTTCTGAACTCTGCCAGATCTGAGGCCTCCCAGCCACCTCTCTGCCCAAGGGGAGTCTCACCCTCTCATTTCCTTCACCTGGACAAGTATATAGTGTGCCATTGCCTTGGTAAAACCAAGAGCACCCATCCTGGAAAACACCGCTCTCTCCTCTCATCCCACCCAACACCATTCTGTTTCCCTGGACCTCCAACAACCACAGCACTGTTGAGCTCTCTCTCGTGGCATCATCCTGGGACCTACTTGAGACCAGCAGCCAGAGGTTGCTGCACTTCAGCATGCTACCCAGCACAGATTTATTTTGCTACAGAACATGGCCCTGAGATTGCGGAAATGAAGATGTCGTTGTTCGCTGGGTTCCCGGAGAAGAGTTTTACTAAAGAGGGACAAATTAGATCTTGGCTTTGCTTGTTTCCATGGAAAGGCACACCACAATTAATGGCTTATTTGCAGGGATACATTTAAACAGGAGCTGACTCAGACCCAGCTGCAATTAGTGCTCAGCAGGCAGACCAAGCCATTCAAAAGCAAAAAGAACTCAATCACTTCAGTAGGCGTGTGCATGTGTAAGCATTCCCTCTCAAGTCCTGCGGATACTGAGAAGTAAAATAAAGATATTTGTGTGCAAAATTAATGCAGGTCTATTAGACACTCTCTTGCTTCTTATTTTTCACAATAAATAAAATTTTAAAAGATGTGAACAGTCGTGCAGCTCCCCAGTGCTAATGGGTGGTGCTTTCACTGCACGTGTGGTGGCTGACACCACCTCTCGTGCTGGCTGGCACTGACTGCCTTCAAGGGGATGGGAGGCATAACAATTATGATTTTGATTGTTACAGCTCTTTTAAGCAGAGCTTAGCATTTCAGTGACATACACAAAACTGGCAGTAGTGTAACATTCCTGTAAAATGAACATGGTTTAGCCAAAGACAGCAAAAGCAATGTGTGCCAGCTTCTGCTGAGCTATTCCCTTGCTACTTTAACTCTGTAGACTTACCTCAGGAAGATCAATGGCAATGTTTTCATCTAGATCCCTGGAGAAAACAAAACCTTATTTGGTATCTGAAGGTATTCAACATCTGCTTGGGGTGGAAGTTTGATGATTACCTTTTCCCCAGGTGAATGAAAAAATGTTTTTTTTAACATAACAGGTTATGTTTAGGTAAAATTCATGAAACAAGCAGACTTTTGCACTGTTTAAATTTTGGTATAAGCCCTTAGAACAGACATTAGGCAGGACTCAGGGAGGACACAGCTGTGCATGTCATCTGCTGAAGAATTCATCTCATTCTTTGTTCATTATTCATTGTGAACACATTTTTTCCTCAGTATGCTTTTTTAACATAAAATTGTCTTTTGGACAAACTTTGGGAGGAAACAAATAGGAAACAAGCACTGCTGTATTCTCAGAGCCCCAGACAGTGCCAGCTAGCAGTTCTTCCCTGTCAAACATCCAGCAGATTCATCATGGCACACCCTATTTTCCCACCTTCTCAACCCCTCTCAAAAAAAGGTTGGGTTTAGCAAAAATGGAAAAGCACAAACAAAAAACCCCAAATGATCAAGAGCTTGCCATGCTGGATCTCTGCTGTAGGGCTGGATGCCTGGCAGCCACACTCTCCCCAGCAGCCAACAACCCCATGTACAGGGGAGCACTGGAGGGCCCAAAGCTTGCTGCTGACTTACTCAGTGATGGCCTTCTTCTCAGAGAAGATCCTCAGGCAGAAATCTGCCTCCTGGTGTGGCTCAAATGTGGTCGGAATGAGAATGTAATCACCCGGTGGCAGCTTGAATCGGTGGGATACTTCCCTTAAATTGATGTAGGTTTTGCTCCTGGCCTTGGAGGCGTGGTACCTGAAGAAGTCTTTGCCCAAGTGTTCATCTGTGCCAGGGCTCTAGGAGAGGAAAAACAGGCAGTGCTGCACTGGCCAGGGTGTGCTGAAAGCCATACTCACCCCTTTCCTAATCACTGAGACAAATTTTGCCGGGCACAAGTGTCACTCGAGGCTGTGATCCTGACTCTCATTCCCTCTCCCAGGTACCTACTGTAATTTAGCTCCCACCTTATGGCAAGGACCCACTACCATTGTCTTTTCCCACCCAGAAGGCAGTCTCAGAGTACTCTGGGACATTGTCTTCCTACTTAAACATGCCCTGCCATTAAACACCACCATCCCAGATAGGGTGTCACACAGACAACATATTCACCAACCTCAACCTCACTCAGGGACAGGCATCGGTGTGTGATGTGCCCCAGGATGCTCAGAAGAAGCAATATTCCCTCTGCCTGAGCCAGCAGGGGGTAACAGAATGGCTGAGGGGTCTGTTCAAGGAGCCCATGGCCCTGTGGGGCCTCCGAAATTCTCCTCTGAGAGGACTCCATCCTCCACAGGCCATGATGCAACTGTTAGGTTACTTACTAAAGGTTATTTTAGGTGCAAGGGCCCCAAAAATGGGGCAGGAGAAAGTTCCAAACAGCAATAGTGCAGCTTCTGTGCTGTAGCAGCAAAGTACCTCATAAATAGAGTAGCCAATGGTCAGCATTTCAGCTCCAAGCTTCTTGAGTTTACGGCGACCCTTTTGCATCAGTGCTGCTATGAATGTGCACTCCTCTTGTCCATCGTCCTTCTCTGTCAAATGCAACTTGATTTGTGGATTTGTCCAGAAAGTCTCTGCCAGTGTAAAGAACACCAGAGAGTTACTTGACTCAGAATAATAAATCACCACTACTACTACAAAAACACCCCCAACCAAACCAAAAAAGACAATGAAGATGAGGTTTCACTCAAACTTAGTTTTTCCATTAATCATTATACTTCTTTCCACTAAGCTTTGCAAAAAATAAGCCAAATCCCAAAGTCCTTCATGGAACTAAGTGTAGGAAAGATTTTAGGCCTGGGGCCTCATTAAGTTACTATAGTTCAAATGAAGTTGTGAGATGAAATTTTGTTAAAATTTCATAGCTACAATGATCCCACAGTGCTGGTGCCATTCTGCACTAACACAGCTCAAACCCATGACACAGCTTCAGAGGCACATAAATATGTTGGCCGATCTGGGCTTTTTGTAGCATTTTACACTTGCTGCTGCAGTTTAGCTGGCTAATTGGAAGCTAGTGCTGCTCATGCAAATGTCATTAAGAGGTAAATCAGATCAATGAACCTGAGAGCAAAACCAGCAAAGTCTTTCACCACAAAGTCTCAAGTGGGACCATTAATTTGGTTTGTTCATTCAAAAAAGCCAGTCACAGAAAGGTCTTATCATTAAAGTACAGTACTCTTAAACCACACAGTGGTTTGAGATTCCTCATATGTCCCTTTAGCTGGTTCCTGTCAGCTGAACTGTCCTGCACCCACAACTCTGGCCACAGACCTCCTCTCTGAAGAGCTATAGCTGAGGGCAGGTAAAGATTTTGGTGTCTGCTTCTCATAACTGGTATTTACTTACCTAGGAAATTCCTACATCCTCCTGCAGTGGCTCCCCGGACCCAGCTTCCTTGGTGGATGGCCACTTCCCATTTGTGGGCAGTGCTGTCTTCCAGGGCATCTGGAGTCAGGTTGCAGATCTCAACTTTGTCAAAATGCACTTTGAAGTCTTCAAACTTCATCCTGAGCAAAAGAAGTGGTAAGGAACGGGCAGCCATTCATCTTTGTGAAGGATGCCCAGCAGAAGCACTTATCCCCCAGAGCCCCAGGGCCAGATCACCAGTTCATGCAGAGTAGTTTTGGTGAACATGGATATATGCCAGCAGGAGAGCAACTAGCTTTCACTCACTTATACTCTAAGCCTGAGGGTAGCCTTGGTAGGCTGAGCTTCCCTCTGAAAAAGAGCTGATGCATTAGGTCTTTGTGAGGGCAATTTGACATCTAGATATATTTTCTGCTCTGAATTGCTGTCTGGAAGAGCCCCCCTCTCTCCCTGGACCATAGAAATAACACACAGAAATGGATCTCCTCCCTAACACAAGCTTCTGTAACTATCCTTTTCCTCCTGTGGCAGATGCCTAACAACAAAATGGAGTAGCAGGAGAGCAAAAGCCCTCCAAGATGCAAGTTTACCTGCGGCAGAGGCAGATAGGCTCCAGCAAGCCCCCAGTGTGCCTCGTCCAACAGAGCTAATTCCATTTTTCGTCCTTATAACAAATAGATGTCTGTGGTGGTATTAATTTACACTTGCTGTGGGCCATTTTACAACTTGGTTTTGGTGTGAAAAGAAACAGCAGGGTTTGCTTTGCTGAGTTCTGCCCTTCCTTGTCAGCTATTCCCCGATATTGCTAGCCCTAGACGCTGCTTATTCTCACTCTGATGCTCAGGACACTAAAGTGGGGGCAGCATAGCAAAATCTCTCTAAATGGCTTGATTCCCTGGCCACACAATGCAATTTTGGGCTCTTTGGAAATGTGCTGCAAAGCAGAGGAAGGGGTTGTCCTTTATAGATTTGACTTCAAGGAGGTAAAACATCTGTTCTGATTTCCCTAGAGCTGTTCTGGGTTTGTACTTATGAAGGGAAAAGACTCTGACCCTCTGATCTTAGGAGGGAAGGGACTAAGACTACGAAGCTGATTCCTTAGCCAACCACAAGATGCCCCTTTGCATCTATTAGAAGCACCTGGACAGGACCAATCTGAAATGCATTAGCCAAATGCCAAAACGTCTTTGGGGTAATTAATGAGGTCAAAATGTCCTCAGCCTGTCACCATGAAGATTTTCTTCAGTTCTCACAAGTCCAAAGGACAAAAGGGTTTAAAAAGGGATTTTTTCCATTAATTTCACTGTTTATTTGATACCTACTTGCACACTTTTACCTCTATCACATGGTCAGGCCTTAAGTTCTGGCCTGTATTGAAATACTTGCTGGAGTTACTTGGGTTCCATGTAAAGTCTTTGTCTCCTTTACACTCACCATGTAAGCTACAGCTGTAACCAGGTCAAAAACAGACAAAAAAATCCCACCAAACCCAAAGCCCAAACAAACACAAAAGCTTTTTGAAGAAGCTGCAAATGCCCTGATGCATTTGCTATGTCAATAGAAAATAACTCAAAATATCTTATGTAAAAATACAGTAACGGAACAGCCACTGGACGTACTTTCCTCCTGTTATCAAAATTTGTGGTAAATCATTTTGTGTGACTTAACATGCTGCACTGTCTATCTCAAATAACTTCTCAGGCCTGAAGTTGAACTTTTGTTTAACTTGCAGGCAAAACCTGGAACAGCTCCATTGCATACCTCTCTCGATTTACCTATGTGTAAAAGAATTGAGCATCTGGCCCCAGAAAATGTGATCCAACACATTGTCACAGCACAATCAATATAGGGCAGGGGGATCATGTGCAAGTCAGCCATCTGCTCTGAGATCACGAATTTGGCATGAAGAACACTTCACACTTCTAAAGCAATTTCCACCATGTTGGTTTCTTTTTTTTTCTCTCATTTTGTCATTTCATTTAATTTTATTTCATTTAATCTCTTCAATTTTTCCACAATTTCACATGTATCTTGGTGCTGTTTACTTTATGCAACTAGTAGTATTGCTTCTCAGGTCTCATTCTCTTCCAGTACATGCCCAAAATGAATCTTGAAGGCATTTCATAGCTGACACAGTACAATACAATGCTCCCTTTTGTATATCCTCCCTTTGTTCATGGAAAGGATTTAAATGGTGTTACATTCATGGGAGACACACAATATTTGAAATACCAATGCCATTAACTAAACTGATTTTTGAGGGCTTTTGTTATAAAAACAGGTTTAGGCACATACGAAACACAGAAAACAAAGGGAGCGTTCTACCTGTCCTCTCTTAGGCAGAAACTGAGAATTTCATCATGCAAAGGCTTCTTCCTTTGTTGCTTGTTTTGGCCACTTGCACCTTGATTTCTGATTAGAGTCCCAGACTTTAAGAACCTGTGTCTTACCAGAACTCTCCATCATCCCGTGCTGCCTGAGACAGGCGTCTCTGCTCCGATGGGCTGACTGAGCGCCACTCTGCAGAGCTGCGGGAGAACAAAACCAAGCTTCACTACAGGCATGCGGCAATCCATTTTCCCTGGCTCAGAATGACTGGCAGGACATAACAGCAGGCTGTTCTTCTCTCATATGTGTTTTATTTGTGCAGCTTACACAAACACAGTTGCATTTAAGAGGTTTCCTGATCCTGTTGTCACTCATGGTTGCAGAGATTAATTAATGCAGACAAAAGCAGCACCAGGCCAAAAATCCCAAAGTTGCTCCAGAGTGGTCTTTATGTGAGTTATTGACATTGGGACTAGTCTCAGGTGTTTGGGTTGGAGACAGTAGGGCTATTGGTAAACCTCAAGATGTTGGTAAGTAAACACTCTCCTTAAATCTGTATTCCATCTGTAGCACCATCATCTTTTTCACTCTTGTTGCTAATTTAGGGCCAGATGTTTTTTCAAGATTGAGTCAGTGGGAACTGACTGCACAGAGAGATTCAGTGGAGTAACTGGGGCCCCAGGTTAAGCCTTCACCTCCTTTACATGCACCTCTTTGACTCCAGCTGTGGCATATCAAAACCAAACAAAAACCTGATAAAGCTTTTCAGGAAATGTGGAAGTGCACTAATGTATTTCCAATTTGACATAACAAACTTAAGGAGTAGAAGGCAGCTTGTGTTGTGGTTTTTAATTCCAGCAACCACTGCAAAATGTTAAGAGAGGCTCCTGTACTGACCTGCAAGCCCCTCTGCATCCTGAGTTCCAGAAAGCCTCCCAAGGGCAGAGTCAGAGCTCTGCTTTGCAGAGACAGCCTTTTTGATGAACAGCATATACTGCCAGATGCCTGTCCTGATCATAACCTCTCCATCTTTTTCAAATTTAAGAACTCATTATACATGTCAATTATCCATGTTTTTCTTCAAGATAAAGGATCTGAGCTGATGTGGACATATTTAATTTACTTCTGGGCCATGATAGGGACAGGGAAATTTGAAGTAGTCCTACAAATGGTTACATGTCTCAGCAATATTAAAGGGCTGGGCAGGTTATGGTTCCTCTCCTCTGCGTTTATGTGAATTAAAAAAAAACCCCGTAGAAAAAGTGAAACAAAAATGAAACAATGAATATGTGAAAAAATATACTGAAAAGTGTGTGCTGGAGAAGAATGTAGTGTTGATATTTTTTTACCACATATTTTTTCATTTTGTATTGCTTGCGTTTGTTTACCGTTAGTAGTAAAACCTGATTGGTTTTCAGACCAACCCTGCTGTGTTTTGGAGTTCTTCCACAACTTTAATGGCCATTTATTATTATTAAGGTATTACTCCTGATGTGTTTAAGAAATCCCAAACAATAAACAGAGAGATGCAAGCTATTCAAAGGGGGTAATACATTATCAGTTTCAGCTTATCTGTAGTAGGACAAACTATGGATGTTATGTTTCAAGTACTACAGCAACAGGCTTGTAAATATTTAATAAAAAAAATGTGTAACTTTTACAATTGGGAGTGTATTAATATTAACTTATCTCATTTATATTCATGCATGATTTCTGCTGATGCTAGGTTTTGGGGGCTAAACAACCTTGACAGAGTCCCTGCATTGCACTGCTTTGAATATGCTGAGGGGGAGATGCTGTGAGGCAGAAATACTGTTAGGCACATGCAAACTCTTGGATTAGTTTCCCATGGAGCAGCTGGGGCTGCAGGAAGCCAGCTATGGAGCAGAAGCTGGGATGTGGCCTTTGCAAGGCCAGTGTGTAAGGGACAGTGCACTCACTTGTCACTCCAAGGGCCGTTCCACTCCACCTGTCCCCACGGGTTCCTTATCCTGATGAGCTGCACTTGCTGGCCCCTATAGCTCACCTGGGGAAGAAGGAAATGCAGAAAATATCAAGTGCCAGGATCTAGGGAGCAAGGCTTCCCCAGTGTGCAGAGGCTGGTGTTAACAGCTGGGAAAAAGGTGCAGAGTGCCACAGGAGATATGGGAGGGAGAGTTGGATTGGAATTTGGATAACTTCCCCAGGATAACTTCCCCTCCTTGCCCCATGCTGCTGGACATACCTCCTCAATGCCAGTCACAGAGTACGCATGGCCTTTCACAAGGCCAAACGGGGTTCGGGCTTCTGACTCAGCAGCACTGCTGGTCTGGAATAGGGGAAAAAACTGTGAATTAACCTCTCTCTTCAGAGTCAGATCACAAGTGGTGCCGCCTGGTCCCTTCCAAGCACCAGGCTAACCAGTGCTACAAACAGGGAACTTGGCTTTCTGCACAACCATGGTGCAGTGGTGCCCTTTTGAGAAAAATATGGAAGGTTTTAAACATTGTTTAAAATGAGGTGATTCCAGGGTGGAATTCCTCCTCTGCCCCTTTGATTTTGTTTCAGCACATCTACATTTCCAGACTGAGATCAGGTGTTCACATGGTCTCATTTCTTGTAAAAAGGCTTTGATGGACAGTGATGATGGTGAAGGGTCCCATCAGCCAGCTGAGTATCACACTGCCTAGTTCAATAAATTTTAACTAGTCTTTGCAAGCAGCAAACTTCATCAGGAGGAAAAGTGAAACTCAAACCAGAAAACACTAAACCCCAAAGTTGAGGGCACCGAGAAATTGAGACCCTATTTCTTACTTACATCAATAGAACAGCCCACCATTGAGCATCTTTTCAGGGCTTTTCCTAGGATTTCATAGAAATTGTCAGGAGCTTCCTTAACATCATACGTTTCTCCTATACCGCCAGTGAAATCCTCCATGGCCTCTATTGTACTGCCACCCTTCAGAGACTCGTAGCTGCCATTCAACCTGGAAAACACACACTGACTGTGAGAACTGTTTTCAAGATATCCATGTCTGAGAGCTTTCTCACACATGTGTAGAATTGCAGCAATAGCACTGAAGTAAAAATAAGTACCCCAGAGTGTACCCAAGCAGTAGTATTGGGGTCATTCTGCTTCCCTTTTTAGGTCCATTTTTAATTCATCCATTTCTCTGTATCTTTATGGCCTGGGGGTGCTCCTTCTTTAGTGCCAGTTGTCAGGCTGGCAAGGGCAGCAGCAAATGCTGGAAGCTGCTCACTATAATTGTGAATACCATATGAACAAACCGTGAATAATGTATGTACAAGTAGCAAATTATGTATGAGCAGTGGGACTTACTTGGCATAGGCTTTCTCTAGTAAGGCACTCCAAAATTCATTGAGTTCAGCTGAGTGCAGGAAAACCAACCGGCCCTTGAAGGTGGGCAATCGGTCATCAATCACGACATCCAGCCACTCATTGTGCTGCCAAAACTGTTTAGAAAGGATGGTGCATGAGTTTGCTGACAGCACAGCATTTCCTGAGAGCAGGATTCTGGTGTCCCAGAATTTCTAATTGTAAGGCTTGATTAGAAGACATGTAAATCATCTGTTCCTGCTCTGCCCTGCAAGGCTGCTCTCTAGGAAGATCTGTCTTAGAAAACACCAAGACTAAATGTGTAGACCTGTACTGTAGCTCCTTGCCTGGACTGTGTCAATCACACCAATGTTCACCACATAATTCAAAACTCCTTTAGGGCACACACGTGTTACAGGTACCAGTTCAACTCCTTTAAGGACTTATATCCTAAGTGAGGTGTGTGTGCCCAGGATAATGTGAAATTATTTTTAAAGCTATGTATCTCATGACATAACAGGAATGGCTGTGTTTATGCCTGTTACGAGGCTGACGTAGCCCTCTAGTTTGTTACTCAAAACATGAACAACACTGTAAGCTCAGAAATCCTACTGCAGTGTCTCCTCTGCAGTACCTGTCAGCCTCACTGCAAAATAGACCATGAAATGTAATGACAGAGATGGGTTCATTCTGTGATAGATGTTCACCTTACCTGGAAGTGAAATATTCCAGCGTAATCTGGCCCAAAATTTTGATCCAGTGGCACCACTCTTGCTAGTGCTTTTTCATTCAGCGTGAGAGAAGCTATGGCTGCTAAAAGCCAGCAGTCACCTGTGGATTGAGAAAGGGGAAAGAGGAGGAAAAGGGGCCAGAGGAGATGTTATGACAGCTAGCTGCCACTTCCCCTGAAACCCAAAAGACAGCTTGCATGTCCCCAGAGAGGGTGTCCCTGCCTGGCCAGGGCAGACTGTGCTTCAGTCTGGAGGGGCTGGTAGACAAAAGTCTCCCTTGGGCTCACAGTACCCTGGAGTGAAGATCCTTCCCTGACCCTGAATCCCACTGCACCAAGATGGCCCCTGGCATGGATGGGCAGGAGCTATCCAAGAAGCAGCCATGGGCCAGGCAAGCCTGGGCAGGACCTCCAGCTCCACTGCTGCCACCAGCTCAGGAGGGATAATATCCCCTCCTCTGAGAGGACACTGCTGCTGCTGCTCCACACAAACACATCCACCCACGGGGAATCACTCACCAAGATCCCCTTGACAAATGTCAGTTCTGGTGGCTCCTCCAACGATAAACTTGGGGTCTTTGACAATGTCCTGCAACAGTGAGACAGAGAAATTACTTAGAATTTCTAAGGAACAACAGGAAAATATCACCATCTGCAAGTCTGCTGAACCAGACTTGCAGCAGCACTGACAAACCCTGTGTGCCCCACGAGCTGTATTATCCTGCAGCAGTGTTGCCACCACAAAGAACAAGATGGGGAATCCTTGCTAATTAATTACAGTGTAGAGCAATTAAAGAATCAGCTATCCTCATTTTTTTCCTAATTAGTTGGCTGCTAATGAAAGGCTGGCATTCTTTATTCATCTGTAGGCAATTGTTAAAATATCATAGCACAAACTCATCCAGAAGATTGATGTCAGGCTGCAGCCCTGGTTAACAAGGCTTTTTGTTAGCTTGCTTTCCTCCAATGGTTGAAAAAAATAAAATTGGCAATTTACTTTCAACTGAACTAGTAAGCCTTTTATTTACTTGCACGTAATACCTGGTACATACAGTGTCTGACAACCATGAGACAATTTCCTCCTCAAAAAAGCAAACAACAAAGCCAGCTTCAGTCCTGCTAATTTTTAGGAGGAGCTAACACTACCCACCCCATGTGGTCAGAGGTCAGAGGGAATGGTGCTCATGGTGCCATTACAGCAGTTCTCAAGCATTCATTAGACTGGTTTAGTTCAATTACTAGTACCATGTCTGGATAGAAAAATTATAGTGATAAACCAATTAATGTCGCAGGAATTCTTCTCCATTTTCCCATGAACTGTATATTGAATGTAATTGATTGAACTGAATGGAAAAGGGGAGAGGAGAATATCCAATATATTACTGGAGGAATATGCCTGTAGTTAATCAGCCTGCCCTGATACATTATTGCAGACGCTGTGGCATGAAGCAGATCCTTCCGCCTAAGTGGCAAATGAAACAAATTAATGGGGAGGGCAGGGGAAATAGAAGAGCACATTCAGTCATTTAATCCCTGCATTTGCCTAGATTAAATTGAGTTGCTTTGCATTCGTATCACTGCAGTTTCTCAGACCATAGGGCAGAATATTGATAGCTTTGTTCAGCTCCCTGCACTTATTGCTGAAGCACCTGCTGCTGGAGCCAGGGCACTCCCCTCAGTGAAGCAGCACCGCTGCTGTGGAGCTCTCCCTGCAGAGGCAATAGCCAGGAGGAAACTAGTTTGCATCATTTTTGTTTGCCTTTGCTGGGGAGGAGGTGGTGGCCAGGTTGTGCCTCAGGCACAGGTGCCCCGGGGAGGAGGTACCACAGCACACCATGTCCCCAGAGTGTGGAGCAAAGGGAAGCAAACAGCAGCTCCTCCTCACCTGGCCCGCCTGCTAGTTAAATACACTCAGTCTCATTGGGACTGGGCATGAACAATAAAACCACAGCTCATTGCGTTGAGACATTGATATAGCAATGGCTGATAAAGTAGCTGATGTTCAACAACACACTTTGTTTTATCTCCATTGCTCTCAGGAGATGTAATTCTCATTGAAACTAATGCATTTAGCTGTTACCAAGAAGCCCTGTGTGTTAGCAAGGGACAAGATAAAAAACCTTTCCACTGACATGGGTTTGATTTGTGACTCATTGTTTATAACACATCTCTGTAACTCATACATGGAAAAATGTTTTCGATCTCCTGTGTCTAGAGCAATCAAAAAGAATTTTTAAAAAATCAATAAAAAGGAATTAAAAGGGTGTTGACTGGACTTGTGCCACATTCTCTGCTGAACAAAAGAAAACACACTACAGTTTTTGAGTGGGTGTTGCAAAAATAATGTTAATTTTGAAAGGACTTTCAGATAGTATAATAATGTATCAGGACTTTTGGCATGTTAAAGGACAAAACCCAGCATTCACACACAGCATGCAGTAATTTAAGGATTCACCTGCACAAAGACATTGCCTGGAAGTAGGAGCATGCAGTCTTCAGAGAGATGAAACACAGTGACCTGTGACTGTCCTGATGCTGCATTAAAGCTATGTTTCTTTAAACCCAAAAGAAAACAAATTGCATCCCGGTGCCTGTCTTGCACTGGTAGAGGGGACGCATAGAGAGCTAAAACACTGGGAGCTAAAACAATCTCACTGGGAGTGAGATTGTTTAGGTGATCTCTGTGATTACATTTCTCTGCCTGGTCCCAACCTCTCATACTGGTTGTCCGTGGCTGTTCATACTAGGAATATTTCTTTCTTACTTCCTCCTGTAGCCTCTAGACTCATCTGAAATTGGTGAAACCCATTTGTCTTTCCTTTCTTGAGTTGGATTTTTTTCATTCTTCAATTTATATGTCTACCTTTCCCAGACACTGAGCTGTTGAATTAAGGAAAGGAAAGGAAATATAATGAGAAAAGAGTCTTATGTTCTTCAGATTGCTCTAAAATTTTGATAAAGGACAGTTTGAATTTGAAATGAAAAAGGATTTAAAAGTATTGCTAAACAAAATCACTAAATGTCTGAATTGTGGAGCACTTCACTTATGAAGAAAGTCAGATATTCATCTGATGCAGATCCAGGTAGCTCACTGATTGCAGTGGGAGATTTACAGATTAGTGCTAGGTGAAGGTCTTGCTCATGCTGCTACAAACATGCATATATGCAGATATATGCATGTCAAAGTAATGAGAAAGCCTTCTCTACTCTCATTACTAAAGATTAACTCTAACAGATTGTAAATCAGAAGATTTAGATTATTTGTCCCTGCAATCACCCTCATGTACTGCGCTACACTTAACCAAGCTACTGTAAAATACTGGTGGGAGATGCAGTAAAAAGCAGTCACCATGAAAGAAGCTGGAATACAGATACCCTGCACAGAGGCCATGATTTTGTGCTCAGCCTCTCCAGCTGTGGCAACTCACCTGGCAGATGCTCCAGGCCAATGTTCCCTTTGCAAAGTAAAATGTGTTAAATTGAAATTGTTACACCACCTCTATTTTCCTGCTACTCCTGACAGATAGTAGAGATGAAACTGATTTAGTTTAAATGCTGAGGAGCCAGAGCAGAACATAACTAATACCCTGTCCTTACACATCCTCTCAGCCTCCCCTGAGTTTTATTTCTCGCTGTGCAGCTCACAAAAGTGTGTGGGGGGAACTGGAGTAAAGGCAGATGCCATTTGAGGTAACTTACTCATCCTGGAAATGTTTCCAGTTCAGCATACAAAGATCCTGAGGAAAACAGACCATTCTCCACTGCCCCTGTGTACCATACACAAGGGCACACAAGCTCTCAACCACTCCTGGTCACATTTTACACCAGATTTTAACTATTCCAACCCCTAAAAAGACAAACTAGCACCTGAGAGCTGGGCAAAGGCAAACCATTCTTTAAGATTTAGTGTCCGTTTTTGATGCCTCTCAGCACTCTAGAGTCACCGCCCCCAAAGTGTCTCAGCCTCACAGCCTCTCCTGTGCTGGGAGGCAGCCCCACAGACCACCTGGCTTTCTGGAGCACACACAGGCAGCAGTGCCTGTGGGGGCTGCACTTAGCATGGGCTGGGATCTCCAATTTTTTCAAAACTGAAACTTGTCCAGGAGTAACAGCTTTAATTCTACTCTGTATCAGCAGTATGTTAACTACAAGATGCTGAGGCACTGAAAGATTATCATTGGGAATTAGGATAATTTAAACCCTTCTTTAAGCTTACTTTGTTCTTTCTCTCCCTTGGTATCACTATCACCAAAGAAAAGTTTTTTATAAAGGAAGCAGCTCCCAGACTATAAAGAAAACCCAGAATAAATATCAGTCCTTAGCAAAGAAATGAAATGTTGCCACATTTTTTTTTTGTGGTTATTAGTTACAGGGTGAAGTGAGAAGAAGGAACCTGGAGCGATGCTGGGTTTATGATCTGAGAGCGTGTGACTGGTGCAGCTTCAGGCTCCTACTGTGTTATTAATGACTGTTATGCAAGATGCATTAAGAGATACTCACTGAGCCCTTGGCTACTGCTGAATGGCTCAGTAGCCACAGCATGCAGTTGTAATCTCTCAGTGCTCCCTGACAGAAGTGAGCAGGTAAGTGTAAGACTCTAGTGCTGTAAAAGTTAAAAGGTTTGAATTTTTGAAGTTGATCTTATTTATGAATTTCCTACATTAATAACAAGCAATTTTACACAGTTAGAACATTATCATAATGTATTTTACCCTTAATTCCCTGCATGCCCTCTTACTTTCATCTTTTGTCTGGCAGTAATGTAAGAGGGAAGCTGATTACGAGTCCTTTATGCATGCACATAAATACACATGCATAAGTGTGTCTGTACAACAAGCTACACCTGAAACATGGGGTGAAGCCTTCCAGCCCTTTCATCCTGCAGCTTGAGCTCTTTGTGAGGGGCATCCCAATCCTAAGCCACTGCTCCTGAGGTGGGAAGGTTTTCCCCCCATGTCACTGTTAGGTTGGATTGATATACACACACGTGATCAGGGTCTAAGAAGAAAAAGTTTTTATTCTGCATGTTCTCTAGCTTATATACTCTTAACAAAGCGTGATCTTAACTCATTAATTACATTACAATAACTTATTATATTCATTGGTGTAAAGCAATTAACGTCAATATAATTGGCAAAAATTTTACAGAAATTTAATAAAGTACATATACACATCTACTTAAGCACGTAGTCTAGCTTACAAAAATTTTCATGTATCTTTTCTAATCAGTTTCCACGCTGACAGCTTTGTCTTCTTCTTTGCTATAGATACAACCAAAAATCATCAATTGTTATTTCTTCTATTAACTCAGTTTTGCTTGCAGGCTAACTGTCAAGCCCCTCCATACTCCCACACTTCATCTCCACATCTCCCTGAACAGGGGGTTCTTGGTGCCCCCCTGAAGCCCAGCTGCCTGACCTTGGGCGGGATGGGAGGCACAAACACAAGGGCATACTCACCCCAGGCCTCTTCCAGACGAAGGGAATGGCTGGGTTCTCACTGAAGAAGAGAGACGAATTGCTGGCGGGGAAGTCGGGGTCCTCGAAGAGGACACCCCTACGCAGGCACTCCCGCTTCAGCTGCTCGTAGCCCTGTCCCGAGCTGTGCGTGCCTCGGGCACCTCCGGGATGCGCAGCCGGCCGCGGCTTCGAGTCCTGGTGCAGATAGGGCATGTCTGCCGCCCACCTGCCCGGAGAGACAAGGCTTAGCCGCTGGTGGGGACAGAACAGGTGGGAAAGGAGAGGGGAGCGAGGATACCAGAATGCCTCACGTGCCTTGTGAAGGACGAGGGGCTGGGAAGGGCTCTGTGGTGGGGGAGCCGGCAGTATCCTCCAGCCCTTCTCCGTGTCACCTCCTTGAGCTGCTGCTGAGCGAGACTGACATGCACAGCACCAGAGACAAACACCCTGAAAGCAAACAGGGAGGGAAGGCGGCCGGTCCCGGACACCCAGGGAGCGGCCCAGGCTGCCCTGTCCTTCCTTCCCCGCGGCTGCCGGGCCAGGAGGGGTGTGAGGGGTGTGCGCGGCCTGGCACCGCTCCCGGCCCGGCACGGCCCCGCGGGAGGCTGCCACGGCCCGGGGGTGGCTCCGAGGTATGCAGAGCTCAGCCAGGGCCATTGGGCTGGGCTTGGGAGGGAAACCAGAGCCCACGGAGGGCTGCGGCCGCGCTGCCAGCTTGCCTGGCTCTCTCTCCCGGGCGGGAGAGCGGTCTGGGCTGCCTGCGGCAGGGCTGCCTTAGCGGGCAGGTGGGTTGTTCCTGTTGGACATCATGCAGGAGGGACAGCAGGGACAAGAGATGCCCTAGCCGTGGCTGCTCTGCTGGCAGAGTGCAGAGCAGGGGCTGGGTGTGCACAAAAGGGGTGTGCAAAGCTAGTGGGGAGGACTTGGAGCTGGATACATGCTGGGCAAACACAGCAAGAGCATTAGAAAATCCCCGAGGAGGGATTCTGATGGGCCACATGCTGAAGGAGTTCTGCGTGCACTGTATGGTGTGATTTTAAAACAAATACCGATTGTCACTGATTTCCAGGTTTCATGACCTTGTTGATCTGAAGGGATTGGAGCACAAGTCTTAGGAGGAGCAGCTGGGGGAGCTGGGGTCGTTTCGCCTGGACAAGAGGAAGCTCAGAAGGGGCCTTCTTCATGGAAGGTGTTGTCAAGCATTGGAACAGGCTGCCCATGGAAGTGGTGGTGTCACCATCCTCTGGGATATTTAAAAGATGTGCAGATGTGTGCTCAGGGATATGGTTTAGCAGTGGACTTGGCAGTGCTTGGTTGGTGGTTGGACTCAATGATCTTATTAGTCCTTTCAAACCTAAATGATTCTGTGATTTTTCTGCTTACCAGCATTCACCTGCACCATTGTATCTCACGTTGGATGGAGAGAATGCCAGACAATGCACCATGGATGCACTGAAGAAATAACACTCAGAGCCAGACATAGACATTCCTCTCTGCTTGGAAAGGGAGGAGATACCACCCTCTTGGAACAAATTACAGTTCCTGTAGTATAAAACACACCCCTGAGTACAAACAGCACTCTGCCTCCGTTTGCTTTAATTGGCCCTTTGGAGGACCAGTTTAGCCTGCTGCCAAGAAATGATTTATGGAGAGCAATTAGGTGAAACAGAATTAGTTCCTCTCTGTTCTGCTATTTTTCACAGCAGTGCTGGGAGGAAAGCTTTCTTTTTCAGAACGTATATTCCCATGTTTATTCCCCATAATTGCATCCATTGTTGATATCTGCAGACTCCTGCTGAGACCAAGTTCCCATTGTGCAAATATGTGGATACAGTCCAAATCTGTGAGAAGAGGCAGGCCTGGTGCTCCAAACTTGGCCGTCATTTGACCAAACTTTAGGTTTGCACAATAGACTCCAAGTTACTCATGTCAGCTTTTTCCACAGCCATTGAGAAGATCAAAACCTCCAGAAAGTGACTCACTGTGTACTCATCCTTGAGATCCCTCTGGAGATGACTGTGTCCTTCATTTGCCTCTAGACAGACCCTCATGGGGGGTAGCTCAGGGTAGATGCCCAGATCAAATGCATAGAGTCAAGTGAGAGGAATACCAGATATCAGGTTAAGGCAGGTAAAAGGCATTTTAGTGCCAACACAAGCCCCGGGATGTGAAGTACCCAAAATCTCATACTCAACCATCAGCAAAACGAGGAACTTTATCCACAACACCTCTGTGTGGGCCAAGGCACATTCTCATACACCAGAGTAACATGTTTAATGGGGAAGGAGACCTTCAGTGCCCTAGACACACAGACTGCACACATGCTGCGTCCCAAGGAGGGTAATCACGTATCACCTCAGGAAATTTCTTCCTTTCAGAGTTCAGTTGCAGATGAAAATGTGTGGGCTGAGCTCTACAGGGGCTTGTCCTGCTGCAGGGGAATGCATGCAGATTTTCTCCTATGTGAACATTCTGCTGTGCAATAAGAAATTTTTTCATGCTTTAGCCTTTCTCCCAGAGGGCAGGGACAGCATTTCCTTCTCCTTGCCCTGCTGCTTCATGTCATGGCGCTGCAGGAAAATTCATGTCTCTGAGATTTCAGCCTTGGTGTCAAGGCACTAAAAGTGCACAGGAGAGATGGTGTCTGGGGAGTGTGGGTGGAAGAAAGAGGAACGAGCAGAAAACACTTATAAAATGTCTCAGTTTTTATGAAAATGCAATACCTTGCCTGACATATGTTAAGAATCGCAGGGTCATCTCTTGAAGGGCAGAAACAAACAAATCTATGTTTCACCTACATGCTTACCCCACTCTTGAGTTTTACAAGGACTGAGCAGTTTTGCTCTTTTACCATGAAATCTTTTGGAAGCAGTGAAAGAGCATTTTTCCACTTGTTATTCCTGCCACTTGGTGCTCTCTGCAGATATTCAGGCTGGGAGGGAAATGCAACACATCCTGTGATGGTCTCTTATGGACAGACACCAGCAACACAATCCTACTTGCTCAGGAGGGTGGCGAGCAGGACTTGAGCCACTGACCTGGAACACCTTTGCTCCTTGGTGTCCTGGCTCAGTGGGTAAAAGCAGGGTGTATTTTAACACTCCCTGGAGCAGCAGGTGAACACAGACAACGAGAGGCTGCGACAACAGCCTCTGTACATTTCCATTTGGGACATAGTCCCAGCAGACATATTGTGACATTTAAGCAATACAAGACAGTACTGATACGAAAGTCTTGTCACACTGAGTAATAAAGTCCTTCCTCCAGGATTCCACTGCCTCAGGAACTGTGGGTCTGCAGCCCACTGGGCTGTCCCAGCAGGGGGATGGAGCAGGTCTGTCCTTGGGCTGTGCAGGCAGTGAGTGAGAGCCTGCCAGCGTGTGAAAGTGCTGCTGGCACACAGGGAGCTGTCAGATCGAATGCAATTAATTCCTAGTGGGACTGCTCTGGACACCATTAGGCTCCTGCAGACTGCAGAGATCTCTCTGCAAGCCACATGACCAGGCAAGATTTCAAGGTGACAGCATGACAGTATGAGTGATGCACAGGCTGGCAACATATGTTAAAGCTGAGCACCATTTTCTTCCGGGTACCATCATTAAATGCCTGTTCCTGAGACATAAGGAGTTTTATCCATTACCTTTAGCCATGGGAACAAAACACTCAGGGAGTGTGAACACCAGTGCAATTGCAGCTGCCCACAGGCACTGTCCTCCTGCCAAGACACTGCTCATCCCATGACACCAAGAGAGGGGGCCAGATGGGCATTGTGCAGAAGAAGCGGTGGCTCTGGCAGAGGGTGAGCATTCTCTGCCAAGAGCAGAGGCTCAGGCACACTTACTGTTAATAGGAACAGAGTAATTTTTTTTTTTTTTTAATAGAGTAATTTTTTACTCTAGAAGAGACCCTTATTCACTTTCCAGCACAATTCATGGAATAGAAGGTGACACAAAGGCTTGATGTAGGAAACTATGGTTTCCATTTCTTGGCCTCCTTGCTTAGTATCATGCTATAGCTCTGGCTTTCATCCTCTGCTGTTCAGCATTTGGCATGTGCTTTTTCTGAGTCACACTTATGTAATTCCTTCCCCATTAACATCAGGTAGACTGGTCATTCAGGATATAAAGTTGGTTATTCAAATGACAGCAACCTAAAGTCTTTCATAACCCTGTTGTCATTACACTTCCTGCCCTGTCAACAGTTTAACATTGGAGGGTTTATCCATAGCCTTTGGTCTGACTGACTCCATGTCCTCCAGTGCTTGTTACCTGCTGGCTAAGCCCCTTTAATGCCATCTGACCTTCTCTAAGGGACTGGTTTAGGCTAGAATATTTCATTTTTGTACTCTTTCTCCAGACTCTTTAGGTCTCCCTAAACCAGGACAGTGTTTGAGAGATATGACTGGTTTTGTCTAGGTCTCTTTATTGTTCTCCTTATATTTGCAAAGATTTAAGGGGAGATGTTTTATGGACTGAGGTACCACCTGTGAAACTCAGCAGCTATCTGTGCTTCCTCCTCCAGATCTGTATGAAGTTACATAAAACATCTTTGTTCTCTCTGAGATTAGTCTCATTTCATACTGCTTGGCACCATCTGATCCTGGCCTTGATTTGAATCCAAATGCCACAGTCACAGTCACATGAAACCACGCTGTTTCTGATACTTTCCATTACTTTGGCTCAGTGGAGTGCATGGACTTTTGCCCAGTAGCCTGGCAGGCTTCACATATGCTCCTGCACACATCTTTGCTAGCTTGGGACATCTATTGCTCCAACAACAGCAGAGACCAGATAAAATTAAGCCCAGCTTGGGGCTGTTTTTTTAAGGAAATTTGTGTTGTCTTCTGGAAGTAAAGTAATACTTTCTCTGGAGAAGACATAGCTTGCTACAGAGGGGCTGGAGTATCCTCCTCTCCTTCCTTTCCAGGCAGAAGTGAAGCAGAGGGAAGGAAGATGAGAAAGGACAGCTTTAGGGGTTCTGAAAGACAATCTGAGGACTGGACAACCCTTCAAAATGTTGTGGACAACCTAGTGAAAAAGGCTAGAGAGCAATGAGAAAAAGGGTACAGAAAATCAAAGGGAGGGTTTTTAAGAAGTGCCCTTTAAAAATCTTGCAGATTAAGAGGAAAAAAAATACCTTTGAGGAATTGCAGGATATCAAAATCTCATTCAAGGGAGGATCCTAAAATAACAGTGAATGTAAGAAGTCTGGTTGCTTTCACTGTGCTGTGCAAAAGCAGTAGGTTCTCCTAAAGAGGCATCAGTCTCAGATGTGGTCTTAGTATTCATGTGTGCTCACACCACCTGAGCCTTGCTGTCACTGCCCACTGCTGTGGCTGGCTGTGAGATGCTGGCGTGGCCCAGCCATGCTGCAGGGCTGAGGGCAGGGGGTGCTGAGCTGTCACCATGGTTGGCTCCCCCACCACAGCCCACCTTGCCCAGCTTGCCCTGACGCTGACAGCACTGCAGTGCCAGGAGGCAGCTCTGCTCTGCCTGTTCCCTTTTTACTTGGCCTCTCTGATGGGCTGCCACCCCTTTTACACACCCAGAAATGTGAAACACCTTTTTGTATGCTTGGGTAAGTAAGGACAACATTATCTGTGCTGGCAGCTGAAAGATCATCATTAGACAGCCATCTAAGTGCTTTACCCAGCCAAACAGCACAGCTTTCTGAGCTGTTGTTCCAGGCTTTTGTCAGAGCTAAACACACAATGCTGCATTAATTCATCACTTTGGGGGAGCGGCAGCTTTACAAACAAAAGAGGGCTTTTAAGATTATTTTTATTCTTTTTCTTAAGACTGTGAAATACCAAGTGGCAGTATGGGAGAGGAGTCAAGTTGCAGTATGTCTTCAGCTCCCTGAGTCAGAGGCAGTCCCTAAGGGAGCTCAGCTTTTCCTGGGACTAACAGAATAACTGCAAGAGCACTCACTTTTTTTTTTTTTTTTTTTTTTTTTTTTTTTTTTTTTTTTTAATAATGACAGGAGTTATGGTTTTCAAAGGCTTTCATCAGGGTATGTTGCCAGAAGGCAATGTTAATCCTTTTTTCATCATGAATATTCTGGGCTCAGTAATACTGTTCCTCTGATTTATCCCTCAAGCAGTAAGCTAAATTGTTATTTCACGTTTTTACAGTTAAAATAGAAAAAGTAGAAAAAGAAAAGTAAAAATAAAAATGAACCCAAAACTGCAGCATGTAAGCCTTTGCTTAAGAAACATCCAGCAAAAACAAAAGACCAGGAAGTTCTGATCTGCCTGGAGATTGACTTTTGCCACGCTATTGAAACCCCAGAAATTTTAAGTTATGAGCTCTTTAATTATTTCCTGTAGAAAAAAAAAAAATAAAAAATACTGAATACAAATTTAACTTTCCCCTCCTCTTGCTTCCAGAATTACTGGTTTACCAAAGGGCAGTACGGTAATAGCATTTCCAAATGTTCCTGGCCGGGACAGCCCCGGCCGCGCCGGGAGCAGCGATGTGGCGGAGCCTCCGCAAGGCGGCAGCTTCGGCTAAGGAGACGGGAAGGGAAGGGACGGGAAGGGAAGGGACGGGAAGGGAAGGGAAGGGAAGGGAAGGGAAGGGAAGGGAAGGGAAGGGAAGGGAAGGGAAGGGAAGGGAAGGGAAGGGAAGGGAAGGGAAGGGAAGGGAAGGGAAGGGAAGGGAAGGGAAGGGAAGGGAAGGGAAGGGAAGGGAAGGGAAGGGAAGGGAAGGGAGTCCAGCGTAGCTGAGCACTCGTTAGTTGTGCACCCCTCAAATTAATGCCAACCTGACAGCCCTGCCCTCATCTCGCAAAAGGGTCTGTAGATTGTGTTTGGAGCACTGAAAATTGCGGCTGCTGTCCCAAGAGAGCTGCACTTTTGCCCCTGTAGCTGGCTGAGTGGGAGCTGCTGCAGCTCCAGAAGATGGAAGAGTCCCACAATGCCTGCAGTCTATTTCTCACTAATGAACTGCACAAACTACATATTAGAAACACCCCTCGAGTGAGGCAGGAGACCACCGCAGACAGTCTGCTCAGAGGAACACCACACAGTGTCCAAAATTGCAGATCCCTGCTGGTTGCAACTATTTGCCCATCCAGGCAGAGGAGCAGCAGGAGGGGTGGAGGTATTTTGAGAGAGGCTTGGGAAAAGATAAAGGGGAACCTAAGTTTGTGCAGGCAGCACGGATATCCCATCTTCTAAAGGTCTTTTGGTGGCTATACTTTGAGTTTCCAGGCTAGGAGACAACAACTATTGTTCATAGTGCCCTGTGGACAATTTGGCTGGGGTACAAAAATTACAACCACACTTTCAAAACCTCAGTAGTGACAGAAAAGATCAGCCACCAGAGATATCACTTAGGAGATCCCTAGGGAGTAAATCACTACTGAGTGTATTGCAGCATACTTGCAGTACTGAGGGCAGCCAGATGTTTGGTGCTGGAGGCTTTTGGAGTGAGTTTTGTGGCATTTCCCAGACAGTGGTCACCTGGCTGCTTCCCTTGCTCAACTTGGGTAATAGCTTGAAGACCTCAGTGGCTGACCCAGCTGGCAAATATTGGCACAATGCAAAATCCCTCCCTGACACAAAGGCATCTGCCAGAGTTCTGATAACAAAACTGGCACCAGCTCTTTCAGGCAGGCATCCCTGCTGCTCTGCCTTATCCACAGGACTGTATGAAGATAGAGCGAGATCAAAAAGGTAAACACACTGGGCTGGGAGTAGAGAAACCTGGCTGTTTGTTCTTGAGATGGTACCAACCTGTTGCATGACTGAAGGTGATTCATGTCACCTTTTTGTGTCCACTTTCAACTCTCAGGATAGGCTGCTTCAGTCTGGGATTGTCTCTTGCTCCTCACAGGCACAGCCTGTGCCAGAGGAAGGGACCCAAATCAATTATATGTTGCTGATGTAACTGTTAGACTGAAAAGTATTTTAAGATCCTCAGGGAAGGAGGTTTCCTCCGCCCACACACAGAGTGGGCCCACAGTCATGCCTCTGTGTGCATGTGCAGGCTGTGCACAGACCATAATTAAAATGCTCTTAAAAACTGCATCTTCCACTGGGACAGATAAGAAAAATAGGGCTACAAAAATTTGAGGCCATCTTTACTCTCAGGGCATGCAAACACAAACTGTGGCAAACCAAATGAAATTTTAGGCTGATTGTACTAGTGTTAATACAAGTTTCCCTGAGAAGCTGGAAGAGATGGCAAGATGGTGATGCTCTCTCCTCCAACAGGGAGGATCTGTGGCAGTGAGGGCATGCCAGGCAGCTGGCTCAGCCAGGGGACCTCTCCCGTGGAGAGGGAGCACTGTGCCACACCAGCCCTTCCACCTGAGTCAGCTCTCAGGCTGCCCACTCATCATGTGCATTTTGGCATCATCCAGGCAGACACACTGTTTTCCTCCACCCCAGCACAGGAACGACACACGTGATCCTTGGGGTTTATGGGAGCCAAATTACCAAGTTTTCCATTGCTCCTTGCTGTGAGAACCCATGGCAGAAGCAGGATAATCCCTCTCTTTCATCATCTGTACTTTGAATGTTATTATTGAAAAGCATTTTTGCAATCCTCTTTACACAAAAAATTGGGCAAGCTGAGTACATCTCTCATGCTCATCAGAAGCTTTCACAGAAAAGTGGTTCCAGCCAGCATGGGCAGAGGTCAGGCATACAGAGAAAACACAGGAAAAATCATATGCAAACCTATTCCTATTTTATTAAAACAGCTAAAAAAATATTACTTTGCACTGCCTTTCCCCACTAGAGACAGCAAATATAAACAAATAAAATCAGGCCCATGGCAGTTTGCCACAACTCTCACAGAATGGGAGGAAAATTGGCTTACTAAAGTATAGAAACTTGCCAGAGTGGTACTCCTTTCCTACTTATTCACTCTGGAAAAAGTCACCAAATACTCTGTCTGCAGCTGAAGTTAGAACAGAGCGCATAGGTCTGGCAGGAGACAGAGACATATTTTAGACCCCAATGCAGTAACTCTGCCACAGTTTGTGCATGTACCCTGATTAAAAGAGAAAAACTGAAACACAGCTAATTAATATGAAGAGCCTACCCACAATTTTTGAAAATCATTCATATTTTCCATGGTTTATGTTGATTTTGAAGAGTTATCAGCATGTTCCTAAATGCTCTGTGCACAGGAACAATGGTGAGGCTGAGGGCTGGGTTTGCTGAGTGTGTTGTTTCTTTAGTGTAGCACTACTGAAAGAGTATTTTCAGTCTGTGCTGCAAAATGAGCCAGCATAAGCTGGCCTCAGCTCAGACATCTCTATTTCCACAGCAAGTTGAAGACAGTCCCTTGGAGAGAAGCATGAGAGATGCTAGATCAAGCAAAATTCATGACAGCTATCTGTCTGGGGGGTTCCGAGTTAGCAATCTCACCTGGACCATTATGTTCTGCAGAGGCCAATGGCCACACCCTCTGTTATTTTTCATTTAATTGCTTTTTGTACCAAGACCTTTGGTCTCTGCAGCATCCTGTGGCAGTGTCTCCCACAGTTCCAGCATGCAAAAGGGTTCCTCCTTTATATTTGCAGACTGATAATTTTACTGGGAATGCACTGATTCTGGCAATATTACAAAAGAGTGGTTCAAGACTTTCTGTTCACCTTTAGCATTTATGTTTATACTTCCCATACCAGTGGATTCTCTACCTAATTGAAATGTCTTGGTCTCTGTAGGCACTCTTCTGCTCCACAAAGCTTTTTTCCTGGCTGTCTCACAATCAATCATTCTTCCATTACATCCCCACAACTGACTGCCACACCTGGGGTAACCACTGCAGCAGCTGATGAAGCAATAGTCCCCAGTCTTCCTTTTGTCAGATCCTCCCACACAGGCATTCTCTTTTGCCTTTCCTCCCAGTCCTTTTCCCAGTGCCTGTTTACCCTCTCCATTTGGAGCCTTGTTAAGACTCCACGCTGTGTTTCCTTACCAAAACAGAGAGAGGGAACATTGTGAATGTTGATGGGATGTAGCTGTTCACTATTACCAATGTCAACTCGGAGGCTGCATAAACAAACTGTTTGTAGCCTGTTTCTCACTCAAGGCTTTTAGGCTTAATAAGAGAAACCCTCAAATTTAGTAATGAATTATATATGCCATGTACATGCTATTGTGTCTAAATTAGCCATACATATATTAATTCATAATCTGTGTATGTATATGTATAATCTGCCCCACAGGAGACAAGAGCATCATCACAGAAGTACATCTGGCCCTTTTGAGTTCAGGTCTCGGAGCAAAATTCGGGAAAGCTGGAAAACAAACGGAACGAAACAGAATAAAATATTTACTATTGTCTCCACACAAAGTGCTGAATTTTATACAGCTTTTCCCAGAACAATTCAGATCAATGAAAACACTTTTTGACAAAGTGGAAACGCAATGTTCTTCTGCAAAAGAATAGCTGCCTGGTCGATCAGTCAAAATTTTAGCTTGGACAAAAACATTTTCCCATTCAAGGCTGGATTACATGCTGCTGTCTATAGGGTTAGTGTTCCTCTGCCAGGGTTTAAATTTCTGAAGCCTTTTTGGCAGTATTTGCATGAAGAAGTGCTGGAGCACCATCACCAAGATTTTTTTGTGGGGCAGGGGAGTGCTTCCACATTAGCACTTCACAGCAGCGAGGCTGACCAGGAGATCTGATCCCTAGGATGGCTGCAAGGAAAGCCATAACTGCAGCACCAGTGTTTTTCCACCTCTCTTTGCTCCCTCTCAGCAGCTACCATGAATAACAAGCAGGAAAAACAGAGGCAGGTTTTGAAGAGAAATGAGGGCAGCGGTGGGGGGAAGGGGGCGGGCCCGGCTTATGCAAGAGTGGGTATAAGAGGGGGAGCCGAGTGCCCCTCCAAAATCCGAGAGCGGGGCAAAAGGAGAGCGCACACCTCACCGCTGAACAACAGGTTTGAGAGCTCTGTGTTTCTTTGTGCCTTTACTGTGGCTGCTGCAGGGAGAGGTTCATTAGAAAATGTGTGTGGGCCACAGGCTTATTTTGGATAGGGGATGCTTGTAGAACAGCCTTGCTTTCACCTTCTTGGGTTCCTTGCTGCCAGAAAGCTTTTCGCACAAGTTTGGCCCAGTGCAAGTTCTCTGGAACAACTCTCTTTAAGGGGCAAAATCCTTGGATGCCAGAACTGAAGGGCAGGATAAAGACTCTGCTTTTTAAAGTCGAAGTTCTATCTTTAAGAACACTCCTATTCCTAAAACCATGGCAACTCAACAAAAAAAGCCTGACAACAGAGTCCACATATAGTAATTGGAATAATGCTCATGCACTCCTGCTTAAAAATGTCTCAGAAGTAAAATTAAAGACTAACTGTAGTTAAGTGCTACTAGGATAAAACATGTTGCAGGTGTGCCAGGATATGTTCTTTGTAATCTGAACTTTCTCCTTTAGAAGAATGTGTTAAAAGATAAAAGACAAAGATCTAAGAAGTGTGCTGGTGTGTGATGCATCTTAATAGGGGAGTATTAATAGAGTGAGCAAGCACAAGTGACTGGTAAATGAGGGGGGGAGCTGTATCTGAGCTTTGCAGTAGTGCATGAACATGAGGTAAAATCAAAGTTTCTTCCTCATTACTGGGGCCAGCCCAATTCCCAGTGGCCCAAAGCAAGAGGAGGACTGTGGCGAAAACAGCACATTGAACATTTCCTGGTGAAACTTCTTTTTCTGGAGAAAGCTAGGTATTTTAATGGGATTACTTTATTGATGTAGGGGCAAGGGTGGGGGGCGAAAGATAGACTTCTGTGTTCCTCAGAGACACTGACCAATTTTTTATTGACAGAAAACAATAGAACTAAGTGCACAAACACCAAAAGACACCCAAGGATCAACTTGGCTGAAAACCCCAAGAATATTCAACTAAACTGAACTTCCTTTATGTGGCAGAGCCCCCAGACTCACATGCTAGATTTGTTGTTCAGGTGACTCCTGCTCCTTCTCTTCTTCAGGGCAGCATCCCCTGCAGCCAGGGTGGCCTGTTTAGGGCTGGTACTTACAGCACAAGGAGACCAACAGCTGCAGCATGGCTTGGTCATGACCTTCAGGGGAACTGGAAGCAGGAGATAGCCAAACAACAACATTGTCTGGATGCTACAGAACAAAGAAAGGCATAATGATCTGAGAAAAAAAGTACAGTGGGTGAGGGGGTTTGTGATTTCCATTTTCAGTGTTTATTGTCCACAGCAAACATGTAAGTCTGACAGCTGTACATAATGTAAGTTATTAACATCACTTGTAGCTTATTAGCCAAAGCCAGTAATTATTTTTAGTAAGGATACTTTTCAGAGTTTTATGGAATACAAGGTGCCCTTCCATGAAACATCTTTCATTTGTGTGTCCTCGATACAGAGAGTACTGGGATGGGTTTTCTTTTTACCTGTGCTCAAGCCTCATCTAGAGGGATGCAGCAGACCAGCTCTAGCTCCTAGGCTCAGCATGGTCTGGCCATTTGTGTGTTTTGCTGGTGCCTGCTTAGTGCCTCAGGAGGACCCACATGGGTGGTGGTGCAGGAGATACAGATTTGGGCTGTGCTCACGTCCCACCTGCAGCTCCATTGGCCTCTAAGGGACCAACTGGCTCCGCTGGTCTGCCTGTGGGAAGGAGTCTCCAGGGTAGAGGGGAAAGAAGGGGGACCTGAAGCCTAACTTGATCTTAGCATTTAGCTGAGCAATATGAATTTTTCATTTTTCATCCTTCTCCCTTTGCCTGTATTCTTTACTCAGCTAGAAGCATTTTAAAGCTGTCTGGAGATGGTACAAATGCTCAGAGATTGTGCTGTGGGCAGATGCTTCCTCACCTGAGATGTTCAGGCAGCAAGAGGACAAAACACCTTGAATGTTTCAAGCTGTTTGTTTAAGCCTTCTGTGCATGTTATACAAGCCTGGGCTCAGAACCACTTTTGGACTTCATTATAGTGAAGGTAATCAGATTGTTTAAATGAAAAGCAGGACTGCAGAGACAGAAATTTCTCATCTCTTTGGCATTAGGCACCTGGCATACAGCCCTTGGGCTGGCAGGACTCAGCTGTCCCTGTCTCCACCTTCATCTCCACCAGCTCCAGCTGTCCAGGCACAACATCCCCGTCTCTCAGCTCTCTCCTTGAACCCAACATGTAGCTGGGCACTGCAGTACAAATCATGCCTGACTGGCCCTCTAAAATCAAAGGACAGATGATAAATCAGCCCTACTCCTGTAAGAGCCATGGGATTTTAATTACTAAGAATAAAGGGCACTGAACATGACCCAGTCTAACCAATTGCATTTATCCCTACCTTGATTCACTGTTTATGTGCTTAAATAGCAAGAAGGGGCACATCAAAATTGAAAGATTGTTTCAAAAGCAGCACAAAGATCTGCAAATCCCAACCCCTTTTCCCAAACAAGACTTGAGAGGCTGACACTGGGACGGATGAAGTCTTTGTGATCCAGCTCTGGCCATCTCCCCTATCTGGTTTTCAGCTTCTCCATTTCAACACTTTTTGTTCAAGAGGAGAAAGAACAAAGCCTAGACAATCTGAACAGTTCAAGAGGGAAAGAAGGGATAAAAACTGAGAGCTTAATCACTTTATTCTGCAGTAGCATACATGTCTCACACACTGGTGGGTCCCCAGGCTGCAAGGTAGAGATTAAAGGCAATTTATCTGTGAAGTCAAAAATCTGATCACCGTGCAACAAATCCAAAAATCCAACTGTACAACAAATATAAGTACAAAGAAATCTGCATTCCTTTCAGTCTGGCAAAAATGAGGTCTTCCCTATAATCAGTTATTCTGTGTAGTAAAAAGGCCTATGTCTGCCTTGGTAAATGTGTAACTGCAGGCTACACAGGTGTGCTGGGTCTGGCTAAAGGTTGTGTATCCATCCATCCCTGGAACTTTCTATGCAGCCGGTGTTGAGCCGGGCTCAGGTCTCATTGGCCCGAGGTAACTTCTGTCAGCCCCAGGCTGTGATGTAAAGCAGCTTTGCGCAATGCCCCGCAGCAGCCGCTTAGAAAGGGCAGAATTCCACCGCAGTCCCACCGCCCGGGGGGGGAGAGGTGTGTGAGGAGCTCGCCTGAGGGACAGCAGCATCGGAGGGGCAACAAAGGGGAGACACCCCCAGGACAGAGGCGAGTACGCGCTCTTACTGCATTTGCTTTGAATGCTGCTTTTCCAGCTCAGGTGTTGATGCTTTCCCAAAGAGCTTGGGGCTCTCTTCTTTAGCCAAGCAAACCACGCTGACTTTCCACAGATGGGGTTTAGGGTAAGTGCTTGGCAGTGAGAGCTGCTCCTCTTGCTTCTGCTCATAAAACAAAAGCTGAACAGAGCTGGGAGCTCTGGCATGCCAGAGAGAAGTGACCACTGGGTGCCAACAGTGCCTAATGGCACAGCCTGCCTGGGTGTAGGAAAGATTAAGTAATGCCTCAAAAGAATTGTATGATGGAGAGAACAATGTGGGAAGGGAATTCCTTCTAATTTGTGGCTTTTTGGTTCGTTTTCCTGAGGATGCCAATGTGAAAAAATGCATTGAGGAGTCTAGAAATCCACTAGCACAGCAGCTGGGCTAACTGTGCAAGTGAAGTTGGGAAGGCACCTTCCAAGATAATTTTTTATTCAGTCACAAGCAATGAATATACTCTGTCATGCATGTCACATGCTACCAGTGGGGCTGGGGAGGTGAAGAGGGGCTGGGAGCAGAGGGGACAGCAGCATGGCTGTGCTGCCCATACAGTAATTTAGAGGATGAGGTGGGAATTAATGGAGAAGAACAATCCTTGAGTGAAGGCACAGGGACAGAAATCTACAACAGATCCTCCTCTGCATGCCTCTGGGGACTAAATAATTTCAGGCTTGACTCACAGGCATTCAGTGAAGACACTTGGACAACCTGAGTGACCATCACAAGAACATAAACTTCATTTGCAAACCCAGCTGTTAGATAGGAGCCTACAGCCTGGGAATGCAGATATCCGTGTTAGCAGGCAGACATACTTGGCAAGGTATGTCTAGTTACCAAGCACATCTCAATTTTTGTAGAGTGGTGGTACTGCAAACTGGGATATCATAAGGCATGAAATACTTGGGGACCCCTCAGGGGAAAGAATATGGTTATACATTGTAAATTAGGCTGGGAAGGGGCCAGGTCTTGAATAGCTGGATTTAAACACAAGCACTTTCACCCTGTGTAAAGTGTTGGTGAGACAGACATTGCTCTGTGTCCTCTCAAAAGGCTCAGGCTACCAGAATTACAATACCTGACAGACTGCTGTGACTCAAAAAGCCTTGGAGGAAGAAAGCAGAGAGTAGGGCTTGGGTACTGGCAAGGCTGATAGCATTTTGCCCATCCAATGAGCTCTGCAGAACTTGAAATGGATGAAAGAGGGTGAACAAAGGTACAATAAACAAGGAATTACTACTAGAATAAAAATACAGCTCTGAATAACAGCATTTTGGCTGATGATATGTGTTACAGATGCATAATTTTCAACACATTTCAATGTGGATTTCAAATACACGGATAAACAGTCATATATTAGAAATCCAAGAAAGGTGCAGCAGAGCTATTAGTTATCAAAAAAGTTTGATATAAGAAAAGAGAGAATCCTAAAAATATAAAATTTGTCAGTGGGTATAATTTGTCTGTGTGTATGTGTGTCCATGACATTGTCATTCCCAATATGCATTATGTCCTTTGTGCTAAAACACCAGTGACGTCCACATACAATAAAATTCTCTCCTTCTTGTCAGGAAAAACAAGAGCAGCAAGTGATCTTTTACCTCAGGAGAAGACTGCCTGCACAGTTGAGTAAAACTCAGCCTACCCCTTCTAACTCTGTATTCAGACATAGAAGTTGCAATGAAAAATGGTTTCAATGTGAGCACATTTGTATAAGGGAGCCTGGAGTGTGTTTGCCTAGAAGCTAGAATGAATGTTTGCACTGGGCTGTGAAAACATAATGTGCTCAGCTAGTGCCAAGTATTTTGCTGACTAGACATCCATTACTGACCAGACATACGTTCTGTGTTTGGACCTTAACAGAGCTGGTTTCCAAACCTACTCCCTGCATAACAACAGGCACATTGCTTAGCCTGTGTGTCAGCAAGGCTCAGTGCAGCAGTTTGCAGAGATGGCTCTGACCAGCTCCCAGGAACAAATGTTGTTGCATTTGTTGCAAAACAAGGTTTTGCAGAAATAGCATGCTCTAGTTTGCAGGCATAACCAGCATCCACTACCATTCCCATGATAAATCCTTAGGGTACTGCAGTGGGTAATGGAGTCACATCTGTGCTCACCGTTTCCCACCTGCTGCCATTGAAACTTGTCTGTCTCATCCAAGGCTTTTTGGGGCAGAGTCAGACCAAACACTACTAAATACTAAAATCCCCACCTTTGTAACTCCAACACAGCACTAGCACCTCTCCCTGTGATTAAGAGAAACTGTACTTGAAACAGACTGACCACTCTCCTTTTCTCCTGATTTTCTCTTTCAGCAGACACGTTGGAGGCAATTTTCCAACATGAATCTGGTAGCAGATCTTCTCTGCTTGTTGGCTTGCCTTACTGTGGTGACTTGTGACCGGGTCTATGTCCACCCTTTCAGTTTGTTTTCTTTCAATGAGAGTGACTGTGACAAGCTGGAAAAGTTGGTTCAGGAGGGAAAGACTATTGTCCCTGTCTCCATTGAGTCCCAAACCACACCCGAATATGAAGGTGGCATGAATGACAACAAGTTGGAAGCCCCAAGCCTCAGCACCTGGGGGGAGAAGGAACGGAGCTACCTGAGTGACCTGGTGTATGTCCTGGGCATGCGATTTTACAGCACACTGCAGAAAGCACGGAGGGGCCAAAATGTGCTCCTGTCCCCAACTAGCCTCTACAGCTCCTTGGTGTCATTCTACCTGGGGGCCTCAAACCAGACAGCACTTGATTTGCAGGGTTTGCTGGGATTTGTCCCCCCGTCTGGAAACCCTGACTGCACTTCCACAGCAGTCGGAAGCAATTTCCTTTCCAGCCTGAGGATGATCGAGAGGCTTGTGAAGAGCGGGGACGAGGAGCTGCTCTTTTCCAAGACACTGAGCTTGTTCAGTGCCCCTGGCATAGCCCTCTTCCAGCTGTTCATGGAGCACTTGCTCCCCAGTGCTGATGCATTCTACGCCCGAGCTGTTGACTTTGCCAATCCAGGCGAGGCAGTGAAACAAATCAGCGCCTTTGTGGAGGCCAAAAGCGAGGGCCAGAGCAAGGCCTTGCTGGCAGACATGGACCCATCCACCCAGCTGCTGTTTGCCATGGACATCCGCCTGGCAGGTACGAGGCAGCACTGCTCCTCTTGGGAACAGGCTTGGGGAAGGACAGGCAGCAACCCTGCTCCTGGGAAGGAACAAGGCCAGGCCTGGCCAGTGGGGAAAGGGAAGGGCTCAGATGAAAGGCTGGACCTCTGCTCCCCACCACTGTGCCAGGAATCCTGTCTGCCATGAGCCAGCAAGGGTGACGGGGAGTCAGGAGGAGTCAGATGGCCTTCAAGAAATCTTCCATGTCCAGGAAAAGTGTGGAAAGGTGCATAAGAAAGACTTGCGCAGCATTTCTTGCTGCAAAGGAGCTGAAAGTCATGAGGGGCCTCCAGCAAGATTGATAAGGGTGTAGTTTTAAAGAAAGCCAAAGGAGCTGAGGGATGCAGGGCAGAGGTATAGATACAAAAAAGGCTAAAAAATACAATGGACATGACTCCTCTAGTGGCTATTAAACACAGAAGTCTGTAGGCAACATCTGGCTCAGGAAGCAACTGAACATTGCCAGTTATGGAAGCAGGGCACTTACACAAACCTAGAATGAGGCAATCCCTTCATTGCCAAGGGTCATTCTGTGCTGCTGTCCCAGAAATCCCCCTGCACTACAACTGAGCCTTCTCTTCTGAGTGTAGCTGCTTTCCTAGATCCTCCTGACTGAATGCAGTATCAAAGGCTGCACACTTCAGACGGCTTGCCTACTTGGGAATGTATTTCAGAGCACTTGCAGTGAGCCTCAAGCTCCTGAGTGGGGCTCTACTGCTAAAGGTGGAGTTGTGGTGCTCAGGAAACGTTTTTGTGCCTCCATCTTCCCACCTCAAAACTGGATGTCAGGTTTTCTTTGCCTTTCATGGGTGCTGTCATTCTCTCAGTGAGCTGTGGGCATCAACTTTCTCTTCATTGTAAGATCTGGCATAGATATGATACTACTAAAGTAATTGTGTTACACACTTGGGCATGGTGATAAAAGCAGTTTTTCTTTAGTAGAACAATTTTTTCCTCTTCTGTATTGGAAACTTGTAATTTGTATAAGCTTAGAAACACATGTTCAAGGGTTTGCCTCACTGGGTCAGCTCTACTACCTTCTCTCTCAGAAGGTGCATTTTAAATGTTACAGTCCCCACACATGGGATGGACAAAATTGGCTCAAGAACAAATGAATTACACAAACAATTACCTTCTAATAAACACAGAAGATGACTTCAGCGTTTGGTTTGCCATTTGGTTGTGAAGGGGCACCCATGACAGCTGATGCTGTCATGCTCCATGTCTGTCCCTATAGCTGCAGAAAGGAAAAAGTACATTTTTTTTCTCTGAAACATGTTACAAAAGCTCTGAGATGTTATTAGCAGCCATAGCACTGATAAAGTGACAGAAATACATACAAAACAACAGCTAAATGTTCCTGTGGTCTCAAGTGCTGTTCACTTGCACACAGTTTTCTTCACATTTGTAGACTTGCTGCCAAGCAGGGCCTGCCATTTAGAATTCAGTGCAGAACATCAGGTGCAAGTTTCACTGTGGGCAGTAGTTTCTTTAGTGCTGAACAGGATTATCTGCCCTGCTGGGCACAGCATTGATCTGTGGCAGTGAGAAGATAACATGTTGAAATGCAAAGCTGCACAGAAGTAGTGCAAGGTGAGAGCAAGGCCCTTCATAGTTGTGAGCTGGGAAAGAAATTTATTTTAAGGTCTAGTAAGTATTCAAGTATGTCCTTTTTAACCTCCTTAGCTCAAGCAACACTTCAGTGCTGTGCTTACAACCTTCCCCATTGCTTTGGTTTGTAAGATGGTGGAGGGTGAGACGTCAGGGAGAGCTTGTGCTGCCTTCCCTCTCCTGAGCCCACCTGGCTGCCTGAGAGTGCTCCTGCAGCAAGGGCTGGCTTTGATGAATGTGCTTCCAAACATGCCATCACTGCACTTGAGGGACAGAGAGGAAACCAAGCTGACCCTCTGCACAGGCCCGTGAGCCCCGGGGGATCATGTGGCAGCCTGGGAGGAAGCAGGCAGCCAAGCAAGCAGAGACACTTTCCTGTCCCCAGGAAAGGCCACAAAGCCAACAGAAACACAGCAGCTTTAGTCACAGTCCCGATGGTCATGGCCCCTGTGCTTGATGCCACCAGAAGGCAGATTAAAAGGGGGAGACATATGATTACAGTAGCTAAATGTGATTTTATACATGCAGTCCTTCTCTGAGGCACAGTGTGTTCTTAAAAAGACCAGCTAAGGGGCAGAGGGGAGGAGGGAAGGAAGAGAAAAATCAATTTATCTTTTCTTGATCTGTTTTTCAGCAAATGTTAAGCAAGCTTTCCCGCTCAAAGAGCCTCAGGAGTTCTGGGTGGATTCAGACACAAAGGTTTTGGTCCCTATGCTGTCCATCACGGGGACATTCAAGTACCAAACCGATGCCAGTGGCACTTTTTCCATGGTGGAGGTTCCCATCAGCCGGACGGCGCTGCTGGTGCTGCTGCAGCCCATCGGTGGCAGCGACCTGGAGCACCTGCAGTCCCAGCTGAGCTGGCAGTCCTCAGCCTGGCTCCAGCGCCTGTCCCCAAGGTAGGGAAGGGCTGTGCACCCTCCCATGGAAGGGATGGATGGCATGGGGTGAGCCACACGGGCCTGCCCCTCACCTGGGGTCAGGTCCTGCCAGGGAGGCTGTACTGCTGTGCACAAAGAGAAACCCCTGCACAGCCAGGGGCTCACTTCAAAGGAGCTCCACTTTGGTGGGATCAGCTTTTTATCTGGGGGTATTTCAAGGAAACAAACATCCCACCCATGAAGTGGGATGATCTGGGGTTTAGCAGCAGACCCTGGGTGAAATCTGGGTGAGTTCACACTTGGAAACAGTAAGAGGCACCCACTGTGTTTGTGCCCACACACACAGCACTTGTTGCAGTTGTTTTCACATGCCCATGCCTCAGGACTGCCCAACCACTATGCTCTCACAGTGAACAATCACTCACTTGCCTCTCTCTCTCTCCCTCTCTCTGCAGAGAAATTAAATTAAAGCTGCCAGCATTAACACTAGAAGACAGCTCTGATCTACAGGAGCTTCTTGCAGATATGGAACTGCCTGCACTGCTGGGGAAGGGGGCAGACTTCAGTAAGATAAGCAATGCCAGTCTAACAGTTGGAAAGGTACAGTACATATCACTGGCATTAAAAAAAAAAAGCTTCCTGCACAGTTTCAGCCTCCTAAACTGAATAAAGATAACTAGAACTAAGCAGTCAGAGCCTTGTAGGGGACATGCTTAGTAGGGGACTGAGTATCACATACAATGTTATGTTTTTGATTTAGTAGGAGAATAATGCTGATAACACATGAGTTTTAGTTGTTGGCAAGTCATGGGAGGAATGAGTGAGCAGCTCAGCTGCTGGCTGGGGTTAAACCATGACACAAGGGTAACAGCATGACAGCCAAGCCCAAGTGTAAAAGCAGTTATACAGCTTTTGCACGTTATGGACAAGCACTCCAACTTCTCTTTTAAGCATCTATGGAGTACAATGTGCTTCACCATTTACTCAGACTCTCATTTGTCCCATCATGATTGTGCTCTGATGACTCCAGTTACTCATATGTTTTTCCTTACAGGTAATAAATAAAGCCTTTTTCAAACTGGCCAGTGATGGAACAGAGCAGCCAGAAGACCCTGCAGCACAGAAGGAAGATGGGGTGTACCTGGATGTAACACTGAATAAGCCATTCCTTTTTGCTGTTTTTGAAAAGCAGTCAAGGGCAATGCTTTTTCTTGGCAGAGTAGTAAACCCTCTGCATGAGGATTAAATGCAAACACAGAGGATAAGAAAAGAGTGGAATGATGCACATTTCCCATCACCTTTTTCTTATTCATCAGATATTTTTGTGATGTTGTTGAGTGCTCTACTTAGCTTTGAGATGAAGCAGTCAGTGTTCAAAATACAGCTTTTTGAAAGCTAACACCTTGCAACATTTCATCCTCATTATCTATTTCATGTGAGGTGACTCACATCCTTCCTCCAGCTTCCATTTTATTCTTTGTATCTCTTTTGCTCCTAGTTCCCTTTTTGGATGCAGTGGGGCAGGGCAGTGTTTCAATGCAAAGCATCAACTTGAAAAAATAGATAAGCAGCTTTTACTATAGTATTTTTATTTACTATGGAAAAGGACCTCTTCATTCTTTAAAAAGCTTTTTTAATTGTACAGTCAGTCTTGCAAGAGAGACTCCCTTTTACATTACACTGAAGATTTTACAATTATCCACAGGGATTTCTAGCTTCATCAGCAATATTTCCCTCTAAAATGCTGCCAACAGCACAGGCAGGCTTCACTTGTCCCACTGAGACAAGATTTTTCTGCTTTGGAAGCAAAAACATGCTTAGAGGAAGTTTCTTCTTTCTGCAGCCCAGATGGATATGTTCACTTCTAACTCTATGGAAATGCTAAAAATAGGGTTTGGTAGTATTAATGAACTGTGATGGATAAATTCTCAGAGCCTGACAGAATTATCTCTGATTTTTTTAGGAAAAAGATCCCAAAAGGTCTACTTTTGCAGCACAGTTCCATTTACTGGATTACTTTATAACCTGTGAGGCATTTCTTACAGCCTTGTAGCAAAGAAGGACATTACTGGTTAGCGTCCAATTCTGTAAACTTTAACATATCCAAACCATATGTTCTTTAAAAATAGCATTAATGGCAATAATATATATTAGTATAAATAGTGGACGTGGTGCTGCTACTTGTGAATAAAATTATTTCAGCAGTCCAGTCCAACTCTTAACAGAGTCATAAAAATTTGCAACATTAAAGTGGAACAAGAGATTATTAGACGACTCTTTGAAGTGAGGAACTGGGAGACAAACCTTGGTACTAAGGAAAGCCTGGAACAAGGATTTCCACCTCTCATCTCTAGGTTTATTGTTAGCACTAATGGCACTTAAAAATAACTGCAAATCTCTTTGGCAGATCATGCAAGACATATCCTACAGTGCACAGCAGCTCATTACCATCCACAGTGGCCCAAATGTGTATCTAATCTAAATGCACTAATGCCAGCAGCTTGGTGTCAGTGATGTGGATATGTGACACATCCCTGTAGCTTCATGGAAAATAAATAAAATAACCCCCAGGAATGCTAGGATACAGCATCCATGTATTTATCCATTTATACTGTATGGACTCCAGATGCTCTAACATCTAAATACTGTACTTGTGTTATATACAGAAGTAATTAAGTATGAACATGCAGAGGTAGAAAGATGCAAATAAACTCACTTCCAAGTTTCTTTGCCACAGTTCAGTTGGGCTTTTTTTTCATAAACGAGTTCTGGCTTATTTTGTCCATAAATAACTTCTGGGTACACTGACAAAGTTAAGGGGTAAATGCCTTTATTCACAGGTGGGGGCCATATGCTCTGGAACTCCATATCCCTCTTCAGTGGTTACAGGCAGAAAAACAAAACAAACCCATCAAACACACTGTTCAGAAAAGAAATGTTGTGGTGGAGAGCACCTCTCCACTGACATCGTGGAGATGAAAAGGAAGAAGAAAAGGGCAGAGACAAGGAACTAAAAGTAAACTGACTAGAATAAGGACTGCAAAGAGAGAAGTGCTGGAGCAAATGCTACAATACCAACAAGATAAGCTATCTGTACAGGTACTCATTCTGCTACATATTCCAATGGTAAAAAACAACCAACTAAAAAAAAAAACCACCCATGTCCAATTCCCAACTTACTCTCTGCTTCCCCAACTATGTACACTCTCCTGGGACTTGTTTCTGATATCAATTTTACTTGTAAAATTTCATGGCATTTTTTACTCTTCACTCTCCTCCAATTGTACCAAATTCCTCTGTCAGGCACACCATGATGGCACATTCCCAGCATCCTAGACACTACTCACATACTGAGATCCCAAATGCAATTTACAGCCTAATAATCTAGTGAATGAAGCACCTGAACTCAGGCTCTAAAAGTGGGAGATTTGGACAAAGAGAACAAAGGCAATGATGAGCTCTTTAGGTTTCAACAGACAGCACAGTTTATCCCTGAGCATAGCAGAAAATTTACGGACAGCATAAAAACCACAACTTTTAAGAAATTTATGCACTTTGCTTCCTCATCCCTCCTGGTTTTACCTAGAAAATACAATGGTTGATGGAAAAAAGATAGTAAATATTCCTTGAGTGGTCCAGCCAAATACACATAGTGCTAGTTATCTTTAGACAATGAGGTTAGAACTGTCTGGTCCACTTCTGGTATAACATACCAAGTTGAGAACCCAGTTACCATTTTAGAGGAAGACATACCACCGCTCTTTCTCTCCTCAATATTGTACAAAACCTCTTCCAGCTAAATTCCTTCCAAGATTAGAAAGGCATAGCAAGTTTTCTAAAGGTTCTAGAATGGAAGAAGAAAAAGGCACAAAATCAAAACTGCATTACTGTCATGAAGTGCAATTCAAAAATTACTTAAGGAATAGAAGAAATAGGATTAGTAGCAGAAGACATCTCCATTGGAGCACTTACATGGTAGATCATCTCCTCAATGATCCACAGTGTTTGAAATGCTAAAATTCAGTTTACCAAAGTTAATTCACACCTTTCTATCAATGGGTGTATCACACAAATTCTTAACTGATGTATTATTCCACTGAAAGAAAATTCAATCCTATTCAAGTGAACAAAAATAAAAGATGGGGAACTGACACAGAACCAGTGATACATTTAAAGCAATCATAGGACCATTCAGCAATTTTGATTTGCTATACAATGTTATTTCCTGCCCTGAAATTAAAGCTGATCTTCAGTGGAAAAGAACAGAATTCAGCCTAAATCCTCAGAAAGTTGATGAAGACAAGTAGGAAGCATTGTTATTACAGGAAGATGTGGAAAATCACTTGCAACTCAAGTGTAAGTTATCTCTCTGTGCCTTTTTGCTTTGGTACACAGACTATATCCTTTTCCCCTGCTTTGAAGGATACAAACAAAACTGTTCTATTTTCAATCACTAGTCTGTACAGGTCTCAGAATCTGATGCTTTGGTGACAGCTGTGGTAGAAATTTAATTGTATAGAGATGCAGTCCTGCTGAAGTGAGCAGTTGCACAGTGCATTTACAATCCTACAATCTTAGTATCAGGCTACAATTTACACTTCCATTTTATCATAAGAAAACATTATTGCTGAAAACAACAGTAGCTAGAACTAGGATGACGTTTTTACTCCTGACTCTTAAGAAAATTAAGAGGTGTGGGGAGAACATGCTTTCTGTGTTCATCTATTAGAAGCCTAGAAAAATATAATAGGTACACAAACTCCTTGTACATAAGCACTAAGAGTTACATCCACTCAGCAGTGTGTGCCTAAGGCTGAGGATTTCCACAGGCCTGAAAGAGACAAACAGATCTGTCATCTGACAAGTTGGTTCACTTTGCTGTCTCTCTTTTCAGCAATAAACTTGGATGCTCCCTTGATTGTGTATGTGCCATGAACGGAGAGATGCTAAGCAAATTAGAAAAGCCAAATCCTGCTCTCCATTACTCAATATTGAACACAAGCACCACCATGTAATTTTAAGCAGCAGGGCTTTCTTCACTGCCTCTCTTCAAAAAATCAGTATTAGAAAAGTCCTAACAGCCACCTTTCCTAATTGCTTCAAAAGCACCATGATATCATGGTTGTGTCTTCTCAACTAAAATGTGATCAGTTTCCAACAGTGAGGAATGAAAGCCCTCAAGCTGTGAAAGGTTTGCTCACTACAGTTTCACTTCACCCAACAGCCATGTGCTACACACCTCCTATCTCTAAGTACTTGGAAAATTTGCATAATCTGGGCATTAAGTCCCAAGCTCTCTAAATACTTTAGGAAGAAACAGGTATTTTTAATTAATAATCCGGAACTAGAATTCCAGTGTTAAATTTTCACAAGGTAAAAAAAAAAGAAGGAAAAAAAAAATCAGAAAAACAAAACGCAAACAAAACCAGGGCATTTTTGACTTTAAAGCCCTAAATTCAACTCCTACTGTGCCCAGACTGTGCCTGCCCTTCACATGTGAATGAGAAGCATCAATAGGCAGATCTCTCTAGGTTCAAGAAAGCTCTTTGTTAATTCTTCTACCATTTTAAACCCTAGCAACACTTTCAAATTTCCTGCTAAATAAAGATGCACCTTGCACTGATGTAACTAGGTTGGAAGTTACAAAAATTCTACATGTAGGCAGGTAAATTCTAATAGATAATATAATACAAATAAGAAATACGCCAGCCTTGAAAAAATTCTAGCTTAGTGAATTAAGTTTGAATTTGAAGGAAAACAGGTAGTCTGAATGTAATAACATTTAAGTAAGATACTTGTAGCAAAAATTATTTTTAAAATTTAAATTACTTTATGAGTTTTTGTCATGCAGCCCTTCACACCAACATGGTCTGTGAAAAAAACCACATCAGTTAAATAAAAACATTCAAAACCCAAACAAGAGCTAACCACATCCCATGATGAAGGAGCAAAGCAGCAATGAGAAATAGCAGGATCCTGTTCCTGAGAGTACTTTGTCCAGCTCTGCCTAAGGTTAGAGCCATGCCTAGGGTCAGGGTTCCGAAAATGACCAAGCCCAGAGCTCCAAGCACACTGCAGCTGCAAAAGGCATGCCAAGGGGAACACAGAACTGCCACAACATGGCTTCCTCCACAGCTTTCTCCTTTGAACCAGCCTTAGACCAAGGTCTGCGCTCCCAGGAGAGCTGGAATAACATTTGGAAGTTTTTGACATCCTGTAAAGAGTTAAAGCACACAGCTGCCCGTCTCAAGCACTGCCAAGGCCACAGACAGAACTTGCCATAAGATAAGCCACCACAGCAGGAACTGGAGATAAGCACAGAATGGAGGAATTTGTGACAGGAAGGTGCTGATTCCAGACCTGTCACTGGTGAGATCTGGTTAGCACATCCTGGTTAATTCATCCAGACAAAAATTCTCTGGCAAACTGTGGGAGAGAAAGCAAGTGCTCATATCACTGTTCAAAATCACCCTAAGTTATGGGACAGATGGAGTCTGTGACCACCAACAACCCTGATGTGCCCCCAGACTCATTTCTGGGGCTTCCCACCAGAGGGACTGCACATGATTCACAGTGATAACAATAACAGTGTAGAACTCCCCCTCAGGGGAGGTACCAGGGCATTCCCACCTGAATCAAACATGTATGAACCCTCTTTGTTTCATGGACTTCCCCCATCCCTGATGGATCATGACTGTGACCATTACTTTGACCAACGAACATCTGAAATGGCAACAATCAAGTCTTGTTGTTGGATCCATGGATGGTGATGTCTTTCATATCTACTATGTACTCATATATTTTCTCTTTCTTTCTTTTCCTTATATATTTTCTTAAATGATATCTTTTATATTAAATGATTTACTTATATATTAAATGATATTACTTTCATATTGTTCTGTTTCTATAGACAATTACCAAAACAGCTACATACCTTTCCTTCTTTCCTTCATTGCAACCAAACTGCTCTAAAATAAACAAATAAACCAGATAGATAGATAGATACAGATATATATATATATATATATTTATAGATACATAAACTCTGGTCACTCAGTGTCCTTTCACTCTGATCAAGGGTTCAGTTAACAAGAACCTCAGTTACTTTGCCTCTGGAGTGGGTTGTAACACAGTCATCAATCAATACATTCGATTCAAACACATGGTACATCAAACGTTAGGAAGACAATTTATTACATATAATTTTCAACATAAAACTTTGTTCTTGTACATTTCAAGTTGTACAACAAAAATAAGAAAAACATTTTCTTCTACTTTTATTCTATAGTACAAAGTTTAGAACTTTGATTGCTTTCCATATAATGGATAACTGATAAAGTCTCAGTCTTTTGGTGAAGCAAGTTCATCAAAGCAGAAGATACACTGATTTGCTGCTTGAGATACTTTAGGAAGCACTTAATTGCTATTTATTTGGTAAAACAAAGCAGAGTTCTCTCTCTTTCTTTTAGGGACATTGTTTATCTTCAATCACATGCTTTCAAAAATATCTAGGATGGTTCCACTGTAGCTTGATCCTTGGCAGTTAGAACCAGCTCTGCAAGGGCTGAAAAGCTTTTTATGCTGCTTGTTTCCAGTCCCATCTTTCGGATCTAAAAAAATACAGAAAATCCATTAATTTTCTTTAAAACACTGAAAACCCAATAATTATTGTACTTAAAATACTTAATGAAGCCTATGTTTTCTCCTGTACTGACATGTGGCAAAAAACACAACTGCATATACTGCAAACTATAAATATTTGCATCCAGCTTTGCTCAGTTAAGTCTCTCTAGTTACAGAAATGTCTTGCAGGAAAATATTTCACCATCTTCTAGGCAACTTGTAACTAAAGCCAGCTGGAAGTTTCCCAGTGAAGCAATCAGAAAGAGAAACTTGGCTGCAGTTGGTTTTAATGCATTGATTTCAACTAATTCTTTTTTTTTTCCCACTCTAAATGAAGTTTCTGGGCAATACTTTAAAGATCAATGTGAATACATCCAAGAAGAGCCAACAGCATGACGGTGAAAGCATTTCAATAGGCTGCAAAAGCCTATGGTTCTAGCCTTGCACTTCCTGGGAGACAAAAACAACTCTACAATTATAGAGGTTGCTGCAAGTAATTTCTTAGCCAGGAAATCTCTTGTTCTGACAATAAGAAAAATATGGCCATGAAAAAATTAAGAGTGCAGTGAAGCAGAAAAATCTGGATCTAACTAAAACCATAATGAAGTGATTCTGAAAAGGTGTTTGCTGCTGGACCTCTGTAATAGTCACATGTACCAAAACATCTCCAAATGATCATGAATAATCTGTCCCAGTTCAGCTTAAAATCACACTGCAGTCATGGAAAAGAAGAACAAAAGCTCAACCCCAGGCAAAAGCTGACAAATAATAGTTTTTGTTAGTAAGATCTCCACAGTTCCACCCAATTGTGATTAGTCTCATATCTGAGAAAAGCATCTGCGCATCTGCTCACACACAAGCAGACTTAATCTACCTGTTAGAATGCATCAACAGTATCTGCTCACAAACAAGATCAGACAATTCCTTGGCATAATGATATACACTCTTAGCTGAAACAGCTATGATAGAATACCATAGTTGGAATAGATATGATTTGACTCTTAGTTGGAATAGATATGATTTTTAGAAATAAAGGAGTACAAAACGGTATGTTTGTACAATTGCATACATTTCTTGGAATATTTTCTGTTTTGCTATTTAAAATTTCGTATTTGGCACTGAGAAGCACTTACAGTTATGCAGCACAACAAATCAGGCTGACATCCTCACAGCTCTTGGGAACAGACCCTGACCATGCAGAAAGTCAAGGCTGGAAACACCCCAACAGAAGACAAACAAAAGAAGGGCCATAATGAAGTTTCTATCAGACCTAAGTCAGGTCTCTGCCCTCTCATCTGTAAAGACAGTGTTTCTTCTTAATGCTTCCAAGCACTGAGCAGTACTTGAATTTTAAGTAGTAAGAAATATAAGCTTTGCATTTGTACAAGAAAGGATAGGAAAGTATGCATTGCTGAAGTGGTATCTAAAATCACCAAGGTCTGAAATAATCTCCTTTATACAAATGTGAAAACACAAAACAAAAACCCAAACCCACACCAGCAAAGCTTTCAAGACCAAAACTGGAGTCAAGGTTCCCTTTCCTTTTCCATCTCCCTTCCAAAACTATTAATAATAAGAAGAAACTCGTTTGTCATAACTTACTTGTTCTCCAAAATACTCAATGTCTAAGGCCAGCTGGAGTCGGATTTTGTTATCATCACTCATGCCCCCATTTGTACCAACGGGGTTTGAAGTTGCAGTTCTTCTTGCTTGCTTCAACCTTTTTAGACTCTCTTCCATTTTCTTAACAGAACTGAGCACATCAGATACAGTTTCATAATACCTGAATTAAGGAAGGTTAATGAGAAAGAAACTTTACAGAAGAGCCGACTTCATACACAGAAGTACATCACTGGCCCTGCTGAACAGTGCCAGAAGGAATGGCTTTCCTTGCAAAGAAGATACTGATGAGCATTACCAATTAACCAGTATCTCCATTATTTGTTCCAGAGGTTAATCTGAAGATTACTATTCAGTCTTGAAGACATTTTTGACTTGTTCAAGATGTTTGTGCTCAATAGTGACCAAGGAATGCAACTGCTCAATTTTAAACAGTCAAAATCAGCCTCTCTTTACAATCAATAGACTACTGATAATACTCAATTTTATAATCAGGACAGGAATAACAGCTAGACAGACCAAAACCCACATATTTTTAGGCAAGTTATAAAAGTGTATATGACAGCACACATAGGCACACCAGTCAGAAATGCCTATTTCTAAAATGAAGAAACTGATTTAAACAGGAATCTCAGGAAGCTGGCAGGAAAAGTGAGAAGAACCCTAACCCTAATTTAGAAATGTCAGAGATAAAATAAAACACTGTTGCCCATGGAGAAAGAATCCACATTAAAGAAAGCATAGAATCAAACACCAACTACTCAACAAAAGTTCAAAAAGTCTTATGGACTGAAACCCCATGCCTAAGTGGGAAGAGCATATCATACAAATTAACAGTGAGTTAACAATTAGAAGGGAAAACAGGGCAACAATGGGAAATTAAAAGATCCATGAGAGAAATGACCAGATTGAGCTATGTTCTGTAATTTGCTAAAATACCTTTCAAAGAGCCTATGAAAAATATTACTGTAAGAATTAAGAGTTGAAACAATCTTCCTGATGATTTTAAACAAGGAGGCAACAAAAAGCAGAAAAGCTTTTTAAAAAAGTAATTAGATAGGGATGGCTAAAGAAAAGTGCTCGCCAGTGCCATGGAAACTTGTTTCACGACAGCATTCTATGAAAAGCAAAAGTATTCCAGTAAAAGTCAGTCGTGTCCTCTTTTCATATCTTGGTATTTCCTAGTCCCACTCAATTCCTACTTCTGTTGTACTCCTAAATCCTTCTGCCATTTAAGCAAATTTAGCCCCAGTGATTTTTAACTAGTTTATGCTCTTTTCTGTTTTTTTTTTATTCAGATGTGAATAGATAATACATAAGAATGTATTATCACAGCAAGAAATTAATTATTTGCATTTGTATTCTCAAAAAATAGACTACAATACTCCTCTGTGTAAGAAATTCAGCTTCTTTGACTTGTTGCTTGTCAGTGAGGATAAGATATTTTAAAACAAAATGATGAAAATAGTAGCAACAAACCATGAAAAGAGAATTTGAAGAAAATTCAAAGGAATTAAGAAACGAACCTGCCAGCCTTACTGGTGTTTAACCACTGCCACCATGTTGTTCCACTTTAATGTTTCAAATTTTTATGACTCTGTTAAGAGTTAGACTGGACTGCTGAAATAATTTTATTCACAAGTAGCAGCACCACTATGTTTAATCTAAGTTTTGGAAAGTGAAGAACTGCTTTTTGGAGGCAAAACAGCTCTGGTTGGGTCCAAGGAACTATGTAACAGCTACTCTGCATGCTGTCACCAGATTTACTTAAGCTTTAAAAGGACTAACCAGGCACACAGATGTAGAGAGACAGACAAGAATTCACCCCAAGATATTTTAGCTCAATAATCTTGAGTGGATTGAGATTCCAGGAATCTTTGCAGTTCTTCAGCAACGTTACTTAACAATTAACAATAAAGTTTTTTCCATGCACTAAAAACTGGTAAAGAGACACCAAACTTGAAAAAATACGTTTTGTGCAAAATGAAAATGGCCAGTGCAATCAAGATCAACCTAAGCTTAGCCCTGTCTAAAACACTTAAGAAAAATTTTAAGGATGGTTAAAAGTGTAAAATTGTCTAACAATTTTATGTCTATTCTGAAAGGTACCAGAAGAGGAAGAGTAGGGAGGCATAAGGAGGCAAAGGACAAGAAAAAACTCATGTTCTGACTATGGTTTAAAACCTCAGTATTACTATGTGGTTAAATCTCAGAAAAAAAAATCAGTTTATGCTCAGCAGCAGCCAACAGACAATATAATATGCAAAGAATTATTGGGAAAAACCATGTAAGGACAGACAGAAAGCACACATTATACTTTAACCTGCATGGATTCTTCTGATGTTATCATCTACGGTCAGAAAGGTCAAAGAAAACCAACAAAGCAAAACTATAAAGATGGGAAAAAGAAAAAAAAAAAATCCAAATAGACTAAGGCGACTCTTTTGTTTTAGGCAAGGTTAGAGATAAAAAAAAAATATAGCTAACACAAAGAGTAAATTGTCCACAACACAAAAAGTAGGAGGTGTCCTGTGAAATTTTCTGGCAGAACTTTCAAACAAAAACAAGTATTGCTATCTCACATTACATGCTTTAACTGGCAGAACTCACAAAATGCAAGATCCCTGCTCAGTAAGAATTTAAAATACAGCAGTAAGAATTTAAAATACAGCTAGACTAATGGAAAAAAAATCCATAAAGGATCCTAATACATATGACTACTCATGTTCAAAAGCCCTGAAGATGCTAACTAGGAAACAGAAGATCTGCTAAAGAAAGTATTACTTTATGACTGCCTTATTAAAATTGTGAACAACTAGCTCTTCAGCAGTTTAAGAAGCCCAAAGCTTTTTTTAAACCACTAAAAAGTTGGATAATAATTGCATACATTAAAGAAGACAAAGGACAGTAGAACTCAAGTTCTTAAAAATTCAACCACTGTTCATTGAAAGGAACAAGATTAGCAATTTTCATTGAAAGTTATGGGTTTAAGGCCTTACATCAATTCTGCACATCTTTAGTTCACTGCTGCACTCCCACAAGTAACCCAATTTTCAAATGTCCTATCCACCTCATCATGGTTTGCACAGATCTGAGCAGGAACCAGGTTTTTGGATTCCCTGCCCAGCATTTCATCTGCTGAACATGCAATATGAGAGTAAATCAAAGGAAATATATCCCACCTAAGGAGTGCTGTATTTTGATTTTCTTTACAGTTGTGTTAATTCATAGCATATAGTTTTTTTTTCCTGTGCCTGTTCAATAGACATTGGAGTTTTTAACTAAGGCAAATAATGTTCTGTATGGTTTTCTTACTTCTGTGTGCTTTCAGAGAGAGCACCTTCCAACCACTGATGAATCATGGGCTGCTTCAAGGTGTCTCTGTAGTCATTCTGCAGTCGGTAGAAAGGCTTAAGAGCACTGTCAACATAAGGTGAAGCTTTAGTTGGCACCTCCTGGCAGATGACAGGGAAACAAGTTGGGGAAGAAGGAACCAGTCATTTACTTACTCAAAGCATCAACACCCAATTCTAGCACATGTAAAAATGCTAATCCTGTACCTAAAGCAAAGAGATACATAAACCATTTAGGACAAGTGAACAAGAGATCCTTATACACAGGGAAGACACCACCACAAAATAATTCAGTAGTGCTATACAGAGCAATATAATACAGAACAAGGTTCAAAATGCCCAAAGCTTTTTCAGAGATGCATGTGCCAGCCATTCCTATTACCAGGGTATGATCCTGAATGCTCTTTCTGCTCATGCTGATTCCAGACAAAGCTGAGCAGACTCAGTGCCCGAAACAGACTATTACACTTTTGTTAAAATACCTACAGCTTTGTACTATACTTCACTAGGTTGAAGACATTGTCATGGGCTCAGTCAAGCAGATATGGACAGACTTAAAAAACTCACAATAATCTCAGCACAGGCCCTTCTGAGATTTAATTTTTCATTTGCAAGCAGCACTGACCTTGTTGGTTCTCCTATATAATCTTGGAACTTCCAGTGCACTCTTCAGGTATGCAAAGGATGACTCACTGAGATCCTGGATGATCCTGTTATTCAAGGTAGGCACACAGGCTGATAGAGAAGTCTTTGAATCTTCCAAGGCTCCTATTAAAGTAAAAATGCTGAAGTTTAAACTGAGCTACCCTGTCCAAACACAACACAAGTTATGTGAATCCCCTCAACTTCCTAATCCCACTCACTATCTGGTGTCAAGTACAGGATATGCTTACCAAATAAATACACACCAGCCACTTATAAAACACTGCCAGTAATACCAACCATTCCTCAGCCAGAAACACAGATAGAGAAAAGGAAAGACAAGTGCAGTAAAGTGACATTCTTCAGGTTCAAAGTTTTTCCAGTATTACCAATGAGGCAAGGGCCTGAATCAAAAGGCTCTTACCTTCCAAATAAACTGTGTGAAATTCTCTCTAAATTCCCTATGGAATTACTGGAGTAAATTCAACTCAGAGCCATGATTGGTTACAGACCATCTACTGAGCAGGGGATGTGCACAAACTCCTACATCTCTAATAGACTTGGACATCTACCAGTAGTTCTGATTTAGAGATTTCAGTGGAATTCATGATGCAGAACTCCTGGCTATGCTTGCAGACAGGGACTAGTTCACTCACACATGCCTAGCTTTAATTATTAAATTAAAATCAAACTCCGTATTTCACATAAAGAATGATCAGATGAAAAAAAACAAACAAATGAACCAAAGCGACAAACCCAAAAACCAAACCAACCCAAACCAAAAACCCAGAAAGAAAAAAGGAGACTAAAATACTGAATTGCTTCTACTTTCTAAAGTTAAGGTATTTAACTATGATACTTTGATAACCCTCTGCGTCAAATGACTCATCAGGCCTAAGAGAGAACAGTCATTTTAGAAAAATATTTTAGTTTCCACTGGATAATGGAAAACCTCTCTTATGTCTTCTTCCCCAATTATTTCAAAAGTTTAATGATATGAATCTTCTAGGATAAAGTCCTCACTTTCTGGAGAAAAATCCTAAAAGCACTTTAGACTCACTCAATTTTAATTGTTAAGCATTTTCTAGACTCAACAGATCTGTTCAAGATTGTTTCTATTTAACAATTTAAACAGAAGGCAAATTTCATTAAGTATTTTCACCCTAAATAATGAAACTGTAAAAGTTGATTTCATTTTTTTGGCAGAGGGGATTTGGGAGAAAGGAGAAGGAGCCTCTCAGCTTTACCTGCAATGCAAGACATATTCTTGAAGCCAATCGTTTCAAGCTTTGGTTTAATCATGTCTAAGATATCAGGAATCTGAAAAAAAAACCCCAAAATCAAGAGAGATATAGTAACGTTATAAAAATTTTAATTTCTTTTCCTACATTCTGTAAGTTTGAATTGCATCACAAAACACCCTCAATTTCTATGGTTTTACTGCATCTCTGTGCAATCAGTACTAAAACTTTACAACATGCACAGGAATTTAGGCTTACACACTAAATCCTCTACCTTATTATTGTACTCAGAAGAAATAATTTAGAATTAACAAAACCTCCTGCAATTTACAACTTCACAAATTACAGAAAATTCAGCCTTTCTGAAAATAAATACATAGGAATCATCCCTACTGGGAGACAATTAACAACATACATCTCTCCTCAAGATTCTGGATCATTAATCAAGTATAATCATGATGATAAAACCTTTTCCAACCTCAAAGACTAAAACCAGCAAACAAACACACTAAAGCTGAATGTTGCACCACACTCCAAGCTGCAACAGAGACTTCACTAGAAAAGGTAAGATTGGCAGAGTGACACTTCACACCAAAAAACTGCAGAAAGATATTATTTTAGGGATTAAGCCCAGCAGCTACTGATAAAAATAATTTAAATACCTGAGGTGGTTTGCCCATAATCTGCCATTCCAAATAAGCACAGAGTAGGCCATGTATTTCAGGTATCAGACACCCCAAGTTTTGGCATTTAAGATTAAAAAATAATTATGGTACATTATTTTAAACAATTTAATGCTCTTACAAGATGCCAAAAACAATGATGAAGATTCTTTCTAAGTAAAGTCAAAAGCACAGACCCGATCCTGCAGTTTGTCCAGATCTGCAGCAACGTGTATCAGCTGAGTACTAGATATAGAAGACAATGGCACACTTTCTGGAGAAGATCCATTTCCTTGGTCCTCACTGGGGTTGAGGCTTAAAGAAGATTCCTTTCTACCAACTGGCACAGGTTTTTTGCTCTCCTTTGTATTTTCACTGGAAATGGGCCTTACAGAAACCTGAAACATCAAATTGAAGTGTGAACCCTAGCAATAGAGAAAGCAGTTAAAGCTGGACAAACTGAAACAGTACATAAAGGACTTGTAAGACTTCAGCATTAGAATGCCACACTTTCAAGGGATATTACCAAATACCATTACTAAAATATGCAAAAGGTAAATGTTAAAAAATTTTGAGTGCACTACAAAGTTGGGTGATTTAGAACAAATTTCTCTAATTAAGGTTAAGAGAGGGCAGTCCAGTCCTGCTGTCAAACAACTCCTTTCTTCCACCTCCTCAAGCTCTCTGCTGTCAGGCAAGCGCTTCCCCTGATTACTCTGCTTTAACTCTGGTACTTATCAGTACTTTGCATGAGCTCATTTAGCTGAGAGAACTAAGTCGCTGAGTCACAAAAGAAAGTATAAATGGAGGTATTACTTCCATCTTCAACTACCAAAGGGGCATGTACAGAGAAGACCAGAATCAGATTGATCCCTGAGGTACAGTGAGAGAGTAATAGGCAATGGATATGTACCTTACCAAGAGGAATTCTGATCACAAAGGAGGAAAAAGCAATCAATCATTAGACCAGCATTCCCAGGAAAGAGTGCAATCACCATCTTTGCATATACTCAAAATTCAACTTAAGAGGCTCTGTACAACCTCATATACACTGGCCCTATTTTGAGTAGGAATTGGGACCAAATGACTTCCAGAAATCTCTTCAAATCCCAATTATTCTATTGTACTGTCTCTCTATGGCACAAGAAACAGGGGCTCACTTGTATGGCTGGGAGCAGGCAGTACAAGAGCAAAGCACATTTTCTCTGCTCAAAAGCAGTGATCATTGATGCTGAGTCAGCTGTCCAGGAAACTTTGGTTTTGCATTCTCAATATTAAATAACTGATCCAGATTATATCACTCCTTCTTATTTGCAGGGTTATTATTTCCCTGGCTCTGTTTCACAACTTCACTCAATCAATAACACACAAACAGAAGAGAACTAAGATTTTGGCTTCTTGTTTCAGTGGCAGAGGCAGAATTAAGCAGCATGAAGTACAGCTTTGGCAACCACCAAAGCAGCAGACAGCAGCACTGCAACAGTACTGATACTTGTGACTAATCACGTATTTTGCAGTGATACTTTTTATAAGCCAAACTCATGTACTGCTTGAAGGTTAAAAACCATTAACTTGACAAAAGAACTCTTAAAAAGAGGTCACATATTTTGCTTCAAAGAGTCTCTTTTTGATGGACACACCCCATCACCAGCCCCTTAGAGCAGGCTGCTCTCTCTCACCTCGCTGATGAACACGGAGTAGCGTGCCAAGATCTGCAGGCTGAGTTTCCACAGGCGGTGCGCTAACAGCGGCACAAACATCTGATCCGACCAGCACTTCACAAGACTCGCCCACACCATGTGGGTGGCCAAGAGACAGAAGGAGCTCCCAGCTAGAAATGATCAGGAAACAAAGGTCAAGTTCCTAAGCACCTTTTTAAAAGATGCGACATCAGTGTAATTGCATTACCCAAGATTTACCCAAGATCTTTCCTAAAAGATACAATCATCAGATAGAAATGTATTAGGCACTGCCTGAAATAAACACTTAAAATACTATCTCCTCAATGCTTTAGATTTCAAATTCCACCAAAGTCTTGCTGTAGCCGGCAAAAGCAAGAAACGAGAATTTGCCTGCAATAAAGGCAGAAACAGCTTGGCCAGATAATCCACTTCAGGAAATAACATTTCCAAAATAATTTTTGGCAGTCTTTTGAAGAAGTTACATTAGATATTCCTGCCAGCCATAACATAATACTCCCTTACCACTAAACTATTGCTCCTCTCCCAGTTACATGAGATATTTGCTATAAATATTTATTTTAAATACTGTACAAATGTCCATATTTAAACAAAATACTTTTAAAGCAGTTTACACAGTTTTACATTTAAAGCAGTTTACATAGTTTTAACATTTTAGAGAATACAATTAGAAAGATAAGGAATGTGTCTGCAAGTTCCAGGCCTAGGAATTGAAGTGGTAAGATGTATACATATTTTGTCTCCATTAGGATTTTTTTCTCCTGGTTTGCCTCAGAGGGCATGTGTGGATACACACATACAGACATTTAGGTGTCTGTAGATACCTTCTTCACAAATATTCACTGTTAGCTGAAATTAGTTCTTCTGATTACAATATGCTTCTAATGGATGTATCAGGTTATTCCTCTTGTGTATACCTCCTCATCTCCTCATAAATCAATATATATTTTTGGAGCAGACACCAACTCTATGAATGATAGCAAGCCTAAATGCTGCCAACAGACAGCCATTTTTACATAGTGCTATACATTGCTACAACATCAAGAAAAATACGCCCCAATAACACAGCATAGTCTTTTGGTTGTCACTTAGAAGATGTCAAATGCTAACAACTCCTTCTTGCACTGAGGGATGCTTCCATAAGTATGTCAGTGACAGCTGCTAAAGAGGGGTTTTTAGTAAGCAAAATGATCACTTACCAGAATTCTCACATTGCCATCTCTGCAACAATGTTTTATACTGTTTGAACAGTCAATCAGAAATAATTTCTTACTATTGAATGTGAACCACGGGATACATGTTACTGAACACTCAAGAGACAGAGTGATCCCTGCTATTTATACAACCGATTCCTTTACAATAAATATTTTTGCAAAAAAGTTTACCTGGTGCTTCCTCTAGTGTATCTGAAAGTGCTTCTTCTAAGGCCCCTGCTATTTCTCTGAATCTGTGAGAAAGAAAAATTTTGAATATCACAATTGCTTAAACTGATGCCTAAACATTTTTCAATGTTTACTTTAGTATTATTTCTATCTGCTATCAATGGACATAACACAGATTTTAAACCTGGGGTTATTTTTGCCCAACTTAACACTAGCATTCAAACACTTGAAAGAGAATATTTGACATTTTACAGGCACATACAAAGCTTATACTTTGGGATATTATTAAAGTTGTGGTTGCAAACCACAACTATCATCAAAATGATAGCTCACAGAGTGACAAGTCCTCAGCTTTTTGAGGAGGGAAATTTTTTGTTTTGTTACTGTTTTTAAACTATAAGCAATCAAACTGACCTTCTTTAACCTTCAGGTATGTCACATGATACTGGAGCTCCAGATTTCTACATGTTTGTTAATGAGCAGTAACATAAGGTTCTGCAAACAATTCTGTACCCAATAAAAATCAGTAGTTCCTCAAGGACACCTGTTTTTGGTTATTTTTTTTCTTTTGTTTGTTTAATTTCTCTTTTAAAATACCCTTTTTAAAAAAATTCACCATTCAAAGCAAAAAAAAACCCAAACGAAAATGACATCTCCAAAATTTTTTAGGTATAACAGCAGAAGTTATTAAAACCTCTGATACTTTTCCATACTTGCATCATTTTAAGCTTCCCTGTAGAAAGTTCTGTTGTCAGTGATTTCCTCTTTTTTGCTTTTATGTGCATCATAGTAACTCTGTAAGTCTTTCTATCAAACTTAGTAATTACAACCTTGTAGGGTTTATCTTAAAGTCTCTTAACTATCATTTCCAGATCAGGACAGGAGCCCATCTAGTTTTTTTTTCTCAAACTCCTAATGGACTAGGATGGATGTTTAGCAACTAAACACGTTTGTGAAATGGCTTCAAAGCCTCAGTTCTGCCTATGCCCTGCTTCCATCAACAGAGCAGTGTCTAAGTCTTTTGGTGAAAAGGATTAGAGAACAGAATAAGGTTTTTAATGACAATGTAATTTTTGCTGAGTATGTCTTACATAGGAAATCATTTCCCCAGTGTAGGGCACAATCAGCTGTATTGACACAACTGAAAGAATGAAACACGGGAAAGAGTTACTGGTGCTGTTTGTGCCAGCCCTGCTACAGAAGAAATGCCTGAACATCCATCTGTTCCTCAAAGGATCATTTCTAAAGGCTTTAGTAATGGCTGATTTTTCTGGGGAATTTCTGTAATTGAAAAAAGAAAACGCCAAACAATCTTAACTATAAATGCCGAAGTGTGAGATAACAGTTCAATCAAAATCTTGTATGACTTAAAGGATATTAACACACATCAAGAGAAAGCTTCCCTGATATATATAATTAATATGTTGTATTATTTTCACAATTATGCACTGAAGAATTAATGGGTACTTCCAAAGTTATATTATTCCAATATAAAGGAATACTATAATTTAAGATGAATCAGCTGCTGTTATCCAAATATTTCCCAAAATAGTACACTATTTAGTCTTACAGTAATCTTGGATTAAAGGAAAATGATTTTTTAAAAGTGTTTTAATCAATCAGAGCTCAGAATATCTAATGGCAAACATTTTTGAAGAGAAATATGCTGAAGCTCCATTTCAATTTTATGAGCAAGATTATCAAAGTTTGATCAATTGGCCTCCTACTAGAAAAGTTGGACTTGAAACAAAAAGGGCAATTAATGATACATATCTGTTAAAAGGTTCATAATGGCTGCAGTTCCACAGACACTTTTAGTCTCTGCACCACTATGTAGTGAATACTCCTGCCCCTTCCCTTGGGCCAGCATGAATATTTGTACAGTTAAGTGGTTTGGGGAAATTGACTGGAGTTGAAAATCAGTAATTTTTTTCTGAGTAACAGGTCCTTATCAGTTCACTACACAACTGCAGGAACAGATGTGCAAGCAAAAAAAAAAAAAAAAAAAAAATCAGGGTATCAGATGTTGTGACTACAGTTTTACAAAACACCATGAACCACCAAAATATTAAGACCCAGCTCCCAACCCCATGTTCTTGTCACTTATATTAACTCTACCACTCGTAAGATTCCTAAATGGAATTTTTCAGCACAAGTGTAGATTCCCCCTGGATTAAAGAAACTGTAAAAATGTGACTGTGGTAGTGTTATTACCAATTACAGAATTGTGCAATAAAAAGGGCCACTAAATTGACACAGGTTAAAAATAAACATCAATTTCTCTTCCACCTCTTTTGGAAATTCCACTTTTTGTTTGTTTGGGTTTTTTTAAGAGGCTCTCAGAAGGCTTTGGACCAAGACAGATTACACATGGCACAGCTGGGTCATAGCAGACTTCACCAATGGTTCTGTTCCTTGCCTGGAGGATTGCTCTCCAGCCCTACAATCAGACGTACACACTACCCTTTCTAAAAATACAGTTTTATATTCTATTTTGTTCATTCAAATTCTAACATTACTAGAATTTAGAAAGGACTTTCTTGGGTCTCTCTGTTCTTTTCTAGCTGCAAGGTCTGTAAAAGAAAACATTATAAATACATCAGACCTGCTACTAAAATATCCTAGAAGCTACTAAAATATCCCAGAAGTTATGACTTAGCTCCTCAGGAACAGGGAATAGGAGGACAATCTTTGGGAAGGCAATGCTACAATTTAAAGAGTACCTCCTGTGTGAGAAAAAAAGAATGTCAGAAACATGGCTAGGTCTGGAAAAGCTGAAAGTTGTCAAGTCCTTTAGTTCTATACCTCTAAGAAAAAAAATTTCTTCCTTCACAGTAAGTATTCCTCTGGATTTCCATAAGTAGCATTCAACATACAGCTTAGTTTCAGGGACACTGGAGAAAAATAATTTGAAACAAGAATTCAAGACTTATTTAGATCTGTTCCTGAAAGTCTTATGAGTAGCTTATCAAATCTGGTGTAACAACACAGTAGATATTGAAGAGTAGTTATGTGGTTTTCTGCTAAATTGTTGAAAGATATATAAAAGTTACTTGACATAATTAAATTCTTGATTTCCATATGATTTGTTGACAAGTGAGACTTTGAACAATGAAGAGGTGTGACCTTAAGAGTGAACAAAAAAATGCATGCTAACCTTATTTGAAAATATACAGGCAGATTCCATTTGTTGTTAAAGCTGTGGTAAGAGGGATGAGCCCTTAACCGCTTCACGCTGGCCTGGGAGCCACACTGCCGTTCGAATTTCCGTACAAAATCCATACTGGTGGTGTATTTCTGCAGGAAGAGAAGGAGCATTCTGGTCACACACAGGCTCCCAGCAAACAAGAAAGGCCACCACCCATTCAGCAGAACACTTGTACCACGCTACAACTAAGCTCAAGGGTGAGGATGGGCTGACACTGCCCCTCATCACCTCATCATACAAGGCTAAAAGCCTGGGCTGCAGAGACACCGAAACCAAATTAACTTCAAAGTGTTACTTTATGGTAAGGACACTTCTAAAAAGCATAAAACTGTCCAAGCACGCTGATCAAGCAGAACTGATCAGAGATTCATGACTATCTCTGAGCTCAATCACTGGGGTGGTGCTGCACAGTATTAACAGAGTCAGGTGCAGCAGATATAATTACACAAGGAGAAACAATCAGGAATGAAACTCAGAAGTACACATAGCCAACTGCACATGAGAATGGAAGCACAATATTTTTGTCTGTTACACAGGACTTGTACTGTAAGAATTTCTAGAGCTGTTTCCCTAAAAATATTTTGCAAATATCAAATATATGCAGAAGAACTTCAAACAATTTCAGATAAACTAACTTCATCCAGTGTATACTTCTAATAAGATGTTTATGAATAGTATTAAGTTGGTTGCAAGCAAAAAAAATTACATTAATCCCCAAACATACTGTGGATTTGGTCTCAATAGTATGAGAACACTGAAAATAATGAAATAATAAGTTAAATCATGCACAAAGCAGAAAGCCAAATACTTGATGAAAACCAGAAGTAAAGCAGTACAAAAAATGTTATTTCATACAAAATAGACCTTGCTAACAGACCATGAAACTTAGGCAAATAAATTTGAAATCAAAATACAACTGCAGTTAGAATTACTTCTATGAACTGAAAGCTAGTTTGGTTTCTGTGCAAGTTTCTTCTATTAAAAAAAAAAATTAGGAAACAGCCATAAAACCTATCATATATTCTCATAAATCCACTACTGAAATAATGAAATAAGCCTGACAATCTCTCAGTGCTTCTGACTTCACTGCAGGGTAAGGGTTCAATCCACAATCCAGAGCACTACAGGAGCCAGGTGATTTTGCCTCTTGTGAAGCAGTAAAACATTATCAGGAGAAGCCCCTGTGTTGCTGCTTAGAGGGCCTGCTCTCAAAAACTCTCCTGTGAACAAAGGACATGAACTGCCACAGGGATGCCTCAGTACTGGGTATCTCAGGAAGTTCATAACTTTCTGTTAAAGGTATAACTACAGAATACCTTTCTTGTGACGTGGTAGCTTCAGTGTCAAGATAATATTCTGAAAATTGCATCCAAAAGCTTTTAAGTAACTACTTTTCTCCTAACCTGGTTGTATTTATAACACAATGAACCCATAAAAGGTATGGGAGTTAGACCCAGACTGAATGACAGATTAGTTCTCTTTCAGGCCTCCTTTCTTAGATAATAAACTCAGCACTGTAAAAAGGCAAACAAGCTGTTAATGCTCTGCTACCCTAAGTGTAAGTCAGAGATATAAACCAAACACTCTGTAGACACCCATCACTTTCAAAATAAAAGGCACCTCAAGAGACATCTCAATATTGAAAACATTATATCCAGGAGAAGGAATTAACTGCAAGACTGGTTCCTATTTCAACTTCTAGGATTGGATTGTCGACTGCACATTTATTTAAGAAAAGTAAAATCGAGAACCAAAAGGGAGCAATTCTCAAACAGAGAGATCTAAACTTAATCTTAAATGAATGTTAGGAATAAAAGAAGTATTCTTTTCAAATACCCATAAAACTTCACATCTAACTCAAAGAAAGGCACAGAATAGAATAGCTGAAACTATTTTAAAAAGCCATGTCGCACAAACGCTTATTTCAACATACTTAACATCGCCGGTCTGATTTTTAAAGGATTTAAAACAAATCTTTCAATCCCTCTCTCTTTTCTACACCTAAAAACCCCTTAACAGAAAACACACCATATTCAAACTTATTTGCATTAAACCTATACATAGGTATATATGCAAATACACATAGAGAAAAAAAAACTGTTCTGCATTTCTATCAGCCTAGAAAATGGAGACACAAGATTATTGTCTTAAATTTGTGTAGTATTACTTGGCTCATCATCAGAGCAAAACAATTTTAAAGGGATTTTCCCTCCCTCTCAGTTCAGAACTATTAGTCTTTAGATAGGTGCAATAGCATTTTTACACTTGGCATTTGAACTTTATATTGATTTTAAAGTAAAATATTTTAATGATTTTAATGACTATGAGTCCCTTAAGTAGTCAAAAGCAGTACGGAAAGTACTTTGGACTTACTACATGATTTACCTGGAAGTCATGGGTGGGTGCTGGGTTTTTACTGGGGTTTTTTTTGATTGTTTGGTGTTTTTTAAATAAACCAAATGCCTTTGTTGGCCACTATCAGTATAACATAAGACAGGCCTTTTAAGCAAACCCAGCTTTTCTGAAGACACAATACACTCTTGTACATCATGCCCCATAGTACAGCAAAGGCCCAACAAGGCTCACAATCTGCAGTATGCAGGCATAAGGTGAAAGCTTGGAGAGTGACTAAACTTCATGGTAAACTCAGAATTCTCATGCGGGAGGAGGAACACATTACAGTGTCACTTGTGCGGCACTACCACAGCTTTCTTCAACATCCCTGTCATTTGCTTCTTATTCAGAGACAGCACTGCAAACACTCTCAGTCATGCCTATCTGCCTTATGCAATCTATCCATACAAAAGAGATCTTAAACTCCAAGAAAAAAATATCTAAGTGTTTAGTAAAAGCAGTTTTTCAGGAAGACATGAAGAATCACATGCCTTACAAACCTCCACTGGCAAGCCAGCATTTCCTCAAGTCATCTGTCCTGATATGCCAACAATGCCTTCCTTCAGACAATTTATCACTGCCTCCCATCTCTATCTTGAAAATAAAATGTTTCACACTAATCACAAGTCAAACTGCCAGGGGGAAAAACTCCAATTTTTTTCAGTAATCATGGTTAAACACAAAGCAGGCAGGACATGAGGAAAAGCAGAGAGTTCCTATTTTCTACTTGCAACACACAAGTCACCAGTGAAGCGCTGCCAGAGAAGATCTTCATACTAGATCAAGAAATCTATTTCACCATTAGTAAAAGATGATGTTTTAGAGACAGAGCAGCACTACCAATGAAGAAAATACAGGAGTGACAAGTACTTTAAATTCATTATTTAATGTAAGCTTGTGATATCAGAGAAATACTATCTCTGTTTTCTAAACCTGATGGCACTGCCAAATATTTTCAGGTTTTAGTTGACTTGTGTTTATAATCACAACATAATATGCAGTACTGCAAGAGAGCAAAAGCTAAAACAAGCAAGTGAAACAAGGAATTTTTTAAATCTTCCCATAGTAAAAAATAAGTTGCAACCCAGGAATTTAATTAATACGACAGCTCCTGCTATACAGCAGTTCTAGACTTGAGTGAACACTGGAGCCATCCACTCCCACTTTCAATAACATTCAATTCTACTCCCAAAATAAACACTAATTCACCTGACTAAATGGTGTCCAGTAACTTCTGTGCAAGCTCTCCTAACAAACTTGAGGGAAGAATTAATTCCTATGAAAATTGACCAAGTGGTTTGAGATAACCTCCTCTTCCAAGCCATGCAACAACATGAATTTACACAAAAGCAGCAGGGGGGGGAGAAGCTAGAGAACATGACTATTTAAATTCTTGTGTTTGTCACAGAAATTAGAAATGGAAAAAATGGAAATTAATTACCTCATGAAACACATCTGGGTTTCCAGGGTTAAAAAGTGATGGCAATTTCTCTTCCAAACCACGTACTATTTCTGGCCACACCGAGTTCACTAAGAAATCATATCCAGGAACAATATCTGCTTTTTCACTGAAAAAAATTGCAATTATTCCATGGTTATATTTTACCACCAGACTTCTATTTGGAGGCAGGAATCACTAAAAGAACAGATGCACAGCACTAGACAAAATGCAATGAAATTTTTTTACATATTTATACTGATTCCCTAAACTGTTCTTCCTTTGAAGACTCCTTATCCGATTCCACAGTCTTATCAAATCAAAGCTGGTTTTTTTGTAACTCTCAAAAGTGGTTTAAAAATTTATCAGTTACCTATTTTCCAAGTGTGTACTGGAAAATCAGTACATTTCAGCTGAGAAATCCTAGGTATAATTCAAGTTTTAATAGCTCCAAACTTCCAAGACCTACCAAGTAGGAATAATGTGACTAATGCAATGAAAAAGAGAACTTCTTCCTAATTGTTCCAAACTGTATTTATACATATTGTGTTTGATCAAAAGATCAAAAGGTACCTTGACTTTGAAAACTTAAAAACTGAGAGCAGAAGAGATAATAGCATTCTATTCCAATTTAGTACACCACACTACAAAGTAGAAACATTCCACTATTAAGAAGAACGATTAAAACTTGCTGAGGGATTGAAAGAATTAAAATGTTAGTAAAACTTAGGAGTCATAAAAAGCTCAGCAATGGATGACTAATTAGAAAAGCAATTCTGCAGTCCCTAGGGGCTATGTCCATAGTTCTGCTAATTACAGCAGTGTGCTATATTAGCCATCCTGCAAAGAGATGAATAAATGGATACAATTCAGTAGACCTGAATTATTTAAGCTTGAAAAACAGGTAATTTAATTGCATAAGGAATTAAGCACTTTTTGAGAACACAGTGGAAGCACAAATAAATTAAACCTGTAGTTTTGGTACACACAATAAATCAGTCAAACCACTGAGGACCATTCCCACTTTTCTGATGTGCACTAACTCAATAACTTCTAAACTTATATTTTGATAGCTTTATTATGCTCTTCTCCTTGGATGAAGTGTGCAATCATATTTAATGGGTTCAAAAAACCGAGTTATCTGACACATTGTATCATGCACAGGACTCACTTCTGCTACTGAAATACAGGATTGTCTTTGCTTCCTCTGAAGGTCTGGGCTGCAGCACCAGGAAAGTCTGTTCACTGATTTGTTTTGAGAAACAGAGGCATGAGGTAAAAATCAAACTTGACTAGAATTTTCAGGAAAGGCCAGATAAGTCATTAGTGCATGAAAGCTGATAATGCAAAGGATTTCAAAGCATATGATACTTGTTGTGACTTCAGTGCAGCTGAGAAGCCCAAGATACTTACCTGGAAATTGCTCCCCCTGTTACTTCCCGCAGGAGGCGGCAATGATGAGGAACAAACTCCAACAGCCTACTGTACATAGCCTGGAGGCCATTAGGGTGGGATTGCACATACTGCTCCACCATCACCTGCCAGGAACAGCTCAATGTTAAATGCCAGAAAAGTGAATATAAAATATGCTGTAATGCAAGACTCACAAAACTCTTAACACTATAACCTCAAATACTGGGATAGTCAGTATATTACTTATTTTTTCATTGTATTTTAGAAGTATAACTTGCCAGCCTGATTTATTACTTCCTTTAAAGCAGCACTCTTAACTGCCAAGACTGGCCCAAAAATGGGAAGGAGATCCTTTCTTTTTAATTTGAGCCACTATGTCTGGCTCCCAACCCACTGCACTGCCACATCACTGTCACCTGAAGCAGTCTGTCAAGTTAAAGAGGGAACTGGTAAAAGCTAATCAAACTCAGAATAAAGTAAAAACTCCTTCTAAATGTTGAGGTGGTTGGTCCAATCCCAAATACAGGCAAGCCAAAGCAAAGCATCTTCTGTGACACTGCTAAGCCTTTAACATAGCTAGCGAATCAGTTTGTCTGGACAGTGCCTCATACTCAGTGAAAAGGGATAATCTCTGCCACAAAGAGAAGACAGTTTTGGAAAAGAACAACAGCTTGTTTCTTGGTATTCTTCCAACGTCCGAACACATTTGCCTCTTGCAACATAAACAGGTGGAATGGTGTAGAAGTGGTGAAAGAACAGAGCCGCAGAAAACTGAGGGGAGGAAAGTGACACGTCCCACACAGTAGCAGCTGTTACAGCATGTGGCAGACACCCAATGGAAACCTGTCCTAAATGGGAGAGGTTTGGTTTTTTGATTCTTTAGCCCAAGAAAAGTAGAGGTAAGAAAAAGAATCCACCCTGGATATAACTCGAAATTGGTGACAGGCAAGTAAGAGAATTCTTCTATCCTTTTCTTCTTAAATAGCAACAACAATCAAGTTGACATTTTGCTGTGGCTCAGTTCTCCTGTTCTCTCCACAAAGATATTTTGAAGCTGCTAACAAAAGCTGGAGGTTCACAGGAAAAATAAACATGTTTGGAAAACAAACGGAATTTTTTTATGTTATCTTACCTCATCTACATAAGGTTTTACAAGCACTTGGCCAACTAATGCCTCTGCATCTCGTGTTTTGTCAATTGTTGCATAAGTGCGTAGACAGTGGCGTATTATGTCAACATTTGACGTTTGAAGGCCTTCCAAGAGCAGCCCTTCCAGAGACTGCTGCAACATGGCTGTTATTCCAGCTATACGCTACAAAGAGAAAGAAAATATAGTCAGAAAAAGCCAAAATCAAAGCCTGTCATCATTGTTGAAGCAAATGCATCCTGATGTGCCTAACTCAGCTTTCTATCCTTACCTGAAAAGTACAAAAATTTGATAACTGCCAGTGTTCAATGACCATTAACACAAACTTAATTGGCTACTGATGCTATATAAGACAAGATTTATTATAATAAACCTAAAGGCAATTATTATGCTCTATATGTTGTAAGTTCCACGGTAACTTGTATCAAGTTTGGTTTATCCTGAGGAAATAAGTTAGTAATTGTTCCTTGTTCAACTGAACCAGTATGTGACAATAAACAAAAGATTTACAGTAAGTGACCAGGGATAACAATTGTAGCATTTATCCCTCACTGTCAGAGACTAAACAGACAGCGTGTACCCAGCACTACTTGTCAAATTACCACAAACCAATGACACTGAGTGACACTAGCAAACACCAAAGAAATTAGATTCCTTCTGGCTTCTGCCAAACAGCTTCTTCGGTGTACACATATTCTCCTTTTTGCAAATCATTTTTCCTGATCTCCCATGACATCTTTTCTACTAGATCTGACTAGTGTAGCAATGAGTCCATTGCTACACTACCTGTAGATATACTCCTGGCCCTATAACTCTGCCTTTGAAGGAAGATCAGCAACACACATTAAGGCAGTCGGAGTTGAACTATGACTATAGCCAGTAAAATTTCTTCTCTCTCTTTTTACATGCTGTATTGTGTCTATCCATCCTAAAATGATTCATAGAATTTGTACTGAACATGCAAAGCCAGGAACCCAACTGCTGACTGGTCATGAAAGCTACATTCTGATGAGCCTTAGCAACAACAGGTACAGGTCAGAAGTCCTGACAAACACCACGTGAAAAATGTTCTCCCACCCCATACACTACTCTGCTGCTCACGCTCACTGCTGCTAATATCCAAGTCTGATATCCAATTCAGTGGCCAGAGGAGTCTTGTAAACTGTCCATGTAACAAAATGATCCCATGGATATCTGCAGCCGAAACAAGTTTGTATTGCCAACAGGCAGAGGCACAAACTGGAACTCTGAACTACCTCAATAGCTTGAAAGCCATTAAGAATGACACCCTCATGAGAATCAGCTTAAAGCATTACCCCATCTCTACATTCACAGCTTTCTTTTAGCACAAGTTTTCATTTATCCCCTCTCCCCACTGAATGAATAGAAGAAAAAAGTCCCACCAAAACAACACTTTGTCTTTTACAGTAGGTAAAAGAGCATACTGGGAGATTAGTAATGGCCAGCATAATTTCATGAGAAGACAAACTTGAATATATTCAAGCCAGCCACTATGTAGGCACATTCCATTTATATTCTGGTCTGTACATGGCAGCTAACAAAGCCAACATAAATCTCTAGAACGAGGCCTCAGTATCAGTAAGCAGACGAACTGCAAGATACATTAGGCTGACAAAAATGTCTGTCATATTTCCTGCTCTTATTCTCAGTAATTTATCCTAAAGAAGTAAGCAAACAGGGCATAAATCCTCAGAAAAAGCAATAGTTCTAGTCAACTGATAAAAATGGCCTCATGAAACCCATTTTTCTCCATAAATTAACTCAATAAAACTCTGTGGAAACAGGCATTTATCTTCCAGGTATACTGGTTTTCCTTGACTGTCCAAGTGTTAAGTGTCATGCAATACTTACTGGTCTCACTTTGTCTAAAAGGGGCATTCCTTTGCTTTGTACTGCATGAAATTGTAGTTGATTAAATTCTGTGGCAATTCTCTCTAAAACTTGTCCAGTTAGAAGTGGACTGGAAGAGAGATGATACAAATGAGAATACACAGTTAGATCCTTTCAAACCAAGGTAACAGATAGACAGAGCTCTCCCTCAATTTTTTGTAGTTTCAATATTTTGAATTCTGATAGGTACTACTATAATGATTGCGATCAAGCAATAATGATCTGGAGCACGCTACATGATTAGCGCTGTTTTGCAGCTCTTACATGAAGTGGGTGAAGCAGAAGCTGAGAGGAACATAAGCTCTTGCCTCAGCAGTATGAAGCACTTTCTCCTAAAAAAGTTTTAGGCAGTTTTATTATCACATGGAATGTCAGTTTTAAGAGAGCTCAGAAACTGCACCAGGTGACCTTCACCATCCAGATTTGTTTCTTTCTTACTCTGTCATATAGTAAAACTAATGATAGTTATCTCTAGAGAAACAGTCCTGCCCTTCTCAAGCCCACACAATCCCAATAATGAGCCGAATTTTCAGTTGTTCAAGTACGATCTTAACTGCAAACTGAATTCTGCAAAGTGCCTCACCTGACTGGAAACATCTGCTTTTGTCCCTCTAGGTATCAACCCACTTTCTGGTACACCTACCCCCCCTACCATGTGATTGATCCAGCACACTGAGCTGAAGAGACAGTCTCACACTGGGTCTTCCCTCCAGCTTAAATTGTACTTGCATCCCAGTCAAGCCTTTCAAGTGCATGACTGGTACATCAGTTCCAAAATTGGCTGAACGACATCCTGCAATCCTCAGTAAAGGCAGAGGAAGAGGTTTGACTGGAATTTGTCACAAACCTTCCTTGTACTAGGTTTGCCTTGTCTGCCTTAAGCTATCCTTGCAGCAGTCCTTTCATTTTTACATATAAGCAGGGAAAACAAGAAAAACTGTTTTGTTTCACTTACAAATGACATTGGAATAAACTATAGGGAGTATTTCAGACATGAGAGGATTGGTGACTTCTGATAAAGTAAAATAAAATAACTGCACACTAACTTTACAAAGCTTGCTTACTGAAAGCACCACAAGTAATTTGGAACTTTGGAGTCTGAGTTACATGTTCTGTGAATGACTGGCTTGCGGAAGACTAAAACCAAGAAAATACTAAAATTACAGTAATTTATTCCATCAGAGTTACATTTCTAAAGATACCTCCTACTGTTTGTAAATTCACTTTCAGCAACACCATGAAATTAAGTTAGTCTCATCAACTACAAACAAAGGTGAGCATTACAATTTTTTTACCTGTTTCCCTCTAATGAGGACAATTCTTTAGTGCCTTGGGAATGTAGAATCTTCTCAATTTTCTCCACAGACTGAATAACATGAATAAGTCTCAGGACACACATCTGTAATTAAAGAAAGATTTTTCATGTCTAACCCCAATCCCAATTGACATCACCTAAAGAAAATATTTTAGATGCTTTCTTAGTTCTTTGGTTTTTTTCTGGTTTAAGTTTTCTCCGTTTATCTTAACACTTGAGTCATGTCTCAGTTGAAGTTATTGCTCACATATGTCCATAAAACACCACAAATAAATGTTTGTCACAGATGTAGGACAGTTGTTCCTATCCCTGATGTTTTTCAAAGAACAAAGACAAGTGTTAGTGTGTCTCCTGCCCACAAAAATTAAACAGCTGTACTTAAATTCCATTCATAATAAGTAGGTTTATATGCTACTGCAGTCAAAAACAAGAGCAACTATTACAAAATAAAAAAAAAAAAACCAACTAAATCAAACATGTGTTTTGGGCAACAACAGTAAAACAAAGATTTATTATCAACTAGACACTGTAAAATATGAAGTCTGTCAACCAAAATGTCAATACATTTTACAAGTACAAAATCCTGCACAGCTTGCATCTAGACAGCATAGAACTTTCTTAATTTCATTTTCACAGGGTTAATGGCAAAAAGTTATCCTAAGGACGATCTTTTAAAGATAGTACTATCTGTTGTACCTTTTTTCTTCTAATGTCTTCTTGTTTAGTCATTCGGTCATCTACTGCTTGAATTCCTTCACTGACACATGACTTAAGACTCTGTGAGAGAAAAAGTCAGTATGTGAAGCTTGCTTCCCATTTAAGGGTTGAAAAAAAACCTAAAAAAAAAATAAATCTAAACTTAAGACACAGATTAATTAGATCATGGGAGTAATAAAAGCTACATGATATCAAGTGAAAAAGCCATAAATACTACTAAATAACTGAAAGTAGAATCTGCTCCTTAGGTATTGCCACTGCAAATATAATTATTTCCACCATAAGCATTCTTTTATTACCTTAGAGAGAACAAATGACCTTTGCCTAAAAGCAAGCAATCAACCCACTATGTTTTTATGTCTTGCAACTGGAGTTACAAATCAGTTTTAAATAATATTTTTCATGCAGTAAGGATTTCTCTATGCTAGCTGACCCTGTTTTCTGTTAGACACAAGGGGTTTGATATTTTGAAGGCACATTTATGCAGCAAGCATCCTTTTGAACTGGCTGCCAAGATGATCAAAAATTGCCCCTTCCTATAAATACCAAGTCAGTGTGGAGGAGCCAGAATAAGCTCCACCTTCAAAAGTGTAATGTTTTATGGTTAAACCACACACTGAGGAAAGTAAGTCCATAAAGGGACTGTGCTGCATCTGAATTTTCTATCACCTTTAAGTTACTCAAATATTAAAACAGCTTCAAGATATCTCCATAGACTTGTCTTGCAAGAGTCAATTCACTTGTCAAATTTTAGAAACTCTTTTATCTCTTGGTTGAAATGCACTATGGGAAACCAACATTTACTGCAATACAAGTGCCTGAAAATACAATACTTCTTAGTCATCAGTTTTCAAAGAGAAGTTTATTGTAACGAATATTAACTTGAATAGAAGACATTCTGTACATCATATGAGAGCGAGCTGAAGTTTACCAAGCTGTTGACAATGATTGTTTTGAACATACCATAACTTCTTCCCTTAACTGTCCCAAGGGTACTGAAAGCTGATTGAGAGCCTTGTCCATGCCAACCTAAAGAAATTACCACAAACACATGTATTACTTTTTTGATAAGATCATATGTGAATTACTGACAAAGCCTATCATTTTACAGATACTCAAAGAGAACTGAGGAAACATAACTTCCTTTATAATTTCCAGTTTTTAATTCAATGCAAAAATATGTTATCTCAAATACAAGCATAAAGATGTAAGACTGCTTTCACACAAACCCAAAAGATAAACAAAATTTCCTCCTATGGAAATTTTTCCTCTCAGAAGTATGTTAAGTCTCAGTCTTTGAATCTGTATAACTGGAACAATTACAATTTTCAGACACAAAGTTGGAGATCTTTTAAGATACTATGACTATACAAAAAGTTTAAAGATTCCTAAAAGAATCCTTCAAAACAGCCTTACTTTTATCATTGCTGTTCTATTTTAATGATTAATTTCCTTCAATTTTAAAAGTGCTGACAGTTTGAAACAAAGTTTGCCCTGAGTCTTAACTCCCTAACAAGCCAGCTTTTCAAGACAAAATGCATACATATAAAACATCTACTACAGGCCAACAGCAGTTCTGTACAGCAATTCTGTAAGTTCTACAGGAATGGTGTCTCAGTGCAAGGATTAGAGACATCAGTTTAAGATGCCTTAAATCATAAAATGCCAAAATAAAAGCCATATACTTTTCATACGAAAAATAAAAATCCCACTGAACCACACTAAGTCTGAACTACACAGTACAACTAGTAACACTTACAAGATTCGTTGAGAGATTCACAAAATCTGCATAGTCCTTATTTATGAGTTCTACCATAGCAGTTTTAAGGAGTTTGTAATAGAGCTCCAGATCCTCACGGAGCTCTTCCAACTGCACACGTCTCCTGCAGTCTGACACAAAGTGATCAACATCAAAATCCGCCTGAAACAGGAAACGGAGAAGGATGTAAGTAAACAGTTCACACAAGGAACACACCCAAAATAAAGTACTCCATATGCCTGTGAGCTGACCAAACTAAAGCCCTAGGGGGAAAAAGGCTTCTTAGCGCAGTAGTTAAACTCTCGGTTTTTAGGCTGAAAAGCACAGAGTGTCGTGGGGCTGAATATCCAGTGACCAGCTCCCCGAAATACAGGAGACTTAAAAACCAAACAAACCACTAAACAACAGCCAAGAGTGGAAATTCAGTACTGAGAACTGCTCTACTCTCTGCAAGCAGCGAGGCCTCTCGCTCCCGTCAGTCTCGGAGCCCGGCCCTACCTGGACACGGCCGGATCCCGGATCCCCTGTCAGTGACACCCCCGGCGCTCCTCGCAGCCCCGGCCGGGGGAAGGGCCGTGGCGGAGCTGTAAAATCCCCGCCAAGGCTCCGGGCCGCGCTCTCCCGCAGGGAACCCGCCACCCCCTTCCTCAGGAGGCCCCTCGCCCCTCCACGACCCCCGGTCCCCGCGCACCTTCATGAACTCGTCCTTGTCGAAGCAGAGGTTCTCGGGGCCCCGCGGCAGGCTCATCCTGCCCTCCATGCTGGGCCCGCACCGCCCCTCGGCCAGCGCGGCACCGCCGAGCGCGGCCGCCGCCGCAGCGCCCCCTGGAGGGCTCCGGGCGGCGCTGCGGGCGGGGCCCGGCGGGCGGCGTGCAGGGCGGGGCCGCTCGGGCTCGGCCTGCCCCGGCTCGGCGGGGACGGTCGGGAGGCAGGCGGCTGGATAGGCTGGATAGGCTGGAAAACGCCTCTGGAATCATGGGGTCTAACCTGTCACTGAACGCCGCCATGGCAATTACGTCATGGCATTGGGTGCCGCGTCCAGTCTTTTCTTAAACACCTCCTGAGACAGAGACTCCAACACTTCTCTAGGCAGCCCAATGCAATGTCCAAGCACCCTTCCTGTGAAGAAAATCCTTCTAATGTCCGATCTAAACTTTCCCTGGTGCAGATTGAGGCCATTTCCTCACATCCTGTCACTGGTTACCTGGAAGAATAGGCTGATCCCCACCTGGCTACACGCTCCTTTCAGGCAGTCGTAGAGAGGAGTAGTGGGGAACCTCCAAGACTCCTCCAGGCTGAGCACTCCCAGCTCCCTCAGCTGCTCCTCACAGGACTTACACTCCAGACCCTTCACCAGCTCCATCACCCTTCTCTGGACACACTCCTGCACCTCAATGTCCTTCCTGAGCAGAGAAGCCAGAACTGGTCACTGAACTCAAGGTGCAGCCTCACCAGGGCCAAGAACAGAGGTGCAATCACTGCCCTGGTCCCGCTGAACATGCTATTAGTGATGGAGGCCAGGATGCCATCGGCCTTCTTGGCTACCTGGGCACACACTGGCTCATGTTCTGCTGCTGTCAACCAGCACCAACAAGTCCCCCTCCACTGGGTCTCTTTCCATCCACTTTTCTCCCAGCCTGTAGCACTGCATGGGGTTGTTGTGGCCAAAGTGTAGGACTCAGCACTCAATACTCACACCCAACTTTGCGTCCTGTGCATTTACAAAGGGTAAACTCAATCCCCTCATCCAGATCATCCAGCAGCACTACCACTGTAACCCCTAAACTGCTAAACCATGTCACCCCGAGCCAGATCCAGATGCCTCTTGATTCCACCACTTTGCTGGGCAACCTATTCCAATACCTGACCACCCTACCAGTACAATTTTTTTCCAATATCTACCTGGATCTCTCCTGTCTCAGCTTAAGGCCATTTCCCTGTGTCCTTCAGTGTAGGCATAGGAGAAGAGACCAGTCCCCACCTCACTACAATCTCCTTTCAGGCAGAAAGCAATGAGACATCCCCTGGGCCACCTCTTCTCTAGAATAAACAAACCCAGCTCCTTTGGCCATTCCTCATAAGACATATTTCTAGACCCTTCACAAGCCTTGCTGCCCTTCTCTGGATGTGCTCCAGCATCGCAATGTCCTTGAATTATTTGGGTTAGAAAGAATAATGTCATTGAATGGGTTAGGTCAGAAGGGACCTTAAAGATCATCTAGCTTTAACACTTCTGCCATGGGCAGGGACACCTTCTACTTGACCAGGTTGCTCAGAGCCCCATCCAAGATGGCCTTGAACACTTCCAGGGTTGGGACATCCACAGCTTGTCTGGGCAATCTGTTCCAGTGCTTCACTGCCCTGACAGTAAAGACTTTCTTCCTGATATCTAATCTAAACCTATGGTTCTTGCCGCCCTGAGATGTCAGGGTAGCTGAGCTGTGCTGCTGCTGTGGGTGCCTGGTGTGGGCACCAAGCACACCAAACTGACCCAGTCATGTCAAGCTGCAGGGCCCAGCCATCAGGGCGCACAGCACAAGCCATGGAGACACAGGGCTGCAGAGGAGGAAAGGGGCTCCAGGGGATGGAAGGTGAGCAGGGTCACCCAGATCTGGTAGCCAACAGCCACATCTCCTCAGGTTTTATGTATTACCGGGGTGGAGGATACCCAGCCTCTATAGGCAAGAAATGCCAGGGTCTGACCATTCTTTAAAGCAAAATAAGCTTTTTCTCGTGTTTAAATTTATTGTAGTTTGTGCTCATGTGATCCTGAGTAACAGAAACTGAGTCAGAGCATAATTTACTTCCCCCATCCTTTTCAGCAGAATCTCTTCTTAGGCTCTTGTTTCATTCAAAATCTTTTGTTCAAGGTCACTGATGACTTAGTGAAGACAAATTTAGCTCTAGAAAGCCTCCCTGCTGTCACTTACATTTCTGTTTGCGCCTCAGGATGGAAGACAGCAAATGATCTCGTTCCTCACATGAGCATTTTATGGATTTAATTTTGTCTCAGTGAGCTCAAATGAGGAGCTATCCCAGTGCCTTGCCAGAGAGTTGTAAGGGTGCATCCTGTTTCTCTGCCAGTTGTTCTGTGGATAATGACAGAGAAGACTCCCTAGGCTTGATGAACATGGGCTCTGTGGTACACTGGGCTGGAAACCCCCAGACCTCTAGGGCAGCCAACATTTTTACAGCACCCACACATATCTCCTGTCCTAACTTCTTCAGCACTACACAGAGCCTGGCTGGTCTGTACCCAGCAAAGATTTTTGCCAATGATTCATGGCTGGCACTGTGTTTCTCAGGACTTGCCTGAGTTACTGGGAGTGTGAAGGGCCAGGTGGGTCAGTGGTGAGCATGGTGGACATGTGCACCTGCTGGCTGGCTCCTGGTGTCCTCATTTCCCCTGCTTGCTTTCACCTTGTCCCTTTGGAAAGCTTTTCAAGGCTGACATGTTTCAGAGTGTCCAACCCTCTCAGAGATCTCAGAGGTTGTCAGGCATGATTTATAGCTGTCATGTGTTGTCAGATGGAGAGCAGAAAACAATACACCCACCTCACAAATCTACACTGGCACTTTTTTGCAATACCTACGACTGTGCATGTCAGGTTTCTTACATTGTGATATTGAAATGTCTACATTCTGGTACAGGAACAAAGCTACATTATTGCTTAGCCATATTTTAATTTAGTGAGCTGGATGCTTGAAATGAAAATTTTAGCCAGCATTTAATGCTAACTTCTTAACAAGTAGTTGCACCTACTTCTAAGTGTACTAGCTATGACAAATCTTGCTCTAAAAATAATTGCTGGTGCCATTTATGGTTTTGTTTACAAAGCTCTAATTATAAAGTGCTTTGAGGAAATAGACTTGGATTTGTTTAATGATGAGCTCTTACACTCTTCATATTTATTGATGTAATTGTAAATTCAAATATGAAGTTTGTGGAACTTAACAATTCACCAGCGCAGACTGCAATATGGCACTTTAGTAAGTTAGTGCTAAAACCAGAATTAGGAGTTGTAGGTTATTTCCACATGCCCTGTGTCTCTGTACAGCCATTTTCACCTGGGGAAGTGGTGCACAAAGTAAAGTTTCTCCAAGATGGAAAAGACAGGCAAAGCAATGAGGGAGCTAGCAATTCCAAAGAGTCCTGCAAAGCTCCCTATACTTCCATTACTTTTGTTTACTTAGTCCATTTGTACTACCCCTTCATCCCTTTCCTTTCCTGATTCTTGTTACTGTCATTCCAATACCTCCTGGCTTAGAAAACACAGTTTTAAACACTTTTTTTTCAACAACAAAGACTTGGCACCTAAGAATTTCTTGAAAACTTAAAATCACCATTTAATCTTCAGCTTTGAATAACATATCATTAATGGACCCATTAGATGAATGATGAGAGAGCACCTGAAAGTCTGTCTGTTATTATTGTTATTATCTGAATAAGGATAATGTAGGTGCCTGAGAGTAGAAGAGCTACTTTTAGCTGTTGTGTGGGTGCTGAATTTTAAAGATTCCAGGACCCTTTCTTATTCTCAAACTAAGAACATTTCAAGGGAGGAATAATGATACAACAAATTATGCTTAGGATAATTCTATTATCATTTTACTGAAGGCTGCCAGTGACCAATCCACTATTGTGGAAATACTGCTGGATATCAGTTAAATTGGGAAGGAAAGCAGTTAGTTTTACCTTCCACCACGTTCTTGAAAATTTTCTCTGCTTTTATTATTTGAAAGAGTTGAAGACATCACCTGCGATTTATGATAAATGGGAAAAGTGTGACTCTGTACAACATGTAGGGACAGATATACTACAGTTAATATGTGCTACAACACTCCAGGTACTGAGAAGCTTTAAAAATTTAGGTAGTATTAGGCAAACTGAGGTGCCAGTGTTAATGTATTATTTTTAGTACTTTGCCTTCCTAAGATGACACCTCCATCAATGTATCTTCTGGCCCTCCAGCAAAACTCTGTAAGAAATAGTCTATGTTAGCTGCTTTCACTAGATGTTAAAACCAAAAAGCATCAGTTAATAAATGAAAGTTTGGAAGGGAGAAAAGGACATTTTCCGAATATTGACATCTTACTGAGTGCCTTTATTGTGTTTTCTCTTGGAAATTGAATTAAATACATGAAAAAGTGTAGAAGAGTTTGTATACCTGACTCCAGTCCTGAACACTGAAGTCAGTAAGTGAATGCCACTGATTTCTGTGGTTAACTGTCAGTAACCCAACTCCAGAGGTATTAATAAGCCTACTGAGCTGGTGAGGATCTAGTCATGCTTAATGTCAGTGGGTAGATTAAAAAATACTTGGTCCTAAATAAACAAGCCAAAGAAGTTTGGAAATTCCTCAGGTGATGGGTCTTGGAAGACAACTATAACATTGTAATAATGACATGTGTATGTGGATATATCGAAACATGAATTTATATGTATGATATAAATATGAGCATAAAAAAATTTTTTAAACAATTATTCACTGGACCAGCCTCCCCAGGGACACGGAGAAGTGCCCATGGCTGCATCACAGGAGAGTTTCAAGATGCAATTGGACATGGTGCTATATAATTTCACCTGGGCTCCCCTTCTAATGAAAGCTTGGACCAGATAATCTCTGGAGGTTTTTTCCCAACTGGGCTCTTCTATGCTTCTATGGCACATAGGACAAGATCTGTAGTGAATGTATGTAAAATGTAGAACTGCAATATGAAAGTATGCCAGCTTAAAGGCATGAGAGGTTTCAGCTCTGTCATGCTTGAGTTGCCATGCCCAGACAAGGCATAGCGTAAAGGAGCTGCTTAACTTAAGACATCCTGCCTCAGGGCCCCACACAGCTGAAAAAAAGGCTGTGGTTTTCCACCTTCAGCTCCTCCTGACATGCTCACAATGACAGCTAGGAAAGCTCTCAAAATGGAACTTAATTATTTTGAGTTAACCTGAAAATTTCTTCTCCATTGTTGAGTTAGCTGGCTAATTGGAGTTCAGTGATATCCCAGGCATTACAGAAGTAGCAAGACTGGAGCAGAGATAACTGCTTATACCTGATTCAGCAGACTGTTAACCACAATTCAGGGGTTATCAATTTATTTCCATCAGGAGAGGAAACAAAGGCAGAGTTGTTTATTACTTTGATAATGTGCTTACTGCAAGAAATTACAAAAGGCTACCTTTTTAAGACAGAGCTTTCAAACAACAGCACAATGTTGCATTGGTTTATAGCCAGATCCCCTTTAGTTAGTGCTTTGCCCAAAAATATCTGTTAAACTTTTGATCAAGGTTACATTATTCACAAGCAGGACCATGAAAATAATAATAGACCTTGGACACCTCTCTTTTGAAGAAAGGCTGAAAGAATTGAGGATTTTCAGTCTGAAGAAGAGGGCTTTTAAGAAGGATAGAGAAGGACTTTTTACCAAGGCCTGTAGTGTCAGGACATGGAGCAATGACTTTAAACTGAAAGAAGGTTGATTTAGATTGGATATAAGGAAGAAAGTTTTTTACAATGAGGGTGGTAAGGTACAGGAATAGGTTGTCCAAATAAGCTGTGGGTGCCCCAGCACTGGAAGTGTTCAAGATCAGGCTGGATGGGGCTTGAGCAGCCTGGGCTAGTGAAAGATGTCCCGGCCTGTGGCAGGAAGTTGAACTAGATGATCTTTAAAGGCCCTTTCCAAGCCAACTCATTCTTTAGTTCTGTAGTTCTGCAATGCTGTGATGGTCCAAATTGCTGTTCCTTTTCTTTCATTCCATATTGTTTCTTCAGCATCTCTCATTCTGTCACACACACTCCTCCCTTAGTGAAACCCTTACCTGTATTTGGTTTATATTTCTCAGCATTTTCACATTTGTTTGTTTGTTTTGCATTGTGATATGTATCTGTGTTTTTATTGAAAGTGGCATGGTTTCAGGCATTTGATTTCTTTAGGGAGCTCTATGGTTCCTTAGGGGAGCTCTATAGTTTATTATAGTTATCACAAAGGAAAGATAGCAGTTGTATGTTGCAAGCTCAGTGAGATTTAATCAAATCCACAATGTGTTTTGGAAGAGCTGGGGAACAGAATTTTCCACCTTTTCCTTTTTTCTAATAGGTAGCCCTTAGAGAAAGAGATGGAAATTTAGGTGTCCCTTGACAATAGGAATTATGAATTTTTAGCATTTTAGCCACTGGATGTCACTAATGATTCACAGAAACATAGAAATCTGTGCACTTTTTCTGAAGGGTAAAAAGTTATTTAAAGAGCACAAGATTTGGAGGAGAAACATTTCCATCTGAAATGGGAGAAAATTTTATTAGCCTGCACTAAGCAGAGATCTGGTTGAGCTTGCCAAGTTTTGTTTAACTTGATGATTTTTAGGGTGGCAAAAAGCTACTCTGTTATAAGATTCTGAGGAACAAAGCCAGCAAAGTTTTTTTCCACATTTCATTTAAGAGGTGTGAGGTAACCAAGCTGGAAGAGAAACTCTGCATGGGAAAATATATGTGTGAGTTGTGGTACATATATCATGGATATTGCATGTAATCTTACACTTACATGTGTGGAGCCCACCTAGCAACACCAAAACAGAAAAAATTATGAAAAAAGCTCAGATGGGCCATTATTGTATAAACCAATTAAGAGGAAAAATACAAACTTGAAGATTTTAATAAATGTGCTTTAGGATGGCAAAGCATCTTCTGGCCAACATCCTCATAAGTGCCACCACTGCTGTGCCTTTTGCACTGCAAATCTTGAGAATACCAAATGACCTAATGCTGTCATAAATTTTGCATTAAATTAGCAACCCCTACAAAACCTGTTACAGATGTGTGTAGGACTTCTAGACTCCTCTTCAAGAAATCCTAGAGAGCGATTTCTATTTATGCAGTGCACATGCCAGATAGCAGACATACCCCAGCTGCTTCAGACTTGCTGTGAATGTACAGATCAGCTGTGCAAGGGATGCTGTCTGCTGCAGCCCAGGCAGGGGTTGGGTTAGCTCCACTGGCCTCAGACAGATTCCTTTTGACTGGAATGCCACGAATTTCCTGACATACCCAGCCGATCTTCTCAAGCACCACCAGCCGTCTGCCAGGGGATGCCTGATTTCTAGAAATTGCAGAAAAATAACCAGACTCTGCTTTTTCTTCTAAGGGCATAAAATGCAGGAAGGAAAGGAGGGCATACCAATCAAGAAATGAATCTATGAGTAAGAATACAGAGAGATTTTACTATAGATTTAGGCAACAATACTATAAATACAGGATAACCATTCTAGTCTGGGGAGTGGCACACATGTTAAGGCAAGCTGCTTTTATTAATAAACACATATTTGACCAAGTTGTCATTTAAGTCTTCGTGGTTTTTTGCTATCTTGTTTTGAATACTATTATTTTTTGGTTTGTCATTATAATTTCCATTTTAAAGTTCCATCTTGGTTTCTAAGCTGTAGTCATGTGAATGTTTTTGTGCTTATTAAAGCCCAGGCAGAAGTGGAAGTGATAGTGGCAGTGTATTCAAGGTGACAGTTTTACAGTATGTGTTACAAAACAAACTCAGGCAGACTTTAACGAGGCTCAATGTACTAACCACCTTGGTACAACTCTTATGACTTCAGGTGGATTATATGAATTGAATAAAAGTTTGGTTTCTTAGTGTGTACAAAGGGATGTGCTGTGCCACGAGGCACAATCAGTCAATGGGTGCTGAACATAAGAGAGACATCTGTGCTTTTAAGGGACTGATCATTCACAGACACCATACCCATAGCTCTCTTTTATCACTGCTAGGGGCCAAGGACAGACACTACAAGATGTGCTATCAGTTCCTTTGTGGGGCTGTATTCTGGTTTAAGGCCTTGGGAAGCTGAAACTTAAAATCTCAGCCCTGACATTAAGTTACTTTTGATTAGAGACAATGTGCTTATTCCTTACTTGTACATTTTTTGATCTCCATTCCTGTACATTTTTTAAAATTACTCTGCACAGTTAGAAACTTTAAGTGACATTATTAAAAAAAATTATTATCCTCAACTAAAAAAAAAAATTAAGTAAAGAAACACCTAAAAAATAATAATCCTAAACTTTATTTCAGTTAAGCTTACCCAAAGACTCATAAAAGTCATATTTGACTGGAATTAAGTTTGCCTGTTCTTACCAGGATGCTGTCAGGCTGCATCATTTTTTTTCTGAGAAGAATTCTTAATCCTCATGCAGATGGGAAGTAACAATAAACACCATCTGCTGCAAATTAGGTTACTCTCTTAGCAACGAGTGAGATCAGACTCTGTCTCAGCCTCCCATTTTCTGTGCTGAAGTACACACTGGCACTTCAGCCTGTAACAGAGCAAGTCATCAGAAACAAAGTGGAAATAAGAAATGAAAAATCTTTCTTACTCCCCTCCTGGCAAGATCCTTCCTGTCCCTGACAACCCCACAGTTTTATTGCTGTATGCCAAAGGGGCCAAGATCGACTCATCACCCCATCTTCCTCTGGCTCCTGCTTCTCCTGTGGGAGTGGGAGCAGCATCATGAAGCGCTGGCAATCTCTCATGACTGCTAGGTGCTGGGAGCCGGCCCAAGAAGCAAATAGGATCAGCAGGGGAGGGTGATGTGTCAGTTGAGAGTAGATTTAAAGCTGTCTGCTGCTGGCAGAGCTCTCAGGGAAGAGGGCCAGTGAGACACTGTGCCTGGCTTCCCCTGGCAGAACCTGTTCCCTGACTCGGCTGCCCCGTGGGTGCTGTTCTCCTTCCCCTCCCCAGCTCCTCTCCAGGACTGCTCCATGATTATAGCATGTCAATTTGTTAAGGACAGCAGGTGTTGGAGCAGACACTTCTCATTAACTTGGCATGACATCTCTCCACAAAAGATCTCCTGCACCATGACAAGGTGATTTTGAAAGAGAATGGTCTGGGTTTTTCCATTATTTTATACCCTGTCTGATGAACTTTCCCTGTTGGCAATGTTCACAGTGTCTTGACCAGATTCAGGCAGCTGTTAATTCAAGTGCTGTGCAGATAACAGATTCATACACACTCTTAGAAGATAAAAATTCATGGATTTTAGAAGTCATTTAAAGCATCTTTCTGATGCAGCTATATCAGGAAATGTTATATTTGCCCTCAAATCACCAAAATACACTTGTAGTTTAAGGACTGAAGTTTGACTCATTACCAGGGGAAAGTTCTCTCTGCTCCTTATTCTAATATTTGTGGAAAAACCTGCACATCTTGACAGTTTCAAGAACTCATAGAAATAATGTTTGTGTCATTCCTTTTTTTGTATTTGTCATACTATGGTTTCCAGTTAATGCACAGGTAGGTGAGTGTCAGCACAATTAGTCACAGGGAACCAACCTTTTTTAATATGCTCAGAAAATTTTACTGGCTCTGTATTGGATTCGGTATATTAACACTGGTGGTGCTCCTAAAGTTTTAAGACTCAGCTAAATACTAAAAGCCATATAGAATATTCAGTTCTTCTATGATACATCTCCTGAGTGTGTACAGATGTGCTCATCAGCTGGTGATGACAAGCTCCTGGGAAGGGTACCTGTCATGAGCACATGTGCTACACCGTCCACATGGCCATGTGCTGCTCCTGCAGGCCAAGCACTACAAATCTAATCTACTGATGCTTTGAGGAAATATCCCCATTTCCAGACATTCAATAGGCTGGTTGGAGCTAGTGAGAAATAATGCCAGCTGCCCAAATGTGAGAGATCCCTTCATTATACCCAAGAAAAGATTTTGAGTGGAAAGAGACCATACCTGAGGCAGATGGTATCCTGAACTACACGTAGGGCTGCCTTTGCCTAATGCTGAGAGGGGTAAGAATACCCAAACTACAAGACTGTGATTTTCAATCTTCATTCTGTCCTTAGGCTAGTTTTGTCAGACTCTCACTTGGGCTACCAAATAATTTACATACGGCAATAAATGATTGGACATGAGCTCATATTTTCTGTTGATTCCACCATTTTCTGCTTGTCCTCTGCCATCTAATCTTAACAAATGGCTCTTGTCAGGACACTTGTGCAGCCAAGTGCCTTTGATAAAAAAAAGTTTTCCTCTGGCCTCAGCTGCAATATAGAAAGATATTACAATTGCAGATGAAATTTTTCAATCATAGTTTTATGGAGCTTTTGGTTTAGATAACTTACAACATTTTAAGGGACTGCATATTTAAAATCCATACTTGAGGCTTCTTATGAATCAGATCCCTGAAAAATGGACCACATTCAGCATCTGAAAAGCAAGGCAGGCACAATCATGAGTCATTTATTAAAAAGTAGGAGGTATCTGTGCTTTACCAGTGGTGTAATTATATGCACTGGGTTAAGAAAGTTCTTTTTATTAAAAAGAATTTTTAGCATGCACCCTCCCGAGATATAAGCAGAGAAATTAGCAATACAAATTACCTGATTGGTCATTAAGTCCATCCTTTCACAGCAGGATAATTGCTGTGCAATAAAGAACACAAATCGCTCCAATAAGCTTACATTTGTCATGGGGAAGACTAAAGGCAAGATATGATTTCTTTATACAGATTAAAAGGACTTGTTTTGATGAAGTGGTCACCATTTGTTATACAAAAAAATAAATCTTTGTGCCAGAAAGGCAAAGCCCAGCCTGACCCAGTTCTTCAAATGCAAGAATTGTGTTTTCATCTTTTCCAATGTCTTTGAGAATACAGTTCCTGTGAGATATGGAAAAGATGTGCAATGGAGATTGATTAGAAACAGCAGTGCTAAATATCTTTTGCTATGACGAACTACTACTCCTCCCTCACTGATCAAGGTTACTGGCATTGTCAGCTCTCTGAGAAAATACATGTGGTCCTATTCTGCAAATCTTGCATGAGGAGCACTGGATATATGGAGCTTTCTGCTGGGGCTCCCCAGACCCACACTAAATGTCAGGATGGAGGGCAGGGCTCTGGCATACCCACAATATTACCTGTGGCCTTGCTCTAAACTAACAGAGCCAGTTAGCCCTGGGTCACGCCACTGTAGGGGAGCTGCCAGTGTGAGGGAGGCATTTATATCAGCTGCTCTCAGTGCTCCCACACTGCTGCTTGCTGGCAATTTTCATTAAAAGTCTCACAATGCAGCACTTGTTTCCTTGAGTTTCTCTTTCATTTCTCTTCATCATAGCCAAGTGGCAGAGTGAACAACAACTGTTTTTCAGTACTTGGATGAATCCTTTGGGGCATGTACAGGGGATGAGGCATATATATATTTGATTGACAGAGAAATTAGAACTTCTCAGACTAAGATCAGAGTTGCAACCTCCCTGATGCAGGGTGCAACCCAGAGCTTGGCTGACAGGTGTTTTTGAGAGTGTTCTCTGGGTTGCTGTCTTTAAAAAGTCGTGGCATTGAGGAAAGCCCCATAACATATTGAGTGTTACTTTGCATTTTAGAATACTTATATCTCAGGAAAGGAGAGCAAGAGACCAAAAAACAGAGGTAGAAAAATAACGAAGGAGCCAGAGTGGTCTGATCTTACTAAATAATCCCATATACAGATGTTGCTAAGGTGCCCAAGAGTGCTGTGTGAAGCATTTGAGCTAATGGAATCACAGGAAATGAACCTGGAAGAGTTTTAGTACATCTGGAAATGCCAAAGAAGGAGGATTGAACTCAAGGGAAGGAATAGTTCCTGCTTCAACTATGGGAGAAACTCATGAGGAAAACAATGATGCTCTAATATTTTAAGCCTTTCTGAAGCTCACCTCTAAATTGTTGCCTTCAAAATTTTTGGCAGCGCTGACTCATCTGGTGCTCTGTGATGACAATTTCCCTCACTGTTCACATCTTGATTCCACTTGACCAGATACCTTAGATCTACCTCCATTGCCTGATTGGTTTTGTGCACTCCTGAAATCTCATAACCTGCATTTCACATGGCTGTAGTGAGTGATTCCCAGCTGGGTATGTTGTCAGCCACAGCAATGACATTGTTTGATAAAGAGAGAAAAGAGCCTGGGAGAATTTTCAAGGTAAAAGTACATTTTGAGTAGATATAAATAGACGAAAGCTATCATCATACCTGCCTCTCTTCTCTAAAGTCCTGCAGATCACAGGCTCTAAGCGGCACACTCAGCAAGGACAGGAGAATACAGAAGAAAGAAACAAGTGCTGCAGGCAGTTTAAAAAATACAGGGTTTAAATTTATTTCTGACTCATAGACCCTAAACCATGACTATTTTGTGCAAGTTGTGAGTTCAGCCGTGAAAGCACCTTGGGTCACCTTGCTACAAATAAAACTCATTGCTATTTTCTACCACTGTCTCATAAAGTATGACAGGTGAAATTTCAGTTCTGCTTTGCTGTTCCAGCTCTCTCACATCCTGCAGCATCCATGTCCTAAAATGTTTTCTCCAGTCCCCTCTTTAAATTAAAATGTTTCTAATTCAGGTTTTGGTTTTTTTTTTTTTTTCTCAGATGATAGCAGTTGCTACAGAAAGTCTGATTGACAGCAGCTAGCCCCACATTCTGTCTTTGATGGTGTATAAAAAAAATAAGAATATTTATTAAATCCCTGAAAGATACTCTACTGAAATCTTGCCCTAGATAATACTCAAAGGGACTCCGATGCCTCAAAGCAAGTTAGCAACCTGAGATGTCAAAAAAATCTCTTCTAATGCCAAAAAATTGATTGCAATAACTTCATTAAGGAAACAAAAGAGCAAGTCTTAGGCTTACAGTTAGACCAGCCTCAGCCATATCCAGTGACTATCTCAGCCTTGTGCTTATAAGGACCCTGCCACAAGCCAGACCCTTCATTCTATCAAGCCAGCCCTCTGCAGCAGCCACTGCTTGGAGAATTTAACTGAAGATAATTGAAGATCCCTTCCCCTTGGAAGGAAAGACAGCTTGATATGCACTGTAGCACAATTAGTAGTGATGCTGGAGCAACAGATGTGTTCTTGTGAGACGTGGTGGGTTTGCAGCCCCCAGATTTCTTCTGCAGTGCCCCATGCAAACACTGAGCCCATGTTAGGATCAGCACTGCCCTGTAAAAGTCCTGGTGAGGCTTGGGAAGCAGGTATAATGTGGAGTGGCACACTGGAGGTGAGTAAGAGAACATGGGAGAGGTGGAAAGGATGAAAACAGTCATGGGATGGACTCTCACCACGTGGGTAAAGGTAAATGTGTTTATTTTAGGACAACATAGAGTTCTGAATCCAAGTTTGGCAGATGGCCCAGTTTTATTTCAGGCCAGTCTTTACAGCATGCATTCACTCCTCACCAGAGACGGAGGAGAATTTTCTTCAAAACATCTGAGCTGACAGGGCCAGCTGGAAGCAGATAGCATGGAAAAGGGAAAGCAGACTTTGAACTGGTCTGCAACCCGCTTGGATGATGGCAATAGTATAATTTGTTCCTTCAACTCAGAGGCTTTGCAGAGAGCAGTGTCTCATCAGCATCCCAATTTATCTTTGTGACCCTAGGACAAAAATATCTACTTGCATTTCTTGCACTGACCTATCAGATTTTTGTTTGGTTTGTTTCGTTGTTGTTTTTAAAAGAGGGCACAAATGCTTTAACAGCATTTGCCGTTTATTATCCTCCACCTCATTCAGATTATGGCTTGCAGCTTTTGCTCACTGGGGAAGTTTGCATAATAGTTTCAGTTCACTTGTTAACAGTAATTATTTTTTCCAGTCTCTCTTTTGATGTAAGCTGAATAGCTTGGCCTCTAAGAGATGTAATTAGTGATTCCTGCAGTTTGCTATGGAACAGGGCAATAGCATCATTAAATTCAAGATAAGTCTTAACTCGGTGTTTCAGATGCTCACATAATGTGTTATGCAACAAGGCAATAAAAGCTGCACAATCCTGCCCTTTGGAACTTTCCCCCAGTTATTTCTCCCCACAGCTTCAATGCAGAGAGGAAACACAGATTTCCCATTGCAGATGAAAGGACATGAGCTGCTCAGATATCTCGGCTGGCATGTGCTTGGCTTGTGTGACATGGGATGAGACAGCACAGTTCCCCCTCTCCCCTCACCCTTTTGTCCATGCAGCTCATGGAATCTGGGTATAACATGTGCAGCAGCAAGGATGAGATGTGATCCTAACAAAAGAGAAGGTCCCAATTTATTTGGATGAATTGTATCTAGAGAAGACAAGCCATTCATTGAAGAGGCTTATAATTTACTGTTTCCTCTCAGCTTGTTGATTGTCTTCTCTGGAAACCTATTTACTGTAACAACAACACTTGACATTTTTTTAGCATTTACTCTCAGTGGATCTTAAAATTCTTAGTGTTACTTAAGTCTCATCTCACTCCTCTAAAGAAATCACTATGATATTAGTAGAAACACCTGTTACTTAACCTCATAGGGAAACCAAAGCACAGAAATTGTACTGTAGTTTGTGTATGGCTGTGCATGAAGTAAATGATAAACCAAAGAACTGAACTCTAGTATTATGCAGCTTTACCAATTCCCCACCTGCCCATCTTACTTCAGTAAAAAAGTAAATCAGTAAAAAATCCAATCACATGGAAAAAATAGAATTTTATTTAGTAATATTAAAATCTACTGTTTAAAATATTATTTACTATTTTCATTTTATTCATACCCTTTCTTTGCAGTTAACTAGAGATGATTTTAAAGTAACGTTTCCTGAAGTTTATGTAAAATCTCCTTTAAAAATCCTTTTTTTGGGAGTGTCCTTTTCTCAAAGTCATATGGCAAACCTCTGACAGAAAACCAAACTGCCATGAAGATTGATAGGACACTGCAACATAGGAGACAGGAGCACATTTTTAACAAATTTCAGTCCTATCCAGGGCTGTTATGCAGAAGTGCGTAACACTCAAAAAAAATGGCAACTACACCAAAACTGATCACATTTTTTTCTGTCTTCCCTGACCTGAAAGCAATCACATAGCTGGGTGGGCATCTCCAATGAATCTTATCCAACCATCAGTTGTTCAAACCATGCAAAGCCCATACAGTCATTCTTTGACTGTTCCCTCAGGTGGGGACATATATACAACATGTGTCCATTCTACAACCAGAATTTTTAATAGGACTAATGCCTTGTCCCTCTGATATTCTCAGAAAGCAGAGAGAGAGGAGAATAGAAATGTTCTCTTCTTTTCTTATGTAGCTTTTTTCACTTATTTTTGTGTGGTGTATCTCTTGCCTATGTACATATTGTGAAATTTAGTAATGGTCTCTTCCTGCCTTCCCTTTCATGTGTTTTCCAACACTTTTTTCTTCCTGTTCTCTCCACTCTTCCATTCCAATTCTTCATTTTAATGTTCCTAGGAGAATATCCTAGATATCTCAATGGATTCTGGGACAGATTTAGGATCCATTTTAACCAAGGGAAATCTCTCCATTTCTGCTGTAGATAGAAATAGCATATCAGGAACTGGTGGCTGGCATATCTGGTGTCTTATTCCACAGCACAGATCACATACTGGAATTTGGCAGCTCTGTCCCATATGCTGATTTTTATCTTTGCAGAGATACAGTTCATTTGTAGGCCTTGTACATGTTTTCTAATTTCTGAATTAGCCAGAGCTCTTTTAATTTTAACATCCAGACTGTCTAGTAAACATGTCTTATTGCAGCAGTACCAGTATTCCCTTGAAGATAATATCCATTTCAATTTTTGCTTTTTTGGACAAGCTGCATCTTGCCTAAAACCTAAAACCCAGAATCAATTTTTTTAAAAGTCCTTTTACATTCAATTGATTTTTCTGTTGTATCTAATGTATGAGGCTTTTAGTTCATTATTCTTGCTGTGGGCAATAGGCAAGAGGAATTCCTCTAAATCTTGTTAGCAGAGGGATCAAGCCCAGCTTAGGATGTTTATGGAATATGCATGGCCGTACTCAAGTGACTGATCCTCTGTTTCTCTTCCCCACAACTGCCTGTCCCACTGATGGGTGCACCTTATTGGGATCTGTGATGTGAGAAGGACTGTGTAGTGTATCTCTTCCCAACTTTGTTTTTGCCAAAAAGAAAAAAACAGCAGGTGAAAATCTCTGATTAGGTTGGGAGCAGAGACTCTTCTAGTGACATATGTGAAGAGCAGCTCCACTTGCATTCCCAGGAAGATCAGCTACCAATAGATGATAATTAGTTCATTAGCATCCCCATTAGAGTCTGACAGCATGTGATTAGGCTGCAGAGAGCACAGTGTAGGAGCCAGTCAACAAGCTAGGAGGAAGCCACTCAAGCCACTCTGAAGAAGTTTACCAACAACAGAGCATTGGGAGATACCACTGAGGTGTCAACACAAGTCACAAGGAATTGGATTGGACATCCCACGAGATCTGAGGGAATGTGAAAGGTTGATTGGCTTGTTCTCCACTTTCTCAATCTCTTCTTTCACCACTTCCTCAAAAACACAAACTTTTATTTGATTCCCAACATGAAGCCATTCCATGTAGAGCACTGCTCATGTCTGGATGATAAATGCCATGGTCTTTCGTTCTCTCTTCTCCTCAAACCATGGTTTAGTGACTTGCAGCTCTGAGCAGCATAGCAAGGCACAGATGCAGACAGATGTCCAGGAAGGCAGGGCCCATGGGCTGACCCCAGAAGAGTATCACAGACAAGGGAAGTGTGACTGCCCTGTTGTTTTGGTGGTAGCTTTGGTCCTGTGGCTGTTGCAAGCTGTCATACTACCCTAGGATCAGTACCTCACCCAGAACAGGTTTCTGTGTCCTTATAAAGACCTCTGTAAAATAACTAGATAGGGACTTTTTGAAAGAACAGCTGTGGGGATTATTCATCCATTCTTTGTTAAAATAACATTTTCTTACACCTCTATCTTCTATTGTCTTAGCGTAATTTTGTTACTACAAGAAAGAACTACCCAGTACTATTTCTTTTATTTTTTGTTCTCTTTCATGTTATAAACTGTGTTGCTGATGGAAAAATCATGTCTTCTTACCTATGACACAGATTCTCTGCATTAGCTGTAAGTCCTTTGACAACCAGAATAGAAAATAATCTAGACTTCATTCTGTTTCACAGAGAGGGAAAGATGTGTGGTTGTTTGCCTTATAGTTCCTCTGTTTCCTAGGACCTGCAAGGTTCCTCTCACTGTGTGGGAGGTGGGTAAGTGCATCACTTCTGCATGTTTCTGCCTTGAACAGCTGCTCCATACCCAGGACTCCACCATGAAGGAGAGGTTTGCAGAGGTTCAGGTGACACCAGCAGCTGCCTGGCCCAAGCCCACTTGCATAGGCACTTCCACCAGCCATGCTCTGCCCTATCCAGTTGAGTAGTCCCTCACAAAGGCACCTGGAAAAAGAGCTGAAGATATACCAGAGCCCCTATTCTTGTTGTTACAATTTCCCACTCTTCTCAAAGGCAGAGGGCATAACCTTGCAAGTCAACATACACATAGAGGCACAAATCCAAAGGGTAGCATGCCAAAATCCAGAGCTGGAATGTCCCTTTAGGACAATGTAGCTGCTAAAAACACCTCCTCCACAATTGCTAAAGATTGCATTGTATAAGTTATTTTACACTCACCTAGGGAAATATCTTCTCCATGCCTTGCCTATTGCAATGACTTTGCAGTTTGTGAGAGGCCTAGGCTTTATTGATTTGAAGGATTTGTTACAGTATACTCACCTCTTTATTTTTAATGAAGTGGCCTAAGAAAGTTCTGGCAGCTATGTTTTAGCCATTTTTTCCCCCAGTGTGGCTTAGGCACTATTTTTCCTGTAGTTACCTCTCTTTTATGAGAAGCATAAATCATCAGTTGTATAGCACTGTACTGGGGATACAACCTTCAAAAATGTGAGAAAGAAGCCAATTACTGTAGAAATTATTTTGGCTAGCCAAAGAAAGCTGCCTTCATATGCCAGACTTAGCTGTCTTGTCAAGACATTAATATTTTGTTGGCAAACCCTTTCTTTTTTCTTTTAATCTGTATTTTTAGTTCAGAGGCTATACTGATTTTACAGAAGACTAATAATGAACTAATCCAAACCATGTAAAATCAGGGCACAAAGTTATACAGAAAAAGCAATGAAAAGGAGAAAAAACATGAAAAAGCATATTGTGGCAGGGACTGAGTTCCTATCACTGCCTGTAAGTAAGTCTGCCTGACACTTCCCAGATAAGACTGCTTTCTGTTGACTGTAATTATATAACTCTTTAGCTGTTTAGGATGAAACATGCCTTGCTGGGTGACTGCCACAAATAGATTTATTTCTTTTTTTTTTTTTTTTTTTTTTTTTATTTTTTTTTAAGCCAGTCAAATACTCAATAACAGAAGAGAAACTGTGGGGAAGCTTTCTCTGATATTCACCATCTGGAACAGTAAATTCCAGAATGGCATCTTACATACCAGGACCATCCAGAAAAGCCTTTTTAATGGATTATTATATATGTTGCTATTGACATAAGCAAATAAAAAAGCCTGCCTGCTTCTTTAACCTAGGTAGCAGTTCTCTATCCTTGGAAACCTCAGTCTTATTCAGGTGACCTATCCATTTTAAGAACCCACTGTTTCTGTGATGGGATGTGACAACTTCTCAGTTTTGCAAGGCAGTGCAGTACATCAGATCTATTTTTCTGAAACTGAGGACAGCAAAGGTGACTGGCTTTGCTGGTGATGAAGATGAGAGACTAAAGCTCTATATGTATTTTGATCCTTGCAGAGGCAGCTGTAGTCAGTGTTGTGAGCTGCAAATGCAGTGGCAGATCTTTTGGTGAAGAGGCAGACAGGCTTTGCATGTTGACTTCACAAGGTGACTGTTCCTTTGTGCTTTGAGAGCAGTACTCAAGAAGTGCATTATGAATCCACCTATCAATGGCTCAGATCCCTTTTACAGAAGGATGAGTTGTGTAAAAGCTGTCACTCTACCCTGAGCCTCTCCATCTCTTTCCTCAGCCTCAGTCCAGTGTGTGTTTGAGGCTCATTCTTGTCCATCAGTTTAGTCATGTCCACTCTTGGTTTGCTGTGAGGGATGGATGACTCCTGCTTCTGTAAATGCTGCCCACATCCCTTAGCTCCAGCTCCCTCTGCAGAAAGCAAATAACAAAAAGTTTCCCTGGGGTCTGTGATCAGGGACCTACTTTGGCTGGGTAACTCCAGGTCTGCAATTTATGACAGACTCAGACCTCATTTCCAGTGAACAGAAAGCACCTGATGGACCAGTCTGAGGCACACAATCCAAAGAAAAGCCACAACAGTTTTAGGGACTGGTCCTCACTTCTCTGAAGTGTTTATGGGTGTCATGGTTTAACTCCAGCCACCCACCAAGCCCCAGTCAGTCAGTCAGCCACTCACTCACTCACTCACTCACTCACTCGCTCGCTCGCTCGCTCGCTCCCTTCCCCACCAGTGGAACTGGGGAGAGAGCAGGAAGGGTAAAGGCAAAAAAACTCATTAGTTGAGTGTAATAGGAAAAGCAAAAGCCACGCATGCAAGTACAGCAAAACAAGGAATTCATTCACTGCTTCCCATGGGCAGGCAGGTGTTCAGCCATCTCCTGGATCCCCCTTCTCATTCTTCCCCCACTTTATATACTGAGCATGATGCCATATGGTCTGGAATTTCCCTTTGGTCAGTTGGGGTCACCTGTCCTGGCTGTGTCTCCTCTCAACCTCCCTTGCACTCCCGGCCTCCTTGACAGCACAGAATATAAAAAGCAGAAAAGGCCTTGGCTCTGTGTAAGCCCTGCTCAGCAATAACAAAAACATCTCTGTGTTATCAATCCTGTGTTCTGCACAAATACAAACACAGCTCTGTACTAGCTGCTGGGAAGAAAATTAACTCTACTGCAGTCAAAACTAGCACAATGAATTATATAAGTAGATAAAGGGCACAGTGCCTTTGCAAGAGACACATCTCAGTTTTATTAACAATGGAGGAAAACAGTAATGAGATAAACAAACTCACTAAAGCCATACTTTTTTGAAGCATGACTTCTGAAGCTGAAGAGGTGCTGAGCTTTTCTCTCTTTCTTTTTGCATTCTCAGGGCATCCTTCTGCAACTATTGGAAGTCAAAAGACATCAGATTTGTCCTTGTATGAGGTAGAAAATATTTTCATCTTGAGTTCTGATATCCTGGCCAAAGTCACATTTTTAATATAATTTGCAGCAGGTCATTGCTTGTATACATACCATTGGCAGTTCTACCAAATCAGCTAAACAAAGCTGAAAAATCAGCTGGATTGCAGCTGGATTCAGAGTGCTGATCTATAAATATACCCCAAGATGAAATTTTGTTAGCAATGAGATTGGTAAGAGTTGTCAGATTTTGAACAATTTTTGTCGCTCTTGCCTTCAAATCTTGATTTGATACTAAACTTTGGGAAATAAAATGTTTGAAATAGATGGCTTAAAACCATGAATCTGTTACTTTGATTGTCTGAATTTACTTGTCACATGCTTTTGCATTTTGTCAGATTTAAAATTATTATTATTATCATTATTATTGTTATTGTTATTGTTATTATTATTGTTGTTGTTATTATTAAGTACTTGCAAACCTCATCGATTTCCAAGCTTCTGGTAGCATTGCTACCAGAAAAAGTTTTGACTTTCCACCACTTTGGGTGAATGGAATTGAGCTGGATTTTGTTTTCATAAGAGGGTAGTTGATGAAATTTCCAGACTGCAGAACTTCAGAGAGATGTTGTTCATTGTGATTCAGTAGCAAAGGGAAAGATGAACATTTCCATCTGACATGGCATACCCCACCATTCAAAGTCTCATTTCATGAACTTTCATGGCACCCTTTCAAAACACAGTGTACCAGACAATTTTAGAAAGTAAAGCCAATGCCTTTACACAGACAGTTCCTCTTGCTGGATTAAAAACATGCATGCCTAATGCTGTGACTAACACTTCCCACCTTATGTCCTGAAATGCAGCATCCTGTTCGGATCATCTTTTCCTTCCTTTTTCTTCTCCATGGAGTTATATAAACAGCTTTTGTCTCTTATGGCAGTTTTGGCTCATTGCGTTCAGAGTATGTCTGTGGCAACTACTACATGTAGCTCAGATTTCCTTCTGCTGCCATCTGCTTTCTACACCTGATACAAAGCTTGGCCTGTTAGCAGAATCATCACTGTGTGTGCTCTGTTTTTCTTCCACAGGGATCTGTTATTGTTCCCCAGAATCACTAATCTCAATCACATCCATCAAGGATTGGGGGTGCTGGTGAATGAGAAGCTGCTCATGGCCCAGCAATGTGTGCTTGCAGCCCAGAAAAGCCAGTTGTACCCTGGGCTGCATCCAAAGCAGTGTGGGCAGCAGGGCCAGGGAGGGGATTCTGCCCCTCTGCTCTGCTCTGGTGAGAACCTACCCAAGGGCTGCATCCAGGTCTGGGATCCTCAGCACAGCAGGGACATGGGCCTGCTGGAGCAGGTGCCCGAGGAGAGCAACAAAAACAGTCCTAGGGCTGGAGCATCTTTGCTATGGAGAAAGGCTGAGACAGCTGGGATTGTTCAGTCTGGAGAAGAGCAGGCTCTGGGATACCATATAGCAGCCTGACAGTCCCTAAAGATGGCCTACAAGAACGCTGGAGAGGGACTTTTCAGCAGGGTCTCTTGTGATAGACCAAGGGGCAAGCATTTTAAACTTAAAGAGGGTCAATTTAAATTAGATATAAGGAAAACTTTTTATAATGTAGTAAAACACACATAGATTCCCCAGAGAGCTGGTAGATGCCCCATATCTGGAAGCATTCAAGGTCAGATTGTATGTGGCTCTGAGCAACCAGATCTAGTTGATGTCCCTACTCATTGCAGGGGGGTTGAGCTAGATGACCTTTAAAGGTCCCTTCCAACCCAAACTGTTCTATGATTCTATGTGACTTGTTTATTTAATGTCCTTCAGTTTATTTATAGCTCATTTGAAATCATCAGCAGCTCCTCCCTCATGCTGCAGAGTATTTGACCATAGAAGCTGGTTCACAAAATTGCCCTGAGCAGGATGGCTCACAGAGATGCATATGTTAACTCCACATCCAAATATCTGAGCAACAGAAGATCTAAACAAGATTCCTCCTTGCCTAGATTTTTTTTGGGGTGGTTCTGCACTAGACATGCAATTTCTGCACTTAAGAATATCATTGTGTCTTTGGAAGCTGCCTTAATTGCATACTGAAAGTACCTGAGCTGGAGATTGTGTTTACTTGTCTCCATTCTCAGCATAAAGATGCTTTTGATCAACAGTTTCTGTATAACCTTTTTACTTTAATTGCAGGAGGGTGCTTGTACTGAGTCAGGATAAAGACAACTCTAACTTGACTTCATGTCTCTGATAATGGCCAATACCAGCTACTTAGAAGAAGAAATTGAGAAAATGGCAAATATGAAACAATCTTTATTCTATTTATTGATGCATCAGCATGAAGAGCTGCAGGTTTTTGGACTGGGAGGTTTTTTTCACTTCCAAGATTTAACTGAACGTATATTGGATATCCCATGGCGAACTTCCACACTAATGAATATATCTAGCAGGACTTTTTTAACCTGTTCTTGCTTTTGTTTCCTTAACACCTCCCACACAAAGAGTTACATGGTTTCACTACCTGCTGTGCAAAAAAAGCACTTACATTTTTATTATTTATATTTGCTACTGGCTATTTCGGTTTTGTGCACCTTTATTCTTGCATTATAAGAAGCAGTGAAGATCTGTTGTTCTTTTCCAAGCCATTATCATTTCATAAATGTTGATCATATTTTCCCTCGGTCATCTCTTTTCCAAGTTAAAATGCTCTGAGCCATTTCCATAGCTTTGAACAGACTTTCCTTTGTCCACATCTTTTATGGAAAAAAGTATTCTCAGACAAAGCGTGGGCACACTGTACTAATCCAATTAAGGATGGTTTCTATTTGTGATCCCTGTTATTTTTCCCCCCAATGTCAGTAGCTAAATTAGAGCTCATTCACTTTTATGTATACATAGAAGTGTTTTTCCTGTATGTGATACAACGGTCTTAACCTTACGTTTCACCTGCTATTTTATATCACAGCTATTCAGCATTGTGAAATCCCTCAGACACTTTTTGCAGTCAGCTTTAGAACTGGTTTTACTAAACCATTTTTAATCATCACAAAAGGTTTTTCACCTACACATGCAGCTTCCTTGCCTGTGTGTAACTGCTTCCCAAGTCTGAGCACATTATCTTTGGGATTCTTAGTGGCAATTCCCCTTCTTTGTGAAGAGTGACCATTTGTTCATACCTTCTTTTCCCTATGTCATTAGCAGATTTTAAATGCAAGAATGACTTCTCTTCCATTCCATGACAACTATATTTGTCTAAGAGCTTTCTGTGAGAGCTCACTGAAAACACAAAAAGGAGCACTGCAGAAGCAGCAGCAGCAGCCTCTGAAAACGGGGATTCAGATTACAGAAGCAAAGCATCTGGGTCAGCTGGAGGGAGATAGAGCTGCTGAAGGTCACGACAAAACAGCTGCAGAAGTTATATATTAAGGAAACCTAAAATGAGGTCTGTCTGAGAGAAAATCAGCTGGAGAGGCTAAATGATCAGCCCATATCAGGTCTTGCTCAGAAAGCTAATTCAGATTAAGCCATACAGTGTGAATGTGAAGAATTATATTAGAATCATGTCACAGAAAAAGAATTAGATTACTTGAGGGACATGCTGTATGTCTCATTCCTATTTGGTTGTCATTTTAAAACCAGATTAGAGCTGTGCTCCTTAAGACTTATTAGCATCTCATGGCCTATCTGAGTACATTATGAACCTCTATTTACAAGCAGTCATTCAAATAGCAGAACACAGAATTTCTTCTGGGTGGCTGCTCCATGCCTGGACCAGTTCTCATGACCCAGCCTGCTAGTGTGTATGGATGGTATTTTGTCCCAGAATTTCATATTAGAAACTGTTCCTCTTTGGGTGAAAATTAATTCAGAGGAGGAATAGTACTTGCTTTTGTCCCACAATAAATTTTGAGGAGACAGATCATTAAACTGGCTTTGCTTCAGCCTGTTGGTGATGAAAGGTGCCATCAGAGAAGCCAAAGACTGACTGGATAGGTGGGAAAACATCATTCACAGTCCACCAGCAAACCTATTTCCAATGGGCTTGCACTAATGACTGAAGACACACTATTTTGCTTGGTGAGATCTTTCACTCAGCCTACTCTATTTTGTCTTTATGCCACCGCTTACCTCTGATCCAGCAGATTTATACATTTCATCATTTTGAGAGAGAGGTTGAAAATTTGTTTTGAAAAATATTAGGAGTTGCTTCTTCATTCCCCAGTCTTGGCTTTTTGTATGTGCTGCATGCCTAATCCATCTTTGTAAGGGTCCATGGAGCTTGTTGCTACCAAATCTCAGTAAAAGAATTGTGGTATTTTATCAAATGTATTTTTATTCTTCAAACTTACATTTCCAACTGCTCCTTATGCAGTGTCAACACATATTTTTAAAAAGGCAAGGAAACAAAAATACTACATGACCTATTTGAAGCAAAGCAATGGCTGACTGGAAATTTGAGTTTATTAAAAAATATACATGTTTTAGTTGACTGGGACAGGGCTTTAACCACTATCAGAAAATTCCTTATGTGTGTGTAGTTATGTGACTAACAGAATTACAAGGAAAAAGAGTTGGCATTTCTTTGTGGAGCTTTCTCCTGTGTCATCACAGAAATGTACCTGGTTGACCATTGAAGGAATGGTTTTGCTGCAGGAAAAGACAGGGTTTGTTATGATGTGCAGCAGTGCTGTGCTAGTGGAGGCTTTTGTTATGCTGTGCACAGTGCCAAAAACTCTTTCAGTTTGGATAACTTTAATTAAAATTTCAGATAACAAAGACAGAAAAAAATTCCACGTCAGAGAAAATACAGTGTGTGTCTGTGTGTCTTCTGCTGAGACTATTGTAAACTCCCAGAGGGTTATTAGCTTGAAGAGTTAGACACTGGAAAGGTTAGTTGTATTTCCAATGCAAACCCTTTGTCTTGAGCATCTTTGTCCCCAGCTTTCCAATTTAGTAAATAGATGTCCAAAAACCTCCTTGCCACCTTCTCTGCCTTTATTCCAACATATTTGCTGATCAATTTTCATTGGGAATTTGATGACTGGAGTTGAAGATACCCATTCTGGGAATACCCTTCATTCCCACCCATCACCCATTCATTCACGATTTCCAGGCAAAAACTTTGTGTTTGGGTGAGTGTGGGAGGGTGTGAATTAGTGGAGAAGGCAGGAGGTGAGAGAGTCAAACTAGCAGGGGGAAAAAGGATGCTTGAAACAGTGACTGTTTAAAGGCTATTTTAAAGGGGGGGGGGGATGTTGAGTTTAAGTGTTTGAAAAAAGGGACAGAGAAAAGCAAAAATGCTTGAACTGAGAGAGAAAAGGGCGAACAGAAAGCCAATGATCAGAGAGAAGGAAAGAATAAAACTGCAGGGATAAAGTAATAGAAGGGATGAAAGCCTAGGAGAATGGTATTAAAAAACCCTCAGTATTTTCATGAGAAAGCAATTTGGTTTTATGCCCATGCCTTAGTGAATGAAGTTGGCTGTGGGGCCAATCCCTTTCTGAGAGTTTGCAACTTGTCCTCATTTTTCACTGCACTTTTCCTCTTGTCTCAACTGCAGTTTCATCTCAGCTGAAGATGAAGCACAGCTGTAAGTCTCTTTTCTCTTGCTGGAGTTCTGGGAGCCACGAACTTCCATGCCACCACCGTCTCACTGGACATGCATGAAAAGCTACAGGGACCATCCATGGCAGGACAGGTAGCAGCTGTCTTTGGATAGAGCTTCTTCAGCTGCCACACACGTTCCTCAGAGTAATAACCCAACTTGTCAGGGTCTAGCTTCACCTTAGCAACTGCTCACACATTCTCAATACGGCATTGTTGCAGTCAGGCGCTTCAGAAAACATTCATTTGTCTATAGTCCTTTAAAAGGTGGAAAGGAAATGTACAGTTTTTCAGAGGAGTTGGTATGCTTTCTGTAGCATTTTAAAATTGTGGGGAAGGCATAATTTTTCCTTGAAAATTATGGGCATTTTAATATTTATTTCAGTTGAACTCCATTTAGACACTTGAGTGTTGTTCCCAAGACCATTCAGAGAAAAGATCTTCCCAAGGCCGTAAGATGTTGTGCAGAAGGACATCAGGAGCAGCAATTTTGAAATTTTTTTAACAAAAGAAAGGAGAAACCTGAGAAACCTTTCACATTTCCAGCTGTAGAAACCACAAGAACCCATTTCCAGAGCTCCCTGAAAAAAGTGGTGAGCTTCATTTTTATGCTGCATGTTCCACAGTGGTGTCTCAGCTCTCCCTTTCATATGAAAGCAAGGTACCCTATGACTAATTTGTTTAGCATCTAAAAGCTCCTTAATTCCTTATACCCTGTAAAAAATCTGCAGTGAGACAACAGCAAAAAGAGCATAATTTATATAAAAAAACCATAACAGTATAGTAGTTTCCTTATGCATGAATACTTCAGTTGGAAGCTCTCTGGAGAGCATTTTTATTAACAAGAAGAAAATTAATAATAATAATGATGGCAAAAAGGAAGAAATACATTTTGCCTTTAAACAAAGGAAAAATGTATCTAGAAATTTGCTTCCAACAGAGACATCCTTCTAGGGACATGCACTTACTGTGTTACATATGGATCTAATGAAATCTAGGCAACCGTGCTTCAGTTTCAGATATCTGATATTTTTAATAAACTGCAAGAATAAAATCTATCTGTCAATAGCATGAAGATCTTTCAGGGGCAGGTTTTATTAATGTTTATTCCTGCCCATGAGCTCATAGTCACATGAGGAATCCTAGTTAAATGAACAAGAGAATAATGTGAAACTTCTGCACTTCTATAGATAATTACACATAACTTAGGGAAGAAATCTTAGCAATATTTTCTTTGTTCCTTCTCTTACTGAAGGTGGTGGCTGAGCAAAACATTTATAAGTCACATATACAGATTTGTAAACAGTGCCTGAAATTAAGGTTTTAAAGCTACTTTCTATTGGTTTTGATCCAATTTTGGGATGTGCATGGTAAATATGAATGTTAATTTAGTCCTTGTGTTGACTTCAGCTACTAACATAGAATGCACTCTGCTTATCAATAATGAAATGCTTTCCCTTGCATTAGTGGGAAACTGCCATGTAGTATCAGATTTGCATGGTATAATCCTGAATCTACATTTTTCCTCTGGCTTTGAGCCCCTTAGAGTTCCCTTAATGATTCAAATGGTCAATATATGTTTTAGATTCTACATCCCTTAATTTAATTTCTCTTAATATTACTGTTGTTATTACCAGATATCCTTCCTTCTTCAATGAGTTCCCCCACTGACAGAAAGAATGAATGTGTCAGGTTCAAGAAAAAATTTCTGAAGTCCGTGCTTATAGAATTATTCACATCTCTCTTCACTCCCTCTCACCCTTTCTTTTCTCAGATACAGGGAAAGTAAATGATTAATCATGAAGTTGATTGCTAAAAATAACAATAACATCAAAATCCTTTGATTGTTGTTATTGTGCGGTGAATTCTTACATTTTAATGTTTTTTCAGTGCAAGTCACATTCTATTCAAAACTAACTGCCAATTTCTTTCTAGAGTGTAATGGTGAGGTATTACATGGGGGATTTCTTTCGATTCTGGGGTTTAGGTACCTGCCTTTTCCTTCATTGATTTGCCCCTGGCATTTCAGGTACTTATCTCAGAAGAATCATTGACTTAAGCTAAGACAACCACAACAAGCAAATGCAAAGCTGCACACCCACACAGCAATTTCTGCCTGGCATAGTACAGGAATGACAAATGCTCTTTTGCCTGTTTATGTCAATCACCTCTGTTCTACTCATCAGTTTGAATGCTATCATCATTTTCCCTTTCATTAGGCAACTTTAACAACCTCTCCACTGCTGCAACAACAATTTAAACATGAATGCTCACCCATCAGTCCTTAGACTCATTCTGAGTGAGCTAGTTCTCAGCAGAGGTGTGAGTGGGTATACAAGCCTCAAAGATGATTTTTCTGGTAGCAGTTTTCCTCTGTGAGTCAGATTCTACATGAACTATGAGAACACAGATTGAAAGCCCCTCCTCTAACTTGATTCTGTATATTTTCTCCACTTTTCCAGCCTACGGTTGTAGGCAGGCATCATTAGTGTCTACAGAGGAGGTCATCGCTCCAAATGATGTCAAATAGAGTAGCTGGGAAGAGCATCTGAAGTTGTTTACTGTCTCTAAAGAGAGTATTCAAATGCTGTGACATCCACTCATCAGCACCTACAAAGGAACTGCAAATGAATATTAGATATTTATCTTGAAAACTAGGTCAAAATTTGTCCCAAATACCAGCTCCTTAACCATGCTTGCTTGCTTGCTTGCTTTTGAAACATCCCTGGCAAGCAATAGGAAACATGGTGAAAACATGATTTTGCCTTCTTGTGTGCCTAGCCCATTACCTATTTTCAAGCCTGAGGACTGTTCATCACCAGAATTTTGTTGCTCAGAGCCATCTTGATTTTGCATTTGAAAAACATTTGCAGGTGGAGTGAAGAAGCCTGTTTCCTGCAGTGAAGACTCATCTCTCTGCTACTTTCTTGTTTTCTTCATGGTGATTTTTCCTTTTTTAGGGGGAAAAGACAGCATTTAGCTGAGTATTACCATAATGTTTTCTAAAAGCACTTTCCATGATTGAAGAGACCACTGCTGGATTCCTCATAAGCCTGCTCAGTAGCCTTGCAACAAGCTAAAAAAAAAAGTAAGATGATGAGAGAAATCTTCAAACTGAAATAATTCCCCACGTTAATAAATATTTCAAGTCATCCCAGTAATGCTACAATTTTCTAAGAATACCCAGAACCTTTCATTAATGACCTCTGCTAATGCCTTTTACCGGCTGGAGTCGTTCCTCTCCGTGGCACTAATAGCAGCGTGACAGACAGGCCCATAATGGCATCCCGGGGGTGCAGCTCGGCCGGGGCCCTGCCGGGGACAGCAGGCTGGGGGAGCTGAGCCATTCCCTTTGGGAGGGCCTGGGGTGCCTCTCAGCAAGGGATGTCTCTGCCAGGGCTGGTCAGTGAAGGAGGGGTGCCCACGGGACGACAGGGATGGTCCAAAGAAGGGGACAGATGGGGCAGCCCATCAGCTGCTCTGAATTTGGTGTGGGACTGAGCACATCCATGGCCACTTCAGCAGTAGGGAAACAGTGGGGGAAGGTTGTGAAAGCCCCTTCCTCCCCACCTCTGCTGCTGCACTCAGGAATTGTCCAACATCTACAGCTAGCATTTACCTTTGGGATTAATGTTTCTACAGCAACATCTCCTAAGAATACCAGGGACTAGGACCAGAAGTTAGCTATGTAAGAAGGTTAAAAAAAAAAAAAAAAAAATCCAGATTTTGGTAATCATGACCCAGTCATCATTTTGGTCCCTATACGCAGACAAATATTCTGAACGCTTCTCATGGAATATTTCTCATGCGTTTTTCTGATACCTGTTGAAAAGGTTTGCTCCTGCCCCCATAGAGGCCACTGATGGGTGGAGACTGTCATCATCTAAGTGGGGAGGAAAAGGCTGCTGCCCTATTTGATGCTCTGGGACACATTCATTTGAAGCAGATGCGGGGAGGAGAAGGCTGAGAGCTACAACAGCACCCTGAAAAGGCCCGTGCCTGTCCCCAGGGCTGGCTGAGAGCCTGTGGCCAGGGCCTCTTACACTGTAGGATCTTACTCTGTCACTGGCACAGAACTCGCTGCAGGACCCAGCCTTCTCTGTGCCCCTGGGAACACAGCTAACTGGTGTCATTTATGGAAGTGCCTTACCCAGTTTTCAATAACAAACTTCTGAGGGAGACTTTGGGACCACCACTGACATTAGGACTGACAGCTCCACCCAATACCACCCATACTGCCAGCCATTCCCAAGCCACTGATTCCCCAAGGGAACAGGGTCTGGGCTGTGTTATGCACTGGATTGCCTGTGCATGGCCATTACAGGAGGGAGCTGGTTCTTGGGATCAGCACTTGAGCTGAAATCTGAGCAAAAATTGTATTAAGTCAGCAGACTGATGGGGAGCAACAGTGATCTCTGAATTCTTGTTTGAAGCAAAATTGTCTAAGGTCCCTCTGTGTGCCAGAGACAAATATGACACTGTGATAGATGAGTAATGCGATGGTTGACGCTCCCATTAAGAGGCAAATATCAGGTATATATGTTAACAGAAGTTTTATAGACTTAAGAGTTATGTTTTACCCTCCTTGCATTGTTCTCATGGGGTGGCCTGTGTTTGGGACATTTGGGAGGGTTGGCTTGTTATTATGGCAGCACCTGACCTCCAAGATTTAAGGAAGTAAACTCCACCACTGGACAGCGAAGGAGTCAGTGGAGAGAACTTTGGGAGGGGCTAAAGAATTGTAAAATGTAGGGTGACCCCAACATCTGGGAAGAATGATGTGCATCTGACCCCATGATATCAGAAGGCTAATAATTACTTTATTATACTATATTATTCTACTTTATTATACTTATTAATTACTTTATTGTACTATAATATTCTATACCATATTACGCTACATCTAAACTGAAACTGCACAAGAACTCAACTGAACAAAATCTTGTGACTGTCTGCTGACAGTCTGGACATGAGCTTGGCCCTGATAGGCCAAGGAACCAAAACACATCACTTTGGGGAAACAATCTCCATATTGCATTCTACTTTGGCACAACACAGGAGCAGCAGGTGAGATAAGAATTGTTTTGATCATTCTTTTCTCTGCTTGTCTCACTGCTTCTCTCAGGTTCAGAGAATGTGAATCCCACACTAAAGGGTTAAAAGGTGAAACCTCCATTGTGTGGATGAGCGCATGGTGGCGAAAATCCTCTGCTTCCAGTGCTGTACTATTTTCTCTATTCAGTCTTCTGTTGTATTTTTGATATGGTTTTAATAAACCTTTTCATGTCTTTACAAGAGAGTACCATTTCTCACACCATTCCTAGCATTTTCCAGCACTATCTCTGTCATGCAGGAAATTATTGAGAAACAACTCCAAGTTATGCAATACAAATCCACCTGGTGTGCACCTCACGCTGCAATGCCTTTCATCCATTCACAGTATCAGTGTCTTTTCAGACAGATGCCAAATGGTGGTTGCAGGGGTGGTTTTTTTCATAGGCTTCTGGTGTGAACATCTTTTCTTGGAACCTCTGATGAAAAAATGTAGATCTACAGCTCAGCATGATCAGTTTTCTTACAGTCTTGCTTAGAAGCAAAGAATTTATAAGACCTAGTGAACTGAGTTTGTCCTCCATGTCCTCCTTAAACATGCACAATTAAGGGAGGAGCTGAAGAAGCAAAATAATGAAACAGGACAGGTACTCTTAAGAGACACATCAAATATGCCTGACTTCAAACTGAGGTGAAATCAGCTTTGCCTCTGTATTGCATCTTGAAGGGGGGAAGAGATTTCTAACCTTAAAATGACTGAAGGACATCTAAGCTTACCCTACACTGAATGACTTGGGTGCTTTAACAAGTACAGACAGGGCAGTGGTCAGCTACAGTGATTGGTAAGGAGCAGTAAAGGTGTGCAATCAGAGGTGCAGAGCTCACTCTCCTGGCTAGCATGTGATTCAAAACAAAGGGCAACATCTGCAGGTGATAAAATTAATTTCACTGTAACCCAAGGACAACACTGGTCTGTTTGCTTACAGGACATGGCCAACTCTCTTTTCCCACACATTCTTGAGTAATGGGCTGGAGACTATCACAGACTACAACTTCCACTGCAACTTTGACTTTATAGTGTGCCACAAGTGTACCTTTTAAGGACAGGAACAAACAAATCAATACAGGCTAAGTTCTGGTTAGTGAGTTTCAAATGTTCCACTTTTGGATATATTATCTAGAAAAAATACTACCTGTATTATAGAATTATTAGCACTGAAGTGCTAAATTAAAGGATTTTTCTTTTTGACTGTTGATATCAATGAATTGTTTTTCTTAAAATACTGCCCTTGATGGAGATTTGTTGTTACCTTGCAACAACCCTTGTCTGTAGGTTTTATAAAACATTGAGCTATAGCAGTCCCTCCACTGGGGAAGTTTGAATGTTTAATAAATGCACATAAACTAACCTCATCCCTTACCCAAAGAACAGAAGAATAATTCTGTGTTTCTGGTTTTACAAACAAGGACAGGATCCTGCATGTGCCAGAGTCAGTAGAAGGAGCAGCTCTGCTTGTGATTCCTGACTGCACCCCTTCCCTCTGGAAGATGGGTTCTTTACTATTTGTCTTCCTGCATGCTGCTGTGATCCCAGGGACATTTGTCATCAAAAGAGGGATCACCTTCATGTCTAGCATTTCACAGAGCTGAGTGACTGATGAGACCAAATTTGGATCAACCTAAAACCATTAAAAAGTAGCTTTTTTCAATTGGAATGTTTCCACTGAAAACTACTGTCATTTTCTAAAAACGGATCTAAATTCACTTCCAAGTGGAATTAATGCTTTAGCACTTAAGAGAGATATTTGGACTCAACCAGCTATAAAAAGTCAAATTCTTCTCTGACCACTGCTGGGTAATTCATGCATCTAATTTCTAAATTGATTTCTATTAAATTACATACAGCTGAGGAAGTCAGAGAGCCAAAGAAATTCTGTTTTAGTTTAAAATCAGAAAGTCAAAATGGGATGAGACTGAGAAATCAGATTTCAACACCTCTCCTCTATCAAATCAGTTGATCCAAACTGTGCTTGCTTGAATTGAGTAAGAAAAATAAATTTGTAACACATAATGGAGTTCCTTAGAGAGTTTTTTATCTATGAAAATATATGTATTTAGGTAAGGGACTACATGGAAGTAAACTCTCCTAAAGAGTTCTCATGTCAAATTTACTCATTATTGAAAATGATAAAACTCTTTTGTATCAAAGGATCATGGTGGATGACACTTGTGATGCATAATCATCAGCTTTGAATGAAGCTTTGAACAATCAAGGTAATTTTCAGCAAGCTGGTTTCTTAAGGAATAATGCAGATTCATTCAAGACAAAATTTTTTGCAGGAAAGTGTCAGTTCTGACATTTATTTTTACCCTTCAAAATTTCAAATTGATAAAAAAAGTTTCAATGAAAGTATTTTTCTAATTACAGCATATTTCTATTATGTTTAAAGAATTTCCCCCTGTTGAAACACTTGTTTATTACTCCATGGTTTGAGTAACATGAAATTAAAATTGTGTGGAAATATTTCAAAGGTTTTGAAACAAAATTTGGCAAAAATGAAATGTCTTTCTTCAATTTCTTTCTTAAAAAGCCCAAAGAGGTAAATAAGCCACCTCCAAAGCCCACCAAATCCCAGGATTTCCCCTCTTGGTCTATAGATAAAGTAAGTTCTTTTATTTGTTTTTTTTTTTCCTTAAAAATCTGAGTCAATATATCTGCATTTAGCACATAAGTTTGTTTCAAAACACTGACTAATATTTTTACTGTTTGGTTTTTTTTCCAAAAGACCTTGATTAAGTTGTGAAAGAAACCAACGTCTTAAAGTTCAGCACCACAAGGAGATTACAGATGGTGCATCAAGCCCATGAGAGCCTCTCTAACAGAAGGGAATGGGCCTGTAGTTATGAAAACACGATAAAGGTCTAAAAAATCCTGTGTGAATTCCATAGGCTGTTCTCAGCCCTCCAGCAAAAATTAGCACCGGGGAAATTTCTGCAGCTGAAAGCCTCAAACCCAGTCTCAAGTTCTATTCTTAAATGTTAACATCTGTGGTTATATTGTGTAGTACCTCCAGAAGATCTCTCACTGAATAAATATGATCCATCAATAACATGTTACATTTTATGTTGACCTGCAGCCTCATCTGGGTAATTAGAAGATGAGTTTGTGTCATTCAACCATCTTCTGTTCCAAGGTAGCATCAGGTCACTTCCACCCCCTCGTGCACACTGGCACGTTAAATCCCCACAAACTAGTTATCATCATTTGCATCTCTCTCCTAGAAACAAAAGGTGGCCTGAGGCATGTTCTTCCATTGTTGTTTATTGGTTTAGCATTCTTGGTCCCAAGAATACTAACTTTTAAAATATAGACACTTCAATGGCAAGTATAGATGACAGTGACATATGTGTTCCTGCTATGACCTTCATTTCTCTTAGCTTTAATACAAATTTTAGTCACAACTGAGCAGCTCCACCAGCATTGCAGGGGTAAGAAAGGCATAACCAAGACTGAAAAAATCTTCATGTGTAACTGCCCTTCTCACCCTGGCATCTAATGTATGTTTTGTTTTCTATTTGTATTTGTATTCTCAGCATCTTTAACAAACAACATCTGCGTGCAACTGCTTGTATTGTTAGGAACAGCAAGACAGCAAACACACAACATAGGCTGTCCCTGGGGGTGGAAAGGACTTGCCTCTTCCCGAAGGACCTTGATCCAGCTGCAGCATCCTGGTATTGATTTTTGAGCTGCTGCCTGGGTTTCAATAGGATCAGATAGGATCCTTCCACACTGTCCTTGTGCCAGGGCTTGATTTGGTTTCCTGAGAGCACAGGTATTCCCCACCTCCCTGGACTGTCCTCAGAAGACGGATGATCCATGCCTGCACAATGACAGTGCAGTAACAAAATGGCCTCTCAACTCCCTCACTTTCCTCTGGATAATTTGTTACTGTCCTTGTCTGTTTAGCGATGAATTTTATAGTGGCAGCTCATTCTTTCAAGCTTAATAATGCAGCCAAGCTGCTTTCTGACATTATCCCAACATAATCACTATAATTCCTTCTGTTTCCAATATAGGTCAAGTTCTCCCTGATTCAATAAAACACTATTTTTAAGTAAGCATCATTCATCTTAGGGTGTATTAGTCTGTTTCATTTTGGTAATTGGTCTCTATAATTTTTTGTTTGCTCTTTCACATTTTCCTTGCTCCTTAATTATCTAATCACCCTATGGATTATTAAGAAGCTGAATCCCTGTTAAATAAGGTGACCATAGGCAGAAATTTCTTTGCAGTTTAATTTCCATTCTTTCAGGATCCAGAATTCTTGGAGCTGAGCAAAGAAGTGAGTTCTGATTTTCAATTATAGGCATAGAAAAGAGCAGGAAATAAAGGCTCTCGTTGTATTCAAATCTGAAATTGAATAGAAGTGAAAATAATTTGAAAAATAAAATTAAAACTAACAGAGATGGTGTAGGGGGCACGGGGACTGGATATTTTATTCTATGGCATATGATAACTTTTCAAATGTGGAAAGCATCAGCAATGTTGGAGAGGGAAACAGACAAATGTATTTGTAATGGATTGTACTTTTCTTTATTATTAGATGTATCTGAGCCCAGTCTCCAAAATGACAGAGGTGCAAGTCAAAGTGATTTGCAATAAACATATTAAAAATAAATACTAACCAGTTTTTGTGACTATAAGTGGCTTCAGCCTAGAAGGGGCCTCTCAGCCACAGGCAGAGGCTCCCCAGCAGATGAGGATCCTACATGTAAAGACTTGGTTGCCAAGAAGCAGTTTTTCAGAAAGTTCCAAATATTTGTGGAAAGAATACATGATAAAAATTGTCCTGGTCTTCAGTACCTTTCGATGCGTAGTAAAAGCTGCAAATGAAGTTATATTTTCTATTTAAAAAAATTGCTTATATAATAAAAGCTTAAATTCTGAATTTAAATTTTTTTATATATTAAATACTTTATTCTGATTCTACTGAAACACTTAATAAAGTCTAAACATAAAATACAGATATATTAATACATGTACTGATAAATGTAATATATTATTAATATTTTAATGTGTCAAAATTATGTGAATGAAAACAATGCAACCTAAATTAATTTATCAAAACAAGACAAACACAAGACATTTATGTCTGTTCTCTATTATACATGTGAAAAAAACGGGCATATTTCTGTGAAATATGGGGAGAGGAAATCTCATTTTTTGGGAAAATGGATATATAGATAGTTTTGCAGCCCCATTTCCAGCAGACATTTTTAAAAACCACTCTGCTTACTGTCTGATAACAGTTGAAAGTTTAGCTTATACTGTACAAACAGATGAATACTGAAAGTAATCACAAGTAATTATTATATATTATTTATTCTTACTTTTATGTCCAGTGCTCTTATAGCTCTGTAGACCCAGCAGAAAGAGTGGTGCCTTCCCAAGAGGGTAGCTGGAAGACTTTGATCTGTGACAAGCTTTCTACTCCTTCCAATAAAATAAATATAGAGCAGAGGTCTACCTTCTTATGTTCTGCAGAGAACTGCCAAATAAAATTAATACAGTCCTTGTCTGATTTGACATTTTTTGCTGGGTTGGCCTAGAAGAAACTTTTGCCACACTGAAGAGCAATTCAGGATGATGCGATTTCTTACACTGATTAAGTCTTTGACATGACTTCTTGAGGAATCACGTCTTTTGAAGATAACAATTTTATGTAAGTGTGCTGTGATTTCCAAGTGTATCCATGTGGAAAAAAAGTCAAGCTCCTCAGTATCAGGGACAGCAATTAGGGTTGTGAGCTCCTGGAACAGCAGCCACTAGCTTTTAGTTGACTTAGAAGATGACTGAAGTCAGAATACGAGATGAAGTTGCTGTGCAAGAGGTGATTTTAAAAGTAGTCAAGGCATGATTCAAATAACAAGTGAAGTGGAAACACAACTGTCTTAAGGAAAGGAAAGCATTGAACTTTAGATTTTCCCTAGCATTATATTTTATGCACTCCAGTTCGTGGAGGCCCAAGAGACTTCATAATTTCTCCACAGTCTCTGCCTGTGTAGGGGAGCTTCTGCAAGCGTAACGGCCTCTTGATCTGGACACAGACAAAGTCTAACCCCGGGCACTGGAGGAGATGTAGGCAGACTTTTTCTGCATTTTCACTGCCATTTGTAACTCTGTGCATGTGGCTAGTGCTCCAATGTATCAAAAAGTTTGTCTACAACACCTGTTAAATATGGAAGCTGGCTGGGTTACCAGGTCAGACTAATCCTACACAGAAGTACATACATAGAGAGCAGAATACTCTGTACTCTGCTGAGTACATACTCAGGTTTGCTGGATGCTTTAGCCTGTACCAAGCATCTCCTTTGGGTGCACAGTGTGACCTCAGGACTGGGCACACAGCAGCCCAGTCCAGCTGTCCTGCATGGAGCTCTGCTGGGGCTCAAGCATGTACTGCTGCACCAGAGCAGCCTGGTGCTTCTCAGTGCTTAGGGACAAGAAGCACTGAGTTGTCTTTATTGCTCTCTCCACAAGGAAAGGGAGCAGATTGCCAGCAAGAAACAATAGGTTTTCCTCTTGTAAGATTTTCTGTCTCTGGTGCCCAGGGCACATCATCAGGGGACTGCAAGGGCCATTCCTTATCTCTGTGCGAGACCTCCAGTGAAGTAGTGGGACAAATCAGATGCTTTCCAAACCCTGAGGGAACCTGCTGTAATTCTGCATTTTTCTGGAAAACAGTGTGGTGTTTGCTTTTGTTTGGAAGAAACTGCTTCTTTCCGCTGTGACCTGTTTATATAAGAGGGCAGAATAAACCAGTTTCCAGAGATGCTATTATTTTCTTCGGTGCTGATTCCCTTCCCCCATTTAAGTCTGCTTTTAATATGCTTTTTAAAGCCTGCTAATGAGTACATTTATCACATTTTCCAAATATTCTTTTGTAATTCACTGACTTAACCATTTTGGAAATTGCTACGTTATGCTAAACATTTATTTTAAGGCAAAGATATATGGAGAAAAAAAAAGGCGACATTTATTTCCATAAAATTGTTCCTTTTTCTTCAGGCTTCCAAGATCTTTTTCTTTCCTTAGATTGCAAAGTAACCAAGAGTAACTAACTAAAACCAAATCAATTATTTAATTAAAAATAATAAATGAGGAAAAATAAGATTTATTACTAGAGGGAGAAACCTTCCAGCCTTCATTCTGTCTAGTAACAATTTTTACCAAACGAATCAGGCTAAAACAGGTGAATTTAGACATTCTTGGGGTGAACAGGGAAATAAAAATACCTCTTTAACCAATGGTCATCTCCTTGTAAGGGTCTGAAAGGATCAAACTATTCAGATTGCATAAAGCAAAATGTGCATCATAATCCCATAAAGGCAAGAAAGATGTTAATAATGTTTGGAGCACATGAATTTTCACATGAAATATTGTAAGACAGAGCTGCTGGAAGCCTCTTAAGGCAACAATAGCTGTAAATTCATATATTACTTGTAAATAACCTTGCTGTCAACAAACACAGGGAAAATTTTAATCAAAATAATTATTTTCATCTTTTCACAATTTCAAAAATAACAGAAAGGGAGCTGAGGACATGTCTTCTAGTTTTGCATTTGTTGTTAGTGGAACTGTGTGCTTAATACAGGCAGCAGTGCAATAATCAGAATGAAACTGTTTATCCTACCAGCTGCTGACATTTGCTCCTTGCCTCCCCCATCTTCCTAGCTGCACCTGGGCCCCTCTGATAACTGGTCCCTGGTGTAGTTGTGTGCTGAATAGCTACATCATTTCTTCTCTCACCTTTTCATCTCCTCCTGTCTTAAATGAAATGTCACCATTTTCACAATGGTAGCATTCTATTATTTTCTGTCCTCATCAAGAATTACAATAAATGCTGTTATTTCTCATTGATAATGTCTACTTCATCCAAATGTGAAAAGAGAAGTTGTATAGTCCACATCTTGGTCATCTCTTACCTCTCACTGCAACTTGGTTCTCTGTAGCTTCCTCTCATACACCTACTGTTCTTTCTGAGGAAGAGCTGAGGAAGAAAATTTTGCATTACATGTTTTCCTATGATTGTATGCACCCTTGTTTCCTTTTCCATACTTTTGTCAATGTTTTTGCATGAGATTAAAGCACTTCAGTTCTGAAGTTCTCCACCTCATTATTCTCTAATCAGCAACTATTATCCATGAAAGAGAAACTGATTATTTTTCTGACTAATTCCAGAAAAGCACAGTTCACTATTCAGCATCCATGAAACAGGAAAGCAGAAGGCAAAAATATAGTAAGAAAGGAGTAGAAAATAGAAACATCAATAAGTCCTTGCCAAAGTCTGCAGTGCACTCATACCTAGAAAACTTCATTGAGCTTTGATTAATAAATGTTTAAAGGGATCTAGTGAAACTCTAAAATTATAGTTAAATACAAAATTATATAAAAGAATATTTTAAAAATATGTAAATGTATAAATTTATGTTTTCGACAGAGAAGATGAATGAGAAATAATTACTGACTTTTTCTCATAGTACAAGAACTGAGGGACATCAAATGAAATGATCAGGTGACAAGTTAAACAAAAATAAATACTTCACAAGCTGTTCTTAAGTTGTGGAATTCATTGCCACAGCATGCTGCAAAGGGCGTTGAGAAAGCTCATAGTACAAGTTTGCTCAAAAAGGAATCAGAAAAGTGATTGGAAATAAAGCCTACCAAGACCATTAGACAGAAAGGTATAGTTACATCTGTTCTTGAAAATTCCTAAACATTGTCATTCTTATTTTGCTTCCTTCCCTCTTGGTGGGACTCCTTTTCTTTTCCTCTTCCCCTCTTGAAGGACATCATTCCTATTGTAACCCTCCCATGTCCTTCACCTCTTTCATAGGAATTCCTGGGTATTGATTTGTCTAAAACTATATCTTGATGAGACTTATACTTCTAGTGCATAAGTCTTCTGAAACATCAACTGGTTTTCCTAAGGTTTCATCCCTTTTTAGCATTTGTACGCTGCTGAGAATACCTCTAGGGATGAAGAAATGTGACTATCTCTTCCAGCTTCATAATATCATGCCTACATCTCACAGACTTTCTTGTGGTAGCAGAGATCAATATGAAAACAAAAATAGGAGAAAGAGATAAGAGATGGATGGGTGCACTCTACATTCAGCATTGATCAAAGGAATGAGTTTTGCTTCTGAGTTAATGCAGAAAAGGTAGGACAGTGAGGGAGATATCTGAAATCCTGACCAGAAGAGCTTTTATGGGAGCAAGGCTCCGTGCTCATGCCAGAGAGGGATGCTTCTGATGGAAGGCACAAAAATATGGCCCACCATCTGTCTGGTGACAGGACATCCATGTGACAAAGGAGTGTGGCATCTGGCACTCTCTGTCAAGCAGCCTGATACACCCATCACCCAGTGGCAGCACTGATCTCTGAATTAACAGGATGGGTGTGCACCAGACACCCCGAGCCAGCTGTCACTGTTGGAACTACTCATCCAGCCAGCAGCTGGCTCTCAGCTGTGCCTGAAGTGTCTTTCTGAGAGAATGTGGCAGAGCCTTTGTGAAGGAAAAAGGGGCACAGATAAGGTGGATTTTGTCAGTGTCTCATGGGATCCAGGCTGCAAGCATGTATTTTTGTGCTGCTTCCCATTCTGCACACCAGGCAGAGGAGAGCACTGACAAATGGAGGCTTCCCCAACACACTCAGTATAAATCTTACAGCCAGATAAGGCTAATAGGGCTGAATATTATTGAATCACTGTTACTACCCCAGATTATCTGGCCTACCCTATTGATTGATCTCAGTACCTGCTGCAAACACATATCCTCATGAACAAGCAATCATTTACTGACATGGCAAATTATAAACACATTTAAGTGATTAAGAAATAGGCAGATTTTCCTTAATATATGAGTACATCCGTGCCAGATTCTTTTTGATGGTGCTCTGAGACAGATTAAGAGCAGTGGCCATAATCTAAATCACAAGAAGTTTCAATTTAAAATGAAGAAGAAGTTCTTTACATTGAGGGTAGCAGAGCACTGGAACAGATTGCCCAGGGAGATTGTGGAGTCTCTCTCTCTGCAGATATTCAAAACCCACCTGGATCTGTTCCTGTGTCACCTGCTTGAGGTGACCATGCCTTGGCAGAAGGGTTAGACTGGATGATCTCCAGAGCTCCTTTCCATCCCTAACTGGAATCACTATTCTGTGATTCCATGATTTTCCACAATTACAGAAATTCATTAGTACGCCCTTATTCCTAAAGAAGTGCATATATACAGTCAGCTATTTTGCAATAGTCTTTACTTACTATTTTCTCTCAGTAGAATCAATGTCTCTTTACTTAAACCACCAGACAAAAGGTGCTCAGTACCGAACACATCTGTTTAACAAGCTTTGTAAGATAAATCTTGCAGAATACATATTTGGAAGCACATTTTCAAGACAGCTAAATGCTCAAGTTTTTCTTTTAGATTTCAGTGTGCTTTTGTGTATTTCAAGATCAAGGAGATTTATGGGATTTGAGCTTGCTGAACTAGAAGAAAGGGGAGAGTGTTACAGCCAACAGCTGACAATTTGACCTCTGCTCATCTTTGTAGAGTCTCTGCTTGGAAAAAAAGGAGTTGAAATTAAACAAAGATGGTTTAAAAGTAGAAATCCAGCTACTTTCATCATACAGTATATTTGGGGCTATGAAATGACTGAACATTCAAAAATAAGCCTAGTAAGTGTCCTTGGAAAATAATTATATCAAATTATTAATATACATTAAATAAATTGGTTTGACTTGTACTGCAGCTGCCTGCAGCAAATACCTACTTTACTAAGAAGTTCAAGGCTCCAGAGTAATATAATTTACATACCAGTCTTTAAGTACTGCTAAGACTAATTGTCTTTGGGAGAGGGGTGTAATACTCAGTGTGTTCCTGAGGCATCACCTTGTTAGTAGGTGCTGAAGTAGTTGAAGATATCCAGGAAGCAAAAGTGGATGGGAAGATTTCCTGGAGAAGACAGTTGTCAGACACCTAGTAGCAGTAACTGAGGATGGGAAGAAGTTTTGAACAAGATTTTGCCTTCTTTCTAGAAGGCAAAGACATGGGTTACATAGGAAAATGGAGCCCCAGGAATGACAGGTACAGAGTTACCCAGGGACATTGCTTGGTGTGTCAATGGCTGTTCAGACCATGCCTGGAATTGCAGTACAGCTTGAGAAGGAAGGCTGAGTTGACAGAGCAGCATGATTTCCCCTCTTTAATGAGTAAGGAATCACAGTCAAAAGAGAATGTTCCCTCTGCAATTGTAGCAATTCACTAATAAGGATGACCAGAGGGGAAATCAAGCCATGCAACTTTTTTTTAAGAGTAATTACTATAAATCCAAAAACCTACAAGATATTTTTTGTTCATATAAGTCAGTCAGTTCCTGATTCCTCATTGCTTCACAAACACACACCAGGGAGTGTTATTAATTTGTGATTTTTTTTCTATATTTTGAGCATGGCAGGGGGAAGAGGATTAAAAAAAAAAAAAACAACAAAACCAAAGAGAAAAAGCAAGCCACCACAGGAAAAGACTCCTAAAATCAAATGTCCTACCAGGGAAACCTTACAAGGAAGATGAAGTCCATGAGCCTATTTTTAGCTAAAAAATCCCCACTGGTCCTGATGAGACAGATGGACCAAATGGGAGACAAACCAATTCAGGGCTGTGTGTAAAGGAAATGCAGGGGACCAGTGTGGGTCCTCAGTCTTCAGTCAGCAAAGAAACCTCTCATCTATGAAAGCACATTTCTCAGACAATAGTTGTGCAAAATGGAGACCATGAAGGAAAATGCAACTGTTGTATAAATCAGGAGAATAACACCATATTTCCTTAAGCTGTTTGTGCAATCTCCTCCAGGGACTTATCTCACACATAAAACATTTTGAAAAGGCAGGTGGCCCAAGTGAGGAAAAGTTAAGCAGACATTGTGGTGCACAAATGAACAGTTTGACAGCAAGCAGCTGCAGTATTTTGTGTAATATCTATCTTAAGCTTCAATAACTCATCTGGCATTCAGAAGTCTTTCTCTTTTATACTAGACTCCATGTTACAGACTAACTTTGAAAAAGTAATAATTAAGTACCTGTCAAATATCACTGTCTCTCAAAAATTTAGTAAACCCTTTACTCACTGTGGTTTTTCATCTGCTTCATGAAATTAAGCAGACTAGGACATGACACATGAAGCACAGATAGATTTATAGTGTTAGCTGAATTTCCATGAACATTCTGCTGCTTTCAGCAGACATAGCCTTGCAAAAAAAACCAAAAAAACAACTCAGTAAAACTGTGCTCACCTAGCAGAATTTTTTTCTGCATATATATAAAAAAGAACATGAAAAAAGCTGTGTGTTCGTTGTCCCTTTTTGGAGAAAGCAGACAATGGGGAAGGCTGATACCCTGATGTCATAGATGCCTATTCCAATCCAGGCCAATGTGTTCTGCCTGATTTTTGTAGATTTCTGATAGCTGGACAATGCTCTGATGGAAAAATCATGGTAAATCTCTAGACAAACTACAGCTTGAGTGTTTGACCAGTGACAGAATAAGCACAAAGACAGAATTGATCTCTTCAAGTAGTCTCTGATGATTTAAGAAGAGCAATCCCCAAGCTAAGCACTAGAAGACTTTCCAAAGGCCTGAGAAATGGACTGCTCTGCCATGAAGCCTCAGTGAGCAGGAAGTAGCTTCCCAGTGTGGGACAATGAGCTGCAATAAACTGAGAAACAAGCAGAAACAGTGGCTTTACAGCTCTTATATTGGATTTGACCTCTAGGTTGTTACTGTCAGGAAGAAGACAATGCAGCAGCAGGGGCATTGCCAGCAGCTCTCTGCAATGGTGATCCATTCATTGGTCCACCAGGTAGCAATGGCATGACACACATGGAAGGGCAGCTTTCATGACACACATGGAAGGGCAGTCTTCTGGCTCAAGGTTGCTGCATCTGTTCACCAACACTGCTTTAATGCCTCTTGGACCATATAATTTCTGTGCTAAAAAAAGGGCTCAAATAGGATTCCATCCCATAACAGTGCTCTGACATTTTCTTAAGTCAGTTGTAACAGGCTTTTTAAGTAAAATGTTACGCTTCTTTTGAAATGTAATCAACCCAACACAAAACAAGGTCGCCGAATGATGAAAAAATATGGGAGTATGTCAGGGCATGCCCATCTGAATGAAAGTAACAGTCATTAACCAAACTGCCTAAGCTACAATAACAACAAAGGGAGAATGTAAATCTGACGTAAAACCCAATTGTATTATTTCTTTTGGTTTTTTAAAATTAGTTTCAGCATTACTTAGTGGGAACTTCTGAAAATGCATTTCAACTAATAATTTTCTCCATCATGCAGTACCAAAAAATCTGATTTTTATCTTGACAACACTCTTTGGAAATATTCCTCTTTTGAATCCTGACTGCATATTTGGAGAAAAACTGGCATGCAAATAAAGCCATTTCTGACAGAAGTTCACAAATATTTTTTCCAGATGTCTTTTAAATATCCTATTTCTAACAACATTGCAAGCTATTTAGAGACCTCAGCTCCTGGAATTGGTAGTTTTCAGTGGTGCATCTCAGAACAGAAATTTCGAGTGTGCTGAGCCAGCAGCCAGTTCCATGCCCTGAAAGGACCACCTGATGGGCCAAATCCTGAGAGCTGGGAAGTGTTTGTACATTTCATTCACTGCTGCAGCTGTTCAATTACCCTCAAGAGCAAAACCCACTTATTTTGTGATGGTTGAATATTCAGCCTTTGCTTGGAAAAAGAAATTATCTCCCATGGGGGGGCAGATGTCAAACAGAAGGTTTTTTTGAGATTAACAATTATTTTTATTAATGAAAATAATCTGTCACTCTTCTTCCCTGCTCCCTTTTACATTTTCAGTTTTGCCCTCTTTTACGATCAAAGTTTGACTTCTGAAATACTTCTTTTGCTACAGCTAATTGAGACCTGATCTATTTCATGTTTGCACTGATTGAACAGAGTGGGTAAACTCTCCTAATTTAGTGGTGACTAACAGACATCTGCCACAGTCTATGACTAACATTACTCTGTTTTTGTGGGAAGATGTGATTCCATTTCAGATCCTTAAGCGATTCAAATCATCCTATAGAGATGATATTTTGACTTTTCAGTCTTTTTTTTTCCACTCCAGAAAGAAACTGAATCCCTTAAAAAAAGTGATGAAGGGAGTTGCTTTTAACCAAAACTTAAATGAATCTATTTAGTGTCTGATGAAATGCAACAGAGCATGAGTCTAAACTCACTTTGCTAACTGTACTGCTTTGCAAGGACTACCTATTTCAATAGGATTAAAATTGTCTAACAAATTACTAGAACAAAAAAAAAGGAAAGAAACCATCTCTTATGAGAAGGTTTAGCATAAGTTATTGATGGGTTGGAGCCTATTTAGATAAAGCTAATCAATGCATCTTGGCAACTGCCAGATGGGGTACTGTATTTCCTGGTGGTTTTAAAAGGCATTTTAGAAAAACCTGCTAGAAATCAGAATGCACTTCCCCATAGAAAAATAAAGTGATGGTAGATAATAAACAACTTGAGGAACTGGTTTTGGGCACTATAGCTCATCTACCTACTCATGGGTTATGTTTTCTGTCTCCAATAAGAGGTCTTCAAAATGTTATTGCAGATTTGGGGCCTCTTTTCAATAACATGGCATCCTAATTTTATTATATTATTATTCTAAACATTAATGTATTAACAACAACAACAACAACAACAACGACAACAATAATAATAATAATAATAATAATAATAATAATAATAATGTAATTTAAAATTAAACATCAATTATTAAATATTCATTGTAGAAGATGAATGTTTGCACTATTTAACGATTTTACCACTTCTGTGTTGGAAAAGTAAATTAACAAGCTGATGCTCAGAAAGAATGAGCTCATTCTGCAGCTGAAGAACCCTCTAGTCTGAGCTGCAATGACAGTGTAATCTGTGGAGGAACTAGACAGAATACAGCTGTACCCATGCACCCAGGCAGGCACCTGACTTGGCACCTGAGGCATCCTTCAAGAAAAATCTCAAGAAAGCAAACTGGGGAATCTGCAGACCAGTGGTGATAAAGCAAGGGTGGCCATGGCAAAGCAAATACTATGCATAACAGCAAACTAGGAACCAGCCTGGCTGGGATCCCATTTTCTGATCACTTCCTTCATGTGTTTCCACAACATGGCTTTCCCTGAAAATCCTATTATGTTTTTACTGAGCAAATGAACAAATACAGGATAGGATTTGAAATTATAATTTGCAGCAAACAGGGTTGTAGATGGTAGAAATTCAGGTAACGTTGCATGTGTGATTTGCATGATAAGGAGTGTTCTCTCAGACCTGACTGTGAGCTGTAGGTCGCAAGGAGCTAAGTTCCTGTCACTAACTTTGGGCATCAAGCCCTGCAAACTTCATAATCCTGTAGCGTGCTTTAATAGAATTAACTAGCTAAACAGAGAGCCTCCAGATGGTTCCACACTACCAGTCCCAGGGGCTTTCTAGGTTTAGCTCCCATGATGATCAAAAGTTAAACCTGATCTGCACTGCAGGGGGATGCAGGCTGTTGTAGAGCATTGGCTTAAGGACTGCAGCCTTTAACAGGGCTCCCCTGAGGCTCTGCCTGACTGTGCATGGGGTCAGCCCTTCCAACAGTGCATTTCAAAACTGCATGGTTTTCAGTGGAAAAGCAGGTGTAGCCCTACAGCACTCTGATTTTTGAGTGACAGCACTGCTCTGCTCTGGCCTACTGCATTTAGCTTCTCCCACACCCCCACCACAGAGGAAGGAAGAGTTTTTGCAGACCATTGCAGAACACCCTATGGACCCTCCATAAATTATTGATTAAACTGCTGATTTTCCATGCATGCATGAACCACACACCTTATCTATCCCTTTGGAGCTTAGGTGAGTCCTGTTCATAGTACAGCTTTTGCTAAAAATATACTGGGCATGCACAAAAATGTGGTTTCCAAAGGCTTTTTATCTCAAAATCAAATTTTTTTCATCACTGAAGCACTGAAATTTCTCTCCTAAATTTTAAATTTCAGTGCACTTTTGCTTCAGTATTAGAAGAGTCAAAAACCATCTCTCCCTCTCATACTATAAGAAAAAAACATACTTGTTCCATTTCTCTCATGTGACAACAGCAGCTTGCTTTATTCCTTTATTCCTTTATTTGGGTCAACGCCATACTTGGGAAATGTTAAACATCAATCCAAGAAATACAGGGTTCAAACAACACAAAGCAATCGGAAAACAGAAAGCAAAAAAGAAATACTTAGACAAGCATTTTATTGTATTCATCATGCCATGTGCTGTAAATACTTAATGAATCTAAAAGAATAAAACCACAACCCACATGTATTAGGAGTGTTGCTTCCAACAGGAGAGTTGCAGGGTGGATGAGAAAGAGCTCCACAACAGCCTGCATGGAGCAGCGGATTTCACAGGGCAGGACAGTGGCAGATCAATCCCTATTGAGCTGCTTTTTCCTGTGCCATGCAGCAAGACATGGAACAGAAGCCTTTGTGGAGGGTGTGCAGAGCGCTGTAACAGGACAGGCTGTGGTCATAGAGATTTCTTCCCTGCAAAGCAGGGACACCAAATGGCCGTGTACTTGAGAACCAGACTAATCCATGATCTCTGCCAGGGATGGGACACTCCCTCCCTATCCTCTTCTCAGGGGCTTGGGTGGAAACAATCCACTGGCTCCAATTCATTATTGTTTTCAGTCTTGATGTAGCTTTTTCCCCAAGTTTTTCTGTTCCTCTGAGGCCATGCAATAACGGAAGAGGGAACTGAAGCCTATTGGCCTCACCCTGGTTAAGCAACTCGACTCTGACTCTACAGACTTCTTTTAGTGGGTGTTGAGATGGAAGACAGTTTGAAATTCAGATTACAGGCTGCACTTTCAGAACAAGGGATTAAAAAAGAAAAATTTTGTAATCTGATTATATATTATTCCATCTTGGTGTATTTGTGTTATAAAAGGACCAGGCACACACAAGCGCTTGGTGAAATCAGTAGGAAGTGAGGAAGCTTGGGTAGGAGATAGAAATGTCAATATTCTTTTGGATCTAGGCCATGGTTTGAGAGTGTAAATACGGTGGAAGATGGCACAAGCCCCTTCCTCAAAGAGTTAACTATGAAAAATAAGTTACTGAGAACTGAGAAACACAAGATTTCCCACTATCATAGTCTTAACCATGAAGATTGTCAGGGTCAGAAGGAGTGTGCAGAAGGAGTCTTTGCTGTTGCAATAAAACCAGAAAACTTCAAGGAAAATAACACCAAACATTTTCTCTGTAGACAAATTAAAAGTGGATCCACAGGTTGCCATGGCTACAAAAGTCCATTTACTCCAGTAGTGTTTTCTAGCAGCTAAACACAAGTTTAAGTGATTCGGGAGAAAACACAGCTATGTTTATAATGTTCCATTAGGTTTATATAATTAGATCTTTCAACTGCAAACCACCCCTGGTGATGGTTTTCTTGACTGTTCATAAATACCCAGTGGACTTATGTAACCATTTTTAGAATCATCCATCATATCTCTGTGCCTCTGCAATCATTTGGGATCAAATGACTACTACCATGTCATACATGGCAATTTTCACAATCCAGAATACTCATTTTGGGTTACAGTAATCCAATCAGCAGCTTCTGTGGATTCTCAGAGGGGTACATATGAAAAGCTGTCTTAGACCATAAGGCAAGCCAAAACCTTAGGCATGCAGCCCTGTGTGGGAGCCTTTATAATCCTGCCTGAGAAAAGTAATCTTCCCATGCATGCATGAGAGACTAAAGCAGTTTCTCTGCTTGTGGGACAGGCAGAAGAGGGACTTGTCATTGTATAGGCTATGCTGAAAGAGGGGAAATTTCCATCAACAAAACCTGCATGTGTTTGCATGGCAGCAGACTCCATCATTAAAATGTCATGTTGGATTGGTAGATTAAAGAGTTAGTCCCACCTCTCTCCATCAATGCAGTGGTCTCCTCCCAGAGCTCTTGTGTACATCACTCTCTTAAAAAATGAAAATTGAAGTTTTGGCCATGAGGTGGGAAGGTTCTGGCAGTGTGCATCAGGCAGCTGGGATGGAAGCCTGTTTTTGGCGCAAAGCATGCATGAGTTGGGAGACATTGTCCTTGCTGCAACCAGCAGCTAGAGAGGGCTGTGTGGGTTTCTTTGGTCTCTGGACAGTTCCCATCTGTTCTTTTACTGGGAGCCCATTCTGAAAAACCTTCTCTTTCTGTCCTGGGCTTTGGAGCAGTCCTTCCAGCTGTTGTGTTTCACAAAAAAGAATCAGCAGATCTGAAGATATTTGACATTTGAGACATGGATGGTGTCCATCCATGGACACTTCCATAGAACCTGGATGCCAAGGTGAATTCTACATCACCTAAATGGACACCTCCATTCTTGTAAAAATCAAAAGTTTCTTTCAATGTCCCTACTACAAAGAACATGTCAACATATTTAAAGTGGCTTTTTTCAGTCTTAAAAACCATTGTGTGAGAAGTTCAACAAAGGCCATCCCTAATTTTTTTGTTTTGTGAGAACAGCTATAAAACAGACAACATTTGTGAAGAAGAGTCTGTGGCTTTCTACATGCCAACCAAGCAAAGAGGATTCATAAGGTTCAAGATAGTCACTCATCATTACCAGCAAGAAAGATTCTTATGATATCCAATCATGCCTTCCCATCACAGTATTCTGAAGACACAGGGTGGCATGGATCAAGTAAAAAGATAGCTTGGCCTACAGAGCTATGATTTCTGGTGACCAGTGAGATGAAATTAAGACAGTGCAATGCTCAAGTCACAGGCTAAGTTGGCTGAGTTTGCAATTAAAAAAAGTTTGTATATAAACTTACAGATTTTTTTAATATAATCAGTAAGACAGTTTTGACATTTTTGAAAGTAGAAATGCAACTTAAATCTCATCCCTCAAAATACACTGGGCCTTCCTGTTTACCTAAGGAGGCAGAAGATGGATTTTTTTCTCTGGATTTGCCTGTATACATTATATAGAACTTTAAAGTTTTAATGAAGCTATTGCAACTTTAAAATATCTGAAGAGAACATAAGGTTGGTCTTTTAAATACCTACACATTCCAGCTTTTATAATTTTTCATGTTGTGCTAGAGTCCTTGAGAATCATCAGAAGGTCACTAATCTTCCTTTCCTAAAGACAGAAACATTCAGTGTTATAAAATTTGTTAAATCTGCAGCACTAACAGATCTTCAGACCAACCTGCACTGAAATTTTGCATCAAAAATTGCAAATAATAAGCTGCACAAAACCCCTCCACCCCCCTGAATCTGATTACTGTTTATTTTGAAAGCAGTGCTGTGAGAGAGTAGGCTCAATAGCTGCTATTGCTGTTGACAAGGACTGTCGTCCTAATAAGTGTTTGTACAGTAACCAGCACAGTGGGATGCCCAATAGCAAATAATAAACCTTGATCAGGGATTTCAAACATTCCTGTAACATCAGAGAGACCATTCTGACTTCTGCACAACCAGGGGCATAAGCTGCTGTAAGAAATCCTTAGATTACTCCAAGGATGTTTCGGAATCATGTTTAACTAACCCAGTCAGGGCATGAGTGTTTTCACTTCTCTCGTTTTTCTTGTGCCATGATATTGCTTTTAAATCGGTGGCGATTTTGGAAGAATGGTTACTTCACTCTGTGCTCACTTGAGAAACCAAAGTATGCACTGGAGGCACTGAGCCCGACACCGGCAGAGAGCTGGACAGGCATGTGTGTGTCCCCTAAGGCCAGTCAGAGTCTGCACGGAGCCCCAGCCGGGTGGTAGGGCCGGCCAGGTGCCAGGTGCCCCACAGCCCGCGCTCCAGCACCTTCCCCACTTTCCTTCACGGGCTGCCCCAGCGCTGGAGCTGTGTGTCCTGCTTTGGGGCAGCGACATGACGGTCCCCACTGCTCACGCTGCCCTGCATGACGAGCTGTGTGGCCCCGGCCAGGCTGTCGGGGCTCGTATGCAGCGGGTTAACACCTCGGCGCTCTTCTCCAGCTCTCTCGGAGCCCTTCTCCGTGTCCCCGCACGGCAGGCGCTACTGAGAGACCCGCAGGCACCGAGGCCAGCGCTCCTGCCTCTGTCCTGCGCCGCTTCAGCACCGCGGCGGCGAACAGCTCCGGCCAGGATCGGGGGCCGGGATCGGGGGCCGGGATCGGGGGCCGGGACCAGAGGCCGGGATGGGGGCCGGCACCAAGAGCCAGGATCGGGGCCAGAACGGGGAGCTGGAGCGGCGCCGGGCTTAGAGACCCCCTCCCGGCGTCGGGGCGCAGCGACGGTCCCGCGGCAGCCGGCGCTGTGGTTTTAAATGGGCGGAGCGGAGGCGGGCGGGGGGCGGGCGGGAGGCGGCCCGCGCTGGCCCGCGGCGCCCATATAACCCCACCTCCCGAGCGCGGAGTGCCGCGGCAATTGGCTGGATGTGGTACTTGGAGATGTTGAGCTGGCTCCTTCCCCCCATGTCCCTGCACACACACAGGGGCGGGTGGTGCGGGCGGGAGCGGGAGGCAGGGCTCAGCCCCGGTGGCGGCGGCGGTGAGGCTTCCCCTACTCGCTGCCTGCCCGCCGCGGTGCCCGAGCCGCTCCTGCTGCTGGGCTGCTGCCTGCGGCCGCAGGACCCGGCCGAGCCGGGCCGAGGGGAGCGCGGGCGGCTGCTGGCGGCGGCCGAGATGATGGCGGAGGGCGGCGGCGGGCCGGCGCGCAGGAAGGCGCTATCGCTGCTGGAGGCGGCCCGATCCCGCTACGAGAGCCTGCAGATCTCCGACGACGTCTTCGGGGAGTCGGGCCAGGACAGCAGCGGGAACCCCTTCTACAGCACCTCGGCCGACTCCCGCTCCGCCGCCTCTTCCCAGGACGAGGACGACGACGAGGAAGACCAGGGGCGCCTGGCGGTGTCGAGCCCGCGGAGCAGGGCGGCCCGGCGCCGCGTTCCCCGGGCGGCGGCCACCCCGGCGGAGCGGCGGCGGCAGCGGCAGGTCTGCGGCGGCAGCGCCGTCCCGGGCGGCCCCGGCCCTATGGAGGAGGAGGAGGAGGAGGAAGCCGAGAGGGGGGGATGGACCCGGTCGCTGCGAGACGTCCCACCCCCTCATTTCAAGGATGGCAGCGGTACGAGGAGAGCGGGCTGCCGGGGCCGGGGGCGGCGGGCCCGGGAGGCCGTGGGGATGCCAGCGGGGGGTGCGCGGAGCGGCGCAGCCACGGGAGAGAAACCCGTACACGGGCCCGGCTGCTGCGTGGGCTGCTGCCCGGCCCCGGGCCTCGCGGGGGGAGCACGGCCGGTGCCCCCTGCCTGCCCGGCCCCTTCCCGGGAGCGGCCCCGCTGTTCGGCCGCTGGTGCCCGGGGCCGGGCGCGCCGGTGCTGGAGAGCCCGGCCGAGGCGGTGAGCGGGAGGGAGAGGAGAGGCCGCGTGTGCTTAGTCACAGGCATCCCCTCCCCGGCGGGGCTGTGGCCGTGCCCCGAGCGCCGGCAGCGCAGGGCGCCCCGCGGGATGAGGACAGGCGCTGCCCCGAGCAGGGTGGGTGTCCGGGCCCCCGCCGTGGCTCCGCTCCGGTGTGCGGCTGGCTCCTCGTCCCCACTCACGGCTGGGGAAAGCCGCGGGTCACCTGCCCTGCGCTGTGCACTAGGGCTCTGGGATTGGGACTGGGATTCCCCCTGGCTGCAAGGTTTTCTATGCAGCCGTCCCTAAACTTAACCCTCCTTGCGTGGCTTTTGGCCAGAGGAAATACCAAGAGAGTGGTGAAATGACACAGCGCGACCTACAGCAGCAGTGCACAGCGCGGATATCTCCGTGGAGTGGCTTGTGTGGCAACTTAGAACCCTGGCTTGCCGAGGGAGCCATTATAACATATATAATAGATCTGCAGGCCTCGGCAGCCAAGTTGACCGTGTAGCAAGGCATTGCAAGAACAGGGTAATGGTTATGAAAAGCTGGGATGTGAAATTCAACATGTGCATCTCAGAATAGGATAGGGTGATTGCCTGTGCTAAGGTTGCTTGTCTTTTCTTTTTTTCAGTAGTGTTTAATTCCTTCATTTGGCTGTTAAAAGTAAATGCCAAAGAGTGCTGCTGCACTCAGTGTAGTGTGCTGAAATTTGTGCAGTGAGGTAGGCAGGAACCTATCTGAGGAAGCAGCTTTGGATGGTTCGGGAGGAAGGTGGAGCTAGCACTGGAGCCCAGAGAAAGTTCAGTTGTGCTTCTGACAAATGTGCAAATAGGAGCTGTGTTTGCCTCTGTAAATAGCTGAACCTTGTAAAATGCTTTAAAAATCAGTGTTATGTGCCTCTGTAAAAAAACTCCTGAGTTCTATTGAAGGTTCTTATTCATAAGCATACCTAGGATGACATTCTGGACTATAAGCTTCATGATGTGATGATATTTCAGCATTGATTATCATTTAGTTTATCTGCCTTTGATGGCTTATTCCTTCATATCATTGCTTTATAGTAATATCCTTTTTAACACAGGCAAAACTGGGATTAGTGCTTTAATACTGGTTTGGAAAGGAATTGGATGACCTGTTAATTCAGGAATTCATATTTCCTTTGAACTGAAGGAGTCAGATTTATGGTTGACAGGAACAATGCAGATATCCCTTGAGGAAGGTGTATAGATATTGCTGTAAATATTTCCTCCCACTAATAGATGCAGAAAAGGTTTCTTCTGCCCTTTAGTTGTGTTGATTGTGATGATGATGATAGATGCTGCATGCTCTTCATTGAATGGTGATTTGGTTTGGCAGAAGTTCAGGTAGTGTCATGCTTGGATATGTGGGAAACATGAACTATCTGTGATATTTTTATTTTTGACTACTCAAATTCCAACTTGTGGAAACTACTGCATTGTATATAACTGGGATCTTATAAATCTACTTTGTACATTGACTGGCTTTAGGCCTTGCAGATATCATCATCAGAGTTATGCTGAACGTACTTGTGCTGGCACCGTTGTTGCTTCATTGGACACCATTCTGACACAAAAGTTTGTATCTATACTTGTTGAGGAAAAGGTCTCCACTGAGGTGCCTTGCAGTGATAGGATGTCTTTCAGCCTCTTATGCAATACAAGCAAGAAATACAGGGTTAGAGCACCAAGAAAACTGTATTCTCAATTGAAATGTGTTGGATGTAAGATCCTTTCTTTCTAGGTTCTGATATTAAAAGGAATAAGTTTACATGAGACCAAGATAAAAATTACCTTTGGTTAGCACCAAAACTTTAGAGTTTAGAGCATGGCCTTTTGGTCAAAATCTCAAGGTTTGCTTAGGGCAAGTACTTGACATCATCTCATGCCAGGAGACAAATATCTCATGAGACTTCAGCCTCATTGATGCTGGAGATAAATTCTCAAATCAGACCAGGGTCAAACCTGGTGTCAAGCTCTTTGGTTTGGGAGACTGCCCCTTAATGAAAGGGAGTGTGTGGAGGAAAAAAAAGTTTGAGTTAGTTATTGAGTGAGCTAAAGCTCCCAATAGAAAAAATAAAGAGCCACTTGTAAAGCTTGTGGTCTTTTTAACTACAAGTAGAAAATACTATAACTTCCCTTTTTTCTTTTGAATAGATTGCTTACTACTTCTTTTGCCTTCCCAGCCTGAATATTAAACTTAGGTCTTTAAAAAGCATTGTATCCATCCCTAGAATTAATCTTGAGCACAGACAGGGTAACTGATACTTCATCCCAGAAATACACTCAAGACCCAGATGTGCTGGAAGCTGCTGGCAGTGTGTTAGATGGTTGAGTATGTCCTCAGTTTGCAGTCAGTCACTGCATCTGTGTGTGGTGATGCTGCCTTGCTTGTGGGCAGGTTCTGACAAACTGGAAAAGGTCTGGCTTATCTTCTGTGCCAGGAGATAAGTGACTGGCATAGCTATGCAGCACAGTGCTGTTTCTGTCCCAGATTTTTTGTTTTCTGCCTCTTCTTCAGGGATCTCTACTTCCTGTTGTTCCTTTTCCATTTAATAAAAATAGTGGGTGCTTAGATTCCCTGGGGGGGAACAAAAACACCACAATGTTAATAGCTTTAGGTGACTTCCTTTGTTGAAATCCAAAATAGCTGTTAACTTTAACATAGAGGTTAGAACAGATTGCTTGCTGCCACTTTGTTTCCTGTTAAACTATTTTGCAAATCACTCTTTTAGTGGGTGAGAAAGTTCTCAACCGTCTGATTTGATACCCTGGTTTTTAAACTGGTAATTTGTAGCACTGTATAATTCTAATGAAATCAGGTTCAGGAAACAAATGTCTGTCACAAACATCAAGGCAATAATATAAGTTCTGAGGTACTGGGATGTGGTTAATGGGTATGAGGTCTTGGGGAAGTTGCTGAAATGCTTTTCCTTCACAAAGAGCACCTGGCTACAGCAGGTCCATGGTTGTTTAGCATGGTGTTTAAAAAGATGTCATCCATGATCTGGATCTAAGCTTTTTGACCTACTTGTAGAGGACAGAAAGAATAAGAGAACAAATTTGCTACTTGGATAGGGAAAGCATAATTGAAAAGGAGAGAGAGAGAGAGCAAGCAACTACTATTACAAACCAGTATATGCCAGTAACTCAAGATAAGCCCTTCATTTCTGGTCACTCCTGCCTCAGACTTAATTGGTGTGCTCTTCCTTTCTTTAGGAGTGGGGTGGCTCTGAGTGGTGCTTTCCCTTGTAAGCTCAGTAATCTTGTCAGAACTGTTGTGTAATACACAGAGGCACTGTTGCTTCTGCTCTTGGGTTTTTTGGGGGTCTTTGGAGGTAAGAATATCCTGGTATTGCTCAGCTGGATGTTCCTGATTTGAGGTAGCTGGTGTTTTCTTCCTAGGATCTGATGCGTCCTGTATCCATGTAGTTCAGCAACCAGAAAATTTGACCTCAGATGTAAGAGCACTTCTTACTCTTAGGATGCTACGTTAGAGTTATGTTTTAGGGTGGCAGCAACAGCAGGGAAATCTAAGCAAAAGTTAAGGTTGAAGTCCTCAAAGATGGAGGCAATTAGTGCTACTGTTTCCTTCATTTTCTATGCCCTCCAAACCATGTTCTTAAGGCTAGACCTAAGGACAAAATATTAAGAATGTTCCTTGCTGAAAGAGCATAGCAAATCCTCTTCAAGTTGCATTTAGACAGTGAAAATAGCTTTTATAAAAAAGAGTGTTTCTCTGAAGCAGTGTGCCATAAGTTGCCATCTTTGAAGAACATGTTGCTGTATAACAGAATGCTCTCAGGAGGAAGCTGCTAGGACCATTTCAACAATCTTGTCACCTTGAAGAAGTTTAAGCAAATATTTAAAGTAGTTTCTAGTATTTTCTGTTCCCAAGAGCATGGACAGTCAGATGGGAAGTCAGCATTCTAACAGCAAGGAGCCTGGAGGAAGAGCTCTTGGGTCAGGCTGGGCCATAAAAGAGGGCTATATACATGGTACCACCTAACAGTGCAGGAGCTCTTGGTTCAAATCCTGAATAGAATCTGAAGGCTTTCATCTTACTAGATTGATGTCAATATTTAAAAGTTTTAGAGTAAGAAAAGTATGAATGCTACTTAGTCACTTATGTCAGATTCTGCTTCAGAAATATCTGGCCCAAATTTTCTGACTCTAAGTGGATAAAGCGATGCTGATATGCTTTGTTCTTATTTGTGTCATCAGAGAACTTAGCTGCTTTTGACTTGCATAACCATGGAAAATATTGGGGGAAAATGCATATTTATATAATCTGTTCTTGCATTCTACGTAGAAGTTACTTATAATGACAGTATCACAACACTTTCAGTGAGATATGATAAATACATCTCAAAGATGTACATTACTACTTTGCAAAGCCTTTATAGGACGATTTAAAGTCTTGAAGTTTTGCTAAATAAGTGAATTGTGCAAAGGCTTAATACCTCATACATCTTACAAAATCTAGATGTGCTTTTCAGGAGGTTTTAATGGCTTTAGAGCACATTTTTCTGCTTCCATCGTCACTGAAGAGAGCAAAGTGCACATGACAGCCTTATTGATTAAAAAATTTAGTGCAGCTTAGCTATCTTGCCATGTTCCCTTGTCTCTTTTGCTCATACCTCTGCCTTAAACATGCATTTGGGGAATAACCTGGTATTTAGATAGACTTTACAGGAAAAAAGAACCAGCACAGTTTTTTCCTCTGCTTTTACAATCTGTTCTAGTCAGTACTTGAGACAGGAAAGTCTGTAAGCACAGCAGATTAAGGTCTTCTCCATAGACACTTGCCTAGCCTTTTACAGAGAAAAAGTATATTTGCTCCTAGATCTGTTACTGCATAAAATGAATGTTTTCTCCTTGTAGGTACTCTTGGGGTCATTTAAAGTAGATCAGTTCCAACAGCTACTAATGTCCTTTAGTCCACATCTCAGAAACAGGACAGCAAACAGCTTCCATGTCTGTCTGTATACCTTTAAGTCAGCCTAGAGAGGAAATCAGCCTCTGCTCAGTCTAATGAGGATGCTAATGGTGGAGTTGACTTGCAAACTCTGCATTGACTGCTAGGTCACAGGAAGTTGGCCTGGATGCCCTAGATTTAAAAGAAACTGGAAATGTCTCTTACATGTTAGTGTTCATATCAGAGTTTTGCTTCCCTCCTGTGCTAAAGCTTCAAAAATTTTGGAGTAGATGGATTTAGTAGTTTGGAAATACCTTGTATTTCTAAAAGGGAAGGTAATCATGGATACAGTCACACATCCTGACTAGAGGTACTTATCATTGAAATACCTCATTCTTTCAAGTACTGCCAAAAATTGGGCATGTTATTAGAAAACAGAACAGATGGACTCAAAAGGATTGCATGGCTGAGACAAATGCATGAGGATACTATCATTTGACACCTCAGTTCCTTGTAGCAAGGCATTATTTCTAGGAGCTTATCCAAGCTCCCTCTTCATATTCTTTAAAGAACAGGATGTTAACCGGTCACTGGCTCTGTGTGAAAATGAATGAACTGATACCTGAGAAGGTAATTTAAAAATTAAGGCAGAGTTCCTTGATTGACAGACTGCAGGATTATAGGCTTGGAAAGCTCCACAGCTGATTTTGTGTCTGTATAAATTACTCTTGGACTATGTCCTTATTTTCTGTGAAAACAACTGGTATTCATGTAACATGACAAAAAATATGCTTTTGATTGTGCTTCCTTGGATGAAATGAGGGATTCACATGACTTGTATTGCCAAACCATACGTGGTGTTAAGGACAAAAAACAAAACCAAGCAGCTTCTATTCAGCAAGCAATGCAAAGCTGTAACTACGCACCTGAAAACTGGGCAAGTTGAAGTGTAGTCAATGAGGCACACTGTAAGGATGCCAAAATCATGTTGGAGAGGGATATACAGAGGAAGAATACTGTGTATGTGTCTGTATGGATGGGGGCAATTAACTGCGTGTCGGAAGGAAGATTATTGGACTGACATAAAAGATACTGTGAGCCCACCAGTGGGCACAAATGAAGGTGTTATTTCTAGTGAAGAAAAAGCAGAAAAAGATTTAAAGCAGCTGCTGTTATAACTGTGATTCATTTCTGATTACATATGGCAGGGAGGTGGGTGTGTATGAAAGATGAAATTCAAGCAAAAAATGAGAATAGTTTTCTTTTTTTTAAAGTTACTTACAAAATTCACTGTTGTGGAAAGTCTGCCTATCCAGTGCACGTAGTCATCTCTGCATTTTTTGGAAAGGTAGATGGTGGTTAACTTCTGAGTAGGGAGCACCTGTAGGTGTGCAGTACTAGGGGTCAGCATGTAGCTGTGGGCGTGTGACTCTTCCCATTGATGTCATGGTGCTGTCTGCTGCTGGATGCACCCTATTGATTTAGACAATGGTAATCTTGTCAGTTCATGCCCAGGAAAAATACTTGGAGGAGGCTACATGTATTGAAACTTACGCATTCAGATTCACAGAACCATTAAAGTTGGAAAAGACCTTTAAGATCATTTAAGACCTTTAAGTCCAACTGTCAACCCAGCACCATCACAATGTTCACAACTAAATCACATTATCAAGTGCCATATTCACAGGTGTTTTAAACACTTACAGGATGGCAACTCCCTCCCCAGAGGGTAGGGTGGTGGTTCATAAACCATGTGCTGCCAACTGAAAATGAACCACCTTTGGTTTGGGGCAAGGGATTCCCAGGATGATCTTGAAAAATGCGGGATGCTCTTACCTCTGTCTTGCTGGATATGTTGCGTTGTTGATATAAATTCATGTGTGGATATAAATTCTAATTTAGCCTTTCAAAGGGCTTCTGACCTTCTGGACTGTATTTTTGAAAAGGTGAGATGAGATGAGAAGACCTCCTTAAACTGAAGTCTTTCTCATTTTTTGGCTGTTGTAGATATTCCTTACTCATAAACTTGTCCTTTTATGTAGTTGGTGGTTGTTTTGAGATGAAGAAAAATACAATGTTTGAAGGTTTATACTTGGAGATCTGCATTAGTTCTCTCTTGTCACTGACTCTGAGATTAAAAGAAATTAAGCTCTAAGATTTGGACTGCATTTGAGTGATCTGTAGCTATTTTCATGGCGCTAACATTGTTGCAAGTAGTTTCATTTTTTTCTTTTAAGGATACATCTTCAAGTGTATCAGAAACCATCCCCCTTGGGAAAAGAGCAATGGATTTTAGGGTAGATGACATCTTGGTCTTTCCACTTGATGAGGTTGTATTTGATGAATAAAGAATGACCTCTTAAAAAAGGCCTTTCTTCATCTGCTTCTGTACTATAGGGTAATGACTCACACTTAAACTGACATCAGAGATGGTCTAAGAGATTGTCCAACCTCTAGAGCAGCCCTCTGCCACTGTGTCCCTGGAGTCTGTCCCAGCCAGGGCAGTTGCAGCCAAGGGCACTGAGGCAGCCCAGGCACTGGGGTGACAGGTGAGGCTGGCTCAGGATGTGGGCCCACAGCAGGGCAGGACTGTGCTGGGCTGTGCCAGGCTGGAGCCTGGCCCAGCTGGGGTGGGGACTGATGGCCCTGGGGAGCTGTCATGGAGCATTGGGCCAGCAGGGCCAGGCAAGGCCAGTCAGGCATGGTGGGGGCACTGGGGCACTGGCAGCAGCTCCTTGGCAAAAGCCATGACTTTCCATAATGGCTCTTCCACAAAAAAAGCATTCAGAAAGAAACTTGTCAGTGCTCAGTTGAACCGTTCTTCCAGCCCACTTCCCTGTGGCTGTGGATTCTCTGTACCTGTCCCTACAGGCTGTTGGTAGCCAGCCCTCCTGTCAGCCATGGAGAGCCTGGCTGCTGCCACAGTGGAGTGGCCCTGGGAGTCACAGAGTGACTGGGAGATAGTGCTGTCTTGTCATTACCTTGGTTTCATGGGTGGCCTGCAAGTTCTTTGGGTTCAGATTACCTTCAGTGTGTCTTGTGTATGAAACAAATGTGTGAGGGCCTTTGGTGCTTGGAGCAGTTGTGGTAAGCAAGGAATCAGCTGATCCTTGTGGAGGCCCCCCATGGTCATTGTGTTCCATAGGACTTCACTGCTTTGTTTTCTGCAGTGAACTGGAGGCAAATTATTGGGGTGGGAACCATCTCTGCAGTCCCAACATCAGTCCCCACTGGCTCTGAGTTTCACGTTGTGTTTTGCATTGCACTACATCTGTTGCAACAAATCTTACAGACATTAAAGTATATAGTGGGGCGAAGCAGGTGGATGAAGAAATATCTGATTGGCTAGATACCATCCAATCCCCATCAGGTATTTTCAGTAAAATTGTTATTACTGAAAATGCCTGTTTGTCTCGATTTGAATTGGATAGGTGTGGCCTAGCATCTCCAAAAATGTGTGGCATAAGGATCTGTCAAAAGCTTAAATATTCTGATGGGACATTTTTACTTTTATTTTTATTTAATTTCACTTTCTTTTTTTAAATTTTTAATAATAAGAACCTGAAAGTGCATTCCTGAATGGAGCTGGACTTCTTGAGATTGTTTATTAAACCTTTAGATATCATGAAGTTTGCATGTACAAACTGTGAGTGATTGCATGTACACTGAAGAGCAAACTGAGAATTTCTAAGTTTGCTGCTAGCCTGAAGTAGCCTGGTACAGGAAACACAATGACATGGTGCAAGAGGAGAATGCTCAGTGTGAAGGCAGGGCTAACAGCAGAAGTGGAAAATGGAGGGGAACAACTTTCGAGGTGGAAAAGGAACTGGTGGTTGGAGGTGAATACCAGACTAATGTGACTCAGTGTCATGCTGTTGTGAAAAGGCAAACATACAAATGGAGTGTACAAGACTTGAAATGAAGCTGTTTTGCCACTTAAAAGAGGGAGTCTGGGTTGCCAACCCAGGTGAGAAGCACATAGTTAAATATGAAGAGAAAGGACAGAAGCAGAAAATCTACTAACTTGGCTGCCTTTTAGAATTCTGGTTTTAAGCCAAAGGGCCATATGGGTAAGTAAAAGAGCTATTATAGGAAAGGGAATTATCTGCCTTACCTGCTCTGAAAACTAAATATGAGGAATAATGGGTATAAATTGATGGATAATTGAATCAGACATGATAGAAACTCTCAGACAGTGCAGTGGTGCAGAAGACAAATGCATCACTGAAAACCTAAGAACAAGTGTCATTAACCTGTTATATCTTTTGTAACAGACTGACGCCCAGTATGTGTGCTGAATGGGGATAGAGGCCTTGTACTGAAGGACTTCCTGAGGTCCCTTCCAGCAGTCTTTTCCTTTGTTTTAGATTGGCTAAGATAAACTAGCAAGCTGCTTAGTGGCCAGTTAAATGCTGGACTGTTATGTGAAGGACTTGCTACTTGCGTCTTCCATGTCAACTTTTGGAGTGGGAAGAAGGCTGTGCAGCTTGTGGGAAAGAGCTGTGTGCTTGCAGAAGGCTGCCTGGTCTGTTAAGGTGAAACTCCCTCCCTCCCTTTGTCCTGGAAAGTGGCCCAGGCAGACTTCATAGTTGGGGTGTTGTTTCCGCACTCACTTCTATGGTAATGAGTTGTATGCCCATGAATCTTGTATCTCTACTCAAATGACTTACTCCGAGACTCCTTTATGTTCAAAGCATTAAACTGCTTATGTTAGGGATGTCTGATGTAACACTACCCAAAGACTTGTGAGATTAGCAGTGCTATACTCTGGAGGCAGTGCCTGGGCTTGTAGTTGCCTCTGTTCATGACATTTCTTGAGGTATAAAGAGCTTCCTTGCAACTGAATCCCAGCACAACCCTCTGTAGACCATAAGGATAGATACATGGAAGAAGACAAGTGCAGGTCTGGAAGAGGCTCAGCTAGGTTATGGTGCAGACACCTGCAATAACTGATGATCATGTAACAGGTGTCCTGGCAAGAAAGAACATCAGAATGTCTACTGCATGGTTTTTCAGTTCATGGACTGGGCATCAGAAGGTTGTTCCTTCACTTCTTTGTGAGCATTGCAAAATTGTTTCATCTTCAAAGACTACTTTTTGGCACTTAACATCATCTTTTCCCCTGATATTTACCTCAAGTACATTTAAAGAGATTTGCTGTTTAGCTTTCTTGTGGTTTTTTTCTCTAGCTATTTCTTTTTCTCTTTTTTCTTATTTTTTCCTCCCAAGGCTAAAAATAAGAAAGTATGATATTTCTTCACAACGTTTCCTTGCAAGAATACACTCCTACTTCTAGTGGTAGTTCTCTGCCTTTTCGAGTGTAGGGTCAACTCTTTGTTGACAAATTGCACAGTCGCCAAGTAAGGTCTTAAAGTTCCTTGTTCAAAGGTACTCATATGTCACTATCTCCACTAAAGGTAACCTGCTTTATGCTATCCAAAAAGTGACTGTTCTAGAAGTCAGTTGTATGAAAAATTCTAATTTTTCTGCAGAATAAGAGATTGTCCCTGATTTCAGCAGATAATTAGAGAAAAAAAATCTTTAAATATGGGTTTTTAAGATTTATTTTGGCCAATAAATTCAGGTATTATCCCGTGGGATGATCAACCCAGTATTTTCTGATAGTCTGTTAAGCATAAAATTGGTTCTAATTCCATGTCCTGGTAAAAAAAATGAAATAATGCCTTTCTGTACAAGCCATGGCTGTTTCTGGTTAAGAGGGATGCGAGTTCAGCCAGCAGTACCAAAACCTTTAATCCCACTAGACCTGGGTAAATTCAAAATACATTGAACTATGTTGAGTGCAAATAGTAGTGCAGACACCTCACTGCTTTCTGGGGACAGATGAGTGTGAAATAGTCAGCTATGGATATTTTTTGAGATGGTACTGTCAAAGTGGGTACTGAATATGAAATGGTTCTAGAAATATGAAATGGACGTGACACTGTTAATGTGACGCTGGTTTGGGGGTTATTTTTTGGGGGTTTTTTTTGTTGTTGTTTGGTTTGGGGTTTTTTTGGGTTTTTTTTGTTTTGTTTTGTTTTTTGGTTTGTTTTTTTGGTTTTTTGGGGTTTTTTTGTTGGTTTTTTTTTTTTTTTTAGTTTTTGGGGTTTTTTTGGGCTGCTGGCTCTTTCTCCCTGAATCAATGAAAGGAAACTAACTGAGCATTAGTTTTTTTCTAAAAGCAGCCACTTGTGTCATATGATGAAGCAGAAACATTTCATAGCATTTTATGGACATATATAGCAGGAGAGTGAGCAAGATGTTAAAATAAAAACTGTGCCTCTTCTTTAGTTTTTTTGCTGAAAGGTTGACTCAGAAGGGGTCTGAGTACTGACCTAGAGCAGCTTGACATTGAGCAGTGCACTGCCAATTGCTCTAATGTCAGCTTTCTTCCCAAGATAAAAGGGTGATGGGATTCTTTTTTTTAAGCTGAAATGGGCAGCTAACGGGAGAATCCATCAGCACAATACTTTAATCAGAAAAGGAACAAGAAATAAGTGTAACAAAAGCTGCTCAAAACTTTACTTTTAAGCTTTCAGTGTCTACTGAATCCTTTTCATCTGTACTATAACCTCTTTCTAACCTGCCCTTCTGTGCTGCAGCATTTAGTTTCTCTAATTGTATTTTGCTTTTCTAAAATCTTCTCCTGTCATAAAAATGAACCTTTCTCTTATATCTTAACATAGATTCTACCAGTACTTCCCAATTTAACATCTTGTTCTTAGTCATTATGAAACTACCTTTTTTTTATTCTCTGGGCTCTGCTGGATACCATGTCTCTACTGTTCTTGTTAAGATTGCAAGTAGTCAGGGGCAGGAGTTAATCAGATTTTGCTTCTTGGTAAGCCAGGCTTTGTGCAATTTTGCTCTGCCCCATGTCCATTCTTGTGGGATGAGAAGGTAAAGGTCTTCCAGATATTGAGTCCTTACCTAACTTATGGGAAGATAGTTCATGGGATGACAGCTTTTTGAATTGCCCTTGCTGAAAGATGTCTCCCTTGAGTTCAGTCCTTATTAGACAGCACATTTGTAGTTAGAAGAGCCTGTAGGCTCCAACAGCATCTCCTGTGATGAAAAAAGCATTTGATGTTGAGATGTGAGGTCATGTGAAACCAGACTATGCCTGTTCTTGCCTCATAGTGTCACATAAAGATAACAGGTGGTATTTCTAACATAAGAAAATAAGGGCTAGGTGCCCTTGACCACATTGCTCACCCAGTTTGCTACAGCTGATGCTCCATACAATATGTGAACTGTCACACCCACCACAGCATCTAACGCAGCATTAAAAAGCTGGCAGGAATGCAGTATACAGCTCAACAAAATCTGAGTTCAGATCTGATAGTTCATGTGGGTTTGGTTATCCCATGATTTTTCAGTCTTGTTTTTGGATGAAGGTTGCACTTCAGGAGTGTCAGCTGCCCCCACAAGGAGTTTTGTGTTAGCATTTTATTGTGTCTGAATTGTGAATGCATCTGTGCTCTTGCTACTTAATAGAAGAGTGCAGTTTTAGAGGCTAATGCCCCAAGTAATGGGCCCAATTCTTTATAGCAAGCATTTGAGGAATTTTCTTCCTTCTCAATCACCTGTATTGGCAGGAGTGGGGATTGTGTTTCCTGTGTCTGGTTCTTCACTCACTTTGTGACATGTACCCTGTAGTCCATTATTTGCCAGTCCTTGGTTCTAGAGGCAGGAGGATGACCAAAATCAAGTGATATTTTTATAAAGAAACAAAAATGTTACAGTTTTTATAAGCAGTTTTGGGGTAGCTGTTGCTTTTCTTTTCTTCATTGAGGCTAGCTGAACTCAATGTTCTACATACTGGTGGATCTTGAATGCTTCCGAAAGAAAAGAGACACGAATATCAATTTTAACTTTTTCTTTCTCTGACTACTGCTGTAGAGAGTCATTGTTAGCTACCTTGTTTATAATTTAGAAGAGGGAGGAGAAAGTAAGCAAGTTTTTAAACTCAAGTAGAAAAAAGAGCTTTTTCTGAGCAGAGTTTTAAGTACCTCTTTTGCTGTGTGTTCAAGGACTCTGTACTATACTTGCCAATATTCATTCTTTCGCAGTTATTTCTGTGTTTTATTATGGACTGCATCACTTGACATTGCAATACTTACACTGTTAAGTCATTTGCTTGGAGCAATCCTAGGCTAGAAGAAGTATGCTTAATCTCACTTCAAAAACATGCACTTCAGGGTAGTGTTGCACTAATGCCTAAGAATAATTTGATCACGGTAGTTTAAAGTTAAGTCTGCCTCAAATGGTTTCTGCTGGGCTGGAGTGAAAAGACCCTAGGAGAGGTTACTGTTGTCAAACTGTAGCTTCAAAAATTTCTTAGAAGACATCCCTTGTAAGAGCCACAAGGCTCTTACACCTCCTTTTGATGTTTATTGAAAGTACAACCTGTTTGCTTCATATTGTCACAACAGCGGAAAGTTTGGTATCAGATCTGAGTAGTAGGAACTAACATTAAATCCCTTGATCAAAAGGAAAAATCCATGCTTCCTGGAGAACATGAGTTCCAATTTGCTTGCTAGGGTTTGCAAAGAGTGAGCAAAATCTCTGGTGGTCGTAAGGTCCAGGAGGGAGGACAAAGTGGCTGCAGGATAAACTACAAAGGATTTTCATAGTGAAAAGACATTCCCCTTTTTTCCTGCCATGACGCACATTGCGGCCTCAGTCTTGCTTTTAGGATTAATAATTTGCATGGCTGACTGCAAAATGAGTATCTGCTCTGGAAACCTATTTCTGCTAGAGAAAAACACAAGGCTCTTACACCTCCTTTTGATTTGCAAGTGACACAAATTAAAATTCAAATGGGAGTGTCAAGGCATGTAAATATAGTGCATTATTCTTTGAATCCAGAGAGGCATATAAGTATATGAATAGGTGGTACTACCTTAGTGATATGTGAGATATGACTTGAATTATATGTATTTCTCTAGTGACATGAAAAGTGTCATACCAATGCAGAAGGACTTCTGACTGATACCATCACTCCCCTGTTCTTACAAGAGGACAGTTTTTTTTAAAGGACAAGGGGAAAGTGCTCCTTTTTATATTGATATAAAACCTAAAGCAGATCAGCTGAAGCTTATAGGATTTGAGGACATGTTCAGCTCTCTGCTAGGTGAACTGTGTCTTCTAGGCTGCTTTAGTCCTGAGTGCAGTTACTGGAGAGCTCTAGGGCAGTGTTCCCCAATCGTTTTTGATCATTCACCCCTATCAGTCCAGGTTTTCTCAACAGGTACTCCCAATCTATGTTTATTTCTTTATTTATAGGTGATGTACCTGGACTACTGTACCAATATACTACGTACATTATAAAGCATACACAAAACCAGAATTTAAACCAGGATGATACAAAGATGAAATTAGCACTATTTAATTTTTTATTTTTTATTTGTTAACAACAGAGAAAAATATTTTCTTCCTGCTGTAGATTGTCCCAGTAGATTGTTTTATGCAGCACCCTATGTTGGAAAGCACTGTGCTAAGGCCTATGTAATGACGTTGATAAAAGTTCACATACAACCACCAAGCACATGGTGCCTGGGTCTTGGCAAGGAGGACTGTGGTCATTTGTGTCCAGCTCTGCCAAACTGCTTCAGTTCAGGCCCAGAAAGAGAATTTCTGTGAAGTGGTTTGAATCCCTCTGCCAGGGATGCTACCAGACCCAGATGTAGCTGGGATGAAAAGCCGTATGTTCACCTCCTTTCTCTGTCTTCTCTCTTCTCCCAAATAAATAACATTCTACCTTGCCTAGTAGGCTTGGGGTTTTCTCAGACAAGGCTATAAAAACTCCAGGCCCAGTTTTGCTAAAAATAATCTGAAGACTTTTTTTACCCCCTACTAAAAACATCAATGAGGATTATAGAATCTGGACCTTAAGTGAAGCATGTAAAAAATTCTTGATGTGGAAGGTAAAATGCTATTCCTATTCACGGCCATTGACAGTGAGCAGGAAAGGAGCTGTATCAAAGGTGATGGAAGAAGCTGATGGAATTTCACAATAGATCTCTTAATTTTATGAGGCGGTCAACATAAATAATTAAAGGAAAGAAATGTTTAAATGAGAGCTTTGTGAACATAGTAACGAATGGCTGAGGAACTGGAAGGGCTCTGTAAAGGAACAAATCTGTCTGTAATATAAAACTACTTTAGCAGTTAGGTCCAGAAAGCTTAGGAAGTGGGAGGCTCCCTTTTCTTTTAAAATGTGAACACACCATGAAGTTCTTTGAAAACCTCTGCTGTCTGAAATCTTTCTTGCTGCTAGGTCCAAGATGAGAAATACAAGATACTTTCTCCTTTTATAACCTAAACTATGTTCTTACAGAGACTAATTCTTATGAGATCCTTTGGCTTTTATTGGTTCATATGTTGGCAGCCCCCAAGAAGCCTGGACAAGTTGATCTCTAAGTGTAGCTGTGATCTGGATGGCTACTAGTGACCTGTGTGGTGACCTCCAGTCTTTTCACTGCCTGATCTCAGAGTACAGCACTCTAAGCCTGTGTTTGACGAGATGGACTTTGGCTCCAGAGCAACCAAGCATCTTGCCTGAAAGGCTGTGTGGGGAAGTACACAATGCTTTTCTTTGCAAACCTAGTTCCATGGCCTGGTTCCTGCTGCACCTGCCCCTGCCAGCCGCACAGCATGGCGTGGGCTGCGGTGGGAGCTACCAGGAGCCAAGCAGTTCCTCAGGCTGTACAAAGTACCTGGGCAGAGGTTGTGAGAGTGCTGCTGAGGGACTGCTGCTGCTGAGAGTGAGCGGTGCTGTGCCACTGAGGATCCCACTCTGAATCTATTCACTGTTCAGCTCTGAGTTGTGTTTCTGGCTTGCTCTCTGTAGATGCAGCTCCCTGAAAACCTTTCCGGGGGGTACAGTGGCTTGTAAACACATTTGTGTCACCCTGAAGTTAACACAGGCAATGCAAGTAATAAATTCCACCTTTTCCACAGGTGACTGCCTTTTATTTCACTCTTAATTGTTGAAGAAGTGCACCAATTTCCTAAAACTGGCAAGTTGTGGGTTTATAAGAGTTATTAGGAAGCCTAAGCACTTGGAGTGCTGTGGGGTGTGTCATGTTTCCTGCATGTGGTAAGAGGATTAGGGATGTTGATGTACATGGTATACAGAAGTAATTTATTGAACTTTCCAACTGCTTGCCTATTTTGAGTTGAGATGTTCAGACAGCCTGCAGCACTGGTCAGTTCTTATGGCGGGCAGAACAAGGATGGAAAAACACAGTCTAATGACAGGGGCAGGAGTAAAAGACCAAAAAGAAAACAAAAAAGCACTCAAAGTGATACTGTGCGTGTGTGAAGAAGTCCTGACCCTAGCAAGGATTTCAAATACATGACCTCCACTTTGCATCTTAGGTGTCCTTAGAAAATATTAAGATTTTCATCTGCCTTTAAGCCTAATGCAGAGAACATGTGGCTTGTCCCAAGACTTTTGAGGGTGTTGGGGAGGAACATGGAGAATATAAAGCAAGGGAATTACAAATTTAAAAGTAGGTGTATAAGTCCAGATGCAATATGGAGTGATGAGAGCTCCTTTCCTTCTTAATCTGGGATGATGACAGCAGAGAAGACTTTTCTTACTGGGCAATTGATGAAACTCGCCTAGAAATGCAAATGCACACTTTCCTACAGAGAGCAGCAAAATCCAAGGGAGGCTGGTACAACCTAAAAGAAACAGGTTTGAAAAAGCCTGAATATTATCCCCATGCAGCTCCTGTCACCAACCTCCTTGGCAGATTCCAGAATTTGAGCTCTTCTAGCAGAGCTGCAGCATCACCCCGCAGCTCACCCTCTCCCAGGTGGCTGCTGCAGTAGGTGCTCACATCTCTTTGTGAGAAGTAGCTTTGAATGCCTTGGGGACTATGTGCTTACCCTAACAACTGCTCCCTGTCTTCTCCAGGAAGAGCCTGTTGCTGCTGGGAAGCAATTGCAGACACCAGAACTGTAGCTACCTTAGCTCATGTGAGATGGAGATGAATCATTAGGAGGTTCTGTACTGAAATTAATGTTCATGCATTATAAGGTTGTCTCCAATGCTTTACTGAACTGTCTGGGTTTCTGGTTGCTATATTTTTTTTCTTTTTTTCTTAAATAACTAATTTTTGAACAAAACAAAGCCATTTCTTTGTGAGACTTATTCAAAAACTGGAGGTTCATTTTTCAATGGCATATGTGTGTGTTGTATGTAAAAGGCAGGAGTTGATATGAAGGCTTTCAGTATCTCATTAGTTGGTCATTTATATTGACTTATTGACTTTTATTTACAAAAGATAAATTAAATATTCTGATGATTTGGTTGGAAAACATATCAGGCTATTTTCCCTCCTTCAAACACAAAAGCCCTACCTTTCAAGGTGGGGCCCTCAAATCAAATATTGGTGATGCTTAAGGTGGATTTTTATTTTAAATTTCTGGAAAGGAGCAAGTACCATGGGAGAATGGTATTTTGACCAGTGTATTAGAACAGACCAGGAGCCTGGGAAAGAAAGATGGGATGGTGGGATTGCACCTGCAAGAGTTGCCAGTGCAGGAGAAGAGTCCCCCCCGTGGGACCAAAGCAATCGCATCCCAAAGCAATCTTCTGGGATTTAGCTATGAAGGTCACTCTGCTAGTAATGGGAGTTGTGCTGACATAATCCATGCTGCTTTGTGCAGTTATTTTGTAAATGTGCACAGCTGTGCCCACAGCAGATGTGTAGCTGCTACGTGATCTACTGAAAGCTGTATTACAGGTGGTGTATGGAGTCAGCACATCGATGGTCATCTCTCATCTGCTAGATATGCCCAGTGTCAGTTGGGCTGCCAGGAGCAGTGCAGTAAAATGTTAATAGAAAACTACAGTGGCAAAAGAGCACAGTGGACTATTGCCATGGAAGCTGCTGCAGCAGGAATTCCCCTGAGGAGGAGCATATGCAGTCCCACAGCCAAATAATGTGCAAAGAATTATGTAAACTGACACAACAGGGTACTACTTCAGCATTGACTCAGCTTCTTTAGGGTCTTTGGATTTTGGAAATTATTTTAACCTTAAGACCTTGTACCGGTGTTTTGGGAGGTTCTGTTGGATGTTAGAAAAATGGTGAGTGGTAGATGGCAAGATCTCACCACATAAATTAAGTATATAATTAAAGGTATCAACATCAGCTGCAGTAGGCTGTTTATTCTTAGTACTTGTCACAGCTTGAAAGCTTTGTGGCTTTAAAACATGATGGTAAACACAAAGAAATACTCTCTTAATTAAACAGTTTTTTACCATGGCTTGAATCTACAACAAGGCACACTTCCATGGAAACTGCCACAACATATCTGGCGTGTTCTCATTCTCAGACCAGTGCTGTTGGTGGTACAACATGCATTTGATCAATGAGAAAGGTGTAAGTCCTGCCTGCTTGGTCTCTTAAAATGCCCCAAAATTTAGTTGTACTTCTACAGTGTCTTATCACACAAGATAATGTACTGAATGACCGCCAAAATTATTTATCCTCGGTATCCCAGTCTTGATGCCGGATTGAAGTTCTTCACCTTTTGCAGGCTGAAGTGCCAGCGCATGGCAGTATGGAGGAGGAATGGGCAGGGTGCCTTGGTTATCACGCCAGGCTTTGGAAGGTCACCATCGCATCAGGGGAGGAGACTGTCTTGTGTTTGGTGGAACAGTGCATCACTCATCCCTGACCTATGCTGGGCTGACCTGCTACACTTAATGCTCAAGGATTTTGCTATAATGCTTTAAAAAGCTGAATGACAGTCTGCATCCAGTACACAGCACAGAAATAAGCTGAATTGCAGGAAGTTCCTTAGTTTGTGAAATACTTCATTAATTTTACTGTTTGATTTTCTAAATAAGTTCTCTATTTAATTTATCAGTAACTCAGTGCTGCTTGCTGTGGAGGCCAGAGACTCTTAGGACCAGAGTCAGCATGGAGCAGCTCTGTGCTGGTTTTCAGTCCACTTTCATTTGTCCTTGGATTGCTTCTAGACACAGCTCTTAATGCTCTCTATGGATAAAAGTCAGACTGCAGTCTGTGGATCGCTTTATTGCTGACGCTGTGAAGAAAACAATCCTTTTTAATGCCATGGAGGGAGGAGAAAGTGGCCTTTCAGAGAAGCTCTTTGGAACAATTTTTTGACTACGGTTGTTACGTGCAGCCGTGGAGGCATTGTCAAAGGATTATTTATAAGGTTGGAAGAGTGCAGGCAAATCACACTTTGCTAAATACCTTGGAATAGACTTACTGAAACTAAATGTAGAGCAGAAGTGCGGCTACTGAGTGCCCACGCAAGGGTGCAAAGTAAGTTTCTGTAGAGGTGACCTTGCAAAAACTCACCCAGAAGCATGGGTGGCTGAGAGCGAGCCCTTACAGTCTACAAAAAGAACCATCTTTGGAAGGGCTCTGCCCAGTTTCTTCTTTCTAAGCCAAGAGTGTCTGCCTGGGAGTTGTTGACTTTTTTTATTGCCTCCTCCTAAGCTGGCTCTTAACTCCAAGCAATGCCACAGTATGGATCATGTTTCCATCATTTATTCTTGCTGATTCTTCTCATCATTGAATTCTTCTGCAAGGTGGTCCCTAAAGGAAACTAAGATTTGTCTACCAAAATAACAGATGCAGACATCTACTCACCCAAAATACTGGTCAGAACCACAGTTGGTATGTATTAGGATGATGCCTTTGACTTAGCAAAATAGGCCTGTCACTGAAGCTTTGGTAGCTTTTTCTAATGAAGATGAACAAAAACATGCAGCATAATATCGTAAAAACCTGGATGCTTGTCACCCAGTTCCTACAGGAGAGCGGCCTCTGAAATAAACTGGAATAAAACTCAGAAAAGAAGTGTTAAGTGAACTTACTTCAAGCCATCTTGACAGGCTTGTTGTAATGCTGTCAAACCAGCTATGGTTTGAGGATGGTCTGATGTACATTTCCAGGCCATTAAGAATAGAGATGATATGAAGACTGATATTCTGGCAAGCCAGATAAGCTCCAGTGCTTCCAAAGGTTGCATGAGGAAACTTAGTGTGAACAGAAATTCTGAAAAATATTCACTTGGGAAATATTAAAACATCATTTTTTGTTTTCTTGCCTTTTTTATTTTTTAGCTCTTTGTAATGCTCCCTACACATTGAAAAAGATGAGAAATTGTTTTAACTGTCTGTCATATTTCATTGACACCTTCCATAAAGATATCACGATTTTTTGATGGATGAATATTTTCTGATGAAAAGCTTCTGTCAGCATTTTTTTATGTTCTCTAAATAAGACCCAAAAATCATGTTGTGCACTTTTGCAAAGGTAACTTGTCAGGAATATAAAACAGTTTCTAATTGCTTGGACTTAGGAAAAAGGAATTAATTGGCTTTTTAAACCTTGGTTTTTGAAGGCTGTACCATATATTGGAGAAGAAGGTACTTCCCAATGGCCAAAAAAACCCCAGTTTCTGGATTGATTTTTCTTAGGTATGTATCTGCATATAATATGCTTAATGTGTTATTCTCGTGGGTGGCTATAAATTGTTAGATTTTTTCCTCAAAGAAGACAATAAAATTACTTCTAAATTATTGAACTGATACTTCTACCACTCCTGTTCCTGATTTGGGAGTATTGGGGTCTGCCAAGCTGTTAATGAAGTTGCATTAATTTCAAAATGAGCTGTGATTAGCTCTGCACAAGGTTTTTTTACAAACCATGCAATTTGGGTTATACATAGGGTAACACCTGGGTCTGTTGGAGTAATGGGATATTTTATCGTGGGCTTCAATTGCAGTTTGAATGAGAGCAGAGTCTTTTGCACAGCAGAGCAAAAGAACTTTCTTTCACTGTGTTTTCTCCTTACACATCTGATTTATCGTGCCCAAAATAATGATGCTTTTGACCTTCTTAAGATTTGTATACTATGTTGTAAGCAGTGATAGGTTACAGTACATTTTGAAACTGTCTGTCTTTTGTCCATCCCTCATTCTGAGTCTGTGAATTCTGACGTTGGTAATCAGAACAGAAAAAATGGGAAAGGATACATTAACCTTTTAAAAATGTTCTCAAATTACTTAATTCTGCAAACCAGCTAAGTAAGGAAAAAACATTTAATTCACTTGGGATTCTTTTTTTTTCCTAATGTGTTGCTCAGCGAGGAAGACTAGAAAGGGAACGAAGCAGGGGGAACAATGTGCCTGGTGGGCACCCATCTAAGAGAGAAGACAAGGGATTTTAGGATGACAAGCAGGGCCTGCCTGAAGTTCCACCTGAACTTTTTCTTAGATCATTCTGGGAGTTGTGCAGTGGGTATGTTTGCTGAGAAGCTGAGTGTGCAGCCAGCTCTCTGGCTAGACAGCAGGGCCAGCGAGGCAGCTGCAGTTTGCCCTGAGCCGAGCTGAGCCACACCGGGCTCTGCAATGCACGTGCTCCAAGGGCAAGGGGCCAGCTTTTGCTTCACAGTCACATTGCCAGTACAGACACACAAATAGCTTTTCATGCTTTGTTTTTTCATTTATTTTGAGACTATTCTTACAAATGGAGATGTCTCTTTGTGGGAGATATTCCTTCTGAGTGCAAAAGAGAAAATGGAACCAGCGAGTCAAAATAGCAGTAATGACTTGCAAGGTGGTTGCTGCAGATTGCACAGGCAAGTTCTTGCTGGCAGACAGAGTTAAAAGGAAGAGGAGCTTGTGTGTGTAGGCTGTATCATAACAGAAGTTGTTTGTTATTTTCCACATCCTGCAAGGTCACTTAGAGCAAGCCCAAAGTTCTGGTGCTGGCGTGTGTGTTGCCCAATCAGAGGTTACTCAGTAGAGCTCTGTCCCTGTCGTGACTGTGTACGGAATACTGGGTCTGGCTGCATGTTCAGACACTCCAAGAGTGCTTTTGCACTTTGTCTCTGTAATTTGTATTGGAAATCCTGACTGGCTTTTAAAGAAACCCTATGAAAGTAAATATATTCTCCATGCAAACACTCTATAGCAGAGGAGAGAGAAAAATCTGAATTTTACATACAGTCACAATTGTATAATCATTCTGAGAATGGACAACTATGCAAAGTCACTCATTTATCTGAGTAATGCTTTGAAAGGTAAACAGTGCATGTATGAAACACTGAACTCTTCATATCAGTATTTTCTGGGTAAGTGTCATTTAATTCAATGTAAAAATCCTTTAAAAGTACAAATTAGCTATTTAAGTTCCTTATGCAGACAGTTGGCTCTCTCTATGGGATATATTTGTGTATTTAGAAAGTCATATTTAAATATTTTAGACTGGTCATTAACTATGCAAAACTCAATTCATGTTAAAAATTCACTTTTCCTATTGAAATTCAATGTTGCTCTTGTTATATCATATTGCATATCAGTAAATTATGAATCAGCTGTGCTCACTTTGCCAATAAAGGCTGTTTTTTAAGACAATGAGATTATACAGGGGCTTTCATAATTTTATTTAATCAACAATTATGTTGATGGTTGAGTCAGAAAGTGATTCAGCTTGCTTTTTTAGAGCTGTGTGGGTTCTGCATGACCAGTGAGATACAAAGCTTGTATATTTATTCAAGGAAGGAGAGCATGTAGCAGGTTCTCTGTGTCTGGAGCAGGACTGCTGGGCAAGGAAGGATTATTGTATGCCGTATGCCTGTCAGGTTTCCATTATCACTTATCAAGGTAAACTTGTGCAGCTGCTGAGAATTTAATTACACAAAAATTACATTTTTTGTGCTTCTGACTGCTCTTACCTCCCTGAAGATGGAGTCCAGCATGTACCTGTTGTCCATATCCAAGAGTCTCAAGATATTTCACTTTGTAAGACTTGATGTTTCATGAATTCTTGTTTGCTGTAGACAAGATTTAAAATATTACCCCTACTCCCAGCTTCTGCTTCTGAAGCTACGTATTTAAAAACTATCTCTGTGTGCTACCTGGAAGGTTGTCTGAGCACTGGAGTTGAGTTTGATAGTTACTCAAGATTTCATATAGAACTAGGAATACACTCTGTTCCATGTGTTGTTATTAGCCGTACCTACTGTAGAATATAAAAACTTGATTAACTTATGGGGAAGAATGAAGGTACAGAATCATGCATAGAGCATCTTTTGTGAGCTGTAACAGTGCTAGCCAGTGCTAGCAGAAAATAAACCTTCTGATCAAAAGAAGAAAACATTTGTTAAGCAGCTTTATTATTGCACTAGTAGTTAAGGTGAAGTAAATATATCTGTTCTAGCACCATAGTTTTCACTTGATAATGAAAACCTTTTATCATTTAAACGGAAATTTTCTGTTTTAACCAAAACATGGTTTGTGCAAGGCTCTTTCTTCTGGTCTTACAATATAGAGGAATGTGTTTTCAGCTGAAAGTTTCTTAATCTCACAAACTAAAATTGGAAAGTAATCTTTAAATAGGTAGTTTTTATTTTAAAAAATCCAGTTTTGTTTGCTTTTTTGGCATTCTTTGCAATCTGGAGGTTTACTGTTTCAAAGTCTTGATGTTGTTTCAAAGTCTATTTTTGCTGTCCTTCTAGTAGCTTGAGTTCACCAGAGTGCACTCAAGCATTAAGGCTTAAGAGCAAGTCCAACCACCATATTTGTGTAATTCCTTGTAGTTCTGTTTCATGGAAAATTTCTGCAAGCTGTAGTTGTTGCTGTACCTGGGAATGTGAACTGAGACACAAGGGTGCTGGAGAATGCGACCTGAGCAACGTGCTAGTGGACCTTTGCAGAGCCAGGTTGTGTGATGGTCAATCTCATGCTCTGATGCAGCTGGGAGAGCTGATGCTGAGATCCAGACAGCCCTGTAGTGCAAGAAAGACTCGCTCTTGTTGGGCAGAACTCCAAATGAGAAGCTGTATGCCTTCTGCTTTTGATTAGGAGTATTTCAGACAGTTCCAGGGCTAAAGGCTGCTGGACTAAGGTGCAGTATTTCTGGGTTTGGGATTATACCCATGACATTGTCTTTTTCACAGGAGTGCAGTTGCTTTTAAGAGCTCCCCTGTCTGCTGGGTTTGAAGAGGCTGCTCAGCTCAGGGTGATGGTTTTCACTGCTTCTGTAGAATAGAGGATGTTCCCTGCCCTTACCCGATAACTAAAACACTACTAGGAAGTGCAAGCATGAAAACTTCTACTTTTGGAATGGAGCTTGATTAGTTTGTGGGAGGGATTAGAGGAGAGGGGGCTGTAAGTACTGGTGTCTGCATCCCTGGTATTGTGGGTTTGATGTTCCTAATTCAGTTTATTGTTATCTGGTGTCTGACTGGCTGAACTTATACAGTGCTGCCAGCCCTTAGAGCCTCCTTTTTGTTTTTATCACCCTCCTCTGATGGAGTAGTTGAAACTGGCAGAAAAGGTGCAAGATCAGTGAAATGCTAGAGTAATCACAGCATGGGACTGCAAGGCTTATTACATTATGGGAGGAAGAGGACCACTGCATGTGTTATAGTGCTAAAAATATTCCCTGTGATGTGGGACAGTGACACTAGCCACATGGTAGCTGTCACTTGTTCTGGTAATGGGCTTTCTTGGGGATATCAGAGTGCGGGATAAAACTCCAGTGTGGTGGCAGAGGCACAAAACTCAAAAACACATAGACCTGTATGTGACTCTGTGTGGAGCAGGGGCAGATATGAAAGTCACAGAATTATGACAGTGAACTAGGGAGGAATTAGAGGTGCAGGAGAAAAGGAGGGATCAGGTTATAGAGCCTAGGAATTATGTCGTCTGGGATGAGGGCAGTGCTGCCTCTGGAGGACTCACATTGTCCTTCTGGGCTGTTTGGAGGAAGGCACTGCTTTGACATGCATATGGACCAATAAAAAACTATCCAGAAAGAGTCCAAAACAGCTGCTGAGGATAAAAGTTGCAGGTAATGTGTAAGTGGAGAAATAAAATTCCTGCTTGTCTCACAAGCCTGCATGCTTCAAAGTAATGAGCGCAGAGCAGAGGGAGAGACTTTTCAGAGTGTACAGTATCATACAGGAGGAAGAATATGGGGGGGAAGGGGAGTTTCCTGGTGAAGTCTGTTAGGCAATGGGTACATACCATCATTTGCATGAGAAAAATTACTCATGCTTTTAATTTCTGGTGTTGGATATGCCTTGTGGTGATCAGGAGTGTGCCTATCTTTCCTTCTTTTATCCTAGGTCCAACACGAAAAATGCCCTTGACGGCAAGTGCCATGGACTTTTTTCAGCTCTTTGTCCCTGACAATGTACTAAAGAATATGGTGGTCCAAACCAACATGTATGCAAAGAAATACCAGGAGAGGTTTGGTAGTGACGATGCCTGGATTGACGTCACCTTGACAGAAATGAAGGCCTTCTTAGGCTACATGATATCAACCAGCATCCACCACTGTGAGTCTGTTCTCAGCATCTGGAGCAGCGGCTTCTACAGCAACAAGAGCATTGCACTTATCATGACACAATCAAGGTTTGAGAAGATTCTGAAGTACTTCCACATTGTGGCCTTCCGCTCAAGCCAGACAACGCATAGCCTCTACAAAATCCAGCCTTTTCTGGACTCTCTGCAGAATGGCTTTGACTCTGCTTTCAAGCCTTCACAAGCCCAGGTAAGAGTTAAGCCGTTGGCAGGGAACATCTGACCTGGTTGTCTCACTGGGACAGAAAGTGCACAGCACAGCTGCTTGGGGAAAGCTGGGGCTTCCCAGTGTGAAGCTGTTCTGCAGTGCCTCCATGAAGCAAGAGAGAAAGCAGCACTGTCCTGTGTGAGTGCTCATCAGTGTCTGTCAGTGCAGGCACCAAATAGGTTTCAGTGGGAATGGTGCTCTCTGAGCTGGAGCTGTTTGCTTTAGTGACCTAACAAAGCTTGGACACTTCTCAGTGAGGCTGCACTAGGCTTTGCTATCCTGAGGATGGGAGGTTGCAAGTTGTGCAAGGGTAGAAGGGGTAGAGCTGGTGCAGCTGGGCTGGAGGGAAGCAGGCTGAGTGGGGTGGAGGAGTTGAGTTTGCTAGAGTGACTGTCCCTGACCTTAGCAATATGTGCTTGCTGTAGGGTCCAGTAACACTGCTGCTTCCTCATGACTGGAAAGGGAGACAGGTGAAAATCTTTTCATATTCATCATAATCTATTTAAACTTCATTCAATACAAATTATCTGCTTTTGAAGCTGTTGCTACTGGTTGTGTTCAGAAATCCGAAAAAAAAAAGGAATAAGCATGAAATATGTTACTGCTTGATATAACTTTTCAATCAATTTTCTATTTCCAGAACATAAATATTTCATTTAAGCATTTGGAAAGGGTGTTGTATACATAGTCCTCTTATTTTTCCTCTTTCCCTTCTGAAGCATCCCATTTTTGCCTACTGCACAAAATTAATGAAGGCATAGATGCTGTACATGCATTGAAGTGTGCCTAAAATAAATGGCGAGTGATTACAGTTTATTTTATAGGCAATAAAAATCACACCTATATAACCCATGAGAACACAGCTGCTTAGAAAGCTGTTAAGGTAGAGAAGGGAGGAGGGAAGAGTGTTCTCACTAAGCTATGCAGGGTATGTTTCCATTAAGACAAACCAGGCAATGAGAAACATGTAATTGTTGGGACTGAGCCCCCTTAAAGATATGAAATCTAATCCTTATGGCTGCTAACTTCAACAGGGAGAAGATAAAGGCTTCAGAAATTGATCACTGTGTCTAATGCAAGTGCTTATAATGGTGTGCTGTGGCACACACTGTGAGTGCAAATCCATTAAGGGATAAGATTTTATTTGCATGTATATGCATTCCCCATTCCAAGTAAGGCTTGAGAACTGAATTGACAAAATCACAGCACCCTGTTTGCAGTGGCAAAACATCTAAATCTTCACAAGCAAAATGTTTTATTATCCTGAGCTTGGTAAGGAGATGCTACTTAAAAAAAATAAGGGGGAAGAAGTAGAGACAGCCCAATTTTCTTCCTTCCTCCTCCACTTCTGTGCTCCTTTGTCAGTGTTTACGTCAGTGATTTCTATGCAGCTTGTTTCAGTGATATTGAGTGGAACAAAAAGCACTAAAATACAGCTTCAAAAATAACCCTTTGAGAAAGAATAAGGTTTTGAATCTGTTGTTAAAAATACCCTAGTGTACCTCCAGTAGGCTTCTGGGGGATGTTCCAGGCCTCCTCCTGAAGGGAGCCTTGTGCGTGACATCCTCCTGGGTGCCATCAATCAGGGCAGCACACTACTTGTCTCAAGAGATGAGGACCCCATCTGCTCAAAACAGCAGGAAAGACCTCTCCCTGCAAATTGTCTTGAATTCAGACTGCAGTAAACATCAAACCCAGAATGCCTAGTGAGAAATACCAGAAATAATTAAAAATAATAAGCCAGTTGCAAAGAAGCAAATGCAAAGATGAGGGGAAAGAACCACTTAGATGGGCTTTTGGAAGTTCTGCCACTGAAAGCCAGTTGGAAAGGGATCCCCAAGTTTCTGTGATCAGTGATACCTGAAATCCCAAGTTCAGAATAGATTTGTTGCTTAAGGTACATCTGTATCTTAAACATGAAACTTGTGGTGCCTGGGTGGCTTGTTGCTGACCCACAAGCTTTATGCTACCTTCTTGTAAGTGGCATCAAACAGCTAAATCACAGCTCCTGTTGAATGCAGCAGGGCTGTTTGGGCCTATGGGTAGGCTTGTTACTGACTTTTTTCCTCTGGCAGTGTGGACTCATAGAGCACAGATTAGGAAGATGCCATGTTTAACTCACCCCTATGGACAGAGCAGGGACTATCTGCGTCCATCAGGCAGTACAACATCTGCCTTCACAGTTATTTATTCTATAGATTTGATCTTTTCTGTTTTGAGAACTAGAAAAGATTCTTCAAGTGGAACTTCTGTCAGAAAATTCTTAGGGTTTTTTTTTCTTGTCTGTGACCCCTCCCCCCACCCAAATGTGCCTGTAAAAATAACACCACAGTTGCTATGAAAGGAAACAGGGAGAAAGAACTATGCCAGTATACCAAAACAAAGAAGACAATCTAGTGAATTATAATTATTTTGCTAAATATACTGAGCAAACAAAAGGAAATAATTACTCTCCAGCTTATGAAGGAATTGAAAGTCCAGAACATTTTAATTGTGCATCAGCAGTGCTAGCTGTAGTTTCTGAAGTTTAAAAAATGGTGTTCTGACCTAGATTGGTAAAAAAAAGACAGGAATATTCTCTGCATCTTATCCCTCCTCAGCATCTTCTGTATAAATAAACACTGCCTCTACCTGAGCAACAAGAGGTGGTGATTTGGGTCTGTTCTTTTAAGCAGAGTTATTTCTTTGCTGCTTAGCTTTGTAGCTGTGCTACTGTCTGCAAGCCTGAAGGTAGGGAGGATGCCCTGCCTGCACTTGGGAGGTATAGAGCAACAAATTCAAGGGTACTCACCTGCCAAGGATATACACTGAATTCCAGAAACCAGAGGAGTTCAGGGAAAATAACAGCACTGCTCAAATATCCTTCTGTGCCTGCTGAGTGTTTATATGTTCATCAGCGGGATGTGGCTAGACAGGATTGCTGTCTCTGGCTGCCCCTGACTGGTGTGGGAGAGGTCAGGAGCATAACTCCAGGCTCTCTCTGCTTCCCACTCCCTCTAAAGTACCTTCTTTTTGATGTTTTGGAACCAAACAGTTTTGCATCTGCCCAGTGAAATATCAGCTGGGAACAGTCACCAGCAGGAGTGAATCCCCTGGCAAAAAGAGAGATGTAAGTCCAGCCTCTTGCTCCAAGGGCATGGTGCTCAACATTGGCCAGTTACTGGGCAGCTTCTTTGTGTTTCACTCTAGATGGTATCATAGGGTACAGCTAAGCAGTTTCAACATAGCTCTTCCAAACCAGCTCACAGCTTTAGATGACAGCCTCTTTGAAAACACAGAGGGGCAAAACCAGGCTGGTCAACCTGCTTTTTTGTCCTCATGCTTATATGTTCATTTGATGTTGGGTATTTCCAAATTATAAGACCTTGCTTATACTGTGCCTCTATATTTCAGATTTCTTGTTCTCAAAATGATTCTTTAGGAGTTGAGGGTGCTGGTCCCAAATGTGAATCATTCTGTCTTAGAGCTTCTGTGAGAGTGACACAAATACATAAATATTCAGAGAATGCTGGCCAAATATAAGACAAGTATGAGCAAGAGAAAGACAGACAGAGGAGCAATAGGAATATTGAGTTGCAAGGTAAATTTCTGATGTCCTGTAGCTCTTGGCCAGTTGATCCTTTCGTGATGCCAGATTTTAGGGAGAGTTTGGCAGCAGAAAATTATGAAACTTCATTGCTATTTTTAAATTACCTAATGGTAATGGAGTGCTGTAAGAACTGACTTTTTGTTTCTTAAGAGGACTGATTGATGACTGAAGAAATGGGCAGAGGAGCATGGAGTCATGGCTCCACTGAAAGTCAGAGTTACCTTTGAATGATGGCAGAGAGGAGCTGTAAAATGTGGAAAGGCCAAGCAGGACTTCAAAAATGAGAATAGAAAGAATCTGTCTGATATACTGGAGAAGAACTATGATAGAGAAATAAAGAAAAGTGACGTGGTCAGTGTGAGTGACTAGGAAAATGGCTTTCCAGCAGCAGTCTGTAGAAGAAGATTGCGTTATGTTGAATAAAAGTAAAACTGTTGCAGGATGATTGAGGGGTTTGGATGTAAACTTGTCTGGTTGGGTGGGTTGCTACTCTAAAATGAGTGCCATTTTAGAGCTCTTACTCAGAAAGCATGGAAAATGCAGGCATTGCCTGGCTGAGGAGATTTTGCAAGTAGGAGGTAAAGACTGACATTCAGATTCACTAGCCAGTGATATCTGCAGCAGGAGGAGAGGGATGTCTGCAATTACCAAAAAAGGAAATGCTGAGGGGTTCTTAAGGGAAGGGAGATGCTCTCAAATGCAGCATAATAGAATCAGAACTGGCAGCTAGATATGCAAGCAGAGATGTCAGACACCAGCAAGAGAATTTAGATTAGACAGGAGGAGCTTTGGAGCAGAGAGGCAGAGGCACAAGCTATCCTTGCAGAAGGAATGACTTGACTGTGCATCCAGACATGGTTACCAAGGGGCCTCTGGAGCTGGATGGTACCCACCAAAAGCCAGAGACAAGGCAAGCTGAGGCAGCTTCTCCAGGAGACAGGCTGAAGAGACAGCCTGTGTTGTGGATGGCCATGGAGCTCAGGGGGAGATGTTTCCTGGATATGTCAGTTCATTATCTAAGTATATGGAGTCCAGGAGTTCCAAGTGCAACAGACTTAGTGATTCTGGGCTTTGTCTACAAGCCTGTTTGGACTATGTGAGAGAGGATGGGTGGAATTTTGGTGTGGAAAGAGCATTGGAAATGGTCTAAAATGGAGAAGAAAGAAAGGCACTCCTGACAGGGGCTGTTTTGTTCTGTGAGTGAAAGATATTGTGAGACAGAGAAATTGATGGAGTCCCATCTTGGAATCTTGCCTTTGCAACACTTGGAGTGCAAATACAGACTGGGGGAAAACAAAGAGTGAAGATTTGGCAGATCTATCAGGGATAAGGATTACTATAACGAAAGGAGGAAGGGAAGGGAAGGGGGAAAGGAAGGGAAAGGGAAGGGAAGGGAAGGGAAGGAAAGGAAAGGAAAGGAAAGGAAAGGAAAGGAAAGGAAAGGAAAGGAAAGGAAAGGAAAGGAAAGGAAAGGAAAGGAAAGGAAAGGAAAGGAAAGGAAAGGAAAGGAAAGGAAAGGAAAGGAAAGGAAAGGAAAGGAAAGGAAAGGAAAGGAGTGATAGCAGTGGAGGAGCAAAGCAACTAGATGAAGAGCTTCTGAGATCTGAACAGAACTGGGAATTTGAGAGAAGAAAATGGGGATGATTTCTATGAAGAAATCCACAAACGATCTTGCATCATAGGAAGTCAGAATAGGAAGAGAGGAGCACTTGGGGAGTGAGAAAAAGATGGTGAAGAGGCGGCCAGGAATATGTGTAGGAGTAATTAAACCTGAAAGTAGATTTTTATCAAGGAAGATGAGAAGCAGGAAAGAATATGCCTTTCTTTCCTGTAAGCTCACTGCTGTAAAAGTGTGTATTGCAGCAACAGCAAGAATGGGGAATAGAGAGGGAGCAAATATAACTTTGCATGGGGATTTGGCAAATAGATGGATTTGAGATTACAGGAAAAGCAGGGAGACTGAGAATACAGGAGGGTGAACAAACTAATAGGATGGGCCAGTGGCAACAGGGGCAATTTTTGTCCTAGAAATACCATGTCAGTGCCAGGGGCAGGAAAAGCCCATACAGTGCCTTGCTTCCAAAGTTCTTTACAGCTGTTGAAGCAGTGGTTGCATATGGAGTGGGTGTCCCCCACTCTCTGAAGGAAGCTCCAGGGTTTTCATTTAATTTTCTTGCCTGTCCACATTTTGTCTTTGCAGCAACAGCAGATCTTTCCCAAGTCTGTTCACATTTTTATTCCCTCTTCACAAAAGTTGAGTTGGAACTTACAGAGAAATTACTTAAATTCAGTACAGAGGAACGAAGGAGGGAAGGCAGGGCTGAGCATGGGCAGGAAGAAAAGGAAGATGGAGAGAGGTTTTAAATATTCAGATTTGCTTTCTAGATGTAAGGCTGACGGGCCTTACTGTGTCACAGAAGGCAGAAAGAGTGTGAAGGGTAAACAGTATGCAGTCGAGCTGATGCGAGGAGAGTTGATGCTGTGGTGCAGAGGGAAAAAAGCTAATGACAGAGGGTAGAAGATGTCCTAAGGTGATGCTTATACAGCCTTTTCTTTCTGCTGCTCTCCATCCTACAGCAGGGGAGATTATAATAGTGGAACTACACCACTCAATGGGATCTAGCAGGTAAGAGAGCCTTTCCAGAAGCTGAGAAATTCTTAACCATGTATCTGACCCTATCCCAAGGATGTGCTCCTTCCCTCTGCACTTGAGAAGCAGAAAGGCAAAAGCAAATGAGGGCAAGTTTAATGTTTGCAAAATGCTGTTGAGAATCCTCTGAGGCAGAAGTGGGAAATGGCCCAGGTGGCCTTAGAGAGGGAGGGTTTTGTTCTGTGTGGACCTTGAGAGAGGAAGATTTGGCTTCAGTGGGGAAACAGGGCAGCTGCAGCTGGAAGAACAAATAGCTTTGTGTGCAGCTCTCCTTGCTCACATCTGCATTTTGGTGTATAATTTGAACATTTTGCAAGAGTGCTTTCAGATGGTCCTGTGAATGTTTCATGAGTTGTTACGAAGTGGAGTGCGTATAAATGACAGTGTGCAGCCATCACTGCGTGGGGAGGGCACAGGTGCCTATTTTGGGCTGACAGAATGATGTTCAGCAAACATCTTGTGTTCAGGAGGCAAGCAGCTGCTTGTCTCTGGTGCTTAACTGCTCACCCACCACATCTCTCCTACAAGTGTCACTCCTAGGTTTAGTGTGGCTTTGTTCTCATTTCTGCCACTGACTCTGCAGATGTGCACAAAAGTAGCACACATGCAGGTGTGGAGAGGCTTTGTCTGAGGGTGGGGGCCTCTGCATGCCTGTATCTGAGCCTATCTCCTGGAGGGATGGTCACTGGAAAACAACAGACTCCTTTAAATTATAACCCATCTGACTATTTTGCATGTCTTTACAAGGGTATGAATTATGGCCTGCTGGGACTGCTTTCCCCACACGTACAAGGAGGGGAGCCTGCAGTGACTTGCTCTGATTTAGATGTACGTGGCTGAATTTGGCCAGCATTCATCAGCTGAGACCTTTCAACAGTTTGCAAGTCTTTGTGCTTTCACAAGTGGCTTGCTAAACAGCTTGCACGTTGTGCACTCAGGTGTGTGTATGTTATGCACAGCTGCCTGTGAGCTGTGGGGAGCTACTAGTACTTTGCTATAGGTGAGTTCCACAGTGTGATACCTAGCAGTAGCACACTTCAGTTTTGCTGCTAAATTAATGCAGAGAAATGTAACAAAACAGTTTTAAGAAACAGGGAACCACTTACATCATCTGGATGCAGAATGCAGAAACTGCTTTGTTTTCACAGGTCTTCATTACTTGCTTAGAAAAGCTCTGTCTTAGCTTTTCTACTCCTGCATCTGGTGGTTTATCCTTGCCTCCTTTCGACAATTTTTTCAGCTCCTGAGGCAAGAGAGACTTCCCTAAAGCTGCTGCTGCTAGGAAAAATATTTTCTGTCTCTTCACCACCTCCTCAAGTGGCAGCAGAAAGCATCTTTTTCTCCCTTAACTTCTCTCTCTCTTTATTATGTCTTTTCCTTTGCTATAACCAAGGAATATACTTTACAACAAATTGTAGGGGATGGTTGGGTAGAAAACAATCTGCCAAACAATATGAAGCTTATGAAGAAGCATGGAGAAGGATGCTACTAAAAATCCACTCTCCCTGCCCCATCCTCTGCATCATTTTGGAGGGATGTTGAATTGTAGCAGATAGTAAGAAGTGAGAGCTGTGCCTTGCAATGTTTGCAAATTATGTGTAGACCAGCTATCCATAATGGGGTGTGCTTGGCCAGGCTTTGGTTTTTGTTGGATGGTAGCATCAAACAAAAATGTGTTTGATTCTCTGTTTGGGGTGATGCACGCAAGCACAGTGCAAAGGTTATATTTCCTTGAAAGCAATTAAAGCACCTTCTTTTAGCAATCATGTATTCTTCCATTTCTTTCCCTGCCTCTTTTCTTGCCACTTGCAGGTACTACATGAGCCCCTGATAGATGAGGATCCTGTTTTCATTGCAACCTGTACAGAGAGGGAGCTGCGCAAGAGGAAAAAGAGGAAATTCAGTCTTTGGGTTCGGCAGTGCTCATCCACTGGTTTCATCTGCCAGGTGCGTTTTACCTCTTCAAATGTCTTCATTCAGTTCCAGCAGGCCCTTAAATGTATTGCAGGACCAAAGGTAACAGTCACTTCTCTTGGTTACCTGGCTGGGGGCTGCAGTCTGAATGCAGGAGGCCTCTGACTCCTGCGGATACGAGACGTGACGGACGATGATGACAAGTTCCTGATGCTTTGCTTGCTGTATGATTTAACTGAGAGTTTCTGTCTCTAATGCTGTCCATCTGGCTGCCAGCCTTCAGCTAATTACATTGAAATGCAGTTAAAGGTCTGTCTGTATATCCTAAGTTTATCTAAATGTCTAGGTACTGTGACTTATGTAATTTTGAATGAGTCAGATGTTTTCTCTATAACACTGCACCTGTGATAGCCAGCAGTGTCCAACAGACTAAATCAATATGGTACCAAGATGTCAATTTTTCTGTGAGAAACATATTAGTGGGGGCCCCTATTACACATCTTTTCACACATCTACCTCTCAATCAAAGAAATAAAATCTGATGTGACTTCAAGGTGAGATGTCAGCTGGAGTGAGAGACATGTTAAAGTGTTTGTTTGTATTGTTGTAAAGCATTGGGAACATCTTCTCAAATACTCAGATTCCCCAACAGCTGATGTATTTTGAGAGCCCTTGAAAAATCTGGTCATTTATTTTGATGCTTAGAGGTGAGGGGGCAGATGTTTTCCAATATTTCTTTCTCCCAAGAGCTCCTGTGAAAACATTGGATCCCGCATGTTCCAGCATGGTGGTACAGAGGTAGGAAGTGCACAGCGCTTGCTAAGGCTGAATACATGTCAGAACAGGGCCTGTGGATTTGCTGCAGTTGAACATTGGTTCAGAGCAGGATTTGGCTGGTGAATCATTATGACTGTTTGAGTAGCTGTGCAGGAAAAGAGGCTCACTGGGAACACGGGTTTGTGTTTTCAGTAATGCTGTTCACTCTGAGAAGAAATTTCGGATCCTACCTCTTCCATCTAGCTTTTAAAGTAGCTATTTTTTCTGATACAAAATAGACTCACCTTGTGAAGCATCCTTGGAAGTTTCTGCTCTCAAAGCTCTTGGAAAGTAATTTGCTATATAGAGGCAGTGTCTTTGATCTCCAAGGAGAGCTTCACCAGTCCCACATGGAGTTTATTACTGAAGTGGGTACAGCGAGCACAAAGTCTGCTCATCTCTTGCCACACTCCCCCCAGCCAACTGCCACAAAACTAATAAGTCTTCAGACATGCCAGAGGTTTCAGATTCTGAGCCATAATTATGTTGCACCTCTGTCCTGTCCACTGAGAGGCTAAATTAATGGAATGTCAAATTAAACAGAATAGATGCTCAGCACCACCCTAATCCTCCCACTCCCTTAATGAATTAGATGCTCATGCTTCACTTGCATCCGGATGACGTCCGGGATTATCTTACCAGCTGCCTTCTATTTTCATTCCTTGACTTGGCTGTCATTATCAACATGCTGAAATGACTGGGTGAAAGGGACCTTAGGGACCAGTGAAAAAGACTATACCTTCATGCTAAAATGGAAAAACCTGATCTGGGGAGGATGGGCAACTTCAATTATGATATGATTGAAATGCTATGTTCATTTATGCATCACACTTACAAGCAGTTTTGCAGAATCCAAAGCATTTTTGGTGGTTGTTTGGTGTATTTAGAGTATTAAAACAGAGGTTTATATTTTTTTTCCTGTGTTAAACAAAGGGAGAAAATTGATCTAAACCAGAAATAAATCCAATGCTTTTCCCTTAATGTACACACCTTTCCTTCCTTCTCTTGTGAAGCTGCCATCATGAAGAAAGGACTTGTTTTCTAAAAGTTAAGGACTGACTGCCAAATCTTGGAAAAACCTTCAGAATATACATGTTCTTTAATACTGTCTGGGTGAATTCCCTCCCTCACTGCTTCCACATGATGATATTGAGGTCCTTTTATTCAAGATAAAATAAGACTATCAACACATCATAAATCAGGATAATTCAGTTTCAAAAATCTGAATAATATGTATCTGTAAAAGGTAGGCCCACACAGAAGAGAGACCTATATGTGGCAGGTTTTCAGGGACAAAAGGAACCTCAAGAGGTCTTTGATGCTTCTGGCCAAAAACAATGTCCCCCAGTCCTGAATTAATCCTGGTGTTAAAAAAAAATTGCATCTGAGGAGACATCTTAGTTTTCCCAGTGTTCTGCTTTTCCTATGATGAAAAAGATTGGTTGGATTTTCCTAATGAAAAATGAATATGCCACATGCTGAGTTACTGTGTGAACTCTGGTTGACAGGTCAGTTAATATTAGGAGTTTCAGCTGCTTGTCTCCTCAAATTCCTGTTCCTGCTTGTTCTTGTGAACAAAACTTTGAATCAATTTTTTGGACATGAGTAAACACTTCTTTTTGATGGCTCATCATTTACTTTTTTAAGGAAATGGTGTTTGGTTAAAAATCTAGCCCAATAAGCCATTCATGGAACAGAAATGGCATAAAGCTCAAGTGCTGCTTGTGGACATAAGAAGGTGCATAGGCTTATATATTCATAATATAAATAATGTATGAATATAACACTAATTTTCTGTCTTCTGTACTCCAGAAAACTTGACTGCACCCTGACAGTTAATTGTTTTAAAATGAATGCACAATTTCAGATTATATCTCTGCTTCAGAAAATCTCAAGCAGTGCATCTTGTTGCAGTGAATAGCTTTGTTGGCTGAGCATCTCTTCACGGTCAGCTGGCCAAGTGGGAACATGCAGGAAGGACACATTATTCAAACAATGGAAATATATGTCTGCCGCAGTTGGGGACACGATCAAAACCTCTCAGAGGGCTCAGAAGGGCTCCAGGAGAGCTGACTTTGGCAAAGTAGATGGCAAAACTGCCCTGATACCGTTGCCTTTTTCACCTGCCCTTGGCATTGGACATCAAGGTGGCAGCAGCTGCTGTGGGAGAGGGCTTGGGCCATCTCATTTCTCTCTAATTCAGGGGGAACAACAAACACAGCTTGCAGGACTTTGTGTGTGCCTCTCTGCTCCATCTTCTCTTTGCATTTCTTGTTTCTTTCCAATCTATTTCCCTACATACTACTTAGCACTTCTCTTTCCCTACTTACCATGGAGACACTTATAAAACCAATATTTTAATGTCTTGATTGCAGTTTAAATTATTGAAGTACCTTAGAAGTCTTTCTTACAGTATTTGCTTAGAGTATATTTAAATAGTAAGTCATGCTATTTAAATCAAAACTCCAGCTGTGTCAGTTTTTTTGTGAGTTCTTATTTCTTTCTTTTTCTCAGAAAATCTGGAACACTTGATTATAAAAATGGTTCATAAATATGATTGGTAGGACTATTTCTCATTTTAGATATAGCAATATTGCTCATCAAAAAATGTTGAAGAAAATTCTAAAATTCCTTACCAGGGCTAGTTATTTTCTCCTGGTGAGACATGTCATGCTCTCTCTTTGCATTCTTGTGTGGCTCAAAAGAAATGAGCATGGTTATGAGTAACTGTTACTAAGTGATGCCTAGTCCTTGTATAGCTCCTCCTGCACAAGGTTTTCTGATCATTTTGCAGGAGAAGGAAGCACAGGCTGCTGGTGAACCCCAGCACATGGAGAGCTGGCAGAGCAAGGTTTTCCCATAGTGCCTCATCCTGAAGCACAGACCCATAGCCCAAATGTAACCCTCAGACAGTCCCTGACCCAAAGAGCCATCAATTAGCAAGATGAAAGACAGTACTTAGATGGTAGAGAGCACCGCAAAGGGACAGTCGGGCAATATTAATCACTCTGATAGGCAGTAATGGAATTAACTCATCAACATTATTGTTTGCTTTAAAAGCTGGTATCATGGTGAGGAAAAAATTAGTTTATGGATGTGTATATCCTTTCCTATTCACTGAGATTAATTTTAATTTCTGAGGCTATACTGGAGACTTTTCCCTTCCCACACCTCCTCACTGCCCCTGAATATATGGGCTCTGTACTTGCTTTTATTCCCTGGCAGAAAATTCTTGCAATAATGCATTTCATTTTCACTAATATCCCTGTGAAATATGTTACTCAGATTTATGAAGCCCTTTAGGTCCTTTTGCTGGGACTGACTTTCAGTTTCCACCTTCCACTGCTTCCCATGAAGTGATGAGTCAGAACAGAGTAAGGAAAAGTACTGTGTCTCTGCATCTTGAGTCTTTCCATGGTCCTGAAGAAACAGTGATTTGCATGACAGCCATGTTTAAAGAATCAAACCTGGTTCAGGGTAGCCCCTGCCTGAGAGGGTGAGAAAGGGCTCTCTCCCCAAAGAGCAGCAGTCTCAGTGAAGGGATGTGTCTGAGGTTGCTCCACAGATCAATGGCAGAGCTCTCAGTGGCAACAACAACAAAAAAATCCAAACAATGTAAACACCATGCTTCTACAGTATATGCTGTAGCTCATGTCAGACAGGGTAGCTACAGCCAGCTTGAATAGTTCATAACCCCATTGATTTTACAGAGTAAGAACTTCCAGAATTTAGAGAAACTGAGATTGTGCCCCAAAGAATTTATAATTTCACAACACACCACATAAGTGCATTCAGTCAATGGGAAAGGGAGGGGTAAATAAACCTGGAGTCAGTTTTTTTTCAAGGTCAGAGTTGCAGGAGAGTTGGCCATCTGTGCACTTGTTTAATAAGCTGCTCAGAAATGTTGGTGTTTCAGCCTATTTAAGTTCTGTTTAGAGATTAGTCTGAGCCCTTCTATTTCTTTAAACAGGGCCCTGATAATTCCTGTATTGCTAGAACAGTTGCATCTGGAACACATAGATGTAGCAGCTGCTTTGAGGAGGTCCTCAAGGTCAGGCTTTGTCTGTGAGGGGATCCCAGGAAATATGATCACCTTCCTTTGTCAGCCACTGGTGACTGGAAAAGCCTATCTACTTTCTTCTTCTGGCTCCCACCCAGCTCTGGCTTTTTAATGCATGTGGTTCTGTAATGTCAGCATCTGAGAATCCCAGATCTCAGTTAAAAGTCAATTATCCTCTTGCTCACCAGTGTTAACTGGAAAGGTATTTTTGCACATGTGTGATGGGCCAGTCCTATTCATTTTTACGGACTTTACAATCTTAAAATGTTTCTAAATGAATAGGAAACCAAACCTAGATGTGATCTAATGCAAATATCTGTCACAGCTTACACACAGTCTTAGTGTCTATTTTCAAGCGTGAGCAAAAGTTATTTTTAGTTCCTATCTGAGCTGCTTGGAGTTTATGACAATAAAGCTACCTGCATAGTTGTGTCCCTTCTGCAGCTGTTCTCTGTGCAACTTTGCTTGGGAAAGGAGACTAAAAGCACCAGAGCTTCCTGTTTTGTGCACTTAATAGGTCAGGCCCTTTGTGGTGTGCAGTAAGCAGAATAAAAAAAAAATATCCCTGCCCTAGGAAATTTAGGATCTAAGTGCAAGAGGCTTAAGCTTCCTACAGCAAATCTCTTTAGTTCAGACACATTTTGGCTGCCCAGAGGACTCTGGAAGCACGATGAGTGCAGCAGTGTTTCTTGGCTAACGCACTTGGCAGAGGTCTGGGACTAGCACACTGCTAGGTGCCAGTATATACCCTACTCCTGGTGAGCCTGCACGGGCCAGGCAGTCATCAGCCTTGTGCTTCCTCCTTGGAAATGGCTGGGTCCTTGATGTCACTGATTTGTCACTCGGTTTCATCTTAAGATTTTACACCCTTTTAATGTATTTTCCTCCTTGAGCTGCTGTGTGTTATCCCCTCCACAGTTACAGCACTTCTGATAGTTTATACTGCTCCTGCCTTGCATCACTTCTATATCTTCCCACTTACACACCTTCTCACAGCTCAGCTGTAATTTTCATAGAAAAAAACTGAGCCAATGTTGTGCAATTGTGTGTGGCACCAGAGTGAAGCCTCAGTCATGGACTTGAGCTGGGCTGCCAGTTACACAGAGGGAGCCTAGAAAAGTAGCATTAAGAAGAAAGAGGACCAATGCATTGATTAGCAATTGCCTTGTGGGGATTGCATCCTTTCTAGGAAAGGTTTTGAAGAGCAAAAGTAAAGAGCTCTGCTGAGATGGTGGTGATTCCAACCAGGCAGGAGAAGGGCAGCATGGAAAGAGGCAAATGTGGGCTTGTGTGACATTGGTTGGTGGATACTTGGCTTCACAGGGTAAGTGTGAGCAGGAATCACTATACTGACATGGTATAGGAGATCAATGGGGAAGCCTAGACCATAAAGGCCTGTCTTCATTTTCCAGCCCCATTTCCTTTTGATGCTGCAAAGAAGAGGGAACTGGCAGAAGGCTGGCATGGCTAAAGCAAAGGGTCAGGCAAGTCATCTGAGGGCTGAAGCACTGTCTGGATGTCAAGATATATTGCAGCAAGGCCAAAGTAAAGAAGGATGATTGCAGTAATTGGGAGTAAAGCCAGGCAGTTCTTAGGTATTTGAAAGAATAGGAAATTATTTACATGGAGCTGTTAGAGAAAATGAATCTGCCTAAACTAGATGTGGCTGCCTGGGAGAGGGTACAGAGCAAAATCTGCGTTTGTTGATCCTTGAGTTGTTGACCCATGGGTTGTCAATCTGCCATGCAGGTAAGATGTTGTTGTGCCCTCAGTGACAAAGAAATCAAGGGAAGAAAAGCAAAGAACTCTAAGCCACATTGGACTTGCATTGTCAACTCTACCAGCATCTGTTTGCCAGCCTCACAAAGATCTTTCTAGAAACTTTGAAGAATATGTGCAAGCAGAACAGATGTTTGTCACTCCACAGCACAAAGATATTAGCTGCATCCATGAGTGTTAATGCAGATTGAAAGAATTCTAAATAGAATGCAGAGGGGGAAAAGAAAGGGATCAAGTAAAGAGCTTTATTAGGAACACCAGGAACTAGCTGGGAACAGGTTGGGAAAATGGTATGTTCCTGCATACCCTTTAGAAAATAGCCTTTAGAGTAGCAGGAAGAGAATGAAGATAGGCTAGAACAAATGAAAAAATCTGGTCTCAGTAAGAGCACCACCACTGGTGCCAATATCTGCTAGACAAGAGCTGTCTGGGAAGAGATCATTAAAGAAGCAGAGGGTATGAACTGCAGCAGATTTAGGATGGAACTGGAGAGGAGAATCTCCCAGCAGTGTTGGCAATGGCAACAGTTAAAGGTGAGGTTTAGGATGAGAGGGAAAGACCAATTGAGGCAGGATCTAGAAAGTAGTGCGAGGAATGCACAGTTGTGGGTGGGCTGTGAAGCCTGTAGAAAAAATAAAGTTATTTTTTCAATAGCTATCAAGGATCGAAAAGTCATGACTACTTTACTTTTTTATCTTGCTTTTATAACTAAAAGCATCTAAAGTTATCTTTTATAACTAAGTCATCTAAAAACATGGCTTCTGTTTCGTGGTTGTTTAGGATCTGCCCTTTGCGAAGTATTTTTGCACAATATATCTTTCAAAATCTTCCTTCTGTTTATTACTATCTCTGCCCTTTTTTGCTTCCAAATGTCATCTATTTCATTTGAGAATTGTACCCTGGGGTGCTTCAATTATGTATGAAGGTGGAGTATTTGGGATGTGCTATTCACAAGTGCTTTCAATACGCCATCTGAGCTTTAAATATGAGCAAAACCACCAGTACTTCAGTTTCTAGGGCATATTCTCTTAAATGTGCCATCAAGATGTAACTTTTGTTCCTAAGTGTTCAGTTTTTTACTCAGTTTCTGTGAGACCTTATGAATTTTCCACAAGAAGGTAATGAAAACATACTGGAAAGTATCTGGTGCAGTAGAGCAGCCACAGATAGAGAGAAGGCACAATTGAGCATGTCACTGTTCTGATAAAGAACAGATATTCAACAAATAATTGAGGAATGAATAGAAAAAGCACTGCATGTTAAATATCTTCAGCCCATAGTCACCTCCTAAGACAGATGATGTCACATCCATACAGGTTTTCCCAGTTGGTGCTGTAGATCAAATGTATTGGTAGCCATTAGAAAAGACAGACAGTGAAAGAGATCTCTGTAGATATTCCAGAAGCACTGCTTGGGCTGTCCTGCAGAGAAGCAGAGGATGTTTGCTGCCAGCAGCTCCCATCTGTTATCCAGCAACAGCTGTTGAGCCTATACTTCTGATATCTTGCTGTTGGTGCGCATGGAAAGAACACAAAATTCTAATGTCCCAGGACAAACCAGAAGGTCTAATGAATGGTCTAACAAGCATTTTGGGGGAGCAGTTTCTGACTGTGCCTATGAAGGTCTAACAGCCAATTTCTGGCAATTGGTGCTTTTTCTGCAGATTCCTGACTACTAAATAACACTTTTAATGCATTCCAGAAAGGCAGCAAGTGCTGTGGGCTTCAGTTGGTAGGATCCTAATGGATTGAGGTAGAATGAAATAAGTTGGATGAGGGAAAATGAAGGCCATATGGGATCCTAGGCATTGCAAAGATATTTGAAGCCATCCCTTTGCCAGTTATCTGTACACAGCCAGTGTTTCACAGCAGCCTTTATGCTTTCCAACACTGTGCTGCTGTCACCCATCAGCCCAATAAAGCTGAGCATGATAAAGCTTTGAATGATGCTTCTCCAAAACACAAAATACTGTGCCAAGAAAAAAGGCTGGTTTTCGATAGGTAACTGCCCAAGGAGAAAATATATTTAACATTGGAGGAGGAGGAAAGGTTCAGCAGTGGGTATGGACATTTGAGTAATGGGCACTGGGGAGGTGAACAGAGAAAGGGGTTGAGATTCACAGCCAGATGCACAGAGAATTGTGCTAACAAAACCTGTGAAGTGTGTAGCATCTTCATATGAAAGTAGTGGTACCTCAGTGGCCAGTTGCATGGTGGGCATGCTCTTTGAAGGAGCTGCTTGCAGACACAAACCAGCCCACAGCTGGGACCAGCTGGCACACCAGCAGAGGACTCTCCCTTGGAGAGGCAGCGCTCTACGAGGAACACAGAGCAAGCATGGAGCGGGAGAGACTCTAAGATTTACTGGATATGGGAAGGTAAGGTGTAAGACACTTTTATAGACTTAGAGAGATTTCCTGCTTTATTTTCAGCTTATCTGCTAATGCAAGGTCGAAACTAATCTGTCTGCATCTTCTGTCTCCACTGCCTTGTCTGTAGATTTTGAGTGTTTGATGTGTGGTCTCTGTGCTGACATATTAGTAACCTAATCTTAATTTTGTTGCCAATAATCACTAAATACCTTTGCTGTAAATTTGCAGCAATCTGTTCTTTGAATGCATTCTACTGGCTCTCTGGAGCCCTGATTAATAACCTAAATGACTTATCATAATTAGCTAGTCCTCAGTCTTAAAACTGGAGAAAGCACAAATTTGACAGCCATCCAAAATTAGTGGAGCAGAATCAGGGAGTTTGCAAACATTGCTGCCTTTGTCCTCATCTGAGAACTGTTTCTATCAATAAAAGGTTTTTTTTGTCTGTTTTGGGTTTTTTTGGTTTTTTTTTTTTTAAGATAAATGGTGTATTTAAGACTTCCTTTTAATATGCACTCTACTTTTTGGAATTAATGCGCATTTGTCCTTGCACCAACTTTGTTTTCAGCATGTCAGGTCCTTCAAAATACAAATTATGTCTAATTTCCCAGAAATTTCGTATGTAACACATTCTTTTGAGTTCTGTTGAGTTCTATTCCATGGTGCATGAATTGCTAGGGAATATTGCACAGAATACCACTGCTGGGAGATGCACCATCTAAAACAGAGAGATGCTGTTTAATTGAATTTTGTTCTTCTCTAAGATTATTGAGTTACAAATTACTGGAAGCACTAGTGCAAACATGAGCATTTTTGTTCTCTGAGGATTGCTATGAATTTTCATTTTTAACAGTGTCTGTTGGTAAGAGAAATAAGCTATACAGAAAAGTAATGATGCATGTTTTGCATGGTCGAATTCTCAAACAAATTTAACGAAGTTGTGGTGGATATATCACTCCAAAAACCAAGGCAAAATTACTTTTCCCTGCCCCTGAATACTGAACAAGTTTCAGTTTTTTCTTTGACAGGTAAAATTTTCTGTAATTCATAAAAGATTTGTGTATTTCAGAGCCAAGGTCATGAAAGCAGGCCTGGGCAAGTTTTTCTGAATTTGCATTTGTTTGTTTATTTAAATATTTGCAAGTTCCATGATACTACAGTAGTATTTCAGTAACAGAGTACAGTGTTTGCTTCTTCTTATTTCTCTTTCCAGCAGTTTATTTCTGCTAGCTGTTAGAACAAGATGAAGGTTGGATGCCTAGTTGGCTTTATTAAGTGTTGAACTGGGGTGATCATTGTGCTTCTAAAATACTGTCAGTGAAATAAAATAGAAGGCTTGTGTACAAACAAAGGGTTACACATTTTCTCTCTCTGCATGGCTCAAACTGTTTTGGTGGGTTGCTTCCAAACCAGGATCTATGTAAAGAATCTGTGTTAGCACTGTACCTGGGGAGTTTGATGAGGGTGTTCTGGCTGGTTGGATGTGCATTTTGCTCATTTATGGAGGTGCACACGTACTTATGTCACAGCCTGATGGTTACTGCAAATGGGAAATAAATCTGAATATTAATGCAGTGAAGGTAATGGGCCATTTCCTTCTGGTCATCTTACACTGGCTTTTCTTGAAACTGAAGCTCCCATGCTCTCCTTTTGCTGGCAGCAATGAAGCCTGTGCAGATTCAGTATAACATGTAATCCCAGTTATGACTGGAGTCTTTTCCTGCCAAGCCAACAATCTTCAAACTGCACAACAGTGATAGGAGCCTCAGAAGGGAGGTGAAGTATGCCATATTTATCAGTAGCTGTGCCAGCTAACCTGAATTGGTTTAAAAGCAACAGGCCCTTGAGAGGGACTTTAATTAGCCTTTATAACAAGTGTCTGCTGCCTTCTCAGTTTGCCTCAAGTTGAGCTGTGCAAGTGTGTTGGGAATTGCATCTGCTCCCTCTAGATTCCTTATAACCTTCTAATTTTTCTTACAATTTCTCATTTAAGATTTATGTCCATCTCAAAGAAGGGAGTGGTGCTGATGGGTTGGATGCTTTGAAGAATAAACCACAGCTTCACAGCATGGTGGCCAAAAGCCTTTGTCAGAATGCCTCTGGGAAGAACTACATCATCTTCACAGGCCCAAGCATTACCAGCCTGAATCTCTTTGAAGAATTTGAGAAGCAAGGTGTGTATTGGGTGACTCATTGGGTTTTAATGGCAACAGACCTAGGAGCCTCATGCCAATGAATTTAAAAAAAATTCCAAAAGTCTTCACTGACATCTCAATTCCTTGTATAGATAAGTTGTTCACGTCTAAGAAAATTTCTCATGAGAAGGTACTATGCAGAAGACTTTCTAAGTTGCTCTTTAAATCTTCCTTATTAAATCTTCAAAATGAGGATGTAAAAACAATTTTAATAAGGTTATTTAAAGTGTTTGCTTTGGTTCTTTGACTTAGAAATGTGAAGTAAAATTTGTTAGGTGACCCGGGGGGCTTTTCAAGGAATTTCCTATCTGCCTGTGATTTTTTTGTTCCTGTTGTGAAAGATGAAGGATGGGATGAATCCTTAGAGATGTGCCTTAGAAGTCTTTCTTGGTTTAATATCTATTAAAGATGTGTTTTCTCTAGAGGACATTTTATGCCTTTGCAAAAGCTCTAGAAAATTTGCTTTTTTCTGTTTTGGGGGATTTTTGCTAGTATCAACGTACCTTGATAGGACATATTTTAGTTTTGAAAGCATAATAAAACTCTCCATTAGCAAAAACACACTTATCAGTGGAATGTCCATTGATACAACTCTCCCAAGCAAGTCTCTTGCTACTGCAAAGAGCAGCCCCAGGTTATCCTTTCTGTCAAACGCCCCCTCACTCTGAGCATGGAAAAGCCACTTTCCTGAAGCTGAGGACTTGTGACTCCCCTGCAATTACAGGATCCTGCACTCTTGCCAGTCAGTTCTGAGTCATTTCATATCACTCTGGTCTCGTTTTTCAGTCAGCACAGCCTTTCAGAGTGATGTGCTGCATGGAAAAGGTCCTTCCCAGCAATGAGGCTGGAGGCTGCCATCATGCATCACAGCTACGAGGCTGTTTGCTGGCACACCACTGCTGTCCAAGTTGGGGGTTTTTGTCATTGCAGAGAATGAAACCCACGCCAAACATTATATTAATGAAACATGGCCCAAAGCAGGGGGAAAGTCTGGGAATTGAGACAATATGTTAATTCTCATTTAAAATGAGAACATCAGTGAGCTGCACCAGTGCTGTAGTTTAGCACTACAGACTGTTCTGGCACTGAGCGCTGCATCTGTTGAGCTCCATGCAGAACTTAGCTCCTACATTAATTCAGGCAAGCTGGAAGCTCACTGGCTACAGTGGAATATCTGCATACCTCATAAAAGAGCCATGGTTTCCCGAATGCTGTGAACAGCCAAATGGGAATGGAGTAGAGCATATTTATAGTGCACTGGAGTTTTTCCTTGAGCAGAGACCTATCTTTGTTAGATGGCTTTTCTCAGATGATTATAAGCATTACATTTTTAAGACTGCCAAACCAATGATACAAAATGTGAGTTTAAAAAAATGCAGAAGGTAACACACATACTCTTTGTACCTGAGATGAAATGTTAAGGTTTAAATGTAAAGGCAGCTTGACTGAGTTCATCCTCTATGCTCAGCTAGAGAAGGATAAAGATGATCTGGCATGATCCATTTGATCAGTAACCCTGGTGAAAAAGATACATGGCTACTAAACCAGCTGAATGTTTATTACTTGCAGATAATTCAAATTGTTCACAGAGTTGAATTATTCATAGGCTTTACACTGCACAGATCATTCAAATTAATGGTTTCTAGCAGGTAACAAATTCAGTAATGTCTTTTAAAAACATGTAATTTTGACTTACTATCTGATCAAATATGCTAATGCAACACTGAGATTTCATTTTAGTGTATGATTTGTTATATAGCTTTATGAGACTTTATAATCTCTGACAGCTGCCTCCAAAATTAAATTTCAGATCTGGTACACACTGTCACCTCCCTAGGGGTGCAGCTATGAGGTGGGTAGGGGGTGGTCACCGAGAGAGCAGGTTTATTGACTTTGCAATGTAGCATGGCACTCCTACATAAAGAAGAACATGGAGAGAAAAATGTTTCTGTTTAATAAGGCAGCGGGATTGTCCGCATTTGCCACGAGCTGCTAGGGGCTAGCAAAGAGGTTTTGCCAGGGAATGTTGAGCTGGAAGGACTGTGAGACATCGGGAGGGGTGAGATGCTTGAGATGTCAAGCTGTGGTGAAGTCAGTAAGAGCCTTGGAGGAGATGGTGTTTATTGACTCTGCTGCAGAGCAGATTGTGTACTGCCAGCACCTGCTGGGATCCTGCTGCATTAGCAGGACATTTGGGGAGAGGCAAGAAAAGAAGCCTGGACTGGACAGAGAGATCTCTCCTGATCTACCACAGAGTCTCCTTCAGCAATGAAGTCAGTGTTGGAGTTTTTTGGTGTGTGACTCTGTTTTGGTGTATGATTTCAGCTAAACCAGAACAGAGCGACACGATGACCAGAAAATGTCATGAGAGCCTGTTGAAAAGCATCTATGCTCAGTGCCCATGACAGTTCAAGACCCATTCTTGAACTGATAAATTTACTTTTTTTGTTGAAGAAGATTCCATTTCTGGGCTAGAGCAGTACCAGTGGTAGAAAGATCCCATTGAGACCCAAAACCAAAAAGAAATTGGTATTGATCTTAACTGTGTCACCACATTTCTCTACACAGAGAAAAACAAGGCACAATTCTTCCTAAGATTATTTCTGGGTTTCACATTCTCTGAACCTCTGAGAAAGGAAAAACAATTCTTATCTTATTTGCTATGCCTGTGTTTGTGCAAAAGTAGAATGCAATATGGAGATTGTTTACCCAAAGTGATGGTGTTTTGTTTCCTTGGCCTATCAGGGCCAAGTGTGTGTGTGTCGGGACTGTCGGCTGACAGTCACGAGATCCTGTGTAGTTGGAGTGCAGTGGAGTGCTTGGCAGATTCAGTTTAGATATAATGTAATGTAATTTAATATAGTATAGAATAATATAGTATAATAAAGTAATTAGTTATCCTTCTGATAAGATGGAGTCCTCCTTGTCATTCCTCCCTGCCACAGGGGTTGTCCTGTTTTGATATAACTGCTTTATTTTGTTTGGTGGTTTCGTGACTATGAACAGAGAAATATTTAAATAAGTTCATGCTTGGAAGTCATAAACTTTCTGGGAACATGAAAGTTTTAAGGCAGCTAAAGGCAATTCTGGAAAATCTGGAAAGTCACCCACTAAAACTCTATTAGTTCCTTTCAAAATTTTTGATGGAGCGGACTTGGGGTCTTGGTAACCAGCATGCTGAACCTGAGTCAGCAGCATGCACTGGCAGCCAAGGTGGTCAGCACTGTCCCAAGCTAACAGGAGTCTAGCCTGTAGGTCAAGGTTGGTGATTATTGCCTCCTACAGTTTTAGACAACATACCTCCAGTGCAAGAATACTCTGGATACAAGTATACTCTGCTGTGGGGAGGGAACTGTTCTTGTTCAGGTTGAGAAGAGGCTTTGGGGGGATGCAACAGCAGCCTTATGCTACCCTATCATGAGAATGGAGCTGGCTCTTTACAGTGCTGCATTGTGGAAGGACAAAAAATAACAGATTTAGGCTGAAAAAAAGATGATCAGACCAGATGCCGGATTTTTCCTGAGGGCAGTGAAGCAGGATGCCCAGACAGGTTGTGCAGTCTCTGTCCTTGGAAGTTTACAAGCCCAGACAAGATAAAGCCCTGAATGGCACTGTCTGGCCTCAGAGCTCAACTGTCTCTGTCAGGGGGTGGGACTAGAGACCTCCTGAGTTGTTTTTCAGCCTGAACTATTCTTTAATCCATAGGACCCTGTGATCCTATAAAAAAATTTTGTGAAATCTTAACTATCATTCACTTTTCCTCACCCTAGCCCACACATGTATTATTGTTAAAGACAATAATTCTCTCTCTTTATTGAGAGCCTGTGGTGCAGCACCTTCACTGTACCACAGGAGACAATAGTGTGCCTTGTAATATAAAGGGATGTCAGTGAACATAATTCTAAGACCTACGTGAAGATACCAAGAACTGAGAAAACTTCAGAAAATAAGATAGCACTTTGATCTTTTTCAAAATCAAAACCCTGAATAGACCTTTTTTTCCAGGGGACATACAAAGAATTTCTTTCACTGGCCTCTGAATAGAACTGGAAACCTGCTCTGAAATGCCCCAGATTCTCTGTTCTGTGAGCAGACAGAGCAGCTGTCACTGCTATTTGCTGTGACATTCATTCATAGTCACATCCCTTGTTCCCTCTCTAAGCATTAGAATTGTCCTTTATAGAGGACAAAACCTCCTAAAGCCCCGTGTTCCATGCTTCCCTTAAACATATGATCCCTGAAAGTCTCTTCTGCATGTTCTGAACCAGGAGGAGCAGCTGTCTCTGTTCTGCAGAAGGGCTGGTGTTGGCAAAGCTGCAAGAACTGCCAGCCTGGTTGACCATGGCATTCCCACAAGGTTTGCAGGATCCTGCAGCTCCAGCACATAGACTAAAACAAATTCACTTCTGTTCCCCACAGCAGCCCCCATCCTGGTTTCCCAGCTCTGACTTGACCCAGTGTTGCATGCAGAATAAATGATTGCAGAATGTGTATTTTTGCCTGAATTAGCTCGAGCCTGATGGCCTTTGTGAACTGTACTAGTGAAGATGTGGTGAAATAGGCTTCAGCACAAGCTCTCTGGAGGCTAGAGACTCTGGGAATGAGTTCTGGGTGACTATACCACATTTCTTCTTTGCTAAACTATCTTAGGTGTATTCATTTATATTGCACCTACAGTTTAAGAAGACCAGAGAACAAATTGTTTCCACTCACTCTTGTGTGTGCAGAAAACACCTGTTGTGATTCTGATTTAATTACCGACAAAAACTTCATTGAGCCAGATGGGTGTAATTTTTATTGCTTCTATTGCTATAGTAACTGGGTGATTTTAAAAACCTCTACAGTAGATTAAGGTTTTCATCCATGATGAGAGATGCTTGTAAATCTACAGAAGTGCTGCACTTTCTGGGCTCTACAGCAGGAAGGCTACACGATGTGTTCCTTAGAGAGAAAATGGTTCCCATTATTCTACAAGAGGAGTGGAACACCTGCTGGAAGTTTTCTGCAGGCTTATTGCTACAATACAAGGAAAAGCTACAGCTAATTATTATGGGATCTCAAAGATGGCTGTTGCTGTTTTGAAGCTTTAGCACAATAATGTAGTTACTAGCTTGGTTTTATTCCATTGCAGCCTCCTAGAAAAAGTATCACATTTCAATGAATAATAAACTCTGGGCAGCTAAGGAAATTCTTCTCAGGTTTGTTTGTTATCAAAGCAGGAAGATCTTAATATTGGCTAGAATAAAGCTCTATAAATGTTTGCTATGTTAATAGCATAGTCTGCAGGTACGTGACCTACACTGTTTGGGTAGCTCTTAGCAACAGAAGAAATTTTTAAAAAGAAAAATCAAAAATCAGCTTTCCACTGGAGGTGTAGTTCCCTCTATAATGATTGTAAGCCTGTTGTCATCAGGCTTTTCTCATTTTCTTTTGTGGAAAGAACTTACAGATTTCCAGGGACTGATTAATTCATTAGAAATAACTGGTGGAGTGCAGGTTTCTCCCTTGAGAATGAAGTTTTCCCATTGCTGTGTTAGTTGACCTTCTCTTATCAGTGTCTTAAATTTATGATGGAAGAGCTGTAGCTCTTTGTAGATCTGCCCTCAGCAACTGGACCAATGCATGAGTAGATGCAATTAATTTATTAGTATTCTTGTAGTGTCTGTGAGCTGTTGAGGGGATGTTCAGCATGCCAATCACTATAGGCGAGGACAAAGGCTGCACCTGCACTCAAGAGCTTAGGTGCTTCCAGAAAGACAGAGACAGAAGAGCCACATAAATGGAAATCCAGGAACAGAGGTAACATGTTTATGGAAACATAAGAACAGAGGTAGCATATTTAGGGGACACGGCATTCTGACTTTGTATTTTCACTGTAAGGATATAATACAAAATTCAGCAGGATGAAAAATTTGATCAAGCAGACTTAGCTGACAGATGAGCTTTAAACCACCACAAGATGTGCACTGATGTCACCTGCTTCCATGCCCACTGTTTTTTTCTACTCAAATGGTTTAACACAAAACTGAGGGAGACCATGGAAATTTCCATCCAAGATTTCTTTGAGTCAGGGAACAATTTGCTCAAGAAGATCTGCTTCTCTTGGACTAACAGAAACAGGCTGTTAGTATTTCACAGCCTAATGAAAAATTCAAGCATTGTTATTAACGTTGTTTTCAAACCTTGTTTGTGCCTGCCTGGCTGCATTGAGATACATTTTGTTGTGTTAGATTTTATTCATTGCCTCTCACATATGAAAAGGCCAGGAAGCTGTGAGCAACAGACTGTGTCTCCTGCAAGAGCCTCTGGTGTCTTTGCAGGACAAGATCAGCGCTTGCTTTAGTGCCCTAAAATCAGTTTTCACTGAAATTTCCATCTTCTCCATCCTTCTGGCATATGCAATTTTTTAAAATCAACCATTGGTTTCAGTGGTTTCCAGCTGCTTAAGCAGGATTTCCTTAGCAAAGCAGATGATGCAGGTGCGAGGAGTATTGAGCTAAAAATCAAGATCGTGGCAGCGCAGTGAAGCAGTAGATTATTGTGACTAAAAGCATCATAGGAGATCAGGCTTTCTGCACTTGTCTGTAGGACAGAAACCTTTGGTATTACAGAAGAAAACCAATTGGCTGACATATATGTTGGACTAAAAGGTTGTAGGGGAAGTTCTTTCAGAGGTCTTTCAGGCTTGCTCAGCTGGTTTTGCTCTCTAGGTCCATGCAATGGCATGCTAATAGGGAATGCGTTTGTTCACATGCAGAGATTTACTGCTGTGGGTTGCTGAGCACCAGGAAGAGTGACTGCACAGGCCTACCTCCATCCATGCTGAACAATTCTGCAACTCCACAGTCCAGAGGACAATACAGAATAAGAATGAAGGGAAACATGTCATTGATTTGCTGGTACAATAAAGGGCACTTCCGTTTTCTGACCAACGCCTATTCTCCAGTTCAACAAGGTAAGCAATATTCCTATTCTCATCTCAAAATGCATATGCTTTATGTCACAAGCCAAAGTGAGTCACTGAGATTGATAATAAGCCTGAACAAAGACCTTGATTGTAACTGATGATACAGCATAGATAAACAGTAGCTGTAATGATTACTTCCCTTTTGTATCTTCGTACAGCTGTTCTTTCTTTCCCATACAAAGGTTAAAAAGCCTACTGCTAATGCAGCATCCTTGCCTGAGCTGGTAGAGGCACTTTCCTTTCAGGTTTTAAGATTATATCTTTGCTGATGGTCAGAGAAAGGAAGATGATTGCTTCATAGGACAATATTAGTTCCATTTGCAAAGCATCTTGTAGGATTGCTACAACAGAAAAATTATTAAACGTCATGATGTTCTTTGAACTCCAAGCAGATCCTACAATTAATTTTTCTTATCTAGTAAAAACTTAGTCACAAACAAGTATCTTTTTTGCCAGAAGTAGATATGATTAAGGTTTCCTGCTGTATGTTAAACTGATTTTGGCAGTCGATAATAAGAAACTGAAACAGATAGTTTGGATAGTTCAAATAATTACAGAGAGCTTCTTGCTACTGAAATATTTTCCTTTTTGAAAGTATAAGATGGTTTTAAGAACATTTGGAAACTTCTGTAAAATTCAATGACTAAAACTTATTGAAATGAGTTTTTCAATGAGAATGTTATTTCATTTCCTTAGATTTTTTTATAATTCAGATTTATGTATAACTGTCAGAGACAAATGAGTATAACATAAACATTTAAATACAAAGCCACCAATTCAAAGGCATCTTCTACACTAATTTTCTGAATCCCAAGCAACTCTTACATGTATTTACAGACTACAGAAGCAAAGCTAAGGCCTGGAATTACTGTATGGTAAGCTGAAAAAGCTGACTTAGTGTGCTGTTCAATGCCTTGCCAGGAGGCTCATTGCCTAAGCAAAGCAATGAGCTGATCCTGAGGAATTGTGCTGGGCATCCCAGCAGAGTGACAACTTGGTGATTCAGGTGGACTGATGTCTGAGCACAAATGCTGAAAATATTTATGAGAAGGAAGTATGACACTTGAACACCCTGCTCAAACCAGTCTCTGGAGTAATGGAGCTCCCCATGTAGCTCCCCATGAGGGGCTTTCACCATCAAGATTTCTGCTGTTTTCTTTGTATCTTTTGCTGGATTTAGATCATCCAGCAGCACTAACTGGACAAGACTTATCGCTACAAAATACTACTTATTTTTTATAGACTAGCATGGAGCATTTGATTATAATTCATAAATATTAGGAAAATACTCTGTTTGTAAACATCAGTGTTAATTGCCCTGTTAAAAAGAGGAGCAAAAGCAGACTGTGCTGGCAGCATCCTTTAAAAGCAGGACATGGAGGTGTGACCTGTGGTGCTTGTGATTGACCTTGGGTCTGTTTTGGCATAAATGGGATTGTTGGTGATGTTTGAGGTATTTATGATTACAACCTTTGTGTGTGATGGACAAGGCTTTCCCAACTCACTGCTCACCAAATTCTGTCTGGGACAGTTGACATAGTTCACTGTGAATCAGAGCAGAAAACAGAGCCTGGCTTTTTAAAGTGTGATGCTGGGCAAAGAGTCTCTAGCAGGGACATGGGAACAGATGGAAGCTCGGTGGGAAGGCAAGAGACCAGATTGCTTGCCTCTGATTTGGCATCACTGAAGTCAGTGCAGCAAAGAGAGTTTAAACCAACTCAAGAGAAGCTGGACCACCAGTCTCCTCTAAGATATGTATATATAGAGGAGGAAGAGGAGAAATCTGTGCTGCTTGAGGCAGGCCTGTAGCACAGACGTGCTCAGCCCATGTTACATGGGAGAGGAGGCAGTTAAACAGGGTTAAAAGCCACGTGGGGTAGTTGAACAGAGACTGGTGCCAGTGGGATTGTCTGTGATGCACAGTGTGTTTGCACTTGGCTGAGTGTAAATGTGCGTGGGCTGGAGGAGGCCATGAAGAGAAAACCTTAGGAACAGTAGGCAAGAGATGGTGAACAGAACATTTAGGATGAGAAAAGAGGTGGACATAGCTAATAATTAACTATTTATTGCAATTTAAAAAAAAAGTCAAGAAGGTAAATCTTGCCTATACTTGGAGTGCAAATCCCACCCAAGCCAGAGGCAACAGGAGGGCAGTACACTCATCAGAGCAGATCTGTGAATACTATTTTTAGATGCAGAAGGTTATTTATAATGGATGTTTTAAACCAGCATGTCATAATACATCATCTCAGATACTCAAGGATGGCTCTAATTCCTTTGGTCTTGCAAACATATCCTGCTTACTCTGCTATCAAGTATGTAGTTTCTGCCTAGAACAAAATCCGGTCAGATTTTTAATTGCTCTTAAGCTTTAATTTTTCCTTGTGCTTGTATTACAGAGGAAGTGAGAATTCAAAAGAGATAGGGACCCCCAGAGATTAAAAAGTCAACTTATTCTAAAGCAGGTCATCTGCGTGCTGGTCCAAATCTCCCCATCTGTGGGACAAAGCTGCATTTTGGTTTTTCACTCTAGATCTGATGCCCACTTCCTCAGCATCTCCATTATTGTGTTCTAGAAATAATTGCAATCTTTTCTACCTTCCATATGTAGCAGGATGGAACAGGCAGTGACCTCACTTGCTGCCCAGTGGGATGCCCAGAATAACATCTTCAGCAAAAAACTCTTGAACCCAAGGTCTTTTTAAGTAGCTTCTTTCTGAGAAGAACTTCCACAGCTGCTCTTCACCAACTAGCTCTACTTAAAAGCTAAACAGTCAATAACTAAGCATAGGAAACAGAGCTTGGGCCACATGTGCAAGGAATAAAGAGCTGCAGATGGCATGTTAGCATCTCAAAAGTGACTTGTGAGAAGATGGGAGATTTTGTGGAGCCATCACAATTGAATGAAGTAGTTGTTTGAGTCTCTGTGTGGTTCTTACTCCAGGAGAAGCTGGAGTGACAGGTGACTGGTGACAGTCCAGTTTCCTGAAAAAATCAGCTCATGAGATTGGCCCAGAATTGGAAAATCTGGGGAAAGAAGTATGGTGTTAAAAAGCATGTTTCAGAATGGTTAAGCTTAGAGTTTCAATTTACCTTTTCCATGTGTCCTTTGTGAGACTAGGAGGTTGTGTCCAAGTATGGTGAGATTGGGGATGGGGCTGGAGGACCCCAGTGGGAAGACCTTGATCATCAGACCTTGTCCAACGCTGAATGCTGGCAATTCCAATAAAGAGTGTAAGAAATTGAAGTCCTGATAAAAATCCAGATAGCACTTGGATCATGCAATGCCCCTTCTTCTATACTGTTATGAAATCTCAGGGTTTGACAAGATGGATGCAAGTGCTGGTATTAGTGGGATACCCATTTTCAAAAAAGCATGATTCTAGATAGGTTTAGGATAAGTGTTTTCAGGAAACAAACATATGCAAACCTTTGTCTTTTGGCTTATTTTGTTTGAGGTAGTATTTCTCAAGCTTTGCTTCACAAGGATACAGCTTAAAATTTTAAATTAAAAACAAAATTGGGTTAAAAGAACACCAAACCCAAAAGGTGATGCCTTTCTATGGTGACAGGATGGAGGCCAGCAGTCATCACCCTTTCCAGCATGGAAGCAAAGGCAGGCTGTGGCTGCAGTGCAGGTGGTGTGTTCCCTGGAGTGCTGCCAGGGATGGGAACACAGCAGTGCTGGGGGAGGACCAGGAGGGGAAATGGCTCATCCATCGGATGTGCCGATGAGTCAGCTAGCTCAGGACCACGTGCCACACAGACCTGCAGCTAGGAATGACCCAGCTCTGGCAGTTGTCTTGCCTGGGAAGGTGGGCTATGGCTGTGAAACAAGCCTAGGAAAGGCTAAAAATAGCATTGCTATACAGCTATCTATATTCTCAAAACAGGGGAATGTTATGGGGAATATAATAGAAAGTGATAGGGAGTATATGGTTCTGCCACTGCAATGCATTCCTTTAAAGATTATGAATACAAAGCAAATTGCAAAGGAAGTACAAATTCTCCAAAGGAAGAGAAGGGGAAGAAAGAGAAGAGAGCAAGAGGAGAAAGAAGGTGATTTTTTCTTTTTTTAACGCTTACCCATACTTACCCTTTCCTCACTTGCCCTGGTGAGATGGCAAGTGATTTTGCAGCACTAATGCAGCAGGCTGGTGGTGTATCTGTTCTTTTTACCTCATGCTGACCAGATATGTGTAGGACTCATTAAAAGAATCAAAACCACACTATAATAATTACATGAATGTAATGAAGAAATTTTTTTGTTTGATTGATTTTTCCCCCCACTCCTTGGGCTACATTTACACCCAGCTTGAGGAGGCAGAGGTGAAAGGAGAGTGTATTGAGCAATTCAGAGGTAATATAATTTTGGACTCTTGAAAAATCAGACTTTAAACACCCGAAATAAATTTCTGCATGGCTCAGCTGCAACATGACATTTAGTATGTCACATACTAGCTTCAAAATAGAGCCTGCCAGCTAGGACAGCACAGGGGGCTTGACAGAGATAATGGATGGAATGAGACTTCCAGCTGGAGGAATGAAATGGTGAAGTCTGTAATCAAAACGTGAGTAGCATTTAAGGGCTGATTGGAAAAGAGTTGGCAGAAGGAAGGTGAAGAAATTTTCTTGAAAGCTTGAGAAATGAGAAAGCCAAGGATTGTACCTGTCCTGAAACAATGCTGAGAAAGGATGCAACCAAGCCTGTGCTTCTCTAGACCTGGACAAAACAGTGTTGTACCTGAGAGAAGGGAGCCTCACTGGGCAGTGTGCCGTAGCCATGGAGTAAGTGGTGCTCCATACCCTGAAGAGCCCACGATTGAAACCTGTGGGGGCATAATATCAAAAGTTAGTGAAGAGACTCCTTTGTTTTACCCACCCTTCCTTCCTACAGAGAGCTTTCTCCAGGAGCAATACATCTGAAAAGAGTTAGGGGAGTTTCTTAGGAAGACATTGGACTCACAAATACTGCAGGAGTGTTGGATAAGGCCAGGTCAAAGATAGACTACATGAAGGAATGGGGCCTATTTCTGGAGTAACCTGCCTGTGCAAAGAGTGGTTGGTAGAAGGCTGCAGGGTGATGCCTGTTGACTTTCCACAGATTTCTGGAGTAGGCAGGATGGCCATCCCCTATGATGAGCTGAATTACCAAGTCAGCTGTGCAGGCAGGACAGGAAGCAGCACTTGCAGGCAGAGAAATGTGTGCTCATCTCCAGTGAGCAACCTACGGGTACTTCTGAGCTCTGGCTCCCCACAGCTGGAACGAGGCTGCTTTTCATTTCTGAGACTGCAGTCACCCACCAGCTTCACTTCTCTCTTCACTGAGTTCAGCCAGTTGGCTCCTTCTTACTGTATTTTCTTCTCTGTGTCAATTGGCACCCAGTGAAGAGAAGGGAAGGTCCCCTGTTGGTCCCCATGGGTGGAGATAAGCAAAGGATTTAATTTCAAGGGACTAATTTGGAACCTCCAGAATTCAAAGCATGTAACAGCAAGTTACTGCTCTAGAGGTGACCACAACTTCTTGTAAGCCAAAAAAGGAGAGATTAACACTGTCTATAGGGGGGTGCTGTGGGACTACAGGAATGTGTGGGTTCCTTTGAATATATGCTAAAGATGTTTGTGTCTAGCACCTTTTCATTTCCAACTGAAAAAAGATCCCTTTTCTTCCCCTTCCACTTGTTCAATGTACTACCTGTGGGAAAAGAAATCAAATTAGCATCTCTGTTACAGATAATTTTCCAGCTTAAGGGGGAAAACTGTCAATAATATTTATTTTATAAGTCATATATAGAAAACATATTTTTCAGTAGCTGGAATTATGATGTCAATTTAAAACTGTTATGTTTCTAATTGATGCAGGAGTTATAATTAAGAGAAAAAGCGGAGAAATTCCATGCCCACTGGCAGTTGAAGCCTTTGCTGCTCACCTTAGCTATATCTGCAAATATGATGATAAATACAGCAAGTAAGTAAGAAGATGTGCATGTTTGTGTGTACCTCTTTCACACCTTCTCTGTTGCTGCAAGGTTTGAGTTGTTCATGTTGAGCTGCATCTGAGGGCCCAATGCTGCTTTCACTGATTCTCTGACAGAACTTCTGTTTAAATCAAAGGTCAGATACTGGCTTTGCACAAAGCAAGAACTGCATTGCTGGTATTGGTTTGGCTCTGTCTACCCATCCATCAGACCAAAAAAAAAAAAACAAAGAAATTTTGAGACACAGGTCCTTTGCATCTTATAAATGACTTTTAAGAAGTGATGGGAGGATGAGCCAGCAGACTGATAGAGAATTCACCAAGGGTCTACTAGGCCCACAAGTCTCTCAGGCTAACTCAGCTCTCCACCTCTAGCAGTAGCTGGTGTTTAGTTGATAATCTGTCCTGGTGATATTTGCATCACTTGGAGCCAGAAGGAAAAAGACATTCAGTTCTGCATGTAAAGCTGATCTACACAAAGAGAGGCAGAATGTAGACCTTTTGGCTCCTGAATTCCACTTGGTGTCCACAGTGTTAGCTCTCAATGTAGCAGGGAGAAACAGCAGGGAGTAAGAATAGCAGTAGTGAAGCTTGGCTGTGGGAATAGCAATGAGGTACAGAAGATTTCAAGAACTAGAAATTGAGAAGAGAGAAAAAGCACAGATTTTTCAAGCCAGCTCTGGGCAAGGCAGCAAGAATTCAGTAGAATATATGACAGAGGAGGAGGTGGTCGCTGGAGAATGATGTTGGGATCTGGTCTGAGGAAATCAATGCGGGTAGTAGATTTAAACGGTTACTAAAAAAATGAAAGTAGGAAAATGGGAGAATGGGAAATCTTATGACTGAAGAGAGAATATTCTGGCAGTCCTAGAATAAGTCAGAGCCTAAATATAAAGATGTCAGTCCTTTCTAGTTCTGCCTTGTGGTCCACCTACCAGCAGTGTACGCTCTCGCTCTACCCCCACATCCTCCCACCTACTGTTGACAGCAGCAGCAATCATCCTTTGCTCACAATAAATCTGAGGAGAAGCATCAGCAAGCTTCCCAAAATTGTAATGTAATGTGACTGAGGCTTTTTTTTTAGTTACAAATTGAAGGGATTCAGACCTACATGTCCTATCACAAGGATATTTGTCATGGGTGAGCTCAAGGAATATTTATCAGTACTCTTACTTACATGGAGTGATACAGAGGTGAGATTATTGCTGAAGTTTGCTTCTGAGAGCAAGGAGGTCTGCTCTTTTACATACTACCAGAAATGTCCAAAATTGTGCAAATTTGCTGTTAATGTCTGTCAAATACATTGTACAAAATTTCTTTAAATAATACTTGAACTAGGCATTAAGTCCCATGTCTGCTTCTCCTTTGGGACTGCAGGATCTTTGGGGTGATTTCTTGCATCCCAGCTGCAACTGTTTGGCTGAACAATGTTTTACCCTCTTTTCTTGGCTTTTAGGTATTTCATTTCTCACAAACCAAACAAGACCTGGCAACAAGTGTTCTGGTTTGCCATCAGCATTGCTATAAATAATGCCTACATCCTCTACAAAATGTCAGAGGCCTACCATGTGACAAGGTACAGCCGTGCACAGTTTGGTGAAAGACTTGTAAAGGAGCTTCTGGGCTTGGAGGACACCTCACCCACCCATTGATGCTTTGCTTTGGTGGCATAGGCAGGGGCTGGAGGGAAAGCAGAAGATACCACACCTGGAGCAGCAAAGCAAGGAACTTGTGACACCACCAGTGCTGTCATCCAAAAACGCCAAGTGATGCCACTAGAGAGGTGCAAACTTTGTTCCTAGTATCAGCTGGATGTAAACATCTCATGCAGAAAGTGCCACTGGAAAAGCTGACACAAAATTCCGTATGTGAATGCCCTGTGGGAATCTGTACACTGAAAACAGACTTAAAATTAGCCGTCATCTCAAAGCTATTTGTTGAACAGGGTCATCTTGTAAAGTTCCTCCTGGGCCAAGAGCTTGTCAGAAGCTGGCACAGCTCAGCAGTCCTAGATGGGCCTTACAGGAAACTCTGCACCTTCCTGGGAGTTGCTAAATTCCGGGACAAGCCCGTGAGGCTGCCCCATGGGCTGTGGCTGAGCGCGGCTGCTGTCCCGCGAGGCGTCGCTGCTGCTGTCCTCCGCTGGGACACTGCAGCAGGCATCTGCACAAACACCACCTTCACAGGCAGGCAGCCAGGAACTGAGGACCAGTCATGATTTCTTCTTTCTCTGTTTCTTTTTTCTCCCCTTCGTTTTTATTAATGTAACATAAGACAATTTGATCCCAGTTAGAACACAGGAAAAGTAGGAGAAACCAAGTACATTAGTGAATTTAAAATTACAAATACATTACAGTGATTTTCTTTTTTCACCATGATGAAACATTTTTTTACACAAACAGTGATTAATACTCTAAGTATTAATTACTGTTAATTACTGTAATTAACAGTGAGTAAACCAGTAAGTAATACTGCCTCACATCTTAACTGCCGCGGTCAGTTGTACAGGTGAGAAATCAAAATATACCAACTATATTTTTTCTTGATTTCAACTGTATCTTAAATGTTGCTTAAAAAGCTAATGTAATGGACTGTTAAAGTTTTAAGAAAAATAATTTCTTGCTTTTTCTTTGGTAACTCTCAAGACCTTTTTGGTCCACTTTAGAATTTTGTTTGGCGCCCAGTTGGCAGGAATAAAAGTCACTAATAGCCAAGTGTTTCCCATTATCACTGTGGGGTGTTCTGTAGGAATTCCTTTTGGTAGAGTTCAGGGCTTGTCACAGTAGTTGTAATTAAGCAGATTACATGTTTAGCAAAATAACGTAGCATTGTGTCTTATAAAAGGAAAGAAGTCCAGTTGAAACCAACCTTAAACCTTGCTAAAACAGAGCAAGCCCAAAGGGTTCTTCTGTTCTGAGTGACACTGTAGAGGACAAGCATCATCGTGGGCTGATGGTCAAGGCCATGTTTTGGTGCTTGTGGAATCTGAAAGCCACTGGAGTTTCAGAAAACAATGCTGAGAGAGAGGTATGATTGAAATGAGGGAATCAATACTGAGGGGAACTACTACCCTGCCCTCTACACTTTATTGATTTCAGTCCACAACTCAATCATCAAAAAACTCTGTATTCTGAAGGTTAGCAGTGATGGGCACAAACAGAATTGCATTAACTTACAGGGCAGAAAACCATGTTGATTAGAGGACCTAAGCCTGAAAAGTTTTACTCCCAAAGAATGACTCGAGTTGATTCAAGAGGAATGGAGTGAATGATTGATTCATCAGTGTAATTCTTACCAGGTTACATGTATCTATCTGACAAGAGGCAGTAGAGGGTAACCAACATAAATTTGCAAACTTCTCAGATTTCATCATTCTGTGACATGCAGATGCATAGCATGTAAATAACAAGAGAGGAAGAATCCAGCAGGGGTTAGTAAATGCCTAACCCATGGAGTATCCTTGCACTGACACCTTTCTGTTTCCACCAAAGTCTTACTGTTTGGCATAGACCTAGAGGCAGATCTCACCTGGTTGCAAGGAGAGAAGAGGATGGCCATGGCTGACTCCATGGTGGTTCTGGACAGCCTGGAGCCTGTCCCACACATCCTGCTCTGCCTGCCAGCTGCACAATGAACAGCAGCGGGATTCCTAAGCATCCTTTTCACTGCTCAGTCCACAAGGTCTCCACCCAGGAAACATGGGAGAAAGGACAAAACTGTGCTCACTGAAGCCTCCTAACCACAAAAGAAGGGGGTGGGTTTTTACCACCCTAGCCCTTGACAATGCCAAGCTGCACAGGAACCCAAGGATGAGTTCAGAATTTCTTGACCCTGCAGAGAACTGAGCCCACCCCTCTTCAGACTGAGTGTGTTTGATAGCTGGTTCTTGTCGGTCTTCTAAGTATTCAAAGGGAGACAGCAGCTAGCCTGAAGCATGAAAAATAAATGTTCAGCAATATAAACCTATATTTTTCTTTTTTTTCAGGAAATTTCACAGAGTGTTCTTATTGCTCCCTGCTTCAGACAATGCCAGCCTATATTGGATCAGGAAGTGTAGCTACTATCTCATTATATCCCATAAATTTATATGGTAGTTGAAACTGGGGCAGTAAGGAAAAGTATGGCTGGAACTTTACTGATGGGATGGCTTAAATGAAGAGTCCAGCTTCCTTACACTCCCATGCCATGCTGGGCTATGTGCAGGATACCCATGCCCCCAGCAGACAGGGGATGGTTTCCAAGACCACCTTGGAGCCACTTGGCATTTCTGAGGAGTAGGCAGACCACTCTCCAGCTACACTGTAAGCCCCGGGGATAAATCTGGAGCCCTTGGCCAATTGTTACATCACTATGTATGCTTAAAGGCCTGGATCTAGGCCATCCCATACAGAAAATGCCTTTTCTTTTTTGGATGGCTGTAGGCCTGAGGCCTTGAAATATTTAATTTTTCACCAATGTATGCAGTTAATTATGTGGATTACTTGAGCTCAAATCATGAGATCCTAGCTTTTTGCCTCAGGGACTGGGTCCTGAGTAGTTTTCCCTAGAATTGGTGTTGACGGGGGATTACACAGTGGCTGACTATTACAGGGAAGATGCTTTGGTCTCCTTTGTAAAGGAGAAAAATGAAAACAAAATTATAGCTTTGCAATGAATTTCATTTTCTTAGCCTTAAACATCCCTCATCATTTGGAACTGTTGTTCTTATCATGCACAAACATTCCATAAGTAAGCAAAAATATTTATATATATTTGTATGTACAAAATGCCTGAATTTTGGCTCTTGAAGCCAACAAGCAAAAGCCACCAAAGTGTAGTCTATATCTACAGATGACTCTTCCCCCTCATCTTCTCCATTTATTGACTGGAAGTGGATAGGGTTGGGGAAAGTTAAGATTTCTCCTTGTTGAAGAAGCATCTTGCACTTTTTCTGTTACTACAACCAAGGCAAAGTAATTTAAGAATATATAGGATAATTTTTAAAAGGCTAAAGTTTGTCAACTGCAGCTCAGCCTGTGCAGGATTATTTCCTTTACTGCAAACTGGCTTACTCAGATTTGGTTCTCCACCTGCTTGTAACATTAAAGCCTCTCCCTAATTAAAGGGGGGGAAAAAAAGTCTCAAAGTAGTGCAAGGATGCTCGTTATAGTGTGTGTGTGTCTAATTGTGCAATAGCTTGTGAAATTATAGTTTGGTTTGTTTGTAGCCTTAAGACAATCTGGGTAAGAGATCTGAGAACTTAGCAGTAGGTAAAATGCAGTCAAAATGCCAACCAAGTCACAGAGGAATGTCTCTAAACTTTTTCAGGAAAAAAAAGTTCAACACTGAAGTAGTGAAGGGAGCACAGCACAGCTCCTTTCTCTCCTGCTTAACTGAATTTTCACTGATATTCTAAAAACTGATACTTACTTGTTTAGAACCGTACTTCTAAGAACCAATAATTACTTGTTCATGGTATGCAAACTTTATTTCAAAGAACCGAGACCATCAGTAGGACATACCAACCACCTTCTATGCACAGTACTTTCAGGAAATGTCTGTTGTGCCACGATCCATTCTTGGAAAACATTTCTTTTCCCAGTGTGTCATGCCACACTTGCCAGAGCTTAGAAGCCACTCGTAAGTGGTTTCCACTGTTGTCTCTGTTGAAAAATGCTTCAAGGGCTTGCAGGAATTCTGCCACTTTTTACTTCAGTCCATCTGTATACTTGACAATAGGGCACAATTTAAAGAAATCTCATCTCTATTTTCTGCTTCTATTCTCTATCCCCAACCTTTCTATATACAAATAGTCTAGGAATCATAATTTATAAAAGTACAACTTTTTTTTCTTCAGGTAATTTCTAGAGAAAATTGAATTTAGCAACTCAAAAACAGCATTCCTGTTCTTTACCTCCAGATATATTTCTGTGGCCTTTTTTTTCCCCAAAGATGTTACTTTCTTTCTAACAGTTATTTGGAACTCTGTCTTGAGCCAGTGAGTAGTGAAAGAAGCCTCCAGTATCTCATTCTTCCATGCCTTAGTCCCCTTGTGGTAGAGCTGATTCCACTGACAAGGGGGGGACTGGGGGATTATGCTGCTCTGATAATTCTGTGCATCTCTGGTACTTTCCAAGCAAGGATTGCAAAGTGCTGTAACAACCTCAGCACTCGTGAGACATCATTAGCTTATCACAGCTTTTCCTTTCCTACCAGACACCAAGGCACTGCACAGATAAGGGGGGTGATGAAACTGTAAAGTGGAGTTTGCTCTCCTGCTAATTAAGGCCATGTTCTATGTTTTCAATGACTTGGTTCTTGTTCAAAAGCACTTTTCCTAACTAGAAATGAAAGTATGCCAAATATCATTTCCCCGTAAGTAAGGGCTGTGGGACTTAGCACAGGTTCCTTCATACAATCTGGCATGAGTTAAAACCAAATTGCACTAAAGGTAAGGGAAAATTTGATGATCTGTAGGAGCCCAACAAGCCTAGAGGAACTTAGATATATAGAAAATCTGAAGCCCTGCAATAGTCCAGTAATCAGTGTGAAATTCAGACAAATAATTACTGAGTTAAGAAAAGTCACTGAGGCTTAGATGGAATATGAAGTCTTCCATCCACCTCTGTTATGGAGTTTGCCATGGCACTTCCTTCATGCCCAGATTGATGTAAGATTGGCTGTTTATAAAACGAGCTCATCTCAGTCTGGCTGAGGAAAACACTGAAGTGTCGAAGACCTGTTCACAGTTTCACAAGGGCAAGGAACTCTAAACCCAAAACAGGTATATATTTGGCCTGCTGTTAACTAGGATACTTGCACCAGCACATCACATCATCTACTCAAAAGCAAGCCTGTCATCAGTGCTACTTGATACATATTCATTCTTGTCGCAATTCTTCCTAAACTTACCTTTGTAAGCATCAGAAGCATCATGAACTTGAAGCACCTTCGTATCATCACCTCACTGTTGGGAAACAGTTGAGAACAGCTGTGCTTTGTAAAAAGGATTTCTTCCTCTTCTTCTGAGTGACAGCTTTGCCTCTCTGGAAATCTAGCCCTGGAGAAGCTTCCTGCCCCACACTTTCCTTTGCTTCCTTCATTCCTTGCACTTTGAACACATCCAAAGCATCCTGCACGTTCTTGGTTAGTCTGGAAGGGTTAACACAGAGTTGGCCCTTCAGTTTACTTCTGTAGTGTTGCTCTGCTGGTCTTTTCTGCTGTTTTGCAGATCTCAGATGAAACAGGGTATTGTTTCTGCGGGCTGTTCTGATTGCAATCACTGTGAAGGTGTTGTCTGCTTTGCCCCATTAGTGCTGTCCCAGCAGGTCTGGATGGACCCCAAAGAGGTTTCAGCAGCACCACACCCACTGCTCCAACTGGCATGGCTGTAATAGTCCTCAGCTCTTCGTTGCTGTCATAGAGAGACCTTTGACAGGGTCTGGGGATTTTCTTTGTGTTTTGCTTTGTTTTTGAAGCCCTTTCACTCTGATGGGTTTGGTGAACAGCTGTTAAGTATCACTAAAAGGCCTTAAGTGGTAAATCCCTTTTGTATCACTCTTTTGAAGTAATAATTGCTTGTATTGGATGTCAGAGTGGTCCACATGATGTGTAGTGTGAAAACCTGACCCAGGAGAGCATCATTTGCTGTACCTGAACAGCCTTGGATGCCTTGGGGGCCCTGGGTGAGGAACCCAGTGGGAGAGGACTGTCATGCTGTGCTGTAGGACCATGATGGGCAGGACCTGACTGGGGAAAAAAGCTGGGGAGATACAAGATCACAATTTGCAATCCAAGCTCCTTGGACAAGCAGACTTCATAGTCAAGTTGGTCTCAGAAGGTTTTCTAGGAAAGGGAAAATTCCAGGCCTATGCAGTTTGCTCCCAGCCCTTGCAACTCTGTTTCTAAAATAAACACTCTGGCAAATGCTTTCACACTTCAAGTATTTACAGTGTGCTCTGGCCTTCAGAGCATTTTGACCTATTTCCACTAGTTCCCCTCAAAAAGCCTAGAAATTTAAAACCAAAGCACAGTGCACTAGGTTCAGCTGTCCAGAACCCCAACCCACTTGTGTCAAAGTAACTTTGTGGTCTTGTTCTCAAATAATCTGTGTCAAGGCATTTGCAAAACATGACTGCTGAACAATTTGCATGTCTCTGTGAAACATAGTTGCTCATTTGATGGAAAACAGTTCGCAGGTCTCTCTGACTTATTTTGCAACCTGGATTTTTCTTCTAGATATAAACTAAATATTTGCCTGGCATTTCAGTACTGAAATAAAAAAAATAGCTTGATCCCATGGTCTGGGGCTGGTATCAGAGATAACAAAACTGAGGTTTATGCCAGCGATTATTCTGGTCCTGTGAAGGTGTGGCTAATCAGCATGGAGGGATGTAGACACAGACACAGGGAGGAGTTCAACAGTGGGTTTGAGAAGGCAGAAGAAAGTTCAGAGGATGGGCACGTGTAGAGAGAGAGAAGCCAGGTGATCCCTTCTAACTCTCATCATTCCAGCATGTATACCCCTCTCTCCTGCTGCCCTTGAATTAAACAAAAGGCTGATGTTTAACATAACCAGTCTGCACAGCTGATTGAGTAACACAAACCCTGCTTTAGCTACATCCCTGCCTCACTCCATGCCTTTCCTTAGGCTATACGTGTTCAGTAGTTGTCAGCCTTGGAGTCACAGCACTGCTGCATGTCAGCACAGCATGGAAGCTACAGACTGTGGAAGCACCACAGTAGAAACAGGAACAATGGGGATTCTGGAGAAGGAGTCTCCCCATTGACATTTTGTTTTCATTTATTTTTCAATGTGTGCAACTTACATTCCATCAAATGCAGTGACAGTTCCAATTGCGAAGATGGGCCTTAGCAGGCTGAGTGCTTTCAAGACCACTGGGCTGTGCTCACACCATCAGCAGCTGCGGTTCTGTTGCAAATTCCATATTCTTTAAAATTCTGAAGATTTCTGTTGAAAGCATAAATTACAGAGGTAAAATATACACTGCAAATTACTTTATTTTTTTCTTTTTAAAAATCTTCTCAGACCAATTTTATAACAGCCAAGTCTTTCAGGAAATGCAGGTGTGTGACCTCTTCACAGTAAGAGACACACAGCTGTGTTTCTGCATGGGACAGGGAACTACTTTTGTGACACCAGTTTTGTTCTACACAAAGGCACGCTTGCAATAAATTTTTACAAATTTTGTACACCATAAGCTGAATTCCGAGTTCCAAAAATGTGAAGTGTGGCAACAAGAACAAAATTTATTTGTAGTATCACTCTGATATCTTGTCATGTGATTTTATTTCTTCAACAAAGTTTGTTTACAATCAACAACTTTGAAATACAGTCAGATATATTACCCCTTGCTTTTCCTGTCTTGTTCTTTTCTGAAATATGTGGGGAAGATGTTTGGTCATGCTCTGGGTAAGTGAAAGGATGTAGAGAATATACTGCAAGATAAGTTACAGGTTCACACTCTAAGACCATCAGAATCATAAAGCTACCATCTCTGTCCAGCCACTGGGGACAAAGGCATTTTCTTTAGAAAAAATTGACTTGAAAAAGCCTTTCAGTGTAGTCAGCACACAGACATAGGAAAGGGGACTACTGTCTCCCCCTGCCATGCCATTCTGACCCTGACAAGTAACACTTCCCTGTGACGGCGTTCACAGGGGTCTTAGGTTGAGGGAAGAGACAAGGATTTGACTCCATGTTTCAGAAGGCTTGATTTATTATTTTATGATATATATTACATTAAAACTATACTAAAAGAATAGAAGAAAGGATTTCATCAGAAGGCTAGCTAAGAATAGAAAAGAAAGAATGATAACAAAGGCTCTGTCTCAGACTCTCTGTCCGAGCCAGCTGGGCTGTGATTGGCCATTAATTAGAAACATCCAACATGGGCCAATCAAAAATCCACCTGTTGCATTCCACAGCAGCAGATAATCAATGTTTACATTTTGTTCCTGAGGCCTCTCAGCTTCTCAGGAGGAAAAATCCTAAGGAAAGAATTTTTCCATAAAAGATGTCTGCAACACTTCCCAGCCACCTCAGGGCAGAGCAGGGTGGACACAAGGACAGGGAGAGCTGTCCCAGCTCTCGAATATCAATGCTGAACAGAACCAGCCCTTTGCCCTAGCTGCTCTGGCTCTTCCTGGTGAGCATTGTCTGTACCACCAGTGGTACCCACCAAACCCATGACCTGCATGCCACATGAGTGGCATTTGCAGGAAAAACCAGGCATGTGTGATCTGCAGATGGCTGCTGTTTCACAGCTCCAAGTCAGCAAGTTGCTAGGACCTGGTTGAAACCTTATTCCACAAGGTAGTAGAAGCCTTGCAAGGAGAACACAGGAATGTGGTTACAGTTGGTCTTTGCCAACAGCCACAATAAAGGTGTCCCCCATGCCTTGTGTCCCTCATTTCCCCGTGGCTGCAAAGGCTCCACTGGGACCAGGCTGCCCAGCATTCCAGGTGTGTGAGTGTGGCTCAACACTGACCTCTGGCCAGGCTCTGTCAGGCTGCCATGTCTGATTTGCTCAGATTTGTCTGATTTGCTCAGGGTGTTTCTTCATAGCATCTTGGGTTTTCCACATGAAGGAATTTAGTTTGCGCCTAAGCTGCACTAAGAAAAAGCCAGAATTCCAGGAAAAAGAAAACATTAACAGAAGCAACCAGCAACAATCCCCTTGACCTATTTGCTGTCTTTAGGGACCCAGTCCATCAGAGACTATTTTTCTGAAATTGCTTAGTATCACAAAAGGGGACACAAGAGATTCTGGCTGTTCAACACATCCAAGATCTCAGAAACCTTTTCAACATGTAAGTAGCTGCATTGGCAGCCCTTTTAATGCTGGTTTGAAAGACAGTCTGTCCCCTTCACACAAGAAACAGACTCCTTTTCCCCTTTGCTGTGTGTTTTTTGCACCACAGCAGTCACTGCTGAGCAGCAGGGGAGGAACTCACAAGTTTCTGCTGTGAGATGTCACATCACATCCACGCTGAAGGAGCGATCAAACCCATGCGTGCCTGCGGCCCAGCATGGGGGCTGGCTCATCCCAAAGGAATGCAGAGCCTGGAAATGTGTGGGTGCACCATCAGGGTGATGGATCAGCATGACCTGGCTCTGAGCAGGGCTCCCAGGGACGGGAACAGCCCCGCACGGGAGCCTCCCTACATCATTCCCTGGACACACACAGCAGGAGGCGCCTAAGGAGAGGATTACAAGCCCCTGCAGTGAGAGCAGCTACACACCAGCTGAGATGTGCAGCTGTGCCATAAAGCAAAGGAGGATTTCTCCTTGTTCCCTGGCACGGCTGGAGAGTCGCCCCCAGCAGCACAGCACTTTGTTCCCTGGGTGTGCCGTGGCCTGAGCTAACGCTGTGTCCGATCGGGCCATGCCATCAGAGGTACAATAAGCAATGCAGATCATCTTTAGCACACTAATTGAATAAAAGAAGGAATTTAATTTATGAAATTATGAAACCCAGGATCTGATTGACACAGACACACACGTTACCTTGGTGCTGTCATTTACAACATTGCCATCCACTCAGATCAGGCCAGGGCCTACAGTAACTCAATCTCCTGTGAAATTATTCTCAGGAGAATTCGCAATTAATTCCAACAACATGGTCTTTATTAATTAAGCCAAACGTAACATGCCCTTTTGCAGTGTTTTCCAATATCCTGTTCCACTTGTCCCTCTGTCTCCAGAGACGAACAGAGAGAATAAAACTGCCACCTCACAGACACTGCAGAGAAGGACACCCCCAGCTGTCAGCAACTCAAAGCACAGACTCTCCTAAAGCACCATTACCCGATATTTGAAAAAACACTTTACAGGCAGTAATGAGTGGCATCTCATCAGACCCCTGCAAATCTCATCTCCCTCTCTCTTCAGAGACAGTCTCCATGCAGCACTTCCCTTAGATTACAGCACAGCCACAGTTCTGTCTTGGGAATGAGAGTTTAAGAAATCAATACACAAAAGGTGATGGGAATTGAGAAACCAGAAACCTCTCTAGCTTCTCTGATATTCCCACTTGCCCCGGTGAGGGCTTGGGCAGGATTCTTCAGGAACACCTGCACCAGCAATACTGGCATGGGATTAATGTATTTTACTACAGCTATTTTTGCAGATTATGTTTCCTGTCACAGGTTTTGCCTGGGAATCTGCAGTCTGTCCTTCATCAAAGAAGCAAGAGCAGCAGCAGTGGAGGTTCTCAGATTCAGGGGGAATTGGCAATCCACAAACTTGGATGAGCATCAGCTCCCCTGAGCAGACGGACTCACCTCCCGCAGCACAGCCATTGCCCTGCACTGGCCTGGAGGCAGCTGGTACCAACTGCAGAGTGAACACACTGAGGTGCCAGAGCCAAAACACGCTCCTTTGTCTGCTTCTATGGCTCAGGGCTGGACTGCAACCTTAAAAGAAATGCGAGACCTTCCTCCTGCCAGATTCAGACTCCCCAGGGGCAACGAGGCAGGATTTAAGATGGCAACATTGTTTCAAAGCCTTTGAGGAAACAGCACAGCAAACCTCTTCCTTCTCCCCTGGACTCATACAAAATTTAGAAACAGTCAGCTAAAATGATGCCAAATAATAATCCCCCAAAATTGGAAAGGTTTGAGGGAAAGCAGGGAGGGGAGAGACATTTATTTGCTGTGAATAAGACTAGCATCTGCAGGCAGCCACACTAGAATAAATTGCAAATCACTCTCAGGAACTGGGAAAGTTCATTGCCTACTAGTCTATCAGTATCCCAGCCTTTTCAGATTGAAACTGTTGGAGATAAAGACAAACACATGAATTAATAGGCATAGTTATATCTTGGACATATGCACTGGAAAAGTCGGTCTCCAAGCAGAAGCAATTGTATTTGCACCCAGCCACAGAGGAAAGGCCCCATCCAACACTTGCAAAGAAAAATGTAATTCTGTACCTGCTGGTGTTCCTCCAGAGTACGTGCGCTGCTCTTCTCCTTGACATCCCAATTCATCTTTTTTCAGTCCTCTCCATTACAGTGCCCAAAAACTCACCACCACCTAAAACCCACAGCTACTTCTGATACTGGGTGGAAGAGAGGCACCCAACTAGTAGCTTGGCATAACATCACCATAGTGTTTCTGTGTTCAGAAAATCACATTTTTTTCACTCCTGTCCTGTAATTAATATTGACCAGGTAGAGTGTTGCTCTGTTCAGAAAAGCAATTTGCAAAGTGCCACTGCAGAGTTCCACAGTTTGTCTTTCCAGACACCAGGTAATGTCAAGTATTTATGAAATTGGTCACAGATGATCACCCACAGTTTGCAGCCAGGCTGAGCAAGTAGTGCTATTAAATACTGCAAGTCAGGTTCAATAAACTTACTAAAATAGAAGAAATACTTGCATGTTTAATGAAGAAAACCTGTTACTGCAGCCAGGAGCTTGAGGTGGCCCTGGAGGATGTGAAAGGTACTTCAGTAGGACTCAGACCAGCTGTTAAACATCTGTGGCCCTTTCTTGGCCTGTGCAACAAACTGGCCATAGACAGTTTAAACCAGTCACCCATGCACAGCAGCATTCTCTTGCCTGAGATGACAGCAGCCAATTTCAATGCATGGTGCAATACAGTGATTTTAGAAGCTGCTTTTTTGAACAAAAAAAGCTCCCCTGGCCTGGGGCAAGTAGACACAAACACACACCAAGCACAGACATTCAAGTGGATTCAGTGGCTGCCTGCAACAGCTTTCTGTTGCTCATGTGTGAGAAGAAAGCAAATTCAGGAACTTTTTCCCACAGGTCAGCATATATGATCTGTTTCTTGTGATTTTTCCAGTAGCCTCAGCACCAAATTTCAATATAGAGTGGTGGTTGAGCAGGCCAGTGATAAATCACAGATCATGAACAGCTTGCAGGCACGGGGAGGGACTCTTCCCTGATTGCTTCCCCAAAGAGCAGCCCACAGGGTCTCCCTCTGAGCAAGGGAGAGCAGATGCCAAACACCACTGGGCTGCAAGGGAGCTGGCCTGCCACAGCCCAAACCCCAGGGAGCTGGAAATGCTGTCTGGCATCCCTTTGGGTGGGACCCTGCCTCATGCCTGTGCATCAGGTTTAACCACCAGACATGCCAGACCCTACTCTGCTCCCCATGTGCTCACCCTACCTTTTGCCTCATTGGTTTTATGGCCCCTGGTCCCAAGCAGCTCTGCTCCTGTGCTGCAGATAACCAAATGGCTTTCATGCTACCTGCAAGGAGAAAATGCAACAGAAAGGGAGTGAGAAGAATTTCCTCTGTTTCTTTTCGAGGAGCTATTTCTAGCATGGTGAGGTTCATTGTTGCACGAAAGCAGTGCCCTTTCCCAGCTGCCAGAGCCTCTCCAGCAATGACAGCCTCACAGCAGCCTGCAGGATTTCTTTTTGCCTGAGGTAGCTTAACCCAGTTTTTCATGTGGATAATGAAAATCCGCAGTGGATGAGATTTCATGTGGCTGCTGCTCTCTGGGGCTCCACGCAAAGGCTGAAGCACCCAGGGATGCATGAGCGGCTCCATCTTCTTAGCGCAGGTTTCTGTAAAAGTGGGTGGTTGCAAAGCTCCCTTCCCTCACTGACAGCAAACCACAACACTTCATCTGAAGTCAAAGGAAGTTATAGTTGAGGTTCAAAAGTTGCCCTTCTCTCCTGTCAGCACCTGTGTGATAGAGGCAGTCAGCAGAGCACAAACTGCTCCCTAGGCAGGTGACCTAAATCCTGCTTTGCCCAAGGATGCTGCAGGGCACTGATGGGGTTTTTGTGCTGCCCTCCCTCCCCTCCCCACCAGCTTAGGTGCTCCAGGGTGTCTGTCCCCTCAAGCTGGAGCACTGCAGCTGCTCCACAGTCCCTGGGGCTGATGAGAAGTCTCCCCTAGAGAGGGACAGCCTTCAGAGGCTCTGGTAACAGGGCCAGTGTCACACACACCAGATGTGTATCCCCATGGGTGCACATCCACGCTGCATGGCTGAAGAGCCCAACTCTGCCTTCCCAGCAGGAGCATCTCTGGCCACACAGTGCACCAGTGTCCTGAAGAAGTGGGAAGAGCAGCAGAGCTGTTGGACTCTGAACTGCTCAAAGCAGTGGGGAGAACGTGAGGCCAGGAGTGTTTTAGGAAAAGGGGATAAAGGATCATATTGGGGAATATTTCGGCACTTTCACACCAGCCTTGAGTTTCACAGGAGCCTCCTTGGATGGACGCAAGCCTCCCAAGCCAAGCTGTGGCCAAAGAACTTCACCGTACCATTGCAGCAGTGGTTGGGAAAAGGCGTGGGAGTTGCATTTGGCATGGCTGCCAAAAGTTAATTAAAACAACAAAAACAAACTGGGGAGAGGGCTGTGCCCATGACAGGGTTCATCAGTCGAATCAGGCAGAGCTTGTGCTTTTTACATGCGTCAGACCAAACTCCCCACAGCGATGCCTCTACCCTTCCACCTCCTCAGGGCTAATTTAAGAGCTGTTCTTTGCAGCCCATAATAATAGTGAGAAAGAAAATCCAATCCTGTTCTGCCAAAAGGAGGAAACTGGAACAAGGGAACCGGCAGAAAACTTGTCTTGCTGCCATCTCCGGCTTTCCTAAGGAAATTCATGCTCCAGGGCACCCAGTCAAAGAAAGAGAGCTGCCAAGAGGATGCACGACTCTGATCCTACCCACAGGGGAAGCCAAGTCCATCTGCTGGGAAAGGGAAGGACATTTCCCACAGATAAAACAGCAGTGGGGTGGGATGCATAGGTGGACACAGAAATAACTATCCTGCACAGACAAGAATTTTCTCTGGGAATACCTTGGGCTCAGACTTCCTCTTTTATATGCACAACTCTCCCCCAAAATCTTTCCTGTGAGGGGCAGGTAACCTCCCCTGCCCCACCAGAGAGCACCAGCACAGTAAGAGCTCTTCACACAACAGCAGAGCAGTAACACTGTTTGTGACTGCTCCTGATCCAGCCTGTGCAGGCACAGGGAGCCAGGCTGGCTCCATGCCTCCTCCAGTACAAGTATTCAGGCAAAGCCAGAATTGAAGCAAGCAGGCTAAAGGTCACCTTCCACTCATATAGATTTGGGCTCACCCTTTGTGTTCCCCATGAAATGGCTTTTTATTTAGCCAAATCTATATAAGTGAATGCTTTTCCTATTTTTTTTTTAATCTTCCTGGAAAGTCATCTGAGGGTCATTGCTACAAGGGCACTGCTCACTCCTGCCAGGCTCAGCTCTGCTCCACACAGGCTGGGCACATCTTCAGCTTCATGACCAGGAAGAGTTGAACCCATACAACGTGGATCACAGAAGTACCAGAGTACTGGCATGAGCCAAAACAGCAGGGCTGGTTCCAAGCAATCCCACAGTGCAGGGGCTCCCAGGGACAAAAGCCACCTGCCCTTTTTGTCATAATTTTTCTAGCAATGGAGCCCAGGGTGCCCCACCTTTGAACCAGGACCTCCTCTGTGCCAGGTGAGGATATCCAGAAGCTCACACAAGCCTTTCCCCAGGCACTGCTAATGAAGGTCGAAATTCAAATGCAGCACAAAGATTTTTGCATCCAGGCTAATTGTAAATCCCATGGTAAGCTTTCAGAACTCTACATAACCTGTTTTCTTCAGAAGCTCTCAAAGACTGTCCTTAGGGACTCATGCAATGAAAAGACACCAGAATGTCAAAGATGCCATCCTCTACCTAAAAGACTATTGAAAATGCAAATTCTATGGGCAGACTTCTGTGGCAGTTTTGGATAGGAATAAAATTCTTAAAATCATGTAGAACTTGGTCCCCAAAGGCACTAAACTGCTATTCACAATAAAATACAAAATTAATTTACTAATCCTTTCCAGACTCATTTCTTCCCCATATTTCCTCAATGTGAAAGTGTGAAATTTAAAAACTGTCTGCAGCCATTTTCCATTATAATATAAAAATCAGCCAGAAACATCTTCACATTTTATGTGAGAGCTTGAGGACACCATTTTGTACGTAGCAAGAAAAGTAATTTGAGATGAGAGCTGGAGATGAGGTTCTCCACCCAGCACATGAAACACCAGCTGCTGGCTCACTCCTTCTGGGTGTGCTCACCTGGCACCATCCCTTGGCACCTTCCTGGTGCTGCTCTGTCTTCTCTCGCCTGCTGTGCTCCAAGGGTGCTCAGTGCATCCAGGTGTTTGCCCAGCCTCAGGACACTTCAGGTGGAAAACGTGAGCCAGCATGGACCAAAGGGTTTAATAACCCAGTAACCAACTGCCTAAGGAAAGACCAAAGGAATGGAATTAAAACCAATTAGTATCACCTCCACCTGCCCTTCAAGCTCCCATTAGTCTCTGGTGTAGAAACTTTCCAGGGCACATTTATACATTTGCATGTTTTACAGCCCTGGTTTCCACTGAAAGAGCTGTCACATCCATGGAGTAATTTTCAAAAATACGAAGAGCTTTTGTCCTACACCTGGTACCTGGAAACATCTTTTTTTTTTTTGTCTTCTCACTCACTACTTGTAAAGAACAGGCATGAATCAACTCTCTATCCATATACTCCTTACTGTTCATGATCTAACCTCTTCTTGTACAGGCACCCTGCCTTTTTATCTCAAAATGGGACAATTCTTGCTCCTTGCTGATAGAGGACTTCAGATTTAGCAGGGAAAGAAGTGGCATCCACTCTGTGCCCCTTGGCTTGTAATTGAGCTATGTCTGTCTTGTCTCCCTTATTCCATTTCTCCCTCTTAAGATTTAATCAGTATAATGTGCAAATACTTTGATCCATTCCAGCACCTAATCCTGCTCTGTCAAATGGGAACCACAGAGATTCCCAGGTGCACAACCAATTTTTGGGATGTTCCCTGAGCAAACTGCCAGGCCCTCAAGAGCATCAGTTCTGACCAGCTGCCTGCAAGCACTGCTCGTGGACATCTAGCAGTGTTCTCTTTGTGATTTCATCCAGAATAATAAGCAGCTATAGGGCCAATGCTGATTTGCCTTGCCACACTGGATTTGCTGGAAGCTGAGGAAGATGTAGCAGCCCTCAGGACCATTCAGAGCACTGCGTGGCTGTCCTTCTTACAAAGCCCCAAGAGCAATGTGAGTGAGAAGCACCAGTGGGAATCTTAGACAAGTAACAACCATAGGGGTCCTGTCCAATTTTTCTGGAGTGGAGAGGAGGACCTTCACCCCTCATCAGCCCTCTGTCAGCCTTGAGGACAGCTCAGGGAAGAGCTGTAGCAATGGGTGACCTGGAAAACCTGCTTCTCACCTAGTTCAAGGGCTCAGTCTACAAAGGCAAAAGTAAAGAAATGACAGAATCATATTCCAGGAACTTTGATTCTATAAAAAATTGGTTTAAGGGGTTAAGCATAATCAGCAGAGAAATGGCTGTCAGTTGAAGCCAGACATTCAGCCTGGAAGCAATTATTCATTATAGCAAACTTATATTGGAAGAACTGACAAAAGGAGAATTAGATCAGCTGAAGATTTCCTAATTCTCAAATTTCCTGTTTCTCAAGATGTTTAAACTTCCTAAATTTTATTTTTAAAAACTAATTGTCCTAAAAACTTCCGAAAATTCAGCTGGTCTTTTACATCTGAGCTCTTGCCAGAGGTCACATCCAGACAGAAGCTGAGCACTTGGCACAGACACTACTGCTGACTGCTGAAGATGTTACAGCTGATGCTGTAGAGCACAGGATAGCCTGATCTCATTTTTCCTTAAACTATGAATTACTGACTTTGAAATACATTCTAAGCTGCAGCTCTGCATCTGCTTCTCCATACCCTCTCACTTTGCACTTTTTCTTTTCTTCTGCTTCACTTTTTTTTTAATCTTTTCTACCAAGACACCAAGAAGAGAGTGTGTGTGTCATTTTCTTTTAAAGCTCCTCCTATGACAGAAGCTCTGATCCTCACCTGAAGATGCCCCCTCTCTCAAATAACTCGTTCAACAGGGAAAGTAAGAGCAGCATCTTCATACAATTCTGAAACCAGCTGGGAGAGAGCCTGACACCAGCATGGTGAGCTCCTTGCCACACAAAGCACAAACTGCACACAGGGTGGAGCAATTTCTTTCTCCAGACTGTCTAGACCAAAGTGTTATATCCCTTTCTAGTAGCAATCTCCCTGTCAAACACTGGCTTTATGTTGAAACCAACACCTTGATGCAAAGCTTAAAACCTTTTTGTCTCTCTCACCCCTGTTCCTCTTCTCTTGATACTACAGGTGCTGCTGGCTTTAGATATAGCAATAAGGCTGTTTTGGCATAAGTTGTTGTTATTATTATTATTATTGTTACAATAGGCATCTCAGCTGGAAGGCAAACCAGAGCATCCCTCACCTCAGTCTTACAAAAGCATAAGCTTTGATTTCATGGTCTACTTAAGCCAAGCTCAAAGGGCTTTCAGCTACCAAGAGTGACAACACTTTCTATGTTTGGGTTGTTGGTTATTTTCTTTCTTTGTTTTTGCCAGCCTTCCCTATATTGTCTTATGGAATGGGCAGAAACACTATCCCAAGGGAGGAGAGGAGGGATCAGCATTCCTTTCCTCAAACTGGCTGGCTCAGCTGAGCACAGAGCTGCCACCAGGAATCTGCCCCTGGTCACTTCACAAACAACCTGCTGCACAGGGAGAGAGGTGGCACAAAAGTTGAGAAAAGTATTTTACAGAAGTGGTGCTGATCACACTACTGGAGCACAGCAGACAGTTGGTAGTAATTTTCTAACCTTGTTTTTACCAGACTACCAAAGGTGACCTTTAATTAATACAAGTTTGACAGAAAGCTATTTGCTACTTCCAGATCCTTTTTAATTAAAAAATACCTCGAAAAGTCCTTGGATTAAAAACATCTTCTGGGTAGAAATAGGAACTTGAAATCAAAGAGATCCCTCTTCCTGCATACAGAGCAGCAACCTGCTGCTGTGCTGCAAGAAATCAAACCAAATCAAAAGGGTATTTTGCACCCATTCAGACCTCTTGGAGGGCTGTAGAGAGAACATCTGTGGACTGAGTTTATTCCCAATTTTTAAGCTTGATTACTAGCAGGTCTTAAAATAGCTACTGGATGCTAAGCTGTAAATAAAATGTGCAGACTAACAAAAGCTGCAACTCTGACATTTGTGCTCATTCTGTAATCATGGCCTATTATCCCAGAGTTTTTTTCAGTGGCTTCATTCACTTGAAATGAATCTGGAAAGAAGGAACAAACCTCTTGCTAGAGAGATCTGTAAGAAGCTATTGCTATGAAATTACTCACTGTGTTTCATGCTTGAAGGAGGACACAGGTGATGCCTCTGTGCCACTCATGGCCATGTAAATTCATACAGCATCTACATTCAAAATAAACCTAAGTAAGGCAAAGTAGATGTTTAATTGTTGTACACAAATACAACATCTTAAAACACAACTAAGGTTATGGCAGTAACACCCAGAATAGAACCAGGCAATGCTCTACAGGATCCACTTCAAACAAGACAAGAGTCTTTACCTCAAGCAGGTTGCAGCCTTTTTATCTCTCCCAAAATTCAGCTTCTTTTCCAAATACAGAAAGGCATCTTTGTGAAAAATCAGGATTTTAAATGCCTTTTTAAATTCCCAGAGAGTAAAGCTTAAACATTCCCTTATAAAAGCAGTATAAAGATATCTGCTTTTATGCACAGTGACAAGCAAGCAGAGTAAACCCATGCATAAAAATTGCTAAAAAGCACGACCTGAATTTCCAGAAAATGAACTTTTTTTCAGATCTATGCACTCATGACAATAAGGGAGTTCTGGTCAGCAGCAATGCAAAAATTTGCTGGATGGTTCATTCAGTCCTGCTACTTACACTCAGAAGTGAACTGAGAACTGTGCACACAGGAAACATGGAAGACTCTAGGCAGAGATGTAACAGACTCCTACATTTAACACTGGATTAGATTAAAAGCTTCTATTGCTAGAAGCTCATTGTAATTATATTTAGGTATCACCTACCAGCTCCCAGGTGTTAAAGGGTATTTAAGATAGAGAATCCTCATTTGAATTCTCAAATACAATCAGCAGATGGAAAACTGTTCCTTTTGTTTACTGCAGCTTGACAAGGCCTTTTTATTTTTGCCAGCCATTAATATTAAAGATCTAGTTCCTTGATTTAATTTAGATTTTGAAAGTCACTGACTTCTGCTCCACAGATGAGGTTTGTACCCATGACTTCTCCTTTCCCACAGGCTGCTAGGCAAAGCTCCTCCTGTCAGTACAATTAAGAGTGGAAATGTTTCACTCTTTCCTGTGGATGCTTCTGCAGGTTCTGCTGGCCAGTCCTGCCCCTGGGGCTGATTGCAAAGCTGAGTTTCTTAGACCAGGAGCAAAGAACCTAGCCCTGGATGCTGTGGAGTGGGAAAGAATGATGTGCCCCAAAAGCTGCCCTGTGGCATCTCTGAGGCTGCACAGAAGGTTGCAGATGAAATTTTTGGTCCCATCTTCAGCCCCTTTAGCTTGCATCCCAGCTCTGCCAAGGGGATGCCAGGCCATGCCCTGTTGGCATCCCCATTTCTTTTAAAGGTAGCAGGAAAATTCTCCTTTCACACCTCCTGAGTGGAATTTGCTCCCTCCCCAGCTGTCCTGGTGCAGGTTCATTTGCAAACTCTCTAAACTAGACTGGTGGAGTGTTTGCCCCCTGAAAAACCTTCATTAAAGAAAAAAAAGTATTTTTTGGTTTAAGTATTTCCAATAGATGACCTCATGCCGCACTGAGTGCCCACCCTGCACAGGAGAGCAGGGAGAGCACAGGAGCCCATGAGCACAGGCAGCGCGAGGGGCTGAGCTGCAGCTGCCTCAGGCCCTGGCACAGCAGGGATTGCTGGGAGCAAAGAGGGGCACAGTGGCAATCTCCAGAAGCTCAGGCCCAGACAAACTGGAGAGTGAGTGCCTTGACAACATATTTTCAGGTGACCATACAGTCAGCTTTAGCCCTCTCCTCAATGTAATACAGCTTCTAAAACAAGACAATTTCCTCAAAATTATAGTATTAAACACAAAGAAATTCTGTTTTCATAAATACAAATATACACCCACATATACACACTTACAGAACAGGAATTTTATGAAGCAACCAAGGGAAATGAAGTGTTTGAAAACTACTTCAACCTACAAGCTCCACACAGACTTTTACTGGCTTTACTCAGTTCTATTAACCAGCACACACTTATCTATAAAGCGTTCTTCTTTATTTAAGTTAAACAAATTTTCAAGGATGGTTTCCATCTATAAAATGAACAAGTACAAGCTCTGTACAGCAGACTTTTCAAACCAACTGAAAAAAACAGTTTCCAAACTATGTTTTGAAAATCTGCAAAATAAACAGTATCACCATTCTTGTTCTGAAGACGGTAAGAAAAGTTCTCAGGAGACTCCATCACAATTTGCTTCAAGGGCTCTTAATTTATCTTTCAAACAGATTAATTTCTTCAGCATTAAAAACCCCTAAAATCACAGTAAGTAACTTTGGCACACTGTCATGTAAACATAACAAAAGGATACCACTTCTTGTCTGTTCTCTCAAAGAAAAGCATACAGCTCCTATATTAAAACCCCTATGCACAACATCCATGGGGAATTGCTGAAAAGATATTCCTACTTTATGAATATTGCAGTCATTAAAGACTAAAGTGATGGAATATGGATTTTTTAAAAATTTCTTTTTACTAGCAATTCAGATTCAGAGATAATCCAATTCAGAGATAAGAGGCAGGCCAATATTGAGAGTTGCAGCTGCTGATTTCAGTTAATACCACCCTCAATCAGATCAAAGCTGGGAATGGAAATACCTCCATGGTTGAAGCTGAGTGGTTGGGTTTTTTTAACTTCCTTTTAAATTCTGTTTTCTGAAGCCTCAAACAACTGGTTTGCTGCTGAGCTCATATTTCAGCATTTGTTTTCCAAAACATGAAGGCATCTATTGCTATGTTTATGAAATATGTTCTTCAAGTTCTCAGCTAGGTCAAAGGCTACAGGGAGAGACTAAAAGCTGAAAATATTTTATCCACTGGCCTTTAAAACAGGCAAGTTTTGGAGAAAGTGGATTGTGGATAAGCAGAGAAAAAGTATTAATTATTTATTTAAAAAGTCAGATGATGATGGATGGGTAAAACTGGATTTAAGGGCCCCATCCAAAAGGTAAGCAGGTACCTGTAGGCCATAACTTCAGACACACAAGGCATCTATGGGCACAGTGAAGCCACCTTGCCCATAAGAGTACCATCTCTACACCTGATGCACAGGTACAGCCAAGGGAAAATAAAAAAAAAAATCAGGAACTACTCCACTTCCAGGACAAAGAAAGAGGGGAACTGTATCAGCATACTACAGTACAGCAGATGTTTTGCATCTCCTTATGATCAACCCTTATATTTTCCCAAGATCCATCTTTCCAAAACCACTTCCTGGCATTCCATGTCTGCACTAATTTTTGTCAATGCTGTCTTACTTATTAATACTTTTTTACCTTCCTTCTCATTTTAAAAGCTCATTGAAGCATTTGCTTTTAATAAAAAAGTATATAGTCTATGCAAACATAAGAAAGGACAGGTCAAAGTTGGGGTTACCTTTGACGAGCATTGTTTTATAAAAATGACATCAGCTGGACTGAAGCTGCAAAATGCACAAGTTCTATGGTTAAAAACACATAGGCTATGCAGGTATCCAGGTTGATTCCCAGAGTCAAGCCTGAATTCATTCAAAAGCTACATTTAAAGAAACAAAATGGAAGAAAATTCCCCAGTAGTAGGTCTATAAATTAAGCAAGTGCAATTCAGAGATATTACATAGCTGCTCATCCTTGCAAATTAAAATTCAGATCTTGTGCTGTTGTCAGTGGTGTTTCAATTCTAACTTATTTCTACAACTCAAAAGGGGAGCTTGAGACAATTTTTTCCTCATTAGGGCCCAGAATAAAACTCTGCCGAACCAATACACCTGCACAAAAGCTCTGTGCAGTTTATATAATTTTGTAACAAAAGAAGTATTTTAAAGACAAAGTACTACAGAAATGATCAACACAAATATAAAGTACAGGTTTAACATTATCCAGAGCACAGGTGATGAATTCCCAAGCTGGAATAAACAATCCAAGCAATCATCTGAGCAGATGCATTGACTTCCTCTGCTATTTTCTTTCTCCTTTCTCCTCCTGAGTTTCATGATCTCCAGCGAGGGTGAAGTGTTAAGAAGTAGATCCAGTTTGCAAAGCAAAAGCATCCAGTGTTAGCAGGGACATCACACCCAGCAGCACAAAATCCGCACCCTCTGAGTTTCTCTCTCCTACACTCCAATCCAATTTCTGGTTATACATATGTCAATCACTTTGTTGATAATTATAGGATGATGAAAACTGATACAAATCATTGGGAACTGACAATATATATACTTTCATATATTTATATTTAGAGTCCATCATAGAAAAGTTCATATTCAAATTACCAAGTACACACAGGAGAAAAAAAAAGAAACTTCAAAATGACACTTCTGGTTCTGGAAATGACAAACCATGACTTCTATTCCAATGGAGTTTTCAAATTACCTTCTCCTAGTAATTTTTCCCACCCTCCCTCCCACACTGTTCCCCACAGATGTTTCTTCAGATCCTTTTGTTTACAATACGTCAGTTGTTCCTAGAGTTAATTATCTGCTGTGCAAGTAGTAGCTGAAGACAGAAAGGAACAGTTGAAGTCTGCAGCACAATTCCTTCTTCCTGTGATGCTCAGTGACATCTTTGCAGTGCTCTGAGTCCCCTGGATCCCTGCTGTCTGCTTCAGCACTCTACTTTCAGATAAAGGTGGAATACTGAGGTATATAAGTTCAGTGGAAAGTTTTAAGAAATACATCAGTAATTCAATCAAAACTTTGCCCAATGTTTTTCAGTTGAAACAGCACTTTGCTTGTAAGTCCTTCTACTGCTGCAGATTAAGTGTGAATTTCCACTGCTGTGACAAAGAAGGATTGCAGATCTCAACGGTGAGACCACCATTTTTGGCATTTCGGCTGTCTAGACAGAGGTTGCTGCCAACGTGCCTCAGTTTAGAATTGCTTTCAATTTGTTCCCATTTCTGGAAGAGAAAATACAGTTATTGACCTGGAAAAGCAGGAAAAGGAAGAATTCTACATCATGTCCTTTGCAGCCTTCATAAGCTTCCCTGGCTTGTGCCTGGAAATGTGTACAAACTGCAATAACAGGAGCAGTTTGGATGATCCTTGAGTAAGAGTAGGTAAGTTCTGGCAAGCCTTGCCAGAACAGCTGTTCTTTCTGCTAACACTCTGCAAGACACAGAATACACCAACACATTTCCTTCTAGTTCAGAACTTCTCAAATACACTACCTCACCCTGTTACCTGTGTGACACCTTTGGTCTGAAGAAAAAAACGAGAATCAAAATCCATCCACATAGCACTACAATACTAAGCATAGAGAAGCAAGAAGCACATTCACTATAGTCAACTCTACAGAAATCCAGAAATTTGTCAGACACCTTTCAATTCTACAGAAGATAAGAAATCTGTGCTGTCAAAAGTTCTTTGTCCAAGATGATGTCAAGGACAGAATAAACTCCAAATACAGGATTAAAAAAAAAAAAGGGGGGGGGGTGGTTTCTCTTGTATGTCTACCATAACATGCCTGTAAACCTTATCAAGAAAATCTTGCTTCCTTAGTTTCCTTCTCTGAAGAGTGGCAAGAATATTCCTTCCTTCATCAATAAACAGTGTTTCAGGAACCTATCTGCCAAAACAGATATAGAAGCAAGGAAGCTGGCAGATGATCAGAACTGATGACTGAGCAGAAAGAGATGAGTTGTTTTTTGACTAGATCAAAAAGATGGTATGACTCTGCAAATGTCAATTTCCTCAGTCATGGGAAATAGATGAAGTTACAATGCTGTATTGATAAAAATGAATTTGATGATTTCTAGGGCTGCTATAAGCAGGCCACAACTGAAAAGAAGGAAAAACACATTTTCTGAGAAACAGCATACATAACATTCAAACTTCACTGAGTGAGACCTTTCAAAAAGACATTGTGGAATATACAAACTCTTTCAGAAGACACACGAGGCAGCTGAACGCTGTGACACAGCAATGGGTGAAACCTTTACATAAGGCCCTGTTGGGATAAAGCTTATTCTGCCCTTATGACAACATGAATCCTAGCTTCCCACACACAAACAACAGTAAAAGTAGAGCCTACAGAAGATATGACAGATCACCATGGCATTGTTTATTCACCATCCTTGTTTTCCCCAGCTTTTGCAGAGTGCAATCATGACATACTAACCTGTCTGCTGTCGTTTTCCCTACAGCCCTGAAGTTTTATTAGTGAACCAGGAGCTCTGTCCACAACAGTAAGGCACAAATCCATGTGTTTCACTGACTTGTCCTTTGTTAAGGCCCATTCCTACAAAAAGGAAGAAACAAAAAGTGTACAAAATTGTGTATGTTAATACATGCTACCTCTGCATACACAGCCCAAGTTAAAATCCTGCAAAAAGCTATGTACTGGCATTAGAACAGTTCATTGTTTCCCACAGGGCAGGAGATGAAAAGTCCATCTCAAACAGTAATTCCAATTGCTTCAGTGTCCCCACATCAGCTCAGGGCAGAGCTTGCTGTTTACTCCCTCTGCTGGCTTTACACAGCTGCTGCTGCCAGTCACACAGGGCCTCCTGGAAGATACTCCTCCAAATGCTTATTTTGTTAGGTATTTATTTTTGTGTGTGTGTGTGTATTACACCTGTCCCTTTCTTCTATGTGGAAGGATTTCTACATTTGTAAATATACATAAAACCCCTAAAAGCTTGGTCTGCAGCACCACTGGCCACCCTGCCCACACACTGAACAAAGCACATGGACCACAGTGAGGAAACAGCAGTTCTTAATACAATTAAGATCACCAGAAAGCAATACACAAAAGGGATAGAGAGAATGTTCCCTCCCATGCAAGGCATGATGTACAACAGAATCTCTGTTAAATGTATTTAAATATGCAACTCTTAAATAGAGAGCAAAGAGAAGCTGTTCTGCATGTACTGCTGCCCAGCTTGTTTGATCTCAGCATCTTTTCACACAGAGCCTGATCTTGCACTGCTGTTCAGACTCTCTCCATATGCCTCTCTCCTTTCAAGTTTGGTCTCCAGGGTCCACACTGGTCTCCATTTGTCTAACTACCCTTTGAGGAAAGAAGCCACTTGATTAAAGCCAGGCTAATGATCCAAATCATGCTTATAAACTACTTAAAATGGCATGATTAGCTTCTCTCAAGCAACTTAAGAGGATTTAGTGTGGTATAATACAAAACCTTAGACATACAGGGCCAAGCCTGTATGTTAAATAACATTTAAATGTTATTTTGCATGTAATCAGTGTTTCAGAAATAAAATAAATGTATAATTACTTTGAAACTCAGCAGATTTAACAATTATTAAATCTCTTTGGGAAGAGATGCTCAGAACACTGTCAGAATTTGCAACCCAAGAGATTACAAGTAATCACAACCATACAGGTCTCAAGCCACTGGATGGGTTTACTGTACAGTATTCTGCAAGTACTAGAATGATGACAGCTGTGGAAAACAAAGCAAAGCCAGGACAAATCTGTGTATCCTTTTGTCTTCCAAACTCTTAGCTGATAACTTCTTTTACTCTCAGCATGTTAAACTCAGATGATAGCAAAATTACTTGCTTTCTCAGTTCTGTCCAGTAAGATGGCAACAAGAACCATTAATGTATAATAAAATATTAATAGCCACTTTTTTTAGTTACAACCAAAGGAATTAAGCAAGTTCTTTTCAGAGCTTATCAGGACTTACAAACGGTCCCAAACTCTTCCCTGGTAAGATTTATAGTGAAAAATGACAGCTGAAAATACTACCAGGGATGTAGTAAAACTTGCATCTGAGAACCCTGCAGTGAGAATTAGAGCCTTGAAATGATTACCTTTATACATCTCTACCCTTCCATCAAAAAGCTGTATGAGCTCCAGCCACAACAGAAATTATGCAAGAAGTTAACCCTTTTAAAAGCCAAAGTACAGCTGCTTCATGAAACTCCAAGCCCTGTTGCTGGAAACATCTACATGATGGCCCCTCATGTTACAAGACACAGTGTATAGATACTTTCCTCCACAGATCAGTAACTATGACTATAATGGAGGTAAGATGGAACAAGTTCCACTACACCAGAGGAGAAACTGTAAGCAGTGTATATGCTCAGGGCACAGGCTGGAAATTGGATAGCTTTATTGCAAAAATCAGAATATCTGAGAAAATCTGTGTGAAATCAGAAATAAAAAGTTAGTAGACAAACTAACCTGAAACCTTCCCCTTGAACCTAAGTGCATTTGGTTTTACCTTTAGCTCTTTATCACAACCCTGCATATTTGCATATTCTCAAGCACACCACAAGCTACTCAGCCCTCTGGAGAGGCACAACTACCCCTGAGTTGTACCAGCCTGGAGGAGGGGAGAGCAGGGGAAAAAGGGGGCAGAAATCCCGTTTTTACTTAGGTTTTGCATTTTAAGTTGTGTTGAACATAAGACAGAAGACACTCTTCAACTTATAGAAGATTGTCACAGCCTATAATGTCCTTAACTCCTCAAAAAACCTCCTGATAAGAATAAGGTGCAAAACACAAAGTACAGATCTACAGACTGTGGTTTGTTCCCTATCCCTCTCCTCCCATGCTGTCATTTCTTTTCAACCCAATATGAGTTCTGCTTGGACATAAAATCTGGGTTTGACCTGTCTGAATGTCCTCTCAAAGGACTATGCACTTGTTCAGAGCAAGTGCATAGTGGATTGTCAAGGTCAATGCCACAGGAAAAAACACATACATAGAAAGAAGAGGGTCAGCTTCAGGGAGAGGAGTTTGAAAAAGAAAGATAACTTTGTGTATCTACAAAGAGCACACAACATCAGCAGAAAATTCTACGATTTCTGCTCCAAGGCACTTGTGACACATCTACCCTTTCTCCCAAAAACCCCACTGTGGCTTCTGAAAAGATGAGAGTACTTTCATAAAGGTAATTGAAAAAGCCTCCAGAGATAAATTCCCTTTAATGATAGGGAAAGGAGGCATTTCTCACATGTTTATTTGAATGAATTGTCATCATACATCTTGCAGGAAATTACTTCATTTTAGGCTTCATCTTATTTTAGGCTTTTCCTCTTCTAATTTAAATCAGAGTCTGACACTCATTCAAGAGTAGTTTTTAGTAGTTTTTAATTGGTCAGCCTTCTATTTTAACAGCTGTACTTGACACATTAATATTACATTTGATTTAAAGTCAGGTTTAAATCTGACAAGGATTTAGTGACAAAGCAGCACACAAAGCAGTGAGAACCTCTGTGTGCATTTCATGAATGACAACTAAGTCAAAACTGCATAAATAGATTCTTTGAAATAATTAATGCTCTCATTTAAAGATCTGACACATTTACAATTAGTTTAGGAGTAGGATTAGAAAGGATTTGTTAAAACACTCCCCTTACTGTGAGTGAACATTTAGGCACTGCTGTTTTCTAGAAGTGCTAAATGGGGATTTATGACAGATTTTTTTTATACTTCACTATTGCAAACTGTAAATGACTAACAGTGCAGCATAGCAAAGCATTCTTTCATTTTGCTGATCTTAGGCCATATGCTTAATGCAACCCAAATATTTTCTTAAGTAAAAATTGCTCCCAAAAAATCAAACACACCATTTCACTGGAAAAGAGCTTTCTATGCAAGTACAAAACCTCTGAGAAGGAAGCTATGGCCTCTAGTGCAACAGTGACAAAGGAAGGGGATAATGTGGTGCTCACAGAATGAATCTCTGGGCTCAGATTCTAATCCTGAAAACACAAACTTATATTTGAGGGAGAAGCTTTTTAGCCCATCTGTAACAACAACTGATGTGCTGGTTTAGATTCATCTTTCTCTCACCAGTACACAGTAACTGCTTGAGTTTAAAAGTTTAGCTTAACTTTCTTTCTTTTGTTCAAGACTTAGTGTAGAAAGCAAAATTAATGGCATACAGACCTGGTTTCCCCCGGCATTATGACATTCATAAACTCCAACAACACCATCTGCAAAATGGCCCAAAGTGTCAAGGCAATTGGTACCCTGCTGCAAAGCCCCAAAGGCTATATCTTGATGATCAGGTACCCTAAAACAAAACCAGAAATATCTGCTTGATTCAGTTCAGGGTTTGTTTGGCAGGTTTTTCCTACTTTTTTTTTTTAACTCCTTGTTTGTAAAAAACACTCGGAGTATTTTTAAGATGAGAGGTTAAGGATGAATGATGACTATAATCTCAAAATCTCAATCATCTTTTGAGGGGAGGCAATTATCTAATCATTAATTGATCAAGCATGAGTAAACTTGCAAGCTTACCATGCACACAGTACCAGAAGACTTGTACCAGAGAAGGTGGGTGAACATACAAATGTGGCACAAAAATCAAATTAAAGATGACTTATCATTTAAAGTGACTCAAAGCTTAATGTTATCAATTAGCTCATCAAGTCCTTTTGTCTTTTCAGGCAACTTAGCTTGTGGCAGAAATAGGACACTACATGTTTCTCTGACTGTTTTTACTGAAATGTTAAAAAAGGGGTTAGGAATTAAAAAAAGATCAAAGTTTTTCTGATATCTACTTTCTAATGGTTGCACATAAAGTACACTCCTAGCATGGAACCACCTAGGCAAGTCCATTCAGCAAAGTACAGCTGTGGGTAGAGCCCAGGAGTTCACACTGAACAGTAAAACAAGGGCATATCAGAGCCTTTAAAAACTCCAGACTATAATATGAGTATAATAATTCAACCCAGCAAAATGAGCACATGAGGGATGACAGAACAAGACAAAATTACATGTAAGTAATGCTTATGGTAGCACATTTTTCAGGGGAGACATTTTTTCTCACAGATTAAACAAAACCAAATATCCTTTGGCACTCTTAAGAGAAAATAAAGGAGAACTTAATTCCTCAGTATCATCCTGCTTTATGAGACTCATTAGTATGTATGGTTCTGCACATGTTGCACTGGGGCTGTAATAGCTGGTGCTGCTTTTGCATCTCAAGCCTGTATGTCACTAGCAGTTACCTAGCACCACTGACATGAAGTGGCCCCAGGAAAAAAACCTCAAATATTCTTACAAGATACACACAATATCTTACACCACTACACTACCAGTATTAGGTTGACAGGCTAGTCAGACTAGTTAGTGGGCTCAGATCTGACCAACATACTTCTTAATGGATTATTTAACCAAAATCTTTCTATCCTTCCAAAAAGCATTTCTCTTCAAGGATTTCTCATTAGCTAGGATGTTCATGTTACAAAAACTGTTTGCAGTGTCATCCCTCACTTCCCCCTTCTCAGCCCTTCCCAGAAGTCAGTGATTATTCAGTGACAAGAGAAAAGGAGACCAGAAGGAATAGGAGACTCAGCTTCTCAGAGCCTTAGACATCTACCCTTGTCTGCCAAACACACAAGGCCCTCTTGTCTGCTGAATGTCATCATTTGTACTGCAACAAGATTCAGTCTCCTCACTTAACTAGGCATGGGCTTAGGCATGGGCAAAAGCTTTAAAGGGATGACAACAGGATACAGAATATGTGCTTTTGAGTTTGGGTAGGAGACTAACTTCAGGCTCAGGTAAGTTCAGTCCTTTGGACACTCTTCTCTAAAATATTGCAGCTGTAGTTGCCATAAGTAGAAAAAGCAGCCAACTATGGAAAAATTACTCTTTAGGAACAGAACTAAAAAAAAAAAGCAAACAAATCTGCATGAAGCATTGCATTCACAGATAAAGTAAAACACATCCTTTATATCCAAGGATGGAGGAAGAGAAACCAATGATTTCTGGAGAGGGCAAAAAAGAAAATTCCATATGAACTCTGTTTCAGCCAAAACTCACCGTAACTCAGGATAAACATTTTCAAGATACCACTTAAAGGGTTTGCAGCTAAGTTTCTTTCTGAGCTCCATTCGGCTTTGAATACTAGAGGAGAGAAAAAAAAAAAAAGGAGTTTTCAGAGTCAGGCTACTGTCTTCATATATTTTATGGAATACACAGAAAAATCAAGAACAGTAGAACTGTAGAAATATGTTAGAGACAACATCAGATTTAGCACTGCTTTCACCTCAGAAGGTGCTGTGTCATGAAGAATTAACAAATAGGATGAAGAAGCACTTGTGACTTACTTGCCATAAGGTACATTCCTGGCTGAAGGCACTGCTGCATAATAGAAATTTTTATACTCATCCATCCAGACTTCTGCTGCTCTGCGTGTATTTCTAGGGACAATCATATGAAACACATGGGTTATATTTTCTCTAGGTGCAATTAAACCATCCAATTTTTCCTCAGAATAATTTTAACCCTTCCCAGTACTATACACTGAGTTGCCCCAAGTCAGGCAGCAGACTCCCTATAAAAGATCCAAGTAATAGAAAACCATTAGAGTAACGTAACTGAAATCAATGGATTTATAATGAAATTTATATCTTTTCCACACTCCTCACTGCTGCAGGTTTTCATCCAGAATTTAACACAGATCTTTCAGTTCTTTCTGCAAACTTCATAGAATTTATTAGGTTGATGCACTCAAAGTTCCAAAAAGATACAAGCTGTCACAATACTTAAGCCTATGAAACAAACAAGTCTTCTATGGCTGAGGTAAGATGAAATGTTTTAAAATTTGAGAGAGATTGATTATTCTAATAAGTGGGAAAAAAACCCTAATCCAAATGTTTTACTTCTAATCCAACACATCTCTAACTAAAATTGCTGTATTTATGTAATTGGTGTCTTTAAATTTCCTTTTGGACTGCAACATGGTGCAATGGCTTTTTCCCTCCCCTGGCTTCCATGTAAAACTCATTTACTTCTACTGTTCATAACTCTATGCTTTGAAAAGGAAGTCTTACTTCACTTGCAACTGCCATGCTCTGAAGCTTACTTTACATTTGGCAGAAAGTTCACCTAAAGCAACTGGAGTGAACTCAGTAAGCAAATAACTTCTTTAATATGATTTTCCAATTCAAAAGACAAAACAATCAGGATTAAGTGAGGAGGCTTGCAGGTTGCTGAGCAAAAAGGATATGGGGAATGAAAATTTCACAAGACCGATCTGAATAATTTTTTTGTTTGAGGACTGATTTTTTTTTTCTTGCAAAGATTTAATTTTTTGTAAGTAAAATCCTACTAGATTCAGATTAGAAGCTATGTGAATGTATCTTCACCTGCAGTCTCTCAGGCCTGTGTGAGTGTCAGTCACTCAGCCCCTCCTGTATGCCCAGCAACCAGCTGGGATGCCCAGAGGCCAAACAGATTTTGGTGGTGAGAGAGGAGGTACTTTGTTTGCCAGGGTGTAACGACCCCAAAGGCACTTTCAAGGCCAGAATGCCTGCCTGTATCCCACTGGCCCATATTCATGGAGGAAGAAGAGCTCAGGCTTCATGTGACACAAATATGGGCACTGTGCAGATGCTGAGAACTGCCTGAACTAGCAAGGCCCTAAAAAACTCAGGGTGCTGAGGAACACAGCATGGGATACACTTAATGTTGAGCCACTTAATGAAACAGAGCACTGAGAGGCAGCTTTGCTAGGAGCAGACTGGGCCTGCAAGACTCACTGGAGTGCTGTGTTAAGGCAGCATTGGTCACACAAACTTGTCCCTGCCCACGTCACACAGCCAGGACATGGTGATGTGGTCCTCTCTCCCATGAAACAGGACTCCCAGTCTCCCACCCAAAATTACCAACCTGTTTGGGCTGCCAAAAGGCAGTGTGTACTGACTAGCCAGCTAAAAAGAGAGGAGTCCAGAACAAGCTGCCTACAGCCAAGAGACAGATGATGGCATAAGCCAACACATCCCAACTGCACCACCAGCACAGATTCCATGCACCAACTTTCTTGGCACCGTGGTCCTACACACGTGTATTATAATGATGCCGATTTTTGCCTTAAAAGGCGAGAAATTACTGCTTAAGAGACTCAGTCAAATAAGCAGGAGGTATTTTATTACGACGTCGGAGAAATCCTAAAATGGGATTTCTGAATCTTTACAGCAAAAGCGTACCTTTTTATACAGTTTTAGGTTTGGGATTACATCATATTCATGCATATACATATGGGGAGTGGTGTAGGCGGAGCGTGGGCGGGGACTTCTCTTTTGAGGATCTTCTCAGGGGTCGTTCCGGTCGGCCTTCATCAGCTTCAAGGAGTCTTCCTCTTTAAACTTTTGAACCTCTCCCCAAATTTGGTCAATTCCCGGTGTAGTTGGCTTAGCCTCCAGGCCTTGGCAGGGGTCTCAGGGTCAATTTGACATGTTGGCTCTAAACGTGCCTTACCCAGCAGTTCTTCTTGGCTCTGAAATGCACTGAACTTATCACTGTCTGTCCTTATCTCTTCCCTGTCATTGTGTTCCACACCTTACCCAATTTATTGCTCTATGTGATTTCTTAACATTGAATATTTCTCGTAACCGCTTTATATTCTATGCTTTAACCCATCATCTCTTGAAAGTAACTGTTTTAGGGGCTTCATTTTAGGGGCTTCATTTCTCTCCTTTTCTTATAACTTACGAATTCTTTCGTCAAGTTCTAATCCTTCGGGGCGTTGATACGCCCGCACTATCGCCTAAATCATTTGGATCTTACTCATCAAGGATTTCAGCCTCCACCACAAGCATAGGTTCATAAAAGTCAGTATAAACATTGCTATAGTTAAAATTAGTATCGGGTGTACCAGGTAATGAAAGACTTGTGTTGCTGTTGGGGAAAATCCTGTGAAAACGTCCCACTAGTGATGTTGGCCTACTTGTTCTACTTCAGTCAGGATGTTTTTTATTCTTTCTGAGTTGTGCTCTACCTGTAGGACCATGCGCTTAACTGTTTGGTTCACTTTTTGCACTAGTCTTTTTACTTCTGGATGCACGAGCATCGCCTTAAGAACTTCGACATCCATACCTATCTGTAATTTTGGCAACTCATGATACAGGTCGTAGTCTGCATTAATTAGCTGCTGGGTGGTTACAGGAGCGGTATAGTTAAAATCACAACTTATAATCTTGGTAAAATTACATACACAAAAGTTAGTATTGTTAGTTTCCTCTTGGCAACTATCTACAGTTACGTTACTGCAAGCTGTTCTGACGCAGGCGCATCCATTCTCTACATAATAAACTTGCGACCGTACTCTATTGTGTGGAAGCATTTCAAAAGTGCATACACTATTTTCAGCATCTAAGCATAAATCTTCTGTTTCTACTATAGCATTTTTACATATGTATCTTAGTTGCCCCCTAGGAATACATGCTTCTGTACTAACAGACTGCTACTTATTTTTGGCGTCATCATAACTCGCCTAAACATTATGATCTACTGGCCTAACAAGGACATTCTGATGTATGGTCCCTAAGGTAAGGATAGGGAAAATCGCCCTTTCCTCTGCAGCACTGATGGTAAGAACATAGGCTTCAATGTGCTCATGCTGTGGTACATAAGTAAAGTTTACTAATTGCCACCAGGCTTGATGGTCCCTTTCAAATTGTGTAGTACGACTATCCTTCAGTATCGTCTCTCTTATTTCTTGGGACAGCGTTCTTGACGTTCCTTCTCTTATTATTCTTGCTGCCACTGACTGTACCCACTGTTGTGTTTGTGTGCATTGGATAGCAAGCGCAATTTCTTTGCTAATGTCTCCTGTATAGCCGGCAATTCTAGCAAAATCTTCAGCAGTGTGATTTGCTACCAGGGTTAGTAACCTAACTACCAGTGATTGTGTTTCTGCCAATGTAAGCATAGATGAACTCAGGGGCACTTTAAGTTTTCTTAAGTTGGTGGTGACAGTACTCAATTTGTTAACCAATACCTCTTGATCTATGGTATTCAGTATTCTAAATCCAGTGCTGACCCATCCACTTATATCCCTTTGCGCCCGCCTGTGATAAGACCTAGTAGCTAGCCATGCCTCCCATCTTTTAAGGCTTTGTTGTATGAACGGTTGACAGTCCTTTTGCAGATGGGTAATGTTAGTCTGAATATTCATCTGCACTTTTTTCAGAGAGTACGTGGGGTCTAGCAGCAGTTTCAGTTCATTTGACTTCCTTACTACCTGGGGCCCGATAAAGGTTAAGTTATGCACCTTTCTACATTCAATTGGTGGAGTAATTTCTTGGGGCAAGTCTAAATTTGGATATAAGGAGATCACATCTTCTGGTGATGCCACTTCGTATCTGGTAACACGTCTGGGGAAACTAGTACTCTGTTCCAGCGTTTTCGACTCCCTTTCACATGCGAACGTCATCGACTGATCTAATCTAAATGCCATCTCACACTGTGCTTTCCCTTCCTCGGGACCGCTAGATGCTACGATCTTTCCCACAGGAAAGAGGAGAGGGTGAGGGTCAAAGGTTATATTTTGAGGATGTAGTTCTCCAAGTGAATCTTCTCTATAAATTACCGAGTTTCGGGGTTGTGATCCAGGTGGGTCTTTCCTGAAGTCACTCCACAGGCATGAAATTGGGCCCTTTTGCTGGATCTAAACGGTGGGCTTGCCCATTTTCACTGGACATTTGTATTTAATGTCAGTTTGTGCTGGATTCTCTCGTGATCCCGAGGGGTCAGCTGATTCAGAAGGCTCCACATCCAAGGCAGGTCTTATTTATTTAGCTGGGATCCAAAGAGAACTTGGCTGGCATTCATATGGAACCCCAAGGGTCTGATGATCAGGATAGTAGGGGTCTGGAGTGGAATCCGGGTCACGGTGTCTACTCCTCTTGTTTACTCCCCGGTGCTTTCTTGACCCGTGAGTAATGGATCCACGTAGGTCGCTCCTTGATTCGAACCGCGGTGAAGGTGGTCAGCAGTACTTGGAAAGGTCCCTCCCACTTTTCTTGTAGGGGTTTTCCTAAAAGATTCTTAACATACACCTAATCACCGGGATTAAAAGGATGCAACTTACAGTTAGGTTGTTTAGGTTGGTGGTCAATCACCACCGCAGCATTCTTGTCAAATTGCTTCTCCACCATAATCACATAGTCATAAATATACTGATTACCTATTTGATCTACAGCGTCCCCATTTACAGTTTGCATAGCATAAGGTCTGCCGTACAGAATTTCAAATGGGCTTAGCCTTTCTTTCGATCTTGGCTTGACTCTCAGTCTAAGCAGAGCAATAGGCAAAGCTTGATACCAATGCAAATTAGTCTCCTGGCATATTTTGGCAATTTGCTGCTTAATAAGATGGTTCATCTTTTCCACCTGGCCGCTGGCCTGTGGGCGATAGGGCGTGTGTAATTGCCATTTGATTTGTAGTGCTTTGCTTATTGCCCTTACCACTTTTGCACAGAAATGTGTACCCCTATCCGAAGAAATGCTCTTCGGTACCCCAAACCGTGGAATGATTTCATTTAACAGTACTTTGGTCACTTCTCTTTCCTTATTTGTTCTGAAAGGGAATGCTTCAGGCCACCCAGAAAATGTATCAGTTAATGCCAGCAAATATCGAAACCCTCCTTTTCTTGGGAGCTCAAAAAAATCAATTTGCCACACTTCACCTGGGAATTTACTTCGATTTATGGCCCCTGGATGTATCTTAGTTCCTGTATTCGGGTTGTTCTTCAGGCACTTCTCACACTGGGATGTGACATGTTTTACAGTGGTGAACAATTTTGGTCCTGCTATCCGAGCCTGCAAATACTGGTATAGCGGGTCCAAACTCCAATGGGCTTTCTCGTGTTCTGCTTTCACAAACTGCCACATCGTATTCCCTGGTATTATTAACTGTCCCGTTTCCAATTGACCCCAATCATTCTCTAACATTTTACCTTTATTTTTCTGAATCCACCTGTGATCTGACTCTTGATATTCTGGCCGAAAATTTGTGTCTAACTCACCTGGTACTAGAGCTGCTACTTTTATTTCTTCAGTTCTTGCAGCAGCTAATTTAGCCTCTGCGTCTGCTTTTCTATTCCCTATCTCCGGGATAGTGTCCCCCTTTAAATGTCTCTTACAATGCATTATGGCCACCTGTGCTGGGAGCTGGACTGCTTCCAGCAGTCGCAGGACCTCTTTTGCGTGTTTGACTGTTTTTCCTTGAGCAGTTAACAGTCCCCTTTCTTTCCAGATGGCCCCATGAGCATGTACGACGGAAAAGGCATACTTAGAGTCTGTCCATATGTTGATCCGCATGTTCTCCGCCAATTCTAGGGCTCGAATCAGAGCTATCAGTTCTGCCTTCTGGGCTGAAGTCTCTGCGGGTAAAGGGTTCGACTCAATTACCTCTTCTGCGGTGGTAATTGCATAGCCGGCCATTCTCACTCCCTGCTTCACGAAGCTGCTTCCATCCGTGAACCAGTCGTCCGCATCTTCGAATGGTTCTTCTTTGAGGTCCGGGCGGCTGGAGTAGACGGCTTCAATTGTTTCCAGGCAGTCATGCTCGATCGGCTCTGCTGGGGCTCTCCCTTCTAGGAATAAAGCTGGGTTCACAATGTTAGTGACCTGAATAGTCACGTCATCTGACTCAGTCAAAATGGCCTGGTATTTTAAAAATCTGGAAGGTGACAGCCAGTGGTTACTTTTCTGCTCCAACACAGCTGAGACGGTGTGAGACACCAGCACTGTTACCTTTTGGCCGAGCGTGAGTTTCCTGGCCTCTTCGATATTAATGATTACTGCGGCCACCGCTCTCAGGCAGCCAGGCCATCCCTTGCTTACTTCATCCAACTGTTTGGAGAAGTAGGCCACAGCTCTCTTACGTGGTCCTAACTGCTGTGCCAGGACTCCTAGGGCCATCCCCTGTCGCTCGTGGGAGAACAGCCAGAATGGTTTTGATACATCTGGGAGACCTAAAGCTGGTGCTCTCATTAGCTCTTGTTTCAGCTTTTTGAAGGCCCCCTCTGCTTCGGGAGTCTAAACTAGGACACTCTTGGTCTCTTTCAACAAATCATACAGCGGTTTAGCGAGCATCCCGTACTGGTAGATCTATAGCCGACACCAACTTGTCATCCCCAGGAAGGCACGCAGTTCTCTCACCGTCTCTGGTTTAGGCATCTGGCAGATGGCCTCTTTTCTGGCTGCTCTCAGGGATCGCTGTCCTCTGGAGACTTCGTATCTCAGGTACACCACTTCTTTTTGCACCAGCTGCGCTTTCTGTTGGGAGACTCGATATCCACTTAAACCCAGAAAGTTTAACAGGGAAATAGTCCATGCAATGCACTCTTCCTCTGTCACTGTTGCTATTAGGAGGTCGTCTACGTACTGTAGGAGAGTGCCATCTCCCAGCGGCCTTTCCCACTGTTCTAACTCTTTGGCTAACTGATTCTCGAAAATCGTGGGGGAGTTACACCATCTTTGGGGTAATACTGTCCACGTAAGTTGGGTCTTTCTTCTTCTATCCACAAATTCCCACTCAAAGGCAAAAATCTTTTGACTCTCAGGAGCTAAAAGAAGGCAGAAGAATGCGTCTTTCAAATCCAATACGGTGAACTATGTCAAACTATCTTTCAGTTTAGTTAAAAGCGTGTATGGGTTAGCAACTACCGGATGTAATGTCTTGGTTATCTTATTTACTGCTCTCAAGTCTTGGGACTAATCTATAAGTTCTATTAGGTTTCTTTACTGGCAGAATTGGGGTGTTAAAATCTGATTCACATTTTATCAATAATCTTAATTCTAAGAACTTTTTAATTATGGGCTCGATTCCCTTTCTATCTTCTAACTTCAGTGGGTATTGTTTCCTAACCACCGGCCTTGCTCTAGGTATAAGTTCAATAATGATAGGTGTTGCTTGTTTTGATTTCCCAGGTGTATCAGTAGCTCATACTAGTGGGTATACTTCACTTAGGATTCGCCTGATGTCATGATTCTCAGGCTTTGGTTCTACACAGCTGATTGTCAGGCTTAGAGCTGTGATCAGCTGTTCTTCACTTACTTGGAATTCCAATTTGTCTTTGTTGAACTTTATTATAGCTCTCAAATTTTCTAATAGATCTCTCTCCAATAAGGGCTTTGGCGAATTTGGTAAATACAGGAACTGATGAATTCTCATTTGTTTCCCAATTTTGTATTTGATGGGTTTCAAAAAGTAAGCTTTTTCTGGTTGGCCTGTTGCTCCCACAACTTGCACAAATTCATCATTTTTAGGTACCAATTCTTGATTTAGAACCGAAAAGGTTGCTCCTGTATCAATCAAAAAGTCCAATTCCTTTTCACCTTCTCCTAGCTCTATTTTAACCAGTGGGTCTGCTAGGGAACGGCCCACCAGTCCCCCTCAGTCGTTATCTTGTTGTGTGGCCGTAGTAGTGCCCAATAGTCTCTCCCTTAACTGGGGGCATTCTTGCTTCTAGTGTCCCATTTTCAGGCAGTACGCACACTGGTTTGGCCCCACTCTAGTTGGGTGGGGTTGGAGTCTCCCCCCCCTTCTTGCCGGATTGCCTCTACCTCTTCCCCTGGTTCTAGGTCCCGAGTAACTTGTATTCTGAGCTGCCACGGCTACAGCCACCACTCGAGCTATCCTCCTGTCTTCCTTTTTCTTCTCCTCAATTTCTCTATTATTATACACCTTCCATGCTTCATTTAGCAGTGTCTCCAGGTTTTTATTTGCTGGATGCTCAAGCTTTTGCAATTTCTTCTTGATGTCTGGATTACTTTGTCCTATCATTAATCCTAACAGGTGTTGTTTCCTTTCTTCCGTCGCTGGGTCCAGGGGTGTGTATTGTCTCATGGCTGCCCTAAGTCTATCCAAGAACTCTGATGGGGTCTCATCCTTTCCCTGCCTGATGTCATATAGCATTGACTAATTGATAGCCTTGGGGATCGCGTTACGCAAGCCCATTGCTATCAGTTTTCTATACTGCACTAACTGCTGATAGTGGTCTGCATTGCCCGGGTCCCATTCTGGTTTGCTGCTGGGAAAATTATCTTCTAGTCTCCCCGATAATAGTTGAGCATGTCGCTTTCCTGTTTCCAATACGAGTTCTCTTTCTGTATCTGTCAGCTTTGACAACATCACCTCTATATCCTCCCAATCAATATCCAAATTCTTTACCATTAATTCAAACCTCTTTGCTACTCCCTCCGGATTCCTTCTAAAATTCTTTGCCTCATCCCTCCAATTATTTAAATCATTGGTCGAGAACGGCACCTTTACTCTTGTCCTTTCCCCTACCATTGGCACAACTTGTCGGAGGGGAGCTATCGTGTGGTTCCCCCTCCTCTCTTTGCTTTGCTTCCTCCTGTGCCACAGATCTGGTATAATACGAGTGGCTGATCCCTTCCCCGGGATCTTCTTCCTGTACCTCGGTGCCTTCTCGATTCTTTCTCTTTCTTCCGACTTTAACGGGCTAGCTTTCCCCCAACTCTTATCTAACTCCTGGTTTGGGGAGGGGCCCTGGATGGTATTCCCACAGGCTTATTTCACTCTCTTTTCCATTGTCCCTCCTTGTTAGCTTAAGACATCGCTGCCCAATGCTACATGCATCGCAGCAACGTTTTTTAGATTTTGAGCCTTTCTTATCTTTTTCCAGGGCTAGTGCCAGAGGGTCTTGAGGGGCTGCATTAATTCTACACTCCTTTTGCCACTCAGGTTTATTCTTCAGGGTGAAGAACATGTCTGCATACATCACCTCATCTCATTTATTGAGCCGGCGGAGGAAGAGCATTAGTTGTAAAATGGTATTATAATTAATTGTCCCCTCTGGTGGCCATTTCTCACCATCATCTAATTTATACAACGGCCACCACTGCGTGCAGTATTTAAGGAGTGTCTTTTTACTTATATTTCCTTCTGGAATCTCCCCTAAGTCCTTCCAATGCTTCAGAATACATCTTAAGGGGGTTTTCATATTTATATCTTTGCTCGGTTGACTCCCCATTGCTATTTTCTGGGTCGGTGTTTCTTATCTCACTAAGTAAATCTCCTTCCCACAAGCACTATATACCAGTTTATCTTAACACTTCATTCATACAATATCCAAGCGCTTCGTCCTTTTCTGACCTGGCCTCTCGCGAGGGACAGGAACTGCAGAGCCGGACTCCCACTCGCTTCGCAGCCGGGCTGCGTCTCAGACACACTCTCTCATACACGGTGCTAATTCATTCAAACTGTCCTACCTTTCCGTTCTATCAGAATACACTGCTTTACCGTAAGATGTTGCCGGCAGACCGTAAGATACCGATATTGGTCGGCTCCAGGCCGTCACACACTCGCAAAACTGTAAATCAATAGTACGGTTTTGCCGATAATATCACAACAAATTTCAGACAACATAAAAACCACTAAACTCGTCCCTTTGCAAAAATCTTACAGTCAATACATCAAAGCATACAACAGGGTTAAACAAAGGTATAAAACGTATACACTCCTTCCAAGTTCCTCCAAGGGAGTGGAGAAAATTGGACCGAGTCCCGGAATTTAGTTCAGTTCAGATAAAAACAAAAACTGACCACTCTTTTTAACCCTTAAATCACAGTTTCAAACAAACCAACAAGATCAATACAAGAAGAACAAGTGCATCAGAGTCTTGCCTCTTTTTTTCTTACTCTCCTTATTATTTTTCTTTTTTTTTCTTCTTTTTTTTTTTTTTTTTTTTCTTTTTTTTTTTTTTCTTTTTTTCTTCCAATTACTAAAAGGTACCCACCAAAGGCATCAATTACTGGTTAGCAAAGACACTAATTACCAAAAGGTACCCACCAAAGGCATCAATTACTGGTTAGCAAAGACACCAATTACCAAAAGGTACCCACCAAAGGCATCAATTACTGGTTAGCAAAGACACCAATTACCAAAAGGTACCCACCAAAGGCATCAATTACTGGTTAGCAAAGACACCAATTACTAAAAGGTACCCACCAAAGGCATCAATTACTGGTTAGCAAAGACACCAATTACCAAAAGGTACCCACTAAAGGCATCAATTACTGGTTAGCAAAGACACCAATTACCAAAAGGTACCCACCAAAGGCATCAATTACTGGTTAGCAAAGACACCAATTACCAAAAGGTACCCACCAAAGGCATCAATTACTGGTTAGCAAAGACACCAATTACCAAAAGGTACCCACCAAAGGCATCAATTACTGGTTAGCAAAGACACCAATTACCAAAAGGTACCCAAAAATACCAATTAGGGATTCTTTACCAGAGCGTCCTCTGGTTTACCCTCCGGTGGTCACGTCTGACCCCGTGTTCCCATAAAGCGCTTTATCCTAAAACCAATGAACAATGATAAAAATACCTCTTTAATTTGGAGCAGGAGAAGCAGGAGATGCAGGGAACCCTTCGTCCACCAAAGAGCGCTTGGTCCGAGGGGGAGTCTCTTCTGACAAAAAGTCGTCAGGGGCGCCCAGAGGGTCTCAGCCCCGGACCCAGCGAGGGGACTCCTCAGATCCTGGATCTCCTGCTTCGTCCCATCTGGGTCGCCAGAAATGATGCCGATTTTTGCCTTAAAAGGCGAGAAATTACTGCTTAAGAGACTCAGTCAAATAAGCAGGAGGTATTTTATTACGACGTCGGAGAAATCCTAAAATGGGATTTCTGAATCTTTACAGCAAAAGCGTACCTTTTTATACAGTTTTAGGTTTGGGATTACATCATATTCATGCATATACATATGGGGAGTGGTGTAGGCGGAGCGTGGGCGGGGACTTCTCTTTTGAGGATCTTCTCAGGGGTCGTTCCGGTCGGCCTTCATCAGCTTCAAGGAGTCTTCCTCTTTAAACTTTTGAACCTCTCCCCAAATTTGGTCAATTCCCGGTGTAGTTGGCTTAGCCTCCAGGCCTTGGCAGGGGTCTCAGGGTCAATTTGACATGTTGGCTCTAAACGTGCCTTACCCAGCAGTTCTTCTTGGCTCTGAAATGCACTGAACTTATCACTGTCTGTCCTTATCTCTTCCCTGTCATTGTGTTCCACACCTTACCCAATTTATTGCTCTATGTGATTTCTTAACATTGAATATTTCTCGTAACCGCTTTATATTCTATGCTTTAACCCATCATCTCTTGAAAGTAACTGTTTTAGGGGCTTCATTTTAGGGGCTTCAATAACACCTGTACTACAAGGATATCCTACTACCTAGGGTTTCTTATCCTCTCATTGCTAAAATTGATTTTAAGGCATCCCATTATATTGGTTTGACATCCAAGAAAGCTATTTAACAGCACAAGAAAAGCCATATCTTGGCAACACCCCAAAGATGGAAAAGCTGCAGGAGTGGGAAAACTGCGCAGTATATTCATAAACTTATTCACTTTTATTAACCATGCTCCTTGTTATGACACTGTCATTTCAAAACCTCATTAAACTACACCAGTTGCATCCTAAGCTTACACAATGCAGTTTAAAAGGTAAAGCTTTCAACCCTCCTGATGCACACTATAAATGTTGGAACAGAGATGTGATGTACTGAGGACATTTCATTGCTAGCTTTTGTTTTCACATAAGTACTATTATTCATTTTTCACTGCGGCATAAAATATAAATCTCAAAGAATGGGAAAAAAGAAAAAATAATACTAGAGTGCCTACTATACTGAAAAAACCAGGACAGTGACTTTATTTTAGCAGATATTAAATTCATTAAAGTCACTTTGGTGGCATAACCAGCATGGAAGGGAGGAACTACACCCTAAGGAGATTCCTCAGTCTAAAGTGAATCACAAGTCCAAAAATATCAGCAGCTTAGAACATTCTTACGAATTTAAGTACATCTGCACTCTGTGTTGCTTCATGTTAAACAGAATTTGGGCTCCACATCCCTTCAAGTGTAAATAAACAATTTTATTTCCAGCTCTTAGGCCACAGAATCTTTAACCGAGACTTGTAGTTCTCCAGCTCCCTGATCATCAAGTCCAAGTCTCTAAACCAAAATCTACAGTGATTCTTCAGCTACAACTGATACAGCCTTGACCAAAATGCCCTCAGTACATTCATGCAATACTTTTATCCATATTAAGTCAAAACCACTATGAACATGCTGTTCACAGCACTTTATAGAAGAGAAACTGAGGAGACAGCTCAGTATTTCAGCTACTGCTATGCATGGGTACCAACAGGAAAATTAACAGGCATATTAATCTAAGCCTTTAAAACTGCAATTTCTTAGGTCTGTAGAGAATGCATTTTTAAACATAGCACAGGAAAGGCAAATATTATAGAGAATCAAGCTGCCAACAGACTGGCATAAATACTGAAATCAGTTTCCATAATATTTGTGTCTAACATGCTGATCATGTATTAATGAAAAGCAAGCAAAGCATATTCATAACTTAGTGTATTGTGACTTTTTGTGAACAATGAAACTGTTTCTACAAAATGAAGTTTTATGACAGTTTTGAAAATAAAGCCTTCTTTAAAATCAAATACACACAATATTGATGAAATGCCAAGCTAAGCATTTCCTTATTTTCCAGATTCTAGGTCTGTGTCCACCAGAAGTTTCCCTCTTTCAACTCACAGGTTCTTCTCTCAATCTACATAGCTGACTCAAAGTCATTAGTTTCTTTTTAATTAATACTTTACCATGATAGATAATATTGCAAATTTTCCTAAAGACAAGATCCCTGAAATGGAATTACTGCCACCTGCTGACCATCTGAGGAAACCCAAACCATTGCTATTCAGCACTCACCTTGCAAACACAGTACCACTCCCACCAGGAAACGTGTAGGGATGCTGTTTGCGGAATACGTGACCCACTCTGCTGCAAGGGATGATTTCTAGGCTCCCACCACATTGCCAAACTCTGAATGAGATCTCTGAAATAAAAACAGGAATGAAAGACCAACATCATATACTACTGTTATTTTGTATTATATTTACAGAGAAGGCTTTTAGCAATTGTTGTTGAGACGATCAAGACAGTTTTTTTTAGTAAGTTCTAGGATAAACAAAGGCATGTATCTAAAGCATTCTGCAAGCTCAGCGGAAATAAACATACTATATTGGAAGCAAAATGTGTATCTTCTCTTATCTGAAGTTACCAGTGTTGCCCAAATCCATAAATCCTGCTGCAGTGAGTTAGGTATATGTGCTTTATCTGAACAGCAAACAATAGTAGGCACATTTAATAAATAAATTAATGACCTAGTTTATAACAAATTTTCAGCTAAAAATAGAGTAACTGAAGATAAGTGAAAGATAAGTGAAACCAAGGCAAACTAAAATAACCAATAGATTTGAGCTGTTAACTTATTACAGCAGATAAACAAACACTCCCAAACAGTGGAAGGAATTATATCAAATCAATGTTGACTTGAGGATAGACCAAATAACAACATAACTTCTGTAAATTCAAGGTTATGGACAGTACGTGTCTAAGCCAAACTAATGATCTGAGCCACCTAGTGATGACACAAAGGTCTAAAACTTTTCTCAACTTCAACTTCTGATGGCAGAAGTCACCTGGAGAGATAACTTTGCCACAACCACAAGTTAGAGAACATGCTATCTTCATTGCATGTCCAGAGAAAATTTAGAAAAAAATAAAAGTAGATAAAAAGAGATGCTGTGATTTCAGCTGTTGACAGTGTAAGTTAACTGCCTTTCTTCTTGATTACCATATTCATGAATCCTAGACAGTCAACACAGCTCAAGCTGTAGATAGATCATACTCCAAAAACATGAATGACAACATTGTTTTTGACAGTATTCACATAAGACAACTTATTTTTCATTTCTGTACACCTTTCAGCACCTTAGATTGTGAAGAATCTCAAAAAAATGAATGTTACGCAAAATAGCTCAGTGGGAAACACAGCAAAGGACGAGAATACAGGGAGAAGCAAACTAATTACTACTTGTACCAACATGGCTTCTAAAGCCTGCATGGAAAAAGAAAAAATATACAGCAACTAAAACTCAAAACAACCCCACAAACTCCTTTAAGACATCTCTTTTGTTATACTCAAACAGTAGGAAATGTTACTACCAGAGCAAGTTCAGTGGACATAGTTTTTAAATAAAAAGGCATAAGTAGCACATCAAAAATTCTTTATGAGATCAAGTTACATTTCTGTAAGAGATTTGTTCTTTTTATTAGAGTGTGTCATCAATATAGAAGACAAGGAATGTCTTACTCATTCCCTGGTTTTAGAAAAACTAGTAAGAAAAGCCTAGGTTTTCAAATTAGACTCAAACCTTCTCAAGGACCACCCAGCTCTCTGGTATACTTTGATTTTCCTAAGCTAATCAAAAAGCATCCTAAACATACTGAGAACTGAAGTTTCTGAGTTGGAAAAGAGATTGAACTAATCTTGATCCACTTTTTGTACAGCACACATGCATATGCATTACCAGTTACATTTAGCAGCAGTCTGAGAATGTACCTATCTTCATGGCAATTTGGGCAATTTAGAGAAAATACCGCAGGCTCATCTTAAAATTTGTCAAATTGGTACTGACATGTGAACAAAACCTCATAACAGCTGCTCTGTACATGCTTGAAGGAAAAATGCTAGCTTTTATAAATGAATATGATGTGCAGAATTATTTTGCTAGTCCATTTAGCATTTATTTGCATGTAACACCAAGCCCCTGATATAGAGTTATACTTGAGAGTAAAGAGGCCTGACAAGTGTGCACATTGAATTTTAAACTGCACATCACAGATTTCCAGTTATGTGCTGCATGTGTCATTTATTGCCAATTAAATCATATGCCATGTGAATTTTACTCATCTTCAATTAGTCCAACAACTAGGAAGAAACCATTAGCTGCCTTCTGCCTGCTTTTCAGGCACCCCTAAGTCTCCATCTTTTTCTTCCCAAGGAGGGGGAGAAAATGAATAGAGCAGGAGCAAAATAAACATCTCTTGGCATCCTTGAGAGAGAAGCTGTTGCTTGTGCCCTTTCCTGCTATCAAGGCCTCAAAGTAGTTGCTAAGTGTTCAGAAAAAAAACTCAGTAGCTCAAGAACACGCTTGTAACTAATCAAATATTTAAGTGCTCAAGTGGCAAAAGTGGTTTTCAGAGTGAAAAGAGTATTGCTGCATTAAATTAATCCAATAACTTTCCAGGACATTTAAAAAATGAAAAATTATTATGTTTACATAAATACAATTTAGCAATATTCAGCCAAAATAGCAAGACAACAGAAACATGGAATGTAACTGCTCAAAATACCCGTAGGGTTTCTTTGAGAATTGCCCAGGATGGTCAGAGACAGGACTGTAGGAACGCCCCTTCCAACTTTTCAGTGTTACAGCAGCATTGAACATTTGGTTACCATGTCTCCACACAGCAGACATTTCCTTGTAGGCCCAGCATATGCTTAATGCATATGCAGATTTCAGTAACTCAAAATACTTGTGGGTTTTTACAAGTTCAATGTATTTCAGGATTTTGCAGCTAGCATGTGCAGCAGAGAAGCTTATATGCTTAGAAGCATTCCTAAAACGCACTACTTGGAATGTCCGAGATGCATCTCTACCCCAAAAAACTAAATTAATGAAAAACTGGAATTCTTGAGGAGGTGTAAAAATCTGCTCCTTTCAAATATTTCTTGTTTTAAAACAAGTATACTGGCCTTAACTGGAGAAAACCTCTGCACAATGCTGTAATGCAAATAGCCAGGAAAACCTACTAATGCCAGATTTAACCACCAGGTCAAAGGAGAATGGCTAAAGCACAAGTTCTTTCAGCCCCTCCTCTCTCTTGCCTAAATCTCACTTGTGTACACATCTGAAAATAAGGAGTTACAGAAAAAATGCCTTCTCAACCATTAATATCTTACAGTGCTAAAGAAGAGGTATAAAACTACAAAATTCACTAAGTTTAGATGCCAGGCAGAATACTACTGGCAAAGTTCAGAAACAGATAATTCTTCAGTCAGCTAAGTTAATTGATTTATTAAGGTGTATCTAATAACATTAAATTCCTTCTCCTGCATTCCACTTTTCATGATTAAATTAAGCAACATCTTAAAAACGTGCCTTCAACTGTCAGCATTTAAACATTATTATACTTAATTGCCAATCTACAGCCTGCATTTTTTACTAACCAACTTCCATTACAAAAAAAAGTAACTGCTTAATGAGCTAATACTTTTATTCCCTCATATTTAGCATATAATTTCTCATTTGTTATAATTCTTTCATTAAAATAAATGTTTTGGATTTTGCCAATAAAGTGTATGAAATTTAAATGCTGGCTTTTAATCCTCTTTGCACAAAATCAGAAAAACCATGACTCCTTGACAATAAAGGAAATTATGAAACCTGCTTTCATTCAAGGTTGATCAGAAGGGAAATAATACACATACCTAGATTTTCTCCACCCCAAACATCCATCATCATGTCATACTTTCCTAGTTCTTCAAAATAGGATTTGTCCATCACAAATAATCCACCAGCTATCATGGGTGTCCTAAAGAAAAAAGAAAAACATAAATTAGTTACAGAACCATGAACATGGGGTTAACTATTGTTTGTACATCAAGATTAAAAGTTTCTTGAAAAAACTGGCAATGTTTTTGAATGAAACTTATTTTGCATCTATCACTTCAAATGTTGTTTCCACACGTTCCTATGGGCCATTTCTATGGCCATTACCACCTTCTGAGGCAGCTTCCAAATTTCCACTTGGCTCACAAGTCACTTACTTTAAGGATGGCGATTTGTGCCAGCAAAAAAACATTAAAACTGATGCTGTATTTTTAGCCCTCAAAACACACCGAATTTAAACTGAGTGACATCTACTTCTTAAGGGTAAACAATTAACTAGTGTGTTTTAAGCAATTTTTAAATACCATTTATTTCTGAGAATCTCATAATGCCCCATATACGTGAATGAAATTTCAATTTTGATGTAAGATATAGTGAAGATATCTTTTCAGACTCAAAGAAGATGATTTCTAACTCTCCTTAATTGCAAACTACAATCTATTTGAGAAATGGTGGTACAGACATACTTTATGGGAGCAACTGGATTTCCTTGTCGTGCTCTTCTTTGCTCTGGTGTCATGTAATCCCACTTGAATACAAGATTCCAGTCAAAACCTTCAAGAAGAAAAGTTGGATGTTAAAATTACTGTGGTCATCATTCAACTTGTAGTAACAATGCTCATTAAAAACACCAGGAACTGTAATTAAAATGAAAAATTTAAACATGTGCAAAATTCTGGGTAGAAAACAAATAAGAAGTCCAGACGAAAGGTAAAAAAAAAAGAGTAAATCTCAACCACCAAATAACTTTGGATCACTTGTCTTCATCTATTTCACAAAGTGGGAAACCCAAGTGGCTTCCTTACATCAAATAGAAAAGATCATATGATGATCTTCCAACCATTAAAAATGCTCCCAACAATCTTTACTGAATAACTCCATTTCCACTCTTTAGCAGTGATCTCATATTTACATTTACACAGGCTTTATGCAGTACTCTTGGAGGCAACTCTAACAGCAAGAGCTCTCCATCATGAAGGTCACAACAAATTATGTAGGTTCCACTTATCTTGTCAATATTCATTTAACTTCATACTTTAAAAACATTGTGTTTTTAAATGCATCATTGTTTAAACCCAAGGCAAGTGCTAGAGCACCAAAATCTTACTTTCCTTATGCATATACGTGTAAGTGTGAACACACAGTAACAACTGGTCTGGGCCTGTCGTGAGTTAAGCACAGAAGCACAAAGATCACTAGAACAGACAAGATCAATAGGTCACCTATAGCAGCTTTCTACATTAGAGCCATTAAATTACCTCTTCTAGGCAATGATACAGAGCTCGTATAGGACGAACTTCTTATAGGAAACACTTTCAGAACAGTTTTTGTGCTGGGTTATGCTCATAATCATGAATATCTATTTAAAAAACTGCACAAGACCCATAGCCCTCTCCCAGTACACCTAGGAAATCAGCCTTGTACACTCTGCCTGCTGCCAAACACATTTAGATCCTATGAGGTCATGTAACGAATGATTTCCAGATTTCTGGTGCACAGATGTCAATAGTTTTCATTCTCCAGTACAAAGATAAAGCAATTGCTTTGTGGGGAAGTGGAGAAAAAAGCTTATGTGAACAGGCAACAATTACAGCCCTACAAACTGCTCGTCTGCATCCATAAAGGTGCATAGCAGTGACTGATGTAGGAAGTTAAAAACGCAGTTTTCGCTTTAACTCACAAGATACTTATCACACACAATACAGAAATTACCCTGAACAGTCTTTACAGCATGCATGGCAGCTCCTTCTTTCCATGTCTGAGTATTTCATGAAGCATTGCACTGTAAAAATGAAAGACTGTCAAACTACTCCAAAACTCCAAGTAGCAAAACTGAAAAATGGCTCCAACCCACAGCACTGCAAAGCCTCCAGCATGAAGAGTAAAATGAGTTCCAATAATTCCATGCAGTTAAAAAGCCACATTTCATCCTAGATAGCCAGCAAAATTACTTGCATCTGGGAGAAGTTGAAAAACGTCCTGTTCTGCAGCAGCAGCTGAGAGAGACACAGTTACTGTGTACTCCAGTGAACACAAGGGGTCTCTTTTGGAACACAGCACTCTCACAAACTGAACAAATGTATAAAGCCTCTACCCACTCAAAACTGCTTTTCCGTCTCCATTTTCACAGACTCTGGGAAAAATCTGCACTCAATGAGATAGTATCAGTAACTCTGTAAAAGGAGTATTTTTAAACACAGTGCATATCCAGTATGAAACTCTATCCAGTGTAAACTGTATCACAAGCATACTCTAAATTATTAGCTCTCAGTTAACTACAGCTTGTTCAGTAATTGTGGTGTTTCTCAGGGTGGCTAAACAGTTTCAGAAATCCCCCTCAAAAAAAAAAAAAACCAAACAACATAACAACCAAAAAAAAATCAAACAAATTAAGAACCTGTAACATTAAATGCGCGGATTTAGTTTTGGCCAGACTTGGGAATTACTTCAGACTTTTCCACTTAGAAAAAAAGTGTGTACCATTTGCTAGGTTGCTTGTCTGGGGTGATTAAGTCCTTTCAAGACAGACCAGGCACAAATGCTGTCCCAGCTGTTCCAACTCTCCATGCTTCAGCCACACAGACACTGTACCTAAGGTTGAAAGCATAGTTCGGTTTCCATGTTTAGACTTGGCCCCAGTGAAAGTGTCCTGTGGTGCCAAATGCTGTAGTGCCTCTAACATGGCAATTTGTCTTTTGGGAACTGACAAATATATTATTTATATTTCAACTGACCCTCAAATAGCTTGGCACACTAGCAGGTGCAAAATTTCCATTAAGGTCAAAAAAGACAGTTTCTCACTCCTCAATCATAAGTATGCAGGTAGGAAACATGCACCTTAAAAAATGAAAAACCCAATCTCTTATGTACAAAAAGAAAAAATAAGTACTAAAAAATAATAGATAAATGAACAAATTAGGTAACATAGATTAAAAGATAAAGCATGAAGGGCAGTAGTAAGTGAAACAATCCTCTCCCACTTAACTTGGGAAGAATTTAGCATAAATCCAGCAGCAACCTGATCTAAGGCTTCAAAGAAAGAATTCCTCCTCCTGCTCCTGCAGACAACAATAAAAGCCACACAATGGTATAGGGATTTCTGTAGTTAATATTTAATGAATAGATTGGATAAGGACCTTAAGGTTTGATAATGCTGGCACATACAATGGCATAGAACTATACATTAGCACACTGTGAATATATGCACCATAGGTGTCATTTCAAAACATTAATTAAAAGGACATAGAACCTCTCACCTCCAGACCACTGGAGCATATGCAACATTATGCAAATATTGCTTTTATTTTAGTTCACTGCAACAACCTAGGTGACCGGTCAGAGACTAGAATCTAAAATAATAGATTGGAAACTGTTTTTTCCTTCCTCACTTCAGGAAATCCATTCAGAAAAAGATAGGACACCCTGAGAACAGCACTCTAATTTTTATATTGTGGCTCATTTTACACCTTTTATGCAGACAGTTGTGTTTCCACGGTTGTAGGTACAATTATTTACAAATAATAGTTGAAAAAGGGGGTAAGTGGGTAGAGAACAACTATTTTAAATATTAGATTCTTGTTAGCACTTAAAGAAGTTTTAAAAATCTGTAATAAGTAAGGAATTTAGCATGTAGTTGCCCTCTCCCTCTTTGAGAAAGAAGATGAGAATAATTTTTTTATTTATTCTTATTTAGGGCTTCAAAAGTCTTCTTGCTGTTTGCTGTCAATACTTTACACTACCTAGACATATTGAAATTGTAGTACTTCTCAGTTTAACTGGGGATATTTTCAATGGCAAAGGTATAAATACTACAAATTTTCATGGTCACATGTGAGTGTTTTCACAATTACAGATCATGGCTAACAAACATTTATTTTTTTAAACACATTCCAAAGCCTTCTGCTTATTCAGAAGATTTTAACTTTTTAAGCGAACCAGCATCTTGAAAAAAACCTCATAGACACTGCATTGTTGATGGGCTTCTAAACTAGTGAGCAATTAATGCCTGTGTTATCTAAAAAGAGAACCATAACTCTGGCTATTAGCTTTTTCTGACACATTTACACAACCCTACAAACCTTGGATCAAGTCTTGCATATTGGTAAAAGGCAGCATAAACTTATAAGAATTAGTATAATAAAGATGATCTTTTAAAGCAGAGAACAGTAAGGCCAATTAAAATCCAAGCCAAGAAGTAAGTGACCTATGGAACTTGAAACTAGATCTAGGAAAGGGAAGAACAGTATGTTAATTGCCCATTCCACAACTGCAGTGATTATGAGCTTTGATTCTTGATGGGGTTTTTAAAGTCTGAATTCCAGTACAGGTACATACCGCCTTTTAAATCAGCTGACGCCCCCACGTACTGGAAGTTGTCCATATTAATTACATCAATAATAGGAGACACAACTCTGGTCTTGTCCTAAAATAAATGTTAGAAAGTAATATTGAAATAATGAAATTATCAATATATAAAAATTCAGGCAGGATGTGATGTTGAACAGTTCAGCAGGATTTCATTAGCATGTCTCCCCAGCTCTCCCTCTACTTCCAAAGAGCCTGTGCTGTGAATAGCACTGCTCAGCACTGCAGAAACCATAGCATAGGGTGTGACTGGAAATCCTTCTTTCTATTCTAGGCTACTTTTATTCAGTAATCCCCCTCTTCTGACTTGCTCTTGAAGAAGGCAGCAAACCTGTGGTTCTAAAGGCAGTCAAGCAAACAGCCCTTCCATTCTTACTTTTAAACCCAATGCAAAGAAAAGCATCCAGACAATTCATATTTTTCACGGCAAGTCTCCAGCTATGCAGTGGACTACAGTCTTATCATTACAACCTTTAAGGGACACTTAGGCCTTTCTGCAATCAGAAAGGTCTTAGGTTAATGTCAATCCATTTCACACTAGGAGAATCACACTTCAATAACCTATACTCAGATAGGAAAGAGAACCTAAAAAGCACCTCAGACTCATGGATACTATTAATCTCCAGCAGTTAAGATTCCAGTGGTACAGATAACCACAGTCCTTATCCAACCATGTTCTCGTATACTATTCTGGGCAATGTTAATTATTTTAACTGATGTTTTTGCCAAAATAGTTTAAGAACAAAAATCTTTCCAACAACTCCATGTGTATTATCCAGCAGAATCACAAGACCTCAGTGTTCTAAAATAAGACTCATCTAATGTTAGAAATGCAGTATCATGGTTAAGCCAGTTTGTCTCCATGAGTTATTGCTTGAATTCAAAATAAAAGTTTGGAGCTGCATAATTTAACATCATTCAGAGAACAGATAACTTCAGAACAGCGTATCATCAAATCTGTGAATATAAAAAAAATGTTTTGAACAAACAGGAGATATTTTGGTAACTCCTATTATAGAGAAACTGTTCTCATGGTTAAAAGAAATACAACCTAAACATCTCTATTTTAGGAATTTATTTTATCAGTATGTCTTGAAACAACACTACATATATTCTAAACAGTGGTTCAAGCATGTATCCCCCTTACTAACCAGTATTATGCAGAACAGACTGGAACCAAATTAGTATGAGGCTGAGATCATAATAAAAGACTTAAAAGCAACTTAAACAAATGCTTTGCTTGGTCCAATAAGAACCTTTAACAACCATTTTCTTTTTATTGAACCTTAACTATTCAATCTCTGCTGATTTTAAATCAGCCCTAATTACATAAACGGCATCTACTAGGTCATTCTGCCTGAGTGAGCAAAAGGTCATGAATTTCTGTATCATCCAAAAGAAGAATTCAAGCAAGCCCAAGAGAATTCAAGCTGAAGACTAAGTGAAAAGCTGAAGACATTGCTTTTTCCATTTCCTTTACTATCACTGCAGCTATGCCAACAAGGCTAAAAATTTGCTTCCATGAGAAATGTAATAGAACATCTAATCTGGTCTCCTACTGAGAATTAATTCATTTGGTCTAAAGCAAACTAGAAATACAAACAAAAAAGGCCAACCTGCCATATTTCCCCATGGATGACATCTTTAGCCCCTGTTTCTCCTAGCGACAGCCTCAAGCCCATGTTTGCAATGGCAAGCAAGGCACAGTGTTGCTAACTCTGTTGTACTTGGGAGGGAATTACAATTTACTGCATCTTCCCTGCAAAGTCCTCTGTGTGTGTGTGTGTGTGTGTGTGTGTGTGTGTGTACACCTTCCTACATCACTGAAATGCTTTAGATGTACCCATGCCCTTATTTTAGGCATTCTGTATATAGCGATAGAATTAGGAAACTCCCTTAAATAAAGACTGATGAGGCAGAAGATATCGACCTGTCCAGTTATTCACAGTTTATTTATGAGCATAAAATACAAAAATGAAAACATCCTTCCTTTCTTTCTCATTTATTCCTTAGCTGAAATTGAGACAGATTATACATCTATGCCCCCTCAAAGTATTTTTGAAGAAGATTTGTTTTTCAAATAGTTCTACTTGATCAGGTTGAACCTGGTGGTAAAAGTTGCCCAAGTTATCAGGTGCCACATTAAGCAGAGCTTCATTTAGGCTTCAGCTTATCTCCACGAAGTTGCATAAGCAGGTAGCATGTTGTCTCTATACACCCGAGCTTTTACTGCTGGTCTGATTATTTCTATCAATATCAGTGCAACACCAAACTAACACCACTTGCTACACCTAACATATTTAAACAACTCCCAGTTGTTTCTCTGACAGCCAAATACCCAGGCCATGTGCATTCAGTCTTGATGTATAACCCTTACATTGTTGGCTTGGGAATGTGCTGCCCTTCTGTGACTTGAAATTACAGGATTTGCTCAGTAGCAAAGCAGAAAAAAGCTCTGTACATTCTTAAAGTGATGCTTTGCAGAGCATTAGAAAGTTGTTAATGCAGACACTGCTAAAAGAGAGCTTGTGGGTCTCCAAATTAGAGTTCACTCATTTAAAAGACTAAAAAGCAGCTGGTTCCTTTAATCACACCATGCATAAATAAGTACCTTTCTTTATGATAATTTAATGTAGAAAATCTTTTGCCCTCTATTGGAAAGTGCAACTGGAAAGCCATGTACTTCTTGGTGAACATAATAAAAAGAAATAGCCTGCAAACACTGTAAGTCTCTAGCACCTGAAAATTTGTAGCAAACCACATCATCTTGACAATTTATAAGGAAGTTATGAATACTCTAGAGAATTAGGCTTTATATATTGTTTTTATAAACCATGAGAAATTATCCTCGAGATTCTGCATTCATTGCTTCCCCCCTCTAAAAGTCTCAAGACACTTCAAAGATTAAAGAGAGAGAGAGAAGATATATATTTCTATATATATCTTATATATAATATATATAATATATATATAATATATATATATTATATATATAATTTCTATATATATCTACCTAATATATATAAGATATATATTTCTTAAGAGAAAATATAAATATTTTCCTTTTAGCATCAGTTAAAAGTGATCTCACTCAAAGTCAAAAAATCTGAGACAGACATGAAAAAGCAAACCACATCTCACTTCTTAATTTTAGTCATTTTTCCTTTTAAGATCATCTCTGTTTAAAAATACCTTCCTAAATGTGACACAGGATTTACTGCTATGCTATGAAAACAGATTAGTTCAGTTCTGCACCAGAATCTTTCAATTTATTTTTCTCACACAATTGCTGAATTCTAAGAACAGAATGTCAAAGTGTTTAGAAATTTGAAAAGGAAAAAGCCAAGTAGATGAGTGCCCATGAAATTGCTAGTAGTTATAGATGTTTTCAGAACTGTGTATACTTATAACTATGCTGACATTTTTGAGGAATCAAAGGGTTAACCTCCACTGTCTCCTCATTTAATCACACACACAAAAAATCTAGAGGGCATAAAAGGTAGCCTTAAGAATCAAGCAGAAAACCACTCTCCTGGAAGGAGCAAAAGGTATACCAGCTCCAGGTTACACGAGTATCTGTACACATTCTGAACTCCAAAGTGGTCACCTTGTGCATATGCTGCTTCTGCACTGAGCTTTTGCTAAAATTGCTGTTGAAAAGTCCCTAGTAGAATCAGACCCCCTCCAGAAATGCTAAGCAAACATGGCTCCTGAAAAAAGGAAGATATTCTAACCAGGAATCCATCTTATAGAAGAAAACTCTCGGATGGATCATGTTTCAATTCAGGAGGAAAGTTTGATATCTCAGGTGTCAGAGGCAGAGCTTTCTAAAGTGGTTATAGCACATCAGATAGAGTTCTGCAGAACTGACTTGATTCAGACTGTTTCTTGGAAGCTGTATATTCTTATATTGTAACACACACTATTACTCTCCTAACACTCCAACAGAAATAAATGCCAAGTGGGCAATCCTGGAACAGAAAGAAAAAAAAAGAAGAACAAAACACTTTCCACCAGATATACAATAGAAGCAGCTGCCTATCAGAAAACACAGTATTCATGAACAGGAGCCCTGACCTGAAAAAAGTTACCAGTGAGCAGAAAAGAGTTCATGTCTATTCAGCTTCTTGTCACTGAGACTATCAAAAAATGCTGCCAATTAACATCAACTAACATACTGTCTGCCCTGAGAGCTGAATTAATCCATTTAAAATAACAAAGAGCTGTCATATACAATATATAAACACTAACCTGGCCTTAATTATTTGAACAACCAGAAAACTTAAAAGCTGCTTTTTCAGTACCCATAGCTGTTGGCTGGGAATCTTTGCAGATGACAGTTAAATGGAATTCTATATCCATTATTTATTTAACAGTACATCAATCTTTTAAGACTGAGAAAAATATATTCATACAGCTGAAAACTATTCAGTGGTACACAATTAGTTTGCACTATGGTGACAGTTGGAAGCAGCGAGTTTTGAAGGATCTAATAATTCACATGCCACTAAAATGTAGCTGCTGCAAGAAGCAAAATATGCACCAGCTTCTCCAACCTAATACACCCCATTCAATGCTGGATCTTCACAAAATTGCCAGCAGTTTAGTAAGAGGTTTTACATTCTGTTACAATGAAAAGGTAACATTTTTTCAAATTCCATATCAGTTTCAGAAAGATAAATGAGTATGACCTGCAAAAAGTCATACAGAAGAGAAATGGGAAAATTACCAAGTAACTGTCTTACCAAATGCAGGGTTTTGCTGACCAAAACAACCACTTCTCTTCTAATTTCTTCAATAAATAGATGCTTCAAGTAGTTTACACAAAAGGCCTGAAAACAGCTCCCATGTCCTAGAATTCATTAGTGCTTTAGCTGCAAGCATTCTCCGCTTCTTTTAGAGATATATTTTATGCCTTCAAGTTTATTTCCTAGTTAATAATTAGAGAGAAATTCCCCCAACCCTTCTGAAGCTGTAACACTTGAGATAGGTAAAAAAAAATAGGAGGAAGTGCTATGGTACCCATGCTCAAGGGCTTTTTAGGCTCTAGGTGCTTTAACAGTGTCCAGGTTTGAGCTGATTAGTTATTTCTACTCCAAAACAGGACTTCAACTGCTGATGTGTCTTGGGCAACTTGCAGTATTTCTGGAACACCTGGCAAATATAGCAGCTATTGCCAATTTTATGAGGTTCAACAAGGCAAAGTGCCAGGTTCTGCACTCAGGTCACAATTTCATGCAATACTACAGGACTGGGGATGCTGACTGACAGCAGCTGAACATGACCCAGCATGTGCCCAGGTGGCCAAGAAGGTCAATGGCATCCTGGCCTGGATCAGCAACTGTGTGGCCAGCAGGACCAGGGCAGTGATCATCCCTTTGTATTCAGCACCACTGGGACCACCCCAATCCAGTGTCCTTTTATAGGCTCCTCACTCCAAGATAGTGAGGTGCTGGAGTGTGTCCAGAGAAGAGTAATGGGGAGCTATGAAGGAACACAAGCCTTTTGAGGAGGAGCTGAGAGTGTTTAGCCTGGAAAAAGGAGTCTCAGGGCAGAGTTTATGACTCTGTACAACTACCTCACAGAAGTTTGCAGCAAGGTGGATATCAGTCTCTTCTAAGAAATAACAAGCACAGGAAAGAGGAAATAGCTTCAAGTTACATCACAGAGATTTGGATTGGGTATTAGGAAAAATTTCTTTACTGAAAGAGAGGTCAAGCATTGGAACAGACTGCCCAGGGAAGTGGAGTGGTCACCATCCCTCAAGGTACTTATTTAAGAGATGTGTAGATGTGGCACTTCAGGGACATGGTTGGGCTTGGCAGGTGCTTGGGTAACAGCTGGACTCAATGATCTTAAATGTCATTTCCAACCTATACGATTTTATGATTCTAAAAGGATGACAGAACCAAACAGAATAAAGAAAATCAGTCATCAATTGATAGCTTCTTCATTGGCACACTGAGTATGTGGGGTTTACTTCCTTCTCTCTCCCCCATTCTGTTTTTGGAGAATGCAAAGGAAACCATAATGTGGGTAAGTGAAGAACTGGGCATTAACCAAACAGAGTAGCTTAGCAAAGCCATTTTGATCAGAAGCATTTTGGAACCAAACCTTTCCTGGAAGACGAGCTTTCCAGAAAGGGAATGCAATTAAGAAAGAATAAAAACCCTGTTGTCTTGAGTGTTTCTCAGTGCTTTTTTGGAATCACACTTCATTCAATTTCCACTTCAACTGAGTTCTTCCAGAGCAAGTTAACAAGTATAAGCAACCCCTGGAGAAAACAGTATAGTTTCACTCTCAATCCTCCCAATTGCTTTTCCAGGACACCAGACTAAGCATAATTTTCATAGATGCTGAGAGCCTCTAGTTCCTGCTAGTTTCCATGAGAATTTTGGTTTGACAAGTCATCCTCTCTCCTATCATCACACTGAATTTTAATGAGGCATAAAGATTCAGGTAAACTGAATCACATCAAGATGATACTGGTAGAGGAGAATCATACTTTGCTCTAAAGATTTTCAGCTTACTGAGGCAGTCCCCAAAGAACCAAGGAAGCATATATTTGAATTACTTGCAAAGATAGTAATAAATATTCAGATTTTATGTTCCTGTGTTCACAGATTAAATGAACAAAAATATGTTTTAATCACAGAACACTCCAATCATCTCCATCATCTTAAATCAGGGAAAAAGCTTCCTTAGGAAAATGAATAAAATTAATCTAGTATAAACCAGATGGCTTTAATATTTAAAAGCTGCTTCTTCAGGAAATTACTTTACAACTCTTTACTAACCTCAGCTACTCTTTCCAAAAGTGGTTCCAGCCAGTGTTCATTGCACTCACAGTGACTATCCAGGAAGGTCAACACTTTGGCTTGTGCTGCATCTGCCCCTCTGACACGAGAGCGCATCAGGCCTGAGAAGTAAAGATGGAAAAGTTTTAAGTACTTCCTGGGGAAAACAATCAACAGTAGTGAGAAACTATTGCATTCCAAGTTAGTAGTCAGTTAAATTACTCATACAGGGCAAATACACAAGCTCCATTATCAAAATCAGATGCTCATTAAGAATTCAGTGAAATGACTTCACACCAAACCACCTGCAAGTGCCCAGCCTACTGCAATCTGCAAGTTTCCATCTGATTTAAGCAGAAGAAGAAAAGTACCTTTTCAAAACAAGTGATAGACAAATACAGATGGATCTGTATTACCCTAAGTGGTATTTACACCAATAAATCTTAAGATTGGATCTGAAAACAGGTATGCCTCCTCAAGTTCTACTATGCAACTAAGGAAAGCACCATAATTAACTTACCCTCCCCACCTTTTTGCCAACCCCCATCTTAGTACTTACCAGAGTCTGTACAGACTTCTATGAACTTCTTCAAGAAATAACCATGCTTCATTAATTCCCATTGGAGAACCTTACCCCAACCCATTTGTCTTTCCTCTGTGACTACAGCCATTCTCTTGTTTTGCAGTTTGTTTGGGGTTTGTCTGTTCTGAATAGATATCTTTAGGTAGAAACTTCTGGCAAAACCAAAAGGTTCTTCTCTTTATGTCTCGATTAGATAGATACTCTCACTGATTTACCCTGCTCCTTTCCTTCCTTTTCTTTTACAATCTGTTCACTGGATGACCTCACTAATCCTTAAAGTCCCTTGCTATATATACACATAGCAAGCTTCCTCCCATTCCTTTGCAAATTTCCTCCCTACTTTTTTCTACTACTATTCAAAAATTCATTGATTTCTTTTTGTCATGTGAGACCAAAGCCAAGTCTGTTTTGTTCTGGTTTTTTTTCTTTTTTAGCTTTGTTTTGTTGTTTTGATTTTTTTTTTCTTCTTTCTTTCTTCATTGTTTCCCACTAAATCTGTTCTGGTTTCTTCAGGCATTTTCCTCCCCCAACAGAAATATTCTAAAAGAGTCAAGCCTGTTACTTACTCCTCCCTTTACAAAATAAATATGCAAAACATGACTATGCCAACAGAACACAAGATGCTTAAGAGGAAAAGCTTGTTTGCTCTGACCAACATTCAATAACAGCCCCATCAAGATCCTTTTCCTATCTCTTATTTCAAGTGTGAGCACAGTTCCAGATACATGCTGTGCCATGGCTCTCCAACATTTTACATTTTATCTGTGGCACACTGACACCTAACTGTACCTCACAGACTTAGTGCTGGTGCCTTAATTTCACCCTTTGAATCTGTTCTGTTCAGTTTTTCCACATCAAACCATTCTTCCAGCACTATTGCTATACTTTTTTTAACTTCTCAAATTGCTCCCTCCAGAGCTTATTATTTCTAAATAATATTGTTGAAGAGCCTACTGTCTTACTCTAATTCTATAGAAAACACATGACAGTGTTTCTAATTTCAGAGTTTAAAAAAATGGATGCGAGCACTTTGGTCATTGAGTCCTCCACAATCACATTCAGGCTTATAATGAATAGAGCTGAAAAGGTTCCACTGAACATTTATTCTGTAGACTACCACACCCTAAAACACATCTGTTCCCATAACAAACTCTGGTACTAGAGATGAGACTAATAGCCAGTAATATTTATTTTTGAAAGAACAGCAGTTTATGTCACTCCCTTCACTGACACCATCTCTTCACGTCAACTTTTGCTGTAAAACACACTGCTTTCCTTTATCATTCATACTACTGATCCACTCTTAGCACACTACACATTCACTAATTCTCTTAAATTTCAATTTGTTTGTGCAATATTTAATCTTAATCTCACAAAGATACAAACTAATACTCTGCCTTCTATCTGCAAACATTTGTGCTCTTCTGACATAATAGATTTGTCAAATTATATTTAATTTTCAGATATACGGATGCACATTCCTAAGCATGTATTTGTATATGCATTGCAAATCAATATTTAAAATTACTAAAAAAACAAACATCAAAAATGTGTTACTTCATTCTGTTTTTTTCCTTACTGCTATCTCCATCTTCAAGTGATACACTGAAAAATGACATTAACTTACTCAGAACCTGGCAACCATGGCAAGTCATAAAAGACTTGCTTTCCTTTGTTCACAAGTATATTCCAAACAGAGTATTTAAACACTAGAACCCATCAGTTATTGCACTAACTTTAATTATGGGATAACACATATTTAGTTTCCAGTTCCTGACAATCTAATGATTCCAGCTCTTCCCCAGGCCAGGCCAGCAGTCTAGAAGATGCAGCTTATAAAAATTAGCAAGGACATATGTGCTAATTCAGTCAGCTATTTCAACTGTCAAATCTCAGTTATTATTTCAAACAGCTGTAGATAACAGTTGCCTGCATCTAATACTTTAAACTCCACCATCAGTGAACTGCTGACTGAAGGGCTCAGTGATGTGACACCACAACTTACAAAGCAACGTAGAAGAAAACAAAAATGTAAGACAAATTTGTTACAGGGCAAACTGGCTTCAGAAAAACCAGCATACTTGGTCCCAGCCCTCCTGGCTCCTCAAACCCTCTAGTCAAAGCAAGTTGTTTGTCTGGCTGTCCATCAACTAAACCCATAAAAACCCAGCAAAAAAAGACGGCTATTTATAAGCTGCATCATTTCAAACACAGATACATTTTACAGTGAGACCTTGTGTACTATGGAAGCAGCTTAACTAAGTATTCAGTGCAGGAAGAGAAAGGAACGGTTGAAGATTAAATGCAATTCCTGAAGGAAGCTCACACTGTAAAAGCCAACAATGGGTAATTGTGCACAGAACAATATGGAAACAATTACAATTACTGTTTTTACCTGCACAATTATGTTTTTTTTTATTCCTTCTACTAGAAGATTTATAAAGTGAAGATCTCTCTTCCAATAAGGCAAGTAAAGAGGAATGTTCCTTTAAAAGACTTGATGAAAACTAACAGATAAAGCAACACAGTGGAACTTGTATCTTACTTCCTTAAAATTAAGCCTACCTTCTCGCCGATCATTCCGAAGAACCCGTACTTTTTCAATTTTTCCCAAGAGAGCCCCATCATCAGCTTAAAAAAAAAAAACAATAATAAGTTTAAGAATTTAAAAAATAAAGAAAAAAAATCAAGTGATGAGAACCAGTTTTGCATCCAACATTTGTGTACCAGAAGAGAGGCCATCTTCAAAAAAAAAGTTTTGTAGGTGAAAATGTTTGTGTTCATAAATAGTTACTCATCTCACAAGAAATAAAGAAAAATTACCAGGCTAAGAAATTACTACCTTCACCATGTTACTTAAAGCTAGCTTAGTTAAATAAAATTATTTCAAGACTGTAAAATTATTTTCTCTTTGCTTACGTTAGACAGTTTCTACATTACATAGAGAGAAAAAACTTCCATAAGATTAAATAAACTGCTTTCTTTGCCTATAAGAAAGCTCACTTTCTAACCAACATTAACACAAACCTGACCTAAGCTAGTATTAGTAACAGTATTAATGCAAATATATATATTAGCTTCTTCTAAGAAATATGACTCTGAGGTCCATTTCAATTGGTTAAACTTCTGTCATGATACACTAGTACCTACAAGACATTGACTTATTTTAGGTTCGGTAAGATTTTTTCTGAGAGACTGATGGAGACAGGCATCCTTTTAAAACAGCACTACAAAAATATTTGTTGCAAACACCATGGGTTTTATTTTTATTTAAGATAACATACTATGAAAAAGCTCTTTTTAAAAATACACTCTTATTATTTCCTGTTAGCTGAAGGACAAGATATACTGGAAATATTTATAGAGACTTCACATTTCCACAATGACAGATATGGAAGAGTTAAAACTTGGCCAAGTCACTGCCAATTCTCATTGATGTGTCCTATTCTCAACTGACTGATCTATCAGCATCAGGAAATCTTACCAGAATAAGCACAGTAAGGTAGGATCCTATAAAAGTACTTACGATCATTACTGTAGTCATCCACTAGTATGATTTCCTTAATAAGATGTGATGGACTTTTTTTAAGGACACTGAAACAGACCAAAACAAAAAATCATTACCGCAGTGTTAATTTTCCAAAATAACGTCAGAAAAGCAGTTACTTAGTTAAGCTGCAGTAGAATCCCGCCCAGGATGTTACTTTCAACAACAGCTGATGGCATGCTCTTACAAAAAGCATGAAAAGAGGCACATGTATAATTTTGTGTTCCTTCTTCCCTGCCTCCCTAACTCCCCCACCCCCACTATTCCAGCCCCCAGAAATCAGTGCATTAGACAATGTCCAACAAGCAACTTTTGCAGATATCTTTGAGTCAAATAACACCTGGGAATCCATCTACCCTGACTTGTTCTTGGAACAGCCAGCCTCCAAACATCATCTGAATATCAGTCCCATACTTTCATGCATTTTAGTTGAGGTGAGCAATTTTGTTTAACATCAACTACTTCAGGATGTAAGAAATGAAGATCTCAATGAAATTAAAACTTACCTTTTCCTCTTCAGATAGTTAAGTATAGTTCAATAATGGGTTGTTGCTTCCCATTCTTATCACGAGCTGACAGAAATGAATGGCTTTAAAGAAAAATTAGTCTCTCTTGTGCATACCTGACAACAGTTCGAAGCAAAGCAGATCTTGCCTCGTTATGGAAGGTGATCACCACACTAGTGGCTGGCAAGTCTATCCGCCACTGTTTCCGCTGGCACCTGAAAGAAATAAAACCTTGTCAGTTCAACCTAACTTCTTCATCCCAGGTGTGGGAGACTGCCTTCATCGCAAAGCATTTATTGATTAAACTCATAGACACATGGCCTAAGAAGAACTAAATAGCTTGTTTTCAAGTGAGATTATAATCAACCTGTCTTTTGATGCTTTTGGCAGCTGTTTTAGTACACAAAAGACTGAAAAGTCAGAGGCAAACATGGGCAGGTTCAGAGAAGTCACCAGACAATCATAATTGAAAAAATGTCTTTTGTGCAGCTGAGTATGAAACCAGAGCCTTTCTTTTACAATAAATTAATTCAATACATCCAAGGCAATATGCATATTTTCAACGAAAATGCATGGTTCACCACATCTTTCTTCTTTGGAATGGCATGTGTCCACTTCTCCCTTTATTTTTAAAGCTCCTGTAACATCCTGGCCATACTCATAGATAAAACTAATTTTCTATTCTAATGAGAATTTGTAAGGATCATGAATATTCAGAATGTGAAAAACAGAGCTAGCTGTGACAATGCTGAGCCAGCTAAAGACAGAACCATATCCTTCCAAACCATAAGGATAATAAATATTCTATCTATGTCAACTCATTTTTCATCACCTCTAGAAACCTGAAATTAATATAATAAGCAAAAAGAAGCAAATCCCAAAATGCTTCCTTCAGGACTACATACAGTTAAGCTATTTAATCTAATAAAATAAACCTAAAAAGATGTTACGCTTATTATATTAGAAACTAACAGTTCTAGAAAACAATGTATCTTGAGTTTATGCCAAAAGCATTACAATGTGACAAGTCACAATACTGATTGCCATTTGTGCAGTGACACACACCAGTTATGTATTTCTTCCATGCCCTTGAATTAAGGGTAGAATTTTAACAGGCCTAGCTGTCTTCAGAAAGAATAAACCCAACTAGCATACACCTGTAGCAAATTCAGCGATTTCAGTACTTATTTCAGCAATTCAATTTCTGTACTCTGTGCAGTATTAATCAGACCAGTATTTAAGAGAAGTTTGCCACCCACACTTCTAAAACTAGGCTTCTGCCTGTATAAAAGCCCACTCCACACCCAATTAAACATCTGCAACATGCACCATAAACAATACAACCTCCACCTTCTTGGAATCAGAGAGCAAGCAGCAATGCGCTTCTTCCCCTGCCCCACTCTACAAAAACCCAACCACCTGTGGTACTTTTGATACAACACAAGCACGGTGTCACACGCATTAGTGCCTGCATGAAACAAAACATTCTCATGCTGCAGTGACCTCACTTGGCTCTGCACAAAAGCAGAGTCTATGCCAAGCCTGCGACCGCTGTGTCAGATTAGCAGGGCCGTCTCTGGCTTTGTGGTGGGTGTACACGATGGCTTTGTCACTAGAGCCCTGCATGGAACAAATACATCTCAAATGCCTGTGTTCCTGAAAAATAAAGAGCACCTCCTCTAGTGTGAGCTTCTGGCAATTCATCTAGACAGCTAAAAGATGTGTAATTATTATACTCAAAGTCTGTGGTGCCAAAGAAGATATTCTTCATCCTGCTAGCTTTCAAATTACCCACAGAGGACAGAGCTACTGTGCACACAGTTATCACACGAAGCACTTGCATTAGAATAATTAAAAAGTCACATTAAACTTATATTGATCTCTTTGCAGAAGAGAACACTTGAGCCAGATCACATATTAGGGAGAATTACTCAAGGCAATGAAGCCTCTCAATTTTAAGAAAACTCAAGAGAAGAGCACTACTGTGTATTTCTGAGGGAGAAATAAGACTTCTAGTCATCCAAATAAAACTGGAGGAATGTTTCACCAAGTATCACTGTTTTCAGCTCTTCATAAATCCCTGCTTTAACTGACTCAGTATCAGTCTTCCTCCTACTCTGCTGTGTCAACAGGGCCACAGTTAAAATTCAAACCAAAGAAACAATGTCATTTTTTTTGGCACAAAGATTAACCTTTGTCTCCTCAAGCTGCAGCACTTCAATTTTACATGCAGAGTAAAAAAATACATTTATTTAAGACAGAACTTGAACTGAAAATTTCAATCAAGACCTTCAATGTTTAACATAGGTCAGTAAAATCAGTTAAAACATGAAAAGTACATTCCTTCCCCCAGTGATTTGGACTGGTTCATTTAATTAACAATTTTTCCGAGAACCTCTGATTTGTTTGAAACCACTTTTTGGCAGAAATATACATTTTAACCAGTGCAAGGAGAACATTCATTTCAACTGGTACTAAAGACACAGGAAAGTTTATTTCTTCTCTACTTAAGAGTAAAACTTAAGCGTGAGGTCAGAAGCTTCTAATAGGTGCCGAATGACAAAGAAAACAGTTCAGTGCAGCTATAGTACTTGACAGTAATTCCCAAAAATCATCACATCACATCAATTAGAAGATGTGATCAGAAATCACTAGTCCAAAGCATACATGGGGAACATTGGTCTAAAAAACCATGGGGTATTTAATCCTTTATTCCCCTTGGGAAACTATTTTACTCTGACAGAAGGACAGGTCTATGAGTTTGCTATTACAACTGTGACACCCACTTGTCACTTTCTGGATTTCCCAAATCTACCATGAAATGAAAGGAAACACAGAGGTTTCTTAGAGTTGTTGTGAGCATCAGCCCAAGTGGTAGTTTGTGAGCATCAGCTGGAGTGAGAATCCATGTTCCTGCTCAGAGCTCTCTCCACTTCCTTTCTTATGTTGTATCTGCCTGTTTCTCCCTTCTTCCTTTTGCTTAAAACAAAGGCAAGCAGTTAAAATGAGTGAACCAAAAGTGTGTGGTGGTACTGCTGGCATGCTTTCACAAAAAGCACAAGGAAAACTTTTGTCTTCCTGCTAGTAAAAGTTTGCATGATGTAAATATAGACTTAACAATATAGTATTAAAAAGATGCATAGCTACACTCACATCTACATATGTAATGCAGAATCCTGATAAACTGCTTCTAAACAGTCTAGAAAATTTCAGCAATTAAAAAATTCTGCTATGTAATTTTTTTTAAGTCAATGAGCCTCTTGGACACATCAACACAATTAATAACAAGTTATTTAAGAAGAAACAAAGTATCTTCTCACCCAGGTTTCTTTCCTTAAAGAAGACTGCAACAGCTCCACGAGAGATCTTAATCTCAACCCAGTTGCCTTCAATTTTATTAGAAACTAACATGCTTCGAAGTGTCTTGTGCTCAGACAGTCTTCTTCCTATGGCTATTGCTTTTGTTCTTTCCATTGCACACTTCCCAAAAAAAATATTTCATGCAGCTTTTTCAGCTTTTGCAGTGAAAGGTCTTCCCAAAATAGAATGAAAATTAAATGCAGCGTGGCAGGGAACTCATTAAGAACAGCTTGTAAGAATGATTGCTTCAGTTTGTTTTACTGTTTGGTTCATTTTTTCTTTAAAAGATGATTATTCACAGACTGATAAGCACTTAAATCTGCTCCATGGCACAGTCTAAGTAATAATCCCAGCTCAGATATAGCCTGTCCCAGTAACATATCTCTTTCTGGGTTCTTTTCCAGCTCTGTTTAGTGGAAACACTTAAGCAAGCCAGCATATAATAACAAGACTAACAGTTAAAAGAAACTACCATTGTAATATAATTTATCTCTGGATATCTCTCTTACTTAAGTTATTCTCAACAGACAGCCTTTGTCTTTAGAGACATGCCCCTTCCCCCCCCCCCAAGGTTATTAGGTATATAAAAAATTCCAAATTCAGCATATCTGAGTCATAGAAACTTCTAAAATTTGAGAGTTGAGTTGGATCTCTTGGAAAAGAATACCTGATCTAAAAAGTTAGAATACATTTCTTGTGGAAAAAAGTATATGCTATGAAGAAAACTCAAAAGTAATTTTAAACTCCTCAGTACAACATCACAGGCATTGAGCTTTCTACTGCTTTCTTGACAACAGGTGAAACATCATATTCTTCCTACTTTGACATGCAATTAGCAACAAATTACTTGCTTTACCCCATCTGCAACTACTTTGCATAAAGAAACCTAAACCCACACTATTATACAAGGGATTTCAGAAATGACTGAGTTTCTACACAAATTTTCTTCACTAGGCCATTTCTGATTAAAGAGCTTTATGGGAGACAACAGGAATCTTCCTGTTCTCTTTCCTCTTCTGGGGTCTTTTTTTGCTTCTTCTACTTACAAATCTGTGAATGTACATTCATCCTAACTGTAGAATTAGCTAGGCAAATTAACCACACATATGGTTGGCTAATAATATGTTTCAAGACTGGCTTGCCTAGTTTTTAAACCAAACCAAACCTGGTTTTGTATTTTCAAGTAACAAAGTCCTAATGAGCAACTTTTTTTTAAGCAAGACTCATGCAAGTTATTAAATCCTTTTTAAAATGAAGAAGGTCTTTTCTAACCAATAAATAGTAAGTAATATCCTTCCTTACTGTGAACTGTACTGTTTCCTGAAACTGCACAAGCAGCCTGAAGTATAATTCTGTCCTATGTTTACCCCGATGTGACTAAATTGATTCCTTTAGGTTTAGAGTTGACAATCATCACATACAAACAGAATCACAGAGTGACTGAGATCCAAAGTGGCCCTGGAGATCTCTGAGCTCAAATTCCCTTGAAGCAGTGCCTGCTACAGCAGGCTCTGCACCAGGCTTTGAATAACCCTAAGCCTGGAGACTTCACACCCTCTCTGGGCAACCTGCTCCACTGTTTGATCATCTTCACTTTGAAAGAGACTTACAAACATAGAAAACAAGAAATGCTACCAGATAAATAGGAAAAAAGAAAGACTGAAATGCAGCACCAGTTTGGATATATAGCACACGCTGATGCAAGTCCTGGAAACAGAAAAACTTGAATAAGACTTATTGTTCCTTAACCCACTGTTCAAGGATCAGGGAGTTTACTGCTACTGGCCTTTCTAAAGCTGGAAAGTCCTGCTTCAGAAAAAGCAGCTCAAGAGCAATAAATACAGAAAGGCTAATCCAAGCCAAGATGGCTCAGTTTGGCACTTACTGATCATGCCTAGTGTCAGGAATGCTGCGGTCCATTCGCAGTTTGTCACTCTCCACCTGATTGAATTTATTCCGTGCGTAGGGATCCTGGCCCGATCGCACCACAGTAGCACCAACATAGGCATCCTGATCAAAGTCTTGCCACCGAACTTTCCCTACAGTAAAAAACAGGAAAACATCCAGTTTAATAGTCATGATTTAAGGAACAGCATTCAGTAATCCAAACACAATTGATGAAAGATTTAATTAAGTAACTAAACTTCAGCAGTAGTGTTAACAGTGTAACATCAAAACTCACTTATATATTAAATTTGTCTAGACTATCCTGCAAATTAGTATCAAATTTTTAAAACAATGCAAAGAATCTGCAGAAATATGAATACCAAGCTTCACTGCCACAAAAATTCAGAAGTTTGCCTATATTAACTGAAAATTAAAAAAAAATTATTGAAGAGTGTATAGTTCTGTGACATCTTTGATGTTTAATTCCAGACTCTAATACTACTTTGCAGTAACAATTCTCCAGTCTGTTACATCAGGCCATAAGAGACTACTAATCAACATATGAAATGAAAAAAGCCATGACCTGCTCTACTGCACACTTAATCTTACTTCTAGTTTCAACCCTTCCAGCTTCTGACAGCTCTCCCTTTCAACCTGTGACACTTCCCACTCCCTTTAATACTCAAACAGGCTATTTAAGGCCACTAGGAAAGCATAAAGCTTGGTCCAGAATACATAAACATTCAAAAAAAGGGAAATAAGAACTTCTGGAAGGTGCAAAATTGGCCAATCTAACACCAGAAACAAAATTTGTAGACAGGTCTGTTAAGCAGAACAAATAACTGAAAATATCTGCCAGAAACCAACTTAAATAAGCCAGGCTCTTCAACTTTTGGAGATTTATTTCTCCATACATACACGAAGGAAAGGCTTTGCCAAAAAAGTAGACATAGATAACCAGTCTTTTTTCCCTTCTCCAAAGAGTGCCTAAGTTAAGGTAGGCCAATGGATACAGAAAAAAGGCATCAATAGCAAAGAGCTTATGACTGAAAAAGAAAAATCATGCCTCACATGTTCTTGGGGATGGGAGTTCCCAGCTGCTTAAAAGAAAGCTTGCCTGGGTTAGTTCTTTCTGCAAGAACTCATAGTATTTCAAATGTTCGGCCAGACATATTTGTAAGCAAAACACAAGGATTCATAGAAGAGAAGCAAAACCTGTGATGCTATCTCATCAGTAGTTGTCCTTGTCACAGGTTAAACTTCTTCAATTGTGTAAAATATTCAAATTCAATTTTCATTTTTCTGTATGCTTTAGTTTGTCAATTGTAGCTATATATGAAATCTCCTTGATGTGAAACAGTTAAGCAACCAAAGAAGTTTATGTAAACATTTACGTGAAATGAAGATTCCTTAACACTTAGTTTTCCTAACTCATCCTCAAGGCTTGAGGATTTCACTCAAACAAAATAAAAATCATGTTGCTCTGTTATTTTCCAGCATGTGACAAATACTAAGCAAGCATGAGGAAAAAAAATAAAGTATACCAGCACCACAGTTAGGAAAATCTGCCAAATCAAAAGCTAGAAATAAATCTAAAAATGTATGAACCTTGGCTGAATCTTCAGTCAAAATAACAGTCCCAAGGTGACTTGTCTGTTGCCTGCCAGCATCATCCACCAAGAGAAATGGACTACTGTTGTACCAGAGGCTTTTACAGTATCTCAAACCTACTGAAGGACAATACAAACATACTAGCAAAGAACCACACTCCCTATTTTATCTCAAAGGAGCAGTGAAGCAGGTGAGATTTAAGGATGCTGAAGCTACAAGCACAAAGAAGTACATGTTGCTAAAATAATCCTAGCACTTTCAAACTACAAAGAATTATTAGAATCAGAACAACTGCAGTGTTTTATGGCTTCCACTGATAAATGTTTTATGGCTATGGATCTTTCATAACAAATCTTACTGCAGTACCGGGAGGTAGTGTCTCCACACTTTGTGCCTTGTCCTCCACATCATTGCCACGCACTTCTTTCCTTTTGGGGTCAATATCATTTGGGTCCTCCTGAAAAAAAAGTAAATAATCTTTAAAATAATCTTAATTTAGTTTTGTGTCTTCAAAGTAAACTTGGTTTTCCAGATTTTAAACTTAGGGTGGTCCAAGAAAACAAGGATTTTAAGAGAAACAACAATTATTCTCTCAATTTCTTGAAAAACACAATAAAAATTGAGTCAGACTTTTGCAATTAATTTATGTAAAAATTCTTCTTTGGGAAAAAAAAAAAGGAAATTATTAGGAAAGATGGAAAAAGATGGAATTCTTTTTTAGTCAGTTATGTTCCAAGGAGCTACATGGGCAAAAAGGTTAAGCAAGACCTGAAGAAATCCCTGCTCTAACAAGGAACAGCCTAAACAAAGTTCTTTGAAAAGAGAAATCAGGTTATCTAGCAATTATATCCAGAATGGAATGGCACCCCTGCTATTGGAAAAATACTTCAAAAATATTTTCTCTGTTAATATCATGGGAGTTTATTCTGGGCTTCACAGGCAACTCTGCTGGATTTGTGATTGCAGAGATATTGATGATTTAGATGGGTGGGGGGCAAATAGTTTCACCAAGTTTCACCAAATAGTTTCACCTCCTCCAATTTCCAGCATTTATTTTGAACCTATAAATCTCATTTTCCTTTCAACAGGAAAAAAAAAAACCTGACCACCACATTTTTGCATTCTTATTACCACAAAAATACAAAATATGAAGCTGGAATTACCCCATTATTGGAAGAAGTGGAGAAGAGGTTAACTTTAAAACAAAAACTAGCAACTGCATGGACTGTATGCCAATTTATACACTACACTTAGCCAATTGATTTAAGTGCCATCAGCTTCTGTTGTTCTTGCTCACTTGCCAAAAGAAATTCTGTTTCCTTTTTTTAAATCTGCACCAAAGGAGTTCCATCTATAAAACCAGTTATATTGGCACTATTCTGAGAAAGACAAGACCTTTACTACAACATGCAAGGAGATACAACACTATGCCTGTACTAATCACTGAGTGCACTGAAGCCAAGCAGTACAGAATAGTTCACATCTCTTAGAGGAATCTGCCAGAGTCTCCAGAGCAGGGTGATGGTGTATGAAGTGCATACTGGAAAATATCTCTGCTGTCCCAGCTCCTAAGCCACATCTGGGGAATTCTTTGATGGAACAGTAAGTAGTTGGAACAGACCTAAGTTACGCTGGGGAACATTTCAACCACAAATGATACCATTTCAGCTTGTCCCCAGGCATCCCAGAACTTTCCAATGTAAATTCAGCTTAAGTCACTAAGTGCTAAATTGGCACTAATATTTTAGAAATATGTTGAAAAAGGCAACATATTTCTAAAATACTGAAATGAAAAGCTAAATACAGATGCTTCCCCCACCCCCCCACCCAAGAAATACAGCTAAATCAGTTAAAAACTGAGTACTACTCTGAGTACTACTGCTTAGAGAAAGCTGTAGGACAACAACAATGAAAAAAACCAAAGAAAACCCACACCAACACAAAAGCACACTCCCAAAACCACACAACACATTTCAAGAAAATGTTTATGACTCACACTGATGAGGGAAATTATATGTCACTGTGCACTGAGTCCCACCAGCACAGTGAAATATATACTTTCTGTATTTTGAAAAAGTTGTATTTCACTCATTATTTGGCTTTGTGCACCATTTTAAAGACACTACAGAAACATTGAAATCCAAGTATCAATGGTAGCTGCAAAATTCAATGAAGCTCTTTACTATTCCAGATGACTGTAATGAGTCTAAAAAACACATAAGTTGAAAAATAAATGTAAAACATCTGCTAAACAGTAGAAATAATAATAAAAGTAATAATGCAACGGTTTCTCCTGTAATTAAACAAAACAAACTATTGAGTACTTCTTCACTGTCCCCCTCCCTTTAAGTCTTTGGGGTAAAACTCTGCCTTCACATTAATCCTTCTAGGTAAGGTGCATGTACCATTGAGAGTAATTATCAAGTTTTTCCACTTTGGATTTTGTTGCTGTTGTGTTTTGGTTTTTATAAAATAAACAAACTGCCAAAGGCAAAGTTAGATTCAGAAATCTCACAGTTAAATGCCATTTTGAATTCTTATAAATGTCACCCTTTCAGGAAACTACTTGGTACAGCCTTCAGACATTTTGAGGTGAGGCAAGCTGCCACGATGGAAGTTGCCACTGCATATTGCTTGATGCTCACCTTGCCTCCTATGACTCCTTATAAAACAGTATTTTGATGGGAGAGTATGGGGCATTAAGGGATATTTACCTTGTACTTTGTGCCCTAGATTAGGACTTAGTGGCTCTAAAATCAGCAACTCAGTTTAAACTGATACTCTGGTGTAAGCACTAACTTTCATCCAATTAAGACTTTGGAAGGTACATGTGGGAAACCCCTACCTTTTAGGTGCAAACAAGATGTTACATCCTTTAGCAAGAACTTGAGAGCAGGAAAAGAGATGAAAGCAGTTATTGAAATCACAGGCATAAAAACACCCAGTTTCTTTATATCATTGATTGCAAAGTACTTCAGCATAGTAATTTGGTGCTATATAGGAACCAGTCATATGTTCAAATGGCATTACCATGTTACCATCACCACAGAGTTGCTTTTTCAGCTTGCCTTGCCAACTTCTAATGTGATATTAAAAGGCCACTTGCTTTTGAGGAGTAATCCTCTTGGTAAAAGACAACAATGCTGGCACTGACAAAACTCATTCATACAGAAAGCTAAGCTTAAAGGAAGATTGAAAGCAACTTAAACTGCTTAAGAGGAGGCACAGCTCTTTCATCATGAGAGCACAAGAGGGAGATTTAATGAATAAAAATTAAAAAGAAAAGGCTACTGTATTTTTCTACATTAAAATACTACTAATACTTTAAAATAATATTTTCCTGACATTTTTAAAAAGAGCTGACAATTTCAGGCTACAACTTGGTATGTAAATGCACATGGACGACCACTTTGAAGTTATTGAAAAATAAAAATGTGGCTGCCAGCTAGCAGAGACATTGACCACACATTAGATGCACACAGAACACCACTAGAATAAAACCTTTGTAGCCATTGCTCATGCAGTTATTTTCTTAGGCCAGGACACATATCAACAAGAAAATAAATGCACACACCAGCTAAAATGCAAGTGTTGCAGGGATTTGGCATATTTTAATTTTACACATCATGTCACTGCTTCTGCTACGGAATCAGAAATTAGTGGGAAGACATGCAAAGAAACAAAATTGCAACCTTTCAAGTCAATTCAGTGGGAAATATTACAATAATACTACGGTAATATTTTTAACATAACAAATAAATGTACATTAATTTTTTAATTCAATTCTCTAAATACTTTCGCTATTCCCAGAGCTCTGAAACTAAGGGATGCACATTTATTTAACATTTTGTTAAAACATTCCTTGCAGCCATAACCCTGCACAATTCATTATGGTAAACTGACTAATCTGAAGGTGGGGTGGATTTTTTTAGGCTGATTAATCACGGAGTTGCTGCAACTTTTTCTTTCAGGACACTGCAAGCTCTGCATGCCTCAGAAAGCCCACATCTACTGACAAACCTTGCTATTACAGCTCACTTTTCTTGCCCTGCTCTACTCACTCACTCCATTAAGACTAGCTGGAAGACTAAATTTGAGACATGTTGAAGATGCAACAGCAAGCTTCTCTGAGTCTAGTTTCTGTGAACTAGACTCAAAAAAATTGTTTCAGGAAATGATTGGTTACACATTTGCAGCTGCTCTGCTGCAGGGAAAAGGATGAGGTAGTTCAAATTCAAAGCAGGATTCAAACATTTTTCACAGCATTTCTACTCATATACAACAAGACATTATGGTATTCCATGAGAAATTTAAGAGTACTCATTTTGAGTTTAGAAAGCTATAATTATACACAGATGTACATTAGTGGATAATGTCATTACCATTATTTAAATATTCCAGACCACTTCCCTTTAGTTTTGGTGTATTTGTATGCATTGAATATTATATTCCTTACAAGCATTGCAAAGCAATTCTTCGTCAGTTGTTATTTCACTTGGCATCAAAACCAATTTTAAACAGTTCCAAGTCCCTAGGTATTGTGTCTATATAAAAAAATTTAAACCATATTTAAAACTACTACTGTTTTTCTTATTTTTGTCTCACAATACTTTTTTTTCCTTTTAATTATAGTTTCAAGTATCACGGATTTGACATTTAACTGCTACGAACTAGATCTCATTATAGCAGAGATTTCAACCCCACAGTGGCTTCCTATCAAGAGAACAACTTAACAACATGAAACATCCTTAGATACATTAAGATATCATACAGACCTTACAAGTAGCATCTCAACACATCTCTGAAAAGCTCTTGAGTTTGGAAATATCTCAAGTGGGAGCTGACTGTGCTCCCAATACCAGCCATTCCTCTCACAGGCAACCTAGATGCTGAACAGCATGCAACATTTGGGCACAAGAGATGGCTGTGAGTTATGTGCTTCCTGGACAGGTAGACACCCAGACAAAATAATTGAGAAATGTATCTTTGTTGAACAAAATACCTGTTAAGGCTTAATATCTGTTTCAGAACTTTTTAGGTGAGGGCTACTGCAGACAGATTTTCTTCTAGTGGTGATTTTCTAAGAGGAAAGTGAACACTGGCAGCACCTTCAAAGAGCAGCATTTGATCCAGCTGGCCTAACACAAGGCTGTGCTGCATCCAGCAGTACAGATCAGTCACACCAATTGATGGCTTTGGAAGGGGTGCTCTCACTGCAAGATGACTCCTCTAAGGACTTCATACACTTCTGTTCTGACCACATAATTGGGACCAGACACACAGAAGCACTTCCATGTTGTGTGGAGCAGCACTTGGCATTGCAACAGTGTAATGCCTGCTGAAGTTTGCATCCCTAAACCAAGCATAAAGGCTCCTCCTAAGAAAAAGACTCAGACATGAGGAGAATCTGACAGCTGACTAAGACACTGACACACTAAACCCAAGTTTCTTTGTTGCTGCTTAGTATCTCCCTCTGTATTCAGTGTCTGCCCTTCCCCCCACCCCAATTCAGCTCACAATCTTTCAATTACCCATCACATCAGCAGAGTAAGCTCAGAAGCACCAGCTCCTTCCAACACAGGAGTTCCTTCAGCAGAGTCCAGTGTCCAGCTCAGCCTGATTTCTGACCCAGCACTCACTCCCTGCCTCCCAAGGAGTCTCCAGAAATACAACTCCAGTCTCTCCTGCTGGAGATGAATCCAGCTTCCCTGTGTGCCAGGCAAGCACTCTAGCAATTTAATGTAATTACATTATGGGGCACCCACTTCTTCCCTTCTCAGCAAAAGCACTTTATACAAAACAGAGATAAAGTATCCTCTGAAAATGCCTGGAATGCTGCTTCTTACAGAAAAGACAAGCAGAAAATATCCCATAAAAAATGTTAACTTCTTCTGACTGCAAACCTGCTTAGCATACCAAAGCAGACATTTCCAAGCACACCAAGAAGTGAAACATAAACACTGAAAAACTAGATATTTTGCAATATTTGATTATCACTGTTAGTGTCCAAAATTATTACAGCAAAGATGATTTCATTTTCGTTCTAACTCCTTTACTCAGTGTAAGTAAATTGCTGTCAAAGGCACGTTCTTTTCATCTATTTGAGTACTCAGAACAAAAATAGAAGCTTCCAGCAGGAGAAGCACACACAGTCCTCATAGGAACAACATTTTATATTTCCCAAACAAAACAAAAAAACCCAGGGAAAAGCATCAAGATTACACCTTGATAGCTGCATATACAGGAAATGTGTTTAGATATACTCTCAGTTAATACATTCAAAACATTTTGAAAATAGCAATTACTGTAAGCTGTACTCTCTAGACAAAATTAAATGCCTTTGTGTCCTACCATCTCTGTAAATGTTACCTTTACTTAGTACAAAGTACATATTTTGTAGCTTACAGGCACTATCTAAAGTACTAAAACAACTATAAAACACGACATTTTCTAAACCTAGAATGGGATTAAACAAAAATAATGCTTCATCTGAGGTTTCTGAAAAACAAGTATACATATTCTCTGAGGAAGGTCTCATCCAACTTTGCAGTTGCAGACTTATTTGTACAGCAATTAGGATCAATTGGAAACTCGGGATCAACTTAATTTCTGGGCACAATAGACCTACTCAAATGACAAAAGCAAAGGAGCAACAGAAAACTCCAGGTAGAACAGGTCAGGCTATTCAAGAAGTATAGATAAATATTAAATATGAAGATTTGCATGCAAGTATATTTTAGGTTATCTTCAAATTTTCATAAGTTCTCTAAAAATAATAGCATGACTTCTCTCCCCAATACCCACATTGGTATAACATACACTGGATTAACTGATTAGCCCACAAATGCTATACAGTTACAGACTGTATTTCAGCATTTTACCAAAAAATGAATTTTTCTGTAAGTACCTCTCAATAAATTTTAAAAAACCAAACCCACAACACTTTTACAGCTTGGTGAGAATTCAGGTACCCAGCTCCAGGTAACCTATAATAAACCATGTTTCTTTTTGCCTAGAGACTTCATCCACTCTAGTGATAAATGTCAAAACTAAGTGGGACAACCTTATCACTTACCAGAAAAGCAGAGAATTAAACATTACTTGCCTTACAAAATTGACAATCTAATATATCACCAGAAAGAGGAAACAAAAAAAACAGAAACCCCAGAAACTAGAACACGCTTTCCATTTCCTTCCTTTTCTACAGTGAAAAAACACTGTTAGAGCCAAAATGATTTTCAGACTGACAGTTAAGGCAATGCAATGACACCTCCCCAAACAGATGAAGTGTGGGTAAGAACACATCTTGCTAGAGGCTAATTCTATTGAAGTCTTTCATGCCAAAAGAAGCCCTGCCAACCAAAGATCTCCACAGAGGCCACCACGGACAGAAGCAGAATCAGCACCTGCTGTGCAGTGCCCAAGCAGCAGAAAGCAAAATGGGACTCTTCTGGCTTGACTCTCACCTCTTCACAGAAGCAACAGAAGTGAGGGGAGGGTCTCATACCCCAGACAGAACTCAAATGGACAAAAACACTGCAGAGCAGTCATGAAAAGGCTTTACCGTTTTTTCTAAGATCACTCAATCCTCATGATTCATGAAGCTGCATGTACAAGGATAGATGGCAAAAAGAAAGGGGAGGGAAGAAGAGTAGGAGAAACATATAAAGGGTATTGGGACTGACAGAAGGGAATAATCTCAAGTGCACCAGTGGCTTTGAAAGCAAGGAATAAACACCTCTAAGAATGGCAGCAAGTCATAAACAGAATCCAGTATTTCCTGGTAAATTTATCATGTCTCAAAAAATCCTCACTTGTCTGCATTACCTGCCACAAACTATGAAAATAAAACATCAGAAAACATTTGCAGTGACTATTTCAATTAAGGGTAACATCAAAGGCTATTATCACTCAATTTTAGTTCCCAAAAGGAAATATTGATATTGACAAAAGACCTTTCCTTGAAAAGTTAATTCATGTGGGTTTTTAAAATAATGTTGAAAACAGCCTTCTATTCCGAAAGTATTTGTCAGTACAGACACAGTTATATGATTTATATTATAAGTACACACTCAGCAGCAATAGTATTTAAGTTGCTCTTTCAGTTGTGCTAGATTGGGAAAAAAAATATCTAAGAATATATTAATCACAAATCATCAATCAAAAGGAGCTGATTGAGCTGATCTATTAGAGATATGCAAGCAAAAAAAAACCCCCAAAACTCCAACAGCAAAAAGAAAGCAAAACTTTACTATTTGCAACTTGATAAAAACATCTTACTGGTATATTCACCACCAAGGAACATTTTGTCATCATGTCTGATGCGAGTTTAAAAGTGTTTTGAAGTACATACTTAGGCAGCAGCAATAATTGTAGCATGCCTATCCCATAACTTCTAATGTTTGCAAGTAATATTTCTCTTTCTTGTTTGGGTTTTTTTGTTGTTGTTTTTGTTTTCTGGGTTTTTTTGTTTTAATTGATGAGTTTCTGAAATGGGAAAATGAAGAAAAAGGGGCAACAGCTTCCAAACAGGACATGGCTTGGTACACAAAATGTATCTGCCCACTGTGTTTCTTTTAAAGTCCATAGCTCTTGCTTGAGAATTACTGTGCACATTCATTTTCTCACTCAAGTGCTTTCCAAGATGTGAAACATGAACCTCCAAATAGCTTAATACAAGTACACAGGCCTCAATTCAGATCCAAGGGGTACAGAAGCCATGTCATTCAAAAAATTTATGAGATTAGACTAAACTCCTGTTTAACAATCCCAGTTGATTCTACTTAGAGCAGAGGAAAGATCCCATGGAACAACTAGTCCAGTAAGGGGGAGAAAGGACATGATCCTAAACTGCTGCAATGTTTTGCACAGCAAATGTGGAGCTGGTGCTGCTTCCTCTGACAAGGCAGCTGCTGCTGACAGGGGCTGTTCACACCTCACCATATCTCCATCCCCAGCTGCTGCACTGTCCCCACTGCTCCCCTTCCAGACACTGGTGTGCCACATCAGCTCATCCAACTCATTTGGCTGACTTGACAGGGGAGAGGTGTGGATGTATCATTTCACTGGGTGGGATTTTCTAAACCACAAGATCAACCACTAAATCTGTGGTACTGGATGCGAGGAAGCATTCCCAGCTAGGGTAGCAGGGAAAAAAGTGCCAAAAGGGGTATTCCCATTACAAGTAAAGGATTACAAGTTCAGCTACAGCATTAAACTACCCATCACTCAAAACCACTACAAATTTTCCTTCCTTGAAAGAAGGCAATTACTCAACAAATGCTCAGGCATGATTTAATGCCACCTCTTAATTCTACAATATCAGAGGTGTCTGAGGAATTAGTCTGTATTTCAAAGTCCTACCCCTAATCCTCTTGGAATTCAAACTCATCACTGCTTGCTCTTAGCTCTCTAAAGAATGACTTGCTAAAAAGAAAAAAAAAAGAAAGCTTTTGCACAGGAAGAAAAGGGAAAGCACAGAAAGCCAAATTTTATTTTAATATTTACTTATGTGAGAAAGTGTCATATATTTCTGGAAGTCCCGGGAATTAAAGTTAATTAATTAAAATAAAAGTGAAGTACTGATCCAAAACTGTAAGTATACTGAGGTATTCCAATAGCACAGGCATTTGTAAGTCTCCACCTATATACATCTGAATGAAACAATAAGAAAATTGCTCACCAGTGATACAAGAACCAGATGCAGCAAAAATGAAGAAAAAAAAATCCCCATAACTTGTACATGCATCTTGAAGCACAGAGAGCAGAAACAAAGTAATTGGAACAAAGTCCTTTTCGCTTAGTTTTATTTTATAAATATTTAAACCTGCAAATGTACCTGAGATCAAAAGGATATCAGAAATGTAATTACATCTAAAACAAAAACTGCTGGGGCAGTCACATCTACAGTTTGTTAGCAAAGGGGAAAGGTGACTATTATACCAAAATAAGATAGGAATTGTTCAACCAAGAAAACTATCTTGCATTAAGGAAAAAGGAAAAAAATAACCACCAACAAGATGCAGCTGACAAATTCAATGTTTTGCTGGATGAGATCTGTAGAGCTACAATGCAATAAAGCAACACAACATCACAACACATTTTCTCAGCCATAATGGAAGGTTACCACAGGCATAAGGAAAGTGAAGATAGACTGATTAAAGTTGCTGTGTCTTGGAACTTTTCTGTAGAATGCAAGAGCATTGTGTTGGTCTCTAAGAAAACAACAGGGGGAAAAGAAAGCAAGACTGATACAAAAATCTTGACTTCTTTTTAAATGGAAAAAGGTGAATCTTCAGATTCAGAAATCAAGGCATTGAAAAACAAGGAAACCATTTCCTTCTACCTCTTTCAAGGAGGTCATCTTTGAACACAAAGAGATGAAATAAGTCCCTGGAGTCTGAAAAATTACTTAGTAACTCCTCTAATTAAATAACCTTCAGAGAAAGCTTGTGCTTGACAGATGACTTCTGCCTTCAATAACTCTCTGCATATTTTCCCTCTATACCAACACTAGGATTTATGATCAGGTCTCTGTAGCTCTGGGCACGTGACACAGTACACATAGCACCACTTTTCAGCAACTGTGTTTAACTGCAGATCTGCAGATTTTTACTAAAAAAAATATTGTCCACAGCTAGTGTGAAGTTTTACTCCAGTTCAAAAATTCTGACAGAAAATGGTATCTATTAATGCATTAAACATAAAAGGCTCCATACTACAAAATTCACATGGATGATTTCCAATAACATCTTTGATTTTTGCCAGACCCAGACAGCATCATTCATCTGCAATAGTCAGGACTACTAAATCAAAACTCAATCCCATAATGAAACAAATGCCTACCCACAAACAACACAAGAAGTGTGAAAGACAGACCCCTACATCAGAAGGAACAAATACTAATCCCTCCTGAGATAACCGACATCTATACTTCAAATTTTTTCTGCCAGACTTTAGTACTAAGATTTCTACCTGAAGTAGGCGATGCAGATCTTTATATCTGTGCTCAACACAGAACAAAACTGATTATTCCTTTGAAAGACACTATTCTGCAATAAGGCACCAACTGGAAAAGAAAAAGATTGGAGGGTTTTTGTCTACTGAGGTTAGCACTCAAACTCGTGCTAGTACAGGAAGCTATTGGAGAGAGCACTCTATTAGTAAAATTTCAAGCACACACAGACCGAGAGCTTCAAGGCAGGAAATCAGGCATTTTGCCTTGCTGCTCCTCACAGACAGCACTGCCTTTCCTCCAATCTGGGCTGCATTAGTTGGTTTGTACTCTCAGAAAAAGTAGTCCTTCAAGCTGGGATACTGTTAGTCCAGCCCTGAGCAAAGATAGACTGTAAGGCACAGAGGGAAGCAGTAATTTCAGGCAAATTTTATACCAAGAGTATAAATTGAGCTCTTTAGATACAATTTAGGTCCTGTGTGCAAAACATTCAATACTCCCACTGTGTATCAGACATCTATCAGACCTGGGAGCACATAAAGTTAACAATACACAAACTTATTCATGGAAAAAACCGAGGGGGGAAAAGTTTAGAAAAGACTGGGCAATTTACTGAGGCACTCAAGGAATTCTGCACACTTGCAAGCAGCAAAGCGATTTCACACTATGCAGGCACACTGGAGTTAATCCCATTCTAAAGAGAGATGGAAAACCTCCTCCTGGATGCTAAGGCCCAACAGCAAAAGGTTGGGGGCTCAAGTCTGCTGAAGTTATGGCCTATTCATCTGCAGTCTCTCAGAGGAGAGGTCACCAACTGCGCACCCTTAGTGATGATCTCACACAACCTCCACAAAGAGCCCTTCTCACAGAAACTGACATAAATCGGGGAGAGCCAGAATTAAAGCCTGATCCAAGCATGACAGCTAAGCCAAGTGCAGTGCAGAAAGCTTTTTTGCTGCTCTCAAGCCTACCAAAATATGAAAGAGTCTTGAAATTTAACAACTCAAAAGACTCCAACAGGAAAAATTACTCCGACCCAGACTCTGCTTTCAGGCTGCCTAACTCTAGCTATTAGAAACCTCTCAAGCAAAATTTAAAACATTCTGCAGAACTTTATGAGGTACCATTCTCTAGAATACCTTCAAATACATGGAATATCAACCTTAAGGTCAAAACGTGTGAGAAGATGAGATCAAAGCCATCATCTAGTTTGGAAGTCATAACTGGAATATAACAGACAAGAGCAAAATGTCATTCCTATCATCTAGTGTTTTCACAACACATACTACCCCACTATTTTTAACACTGAGCTCTCCACCTCTTCTCACTATATATGACCATATACTGACATTCAAGTCTGCCCAAAGCAGGTGAGAAAATAAAAGGATTTGAGGAGAAAGACTCCTTGTACTGATGTGTATGATGTGCATGTATATATACATATATATGTACACACAAAAATATATACACATGCATATACAGAGTTAATCACAGACTTACTTTGTACTAGAAAACTGGGGAGAGGCACAGGGTAAGAGACCAAGTACACTTTCAAAAATATAACAAATGTAAACTTCCACTAGATGATAGAAGAAAAAAAATATAATTAATTGGTCTCTGGCAAGAGAGAGAAGAGGTGAAATCAATCACAGCACAAGAGCAAATAACAAAATTAAGAGATACATTACCGCAAAGAAGAAAAGACAAACAACCAAAACAAAACCTAAGGAGCAACAAGAATTCAAAAAACTTAAGAAAAGCAATAGTAATAACCATCTTGAACCCAAGCAACAGCTGCATTCTCAATTTTAGCTGGTAGAATAAATAGTCATAGGGATTAGAAAAGTCCTTAAAGATAAGAGAGATCCTAAAATATTTAGAGAATAAGAAACAAGCTGTTCATCAAACTTGGAAGAATTCAAACTACATTAATCAGAATGTCCTATCTTTTCAATGACTTGCTTTGAATAGTGTGGATAAATAAAGTGGGTACAGTCAAATGGCTTGACTTTTTAGACCAGTCATGCTGTCAAAAAAATTAGAGCCACCAGATTTTAGAAAACTCCACACATTGCTCTAATGCCTTACCCCATTTTGCTTCTATTTTGGGGGAAAAAAACACCAAAATATTGAGCCATCCCACACAAGTTGAGCTTCAGAGAAGTAATGTGTAGCACATTTCTCACACAGACTAATAACTTAAAAGCCATTTCTAGACTAATGAGTAAATATGATCTGTCAAAATTCCTTCTATTTTGACTCACATACCCAGATTGATAGTTGAATTGCAGCCTAAATGCACCTTCACCATAATTTAATGTTTCAGTTAAGACTACCATGGGTAACAGAACAACACAAGCAGAAGCATTTATAAACTAAGGCCATGAGAAATTAGGCTTTCTAATCTTAACCCACAAGGAGCTTCAAATATTTAAATTCACAATACAGCCTTTCATTCAGGGAAGTCATAATCTGATCTGCCCTTATCTGCTACATTTCTAGTATCTTTCAAACAGCTTGTCAAAGATGACACACTGAAGTCTATTTTGAATTGAGCAACTGATTCAAAAGCAGAACAAGGAGGACTAATAAGAAAGGAAAGAACAGGATAGTCCGTCAAAAGAGTTTTCTGGGTCAGGAGGAAGGTCTAAAAAGAAGCCTGACAACACATGAAAAACCAGAAAAAAACCTAAAACTTCCTAGAGAAAATGAAGAAAAAACTTCAGACCCACCAAGTAACAATTCAAAGTAAGTCTTTCTTTGACACTTAATTTTCACTACTGGATACTTATGTTTTAGATAACAGCAGCTTTAAAAGGTTTATTATTAAACATATAGATCCCTTGAAAACTCTTTTTTTTTCACTTGCAGGAAAGCACAGATAAAGACAGACATAGATTAGATCATTTGTTCTCACAGTGTGTTTTATTTTGTTGATAGATATTATCCACAAGTTGAGATTAAAGCTGAAAAAAAGAAGTGCTAGAGAAAACCTGGAAAGAGAAAATCCCAAAAATTTACAGAAACACAAAGAAACACAAACAACTTAAGAATGGGGAGATACACGTTAACTTCTCCAGGCACTGAATGCTTCTTTCCAAAAGCCAAGTGTCTGGTACCTTTTTGCCAGCCCCAAGCAATATTGCTTGATGTCTCCAGCCTTCTTCCTTTTTTCCTTTCCACTCATGCACCCACACTCCTTCCCTCAAAAAGGATTCATCAGTCCTTAAAACCAGAGTGAATTCCTTGATGCTCAAACTGATCAGGTGCCACTGACCCAAGCTGTAACACAAACATGAGAAGGTTACAGCAATTGTCTCTGATATTGCTTTTGAAAGTCACTAGCTCTATTTCCTCAACCTAACATCACAAACTGTTCCAATCCTGTGTCTCTCCGTTTCACGAAAAGAACTCCTGGTGTTATACAAAGGAGTTGCTTACCATGAGCATTATCTGAAAAATCTATACAGGATAATTCCAGGTGGTTGTATTCTATTAAACACTCTTTGCCTATTTTCTGCTATTGCTTCAGAGCCACATACAGAGAAATTAATGACTTTACAATCTCTCATACTTGTGACCCTTTTACCATCAGCATTTAAGGCAAAACACTCAAAACCCCATTATCAGCTATATATATCCAGTGCTAAACATTTGTTGCAAGGGGACCTATTTATAAATAATGCTGAGATTATATAGAGGCAGCATCTGAGCTTTCTTACACACACCAAAATGGCCAAGAGTTTCCCTTAATGAAATGGTGAACAAATACAATAAATTGGTTTGGAAATTTGTAGCACAAAGTTATTGTGGTTATTTTTGTATCAGCTGCTTTCATTACTACCAAGAGAATTCTCTTTTCTGGTTGAGTTAGTGAAAACAACTGGCCCGTTGCTAAAGATGAAAGAGGTGAATTGTCAGTCATAAGAAGGAACTTAAAATTTTAGAATTATATTCAAGTAGGTGAAAAACAGTAATAAATTGAATATTTGTTAAAACCCACAACCTAAAATAAGAACCATAGGTTTTCTCTTAAGGAAAAACATTTTAAGTAAGTCACTTGTTAATCAGGCTATTGGTTTAAATTTTCTTCATATACAGTAATAGGAACATCTTATTAAATGCACAGCTACAAACAATTTGGAGAATGATCTTGGTTCAATCCTTGGTTAAAATAAGCCTGAAGCACTGCACACAGACAGGTTTATTGATTATTTTTGGACACAGGAAGATCTTGCATTTATGAAATCAACCTCCTTGAGGCAAAGATAAACTTAAAGAGAGACTCAAACACTGAAGTTTACACTACACTTGAATGGAAGATATTGATTCTGTCTAAACCATCAGTTCATTCCACTGACTACAAACCACTGCTGCTAGCCCCACTGAAGAGAAATAACACAATTCCAGTTTTAGATTTTCAAATATTCTTTCACATTGCTCTTCAGAAATATTTTACCTAATAATAAAATTGGATTTATGGAATAATGAGATACCCTTGACACCACTGTAAGTAAAAAGCAGAGTGGACTTTTTAAGCCTAGGATACAAAGTTTTACCAACTATTATTCAAGACTTATCTACTGAATATAGTATTTGAAAATAGTACCCTGGTAACTACACTTCCAGCTTTGTGGATTGCAAGCAGCATATTTTATTTCTTAGTGACCCTTTATACAGGGATGAACCTATGCCTGCATCTTCTCACTTTCAACTTGAAAATGTTAAAGTAGTATGTTTTTCCTATCCTGTTTAATTTCTATTTCTTAGCCCAGTTTTCCAACACATGTTGCATTCCACTGGGTGTCTGGATTAAAACAGTTTACTTTTTTTTTAATTCACTATTCTATATAGAATGATTTAAATTAAAAGAGGAACAGTAGCTCTTATTTCACTATATATGCGGTTTTCTTTCTTGCCTGCCTTCCCAACAAAAAAATAAAGAGTACTTCTCAAGCAGTTTACCTATTTGATCACAATTCTTAGGAATAATTTTGGGGAGCACCTACCTCCACAACCAATAGAATCTCAACCATATGAAGAAGGGGGAATATGTGAGGCAAGGAAATAATAAAAAAGATCATCTGGAGAATATAAGCTATCAATCTCCAGATGTCATATTAAAAGGACTCTCTTCTGAACAAAATATAATGCTTCCCCTTTTTAACCAATTAGTCCTTTGTATATACTTAGATCCACTCAGGTTAAATTACAGGAATATTTGTAGCAAGGGCAAAGATAAATCAATTTGAGGGAAAAAAAAAGCAGAACGTACACAACTAAAGCAGAGTCAATAGACTTTTCAGAAGAAAGGGGCTCATATGGAACTCTCAAGGGATGGGCAAAAGAGAATATAATATACTGTTTACTCACAAAACCCAAACACATGCATCTAAGAGGAAAAAACAAAAAAAAACCCCAAAACAAACCCCCCCCCCAAAAAACAGCCCTGTGTACTCAGGTTTAATAAAGGAAAAGTATCTTGGGATTACTTCTACTGTAACTTCCTGAAAGGAAGCAGAGATTATAAGGAATGGTTGTCCAAAATGAAAAGAAACCAGAGCTTTGCACCAGCAGGATCAAGAAAAAATAAATCTGCTCTGAAGTCCAAAATGAATCTGAATCATGAATATCTACAAGCTATATAACAGTATGAATAATACATAGTCCAGATGAGAGAAAGTAAATATTAGTTCTCTTAACAAAATCATTCCTTTGGAGATGAAATAAAAGATTGGCTATTTTTACTTTAGTCCTCACATTTTCATCCCCTTAAAAGTGGAACTGCTTCCCTGATGACAACGCATTTTCTTGGCAAAGTTCAGTATGACCTTAAGAGCTCCCAGCTTTCCAAAAACTGTACTGAAATCTTGTACCCTTTTGGCAATAAGGTGGCTTTATTGCCAGTTAAACGCTAGCATTAATTTCTGTAGCTAGGGTAAGAAATACAGTGTATGAAGCAGGAAATGAAATAGAATGTATGTATTTGTGTTCTCTGAGCCAATACATGGCTCAGGGAACACAAATGAGAGATCTACTGGAAGAAAAATACCACCTTGCTCCTCCATGTTATCGATAAACTGGACATGTCTGCTTTACAATAAGGGACTAAAGTTAGTTTTCCCTGCTCTCATATCAGACTTTTTGCAGTTTGATTTCTTAATCTGCTTTCTATACTGGTTCAGCACACAGAAGGATATTCTTACACATGTACACTGACAATATATTTAGTTACAGCTGAAAAACTGTTACAAAAACCTTAAAGCTTATTTCTAATGAGTTTTATATATCTAATTCTGAATACACAGAAAAATAAATCCAATTCTGTTACATGCACAATGCCACCAAAAGATCAGCCTTTTCCAACAGCAATCAAACTCAGCCAGCAAGAACTACAGAACACAGGATAAAGGCTAAGGAGCAGAGCTGGTGGACACAGATCATTTCTGTCCAGATGCTCTTCATCAGGGATCTACAGAACAGAGAACAAAGGAGAGCTTTGCTTTGACAGAGCTCAGCTCTTCTAGTAGTGACTCAAAACTATCAGGGAATACTTTGAAGATAAGCTTCTCATCCTTCCATCAGGATATCTATTAATCTCTTACTGACTGCCAACAGAGCACCACTTTTCAGCTTTTGGTTTCATTTTCCACTGAAGACACTTTGAAGGATTTCCAAGCAACCGTACATTAGAGTCTGGAATCCAAGGCGTGCAGTTATGTTAGCGATGACCCAGGCAAAAACTGTGAAGCTCAAGAGCATGCAAGCAGTGACATGTGAACCCAGATGTTCAACAGAAGGTGTTCTGCTAGACCAATTACACTAATCCTCTTCATGTGGCAGAGCTAGCAAAGCTGAGGGCACACTGCAGCAAAAATACCTCAATAATGTACTGGGAAGGTATGGTCCAGCCAAGGTAGCAAGCAGGGCTGAGCCATCAAAAGGAGAATCTTGTCATGAGAACAGCCACCTTGACTGCTCAGAGACCTTAGAACTAAAGGATTTTGTGCCCTGAAAGGCTTCACTCTTTTTCTAGACTTTGGAAGATCTACTAAATCTGATCTGGCTGACCTGAAAACAACATGCAAGACATTTTAAAAAGTACATAAGTAAACTCAACTTTCTGGTAGTAAATTCAGTTGCATTTTTGTAATTCCTGCTGATCCCAAAGAAAGGATGTATTTTCTCAACAATGTTAACTTCTACACCAAAATTGCCCTGAATATAATTTATATTATTTAACAAAATAAAAACCCACCCAAACAAAAACACCTCACACCTTTCCTGAAAACCTTTCAAACACGAGAAAAAGGGGAACAAAGGACGAGCAAACTCAAACCACAATATGTATTTAATCCTTAAAAAAGGTACAAAACTTTGTCATTTTTCATTTTCCAGGTGCCTAATGCTTAAGGGCATGTAGTGATATAGGAGGGGAATGGTTTTAAATTGGAAAGGGTAGGTTTAGATACAATATCTAGAAGACATTCTTTCCTGTGACGGAGAGGAGGCACCAGCTCAGCTTGCCCAGAAAAGCTGTGGATGACCCATCTCTGGAATTGCTCCTGGCCAGGCTGGATGGAGCTTTGAGCAACCTGGTCTAGTAGGAGGTGTCCCTGCCCATGGCAGGGGAGTTGGAACATAATTATCTTTAAGGACCCTTCCAACCCAAACTATTCTGAGTGTGTAATTCTTACAGGTAAACTTTCAAACAGGTCTTTCTAACTTGCAATGCAAGTAAGGGGTGAACTTTTGTAACAAAAAAGAATCTGCTAGCAACAAACTCGATTTGCATCATATGATCTCTGTGTAAAAGTAAAAACAGATTTCACCTCAGAAGCCTACCTTTTCAGAAGCTAACACAGGCTATGGGAATTCATTCTTCATTGTTTTACAGCACCTTACACAGCTACATGGACCAATATGACAAAAAAAGTAGTTCTCCTTTTCCACTGGTCTCTCATGGTACTTTGATACAATGAAATACCACAGCAGAAGCATAAAATTGTCCCCAGCCAAAAAAAAAAAAAAAAAAATTGGATGAACAGATCTTTTGTTGCACAACCAGCAAACTCTACAGAAATATATTCCTTTCAAAGGGAGGAGAGCTTCAAGGGAAAGAACAGAAAATGAAATAGCTGTTCTGGCAATCAATACTTCTCTTATCCTAGAAAAACACACTGCATGTCATCTATCTTGAAAAATGTATTAATAAAGAAATTAAATTCTTGAATCCTCAGGCTGCCAAATTTCATTGCAGTGCCAGAAAACCAAGTGTGGCTTTCTCTTCCTCCTACTCATGATCTTATCAAGTTCTTACATTAGTCTTGCAATGACTCACATACAAGCAAACAAATTTTCATCTTTTAAATAGTTTTCCAATGAAATTACCACTGATAAGGTTTATATAGAAGCAAACAAGAAAAAGGGCTTTATCAAAATCAGATAGTGAAAATGCAAAAAAAAAAGTGCTAACCCTAAAGTTTCTGTGTGAATGCTTATCTCTGGGCTGATAGCAGTCCTGTTCTGAGTAATACTTAAGTATTGAGAATAATAATAAAGATTTATTAAGAGTACACTACATGTGTGTCTGGGTCTACCAATTAAGTTGCTGTTTGCTAAGACAACTCTGCTTTCAGATGACTGAAGAATGTGGCAAATCCGTGAGAATTTAATATTAAAATATTACCTAATAACATTCCTTTTCCATCTTGAGAAGGTGACTGTAAAGAAAAGGATTTTCAACTTCTGTTTTTAAACTCTTGGAGGAACATATACTGTAGACATTACTCAAACTATCTAAAAGATAAAGTTAATAGAACATTACAGAACAGTCAAATATTCAGCAGCAGCTACAGCTAGCTTTTCCATGCAGTTAACATATTCTGGTCTATTCACTTTCTCAGCCCTGCTTAAATCAAGAATTTAAGGTTTTCTTTATGAAACCTTTTGAACACTGAAGTCTACACACAGGGAGTTTAGTATTATATTCCGAGTTTTCCGTGATTCTTTTTAAAATGAAGAACAGCTATTCCTAACATAATTTGTTTGTAAGAGAATTCTAAGCCTTCAAAATGAAGGCACAACACCCATGTTGCAACATGATTCATCCCTTTCTGAAGCATTAACTGAAAAAAGAGAGCTGAATTAAATTGTTTGGCCAATCTGCCAGCACAAATAAGAACTTGAGTAAATGGAAGTTTTCCTTTTAACTCAAAAGGCTGTGTTAAGGGCAGAATTCACTTCAGTGCCTCCACAATGACCTGCAGAAGAACTATACCCAGAGTTCATGGCTCACTGCTTGGCCCTGGGCCATCCCCTGCACCACGCAGAAGTTGGCACCACGCGCCTGCTCAGAGCTGCCAGCTGAGCCCTGAGCTCTGCCAGAAAGCCATTATTCTGTGGATTCAGAAAAGTCTGGGGGAAAGAGCAACTGATAATCAATTAGTCCTTAAAAACAACTTGAAAAGTAGCAAGCACACTAGACTTCATCACTCTTCTCCAGACATATTTTCCACCATTAATTTACTGCAGTCACAAAAAGCATTGGGTTTTGCTTCATTGCTACATTTAGCAGGCTCAAAACAATTAAGTGCAGTTTTGATGACATTTAACTGTTAAAAAACCAAAGTGCCTGGACATGGCTTGCTCCACTGCTGCTTGCTGTGCATCCAGTCCCCTTGTTGTGAGACCATTCATGGCAAATACAACTTGAGCCTCATCTCTGATCAGCCCATCAGCAATAAATGATTCATTATAAAATACACTTCCTAACTGCAATAAATGCAACTAACAAATATGCCTGAAAACCAGGCAACCCTTCACTTCCCTGGTGATGCATGGCCTGTGGAATGCCTCACTTTCTGGCACACAAGTGAGTAACTAAATGGCATAAAAAGCAGAAGAGTCTATCAACCAGTTTTGCCATCCATCTCACACTGTACAGCACGGGTTCTTCAAACAAAACGTGTCACAGTAAGAGAAGAAATATTCAATTTCTCTGAATTTGCATGACTAGAGTCTAAGGCACCTGAGGACATAATTAGGCTCTATCTCCTTGAAATACTTAAATACAAAGCTACTTCATTAATCTTCTGATTAGATTCATAGACACCCTTATTTTCATTTGGAATGGAGAAACTATCCCAGAATGAGTGTGTGATAACAAAGGCAAGCCCATTTGTCAAACATCCAAAATTATTATTTTGGAAACAAATAGACATGTGCAATTTAATTTGAGTTCACTTAGCAAGTGCTAAAAGCCAAGCAATGTGATACTAATTAGTTCATGATGACAACAAAAGAATTTTCCAGTTACTCTAAGGACTTCATTTTGGAAGCCAACCTTTATTTGACCAAAAGTTCACAGAATTAAGATTCTGCAAGTGTAGAGAAAGGTACTGGGAAAGATAAAATTTGCATTACAATACTTTGTTTACTACTTTAACAGCTGTAGAGTACTTTTAGAAAACAAAAGCCATTGTTTCACATGATTATTAGTTCTCTGCAATAACTAATGATTTAGGGATGTGGAAAGGGTTAGCCTCATTTTTAGGTAACTTGATTCCAAGCCATAGCATTTCTTGTAAGGACAGTAATTTCAAGAAAAGAGACAAGTCAAATACAGTCAAGATAGTAGGGCGTGTGCCCAGATAAGAGAAAGAAAAAATTTAAAAATCAGTTAAGAATCTCTTCAGTATTACACAGGTGGAGACAAAAAAGTTAACTAGAAATCAATTGAGACATTTCTATCTTATCATACAAAAGCAATCCTCCCTAAACCTCTACCTTCCTTTCCTCCCCACCAACAGTTTAACTGTACAAAAGTGAGCCTTAATCAAACTTTCTTTGACTGAGATTCAGTGAAGAAGCTTCAGTGAAACCTAAAAAAATTAACTTTCTGGCTTACTTTGTCATAGAAAAATATTAAGGTAGAGGGCTTTTATAAAAATGACAAGCAATAAAGCTTAAGAAATGTCCTACAGCTGGGCTCTTGAGGAAGAGAAGTCACTCATGAGGGAGGCAGCCATAAAGGTAGAGCTATAACGATTCTTCCACTTTAAAACAATAAGCTGATACTGATAATAATTGGGACAAGGGAAGGGAGGGAGAAAAAATAGCAAACAAACTTTGGTTTATCATTACACAAACACGCACAAAAAAAACCAAAAAAAAAACCACACAGTGAATTTTCTTCATCTACACCAAAAAAGATACCTTAACAGGTAGAGGGAGGAAAAAAAAAGAAAAATCTCTCAAGTACACCATCTATTAGACCTATTTGGTATAACTTTTAAGACAAAATTTACATAAAGGCATTTCAAAACCTACTCTGCCAGCGAATTGGATTTACATTTATCATGTAAAAGCAGATCTTTCACATAAAGCTCATTTTAGAGATGCATGTAGTTAAAAGTCTGTCATCATTAATTGGTAAAGGGATTTTGAGCACTTAAGAGCCACCTAATTGCTAAAGCAATATTGGAGATTAGTAATATGACATTTCTAATAACTTTCAGTTCTGCAGAGATGCTTTGGGGAAAATCTGATCTCTCTGTGGTGTCTTCAGAATAATTCAAAATCCTCATGACTATGAGGAACAGAAGAAAAGAAGAAAATCAGACAATACCACAGATTCTTGGAAGGGAGAATCTCAGTAAAAATACTGTACAAATTACCCATGAATACTTATAAGCAAGCACACTGAAGTGAGACACACATCTCCAGCCCAGAAATGCTAAGCAGTTTCATACACTGTTTTAACTCCAGAAACACATTTAAAGTATTCAGCATCTAAAAAGGTACAAAATACCTTAAATGTATCATTACCATGCTTCTAACAAAGATACTCTCAAGAGCCACTGGAGTATTATAATCCTTGCCATAGGTTTCAGTACAGATCAAAAATAAGCTCCTGAAATACAACTTTTTTTTCTCTTGTAGGCACAAGTGAAGAAAGTTGTAAGCCAAATTTCCCTCTCTACATGCATTTCAAGAAGCATTTTTGCAAGAAGCTAAAACTAGAATTCCCAGAGAAACATTTTACACTTGCCCCCTGGAATCTTTAAAAGCAACCATGCTCCTTTCCTGTTTAAAGTAAGGAAGGAGGCCCCGTCTTAATTGATCAGTCATGCTCTGAACAAATGTTTTCATAACCACAAATCCACACCACTGCAGACTTCATAGCTTCAGAAGATACAAATTCCAAAAGATATCCTTAACCCAACTACTTGCAATAGAAGAACAGCAAGAAATGAGACAATGCTTTTTCCAAGTGAAATCTTGCCTGATTGAAAATCTTTTAAAAGTCAACCCAAAAAGAAGGACTGGTTGCAAGACTGCTCTGTGCCTTCAAAGTTTTTTTCCTAAATTTTGTTTTTAAATGAGAGAACAAAGGGTATAACACCAAATTCTTTTAGTCTCAGATTTATCAAAGAGCATCAACTATTAATTGTCACACTTTAGTAGAAGGCATAGGTGAAGTAAACTACTTAAAATAGAGCACCTTCACATTAAGGAACAGGAAACATTTTTCTTCACTCAACTGTAAAGGAAGAAGTAATTTCTCCCCTCACTGAACTGATCACCTGTGTGCATCTTTTTCTCTGATAACCTGAACTGTCAAGCTCTGTGTTGAATATCCAGGGTGTGCTTAGCCTGGAATACTACTTACACAGTAGGAATACACTCATGTTTCTCACATATTCAATTTCTGAAAGGCTTTTTTTTCCATCCAGATAATATGATGTTCATTAGAAGTCACATCTTCCGTTATTCAGCCTGTCCAAATTCACTTTCAAAACCTTAATTTTGCAGCTAGTAACCTTAAAAATGCCCCTAACTTCTTTAGAGAATCATGGAACTAGCATCCATGCTGGTTTAAAAAAAGGATGTTTACACCAAGCTGTGATTACAAAGAACTGCATAAAATCTGTGGGAAATAAAGTATGAAAGGGTTACAACATAGGGAACCAACAAAAGGAAGACCAAGTATTAAGAGAATATGCATTTTGATATTTAATCTTTTTTGGCATATAGTTTGTGTCAATTTTCAAGTACTCACACAAACTAAGAAGGACACACAAAAGATTCAAAAACTTTAGCCAAAACATTTTAGCCAAAACAACAATCACACAAAGAAAAAAAATTCAATTTCTGCTGATTTTTCACATTCATTTGCACTGATGACCATTTTGCTCCCCCTATTATCGAAGAAATTCCAATTACTCTATAAATTTATTTCCTACAGACCTTATTCTTCAAAGAAATTTAGAAGGTACAGAACAAGCCTATAGCAACATGGATTTAAACAGATAAGTATATTTCTATTTTAATTTTCAGCTAGGGATACTGTCCAGATCAGATGGTATCTCCTCTCAGCTTTCTAAAATAGTAGCAAACCACTAGTAACACAACTATCACATCAAATGAAGGCAGAGCCAAGATGTTTTTCAATTTCTTTCATGACTGTCAGACATGACATTAATTCTCCCCTAAGACAGTTTTTTAGGAGTCAATAGAAAGCAAATTTACAGTGAAGCATCCCTGTTGCAGTCCCAATAGTCTTGTTCAAAACCTTCTCAAACACTACAGAAATATAAACTTAATTATTTGAAGGATGTCATTATTACTTATCTGAGAAATTACATAACCTATGAAAATCTGGCAATAAAAACAAGTGACAGTTTTAGATTAGTGACCTTTTTGCAGCACCCTGAAGAAAACCTTTACTTCCCCTGTTCAGAGGGAGTTGAAGCTTAGATGAATGCTACACCTGCTACCAGAGGCCAGAGAAACTGTAGTGCCTGGGAAGCCTCCTGTTAGCCCCAGCAAGCAGAAGGGAACAATAAAACCTATTTCTTCCCAGAACCACAGTCCAGGATCAGAACCACTAAACCTTTGTTTAGCATTGTGATTACTAAGAGACTTTTCAAAAATATTAAGAACTGTGAAAGACTCACTGGAGCTGGGAAGGGAGTGATCAGGAAACTGAACACAGATGCCTGTACACCCAGTGTGCTATGCAACACAACCTACCCATCAAGGGAAGAGTGCTCTATATCTATTTACCAGACTTTTTGCCTGTAGTAAAAGAACAGAGCTGAATGGATAAAGTGGCTAAGGAGATCAGATATGGAAGACAAGAAACTCAAATGGAAATGGTTGGAGTAATAATGTAAAGAAATTGCAATACACTGCACCAACTGTAACCTCCCTGTCAGAAATCACCAACATCAGAGGTCCCATCCAAAATACCTCAGCTGCATGTTCCACCCAGACTATCAGGCTCCAACTCTTGTTTTAATTGACAGTCAAGTTTCGAAACTCATCATTCAAGGGAGACTAGTGCAGAGGGAAAAGCACGCATTTGACTTCACTGACAAATCGCATTTTAATCATCAAAACCATTTTGAGAAGGTGGCATATCTGTACATGACTGGCTCTACTGATTGTTCACTGATGACAAAGAAGTGCAGTTCTGAAACTGCAGAAACAAGATACAGCCTCTCATGTGAAACCAACCTGCCAAGTACATTGCAAAAAAAAATTTATAGATATTTCAAAAGAAAGCCATTAAGGAACATGAGACATATTCATCCTCCCAGCAAGATGTTTTCCACATCTAACACAAGGCCATTAAAAGTTGCACAGGGGTGTGAGGGTTGTAGCAAAGCTTCAGAGGGCACACTGGCAGCGCCTGTTTCCTGGGCAGCACACACAGCAATGCCAATTGCACAGTCAGGAGAAACACTAAAAAAACCACCACATGTAGAACAGGCCCACAGATTTTATATAGTCATCACAGAGACACACAGCAAGTTGCATCTCTAAATCAATTTCAAGAACAATCAATACTCCTCTAACACACCAAGCAGGCTAGATAAGTAAAGTTTTATTTTCAAAATTGCTTGTGAGTGTGCTTTATAGCAAAACCAAAAAGCCAGAATCAAGGTCTGCTTCAGTACTAGGAATAATTTTTCTGTGGTCACTCTGCCATGAAATCACTATAATCTCTCTATTTTCTGAGTCAACTAAAGAAGTATTATCACAAGAAGTGCCAAGAATATTTTGCCTTATCTAAAATTACAACCCTATATATTCACAGTAAGTGAAGAAGTATTTTAAATCTTCAAGGCTATACGTGATACTTTTAAAAAAAATTGTTACAGAAAGCTATGGGATATTGTGTTTGTACTTCTCATAAAAAAGATTCTAGTATGGTAACTCACTGTACTGCACATAAAATACTGATGATTGAATCTCTATAAAACCTTCTTGGAGTTAGGAGAACTAGAGGTGCATCTTCAGCAATTTATACCTTAATTCTTGAAAATCCACGCCAAGTTGACAAATAGAACATCACAGAAGTATACTGACAAGAGTAGTATACATTTTTACCCCCTACTTTAGGGACTCAATTCAGATATACAACCAGTTATGCCAGTTGGCACACCAAAACACAAGTCTTACACTCTAAAAGGCTGAAGAGCATCACCAGAATTTCGTCCTCTTCTAGATTTATGGTTAGTGTTTCTGGACATCTTTCGATTTCCTGCAATCCCCATAGATACTTGCTTTTTACAATGAATGTAATGCAATTGCAATGTAATTATCTTGCTAACTGACAACTAGAGATCTCGTTTACAGATGCTCCACATTTAAGCTTTGTATGGTGCTTTGTGAAACGTAACTGAACTTTCTATTACCTGAATTCAATTAGTAAAACCCAACAGAACACACAACTCTTTGCTATCCCAGACTCCAGCAAAAGAACTCTAGAAGTGGCTGGCAGGTATAAGAATCACTGTAGAGGCAGATGTGCCCAGCAAGTACCACCATTTCAAGTCAGCTAATTCTACAGCTCCTGAAGCTCAAGGAGGCCAATCACTGTGATTCAGATTGTTTTCACTTTTACTTAGACAGCCTTCAAGTGATATTTTTGTGTCTTAAAATATAGGCTGGAAGAAGACAACTATAACTAGAACAGGAATTTGCACCTTCTAAAGCAGGCTTTTGTCAGCAAAAATCTAAAGCACTACAATCAGTCAACACTTAATTATCCCTGGGATGCAAGAAATGAAGATGTAATCAAGAATGATTAGAAAAATTATAACTTCAAGTTGTGCAGGCTAATACTGGCACTACCTTATAGAAATCTCAGGGTTGTAATTTCATACAATTTAGCACTAGGACTTTCTGAAGACACAAACAAACACGGAATACAGTAGGCCATGCTTGTTTCTCCATTTGTAAATTTGTCAGGGTTATACTCCTGTATGCCCTGATGGCTGATGAAAGAACATACAAAAGCAGAAAAAAACCATCACAGCCAACACACAAGGGCTACACTGAGGGAATTTGTTAGTCATTGAGGTATTTAAAGATAAGGAGTTGTAGCACTCAGGGCATGGTTTCGGGGCAGACTTGGCAGTGGTATGTAAAGGGTTCAACTTGATGATCTTAAAGGTCTTTTCCAACCTAAATAATACTGGGATTCTATGTAATCAAGCATTCAGTAAGCAGATTACAGCTCATTGAAAACATTAACAATGAGGTAATAGACGTGGTTCACACCAGCTGCATTTACAACAGAAATTCAGCATGCCAAAGAGAACAAACACACCAGCAAATATTTCAGAAGTAAGCTAAGGTGAAGTTTTAGAAGTGAATTAACATTTCGACTTATTTACATTTCCTAAAAAGTGATGATAAAGAACAGGTGTTTGGTCTACCTAATATCACTTTAAAGGCACAAGATCAGAATGAATTTAAGCATGTTATTTTTATGATCTACCCTCTTTTTGCTAAGACCCATCTGCTCCTCCAGCTCTACAGTGCCCACTCCCTGTGCTCTGCCAACTCTTTTCTCCTAAAGCAGAGCAACTATTCCTACTGTGCTGTGTTCGTAGACTTTGGTATACATCCTTACATATTTTCTTCTTCTGCCCTTCCTCAACCTTTACTGTTTTGTTTTGGGTTATTTTTAGCTTCTTTTTTGCTCCCTTTCCCAATTCTCTTTTCCTACCCCTTTGCTTTATGGGCTGCAGAATAGCTAAGTCTAGAGCAAACTCTCTAGCAAAGTACTCAGCAGTACCGCCCAGTAAATTATCTGCTGCTAACTATTGATACACAGTAATTGAGATCACATAAACCAATTTAAGTTAATAAAATGCTTAAAAGAGGCCTCCTGCAGGAGCCCAGACTCACACCTGAGCTAAACTGCTTTGAGTTAGACTGACATTCACAAGGTAAACAGAAAATTGTTTCCTTATCACTTCTGCTTTGCTTCCAGATGATGTACTGCCTTACCAGACTTTATAAACCCAAAATAAAGGTTACTGGCACAAAGCTCTCAGAAAACCACCTAGGGATTAGTGACACATATTGAAAGGCAACCAAACTTTAACAGCGAGTCCGAGAACACATGCCCACTTCTCTAGCATGTTGTCTAATAACCCACTGATTACATGAAAGGCCTCACACATTTATTGGACCTCTACCAAGACTAGTAACTGTTTTATATCAACAGTGCTACACGGTGCACTTCTATTTCCTCAAAATGTGAGGGTGAACACATCTGTTTAGATTTTACACACACACACTGCTCCAACTGCTGAGTGAAACAGCAGTGATAACCAAGAGGTTTTAACATGTGTGCTCATACATTTTTCCTGCAGATAGTATCAAGTCATTAGAGGCCCATGGTCATGCTCCTAATGATACAGAAGCCCCTTTTTCCCAGGCGTGTTTAAGACAAGTTGGTGCATTTTACTACAACGTAAATGTGCCTATGAACTGTGCAATGGATTTAACAACTACTCTCTTGCTTTACTATCTTTCCACAGTTTTAAGTAATGTAGTTAGTTTCTACTCACTTAAAGAGCTGGACAAGCAGAAAATTAAAAAACAACTGAGTTTTACAGTACTGTTACATGATAAAAGGGAGAAGGTAGAAGAATCAAGAGTAGATTTGAGCCTGAAAAGAAGGGAGGGGTAGGAAAAGGTGGTTTTAGGTTTTGTTCTTTATTCTCACTATCCTAATCCGTTATCTGACAATAAATCAATTTCCCTAAGCTGAGTTTGTTTTGTCAGTGCTAGCAATTGTTCAGTGATCTTCCTGTCCTTACCTCAACCCACAAACTCTTCATTCTCTTTTCTCACCATCCTAATGGAGATGGGGAGTGATAGAGCAGCTTGGTATGCACCTTGTGGCCAGTTAAGTTAACCCACCACACTGGGCACAGCTGAATGAAGTGCTATAGTCATACACTTGACTTGAAAATGAATAGCCATCAAGCATTCTTGGTGCTTCCAGAATCTCCTTTCTAACTTGTGGTGTAAAGTATTTTTTATACAATACTGTCGTACAAATGCAGTCTTATCACGGCTAGAGAGTAAAATCTTCCTGACAGTGTAAGCCACATGCACAAAACCATATTGTAATCCACCCTAATGTGGTGGAGAACGGCAAAGCATATCCTACTCACCTCAGAGAGCCAAGGCTGACAATACATGGTCATTCACAAACAGGAAGAGCAGGTCTAATTTCCATTGCAACACAGACACACTGCTGTGTTTCCAAGGCACTAGCTATTTCTGCTGCAGCAATTCCATGGGCTTGCACTCTACTGTAGTTATGAATTCACCCCACAGTGCTTTTGACAAAAAATCTCACAGACAGCACAGCCCAACATGCACAAAGCAATTATTTTGACTTAATTCCATCTACAATGGCCTTTTACAATGGCACTCGCTAGAATGTTTGTAGCTATGAGTTCAGAGTCTGTCGATATTCCAGCATAGATCCAAGAATCGAGAATTGTCACATTACAAGAAAAAAACATCCTCACAAAGAGTAAGCAATGAGAAAATAACGGAATGATTTTTATAGGCTACACTGATTACTGTAGAATACAGCAAAACCAAAGAAGAAAGGGTATTAGCATGCCTGGCTGTGAGGCTTTCCTCTTCACTACTTGCCTTTTAGACACAGAGATTCCAACATAACACAGAATCACAAAGTCTATCAAGTTGTCCATAGGCTTGTTCTTTGGAGTCTGACTAGACAGATTAACCATGAGAAGCTACCTATCACACTGCCTACCCCAAAAGCAGGGAGGAGATGGAAGCCTAGATTGCCTAGCAAGAAAGTCATTGTACTTCCAGAAGTACCAAAATACCTTCACTATTAGTTAACAGATTCAGCTTTTCAATTTTAAAATTTACTACTTGGATTTTAAAAATATCCTTAAATACTATTGTGCTAATAAGGGTATATAGAACCATGCAGCCTCTCACCCCTTAAGAAGAGATCATCATAGACACTTGTATAAACACACTCTGTCCTGCACAGCTGTCTGAGAAAATTAGGGAACTGGGAAAATTAGTACAGTACCTAAGAGTCGAACATCAGACCTCCTTTTTAATGCAGTAACACCTCTCTACAGACTCTTCTCCTTAAGTTCCCCCTTCTCCGCAAGAAAGGTCACAAAGATTCATAGCTAAAAATCAGTTTAAAATTAACCAAGTAAATCAAATCAGCTCTTCTAAGCACATTCTTTGAAAAAATAACAATAGTTAAAACCATCAAAACCATTCATTTATTAAACACAGGAGCACCTGTGTTCAACATAAGAATTCCATTCTCCTAAACAGATGTTCTTCTTGCGAAATTAAATTCTGAAACAGGAAAAGGAAAACCTACTTTTTCTCCTTTAGGAACAACTTCCATGAAAGTTTGTGCAGAATTAGGAAGCTTTGGGTCTTGAAACATTTTCTAGCATGACTGCTTTTGGAGTTGGTGCCAGCTTGACAATTAAGTATTACATTTCCCAAAACTTCAAGGCAAGGATCATTCCACCAAAAGTCTGAAGCTACCAGATGCACAATATACAGAAGTGGCCAATTACTGAACTAGTCAATCAGCAATTACAGTGAATCAAGCATATTTGAAATCTGTCTCTTAACAAAATAATTATGTCAGTTGCTTTCTGCACAAATTGAGACCACTTATTCATCTATTCAACAGGTAAGTGCCCATGGCGTACTTCATAACACTTGCTTTCTGATCAGAAAACAAGCTACTCAAGAGTATGGCAATACTACTATTATGGCAATGGGAAAGAAAGACTCCATGAAAAATTTAACCTTTCCATTGGAAAACCACACTAAATTGACAAAAAAACCCTTACAAGCAATCACATGGTTAGAGAAACAAAAAACCCTTAAGAGCAGTCATGTGGTCAAAAGGAGCAAAGGCAGGCAAGAATTCCAGGGTGTTGCTGTCAAAAATTAAAAGCCACTGAATGGATTGCTTTTTTCTTGTATCAGAAAAATACTTACATTGGCTTTGCCAAAGTACAAAAATGTATAGATTACAACCAAAAATTTTAAAACCAGATTTTAAATTCCAGAAACCACTCTGAACTACTTAAAACAACATTTCAACTTCTGAATCTTGCTGTTGACATTCAGCTTCAAAGGCTGAATTTCAGGGGATTTCTGGATTATTGTAATTTCTACCCATACATATGTCTTGATCGCCTGCACCAGTAAAGCATATTTTCCTGCAGCTCATATATTGTACTGTTGTCATCAATACACATCAATATGAGCAAATCTCAGATGTGAAAAGCAGAAATGTTAATTTTTATATCCCTCTCACTAAATACAAACTCATCAAGGGTTTGAAAGTCAGTCCTCCAAGCCAAGCAACTGACAATGTCACCAAGGCAAGAGAATTTTCAAAGAAAAATATAGAGGGTTATATCTATTTCATGGAACAAATATCTTAGAATGTGCAGAACAAAGATGGTTGATTTTGAATGCAACTAAAATAAGGAAGTCGCTACATCACCACTCTTCAAAAACAAACCCCCAAGCCTCTGGAGATATGCCATGCCATACAAATTCACAGATTCCAAGACTGCTGCTGCAGCAGATTTCTTTGGAAAAAGAAAACCCACAATGAAAATAAATCCAGATCTGGCAGAAACTCTTTCTCAAAATGTCCTTGTGAAGCCATCTTTAAGTTAACCTTCATTCAAAATCTTTGAAAAAAATTCATACCCACGATCAGTTTGAAACATCAAATTGCCTGATGCAGCAAACTGAAGCGCTGCCTCCCAGCCTTCTAGCACCCAACACGCATTCTCACACAAAATAAGTGGGGGGTTTTAAGACCATTATATTCCTTGGGCTCTGGTTACCATCAGCATAGCATTGTGTCACACCTTCTCACCAGCAGGAAAATAATCACGTAATTTTCCTTTGTTTCTCAACTTCCCCCTCTCACAACGATTTGAGGATTCACAAGAGGGAGTCAAAATTATTCTTGTTTTATTACAAAGTTTTTATAACTCCCTCCTCAGAGGGTACTAGTCTGCACTAGGGGCCAAAAACATCAACAGACAAGAAAGGGAACTACAACAGAAACTACACAGGTATTTAGTTGGAGCAGCCTAATATCAGGAGGAAGGGAGAAAACAAAAGGGACAACACGATTACCTGACACAAAGAAAGCCAATCAGCACAGGAGGAAAACCTACTCGGAAACCTTTATAAACCTAATCAAAGCTCCCTTCCTGGAGCAGAGCCAATGATGAAGCTCGGTACAGGAACAAATTAATCACAGGAACAAATTAACCATCTGAACACTTGATTATTAGTGTTGAAAAACTGAATACTGAATGTTTTTCAGTATCATGTTGAAAATAAACATTGATTTTAAGTTTGGTAGCCTCTGTACAACTTCTGTATAATGATTCAAAGAAAATCTACTAAACCCTACTTGAATTTCAAGCATTTGCCTACACACCAAAATTTGTTTATGGTGACAACTGTATGTGGAAGATGCAGTTCAGTCTCTGCAGAAGAAAGACTTTTTTATACAGAACAACATGCTCCATCAAGAGCTACCAGGAGCTACTTGATCTCCCAAAGGTTATCACTCTCTTTAACTGTCAAGGAAAAGAATAGTGTATATTAAAATTTCATTCCTCTTAGTTCACACTGCACACTGAGGAGAGGAAAAAGAGGGGAAAAAAAAAGAAAGGACTGTCACATTTTTAATTAAGTCCACTTATGCATTAATCATGACCATATGGTCGTGGTATTATGCCATGAAATAGTTCCGTAACAGTGCATTTCCTCCAACAGACAAAAATAAAACACAAATGACCTGTACACATGGATTTTATTCTACTTCCTCAGTTCTTTACAGAGGAAATTATTACAAAGTCCTTACCCTTGTGACATCTCAGGCCAACATTTCTCTGGTTTGGAACACATGTTCAACTACAACTCTCTAAGAACCCAAGATGAAGAAAACAAGGTGTTGGTCTGCAGCCTTAAGTAGAGAATTGAAGGCTCCAACAGCACTTCTGCTTCAAACTGTAGCCCAGAGTAAATGGTGATTTTAAAAAAGCAATGAGATATTTTGCTAACCCCAAAAAGAAACAAGCTCCAGCATATCTAGGAAGTCTTAAATTGTAAACAGTACAATGGCAAAAATATCACGAGCAGATTAAATTAGCCTTTATTTATAAGACATAATACTTTCCACTTTCACTCAAACAGACAGTTTATAAAGTAAAATAACATGCTTACATCAAATGGTAAAAATATTTTGGAAAAATGGGGCCTGTTATTTCTTGTTGCAATAGTAGAAATCTCCATTCCAACTTTTTTTACAGTAACATGACAAGACAGATTTTGATTTAGGAAACAAAGATGGACAGAGAGAGATGCTGAACATGCAGCACATTCAGAATTAGTGCATCTCTAATGGCAGCTGCAAAATAGAGCCTTGGCAGATCAACATTGTTGTGAAATAAACAGCTTCTCTCAATGAACAGTCCAAGCATACCACTGAAGCAGAGTTTGAAAAACCACATTGCAAAAATAGAAAACAAGTTAAAATTTGTAGGTACCCAACCCCAGCATAAAAACTACACTGTCAATTTAACTTGCTTTTCATAATTGCAGATCATCCCTCATAACACCTTCTGATCTCTTTGGAAATAAGCTGAAGTGCAACATTAAGATAGGCATTGACACTGCTAGAGCCAGTGCCTATGACTAGCAGCAGTGATGGCCCAGGCAGAAAGAAGACTGAAAAACAAGTTCAGTGCCAACTGGTTTGTACCACACAAAGACACTGAATGCAGTTGAGGCCACAGGCAATCCATACTCCAGAATCTGATGCACTGCTAGCCAGAAGTTACTGTGAGTTCTCTAAGAGCCATCAATGCAAAAAAGGGACATAACCTAAATCCAGTATTTCAATAGCTGGAGTCCCAGTGATGGTTATAGTAAACTGAATCTTCTTTTAAGAGATTTTTCAATACCTTAATTTTGCCAGTTGTGAGTTCTCCCACCCAGAGGAGTATTTCCAACAGTCTTTGTAACATCATTAGTGGCAACACAAAACCCAGATTTTTACAGATTACTGTGATTTGAAAATTTCTTGGAAATGTATCCCTCAAAAGTGGGTACAATCAAAATGAGCTGGTGTCCTAGTATCATACACTGTGACTATCGTATCTTAACTTAATTTGAACACTCATACACAACATATTTCATTTCTCTCTATACATGCCATTCTTCAGAGCTGACAAAAAAGACACCATAGCACCATGACAGATAAAATTTCCATTTCTAGAAGCCTCCTTCTCTGCTAATGCAAATCTGAAGGCAGCTGACTGTCTGAGAAAACCCAATTGTCATCATTAAAATCCAAATGTGACTGAAAAAGAAATACATCAGTGTTGTCAAGAAGTGACAGAATGGTCAAGCAGAGGTATACAAGAGCCCAAATAACCAAACAAATGTGCAGAGAACAGCTTTCCACTCATGTTTGCTCTGAATAGAAAATAACTGCTTTTGCCTTCAAGCAAACTTGGTAAATAGGTATACTGAACAGCTCAGTCAGAAACTGCTTTGCTATTCTTAGCACAGAGACTATTTATCGTTTTGCAAAAGTGAAAGCTAAGAGAATTTAATAGAATAATTAAAATTATATATTGCTGCCATTAGTACAAATGAACATCAAAAAAACTCTGCAGCATGGTATTCTCCCCAGATTTTCTTCAGTTCAACTGGATTTGACTTTCATGCAGAGTACAGACAATACAGGCATGGTATTATACTAACAGTAAGATTAGTAAAAACACATTTGTTCTCTTAGGGCTTGCAATGATTTTCTGAGATAGACAAAAACCAAGTAAAAGGCTACACATCTTTAAAATACCTCTCTTTTTTTATGACCTGCAGCTTATCTTCAACACATTACTTCCTTCTTTACACAGGATGCATCACTGGCAACTGATGAAAATTATGTACAACAGCTACTAAGCCTTTAAAACAAAGTAGCAGCCTGTATAATTATCTCTCCCTTTTCTGTTGCAGAACACAAGTAAAATGTCAGTGTGTGCCAGATACTATTAAAATTACTAGATTCCTGCAGCCCTTCTTCCTTCACAGAAACACTGGGTTTGGGCATCAAAAATAGAAGCAACCAGTTCCTAGCTTAAGTTACTTACTGAAATATTGAACTTTCTTTTCATATTCTACCAGGATGCAATCATTTAATCATTTAATTCTTAAATCTAAGACCATAAGAGTTCTAGTTAGTGAAAAATAATCAAGGGTCCATCTAAATTTGTCTTTTTAAGCTTTGGTTAGACAGTAGATTTCCCAAGAATACTTCTTACACTACATTCTTTATTGCATGGCAGGAATATGCCATGTCAGTTTCAGTAGTTTTCCATTCTCGCATGGAAAAAGAACAAGCAATTTATTTACACAGTACTTAATTTTCAACTATGTTGATATGAAGAGCAAAGCTGCTAGAGATTGAAACACAAACCCAGGAGCACAGCACAGAAACTGGGAGTATAGAACCAATATAATATCTGCTGCACATATTCAGTTCTCAAGGGAGTAAGAGGGCAGGGTATGTTAAAGTCACCTCTCTTATTTGAATGGTCATAAGAGCTAGAACTGCGCTTCCAGAAAAAGCAGGCAGAATTAAGTTAACAGCTGAAGAACTACACAGTGCTGCATGTGAGATAGGCTATACTAGCCTAAAGTATTGAGGGAGTTAATCTTCAGGTTAACACGGACGTGAAGACCACACATTTATGCATGCTGGCACTCAAAGAAACAGGAGGAATGTAGCCCCTACCATGTCATGCTTCTATTCAAAGAGTACAGTTGGAACAATTCCCATCTCACCAGTAGCTCTATCCAATCTAATATCATTGCAGTAACTGGAAAGCACTGCTGTTCACTGGCAGCCCTGGGAAAGCTTTGTTTTCTCCCTTCCAGCACAGGATAGTCTGTGGAAGAAAAGAATCAAGTGCTTGATCATTGTACTGGGGCAAATAATAGCATTCAGGCATGCAGCAACAACTCTGACTTCCAAAACCAGAAGGAAAGCCAGCACTAGCACTTCCTATCATTCCACTGCCATTTTCTTCACTGTTTGTATAATGCAAAAAGCCATTCAAATACAGGAGGAAAAAATTACTACACAATTATTGTCTTAAACTGATAAGCCAGAAAAAGAAGCCTAAACCATGTCACAAGAAAGCAAACACGCTGCCATCCCAGCTGCTATAGCCTACTGCCAGTAAGAGCATGAGAACAGTCTAAATGAAAACATCAGGCAGTTGCCAGAACAGCAACTGACATACTTCCAAAAAAACTCTCCCATTGGAGACTCTTCTTCCTCCAGCTGACAAAAGAATTCAGTGCTAGAAATTTGATATCCACAAGCCCTAGCTGATCACAAGAAGCTTTTTAATTACTCTAATAAGATGCTTATGTGAAATCACATTTTCCAGATTGATCATTTAATGCTCCCCCCCATCACCTTCCTCCAGGATAGGGAGTGCATTACTTTAGCCTACAGAACACAAATGCAGACAAATATCTTCAACTCACTTGATATCAAGCTGCGTTACTGCAAAGTTCATAAACCAAGCAAGAATACTGTATGAGAAATATGCTCACTATTGTATGAGAAACAGCAGCAAACAAATTATCAGTATCAACAAGGCCACTGTCTTTAGTTTTAAACAAAAAAAACCCAAAACACTGAGAACAAAAGTCACACACACATTTTGCCAAAATAAGTTCTACATCTATCTTCATTTGTATAATAAAATAGAATCTCTACCTAAAAACCTGTCTAAACTAATTATGCTTTAAAAAAGCAAACACCATGTGCCATCAGGTTCTGACAACACATTATGACACTACAAGAGGAAAGGACACAGCTAAGTCATATAGCTAAGGGGATAACCTACATAAATATACAGCTAGCAATAAACTCAAAATAAGATGGTATATAAGACTCAAACAAAAAAAGTATTAATAATCAAACCCAACTACAGGCATATGTTTTGCATACATAAACAAGTGCTTAAAGCCTTAAACTCAGATAAGGTCAGTGTTTCTGTGGAATATTTTATAAGATATTGTCTTCTTAAGCACAGCAGGGCTCTAAGCTCTACCAGTCACATCTTTTTTAAAAGAAGACAATGTCTTCAAAAACTATCAAGTACCTACACCCACCAGCATCCAACACCTTGCTTATTCAACATTACAAACTGCCTTTCATCACAAACTTGGTGTACTAAAACCAACACTTCTTAACATAGTTTTTCAAGTCTCTACAAGATTTTACCAAATCATTCAAGTAAAAGTTCTCTTAAAAAAAAATCTTCAAAGCACAACTGAGAAAGCAATCAGTCTTTACATCAATTTTCTTCCATACTTCTACAATGGAAACTTATCTCAGAAACAGGGATAACAACATCATGAGATGACAGCCACAATCACAATTAATTTGAACAAATACCATGACATTTCCAAACTGTTGCCTGCCCCTGTGCTGTAAGCTGCTCTTAGAAATAAACAATACAATATCACAATTCTAAACCAAACTGAACATGTGTGAACTGAGGGTTTCAGAAGCAGTCAGCATCAACCACACTAAGATTAGACACTAGACATGGTTCCCTGCATAGCTTGACTACTGTACCAGCTCCAGACCCATACTCCAGTAAGCTCAGCAAGAAGCACGAGGTCCCATCGTACCTCAGTGCTGAAGACTGAAAAGCTTGAGCTATCTTTTCCATATGACATATAACTTGGGACATTATAACTTCTTGAAATCCATTCAATTACTGAGACTTAATCAATAAAAGCCAATTATCTAATAAAGTTTGCTGAGTACAAAACAACTCTGGTTTTGAGCAAAAGGGTCAAAAGAGATAACTACATGAGAATTTCTACCATATGACCACAGCTAACATTCACACTCAAGTATCTAAATCCTACTGGGAATAAACCCTTTTCTAAGTTCATGGTGTAGAAATAACCTTAAGGTTATTAAGACCATTGGTTAAGACCATTCAATCTTTGGCACAACAGAACCAGGACTCTAAACAGCACTACAACACAATGTTCAAAAGTGTTCTGAGCAAGTGGTGGTATCCTTTCACCACTCCTTCCAATACAATTGAGCAATTTTTACAACATCCAAGTTTACCAAGAAAAGGATTACTTATACAGAAACAACCTAGCAAATGGACTCTGAAACTGTCAAAATATTTTCTACATGCTTAACTAAAAGAAAAAACAATGACCAAATCTGAAACATCTGCAACCACTAGGGAATAATGAAAACTGAAAAAAAAATTTTTGAAAAGTCACACACCATGAAAATCCATGTGTATAAAATCAGGTTTTGCCCAAGTTTCTGGCTCTTAGAATTGCACGCACATGACAGACAACATTAAATGACCGCAGGCTGATTTTAACACCTTGACGCACCTTGATTTTCTCACTATTGTTCCTAGGATGCAAGAGGCATCAGTTATCTCAGTAGGTAACCGAAATGGATTTTTAAGCAAATAGCTTTTGCTTTGTATAAAGACAGATATTTTAGGTCTAAGCTAACATGAACATCAAAATCAATCTCTTGCTTATTTTTACTAGAGAATATTCAGAAAGTATTGGGAATAACTGAGAAATTGTACCTTAACAAGACATACTGCATTCTTATCAAGCCTTTCAGAAACCTTATAGCCATTGCAGACAAGTCTTTCAAAATGTATTTTTTCTCAATTCTCTGACCAGTGTACATTTTGCCCTAACATATTTCTAAGTCTTGTGGTAACTTGGGGTGGTATCAACAACCTGTCACTCAATTCAATCTTTTCCCTAAGAATCTACCAGGCTAAACAACACTTGCACTTATATCTCTATAGGGAAAGAAGTTTCCTCAAAAAAGGGCCTTCAGACATACTTTTTGCAGCACAAGTAAGTCAAGTCTTTCCATCACTTTTTAAACATTAGGCATGAAAGCTAAGAATGTAAAAAAGTGCTGATGTTTGCTAGCCCACTGCCCACTACTTTTCATTTAAATACTTATTTCAGACTCCAAATGCCTTTTAATTTAATTGTTAAGACCTTTAGATTCTTAATCTGTACTTATTAACAGAAAGCACACAGGTTAGCCTATGTGGTGGGGACATTGTCTTTGATAGACATCTATCAGTTTAAGAGGTTTTAAGAATGACTTTCTGCTCTTTTAGGAATCTAACCCCAATTTTCTCACCAAGTCCTTACAGGACTTGCTACAATTACTGTTCACCCACAGCACTTTCAGAGTACACCCAAAGAAAGGCATACACTGTGTCAGTGGGACAAAAAAAGAACATTTCCTTAGCTAAAACTTTAAACAGTAGTCACTAACATAGCGTACATGTGTTGTAACTATTCCACATGGTGGAGCAGTCAGTTTGATGTTTGTCGAGGCTAAATGACATAGCACATCTTCATTTCAGCGGCTGTTGGCAAAGCAGCACATTGTGCTGTAAGAGCACAAGTCGGAGGACTAAAGACCAGCCTCAATTTGCTCCACTCAGATAATGCCAAGGCTGCAGTTGATGGATGGGTGTGCCACTGCAACCGGAAGGACTTTGGCATTCCACTGCAGCAGGGGCCACGCCACCACCCATAACAAGAGCTTATTACACTGTCTGGACAACATGTGCAGACCTAATTTTGTGACACACTGACACACTCCAGCAGAGAGATATTGCAATTCCATCACCCCCACACTCTTGGTAGGCACACATACCACAGCAGCAGTTTTGCCATAGGGGCATTTCCTAATATTGGAACAATGTAACCTCTAAGAATCTAGGCTGGTCCACCATTAGCCTGGAGCAGTTGGCTACCAAATGAACTACTTTATGAGGACAAAACTTTCCTTTTCCTTACCAAGGTCCCAAGAGAGTCAAAGTGTACTTGAGTGAACAGACTTTTCCATTTCAAATAAAAGAAGCAAGAAAAGAAAATATCAAGCAACCAAAAATCCTTCATATCACCGAAGCATATATCCATTATATACACACACTTGTATATTCATCGACCATCTGTAAACCAGGCCAGATAGAGAAAATTTATTTTAGTAACAAATTTCAGCTGTGCTCGTATCTCCAGGGTGGCTAAACATTTGGAACTTAACACAAGGAGAAAACATTTTCTGGCCATCAAGTGATAGCTCTTTGAGAATTCATGCACAATAGCATTAGCTGGGTGCCAATTCTTTGCATAGTCTTTTCTTGGCCAAAGTCCTTTTGTTCGAGCAGATCTGTTGCTCAGTACAGGCAGTCCATTGCACTTTGATAACGCTTGAACTCAGCAGAATCTCTAGTTATTCTCTGCTTCCCTTAATAAAGCGCCCAGGTTTTATGACAATTTTACAGCTTCAGAAAAGTTATTAACAACTGAACTTGCAACCTTTTCAACAGGCTCTTTTTTCCATACAAGACCACAGCTACAAAGAAGAGAAGTCCAAATTATTGCCTTTGATGTGCACTACATAGCAATTTCAGAGACATATAGAATGCCCTAAAATTCAAACTTGCTGTTCTTTTACTATCGTGCTCTTTTCCCATTTGAATTTCATAAGCAAAGCTCAAAACCAACATCTGCCTGCATGGTCCCTTTACACAAATGTGCTCCTGTCAGTTGATGGAGCTATTTGAACTTCCATATTTTAACTTGTTTAAATGACAATACAGGTACCCTGAGCAATTAACAAAACCAGTGTATAAAACAGAGATAGTGGGAAAAATTAAACCGTTTAGATAGATGAAAAGTAAACAAGGAAAAAAATAGTCTTGATAGTAATTTTAGCAGGCTACACTGGAAGCCAGTCTTATTAATAAGTTACCTTGATTTTGCAGAAGAAAAACAGCTTTTAACATTCAATGTGACAGATCCAAGAAAAACACACAAACAAACATTAAAAAAATCCTATATATAAGCCAAATATAAATTTAAAACATGCTACATTCCAACAGAGGATTCAGTTCATAGAAAAGAAAACACACACTGATTTTTTTTTAACTTTCTTGATCATTAATGACTTCCTGTGACACAATAAATAGCAGGTCTGCTTAATTCATGGTAAGAACACATGGCAAATGAACATTTAAGTGAATGACAGCTAAACAGATACTCTGGATATGTTAGTAAGATACAGGCATACAAAAAAATTCATTCTCCAAGTAATGGAGGAAAAGGAAAAAACATCAGGCATTCAAATATCTTCACTTACACTTATCAAAGAAAGTGTAGAAAAGGTCCCCTGTATGAAGATTCCTGTGGAAGAACTTTATGGACTTAGAGGGAACATGAAATGGTTCCATTTCTAGTGTTAGCAAGATTCTCTTATGCCATATCTTGAAAATCCCAAACACACAAACCCAACATTTTGATGTGGACACCTAACTTTTTTTCCTCATTTTCTCTCCTCAATCCATCCCTTATTCCTTTGAAAGCTTAAATTAAAGGGAAAAGCAGAAGAGAAGAGGGCACCTTACTTAATCCAAAACAAACAGCATGAAAGACCGCACCCAGGTTTTAAAATTTATATAGCTTAAGATACCACCACTTTGCATTACATGATGGCAATATGTAATTTTAACAACCTGCTTAGTGTTTCCTTCTGTAACACCCACACTGATATTCCACTTCCACAATATCCTGATATATTCGGGCAATGACATTCAGCCCCATATTCCTGAAAAAATTGCAAATGCCTCACTGCTTCCTGCAGATTCATTTTTAGAATTCAAATGATTTGCCAACACATGGCATTGCCAACATATTAGCAATACACAACTTCTCCTAAGTCCTAATAAAAATCACATTTAGTTACAATGTTACTGTTGGGCAGAGAGTCAAAAATGTTTGTACACCACCTGGCTATATATTGCTTTGTACCACTATAGCTTAACCACTGTCAAGAGTAGGTCATTTAAGAAAAGTAATCAAAAGTTACTTAAAAGTGGATCAAATCAACTTAAAACAAATCATTTGCACTGACTTAATTTGAGCAGTTTCTATTCACAGGACCAACTGTATCCTAATGTTTTCCTTTCAAACTGATTTAACTTAACCAAAAGTACTGTATATTAAATTATGTATAAATTATATGTAGCTACCAAAAGCCAAGTAAACCCATTTTCTAGGCTGCCTGGTAGTATTGTATTGAACAGCTTCTAGGCATGCAACAAGAGTCACTCTGTTGGGACACCCAGCTCTATGACAAAGGTGTCTGTTCTATTCTGTAGTAATGAAATGAAAGTATCAATGAAAGCAGCTTTCCAGCAGACAATAACACTTCTCTCATCTGACGTACCATCATTTTAACCAAACAGTACCAGTTATACACAAACACTTAGATAACACATCACATTGAAAAACTGAAAAGGACAGGCAAGTCAAAAGGGGGAAAAAAAACAGGATTTCCAAGGAAAAAATGTAGAATGCTCATGTAATTTTGAAGACTAAGAATTAAGTTTGCTAAAATTTGTTTACACAGTTTATATGTTTATTCTAGGCTAGTGTAAAGAATAAGTGAGGTAGCACCATTGAGATGAATTTCAATTTTTTTTCATTTCACATGAAGTCATATTGTGCCTTTTCTAAACTAGAAAAAGGTGCTATTCTACCACTTTTTATGTTGTATCTTTAGAAGTGTCTAGAACACATGGAAAAAATTACTGGCATTTACTTGTAATACACCTCAAATCCCAAGAATGATGGAACAAAAACAGGTAAGGCACATGCACAATTAGTTACTGGACTACCTATCTGTCAAAGGACATCACTATAACTTACAACCTTTGTACCAGAGATTGCAGAAAGCAGCAAACCACAGCAGCAATGGAATAACACAGGGGCACAGCAAACTACTACAATATCCACATGAAAGGGAAAAATAACAGGGAAAGGTGGTTAACTACCCCATTTGGTATTAAAGTACCAAAGAAGTCATTCTTGTTTCTCCAACCTCTTCTATCCACGGCCCTGCTCTACTTCTGCATTTATGAAACAAGCAGCTAACAGTAATCCAAGAGCCATAGCCTCTGTATCTCTCATCAGTTTCTAACCTAGCAGGTTGCAGGGGACAACACAAGTCTTCTAAGCAAAGAATTAATTTCTCAATGTCAACAAACAAAATACTCCCTCAATGACGCATTTTAAAAAGAGAGGAAAAGAGAATACAGCTACAAACCTAAAGAGACTGCACAGAATTTGTAACAGACCACCTTTTCATTGTACCCAAAGTTAAGTTTTATGAAGTAATCCATAAAAATAAGTGGCTGAAGTGCCAAAACAGTAATTTAGTCAATTGACATATGTTAGATTAAGAAAATATACATGTATGACATTTACATTCTATTGAGAGGACAGATTTATTATTGAAGTGCCTGGGCATTTAATCTCTTTCCCATTTATTACAGAATCATATAAAAGAAAGATCTATTAGCAGAAACTGTTACCTGTTATAGAGAGGAACATCATTTTCTATCTCCTTGCACCTTCTAGGAAGTGAATGATACAGAAAAGGACATACGACAATTTGACTTTAGCCTCTGATATCTTCACTTGTCTCAAGAGCAAGGTATCAGAAATCGCATTCAATGTCACAACACATAAGGGACTAAAGTTACATTAAAAATGATGCAGCAAAGTAAACAGTATTTAGAAATTAAATCAGGTAATGCCTTCCTGTGATGAAAGAAACCAACAGAGTTGAAGTTTAACCCCTTTGTTTCACATACCTCAAGAGAAACATTCAAGTTGCACATAAACAGATTAATGAACTTAAGTCAACATACATTTCCTTTCTTCCTTACCTAAACCATCAAAAAAGCACTTAGGTACACTAAATCTGTAGTTTATGCATGAAGAGAGGAAGAGTGTATTACGCACATGTCAATAAAAGCCTCCTTTACCAGTAACTGAAATAGTAGAGGGGTCCCAAAAAAAAAAACAAAAAGGAAAAGAAAGCTTTGTGTAGGCTGAAAGGAGTTATTTTAAAGTTTTAACCATAGAGAACAAGAATTTACAAGGCTTGCTTCTTTTTCCCCTGCTTTACCCAGCAATTGAGACATTTTTAATCAGTCACATACTCAATATGAAGCATCAGCCTTTACCTTCATTTATTTCACCTCAGCTAGCTCCAGTACAGTCACCTCTCTAAAGTCTGCTCCATAATAAAAAAAAAGCAAAACGAACAAAAGGGAAGAGAAGGGAAAACTAGCACTATGTACAGGATAACCCGTTCCACAGGAAAAGCCTGCCTCCTTGTGGCTCAACTAGCTCTAAATTAGATTTCTCCAGTTCATTCCATTACACCCAGTAAATCTGGGGAGCCAAGTGAGTAAGAGCCTTCTAGTTCAAGGCAGTTTGGGGTTTTGGTTTTCAGGGGGGTAGAGCTGATGAAAAGGAAGAATGTTTCTAAATGTAGGAACTACCTGTGAAAGCGATCCATCACTCCTTACCGAAATATTGCTTTTAGCTTTCTCCTCTAGACGGGGGAAGATGACAGATGTTCCACTTAAAAACAACTGAGATTCTTTACATGGCAACAAATGCAAAAGCTTGTCAGCACTCTGGCACCTAAATCCAGAAGGCTACGAACCTTGGTTCAGCTGTGGCTTAACCTTGCAGGCCTCTCTGGAGGCCTTAGCTTTCACCAGTAAATCCCCATTCTGCCCACAGATCTCCTTCTGGGGATGCCTCTGAGGAGTTCTCTCTTGGCAGCAGCAAAGCATTTGGCACTTTCAACAAGATGCAGACCTTCCTCTGTCCAGCCTGAAGGGCTCAATTATATGGAGCTACTTTCTTAATGCCTAGAAGAGCAAGTTCTTTAGAAATCAGCTGGAGCTTTTGGCTGGTTTTGTTGTATTGGGTTTTTTAATTTCTTTTTGATTTCAATCCAGTCACTCTATTGTGCAAGAGCTTAGTGGTTCAACAACTTAAAATCTGTGTGACAAATATACAAATTCACACCAGTCTTAGGAGGGGATCACATTAGGATGGCTTTGGCTTTCTAACCATCTTGCAGAAGCTGCTGCATTTTTATGCAAGTCTAAGACAGAGAGCATGAACTGCTTTTGCTCTGGGTTAGGAAATTCAACCATGAAAAGATGCGAACTTCCAGTCTCCACTCCAAAGGCTTTTTAATATAAAACACATTTAGTGAACATAAAAGTAGACCACATTTTTTTTAGTCTCACAATTGCTAGGCTTTCAACTTGTGCTCTTCTGTGTCACAGCCTTTGTATGGGAACCATTTCTCTAACCTTTAGACACGTGAATCAGACACACTCTTTCCAATCTACAACTCAGTGATCCAGCTGGAAAGGAGTCAACAGAACATGGCTCTCTCATGTTCACAAAAATTTTGATTGGAGATTCACCAGAGGGAAAAAGGGGAAAAAAACCCCGAAATATTTATATCCCCTTCAAGTGCATCTTGAATGAGAGGCTTTGATTCTACCCTTTTCTTCTTTTAAAGCAGATATTAAAAAAAAAAAAGTTGTCACACACAAAATTCCAGATGTGGAATATATCACTTCTTTTTACTACAGTTTTTATGCCTAGGTCCAGAATGAGAAGCATTGCACTCTTTTTTTTCTTGTTATTATTATTTACACATTTACCAGTGAGACATCTTGTGTCTTGTGCTTTGTGTGCTTTAGACTCTTTTCTGCCTGCTCAGAGCCTACCAGGCCAATATACTGCACAAAGAGCTGTGGACTGCACCACTGCTGAGGGGGCCAAAGACTTTATCAAGGCTGTACCAAACCCTGCAACATCCAAACAGCTTCACAGGTCTTATTAGAAAGGTTGTAAATGAAGAACCAAAATAAACAGGACCTCAGATTAACTCTGACACTACTCTAATAAGAAAAGCAAATTTTAAAAAAATCACTTTTTTACTCAGGTGCAATCATGGCAGAGGGCAAACACCTTCAACTCTACTGAAGAGAAAGAGAATTGGTGCTGTTCAACACATCACAGGACTGGGTGCCATATCAAACAAGTCCAGTATGGCTGAATAACACATTAGGTCTGTGCATGGGAAAAAAAAAAGAAAAATATAATCCTTATGGAAAAACACATTCTGCTTGTACAACCAGATCTGTAATTAACATGCAAATTACTTAGACAAATGAAGAACTATTCCCTCCTGGTTTCTGTAAATTTATAGACTAAAAACAGCAGAGACTACAATTTATTAAAAATTGTGTTCTCCTATAAGCAACTGTTTCCATTATATTGAAATAGTGGGCAAGTCAAAAGGACTATATGAAGTCATACACATCAAGAAATTTACTACAGCGGGGTTTCTGCTCCTAAGTTTAAGATAGTCTGTGTTTTTTGCTTTACACCAGTGTCTGACACTAAGTTAATAAGCCTTTTATTCTGATTCAAAAGCTATTACACTACACACATCTTCCTCTACTTACATTTGCTAACCTACGCTGAAGCCTGGGATTAAATTTTATGCTTCACTGACAGAAAATAGAATCCTAAATCACCAATCCACATATAATAGTTAATTTCCCCACTTGTTTCTTGTGGTCACAGTACCTACTTTCTTCCTTACCATGGCCCTACTTTAAACTTCCATATTTTTAAACAAAGCACTTGGCTTCAGCTCAGGTCTATGAAATGTCTCATTTTCTTGAAATTATTCCTTACTAAACTTTCCCAATTACCCAAACCAGTAAGGTTTACTAAATTTTGTGCAGAATGACACCAAATTATGCTACTGAAGCAAGTAACAGGTTCATTGATCTCTTAAAACCATAATAAAAACTGCTACTAATATTAAAAATAAACAGCAACAGGTTCTAGCAGATTAAACACCAGACTCTTACTCAGAAATACTGGCTTCTTTCTTATTTTATTCTCCCCAAGTCTTCTAGGTGACCTTGGGCAAATCACTACCCCCACACTGCAGCTTCCCCAGCAGTAAAAATTAATTGAACAGAATTGCAAATCTGTCTGGAAACTCCAAATGTAACACACCATAAGAGTTAAAAATATATTTCCCTATCTGCAGATACATTTGCCTTGATAGCTTTTCTTTATCCCATTATACAGCAGCAATGTAAGATTGCTTTTACTTTCTAAATACACTCTGGTGGTTCTTCAAGAAAGGCTTTAGGCTACTGCCTTACCTCCTATCACATGCTTGATCTATTTCTGCTATTATATCTACTTTGAAGGACCAGGAGCTTGTGTGTGGCAATACATACTTACACTTCAATATATAACATCAAAAGTCGCTGTTGAACACATTCCTAAGGTACAGAGAGAATAAAAAACAGGACAGAGAGGCAATTATCAGCAAGCAGTGACTCATTCTCTAAACCCTTGCTCACATAAGTAGCCATCCAAGTATTTGCTTCCACAACCTGACACAGGAACAAGTCATCAGCATTTTTTTACAGGGAATACATACAGTGATGAACCAAACTGTACCAAAGAAACATAAAAATATTCCTCTTTTTATATATCAGCTAGAACTACAGAACACTACTTTTCATTTAACAGGAAGCAGCAATTCATTAGCAAACAACACCGTTCAAGTATAGCGCACTTCATTCAATTGCCCTCTTGCCCTACTCTGGGTTTTCTGTAAAAAATTACAGAATTATGAGATGCTTTACACCTTTCCTATTTCAAAATAGAAGGCTTAAACAGCAGTTTCCAAAAGCTCTTGATTTTGCTAATCTTTATTGCAGGCAAAACACCAGAAAAGAGAAAGCACTTAATTTTTCTAAGCAGAGATAGTGGGAAGTGGCAACTTTGTCCACATCATGCCACAAAAACCCGTTCTGATCGACACAGAAGTGAACTGTGATGTGCTTAGCTTCCAGCTGTGCTCCCGATCGATGAATTACTACAACACCTTGGAAAATCGCTTTAATAACCTGATGGCCAGAATACTGAAAAATTACTCATGCATTGTCCGCAGGGAACTTCTTGAACATTAGTAACACTTGTAACATGAGCTGCTATAAGAAGGAAGAGACAGACCTTCCACGCCACAGACACAAAACATGACAAATCCGACAATTTCCTGGAATATTGCAAAACCGGTCGGAAAACGCTACTCTTCAGACACAGAGCTAAAGAGAAAGGAAAGTGCTTTGTATCCAAAGGGAGAATGCATTAGCAGCTGGGATCCTCGCGTGCTCTCTAGGTGGGAACACGAGCCAGAAGGACTCCGGTGCCGGCGGGGAATGCTGAAAGGGGCAGACGGGGAATGCTGAAAGGGGCAGACGGGGAATGCTGAAAGGGGCAGTCGCTCAGTGCCGGGAGCGGAGCGGGGCCAGGCGGGGCCCCCCCGCCCCGGAGCGCAGCCCCGGCCCTCCCCACCCTCCCTTCCCGCACCAACTTCCCCCGGCCCGGGACGTGGCCGGCTGCAGTTGGATAAGGAGCGACGCGACGGGGCAGAAATCGGTCTGAAGTCCACAAAGAAGCCATCTGTCCGGGAAGCGGGCTGGAGAAGGGCGGGCGGGAAGGGGGAAGGAGCAGCCCGGGGCAGTTTCACGCCGCCCGCAAGCGAGCGGCGGCGAAGAGATCGCCCCGGTCACCGTCCCTGCTCCCAGCCCCAGGGCCGCGCAGCGCTGCCCCCCGCCCGGCCCGCGCCGCCCCGCCGCCGGGGCACGGAGCGGGCGCACCTTCCCCGGGCTGAGCTCTCACCTTCCTCCTGCCGCCTCCGCCGCCGCCGGCCAGCGCGGCGCTGCCGCCCGAGTACATGTAGTAGGCGATGCCCAGCACCCAGAGGAAGGCGAAGCAGAGCAGCAGCCGAGACCTGCGCCGCATCCTCCCTCCCGCGCCGCCGCCAGGCCACCAGGAAACGGCCGCCAGCAGCCGCCGCCTCCGCTCCTGCCGCCGCCGCCGCCGCGCAGGGTCAGGGGGCAGAGGGCGAGCGCCCGCCCCCCGACCAATCCCGCGCCGCCCGGCCCCGCGGGGGGCGGGCCGGTTCCGCCGCCGTCGCCATGGTTGCAGCACGCCGGGCCGCCGCCTCCGCCGCGCCCGCGGGCCGGGGGCTGCGCGCCCCCCGCAGGGCGGGCACCGGCACGGCCCGGACCGGCCCCGCCCGCCCCTCCCGCCGCCGGGCACCCTCGGGTTCCCCCCGCCGGCCGCGGGTCTCCGCGGGCGCTGCCTGAGCCGGGCCGGGAGGAGGGAGCCGCGCCCCGCGGGCAGCGGACGGACGGCGAGGGGGAGGCCGCTCCCCGCCCTGAGGCGGCAGGGCACCGCGGGACTGCGCGGCTGTGCGGATCTCTCCTCCTCGGAGTTGTCCCACTCTCTCCCCGCTCATACTGGCCGGTTTCACGGAGACTCTTGGTACCGCAAAACTCCAGTCTGGCCCCGGTCCGCGCCCCGCACCCCCCGCCTGCCGTAGCCCGAAGTGTCCGTGCCCGCGCTCCTGCAGCGGTGCGCGGGTCCCCGGGCAGCCGGGCCCTGGGCAGTGCCCCAGGGCACCTCGGACATGAGGGGTGCTCCGGGCTCACCGCGGTTGGTAGTGACTGCGCCCTCGTTCAGTGCATCCTCCAAGGACCAAAATACAACACTAGTGTGTGGCTCTCACCTTTTGGAGTTGTCTTGTTCCCCTACTCATATTGGATGTTCACATAGAGGTTCCCAGGCCACCAGATATTCCAGACTGACCACAACACAAGTTGTGTCTCTGACTTTTCAGAATGGAAAATGTGCTCTATGAAGATGTTGTCCCTAAAGTCACTTGAGGCAGGTAGCGAGGCAGGTCTTCATTATGCCTCAAAGGTCAGAAAGCAAAGTCTTGTCAGGACATGTCCACTACCCTCTGCATGACATTATTGAAGAGATTTTTCCATGGCCCTATGGAACACATTGAGGACCTGACAGCCCACCACCCCACTGCGGTCACGTACCCGCTCCGCTTGCACTTCTGAAGTCAGCACTACAGCAGTGCCCAGTCTGGAAGCAAGGGCACCACTAACACAGCCCTAAAAGGATCTCTGGGGGATTCTGACTGGATCTTCCCAGACGGGTGACCCATGTAAGGCTTTGCTCTTAGAGGCTGGTCTGTTGATATGATCATTGCCTGGTAAAATTATCTGTCTTTCTACTGACCCACTTCCACCCCTGAACACTCCAGGACAGACACTACAGTGCCACTCGTTCACTGACTCGCATGTGCACAGCTCATGCTGCTGTTATTCCACACCAATGAATTTCCTGTTGTTCAGCATTTGCTGCTATCTCATCCCACTGTGAGACATCAAGAAATGAGAACACAAAACTAACAAGAGACACATTCTCTAACAATTAAAAAGCACCTCTATGTCAGAGGCATGATATCAACTCAAAGGCGAGCATTCCTGGTTTTGAAATGTTTTGGGGTTTTTTCTGTCATCTCACTGTGTTCTATCAATAGACTATTTTATTCCCACATGTTCTGACTGTGCCCCACATTTCTCCTTGTCTCCACACCAATGTCAGGCTTCTGTCAGTCCAGCCACAACGGTGGCTACAGGGCCTCTGTAGCAGACTGCTCACCAAGCTTGGGCCAGGATGGAGCCAGAGGGTCTGGCATAAATTCTGTTGCATAAGCAGGAAAAGATCCAGCAGCTAGAAGAAATGGCATCAAAAACTCACCTGCTCACCAGCACAATCACTCCACTGACAGTCTTAACAAGAAGGTGAATTGTGTCAGTGTTGGCACTGCCTGGACAGAAGTTTTCTGGCATGCAGAGATTTCAGGGGATAACTGCATACCTTCCCACCTGCCAGAGCACTGCTGGAGAGATAGCATGGTAAAAAGACAAAGGAAGAAATTCCAAATAAGTATCCATTCAGGGAGTGTAAGATAAAGAGATTGATTTCTTCAAAGCAAATGAATCTTTCAATAAACTGAGCATTATGAATTTAGTTTGGAGGGAGTTGGAGACAGATGCCCAATTTCAGCAAAATACAAGTTTTGGAATCAAATAGCTAGCATCTATTTGAAGTGATGTACACTGGAGAGTATGGGCTGCCAGGAGACACACAGATGTTCTAGATGAGAGTTTTTGATTTATCCAGAGTGTGTTTGATGCAAGTGAGAGCAGTTCCTCCAAAATCACTGACTGTGCCTGCATCTAAAAAGACACACGCACATACACACATAAACACACCTCACTCCAAAGCTAAATTTCCATTAGCAATGTTTCCTATATAAATCAGAGGACTCAGCCACCCAAGCTTGGGAACATCCTGATAAACTCCTACTTCTTGAGCTCTACAATGAGATGGCGAAGTAATTTTCTTGCTGTTGGGGGATTTCTTCACCGGGCAGATTTGCTGAGGGAAAGGGTGCTTTGCATGACATATGTCCCCACAGAAAACATCATACAATTTCATGTGCTAAGGGAAGCCATAATCCTATTTAACTTACAAAATCTGCAGACCACTTAGTCTTTAAAGACCCTACAAAGCCTACAGGAACTTTTCTTGCCCTTTTCATAGTCTTAAATATCTTGGGATGGTCTTCAAAGGTCTCCCTGCAGCTGCAGGTATTTTCAATGATTTTAGCAATGTGCTTTGATAGATTTTTCCCTTTTCAGCAAAATTAGCCAGCCATGCATGTGCAGAAAATTCTTCCATAGCTGCACACTTCACAAGCTTATTGAAATAATCCACTGCTCATGCTCAATCACAGTTCTCAAAGGTTTATAACTCAGTCAAATCAAAACTAATTTCTTCACAAACAAGCAGATACATGCCTACTTCAAGGAAGGCTATTTCCATGTCAGAGTTCATTATTCAGCCTTTTGCTGATAAATTACAGAAATGCTCAAAAAAAAAGGTTGTAAGAGTCTATTTAGATCAAGATTTTTTTTTCTACTCTCCTGATATTCTGAACTGGCTGAACCAGTTTTGTTCAAGTCTTTCCAAAATATTCACATTTGGACAAAGTCCCAATTCGGCAGATTTCATCCTGAATCATTTATATTTCAGAGACCACAAAAAACACAGAGGTTTAGAATGGAAAATATTACATTGATTCAACTCTAGGAAAAGCTGCCTGTTCTATTACAATGCATTTGCATACAGATATCTCTTTACCTCAAAAGTCCTAACATGTTTAGTCAGCAAAGAAAAACTGAAAAAAATGCACTTCAATTAAAGGAAGGAATTAAAGAAAAATGTAAGATATTTTTAAATTATTTTTTCAGTGCATTTCAAAAGAAAATATTAGCATATTTTAAAAGCAGCATTGCTAGAATGATTCACAGAATAGAAATGCTTCTGTATCAAGCACAGCCCTTTAAACAAAAGAGATCAAGCATGTGAGAATACAAATGGGAGTGAAATTTGCAGAAGGAATTATCAAAACTTTGCTTTTGATCTGCAATGCAGACACCTAGATTTGAGGGACAGAATTCTGATCTAGTTAGTTAGGGTGTAAACCAGAGGGAACATCACTGAACTCATATGAGAGAGGGTACAAAACCAGCCACAACCATGACCAGACTAATTTGGACAACACAAAAACTCCTTTTCTGGAGTTATATTATCTAGTCAAAGGTGAACAAATCCTTCTGCAGGGCAAATGGAAAGCAACCCTCACCTTCAGGAATAAGTGAGTCAACCTCTTACTCATGCTAGCAATCTTGTCCTTGCAAAAACAGGAAGAAGGATTTTCAGACCAGGTCTAAACCACAGAAAATAGGTTTAAAAGACTTTAAAAGGCAAAAATATAACCGATCAAGATGTCACAACCTCTTTGATACATGGAAGCTAAAACGTAGGTGATCCAGTTCATATTACATTCTTTCAAACCTATTCAGTTATATCACAGAGTAAATAATTTCTCCTCTCTCATGAGAAAGATTACTTATTAGCCTAACATAGGGTGTTTTATAATACAGAAATCACACATTTACATGAAATTTAAAATATATCTGTAGAGGATATAGGTCTACTAAAGTCTTGAAATCTTGACTCAGCACAAGCCCAGTGTGTGTTTGTAGTTCTAGAATTCTGTTTGTAGTAAAAGAGCCTGATCCTGAAAATGTTTATGCAAATGTTTAACTTCATTCAGCACATATTCCCATTGGAGTCAGTTGGACTACTCAGACATTTAAAATTATATGCTTATGGCTGAGTACTTGCAGGATTAAAGGTTAAGTGCAGCTAGCAGGTCTGAAAATCTATGTAGGTGTTTTGCAATTCCTCACTGCACAGTGGTAACAATGAGAAACAGACTACCTCCTCAGCTAAAGACTTGGGAGTCAACATGTCCTTTCCCATCTGTTTAGATGCCAAGAACTATGTTTGTTTAATTTTTCAGTGGAGTTTCTGATGCTACCCAGAGTAGGCAGACGTGCTGGCAATAGCATTCAAAAGTGGCTCACTTCCAGAAAACCTTGTTAGCCTCCAAGAATGTTTTTTGAACTGTTAAAACCCCAAGCAGCGATATTGTACATGCACATTTTACCTTGAAAACAGTGTGTCACTGTGCCTGACCACAGGGTTTGTCAGGCAAGGTCCAAATATGTTCAGGAATTGCAGAACTAAAGCTCTCTCATCCTAGACTCTGAATTTAAGAAGGTAGTATCTTCTCTTTTAAAGCATAAAATAATGGCTATTTCCTCTGATAGCACTGCTGTTATGCTGTTTCCACATTAGAGATTGATCAACACATTGCATCATGTGATGCAGATATTGTAAGCACTGCACTTTCTCACATGAGTTTGAAGTATCAGCTTAAGCCCTCATGCTTCCAAGGCAAATTATGCAAATCTGGAAGCCTTTCCTCTCTATTAAATAAAGTTTAAGGTTCAACATTCCTTGGAGTCATTCAGTTCAACAAGGAGAGGAAACAGATTCTTTTCCTATGGGTGGTGAAGGCAAAGAAAGAACAACTCAGCCTTTGCTAGGCACACTAAAGATGGCAGAAGCCAGGACAAACTGCAGTCCCACTGCCAGCTATTCTTCCTGAGTCACTTTGCATGTTGGACTGAACTTCAGCAGAACAAAACAAACCTCTTGCAGCATTCTGTAGGCTGCTGATCCGATATCAAAATGTGATATGGCTCAGAAGTCTCTCTCATTGGAGAGCGATGATAGATGAAAGAGAGAATCAGCCGTGGAGAGAGACTTGCAGAAACAACAACCTCACCTTTGATTGAGGTAATTTGACACTCCTTCATTGGAATTATCCAAATTCCTAAGGTCATAGCTGCCAGAAGTAGTAAAGAATGATGATCTATGGTCTGAGACAAGGCAGGAAATTCCATCCTTTCCTCTCAAGCAACACTGTGTAGCAGTGGATTGCAGCTGTAGTACTGTAAGTAATTTGAGGCTAGGGGTAAACACTATGTGTTAATGCATAATACACAAGTCTATTTTTGAGCAACAAAGACAAATGTGAACCCATCAGACAATGGTGGTGTAATGGCAACTGGCGCTTTGTCCATTCAAATTTATAATCCAGAGCAGTAAGGCTACAGCCAAGAAATTTGAGACTATCTATGATACAAGTTTGCTACAGCGAAGCATAGAAAATGCAGCTGAGTTACCCTACAATCAGATTTGTGGAGATCAAGAAAAAGATATTCCTTAGTCAAAGTGTTTTACCAGAAGCAGGTTTTGCTCGTGACTTTCCATAAAGATTTTCTTAGTTAGTTGCACCATCATCAGCTCACTACAGAGAATGCCATAGAAAAAGAGAAAAAGAAAAAAAAAAAAACATAAAGAAGACTGAAGGTAAGAGGGGAGGTGAGAGTACAAGGAAGCAACACAGGCTTTTGTCTTCCAAAACTGCTGCACTGTCTGCAGTTTCTGAATTGAAAAGATTGATAAGTGGTGCAGATCACCAGCTACCCAGGATATCAGACCCAGATGGCAGGGAGAACCTGATGCTTAGTGAGTGTATTATAAATATTTCTCTTCAGTGATGGTGTATCATTCAGAAGAGCAAAGGAGAAAACCTTTCCTTGCTATACAATATTTTAGCATTTTCTTACTTCTTCCCCACTTCCCTCATATTAGGAGTTAAAGCATGTGCCTTCAGTCTGAGATAGGGCAAGCAGGTCTCCAGTTCTCTGGAGAAACATTCTAATCACTGACAATGGCAAGTCACATCAGAAATGCCATCATGAACAGGCTGAATACAGCTCAGATGTCTTTGATTCATTTCTTTAATATTATTTTCCATCTTCATACTATTGCCTCCCACTCAGGTGCACATAGTGAAGCTCATGCCTCAAAAGTGATGTGCTGCCCATGGCAACCTCTTCCCACTGGACACAGTGCAATCTGACAGCAGTGCTGTACATCCTCTGCACCAGGTGAAGGACACCACTCCCCCCACACCTGCCTTAGCACCACATCTGCTTTTTGCATTACAACAGTGGCTAAACAAATAAACCCCTGCAATGTATTTTTATCAACACTATATATTGTACTTCTGGATATTGCTCAAGAATATTTTTCACTGTGCAATTAAAAGTAGTATTTTCAGACAGCACATATTATCAATAAATACATTAGTTTGTCATGTTCCTTTTGCATATTTGGCAATTTGCAAAATTTTGTGTTTGGATCCCCCAAATCATTATAACAAATTACACAGGTCATCTCTATCACACTCAAGAACGTATTTCATATAATAGGGGAAAGAGATGTTTCTTTCAGTTCACATACTCTCCAGAAGTCATATATTGATTTCTCCCAAGTTTAATCTTTCAGTACTTTGGAACAGACAGTAAATAGGTTCACTTACCACAAGAGATGGAAATTGACCCCATCTGTAACCTTCACGACCAGTTTGGCTTCAAAACTTTATCATCATCCATTAAAATCATGAAAGACTCTTTCTGAAAACAGGACCAAAAACAACAAACCTCAAGAAATTAGTTTTACACTCTTCCTCTTCCAACAGAAGGAGCCAGACCCACCCCCTCCATAATACAACTGAACCACAATGACCTTGGTACCAGTGCCTATCACACAAAATGATTTGAAAGAAAAGCTGGGATTTCCCTGAAGTGACCATGTATTTTCCATTCCCTTTGTTCTTTCAAGAGTTTCAAGTACAGGAGCAACTGTTTTCTTCCAAGGAGTCAAACATCAAATAAAAGAACCTTCTGTCCTTGTCCTGTGAGCTGAAGGTCTGTGACTTTGTCACCTGAGGTTAATAACACTTTTCTTTTCACATTCTACCAGGATATTGCTCACTGTTTTCTCTAGCTTTCAAAACTATATCTGAACTAAGAGACATGTACCTTGGGGAGAGGTGGTCAAATAATGATTTTATTTTTACTTGTAAATTAGATTTTTCCAGCACATAGGGGTGTAAATGAGGCTTCCCCTATGAAAATAACATTTTTTTGCCTCAGGAATTCACCATAAGTTCAAGACAGCAATACTTTGTTCAATTGTAATCTCACTTTAATTTACACTGGTGTAAATTGGAAGTGACTCTGTTGAAGGCCAAGTCATTACAACAAGTTAAATTGATGTAAGTTGATAAAAAGAATCAGGTTTCCCATAGAGCTCCTTCTCTTACCATAAAAATGGTAATATACAGTGGAGAAAAGAAAAGCACTTCCAGAATCCTATACTTCAGCATATATATCTCACCAAACACGCCTAAAAAAGTATAACTACTGGAAACAGTGTATGAAAATGCTCATGGGGCTTGTGTGCAGGGATGGCAGAGGTGGCAAGGGTAAAGAAGGCACAGAAAGAGGAAGAGGAAGAGGGAGAGGGAAAGAGAGAGGGAGAGGGAGAAAGAGAGAGAGAGGGAAAGGGAGCAGGAGAGGGAGAGGAAGGGGGAAAAGAGGCAAGAATTGAAAAAGAGAAGACATGCCCTCCACTTGGTGAAGGATGAGCTGCTTAGGTCAAGTAGCCCAGCAATAGGGACCTGAAGCTTTTGCACTGTAGCCTCTCACACATCACTTGTTAAGGAAAGAAACCTCACACATTTTGGGAAATACTTCCTGCTGTGATTCTGGGAATAGAAAACTCTGTGATGCTGAACAAGAAAAGCACTGTTTCTGGTATCATATCTTTGCAAGTAGCACTTCTACTGTATTTTTTTTTCTTTAGGTACTGTCTGAGTCATCCTCTCTAGATGGATGTCCCAGGACACTCTTATGGGAACAAATATCCTTGAGTGTACTGCCCCATATAAAACATTTGCCAGCTATTCTCTGTGTGTCCTTGTTACAGAGGAGCTCACTAAATACTTGCCTAGGGACACAGATGTACCTGCAGAGGTGCAGTGTGACAGTGGCTAGACAAATGTGCATACACTGTACTGACCTTGGCAAAAATCCTAGCAGTCCAGCAGCAGGATCCTGTCTTTAACCTGTAGAGCTCCTGCCAATTCTGGCAGTGCCTCACCTAAACCATTATTTGTCTGAGCCATTTGCCCACTCTTTCAGGATCCTGAGCCATCTGCCCTTTCAGGACCCTACATGTTATGTGTGATGGAGTGATGGAGCAGCTGAGGCATGGAGTTCTTCCTAAGGAGAGGGCAAGGAGGGTGGTGACTTGATGTTACAGACACCACCACACCTGAAGGCAAGGGTCCCATCTGGAAAAGGGCCATGGCACTACACCTTAGCTGGGCACACACCTACACAGCACAGAGAAGCACAGTATTTAAGAAATATCTCCCTATGCTCCCACACTTCCCCAGGACCCTGACACTGGCACAAAATTTCAGCCAGAACAAAAGGAATATCCTCAGTGCTTGAATGTCATGGTTTTCCCCCGCTTTCTGATGGGACCCTGCCAGAGGCTGAATGCAATGTGAAGCCTCAGCTACTGCAGGACCACTGTTAGCTTGTGTCTTTCTCTTTCCTGCTCCTACTTCAGTTTTTCAGTTCCATATACTTTGTCCTTCTTCCTGGCAGGCAGACTTCTTTTAAATTCAGTAAAGGGCAGTGCATTTTCTTGCTTTAATTAATCATATATTTTCTGCCATGTGAGTAAATAATAATTAACCTGGCAACTGGAGGTACCCTGGGTTAGATCATGATACTCTGTGTTGGCTTTCCACAATGTTTCCTTGCTGTCAATGCTGCTTTCTTGGCTAGATTATCTCCAGGCATACCATGTGCTTGAGTAACAATAACAAACAAGAAAAATGAAGCAGTTCAGAAGATTATTATTTTAGTTAGATTTTCTGTTCTAAAAGCCAAAAAACCATCAGCAGGCCCAATACACTCAGACGAGCTGCTTTGTTGTTTGTTTTTCTTTTTTTTCCTAGTCACTAAAACATTGAGCTGTTATACAGTTATATCAAAGAATTTGATAGGACACCAAACAAGTTCAGAATCCCACTGGTGCTTCAACGGCTGCATTTGATCAGCCATGAGCTCATATCATCACTCATGGAGAGAGAGGGAAAGACAGGAACTTTGGATCTCAAGTGCATGTCAGGGTCCCTCTGCATATGCCATTGTATTAATTCTTGAAAAATTGTACTGTGCCAATGCACAGGAAAAAAGACTTGGAAGAAAGGGCCTCCAAGAGCCAGGAGAACCCTGACAGGGTTCCCACACCCCACCCCCACAGAGAAGGAAACAGGGTCCTGGTAGAAACTTGAGGCAGTAACTAATAGATGTTGAGAGGAGTTAGTGTGCTTCTGACATTCTAAGAAATGCAGAACCAGAGGGCATGTACCTGCAACTATGAGAGAAGTCTGAATTTACCAGGTGGAGAGGTTTTACTTTCAAAGAAGAATAAAGTCTTTAGAGAGGAACTTCTCCAGTGCAGGAAACCCTTCTAGAACTGTGCTCTTATCCTGCATGCCCCATGGCGACTGTTATTATTTAGAGCTGAAAAAAGTTTGAATAAATTTAAATCAGCTGAGCCAAGGAGTCTTTTCAGTGTGTAATCAGTTACTCCCTTCCCATTTAAGCCTCTCTCTGCCAAGGTTTTTCTCTGCTTCCTTGAGAAATGCACAGAAGCATTCAGACTGGTCTTGCCACAAGCAGGGGCTTCATGTGTCTGCTGGGAGAGCTGGCAGCCCCAGGCAGTTGGGAACAACTCACACAGAGCTCCCAGCCTCTGCCAGAGAGAAGTGGCTGCTCAGTCCCTCCCAGTGCTGTTCAATAGCTGTCTCTGAAATGGTCTGGCCTCAGCCCACTCAGAGTGGACCAGAGTCCACAGCACAGCTTATGATCATTTGGACTTGTAACAGGTCCCTGTGTGATGGGACCACAACTGAGTGCCTACACTGCTCTTAGCCCTACTGGGCTGAGATACAAACCAGTAAAGGAGCCTTGGTAAAGCCAGCACTGATCCTGTTCCTGCTCCTTGGAAAAGAAAGGCAACTTCAGTACAGAGGCTGCTGGCACAGCACCATTCAGAACCATGAAATTTGCTGGAACCAACCAAAAATTTGAACAGATACAACTGGAATTTACTGTACTTTCAGTTCATTGTTCCATTTAGATCTCCAGGTGTGAAAACAACCCTACAGAGAAAAACAAAACAAAACAAAACAAAAGCAACAAAGCACTTCAAGTGAAGGCAGGATGAATACCTTCTGGAAACAAAAAGATATATTTTGTCAATTGATTACACAGATGGGAAAATCATACAAGCAGTGGCAAGGTTGACAGCAATTTGGGAGAACTGGCAGCATCCCAAAGGCTAAGGAAAGTATCCTCTTCATTCAATGCTTCTTGACATTTTCTCAGAGACCAAGTTCACAAATTGTGAATTTCTGAGTTCAGACAAAACCTTCCAAGCTTGTCAAGAGTATAGATGCTGCAATTGCCAACCCAGAGGTATAAGACTTCTAGAGGTGCTGCCATTTCTTCTCTTTCTTTTTTTTTTTTCCTAGAGATGGCTCTTGTAACATCTTGACTCCTGAGCAAGATGAATTCTGTCACTGTGCCAAGTCTTAGCACTAGGCAATGAAGGGCAAAGATAAGGCTTCAGACATGTCCCACTTATATGTCAAAATACTGCAACATTGACAAGTACTTTAGTGCCGCACATTCCCTGAATACTAAACTTCTTCCTGGTACTGTCTTGTACTATGCAATATGGCTCTTTTTATACTTTAGTTTACCAGCATCTTTTTTCATTTGCAGTTAGGCTGGTAGAGGAAAAAGGCCTCTAACAAAAATTAGGATTGCATTTTCCCAATCTTTACTGAAGTGTGTAGGACATGCAAAGTAGTCACACAAACTGGGATTAGAAATCCTAGAGCTAAGATATATTCCCACCTTTTTCAGCCTGAAGTGTTCTTTATCAGAGTTGGACTCACTATTTATCTTTGCAAGTTTTAAAAATATGGTTTTATTACCTAACTCAGTATCTTCTTGCCATCCTCAGAGATGATGGAATGGAGAGAGCATTTATAAAATTTGCTGATGACACCAAGGTAGGAGTGGATGGAAGTAATTCAGAAGATGGGATCAGAATACAAAATTATCTCACTGTGTTGGAGAAATAGTCTAAAATTATCAAGACAGAATTTAGTAACAATGCACATGAAATACTCAATGGAGAAATGAAAGATCAAATGCGCAAATACAAAATGAGAAATCATAAAAGAGTTGGAAGGGCTGGGGAAAAAAAAGGATGTGAGAACTAGAATATGACTCAATGCAAATACAAGCAGAGCAGTTAAATCTCCTAAAAGACAAATCTCATATTAGATGCATTATTACAGGAGTGTCAAATGCACTAGGGAATTTTTCAGCTCTTCAATGCACTGGTGAAGAGCCAGCTAGTGTGTTGGACCTAGCTCTGGGTAACTCTTTTCAAAAAAACAATAAAAACATAAGACATTTATAGAATATGGCCTATCAGAAACACATGTATGATTAGGTTGGTCACTAGAGAAGCTTCACTGGGAGATTTGATAATAGTTTTCCAGCATATGAAAGAATGTCCAAGAAAGGACAACAGTAACTTACTTCCTTTGCTCAGTTTTCAGGAAAAAGTCCAGTGGATCTGGTAGAATGGCAGTTGGGTGATGAAAGAAAATTCAGAACTGGCTAATAATTCTTAGAAGCACTCGAGACACTGCTCGTAGAAAAGTTTAGGAAGAGATCTGACAGTGTTACCGGTATATTTTATCCCACTTGGAGCAGGGAAATTTTCTCAGTGGTTTCATACAGCTTGTCAACATTCTCAATCCTATTTTATCAAAAGGTCCATCCAGTTCCTTTTTGTTTGCAACAGCACAGAGTTGAAGCTGAGCTGCAGGTGTTTTTCAGACACTTCAACACTTTGGCAGTTACAAATTCAGGATCAGACACCTTTCCTTTCTCATGCTTTTCTTGGACAAGTGGGAATCATTGTCATTGTTCAACTCTGCTCCCTGCTTTCACATGCGGATTTTCCAGTAGTGAGAGTCCTGAGGAATTGCCATTCCCTTTTCTCTCCCTGGTGAGCTGTGCATGTTCACAGCTACATGGCATGAGTAACCTCCAGTGTCACACATAACCCCTTTCCTGGCACTCCTGGATCTTGTTCTGATATTGGACTCTACCGTTAATATTTTCTAGATCACCCTGAATCTTTGTCCACTCTGTAGTCAAAGGCAGAGAAGGTTTATTCAGGCTTCAGCTGTCCATGAAGACCCTTAGAATTCAATCTCCATCCCAGGACCAACCTTGCTAAAGGCAAAGTTTGAGTTGTGGGATGCTGGAACCCCTCCAACCTGAACCATGGGCTGCTGTGCAGGTCTGTGTGAACTGCTACACGTGCTGTAGCCCTGCCCACCAGGGCCCAGAAAATGAGAAATCCACAGCACTGTTCCAGTTTACCCCCTGCAGGTTAAAGTACAGGGAGTGCTGTGCTGCAAGAAGATGAAAGTACCAGCATCATCACCTCAGCTGCTCCTGTCTTGGTGCTGAGCAGCAGTGTGGGCAATGTTTGTCTTCATCTCTACTCTCTTGTGTGCTGCTGACAGTGGTGTGGTATCCACAAGTGTGAGACAACCTCAAATTACAAGATGCAGTTTATCTGCTGGAGGATGGAGCACCACACAAGCTGATTTGCCTTGTTTCACTGTGGCTCTTATTTGTTCACAGCCCTAAACCCCCCACAATGCAATCAACTGAATGACAGCCTCAGGCAATTGCACCTTTTTACACTTTCTAAGAAGAAAATTACTTACATAAAAGCTTCTACATTTTCCTTTACTACCTCTCCACATGGATTTGGTTGTCTCTTGGAGCAGAGGGAGGATATTTTCCAACCATAATAAAAACACTGCATGGTGATGCAAAGAAGATCTCCAGTCTGATGACGTTTCTTTATTTTCAGATTTCTATTTTTTTTCAAAAGAGATTTGAGTCAGAATAAAGGAAGGCTTCTGCTAACCTGCTCTTGTTGGGCTTTGGATGCATTGCTCTGCACCAAAAAAGATCACTGCATGGATGCACTTAGGTGACTCCTAAAAAAATCTCAAGAAAACTTCTGATGAGATAGATTCACTCTTGCACCCAAATGCAGGGGCTTGTGAACACACAATTCAGCCACCACCAAACCTACCCAGTGCTCCTGCCTCTCAGCAGTCATGCTCTGCAGAAACTGAATAATTAATGCTTGTTGCCATAATGTTCTGGCGTCAGCCTTTCCACAGTAACATTGATTTTTCTTATTTCTCTTGTACATTCTCAGTGATCCAATTCTCCATCTACCTCACTGTCATGCCAGATTCTTACCCCTACTCTCTCACAGACAGGCCCTTTGCTCTGCAGAGCAACCCTCTGAGTTCACTGGTTTAATCACACTGAGCAGCAGATGTTGTGTGTAAGGACAGTGAAGTCTGGTTCTGCTTGCTTTTTGCTTCCTTTCACAGCCTGTGTTTTCCTATCGCTAACTTCAACATTATTTTTAACTTTTTTTTTACATCTTTCAGCATCTCCCCTTTTCTCCTTACTTTCACAGATCTTAATGTTTCTATTTCCTTTCTTCCTGTTCCACAATTCCCTCTCCCAACTTCCCCTAAGAAAAATGAATACATGGTAAAATACTCTGTTTTTCTCATTGCTTCTCCTTTCCTTCTCTTCCAGTCCTTTCTCTAATTCTATCCCATCTTCCACTTACTTTCTTTATGACACCTGAGGACATGTTTCCTCAATTATTTATGGATTTATTTACTTATATATTTATTGCTTTTGGCTACTGTCCTCACAGAAGCCCTCACATTTTTTCACATTTCCCATCATGTCCCAGTTTTGACTCATGTTCCCTGGAGGTGGGGTAAGTTTCTGTTCTCTAGCCCTCCAGCTATGAGCACACTACAAGCCAGAGTACAATTACAGCTGAAGGAACACCTAGTTTCACAATAGCTCAGTATGAAAAACAGTAGGACTAGAGCAATGCAGAGTTGAGCATGGGTTGCAAAGTCTGTCTAGGATCTTAATAAATACATGGAGCCTTAGCTGTGGCTCTGCTCATTGCTGTGACAAAAATACAAGGCCCAAGAGAGGTGTAAGCCCATTCTTGCATAGCAAAGTAGCTGTAAGAGATGCAGCAGCAAGCTCACAACCTCCATGAGCAGGGCATGACAGCCTTTAGCCACCTGTACATTACCCCAGCCCCGCCGCAGAATGCTCTGAGAAACACAGAAACTCTGCTGGGCTTCAAAGGGGGATGTTCCCAAGGCTCTTCCAGGACACATGGTCCTGTCTGGAAATGGTAGTGAAGAGAACTGCACCCCCTTTCCTTATGTACCTTTCCTCACAACTCATGATGCCTCAGCACATCTCTGCCCAGAGTTTGCCAAATGCCCAGGAATGTAGCCTTTCGGCTGCTCCCTGCAGAACTCACAAGGAAATTTCCTTCAGAAGGCCAAGAAAATGGCCTTCTGTGGCATTCACATTTTCTGGAAAAATCCCTTAACCCAGGATTTTTCTCATGGGAAGCTGAGAAGCCTAAAGGAAAACAATAGTTATCTGATTTACTTCTCCTGTGTTTTGCTCCTTTGGAATGTGTTTCAGATTGTTTACCAACAGGTGATTGTTTCATTGGTTTCTGTTGTGAGTTGTTTTGACTCCTTGGCCAATCAGAATCAAGCTGTGTCAGGACTCTGGAGAGGGTCACGAGTTTTCATTATTATCTTTTTAGCCTTCTGTAAGTATCCTTTCTGTATTATTTAAAGTAGTACATTTTAGTATTCTTTAATATAATATAGTGTCTTAAAATAATAAATTAGCCTTCTGAGAACATGGAGTCAGATTCATCATTTCTTCATCTGGGGACCCTGCAAATACAAAAGCCCCCCAGACAAGTGAGACTTTCTGTAGCCCCTCAGTGAACAGCATTTAGAAGTCCAAGCAGGGAGGAAAGCAATGGAGGTTAACTTTTTGGCTGTGCAGCACCTCACATCACCAAGTGCCCTGACTGTGTGCTATTAATGTCCAGGAGAATTTTGATTTGGTGTTCAAAGGAATGAGAGAAACCTTGTGGTGTTTGCTTCCAGTAAGATACAGTAAGACAGTTTTTCTGCATGCAAGAAGTGGTACAAAAGAAATAAGAGAAACACAATAAAAGGAAAAGCAGACTGGTGTGGTTTAGGAATGAGGTACTGGAATTCCCACTGCAGCTGATTTAAGTCCCAGTTTCTCGGCAAGGCTGGTTCCCCAAAAGTGTTTGAATGTTCAGTTAGCAAATGAAATAAGCTTAGTACCTAATGCAGCAGGGAAAGCCTTTGGTGGCAAGCCCCAAGGATAAGGGAGTGAGAGCCAGAGTCACCAGAGCACAACATGCCAGTTTAACTTGGCTGGGAGTCAGGCTCTGCATGCTTTCCTTACACAGTGTACAAAGCTGAGCTCGTTGGCAATGCTCGGTAAATAAACAGTGATAACAAAACCTGCAGCAGAACCCAAAGGATACCCGGAAATTACTTGTGTGTGGAACTCCCTTGGACATGGCACGTCGCCTTCAGCACTGGGAAATGTGCTTCCACTGCAAGCTCAGAGTACGGTAATTGTTACATTTCACCAGTTTTTCCAGTGTGATAAAAACAATAATCTGTGGGTGTGGTAAGTCAAATAGTATATAAATTACCAGTCAGACTATATTTAGGCCCATAAACCAAAAAGATGGTGTTCTGGGAACAATGACTGAAGTGTTAACTATATCTGATTTTTTTCTTAGTGTACAGTCCAACCTTTGCATCTTGATGACCTGCCAGACTTGTCTATGGTACGTCACTTGTTTTTTGTGAAAGAGAGAAATAAAAAGCCTGGAAAAGTGCAGAAAGCCCAAAAGTGTGTGTTGATGGAAGAACATCTATCTCAGAAATTGTCCTTTGTCTCATGTTGTTCAAAAATGAACAACTGCAGTGATAAAAGGGATTTTTAGTTGCAAAGTTTTCCTGTGAGTCCGTACTATTCTTTTGAGAGTGAGTGCAGGGTACAAAACAGTAAACTGCAACAAGAAAATGCTGTGCAATGGCCAACAGGTAAATAATTCAGCACTATGGACAAGCAGATGAACAACAGCTGTTTCAAGCTGGTATTAAATGCATCTCAAATTGCAATTCAGTGTTTTGGATTGGAAGGTACTTGCTGTCAATTGGCATCTCAGCTATTCCTATTCAGGCACTTTGGAAGAGCCACTGCCTGGCTTAGTGGTACCAGAAACATTACTGATTGGGGTGAGGAACTGACCATCCCTCCAGATCAGCTTTGGATGCCCAGCTGTGATCAGAGCAGCACCAAGCACAAGACATCCCCACAAATGCACCCAGGCAGATGAGCTGTGCCCTGAGCCAGCAGAACCTCTGAGCCCCTGGTATGTACCTTGAAGGGTGATATTGATGACTTGCAGTTGTAATGGACTCCAGCTTGCCCCTGCCATAGACAAGGAGTTATCTGAATTCCCACAGAAATCAGTTGGAAGCAGGATGAAGCCACAGGATCATGTTGTCCCTGCTGTGATGATAAGAAAATATTGTGTGATTGTTATTAATACTATAGCTAGACAAAAATCATGCTGTCATACAAGCACCAAGGGAAAAAGTCTCTAAATCAAATACATTTAAACCATATTTAAGGCAAATCATCAAGTGCAAGAAGAAGACCTATAAGGAAGAAGTTGAGAAATGAAGAGAAGGACTAGCACAGTTATGTTCCTTAGAAGATACAACTAAGAATACTGAAACCATGTGATTAACATCTAATAAACATTTACTCAAAACAGTTGAACAGTACCTCACAAACAACATGAGATTTGCAGAAGATGAAATGGTATTTTTATGAATGAGTTACTGAAGTTTATTCTGGATATAGCAGGGAGCAAGAAGAAAGCACAAAAGCCATCTGCTGAAACAGAAAATCACTCATTATTCAGTCTTGTCTTCCATCACTACATAGAGAGAAATATTTATCCCCTGTTGAACTTCTTCTGGTGATTTCTCACCGTTCATCCTGCTCACCTAAAAGCCACAGGCTACAATATATTGATAGGTCTGGACCAGATGACATGTGTCTCAAAAATTGAGCTTTCACATCAGCAGTTAAAGACAGCTTCTCAGCCAACATCTGGCAGAGAGAACAAATCTGGGATCTTCTGTATGAAATATTTTTTCTTTCCAAAAACTCAGGCACCAGCAGAGAGGGTGCCTTATATAAGCCCCTGCTCAGAGGTGAGTCCTTCTATTTCTGGATTTTGCCATGATTGGGACACAGGGCATAGCTGATAGATGTCATGGACACATCCGTCCAGTCCAGGAGGACTGAGTGGGTGAAACACAGTGCTGAAAGGAAGTTGGATCTAGGATTTGTGATAATTGGATTTTCAGTGTGGTGTGCATTTGGAGGAGGAAAAAAATGAAAAACAGCTCCAGGTTTAGATAAAATGGACTGGAAAAAAGTAGACGTGTTCTGAAATGAATAACAGCCCATCTGCAATTAATTTCCATGAAATATTTTGTTTTATCTGAAATAAAATAGTTTGTTTCCATCTCAAATGATGTTGCATTAATAATAATAATAATAATAATAATAATAATAATAATAATAATAATAATAATAATAATAATCCTCCCAGTATTTTCCTAAACAAAACAAAAAAAATTCAATCATGAATACTGGCTCTCAAAGAGCTGCACCTCTTCATACATGCAAGTACTCTTATCCTCTGTGCATCACATAGAGGCTTATAACACATTCTTACTGGGAGCTACAGAGAAGGAAGCATATATACTTCCCTGTTCTGTCCTGTATGAGCAGTTACTGACTTTTCAGGGGGTGGCATTCAAATAGCTCCCTCAAAAAAACATTTAATTCAAAAGTACTTAAAATATTACTCAGGTTCCCTGCTGTGATGTTCTAGATGTAGTTTCCAACAGCAAAACTGTCATTGTTCTTACCAGCCTTCTAACAGTCTGCAGTGAAGATTCTTCTGTCTGAGTTGCCTGGGTTTGAACCCCATTATTTGCAGCACAGCAGTAGCAAACTCTGTGTTCTCAGTGCCATCCTATCACAAGGAAAAAATCAAAGATTCTCAGTTTTATAATAGTACCAATACACATCTACATTTCAGGCAAATTTTCACAGTACTTTCAGAACTGAATTTCAGGTCTTGGTATGCTTCCAGATCACTATGTCTCTTCTGGCATTCATCAAAGTACTGCACTGTACTGACAGTCTGCCATGTCATAATGGTAAAATACTCTAATACGGAGGTTTAAGTACTATTTACAAATTGAAACCTGCAAGAAGAAGTAAAAAAAGTACACTTTCCTTGTTAAACAAGGTCTGATTTTGCTTAAAATTTACTGCAGCTGGAGACAATGTGGGCAGGAGAATGTGGGTTTGTTCATGGTGCTGCCTTCAGCTGCAGGAATGTGCTCTGGGCGTGTGAAGTGATGGAGTTGAGAATGAGCCAACACCAGCACCCGCAGGCTTCTGGCTCTCACTCTCCTACTGAAGCCACCAAACGCCTCTGCTGACACAGACACAAAGGTCTTCGCAGGAAAACATTCATGGGGTTGTAGAGAAGTAGGTTATTGCCATGACTCTTGTCTGCCTCCAGTCATCACTTGCTCCAGATGTCCTTAAACCTGGTTATCTCTCCAGCCACCTTAGGCATGGAATATATTCATGTTCAGGGCTTGTTGATATGGGGACATACAGAAGAATTAAATTGATTTATCTTTGGAAGGGGATTAGGTGATGACACATAATCAGCAGCAGATTAAACACTCTCATTCAGAAATAGAGAGCCCCTAATTCAATTTATCTTAATTCACTCTGGAAGAGAGTTAGGGCTGTGACTGAAGCATAGGGAAGGCAGGCTTGGGCACAGCTGCTGCTGTGGTCCCACAGCTCTCCCTCAGCCATTTGGCAGGGGCTGCCAGCCCACCCAAAGTGTTGGGAGAGGAGGGGTGGGATAAAGCAAACCTCCACTCCTTCCTCACCCCCACATAGCTCACAGCCCACGTCTCAGGGCATCAGGTCCTGAGTAGGATGACATGGGGACTCAGCAGTGCCCACACCACTGCATACTGTGCCCTGGCCTGGACGATCAGTTCCCAGACCCATCTTTGGAAGTCCCCCTTTCTCCATCCTCTTTAGGTATTTCAAGAACTGAGGTTCTAGCAGGATCACATAAGAGCCCAACCGACTGATTAATCTCATGCTGAGAATGAAATACAAAGATTTGGCTTTTGAAAGTTTGCCAGCAAAAAATGGTACCAAAACAGGGCAACAAACCCTGCAACCTGTTTAGGTGCCAGCTAACACTGCTGCACCATGGACTCCTGCTCATCTTTAATTGTAGGCACTTCGCAAATGATGAACATTTGTTATTAAAACTCAGGCTGTTGTGTGTTATTTACTTCATACTACATATAGAAAAAGAAGATGTGTGAAGGAGTCAGTCCTTTTTATCAGGTCCTGCTATAGCACACACATGGCTGTATCCCAAGTGGAGGCAGCCAAGGACGCAGGAAGCTAAGAGGTCTTTTGGGACTAGCCTGGTAGCCATAAGAGCATGCCCTACATGAGCATGCATCAACACCCTTTGCTAAAGCAGTTTCTCTTTCCTATTTGAAACCCCATCATCTGCAATAATAACCTCTTTAGCCCAGATGATGCTGATAAAGTGTCATGCAGAAAGTGGCTCACAGTCTGGTACACACTCTCTCACAAGCTGCAGTTTGCTTTCATTTAAGGCCGCAGTTTGGGCTTGCTTTATCCCAACCAAACATCAGCTGCTTTGCTTCCAGACACCTGCTCAAGCTCCCAGCACAAGAGCAGCTCCCTCCCCTGACTTGCCTTTTCCAGATGCTCATAGTGATGTGTTACACTGAATAATGGCAACTTTAAAAGAAATTGGAATCTCTTCAGACTTCAATTGACCTTAAATATAGGTTTTGTTTCTAAAATCCTTTCCTCAGCAAAAGTGGATGTCTGGGAGAATGGGTAATGGAATATGGAGCACTGCTGCCTCACCCTGTGCTTGGCAATTACCAGAAATTGTTGCTGCTTGACAGCAACTTCTGTGTTCACCTCTAGCAGTGATGGTCTTGAGTCCGTAATTTCTACTAGCATGCCATTAGTTAACTGGTAATGTTCCTCTCTGTCATGGCAGCTCACCCAAACAAATCACCAGCTGAGTGCAGATCATTGTAAGCTTTTACAGTCTGGGAACTCATCGTTTGTTACCAGGCAAGTTTTTATTCATGCAGATCCCAGTTAGACTCACACTGGGAAATAAGACCCATAACCATTTGCAGATTATTCCTGTGACATGAATTCTCACATCTGCTAGCAGTAAAACTCCTCTCAGAAAGATGGAGCACTAACAGGTGACTATGGACCATCTGATAGCATTGTTTGGGGTGGCCTTACTGCTTTTGTGATATGTAGCGATCTCTCAACCAAGTGAATGCAACCTTTATGTAGCTGTACATCACCTACTGCACACAAACCCACCTAAACTAACATACACACCCCACACCCCCCCCCCCCCCACTCTTCTGTGGCTGAATTTGAGATCCCAGATATGCAACCTGTTTGTTTGATTTGGTAAATATGAAAATAATAAGTATATTACTAAAGTGCAGTAAGACAAATAATCATATATCAGCCTATTAAACAATGCTGTACACTCTTTCTAAATATATATAGAATCCTTAGACAGAAAAATCCACACATATAAGTGTAGAGACAGACAGGAAGATGTAATTTTTGCCTATGTGTATATATACATATTTACACATATATAGAATATTTCAAAACTAAAAAGGAGATTTAGTCACACAGCTCCTTGATGCTAACTCATACTTATGTCTATCTTCATACACACATGCACACTCTGCTGGTACTGTAAAAGCCATCTGTGCTTGCACTGTATAACAGTTTTAGTCACATTTCCCAAGGATAAAAAAATAAGAATTCATTCTCCTTCCACCTGCTTGTTCTCCTTGCAATCTCAAACCTTTCTGGCAGCTTACCTGGAAATGGCTAGTTTCTTACAGAATCAACAAAACTATGCATTGAGACACAGGAGAAAACCTCAATCTGTATTGTGACTGAGGCAAACAATGTGGTATGAACTTACCCTCACTTTAACCCACAGAATCTGCAAGAGACAGCAAATTTTGAAAGTCTAGAAATCTGAGGAAAATTAAATGGGAACTTTAATTCAAGAACCAGACCCAAAACAATGGGAAATCTGATTTCATTGGTTCCAGTGTTCATGGCACTGCTTTGTTTCTGTTGATTTGAAGGAGGGTGTTCCTCTATCCATTTCTATATTGGATCCTTGGCAGATGCACTCATTCTGTACAATTCTGCTTTGACCTCTGTTTGCTAAGGCGCTGAATGACTCATTGGCAGAGACATTGTTTCAGATTTTGGGAGTGATATATACTTCTGTCAGAAGGAATTAGATCAAGATTTAACTGATGAGGGGGGTGGGGGGAAAGGTCCAAGATATAGATGATCTCTGGGTCTAGCAGCTGGAGAAAGATTAAACATTACAAGAATATTCAATGTCTGGTTTTCTTGTTCTAGATCCTCAACTTTACTCCCTTCCCAAAAACATAGAGAAGGGTGAAAAATTATGCACAACTTAGCAAAATTTGGTAAGAATGGAAAGGGAGGTTTAGTTAGAGCCCACACAAATTAGTGGGAGAGTCTCAGCTGAATCGGAGATTTGTGTGTCCTGTAGGTTGTTCCAGGTGATGATGGGGAGAAGGTGGTTTCATATTTCCCAAACCTTCTCAGACTTGGGACCAGAACCCAGGCCAAGCTGAGGCACACCATATGAATTGACTCCTGCACAGCACATTCCATATCCCATACTCCTGGAGACACAGGGGCAGGAGCCCAGAGACTTGAGTACAGCAAGGGCCTCTGATTGTGGATCTCTAGATTTGTTTAGAGTTAGACACCTGGACCTCCAAAGACCAGGAAGAAAGAGAAAGAAATAAAGAGAAGGAAATCATGCCCTTCCACACTGTGTAAACATACCCATAACCAAGGGGTTTTCGCGTGATGGCAAGATAGAGCTCATTGGGATTCAAGTCATCTGACTCCCATTAATCATGTTAATAATTGAAAACATATGTTCAGCTTGAAAGCACAGCAAGAGAGTCAGGCAACCCTACATGGAAGTGCATTGTTTTCCAATTCTAATGATACTCATTAACATACCTTTACCAACCTCAAAGAGAAAACACTCCCACCAAAATCAGGTACAGTATTTGCTGTCAACTTCATGTGCTCCAACGTGACAAAACCCTTCCACAGTCACTTGTTTCACCTTAGAAAGTCTTTTTCAGTTAAGTCTGTCCCTTCTCCCACAGTGTAAGCACAGTGCTGGTGCTGAGCTCTTCTATTCTGGTTGCAAAATGCTTGCACAGAAAAGCATTCAGGCAGGACTACCAACTGCAGGGCTGGTGTGGCCGCAGTCTGTGCCTCCCTCTGCAGCAGCTCTGTCACAGGGATGTGTGCCACCCACAGCCCTGCCACCACGCTTCAGCCTGATGCTGGGCTGGGGCCCCTCAGGAAGACCTTCAGATTTCCAATACCAAAAATAGCCCAAACAAGCTTAAATATTCACAGGCATTGATATTGCCCTCTCATTGCTCCCATTAAAGTGAAGACAATGTTCCCATTATAAACTTGCTTTGGCAGAGCTCTCATGATGGAATCATTAAAATTAATTCCAGGTGAAAATCTGCAACGCAAATTCTAACCAGAGCAGTGAATTTCAGAGGAAACCTCACTGCCTGTAGGCAGACAATATTCTTAACATCTCAGCCTTTCCCAGCTCCTGAAACTGAAACTTTGCTTTCAATAAGGCAAAGCTGGGCTTTTCTTGGGCCTGGACACACTATCAAGTTACCATTGCAGCTCCAGAAACCACACTAAGTTCATTGTGTGTTTGAGCCCTGAGGGAAAGATGAAGAAAAAAGAGTAAGTTTGGATACAGGTGGAAGAAAGGATGGATGTTTTTTTCTTTTCAGATGCACTTATTCTCCCAATGTGCATATAAATCACTTCTGCTGCTAATAGTAACAGCAAGAAAATAAGCCTCTTTGGAAATGAGTTTTGCAATCCTGTAACAAGAAGGCAGGAGAGAGGGAAAAAAAGAAAGAAGAAAAATTTTAAATGCAAGCCTTGTTTAAATATTAATAATATGGTTTACACAGACTTCAAAATCCTGACAAACACTCTGGTTTAGATTGCACACTTAGTTCTCATCATCCCTTTTCTCCTCCTACACCCTTTCTCCACTGATCCATAAACTCAGCACAAGCAAATACCTCCTACCTGGATAGAAATGCTCAGATGCTACCTACATTTGTGCTGTTCCTTACTCAGAGGAACACAGTGCCTTGCAGGGAAGCTCTGGACAAGGAAACAGAGGGTGATGAGGATCACAAGTGTGACATCCAGCTAGTGCCACTGCTGGAAACAGGAGCCAGGGCAAGTTGTACCCCATGGCTGACCTGCTAGGGCTGTTCATACGCAGAGGTGGGTCTGAGGCTCCAGCAGAGCACAGAGGATCTCCTGACCTCTTTTTCCTGCCTCCTGCCAAATGACTTCCCCCAGCAGGTACTGGCAAAAGCAGTACCTGTTTCTGAGCTGTACATGCAGGAACATGGAGAATAAGTCTGGATCCTACTGTTGTTTCATCTGACTTGGGAATTGGGATCTTGCAGGCCCCATTGCACTGTCATCTCATTTTTGCCACTCCCAGAGCTGAATGGAGGCAATGGGAGAAGGATATTTCTGGGGTGCTCTTTGGGCCTGAAGGAGTTAATCAGTGTTGAGACTTTTAAATTCTATGCCTTCCACGGGGTGCCCCACAGCTTTTGAAAGTGGGAGCTGAGTGCATTACAGACAGTCCTCCACAGGGTGTGAGAGCCAGCAGATAAACTCCAGGAGTACAGGTGCCTGCAGACCTCACCCTGCACCCCTTAGCAGGCTGGAAGGGATTTCACCCAGGGCTTCCCTGGGGGACACAGGGGAGAGGGGCTCCCTGCATTCTCCAGCCTGCTCACTGAGGTAACCTAACCCTGCACTGATCCCACCACTCTGGTATTTTTCATTAGAAAACTTTGGAAAATTCTTTGGAAAATAGAGGCCAAAGCCTCAAGCAGTGTAAATCAGTGTAACCCCCCCTGAAACGTATCACCAGGGATCTGTCACGTGAAGTGCTTAGGATTACTATTGCATAAACAAAGTGTGAAGTCTTGAGTCAGGCCCAAGAAGCTGGAATCCCAGACAACTCCATCATCCTTTCCCCAGCATTCCTACACCCTGGTATGCTCAGATCTTTCTCTGTGTGCTTTGCTCAAGCTGCCTGGGCTGCTGAGCTCCCAGCAAAGCTTTAGTGGCATGCCTGGCACAGAGGCTTTGCTCTGCTTTGAAAGGAGCAGGGAGGTTGTGCATTGACAGCGAGACAGAAGATATTCCAGCTCAAAATGAATTGACAAAATACGCCCTGTGTATGTATCCACCTCACTCCTTCACTACAATAATATTTATTTGCCAGCAGCTACTGCTTGCAATGGGTCTCCCTCCCCACTGTGCACACAGTGGCTGGATTTTAGAGGGCATGGGACCATCTTGGGACTGCTGAGCCCAAACTCCAACATTGGAGGCAATGTGGGGTGAGACCTAGGGCAGAGGAACAGTCTACTCCACCCCACAGTGCTTCTCAGCGTGCCATTATAACTTCAAGTCTTGTAGTAAAAGACTGCAAGTTATTCCTGCAGGAGGCTATTCCCACAGAAAGCTATTCCCACAGAAGGCACTGGGACGAGGTCTGACACACCATCCCAAGTGGTCTGGGGGAGCAAACTGTGCCTCTGTCTGCAGAGGAGGGGGAAACTTAGTCACTGCAGCTGACCTGGGAGAGAAATCCCTTTTAGCCCCAAAACTGGCAAGAGGTTTATCTGAGCATGTGAGCAAGGCGTACGAGCCAGGCGCTGCTGCTATCAGCCTGGAGAAAAGCCACACTAATGATCTCATGCAGAGGGGTGAGGGGTGGTATTTTGCCAGAAGGAGCAGAATTAGACCCAAATTGTTGTTTCCTCTCTGCTTTCCAAAACTCCTCTCCCTGATTAAAACCAAACTTATAGTATCCTCTTCTTCCACACTCTGAAGTTTTGGCTACATCTTTTCTTTTCCATGTCTGGCAAAGGACAGAACTGCAAAGGCCAAAATGTTGAGTAAAAGTTTGGGTTTTTTTCCTAAGAATCTCTCCCACTACTATTGTTTATCCCAGAACTACAAACCATTGGACAGAGTAAAACAGTTGAGAGAGAAGTGATGACTGGGACAGAGACACAGATCTGGGACATTTTTTCCTCTAACCCTGGCCGTGCTGCAATGCTTCTTCTCCTGAAGACTCTCCCTCAGCCCTGAGCCAGCCAAGCATGTGAGTGTCCTCATGAAAGTCACAGGACTGCACATGCCAAAAGCAAAGCACGTGTGTAGCTGTGTTGCTGAGGCACAAGCCAAAGACCCCTCTTCAGCAGAATTCTTGAGTGTAAATCAATGGGACAACTCACACACTTAAAATAAAGGCATATGTTAAAATACCTTGCTGGATCAAGGACTTAACCTCTCTTTCTCACAGCAGAACAAGTTTTTGAAAGGCTTTGAATATGTTTATCTTTTTTTTTTTTTTCTGCATTATTAGGAGCATCAAGACTAACTTAAATCAGTGTGTATAAAGGACAACTCTAATGGGAATGCCACAAGCCTAAGGGGATAAGGGGAATGAATGGATAATAATTGCATTTACTAACCCCATGGCTTTCTCCATTCTTTTTCTCTTGACAGGAGGAGCTTAAAATCTTTTTCAATCTAATTTCTCCAACATCCTTGCATGGATAACACAGGAAAACAAACAAGATTCAAATCATGGCACAATCCCACGTACAAGCATTTGTCCCCAGTGTTGATCTTCTCTTCCCCAAAGTGAGCCTGATCCCATTTCCTGTGAAGATCATATTACGGGCCCCCATTGACCTCAACAGAGGCCGGAACACTAGTACATATTAATTCAATTATTCCAGCCCTCAGGATCCTTTGCTGCCTACCTGGCTTTCTACCTGCCTACTCTTGCAATCCTGTCTCTGGACAGGATTGGATTCTGTCTGCTTCTATACCTGGAGCTGGTGGCACTTCACCAGTTACAGAAGGATGCTGCTTCCAGGTGACCACTGCCACAGATGAGGAGAAACTACAGGTTACAGTCCCACAAAACTCACTCTTTGGATTCCTTCCAGTTAAAGCCATTCTCAAGAAAATCCATATTAGTGCAACATCAGGTCGGCGTGTGTATCACTGCGAGGCAACCTGCACGTTCACAGGCGTGAGGAGTTTTGCGCTGGGTACAGACCTCAGGGACCTGAAGACACTACCACCACCCCCAGCAGACCCCATCCCACTTCACTGTCTCGGTCTCACAGCTTTTCCATGGCTGCTACAATATTTCACAGGGATCAGGGCAGGGCCATCAGGCTCAGTCAGTGACAGCTCTTGGTGTCAGCTGAGCAGACCACAGACAGGTGGGAGCGTGACATGGGGTGGAGAAGGCCTTGACAGAGCCAAGCCTGGCTACTCACTGCAGTTCTGCTGTTGAAAGTACAGGTGGTAGATAAAACTGTTTTCTACTGTCTTTCCATGTCTCTGTTTTATTCACCCCAGTAAGGTAATCTACAGCACATCTCGAGATAAGACCAGTCTTGCTTTCCCTCAGTACAGGATGACACACATGGCACAAGTCAAATCTCTTGTATGAGAGCTGAGAAGGCTTTTTGGATTAAATTATTTCTCTTTGCAGATACCCTCAGGGTTTGCTGCATTTCCTTTTGTCCCTTTTTCATTTGCTTGGTTTCTTTTCTTTATGCTGCATCTGACATTTTGTTCAGGGTTACAGTGAGGAGTAACAATTTAGGATAATGAATTATGGATTGAAAGAAAGGTTGCACTATTTTGGAATCACTATTCAGTGCCTTCTGCAGGGACAAAGGAATTCCAGAATGAGTTTTCCAATTATCTGTGTTGGAGAAGAGGGAGAAGGAAGAGAAGAAAGAGAAAGCAAGCCAGGAAGGATGAGAAGGCAGTAAGGGAAGGAAGGAAATGAAGGAATGAGAGAACAAAAGAAAAAAAAATTTATTCTGTTCGGAGCATGAGAAACCACTCCACTCTCTGAGTTTTCTCTACCATGCTTTCCAGGGTAAATCCTGAAACCCATGAGCAATTTTAGTTGTGCTTGCAAAAGTAGTCTCTTGAATCTTCTGGGAGCTACTCACAGGAACATAAGCCACACACCAGTTGGGAGGGTTGCAGAAGTCTGTCCTTCACTACCATGGCTGAGTTCCCTGAGCACACAACTATGAAATAACCCACGGGGGGCTCCACTGGAAATTTACTTAAAGTCACAAACAAATATTTTCTCAAATACTCTGAGTAGTATCTGCATAAATGCTCCCTCCCTTGGCTGGAAGATTAGGGGAAGAATAATTGCAATTTTGCTTACTTAACTTCAGCTTTTAAAAACAATTAATAACAAGGCATGGGGGAGCTTCTGTGATGGAATAGAAATTGCCGTCTCTTTACACTGAAATTTACTGAGCTCAGACAAAGATGTCCTTCAAGATCTTGGAGGGAGAAAAGTGCTTTATAAGAATATGAGGGTGACATTGCCACAGCTGGATTTTGGAGCAAAATCTTAGCCTCCCTATTAGATAGCTCAATATCAATTTGGTTTGTTAATAAACTCTCAGCGATGTACTCATTTCACGCTCCACTCCCCCCGTTTCTGTGACCCTGGCAATACAAGTGCCAGGAAGACACAGTTGTGACCAGCCAACTCCCCACTGCCTGCCTCTACATCTTTCCTCTAATCTCAGCTGAATGCTTTCATTACATGACATGTTAGTGCACCAAAGAGCTGGAAAGGCTGAGTGCTTCTCTAGGTGTACACAATGTAAAGTCATTAGGCTGCTTAGGAAGCTTCCCAAAAGCTTTCTGTCAGCAGTTAGATGGCAATTACAGAATTAACTGAATCAGGCCAGGTCTCCTCCTTGCTGACCCAAAGCCTGCCAACAAGGGGATACCATTTCAATGGAAAAAAGGTATCACGGGTCAGAAGAACAATATGAACATGAATAGCACATGGGAAGCATTTAACAGCTATCACAGCACTCACTTAACACCCTGCAAGTCTGAGTACAGCTTGGACCAAGCTAAGGCCAACAGACCTGCCAATGACACTTGTGTTGCCCTTTCTCTGCAAACCACATGGCTGAATAAAACTGTGGGGAACCAAGATTTCAGTCACTTGTGCTGACGGGGCAAGGGCATCAATGACTGAGGGACGGCAAGGGGAGCTCTGGGGCACCCACCTGCCTGCCCTCCCCACTGCCAGGGACTGTGTTGCTGGCACAGGATGCTGGAGGCAGGAGGTGAGTCTCCCTGGCCTGCCTCTGTGGTCCATGCAAAGCAGAGAGTCTTCCAAAGAACTGCTTGGAGGTTTTGAGGGAGGACCCTGCTTCAAGTTACTCTTTTCAGTCTCTATCCCTGACCTCCCTGCATTCCAGCCACTGCCAGCCACTGTCTCACCCACCCTGATGGCACAACTAATGGGGCTGCTCTGGTCATGAGCACACTAATCCTAGCCAGATGTGTCTCTGAGTGATTAAAAGCCAGACACAGCTTGTGATTTCATACTGGGCCACACACTTGCTGGGCTATTACTGTCACTTCACCCTCATTTCACAGGGTAACCATAATCCTTCCCTAAACCATAACATGTATAAACCAGTACAATGGAGAACCTCTTTTCCTAGCTTTTCAATGTTTCCTTGTCCTCTCTCGGCCTGGTCCTTGTGCACCACCTTTCTTTCTTTCCTATATCACATCCCAAAGCTCCTCATGCTCCCACTGGCTCTGCCTTTCCCTGTACCTCTGCCCTATTCCTCCTCAATGCTTTCCCTTGCTGCTTTTCCAGAAGCACTCTGGGATGCTGCTTCCCACACCAACTTGGTGCCATCTGTCTAGTCTCTTCCAGCCTCTTCAACATCTTTCTTGCTACCTCTTCAGCTCCTTAGGGTAACAGGATGAAAATCTCAAGGTCCACCAGCTGGTCTTCCTCCAAATGTCTCACTCTTGTGGGTCCTTTCCACTCACATTTTTCTGCATTGCTTTTACCTGCACCTTAGTGTGTCACCTGGAGAGGTCCTGAGGCATCCCCAACTGGAATACCAAGCTCAGCTCATTTATAGAGCAAATGCAGACTACCAGGACTGGTCCACAGCCTGCCCCTGGTACCTTTTCTCTTGGGAGTGACCAAGGAGTTTTCCCAGCAGCTGTCAGGGCAGCTAGAGCAGACAGTGCATTTCTGTCTGCCTGCTCTGAAGGCATTTCTCAGGAGAAGGGTGGTGGAGACCAGGCAGCAGGGCTGCCCTGCTGATGGCCACCTCCTGGGAGCTCCCCAGGAGTGACAAGAATGTTGTGGGCAGCACCCACATCCATATGGTTGGAGGGACCCTGGAGCCATCAAGCCTCATCACACACTAAACCTGCAGCCCTCCTGACAGATGTTTGTACAATCTGCTCTTGGATTCCCGGGTTGGGGACTGCTCACTGTCCCCAAGCAGCAGCCAATGACCTGTGCTGTGCAATGCACTGATGAGGGGCTGGGACTTAGAGTGCTAGACTGCATGGTGCATGGGCAGGAAATCCAGTCAGATAGAAGAGAAATGGGTCTGGCATCCAGCCCACCCTGACACCACAATGACATCATGACCCACCCAGCTGGAAAGTTTGGGCTCGCTGCTCTCTATTTTTCTAGGCAAGAGCTTGTTAAGTGTTTTTACACTCTTTGCTGATGCAAAGAGCCATGTGAGTTAGGGAAATGGATTAAAAATATTCAGCTCTGGTTTGTTCCATGAGGGAAAAATCCATCATTTTACATTTTTACATCTTTTCTTTTACACTTATTCTCTCCAAAGGGAGAACGAAAATAAATAAATAAATAAAAATACTAAAATACTAACAGCGGAGGGGCATTCAAATAAAGCAGAATGATTTTTTTTAAATCAAACCCCAAAACTAAAAAAAAACAACCAAATAAAAATGCTAAAGAATCCCTTTTCTGGTTTTTTTTTCTTTTTTGCCAAAGTACACTATTTGTCTCCGTGTGGCATTCACAATAACTACATATGTTGCTTTGTGCTGGTAACAAACTCACTCATCAGCCAGCTCATCTGGGTAGACACACCAAGCCTCCCAAGAGGAGCCTTTTCAGCAGGTGAAAGACATGACAGTGCAGAGACTATGAGCAGGGTCTGAAAAGAAGGGTAGAAAGTCCACAAGGAAGACTGAATAATGTGTGTAGTTACTCCTTCTGCCAGCATGCATCTGTCTTGTAAATATGGAAATGAACTCTTCCACACTCCAATTTTTATTCTCACATACAGTAAAAAGTAAAAGAAAATCAATTGGCAATCCATAGAGCTGCTAAAAGGGCAGCTGTGAAGAAGGACAGGGTTTGAACAACTCAGCACCTAAAATAATGAGCATCTTAGAAAAATATAGCCAGCAAGAATGCAGACAGAACAGCTGTCCAGGCTGCAGCTGAGTCCTGTCTGAGGGAAAACAATGAATGTAAAGTTCACTTTTCAGTCCTCTCCACCACTGTTCTGGGTGCTAACAAAGTGTCCTGGAAGGGAAAGCAGTGACAGGGAAAATTCTCACCTTATTGTCCAGCTCCGTGTCTGCTGGCTGTCACCTGGCCCAGGCACCTTGAACACTTAGGCATCCCAAACCTCTGACTTCACCAGGAGCCCAAAGCCACCCAGAGAGACTCCCAAAGCCACCTGGGGACCAGGTTTTCTCTGGTGCTGCCAGAGGGGTCCCCCAGTTCCTGCAACATGGGCAGGTGGAGCAGTGCCTGAGAAATCTGGACCACTCCAGGTCACCAGCTGCAGCTGTGGCACATTATCCAGAGGCACCTCAATTGTCTCTAAACATCCATATGGGGCTCACTGGATCAAGTCCAGTGGTTTCCAAGTCCCCAAAAGCAGCACGGGCAGGTTAAGTTGGGTGCTATGTAAATCAGTGCAGAGCTGGAGATTGAGAGGTTTTGTTTTCACTGTGAGTTAGATTTTCTAAATTTGTATGTAAAGTGCCCTACACACTTTTGATGATACACAGACAATCATTTTAAAGCCAATTAACCTCCTCATCCCACATCAGGTACCTTCTAGTCACCACACAAAATTTCATACTCTGTGTATAAAAAATGTATGGCAACAGACTTGCCTGCCACATGCCTGCAGAGATAATTAAATGTTGATGCCAGAAAATATGAAGCTGGAAGTTGGCAAAATTTCTCTATGCCTTTTCATCCCTGGCTTTTGAGTTCATGGAAAAGGAAAATGGGAGTTTGGCAATGACAAGTGATTTAAGGGAGTCTGTGGGAACTGTTTTCTCTATGAGCAGAAAGGGAAGATTTCATTAATCTTTTTATCTGCCAAGGCACTGCACTAACTTATGCATGGCCACGAATTTTGCTCAGCATGTGATATTATACTACACGATTGCCGGTGGGTTTTTTTGTAAAATATGTTTTAGCTTATTGAGTTACTATACCAAATCATTCACTTCTCTGTTTTCAGCCTCCTTTTTTTAATAAACATTACCTGCCATATATTATGTAAAGGCTCTCCCCATCTCACACACCACAAAGCAGAGGTGTAAATCCACACATGAAGAAACAGAGAAACGAGCCAAAGTGAATATAAACATAAAGAGGATGCTGTCACAAGCCATGAGCAGAAAATATAGGATGAGTTTTAAAAGTCCTGATAGTTAGAAAATGGCCTGTTTCAGGTGTGCACTTTGGGGCAGGGGTGGGTGATGTGAGGAGGAAGAAGGTCACAGCAGAACCAATCCTTTCACTGGACACCAGCCCCATGGTGTCTGGCCAACATCTTTGTTCACCACCTGCTCTGTCTAGCCTCTTTGGAGAAGACAGTGAAGCAGTACTGTTGGATGCAGCACAGGAACCAGGGGCTACACACACACACAGATGTGTCAGCATCATTTGATATTTACCTGTTTTCCTCTCCCTCCTTGTCCTGATGTTCCTGATCTCTTGGTGGATTTCATCAGCTCTCTTGCCAATTGTATTATTGGCATTTCAATTGTTTTCCTTGTGTTTCCTCTTCCATGTGCTTTTGGCAACCTCAGCATCATTCCTGGATTCCCCATGCTTCCTTTTTCAATTGCTGCCACTGCTCTTGCCTTCTACAAGAGCTCCCTGCAGCTCCCTTCTTCTTGCACTGTGCAGCTGAGAAGGTGTGAGCAGCTTCTAATCCCTCCTTTCCCTCTTTCCTGAGCAATCATAGCTCTCAGACAGGGATGCTACTTTCTCTGCACATCTGCTTATTCTACCTGACTGTGAACAGCCTTTTCTGCTTTACACATAGAAATTGAGGACATGAAAATGATGTATTTTTGCTGTTCAGATATCATTAGGGACATGATTTGGCAAGGGATTTACAAGCAAGTATTAATGAGTATTCTAAATCAGACAGCAAGATTCCACCTTCCTCCTTATCCTTTATCTTGACTGGTCCATCACTCTCAATGCAGGCAGCTGCTGCATTTCTTTCCTGTCCCTTCAGCTGGGAAGTCTTTCTGTCCTTCCTTCATGTTTTGGGGCTCCAAGGCTCTCCCCTTAGTTCCACAGTCTTTTCTTTCTGAATCACATATTTTTCATAATATGATGCAATTGCCCAGCAAGAATCTTATCCTGTTCCTCATCATCTCACATCTCTTTTGGTCTAACATCCATTTCCCTGGCTAAAGCAATCATTATCCTTCTGCAGGGACAATGCTGCAGAGACCCACATCCCCTGCCTATGATCCTAGTGCGTCACTATTGCTATGATGACTATTGTTCCTTTATCTCATTCTGCTGTCTGGGTGGGTTTTATCTTGAAAAAGTAAGTCATTCGGGGCAAGGACTTCTTTTTTGTTTTGTCCTTGCACAGCACGTAGCACAGTGGGGTTTCAGTCCACAGTCAGAGTCTCAAAGCACTATTGCTAAGCAAAGTGATAAAAATAAATAAAACAAAAGTTGCAGTAGGTGTAAGCAGTCTGGTTTAGTTTGCCTCTTCTGCTCTCACACAGGTGGTCAAAACTGAATGATAGTGCTGTTGCCAGTGAGAAGATTTACAAACCATAGTAACTGGCAGCAGGAACAGCAAAATACTGGATACTGGTGCACACAGCCACCAGGTGTGGAGTCTCTACATAATAAATTCACACAGATTAAAAAACCCACCAGGTACCTCTCTGATTATTATATTCAACAGGCTGCAGACAGCTGGGTTCATATCATCTCAAATGTCTTTCTAAGGCTGTAGTCAGTGAAAAAGGCTACCCTTACTTTGGCCACAGACTATAATTTGCCACAATAAATCTCTTCTCCTGTCAGCACCCTTCCTGTGTATTTGCTAGAAATGATGAAAAACCAGAAATAGTGTTTTACAGAATAGACCAAGGTCATGTTCATTTGACCGAGTTTGAAGTGGAGCTTTTCTCCTTTTTCCTCAAATACTTTTCATTTTCCTGGATTTTGCCTCAATCACTTTTTTTAACCAACCCTCTTTTCTCATTAAATTATACATTTGAAAGGATTTGATTGAGATATCAGATGATACAGAAAAAAATTGCACTGTGCTCAGTCCATTCTCTTTTTCCTGCTCCTGCCCAGTGGCTCAAGGGGAAGACAGCAGTTCCTTCTCGCTCATCCAGCAGCCTTCAACATGAATGCCAGAGGCGTTTGGTGTTAGGAGCAAGAAGGTGACTGGAATGAGATGCCAGGAGATGTTGCCCCATGATAGCGTCCAGGATGCAGCATATGGTGATGTATGGTAGAAAAAAATGTGGGGGAAAAAGGAGGAGGGAAAGGCAGGAGGAAGAAGAAAGGTGTCTTTTGACGTCAGTAAATATTTGAAGTAAATATAAGATTGATTTTGCAATCTATCTACATATGAATCCATTGCCGGATGTGGGCTGTTTGGTTTTCATCTGCCAAATCCAACAAATGCTATCAGGGTGGAATTTGGCCATATTTCCAGGATTCCAGTAAAGAAACGATGGTCTAACTGTGGGTATCGAAAAAAATAACAGAGCAGCAATCTTCAGAGTTTATAGGAAGAGACATGAGTAACATTAGAACATGGTGAGAAAAAGAAAAAGAGGGGAAAATGCAACCAAGAGGAAAGTGTATAAATATAGAAATATTATTCTAATATTATAGAATATAGAAAGGAAATGTCATCATTAAAGAAAGGAAAAGTCATCAGCATAGTGGAGGAATGAAAACTGCAGAAAAATAATGGGTCAATAAATAGAGCTCTTGGGGGGGGGGAAGAAGCCAACTGACATTTTTCTAGTCTCTGAATTAGTTAATAACAAACCTGTGGAGGACATGTGTGGATACTGAGTCCAAACCAGAGACTATTGAGATTAATGCAAGACTGCAAAGACCTTCTCATGTAGGATACAGACACAAAGTACCAGGAAAGTATGAGTTAATCCACAGTTAATATTGGAGATTAGGGATCAAACAGTTGGGCCATAAACTGTGCATTCTGAGAGAATTATTTATTAATCATGACTCAGGAGAGTTTTTTGAAAGGCAAATCATCTCAGGCAGATATGGGTTTTCTCCACAAAGTACCTTTCTTTTGGAAAGATGAGGTAAAAAATTGAAGCATATTTTCAGTAAACTTCAGATCACATGGATGTGACAGCCAGGGGTGAAAGCCTGACCTGAAGGAGACACCTGGCTCATGCAGAGGTCAGAGTTCAATGTCATCAGTCCTGATTTTCCCAGGGATAATGAAGAATGAGGAAGCACCAGAAGTTTCAGATAGGTGAATTAAAAAGGAAAAATGTGATAAAAATTTTGGTGGACTACAGAATTAAATTTCAGATCAAGATCCAGATCATTTCTATGAAAAAAATATTTGTAAGTAAGTGGATGCTGGGGTGAAACACAATTTTTTTGCAAGAGTTGGTAAATAGAAGTACTCTCCCTGTCAAAAAATAGCTACTTTTGGAAAACTATGGTATTACTGATTTTGACATAAGAATAATGTGCAAAACATATTTGGAAGTGATACTAAAACAGAGTTGTTAAGAGACATTCAATACTGTATGTCTTAATTAGTATAGTAACATGAGCAACAATAAAAGGCTCTGAGTTGCAAATTAACAGCCATCACACCAGTCTTGCTTTTGCTGCCACAAATTGGAAGCATTTCTAATGAAATAATAAAAAACCCCCCACTGATATAAAACACACACATATGTGTGTATGGTGCTTGGTTTTGTATGATTATATAATTAGGGAACATAGTATCCCCTCAAGGATATAAAAAGGAAAACTGTAACCTTAATTATGGCATTTTTTAATTCCTTTTTGCAAACCAAATAATTATCTTCTACTTAGTTTTGTTTTAAGGGAAAGTAATGACAGGAGTTAATGAGTTGCAGACAAGCAAACACATACAAAATGGGCCTTAAAGAAAAGCAAGAAGGACAAGACAAGCTGCAACCCTCTCAGTGATGTTGTATGTTTTAGCAAGAATTTCTAATTGAGGTCATTTCACTCGCCAGAATTAGAACAGCAGCCAAGGGGAAGACAGAATATGTATCTAAATAATTTAAGGAGGATTATTTTACAGAGAGAGCAATCAGGAGATGACACAGATATGCAGCAGAAATTGAGAGGTCAGACAATGCCGATGTGAGCAAAATCCTGCCATCCACATAGACTTTAACTGATGCATGCTTGAGGTTAGCCAAGAACCCAGAGTCCTGTGGGGAGCAAAGAATTTGTCAAGCATCACATTTTTCTTGCAGGCTGGCTGTGCAGGGCTGTTTGTATTATATCGATCTCTGGGAATGCTTTTGCCCTGTGGCACACGTTTTCCACATTTACAGGCCATAAAAACCAGATAGAGTCATAAGCCATGTAGATGTTGTTATAGAAATGGTATTGTTCATAAAAACAGAAAAGATAATTCAAATTCACACTTTCCAACCAGTTTTGAGGTTGAGAAATACCTTCTCTGTCAGCAAGCTCCCCACATCAGAAAGAAAACATGACAGAAACATTTCAAATAGCAAAAAACTTTCATTAAGGAGACTTCACCTTCCACACCTAGTCCAAAACACTCTGCCCAGAAAGGCTGATAAAGTTATATTTCTTCTTACCTGTGTGAAGTCACCGTCAAACAATTATTGTGTAATCTTGTAAGGCTTACCTGGAAAAATAAAAACCATATCAATCTGGATTAACTCATCTCATGGCTGGTGAAAGAAGGTTCATGGTTTACACAGTCATGAAACGATATGAGAAGCTAATATCCATCAAAACTCATGAAAAGGATTTGTGAAATTCCATAATGAAACTTACTACTTGTTTATTTTTGGCTTTCATTTAGACCCCTCTAACCACCCTCAACATGTTATGCATCATGTTATCCCCATTTGAGAGCACTTAAATGTAGCCTAGGAAAGAGTTCACACGGGCTGCCTGCAAACCCAGCAAGAGAGTTTGGAACCATGAACTAGTGGGGAGTATCCTTTCCTTGGTTTCCCTGCTGTGGTGTCTGGACAATGCTGCCTCCTGTTAACTCCTTATGCACACACACAACCCACACAGGTGCAAACACTGAAAAGAAGGGTCCCCTCTCTCAAAGAATGGCTCATTGAGCCCAAACAGCTTCGCATTTAGACTTCAGCCTTCTTGGCTTCCACCCAGTGCCTGCTTCCAAAGAGCTGGGAGCCCAAATCAATATTGTCTATAACTTCTCAGCTTGGCAATTGCACACACAACAAACAGGCACTTTGTGTGCTTCTGCAGAAAGAAACAATCCTGTACCACTGAAGAACATTTCTTGTGCCTTTCGTTCTTTGTCTCAATTGAATCTTGGCTTTGTCCCTTATTGCTGTTATAGAAATAAATGAGACAGAAGTGCTGTCTAACAGTCCAAGCAGGAAAAACAAGCTAAGTACAAAATTACCATCCTAATCCTAACATAATTTGCTTGGTCAAATCTGAATCCATTTCCCTTCAAAGTCAAAGAGTCTTCGTAGATGGTAAGGAATTAGGCTGGGCAATAAAGATCTCTGGTTACTATCAGTTTGCAAGCTAATTGCATTTAACACTGTTATCTGAAATAAATTATTAAAACCATCAATGATAATGTTCTAGCTGAACTTAAAAAGAAGGGAGCATGAAGTAGTGAAGGAGACAACTCATTTATACATAGCAATCCAGGGAGTTCATAACGTAGGAGCCAGATTGTGTCTGTAGGAAGAGAGAACACAGTGACACCTAAAAGCTGGACAGCAGAACGCTGAAAAGGATGAGGATGATCAGCCTGAGCACACAGCTCAACATCCTATGCAACAGTATGGTTATGCAGTTGACATGAGAAAATACTGAGGAGGTGGAGGAATCCCTCACAAAAATCCAGTGAAATACTGGAAGAATCCAGTGAAATACTGGAAAAATCCAGTGAAAATCCACAAAAGTACTGTGCCCATTTCAGAGACTCATTGAAATGTGTTTGTGTGCAGAAGGGGTCGATGGGCCAGTTTGGTCTCCTGAGGTGTCCATGGGCTAATTGTGGAAGGTCTGTAAAAGACCACAAAAAGAGTAGGCATATGGAAATTTTTTCAAGTCCATTTACTGAATAAAGTGAAAATTGCTTTTCTGGAATGACCTCCTGTATAAAAGAGCTTTATGTGCTTCTATGGCAACAAAGAGTCTGTGAGAAATCTTAGGAAGCAGTTTCATGGCTAGGAACTCCTGGTGTTTAAAAGAGTGGATCTTAGCTCAAAATGGAGCTTTGTAGCTGAGGCTCAAACTGTTGGGTCCTGGAGGGTAAGGAGCCCTCCAGGATCATATTTCTGTTCTTGGTGTAGCTATACAGGCTGTGGTTAAATCTCTTCTGGGGTTGCTGTTACTCAAAGCAGCATCCCCGTTTCTGGAAGTGTAGCCTACTCATGTCCTCCCTACAAGAACCACTTCACTTTTGGCTGTACTAAAGTACAAGTCTTTGCAGGCTCCAACTGTAAGAAGTAATTTGTCTTAATGTTGTAATAATGTCTTCATTATCCTCTCTCTCCAGCCTTCAATAATATTTGTGGATTTGCTTTTAAGACATTCATACAGCCAAGGGTTAGACAGCACAGGTCAAGAAAGCCAAGAGTCCCCTACTGAATATAGCCCTATATTCAACAGCATGTTTTAGACCTAGTATGTTACCATATTTTTAATATTACTTGTTATTTGGAATAATTGTTAATAAAAAAATATTACTATATCAAATACCTTAGAGAAATATTAATAAATTGTTCCCAACAACTCTGCCACCAAACAAATAGTTGTGGTGCCATGATGGTATTGAACAGTTTGTTTCCCTTAAGCCTAAACTGATTACTGTTAAGTGCAGTTCTTTTTTTCTTTTGCCTTGTTGTTAACGAGATTGCACTATTTTGCTCCAGCTCGCTGTCTATGTCAGGCTGATATGTCTATAATTACCAATATCTGAATCTTCCTTTTCTCTAGGCAAGCCTTTCTAGCATTCCCATGATTTACCAACTTTAATAGCCCACACATCTCCTCATCCAGCTCTTTAAAGTTCTTGCTGCATCCAGACCTACTGGTTAAAAACAGCCGGCTTATTAGCTCTGCATAATGCCAAGTTACTGTTGGAAGGGAACAGATTTCATCTTCACCCTCTGTGAATTCTTCATGCAGACTTTTCAAAAAAACACTTGGAACAAGATCTATTGAAACTATTTGACATTTCTACATTAAAAACATGTTTTTATAGACTAGAATCATTGTTAGGATTTTTTTTTGTATTACCAGACATAGTCAAACCTTTCTTTTATTGCCAATGGACCTCTTACCTTAGTTTTCTTGGTGCCCTGTCGCATTATTAAGAATTTTTCTGGTTTTCCATCCTTCTAATTGATATTCTTTACTATCTCCTTTCCCCTGTGTGTGTGTGCATTTGTATTCAGCTACATTTGCCTATTTCAAGCCAGTCTGGTTTTTCTTACCAATGCAACATTTTTTTCTCTTGGGGAGCTGCGTGGAACATTTTTTCTCTTTGGGGCATGCAGTAAGCAACTGTATAAAATTCCCAATTACAATTCCCATTTTAAGACCACGAGAACAGCTGGAAAGAGTGCAATCACAGGCCCTCCAAAGTGACCCTCCAGCAGCAGCCAGCTTGCCTGGAGTACAAACAAAGCAGCACAAACACCAGTAGCACCTCCCTGTACCACCTCCAACCCCCCCAGCATGTCCTCCCAAGCTGGCAGTGGAGGCCTTCACTGGATCTTTCTTCCCTTCCCTTGCCTGGTGGTTTCTGGAATATAGATAGACTTTTAGCAGCAGGCCACATGGCAGGAAACATCAAAGTCTGTGAGAGGACAGATGAAGAAGCACCTCTTTTTGTTCACTCTTTCTTTTCATTTGATGCATCCCTCATTATTGCACTCAGTCATTGCCATTCACCTTTTTTACCTCATTTTCAATTGCATTCTGCCACCTTCCATCCTCAATCAACTCTTTTCCAAGCTGGCAAAGTCTAGTCTATTTAATCACTCTGCGAATGAAAGTATTTTCACTGTATCTGTGATCATTCTTCTTGTCCTACTCTGAAATTTTCTACTTCTTCTCTGAACTTTTCTACCTCTTCTTGACTCATTTGGAGCTTCAGGGAAACAAAACTACCATGATGTCTTGCATTTCAAATTATTTCTATAGGATTATGTGGCTTTTAAATGTTTTTGACATCAGGAAACTGGGTTTTTAAACTACTAAGCTTTCTATGTTACTGACTTGGATTTTAGCTTCTATGAATGCAATAGGGACACTCAAGAACAAGGCAAGTTTCAGCTCTGTGCCCAATGCACCCTTCTTTCTGAGTTAATGACTAGTTCAGAGCTATATGAGGCTGAATGCAGTCCCCCAGACAGGGAATCGCCAGCTATGGATTTTGGTAATTCTAAGGAAATTTTGTGCCTGCCTAATAAAAATTAAAACCAGAAAAGGTTCAGGTGGAAGCTGCAAGAATAATCCAAGATGGGACAACCAGGCTTTATAGTAAAAGATGAACAAAGCTTAATGCTTTTAGCTTATTCAAGAGAAGACAAAAGGTGACTTGATCTTGACTTATAGACCATTATGAAAGGAATTTCTGGTGGCAGATGGATCTATAATCTGGTGATGTAAAGGCATAATAAGATTCCATGGCTGAAAGCTAAAAGACTAGAAACAAGAAAAAAATGTTAGCAGCGAGGGTAATTATCCAAACAGCTTAAAGGGATGTACTGGATTCTGTAACACACAATGTTTCCAAACCATAATTAGCTGTCTTTTTAAAAGATGTGCTGTTGCTCAAGCAAAAATTATGCTCTCCATGCAGAAATAATCAGAACTGAATTTTTAGCCTGCATTAAGCTACAGGTCAACCTAGATGGTCTTAATTACCCCCTTGGCCTTAAGATCTATGAATCTGGAAAAGTGGAGATAATGGCATGTGTTTAACTATCTTGCATTTTGAACGAGAAAAACTGGGAGAATTGTGCACAGTAAATAATTCATTCTACACATTTAGGCCAATTTTTTGCTCATAACATATCTGGGGACAGACCATTAACTCCTAAATCTATTTCTCAAATGTGGCAGACAGCTATCTTGCCCAATATTTGACTTAGAGCTTATAAGCTGTGCTGCCTAATTGGTTAGCTAACAGAAAATGGGCCAGTTCACCTCTGTGATTGATTAACATGAAAGCAAAGCAGACATGCATATTTAAACATTTCAAATTCAGTTTGGGTGCCCATGTATAGGAACACTATTTTGAAATCCTTTTCTTTGAATCAAGCTCCACCATGTCTCCTCATGGTGACTGAGGAGTAGGCAGAAAAAAAGTGTAAGCATCACTGAAAGGAGATTCAATTATGTTAAATGTTAAGGTCTAATCAAGCCACAGTCACAGCACTGTGTTGTTCAGCAGTCATACGGGTCTAGGCCTAAAGATGCATTTTGTTTTGAAAATTAACAAAGTTCCTAGCCCCTAGCTTATACAGTAACTATAAGTGAGCTAGGGGCTAATGTAATCAAAACAGAAAACACTGAAGATACCAGGTATTAAAAAAAGACTGCCTTTACTTAATGAAGGTTGATATTCAGGGAAGGAAATATAGCATACAGGAAGAGAAAACAGGATCAGGGGAAACTCACTTGGGTTTCAGTTAAATACTGCAAAAATCAAGACTAGAGTGTTAAGATAGGGTAACTACAAAGAGAAACATTCACAAAAGAAAAACATCTCTTTCAAAGCAGATCCTCTTTTGCTAATGAAACCCATTGAAATTATTTTAGGACTGTGGAAAGATATCCCTAGTAGTGTTGAGGTGCATCTGAGAGTGATCCAATGCAGAAAGAGGAGGGCTTCTCCAGGATTGAGGAACCATCAAGTCATTGATAGGGAGCCATCAAGTCCTGCAATGCTGGACCCCAAAGGGAAGGCACAGCAAAAGCAAAGAAGTGGCTGCTCTTTTAGGAACATGAAACAAACTAGGCACCTATTGAACAAGGCTTTTACTACCAAACTCTGGCAACCTGTGCTCGTAACCCACCCACCTGCCCATCCAGCAGACACACCATCCAGCATTCTCCCCACACACCACACCACATGCAGGGCTCACCCTGCAGCCAGGACCCCACTGCATCAGTGTCACAGACATATTTTATAAAAAATCCTTTTGCTAGGATTTTTTTCTCCTGAGAAGCTGAGAGGTCTCAGAAACAAAATGTGAACAATAATTATCTGCTGCTGTGGAATGCAACAGGTGCATCTTTGATTGGTCCATGTTGGTTGTTTCTAATTAATGGCAAATCACAGTCCAGCTGTCTCAGACTCTCTGGTCAGTCACAAGATTTTATTATCATTCCATTCCTTTCTATTCCTTGCTAGTCTTCTGATGAAATCTTTTCTTCTATTCTTTTAGTATAGTTTTAATATATAATTTTCTTTTAATATAATATATCATAAAATAACAAATCAGCCTTCTGAAACATGGAGCCAGGATTCTCATCTCTTGCCTCATCCTGGGACCCCTGTGAACACCACCACACATCAGCTCCGGGCATTGAGGCCAGGCCATGGCAGTGGTGGAGATGCTACATCCTCACCAAATTCCGAGGGCCTCCTAGCAACCTGGACCAGCAAAATGTGAATAAAAACTTAGTCCCCCTCCAAGTGCCAAGTCCTTGCTGTCAGGCACGTGCACAGTGCTGCCAGGAGCTGCAGCCGTGACATGCACAGACACAGCTGAGGTCAGGAAGGCACAGGGGGGTACCCAGACTGCCAGCAAGCTTTTAGAGCCCACAGTGAAGCCTGTGCTTCTGCAGCATCAGGTTTTGCAGGCCAGCCTGGAGTACCAGCAGCCTGGGCAGTACAGCACGTGCTGTCTTCCAGCAGCAGTGTGGAGATTTCCCTCCAGGAGCCCAATGCTGCAGATGATCACAGCAGCGCAGTCAAGGGCGATTAACAGCTGCTTAGCCTGCAGTGAGCTTGTGAAATGAGCACAGTTTATATTACACAGAAACTTCAGGGAGCAGTGGGGAAAGCTGTGACAGGCAGGAGGGATTAACTGCCCGTGTCAGGGGCCATTTCATTTTTCACCTGTTAGATGGCTTTCCTATTACATCTCCAGCCTGATGTGGAAATTACGCTTGTTCTAGGTCTCCAGTTCAATGCCAAATTGGAGGAAATATATGGCTGCCCTAATTCCATTCACTTTCTGATGGGAGATGTAACATCAGTTACCAAACCAGGAGCTTCTGCCAGCTCCTGGGGAGAGTGGTACCCGCTGATGCCTGGTAAAAATGTGATGGTTTGGACCAGAACAATCTCTGCTCTGTTGGTATCAAGAGCTGTAAGAGGATCTGTGCTCCCGGAGACACGCTGTGGTACACAAACAAGAAATAATGCAAATTTCCCTTTTTGCAACCCATGAAAACAAACTTCTGAGTCATAAAACCTTTGAGCTAAGTGAGAAATACACATGCAGGGCAATGTTCAGCCAGCTGAGCACACCTCCTGCTGTCCTGCCTTGCAGTCAGGCAGGCTGCCTTCTCATCTCTCCAGTCACAGTGGCACACAGGCCTCATATCTCAGCTACTTCCTGCTGTTTGGGACATAAAACATCCAGGTGTCTGGCCCATCACTGCTGGAGCCTGGGTCTGCCCTTGCAGAAGGAGGCTGTTTTTACACCTGCTGAAAGCCACTGATGCCAGCAAAATCCTTCCTGTTGTCTCCAGTGACAGCATGAGGGCAGACACAAACCCCGACAAAAGGTCTGTCCTCCTTGCCCAGCAAGAGGAACACTTACTGGCATGTTTGCAGCCTGTTTACAGCCCAGGCATTCTTGCAACACTGGCAGTAAACGCACAGGCTGTCAGGTCGTCCTTTAACTTATTGTGGTTTGAGCAGCCAGGGCAAGAACAACCGCCTCCACAGCGTGCTCCCAGCAGGCAGAGCTGCTCTTCTGCTTCCTTCTGGGTTTGGTGTTTGAGTTAGGTGGCAGCTGGGTTGACCCCAGCTCTGGATGATGAGCCACAAAGAAACTATTTCTTTGAAAAAAATAATGTTCAGGGTTTATTCTGCCTTCACCAGTGGTGGAACAGTACTAAATTTTTCAAAATTGGTTCAATCCTAGACATGACCTGGACAATCATATGTAATGCTGCCTCTAAGGAAATAGTCTCATTTTTTCCATTTGTGATCCAACCCCACAGCAGGCTGCGGATGTTGAAGGATTTTTGTGACGGGCAAAGGGGACTGGGTGCGTTCATCCAAAGAATTGGACTGGGGTGGTCATGGCAGGCAGAAATTTAGATCCACATCTAGTCCAGATCCACTGCAGCAACTCCCTCCCTTCACCTTCCTGAAGTTAACACAGATGGTCTAACAGGCCAAAAATGGGCCCTGGAAAAAGGCCACGTCTCCTTGTCTTGCTCTCCCTCCCTTCCTCCTTCCTTTCCTTCCCTGGTGCTGACTCAGACCTTCAAAACCTGCCCTGAGCCCTTTCTATACTACAAGGCTACGGAGAGCTGGTAGTGAGAAAATTCATGAAAGTTTGTGGCTTCATTTTAGAGATTTTGAAGGGTTGTTGCACATCAGTGGGCTGACAGAGATGCTCAGGTATAGCTCACTTGGGATCTGTTTATCTACAAAAACAAGCTCGATATTCCTACCAGCTGCTGCGTGAAGGCTGAGGAAATGGGAGACAGGAATGCAATATCTGTTCTTTGATTAGTGTGGTTTGTACATCAAGGTTTTATTAGCTTTTACTGCCCTACTGACTGCTGCCTGCAACTGCCTCACACTTGCCTCCTCTCTAACAGCCCCTCTGCTCCCTCTGCTTTCCTTCCTGCTGTCTTTGTGTGAACCTCTTTATTGCCAGCTCCAGTGAGATGATAAAATTTGGCATCTGTTGCTGGAAATTTCAGGTTTATTAGATCTGTTAAAAATAATCTTTAACTCTGTAATGTGCACAGGGCTGGGTAATGATGGGGAAGCAGAAGGGGTGGCCCCAGTGTCCCTGTGCATGCACTGGGTCAGTACTGGGGCCATTACCATGGGGTGAGCAGAAGGAGGGGCTGGGAGGAGGTTTACAGGCTGTACATACACATCTCTCCACCTATCTGTCCATGCAGACCTGCCATGTCTACAGATCTATGTTCCAGATATGCATATTCACCTCAGAGACTTTCATGCCTCCTTTTAAGTGCTATTATTCCATGTATTATCCTTACCTTGGTCATTGTCGCAAAGCCTTTGAAGGCCAAGGTCAGGACTAGGTGATCTCTGTGATCTTTTCTTTTCCCTTTTTTCTAACCCCAAGCAGCTGTTAGTCCACTGTCTGTGAGCTCTGGGTATTTCACAAGGGTTTGTGCCTTCTCCTGCTAGTCTTACACTGAGCTGCTTTTCCTGTGTGCCTGCATTTAGGCTTCTGCCTTCTACTGAGTTGTGGAGAGCTCTTGGCTCTCCTCCACAGGGGTCTGCCTCACCTCAATGGGTGTACAGGACTTCACCTCCAAAATTAGTTAAATGCTGAAATAAATACCTCCAACTTCAGCCTGTTGAGGTCTTGGTTCTTTCTTTCCACAGGCCCATACAAAAAGGTATGTACAGAGCAGGTCTCTAATGTGGGAAATAAACATTTTTTCTTCTTTCATTTCCCTCCAGCAATTAAAACCTGGAAGAACTGGGATGTTTCTCTCCAGCATGCCCAGATATGTGCTGCAGAACTGAAAAGCTGCATAAAACTTTTCACACCAGGAAAAACATGTGTTCCAAAATGTCCTGAGAATGTGGAAATGAGAGATAATCACGAAAAGTGCTTTAAACTTTAGAGAGTGGTCAATGTTGGCGATTTGCATAATAACCCTGGGAAATAAGCTATTATGCTTCATGACAGCAGCAATAATTACATGCTAGGGCTGGTCATTACAAGAATTAGCCACTTTTTTATATTAAAAAACAAGGTTGGCTTCAGCAGCTAATAAATTGCCTGTGTACAGCTGTTACCAAAAAGATCTCTTGTTAGAAAATTGATTAAGTAATTTTTAAATTGTTTTAATTAAATTTCAGTAATTAGACTTTCCCAGCTTATTTCCCTCTTTTTATGGAATGGAGAAGAAATAAACAGGCATTGAGTATGTAGAGGTGATATGAGGCAAAAAACGTATGATTGGAAACCTATAGGAAAACAAATATCTATTGCAATCCTCTTGTCCTCCTAAAGGCTTGTGTGAATCTAGAGAAAATTAGATTTTCATTTTATTTTATTTACTTTGCCTCGTGGAGGCTTGGTGCCTACTTCACTCCACTTGGTGAATTCATAATAGGGACAGAAATGCTCAAACCAGTAAATCTTTCTGTGCTCACTCCGTTTATTATGCAAGATATTAGCCAGCCAAGCGATGCTACAGGGGGCAGTTTACAGCTTAATCATAAAGTCTCACAGCTTCACAGTGCCAGGTCCTCTCTGGAAAGTTGCTGTTTGTCTTTTTCTGCTTTCCCCTAAGAGGGCCTTACCCTGCGCCCACCCTGAGCTTAGCAGGAGGCAGGGGCAGGGGATAACCACACTCACAAAAGGGGACCAGCACCCACGGTGACAGCAAGAAGGCTGCTTTCCCTGAGTCAAACGTTGCCAGTGTGACAGATCCAACAAAGCTTGGCAGGAGAGAGAGAGAAGAGCTCTTTTGTGCCTGGAAATTTAGTTTTAGGGGGGTTGCTGTAAAGGGCCTCCTTAATATGTTGCTGCTCTCTGCATTACCAGTCATTACTGTGCAGCCTGCTCTTAAAGAGGGCTCTTGAGCTTCCATTGCACAAGGTTTCTGCATTGTCTCCCCTACCCATAAGGTTGCTTTGCTAATGACTTCATTGATCCATACCTTTGCTGGTTCAATATGCTATTTTCTGCCATGTTATTTCAATGGTGTGGAGCTTAGCTTCGGGACAGAGCCATGGAGGCATGGCACTAAGTTTTGCTGAAATACAGTTGTTTGACAGCATCCTGGCTAAGATTCAGCCTTTAATGTATTTGCAGGCTTCAGTTCCAGAAAGGCAGTAAAGGAATAAAGCCAGAAAATCAGAAGAGCAGGAATAATCACATTCTGTTATAATCTAAAGCATTAACTACCTGTACTACACCTAAAATACAGACATACATATATATATGTACATACACATACCTCTCCTGCTCAGTATGAAAACAAAACCACCTAATCCATAAATTCACATCAAAAGTTTCCTCCCTTACAAAACATTCAATTACATTCAATTTATATCCATAATCCACCTGTGTGGCTCTGCTAATAACACTTCTTAGAGCCATTTTTCCTTCCTCTTAAGAAAATGCGATTGCTTTTTAATTGAGAAGCAGTTTCATTGGGGAATGGCAAACCCAGAGTTATATTCCCTGGAGATTTCAAAGCATACAATACAATCACTAGTGGTATGAACAGTGTAAATGTGGATCTACTTAATCCCTGTTAATCCCTGGGTTTTTGAGCACATTGATGTAACAACACTTGCACCTCCCAGCTGAGGCGTCCTTGAGTAGACAGATGTGAATACATCAGAAAAAAAGTATGGATGAGTTCAGAGCTAGAGAGGATGGACACTCCAGGAGAAGAAATGAAGGATGCCTGTGGACAGGTGTTTTCTCTCCTGCAAGGGGAAAATCTCCACTTGTCCTTTTCAGCCACTCACTGGGAATCACTGGTGAGTGACTCCTGCTCTTTACTTTCCCCCCAGTGATTAGTCCTGGTGAAAAGCCCTTCATTTTCATGATCCCATGTCTGAGAAGACAACTTTTTTTTCTGGTGGATACAGACCTTGGGAGCTGGAGTATGATGGACTGGTGATGAATTTGCTGCAATGTCCCATCAGTAACCTTGCTGTGGCTGTTTTCAGTTCATGTTAGTTGGCACCTACCTCTGGGGCTTTCAGCACAACTTCCCCGTTGTGTCCAGCACATCCTCCCCTAGCAACAGTCTGACTGCCACGCCCCTGACTTGAAGGAAGAGCACTCCCTGGAAATGCTCCTTTCCAGCAGAAGAGAAGAGTTGGAAAGGTGGGAGGAGGGCTGCCTGGTGCTGCTGAGATCTGTGACTGCATCAACAGACTCACAGAGCTGCTGCCATGGCCAGCCAAGCCCCTCAGAGGACACTCAGAGCCAGTGTCCCTGCTCCCCCAGAGACACTTTTGCCCTGCCTCAGGCTCCTAGTTGTCCTTCTGTACACAGCACCATGGCTAATCTGTGCCTCATTTCTCCTTCATTATTAGGCTGCCTTGCAAATGCTTGTTCTTATCAATCCCATTTTCCAGAGCTTTTTCTAACACCCCTACCTCCAGGCAGCCTATTAGACCTCACACAGAAGCCGTCTAGACAAATTCAGAAAAACTTGGAAATCACTTGGATGGTTCACAAGAGGTTAGGCAGGAAAGTTAATCAGGAAATTGCTGTCCATTTCCTCCACAGCACAGTTTGAATAGCAGACTGTAAATAAGGCATGAGATGCACTCCGAATAATGAAGAGAAATTATGAAAAGTATGAAATGGCTGATCATGAGATCACAATTTATTTTGGATGGTGAATGTAGGAGAGGTTCCCAGGCAAAAATTAGTATGCAAGTATGTAGGTACAAGATGAAAGATAGTATCATAATACATATGAAAATGGGAATCAAATGAGTATCAGCCAGACAATCCTAAGTCTAACCATTCTTATATTCCAAGAGCTTAATTTTGCTGTTTAAAAATCCTCTTACATTTCGAGGATCAAGGTCTTATTTTGGTAATCTCTTGTATGGAAATGCTCCCAATGTGGAAAAGAAATTCAGTGACCAATAAAATAGATAAAATAGCATTCCATGTTTTTGTCATTTCACTGATGATTGACTTGTCTGTATATTGAAGTGTGGGGTTTCAGCCACTTTTTTACTTAAGAACTTTGCTGAGCAAGAAAAAAAAATCCCTAGGAAAAGCCTAGTCACGTAAAAAATGTTCCTTGCTTTTGGTATATTCAGCATTTTTCCTGAGTAAAGTTCACCGAACACTCACATGAATAAAGTAATTTTTTTGTTAAATTGGATTGAGCTTGGAGAGGGAGGAAACCAAGTAAATCCATAAGTGGGGGCAGGGAAGGATGGGGAAAATTTTTCAAGATAAAATGAGAAATGGTAATATTCTCATAGAAATTTCCTATGGCAGAGTATTATTTTTGATGCTGGGTTATTTTTTCAGACTCGCAGACTTAAAGGTTGCCTATCTCATTCATAACACAGGTCACAGGATTTCATCCAGCTGGTCCTGCTTAGGACAGTATCTGAAAGTGCTGAAATTATCACAGGCAGACTCTGCTCCAGCTGAGTGGTGGGATGAGGAGGATCCTGGGGTAGACTACAAGATTTCTGTACTATCCCACCAACTTGGATCCATTCTGTGTCACCACGAGAGGTTTCTTACTTGATTTATTCATCAACAGTGAATTCAGCACAGCCAGAATCCTTTTTGGGTTTGGAGGCTCTGGGAGCTAACTGAAGACTTAGAGTGCCCCATTTGGAGTATCCTATGGGATGAAGCTGGAAAAACATCAACCCATTGCAGCTTCCTTAAAATTAGAGACCCCATCCCAGCTGAAGGCAGCCTAACTAGCAGTGTCATGCCTTCAGGATAGGTTTGGCAGGGGTGGCTCAGACATAGCTTGGGATGAAACAGCAGTGGTTCAGACTGCCATAAGCACTACAGAGTTCCAGGCACAATTTAACACGGCCTCCTGGGCTTTGAGCTGCCATGATTTTATTGCTAGTGGTTTACAAATTAGCTGCATCAAGACTAGATCCATTCTGCTTATGATGGCTGCTATTGCAGCCCAGTAGCTTGAGCAGCTTGATCCCTTTTGCTTTTTTAGGTCAGCAATGAGAAGGATAAATGATCTGCTCTGAGCAGTCTTTCTCCATGATGTCCTACAGCTCATCCTCATCCAGACAAACAATGGAAGGTCAGAGAATGGTTGCCCAGTGTCTACATGGTAAGAACATCAACACTCACATATTTTTCTGTGCCAATTCATTTCAGGGCTATTGACTTCTGAAGGGATTTAACTTCAGGGTCAACATGGGAGTTAGATGAAAGAAATACTCACTTTGGTGAGCTCCTTTGTAGGGCTGGGAAAGGAGACAAGACTTTTTAATGACAGCAATTATCCTGAGGTGTTGGTAAACCCTGTAAGTCAGCAGGAAGCTTTTGGCTAAAAACGAAGCAGGAGAGTGAGTGTGATGGTGATACTTGAGTGCTCTGCACCTTTTAGTTACTACCTGGGAACAAGCTTAGGTAGGTCTTGCAGACTGGTGTCCTCATTACAAGATCAGAAACTGCCAGTGTGTGTGTCACGTTGGTAATCCCAGGGGAGAAATCAGAGACTGAGCTGGAATGAAAACCGCTCACCTTCGCAAGGATGCATCCACCAGAGCAGGATGGAAACACATCAACAGCGTGCTGTGATTTGACACAGCAAGCACAGCAACTGCCCAGGCTGGGCACAAACTGTGGTTGGAGAGGGAGCCAGGATGCAGACTTGTTAATCCAGCACATCTCAAAAGCACTACAAAAATAGGAGATATCTTATTTACAAATGAGATCTTATTTTTAGCACTGGGGAGAAAGGAAGTGCAGAAGGCTGCGACACGGCTGTTCACACTTGTTCATTTACCCAGGCTTCCCTAGAGAGACCAGCAGCTAGCACAGGCTACTAGAGGAGGCTTGCAGTAGGAGAACCAGTTTACAGAATTTGCTCAGGAAAGAAGACCTTTTGTAGCAGTCAGAGCAGCATAAAACTTGTTGTTCTCCACTACGGGGTGAGCTATCTCAGGCAAATGTTACCTATTGAACGAGGAGATGAAAAGGACCAGATGGAAAGACAAATTTCCTTTTCTAGGATCCAAGAGAGTGGGCTGATGCTGTTGCAAGCAGAGATGAAGGCTGAGTTGCAGAGTGAGGATCTGGCTGCAGATCTAAAATTTGTTGGGTGGAGGGGGAGAGATGTGCTGGCCCAAATGTTCACAGAGAAACTGTAGGATGAAGAAAGCTAAAGGTACTTTTAAATGTAGTTCTGACCTTCAGCACAGTAACACCTGCCTTCCATCTGTGTCCTAAAGTCAAGATGTTCATGCCTTAAAAAAATCACAGATGAGAACACCCCACCCTACATTACAGTGAGAGGGTGGTATTCGCTTATTGACCATGGCAGTCCAGCTGTCAGAACATCTCCCTGGCAGCACTCAGGCCCATCCTCCCTCACTGGGTCCATCCCCCAGGTGAGGACAGTCACAGCTTACAGACATACCAGCCTTCTCTTTGCCTCTGATGCGCCATTCCCCTCTGTCCCCATCTTCTCCTTTACTCCAGATCTTCCAGCCTTGTCCATAACCTTGGACTGACTGTTCCTTGCCTCTGCACCTTCCTGGCATGACTGCACCCTTGAAATCTTTCCTCAACAACTCCCATGTCCCCACAGGGTCATTCCAATCACTTCTCTGCAGCTGGGCAGCTTTTCACTCGGCGCTCTCGATGATTGGCAGCATTTCCATGCTGCCCATTGTCCAGCACCGACACAGGCTGGAGTGCTCCCCTCCCCCTCTCCCGAGATAGCCACACTTCAGAGGCAGCTGCAAGGCTTTTTATAGATGGGACTTAATGCCACTTGATGGACCAGAGCGCTATTTCTGTGCCAAGTTAGCAGAGCCTTAGTATTCTGCGCGTGCGAGCGCTTCGCCCAAGACTAGTTGCTGCAGTATAAATACCGCTCAACCAAAGTTATTTAGAACTTCAGTTGGATCAACCAGATCCGAGCCAATTATTTTCCCCGACAGAATTAATTAGACTGCATATAAAATGAGTGAGATGTGAAAGACAGGTCTGCAGAATTACTTATTCCATTAACAGTTGGTTTGGAAAAAAGAGGCTCTGTCCTTGACTTGGCTGTGACACGGTCTCATCAAGAAGAAGGAAATCAGGGTTTTCACATGGGAAGCTGCTATGCTGGCAAACACAGTTCACTTGGTGTTAGTTTGCATCAACAAGCTCCCAGCTTTCTCATATTCATGAAGATAAGGCCTGGCTGTGTAAATGCAGTTGCAGAATCCAAACTCCCTCCCTGCTCAAAACAACTGTTGCTCAGACCTCTGTGGAACTAATTTATTGCCAAAGAGAGTGAAATGTAAATAGTTGCAGCAGGTACGCGAGCAGGCGTTTCTTCACTGAGTATTACTTGGAGAAGAGCCAATCAGTGCCTGTACACAGAGCTGGAGGGAGCAGCTTTTCAAGCATAAGAGGAAAGTAGGACTGGCTTCAAAAGTAATGATTATTTTATGGGAATTACTCCAACAAGGTGGGGAGGGACCGAGAAACTCATTTTTTCAAGATCGAAAAACACACTCAAGTTTCCTTGGGACTCATTTTTCCTACAGAGCTCAAAAAAATGAGAGCAGCTCTGCAGTTCCAGTTCTATGTGAGTACTAGGTTCTGGGGAGAGAAACATCCCAGTAATTTAGCACAGACAAAGTCTATTTTTCTTTTAAACACAGACCACGAGGAAAAAGATGCAATTGAGACATAAGCCTGGGGCCAGTTTCCCATCCTCTGCACATGGAGAGGTGTTCACCCCATCCCACCACGCCTCGCCGTGCCCATGTCATGGCTGCTCCAGTAACAGAGGTCTGGTTGCACCAGGGCCCCTAGGGATTGGGGAGCCATCCCCAGCCCCAAGAACCAACTTTGACATCTCACAGCCAGTGAACTCTGGCCCTCTGCATTCACCATCCTCTCTGACAAAATGCACCAGGGCTTTTCCTGTGTTAATCACTGTCCCTAGCGTTGCAATCGGACAGGGGAGTTGTCTCTTGTGGCAGATGAGTCACTTTTCTAAGGCCAGCTTCTTTTCAAACTCAGAGCCTGGGTGTCCAGCCTTATGTGGAGGGAGGCTGGGACACCAGGGAAGACACCACCTTATCCCTGCAAACAGCTTCACCTCTTCCTCCACCGGCTCTTCGGGTCTAACTCCTCAAGGGCAGGGCAATATGGAAAAAAAGGATGACCTACAGAAGAACACCTAATAGTTGTAAAACATATTGCACATAAACTGCAACACCATCACCCAGACTGCAGGGCAGACCCCTCCACAGCACAGGACTGTCTCTGCCACCACTGCCAGGTCAGACAGAGCCGGGGACTCTGCTGTGGTACAGCAGAAATTAAAGGTATTAGTTCCTATTTTGTGGGTTTTTTAAAAGCACCATTATTCTGCTTCCTGAAATACATTAATGCTTTGCAGTTAACTGTGCTTTGGAGAGAAGGAATGGACTATATATTCTCCCAAAATCTCTCCCTGGTTCCATAGCCTGGCTTGAGAAGGAGATCAGAGCAACCTCAAGAGGTGCTTGACTCCATTCCAGACACCCACTTACATGCTCTGGAAGGCTTTCCGTGAAGGCAATTCTGCAATATCCTTCTTCTCCCCATGCTCAGGGTTTACAGTTCTCCTACAGGCTGTAGGATATTACAGGAGATTACACCTAATCTTAGGGTATGTTTCTATATATTACACCAATTATTTCTCATCCTGCCAGCAGGAGACAAGCAGGAAAGTAAAAAAACAGCTCTCTGTGTACTGAAAGCTTTGTTATTCCCCTCAGTTATCTACTTTCTAGACAAAACCAAGCCCACTTATCTTGTGCCTTCTGAAACTTTTCCTTTTTTCGCTGCTTTGCCCAGATTGTCTCTGACACGATATCCAAATCTGGCCACATTGCACCAGGTGGGATCTCAGCAGCGATGGGTGAAGTGGCATAAGTAGCTCTCACACTTTCTGCCTGCTAACACCTCCTACCCAAAGATTCACCTTTCTCAAAACATCAACATATTATTGGCTTGCTCAGTTTGCCGCAAGCCAAAACCCCAGCTCTGGTTCTTCTGTACTGCTTTCTCAGCATTTATTGTGCAATCTGTTTTTACGCATTTGATTTCAATGTGTAATACTTCCAACTTTTCTCAAAATAATTCCATCTCACTGGGTCCAGATCATTCCTCCAGCTCATTGAGATCAGTATTTTTCTTTTTATGCCCTCCAATCTCATTATAGCTCCTTCCCAGCTGGCAGTCTGCTGCACATGAAGTCTCTTCCATCATCCACCATGATAATGAAGACAGTGAACAGAAATAGTCCCAAGGAAAAAATTCCCCTGCAGAATCCGACTAGAAATGCCTTCTCATTTTGACAAGAGACGATTGCAAACCAGTCAGTACAGTTTTTTCAACCACTTCAATGAGACTTCATGGCAATTTCTTTTCTAATGAAGATTCACCCAAAAAAAGCATTGAATACTTCAAACACCTCTTCATCGTGCTTTATTTGTTCTCTGTGTCCATTAAGTAATGGAGCTACAACTCCCTTTGCCTCACTCCTGCTTCTCACAGTGTTAGAATTGTTTTTGTTGTTTTCTTGCCTCATTTTTGCTGTTTGTGAGACTCCATTTTTTTTTAATTTCAAGTAATGACACACTCCTGATGCAGCTATATAGGGTTTACTGTAGATTCTATTGCTTGTCTGCACTGCTTTGCTTGTAATATAGCCATCAGCTTTCTGCACTTTTTCACTCAGAATTTCTTCCTGAGACTCTGACTAAGTGCTCTCTGAATTTGCTGAAATCTGTTTTTTTTATTTTAAGACCAGATTTTCATTCTGTCACACTTAGACCCTGATTTGGTCTTTGTCCTCAGTTTTAGTGGAAGATGAAACAAGACACAGTGAATGCCCAGTTCTAATTTCATGTATTGCCCCTCTCCAGGGACGAGATGGATGGGCAGGATAATTTGCTCTCTCTCCTGTGCTTGATCTGTAGCTACAGGACTTTGACTTACCAAGTTGTAAACCTAGTAGGTTTTATGAGCACACCAAAGAAAAGTGGGGGGAGGTGAAATCCTGTTAATCAAGGCAGGGGCATCTTAATTGACCTGTGAGAGAGTTATGTTTTAATTTGTTCTTTGAGAGATAGACATGACTAGCAGCAATCTAGGGTTACTGGATAACTTGAGCAGCTGTCAGAATGGACAGAACATCATTTACTACAGCCAAATCAGCTATCAAGGGAAAGAAATTTGGAATTAGTCTAGTAGGATCAGAAATCATCCAGAGACTTCAATAATAGATGTGAAACATTTATTCTAGCATAGCATTAAAATTAGAAATTAAAACCACTAAGGAAGTCAGGAAATTGGCTGAGCATGTACCCTTGGCTCACCTTGCACAGGAGTGCCCTTAGAGGAGGAGGTGCAGAGTTTTGGGTGCCTGTTAACACATCACTGTCACTGTGATGGATGAGAGAAGCTCTTGGTGTGGGAATTCAGGGGAATAAGGGGAGTGTTGACTTTTTCATTTTCTTATTAAATAAGGGTTAAATACTGCAAAAAGAGGTTTAGAAATATTTCAAAACCTAATTTTACTATTTTATCAGTTTATAGAGGAAGAATCACATATGTGACTTTCTCAGGAACACTGGCAAAAAGCCACATCACAAAAATACTTCTTTGCACATACATCAAGAAGAGGCCAAGTGCATTTATGATGCATTTATTAATTCCTCCTAGACACTACAGCCAGTGATTGAGTGAGGATCACAAGCCTTACCCTGAAAGCTGTTGAGTAACATCAATAAAATTCAGAAAGAAATGTAGATTGTCAGTGACTTAACTCTGTTACCTAGAAATTTTGACAACCACTTATGCATCTGGATACCTTTATAAACCTCAACATCTTTCTCCCTATCTCTAGCATATCTCTAGCAAGGTTTTTTCAGATGAGGGTCTCAAATATCTGAGCAGAGAAGAGTTGTTTCACTTTGGAGTGAAAACAAGTGGAAATGTGGTCTCCTTCCAGATTTGGAAATGCTGCTTCAGTGGTGACAGAGCACCTTTAGCAAACCTCTCAGCTGAGCTACAAAAAGGTTGGTCAGGGTTTTTCAAATCAGCTGTACTAATTTGGAGTAAGGAGTAACCGAGCTTTCTGAAGTAATTGCTTTTCTGTTCTCTTTCCCTATCTCTTTTTCTGAGGCCAGGTTTGCAAAAAGCTTGACCTGTTTCTCATTTTCATGCCAAATTGCTCCTTCACTTCATCCTCTCCTCCAGGCAGAAAGAGGAGTATGTGGAGGAGACTGTCAGGCTGATGTTTCCTGACAGCCCCACAAAGCATTACTGCTTTCTAAGGAAAATAAAGGCCAGCCAGACTGCCTTGCAAACGAAAGCCCTGCCTCAGGAGGCTGCCCACCCAAAGGATGGGGCAGAGCAGAACTGAATCCAGCAGCCACTTCCCTGGATTGCACAGGCTTAAACAGAGCAGCACTGGAGGGAGGGAGCTGCAAAAGCTTTGGCAAGCCCCAGACCATTCCATCTGGCTGTGGTACAGTGGCACCAAGCCACTTCTTCAGCCCAGCTCCTCAGGCCTGCCCAGACACAGACAGCAAGAGGATGGAAGGATGTGCTGCTCAGGGCTGGTCTGAGCCTGTCCTTGCTCTCTTTGCAGCTGGAGGAGGTTTGGTCATCAAGTCCTGCTGAACTGACTGCCAGCCATGCTCAGCCAACGTTAATTTATGAGAGAGACAAGGCCACCGAGCCTGTGAAGGCACACCATGAACTGCAGCTCTGTATTCATATGACATTTACAGGGGGTCATTCTGAGGGCATGGACCCCTAGAGAAGTTGCCAGCCCTAAGATCAGAAGTGATGTTACAGTCACACGTGTGCTTGCAGGCTGTGCTGAGCGTGAGGAACTAACCTTGCCTTCCTTTTGCCACAGAATAAGGGCATGAATGTGAATTATCACTCTAAAGTAGCTGACAAGCTTCAGGTTGACTCTCCAGCTTGTTCCTGCTTATTTGACTTTATCCTCTGGGTCCTTGAATTTGATGCTTGCTCCTCTTGTAGAGTAATTTGCATTTTGGTATATGGTTCCAAGAAAGAATAATAGCATTTTACATGTGTAAATGAGTGCAAAGTGCAGCAGGGAAGAGAGAATTAGACCCTTATCTTTTGAAAGAATATCAAAAAAACAGAGGAAAATTTGGACTTGAGCCAAAGGATATTTCCTCATTTGGAATCTAAAATGCTAAGAGAATTGTATTAAAAAGGATAATTATGGAAGAAAAAAGCTTTAGCTAAGGTTGTGCTGCTAAATATTCAAAATCACCTTCTGCACAAAATCTTACCCCTTCAAAAATCCTCTGAAATTAAGATAATGTATTCATTACAGTGCTCAAAAGATTTCCATTTCAATTTATTGTCAAGGTTGAGAGGTTCTGAATAGGACTCCTGGGGAAAAGGGCAAGTTCTCTATTAAAAAGATAGGACTTTACTGCCTATAAGTCATTTTCAAGCACTGACTAATTTAGCCACAGAGTAACACAGTGGCATTGTGTTATTTAGGATAGCTGTGATTCCCCTTGCAATCCCCATTTCATAGTGAGAAGCTGAGGAACAGCTGTTGAACACTTTCTTCAGAGCAACAATCAATGGCAAGGCAAGCCTTGGAGAGGATTCCTAGACTCCAACTATGAGCATGATATGAATACTTCACACAGGTTAGCAGGAGCTTTCCTAAATGCCTTCCATGCAGTCAGAATAACCCTAATTCTGCCTTCTGGCAGTGAAAGGGGGAGTAATTTCTCAGGGGAAGGAAGAACAATTTCCTCATGTATGACTCATATGGACCATTTGGATCCAAGTGGGGTTTTTCTGGGGGGAGTGAATGTTGGCTGTTTTTTTTGGGGGGAGGGGGTTGGGGCTGGGGGTTGTTTTGCATTGAGGAAAAGCAATAGCAACCCACACAAAAGATGTAGATTCCCAGAGAATCCATTTGACTGGCTGCAGTATCTGTTGTTGTCCCTCCCTTCATGGAGAAGATTCATCCTAGCTCCTGAGCAGAGGCTTCTGTGCAATAAGTTGACTCCTCCTGGGTCTATGAGCCTAGAAGTGCAAACTGGAGAGAGACTGTGTCACCAAATTCCATTCTGTGATGAGAAAATTTTGTGAACTGCAGAATTTCTGGAAGCTGCTGGCTCAGTCTCCTATGCATTGGACAACGAGGAGGATGCATTCAAAGTTGGAGTTCATCCAAGAATTATGCAGTAGCTGAGCTCTGAGAACAAAATCAACCTACAGGCAAGGGAATTTTGATTTCCTTCAGAAAAAAACCTGTCATTTTAGGTCAAGAAAAAGCTGTGGGACATGTATGAGTGCGGCTTCACCACCTAACCTTCTAGTCGAGGTGAGGCATCTGTCTCTGTTCAACTATTATTACATCAAGCTGAGGAGGAAAAACCTCTAAGAGGCCCTGAATCAGTCTTTAGGAATAAAAGACACTTGTGCAAGTGACTCTCTCTAGGGAACAGACTTTGTAGTAATGGTCTCTCTCCAGGAACAGGAAGGAGTTTTGAACAGAAAAGCCCAGAGAAAATCTTGTTGATGGATCTGAACCACAAACAGTGGAGGATATTGATATGAGCTGGGGGATGTCTTACATAGTCTTAATGACGGAAAGACAGAAAGGGACCTTCTGTCAACTACTAGACTTTAAGGCTGGAATTAACTCCAGCAGGTTAACCTCCATACGTCTATGGGTTGTGCCCAGTTCCCCCTTGCTGATCCTGACCAAGTATATCTGACAGGTAAGGCTTTAGCTGACTTCTGACATTAAGGAAACATCTGGACCAGACAGATAAAAGGTTTATTTATTTATTTATTTCCAGTTTGCTAGAGGTAAATGGTTAGGAGAGACATTCATGACCTAAATCAGCAGAGATTCCCTAGCCTCTGAAATTAGTCTACTGAGAAAATAACTAAACACACAGGACTGGAACACACTGAACTGTGTTTCCACAGACATTATTGTTTAGTCAGATCCAATCTGATTTTATGAGTCACTGCCACTTCCATGGTGCAAACAAATGGCCAAGTAGAGCTCTTGGAGAAGTGGATGCAATTCCAGTGGCTGCGATAAGGTGAAACTTACATTCCCCAGATGTGGATTTGACTAAGTGCACATGAGATTGATGAGTATTCTACAAAGAAAGCACTCAGTAGCATTAAATTTGAGGATGGCCCATCCCTGGACCTGTTCAAGGCCAGGTTGGATGGGGTTTTGAGCAATGTGGTCTAGTGGGAGATTCTCTGCATATGGCAGGGGGATTGGAACTATGTTATCCTTAAGATCCCTCCCAGTCTAAACCTTTTTATGATTCTATGAAATTGTTCTGCCAGGTCTCTGATGAGCACTCAATCAAAGATGTACATACTAAAAAAATCCATTGAAAGAATGTTCCCTACAGGTAGACAGAGCATTAACGAAATGAAGTATTTTCCTCAAATTATGCCCAAGGAGAAATTAATTACTGGGGGAATGAGGAAAGAAAAGGATCTCTCCCTTCTGCAGTCTCAGGATACTGTGCTATTTTTGCCTCTTGAAATCTAATTTCCATGAAACATTTCTGCAGAGTGCATATTTTCTAAACACGAGTTCCTTAGCAGCCTTGCTAATATAAATGTCGTAATTCCAGAATAAAGCGACAGTGCCCTGCTCCAAAGGCCTCTGCCTGGGAAAGGCTGTATTTCAAAGGGATCCTACCACACCAATGCCATGGCATTGTAATGAACTGCTGCCCAAGTGGGAGTCAGACTGACAGAGGGAGGCTCAAGCTCCCCAAAGGTAGGTGGTGGGGATGGTGTATATTAATTCCAGTGGTATAGGCTTAGTTCATGACCAGAATACAAATCCACTCTGATTTTTTTTTGTCCCCTGCTGGCTCATGCTGATGCCAGATTCTGGCATAACACTGTGAACAGCCTTTGCTTGCAGTTGGTTTCAGTCAGGGGAGTTTACAATAATGATGATGTAGCTTGCAAGGCATTCCTAGAATTATGTGTATGCTTTGAGCAGTGCTGCTTCAATGCTCCCTGCTTCTCCAACTTGCCTTCAATATCCTCTTTTATCCCATCTGCACCACTTTCCCACCCCTCCTGCCACCCAGCAGATATCAGGAAAACACTTGGGCTTTTTCCCAATCAGCCTCATGTTCAGAACAGAAGAACAAGTGCCTCAGATGGGCACACTGAGACAGGGCCAGCCCCAGTGAAGCATCTGCCTGAATACACTGAGAACACTACCCCTGCCAAAGGGCTGCAGGTGCAATTTGGCCCCTGAGAAGTGGGACCTAGGCTCAGGTCCTGCTGCTGAGACCACCAACCACATCAGTGTCATCCCTCCTGGCTGCTGCTGGGGGAGGTGCTGCCTCACACCCCAGCATATATCTCTGTAGTGGCCTGGACTACAGACACACTGGTCTTGTCCCAGGAGAATTGCTGCTAATTATCCACAGTGAAGAACAAAACCCTTGGTGGTTTCACCTTTGAAGATGGAGAGATGCATGACAGAACCCTGTTTCTAGCACTTCTTTTTGGGCTACTTGATCTCTCAATCCAGTTCCACACCACCAGCCTATGGTGCCATCCCACACCTTCTGTCGCGGCAATGGAGGGGAAACCAGAACAGGGGAACTGGTATGGGCTTGAAAAATCATCTGCTCTTCATCCCATCATGTCATTCTTTTAATGCTGCATTTCCACACCTACCTGAGGTTTAGGCTTGTCATCATCAGCCAGTCTTGTCCCCACAGGTGGAAGCCTTTCTGTTGGCATGCAGATTATACCAAGAGCTACAGCAGAGGTGCCAGTTTCCACAGCAGGTGGGTGAGGCAGCCCTCACTCATGCCTCAGGTTCTGAAGAACCATTGGCCAAAGAAGAGAGGAAGGAAAGCCTTCTTCATAGCTACTGTCAGAGTGAGAGGAAAACAGAATTTGGTGGTGCATATTCTATGAAGTTGGTACTAACCCTGGCAGGAGCAACCAGACAATGCTCAGGGCCCTGCAAGTTGTTTCCATTTTTGGGGGAAGTGGTGTCAGTCTTCTGTGTCTTTGATCGATCCCTGATCAGTGAGTAAAGCCCCAGAAGACTTTGATTTTTATGGATGCTGTAAGCCTCAGAAAACAGGAGGTTGCACTCTGCTCAGAGCCTTGATTTGATTTGACTCAAGAATTCTCCCCTCTCTGGAATTTCTTTCAGTCCGCCCCTGACTCCCCACACCTTTTCAAGTGATGCTGAAGACTTCCTCTGCTGCCTCCATCCCAGTTTCTGTGGCCTTCTTGCTCTCCTCTCCCAGGTGTGCAAACTCTCCTTGCTCACATTATGCCCTGAGAATGCCCCTAGTTTTGGGCACTGAATGACCACTGTTATTCCTGTTCTTTGCCCGTTCTTACTCTCTCCTTAAAGTTCTTGGAAGAGACATCTTATGCTCCTTAATGCCAGAAGAAAGTGTGAAATATTACCTATATTGTTTTAATGTCTCAGAGGTTCATGTACAGACCTACTACAACAGCACAGCGCTAATCTAGACATAGATGGCATCACAACTGTCATCATGGGCTATAGTGTGCTGAGCTTTGTGGACACAGCATTTTTCCTGGTCTCCTTGGTGTACAACCAACAGCCTCTGTGCAGAGCAAACTCAGAGGCATGGCTGTACCTGAGAGCAGTGCCTCTTTTCTCCTTCAGGTCACAGGAGGGAAGACATGCAAGAAAGGGATTGTCCCATTCAGATTCATCTGACCGGTGTGCCACGTCCTCAGAAACATCCTCCCTCCAGGCTGTGCCAGCCATGTCCCACCTGGTTCCACATCACTTGCGTTCAGGATGAGTCACCAGGCCCTTTGCAGGCTTGTTTCCACCCTGCCAGCCAGGGCTCAGGCTCTCCTGAGAGCCGAACATTCCCAGATTCACAAACAACTCTCAGCACATGACACCACTTCCTCTCTTTGGGAACAAATAACTCAATGTGTGTGTTCAAAGTGGGGCTCTTGCAGTGTCTGTGCACACAGCAGGACTGAGCCTGGCAGCTCTGACACACAGGTGGGATGGTGCAGTGGGATTTGTGCTCAGACAGTTGCCTTGCTCCACTCTGCAATGTTCCTCTCCCCACTGCAGAGATCTCTGTTCCCCTGAGGCATGTCCTAGACCCACACCAAAAAGTGTGTCAGAGTGCAAATTGAACAGGAGCCTCCTTGGAGGGGACTGCAGGGGAAGCTGAAAGAGTAAAATGCATGTCTGGAGGACACCATCCTCATTCACACATCAGAGACCTCCTTAAGAGCAGAACCAAAGTGAGAGCAAAGTTCCTGTGAAACACTCATGACAACATTTCTAAAATCTATGCTATGCTCTCCAGTTCAGTTTCTTACAAACAATCCCATTTAGAGGCATGAATTGTAAAGTGCCAGCAGATGGCTGTTGGAAAATGGGATTTTTGAATTTCAATGAACTTTCAAAGCAGACTTACTGCTCAATACAAGTGCACACCTTTCCTCCTCTTGAAGTTGTAGGAGAATGAAATCCAGGTGTCAGACAGGCAAGTTGATCTGAAAATACCCTAAAACCGAGAAGCCCAGCCCTAGCTTCAAAACTACCCACAAAACTAGTTTTATTTTTCCTTTCATTATTGTTTATCTCACCTATTAAAATTCTGCTGATACCTTCAGCAGCATATGAACTGGCCAAGTCTCTTCTTTTAAATCTCTTTGCAGAAACAGAAGAAATACTCTTGCTCTTGTTAAATGCAGCAGTGCAGGTGCTTCCTGCAGATAAGGTAAAAAAGCAACTTCAAATATTAGTAACAATTTATGAGGGACATGGCTGAATTTTTAGTAGCTAAGTACCAGAAACAAGATCTGGAATATGAGTACATATTTAATATTTGTCTTTATTTGAGCACAAAAATATAGGTTCAGAGACAGGTTAAATGATGGGATTTCTCCACTGTAAGAAAAAAAGGTGCCAAGGTTATGTTCAGGTCTATCCGACGTGAGCATCAGGTTGGTTTTGTGTTATGAGATCAAACAATATTAAAGGAGAGGTCCATTTTGGAGATAGCAGCTGAATTCCAGCAATGACAAGAGGCCAGTAGGGAAACAGACTAATTTCTTAAAAGATATAAAAATGGTTGTTCTGAACCTCACCTGAGGCAATGAGCTAAGGCAGGGTACAGGCACACCACCAGCCAAATCAGGCTCACCCAGCATGGAGCAGCAGCACCAAAACCACCCTGCCAAAACCACCCCACCTCCTCTCCACCGGACAAGACAAACCACAGCATCCTCAACCTCACCATCAGCGCTGCAGCCCATGCTGACAAGGTTTATTCCCCCTCTGATGGAGGGTACTGCAAGGGGACAAGCCAGCCCCCAGCCCCTCATGCCCCTGAGCTCTTCCCACAGCATCACGGTGGGTCTCCATGTACAAAACTGTGCTGTGTCCAAGCACAGAAAACCACACACTGGTGGGTCTTACTCCCCCAGTTTGGGACCCAGACAAAGACCAGGTTTGCAAAAATGATGCTGCTGTGGAAACTTGGCTTTCAAACCCCAGGAACCTGTTTCCCAGGTCTGGCAGAGGATAAGGGGCAGAAAAGATCACTGAGTGATTTTGGGGATATGAAAATTTTGTGCAAAGGTTCCTGCCTCAAAATGCACACCCCAGGGCAACCAGGAAAGTTGTCCCATGAATTACTACAACACTGATTCCTGATCTGGTCTCTAAAGGCATGTGACACAGAATTTTAAAAACTAATTAGCTATGACCAAGTGTTTTACATTTTTGTCAGCCCCACACATTGAATTATAGTTTCTCAGTTCTTTTATGTGTTGCAGTTGAATTTCTTTTTCAGTATCAAAGACTGCATTCTTTTCCTCTGTAATATATTTTTAAGAGTGACAAGAGATCGATAAAAACATGTAATTTAAGGATCCATAAGCCCCACATAATTTAGCTTCATATACCATGCTCTAATAAAACAGGACAAACCAGTCAGGTGGTTTGCACACAGGTATATGCATCGATGTCTCTGGTTTGCTTTATGTTAGGCTTTATGTTTATGAGCTCTGACAGGTATTTAACACTTTATTAGGAAGACAAAAATGCAATTAAATATTGTAATGTGAGTCTCCTCTCCTTGTGTTCAATTAAAAACAGTGGCCTACCCCCTCTTTTGCATGAGGAGGGAAGGGAAAGGGAAAGGGAAAGGGAAAGGGAGTTAATCACCTCCTATCCTTTGCAATTTTTATGGGTGTTTGTTGCAGTTAAACAAATAAGCAGCATTTTTATGTAGAAAAGTTTTCCTTTCTAGACCTGGATGACTGTGACAGATAGTCAGGAGCTAGCCTCAATTATAAATAACTTTTGGATATTTAACATGATCCTGCATGGAAAAGGGAAAGCTGTGAGGCAGAGAGCTCTGATGCTCTCCATGCAGTCCTTCTTCCCTGCATAAGGGACAGAGCTACGAGCCAGACAGAGAGCTCAGAGCTGCCCAGCTGCTCAGCAGCAGGTCGGTGTGAAGAGTCAACCAGCCACACTAATATGTCCCTTGATTGCAGCCAATGTCACACCAGGCCAATGGAAGGAGCCAGGAGAAAACTTTCCTTCTGTGAAAGTGAGTGGCAAGCTGCTGAATCACTCTGGCAGGCAGGAGTCAGCATGTCTAGGGGAAGTGAAAGTCAATGTCTCCTGGAGGGAATATTAATAATAAAAACCAAAGCAAGGACATTCAGAACTCGAAAAGATCTTTACATTTAGTAAAAAAAACATTCCAAGAGTGACTCCATGAACCAATTAATATTTCAGGAACCGTAAACCAATATTCATTTTATATTTATGATACAACATTATTCATCTACTAGAGTTTCAAAGTATTTTACAGCTGCGCGCTAATAAAGCATCTCGTTTGCTGTGAAATGCAGCCATCCTGTCACTGGAGCACAGCAGCTGACAGGGCTGTCTAGGGCACAGGGGAGAAAAAGCTGCCTTCAGGGGAATTTGAGAGAGCTCAGCACTGCTGATCTTCCTTTTAAAGTCATGATGGGTCACAGTATTTACAGGAGCTGGGCTTAGGGAGGCAAGTGGAAAAAATAACATGGTTGAATAGAGAAGTTTTAGACAAGTCCTTGTTGAAATGGGACTGGTCCAGCGCAGATATATGAATACATATTCAATAATGCAAAGCAGATTTTATTGTCCTTCCTCTCATTCATGTCATAGCAGGAACTAGCAACTGTCAGGAGCACACCACCTGGGATCCCCTCCTTTCTGGGTCTCATCCCTTCCTCAAAAGTGCAGAAGGACCCTCCATTTCTCCTTTCCATCCCTGGCAGCTTTTCCCCAGTGGAGGAAAAGAGATGCAAAATTAACCCCTTTGTTTACTGGGGACTGTCATTTTTCAGCAATCCACATGTATATCCGCCCATTCCATAGAATGGAATTGATGTGAACAATCAATTCAAACAGTAAACGCTGGTAATACTCTTTAGAAAAAAGTGCAGAATGCAACACCTCTGCCACCAAACTAAATAATCCTGTATGCATAAATATTCTTGAAATACAGAATTTGTATCAGAGGTAGCAGAAGTTGTGATATGTGATGTGCTTTTTTACAGTGTGATGTAGATTAAAAGTCGAATAATGAACCTTCAGAGATATACAGGCCCAAATCCAATTTTCCTCTCAAACAGAAGTAAAATAAATAAAATAGGCATCCAAAACCATCCACATAACTCCAAGCAATGCCATGCACTTGGTTTTTTATGTGCTTAGGAATATATATGTACATAGGGATGTACATACATATGAATATGAATTTGTTTATTCAGGGATGAAGTTTGCTTTTGGTCTCATATGAAGATTGAGTATTTCTAAAGTAACCATTATAAATCAAGTGAGAAGGAAAAGGGGAAAAAAACTCTTTAATTTTCATTATGAAAAAGTTCCTCCTTATTGATAGGGTTTCTGTTTGCTAGAAAACTTCCTAGGAAAAAAATTGGAAGAAAACGTTAGCTGCAGCTTACTAACACAAATGCAAGCATGATTTGATGGAAACTTTAAAGTTATCAGGTGTCAAGGATTGTTGATTCAGAGCATGACAACAGCCAACCTGGCCCACTTGAGGGTTTTCAGCTGAGATGTTTTACACAAGTCTCTCCAGCTGTGTGTGGTATCTCTATTTCTATCTTCTTGAGGAAGTCCTCAGAGGTGCCTAGGACAGCAGCTCAGGCACCAGGTGTTAGCACTGTTTCACTAGACAGGGAAAGCAGATACTTGTTTGGCCACTGCAATATAAGAAAAACACTAAGCCATTAGGGAGTGTCCAATGAAAGGCAACAAAGACGAGCAAGGGCCTTGAGGGGAAGCCATATGAGGAGCAGCAGAGGTCACTTGGTCTGTTCAGCCTGGAGAAGAGGAGACTGAGGGGAAACCTCACTGCAGTTACAGCTTCCTTGTGAAGGGAAGAGGGGGGCAGGCACTGATCTCTTCTCTGTGGTGACCAGTGACAGGACCTGAGGGAATGGCCTGAAGCTGTGTCAGGGGAGGTTTAGGTTGGATATTAGGAAAAGGTTCCTAAAGCTTCCACCCCAAAGGGTGGTTGGGCACTGGAACGGGCTCACCAGGGAAGTGGTCACAGCACCAAGCCTGACAGAGTTCCAGAGGCATTTGGGCAACACTCCATGTGGTGTGATTCTTGGGGTGTCTTGGTGGATCAGGAGTTAAACCTGATGATCTCTGAGGGTCGCTTCCAGCAGGATATTCTGTGATTCTGCCTTGCCTTGAGAAAACCTCTCAGTCGGACCCTGTAAGCGCTGGGGTTAGCAGCCTGCTCTTCCAAAACCCTCCTCCTCTGGTCTAAGCATTGCCATGGGCTTACTGCCCCTCTCAAACTCGAAACTCCTCCCAGTTTTATGGTATTTATGGTATTTCTTCTATCTTTAAACATATACTCAACACACACTTTTGAAAACCTGTCCCCCTACAGTTCTGTGTACACTGGAGCATCAGCCATGCAGGTGCTGTGTAAATGCTTGCTGAGGACAGTGGAGTATTTGGTGTAAAAATATTTGAGTCCAAAGGTGAGTTAGAGATACAGCAGATGAGCAATCCAGGGGAAGATGCTAATTCAACAGAGCTTATCTGGGACCGTGCAAGCAGCAGAGGGGAATGCCAACTGTATCTGAGCTTCCAGCAAGGTTATCTGTTCAGAAGTGCCATATTGCCTTAGCAAATTTCCATTGGCTACTCAGGCCTCAAAACTTCACATAACTTCCAATGCATTCAGGAAAAATAGTAGCTTTGGTCACAATTAACATCTACAGTAAAACTTGTATGGATGCAAAAAAAGCTGTGATTGGTCTATCACATATTTTAGTCCCAGTTCCAAAACCTCTGGTTATTTATTCACTGAGTGTTTTCCAGCTCTGTGCTCAGAAGCTGGTAACCTCTGTGCTGGTGTTTGTCATCACACACACATAGTCAGGTTTTTCTTTTCTTTCAATTCAAACATGAAAATCTTTTAAAAGCAACCCACTGCCAATCTATTATAAAAATGGTCTCTGCAAGTGAATCTAAGCCAAGGACTCTGGGGACAGTGAGCACCTTAATGTTCTAGGAAAGTCATTTAACATCTGTCTCTTTCTATTTAAACCATGCTGATCACCCCATGGACCTAATTTTCCCAGACATAAAATAAGCCAACAATATCTACTTGCCTGGTTTGTGCATAGAGATGTCTGCAGTACAGGGCTTCACAAGAGTGAAGTAATTAATGAGGAAGACCTTTTTGCCTGCCACAGACTTTGCCATCTGTGTGAGGACCTAGTGTGAAGATCAAGCTGAGCAGCTGAGGTACCTGATAGAGTGATTTATACTGAAAACTGAGACAGAAGGCTGCTGCTGGAAGGCACCACAGGTCAGTGGGACATCTGCTGTGCTGTGCGGGACAAAAAGGTGAGGTGGGTGAGATATGGTGGTGGAAACAAACCCTCTCTCTGCAGCACCAGCACTGGGGTTTGGGAGAAGACCTGATGCAGGGTAGGGCATGCAATGGGGAGGCAGAAGTTTGTGTTGAAGGATGTCACTCTCCTGTTTCAATACTATTAAAGCATAGATCAACATTAAAATGTTTCCATGACAGACTCCCTAGCAAAGCTGCAATGCAAGCACCACAATCCAACCCCTAAAGATCTCTCTACCCATGGCTGCTCTCAGCTGATCCCCTTGCAGGACAGGGGAATCTCTTTCCTATGTCTCCCAGGATGAGGGTGGGAAGCAGATTAGTGCTGTTCCCCTGGCAATCAAAGAGACAATTAAGGACTCTCTCAGACAAAATCAAGGGGCCGCACTTCACTGTCTAATTGCCTTTCTCATCCATGGTTCTTTACCATCAGGAAACACAGGAATACGACACTAGAAAGGACAGCTCTAACATATCCAAAGAGTACACCAATCCCTTTGTTTTACCCTCTCTTTGTTCAAGCTGTCAGCCTCGATTTTAGAGCACAGAACCTTACTCACACCATCCTCCACTGGCTAGAGCTGCTCCTGGTCTGAGCCTGGTGTGCACAGCCACTGGCACAGGTGACAGCCCACATCCCTGCTGGGCTCCCTGAAATCTGCCCCCAAGTGCACAGTGAGGCAGCTCGGCCAACTCACACCCCTTCAGAGGCACCTGGTGCCATCCACAGAGCTTTTATAAACCCTTGGAGGAGGAAGAAGGCTCTGTAGGATGGGCTGGGATCACCAGTGGGTTTGGCATGGGACTGGTCACAGGCAGGAGCAGATGGCACCGCAGGGCTCCTCACAAACACATCCCTGCACGGACTTTCTGGTTATCCAACAAATAATTACCATGTCCCTTTAGGATGTGCAGAACATGTGCCAGCCCAATTACAACACATGGAGTAGGAGGGGATGGTGCCATAAAACAGCAGCTAATAATGAAAATTAGCCCTGAGGGAGGTAGGAAGGGGGAGACAACTTCATTTTCTTTCTTTTCCTTTTCCTATGTTTAGCTTCTTTTCTTGCTTTTGCAATCACTGCACAATTTTTTCAGAGGTTTTTGTTCTTGATGAAAGCAGGCTTCCCCTTCTGCCAGGCAGGGGCAGAAATGCTCAAGGGCAAAAGCACTGCCCCTTTCAAGCCAGTCACCCATGAAGGGAGCTCCAGATGACCCACAAGCAGTGACACGGCCACATCTTGGAGCATACTGCTCTTGTAAGGCTGCTTATGGTAATAGAAACTTAGCATTCGCTATGAATAATCACAGATTTTATTTATAGTGACAAAATGAGAGGGCCTTTTATGCAATATTGACTCAGGTTACCCAGGTCAATAGCAGCCAAGTCATAGTGACTCATACTGTGGAATTAAATATTTTAAACATAGCACAGTTATAGTCTGAGCCTGACTTGCCTTCAGTAACTGCCTTGATCTCATTTTCCTCCTTCCTGCCCCAAAATAGACTAGAGAATTCAAAGTATCCCATGCAATACAGCACCTGATGATCAAAGACAGGGAAAGGAGTGCTCATGCTGTCTTTTGGAAGTCTTGCCTAGTGATCTATAGCAAACAGGGGACACATGTAGGATGCAGCTGTGATGCCAAGACACAATTCTTGCAGGGTCATGTTGTTGCTGCATTTACAGTAAGGTTACTTGAGGACCCAGGTAGCTGAATGATTCATGCAAGGTTGTTGAGAAAACCAGAGGAGTGGGGGATGGAGTTTTAAAGCTCTGAGTTCAAAGCCCCACCAGAGACTTGCCTGCAAGTTTTACAGATGACCGAAGGGAAAGTAATGCTTGCTGAAGCCTTTCAACCTCTCTTTACAAGGTAATAAAGGACTTGTGCACTTGGTCCTGGCACAGGTCCTGCTGTCCCAGTGTAGCTTTAATGATGATGTGGTAAAGAATCCCCCACTGGAGGTGCAAGTTGGTACCAGCGCTACCCTAAAGCAAAGGCTGGAACAAAAGCATCAGAGAAACAGCACCACTGGGGCTGGAGGACTTTCCTCACCTGGGACCTGAGACTTATGCTGTGAAAAGCTCAGACCAGTCGTCAGAAAGGAGTTGAGTTCTGTATGGTCAAAACCTGTGTGCCAGTGTGTGCCCCATCCCAGGAGGATCCATCTGGCCTTGCCCATTGCCAGGAACAGAGGAGAGCCCCTGCATGAATCTACCAGAAATAAGGAATTTAATGGGGACACAAGTTTTTTGCGATTATAAATTACCCTCTCTACAAGCTTTCATGCAATGACAGACAATACATTTTTTACCTTATGGGGTTAACTTTGGCTGTCCCTGAATACATGGACCCAAACTACAGGCCTGAAACAACTTACAAGTCAGGGCAAATTAGGAATGACCCCACTGGATGCCGCAGTGCCTTGACTGCTGGGAGGCAATTCAGACTCTGCTCGCCTCACACGGCTTTGGGGCATTGATCGATGCCAGCATGCCAAGTGTGCTCTGGCACAGCAGGCACTGGGGCAGAAAGTTCAGGGGCTGTGTCAGCCCCAGGAGGAGATGTGTGCTCTGCAAATGGTTTTTAAATATGCCATTCAACATGGCTTCACGAGACCACAGAGCTGGCGAGCTGCAGCCATTTTTCACACTAACGTGTTTTCAGTGTGCCTTTTATTTTTCCTCCCAATAAAACTGACCAGAAGAGAAACTACACTGAGACAAGGACTAAATTGCTCTGATTCAAGTCTTTCCCATTTGGAAGGGGCATTATTGGAACAATGGATGTAATAAAGTGATTCTTGTTTACATGACTTTTCCATTAGCAGAGGAGGATTTGTGGGAGATGTAAACTTCTCCAGACATTCAATTAGAGCTGTTTAATGAAACATTATAACCAAAGCATCAGGGTATAAGAGGGTGATTTACCACAGCTTATTGCTTAGTTAGAGGAGAACACTTTAAGTGAGTGAGAGTAGGAGATGGAGCCTACAGTCTTCTCCCTACACATCACAGTAGTTAACAGCACATCCAATCTTCTCTGACCAGAGAAGACCAGAGTCATTATTTCCCAGTCCACAGTCATTATTTCCATGAGGTCCACGGCAGCCCCACTAAGTCTGCTCAGAGAAGGAAAGGCTTCACTCAGCAGTCTCTGGTTACATGGCTAGGTCCTTCAAGGGCAGCAGTGTGTGTGTTTGTGAAGGCATCAGTGCTATGTAACAATGTCACGTAGCATCCTTGGCCTGAGCAGTGGAACCTCTCTTACTAAAAAAATAACAAATGTTCAGCTAAAAACTGAAGTAATTTGTTCCCTCTCCAGCAGAGCCACTTCTGCAGCAGGGAGGTGCAAAAGGACTACCCATTTATTCTGCTACCAAAACATTGTTTACCTCTGAAGGAGCAATAACTCCCTACAGCTGCCCTAACACAGTCAAAGTGGTGTGAAAACAAAACTTTGTCATAGGGCTTGAACAGCAACATGACACCCACCACTTGGGATCTCATTGAAGGGATTTATTGTGTTCTGTTCTGTCCAGCCAAGCCTGTTTGGCTGCTGAGTAAAGACAGCCCTTGGCATTTCTTGGGTCAGTGGGATACCAGGAAAAAGCTCTCTCCTACAGCAACAGCAGTCATCTTACAGGGTGTGTCAGTGCTCATTGCAGGGAAGGATGCCTAAAGCAGGAGGAATTTGTAGTTCACCATATTGATAAACCTATTGACAAGGTGGCATGCTGTGGAAGAACCCAGTGCAAAATGGAAATGGAGTCAGAGTGGGTCAGGATGCTCCCCCAATGGTCTGAGTATCAGAAAACACAGATAGCCACCATGCTGCCATGTGGAAGCATCATTTGCTGCAAGTCAGTTATTGATCCTTCATATAGCTTCTTCTTGTTTAATTAAGTCTCTGGAGATAAGGGAGAAAAATAACTTCAGAAATGAAAAGTATCAATAGCTGCAGCTGAGGTTCTGAAGAGTCTTATGAATTCAGGGTGATGGAATAATAAACACCCTGAGCTTCCCTTGTAGAAAAATTTTGTTCATACATTAAAAGTCACCTGGAAGTCAGTTTAGGGCAACTGCCTTCAAATGGAGTTATAAAAGGGAGAAATTTTACCTTTGGGAGAAATTTAGTTTTGCCTTTGGACATATCTTTATACATTACAAGTTCTGCTGAGAATCCACTGGATACAGCAGCCCATGGTTGGTCCTATTCTCCCTGGAAGGGCAAAGGTGTTCTGCCCTAGCACTAATACATGTTTCAGACCCTTCAATCAAGGCTTCTGGGGCCTCTCTTTCAAGCAGTTTCCCACTAGAGTACCTCAATTCTAATAACGAAGTTGCATTGCAACATTACCAGACTGAAAAAGTGTGCACTTCTATTCTAAAAGCCCTGGCTTTTCCACACCAGCAAGCCAGCAGCACTAATAGCTGCCATTAGCTAATAGCACTTGGAACATCTATGTGGGTCAGCTGTGAGTTTGTGCATGACATCCATATGTGACATGAGGAAAGAAGTTCCCTGTATATGAAATTAAGAGGAACAAATAGTGAAGAAAGCAATATTGGAAGTAGAACACATACAGGAAATACAAGTGATTGGGTGAGATCAACATGGCCAATGTAGTTCTCACTAGTTTTGAAGGACTTGGTGACCCCACAGTTCTTACATTTGGCATTACAAAACTGGGAAACGCTGCCACAGGAAAAAATGTTAAATGCACTAAGATGCTCTCAGAGTAAATGTATGAATAGCTTGATTTGTGTTGATGGATGGATAGACATTGTCACAGTTCACTTCATCTGACAGAACTAAGACTCATATATGGTACAAATTGATTCAAAAAAGAGAAGACTGTCACATGCTATTACTGCTACATTTGATCTTAATAACTATGTACTATAAACAGATTTTGGTGCACGGCTGCTTCCAAGGGAAAAAATGAGGAGTAGCCCAGCAAGAATCAAAAGCTCTCCTGAGCATGTTCCCCTTTGCATACCCTGAGCACTTTGAAGGGTGGGAAGAATCCAGTTAAATCTTGTTCTGCTTTCCCCCTTTCATCCACCTCATCATCGCTGAATTAGGATATTCCTAAAGGATTTGCTAAGGCCAGGGAAAGAAGGAACTCAATCTGTGCTGCATGTGTCTTCCTGATGTTAAAACCAAACACTCTACAGCTGTTAGTTCTTCTCGTGCCCTGTTTAGAGAAGAAATTCTGGGTTTTGTTTATCTTCTCATGCAAGACAAGAAGGATTTTAGGGCTTTCCCTGTATACTCCAGCCACTTGTCACAGTTTCATATCCTGGACATACAGAATGGCTGCATCTTTAAGGAAGAGGAATTTAAATAAGGAGTATCATTGAAGAGCAAATGTAAAGCTCTCAAACATGAAATCTAACAAAAGAGAAAGGAAAATAGGCAGTGACGACACAGAAGCCCAGGTAACAACCTCCACCCCCTCACTCACTGCATGTCACAGCAAAGGCTGGACAGAGGAGCAAATTCTGCAGCTGGTGACATGGTTCACCGCTGGGAGATTTTCCAGCAGCTCAGGAGAAGTGTCCAGCCTGGCACAGAAAGCCCTCCCCTGTGTTCAAAGAGGTGACACTCTGTCCTTGGCCCTGCCCAGCACTTGCAAAGTGATTCTGGATGCATCATTGCCTGTCTCTTTGCCAGCAGTGGAGCAGCCTCCCAAGAGGAATGGGGGAAAAAAAGACCTATTTGTTTTTATGTGATCAGTCACGGAATATATTCAGTGCCTTTTTTTTTCCTTTTTTTTCTCATAAATAGCTCTTATTTCTTCTTGGGTACCTCCTGCCTACAAGAGCAGAGGAGGAGAGAAACAAGGTATAATCTGAGTGCTAGCAAATGTCACCCTTTGTAATCAGAAAAGCTCTAAACATCTTCCTTTTCCTTTTTTCTTCCTTTTCTTTTCTGAAGCAAACAATCAAATGCTATCTACCACGGAGTGAGATTCATAATAAAATCTCTCTGTCTAATCAGCATGCCCAAAAAGACTTTTGTCTTCTTATAATTACGTAGAGCACAGAGGTTTTAGCAGTGCTCCTTCCCAGTGTACATGAACCAAGTGAGACAACCCTTGAAGTCCCACAGCCCTTTATCTGATGGGCAGCCTCATTCCTGGTCACAAAGCAGAAGTTTAAATTGGTTTCGTTACTGTCAAGGGCAACTAGTCTGATGCCAGAATATCACACTTCCCTCTTCCTACTCCTCTCCTCATCCCAACACTTCTGGGCACCAGCAAAGTTCCATTTGGACACACTTAATCCCCCTTTCCTTATCTGTGTATCACAGTAAATCTTGACACCTATAGAGGCAGAGGCAGTGAGCTGGGCATCTTTACCAAGAAAAACACTTAGCTGCAGCATGACAAGCTAGAAGGTGAGGGAATTGGAAGGACATAATGAAGAAAGCATCAGCAAATGAAAAGATGGAGAGGATAAGTGGAGAAGAAAGAGCCTTTAACAAAAATGCACAGCACACAGAGGAATGCGGAAGATTGTTTCTATGGCAATGTAAGTAAGACCGCAAAAGTGCCGCCTGCAAGCAAATGTATTTAACATGAAACATGAGGTAACTGAGGTAACACAGTCTGTGTCATTAATGGCAAAGCAATTTAGCATCACCAAGTCCTCAGTATCCCCCACACCTTTGCCACAAGGTGCAATGTGACCGCCCAGGTTTTAGCACAGGGGATATTGTCCGGGCGGCCATGGCCAGGGAGCAGCACTCAGGTCACAGGTCTGCAAGGGCAGGCAAGAGAAATGAGTCTACTCCCACATGGATCAGGCTTGTGTCTTGATCCAGCCATGCTGACTTGAATAATCCCTTCCTGCAGTTTTTTGCAATCTTAAAAATTGAGCATTTTAGACTCGTGTTGAATCCCTGGTTGAATGAACTCTGTAATGGGATTTACTCCTCTCTCTCTTTCTCTGGCTGCTGCATTCTCAGCCAAACCCTTGCTTGTACCCGGCCTCTGGGGCCAGAGATTCTTTCTGGAAAGGGGTGACAGGACTGGGCAGACAGGGGCAGGTAGCCCCATAAAAACAGGAGCTGCCTCCTCTCTCGTGACCCCAGTGCCATCAGCTCACCGGCTCCCTGTTGAGCCCTCCCCTTAGCTTGCCTTAGGCAGGTGACAAGAGATTGTGAAGATCTTGAAGCTGTGTGCACATAACATACTCTAAAATAAAACATGTTACTCTGTATGTGGTAGATTAGGACAATTTTTAGGTCAAATAGACTGAAGTAAAAGCTTAGAGGGGGAAAATGAACTCCAGTACAACTACCTGGCTGTATGAGCCTCTTCCTAACCTGCTGCAAGGAATGCAAGATTATTAAAAATTAAAACAGCATTTCTCCAATACAACCTTTCTTTGAGACCCTTACCATTCTTTCCTGGAGACATACAAGACCTTCCTCTCCAAACCAGGACTCAAATGAGAAGCCATGCATGCACTGGAAGGCAGCTGCCAGCAGCCCCAGCCCTCCCACTCACCCCCAGCAAGCTGTCTGTGCTATACCAGCATCAGAATCAACAGGCCAAAGATGACAGGTACACTTGTCTAAATTAAATGTTGCTGAGTGGTTCTCAAGGAAAGGGCTCACAGCAAAGTGTAAGATGTAAATTGAAGTGCAGAGAGTGCCTCAACAGACGTTCTTATCAGTTGTGCTGCTAGACGCCCTTTCCCAGCTACGTGACATTTCAGTTCCCTGAACTCTATTATGCCCCATTTATTTCCATTTTCTGAATAGTTAAAGCAGTAACATAGCACCTCAGGCACTGGTCTGAGACTTTGGAGAGTTGGGCCTGGCTTGTTGCTGTGCATGCAGCATGGCAATGCCTTTTACTGAAAGAACAAGGATAACACATCCATGCTGCAACTAAATGCAGGTTATAAGAGCTCCATATGAGGGTCTATGGTGCTACACATAGTGGTTTGGAATTAAGCTCAACCTTCTTGCTTTTTTCTTTTTAATGTAAGATAGCTTATTTACTCGTAGTGCTCTTATTTGTGCTATCCCAATGCCACTTATCAAAATGCAGTTGGTGCCAGCTCTATTTCTCTGCTGTCAACCTGAATAAAACAGTAGTGAATGAGGCCCTTTCCTTTAATTATCTGCCTTCCCCCCCCCAAAAAAAAAGCTGTATCTGGATAAAGTTTCCACTATATTAATCAAGGGGTACAGAACCTTCCCACTCTCTCCAAGATGTTGCACAGACACCACTCGGCTCCTCTGTCCGTTTTCTGCTCAGTATGGGAGAGTTCCCATGACTATAAATCAATTTTGCATGCAAGGAAGTGGTTTCAGAAGTGTTTCAGGCTGGTGCCTGAAACATTCTCAGGTGAGGTGATGCCTGCTTTTGCTTCTCATTGATCCAGACTTCACCTGTCCTCTTCCCTCCTGCCTTAAAAGGCAAAGCTACCCTCAGCCTGCTGGTAGTTTGGGCTGAAAGACACCTCTCCTGGTAACATCAGATACCCCCAGTCCTCTCTTTTCATCTCCCCTTCAAGTTCAGGGTTTGTTTTGGTAGCTGGGGTTTTCTGTTTAAAAACAGTTCTCACGGAAGCAGCCTGCTTGACAGCCCTGCTGGCTAAAATCTGCTGTTTACCCACAGAATGGAATCTTGTGTGCCACAGAAGCTTTCTTATTCTCATCACCTACATGCCGCAGGTCTGCTCTGCTGAAGCACCTCTGGGGTGAACGCACACTTCTGTCTCCAAGCTAAATTCAATCCCTGATCTCTTCGCAGAAACGAACAACAAGGGAGAGAGTTGGCATGACTGATGGGAACCAAATGAATAATTCATGGCAGATCATTTATTTTGATGAATTTTATCCTCTTTTTCTGTTTGCAAATTGTCTGCAAGTAGCTTATGAACATCTCAAATGTATATGGGATTTGAAATTAACTGCTGGATACTTTCTGCAAATAACTCCGAGCTTGTAGATTGCTCATGAACCATTCAACAGAACCACCTGAAATTTCAAATTCTAGCCACATAGATTAGCTTTGATTGCTTTCATGAGCCAGAAGCTCATCTACAGCTCTGGTGTAAATGCAAAGGAATTCTGTGGACTGCACTGAGGTATGATTCCAGGTTGACATTGGTGTTCCTAGCACCAGGGTCTGGCCCCAAAATATTTCTGTTCTCTGAGCAGGAAGGCAACATTTGAAATCAAGGGTCCTCAGTGACTGGCAGAGGAGAAAGTAAAACAAAATAGTTTTATGTTTGAGTTTATTTTACATGAAACATAAAATGCTTTGTTCTAGTAACAATCCCTGCCAAGGAAATATCCACATCTTTAACATGCCTGGCTATCAGTCATGAAACCTGTCATTTCTTACCTGTTTACCCGATGCATTTCCTGTCAGTTACTATGACATTTCCACTTCTAGAAATCCATCCAATTAGTTTGCTAAAGCAAATGCAGGACTAGATTCACCATCAAAATGTCACAGCTCCACAACAGTGGTGCTGCATTGAAGTCAGGGGTGTAAAACTGGCAGGTTACAACAGAAGATTCCTCTGGGGGAAATAACTTCTATTTTAATATTTATCAATAGTCTTGTAACAAAGCAGAACAAGAGAGCTTTGGTTGATGGGCTGCTATTTTGAGAATACTCAAACCTCTCATTCAGCTGGATAAATCTTGATCTATGCCCATTTAGTGAATGCTTGTGGGATATTCATCTGAGCCTGGTTGTAGCTGTGCCAAATTCCTGCTGGCTTTCTAGGGAGCACCCTGTCTATTTTACACAATGCCATAAATGCCCGAGCAGCTGATAGAGCCTGTCAGCCCCCATCACGCCATTTGTGTGGAGTACATCTGAGCAAACTCCCCAGCACTGAAAGGCCAAGTCACCAGCTCCCAGACTCACTCATGGTTGTCAGCCAAGAGAACAGAAATGAGTTTGTCTTAACTTACAGCCGAAAATCAGACTGCAAATCCTCTCTGATCAGGTTCTCTTGCTTCAGCAAGACCCCAGCTGCTCGAAAGTCAGGACACGCTATCACGCACATCAAGACACAGCCCATCCGACCTCTGAGCGACAGCTGGATATTGGTTTTCTCCAAATTACTTTGGCTGCAAGCAATGTGCAGCACAGTGAGGGGGACAGGGAACTCTTCATCAGTGGGAATTAGCAGCTGATGCTGCTCTCTTTACCTTTCTACATCTCTGCGCCCCTGAAACCCCTGATGTCAAACCTGCTGTCAACTCCCGAGTACTTTTTCCTTTTGCCACAGCTGAGCTTTGCCAGGCCTGCTGCATCATACTTGTTTTCTCACGCTGGTCCTATTGCATCAGAAACCCTGGGATGGAGGAGGAGGCAGGATGACAAACACAAGTACCCTTTGCTGCAACACCAACAGAGGCGGAGGAAGGTGCCGTGCCAGGGTGGGGGGTGGCATTTCCTCAGGGCAGGGTATAAGTTATGTGGCACTCCCAGCCCACCCTACATTTGTGTCAGCCTTTTGCTGAAATACTTGTAAGCTTGTCATTGCTGAAGTCTTTTTGGCAGTCAAGTCTTAAATATAGTCTCTAATCACAACTGCACATGCTGTACAATCAGCCTAAAAACTGATTAACTTTTGTATAAGCTTATGTTCAAGGGGCAATTCAAGATTTGGAAGCTGGCACCAGCTCAGGATCTGAGACTGTGTCTCCTTGTCATGCATACCATAACAACAGAGTACGGCAGACTTAGAAGAGAACCAAATAATATATAATAGGAAATTAAGAGGGAGAACCATGAAACAGCCTTCATAAATTATGTGGACCTTTGGGCTATACTACATATACATAATATATAATCTGATGGAACAAACTGCTGTGAAAATGCTTATTTCACCTAGGAGCCTTCACATGTTTTACTATTCAGTAGGGTTTTTTTCACAAACAGGAAGGTTTTTATTTAATTTTGAGAAAAAGGCAGGAGGGAGAAAAAAAAGCTCTCTGGTTCATATAATTTCTGTAGAAGGAAAAGGATGGTGTGGGAGGAGGCATTTGTACTTATCCAAGCCCATCACCAAGGCACCCTGTGAGTTCAATTCAGACACATCAGGGGAGATGTCAGTAACACAGCTAGTTAAGACAGCAGTCATACCTCATGACATAAGCTGATCTACAGCAAGGTCTACAGCTGAGGCCCAGAAAAATATTTCCCCTCTGGAACTGGACTCCAGAGAAATCTTCACCTTTGCTTGCAAGATCTAGCACTCACCATGCTGGGAGGCACAGAGTTTGACTTGATGGTCCTTTGATCTCTTCTGGTTCTCAGAAGCACTACGTGTTTCTGAGCAACTGGACATTATTTTCCATGCAATCCTCCCTACAAAAACACCCTCTTTATTGGTCCAGAGTTCCCACTGGTCATATTTCATATCCCAAGTCCCCAGTGCTTCTCAGTGCCCCTTGGTGCACTGAAAGTGAACTGTAAAGCAGCTAGTGTTTGAACAGCTGCCAGGAAGAGCTCCTACTCGAAGGGCTTGCTTTCCCAGGCAGTGGGTGCTTCATCTTTAAAATCAATCTGATGCATTGGCACAAGCCCAGAGAGTGTTAGTCCATCTGCTGCCTAACTCTCCCGGTTTGTTTGCAGAGGCTTGCTGTCAGCTGTTCAGATCCCTCTTTTTCCCCTCCAAGGAATTTCCTTTTTTTTCCCCTCAAGCCTCCACCAGGATCCCATTAATCCCCACTTTACTTTCACTCTTTTAATCAGCTTCCTGAAAGCCAAGGAAAGAAGCTTAGGAGCACACAGAGCCATTAACACCACATCTTATTCAGCTGGCATGGTGAGCACTACACAATGGGGTAGGTGAGGCAGGAGAAACACAGGTTTCTAAGTCAGAGTTCTGCACGGTCAATCCCCAAGCCAAAGAGCCAAACACCATTTCCCTGTGGAGCTAGAGAACAGGATCCTACATCCCACACTTTCCTCCCACCTACTGCAGAAAACAGTAGACTTCAAATCACTCCTGGTAAGAAACCAGAAGCCTCTCACCTGCTGCCTGGTGGTGGTCTCAGACAAACTCCCACTTGTGTACTCGTATCAGACAGTCAGCAACTGCAATGAGTAAGGACTTCTGGGGCTGTGGGGAAGAGAACACCGCTGATGGATACAGCAATGTGTTCTGTGGCTGCTAGTCACCAATCTGAGGGGATATGCTTTTCACAATCCAGGGGTGCCTGGAGTCCCTGGAGTTCCAAGCTGCATGACAGGTTAACTGCCTGCCAAAGCAGTCAAGCCTGCTCCAACAAAGTTTAGGGCAGCCTCCACCACTTAACACCTGGCTGAACTCAGGTGTCTGCTAAAGGAACGAGTCTCTGCACCACACTTGACATTCTGTCTCCACCCCCACCATCCTTCACCACCTTCTGAAGCCTTCATCTAGGGAGGAGACTATCTCCCAGGCAGGTTAGATTTAGGACTCTTCAATCCCTCGAGTGAAGCCCAAATAGCTACAGGAGCAGGATGCAGCTTGTGCATGCCCTGGCTTACTCCTGAAAGACCCCTGGCCAAAGTTCTCTGGGAAGAGCTGTACCCAACCCCTTCTCCCTGCTGTCATCTTATTGCAGGGGTTCCATACTGTTGTCTCCTATTGCAAAAGTATCATACCTTCTTGGTGCTTGCTCACAGGCTGCTCCTCCAAGCACTGTCTCTTTCTTCTTCACAAAGCAACCAACTCCAATTCCCATCTCAACTAGCCACCCCAGTCTTTTATAGCCCTCTTCTTCTCATTGGTTACAGCTGTGTCCTGTTAAAGTCAGGCCTGTTCCTAATCTTTGATAATTGGCCCAGCTGCAACTCCTTAGGGGTGAGATTACTTTCCACACCATCTTTATTTTCTTATATTCTATCCCCCAACATCTCCCGTTGTCAGTGCAGAGCAGAAGTGAACACCAGCATGGACAGGCCCTGGCCTCAACCCCACAGGGCAGCCACTGGAGGATGGCGTTGTTTTCCCTTCAGGACATCCCAAGGCTGCCAAACACCTCCCCTGGCCAGGAGGAGGGATGGGGCAAGCTTTACCAGCACCCAGTTTCTCTCTCCCCACACCTCCCTTCAGTGGCCACGCTGTGTGACACAGAGCTGCAGTCCAGGCTGCAGAGCTCCTGCTGCCCCAGCCTGAACAAAGGCGGCCATTCAGGCCTTAATGCTACACATGAACATCGACCATTGTTGCCAGCACTGCAGCCCAGAGAAATTCAATGCAAATTCTCTTTGTTCCCGAGCACAGATTGCCATTTCTTCAGCCCTGGGAGCCAAACAAACACCTTCTGTGCTCCCCATTTTTTCCCTGCGCATCACCTGCTTGTCAGCTAATATGGGATTTAGCCTTGGGCACAGCCTGTCCACATGCAATAGCATACAGATAATCTTCCAGGGCTGTAGCTGCACTGGGATGTGTCTCAAAATAAAAACATCAAAGATCAGTCAGGAGGTCAACAAAAAATACATCTAAAAGGCAGTAGATTTCCTGTTTGTAAGGGCAAGCATCACTGCTTCAAAGACTGTCCATCCACAACTCCTCCACAGCAGGGGCAACAGTGGTACCATGCCTCCAAACCTCAATGCAAGAAATACTACTTCTCCTGCCATTGTTCCTTTTGTCCAGAAGTAGGAGGATAAAATTGAACTGATGGAGTCAGGCTTGAGATCAAACAAAATTTCCCATGACAATAATCTTTAAAGGTAGGAAATAACTTCCTGAGGATACTGAGAAAGCCCTGGTTTTGGAGTACTTAATCCTGTGACAGAAAACAAACAGCATGCAAAAACTCCCAACTTTTGACAGAACAGGTGACACACCATGTAATTTAAAGAGCTTGGTCTGCCAAGACACTTCTGATGTAACAGAGACATACATATGTGAGACCCCTAGATACACAAATGCCTGGATTCCCATTCAACTGGACTTCTGTCAAATATTCTGAACCTCTGCCTACTGCAGCTCTGTCTCCTTGTGACTGGATGTCAATTACCACCGAGACTGTTCAGTGGCACATAACAATGATGTGCCCTCCACTCACAGTTCTGATATTTGATTAGCTGCTGCAGCTCAGGAAGACACTGCTTATCACAAAAGTGAGATATAAATGTATTTGCTTAAATCTTTTTCATTGTGCCTTATGAAAACATGCTTCACCTCAGGTTTGGTCACAGTGCACTCGCCTGCCTGAGCCTCCAGCTCATAGCAGGTTGTGCTTTTAGATCCACAAATCCCAAATTCAAGCCTAGATGATGGTGATGCCTAAGGCCACGATGTACTAACAGAGGGCACAGAGCTGACAGCAAGACTAAGGTTTGGATTTTATATCAGGCTTATCTCCATGGTATCTGATCAGCTCTATCCACTCCCTGCTACCACTTACCTCTGTAAAGCAACAACATTAAGCTTTACAGTTTGCCAGCAATGAGGGAGACAAATCTCTCATTTAGAATAGATGGATCTCCAAATGGCTGATGCATAAAACAAGAAGCTTAATTTAAAACAGCCAAATATGGGCTTTTCCCCCACACTTAGAAATCTTCATCACCTGCACACTACCTCTCTAGCTTCTTCAAAGACACATAGATATTTGCTCTCACAATGCAATGAGGAAAAACTCCATTTCCATGAGTCAGTTCCTGGTGGAGAGCACAGAGAGCTGGATAGCCCTCTGCCAAGAGGAAATGATTAAAGCCAGAAATCAGCCAAAACCATATGGTTACAAAATGTTGGGGTTCCCCACCCTCCCAGGGCAGGGCGGAGTTCTTGCAGATGTTGAGAAGCTTTCCTTGGCTCACAAAATGCAGAGGTGCAGAGGCTTACAAAATGCAGAGGAATGCATCTGATCAACTCTTAGCTGTGAAAGTACCCAGCACAAGAGCGGAGGAGCTAAAGGATGAATGCAGTAGCATCTGGCTTGATGGAGATGGCCCATCATCAGACTGGCAAATGGCAGGGCTTATAATTTTCATACCACTGCAGAAGACCCCCAGAAGTTGTTGTCAGCAGAATTGGGGAAGGAGAAGGCATTTTGGAAGGTGCGCATTGAAAATGAGTTTAAAAAGTTGAAATGTTCAGAGCAGGTGAAGCTGCTCAGAAGTTTGCTATAGAGACTGGCTTCACCTCAAGTTGTCTTACACACCACATTCATTTCTGAGACCAATTTAAGCTCTCAGAAGACTGAGAGTTATGGACATAGTTACCACATCTGGCTGGGGGAGTATTTTACCCTCAGTACTGAGCTGCAGCTTCTCTTTTATTTAACAATCACAACAACAGCCCGCATTTCTGGAACCTAAGGAATGCTGTAGTGCAGGCAAAAATTATTTCTGTAAGCACTGTGCAAACAGAGGAAGTGCACCAAGGGGTGAAACACTGCAGATGCTGGGATGTGGCACTTGGGCAGGAGGACAAGCTGCCTGACAGGGGTGACCCTGCCCAGGACTGAAGATTAGCACCTGGGCAGGATGAAGGCTCAGGAGTGGAGCTATCCACAGGAGCTGAGCACAGAGCCACCTCAACCTTTGCTCAGACAGAGAGCAGTGGTTTAATAAAGGCTACAGCACCAGGAGCGCACACCACATCCCAGCTTGTGCAGCCACAACTGAGTAGGGTTCCCCTCAAGTGCTCAACACCTTGAGAGGGAAAAGTGCCTCTTTGGGAAGTGGAAATCCAAGGCAAGGAAAATGCAACCACCCATACTGTAACATATGCCACACAGTCTTCAAGAGGTGCTCTTCAAAGCTCTGGAAGGCCACCACACCAGCTATCATCTGTCAGCTGCAAGAAATTAGTCTCACTGTGGCCTTGCTCACCTGCAGCCTACATTGGCTCCAAAAGAAAGGGAAGACAGAGCTACTATGTCAGGGCTTTTTTCTTTTAGCTTTTTAGCCTAAACTTTTCCCATTCCATACTGAAATTCTCATCCCAGCTGTCTTTGAAAAAACAAAATAAACACATTCTTGAAGTACTATGAATAGAAACAGCGGGGCAGACCTTGATCTGAACAAAGTTGCACTGGTGATTTCTTCCAGGGAGCCTTTGACTTTAATATTTCCTACTAGCTTGAAACAAAATCCTGAAACAGACCTGCATCTGAACTTGTGAATGTTTCCTTTTAAAGTTGTCCCAAAAGGATGGACTCCCAAGCTGTCTGGCTCCTAAACAACGGGGGTATTATCACTGAACCTTGAAGTAATGAAGCCTCAGTGGTTTATCTCATTCTCTGAACAAGGCTTAAAGCTCAGTTCTAGCTACAAAGGGAAATTATAAGCATTATAAGCCCTTCAACCATAAACTTTATTTTGTTTTGGTCCAGTTTCAGTCCCTTATTTCTCTTTTGCTATAGAACAACTCCCATGTTGTTCTGAGAAAGAGAATCCATTCCTGTGTGGAGTCCAAGGCAAGGCTTTAAAGCCAAGGCATGTCTGTTTTGCCACCAAAGGTGTAAATAACTGCAGTACATCTGGCTATCCTTTGGCCAGCTTTAAACAAAGTGTTTGTGAAGGCAACCCCTGAGGTGCCAGGGTAATGAGAGCTAAAGGGAAGACAGCACCTCCATAACCTCCTAGGCAATTAGTGGCCAGGATTGAAGCTTCACTTTTGGGCTTTGGCATCTGTGGGGAAACAGCCAAGGGCTAGTTTGCCTGCTGATGCTGAGTGCCTCCATCTGCAGCACACACATAGTGTGGGGCAGAGTGGGAGGTGTGACAGGGCTGAGCTCCACCCGGAGCATGCAGGACCAGCAGTGCCCTGGGATTCCAGAGGCAACTCCTGTTGGCTCCATTGACCTAGCTGCACCTCCTTCAGGTGCTACCTTGAGTTTCACCAGCTGTGTTTGTCCTGCCTGTGTGCCAAAGACTACTGTCCCCCAGCAGGGACAGAGAGAGCAGAAGTGTGTTACCTTCTCTGCAACTCAGCATTTTATTTTTAACCATCCTCTCCAGGGCTTTGGGGTAATAGATACGGCTTGGAGCTGCAGGGTCTGAGACAAGGCCACAGCTTTGCTCCACTGATGCTGCCATGGGGAAAGTAACCTCCAAGTGGGTGCAGAGAGATTGGTACAGCCCTGCACTGCTTTGGTTAAACCAGCTGAAGCTTCTCCATCCCAGGGAAGGGGTGTAGGAATTACTGTAGGAAGTGATTGCAGTGGTGGAGGGGGGCACCATTCCTGTCACAACAAATAAACTCCGGTCACTTCTCAGTGCACATGTTCATCTCACCCAGTCCCTTTGCAGCCTGCCTGCAGTCCATGGCAAATTCTAGACAGCCAAAGGCAGCAAGGGGAAGAAATGAGCTCCTCTGACAGCCAGGCAGGTGGTTAGGAAGGTTCCTTCCATTCCCATCACCCTGTCCTGTCACAAACAATTCTATTTTAAGTCAAGGTTTTATTCCTTCAAGATTTCAGACTAGGTTAGCTCTTCCAGTAAAAGAGGATGCTGACAAACATCTCGCTGGTCTGAGAGAGTCTGAGCAAAGCTGTAGGCGTGTCAAATCCACATTAGCTGAAAGAATTCTTACAAAAAAACTCCAACCTGCTCCTCTTGGCCAGCTACTTTTCATCAAAATGGCACAGGCAGACTCCTTGATCCTTAAATTGGGAATTAAGAGATAGAAGAATAGGGCTGATTCTCCATGTTTATTAAAATCTACATTTGAGACTCAGAGCATTTATCCTGCATGCCATGAGCAGTAACATTTTGCTCCCTTACTGCTGTATGGAGGTCAACTTACAATCTGCATTGCTGGAGAGCAGCTCCTGGCTATGCTGGTTTTGGGGTTTTTTTTACAACCTTCTCTACTCCATTAAAGAGCCCTTCCAATAACTGGTCTGCTGCTCTGCAAAAGTATTTGCATACCAGAATTGAAAAGCCACCTCTTAGTCTCATTTCTGAAAGCTATGGTTCATATACAGTGGCTGGATTCAAAATTAAAAAGAAAATTCAAAACAACACAATCAACCTAACAAGCTTAACCAATAAAATATTAATAGATTTTATTATAATTGACATTATTGATATTAACCTTGGTGTTATTTTTCTTGGTGTTGATCCTGGTTTAATAGCACTGCTGAGAATCTCTAATTAAAGCACGGATAGAACACAACTCCTGCCCTGAAGAGCTGAATGTCAAAAATTTGGCTTCATGGAAGATATGTTGCAACCACCCACAGGTTATTGGGTTCACTACAGCAGTAACTATATCAAGCTCAATCGACTGTGATGTGATACACAAGAGGTCTGGCAAGATGATCTAGTAGTCCCTCCTGGTCTTAAGCTTGTGAATCTAAATAAACAAGACAGGAAGAAGACAGAGGTGAAATCACTTGGCAAATGGCAGAGTACTGCAAAAAAATCACTAAATCTACAGTGCAGCATCCCAGCCACTAAGTCACTGAGTCTCTGAACTTTTGCAGGAGCATGTACTTTTTCAGAGAAAACCTTTTACATCCTTCCACCAACATTTACTGTAAGAGTATGAGCAAAACTGCATGTGTATGATAGCAACCACACATCATGCATTTGTGTGTGCTTTAAGGGCATGAGCAACAATGCTTGAAGGATAAAGATGGAGAAGGATTTCATTTACTTTAGCTTTCAACACTTCAAACTCCCTGACACAGTCTTTTATGACCTTCCTCCACCCCTGCAGCTCACCTGCTGTGAAACACTGCTAGATTATACCAGTTCTCATAAAAACACCTAAGATACAAGCATATGTAAAGGCAAACATTCACATAGGCTTTCTTCACCTTGCAATTGCAAGCTGTTTTCATGTTCTCCTTTTCTGCAGATCTCAGTCATCCATTACCTCCTTTTTTTTTGACATTTGCGGGTGCTAGCATAAATGTTACATAGATGTGCAATTCCATGTAGGTTAGGGAAGACAGAAAGCCTGCACAGCTGTCAGCTGGGAATTGCAGGGGAGGTGGAGTTAAACCTAGAATCAAATTGTTCCTCTCCTTTCACCGCATAGCTTAATTTGCCTTGGTCTCCTGTTCTCATCTCCCTGTTCTTTTTATGTCTTTGCTCTTAAAGTTATTAGGAAAATTATTCATTCAATTGCTGGTAGAAGCTGCCCAAAGATAAATACATTCAGCTTAATAAACCCAGTTAGCAGGATGGAAGGGGAGAATGCCTAATTAATGTATTAATGATTATAATGCCCTTTGAAGATGAAAAGTGCTGGGAGCTCTAAGGGCAAATTTCTGTCCTCTGAAGTCCCTAGGAATCATGTGCAGAAGCTCTCTCTAAACATTACCACTGCTAGAGTGTGGCAGTGAAAAGGATGCATGTACCACAACTCCTCCTCAACATCCCAGACCTGGATGCAGAGGTGAGCCCATTTTTGAGATACTGCCTGCATTCAGACAGCACAAACAAAAACAGGGTCAGAGGAGTGCTGCTATTGCAGGGAAAGGGCATGTGGGTCAAAGGAGGTTTCCAGCTGGTGAAGTTTCCATGGCTCAGAAACAAAACTATTTCTACTCCATAGGTTTATCCTCATCCAGACAATACAGCACAGGTTGAGATCTGAAGAACAGATTTGCCTCTTGCTGCAGTAAGAAATCTTCCTTTACAGCAAGGGAAAATAAGTTGCTTAGAAAGCCCCTTAGATGTCACTGCACAAACAAAATACAAGCTGCTAATAACAGGTTTCTTAGTCACACTTCCTTTGCATGAAGTACCAGGAGGCACATACTCTAGACTCTCAATATTATGGGCTTAGGTTATGAAAACTTTCATGAGCATATTTTAAATTTCAGTCCAGAGGAATCAGGTACTAGCAGCTGACATTTGCATAGCTGTCTCCTGAAAACAGTGAATAATCTCAACAAAGCCTAGAAAAGAGAGTAAAATGCACACTAAAACAACAGTAAGATTCACTTACATTTTGTAAGAGACAAAAGGGGCAGAAATTATGCAGTCAGTCAACATATTTTCTGGTCATCACTAGGGATACTGTGGATCAGCTAAATAATGCTGTATCACTCATCTCTGTAGCAGTGTGAAAAAGCATCTCAGCTCCTTAGATACCCACAGAGCATTAAAAATTCTGCAAACTTGACAAATCTCTTATGGGGAAGACTCCTGTCTGTGTCAAAGGCCAAAGAAGGCAAGGCTTCAGCAAGCAAAGCACACAGGTGACCTGCAGCAGGTGCCACACCAAAGCCACCACAAAGCTCTGAGCTTTACTCCCAGCCATGGGTGCCCAAAATCAGGTGCACTCCTGGGCCTCGGAGCAGGAACAAGCAGCAGCCACTTGTATTTGGGCAGACCAGCTGTGCTCAAGTGGCTCAAGTTTTTTGCCAGGCTAAAATCAGCATCTGTTTGTTCTAGTGTCTCTCCTCAAGTGATAAACACGGATGGCTAGTTTCCCTTCAGGGGATTATGGGCTGACAATTACTGGATGAAGAGTGGTAAATCAGCCTTCCCTCCATGAGTTAATACACTGTCTGATAAAGCTGAGGCTTTGTTTGCAAAGACCACATAATTTACCAATGGCACTATTGATCAAATTGTCTTTTATGGATTTGTCTCTTATGCCCCAACATGATTTTTTTTTTTTTTTTAGGTAACATGGTCCTTTACTCTTCCTTTCTTTTCCTGGAATATTAACAATCCCCCAAACCAGAAGAATACTCTTCCCTGGGGTTACTGGAGGGAAGTCCCACGTGCTGCTCTAAAACTGGCATAAAAAACTAAACACAAATCAATCACTTCTTCCTACAATGTTGTTTCGTCTCCCACCCACTGTCTCTCACACCTGGCAGTGTGTTGGGACAGCGAGTGCCTGCTCACAGTTCACACTACTGCACACGTGGTGGCCTGTTGCCCTGAAAGGTTTCTAGGTGCTTGGAGCAAACCAAATGAAGCAATGGATGTTTAAGATGTACTGAAAATCAGGAACAGCCTGGTTTTCAAAGCTGCTCTGCTTTCAGCTACCAGAAACCTCTTTCTGCCTTGTAAGCTGCTGATTCCTCATCAAGCCATCTCAGCAGAGTCTTGATAATAGACTGGATGCATCCTAGACCTCCATTCTTGATCTTTTCCTTCTCTCCCTTCCTACAGCAGAAGCAGCCCATGGTTGTCATGCTTAGGACAGCAATGTGTCAGCTTTGTGCACATTCCTGAGCAGCCCCAGCACAGCTCTGTGAAAGCCTGGAGAACCAATCCCTCAAGGAGAGGCTGTAAAAATAAAAGCAGGGACCCCTGAACCTAACAGAAAACTTGAACAGATGAATTAACAGGAGACCTGTCCCCAGTTTTCCTCTCCTTTTATTCTTTATTTCCTTTCCAATTCCTCTCTGCCAGCTATCAGCCAAAACACCTTTCTGGTTGTGGGGAAGAATCTGAAAAAGCATTAGAGTGACCTCCCAGCTGGAAAGAGGGCCTAGGCCCTGCAGCAGCCTCCACAAGAAAACATCTAATTCAGAGCAGATCATCTATGGAACTTCTTTCAAGAAGCAATTCTGAATCCAACTTCTACAAAATGTAATTGAAATAATGACAGCTGCTTTGGGGCAGAAATTGGTCTCCACCAATCTTAAAAGAGAAGCCTCAAATGCACATGTCAAAATGAAGCTCTCCTGAAATAAACCAGTCTACACCTAGAAAGGATCAAGCAGTCACCACTTGAAAGCCATGGCAGGCCTGTATCTCTTGCCTCTACTCTTGCATTAGAAGATTCCAACAAAAGACAAAACTGCTTTGGTCATTTTTGTTTGCTACCATCTTCAGATATAGGTACAAAAATGTGATTATCCTTCTTTGGAAGTAAAGGGATGGCAATACAGCTCAGTCACTTGGAGAGTTTATTTATTTATTTATTTATTTATTTATTCTTCCCAGACTCTCTTGAAGAACTGCCAACAGATTTGCTGGAGGGCTCTCCTAGACTGAAACTTCTGAACAGGTCACAGGGACACACTTTCTTTCCCAAATTTTCCAGATTTTAAAGTCAATTAAAAAAACAAAAAAACTTTCATATTTAAAAAAAAAGATATGTGAATACAAACCAGTACTGCTCCATAGCAAGTCAGGTTTCACTTCCCCTTGTCTGTAACATAAATATTACTGGGTAGGTACAGTAAGAGGAGACTTCCTTTCTGGAAATTTTGACTGCTTGCAGAATACATCACTGATCATTCAGCAGCAAATGTTAGTACTGCCTACAATGGCACTTTTGCATGTTTCTCATTGAAAAAAAAATCAAGCATTCATTTAGCTGAAAAAAGAAATTGTTCCAAGTTGAGGAATCCACCATTTCCCCAGGGAGATTATTCCAATGGCCAATTGTTCTCTCTGAAAAATTTTCCTCTTGCTTCCAATTGGAATGTCCCCAGTTTTACCATTACCCTTTGTGCTCTCCATGTGATTCCTTGCAAAAAGGGAGTCTTCATCTTCTTTGTAGCCACCCTTTAAATACAGGAACACAGTGATAAGGTCTCCCTCTAAACCTTATTTTCTCAAGGCTAAACAAACCTAGTTGTCTCAGCCTTTCCTTGCAGGGAAAGCTTCCCTGTCCTTTGATCATCATTGTAGCCCTTCCTTGGACCTTCTCTAGCCTGTCCACATCTCTTTTGCATAGTGGGGAATAAAACTGATCACATTATTCCTGGTATGGCCTGACAAGCACTGAATAGAGTGGGATAATGACTTCTTCCCTCTGCTGCTCCCCACATGGGCAGATCCCAGCCTGTGCTGGACTCTTGGACTGTGTTTTCCTAAGTGCAAGACCCTATGTTTGTCTTTGTTGAACTTCACAAGGTTTTGTTAGCCCAGCTTTCCAGCCAATCCAGGTCTTCTGCAGCTTGGCTCTCCTGTCCCAAGTGTTCACTTCCCCACTCAGTTCAGTATCATCAGCAAACTGTGTCACTGGAGACTTTTAATGGTTCAGTAATAATGGTGTAGAAATCTCTCAAAGTGCTCCTTTATTCATATTATTATGTTTTAACCCACAAAGGTGGCTTTGGAAGGAGCCTTCTGTTATCCAGAAGCTCCAGAACTGCATTAAGTAAACAAATAGGAAGCTACTGATTCATTTCAAGCTTAAAGGAAAATACTCTGTACATTGTCTCTTCCCAAAAGGTATGATCAGGAAAAACAATTTCTGAATAAGTAACACAATTTCTAACATCTTAAACTATCATCTTTTTTTGACATTTCTATCCACAATTTCAAGGTAAATCAAGTATTAAGCCCCACCGCCAGGCAGGTAGAAAAATCAGCTGATTTTCACAGCAGCTACACAAAAATAAGGGGTAAATAAACCCAGCATGATTTTTGTTGGTCTTGACTGTTCTAGCCTTTCCTGTTTCTTGCTATTTGAGCCAGTTTTGGCACAGCAGACTTGGGCACTGCCCATGCACCAGGAAAAACACCGCACACAGAGTCACAGGCTGAGCCAGAGCACAGCCAGCAGGACCCTGAGATCCCAGCCTCCGAGTTCTGCCTACGGGAGGAATTTCTGTCCATGCTGCAGCAAGGAAAGAAGAGATGTGCTGCATCAACAATTGGAAACCTGGCCAGGAAAATGTGTTGCAGAAGCCTGTAAGGCCTGGAGATTCACGTTCACAAAGCAACACTGCAGTGAAACAGAGGCTGTGGCTCCTGGCCTTTACCCGAGACGGGGTTTCTTCCACACCCTTTACCTTCCTGATCCTCAGGGCTCTAAACTAACCCAGCCTGGGAGGAAGGGCTCCAGAACGGATTTCAGACGGTGCTTTGTATCCTTGCAGGATGGCCCCACCGTGTGACAACAGAGGAAACTGCACCCACGTGGGAATGCACTCGGGAGCACAAAGCCTGCTTTCTCAGCAGGTGGTCCTCTGCCAGTGATTTAATTTATTCTAGCTAAAAAAAAAATCCGGAGCAGTTCTTGGACAAAGACCTGGGATTAGCAAGTGAAAGACAGCCTTCCTTTTAACCCCTTTGCCACTTCTACACAGAAACGCTGCTTTGTGCTTCAGAACTCCGCTGCTTTGCATGGAGAAGGAGGGGGGCTGTGGGAGAAGTGGCAGTTGCATGGGGTGTTTGAAATAAAGGTTTAATTGTGGCAGGATTTCAGATTTTCATTCATTCAAGCACTGTGCCCTTTTGATAGTGGGGGTTTGTTAATTCCATCACCCCTGTCCATCTAAGTCAGTTACATATTTTTATTTCCAAGCCAAGAGGTTAAAATTGGTAACAATTTAAAAGTTAGTATTAATGAAATAAAACTGATCTCAACTAGTTTACCTCCTCTGGCTAGCGTTATTTACTGTGGTCTGCACTGAGAAGCTTTTGAGCTCTGTGTGTGGCTTGCACCATATGGCTGCATCAGGGGAGCCCTGACACTCACACGCCAGAGATGCTACCTCACTTCCTTCCTCCCTCACTTCCTTCCTCCCCCGCTCCAAACCCAGCTCTCTTTTTTTCTGCTGTTCTTTCCACATCCTCTCCCAGCGCTCAAAACCTTCCTTCGTTTCCCAGTGTATTCCAGTTCTCCACCCTGGAGACCTTTCTCCTCTTTGGTGCCCCTTTGGATGCCCCCTGCTCCTACATGTTTCCCTTCTGGGACCTATGTCACTGTCCCACTTCCTGGTGGGGCAGAAGTAATTCCCCTTCCCATCGCTGGCCCACACAAAATAAAATACAGAAGTGGTGCACATGATCCAGCTTGGACAGAGTTAACTTGCTTCATGGCAGCTTATATGCCACTGTTGTTTGCATTTGGGACTGGAAAAGTGTTAATAACAGCACAATTACTTCTGAACATTGCTTCCACAGTACCAAAGCCCTTCAAGATGCTTTTCCAGGATGAGAGGAGAGTCATCCTCAGTCCAGAGGATGAAGTTTAGCAAGCCCTGGTCACCTCACTCATCTTAGCCACACAGAGTGTTTTGGCCCAGATAAACTTCATCCTTTGGACCTTGCTATGGAGGCAGCTGGACCCAGAAAAGTGCTAAGCCACATTCCAGTCTCCCTCTGCCCACCCCCTATTTATAGATTAAAGTAAATAATCATATGAGAGTACTGAGTTCTTTCGACTACCTACATGCACATGTGAAGACTCTTTTACCATTTACATAAAAATTAGATCTTTAGAGTATGTATCATTAAAAAAAATAAACTGTCATTTAGCCAATGAAAGGGAGTTATTTGATAAAACTTGATAAAGCTTCCTGTCAGAAGCTGAGCTGAGCTGCAAGAAGTCGAGGGCTTACTCTCAACCTAGAGTGAATACAAAGCAACAAGGCTCAGCTTAGACCAAGAAGAGTCTCAGATAGTAACAGTGGTCATTAACATTTGTCACAAGCTAAGCAGAGAGTGACCACAGCTCAGATGACGAAGTGTAACTCCTTAATGACAGTAAATCGAACAGAGCTCCAGGTAGTCAGTCTTTTTGATTATCACGAGATCAGAGGATAATACAGTTGGGAAGGAAATTCAATAGGTCAGACCAGGTTGCCCATGGATGGCTGGACAGCAAAACCAATCAAGCAAAGACATACAATCTTCCAAATTTTTTACTTTTACTTCTGCAGGTTTGCACAGTAACCTACAGTACGGCTGTATAACATTAACAAAGTTCTTCAGTTACAAAATGTAAAATAACAGGGTACAAAAGTAAGCACTTTAACTGCTTTAATTCTGCTTACCATGTAAGCAAAAGCAGGGGTTTTATCCCTCACTGGCTTTTAGACCAGACTATTGCTTCCACAGGAAAGCACCACGATGTGCCAAAGCCTGAAGTGTGACATCTGCTGCCAAATTGCAGTGAGCTCCCCAAGGCTCCCAGAGAGTTCACCAGGGGCCAGCAGAGGCACAGCAGTTCTGCCATTTGTGGCACAACGCAGAACCAGAACCAACAGCACAGCACATCATCCCTCCCTCCCCAGCTCCCTTTTTCCCCATTATGAAGGCTGGCTGTAGAGGGATAAATGCAATCCATGTTTAGGACCCTCCTCAAGTTCGATTTTACTCGCTATCCCAAGCCAAACAGCAACTGAGCACTGAGTTCTGAGCACTGCAAGAATCAATTCATAACTGATCACACGGTGCCAGGCAGGATTCATCATGCAGTGTACTTTTCCTCCCCCTGCTTCTTTGCTTTGTGGTAGTGGTTGTAATCATTATACAGATCCTTGAAGACCTGCCTCACGCCTGCTGGGAGAGATGCATTTAAGAACTTGATGTCCCGTTCAATGCAAAGGTCAAGGATGTGATATATTCCTTCTGTGAGATGTGTCTTCACAGCTGGATGCAAAGTCACCTGCAAGAAGAACAAAATTGCCTTAAACTTGAAGACAGAAAGGCAAGACAACACCAGTTCCACAGTCAGTATACATTAAATGCTGACAACATTATCCTTTGCAAGAGACCATCTGGAACAGCCCATTAGATAAAATCCAAGATTTTGACTTCTGCAGTATTTTCCTGAATTTTGCAAACATGTTTTGCAAAACAAGCACAGCCCTTGCAGTAAAATCCACAGGAGTACTATACACATTGCTGAGGTGGCAAAGACACTAATCATCCTGGAATCACATGGACACTCCTCAGCACAACTCTAATTAAAAAACCCTAAAATACTTGCCTTGGATTACACATTTCAGTAGATTCTCTATGTCTCGTACAGGCTGTATGCTATTATGTCAGTTTCAAATGAGCACTTCATTTACATTGGGTAGAAACAATTTTAACTTACCATGTAACAATTTCATATTTATCTAACAATTTTTTTCCGAGTACTTCAATGTGCACATCTTAATAGAAGAAGCCTTCAAAAATCTCAGAAATGTACATTTCCTTAATCTGTTTTAACACCAAGAATCAGGCACCTTGCCTGAAGTCATGCAGAAAGTTGGAGGAATACAAGAAATGACTCAGGACTCAGCACCCTGCTCCTGACATTACCTCTGCTCAACCCCACAACCAGTAGAACTGCCACTAACAACCAGGAACATCAGCGCTGACTCTGGAGCCCTCTGCTGCTCTAGGCTAATTGAAATTTGTCCTGTGCCCACAAATCACTTGCTAAATACTTCACTGCCCAAGACAGTGCTGGCCTCTGGCATCATTGAGTTATTTTTGCTGCAGAACCACGTCTTATCTTTGCTGAATCCCAAAATTAGCTTTATGCCTCCAGATGTGAGCCTCTGCACTCCAGGCATAATGAAAATCACATAAAAAGCCGTCATTAAAATTCAGGCCTCTTTCTTCCTTAGGCAACTAATAAACTTTCTGCTAATGAAGTGCACTCCTCATCACTGTGACAGGCTCCCGCTCTCTTTCTGCCCTAAATGTGGAACAGCTAATATGTTTTGTTAGATCCACTAACATAGCAGGGAAAAACATACAGCAGGCACATAAAACTTCTTTTAGATCTGTGACCCTAAAGAGTTGGCATGTGCAAGAGGCTGTAATTTTTCCCTTCTCTGTCAGTTGATCAATTGGTTTGTTTACAACAGATGCTATTTCTCCCTACACTGTACAATACAGTTGGAGAAGAGCTGAGTGTCACAGCTCCCAGTGAATGCACTGGGCTGGGTTCTCCCTTCCTAGGGCAGAGGAATGACTGCAGAAAACAAGGACAGGAAAACCCACAGCTATTGGCAATATGGACCAGATGGCCCACTTGGGATAAGCAGCTATCTCAGAGCTGCAGTTAATGGAACTGCATCCCTCACATCACAAATTCATCTGGACCCAAGCCTTACTTGGGCCATTCTTGCTTTGCAGTTTCCTATAAACACCAATAACACCATGGGAAGCAGAGCCAAAGATTTAAACAGCTGCCACTACTGGCTGGCAGTTAATTATACTTTTAAGTGGTTTATGGTCTATACAGTTAGCACAACCAATTTGTCAAGCATCACAGAGCTCTTGATGTGAGACATTAAATGTGTGAAAAGGTATTCCACTATTGCTGAATTAAGCAACAGCTCATAGGCAACAAGCAGAGAGCACTGCCAACAGTATGAAAGAGATGCCACCCACTCCAGTAAGGAATCTTTCTAGATTAATACAAAATAATTCGTGGTATAAGGAGGAAGCACTGAGGGAGCTGTTACACAACCACTTTAGGGGTAAGTGACTGCTTAGGCCAGTAGCTTTCATCAGTTCTAGTTCACAGACCCCTAAAAGGGTTCCAGTAAGTGTGCAGATGCCTACAGAAAGACTTAAATCTACTAACATGTTTTTCTCAGTTATCTTTGATGGACCCACAGGGTCTTCATATCACAGGCAGAAAGCCACCGATCGTGACTCAGAAGAGATGAATGCTTAAAAGAGCTTTTCTCTCCCTCTGCAGAGCAACATGAAAGATGTGTACATGCCCCATTTAAGACAGGCATCTGAGGGCCCTCTTTCCTCTGATATCCATCAATTCTCAGCAGTCTAATGAGCAAATAAATCATCACCTACTTGTCATCTATCCATTCTGAAAACACTCCTTTGCCAGTGTCTAGAGGCTCACTACACCAATTTCCCCTTCCACACCCAAAGGTTCCATGCATACATTACTGATCTGTGGTTTCAGCTATCATCCATCACTTTCCATTTCCCAGTGAACATTTTGTACAAAACTTTCCTAGATATCTCATGAGACTGTGTACTCCTGCTAATACTGAGACAAGTGTCCTTTCAACTTAAAAAGGTCGTTTGACAATTCAAGTCAGGCTTTTATTCAGTGATGACCAGATTACAGATTCACAGATGGCTAAAGGGAACAGAAGCTGTCTTAACAGCAATTTTCCCTTTGTTGAACTACTACATTCACTATGTAAACAATGACCAACTAACCAGGAAGAGTAAATAATATGGCTAAAATCTGACATCTCCCATTGTTTTGCTCCCCCATTTCACCCCCCATCAAAAAAAAAAAAAAAAAAAAAAGAAAAAAGGCAACAGAGAAGGCAGAGAAGTTTAACCTCTGTAATAACCTTCATGGTTAGTTACACTGGTTACACCACAATCCTTCAGAAACACAGCACCAATTAGGATTTTAGGGTTTTCTTTTTGAAGAGGGCCTTAAAACAAAGACTACATTTCCTTTCTGTATTTCAGCCCATGCCCAGGCCAGAATCACAAATAATCAGTTTGCAGGTACTTGCACCACAAGCAGCATTCAAACCCTGGTGAAATCTACATCTATTGGGCTGAAGAAAATGACAAGCTGAAATTACCTCTGGATGAGAGAAAACACTGATCTGGCTCTGGCATCCATAAGAGTAGAAGTCGCTGCTTTCAGTAAGAATCAGAATGATATCTTTGGTACAGAAGGAGAATTACTGAAAAGCTAATAATTCTTGCCTTGGCAACATTTTTTTAATTCACTTAATCATTTACACCATATTAAAAGATTTTCTTCCAGGAGAATTTTCCACCATTACTTTGCTAGATTTAACTGCTATCAGTCCTGGACAACTGAGACTATTTGGGAGATAAACTTAACTACCAGATGTATAAGGAAGACATTTTTAACAGTGATAGTGGCAAAACTCTGGAACATGTTGTCCAGAGAGGTGGTGGATATCTCAGCCCTGGAAACATTCAAGGCCAGGTTGGATGAGGCTATGATCTATTTCAAGATGTCCCTGCTCATTGTAGAGAAGCTGGACTAGACGACCTTTCAAGGTTATCTTTCAACCTTTAAACCCAAACCATTCTATGATTCTATGAAGAAATGCAACACCCAACATGGCACTAAAGCAAAATAGCTTTGTACCTGGGCACTGTATGGTTTTACCTTAAAAGAAAAAACCACAGCCCATACCTTTAGAAAATTTTCCAGGAATTTGGTAAGAAAGATTCTCAAGAACTCTTGCATAATACAAAAGCCTGGATCAAACCTGCATCTCTGTGAGGTATAACAACTGTAACTTCACAAATTTTACAGAGTTTAACAGAGTTGCCTTTGGAACAGAAACTCCAGAGCTAGCACAATACTATGACACTTTCAAGATGGATGAGAACATACCTTCTGCAATTCAGTCACATAGTGAGCCACAATGAAGGCAGAAAACACAGTGAAGTCCTCCATTTCTGCAGCAATGTAAGTATACATCCGTTCCACCAAGTGTGCACATTTCAGTATCATTTCAAACTCATCCATGTTGCCTAAAACACAAATTGAGAAGCAGCCTGGCATTTGAGGCTTAAAAACATTAGGAAAAAAACCCCAAAGAATCATTCAGTTTTCCATGATCCTTGAACAACATGAGGCCAAGGACAGCTTGCCTATTTTATCAACTTTCCTTATCAAACCACAGCTAGAGGCCCCCTACAACACACAAAATACATCTCCTAGAGTGGCTACTTTGTAAGAGCATACTGATTCCAAGTTCATGTGCACTGCAAGACAAAAATTAGTTGTTATAGATATTGAAGTGCTTACAACAGCGGTTACAATCCCTTCCACAATTCAGTCCCAACTAGCACTGTGGAGGAGAAAATGAAGAGACAAGAAAATTGTATTCCCTGCCTAGAGAAAATCAGAAGATGTTTCTTAGAAACAGCATAGTAAGAAAGCTCTTTGATGAGTTCTATTATGTGGAATATAGCAGCAAAAGCTGCATCACTGGAGGTATCTAAAGTGAGACTGGTGAGATCAGCTGAGAATTAACTCAGTAGGCAGAGAATGAAGAGAGCTAGTACAAAATAAGGGAGAAGGGAAATCCAGAAATTACTTCCAAGTTATCTGTTACAAAAACAGAACAATCCTGCAAAGATAAACAACATCATTTTCAGCTTGAGGATGCCATGTATCTGTAAGCTTCATGTGATGATTACCTTATGCAAACATATTGCAGAAGCAAGAAAATTCAGTTTAACATACCTTTTCCTCTATCACTGAGCCTCAGCTAATATATTCCTCTACAATTAATACATACACTTATATTTGCCCACAGCTGTGGGCAACATGCCAGCTGAGATAAGTCTGACCATGGCACAGGCTGTAGGACATCAGCAGAAAGCTGGGATCCAATCAGTTTCAGGCCACGAAGTCAACTTGTCTCAAAACTCCACTATTAATGACAGAGTATCTGTGCCCTGACCATCTTAATCATTGTGGACATCTCTGACTTGTCTACTTTGACTATGTAAACTTTTAATGACTTCCAGCAATAAGTCTGTTTTCCCCCCTTCCTTTTAGGATATTTAATTACCCTTATTTCAAATCCTTGGCCATACAGATATATAATCTAATCCCAATTGATGCTTCAGATACACATAGAGTTCTTACACTTAGCATAGAATGGTGACAGCTCAGCTCTGTAGTAAACGTAGTTCCAATCTCAAAAAACTCCATTTAGTAGCATCCATTTGGGATTATAACTGACACATATTAGCATGAATCACTGGAGCTCACAGCCACCATGCTTGCAGACACAGGGGTTGATAGGAAGAGCAGAAATTGAGCACAGTAAGCCTTACTGCTTCCTGTCTACTTGCCAGTCAGTCAGCGAAGAATAACTTATTCACCAAAAGCAATGCTGCCTGCATGCAGCACTCCAGGAGCCCCAGTCATCTTCCTAAGCCCACAACCACAAAGCTCAGTTTTTCATAAAGGACAGGTAGGAATGACAGTTTCAATGCCACAGCTAGTTTTTGAGGACTTTGTCCTGCTCAGCATCTCCCCTTCTAAAGCGTGTATATATAGAGCAAAGGTGGAAAAGATAAAGTACCTCTGTCTCCTTTCTGACGCCCTTCATGCATGACAGAAACAACCAGACGATGGAAACTGCTCAGAAAGGATGGTACTGCTTTCAACAGCACCTGAAAAACACGTGAAACAAAAACATGTGAGAAAACATAGTAAGGGGAGTGGAGAGGGTAGAAACTATCTTCTCATTCTGCATCCTGAGCCATTTGTGCTTCTAGAATCAATCATAGAAAAAGGAAACATTTTCTCCTAACGTAGCATCAGATGCTCATAAGCAATCCACTGCCAAAGAACAACAATGCAGGCACAAGCAAAGCAGGAGAGCAACTGAAATTATGTGATTTTGAGATTCCCAGCCTTTTAAATGACAAGCAGTACAATGCACTTTCATACTATCAAGACAAAATATTTCAAAATAATATTAAAAAAATCTAACACTAATATGTTTTCTCTTTCAAACCTTTTCCTCTTCTCCCACCCCATCACAGGTATACCTTTGGATGACACTGCACAATAGAGAAGAGCACTTCATGAACCCCCAGGAAGACACCATGATAGTCTTCTGTCTTCAGATGATCCAGAGGGACTGTTAGAAGAATGCTGAATGCCAACGAAATGTGATGTGGATTCACGAGAATCCCTTCTCCCTGCCTCAGCAGAGCTGCTACAGTCTCTAGAATAGGTATAACTATGATGGAAATCAGTGCCTGGTCCTGACAGGCCTCTTTGGTTTGCAGCTACAAGACAAGAAACAGACTATGAGAAATGCATTAGCCACTTATCATTAGCTGGAACACCAGAAAGCCCTAACACTATGACTGGAGTCAATGGAACGAGACCTGTGCTAGCTGGACTGGCAGGGAGACTCCTGCACCTGAACCATTTTCATGCACTTGTGCCCTGGGCGAGGATTGATGCATTTCAAACAAACACTGCTGTGAGCATAACTGGAATGGCAAACATTCCCCAGCCTCCTGAAAACCAGCACCTCTTTGCACCTTTCACACTGATCCAATGATGCAGTTCGCTCCTTTACATGCATGCAGACCTATCAGAAGGGGCAGAAACTGCAAGCTTATGATTCCCAGGCACTGCAGAACCAGCTGCTGATAAATTCTTGCCTAGAGATATCATCCCGAGAGAAGAAAAACCTACATCACTAGCTTTATATGCTGTACAAACGAAGGGCAGGAAACTTGGGTTTGATTAGTTTCAGTTAAGTTTCTCTTTCATAATTCAGTGAATTGATATAATTACTTTTTTCTATAAGCATTTGTTTTGTTTTGCTGCTGTTGGCTTCTGCTGCAACACATGGCTGATGGTTATCTTTTCCTTTGGACAGCAGGAAAGACAGGAGACTCTCTACTCTGCAGTCTAACAAGTTTCTCCCAAGCACCATATTACAGTGTAGTTCCATAAAATTACTGTGCATAAGAAATGGATGACCTGCACACTGCACTCACAGGAGATTTACTTGAGGAAGGAGGAGAAAGAGGATCTACACAAAAACCATTCAGATGAATCTGGCATGGATGTGTTTAGTTTTTGTTCTTGTGTGCCTCTGTGCACGTTAGCTGTATCCACTAGAAAGTCTAAGAGATAGGAGGGGTAGGTAATGAAGTTACAATAAAGAGATACTTACAGCTAAAGCTGTGATTATCTGTGGGCTGGCAAACCAGAAAGCTTTCCCTTTGTCTCCACTTAATGGGCAGCTGAGCAACAATTTGGTTAGCGTAACAGCAGACAGTACTTCCTGCAGAAAGCAGAAGGATCATCAGTCAGGGGTACAAGGCACACTGGCTCCTTTCAAGTACAGAAAAGCTCTTTCAAGGTCAGTGGCACTTCTGAGCATTGACACATGAAAGGCCTCCCACCAATACCTCTCTTTGGAAATTGTGAAGAAAGCAGCAGCTCAACAGAATTCAATGCACTGAGCACGCTGACCCAAATGTACTTTACACCACATTTGCTTCACAATCAACTTACTGTACAAAAAAGCTTACATGACTTTTAAGAAAGGAAAGTCTCCTCATAGAACTGCCACTCGGTAAGAGAGGGAAACAGAGGCAATACAAGGATACTGGTACACCATAAATTATAAATGCTGCTTTTGGCAGCAGGATTTTTTTAATTGCTAGTTGTTTATACAGACTGATACAAGAAGCATATTGCAAGCTACAATCAGGTGGCAGGAATTATCTGTGCAGTTCAGGAATTCCAGATACACTTTCAAAAAGATGCATCAAGAATTGACACAGCAAATCTGCCTCTCTTCTGACAAATAAGACAGGGCCAGATAATCCCACAAATTTAATCCAAGTGTCATTCTCAAATCACTGGGCTTTCTATGGAGCATACAGCAGACTTTTTTTTTTTGCCAAAAGTGTTCCATACATCAGCACTGGTGCTTAAGCTTCTCTGAAGAAGGGTGCATAATTTAAAAAGCTACTGAGTGCTACCTGGGTATTGCTGAGTAGCCTGTAGAGCAACAAGTACTGAAAGTGCAGGTGCAGTTTTGGTTTTACTTAAAAATGCCAGCACTTCTAAAAGTGCCTTTAACCTTGTAAAGAAGAGCCACAAACACTGACTGCTGGTATCTGCTGTGCAAGAGCTCTGAGCAGCAAGTAGGAAAGAGCTTTCAGCATGGCCTGTAACACCACAGCTGTGTGATTTCTATTGACAATATATGGACTCGAGACTGCTGAGTCCTTAAGATGGACAGAAAGTTTTTTGAGTAGGTTTCCATGATCTTTCCACCTCTCAATTTATATACAGAACATAGCACAGTCAGAAAGCCCTTATCCATGTAAATTAATTTGACCTGATTACTGAACATAAAGCAGGAAGAACAAAAAATATTTAACAAATCTCATTCAGCCAACAACCTTTTCTTCAAGATACAGCAGACTGCAGAAGGAAGTTGACAACACATTAAACTAATGCCTTACTTTAGCCTTCTGCTGCCAAATATTCCTCACTTCCAGTCCCTGCAGCACCAGCCTCATTATGGCATAAAACTCCTCGTCAGAGCAGTTTCCCAGCACCTGGACAAGCACCTCTGTCAGCTCCACCTCCATACTTTGGATCACCTGGGTTGTAATTGCAGGACCTGCATATTCAAGAGACAAAAGCAATCAATTCCCAAGAGAAGGACTTCCACAGGTAAGAACAGGGAAAACTGAAAATAAAACAGTTCTGGGGGTACCTTTTTAACACTCAAATACATAGAGGGCTTGATGCTCTCTACCTTTCTCCCCACTAGTGCAATAACTTGATGATCTCAAGTGTATCCTACCCTCAGGTTCAGAGCAGTCATCATACCAATAAAAACTCTTCAGTAGCACAGAAAGACTACACCAAAGCAGCTGCACAAGCCAAGGGAGCAGGCTAAACAAACCACAGGTCTTTTCTACAAATGGTGGCCAGAGATGCATCACAAATCATAAAAGCATAAAGCTTTTTCTATGACTACTTAATGGCAATACAAACACTGAGATCACAACTGTACTTCACTTGAACAGTACTCTCCAAAGCAGGGTGTGCACATCCCAGGGTGTGCACAAGACAATTTATTGGGGTGTGGGAATTATAAGTAAAATATCTTTAATACAAAAAGAAATTTTAAATAGATTTTACTTCATCTTTATCTCATGCTTTTTAAACATTTTCTGTATGTGTGCTTTATAATAGACATAGTGGAGTAGGACATGTATAATTTATAAGTAAGTTATATTCAGGCTGTGTATTCAGTTTCTTAGGTTTTTTTAATGATAGGTGTGTGCAATCAAAAATGTTTGGAGACCATTGCACCAAAGCATGCCAGTAATAAGTCTGACAAATTCTAGCATTTTGAAGAAGTCAAAGAGAACAGTTATTCCTGCCCTGTGTTCATCTCTCCTTCTGAATGAGACAATATAAAGGAGCCATTAGGTCCCACAGCTGGCAGCAGAGGGTTTTCATGTAATTTCCAGCCTTGGCTCTTTATTTGATGAGGATAAAGGAACCAACCTGCCAATATCCCACAGAATGTATCAGAATTACCACATGGTGTTCATCGTCCATAACAGTTAGGTAACTTCCACTGTTCTATAAATTCACCTACCAGCTACAAAAGCAGATGAATATTTTACTCCAAGATCTGACCTGGTGCAGATCAGCTGCTTCAGTGGTGCCTACTACACCAATTACACAAGCAGGACACTGCACTTCAGCCCTACCTCCAGTAGTATTACCATGTTCCAGTTACTTTCAAAATGTTCTACCAAGGATGAGTAACTCAGGACCTCAACTTTATTTAAAGATGTTAACATCTATCAGAATTTCATTACCAAACTAGATGGTGGCTGTGGTCCAGTAACCACAATATTGCCTCCTAGAAAATTTTCCTGTTATGCATTTAAAAAAGGATAGCCTGCTGTTTTAACACAAGTAAACAAATGCAGACTTTTAAAGAAACTGTATGCTTTGCTAAATGGCTTTTAACACACAAAATTAGCAAAGGATGTGGAGAAAGAGAGTTTTCATACCAGAGAGAAGCTTTTTTATAGTAAAAACAACCATGACTGCAGTTTCCTTTTCAGGATACAGCTCTGGCACAGAGCAGAAGACAGTCAGGAACTGCAATGCAAGCTGAAGGAACTGCAGATTACTCCCTGCACAGGGCAGCTCTTTCAGTATCTGAGAGTAAAACTCTTGGTACAGTTTAACACGGGGCCGCTTCAAAAACCCACTGGGCTCCTTCTGCCAGTCCTTCTTGACAGGATGGCTCAGATCTGCTTTGAGGAGAGTAGTGACAGATGGTATGAATGCCACAGGCAAAGGCTGGTTTGGGGTGCTACTCTGAAGCCCGTGTTCAACAGTTCTGACCATCTGCAGAACCACTGGTTCCAACAGAGCACAAAACACATCCACAGAATGCAGCTTCTTTTCTGGCAGCTGCTGGAGGTGCAGTGTGACAACATGACAGAGTGTGGTGAATGCTGTGAGCAGCAACTGCTCAGCTGCGGGATTCCAGTTTTTCCAGTCTATGCTTTTGGCTGCACCTGTGTCTGGCCTGCAGCTCACCAGGAAAGACATGAACTTTTCCAAGTTGAGCTTCACACTTTGTCTTCTTTCAATAATCATCTGAAGAAAGTTTTCCAAAAACTCTTGGACTTCCTGGACATACTGTGCCCAAACAGGACCAGTCAAGACATCAGTGAAGAATTTGCAAGCTGTAAGCTGGGAGGTCATGACAGCCTCAAGAACATCGCTGGCATGTAACACCTTAAGAACAGAGTTGGAGTTCCTGCCAGCTTGCAGGCACCTCAGGAGGTGAAGGCAAGTACTTAAAACCTTCAGCAATAACAATTTGCTGCAAGAGACACTAGCCCTGGTATTAACTAGCAGGGACAGCAGCACCAGAAAACACCGAGTACAGTCAGAGGGAAGAAAACTGTCTAATTTCAGGAGAGAAACAATTTCTAGCAAATCCAGGCATCTTTGTAGTTGACGTTCTTTCAGGATGACAGGGCAGCCATTTTTTGCTAACAATACTATACACTGGGCAACTTTCTCCAGTGTTTTCCAAGCGGAGCTCAGCTCGTCCTTCTGCACCTTGTTTTCTGATGGTACTTCCAATGGGTCAACAGTTTTGCAAGAAGCCAGAATTTCTTCATGCCAAGGAATATTAGTCACAGACAGCTGCTGCAGTGGCAGATCTACTGAATCCCTGGTAGCAGTGGGCAGCACCACAGCAAACTGATGAATAAGATGAGTCAGAAAAGCACAGTGCAGGACCCTCATTTCTGGTAGAAGAGAGCTGTGGATGAAACCAAGGGATATCTTTGCAATGCTAATGGAAGACTCCTGGTCCGTGGCAGCTTTCTGAGCTTCAGCCAACATCAACGTTTCTAGAAGCACCTTTGCAATGTACTCAACGTCTTTTAAGGAAATATACGGCAACAGGATGGTCAGGTTGGATATGACAAGGTGCCAGTGTGCTGTGGGGTAGCTAAGCTCAGTTATTGCACTGATATCTCCATCCCACGGTTCAGATTCTCCTCTACTCATGGTGGATCTCCCAGACTCCAGGATGAAAGCTGCAGTATGCTGCAAGGCCTGTAGGTCAGCTTCGGTCTGCATTAACATCATCTTCATTTTCTGAAGTGTGAGCAGTTCTAAGCAATATTTACTAGTGGAGGCAAAACTACTTGCAAGTTCCATAACTCTCCTCCAACTCTGGTCCTTCACACCAGGCAGAAAAGCTGAAATGCCCCAGTGCCTTGCAGCAGGCTCAGTAACAGCAGTTTCAGCTGTTGGAGACACATATTTACTGCAGCTAACACCAAACAGAGCATCTACCTCAACCCAAGTGTAAACAAGGAGGAGAGCAGCATCACTGGCCCTTCTTAGCCAAAGCTCTGACTTTTCTTCCTCTCTCCTAGGAGCCTGCAGCAGCTCCATCAGTGGCTGAATTATTCCCTTCTGTATGTTTGCCATCAAACGCTGAGTGCGAAGCACCACAGGGGAAGGAGTGACATCATCCAGGCTCCTCATGTTGAACAGAAAAGCATGCAGCACCGAGCACACTGACATCAGCTTCAAGGCCATGTCAACTGATCCTTCAACAGCTGGAATGATAAGGGTCTGGCATTTCTCCACAAAGAGACACAGAATGTCCAGAATCTGGTTGGGTGGCAGTTCAAGAAGGCACTCACGAAGCTTTGCTGTCAGGCCAGCAGAGAAGACAGACGGCCTCAGTTCATCAACAGCTGGCCGGCAAATGACTGTCAGCACCTCTTCAAAGAGCCGTGGGAACTGCCTCAGCTTGGAGTAGATCTGGAATATGGTGCTGATGAGAGTCTCCTGTGGCTTCTTTGTACGTGGCTCAGAGGTCTCTGCATCAATCCAAGCTGACGACACCAAGTCATCCAGGTCTGGCTCTACTATAAGGTGGTTTAATGACATCAGGAGTTTGAGACACCTGAACCAAGCAGGGATGGAAGCTTGGGAGTGTGTCAGCAGCATCTGTGCTAGCTTCCTGTAAAACCCAAATTGCACCTCCTTGTGCCGGATACGGTCACTGGCGACATTATAGATGTCATTGTTGAGCACCAAGTTCAGAAGCTGCTCCAAAGCAAGCAGTTCCATGCTCCAGTCCACAGGGAAAAGCCTATCACTCTTCCCCTCCTCTTGCAGGTCAGAGAGCCTGAGACAGCCAAAAAGCCTGCTGAGCATGTGGAAACACACAAGGTGGTTTTCTGCCTTACAGTACGAGTCCAGAAAGAGCTTATACAGCAGGGACACCGAACCAGCCACAACCGCTCCGTGGAGGGCAGGTTCACACAAGTCACTGCCCAGCTTGGTCTGCACTGTGTTGACTGGTAGCAGAAGAGTTTTCCAAGCTCCTTTCTTCTTCTCCTGGGATTCCTGCTCTGACAGCAGCTCTTCTTTGTAGGATGAGAAAAGCTCAGGCTGAAATAACCCAGCCTGCAGCAAAGTCTCTATTTGGCTTCGTATTTCTCTGCTCAGGTGCTGACACACATGGTTATCATCCGCTTGTGTCCAGCTCCTCACAGTCAGCAAGTGCCTCAAGAGCAAACATGGCTGGAGCAAGTGACTTGTCACTCTCCCAAACACACGGTTTGGGTTGGTTTGCTGCCTCTGGATCAGGAGGTACTGAGCAAAGGTAAGATGGAGGACATTGAACAACTGGGAGCCCACAGCATCATCAGAAGCCAGTTGCTGACATGCCAGCTTGGACAGCTTGCTGAGGAGATCAACCAAAAGTTCACACTTTGCTGTGTAAATGATGGACAGTGAAGAAGTAGAAAGGATGCCACTGGAACAGCTGAGCACAGTGCCAATGTTCTGCTGTGTCTTCTCAGAATAAGCCTCTGATAACCTTTTGTTTATTATCTGAAAAAAGAAACAAAAACAAACCCCAAAACCAGTCAATTTAGCATACAAAGATAAAGCCCATCATAATGAACCAACAACACCTTCTGTGAGCTGTGGCTGCAAGCAAGGGGGATGTGCCAACAGCTGCTGCTGGGCCTCTCGCATCACAGGTTTCAAACTAGAAGCTCCACTGTCCTTGCATTTGTTTGCAGCACCAGATGAGTAAGGAAGCCCTCATGCACACTACTGGCAACAGCATAAGACAATCCATACTTGATTCTAATAGTTCATCCTGCAGAAATGGAGTAGGGGTAAATTTCTTCCCTTCTTGAATGGTCCTCAAAATTACACTCCCAATAACGACAAACCTATACACAAAACACATCCCTGCTCTGATACAGGGGGGTTATTTAGTAAGAATGTCCATGCCTAAATATCATCTTTATATTTGAAAATGAGACAGTTTCTGGTCCTGGTATCTGGAATGTGAAGCACTATTATCTTTTCTCTTTGAGGGATACACATTTCTAGAGAAATTATGCTGCATTTCTCTTCCTTTTCTCAAACTTTATGTGTATTTCCCTGCTGTTTTCTTCTTCAATCCAGAAGATTGATTTTTACTCACTCCCTTTTCTCACCTTTAGATAATGTCTGCAAACAAACTCAGTAACAATTTTAAAATCTATGTCTGTTTTGTTAAAAACCATACCTTACACCTTATTGTGGATGGTTCATCTCCTCAGCTGCAACAGTGATGGACTAAAACAGACCCTTAAATTCTTCCCACTGGACCCCTACCACCTCTGTCCTTGTTGTTCAGGGTATTATACCTCTGACCTGATCTTCATCCAGATAGGTTTTCACACACAGACCACATTTAAATTTGGCACACTTTCTGCATAACATCTCTGAAGCCCCGATTTCATCCAACTAATTCTCCATACTTCACAGTTCAATTTCTACGTGTAAAAACAATCTTTTCTTGCTTCCCTTCAATCTGACCAAAATTAAAAGGATCATTTTCCCAGTCATTTTCACTGCCTTTGCAGCCACTCACTAATTCTGCCATTTTTAACCTTAGCACTACACAAATATAAAATGTATTGCAGGACGGAAATAGAGAAACTTTCAGTACAGGTCCTGCAAACTATCAGACTAATACATATTTCATGCACCATCTGACACTGTGAGGAAGAGTCAAGTACTGTAAGAGATACATATTGCTCTCCAGAATTTTACCAGATATCCACAGTCATAGTTACCTCTGCAATTGAAAAACTGAGACCAACTGTCTTCCCACTCTTTAAGAGATCCTGTAGTCTTTTACTGTGGATAACATTGTCAAGATATGCCCAAAGTTTTTCAACAACTTCATCCTCCAGTTCATGTTTCTTGTTGTAATTGGAAACCAATGCTTGGCTTACCCAGTCGAGTAAAACCTGTTAACAGAAGGGAAAACAAGAAATCTTTAACAACCCCCAAGCAAAAACAGGACAAAAGCAGTACCTCCTCACAGTTAACAGCATTTGTATCTTGAGAACTGTGCTACATCCAAGCAGAACAGCCTCTGAGTGAGCAAAGAAGTCTGGTCACAAAGATTTCAATTCCTAAGAGCTTACGCTCTATACCAAATGTTGGACTTGTGCTTGCATGTACCATCCCAAAACAGCTTTCAGGAGTGAACATCTTTACTCTCACAACATCCTAATTCTAACAGTTGATACTGGTTGCAAATGCAATCTTTTAAATCAGTGCTCAGGGAATCAGCTAGTTTTCACTTTCTGACAGTTGCTATTCCACTCACATCCTTCTCTTCATATGTTTAAATTCACTACCTAGAAATTCAGGCCTAGGAATTTAGATAGGTGCAAACTAGAAAAGATTGAAATCTACTAATTACTGTTTTTAAACTGAAGTTGTGGTCTATGGCTAAGTTTAATATTTTAAGTAACTTGTTATTTCAAAACTTCTTGTTTTGAAATAACAAGAACCTGAAACACAGATCTCAGATGTGCAAAGCCTGAAAGTACTACCAGTTCCTCCAGGGCTGGAGGAACAGGACAAGACACCCCTAACCTAGGGAAACACTGCACAGACCTTCAGCAAACAGGGTCAAACAAAAGGCTTAGGAGACAGTGTGGGTTCCATGAAGAGAAAACCAAATCACCCTCCAAGCAGCAGTCCATGAATGCACTGTTTGCTCTTTGCTCATGCACAGCAAGTTCTGAGCACCAGAGAGCACACACACAGCCTCAGTCAGTCCTCCCATCCTCAAGTTCTTGTTTTTAACTACGCCCAAAAGCATCTGACTTCGGAGCATCCTGTACTGGATGCAATACAAACCAATGGCAATGACAGCTCTAAAGACGACTATTTCTCGTCTCTCCGGGAGACAGAACACAGGCACTACCCTCTCTAAAAGAAAGTTTCTTCCATCCTGCACGAATGCAGGGCTTTGGGCTGAAGCCACCTGCAACAAGTCGTTATAAAAATATTTCCTGTAACGACAAAGAAATCAAGAGCTGATCACAATCCTAAACCAGTGCTATATTTACAGTGCTAACCGCTAGCTGGAAACTAGATCTGGATTTTAAGAACTGATTCATCCATAGCAGCGATCCGCCATCGTTATTTCCTTCTTTCATCACTGCTCACCATTGAAAAGTACTCACTTGCTCCTTATTAGGCAGGACGCACTGGTGAGAAATCCACGCGAACCGGGCTAGTTTGAGTTTGTCCTCCCAAGAAGTCTTGGCGCTTTTGAGCTTCAGGTAAATCCCGGAGTAGATGGCTGCCATGGGGGCGTCCCGTGGGCACAGCGAGCAGGCAGGCACGCGTCTGGAAGAAACGCCGAGCAAGGGGAAGGCGGTCGGACGGGCAGCGGCCCCGCACCCGGCACTCACCCGGCACTCACGCACGTGGCACCGCTCGGGGCTCGGGGCCCGAGCGCCCCTCCGCCCGCCAGCCGCCCACGGCCCCGCTCCCCAGCGCCCACCTCTCCCCCACCAGCTCCCGGTCCCACTCACCTTCCCCTCCGCCCGCAGGGCCGTCACTGCCCGCTCCCCGCTCCCGGTACGGCGGGGCCCTGCCCGCCGGCCTCCGTCCCCGCCAAGCCGCGCCAGCCGAGCGCCGAGCCCGGGAGGCGGCGCGCTGGGGCGAGCCCGCGCCCATTGGCGGCCAGAGGGCGCTTGCGCGGCCCCGGCCCCGCTCCCGCCCCGGCGTGTGTCAGCCGGGCCATGGAGCGGCCGCCGCCGCCCGCCGGGCCCCGGGCAGCACCGGCCGCGCCACCGGCACCGGCCCGCAGGGGAGGCGGCAGCGGCGGCGCGCCCGCCAGCAGCGCCCGGCTCCGCTGAGTGCAGTGACAGCGCCCCCCGGCCGCGCCGGCCCCCGCCTGCCTCCCGCCGCCTCCAGCCGCCTGCGATGCTCAGTGAGTGGGGACCGGCCCGGGGCCGCGGCCCGGGGCCTGCACGGGGGGGCGCGAGGGGCGGGGCCGGCGGCGGGAGCAGGGCCCGGGCGTCCCGCGGGCCGCCTCGTGGCGGAGGCCCGCAGGCCCGGCGCGGCCGGCGGCTCCCGGCAGCTCCCGGCAGCTCCCGGCAGGCCGGCGGGGGCACCTCGGGCACGGGCGCGGCCCTGGGGCAGCCCCGGCTGCGGACGGGCCAGGCGCGTGCCCTGCGCCCGGAGGTCGCGGGGGGGCCTCTGGTCGTGATATCCTTCTTTCCTTTGGAAAGTGCGTGGGTTTAATAAGCGTCTTCTTATCGCGCCATCTCTCTTCCCTTTTCTTTTTTTTTCCTTCTTTTTCTTTTCTTTTCTTTTTTTTTTTTTTTTAATATTGACAGGAGAAGGCTTTAACTTTGGCGTCCCTTCAGCGAGCGCCCTTCGGCCCGCGGAGCAGCCCCAGGACGGGCGCGGGGCCCCGCAGGGCTCCCGGCCCCGGTGACCCCGGCAGGGCCCGCAGGACGGCAGTGCCGGGTCCCGCGGCTCCGCTCGGCCCAGGAAGGGCCCGGCGGTGGCAGAGCCCGAGCCGAGGTGGTGTGAAGAGGGTTGGAGGAAAGCGTGTCCCGCAGGTCCCGCCGAGGACGTCGGTGAAGCGCTGCTTGGCACCGACTTGGGGCCGCGGGGGGGTCGGGGGGAAACAATGTGGAATTGGCAAAGCGTCATTCGTGGATGGTGAGCCAGATCTCGGTCCAAATGCAAATGGATTCATGCTCTTTTAAAATCACAGCTGTTCCCTCTCTGCCTCTTCACATGAATGCCACTGCTCAGGCAAAAGCCTTCTCCGTAGTTCCTGCTATGCTGTTTTCCTATTTTGCACCACCACCATGCTCTCCAAGTCAACTTGTCATGTTTACTTGCCTGTTTTTGTGAATTGCAGCTGCTGCATGTGCGACATCCCTTGGCTCTTAGTTCATGGTTATCTCCATATCAGTTTATCCTTATCTCGTTTACTCTGAAATTTTGTAAATTTCAGATTATCCTAATGTCACAAAATTAAAAATTGAGACCTGTTATTGTTGGTAGGCCCCACATTTCACCTGCAGTGATAAGGGATAAAAGATTATTTTTTGCTGTCCACAGCTGAGGCCTGAGACAGAGTTTTTATTAGAGAATATTCAAAAAATGCTTTTGTTTTATGCTTTTATTAGTTTGGGGGTTGGGTGTTTTTTAACTTAGCTCTCAGATGCTCACAGGTCTTTCCTCAGTCTGTTGGAAGAAAGAGACTGTTTCCCAGTGTCAGGACAGGAATACAGAGTCTTTAAAAGCTGTGTTTCCAGTGCTAGTTTTTAAGTTCTTTTTAGTGTGTCTGTACTGGGATTATTTCAAGGCCGTGGAATCTGCCTAAACCTGTACCTGAAATGTAGCATAGGCGGGAAAATAATTTCCTTGGCCCAATGCTTAGTTCACAGCTAACTTCCAGCTTTTCCAGGAAGGAGGAATTTGCAATGTGTTTTGTTTTATTAGCCTCTGCTCTGGTTTTTTTTCAGTAGCTTTGGTTCCTCAAAAAAAATTACCTTAACCTTTTTTCAGTGCTCCAGTTTGGAACACTGCAGAAAATGCTGCATTGTAGCTCTGCATTCTCACAATGTGATCTTTCCTCTCTCTTTCCTTAAATATTTTCTTATCAGTAAAATTAGTTAGGAGCATTAGTATTTATTATTCTCTTTGACTGCTCGAGGAAAATGAGACAGCTGGGACTTCTGAACAATTGTTTCAAGCTTTATGCATTTTGTGAACAGGGAACTCTATATGCTTTCAGTTTGTTACATATTTTGGAGATTATCCTCAGTTATGAAAGCTAGAATTTTAAAATTGATTGGAAGTTAAAAATGGCAGGCTTGTCCTTTTATGCCTTTAAATTCTGCATCATTGACCTTTTGTAAATTGGTGTGGCTTCAATCTTGAACGAGGCTGACAGCATTTTGGGAGCATATGTTTATTTTATGATACACTCTAATTTTGATAAAAGGCTCAATAAAGAATATTTGTAGGAGTGTTGGTTTTGCTCTTGCACTTTTCCTGAATGCTTTTCCTGCCTTGGTGACATTATTCTTTGTAATGCTGAGTATGAAGTATAAAGGCAAAGTGAAGGAAGAAGCAAAGAGCTGAAATTAGAGTATGGGTGACTGCTGTTTCTGATGCTAATGGGTGTTTCTTGATGAAGACACATTTCCTTAAGGAAGTTCCTGTTGTGTCACCTGGGAGTAGGGAAAAAAAATCTCCTTGAGATGCTGCTAACATCCCCTACTGTGACTGCAGGGGGGAGTACGTAGAGGAGCAAGAAACTGTACAGATTGCATAAATGCCTCGGTGTGGACCTGGGCAAATCACTTGCACGTGCAGTCCATGCAGCTGGCTGAAATGCAGAATGGTAACAGTACGTTGTGAAGCTTAGTTAAAGGGTGTTTTTAGGAGAGTGCTACGTTGCTGGTCCATCCTTGGGTCCACTCTACTTGGTGGTCTTGATAAGAGTTCTGTCTTTCCTACAGTTTTGTGCAGCAGAAGTGTTACACTTGAGACAGTGTCTCAGATATAACTTCTTTAATTGCAGGAAGATGAAAAGGAAGTTTGCTTTTGGAGTGAAAGAAGGTGTTGAAAAATTTTATTTTAATGGGTCTATCTGAAAATGCTTTGATAACTCCCACCTGTTGATGCCCCTTCCCCACGCTCAACAGTTACTTAACCTGTGGGAACAAATGGGAATCTTTTTAAGGTTTTCACCCAAGCATGTAGATTTGCAATTCCACATATCTGTTGAAGGTGAACTATTGCTGAAACCTTGCATCCTCATCCACTTGTACCTAACTTCACAGAAGGGTTATTTTTCTAATAAGTGGAATAAGCACTAAAATGTGCATGGGTATTAGAAAAAACTCATTTGTATTTTTAAAGCTGTCCTTTTGGTAGAAATAATAGTTCTTACAAAAGGAGGAAGGGCATCCTTGTCTCTCTCAGAGAAGCTGAGTTTCATCAGATTTAGCTGCTCAAACCAGGAAGCATTAGCACTCATGAAACATTCATGTCATTGGTAGTGAACTATCTCCAGGCAGGCTTTACCTGGTGTGGTGATAGGAAGAAACCCCTGTGGTTTAGCTGTGCTTTATTTCAAGCCTTTCAGGTTATCTAAACTTGTGTGTAAAGTCAATGGCTGTTGTGAAGGATTGGTGCAGTCAGCGATTACCCAAATAGCAAGGGAGCTGTAGCATTCATCTTACTGAGGTTCCTTTATTACAAGCCAGGGGCTAAAAGGTAGCCTTGGGCTCATTTTGATTTTGAGGTGCTTCCAAGTGGTGTTTGTGAGGACGAGTTCCTAAATGTATATTTTAAAAAAACCTTCAAAAGATGATTTCTGTTTCAAATTTTTGTAAGAGGGAAGTCTGGATACATCAAGGGAGGTGATAAAGAAGGCTCTGCTTTTAATTTCCCTCTTTTTTTTCCTGGGGACCATCTGAGTGAAGTACCAGAAGTCTGGCAGTAACCTTTAAGTTCCACCAATAAGCTTTTGCTTCTTGGACTCTCCAAACAGATTTGCTATATAAAGCATTATGTTTCCAAAATTTCCATCTTTGTATGTTAATTTCTCATTCCACTGAACATTCTAGAGTTTTCTTTGTTGGTTGGTCAAGCAGAGGAACCAGAAAATGACTGATGATTACTCAAACTGTTGCTGTCAAAACTCAAGGAGGAGAGATATTCCCTTTTTATGAGCTGTTTTTAACTAAAATGCTTTAGTTCACCATTGTGGTTTTAGTCCTGAATCCTCAAAACTATTTTTTACTCCTCTGTGAAATCAGTAAAATTAGGCAGCAAAATATTTTCAGGGATCTACAAAATGTCTGGGCCATAGTACTGAGAGGCAAATCCCTGAGGGTTCAGTTTCATACCTCGGCAACAAAATGATGTTTGTTTTCTATCAGTATCAATGCAGCTGCAGGCTAAGTTGATCTCAGGCTGCCCTGTAAGAGTCTCATCACCTCTTTCTTTCCTTTTGAGGTCATGAAACGCGTACGCACAGAGCAGATTCAGATGGCAGTGTCCTGCTACCTCAAGCGCCGTCAGTATGTGGACTCGGAAGGTCCCCTAAAACAAGGGCTGAGGCTGTGTCAGACTGCTGAAGAGATGGCAGCTAATCTCACAGGTAATCCTACCGTATTTTCCATGACTACTTCTTGGCAGAGTTGTGAGCACGTGTGCTGGCAGCTGTATGAATTTGTCTGCACATGTGGACATTTCTCCTTTTAAAATTAAGAAATTTCTCACTGTTAAGTTGGTGTGAATTATGAACTTTGGAAGAATGAAAATGTGGGTGGAAGTGTAACAAGGTGACGTTCATAGTCAGTGAAACATCAGGCTTAAATGCCATGTGAGGGTAATGGAAAATACATATGTTTTATCTCAAATAATGTGAAGTCTGGTGAGTAGTGGTGCTTTGGAATGGAAGGGAGAAGAACCTAGATGAGAAAGGAAGTAGAAGCAGGAAATTCTTTTGTACCTTTGTACTCCAGCAGAGTTATATCATGTGAAATTAAAGTGATAAGGCTGGGTCTTTTTCTGGCATGGTCAGCTTTGTAGTTATGAGAGGTCTGCTCTTGTCATTTGGGGAAAAAACCCAAAACCTTCAGTGGATGAGAAAAGGCATGGAGGGAGATAAACTTCCTTCTCTTTCTTAAAGACTTCTGAATCCTGCCACACTGCTTGCTTTCCAAATTGTGTCTGTGACAGTTGTCATTGTAATTATAATTTTTGTTTCAACAAACTCTGCTGCTGCTTGAGCACATAGAAGTATTGAAAAGATGAAAGCTATGTGGACATTATAGAGATTAAATTTACTTGTGAAAGTAATAGAAAATACTGGGCTGACATTTTGGGTAAAAAAGCAAGGAGAAATTTTTTTCTCTCAATGAAACTGCCTAGATTATGACAGTATCTCAGACAAAGGAGATCAAGTGGTGGAGTTACTTGTAATGTGACTTAATTTGACAAAATATTAGTAGCTATTTAACTGTGTTTGTGGTTAGATAAGGCTGGATGCAGGAACAGATAAAATACTATGGTAACATACTCTAAAGGTATTCCTTACCTTTACATCTTAGTACTTTTTCTTACCTTTACATCTTGGTACTTTTTCTTACCTTTACATCTTAGTACTTTTCATTTCCTTGCTTTTTTCAGCCTATCAGAAGTTTATTGCAATCTCTGAAAAAGTACTGGGAAAGATGGGGAAAGAATGAAACCAAAGTAAACTGCTGAATTGTTTTTCAGTGGGAGATTTTTTTGTGAGAACTGGGTAGAAAGGTCAGTGTCAAAACATGCTCAGAATGTGATACCAGCCATATCAGGAGGACACAGAAGTGTCTGAAGTAGTGGAGATGAACTGGATTACAAGCCCTTTGCATGGCCTCATAAAAAAAAAATCAATAAAGAGTGTGAATGAGTGTGTGTTTACATTTTGCCTTTTTTACTGAAAAAATAAATATTCCACAAAATATTATTACTAAATTTCATGTTAGTCTGTATCCTCTTGCCAGTGCATGGTTTTTGTAGATGGTCATTGAGAATTTAGTCATCAGTTTTCATTAGAACTGAAAATGGACTGCTCTCATGTGTTCAGCTGCTTACTACTTCTTGTCAGATGTGCTTGCAGTGAGCTGTCAGTGAGCATGCTGCAGTTCCAGCAGTGACTGTTAGAAAAATGTCTGTAAAAGTATAAACCCAAGCTTGTTACTTAATCTGACAACAGATGCTGAAAATACTTTCTGCTGCAGTCATCTTAGTTTTGCAAACGGAGTAAAAACTGAGCAGATTGCAAAGCCTGCAGTGCTTTATTTTGGGGAAAGTGATCAAATGTGTTTTTCTGAAGATGTTTTTGCTTTTTCCTTAGCAAAGCTCACCTTGTTTTTTACGTTCAGCTCTATTGTTTGACTTTTAAATTAACTAGCCTGTGTAATGGGAGACTTGGAGGGGACCTCGGAATATGATCTGGTGCAACCTTTTCTGTGGGTGAGGGAGCCCAGATGAGATTATCTAGAATTCTGTCTGATTATATCTGCAGTAAAATATAGCACAGAGCTTCCTTGTGATTATCCCAATATTTCTCTAGAAAACAAGAACAATATCTGAGGACAGAGTGAGTGACCAAGGAACATAATAGTGCCCATAATAGTGCCCATAGCACTGTTAGCACATATGAGTATCTGAAATAATGTACAATTATACATCATCATACTCACCCAAAATAGGAATCAGTTGCTGTTACACAACATTTACAGTAGTCTCACATTTGTTAGCTGGAAGCAATTCTGCTGGTAGCTAACACACAAGACCAGGAGGGTACTGCCAATATCCCTGAGTTAGGAGTGAGCTCCTTTGAATTTCCTGTCAGGTTGCATAGCTGGCCGCACTTACTGGATGTGGAGGAGCAGATACTTCCAATAGATGTTCTTATGACCACTGGGGAAGGTGGAAAAGAAACTGTGGTAGGTTTATTAACGTATGAGAAAGATACAGCCAGTGTTTTATTTCTACCAGTGCATGAAATTTCACTCTTGTTTTGGAATCAGTTGACTTCTTGATCCTTTTTGCAGTTCTCATTGGTTTAAGGTTTTGGGAAGGCAAAGAATTAGAATTTGTTAGAACTTTCTGGTATGTAGGGTTCATTTAGCATTTGCTGGACGGGAATGAGCTCGAGCATTGTTTACTGAAAGAATAGGCCATGATGGTTGCCCAGTCAGACTGTTTCAGGACAGGTAGACAAAGATGATACTCCACCTTCTGAAGCATGAAGTACACCTTAATTTTGGAATTAAGTTGCTTATGCAGAGAAAGTTGTGCCCTGGAGAAAATACCTTATAAAGTCTGGGCCAATGAGTTGTGCTTGCATAGCATGAACAAGGCCATTGCCATTCCTGCAGAAATGAGGCCACCAGATCGTTATGAAGACTTGACTGTTGCATGTAATCCTGTGATAGACAGCATAAGAGACAGGCCCTCATATTTCTGTATTTCTTAGCTTTTACAAAGAGTTGTATGGGTGACACTGGAAACTGTCACTAAGTATTCTAGAGTTACTATGTGTGCATACGTGCAGTTTACTTTCTTGTGCTGAATATTGATTATATTCAATTTTACATCCAAATAGCAGAGCTTTTTACTTTAGGTATTGAGTAGTACCAGTATGTGAATGTGGAGTTCTTACCATCTTTGAGTTTCTGAAGCACCCAGGCTGTAGAAAGCTCAGTGTAGCTGTGCCTTTCAGCGAGTTATATTAGTTTATATCTGAACTGATTTAAGAGATGATATCGTATTGGTGCTGGAATCTGGTTTTGTTTTGATTTTTTTTTTTTTTTCTCAAGAGAGGATGATGAGCTCAGCCCATCTCTCTGTTTAAAGAGCTGAATTCAGCTTGCCAAACATATCTCCTGTATTTACATAAGCTGAAGGAAGGTAAACCTGTGTCTTACCAGAGAGAAAGAGAGAGAGGAGCGGGGGAAGAATAGCGGCAGGCTGCCTGTGTACCATGTGCTGATCTCTTTCTAATAAGAGGCATTGAGATGAGCTGGAGTCTGGCCTATCTCTCTTCAGCGTGTGAACATTTGATAATGTTGTTTATAGACTTCCAAGGCTGTCAGACTTGTGCCTCTGTGCATGAGCCAAATGCTGGAACAAAAAGCCCCCCAGTCAATCAGGAGTAGAAAGGCAGAGGATGGAAAGTGGTGCAGGGCAAGGAGGACCAAAATAAGTTGAAGTGAAAGTAATAAAAATAGGGGGTTTGGAGGGAACAAGAGTTACGATTTGAAGAAAAAAAAACTGAAAGGGAAATAGTGAAACTCCTTGCCCTCTTGTGCTCTATTTAGAACAGCAAAACTTGGGTTCCTAATCACTGGCATTTACATGTGCCTGGGGTTTCTTGATGCATGTCTATAAACTTGCACAAAGTCTCCTGTGGATTCCAGGCCATTAGCAGAACAGCGGAGGTTTGGTGCCAGAGAAGGAGAAGCCAGTTCCCTTCCTAAACAGTTCAGCACTGCTTTTTCCAAAATCTTGTTCTGAAAAAGAGTTTAACATGATCTGAGGAGACCTTAACAACTGGGTTTGTGGTCAGTTGTCAGCTACCCCTTAACCTAAAATCCTCAGGGAGGAAGGAAGATATTGGTTAAAAATTACAAAGTGTTTGCTTAGACGTTCAGTGTTTTCTCCACCACCTCTGTGAGACTTAATAAATGATAATAATTTGTTGTAAATTATAATGACCGGGACAAGAATCTGAAGTAGTGTCACTTTAGACCTGTTCATGATGGTTGGTGGGACTCACTGAAAAGAAACTATACTTCGGAGAAAGTTGTATCTTGCTTTCCTCATATTTTCTGAGTGTAAAGTTGTAAAACCACAGTTGTAAAACTTCTAAGGGGTCTCTGATGGTTGTTACACTGAACTTCTTGGGAATTTAAGGTTGTGTTTGAAAACTTGAAAATGTGTTCTGGGTGGAGCAGGTGAGTTGCTGAGATTTTTAGGGTGGGCTTTAGCTTACAGCGTATTTTCTCCTTCATTATCTGTCTAGGTGGTTAATGCCATGTTTAGATGCTTTGGACTATGTCATACCTCAATGGTTTTAAAGATAAAATGTCATCTGAGTGGCTGCATACCTTGGATTTTATGAGAAGCTTTGTTTTCAGACACATACATGTAAAAATCCTTAAATCCTTATATATGTTTTGCTTTTTTTATTTCACAGTCCAGTCTGAGTCTGGTTGTGCCAACGTCGTGTCTGCAGCTCCCTGCCTAGCAGAGCCCCAGCAATATGAAGTACAGTTTGGACGATTACGCAATTTTCTGACAGGTAAATCAAAAAACACGGACTGACTTTTTTTGTCATGGAAATGAGTAAAGGGCAATATAGTAAAATTTGAAATCATGTCTCTAACAATGTTTTGATTTCTAGTTTTGAGGTTTCTGTTAAAATAGAAATATTTAATTTTTCTTGTTTTGGTTGTTTTCTGTGTGCTGAATAGCTTTAAGTTTTGTAGATGGCTGGCTCTTTGCCCTTTCTTGTTCAAGCATTTGCCCTTTGTAGCTCATCTAGACAACATCATACTTACATAGGACAGGAAAGAAAATCAGTGTTTTATGTGAAAGGCAAGTAACTGAGAAAAGACTGTAGTTCTCTGTTGTATTCTAGTTTAAGGTTTTTAATTTTATCCGTAATTGACTTGTTTTTATGATGGTCTGGATTTCTAAGGGAGAATTTCTTCCCATAAATTTAGCTGTACTTGTTGCAGGGTGATGTACTGACTTTGAGACTGGAGCAATACCGCAAAGTAAAAAAATTCTTACTCCATAATGATGCAGAAGTCAATTATTTAAATTTTTTATAATTATTCTATAATTTTTTTTAACAAGTACTCGTGGGAATGTCGTTATTTCTTCTATAAGCCCCCAACATGGAGAGAAGAAAGCAGACAGAATTTTTAAAGAATAGTACCAAGGATGATGTCGCACAGTATTTGTCCAGTGTAGGGATTTGATCCTGGTGTGCATAACGTCGAGATTATTATTTCTGATAGTTTTGGAAAGGAAGGGAGCAGGAAGGCAAAGGCAGAAAATAATGAATTATTGGAGTCTTGTCATCTACAGCAGTTCAATACCTTAGCACTTTAGTATTTGAAGTAAATCCTTATGGTTTGATAGATTTTTAGAAGTATGATAGCTCTGTTCAGTGCTTAGTGAAGTGCTTGCTTAATGCTTGATGAAGTGATAGGTTTTGGTATTCAGGTTGACTGCTTTCATGTTTTTTGTCCCTCTTGCTCTAGTTTGATATCTTACACAGATGAACTACCTCTGTTTGTTCAAGGGAGTAGCTTGCCAACCAGCCACAAGGCACAGCAGGGCTCTTCCCATTTCTGTGATGCCTGCCCCACTGAGGAGTGGGCAGGGGATTAGTGACACGGAGTAACTTAACTAAGTAGTCTCTAGTTCAACCACCTGTTCAAAGCAGGGCAAGATGGGTGTTTGATCAGGTTGCTCAGAGATTGCTGTGCATCTCTGGGGCCCTGCTGCAATTCAGTGAGAATTTCCCTTGCAGCAGCTTGCCTGTTTTCCTTCCATTGAGCACCTGAGAAGAGCTGGCTCCTTTTCCTCTATAATGTCCTACTGGGTACTGAAGGCAAGCAGTTGAATGCCCCCTTATTCTTCAGGCTACACAGACCCAGCTCCTGTAACCTCTTCATATGTTCCTAGGGAACATTTTCTTTGTTCCTCTTTCTGCCAACTTCCCATCTCTTCCCTTTTTCCCCTACTGCAAAGTGAGGTCCTTCCTCTTGTTTCATTTTTGGGCTAGTGCACCTGGAGAAAAAAGACCTGCTGACTGCTTAGAGCTTTTACATGCAGACCACTGTTTTCACTGGCTTTGGCCCAGTTTCAGTGGGACAGGAAGAAGAGTGATGCTCAAGTATGCAAATATGTATGCATACACTGCACTCCATGCATACTCTGTAGTTACTCCTGTAGAAATGAGACAGAGACACAGTATGGACTAGAGAAAGTCTGGAAGAGTGCTCAACACACAGGAAAAATTACCTAATGGAAAGGGAAAAAAGAGATCATGCGTTGATGAGTGGCAGGAGGAAGAGCATGTTGAAAAGCAGCACTGCTTTTTGCATTTTGAGGATCAGCAAATGTTTGAGGATCAGCAGTGCCTATTTGTTTTCCAGTAATTCGGACCATTTGGTCCTGTGGTAGTAAGTCGTTGTGGCCCTGTTTGTTGCTATGGTGTTCGGCAGGCTCCGCTCGTCACGGCTCCCTGCAGCTGGCAAACAGCCCCAGAGAAGCTGGGGAAGGAGGGGTGGAGCTGTTGCACAGATCAGCCTCTGCAAGGTACAGCACAGCCTAATCGGGGTTTGTTACACTGTGTACTAGGAATTACTGCTGGGATTTGCCTTGGCAGAGAGAGAAAAGCATGTAGATGAGCAGGCACAGAAATAAAACAGGAGCACAGCATATTGCAGTACATTTTGGAAACTGTAGCTTCCTTTCCCCTGAAGACAAATCAGTTCCGTCCAAAGCACCACACTCACGTTTTACTGAAACTGAGAGGGGAAAAAAAGCTCAGGCCAGACAAGCTAGGTAAATAATTTTGGTTTAAACACATAAAATACTCTTTTAAATATAATTAATACATTTTAAAGTTCATTTATCACAACCAAAAAAGGGTACAAAGAGCATACTTTTTCTTTTGAAATAAATGGAAAAATTCAACTATCATGTATTTATGAGGTGGTATATTATTAGTTGTCCCACACCTGAAAAGGGTTTTGAAATATCTGCATTTTGTTCTGACAAGGTACCTCACTGATGTGGCAATCTCTATTGTACCTCTTTTAGGTGACAGAAGTTTGCTTAGATGTGCCAACAAATGTCTCTTTCTTGCTTGCTTTCCGATGTCACTGTCAGGGCTTTCCCAGTAGTCGTCCTTGCTCTATTTTTTTCCCAGTAGGAGGCGGTTTGAAAAGTCACTCAAAGTTTGTTGTTGTTTTTTTAATATAGATTCAGATTCTCAGCACAGCCATGAAGTGATGCCTCTTCTATATCCCCTCTTTGTCTACCTCCATCTGAACATGGTCCAGAATGGCCTAAAAAGCACAGTGGACAGTTTTTACAGCCGCTTCCATGGCATGTTCTTGCAGAATGCCAGCCAGAAGGATATCGTTGAACAGTTGCAGACTACCATGACTATTCAAGATATCCTGTCCAACTTGAAGCTCCGGGCTTTTCTGGACAACAAATACGTCATCCGCCTTCAAGAGGACAGCTACAACTACCTTCTTCGCTACCTCCAAAGTGACAACAACAACGCCCTGTGCAAAGTCCTGACCTTGCACATTCACCTGGATGTGCAGCCTGCCAAGAGGACTGACTACCAGCTCTATGCCGGTGGGAGCTCCTCACGCAGCGAGAGCAACGGCCTGGAACCCAGCGATGTGCCAGCGTCCATTCTGCAGAATGAGGCAGCGCTGGATTTACTGCAGGACAGCATTAAACGTGTCAAGGACGGGCCCCCTTCCTTAACCACCATCTGTTTCTATGCCTTCTATAACACGGAGCAGTTGCTGAACACTGCAGAGATTTCACCAAATAGCAAGCTGCTCGCTGCTGGGTTCGATAATTCATGTGTGAAGCTGTGGAGCCTGCGCTCCAGGAAGTTGAAATCTGAGCCCCACCTTGTTGATGTGTCCCGCATCCGTTTGGCTTGTGACATCCTGGATGAGGAGGTTTGGATACCCTTTTTTCCCCCCCTTCTTCCCCTTCTACTGGCCTGCTTTGAAAATGGATTGTTGAGTATGTAGTCATGTCTTAGGGAACTCTGAGGCTATTGCACAACCTGCCTGCCTTGATGCACAGATTTGATAACCTCCTGTCATCCTTGTTCTTCCCTGCAGTGGTTGTTAGTGGTAAACTGAGGCGCAATCAGTCTGTGCTTAGGTCATAGTTTGTTAGTCCTGGGTGCTGGTCCCCCTCCTCCAGCTGTCCTTGAACAGATGACAGTAGACAGGCAACCCAGAAAGGACAGGTGAAAGGAGTAGGCTCTCTTCCCTGAGAAGCATGGAGCCTTCTTTGGGATGAAAAGTAGCTCAGGAAAGCCAGGCAGAATGGTGGAGAGAAGGGGCAGATGCACAGGAAGAGGAAAATATAGACACAGTAAGGAAAAGAGCTAAAGAAGTCTGATCAGATGCCTATGTGCAAAACTGTATTTCAGGTGTCACCTTAATTTACCAGAGGTCAAGAGGTATGGAAAAATTATGCAAAATGTCTTTGTTAAGGAATCTGAAGTGTAGAAACTTCTGAGGTTTTCTAGTCCAGAATGCTGGAGACAAGGACAGGGATGTGTGTACCGTTACTTCACACGCAGTGCCAGGTGGCATCTTCTACTTGACTTTTTTTTTTCTTTTTCCCTTTCTAGTCACACCTTTCCTTCCCTCTCCACAAGTAGCAACTTATATCTGGTTAGAGATCAAAATTTTGATTCTTCTGTTGTTTAATCACCCTTCTCCTTAAAAAAAAAACTAACTCATTTGTTCTTGTGTTGAGTGTTTAGCAGGAGAGACACCCTTTTTTTCCACTGTTTTTTCTTCTAAAAAATACTTAATGGCAAGGTTTATTTATTTTGGAAGAGTGCTGAGAGCTTGATGTATTTAGGGATCTGTGATTAGGGATTGCTTTGTTAAACAGCTTGAGAAAAGAGACAAGCATCAAGGTGAGACATCACAGCAGCATGTTCACTGTTTCCCAGCTTAACCCTTTTTGCAGAGTGAGCAGGTAAGTGGGTCAGACTAGCCCAAAATAGAATTATGGACTCGTTTTCCTTGTAAACTGCAAGAGTTCATAGGGCATGTGACTGTGTATTGCCCATCATAGAAGCCAAATGTCAGCACCTGCAACAGAGGAAAATTTGGTAAATCAGCAGGTCACCTTCTTTGGCTCTGGACTGTGGAAAAGTGAGATATTGTCAGGCTATCAGGAGTGTGTGTATTAGCTTTTTTTGGCATGTAGTCATAGACTTGCTTATTGTACATGTATTAGGAGAGAGCCATGGTATCCTGGAATTCATGGAATCCTGAATGCAAATAGCTTTTGGTGACTATTTGATGTTTTTTGCACAGGTCTGAAGCAAAAAACTGGTCAAAAACCAGCACAGATCAAAGTCATCATTGCCCTGAATAATTTTCACCACTGACAAAACAAATAGTCACCTGAGCAGGAGTTCACAGAGGATACCAATACCAGCCTCAACACAAACTTGGTTACCAAATGCAAATGAAAGCCCCTTGACTACAAGGAAATAAATTCAGTTATCTAGGAGCCCTAAGTGGAAATACACAGGCACCCACAGCATTGCAGGTGGGAACAGGCCAGCAATTGCTTTGGTGCCATGGGAGAGGAAGCCAAAGATACCAAGACCAACCAGACTACCTTGACTGGGCGCCAGCTCAGTGTGAGCAGGGGCTGTATTTCAGATTGTCACTGCAGTCTGATCAGTAGCAATTCACAGGGATAAAGCTGATTCAGACTTTGACAAAGAACAAAAATTCTGAATGCTCTTTGACATTACTTCTGTGAGTTCTATGGAATAACTTGTGAGGATGTTAAAATTTGGTTTGGTTGATTTCTGTGTTGTATAATTAGCTTTGGATAATGTATTTAAATAGTAATGCATTAAATAAGTAGTCTTCAGCCTAGTTTTTTATTTTCTGCAAGGAAACAGATCCTTCCTTTTATGCAGTCACAAAGGTCTAAAATCATGCTAGTTTCAGTGGATGTTGTTCAGGGTAGCACTAAAGCTACTCTGTTGGGTTTATTAATTCTACTTGTGAAGGAGTGTGTGTGTATATATATATATATATATATGTAAACCAAGGTGAGACTTAGCAAGTCACCAAGGTCAAAATCATCTTCTAGGTGTAGTTTTACTAAATTTTGCTCAGTGTCGTGCTGCAGTGTACTTCACTAGTGTAGTCTTGCTTCTTGCAAATAAGAGAGGCTTATTATTTTGGAATACAGTAATTCTGTTTTCTTTATAGTAGCATCTCACAAATGCCACTTTATAGTCTCTCTTACTTTGGGTCCAGTATAAAAATTGAGTTTTGTAGCTGTACAAATGAAAGTATTGTTTGTCTCTTTGCAATTTTACCATGCTCATTGCTGGTACTACATAAATCAGCATCGGAAAATAATGCTCTGTTCCAAGCCACAACAGTGCCAGCCTTTAAATCCTGTGAAGACTAAGGCTTGACCCCATTTAGCTCTGCTTCTAAGGTTCTGCTTTTAAGTGGCAGTGGTCCTTCAAGTGATAATGAGTGGGGATGATGCTTGCTTGATGGCAGATAGGAGGGAATTCTGGAAATAGCAGTAAAAAATGTCCTGCCAAGTGTGCCATCCTTCTTCATTGTTCCCTGCTAGGGCATCTCTGCTATAGGCAGATATGAGGTCTTCCTTTTAGCATCTTTAGAGCACTGCAGGATGAGAGAGATTGACACCCAGGAAAACCTGTTACTGGTTAGAAAAAAAAGGGGAGGAATGTGAGCTTATGGTTTGTTTCTCTTTGAGGCTATCATTGTTGCTTTTTGAGGCTTGGTGGCTGCACTTGCAGCTGCCTTGCTAATCTGGTCAGCAGACTAACTTGGATAGGGAGGAAGCTGAAAAATGTGGTGACTCAGAAGCATTATAGATGTACTGTTTTCAGTGAGCTGTGACAGGAGTGTGCAGTTGTGCTAAGTGGGTGTCAAACAGAAAGATAAGATTTGCTACCTGTGACCATATAGGAGTATGAGTTTCAATGCTGCAGAAGGTGTTGTCAAGTCTCCTGGTACGGTAATACAAGGAGGGAAGAGGAGGTGCTTGCAGACAGCCCATGTAGCCTTGTATTTGAATGCACAGAATTAAATACCTGGACTTGCAAAATTTGCAGAAACTGTAGTACAATACAGGCAGCTTGAATGGGCTTCCACTGGTAACTCATCAGGAATCTTAAGGTCATAATTAAATAGTACAAAATGCTGCAGGTATCAGCCATTCTCCTTTAATGTGGCAACACAGCCTAGAGATGCTGTAGATTCCAGTAAGCCATGCTCTATCTGAGGTAGAAAAGCAATTTGAATAAGAATGGTGCTTTGCATGCCAGAGCCTGCAGTTTCTCTCTGCCTCACCTCCATAGCAGAGAGGAAGTTGGCTTCCAGCCCCACCATAACATTCCCATGGGCACTGACTATGAGGAGAAGCAGCATTGCTAAAGATGGCTTGCTTCCTACTACATACCACTGTTGAGATGGAGAAAGGCAAGGAGATGGCCAAGTCAGAGTTTGCTCACCTACAGCATGAAATTTTCTGGGCTATTGCTAAGTCTGAAGCCAAACTGTCTGTGGGTCCTGAGGTCTGGGGTGGGGGTGTGGGAGATAGAGAGCTGCTTACAACACACTGACTTCTGCTGCTCTGACTTCTGCTGGTTGTCAACAGGCCAGCAGCCCTGGGGAATTGGGTTTCCTCTCAGGGCAGGAAGTGCTCCTTCTGCAGGAAATGGGCCAGTTCAAGATGATAAATGATAAAGGGGCTGCTCACAAACAAAAGGATGTTGTGTTGAATTTGATGTGCAGAGATTGTCTGTGAATGAGTGTTACTGATTCAGTACTGAGGAAAAGTGTCTTCCTGACAGCCCTGAGGAAGGCTAGTCTCAGGCTACTACGCAGCTGTACCCCAAGCAAGGGTTATCTTGTACTGTCAGTGAGACCCCTGCTTGTCAGGCAAGGACACTTCTGAGATCTGTTGAAACCTGTGTAGTCTGTAGTCTTAGAGTGTCAAGAGGTGCTACCTGAGTAGGCTTTTAGAGACTCTTACCACCCATCAGGAGATTCCTTTAGCTCAGCTCGCTGAATAGTCTTTAAACACAAAAGTCTTTACTGGTTGACTGCCCTGGTACTTGAATTGGAGAATAACAGAATAGAAGGGTTTCCAGTGCCATCATTTTTGTGATTGTTCATCTTCTACACCAAAATAGATACATTGGCCTAAATAAGCTTGCATACATTTGCTATTCTCGAAGGTGGTTCTTGGAAGGTGAGGATGTGAAAGCATCCTGATGGAGCTTGGAGGTAGAAATAGATGTTAGAGCCTTGCTGCATTTCTGTTCACTTGCGGGATTGAGAAAGAAGGTTAAGCAGACAGCTTGTCAAATATGCTTTGTCTTTCCATCTCCTGCCTTTTGTTTAAGACGTCTGTGATTGTTTCCCTCTACTGGGAGATTCACTTCCAACAATAACCACACAAAAAGAGTAGATGCCAAGATCTGCTTTCAACATCTTAGCCAAATGTTTCTGTAGTAGCGTGGATAGAGACTATGCATATGTTTTGCTACAAACATATTTTAGCAAAAGGAAAAATGTTATTAAATATTTTTCCCCTCTGTGCCTGCAGTCTCAGGTTACGATGCCTTCTGGACTGAGCATAATGCTACCAAAATTAAAGTCTTATCTCACCATCTCTTTCAGTATTCACTTGTAGCAAATGTACCAGCAATGTTGGTGTCTCAGAGTTTCACAAACTGTGCCACATCTAAAGTAAATAAAGTAAATAATCTAACTCCTTCTGTATTAACACCCTCCTGGTTTCCTCGTGGAGGTTTTTATATTTGTTGAACAGATAAACATGCTTTCCTTCCTTGTTTCTTCTTCATGACCAGGAGGAAGAGGATGACAACGCAGGCACAGAAATGAAGATCCTGAGAGGACACTGTGGACCTGTGTATAGCACGAGGTTCCTTTCAGACAGTTCAGGACTCTTATCTTGTTCTGAGGACATGTCCATCAGGTACTGGGACCTCGGAAGCTTTACAAACACTGTGTTGTACCAAGGACATGCCTATCCTGTCTGGGATTTGGATATTAGCCCCTGCAGCCTGTACTTTGCCAGCGGTTCCCATGATCGCACCGCCCGGCTCTGGTCGTTTGATCGGACGTACCCGCTGCGAATATACGCCGGCCATTTGGCAGACGTGGACTGCATCAAGTTCCACCCCAATTCCAACTACTTAGCCACGGGCTCCACGGACAAAACCGTGCGCCTGTGGAGCACCCAGCAGGGCAACTCGGTGCGGCTTTTCACCGGGCACCGGGGCCCTGTGCTGGCACTCGCCTTTTCCCCCAACGGTAAGTACCTGGCATCGGCAGGTGAAGACCAGCGGCTGAAGCTGTGGGACTTGGCATCAGGAACTCTTTACAAAGAACTGAGGGGGCACACAGACAATATAACCAGCCTTACTTTTAGTCCTGACAGTAGTTTAATTGCTTCGGCGTCGATGGACAATTCGGTTCGGGTCTGGGACATTCGGAACACGTACTGCAACGCCCCTGCGGATGGGTCTTCCAGTGAACTGGTTGGTGTATATACCGGACAGATGAATAATGTACTGAGCGTACAGTTTATGGCCTGTAATCTTCTTCTAGTGACTGGAATTGCACAAGAAAATCAGGAACATTAATTTTGCTTTTTGTCTTAGGGAGGTGGGTGGGTGTCTTGTATGCCAGAGTCCATTGCAAACTGAGATTACTGACTGTGAAACACTTCTCTTCCTCTGCCCCCTTGAAAGGCACGTTCAGAGTGATGCAAATGCTTTAAGATGTCACAAAAACGCCTGTGCTGTTGAACAAAATAAGGAAAAAAAGGAGGATTGATGAAAATACATACACATTCTAATTTTGTACTTTTAGGAATGGGAAAAAGGGGAGTGAATCCAGTAACTTGAGGAAACTGAAAGCCTGGCCCAGACAAGTGAAACTGCCAACCAGATAAGCTGGTGACCTGCACTTAAATATCCTTCATTGATTGATGGGCACATCTTATCTACTGTTAATTCGGCTTGAGTGTGTGGAGAACTACTGGCCCAGTGGTTTTTGTTTTGTTTTGCTTTTGCTTTCCTGGTATTGCAGAGGACCAGCATTTTTAAGACCCTTCTATTAAAAGGACATTATGTATTTTCTACAGTGATAGTAGTCCTAAATATTTCAGCTCCCTATAGCACTTCCAGCATATTTTGGACTAAATAAGTAGAAAATACTCTTGTTCTTTTTGAGTAAGGGCAAGGAAATCTGACCTCAGTTGGGGCCCATCTCTGCATTGTTGTTTGGATTTGGTTCCTGGTACTAGCTGTGATTATGTGTATTTATGTTCCATTAATTAGGAAATTTTCTGACTCTGGTTGCACTGTGTTTTGAGGATGGGAGGACAGTGGGGACAGAGTGGTGGCTTTAAGAATAACGAACAATTTGCCTTGTCTGGAGGGAGGGCACCATAGAATGGAAACAGCCAAGTTTGGACTCCTAATGGAAACAGGGCATGGCAACCCACCACTGCACCTCACAGAAAGATTTCCTTAAATAGAAGTTGGCAGTCTAGGGAGAGGGGGATGAGGAGAAACACACAAAGTGACATGGGAAAAAATAGTATTACTAAATTATTGTGTGTACACAGAGGCAGCTCTGCCAGTGTTGGATTTTTCTCAAATGTTGCAATACCAGTTTCATGAACATTTTGTGAGATAAATCATCAGCATTTACAAGGATCTGCAGAAAAAGCACGTTCTAGTTTGTCATTTGGAGAGATTAAATATTTCTGCTTTCTGGAAAGAGTTATTTTGTATTTTGTTTTCTATTAAAAGCATTTAGTTTAAAAAGAAAAATAAAAATTGTTTGGTCCCTTTCTGGGAAGTTCACTCTGACTTGTATGAGAAGAGGAGGGCAACTTCCCCTACACTGCATGAGACAGACCCACCTGGAGGCTGAATCTGGTGGTCTCGCTCACTTGGTGCTGTTTTGATGTCACCCTGCTTGCTTTCCACAGAGCTGATGGGACACATCATGGAATGGGATATTGATACAGCTTGTAGGCCAGCTGATACGTATGGGGAGGATCTAGGTACCCCCTGAGGTTAACACTGCACCTGAAGGCCTCATTCTGTAGTACTACATGACCTTTACTTTATGGTTTAATGTGTCAAAATGCCTCTTTCAAGCAGATGTCTTTTAGACAGGCTGTAGGTATTAAATGATAATTCCCATCAGCTTCCCTTAGCCCTGCTGGATTTTCATGAGAAAATTCTCTTGAATGTCTAAACAATCTAAGAGTTTAGACAACAACTCACAGCTGCCATTTTATTTTATTGTGTATTTACAAAACAGTAAACTACAAAAATTTTTCACCAGAAAAGTGTTTGACCTTTCTGACATTAACACCAGCATGTGCTGCAGCTCAATGCTGGGAGTAGCAGAAACCCCTCTGTACACCTGCATTTGAATGGCACTGCTGATCTGATGGCTGCATATCAGAAGTGTAAAGTAGCTAAATCCCAGACCAGGATTGGGCATGTTGAGGAAAAATGTATGGAAGACAGTTGTGCTTTGTGCTATGCAGGTCTCCAGAGAGGCTTCCTTCAGTTCTGTTGAGTCAATACTGCTCACCAGACCAAACACATGGTATTTTTCAACCTGCAGTAATCCCTTTAATTGTTTTGAGTGGTTTTGCTGGATTCTGTAGATTCCAGCCCAAAGATTTTATTGTGAAATGACTGTTTTGGCTGAAGGCCTGTGTGAATACCCAGGAAGGATATGGGCCACCAGTGCTCACTGGAACTCATTTTGCTGTTGGTTGCCATATGTCCTGAGCAGTGTTTAGATTTAGAGCAGCTGGAGTTTTGGTCCTGAAGGAGAGCAAACAACCAAAAGGGGAGGGGAGGAAGGGAAGGGGAGGAGGGAGGGGGAAAGAGTAGGGGGCGGAAGTAAGAGTGAGATGGGCTGAGAACAAAGTTTCCCTTTAACATCTTTCTTCTACAGCAGAATTTGACTTATTACTACTTGGGTTGGTCTAAAGTATTACATGTAGAAGTGACAAGGGTAAAGAGACTTCAGAAGCAAATCCTGTTATATGCACATAGGCTAAAAGATGTGAAAGTGATTCCTGAATTGTTGGGAAAATGATCATTAGTTATGTGCTTCAAACATATAAGCAGCAATGTACTGTGTGGAGAGTTTTTGGTGCTCTTTGAAGGAAGCTAGGAAATAATCTAGACTAAAAAATGTCTGCAGTTGATTGACAGGCTGAATTTTAAGGCAGAATTGGGTGGAAAGTATGAGTGGAAGGAAGGAATACCATAAAGTGCAGCAAAATTTGGACTGTAGTCTCTATTAGCTATCTAGTTCAGAAATAAGTATACTTGCATGGACCACTTATATTCTAAATATATACCAAAAACCACAAAAGCATTTAAGTTGACCTAGTTAAGCACTCAAATGTAAAGAAACATCATAGCAGCATCCTGCAGTTTGTGTGTCCATGTGTAACATAATTCTCACTTGGGTAACTGGGTTCTCCTTCCCCTGCAAAACGTTTTTCTTCATGTGCCTCCTGGATGATGCACAGGGCACAAGGCACTGCATGGTCCCAGCCAGTGGCTGTCAGGAGATACTCAGAGGACAAACAGATAGCGGTCCTTTCCTGGTCTACAGAATCCTGTCTTCTCACAGCTAGGTGTGCTGGGGTTTGGGGTTTGTTATAGTAGACCCCTAGCACTGCATGCTATGTAGCTGCTGATGCACTTAGTTTCATCTAAAATGGATTCATCTCTTTTATTAATCATCTATATACTTCCACATAGTTTGCTGCAGCAAGAGGTTCTACACCTTGATTTTATGAGGGGAGAAAATATTTCCTTGGTTTTGACATTTGCTATCTGATAATTTTGTTCTGTTCCCTAACCTCTTGAATTGAAAAAGACAGTGAAGAGTAAAACGCCTTTCCAGGGTGTAATGTAGTCCAGGCCACAGCAGGTATAGACAAAGCTAAGGTAAAAGTCCATGCTTAGTCACTGAATACTGAGGAAAGGAAAGGGTATGTGCTCTAATAAATTGCTACACCTATTCACATGTCTATACTGAAGTTTTCCTTCTCACTTTCAACACAGGCATCTCCCAAGCAGTGTGCTGCCACACTGTTTGGTCTAAATGTCTTAATTCCTGAAATGGTAAAGTTCATCCTACTCCTCCCCATTCTTATCACTTTGTGAAAAGATTCTCTCTTAAAAGTGTTTTTAGGTCTAAAAACATTTTATAAAAATGGTATTTCCATTAACAAGTCCTTCGGGTTCGCCAAGAAAAATAAAAAGGACTTCAGGCCATGTTGTCAACATTGTTTCAACAGTTGCTCCTTTTGTTAGACCTCTGGGCTCTGTGGGTTCTTAGAAAAAGTCCTGGAATGGCCTTTCTTCTGAGTGGTGTCTAGTTGCTTATGGTGAGCCAGGCTCTAAAACTGTACCACTTCAAGGCACCACTGTGACAGTAAAATTAAGTGCCTGGATGTCCCTTGCCAAAGGCTATCCTGGTATGTTGCACATCAGATATGGGTTTGTTTTGGTTTTTTTTTTAAGTACTGGATAGGAGCCCAAACTGACTGAAATAACAACGTTCACCTTGCTCAGTGTACCTCAAGTACAAAATACTAATAAAACTTTTCCTCTGGACTGGTAATTTTTTGCAACAATTTCAAACCTCTGTCTGGCTTTCTGTTTCATGGACCCTGCCATACAACAGCACTGAGCAGCAGGTGAACAGAGAAGGTGATACATGCTAAGTGCATGGTTTAAGGCAAAGTGTTACCTACTGTGTGTTATCCTGAAGAAGCAGTCTCTCGGGACAAGTAGCTGTAGAAGTTATTTCTATAACTTGCTATTACAAGCTTTACTCTTGCATTAAGCTGAGGGTTAGGGGAGGAAAGAGACAAATTTCAGAAGCCTACTTTAACAGTAGCCCTGATTTCCTGCCTAGTCCAGGTGTTTGCAGTTCCTTTTAGGAAATTCCTTTTAGGAAAATTGCCTTCTCTTTGCACAGGTTTGCGGTCTTCTGTTTATGACAAGCCTGGTAACAAAAATATTTTAGCATATACAGATGGGAGATCAGCTAACAGCAGGGCTGTATAGTGTTTGGTGCTGTACAAGCACATGGGCAGTGCTCCTCTGACACTTTGCCTGAGAACAGGAGGAAGTAACTCCATTCTAATCCCTCTACTGGGCTGCCAAAGGGAGGAGGTATGCTGGAATCGCTATCCCAGCTCTGGAGAAAGGGACACGAGGCAGTTCACGAGCCATGAGTGTCAGGGCACAAGACAAGGATCATTATGGTATCCAGTTCTATTTCTTTGCTATCAGTCCTTTCCCCAACGGAGTAGTGATGCTCCTGTTCACTGCCGCACATCAAGCATCAGCACTTACTCCAGCAGCCCTGGCAGGGCAGCAGTGGGGCTGGTCAGGCAGCTAATTGAAATGATCACCCTGCATTCCTTGTAAATGGCCTGTAAATATCAAGCCTGGGGTTTGGGTTGGGGTGTTTCTTGTTTGTTGTTCTTTTGTTTGTTTTTCCTGTGGCTTAAAATTATTTAATGGAGGTAGGCTGTAGGAGACTGAATTGCCTGTTTCCTGAATTGCCTGTTTTTGAAAGAAATTTTTGATCTTGGGATATTCTTTGGGATATTCAGAAATATCTTGAACCCCCTTCCCCTAATTTGGAAGCTGCCAGATCAGACTCCATTTTTACACTTAGACAAGCAGGCTACCTAGACAGCAGTGAGTGCCGTAGCTCTATTCATAGATACAGCAATACCCCACTGAAATATCCAAAGGCAGGATTGCACCTGAATCTTGGGAAGTTCCTGGAAGGAACTGAGGTAGGTGGACACTAAGGGGAGAAAGGCTACTAGATAACAAACCATTCCTGCCAGAAGGTGTTTCTTGTTCTCTGGACAGCAGTGATATTACCTGTGCTCTCTGATGTCTGCCTTAGGCCAGCCCTGCGCCTGGCTTTGCAACAGCCACTGGTGCTTGGTAGTTCATGGATAGGGATGGGGCAAATAAGGGCAGAAGCTGCTGTGTGCTGCTGCAGTGATAAACTGGGGTCATGCTGTAAGACAACTCGAGACAAACTAGTGCCAACTGCATGTGGAGAATGGCCATTTGTCTGGCATCCAGAAAAGCACAACAAAACTCATGTACTGACAAGCTGCCCTTTAGAACTAGCACAGATCCTTCCGGAGCTGCATGTACTTCAACAGCAGGAATCCGCCAAGCCCTAAACATTCGCTCCCAGGGACTGGAGTCGTGAGTGCACGTGTTGCTTTGGAGTATTTTAGGTTAACACGTCACAACTTCAGCCCATTACTGCAGTTGAAACAAGGCATGTTTGCACAGCTTTTTTTTTTTTTTTTTTTAATTGGTGACCAGCTTAGCTGGAGACATGTGCGGGACTTCTGCTGCTTTTTGCCATTTTTGCTTAAGGCAATAGCAGAGCAATCTGCATGCGGTTAACAGACTGGAAAAGAATAGCCAGAATTTTAGGCACTCCCCCCCTGGCAACTCCACTAGTGCAAATATTTCATGACCATTTAGGATGACTGTGGAACCATCTGTGAGTTTGGAGGTGGTTGTGTTTTTATATATTATTTTTTAACCCAGAAATAAAGCCTAAACCAAACAGGAATATAAAGCTGTGCTGCACCTAAACTTTCTGGTGCCTTTGCTAGGCAGATCTCCTTGACGTGCAGGAGGTAGGAAGTGCTTGGCTTTCTCTTTTCTTTTTAAAATTATTCATCCATAAGTCTTACTTCCCCAAAGTCTCTCAAGAGAAAACATCCTGGGTTCTCCAACAGCCCTCATCCTGCAACCAGCATAGGATAAACACAAATGCTGAGAACCTGCCTTTCTGCAGCACTGTTTGTGTCTCCATGGATAGTTTTATTGCACAGAGAGATCACACACCTCAGTGACATCTACATGCAGAGATGCCAGAGCCCCACCCTGCACACCTCACTGCTCGGGTACACTGGGAACTGCATGCTTCATTCAGGTTTAATTTCACAATGGAAATGTTTCATTTTCCTTTAAACGGCACTTTGAAACAACATGTATTATGGGATTTCAATGCTCTGTTGCTTTTGTATTGCTTGCTTCACTCAGTGCAAAAACTTTTGTCCTGAAGTGCCTGTTTTTCTCTCCCTGAAGATGCAGAGCCTACGAAACTATTTCAGTAACATGCAATAACTAAATAGAAATTTAATGTTTGCAGTTTAATCTACAACATCTACACCCAGTCAGATAACCGGGGGACAGTACAGGTTTAACAGCACCTGAAGCTTCACTGCAAGACACAAACAAGAAGGGTGTGCCCATCTTGTGGTGCTTTCACCTGTATCCTTCCTGCATTCACTAGGTTTCCCCTCTGCACCTTCCAGCACCCCATACGGGCCAGTGCTGCGGCAGGTCTGGCAAGGCCCTGGCCCTTGGCATCACACCCAGGTTTGAAGTTTGCTCTGTCCTGTGTCCCAGACCTCATTTAATCCCCAGCCCTCCGAGATGGGGGCAGCTACCCTGGGGAAGGTGTGGGGGACGCAGTGCTGGGGGACACCATGGCACACAGCCTGCAGTGGCGTGAGGCTCCTCAGGCCACAGCAGGGTCAGTTCACCAACTCTCTCACTAAAATGCACTATTTGAGTGTTTCTCCCTTTAACAGCCATGTGTAGTGTTGCCCCAAAACTACAGCAGTAGTTTTCCAAAACTAGGTTGTTTAGCCTACGGGAGGCTCAGGGGTGACCTTATCGCTCTCTACGACCACCTGCAAGGAAGGTGTAGCCAGGTGAGAGATTGCCTCTTCTCCCAGGAAGTCAGCGACAGGACAAGAGGACACGGTCTTCAGCTGTGCCACGGGAGGTTCAAAGTTGGACACTAGGAGGAATTTCTTCACAGAAAGGGTGGTTAGACACTGGAATGGGCTGCCCAGGGAGGTGGTGGAGTCACTGTCCCTGGAGGTGTTTAAGGAACGACTGGACGTGGCACTGGGTGCCATGGTCTAATTGACAGGGTGATGTTTGGTCGTAGGTTGGACTTGATGATCGCAGAGGTCAAACCGATTGATTCCGCCCCTCTGTTTGGTCAACGCGGGTTCGGTCGGGACGATCCCGCCAAAAGGCGCCGCCCGAGCCCTCTCCTGGCCCGCGGGAAGCGGCCACGCGCTGCACTGCCTTTTCCAACGGGAGAGAATTACTACCAAAAAAAAAAAAAAAAAAAAAAAAAAAAATCGCCCTAAACCTGGGCATGGGGCGAGCGCAGCGCAGGCTCCACGCACTTCCCCACCTCCCCTCACAAGGAGGACAGCCCGCCCGGCTCGGCCGGCCCCCGGGAGCTCGGAAGTGGCGCCCACAGCCGCCCACAGCCGCCCCGCGCAGGCCGGGCCCTGCCCCCTGGCGGCCTCCGCGCCCGGCGCGCCGCAGTAACACCGGCCGGGCTGCTGTGAGGGCCCCCGAGCGCTGGGAAATGGCTACGGGATTTAGGCTCAAAGCACCACTGAGAGGGGGCCTCATTAACGTGTGTGAAAATAGCTAAAGGGTGGGTGTGAAGAGGATTCAGCCAGGCTCTTCTCGGTGGTGCCAAGTAATAGGGCGTGAGGCAGTGGGCAGATACTGATACACGGGAAATTCCACCTGGAACAGATTGTCCAGCGAGGTTGTGGAGTCTCCCTCTCTGGAGATGTTAAAGAATCATCTGGACACAATCCTGTGCCAGGTGCTCTAGGATGATCCTACTTGAGCAGGGAGAGGAGATTGGACCAGATGACTGCCCGTGGTCCTTTTCAGCCTGACCCATTGTGTGATTTAATATACAGTACAGACACCATGCCCTCCTAGCAGTGCCTAAGAGCAGCATTATGGAGGGCAGGAAGGCTGGGTGTGGGAAAGGAGGAAACCCAGGTACAGGGGTGAGGCTGTGGAGCTACTGCCCTTGCACTGCACGCCTCCTGCGAGGAAGGTTTGTGGGAATTCACTCAAGTATCGAGGAAGGTTTATGGGAATTCACTCAAGGATCAAGGGAGGTTTATGCTAATTCACTCAAATATCAAGGGAAACTGCTACAGTGGTTTTCCCAGGATGAGGCTCCATTCTTCAGCATTGTCGCTGGGTGTGCTAACCCCTTGATTTCCCTAAATACTGGGAATTTGGCTATGTCATGTGCAGTAGTAAAAGCCCGTTTGTGTTTTCTTGTTATCTTTTAATACAATTTTACTCATTTGTAGACTTGAAAGTGTGATTGTTCAAACCAGTGTGGCAAACTTAGTCTCACAAACCGATGTTAACTAATTTATACAGAAGTTTGACCCAAAAATTTAAAATTAAAGTACAGGTATCCCTATACTGGGCACTCTGGTGGGTAAAACAGGACAGTCAGTTCCCTGCTCTGGCTGCTGGTACTGTGTGGCCACAGGAAAGTTATGACTTGGTTTCTTTTTCCTAAATCAGGTTTGGGGCAGGAGATTGTTTGGTAAATGGTTCGCACCTTGAGCAGTGATATGTGAAAAAAATAGTAACGTTAACGGGTAGGAAGGGACCTTAAAGACCATCTAGTCCCAACTCCCCTGCAACAGGCAGAGACACCTCCCACTGGATCAGAGCTCCATCCCAACTGGCCTTAAACATATCCAAGGATACAGCATCCAGAACTTCTCTGAGTAACCTGTTGCAGTATCTTGCCACCCTCAGAGTAAACAATTTCTTCCTAATATCTATCCTAAATTTCCTCTCTTTCCATTTGAACCCTTTAGTCCTTCTAATCCTGTGGGCTGTAGCCCAAGCATGGGCACATAAGGCCAGTTTATATCGATATTTTAGACACTAGCCTGAGAATGGGATCAGGCACATGGTGTCCCGAAAAGGCAGCTCTCCTCTGGATGGACTTTTTCCCTTGTTTGGACCAAGACCAAACCCATGGACACAGGCCAGCAAGGTTCAGTGGCCAGCCTGAGATGGCTGGAGATACTGCAACCCATGCAGGCCTGGAAGGGAGAAACAAGGGAGGGGGCCAAGTCCCTGCTTTCTTCTCCTGGGATCGGCTGCCTCAGCTTCCCTTCCCTCTCAGGTGGGTCTCTGCCATCACTGGGCAGGGCAGGGCAGGCTCAAACAATCATAGACTTGTTAGGGTTAGAAGGGACCAGTGGAGATTTTCGAGTCCAACCCCATGGCAAGGCAGGGTCACCTCGAGCAGGTGACACAAGAACATGTCTAGGTGGGTTTTTAATGTCTCCAAACAGCAAAAAAAATCCACGACCTCCTCGGGCAGTCTATTCCAGTGCTCTGCTACCCTCAACGTAAAGTTCTTCCTCACATTGAGACAGAACTTCTCATGCTTTCACTTACAGACACTGCTCATCGCTGTCTCACAGGGCACCACTGAAAAAAGTCTGGCACCATCCTCTTGGCACCTGCCTTTGAGATATTTATACGCACTAGCGAGGTCCCCCCCTGTCTTCTCGGGCGCCATTTCGGCAGGCTCGGGCCCGCTCCCGTCGCTTCCCGGGCCGGGCGGCGGCAGAGGGCGCTGGCCGGGACGGCCGGGAGGAGGCCGCCAGCCGCAGCCTTATCAGCGCGCCGCAGGCCGGGCCGGGCCCGCGCGGCCGCGGGTTCCCGGCCGCCGGCCCATGGGCGGCGGCGGCGGCTCGGAGGCGCCTCCTCCTCCTCCTCCCGCCGCAGACCCGCGCGGCGGGGACCTGCGACCGCAGCAGCAGCTCGGGTGCCGCGCCGGCCGCATGGCGGGCTACGCGCCGCGCCTGCCCTGGCTGCTGCCGCTGCTGCGCCGGGCGGCGCCGCCCCCCTGGGCTCGGGCGGCCGCCGCGGCCGCCGGGCTCCGCGCCCCGCCGCGCCCGCCCGGCAGGTGCGGGGCGCACCCCGCGCCGCCGCCGCCGCTGCTGCTGCCGCCGAGATCCCCGTCCTACCGCCGCCGCCTCCTCCTCCCCGCGGCGGCGGCGGCGGGCGGCGCCCCGCGCTTCCTGAGCAGCGCGGCGGGCGCAGAGCCGCCGCGGGGGGCTGCGGGCGCTCCGACGCGCTTCGAGGCTCGCAGGCTGCTGGCCCTGGCGCACCCCGAGCGCCGGAGACTGACAGGTACCGGGGCCGCCCCGGGGCTTTGCCCGAGCGGGAGGGGGCGGCGGGCGCCCCGCCCGGAGGGGCTGCCGGGGCCGGGGTGCGCGGCTGGGATGCGCCCCCGGAGCGGACGCCGCCGGGGCGAAGGAGAAGGTCGTGCTTCCCTGGAGAACCGGCCCTGCTGGCAGCATCCCAGCACAGCGCGGAGTCTCGGAGCGAGCCTTCAATACGTGTGAAAAGCTAAAAACATACATTCTCTCCCCTCTTCTCACTTTGCCATCTCTTAATATGTTGGTTTTTGAAGGGAAGGCAAAAGTTTTGGAAGTTAACAGAACTCGGTTCCGTTTGTTTAATGCCTCTGTGCATGTTCAGCACTGGCTTTACAATCTACCTGCAATAAATTTGGGCCAAAGGCTACATGAAATTAAGTACAAAGGGGAACCTGATGAGTTTAATTTTAAAAAATAAATTGGAATTCTCTCCCTCAAGAAATTTTTGCTTAAAACTTCTGTAAGGTGTTTTGATGTTTTCATAAGATGTCTAGTGCCTGTGCAGTGAAACCAAAACACAGTGGCTGTATAAATTACACCCTTAACACTGATATTTTCAACATAGTATAAACGAACTTTTCTTGACATTTCTTCTCATGGGTTAATATGATAATAGCTGTTGGTAAGAAAACAATGTCAAATTATTAAGTGCTTTGGGTTTTTTAAGGTATCTCTGTTGGCAGACAGCATGTGCACTGTCTCATGAGTGAGAGGCCTGTAGTCCTCTGTAAAAATATAGGTAGTTCCCATGGACTGAGTAAATGGTGTTTGAGAGGAGAGGTCAGGTAGTTAGACATATAAAGAGGTAGTTTGTGGAATAAAAAATACTTTGCACAAAATTTTATTCACACTGGATATTTACAGAGTTTCATTACATGTTGGTGCTATATAGCCAACATAATTTGGATCCAAATGAATGTTTATAGATTTTGGGCTACCTGCTGGTTTTACAATGAAGTTTTAAAAGACTGTGGTTTTCCCATTTAAATTTAATCAAGTAAATAAATCAGTTATTTTAAGGCTGGCTTTTAGGACCCTAGGCTTCTCTATAACTGAAAATTTAATTTAGTTCACTCTACTGGGTACTCACTGCCAGCTTGTTTATCACAAGCAGGGTTACGGTATGCTTGTTTGTAATTATGTTTTGAAATAGAGAAAAGTATCCTTAGTCTGTGCAGTCTGCTGATGGTTTTATCTAAGTAATCAGCTATCACAGTTGCTAAAAACCAGCTACATGCAGTTTTGTCTTTTAAGATAACAAAATGGGCTGAATTAAAGTTTAAAAAAACCCTAACACAACAACTTGATCATATCAAGTCATGACGATGGAAAAAATATGGAAATGTAATAACTGCTTTTCAGTGTTTGGTTGGTCTTCATTCTGGGAGAGGAGTGAATTTATGTAGCATTCTTTACTGACACCCTGGCTAAGGGAAAATTTGTAGTTAAGTTGTAATTAGGTGGGGAGATGGAAAAGCTAACAGGGAAAATGCTTTTGGTCATTATAGAGTGCAGGGATAACAAATATGGGTAAAATGCATTGTAGGTGGTTGTAGGGCAATTGCAGGTACCCATTGTATCTAAACTAGGTTAAAATAGTTGCATTTTGTTCCTGTTGCAGCTCTGTACAGAGAAACAAGTCCTTAAAAACCTAGTATGTCTGGGTTTGCTCCATTCAAAAAAGGAAGGTTAACAGTTTCACTATATGAAGCAATGAACCAAGGGTAAAACATTTGATTTCCTCTTCAAGTCCATATAACTGTTAAGCAAATGCTGTGAGATCTCTTCAGAGGTGTTGAGATCTCTACAGGTGCTGTTCAGTTCTGCAGGAAGGCCAAGTTCTTCCAGGTTTTCTGTATTGTATAGAAGGGGTGGCTGGTAACCTAGGGGGGTTTAGCAGTACCAGTGTGGAGTGCCGTGTGCCTTTCCTGGCACCCCACATGGCAGGAGTCGTGATACTCTGCCTGCTCCTTGCAGTTGTGAGTTGAAATTCACAGTCACAGAAGGTGAGGTGGTTGCCGTGAGGACAGTGGAAGAGACTGGGAGCAGAGGATGATTTATGAGGAAGTTGAGCAAGCCTAGCTTCACCCATCTTGGTGCGCTGGGGAAGTGGTGTCAGCTGATGAGGTGCAGGTCCAGAGGTGAAGGTGACCTGCTCCCCTTGTGATTGGCAGCAGAGGAGAAGGTCCCATGTTGCTCTGTGCAGGGCCTCTTCCCTGTCCAATGGCTCAGGAAGAAGTGGTGTGCTCTGGCCCAGACTTCCCATGCACTGGCACACAGCACCTCTTGCAGCAGGAGCTTCTGACCCTCTAGAGGCTCCTAGGAATGAAAATAAATGTATCAAATGTCATAATGCCCAAAAAAAAGTATCGTTGTAATATGTTCCATGTCCAGTTACTTCTACAGTGCGGTGGAGCTATGAATGTATTTTAAATGGGACACGTGTGTTAAATTTTGTTGTTTGCAATTAAAGTGGTAAAAAGAAGCCCATATACTATGGTGGGAATTCACTCTGTTAGTGACCACAGTTTTGTGTAGTGATTAGGAGTTTGTAAATCCCGTAATACCTCCCAGGTTTACCAAAGGAGAGAAGTAGTTGTAGGAATTCCTTGGCCGATCTGGTGTAGTCAGGTAAGGTAAACCTGCATCTTTGGTTAAATTCAGTTCCTGGGGAAGAGGACAGGGCCATTGTTTGAATTATTGAATCCTGCTGTGTGTGTGTGAGACCACAAAAATGCTTTTTCAAAATGATCCCTTTTATATCTTCCCACCTCCTTGTTTCTCCCCGTGAGAATCTGTCTTCTTGCACTTCATCCAAACCACACTCGAAGGAAACAATAGTTGTATTGAATTGTAAAGTAAGCACAAGGAACTCTGAGATTTTTAATCCCATAGCAAAGTGTGCGCTTTCTCTCTATCAAACTTTATGTGCACTGAGTAAGAAGGCTTGTTTTGTACACAGGTCTTCTTTAGAGGCATTCAAGAAATGCCTCTAAAGAAGGCATTATTATCTCAGATATTTTATTTGGTAATTTTTGGAAAGTTTGTAATAGCTGCTTTCCTACAGATTAAAATTTCAGTTAAGTTAGGAGAGCACTGCTTTATTCATAATCAGATTTTATTTTACTTTAAAATTACACCAGGTGATGCACTTTGATTTTTTTGGAAGGCAATTCTTGTGGTTTTAAAATCGTGATTCCTATATGTATATATATATGTAGAGGTAACTTGCTGAGTGTTTTCTTATGTGCAGTGCACCAATAAAATATAGGCTAGGTGCTTTTTGTTGCTTCTCCCCCTAGTTTTTCTTCTGATTTTGTCAATGTTTGGTATGAAATTCACAAAAGGTCCAAGCAGCCTTGCAGCTTTATCACAGAAAGTTTGTTTTTCTGTGTAATTGGTTGTTTATTTTAAACTGGGGGTGAACGTTAGCAAAGCTACTTAAGTAAGATATTGCAGAAACAGTAGCTGCTTATCACTGTGATCAGTTTGGTGCTTAGACTTTAATTTCCTTGGGAATTTTGTTGCTGCATTATCTGTGTGAACTGTGGATATAGAAGGAGTAATAGCTAGGTTGGTTTGACATAAAGACTGTCTTCTATAGAGGATAAATGTGAACAAGTTAAATGCTTTACTGTTAAATAAATGCATGATAAAAAAAAGAAGCCATACTCTCTCCTCTAAACCTAGAGTTATACTGTTACTTTCTAGCATTTTGCAAACTGTATTTTTTTTTCTGAGCACAGTAACACCGTTGTTCTTAACAGTGTAAGGAGTATGGTTCTAAAAAGTTAATGCATAATAATAGATGCAGTGCAGATGTCATGTGTGAATTTACTTTAACAGAAAGAAAAACACACCACTCATACCTAACCTAGAATACAGAACATCATTAAATGCCCACAATGTACTCTGGAAGATTTTTATCTTGTAGTAAGTATTTGCAGAGCTGACTCTTTGCAGGGTTGATACCTTTGCAGGGTTGATACCCAAAAATATTGTGGTTCAGGATCCACCAAAAGGAAATTAACTTTATTTGACCAACAAATATAAAATTTACCAGTGCATCTTTCTCCTGTAAAAGAGCAATTGAAGAGCCCAATTGTCCTGAATGCACATTATAATGTGGTAGGTTTTATTCAACACTCCAAATGCCCTTGTGGAAGGCCAGTCAGTGTTCAGCTTAAAAATTCCCCACATATTAATAAAACTGCACAGATAACTGATAAAGGATAGACATTCATTGTTACTGGTAGAAAGATATTCCTCACAAATCCAAAGCTTTTTTCTGACCCACCAGCCCTCCATATTTAAATGAAACCAGTACAGTAGCTAAAAGATTTCAGGAAGTAATACTCATAGCTTATGGAATAGTAAAATCTAACTCCTGTGACCTGTTGCTGGGTTACTATGCCTTGCCAGATCTCATCAATACCTCATTTTTCTGTCTTTCATCCCTGAATGGCTTGGATGATCTTAATTCATCTGTGGTAAAATCCTTATGTATTTGTCTTCAAAACAGCCCCTCAGCAAACAGGCTTGCAAGTATTTTCTCTTTATACACTTCCAGATACTATAGTGGGTGAGAAGGGTGCTCTGGTAAAAACTAGCAAAATTAGAAACATTCACTGTCTTGGTGTTGTTTTTGTGTGTAGAAAATTACTTTATGATTCTTTGGAGTCAGTCTAGGTTCTGAAGAGAGGTTTCTGATAGCTCTGCCTAGTTATTGCTTATAAATATTGTGGCTTATCAGTTGGCAACCTCATCCTCTTAGGAAGTTGCAGGTTTGCTGTCAAGAAGTAAGCCATGTTGGCCTTAACAGAGAGTGTGTTGATCTTAGTAGTGATAAAGGCATCACTTTGTGCAGTAATCTGGATTTCTGTGCAAGTAGACAAGCAAAATGTTTGCCTAATGTTTCCAAGAGGGTTGCTCAGCTGCTGCTGCAGCCAGCTTTCTTGGTCATTGCTCCTGTTGCCACTTTGAAGTCCTGGTTTTATAAGTTCCACTGATCTGCCTCACATTTTCTTTACTGTCATGTCAGAGCCTACCAAAAAATTACTTTAAAAAATAGAAGGGTGTGTTGTGGGTCTTTGTTTGATGTCATTTTCTGCGTAACAGAATAAGCCATGTGAAACTAATACTATAGAGTTTACTCTGACCTTTTTTTCTATCAGCAGCAACCTTCAGTGTCACTTTCTTGTCTTCATATCTGGTTGCTGAACACATTGAACTCCTCCCTTTAGTCAGTTATCACCATGACAGCTCCTTTGAAGGAGGCTATGCAATGAGTGTTCGCTGGTTCCTATTTTTTCAACTAGTCAACATTTCAAAAGAAACAAAAAAGAGCAGCCACTTGGCAACTGTGCTATTTTCTACTAGGTCTGCTGGCATAATCAATGTGAGAGTTTCAGTTAGGGAACCTTATTGTACATGTGATTTGTGATTAAATTAATGAAGACATGTATGTTGCTTAGTTCAATAGTTTTCAGTTTGCTTTAGATAGTAGTATTTGCTTTTCATTCAACAGTTAAGGCTGTTGGAAGTAATTACAGTGAAACCTGTGCTAGTTTGAATGAAGAAGAACTGAAGATAAATTCAAGCCACTAGACAGAAACATATTAGGAGTTTAGCTGTACAGTCCTCTTCCTTCTGTGAATATTTATATCTGCAGTTCATATGTACTGTTCCATCCATAACTGAGAAATTGTCTGGACTCATGGAGACTGAGCTGGCATGCAGTACTGTGCTTATAATCAATGCTTTTGTCCATCTCCAGCTGCCTTGGAGACCAACCAGCTTTTCCTGACAGGAAATAACCTGGGTTTTATTGGATTTTTCCCTGCTGCTTCACAGCTTGAATCACCAGTGCTGCCAGGCTGTTAATAAAGTCATTAATTTTTAGCTAATAAGTAATATCCTTATGAGATGTGCCTATGGCATAGATCAATAATTTTGCACCAGAAAGTTTTTCACTTTTTCCTCTGGTTTCTTATAGTTTCTATAGCTTCAAATTAAAGATCCAAATCCTGTATCTTTCACACACTCGCTGGACTGTAACACAAGGGAAAGATTACAAATAAATCTTGGCTAAGAGGGACAGGCTTCAGCTATGCATTTTTTGTACACTGAATTCTTCCTTATAAGTACACGATTGTATTTACACCTCAAGAACAAACTGAAACAAAGCTTTCCATGTGTGTGAAGGTGTTAAGAGGCATCAAACCACCTGTCAGGTGTTAGAAATACTGCTTACAGCAGTGTGCAATAGGGAGGCTGGCTGCTGTCTTCATCACAGAAGTGATACAAGCTCAGTAGAATGGATCTAAACTTCAGGACTTTTTCAGCACAGTATGTTTTTTGTCTTCAGAGACATTATTTGCTAGTAGTTTTGCAGCAATCCTATGAATGGTTGCTGTAAGTGTGTGGTTGGTTCTTGGAAAATGATGCTATATAAATGTCATTGTTTGTTGTGGTTTTCATATCGAGTTTGTTCAGTTTTCAATTAAGATGTGGTTTTTTCTAGCTCTCAGTCTTCCAAGCTTGGCTTGACTTTTTAAAATTAAACTTTGTTCTTGGCTCAAGAAATTTTTTTGCAGATTTAAGTTCAACAGGCTAAGTTGTGGTCCAGTGTAATTTTCATACTTTGTGATACGCCTTCAAAAAGCTATACAGGCTGTTCCATGGCTGATCCTGCACCTGGGATTCAAGAGCTCTGCTCATCAGCAAATGTACTTCTAATTAAGACTTACACTATTTTTCTTTTAGACCAACAATAGTAAAGAGTAAAACTAAATGAATGTTTATAAAATTTAAAATTAAAATAAATTCTAAAATTTCTCAGTTAAGAAGAAATCAAATTTGGGGGTTATTTTGGTTTCTGCTTTGTTTGGTTTTTTTTTTCCCCAATAAAATTGCATAGTTCTCAGATCAGATCTTTACTTCAGTCCATTGCTACCTCAAAAACAGACAACTGGAAGCTTCCATCAGTGACAAGCATGAATAATAAAACCCAAACCAAACAGGAGTTGAAGGATTGTGTGTAAGAATTAGGTAACTGTCAATGTTCTCTAAGGGTGACACCTGTGAAAAGTTAACCTTTTTGGATGGTTCTGTTGAAGATTAGACAAGAAAAGCGATTCCAGGACTGTGATTGTATACAGAGGCTTTTCAGAGTCTTAAAATATGCCTTGCCTAAGTTGATTTATACAGTGGCTTAAAATACCCCTTTCACTGGGTGTCAAAGACTGCTGATTATTTCAATTGGCACTTGCAAGCTTAATAGAAATTTCAAGTGAAAAATCATTTCATTTGTACTATTAACGATCTTGTAAGTTCAGAATAACTTTCCTTTTTCTTGTTGATTTGCAGCTGCTGTTGGCTTTCTGGCAGTTTCCAGTGTCATTACCATGTCAGCTCCTTTCTTTATGGGGAAAGTTATCGACATTATTTATACAAATCCCAGTGAGAATTTCACTGACAGCCTGACCAGCCTGTGTGCCTTGCTGAGTGGAATCTTTTTATGTGGTGCTGCTGCTAATGCTACACGTGTCTACCTCATGCAGACTGCAGGTAAAAACAGAAGCAAAAGTGGTACTGAAAGTCATCTTTGTTTCTTGCAGTCAGGGTATCTAATGATCTTAAACAAATTTTTGGCCATGGCCAAGAGATGATTTTGGAATCAGTACCTTTTTTTAACCAGAGCAAAGGTAAACTAATAGTGCAAAGATAAGTATGCTGGAATGATTGCTCATTTTTATTTGCTGTTAGGTGAGATCTTAAAGATCTCATCTAACACATCTTACCAGACTCTACTCCCTGCAACGTGCCTTGTTTGGTGCTGTGCAGTCCTGTGATTTTTATATTGTTGGTGTCTATGTAAAGTCTCTTGTGTCATGCTTGACTGACTTATGCTTTTGACAGGACAAAGAATTGTGAAACGTTTGAGAGCAACCATGTTCTCCTCTATTGTGAAGCAAGAAACGGCTTTCTTTGACAAGACCAGAACAGGAGAGCTGATAAACCGCTTATCTTCAGATACAGCCCTTTTGGGCCGCTCAGTGACTGAAAACCTTTCTGATGGGCTCAGGGCAGGAGCACAAGCATCTGTGGGGGTTGGAATGATGGTATGGTGGTCTCTTACTTGCTTGACACTAGGTGTAGTTTCACATTTGTTTCAGTTCTATTAGGTGAGTGTGAGTCAGACCAGTAACAATTGTGTGCTCTTGGGTATGAGTGTATTTCACTGGTTATCTACAACAGATGCAGAGATTATTGCAGAAGGTGATGTGCCTGTAGCCAGCCACTTGATGTTTACTCAGAAGCAAAATTTGGAGGATGATGGATTGATATTAGCTACTGTTTCTACCCAAAGTTATCAAGCGAAATGTAGTAGGCAAATTGCTGAATTCCATTCTTACTGAAGATACTAAAATCAGTGATAACATTCCCATGGTTGCAGGTAAAATATGGTGTAATGGGCCTGATAGGAAATCATTTAAGTTGGTTGATTCTGGTTAAGCAAAAGCAGCACTGCATATCTAATTAATGCCAAGGATTTTTACAAGTATTAGTCTTTCTGCTTGAGTCTGTCAGTAAAGAATATGTTTATGTAGGAGCCTTGTTAATGGAGGCTTCCATTAACAGGGCAGGGCATCAGTCAGTATTCCTTGGTGGTCAGTTGGATTACATGAACATCTGACTTCTCTTGAGGGGTTTTTTTTTTGTGGCCTTAATTTTTTTTAAGCTTATGCATTTGTGTGGTAATTTCTGCTGTCTGTGTGGAGTTAAAAACAGACAGCAAATAGTCTCCTCATAAAAATAAGCATCCAATATTGTCATTATTAGAAACTGATAAGAGTTTCCACTATGAAACTTCAAAGCTTTAATATTTAGTCACTGATAAGAATTGCTAATAAGAATGGCTTTCTGTGCTGTCTTACAAAGGGACTCTATGGCTTTATCTTACCATAGATAAAATGAGATAACTTTATATAACACATCCTGCTCCAAAATACTGCCATTACATGGTTGTAAGAGGAGTACTGTATAAGTTTGCCAAGGAATGGAAGAAGATATTATTATTAAATAATTATAAAGCCTATCAATTATGTTGATTTTGAATCTTTCTGGAGATTTTTGTTTTCAATAGAGAAAGCAAGCTGAAATTAAAACACATTAGATCTAAAGTCAGTAAATCTTATGAAGAGAACCTCATTAGGTTCATTAGAAGCAATGATCATTACAAGTGATAAGTTTTCCAGCAATAAATTAAATACCCTGTTCCACTCATTTGTGGGTGCTAGGGAGTAATGGTGACTCTATCTGTTTGTTCCTCAGTTACCCAGAAGTACTGTATGATATTTCTCTACTCAGAGCTTCTGTATTACACCATCTATTTAATAGTTGTGAAAGCACTTTAGAAACTGTGTAATAGCTTATGTCTTTCAGCATCCCCAAGAGATTTCCTGTTGGCCTCTTTAGTGGCAGGTTAAGGTGCTTGACTAAGACCACACAGAGAACCAGTGAGAAAGCTAGAAATTAAATCCAGATGGCTTTGTCTATAGTCCTTTGTTCTAACTTCCCAAATGCTGTGAAAGAATGGATATTTTGCCTGGAAAAAAATTAAAACATGATAAATGAAAGCATGGCAGCACTAAATCCCTACTAGTTTTAGAAATGTAGCAAGCGAAATTGCACTTCAGTACTTCAGGGATTATTTTTAATCTGAATGCTAAACTCTGACAATACCTTTTTCTTCTAGTTTTTTATTTCCCCTAGCCTTGCTGCTTTTGTTCTGAGCATTGTGCCACCCTTGGCTGTCCTGGCTGTGATTTATGGCAGATACTTGCGAAAGCTTACTAAAGTTACTCAAGATTCTCTTGCAGAAGCAACACAGGTAACCTTTCCAGTTAACTTTAAAGTTGCTCTAATGTATTTAAGTTAATATCTCAAAAGTAAAGTTACAGATCTTCTGAAGACAGTTGTACTGTTAGTTCTGACACTGTAGTTTAGCACCTGAGTAGTATGACAGGTAAATGTCAGTAACACTTATTCACAGATCTCAAAAACAATCATGCTTCCTTTGTAGCAATATAACACAGAGATACTAGGCCTTGAGGATTTGGAAATGTAAGAAATTACAAGAAGCTTAGGCTTTAGCTTTGTGAGAGCAAAAAAAAAAAAAAAAAAAAAAAAAAAAGCTGGTACCTGGGTTTGGAAACCACTTGGATTATGGTTTTGAGCTTGAAGCTATCTGGAGCATACTAGATGAATGCTTCCTTTGCTAGCAAGTCCATCTCTGAAGTGCATCCCTGATGCTTGATCTTACTGTCAGCTCTTAAATGTTTATGGGGCCTATTTCTTAAACATTTTCCTCAAAGGCTTAGCATGGGGAAACATTATTATAAAGCATGGAAATATAATTAGGAAAGCTGTAGTTAAAATAGTCACAGTTGCCAGCTGTCATAAACTTGGGATGTCCTTTGTAGAACTGCGTGAAAGGAAGATTAGCCCTCTTCTGTTTGTCTTCTTCAGACTGTGTTGGTGGGAAGCTTGTGCCTTTGTAAACCAGGTGTGGGACTTCAAATGAACAAGCAATTGTTGTGTTCCATTCAAATTTTCAGGTTGAATGGAGATGAAAGAAGGAGAATTATTTTTTTGTATTATACTTTTACTTACAAAAGGGGAACTTGTTTTTTCTAAGACCATTACAATGTCCATTAACAACTAGTGTAATTGGTTACAATTGAGGTATTTTAGAATTAATACTTTGCTGTTTAGAAGTTAAAATACTAAGTTGAAATGAGACATTCACAGTTGGGCTAAATTAATTCCCAGCATTACTTTGATCAAATGAGTGGAATTGTTTTAGGAAATAACTGCAGGCTTTTTTCATGACTTGGTATGGAACAGATAATCTTTATTTTTTCCCTTCCCACATTTTTATTACATATTGTGAATAGTAACTTCCCTATGGGTGTTGTTCACACCAAATTTTTTAACCCTACTTCTATATTTTTCTGTCTCTGCTAGCACTTAAGACAATCTTGAGGGTTTTTTTTAAAACTGCCTGGGCATGCAGTTTGCTTTTAACTTAATAGAATTTAAAAAATGGGGTTTGGGGTGGGGAGAGGAAGGCATGAGAAATTTTCCAGTGCTATCCAAAGATACGTAGATTAGTGAAGTGATATTGGTTTAACTTTCAGGTGATCTGTAATGTGAGCATTTCAAATTGTGTGTCTCTGTGAATCTGTTTTGTGCTTTGCTTCAATGCAGTTAGCTGAAGAGCGTATTGGAAACATCAGAACAGTTCGAGCTTTTGGGCAAGAAATGGCTGAAATGGAGAAGTATACAAATAAAGTTGATTATGTGCTACAGCTGGCTAGAAAAGAGGCACTAGCTCGGGCAGGCTTCTTTGGAGCAGTAAGTATATTTAATGAAAGTAAGCCAACCATGTTATGCAAAGTGTCAATTATTTTAAAACTCCCTATGATACATAAAAATCTGCCAGTAAATGATTGAGAATAAATTGAACGTATAAAACTGTGGGAAGACTGGACTTAAATAAGCCTAAATTGCTGTGAAACTGCATCTCAAGATAAAACAGTATGATAAAGTCACTATAAGCCTCAATTTCTGCACCACACCCCATAGCAGGGGACTACTTATCTGAGGCCACACCTTCTATTCAAGGAATGAAACCAGTGGAGACCTTCCCCTACCCTTAGCATTTAGAGGTTTGGCTCCCCAGTGAGAGGAGCATCAATCATAGGAAGGTGGGGAGTGCACAGGTAGGGGAGGAAGGCTTGGATTTTTCCATAACTGTTTGTCTAATTGAATTCTAAAACTGGAACATAACTGCAGACTATCAATTCTTCCTTGGTAATGATGGTTGAGAATAATGTTTAGTGTTCCTTTCCACCATGGGGAAAAAAAAAGCCAAAAAAGAGCTGCTTGCTTTTTGAACACTTGTTGGATAGCACAGTGCCATGGATGTCTGGCTGGCTGTTGGCTGGCTTTACATTAGAATTGTTGAATTTACCTTAGTCCTCCAAAAGTCTAAATACCTATAGTGTGAGAGTTCTTTTCATTACAAGGAAAGTTCTGAAACAACATTTTAGAAGATGAAATTTAAGATGTATGTGACAAAATCTGCCTTTTCCTTTTTCCTTAGACTGGCCTTTCTGGAAACTTAATTGTCCTCTCAGTGTTATACAAAGGAGGATTACTAATGGGCAGTGCCTACATGACAGTTGGTGAACTCTCCTCTTTCCTAATGTATGCTTTCTGGGTTGGCATAAGCATTGGAGGTATGGAATGGGAAATTACATTTTCTTCACTTCAAAGCATTACAGTCATTATAGGGGTGGGAAGGAAGAAGCTCTTTAAAAATCTCACTTTCTTAAAAAGTCTTCCAAATGAACTTCTCAAGAAATTTTTTTTTTTTTCTGAAGAGTTAATGAAAATAATAATCTGTAACTTAATATAAGCCTTCTTTTTCCCCAGAAGAAAGGTCATTTTTTTCAATGTGTGCATGTGACAGTATATATTACTTTAATTTTCTTAAGATCTAAATTAAGATACTTGCTGTATTGTGTAAAGCAATAAAATATTTGGGTCTATGTTAAGCATACTCAATTTAGAAAGGCATGTAACATTTAGCTGTAATTCAGTATAGAGTGTCCTCAACTGGAAGAGTAAACAAAGTGCCAGCAGAATACTGCACTGAGTGCTAACTTTCTGGTTTTCCTTACTCACTGACTCCTCCCGGAAGCCCACACTCTAATCTACTGGCCCAGCAACAAGCTGTTCATCTTTTTGTCAGAGCTGTCTTCATGGCTGCATACAGGCAAAAATGAAGATAAGTTGCTCAGAAGCTCTACATTTTACTGGAAGCATTCTTCTTTAAAATGAGCCTGTTCATTCTGATAGACTAGGAGGGCAATGCAGCTTTTTCTTTTTTAAGACTAGGCCTGATATCACGGGGAGCACAAAGATGTGCTTGAGGGCAAAATTTAACAAACCTGCTTCTTTGTATATCAAAATTCCAGTGGCACCAATTCCAACTACCAGCCTCCTTTCTTCTCTGCTTAAATCATTGAAGTTTGGTCAATGAAGAGATACCTGACACTTTGAAAACATGGGGCAAGCTAATATTAAATAAATGAAGATTAGAAGCACTGCTAAAAATATCATTGAATTAACTTTCATTTGCTATAAAAACATATTTTTAAATTCTAGGTTAGATTATTGTAGAATGTAGTTCTGCACAGAGCTCATTCTCATGGGGACTCTAAAGCAGAGGTGTCTTGCCACAAGAGGCCTGCCTTCCCAGATGCCTACAAGGCATAAAAATCTTCCAAGGCCTAAGTCTGCTCTGTATATGTCATCAATACATATAGGAGTCGATGCAACAGCTGTGAAGTTCACTGCATAATCTGTGACTTTGCCCCTCTTTGTTGTAAGTTTGCTGTGTTTTCTTCCAAACACAGAACATGGGTTATGAAAAACAGAAATGTTTTCTAATTTGTGTTTGCTGTCCATATTATATAATGATTTATTTATGAGTGGTTGTGGATTTGCAAACCTCAGTGTTTGAGTTCAAAGTTGCTCTGTGAGGCTTATGCCTTCCCCTGCCATGCCCTGCTCTAGGATGTGATTCTTTGGCTCTTTTTTCCAAGCAGACAGCTTCTCACCATGGCTCTAGAGTTGCAAACTTTCAGATTGTCCTCAGCAGCAGCATGATGAAACACCCTGCCTACACTTACAGACTTGTGGCCTTGAGCTGAGCTTCTTGCTCTGCAAAAGTAAACCAGTAAATCCATTATATATATATTTAAATATACATATTTTTATATGCACCTTTGTTTTTCTGCCCTCCTGAAATAACTCTTAAGCACTTTCCAGGAATTCAAAGATCATGAAATTGGTGTCTTTCTTTTTAAAGGCATACAAAAATTTAAGAAACTGGACATCTTATATCTATGTACTACTCCATTTTTGGTTCTATGTTAGTTTCTGTGTTTATGTCAGCTGGAAAGCCCTTCAACCAAGCTACTTTCAAGATGATTCACACATCTGCTAAGAGCTGGGACCCAGAACTATGTGCAGGCCCCATCCTTAGCTTTTGCTTTCTTCAGTAGTGTTTGAAGTATTCTGGCATGGGAGACACATTTCTTTCCATTGTCCACTCCCCACACACCTTCTCAAGCATCACTTCAGCCCTGGGTTTTGTGCCCCCTCTCTGCTGTGGCTGACTCAGCCAGGCTCCCCTGTATTAGTGTAAACCTATCTGACAAAGAAGAGCATTCAGGATGCTCTGTTCTACTGAATGATCTGGGAATATAGCTGATTGAATGCAAAGCCATTTTCCTAAAGTTGGATGCTGTTCTTCCTGACAGGTGAATGGAAAAGGCTGTAGTGTATACACATAAGCTGGAGTGTATTAACATTTTCTTTTCTTCAGAGTGATTTGTTTTACAGATATAAAGAATAATGGTGAATAATGGTTATTGGCAGCTCTCAAATGAGACTCGATAAGATTTAACACTTTTAACAGTTTGTTGGAATAAAAGATTCTCTACACATCTGATCCCTCAATGCTGCTGCTGAAAAGTATAATGCTAATTTTATCTCTTCTATGTCTTCCATTGCATATGGATGCATAATACTGTTCTGCTTTTTCTTTAGGTCTAAGTTCCTTTTATTCTGAGCTTATGAAAGGACTAGGTGCTGGTGGACGTCTTTGGGAACTTATTGAAAGGAAGCCCCAACTTCCATTTAATGGTAGGTTCTTGGTTTGTTACTGTTTAAAGGTTGATTTTGTCTTATAGGTCAGCAATACTTTAGAAAGGTGTGTGTAACACTTAAAGGTAGTACTGACTTAGATAATTTTCAAAGAAACTAAATATAGTCATAATCCTTCTGATTTTACCTAAGTATGAAACAGATTATGAAAAAATTCTTTAATAAAAAATTTTAGAGCCAAAAGCTTATTTAATTAATTACTTTTGGTTTAATTATTTTTATTTATTTAATTCAGAATATGATTTTGAATCACATTACTTTCTAATTTATGTGACTGAGGACATGGTCATTTCTAGCTTTTTGGAATTTCTTGTTCATGTCATCACTACTTCCTCTTGATTCAGCTTTAGAGTGAAAAGAGTGGAAAGAAGAAAAAGGAGAGGAGGCAGGAGCTCTTTGAGATGGCTGTATCTCATATTTCCACTGAACAGTTTACCATGCTCATCTCTAATGGCTCAGAAATGATCAGAGAAGCTTTCAAAACCAGGTGGTTTTCATTAAGAGTATTGCAAGCTTAAACATTTCATACTGATCCAGTGAAAATCAGCCCATAGTAAGACATGTTGATATGAATCCTAACTTGCAAACACACAATTTGAGGCCTTTCAACAACCATACTAAACTGAGTTTTTGGGTTGTTCTGCCATAGGAATCAGGGACTGAAGCATGACTGGAGAATAAAAGGAAGTAAAGGGTACAGCTGATAAGGGGAGTTCTGCTTCTTGGAATAGTATGGATGTGCAACTACAGCAGGTGTTGCTTTTGGAGTGATTTGCACATTTCTCCTTGCAGTAATACTACCCACATTTCTTCTTTATTTGAGGGGGCAAGATTTTATTTTTGCAGAACTCTGGGTGTTGCTGGTGACAGCAGATATCTTGGGAAAAAATAATAGTGTCTTTTTTCTTGTGTCTACAATCCAAACAAGAGACAGGTACATAGCTTTCAGATATTTTTACAATGATATATAGAGGAAGGACTTGTGGTAGCAGACTACCTGCATTGCAGTAGATTCAGTGTTTCAGGCCATGGATAGACTGTGCAATAACTGCAACTGAGACTTAAGTGATTACTTGCTGCCGTGGTAATAATAAGGATTATGCTGCTAACACAGGATTTAGCAAACACATTTCTTTTCTGAAAAGGAGGTTTACAGGCTATTGTGGAAACATTACAGTGTGTATGTCCATTGGTTAAAGTCAAAGAAGTAATCTGGAATTGTATGCTCTTGCTTTTTCCATTCCAAGGCTACTATGATTAAACTGAAAGCCTGGAGAAGAAATAGAAACCTGGAAAAAAAGAGCAGAACTAGTGAAATCTTGATTGCTACTGATGGGTGTTTTTGTTTCCTATCCACAGTTACCATTTAACCAAACATTGGCATGTGCTACCCTATGCTGTGGCTGGTTGGGAATTACTTGTGTGCTGCATCTGAAAAGAATTAAGGGTTTGAGCTGTGCTTCTCCAGCACAAACAAACATGACTCGGGTATTGCTCTAGTCATGCCAGTTTTTACAAAGTTGGTGGGAACTTCATCTTTTGAGAATGCAGCCCCACTGTCCAGTTAATTTGCTTTGTATGGATATGTGCCGCTGGGTTTTAACAGGGCTTGAAAAAATGTCTTTGTCTTAACTGTTTATCAGCTTTTTCTAGTAATGATATTAAGATACTTGTTTAAGTCAAATACTGTGTTCCAGAAAGAAGCTGGTTTTATTTAACTTTGGTAGTTGTTAATTCATGGTGGTTTTGTTTGATGGAAAATTTCACAAAGTGAAATTTTAATTTCAGTGAACTGTTGCCCAAGAGTTAGGCCTCTGATTGGTATTTGAATTTATTAAACATGCTTTCCACTGAAAGGAGAAAATAAAAGTAAAAACTGTCTGTTAGTGCAACAAACCTAGCAGCAGCTTTATTCCAGTGACAGGAACTCTTCTTGTTCAGAGGAGGGTGCTTCAGGTGACTTCTGTGGCTCGGTGAAAGGGCAATAAATGATTTGCAATGTTTATCTTTTTGTGTTCTGTGGCAACGGGACTTTGGCCTTCACCAATGCCTTTTTATTTCATTGCTCCTAATTGACAAAGCTTTAATTGTTTACAGTATGTTCACTAATTCAGATAATTCTATGAGAAGTGATTGTTGTTAGTGGTTAGGTATTAGCAAGATGCAAATTCTCCCTCTTGCTGTAGGTAGCCTACAGGTTCTGTGCTGGTGAGCAACCTGAAATTGCATTTAGGAATGATTGGTATACCACACTGATTCACTCATGGCTGAAATATAACCACTGTGGTCCTGAATTGTGGCTTGCAGTTATCCATAGATTGAATGTGGAGATAGATACTTCTATTGAGTGTCTGTAAAGCAAGTTCTAGGAGGGGTGAGCTAATTTTTGTTTCTATTCACATTTCTGTATTTTATTCTTTGTTTTATAGAGGGAATCACATTAGGCAAAGACATATTCAGAGGTGCTTTGGAATTCAAGAATGTTGAATTTACATATCCAACACGTCCAGAAGTATCAATTTTCAAAGATTTCAGCCTTTCCATTCCAGCTGGCTCTGTTATGGCTCTCGTTGGCCCAAGTGGTACAGGGAAATCAACGATTGTATCCCTTCTGCTGCGGCTGTATGATCCTATCTCAGGTATGGTTTGTGTGTTGCTCTCATTTTCAATAATTAATGCTTTGCATCTCAGATAAGCCTTATAAACAGTTTGAGTTCTTGTGCTTGAGGTCCATGTCTCCTTCTGGGGTGTATTGTTACCTTGTGGTGGTGCCTGCATAGCTTTGCATTTCTGATCCACCAGTAGAGCGTGTGATTCCCCAGGGGTTGTCATTCTCAGCTGTTCCTTCAGACTCTTTCAGTACGTGTCAAACACACTTGACTTCACTGTTTCCTAACTTAAGGTACTATCACCGTTGATGGCTTTGATATCCGTCAGTTAAATCCACTGTGGTTCAGGACAAAGATTGGAACAGTAAGTCAGGTAAGCAAGAAAAAAAAATCCAAGTGGATGAAATTTTGTGATCAACTAGCTTTTCCTCACTTTTTCTTTTTAAAAAAGCCAATATCTTGCTTCTCAGTGAAATCCCTCCATCTCACCATAACTGCTGTTGCACATGCTTTGTTCTAAAAATAAGTATTTAGAGCTAGTTCCAGCATTCTATAGTCTGGTTTTACATAATCACAGAGATCCAAAATGTTAGTTTAGATGAAAAGTGTGCAGGTGGAGACTGGAAGGTAAATTGCTGTAAATTGTGTAGGTATGACCAACCTAATGCTGCAATTTGTTGAAGAAAGTAACAAAAATCTTAACACTTAATTACCTTTTGTATTCATAAAAGTCATACAATCATATTTTACACAGCCATTTAAAAAACTGACCTTCTGTGCTCTGAGTAGTTTCCAGGAAACCATAATCTCCATTAGGAAAGCATGAAAATACAGCACAGGTAGCATGCACTTATTTTATAGTGCCACCTTCTTAGCAACCTCCAGACTCTGGAAGTCAATGGCATCTTAAAAATAAGCTATTTCATCAATTAAAATGTTCATTCTCTCGTCTCCCCAGATACTTCACAATGCAATTAACTGTTTGGCTGATGTTCTGGTTAAAAGCATAAGAGTAACTGGGTATTTGTTGCATTTCAAAACAACTTCTTTATGTAATAATGCCACCAAAAGCTTTTCTGCAAAAATTATTTTCTTATTGGCATATTAGCATTTTTCTTTTTGAAAGAATCTATTCCATTTAAATTACCAGTAGGAGGTCAATACTGGTATTGAAATAACATGACTGTACTTTTTAAACAGAGCTCACTTACCTTGTTTCAGACATTTTCCCATTGTACATCACTTGTCCTATCTCACAGTTCTCTGTTGCCAGCTTGAGTACAAATTAAATGCACATAATGCCATAAAATCTGTGTAGAGATTAAGAAAAGAATCATCATTGTTGCAAATCACAGAATAATTTGGGTTGGAAGGTACCTTTAAATCTCATCTAATCCAATCCCCCTGCATTGAGGAGGGACAACTAGATGTGGTTGGTCAGAGCCCCATGCTTGAATGAGCCTGACTTAGAATGTTTCTGAGGATGGGGCATCCACCACCTCTCTGGGAAACCTCTTCCATTGTTTCATCACCTGCATTGTAAAAAAGTCTTCCTTGTATCTACTCTAAACCAACTCTTCTTTAGCTGAAAACCATCACCCCTTGTCCCATGACAACAGGCCCTGCTAAAAAGTGTTTCCATCTTAGAGCCCCCACTTTAAGTCCTGTAACACAACCATCAGGTCCCTCTGGAGCCTTTTCTTCTCCAGGCTGAACAGCCCCATCTCTCTCAGCCTTCCCTCACAGGATGGGTGCTCCATCCCTTCCATTGTGATTGTATGAGGCAAAATACAAAGGAAGGGCTTTTGATGTTTGAATGTATAGCTCTTCTTAAACTCTTCCTAAAATATTAGGAATTGAGAGTTATGTTTTGTCAGTTAAAAAAGCAACTTAATTTTTAATTGGTTTTCACTGTCCACATTGGTGTTAGGGGAGGAGGTTTTTTATTAGTCTTTTATTCAATTAACTCTAGCTTATGTATTATTTTTATGGATATTGTAGGTGGGGTCTTGTAAGTGGGATTTATGTTATCTGACATACTAGATAACACATGCACGCAATTACAGATCTACCATATCAGTTATGTGTTTGCATTTGTCAGGAACCAATTCTCTTCTCCTGTTCTATTGCTGAAAATATTGCCTATGGTGCAGAGGATCCTTCTACTGTGACTGCAGAGGAGATTCAGAAAGTTGCTGAAATAGCTAATGCTGCTAGTTTTATCAGAGATTTTCCAAAAGGGTTTGACACTGTAGTTGGAGAAAAAGGAATTTTGCTTTCAGGTACGTCTTTATCTTGCTTGTTTTAAAAATCTTTAAGCTATTGAGTGATGTAAAAATTCCATCATTTTTTGTCACCACTTTTTTCTCCAAGCTGTAGCCTGCCATAAGTATTAAGAGAATCCACCCCTTACCTCCATTCTCCACTAAATTACATGGACCTAATTTTGCTCAGCCCAGACATTCAGTTAAAATTACCTGACATCTGTTTTCCTGTTTCAGTTTACTGATTATTTTTTCCCAGGTGGACAGAAGCAACGAATTGCAATTGCTCGAGCTCTGCTCAAAGTAAGCCAGCACCCAACTATTTAATTCCTTCTTGGGGGGAAGCAGGAGGGATTAAAAAGGAGGAGGTATTTCAATGGTAGAGGTAGGAAGATATTTTGAAAAGCGAAAACTGTATCTTTTATGTTAATGAAGGGCTGAGTGACTTAATGACAACTTATTTAATGTCAGTGCTTCTCCCTATATTTTAGCCATGTTTTTTGATAGTTCTTGCCAAGACTGATGTTAATTCATTGTAAAATGGCCCATTTCCATAAGATGAGGTCAAGGATGAAGGAAGACTTTAAGAATGTGATGCTATTAAACACATATATGACATGTCTTGTTCAGATCTCTATCATTCATGGGTTAATTTTTCTGGGTAGCAGTTCACTAGGACTTCAGATGCCTTGTCTTAGCTTTGAGGGGAGGTGTCCTGGATTTGGACCAAGGTGATATTTCAGGCACAATGTAGTGTCATGTTTTTCTTTGAAGATTGGTGTGGGTCTAGCTTCAGGGCAGGCTCTGTGCTGCACAAATTTGAGGGGGCTTCTGAGGATCAGAACAACAGACAGTTTGGTTCAGGGACAGCCACGGGGCCTTGCAAGGAGGCAGTTTGGTGCTGATGCTCAGCTGGAAGTTTTGATCCTTGCTGAACACAGTTTACATTCATGTTAAGCCACACAGGTGTCTGTAGCATCCTGGCATGCCCAGTTCTTCTAGATTAATAGGAATTTCATTACACCTGTTCTCTTTTACCACTAATGCTGAAAAGCTGATTGTATTTCAAGCCATGCATTTTATATGGTTCATGGGATTAAAGACCTAATGTTGTGGAAGTAAAAAGGTTATAAAAAATAAATGAGTAGTTGATATACTGGGAAATTTGAGGGTGCAGTGAAGTCCTGTCTGTCCCAGATAAAGAGTAAAGCTTTTACTCTCAACTTTATCAAGGAAGTTTGGTTATTTTCTGTAATTCAGTAGTGAATTCTTCTAAGGGATTTGAGTGCTGGCAATTTTATTTTTTTAATAATCTAACTGAGAGAAGTTCTTAAATGCTAGTTCTTAAGTACTGTGTGTTTTACCTGTGAGTGAAATACTGCTTGTTGGTAGGGCTTTGTTACTTTCAGTTACTAAGACAGTTTTATATAGCAGACTGACTGCAAGCAGAGGGTAGCTGAGCCTCTGTGAAAGAGCCACATAAGAATGTAGAACTTTTGACCACAGTGCTGCCAAGAATGCCTTAAAAATCATCTCCCCTCTTTAGTTTGTATCTTTCAAATGGTTGTCCAGGAATAGTAGTCTGATGTTTTAGTTTGGAAAATTTGGAAAATGGAGGAGTGTTGATTCTGTTTTGTCCTCTTAGCATTTAGATTTCTTAGAAGTAATGCTTTGAATGATGCTTTTGATGAAGTAGGTACTCTTACTTGGAGTTTTAAGCTATATGAATCCTCTTCTCTATTGACATAAATATTCAGATCTTGTTTAATTGTAATTATAACCAATTTTACTTTCTTTTTCAGAATCCTAAAATTCTTCTGTTAGATGAAGCAACAAGGTAAGAAGAAAAAGAAACTTAGAAATTATGTACCTGTAAAACTCAGATTTGGGAATTGTTCCTTCTCTTCTCTTCTCTTCTCGTTATACATTATCTAGCCCCTTATTGCTCTCTTGTCACAAAAAAGAATGTGCCTTCTAGAATGTGTGACTTATTTAGGAAACCTATAATAAAAGGTGTTTATGCAAAGCAGAAAGGATAGCTGGTACATTGTGATTTTTCATGGAGTTACATCCATAATATGTAACATGATTTTGAAACATCTGCTTAAGGCTTCTTTGGATCTTTAGTTTAAACTTAGATCCTTGTGTAAAATAAATAGGATTACTGTGCAGTGTAAATGATTTTTTTTCCACCTACTTACTTTGGTGCTATTTCTCAATGCTTATTTTTGCATATGAGAATATGTCATGCCTATAACTTGGAAGTGAGCACTGAGAATGTTCATTAAACTTTCCTGCAGGTCCAGTGGTTCATCTTCACCACAAATAGAGAGGGTTTGCAGTTTTGGCAAAATAAGCTTCATGCATACAAAACCAACCTGCCTTACAATAACAAATCTCCTCCTCTCTCCCATCCCCACCCCATTTGTTACTAGTGCTTTGGATGCTGAAAATGAGTATCTAGTGCAAGAAGCTCTGGACCGGCTGATGGAAGGGAGGACAGTCCTAATCATTGCTCATCGTCTGTCTACTATTCAAAATGCTGATTTCGTTGCAGTCCTTGGCCAGGGTAAAATTCTTGAATGTGGGAAATATGAGGAACTACTTGCAAATCCAAATGGACTTTTCAGGAAACTAATGCAGAAACAAGCTGTTCTTCAGAATAATGATACTTTTGCACTGGATTTACAATCCAGAGAAAAGGATATATTAAAAGAAAATGTATGAGACAATGTATGAATAATTACAAACTTCAAAGACTATAACTTATGTTTCAGTTATGTAAATGTTATATTTTTCCAAAATGTAAAAAATATTCTTTTGAAATCTAAATGTGTTTAAACTTTTTATTGAAAGCTTTTTAATAACTATTGTAACTTTTAAAAATATCTGTCACACTGAGATAATTTCAGGGCATAGACTTTTCTGCTTGTATTACTTTGAGGCTCTCTAGAATCTTGTTTCCTGTAATGCACTGTATGAAGATGTGCTCCATTCTTGAGTAAGTTTAGTATTTTAAAGGTAATTAAATGACAATCTTATCATTTTCATATCATTGTCTCTCTCTTTCCAAGGAACTTTCATGTTTTGTGCTTGTCAGTAGTCTTAAAATGCTGGAATTCAAAAATGCATGACACTAACACACTTTGAAAGTTCTGTCTGACTTCCACTGCACTGTGCTTCCAGCTGCTCTTTGTTCTGAAATGTGATTATGTGTTCTGAACTTGACTATGATCCCCATCTACAGTTCCTGTGGAGAATTACATATTAAAACACGTTTTAGAGAGTATGAAAGCACAAGTTGGAGAAAAGTTCTTTAATAAAACAAACAACTCAATGGAAAAAAAGGCAACCAAACAAAAAAACTGACTTTACAAAAGGACAAAGGAAGTGTATTACTATATGGAGTCACACAGGAAAATCTAAAATTTGCATGTGTTTTCTTCCCTTTTCTATTTTCCCATTTCTTTAGTTTCACTTCCTTTCTAAGATGACATCTGAAAGAACATGCCCTCCCACATATGTTTTTGTCCTTTTAAAAGGCATATGTAAGTTTTGTATTGTTAATTAAAAGTTCAGTGATAGAAATCATGAGTTTTGCCTAACTACTTTATTAGAAACAACCAGTAAACAACCTTCTCAAGGACAACTAGTAAAATAGCAGCATTACATTAATTTGAATAACTGCAGGGGAATATGTTTGGCAGTGAATAGTTTGCCTCATATTTCTGATTGAAGAGCCTCTTTCAGCGGAATCTCTGAAGATGCAAAACCCCACAAGGAGATTTTACAAAGCTAGAAACTTCCCAGGTCACATTAAAACTCATCCATGCTAGGAGAACTTGGTGCTGGAAGACCTTATTGGCAATAGCTGAAATACCTAGTGCTGGGCAAGCTTAAGATGTTAGTGTCATTAATGGCACCTTGTGGAATATAGTGAAAATATTAGAGAATAAAAATAAAATTACATCCAGATGTGATTGTATCTTCAGATAAAATTTTCCTAGAAGCATATGTTGTACTAAAGATAGGCAAAAAATAGTCCTGACCCAATATTTAACTTCAGTGTTGACTATTAGTTAATGTATGGCGAAGGGTTTGCATCTGTAATCCTCACTCATGTAATTTCCCCTTATGTGAGATCCAATGAGCCCCTTTATCCCTGTATTTACACGGGTTACAGGAATTACTTGCAGCTGAACTGAATGAGTGTTTCATGTCTTTTATTCATTAGTTTTCCTGGCGGCTATTGCAGCTGACAAAGAGTGGAAAAGCTACACAAAAGCTCTAGTCCACTGAAAGGCAAATGTTTGTCACAGCAGGTACATTGCTTAGCAGACTTTATTCGAGTTAGAACCACTCAAAAAACTCCTTGGGATATTTATGGGACAGTGAAGAACTGGTTAAGTCTCTAACTGGTATCAGTACAAACTATTTCTGTGTAGAAAATGAGATTTGAATGTTGAACTGTATCTCTCTCCTGAAGATGGAGCTTACAGGGCTGGGACAGCCAAAGGAAGCCGACTGATTCCCTGAGGAAGTGTAGCTGCATATAGATAGGGTTCAATCAGCAAAACACAACTGCTCATGCTGCATCGTTTTAAATATTTTAGGAACAAGCTGTGAAGAAGAGCTTTCAGTTTTTCAAATAATTTGAATGTCACCAATCATGAATGTTGGGAAATGTGGATGTCATCTTGAATTTTATTCCAGATTTTTCTGTATTTGCTTGTTTGTGTGCGCATTTCCTGGTTTGGTTTAGTTTGTTTTTCTTGATGAAGTGACAGTAACCTGATGATTTAGCATCATATGTATACTGAAGGCTATATAGAAGGATACTATATTAATGTAGCAATATAGTGATGCTCCACTAAATTTTAGTATTTCACTTTTTGCATAAAATCAGAGTCAAAGGAGCTTATTTGAATGAAAAAAACAAAGCACTGCCAGGTGCTTCATACTTCAGTCCTGCCAGATGAACCATCTGAAGTTTATCTCATCTGCATTTGGGTTCAGTCATAGGGGACCACAATCCACATAGAAAGCCTAACAGCCCTGAATCTGTTATCAAAGAACACAGTTTGAAAAGTGATGAGATTTTTTTTAATATTCTCTTTTTAGTTAATTTTATCTTAACTGATTTGCTCTGTTGATAATATACATTCAACTCAACTTCTTCCCCAAGAGGGTGGTACTAATTTCTGAGCTTTTTCATGCCAAATGATTCCATTGAGCATTTAGTTCCCCTTGAAGGCTAAAATCTATTTTTATACCATAGAATAGCTGTAGTGCATGGTTGTTATTTACCATAGATGTGAAACATACCAAGGTCTGCACGAAATATGGATTTGTATATTTATTTATTTAATTGGAAATTTGGGAACAAACACAGGTATACACAGGCTATTTTAAAGATAAGGCAACTCCTACTGAAAAATGCGTCCTTCCAAATGGTCTTTGAACAGCTGCTTTTTGATCACATCTAGCTGGTTAGTGCCAGCTAATGGCAGGAACTCAGCAAGGAATGGTACCCAAAGGGAGGGGAAGGCCCCGAAGGACGGAGCATAGTTTCAGGAAGGTCTGAGCGAGAGGACCCTGTTTCAGTTTGGCGCTGAGTGCCGGCAGCACTGAAGAGCAGCGCGGGTCGCCATTCGCCCCCTCAGGGCCAGGCCGGTTGCCCGGCACCAGCGGCCGCCGCGGGCTTTCCGCCGTTCCCCGGCAGGGGCCGCGCCGCCCTCGGATTCTGTTCGGCTCCTCCCGGCTCCTCCCGGCTCCTTCCGGTCGCGCTCGGCTCCTCTCGGCTCCTCCCGGTCGCGCTCGGCTCCCGGCGGTTCCCGCGCGGCCCCGCCCCGCGGTGACGCGCTCAGCGGGCGCCCGGCGGGAGCGCGGTGCCGGTGCCGCTCCCGCATCCACAGCCATGTTCCCGTCGACTCCTGCCTCCCCGCGGACCCCGGGCGGGTCGGCCCGCAGGCCCCTGGGCAGCGCCGCGCCCAGCCCTCTCTCCCGGCCGGGCGGCAAGAAGGGCCTGCCCGTCGTTTCGGCAGCCGCCTCCCCGGTGCTGTTCTCGCCGGCGGCGCGGAGGAGCTCCCTCTCGGCGCGGTGAGTCCCGCCCCGGCCCGCTGTTAGGTGCCCGAGCCAGTGTGGGGTACATTATAGTTCTGTACATTAAAGCCGTACATCTACGGCACCACGTGTTCGGCGTTATGGGTACCCCTTATTAGTTTTTGAATTCGCAGGGTCCTCAGAAATGTCCCTGTGTGATACAAGTATGATATATGAAAATTATAAGAACTTACGTATTTATAAGGAAAATAAAATAGTCTAAGTTCAGGCATTTCACACCCACCCCTCTCCCCACCTTCTTCCCCTGTCTTCTCCCTTCCATAGGGATCAAAACTGAGATACTGCAGGAGCCAGTACTGATCAGTTTCAGGCTTCATAATCTCGTTTCTTGGGAGCAGCTATTTGTTGTGTAGTTGAGATAAAGAGGATTGCCCATGTTCAGTTTTGGAGAACTTTTACTTCAAGCCTGCTTAATAATTTTTGCTAACTGGGTGCAAGGATTGTCCACTAGCTATGAATCAACTTTTGCCATTTTACGCAGGGAGGTCTGAGACATCATTGTGAGGAGAAATAAAAAGACGACATTAACTTGTAAAAGCAGAGAAATTTGCTCACCTCATTGTGTTCAGAAGACAACACAGACATTGTGAATGTCTTTATTCTGTAGATAACCAGTGTAGAGAAGTTGAACAGTGAGTTTGTTGCTGGTGGAGTAATGCATATTCAAAGTCAGTTCTTTAAAAATAGAGAATTTGATGACAGCTAGCGACTTGTAAGAAAGCCACCAAGTTATTGCTCTAGGTGGTGTTCCCAGAGAAAGCATGTTTATTTTATATAACTCTGTTTCTGAAGAGATACTCATGAAGTAAATGTCTGCTGAAACTGATGAATAAGCAATAAAAAGTTAGCTGTAACTTTTTGTTTTGTTTAAGAGCGACTCCTACCAGAGTTATCCAGCTTCCTACAGCAACTGAGACTATTAACTATGATGTTAAGGCTTTTGGATCCTCTCTGCCTGTTAAGGTTATGGAAGCCCTGAAGAAGGCTGATGGTAAGAACTGATGTTATTATTCTCCATGAAAATTGACAGGTGAGAGAATTTTTAACGTGTCATTGATGCCATTGAAATGCTGACTTTACAGGGGAAGATAAAGGTCTGTGCTTTGCTTTGAATCCAACCTGGTTATCTATGTAACAATAATTATAATAATGCCCATGTGGATGTGAATGCATCAGGTGCTGCTCATGCAATTTATTGTGAAAAAACAAGAGTATAAGGGAAGCTAATAGTAGGTTTTTAGTAGCTTTTACTTATTGGTTCTTCCTTACCTTTTTTACTTGTTTTGATTTTGCTGTGTCCTAGAGTGGATGTTTAATATTTTTCTTTATTTCAATTCCCATTTGTTATCTCTTCCAAAGGTTTGTATCTCTAGTGATACAGACCTTTCCCTGAGTTCAAGAAATTGGTCTCCTGAACAATTTTTTCTCTGTGGATAAGTTTTTCCTTTATAGTAGATACAAGAGGAACCAAATATGTATTGTAAAAATTATTTTAAAATTGTTGAGTGATTTACAAAGCTATTATAATCTACTCTAAATACATGGAAATGGGTTTTGGCGTTGTCTTTTCATTCTCTAAGGTTGACGGTTTATCAAGTGGATTTTGAAACTAGATGTAGTAATCAGATATGTTAATCAGATAAATGGAAATTCTAACATGAAAACTAGTTTAATAGAAAATATTTCTTACTTTCATATAAGAATGAAAGTTTATTGGTTTAAACGTTACTCTGCAGTATTTTAAAAATCTGAATGCTTTAAAGAAGTTACTTTTTTATGTAGCTGATGACCAGCTGAGTGTTCAAGTGGATGAAAGTGGATGGGCCTGGCTAGTTCATAAGGAGAGGCTGATAATTTGGAAGATCGGTCAGTCTGCAGTAGCTAAGGTAACTAAAAGGTCAAGATGGAAAGTCTGTACTTTATAACTATTTCAGCTATAGTTATGCAGTTACGGGGTTGGGGTTTTTTTCAGATGGAGTTTGTCTGTTTTCCCCCAAAAGCAGCAGGATTGATATGAAGTTATGCTAACAGCAGTAACTGAAACTCAAGCTTTTGAGAGAGCTTGTAATTTTTATATTCCTCTCTTCAGTTTTAATTGTCACCTTGGCACTAAGGTTAATTTATATTTTAATAGGTGTGGCTCTTAGGTTAGATAGACTTGGTAAAGCTTATTTTGATAATTAAAATCTAGTTGATATGTTGTGGATTGGTTTAGATTATTCTGTGACCAATTTTCAATTTGCAACAAGCCCCAAAAACGCGGCTCATTTCAGAGGTACTGAACATATGTTTCACCTAGATTTCTTAGGTCAAGAATTTTTGTATCCACTCTGGACAGTATTTCAGCATCGTTTCAGTGATGGTCAGAGAAAAACAAAATCAAACTTAGAAAATCAATTTCTTTCAATCAGGACAGTGTATGTTCATTATGCAGGTCCTGCACTTACACGGGAGTGTCAGGTGTACACATTCTGGCACCTGAAGAGATTTTTCAAGGGATTAAAATTTTTCTGGTTGTTTAACTTCAAGGGCATAGGGGTGTGAATGTTTCCTCTCTCTACCCTGTTAGTACCTAATAAATTCTCTCAAGCATTTCTAGTTTAATATTTTTTTAATGTCATGTTAAGGAATAGTCAAATAATCCATTATTGCGGTGTTGTGAGAAACACTCAGAAATTACTAAAGAAAACCAGTGATATTTGAAAATTTGAAGATGTTTTTTAGCTGTTTGCTGGTTGTGACAACCTTGTTGAAATTGTTTCATGACTTTTTTTGGTTCTCACACAGTGTCTGGGTTAGTTGAAATGTAGTTTTTAGCAGGCTCAAAAAGTCCAAAGACTTTGAGGAATAAGTTCTTCCAGTCTCATATTTATTATGACATCTCTTTCTTTCTTCCAGTTATCTCTGTGCAAGGAATTGCAGCTGCCACCCAGTGACTTCCAATGGAGTTCTAGTTTAGCAGCTATATCTTGTCTCAGTTCTTCAGGTGAAGCACCTTCTCTTCAGGTGACCAAATTTTACATTTTGGTGTGTTTAAAAGTGGCTTAGGAATAACTTTGAATATATCCTTTTTTGTGAAAAGGATATATTCAAAGTATTTGAAAACATTTAATGGTATGCTGTCTATTCAAAAGGTCAGGATTGATAGTTGGCAGTAAATATCTTTGAAGTAAACAAACTTCTGCTAGTCCTTTTAAATTGCACCTTGTGCATCCTATAGGAACAGATTAAATAATAGTTTTTCTAAGGATTACTTAAAAATGCAGTAAACTCAGAGGTGTTGTGCCAACAAACACCAGGGCAATCAAAAATGGGGTCTGACCAAGTGCAGTTTAAGTGCTGGCTGCAAACATTGTTCAGTGAATCAATTCCCAGAGGAGAATTGGAGAGGCAAACCCCAGCACTCTCCTTTGGCTGGTCTCTGTAAGGAATTTGACACAGGAAGGACAGACTTAATCTGTCTTGACTGATTGGTTTCCTAAGTGGTGTTTTTCTTGATTAACTGTATTAGAGGGTGAGGTTCAGAGATCAGTTGTGTTCTGAAAGTGTGTTAATGCATCTGTTACTATCATTCATGAAAAGAACCTCTCATTTTCAGCTTAGATTTCAGTTAATATATGTGATGCTCTGATAAAAGTGGCTAAGAAGCTGTGCTTGGAAGTAAGCAGCAGCACAGAATATGTAATACAATCTTTTCTCTTGATTTGTTGTTGTGTTACTCTTCCAGATGATAAAATGCAATCTTAGAATTTTGGGATTATTTTATAAAACCTGAAATGTTCTGACTTATTTTAAGAGGAAGTAATACACCTAACCCTAAAGCTTTATTATATTTTTTGATTTCATCATTCTTTAACTTGTGAACTGAAAGTCAATGTCTAGTAAAAAAATGGTTAGAAAACTCCAAGGAGCTCTATAACAATTCCCCTACAGTTCTTCTACTGTTCTGTGATTTTTACTTTTTTTTTAACAACCAGTTGATTAAGTACAATGCTTTTCTCTAAATCCCTACCTGAACAGTCTCTTGCTTCACACTTTTAATTTGGTATCTGTGATTTCCTGAGTTATATTGTAGGCCTATGCCTTTGAAAAGAAGAGCTGCCATGTGATTTGATATTTCTCTTAAAGACACTAGAGCAGTTTCTTTGCTAAATTATAATCTGCATTTGAAGCCTTCCATAGTAGCTTTTAACTCTTGGCATCTGAAATTCTCCATAGGCCATTTCCTGTTTTACAACTGTAAGTTTTGTTTGCATTTCAGCAGCAGACCCTGAATTATCAGGAATAAGAACCAGCAGAAAGTGTTCAGTAGGAAAATAAACGTGTATAACATTCCTTGCACGAATTAAGTTGTGCTGCAGAATATTTTTGTGATTCAGTTCCAGGTCTATCAGTGTGCATCCATGTGTATTTGCTACTTTGTCATGTCTTTGTCACCCACAGCCTTGATGTGTAAAATAAGTTAGAGCTGCAGTCTAATTTAATGTTATTATCATCATCATCATCTTGCCTGTTCTCTTAATTGCTTTTTCACTTCAAGTCTCTGGCAATAATGGTTGCTACCAGTGAAGGTTCTGTGCGCTACTGGCCTAATCTTGCCCATGAAGGATCCTATACAGACACTTTCACAGACTTTGGAGGCTCTCTGTGCAGTTTCCTCACAGCAGTAAAGGTAAAACAGCATGATTTATATTAAAATACCAGTTTTATTCCTAATCTAAATGTGGAAAAGTATGCTCTACTTTATTAGTCTTAAATCTGCAATAAATGTGGGGGAGATAACACTATTTTTTGTTGTTAGATTCCAATGATTATGTGAGAGTTTAGTTCTGTTGTTTAACTGTAATTGAGTTTCATGGATAAAAACATTACATAAAGCTAAGAAAATGAGTCTCTGCCAGTGCCAAGTACCCGTGAGATGTTTGTCTTTTTCTAAGGATGCCTTGTGTCTTGTTCAGCATTTACCCATATGAGCTGTCATAAGGCATTTTAGCTGACAGTAGAGTTTTCTAGAATGTGACTTTAATTTTTTTAAATGTAGTTGCTTTCTCTTTTTGTTAGGGGGGAAGCTTTATTTTATCATCTTCCAGAGGACAACTAGTCCGGTTGATACCTGATAGTTCTGGCAAGATTCATCAACATGCCCTGCCACAGGGGCAAGGCATGTTTTCTGGAATTGGTAGAAAGGTTTCTTCTTTCCTGGGTATATTATCTCCTGGAAGTGATGCAGTGGTAAGCTTGAGAAACATTAATCTTCTTTAATTTCTCTTTGTAATTTCTAGCCTGTCTTTAAGAAAGGAAAAAGAAAAGATTGTATAAACATGTATGATGACAAAAAACACATGACTCACTGAGCTTATTTATGTTACTTATATTTCTTTGAAATTTGAAATAAAAACAGAAACCAAATAAATCTGTATGTTTTGTGAAGGCAAAGGCTGGCTTACTCTTTAGCTCTGAATAAAAGGTGACTTTGGAACAGTAGTCCTTTCTGGGGATTATGTAGTGGTTGCATGTCCTGCCCCTTTCTAGTGATAGCCTCATTACTAGTTGAAGAAACTACCCTGTAATTCTTCTTTCTGATTTAGCACCGCCGAGGGTTGATGATTGGCTTGAGTTTTGTCAGTGAACTCCACAGAAGTTCGCAGGAAGTACAAGAAATGTATTTAGTGTGGATGTTCTTTTATCTATAAAATAAGACTTTTCTTGGAAGTTACCAAAATGCTCATCTTGAGTGCAACTTTTGTAGATTGCCCAAGAAGTAACTCCTTGTGGACTGAGGGTGGTTTAGATTATTCTGTCCAAATAGTCAGGCTTTTCTTTAACCTTTTTAGCTTTTTCATTTTCTTAAATGCAGATTTCTAGTGTTCTTTGGAATAGAGAGAGATCAAGCTTTTACATGCTGACAAGTTCAAATCTAAACAAATGGGAGATCGATGATTCATCAGAACGTTACATTCTCAGCTGGGATATCAACAGGATCCTGAAAGAACATATTACAGATGCAATTTGGGTAAGAGCCAGCCCAACTGGAAAGAGTTAGTGTGTTTGTTTTAATTGATAGCCTGTTTATATTCAGTTACACAGCAGATGTATTTCTTTTTTTAGGGATCTGAAAGTAACTATGAAGATATTAAAGGAGGAGTAAATATACAATACATGGATTTGCAAGAGAATCGGTAAGGAAGTACACTTGCATCTGGTAAGACCTTCATTAATGAGATAAATCTGTTCTGTTTTCCTGCAAAAACTTCATGTAAGGAATTGCAATTTAATTTTACTGGAGTGGAACTGTTGATAAAATAAGCACCTTATATCAGGTAATTAGGTTATCCTATATTTCATGCTATCATCTTTTTAGCTTTACAAATCCTTTACCTGATAATAATTCCCTTTACGTTTTTAGTGTCATTTTATCAGGATTGTGTATTTGTTTTGTCTTGATTTAACAAAGACAAAAAATAAGCAACTATAACTTGTTCCAGCAGATGCAGAGAATTTAGTATCTCTTGCATTTGATTTAATTACATGAAATTACAACTGTCTTGGTTCAGTTTTGTACTGCAATATAAATACTGTCAACAAAGTAACTTGGAAGAACAAAAAGCATAGTCTTTCTAGAAGAATAAAAGATTGAACAATATCTAGTTGAGATTGTAGTTAGAAAACCCTTTTTTTTGAGTGATAATTTTTGAGCAAGTAAAATATGTAATAATCATCTCTCAATGGTGTTGTTGAATAGTGATGGGCTGGTCATACTTGCTGCAGCATGGCATCCTGGAGATCGTCCATGTCTTGTCTACTACAGTCTGATAACAGTAGAAGATAAAGGCTGTCAGATGTCTGATGATGTTGTTGTGGAGGTCACACAGTATAATCCAACTTTTCAGGTATGCTAATACAAGTTGTGATACCAGTTTAAGGTTAAGTTCAGAGTCAGGCTTTTGTCTAAAGGAAAATCGGTTTCCATTGGAAGTATGTATTTGTAATACTCAGAGGAAAGTGGGTACCATCATCTCTTAATGTTTAATACTAACTGTATGTGAAGTTTATGTTTTGCATTTTAAGTTATAAGATAAAACCCTCAAAAATAAGTGTAATCTGATTTATTTAAATTTTTGTGCTGTCTTTGAAAGTTTCTACAGTGTGATTTTATCCTATACTCTTGTAATCCATTTAGAACAGATCTCAAACTCTTGAGACTTTTGTTGTTGGACACAGAATTATGAGATCTCTTTTTCGGTCCTTGCTGGGCAGCTGGCTTGCTCAGAGGGGAGGACATTGGTTGTCTGTGGAGTACACTGTCTGTGCTGTGTCTTCTGGAAGCATAAATCTGGGGATTAGATTGCTTTGGTAAATTTTTTCCACTCTTCCCTCTCTCCCCACTGCCTGTAATGGCATCTTAAAGCTCCAAGGTGGAAGAAGAGTGTGAAAACTGTTGAATAATTGATCTGTTTACTTATCTCTCCATGTGAAATTAGCAAGAATATAATGCATATGAAAGGTGAAAAACCCCCGGGATCTAAAATTTTAGGGCAAATTGGAAGTGATTTTGTTTAGTTTTTTAGGTTGTAAGTTATGTCCATACCTCATTGTTAAAAATTAAAACAAGTTCAGGAGCATGGATTAGCATTTAAAATTTTTAACATTTAAGGGATTGATTACATATGTGATACTGTCTGTATTCATCACTTTCAGTCAGAAGATGAAGTGTTGTGCTGCCTGGTAGTCCCAGATTACTTCAGCCATGCTGCTTACCTTTACAAGGAAGATGAAGTGTTTGCTTGTTCCACTGGAACTGGCAGAATTTCCTTACCACAGGAAAAAATCATATTTGGCATACAAGGTAACTTGCTGTGGAGGGAAACCACATTTTGTTGGTACCTCTCAATTCAATATTTTTACAGCATTTAGATATCTCAGCAGTGTCATACTTTTATTAAACATTTATTAAATGTTTCAAGGTGAGAATATCTCTTGAGTGTATGGAGAAGTGCTGATGTGACAGCCAATCACGTTGTTACTCTACAGTGTTTCAAATGAAAATAAAGCAGATCCCATTCTTGGTATATGAAAGGATGGAAGGTTTTGCTTGTGGGGCTTTTTCCTTGGTTTTCCTAACATTCACTGTGGGTTGATATTTTTCCTTGAAGTTAACTCAGTGCCAGATGTCTCTAGGTATGTCATTCATGACCTTCAAAGGTGTTTTCAAGTACAGCAGGAGCATCTGTCCTTGGGTAGAATTTGAATTAACTGAATATTGAACTTTTTCTTTTCTTTCTTTTTTTTTTTAACACTTGCAGTATCTGGAAGACTACATCTAGAGTAGCAAATAGTTCCATAATTTTTCTAAGTCAGGTGCAGTTACCAATTACTGTTGGTTTATTAATGACAAAAGTCAATAATTGTTTATGAAACTCTTGGTGTTGGCCTTTAAATAAAGTGGTAATTATGTGCTTGCTTTTTTTTTTCCCCTCTCCTTAATTTAGGAGATAGTATTTTAGGAGCAGGTTCCTGTAATAGCCTTCCCATCTTCTTTGCCAAAAAAAGTGGACTTGTCACTATCTTGTCCAGGGAAAATATTTCTGTGCTTCCTGAAGACCTTGAAGATGCCCTGTCCTCTTCTATTGCTGGACCAAGAAGTGAGGTAATGGTTATTTGGTTGCCTGTTGAAAACAGGGTACAAATAAAGTGGTTTTTTATTTTTGAATTTTCACTGTGGAAATCTTTGCTTGTTTGTGTTTAAAACTTTTTTTTTAAATAGAAATTCAAACACTAGTAATGAAGGCAGTTTTCAAAACAAAATTTTTTACATCTGCCAGTTTGAGTAGCTTTTTTTGTTTTCATTTGTTTCACAGTTGAGGTTTCCATGAAATTTGCATTTTTTCCTTATAGGTGTGTTGCTGTCAATCACTAAGCCTAATATAACACTATAATCAGTTATTATTATTAACTGGTATTTTAGTGGAAGTCCTTTGTGTGATTGGGCTGACGAAACTGGGGTTTTTTTTAACAAACTAGTTTCTAGTGTAGTTCGTCTGCAGTTAAACTGGTTTTGTGGGTGATAGTACTCAGGAATACCTTTTGAATCCTGTCAAAAATGGTGTGTTTGAATCTTCAAATAATTATCATTAAAAATCAGATGGGCAGAGTAAGTTGGTGTAAGTTGCTTTGCAGATGGTGTGAATTTTGGTCCAACCTCTGTGTCACTTTCATTATAACATAACTTAGAGGTTTATGTTTGACATACTAAACACAACTACTTCCAGGTGGTAATTTTATTTTAAATCTGTGGCATTACTACTTTAAAAAATTGTTTTCATTTCATAATAAAGATTATTATTTGTCTTGCAGCTGAAGTTTTTATTTTGTATTTTCAGAGTCCTGCATTTGATGCGACTGGTAGGCTAGAAGTTATAGCTCAAGAAGATAAAACCAAATTATTGAAAGCTGCTTTTCTACAGTACTGCAGGTAGAAATTGCACTTCATTTTTGAGACTTTGTTTGCTGTTTTTGAAGGCACTCTGGTATTTCAGTAAAAGATTGTCTTGGTTAGGATATTTCTGTGCTATTTTAGTTGTAGCTTTTTTAACGACACCCATCTTTATTAGGAAAGCATTAAATGCACCTTGGGCTAGTGTAGAAGGGATATGTGCTAGAAAGGAGCAGACTTTTGTAATTTCAATCACTTGTCACTTACTCTGTGTACATTCTATGGGTACATTTGTGCCAGAAACAACTTTCAGCCTTGCATTTTGACTTACTTATTCTTTAGTAAGTGGTATTTTGTTGTTGAAAAAACTTTTTTGTCCTCATTTTTATTTGCCTAGCTGTTTTCAGTAATACTTTTGAGTGTACTTATGGCTATGAAGGTTAACTGGTATGGCAGACTCTGGGCAGGATGATGGGTATTTTTCAGATTGGCTGATATGGAAGAATTAGTGGAACAAAATTCCCTGTTTGTCAAACTATCCTGATTAAATCAGTTGGAGTGTGGGGAGGCATGTGATGCTCCTGAAAGGTTTGATGTTGAGATGAGTGATGTAAACAAAGAAGGAAAAGGAGAAAGAAGATAAACACATCTGTAGGCTTAGATTAATTATATTTAGAGGGGATTGTTGTCACTATTTATGTATTTAAAAAGCAAAGTGAACAACCCACACACCCTCTTAGGACTAATCTCCTTAAAGAGTCTTAAAACTTGGAAAGAACAAGTTCAAGATAACAAGTGGGTAGGAGTGCTTTTGCCATAGAACTTCATGTGAGGTAAGAGGTAAGGAAGGGGATTTGGCACAGAGAATAAAGGATACCAATACAAGAGGTGTAAACAGGCACAAAATTTAGACAAATTCTGGATGTGTTCAGAAGTGTCATTAAACAGAAGCTGCTGAACATGGCTGGTATAGCTGTGGTCTGAGAGCACAGTTAACAAACAGTGTTTTTGAGGTTGTGTACAAGGGGGTTGGAAACAGAAGTGGGAGGTAGTAAGGAAAACAGTGTGAAACAGTATGAAAGTTGGAAGATATTTCAATAAAAATCTGGATTATATTTATGGAACTAGACAAAAATAATAACTTTATGTATATAGTAGTTATTCTGAAACTTTTTCCAGAAAAATTGTTCTGGTAAAATGAATGGAGCAGTATTCCACAGAACAGATATAGCAATTGGCTTGTCCAGATAGCCAGTGAGTTGATGCAGACCAAATAATGGAAGGTTGTGCAGCCACTGGAAGTGTAAAGTATACCAGCTGTACAGTGAGCTCTGGCAGCTTTGTAGACCTAGTGATCTTTAGAGGAGATAGGAAGTTCTGTGGAAAGATCAAGTTGACCCTTTTTGAGGGCCCTTCCTGATTGGAAGGAGCTAATAAAGTCCCATGTAATTTCCTTAGAAACACGTCCTGCTGGGTACTAAAGATGGGACTTTCTTTTTTAATAGAAGATTCAGTTTATTCCAGTTTTTCAAAAGTATCCTTTGTTTTAGTTTCCCTTTGTGCAATTTCTGGGTTGTTTTTTGTTGTTTTTTTTTTTTTTTAATTCATAGACATTGAGGTCATTTAAATGTTCAAACTGAAAGTTTCATGAAAAATACAAATACTTCCAGTGTTGGACTGACAATATCCCCTCTCAGTCAGAAGACTATAATTTTTTAGTATATACACAAAATCAAATATACAAAAATCAAATCCCTGGGTTTTGTGTATATTGCATAATTCCTACACAGAGGTACAACTTCATACTTTGAAGATCTGTGTTTGGTTGCTTCTTGCTCTTTTACTTACTGATATGAATAAGAGGGGATTCTTTGAAATGATAGGCAATAAAAATAATGCATTATATCTGCTGAAGCATTTTCCTGAGAGCCTTTATGAGCTTCCCCTCTATTGCCATTAGGGAGTGATTGAGAAAATGAGAAAATTTTAAAGCAAGCAATAGAAATTTGGTGACTTAAGTACTAGATACATCCAGGCTTAGCTCTGTATGATAAGTCTTTTTTCTAAAAAAATAATAATAGAGGTAATAAAAAAAAATGTGCCTTTACTCTTGGCTTGTGCTTTTTTGATTTATAAGTTGTGCAGCCTTCCTGCTTTTAAAGAATTGGAGTACCTTTTATCCACAGTTAGTTTAGAGAGTTCAAAAAATGCTTGATGTATATAATCTAAAGAACTTCATAAAAAGTGTATCAGAAAATCCTGTTAACTGAGGGTTTTTTTTTTTATGATCCTGTTGGTTGATTTTATTTAGCATACTTTATTTCATTTATTTCAGGAAAGATATAGTCAATGCACAGAGCATGGTAATGGAGCTCTTTCCAAGTAATGCAGACCTGGAGCCTGATGCTGAACTGGACAGAGCAGTGACTCAGATCAGTGGGGACTTAATGGATGATTACCCTGCCTCTGATCCAAGATGGGCTGAATCTGTACCTGAAGGTAAATATAATATGTTTAGTTTCTGAGCTTTTTTGTTTGTGGTTTTGTTTGGTTGGTTTTGGGTTTTTTGGGATTTTTTTTTAATTGTTGTTTGTTTTGGTTTTGTTTGTTGTTGTTTTTTCTGAAGTAGTCTCTATAACATTCTAGATAACATTATACTTTAAGCTTTGCAAAGAAGGCATAAGTGTCCCTTGCCCTCTATCACCACTAGACACATTTCCACAAAGACTTAAAGATGCATCTTTTGATATTACCAGATAAGCTTGCAGTCTGCTGTGATTAGTTCTTGACTTCATGCAGTAAACACAAACAGCAAGGAAAAAATATTTCTGAGAAGGGTACTTTGTGCAAGGATCAGGTGGTGTTACTGTAGTATTTCCATGATTCCTTGTGTAGTTTTGAATAATTTTCCAAAAAATGGATGTGTTAAGAGAAAGAGCTTATTTGTTCATTGTTAGCCCCTTTGTCAGTGTGACTGCACAGCTTCTGTTCACCTTGGATCCTGGGTAGAGTGAACTGGTATTCCTCTGGGGCTTTGGTATTTATATCTGCCTGAAAGAGGACTAGAGAAGTTGGTTTATGGGTATTTGTTGTACATAAAGCATTAAAGCAGACATGTTTTCAGCAAGAAACTTCTTTGTTCATGTTTTGGTGTCTCTTACAAGTTTTAATTTGAAAGTGGCCTCAAACCTCTAGGCAGTAGCTGCCAGTTACAGAGTAGAGGCTTAATTTGAAAGTTCATGTAAATAGTTACAGTTGGATGATGTTTTGTTGTTTGTGTGGGGCAGCCAGTTGGAAATTGTTAGGCATCACATCCTCACTATTTTCTGAATCAACTTTATTTTTAATTTGGCAGCCTGTCTGTGCTTATTCCTGACTAAAGCCAGAAATGAAAATTGATAGCTTCTTGGAAATCGTCTTGCTAAGTTTGCTCGGTGATAGCTCTTCCAAGTTTTTTGTCTTGATATTATAAGCACACTTAGTTTATACAAAAATTCTGGATGCAGAGTCAATTAGATCTATCAAATAGATTAGATCCTGCTAACACTGTAGCTTCTAGTAGCTGTGGTCTAATGCATAATAAATTTAGCAATAGCTAGTCCACCACAAGGATAAAAATATGAGTCTGGATCCTACTAAAACTAGAATATGCTCGTGAGCTGCTATTTTAGCAGCATAATGAATTGAATATTTCAGAATAGTACTGATCTAAAGATACTTTATTTCTTCTAAAAGCTTTTCTTCAGCCATGATAGAGTTGAAAAAGACAGACTGAAAATAGCATGGTAAGCAGTATATAAATGTGTGTGCATATACTGTAAAAAGTACCAGTGTGGTACTACTATAAAAATTGACAGATTAGTTTAACTCAGAGGCACAAGACACCCAGAAATTAAGATATCAAGTCCTCTGACCTAAGATTTTACTTTTTCTAGAAGCAGCTGGTTTCAGCAACACATCTCTCATTCTTCTTCATCAGCTAGAGGATAAGACAAAAGCACACTCATTCTTCATTGAGTTTCTTCATCAGGTAAGTCCTACTGTTCTTTTGCTATCAGCAGACACAGCTTATTACTTTGTCTTGATTCCTCTAGAACACTGTTTAAAGTGCATGGGGTGTTTTGTTTTGATTTTTATAATAAAAGGTTGGTGTGTTTGAGCGTCTGGGCAGTTTTCCAGTGCGAGGGATGCCAATGGCCACGCGACTGCTGCTCTGTGAGCACGCAGAGAAACTGGCAGCAGCAATTGTTCTCAAGAATCACCACTCCAGGCTGCCTGAGCTGGTGAATGCTGCTATACTGATTGCATTGAACAAAAGGGAATGTGATGTTCCACCAAGCCTTACCCCTGCTGATGTGTTCTTCAGGGAGGTAAGAAACCTGTCTTTCCTGAATTACTGTATGGCCTTGCACGTAGTAAATGGTACAGTGCTTTGAAATGCACTTTGAAACTTTTCCCTGTGAAACTGTAAAAATCAATTCAACTTTGCACAACTACCCTTTAAATAGGGATAATGTGGTAGTATTTTCCTCACTTTGGTGTATGCACTTTTTTGTGTCTGCAGCTGAAACGTAATTTCTGACAAATTTTATGTAGCAAAAGTTACAATTTCCAACGTGGATAAGCAATGAAAAGGACAACTGAAATTCTCTGACACATAAGAAGAAGCATGCTAAATTATAATTTTTAAGGGATGAACTGAAGATTATGAAGCTTTCCAGACAGGAGAGCTGCTTTGATAAGCTGTCCTGGATGAAATTACATTAGTTCAGTCACTTAAAACTTTTGTCCTCTCTAACATTAGTCAAGCTAAGTTAGTTCTCCATTTATGCTGCGTTCTGGTCAAGTGCTCTGTCTTTATTTCTTTCTTCCTTCTTAAGAAGAACTATGCACAAAACATTTATTTTTAGGAAGTTTTTTACTGCAGAGAACAATAGTTGCTAAGGGAGAAAAATAAATATAAAAGAAAACAGAAATAATAGTCTGCTATTTTAAAGCAGATATGTTATCCAGTATACTTTATGTAACAAAGATTCTGCTGCCAAATATTCCAGAAGATGATGGAGGAAAATGCTTAATGGAAGTGTATGGAGTTGTCTTTAGAAATGAGGATTTTTTTCCTTTTCCTTTCAGATTTAAGTCCAGAAAGAAGGTATTTTTTGTAGTTTTAAGTATTGGATGAACCATAAGCTGGTTATCATTATGCATTAGGTTAGTTGATACCTTTTAATATTTTTGGCTATTTATGTGGTTTATACTAATATACTTATTTTTCTATATAGCTCTTGGCTTTCAGGTGTCAGCTGATAGTGGACATGTTAGTGTTTAATGTAACTTTTCTTTCTGTCTTCAAGGTATCCCAGATTGATTCCATCTTTGAATGCTTATTAGAAGAGGAGGAGCAAATCCTGAAAGACATGCCTATTGAATCAATTGAGTGGGCCCAGATAGTTGTCAATGTGAACAACATCATTAAGGTACAGAACTGCCTTAACCAAGATGTTTGTGGGAGGGGAAGATAAGCATCAAAGGGCACAGAACAAGTTGAGTGTAGCACATCCGAGTTACTGACACGGGAAGAAAAATGAATATGCTTTTCACGTGTCCAAATACAGCAGGAAGGAAATGACAGCCTTGGGCGGAATTAGGGACGTTCCTTTTCATTCTGAGCCACTGTTAAGGATAATTTGAGAAGTTGCAGCAGCTTTGTTGGAAGTTGTGAAGTCATGAATATGTAGCAAAGAGTGAAGCACTTGTGTTTGAGCTCTGAGGTTTCTTGCTCAGTCAATATGTCCCCTTCTGTCCAACTGAGAAAGTGGTGTAGAAAGAATGTGGGTATTGAAGGAACATTTCAGAATTACAAAAGACAGCATCTTTTGTGGTCTGTGTCTACTGAGGTAGACTTTAAAATACTGACATCCTTACCTTTCAATAGGATATGCTACAAGCTGCCTGTCAGTATCGTCAGTCTAGAGCCTCTTTATATAAAACAGGAGAACTTCCAGAAAGAGAACCTGAATATATTCCATGGACAGGTGAGAAAATGCTATTACAAGTTCATAAGTTTCAGAACACATGAATTTCAGTCTGAATTTTAAACTTTCTGTTAAAAGCTGCTAAAGGGTTGTCAGTGAGAGTAAATGAAAATGAAGTTTTCATTTGGGGAATTAAATGGGATGAATCAACGAACTCTTAGTTTGTCTCATACTGATGATGCTTTTTTAAAAATTGCATTTCAAATTTGGCTATAAAACCACAAATTTGGGAAAGAAAACTAGTTTTAGAATTTTTATAGATTTTTTTTTTTAATGCATTGGTTCTGGTTGGCAGATCTGTGGGATACATAACATTAAAATAAATCATAAAATGTGATCCACAGCTGTTTTAAAAGGACTGATGATTCTCTACTTGCAGAAATATTGTTTTGTTTTGATGGTTTAATAGCGTAAAAAACTATCAGAACAAATGTTCTCAGAAGCAGGCCCTTTGCAATTGATGCTTAAGCTTCCTTGTAGCCTCTGCATGTAAAACACTTTCATTTAGTGCTTCTAAGACAGAAGTTTTGCAATCCATATTCCCCCTCACAAAAGCAGGACCTATGCAAACTCATTTGATCTTGTGTTTTGATGACTATATCAAAGTATTTAAATCAGATTAACAGAAGTTGCCTTTTTCTTGTGTGTATTCTCTTACTTTGCTTAGAAATAGTGCAAGTAATTCTTTTCTTCTGAAAAAAGAGCTGATGTGGGTAGTTGGCAACATAGATCTGCATAGTTCAGGCTTTTAGTTGGGCTCAGTTTAATATGTAAAACTAGATAGGAGCAGTTGTTTATTGCTGGGGGTGGAATGATGACGGCATTACTTTGAATTTCAAAACAAAAACATTTATTGGCTTTTTTTCCCTTGTATTTTTTTTTTATTATACATAGTAATGTTTTTCTTTGCTTTGCCACAGATTGCTGTGGTGATTGGATTATTGCTTTAACATTCCCTGCGTTGTTTTCCCCAGCCTGCAGCAGCGTCCGTGCGGCGATAGCGCGGCAGCACAGCACCATCCTGAAGGTGGTGTATCCCCAGGTGGACAGCAACCTGCGCAGCGTGCTGGCCGAGCAGCTGGTGGCACTGCTGGATTGCCTCCTGGATGGCTACGTCGCTCAGCTCAAGTCTGTGGATCGCCTGGCTGACCAGGAGCGCTACAGCAGCGTGGAAATGGAATATGTCCAGAAAAGATCCGAGCTCTTGTCCCCTCTCCGTGAGTGCTCTCCGTGATCTTTAATGCAAAGATGAAGTGGTCCATTCAATGAGGAAATTACACCAATTTGGAGTAAATGGCATCTGTGTATGAATTCTGTTTGCTTTACACAGTTGCTTCCAGAGTACAAATGGCTAGTCTATGATTTAATGAGATAATTACAAAATAAAAGCAGATTATAAGTTAGCATCCAGGACCGCACTCCATGTGTGCACCTCTTGTTAGACACCTGGGTGATTGAATTTTTGTCTTCTGCTAACTTGTTGCATTTTTCTGGCAGTTTTTCATTGTGTGCTGTGGGGCTGAAAGTAGCCTGTAAATGGATTCTAAATCTTTATATTGTCACAAGCTGAGATAAACCTATATGCCTGTAAACTTGTTTGGTGTTTATCAATGAATAGTTACTTTTTGAAGCCAAATTATTTAATAATCTTACCCATTGTTGCAGGTGATCAAGTCCTGAATGAGTAAGCCATAGAAAAGTTCCCTTTTAAAATGGAAATAAATTAGTGAAAATGCATTTTAGTAACTTCGAAAAGTTTATTTTTTTTTCACTGAAGTAAATTATATAAGTAGAACAATCTAATGATAATTTTTGAGCATTCTTAAAAAAGCTTCATAAAACTGTCATTGCTCATGTTCATGGGTTCTGTTAGCTTATAATTACATTTTATATTGTTATGTTCAATCTAAGGTTCATATTTCCTTACAAACAGAACTAATTCTTCTGCTGACTTACATATTTAACAGAACAAAAAGGAAGATTCTTAGTAGTTTCTCTTCAATGTAAGCCCAATTATCCTTATTTATTCTGTTCCTTTTCAAAAGCTGACGGCTGATGCTTTTTTGCTTTGTGCATTTAAGTAGCTGTTATTATAGTTGTTAAGTCATGGGTGGAATTGCCTCCTCCAGTGCAAATAGCAGGTGATGCTAACTTTCAGAGGAAGTAGAAGACATGATGCCATTTAGTATTCCCTTTTTCCCTCTTGTGCTGTGGGACAGAGGTGGTAGGTCTGTGAGCATGCATGTGCATAGGAGATTTATGCAGGAGGGGAATGTTCCTTTGGGAATGTGTGAGAATCTCTTCAATGGCAACACTTGAAACTTGTTTTCATTTTTCTGGTCTCAAACAAAGGTGAGCTCCTTTGATCAAACTTTTTCTTGGTTACTTAGTTTCGCTGGGACAGTACCAGTTGGCTGCTGCTTTAGCAGAGAAGTACTGCGACTTTGATATCCTGGTGCAAATGTGTGAGCAGACTGACAACCAGGCCAGATTACAACGCTACATGACTCAGTTTGCAGATCAGGCAAGTCTCTTCTATTTCCTTTAGGTAGTGTTTTATAATAAGTTTGTACCTGAAATGTTGCAAAAAAATTTATTATTTCTTTCTGGGGTTTCTTTTCCTGGTTTTTTTTTAATGCTTATGTAATTATGTATACATACAGGGGTAATGTGGAAAATTGAAGTCAATATTTACTGTAAAATATTCAATGGAGTATTTTACATTGGGAAGGCAAAGCTAGCCAGCAGAAATAAAGGTACTGCCTGTATGGGCAGTACCTTTTCATGGGACTTTTTTGTGCCCCAGACATGTTTTCTCACTCTTAGCATTTTGTGATTTCTTCACTCAGTCGCTGTTGTCATTACACTGTTGTTTTATTAAACTAACATAACATAAAATGGAGGATAATTTCCAAAAGAGTTGAAATTGTTAAATGTATAAATAGAAAAGTAATTAATGTTAATATAAAAGTAGTTAGGAAGAGTAGGAAGGAAGAGCTGTTGCTTTGGGTTTTTTTGCATTGTCCTGCTACATATTTGTTGGATGGTTTTTCCACTGTCTGTTAAAACCTAGTGTAAAAATTAAGTGTTCTGAAATATTAGAAAGCTTAAGGAAAAGGTGGTAGAGGTTGCTTGAAATGTGTGGGACTGGAACAAAAAGGTGTTAATTTGAGAATTAGTGAGATGAATTTGTTTAGCTTTCCACAACTATTGGGGAAAGAGAAATCCTGCAATCTACATGTTTCCTAGTAAAGAGAGTACATAAAGGTTGTTTAAATAACAAAAACCCGAAGTATCAGTAATAGAGAGAAATTACAGCAAACTTTTTAAATAGTGCATCTTAAGATACTCAGCCTGACTGGTAAAGGGGATAAATTACCTTTTTTCTCTCCTCTTCATATGCTTTATTTTAAAGGGGAAATGTAAAACTTGCAGAAAAGAAGTTACCGTTGCAAATGTAGAGATGAATAGATAAATCTAATGGATGAACTATCAGACTGATGGCCTCTTCAGACTTGAATTTTAAATTGTTAATGCAATTAAAATTTAGCATTACTCTAATATTGTCCTGAAAAGACTAAATTAAATCTTGAACAGAAAACCTGATTAGTTATTTCATATTCAAGTTTTTGAGGATAAAATGGGATGGTTTTTCTTTTAAAAAAAAGAGAGGTTTTTTTAAACAATGCCTGAGAGAAGGAAGGTTGCAGGTTAACTTTTAGGTAGGAGGGAATGTTTCAAAAACAGTGACAGCTGAAGTAAACTTGTTTATGAAAGGAAATAGTACTCATGGAGTCTTGAAGGGGACAAAGAAAAAGGTCTGAAATGAGACAAGAAGAATTGTGATTGATGTGATTCCTGTTCTTATGTATTAACATGAAGAATTTACTTTTGGCACTTCCATCACTTTAATTGAAGGATTCTGTGTTTAGCAGCATCTGTTGCAGAGAGCTCATGAATGCTTTAAACACCTTCTATCAGGACTCTTAGGGGGATTCTTATCAACACTGTAGTAATTTCTGTCCTGTGTCTGCGTGTCTGGCTTTATCAAGCAGGTTCTTACTATTTTCTTACCAATTGTATTTTATAAAGCACTTAGAAGGCAAGCCAGATACTGAAATGTAACTTCTAAAATTTGTTCATATTTCTCTTGTGTTCAGAACTTCTCAGATTTCCTGTTCCGCTGGTATCTGGAAAAAGGAAAGCGAGGAAAGCTGTTATCCCAGCCTATTGCTCAGCACGGACAGCTGGCCAGTTTCTTGCAAGCACATGAACATCTGAGCTGGTTACATGACATCAATAGCCAGGATTTGCAAAAGGTGGGGTTTCTTAAATACAGCCAAATGAAAATACCACATGTTGAACTGGTCAGGTAGGTAATTTACTGAGTTATGACTCTTCCCCATCAAAAGGAAGCTTGTCCAGGTGATTTAGGGGAAAGATTGCAGATAATTAATTTGGTACTTTTGGAGTGCCAAAAGCTTCCCTTCAGGCACCATCTGGTATCTCATGTAAGCCACTGCACTATGTAATGGAAATTAGGGCTGCTTTTCATCCCTGGCTGGTGGCTAGTACTTTTTACTGAGGAAGTTTGGTTTGGCTACATGATCACAACTTTGATGGAATTGAGGATTTATAGTGAAGATCAATAGCATTATAATATTATCCAGCCAGGGAGAAACTGAAACTTCTCTTTCAAGACTAGCGTCTTAAAGCTAAGGAATTTGGAGGTATCATGAAAGTAAAAAAGCTATTGGTAACTTTAATCACTTATATATACTTAAAGTATTTTGAAGAGCAAATGTGCATGTGGATAGATTAATGTGACATTGTTTTTAAACATGATAATTTGTTGCCTTCTGGGCTTTCAATTTACATCACCTCTTCTTGCTGGTCAGTCTTTCCATCATTCTGCTAGACTTAAAAATGCATTTCATTTAACAGTTAAAAGTATTTCAAATCAAAAATGGCTTCTTTCAATCCACATGCATGTTTTGTTAAGCATGAAAACCATTCATCCTACTGCAAATTCTAGGTTCATAATGCTGTATCCCTCTTAAACAAACAAAAAAGTCCCACCCACCAACCCCAACCAAAACAAATAAAAACCACTCTGAGAAATATTGTAATATTCCATTTGTGTCAATTGAAGTTTTCTATGTCATGGCAAAGCACTTTGAAGAGGGGGTAAGGATTCTAAAATATACATTTAATTCTGTGTAGGTAGTTTATTTCTGAGTAAGTGCTCAGAAACTGTTCCTTTGTCTGATAAATGAATTCTTGCCTCTGTATTTGGTTACTGCAGAAGTTATACACAATTCTGGTTTTCAAATTCTCAAATTAACAGGTAAAACAATCTGCATGAAATAGCGCTCTGTCAAAGCATATTTGCTTGGCTTTTATTGCAAAGACTTGAATTAGATCCTAAAGATACAAGGTGTGAAGTTGCAATTGATCCTTTGAGAATGTGGTAGGTTTTTTTTATTCGCAATGGAAAGATTTTTTAAATGTTTTGTTGAAAGAGAGAGCATCTTATTGAAGAGTGTAATGCAGAGTTTCACTGTGCAAATTGTACAACTTTTGAAACTAAGGGTTATAGTATTACAAACAATAAATAGCTGTGAAATTTCTGTTCAAATTAATTTCTTTCTTTTCTTTTTCTTCTGATCCTAATTTACAAAACTGATTTCTAACATCTTAATTAATTTTAGGCTCACAGAACATTGCAGACTTTAGCAAATATGGAGACACGATATTTTGCAAAGAAGAAAACACTTCTTGGCTTGAGCAAATTAGCTGCACTGGCATCAGACTTCTCGGAAGACATACTACAAGAGAAAATAGAAGGTAAGAAATAAAAGCAGGGCAAAGTGAAGGAAAGACTAAATTACTGAATTAGAATCCCATTAATTTTGGAGATTGTTGACTTTTTTATGTTGAGGGCGCTGACCTAGGTAAGGATAAATGGGCTGATGATTTTGCTCATTTTAGAAAGCACAAGGAAGAGAGCATGAGGCACTAACCTCAGTGTTCACTTTCATCTGTGAGTTAGGAGCATGGCAAATCTGTACCTTTACACTTTTTCTACTAACATGTATAATATTGGCAAAAATAACAAGCTGCACCTGTACTTTGAGAAGTGGCTGAAAGTTGTCAGCCATTTATACTGAATGTATTTTAATGAATCTGCATTTTATATTTCAGATGCAAGGTAAAAAATAGTTAATTTCTTAGAGCCCATTTATAGAATGGCTTTCACTGTTGAATTCTTCTCAAGTCTGAGGCTGTTCGGCTGTACAAGGAAATCCCGTAACTGGGCCGTAGTGCACTAATGCAGTTGCAAATATATACAGTTGTGATCAAGTGCTTTCTCAGGGTTTTGCTCTCTATGTAGGAAGGTTACCATGACAGTGCTTTGCTGTACTGTATCTGAAATTATGTGAATGAGAGAAGTACAAATATCTATTCTGCTTCATTACCAAATGCAATGGTTCCACTGCTCTGCCATTCCTACCCCTTTGGAAAATACTGTTTGTGCAGCACATGTGCTGTGAGTTTGAGAAAAAGTAATTTTGCACTACTGGTTGAAGGATTTTGACCACCAGGGGGAAGCTTTGGAATATGACTCAGGGTTGATGCTCAAGCTTACTTCTGTTTATCTGCGTATTTATCCATCTATGTAATGAATAGTTCTTAAATCCTGTAAAAAAAGCCTGGTAATAATTAGGTTAACTAAGTAGGCTTTTTAAATTATTTTTAGCTCATAATAATAATAATAATAATAATAATGTATTATCTGCCTTTTAAGTTGTATAGCATTGCATGAAATCTTGAAGTTTAAATCTGGTTTTTATCACCGTGAAAATGCCTATGCTGATGTGAAGAATCTCACCTTTAAATAGGAAAGTTTAAAAATGACAAATGACATAATCAAAGCTTTATTGCAGTGGACTGGAGCACTCTCAAAATTTGTTCTGGACTGCATTCTGCTACACATTTCTGTATGGCACATGATGTAGTTATTAAAACTTAAACTCTTCATGTATCACTTTCCTGTTGATAAAGAAAGACTATTTCTGCCACATTTTGCTTATTCCTCTAAACAGATAAAATGCTCCACAGAATTATTTTCCCTATTCTAACATGCAGTGAAAGTTAGTGGGAAGGAGAGGGTTCATACAGTGTGGTCGATATTATTCCATTTTGGACGTCTTAGACTAGCAAGTTTTTCATCCTAAAGCAGCACATACTGTCAAATATAAAACAGCCAAAAATTGAACAGTTCATGAGATGGGACTTGTCCATGGCACAGCTCCTTCAAGTTGCAACCAGCTCATTTTCCTGTGCAGTGCAACAGCTTCCATCCAATCTTCTGTATTAATTTTGAAGTTTTGGGGCAAAATTAGAGTTAGGCATTTTCATTACACTGGGAACATGAGTGGAAAGTAAGAACTGGTTCCCTGGGAAGGCTGTATTGAAGTGGAAGTATTTCTGTGCTTTGAGAACGTGGATGAGAGTCCAAAGGGAATGCTTCAGAACAAACACTTGTAGGCTTGAATAATATTGTGGCTTGACAGTTGCTGTTGTGCCACAAAATTTATTATTACATTTTAGTAACATGAAACATTCATTTCCTTAAATGACTACAAGAAATATCAGAGCAGGAGCGCTTTTTGTTACATCAGGAGACGCTTCCCGAACAACTCCTGGCAGAGAAGCAGTTGAACCTCAACGATATGCCAGTGCTGTCTGCATCTCAGCTCATTGATGTAAGTGTCCCATGTTGTCTTCATTACAACTTCCAGTATGCTTTCTGCCCCTTTGTGATGAAATAAATGAGAAGGTCACAGCTGGCTTTATCCCTTATATAACTTGCTAAGCACCTAAAGATCTGATGTATGAATTAGTTTGACTTCACTTAGTTTCTACCAGCAAACATCAAAATGATGGGTTTGGTCCTAGTTTTTTCTGTTGAATGTGTGCTTTGGAGTGTTGCTGCAAGAAAAAGCAAATGACATCAGTCCCAGAAATTGATTTACTGGTCTAAACCAGTTTTTGGATGTGAGACAGTTTTTACCTTCCTTTACATTCTTGATAGAGCAGAACTTGGTAGGGCAGAATGAACAAACAATTCTACCTTAGTGGAGAAGGATGCTGCAAGATAGAAAAGGGAAGTACTAGAAGCAGGAAGAGGCTTTTGGTCATCTGTTGCAAAGAGGCACCAGAAGTCTTTCTACTTTTGCTTTCTTTTACAAAAATCCAACCTATCATGAAACAAAAATTAGAACTGTTCCAGTATCGGGATGAGTAATAGTGCTGATTCCTTTTTCACACTCCTTTCTGGGATCAGCCAGGAGCCGGTAGCCTTACTGATTCTGCCTTGTTTGCCACATTTTTTTACCATCCAGTGATGCACACAGAAAATAGTCCATGAATAACAGCAATACATTGTAGAAGAAGCCACTTATATCTGGCTGTCAATATTTCTGTATTTTTCTGTAATCCTGTGGAAAATCAAAAGCTAGCATGTAAACAAGCTGCTTGTTTACATTCTGGTCATTTTCTTAGAACTGTGCTAATAGCAGATTGTGAAGTCCTTACCTGTGTATTTAAGTGAGGCTATCTGTGGGATTAGGGAAGGGTAGGAAGTGTCAGTCAGGACTTGGCAAGTGCTGGCACCACAACAGTTTTCCTTCTGAATTCTCTCTTATTGTCAAACTAGTGTTAATACTTGCTACTTGCAATGCAAAAATGAAACTCAGAAAGTGTAAATTAAAAGAGTCTTAATGTTAATTTTTCTTTGAAGCACTAATTTATAGTTGGGTGATATGAAATACTGAGGGGAGCTTGTTGTTTTTAAGGGGTGAAAGGCAGCACATGTGCTGAAGTTCTGCTTTGAGCTTAATTACCGAAATAATTCGGAGAGCTTATTTGTGGAGCTGAGCTCTGCCTACAGTAGTCCAGGAATGTTACAGCCTTAAATGGCACTTAAATTTGAAACCCAGCAGCCTTGTATCCAGTATCATTTGTCCACAGGCCATTGTCACGTAGGTGGAATGCTGCCCTAAAACCTTAAGTATATTCCTTACTATAAAAATACTAGCGGTTGAATCAAGACATATTTTCATGAGGTCATGTAAGTAGAAAATATGTGGTGGTCTTCCCACAGTGGGTTGTCCCTGATACCAGTTACATTAGTTTGTAGGCTAAAAATAATTCTCCATGTTAATCTCTGATTTCATAGTTGTTCATATGTGATGAGAACAGAAGAGCCAATGAATATGACTTCAAGAAAGCACTTGATCTGCTGGAATATATTGATGAGGTAGGAAAACTTCTCAAAGGATTTCTAACCTAGAGACTTTTTTATTATTATTTAAGCTAGGGTGGTGCATCTGTAGTTAATTAACATATTAGCTTAGTGTATGGTAATTAAAGCAACCCCTGATGTCTTTTTTCAGTTTGTTTTTAAGTCACTGGAGACATATGCCAAGTGTAGTTTAGATAATTTAAGAAAAATTGCACTCTTCATCTTCACTTCCCATTTATAGTCTATAGTTTCTTTTTAGAGCCTTGCTTCCCTACAGGCTATCTCCAAACAGGACAAAGATCAACTTGTTTTCATAGTTTAGTTCTTGTGTCTTCCCTCTTGACAGTTTCACTGATTGTCATGAGGTAATGTGGGATAGTCACCACTTTCTAGCATGTAAATCGCTTTGAACCACAGATTTGCCATCTGCTTTTTTCCAACTGTATTTTTTTTCCTTCTCAATAAAATAAATGTTACTCTAAACCCACGCAATTTCAATTTTTTTCCCACAGATACTAAAATTCCTAACAACTTGTGTAGAACCATTCAGCACAAATCAGAGGTGGTGGTTTCTGTGCAACGAAGAAACTGCCCTTTTCAAATCAAATGTATATATTTGAAAACATTTACTAATGTTTTTATATAACATATATCCTAATGTGGATACTAGTGCATGTTAGTTAGCTTGGCCATACCAAAAAAAGAGCTTTGACTCCACTCATCTTTTAGCATGTGGTAAAATTAAATTTGCCTAGAATACAATGTTTTACAAATTGATATTTTTGTGCCTTTTACAAGCTGTGTTAGTTGGTTGTCAGCAGTCAAGTGATGCTGTAGAAAGTCTGAATCCAAGATTTCAAATGGAAACAAACAGTGTTTGGTGTTTCAAAAGTCCAATCAGATCATCTGTTAAAACAGCATATGTTAAAAATTGCATTTGGTGATTGAAGAATCTAATTCATTGGTGCAATCTGCATGATAGCGTGATTATTTCTTTGTAAAAAACCCTAGAATTTTAATATGCCTGTCTTTTCTCCTATATGAATTGAAGGAAGAAGAAGTGGATGTAAATGATCTTAAACTTAAAATTCTCTGTAAGGCTCTCCAAAGGGATGGGTAAGTATAAATATAAGTTCCTGAGACACAACTTTTCCAGAATTATATCTTAGTGTTCTATTCTCTAATTCACAAAAAATACTTAATTTCACAGGATGAGGTTAGTAAAGTGTAATGTGTCTGATCAGAACATGTATTCTTATTTATAAAGTGTAACCACAGTAAAAAAAATCACCTGATGTAGAAATGAGCCCATGCAGCTTTTGTTTTTGAACCCTTTCCTGAAGTAAAAGAAGCGACCAGTGCTGAATTTTTTTAACCTTTTTCTTTTCCTATGAAGCTTCTCAAGTAGAAGCTTTTTAATAAGATAACACAGGCAGAGGTCACTCCTGCAAGCTTTTATTTCACTTGGGTTTTGCCATTGAACCACACTGGCAATTTCATGACCTTTTTGAGTTAAAACTGCATTTTTGGTTGTAAGAGATCAAAGCCTAATCAGTGCTTAGAAAAGCCACTCTTGTGGATGTTTAAAACCAAATACAGGCAGAATCCTGTTGGTCACAGGGGTCTTCTCATCAAACAGTGGTACTGTTCTTTCCCAGGTTAAATAACACAGATGGCATTTCCTCCCTTTCCTTTCCAACTCTCAGAAGTCTTCTGACTTTCCTAACTCCCACCTATGTTCCAAGAGGAAGCTAAGGAAGAAAAGATGAGGAGAGAATACATTCCAAATGCACTGTGCCATTTGTGATTAAAATGGAAATAAGCAGCATTTGGATTCACACTTATGGATAGGACACATTCCAAATGGCAGTGGTGTCTAGGAAATAATTCCTAATTGGATGGCTAAGTTATGTCCAAATATAACACAAATCATAAGCAGAGAGAGGTTCACACTATTCCAAGTGTTTTCCATTCCTGTAATTTTAAAGACAGAAAAATTCAGAGCTCCTGCATGGCACCAATCCAGTTATTGGTTTATGATCGATCTACCCTGGACAAGCACGGGGTTTTGAATGAGGTGTTTTAACCTCAAGTATGTACAATGGTGACAAGATTTTGGCCACTCTGGCAGCTAAGCTGAGGCAATTTGAGATGCAGACTCTACACTGAATAGTGGGCAGAAAACTTGATGTCTCAGCTGAATTTCCAGTCCAGCAAGGCTCACAAAGGCTTACAGAGACGTGGTGTTAACTTCATCTCTGTGCAAAAGTAAACATTAGAGATGTAACAGTTCCTACTTTTGAGGATGGCCTGTGGTTTCTAACTTGAGGGCTACAGATGGTGAGAAGGTTCTTGGGTAGGATGGAAAGCCTTACTGAGTCAGCTCCTGATGCTCTGCTTGTGTCCTCACTGTCCTCCTCTGTGCCCAAGGGGAGAAAATCCCCCTTCCCTCCCTCCTTTCCTCACATTCTTCCCAGTGGAATTAAAGATGTAATCCTAGACATTTAGGAGCTGAAGAGACATCCAGGGTAAAACCAATGAAGTACAGAGGATTTGTCAATAATAGCTGCTGGATCCAGGTTCAGATCTGTTACAAGCACGTCCCACAGGCCTGTGGTAGTTTAGGGAGTGATATGAGAACCAGTTTTGTCTGACAGCTTAGCACATGGAACAGGAAATTTTAACAACTGAAAGGTTAGAATCACAGCAAAACAAGTTAGGTTGGTGTTGAATTTAAACTGGAGCATATAAAGCTCTGCAAGGATGAAAAATTGTCATTTAAAACAATCTTCCTCTTAGAAAAATCTTTTTGGGATTTTTTTTTATCACAAATGAGACTGGTATTCATGAGTCTTTACGTTTAATCACAGAGTAGATAAACTTTTTGTTTTGTGATTGTGTGTGTTGTTCACAGGCCTGCAACTTAGATCTTGCAATTTTTCCCCCATTTCTTTTCTCAGTGTTTGATATTTGTTTTGTTTTGATTTTTTTCACGTTAGAGAATTGCTTCTTTTGTTTTATTCTACCAAAAGAATAAATCTACACTTTCATCACCTCAGTTGTAAAATATAATTGCTCACAATAGGTAGTTCTTATCTCAATGGATAATACTTTTATATTATCAAAGAAATAATGTCGTTTGGTTGGGATTTTTAATGGTTTAAAAATAGGAAACATTTCTGTTCTTCTCCTAACTAGACTACATTCTAGTAGAGCAGTTTTGTTCCAGTTTTACTGGAATAATGACTAATTAACACAAGGTAGAAAAAAACCTTGCTTTGAGCTATAGCCAAGCACGTAATGCTTCCAAATGGACATGTATTAATCACCTTTGATAATTTATCTAATTTTCCTGTGGTTTGGGGTTTTCTTTTCTTGTTAGTGTTCCTATTATTTTGTCTGTGTAATTCTTTCCCAAAATTATTCTTTGACTTGCAGATGGTCTTGTTCAGATGGTAGAGATGATCCAATTGAAGCATCTAAAGATAGTATATTTGTGAAAATACTACAAAAGCTGTTGAAAGAAGGTAAAGTGTACTTATAAATATAATTGAATGAAATTGTTGTTTCAAAAGCTGCTTAAGATCAATATGTAAAAAGTAGCATTATTAAATTCTCAGAGTAATAAAAAAATTCATTCCATTAGGCAGTTAAAATCATTTGGAGCTAATTCTATCTCTGTAAACTGTTCAGGGAGATAAGAGATGAGCACATTTCTTGGTTGTAATCTTAGTATCTTAAAGTTATTTGCTCAGTAGAGCACTGAACACATTTTTAGCAGTTGCTTACTGTACAGTAAAGGAGGTCTTTTGGGGGTAAATATGTCTCTTCTGTAAGATACAGGATAGTAACTAATTGACTGTTACTCAGTAGGACTTAATCTATTTTAGCCAATTTTTTTTGCTTTTGTTTTTTCTCTCCAAAAGCCAAAACAAAAAAAAAATACACCTCCCATTCTCCACTTAAAGCTGACTATAGGAGGTTATGGCCATGGAATTTACAGCTGAAGGAGGGAGGGAGAGAAGGGAAACAACTGGGAGTCAAAGCCTGTTTCAAATATTACTGCATAGAAACTTTTTGCAGAACACATAAGGCTTCATGTGAAAAGCACAAAACTTAAGCACTTCAGAAAAGTTCCAGTTTTGTGTGTTCAATCCTGTCAATTCCCTTACATTTTTAAGACTTGCACACCCTACGCTGGAACTGTTGTATGACTGAGCTTTCTTTTCTCTTGCCTTTCTTTTATTTTTTATTTATTTTTATTTTGATGAAGTGCTATGTAAAGACTTGGATTTATGGTTTAATCATTGAATTACTGAACTCTAGATAAAAAAAAATTAACTCTGTTTTATAGGCTACTTAAGCTTTATTGTATTTCTTGACGTGTATAATAGAGTCAGAGCTTCCCAATTCCAAAAGAGTAATTTAGCTGTAATGCAGGCAGGTGTTTACTTAAAAATGATATTAACTGCTAATGCAAAGTACTTTAATCAGAGATGTAATGAATGGTTTTGTTTTGTAGGAGTTCAGTTAAGTGAGTATTTACCAGAGGTGAAGGACTTGCTTCAAGCAAATGAACTCGGCAACTTGAAATACAACTCTTACTTCGAATTTGTGTTAAAAGCAAACTATGAACTTTATGTTCAGGGACAAGCATGAGTCTCACTGGGATTTTAAAATATTTTTTCTAAAGAACTCTTGAATTCACGTTTACTTTTTTATATTCTGTTTGGTTTTTTGCTAAAGCTTTGTGATAAAGTCTGTATGAGTAATATACTTATCTTAAATGTATAGACATTGATGCTTTAGTCAAGGGACACAGAGTTGTGTTTTCAGGTGACATAAAAATAAAGTTTTCATTTTCTGTGCCTTTCATAAACTTACTGGTTTGTTCTGTATCTTGATTAGAATGTGTTCTGTCTGAGACCCAAGGATACATACAGGGTGAAAATGGGAGACCTACTGCAGAGGGTGGGAAACTTGTGTTGTCGCTGCTGGGGCTGTGATTTCAGTTCAGAAAAAATACTGAACACATTGATGCTGGGTGACTGCATACATTACTTAAGAAGCAACAGGTTATTCTATCCAATAACTCCACTCTTTACAGCACTTCTTGCCTAGTAGAAACTAGGTAATTTCAGTTTTGCATTTTTGTTATTTGCACAAAAAGGATATCTGGCTTGTCACTGATCACTCAGCTTGTCTGTGACAGAAAGGAATAAAGTGCAGCTCTCATTCAAAGCATCTGGTCCAGCAAAGACTCCATTCTTTCAGTTCATATCTGTTAAATTAAACTTTTTCCAAATATTTTAGTATTGTATCCATTTAACTTCCCTTTAAGCTATTTCTAGCATACATGTAAAATGGGATTAGCAGCTCACCATGCAGTCATTCACAGCAACTGCTTGTGCCTAGGCTCAGAAGAAACCTCGAAAGCATTTATGAAAATGTGGGAGTACAGCATGATCTTCCTTACTCCCATGCCTTGGTCTCTATTGGTAAGCACTACTGATTTCCTTTTTTCCTTTTTAACCCCAGTGCCCCAGTTAGTTATCTCTGACATGGGAATAATTTTAAAAATAAACAATTTCTCAATTATTCTCATTGACAGCAAGACTTAGTCTTTCAATAAAAGTTACTGCAGTCTGATGTGTTGCACCTTTCTTTTGCATGTAGCTCAAGAGCCAGAAACTGACTGCAGAGCAACTTGCACGCCCTTATGTTTCACTTGTCTGGCTCCATGCCTGCTGCAACAACTTGATCTAACAGCTGAGAAGGTCAGAAGTTAAATTGGTTGAAGAGAATCCAGTTTCTAGTTTTAAAAGCACAGCTCCCCTTCCGTGGCTTTCCCTCCTCCCTGTACTAATACAGTAAGCTGGGCTGAGAGTCTGAACATGTTTGGAAGAATAGATTTATGTAGAGAGGTTCAAACTAATATGGGAAAGAAATGCACTAGCAGTCATCTTCTAAGATTGTTCTGAGCAGCGAACTTTGCTCTTCGGCAGCGTTGCATGGCTGGGAAGTGTGAGTGTAACTCCCAGCTCCGGCTCCAAAGGCGTCGCTCGTTGAAAGCCTTGGAGGAATTCCACGTGTTCGCCTGAATGTCACTTTGAGGGCGGTTTCACATCGATAAACTTAGCAGGGTTTTGGGAGAAAGGGACTAATGGAAGAAGCGATTGCTTGCCCTGCCAAAATATGTTCTGCCTTAACTTTTCCTAGACTCCTGAATTTTGCTTGAAGAGCAATCTCTTTGACTGTCCACCATATATCACTCTGGGGATATCTCATCTTCCTAAACTGTTGGCCAGTTCTCTGTGATCTGTCAGGACTGGCAGGGCAAGCCCTGGAAAGCTTGCTCCAGGCACAAGCGGTTCTGATCACCCTTATCCATTGTTTCAAAGTGCCTGGGTTCCCTGCTGGATCATGTTTATCATGGCTGGTGTAAAAGTATTATCCAGGTTTTTGGGGAAGGATGAGCTGTGTAGGGTTTTCAACTGTTTTACTCTACTGCTGGGTTGGGAGGCACTTGGCGTTTATACAGCAGCTTTCCATCTGACTATTGCCAAAACAGAAGGCTACTTACAATGAGTTTACTTAAACAAAGCCTCATTAAAATAACTTCCATGTCTAAATAGATGTTTAATGTTCTTGTACTAGTAATGTTGAACTGGTTCTCTATTCTGTTGGAAAGTTTGAAGAGTCTGGGACTCAGGGTTATTCCTCCTCTCTGTCCTCTGCTTCATTATGTAATAAACTGTGCTGGTGCAGAACTCCTGTCTCAGATTACTGCTCCAGGAGGATGCCTTCATTTACCACTGCATATGGAAGGTGGCAATACCACAGCTCTAGCTTGTTTCTAAGTGTAACAAAAACAAACTTGTGACAAAAAGATGAGGGTTAAAACTGCCGGAGGGGGATGGATAGATCCTCTTGAATGAGGATATACGTTGTTTCTTAAATAGTTATTTTCTCAGTAACAGAGAGCACGCAAGGTATGGGAGGTAAAAATTTGCATCCTTTGTTGTTGCCAGAGCAGCAGGAAAGTTTTTCAGTTGTCATTTGTGATCAGTTTCAGAAGCTATGCATGGTGGATAGTGAGTTCTTTGTGCCCTGTACTGGAAACTAACTCCAGCTTGAGACAAAAACCACATTCATTTCATGAATCCAGATAAACATCAGATCTACCTGCAGAAAATGATATTTTACTTAGAAGTGGGAGAATTTAACATTGCCATTTGGATACTTTGCTGTACACTAGATTGGGGTAGAGAGAAAATAAAAGGGACCAGAAGGGATAGAGTGGGTTTATGCTTGCATCATGTTTCATTGCAGGATTAAGGATGTTTATCTTTCAGCGGCGTTCGAGTTTCTGTTACTCGATTTCTGATTCAACACAACCAGACGTATTTTGGAAACCACAATGAAGCACTACAGTTCTGTAAATAGATTTGCTGGTTGTGATGCCTTTAAGTGCTCTCAGGCTTCCGATTTTTGTACTGCTAGTTGTTGATGACAGAACTGAAGAATAATACAAGTTGAGGAACAGGGTGAGAGAAGAGCACGTTTTAATAACAACTTGACAGGAATTCAAAATCTATAGCAGAAGGAATTAAAAGGCTGCCAGAGGTAAAGAAGAATGCTGCCAACCTGGAGGATGCACAAGTTAAACAGAGGAGAAGAAAAGTTGTCTGCTTCTCTGTTGAGCTGTCTACTCTGCCTTGCAGTGGAGGAAATCACCTGCAGAAATACCTTCGCTCACAGGCGACTCCTCACAGAACAGTGCTTCTGGCCTACTATTCCTCTTCCTTCTTGCCTGACTCCCTAAATTTTCAAAGGATTTACACTTGACCGTGTCTTCTGAGAGGATCATGAAGGTTGATTTCCATCAACATGGTGTCAGGGCTGCAAATCTGCTTGCATTACTGCCTCTTCTCTCCATTGGAAACCAAATATCTGTAAAATCTTCCAAGTGTCCCAGATGGAATCCCTGCCTAAATACCCATAGCTGAAGGAGATGAACTGTTCCTTTTCACTTGCATAGTACCTTCAGCTCGTCAGGGATGACTTGCCTGTGAGACCACACTCCTTTTGGAAAGGGTGAGCCACAGGGATGGCTGAAGGGCTCCTGTGTTGCCTGGCTGAGCGCAGAGGCCAGCAATGGGCACTCGTAATGGCCCCAGCATTCACCACTACGTCAGGCTTCTGGGATCAGACCAGGATTAATCCTTTACCGGGCTTCTCTTCAGGCATTTGTCTGACAGATGTTATCCCGTGCATTTGTTTTCCATTTTTAAATCACAGCAAGGAAACGATGCACGGCTTTAACTTCATGGGTAAAGGTGTGGGTGTTGCATGGGCTGCCACCGTGTGCCCTGCAAACCAGGGATCCACCTCGTCACTTCACTTCTCTCCCAGTTCCCTTTCTCCCCCTGGGCTCACCTACAGCTATGGGAAAGACTCGGGAGGGACGCGTTTCCCTTCGCAGCCCCAAGCCTGGGCACGTGGTGGCCGCGGAGCCGATGCCCGCTCGCCTCCTGCCCCGCTGAGCCCCGCGGCGCTCCCGGCCGCCCCCACCTGCTTTGCCCTTAACGGGGCCGGTGCTGCCGGGGGATTATTTCGGCCCCGGCCGCGGGCGGTGGCGGGGGGGGCTCGGCAGACGCGCCTTATACGGCCGGGCCCGGCTCACCTGGGCCGGGGCCAGGAGCGCCTTCTTTGGGCACCGCCGGGCCGGGGCCGCGCCGGGCCCGACACCAAATATGGGGACGGCCGGGGCCGCATTCCTGGGGGCCGGTCGCTGCCGCCGCCCGCCGTGATAAAAGGCTCGGCGGCGGCCGCGGCGGCCACGAGTGACCCGGCGAGAAGCGGGAGCCTCTCTCTCTGCCCGACGCGCGGAGCCCGCAGCCAGCCCAGGTAAGCCCCGGCCCCGCCGCCACCGCCCGCGGCTGCCGAGCGGCCGTGAGGCTCAGCCCCGCTGCCCTGTGCCCCCGCAGACACAGCCGAGACCATGTGTGACGAGGACGAGACCACCGCGCTCGTGTGCGACAACGGCTCCGGCCTGGTGAAGGCTGGCTTCGCCGGGGACGATGCTCCCAGGGCCGTGTTCCCCTCCATCGTTGGCCGCCCCCGCCACCAGGTACGGCGCACTCCCCCTCCGAGCCTCCCCGCACGCCCTGCCACAGCCGTGGCTGCGGATCCCTGCTGCCTTCCAGCCCTCGGCATCCTCCTGTCCTGCCGGGGAGCCCCGTGCTGCTGCCCGTGGAGAGGTTGCTGAGCTCCCACTTTCCTCCCCTGCAGGGCGTCATGGTGGGTATGGGTCAGAAGGACTCCTACGTAGGAGATGAAGCCCAGAGCAAGAGAGGTATCCTGACCCTGAAGTACCCCATTGAACATGGCATCATCACAAACTGGGACGACATGGAGAAGATCTGGCACCACACCTTCTACAATGAGCTGCGTGTCGCCCCAGAGGAGCACCCCACTCTGCTCACTGAGGCCCCCCTTAACCCCAAAGCCAATCGTGAAAAGATGACCCAAATCATGTTTGAGACCTTCAACGTCCCTGCCATGTATGTGGCCATCCAGGCTGTGCTGTCCCTGTACGCCTCTGGCCGTACCACTGGTGAGTGCAAAGTCCTGCTGGCTCCTCTTCCCCGAGCAAGGAGGCCCAGGACTGGTCCCCTACCTCTGACAAGCACTCTGCCCCCAGGGCAGGACCCTCTGTGGCCACATCTCTCACAGGGCTGCTTCTTGTCTCCGCAGGCATCGTGCTGGACTCGGGTGATGGTGTGACACACAACGTCCCCATCTATGAAGGGTATGCCCTGCCCCATGCCATCATGCGCTTGGATCTGGCCGGCCGGGACCTCACGGATTACCTGATGAAGATCCTGACTGAGCGTGGCTATTCCTTTGTCACCACAGGTAAGCACCATTCCTTCCTCCAAAAAGTTCCCTCTCGCTTCCAGCCATCACACTTCTAGAGATGCTCTCACCCTGTTGCAAGCCCCAAAAACAGTTCCCGGGGTGAGCTTGTGTGTGCTTGGGGGTCTGGAGTGCTAGCAGAGCTATGGAGGCAGTGCAAGTGCTCCCTGTTCCTCCTCTGCAAACACTGATGCCTTTTCTCCCCCCGACAGCTGAGCGTGAGATTGTCCGTGACATCAAGGAGAAGCTGTGCTATGTGGCTCTGGACTTTGAGAACGAGATGGCCACCGCTGCCTCTTCCTCCTCCCTTGAGAAGAGCTACGAGCTGCCTGACGGGCAGGTCATCACCATCGGCAATGAGCGTTTCCGCTGCCCAGAAACCCTCTTCCAGCCTTCCTTCATTGGTGCGTGCCCCCCTCCCTCTCTCTTCCCTTGGCAGCTCTCCCCTCTCTCCAGAGTCACCCCACAGAGCTCTCGCTTTGCAATTAACCTGTGTCTGCCTGTTTCCCCCTGCTGCCCCCAGGTATGGAGTCTGCAGGTATCCATGAGACCACCTACAACAGCATCATGAAGTGCGACATTGACATCAGGAAGGACCTGTATGCCAACAACGTCATGTCTGGGGGTACCACCATGTACCCAGGTATTGCTGACCGCATGCAGAAGGAGATCACAGCCCTGGCCCCCAGCACAATGAAGATCAAGGTAAGGCTGGAGCACGCAGCTCCTGGGAGCAGCTGGAAGGGGCTGTGCCCAGCCCCGTGCCTGCGCCCCGCAGCAGAGTCCCGTGTGCTGATCCCTGCTCTCTTGGTGTTTTCCAGATCATTGCCCCGCCTGAGCGTAAGTACTCTGTCTGGATCGGTGGCTCCATCCTGGCCTCCCTGTCCACCTTCCAGCAGATGTGGATCACAAAGCAGGAATACGATGAAGCTGGCCCATCCATTGTCCACCGTAAATGCTTCTAAACATGTTTACATGATCACTTTGCCAACCACGCTCAGGATGACAACCTTCAAGGTTGCAGGCAGCTGAGGGCCTGCAACAGCCATGTAACTTTCTATTTTGTAACAATTTCTGGTTACTGTTGCTGCAAAGCTCCATGTGACACAGTGTATGTAAAGTGTACATAAATTAATTTATTTTATCTCGTTTTGTTTGTTTTTAAAACCAATGCCCTGTGGAAGGAAACAAAAAACTTCAAGAAGCATTAAATCATCAGTCATTCTGTCACACCCCTAATGCTGTCGTTTGTCGTCATTTGCTCGGGTTCTTCCATCGCTTGTGGACTTGGCGTGGGGGTGGTCGGGCTGAAGTCCCCAGATAGGAGGGGGACTGGGGAGGGGACAGGACCCCAGCCAGAGCAGCCAGCTCTGTGACTCCTTGGGCTACAGGCTCCTTGGTGGCACTGGGGGCAGTGCAAGGTGGCTGCTGTTGCATCACGCTGCTGCAAGGAGGGTGCCCTGACGCTCTGCAGTGTGCCGGTCCCAGGTTGGAAAGGGTTACCTGGAGCCTTTGCTTGCAAAACATTTCTTTTGGCTCAGCCTGCCAAAAAAGTAGCCCTGGCATGCTCCCGAGGAAGGCAAGGCTGGTGCTGAGGGCAGGTGGCGGGTGCAGGTTAAATAAAGAGCTTTCCACTCCACTTATGGGAAACCCACCTGCCACGGTGCTGTCCCGGGGGGCTGAGGGCAGCCAGGGCCACTTCCTCACCCTGCCTGACACGCCTGCCCTTGCCAGTGGCCACGCACGGGGAGCTGCCTGCTGAGGAACCACCCCCTCGTCTGCCCCCTCGAACCAACCCTTCCCTTCCCTTCCCTTCCCTTCCCTTCCCTTCCCTTCCCTTCCCTTCCCTTCCCTTCCCTTCCCTTCCCTTCCCTTCCCTTCCCTTCCCTTCCCTTCCCTTCCCTTCCCTTCCCTTCCCTTCCCTTCCCTTCCCTTCCCTTCCCGGGATCACGTCCTGTGCTCAGGAACTCCCCAGGAGCCCGAAGGAAAATCCCAGGGGCTTCCCTTTGCCGCCGGTGTTTACCTGCCCTGTTTGTCAGTGAGGAGGCAGAGCAGAATGGGAGGAGGGAAAGATGCTCCTGGCCTGTCTCATTCTCTCTTACTGGGCCAAGGGGGCTCCGGGATCCCCCTTTATTTCCAGCATTCACACACACACACACACACACCCCAGGTGTTCCCTCTGGGAGCTCCCCTCCCTCTGGGAGCCATCCTAAAGCCCTGCCAGGCTTGGCACATGTTCCCAGGTCAGGACACACGTGCAGGAGCCACCAGCCTTTGAAGAGGGAGGACTCCTGGAGCACAGGACCCTGTCATGAAAGCAGCGCCTGAGTTTTGGGGTGTTCTTTGGCTGTGGGAGACAGCAGCATTTGGGAAAGAAGAGATGATTTTCAGATGAACCTCCAGCCCAGGAAGGTTTTTTTGCTCTGCTGTGGCTATGCTAAGGGTGCATTTGTTTTGCATTTTGGCTGGTTTTACCTGCATTTAAGTGGGACCCATACAGGAGTTCACTTTTTTGTTTAGCACTATCCCAAAGCAAAAGCCTGTGGGAGGAGCTGCCCTGGTCCTTCCCTGGCACCTGAGAGCAGGGAAACCTGAGAGCAGGGTCACAGGGCAGCCCTAAGGGCTCTGAGTGACTGGGGAAGGACTGGAAACTAGTTGCTTCTCAAAAAAACAGTTGCTTCTCAAAAAGCAAACACGAACTTTTGCTGCCATTTGTGTAGTGGCATGTACTCCATCTGTCAGCTCCTGTTGGGACTTTGGGAGGCACTCAGCCTTAAGTCCTCAGTACTTGACCACAATCTCAGGTTCAGTTGTGGCTTAGGTGGTGTTATGAGATGGATTTTAGGACCTGCTTCTGCTATTTAACTAAAAGACTGTTTTAAAAGCACAGATAAAAGTTAGCTTAGAATAGTAGCCTCATGAGTTAGACTGCATTCTCAGACTCCACTTTTTCACCTATAATATTAATTTATGGCCCTAAACCCACAATGAAACAGGCTGATTTTTGAAAGCAGGAGTGGTGCTGAGCTCTCTCTCATCTCAAGCCTGATCAAAATCAAAGGGATCAGGAGATGCTTACTCCTTCTGAGTGAAGACCAATATTTTGCAGTGCCAAACTTCAATTTAGGACCCCTCATGAGCACAGCTGTGGACAGAGGTGAGTCCTTCTGCTTTGCACTGAGACTGCCTTGCACTGAGAGGCTGATGCTGCCACTGCCATGTCATTGTCTGCTGCCTCTGACAGCAGCATTTGGTCTCACTCTAACCTACAGCATCAGGTATTCTCCACAGCCCCTGTGCCAGTTTCATCCAGTTGAAGATAAGTGACCTAAAGTACATTCTTACAGTGAAAAGAAATGACTGGTTTGTTGTTTTTGTTGCTTAATCAGGTAACAGGGATGCCATGAGTCTTCAGCCTATGAAACCACCCTGCTCAGGTTTTAATTTCAAACTTAAACACTCTCTTTATCCTGAAACCAGCCTTTATTTGGCCTTGGGGTTTTCCTTAATATTTTTAGCAATTGAAGACACAGATTGTTTGGAAACAGATGAGTTGGATTCTCATATGGCTCACAAGCCCCATTGTTGGGAAGGTGGTTTGGAGGATTTTGCTTGTGCCCAGTGGTCTGGGTTGGTCCTTATTGTGCAGTTCTCAGTAATTTCATTGCCCTCCCTGTGTCTCTGACAGTGCTGCTGGCAGCAGGCAAAGGATCCCCAGGACCCAAAGGATCCCCAAGACCAGCATCCTCTGTTTTGAGAAAGGCAAAGGGATAAATGGGGCATCAGAGGAGTAAAAGGGGATAAAGGAAGGATGCAGGACACTCACATACTGTGGGAGGGAGGGTGACAAAGGGGAATGGCTCTTCCCTGCACCAAAAGCATCTCTGGAGCTGCAGCTCACTGCTGGCTCCACAGCCATCTGCATCCAGGGCTGGACCAGTGCTGGACAACCCTCCATAACCTCAGTCTACATCAGTGGGCAATGCAAGAAGCTGCCCTTGGTCCAAATATCACCAAGGGATGGAAAATCTCGAGAGAGGAAGAGTCCTTGAAAGGACAAAAATGATGTGGTGCTGTTTAAATGAGCTTGGGAGGCACAGTCATGACTGGGTTTTGATGCAAGCTTCCCCCAGATCTGCAGATGCCTGGGCCATTACTCAATTATATAAGGAGCTGAGGGAAAGCCTGGGTTCTAAGGGAAAGTCTTGAGGGAACAAAAGAGAAACAAAACGAAAGAGTCTCTGTGAACAAAAGAGAAAAGGAAATCCTGGAGAAGATGAGCACACTGGAGGAATTAGGAGGGGTTTCCTAATTTTATTTTGATAGAGATTTTGCTGAACGAGAAATCTGCATTTGCACAGAGAGCAGAATGTGGCCCAGGATGGGCTACCCTCCCACAAAGGTGATGGCTTTGTGCAAAGGGAACTGGCACCCCAACATGTTTTTCCCCTTGGGTACCAAAACTGCAGAAATAAAAAGCACTCTGACCACAGCATTTACTGGGCTTGGCTTTGCTGGGAGGACCTGAACACCCCCTCAGACCTGGCATCAGTGCAGCCTCACTGTGTACTCTGCTGACTGTGTGCCTCCCATGGAGGTTTGGCCAGTAATATTTATTAAAAGAATTTTACCAAAGGGACAAAATAGAGGCCACTTGAAAATTAGCATCACTTTTCACAGGAAACTTCTAAAGTGAGGCGTTAAATGAAGACCTTCAAAAATTCAAACAATTTTATTTTATAGGAAAATTTTGTGCTGTTTCTATTTCATTAATCCACAGGGAAAAATAATTGAATTGAACATTTCTTGTTAGGGTTTACTTTTTTATTTATTTTTGAACCAAACAGGCATTTTTTCTTCTTAAAAAAAAAAAAAAAGAGCTATGCAGTTGTATAGATTTTCATGGCTCATCTCCTGGTGCTGGAAAATGGAGTGCACAAGGGTGACTGTAACCTATTGATCAGCCAGTGGATAACTGCAGGCAGTGCTGGTGTGCAGGGCTCCCACGTGGGACAGATGCCAGTCAGTGTGGGCTGCTTTAGCAACAGGACCATTGGAAATATCCCCCAGCCTTGAGTGCTTTCCTGGGATCTGCTGGTGGCTTTGGGGATCCTCTTCAGGCTCTCATGGCCAGAACATATTTTGGGGGGACCAAAATATTCTGGCTGCAGGCTTGGGGAAGTAGTTGTATTTGCAGCTTGCTAAGACTCTGTTTTCATTTGTCCTGGATCTGAAATATGAAGCAGCTGCTGATTGCTCTGCGGCAGGGAAAGCTGGAGCGTCGCTGGCTCCCACTCGGGCTGTGGGGTGTGTGTGATGGGGATGAGCAGATGTTGGAGAAATCTTTCATTTCCCCCTTCCAGGACACCCTGTCAGCCTTAAACTACACTGCCCAGTGCAGAGCTGGGGCCAGCAGTGAGCAGACCCCCTCTCTGTGGTGACTCTGGCAGCTCAGCCTGTGTGCTTGCAGGGAGCACGGCCAAACCCCGTCTTGTCTCGGCTGCTCAAGGCCACGCTCTGAAAATAAAGCTGCAGCTTGGAGGCAGCTCTGGCTGTTGATGTTCAGGGAGTGCCACAGGCAGCCCGGGAATGAGCCTCTCTGTAACCCCACCTCAGGGAGCTGCATATATATAGATCCCTGGAAGCAGTTTTCTTCCTTGGCACATCACTCCCACCCATAACTCGCTCCAAACAAACACTCCCTGCTCCCCTGTGCCCTCACTCCTTGGCTTCCAGCAGCTTCTCTCTCTTCCAGGGTAAACAAGGCTTTAAAGTTGAGAAATCTACTGCTGGAAGGAGGAGGGAAAAGGGGGAAGATGGCCTTGTAAGAAGACTCTGGCACATGCTTGGAGCTGAGCAGCCCAGAGTCAGCACCAGCAGTGCCAATCAGCCCTTGAGCCTGGCTCACAGACACGGGGAGCTGGGCTGTGCTTGCAGTGGAGCTCACGCCCTGTCACACTCCTGCTGGGCTGTCCCCTCTCCAGAACAGCTGCAAGGCTTCAGGTGTGTGAGGAGATCTCTGTAGGGGTGTAGCTCTGTTCTTTGCCCAGGGGAAGAGCTGCCCTGGAGCAGGCAGGCAGGGACAAGGGAGCTCCCATGGGCAGAGGGATGGTGGTCACAGGAGAGTCACCCTTCCCCTCACACCACTGCTTCTCAAACCCCCAGACACAGACACTATCTAATCTATTTGAGTGCAGGATAAAGGGAATTTTCACTGCTGCTTGGGGTGGCCAGTGCTGAGCTGCTGGTGCTGCATTGGGTAGGTCAGAGCTGGGAAGGGAGAAGGGCCAGGGGCTGGAGCAATGCAAGAATGTCTGTGAGCAGACAATGGCAGAACAGTCCTGCTCTTCCCAAACCTCCCTGTGCCTGCCTGCAGAGGGAAGGAAGGAGATCTGAAACAGATCAACACAAAAGAAGCTCACAAGGTTTCCCAGGGCAACTGTACCTGCTTCTGTAAGACTTTTTAATTCCCTTTAGCAAGGATAATCACAAAAATAGTTACAATAACAGAGGCATAAGAGTCTAAAAGGGTTTGAGTTTGCTAGCATTGAACAATGCTGTCACTATGCCTGCAGAGCACCACCGAAGGGCACCGTGGGGAGCTCTGCCTGCCTTGCACTACATTCTGCACTGAAAATTAGGAGGTCCAGGTGCTAAAGCTGCCTACTTTCTCACCACAAGTTTTTCAGAGTGGTCTGGGGGACTGAGGCAGTTTTCCAAAGGCAGGGTATTTTCTCTACAGGGATTTCTTGTCCTGGAAGCCCTTATCCTCAACACTAGAAAAAATTTTAAAACAAACAAAAAAAAATCTACAAAGAGCTACCAGAAATTCCTTATCCCAATCATTTTGAAGTAGTGATGGTGTTATTCCCAGCAGCACTGCAGCAGGTGGCAGGCCATGTTTCTGTGACTGCAGGAACCAAGCAGTTCACAGTGGAAAGTTGATTTTCTCCCTCCTTTCTCCTTTCCCATACCAAGCCTCCATCACAGTTTTCCTCTGTGACCATGAGCAAGTCAACATTCACAGCCCTGTTTGTTGCCAGTGAAGTGGCTTTCCTATTTTGCATCTCAAAGGAAGATAAAGAAGAATAGCCAATGCCCATAAAGGATTTTGAGATGTTGTCATAGAAAGTGTTTGGGGAATATGAAATACTCGTGATCCTAAATTTAGCTCTGAAGGTCATGCAGACCAATTTCCTGGCACAAATACCAGAGAAAGTCTTGAAATCTGAACGTTTTCCAATTGCAGCCACAAGCTGGAGGCTGCAGCAGCCACAGGTGGCTCTGGGGATCTCTGGCTGTGCCTCCTGCAGGTCCCTTGCCTTGCTGAGAGCCCAGACCTGCCACTTCCTCCCAAGCTGCTCCCACCAGCAACCCAGAACACCAGTGGTTTCTGTCCTTGTTCTGGGAGTGGTGCCTCTATAGTGGGCCTCCAACAGCCCTTTGTGATAAGATTATTATTCAAATCCAATAGAAGTGACAAATTTAGGAGTATTACAGTGTCCAAACCAGTCTACTCAGGGACTATAGGCAAAATCTTTCTTGGGATAAATCTTTCAGGAGAAACATGGTGATTGATTTTAGATCTTCTGCTTTGAGATGTATTTTTTCTTTCCTTAATTTTTGTTGGTCCACTGAAGACAGCCCATCCTGGCCAAGACTGCATGGCCAAGGTGTTATGATTCCTCTGTTTACATTTGATGGGTTAAATGCCAGACAGGTTAATAAAGAAGATTGGTTCTGCTTAGACAGCAAAATGTGGTATTAAGTGGAACTTGGAGCTAAATTCCAAAGTCAATTTAAAAAGGGTGTAATTTAATCCTTGAGCTACTTAGCTTCTGCTGACATGTTACTTTATCTTTTTTAGTGCCTGCTGCACAAGTGCCTGAGTGGAGAAGCAATTGTTTGACAGAAAGTTGATGTAACTCCTGTCACAAAACCTTGATCAGAATCCAGAAACCAGGTGTGGCTCTGCCCAAACTGGAGGTGCTTGGTTTCTTCAGCAGTTGCAGCCTCCTGTGGCAAAGGCTGCAGCAGGACATGGGCAGCCCAGGGAGTGCACCTGCTGAATGTGCATCACTGTTTAAAAATAAAAAGGGGAGAGAAAAGAATAACATGGAAAATATTGCAAGGTCAGCAGATGGCAGGGGAAGGGCTCATGCCTGGGCAGGGGAGTTTGGGCAAGGACAGGACAAATCCTGGGATGGAGGCATAGCCACGTAAAGGGGAGGTGTCTGGGATGTTCTGCAGCACAGAAGTAATGGAGAAGGCTCTGGGAGCTGCAGTGACATTACACTCAGTATTCATTTCTGTTTGTGTGTGTTAGCTTGGCTCCATTTCAGCACTGCAGCAGAGTTTCAGCCCGTGTACCCAGTCTCAGACACCCTCTGCTGCCATGCAAACGTCCTGGACTTGATTCAGCCCCACTGAAGCTGAGGGGGACCTGCAGATTTGGGTAATTTTTAAGTGCTTGAATGGTCAGGTCCCAGATCAAGTAAAAAAGCCATAGCAATAAAAGCAATCACAAGAGGAAGCAGAAAGGAAAAAGAAGGAATAATAAATTTTGCAGCTGTAGGTCCAGAACCTGGCATGGCTTGAGGCATGGAATGCATAAGATGCATGCATTGAATCAGTTCCCTGTTCTGTAGAGATTTTATTGCTCATTTCATAATTCACATTAAGTTTTCTCCAATTTTTTTTTGTGGAAGAATCTGTCTGAATTAAGGATCAGTTGAGCAAATGAGGGTATAGAAGAACACTGAAGAGCAGGAAGACCCAAGTCTGGACCACAGGTGTTCTGTAGGAGTTGTAGCTTTGACAGATAAGATACATGGGTGGGAAAAAAAAAAGCATTAAGAGAGAAAATGTTTTATGACATAATCGTTGTGCCATTGACTTTGTGCTGGGAAAGATGCTGAGCTGCAGTGCTGGAAGCAAAGGCAGGCTCAGACTCCAAGGAGGTGCTTTCCTTTCTGACCCTGGTTTATCTCTGACCAGCACAATGGTGAGTGGCTTTGGAATAGTTTTGGAGAGAGCAGCATGAATACACTGACTGCACATGGGAAGGGTGTTTTTATATGGGAGGTGTAACTGTAAGGAGGGTTTGGTATTGCTAAATGAATATTTAAAGCAAGTGTCTGATAAGTTCTTCACAGGCAGTTTGACTTGTGAGTCATGTTGCACAGTCCCCAACCATGCCCCTCTCTATTTATAAAGTCATGCCTTGCTATATCTGACTCTCTAAATAAGCCTTTCAAGTTGTGGGGGAGATTCTAGTGGCACAGTGTGGGAACCAGGGAACAATTTGGAGGGGTAAGGGAAGATAGAAAGGACGCCACAAGTCACCGCATGTTGACAGCCCTCTGAAGACCAGATCAAATGGGCTGCTAGGCTTTTTCACCATGAAAAAGTCCAGGAGGCAGGGGTGGGTGGCTTCAGTCTGCTGGGCACAAGGTGGAGGAAGAAGAGCAGAGTGAAGGCTTGTCTGGGCCGAGCCCCCGCAGGTGTTCCAGGATGTGTGGAGGAGCAGGGGGAGGTCACTCCAGGGAAGCATGCCAACCAAACCATCCCAACAGGCAGTGCTTTTCTCCCTGTGCACCGTGCCTGGAGGGAGGCTGGGGAGCTGCTGGAGCTGCTCCCTGCCCAGCTATGGAGTGGAGTGCAGCCTCAGGGGGTCCCTGCTGGCATCTGCCCTGGCCCCTGCACACACGGGAGCCCTTTCCAGGTCACTGCCCCCAGCTGGCTGTGGCTGTGGGGTGCCTCGGTGCTGACAGGGCTGAGATGTGCAGGACAGGAGGGACACATCTCCAGAGCTGCATCCTCCTCCCCAGCTGGCTGGAGCTGCAATAAAGCATGTTTTCAAATGCTGACCACATACTGGTTATCAAGTAGGTGCAGGACAGGAGAGATGAGGCAAAAGGACATGAGGAATGCATGGAAATTGTACTGGAAATTGTACTGGAAATTGTACTGGAAATGTACCAGGGCATGGGGTGCCAATAAAGGTAGAAGGAAGAGTCCTGGCCTGCTTTGTCTATATCTTCACAGACAACAGGCAAGGAGGGACAAACACACAAAAATTGCTTTTAAAGAGTGGTTTGGATGAATGCATGATTTTATTTTTTCCCTGCCAGTCCTTTTTCCATAGTGATCATCTGCAAATGACTGGGTAAATGAGAGATGAGGGCTGAATGTGGGACGCACAGTACATCCTGAGCCTGCCTTTGCAGAAATGGGGCCCCATCACATGTAAGGGTTACCTGGGGAGAAAAATGCCATCACTCCCAACGTCCCCCCCTTCCTCCTCCCACTTTCTATACTGACATGATGTCATATGGTCTGGAATATCCCTTTGGTCAGCTGGGGTCACCTGTCCCAGCTGTGTCCCCTCCCAGACTCCCGCTCTCCCCCAGCTTCCTCACCAGTGTGGCAATAGAAACATCAGAAAAGGCCTTGGCTCTGTGTAAGCCCCGCTCAGCAATAACAAAAACATCTCCACATTATCAACCCTGTGTTCTGCACACATCCAAAACACAGCCCCATATCGGCCACTGTGAAGAAAATTACCTCCACCTCAGCCAAAACCAGCACCTTGGGAAGCAGATCAGTGGGGTTACAGCATCCCCTGTTCCTGAGACTTCAGTGACTGAAGGAACTGGTTTTATTCCTGCTCCCACCTTTCTGTGTGCAGGACCTAACTGCTTTCTGCTGGATGTGGTTTGGCTCTGCAGGACTTCACAGGAAGCCAGTTTCTTTCTGTCCAGCTCAGCAAGGCAGCACTGCCATAGTGTTCTTTCTCCTATCCTGAGTGCCCTCCTCCAAAGAGGTTTTGGAGCAAACGATGGGGCTGAGCACCACAGGGACAGCATTTGGAAGCAGTCACACAGGGCTCTACACCTACAAATGAATGAGTGTTTCACCCATTTGAGCCAGAGGAATATGTTTCTCTGGCCTTTCAGGGCATGGGGAGCAGGATTGTGGGGTTGACAAGGGTGCTCACACAGCTGTGGGAGTGCCAGGAGAGCCCCAACCTCCCATTCTCCTCTCTCAGGGGTGAAGCCAGCCACCTCAGCAGCCACTGCTAGCAAAATGCCCTGCTCAGTAAGCTTCTCCTATGGGCTTGGCTCAGTGAAGCTTTTTTTGTTCTGTATGCCCCAAGCTTCTCACAGTGCCCATCATCTCTGACCCAGGGCAGGTGGGGCAGCAGGTGAGTGTTGGTGCTGGGGCAGGATGTGACTGGCTCCACAACCAGCTCCTTTTCTACACCACCCTTGGTCCCTTCAGTGGCAAAATCAGCACATAACTTTCCAGAAGCAGCCTGGCTGATGCTTACGGTGATGTTCCTGGACATGGATGGCTCACTTTGTGTGGGGTGGCAGGGACAAGGGGGTCAGGGCACCAGGGTGGATTTTTGCAGGGAGAAGTCTGGTTCACAGGAGGCTCAGGCTGGATTCTCACCAGCAGGCTGGGCAGATGAAAGCCAGCCTAACACTGCTCTCCAGAGCCAACAGGTTCCCTGTGCTGAGTGGATAATTCATTGTAAACAATACATGCAGATGTCAGCACTCTCTGGAGGAGCAGCTCACAAGTGGTGCACAGGTTCTCCTCAAGAGCATCCATTTGTCAAAACCATTCTCAAGATAATTTCTGGTGCCTCAGAGGGATGCTGGGTTTCAAGCTGGGGCTTTTTCCACTGGGCAGAGGTTTTGCTTGCTCCCCATCCTCTGAGAATTGAAATCTGAGAGCCAAGCCATGTGACAGCAGAACTGAGGTACCCTTCTTGTAGGAATGCTGCAGGATCCACAGCTGCTTTTTGATTGCAGCTGGCCTTTCTGGTGACTGTGCTTGTGAGGAGGCTGCTTTGCTGGAGGATGGAGAGCACTAGACGGGACAAACAGGTGCCTGAAGACAAATGTATTAAAATTTTAATCTGGGGAAATGGCTGTAGTTTAATTTTAAACTGTAGCGTTTGCTTTTCTGTATTTTAAATCATTACTGGGTTTGCTGAACAGCTGGATTACCTCCCAGGACGTGATGAGGGAACCCTTAAGACACGATGGGCGATTTTACAGAATGCTGTGTGATACGAGGGGCTGCAGATGCACACCCTGCTGCCCGCCAAGGGAGGCTTGAACTACGCGGCTGGAGGAGCCTTGGGCTGGCGGGTGTCGGGGGGTGCAGGACAATGCCAGACAGGCCAGGATGGCTGACACGCAGCTCTGGTGGCTTCGCAGCGGTGCTGACAGGGCCGAGCCCCTGCCGCAGAGCTGTCCCGCCACCAGCGGGTCCCCGGCGTGCGCCTCACCCTCGCCGGGGTGTCCTGCTGTTCCTGGCCTTGCCGCAGCATTTCCTGCAGCCGAGGTTATTTAGCCAGGCCCAGAAGGTCCTTTTCCAAAAGGAAAACTGCAAAGCTGGTGAGCGGTTGGCAGTGCTTAGCCGGTATGTGTGTGCTCGGGCTGCTGGCCGGGGCTGCTACCGAGGCAAAGGAAGGGGCACGATAAGACTTTAATCTCCCTCCTCACTGGGGGATAAACCAACCCTGGCTGCGCGGCATTTCCCAGCCCGGTAGCCAAAAGGCCGATCCCCACAGCTCTCAGGGGGTTTGCACATCTGCAGACTCCAAGGGGTTAAAAATAGATCCCACCCTGCCGATGGCACATTTCATGTCCATTTAAAGGTGTGCCATGCATTTCCATCCTCCCTGAGACCTGAGCAAATGCCTTCATGGTGCTGACATTTTGCTCAAGGCTCTTTCTCTTTGCTAAGCCCACGGCTGCCCGGGCTGGCTCCCCGCTCTGAGCGCTATTTCGGGGGGCTGCCTGTGCCCCCGGCTGCCCTGCTCTGAACGAGCAGCTGCAGTGTGACCGCTGGCATGGCTGTGGTGCTCCTGCCCCGACTCACAGCCAGCAGATAATGGGTTTGTGTTTCTGAGCAAGGCAGGGAGCTGCTCTCTAAAAGAGTCAAATGTTTTTAATTTTTTTTAATAAATCAGAGAATAGCTGTTAGAAAAGCACCATCCTTTCTGCTACTTGTTCGTGCTGGCCGTGTGAAGATGGTTGCACTGTCTTTCCGGGTGCACATCCCAGCAGCGTTCCTCCGGCACACGTGGTCCTCCAAGCGTCCTCCACCTGTGCTGCAGGAAACATCTGGGGCTGGACCTCTGTGCTCCAGCCATCCCAGCTCCAGTGAGCCCCAGCCCTGGCCCGGCCCCTTTGGAGCGGCGGGGGTTGGTTCCCGCAGTGCCCCCCTGCCCACGGGTGGCAGGGTCTGTCTGACCCCAGGTGTGCCGGGCGTGCTGCCGCCTCCCACACACGGCTCCTGGGGCCAAGGAGGCTGCTTAGCGTGTGGATGGGGTGATTACAGCACACAGCCGGGCACCTGCGCACCTTTGGAAGAAGCAAAAGCAAAGAGGAGCTGCTGCCGGTTCTGCTGTGGAGAAGAGCAGTGAGTGGGGGCTGGCAGTGATGTGGTGGCACTGGTCTGCACCCTCTGAGGCATGTGCTGCTGCTGCTTTGGCAGGGAGAGGGGAGCAGGGAGCAAGGCAGGGGGGTACCAGCAGGTTTCCTTCCCAGAGTGATGCTGGCAGGAGCCGTGTGCTGCTTGAAAAGGGGATTTCTCTGCTGGCATCCGCCAGCTCACGCACAGACCAGGCCACCACCTCATGCCATATGAAACCCAAGAAAGCTTGGATAATCTCCAAAGGGTGGATGAAATTCCCATATCAAGCAAGCTTCACTGTAGCTCTGCTGAAGTCCAGGGAGGTTTGCCTTTGTGGGAGGACCTGGGTACTTTTATAAGGGGCTCCGTTCCTCCCCCAGGAGCCCTCAGCCAGTCAGCGTGGCTGAGACCATATTAGGGATGCCTCTCCCCGAGCCTGAACTCCTTGTTTCCACCAGGTTCCCCACAGGAAGGCTCCCTGCAAGGTTCCCCTCTGCACTGTCTTAAAGAGGCAATGAAGGCAGCATCTTTGGGGTGAGGCAGGGACAATGAGACCCCGCTGCTCATCCTCCAAGCCAGCACTTATCCCAAAAGGGTACAAGTGAGGCCAAGCCAAGGGGGAGCTGTCAGAGCCTGTGCCCAGCCTACTGCTTGTGATTTTCCAGCTCACCTTTGCCTTCCTCACCACCATTTCCCGTCTATTTCTGCTGCCCCTGTGCAATTTTGGAAGCAGTTTAGAAACTCGGCTCAGCAGCTGAGCCTTACCAGCAGCTGAGCCTTACCCCTGCTCAGAGCTGAACCCTTGATGTGACTGGCTTTATTTGGGATGAAATTTTGCACCAAGAGGCTGGAATTCCTGCTCACCTGCAGAGTGCTGCCAAGGACAGCTAAACCCCTCTCAGGAGCTCCCTGCACAGTTTTCCTCTTGTCCCCATTGTGGCATCCTCCTCCACCCCATGTGCAGATCAGGAGCTGGGGGGTCCTTTGGGATTGCTTCTCTAGGTGATCTGGGAAAGAACTTCAAAAACATTAGTTTTTCTGAACTGGTGCTGGAGGTGTTTCAGAAAAAAATGAGGTAGCTGTGGCAACCTTCAGTGACTGATCTCAAAGCTCATGGTCATGGCACTGAGATCCGTAGAAGGAGTTTATGTTTGGATGAGGTTTTTTTGTGTTGAAGACCCACTTGTTTCCAGGGGGAGGAACAATGAGATTAGGTTGCAGAGATTTCACAAACTGACAGTGAAATCAGCCCAGAGCCAGCACTGAGCTGCCCATAATTTCTGGTGTTTAAAAGTAGATTTGGTAATATGAACTTGAGCCAGTCTTGTTCCCAAGCCTTCTCATTGCAAATTCTGTGAAGCTTTTTCAAGCATTTAATTATTCTCTACAGATCATTTGTTATTACCCATCAATTTACTGCTTGGAAAACTGATCCATCACTGTGCAGGCTGCTGGACTGGCACTGGGCCACAATATGGGGAATTGTGAGGCATGGCTTCCTATGCTGGAAGAAACATCCCAAAGCCATAGGAACAGCTTCTGTCCCCATCACCCACAGACTGCCTCTAGCCCAGCAGTGATGGTCTGAAGGACAGATCTTTCAGAACTCATCATTTCAGCAGCACTCCCTTGCTGCTGTGAGACAGGGAGCAGGTTGCAGCACAGGTGTCTCTGTTTTGCCCCCAAAATTTATGTTCTCTCAGTGACAGATGGGCTCTCAGACACAGCCTTTAAATGGTGGAGATTTTGAATCCCTTGCTTGTGGCAAATGCTGTACCAGCCTCTTGGGTGTTGTCCAGGGCCAAAAGAAGGAGAGGAAGATGTGCTGGGATTGAAAAAGGAATATGAGCAGAAACAACAACTAGAGTAATCCTGTCCAGCAGCCAGATGGCTACCCCAGAGCTCCAGAGGGAGGGGAGTATGAGCCAAGAGCAGCTTTGGGCAGCCACATGAGCTTGAGATGAGACTGAAGGAAAGTGTGTGGGCACCGATACTTCTCCATCACCTGTCTCTGCCTGAGTGGGTGCACTTGGGCTGTCTCCTGCCCTGACTCGTGGAGGTGGCATCCTGCAGGTGATACTGAGATCACAAATTCTGCAATGTCTTGCATGCTGCAAGTGACTGTGCTGGACTCTGCCACTTGGAGCATGATGCAGGTCTGCCTTGATGACTTTCTTGGGAGCAAGATCCCACCACAGGGTGAACTGCCTCAATCCCTGTTTACCCTTTCTTTCACGGGAACTTCATAAATGACATGAGTTATTCCTGACAGACATTCAAAACCCAGGCATTTTCAGACTGGTTTGTTTTGAACCACCCCTTTAAGCACGTTGAAGAAGAGGTGAATGCAGGTGCCCACAGTGGCCCCAAGCCTTTAGAAGAGCCTTTAGGCTGGACGGAATACATGTGGATTTTTAGAGAGCGGCCAACTTGGATTTACTCCCCATTCACTAGGGAAAAAAAGATGTGGTGAGCAATCACCTCCACATGTGCCCACACCCCACTGCTTGTAAGGAGCTGTGGGGAACCCACACCCATAATGAAAAACACTCAGGCTGTAGCTGCGAGTGGGGTGTCCTGCACTGCCCTGGGGCTGCACACCTGGGAGCCAGCTCCCTGCCTTGGCCATGGGACAGCAGCTGCTGAGCAGAGACCCAGGGGTCACCAGCGAGCCTGCTGCTTCACTGGGGCTGCTCAGGCAGGACATAAAAAGGGACAGGTGGGAAATGTCTCCCAATTCTCCTGCCTCTTACTCAGCTGGCATGTAAACTTGGGTTTTTCTCAGACTGAGTGGGCAGCCTGCAAATGTGTGGCTGGGGGCGGTGCCTTGACAAACACTCCGTTAGTGCAGGCTGTAAGATCTGCTCCCTTGCTAGGAACTGTTCACTTGACCAGCCAACAGTGGTGTGCAACCTTGCAAACTTCAGGGGCCAGGGAAAAAAAGGGGAAAAAAAGAGCTGATACCAGTATGGACTTTGTTCTTTGCCAGTGTGACAGTTTAGAACTGGGAGCTGAGCTGCGTGAGCAGCCAGCCTCACTGGGTGCCCAGTCCGAGATTCAGGACTGCAGAAGCCAGAAGGCACTCAGGGGTGGGAAATGCCTCTCCCTGCTCCTGGCCACACTCCTAGTACACAACCCAAGAAGATACATCTCTCTTTTCATCTTTTAGCAAGGTGGATGGAAAGCATGGACATTTGACAAGGTTCAGAGGGGTTGCTAAGGTTGCTGTGAGCTCTACTGCTGTGGGTGCTTGAGGCACAGACACTAAGGTGTAACAGCAAAAAGATTCAAGCTGCTCCAAGAAAAAATACGAGACTTGCACAAATAACAGGATTTGTGATCAGAGCTGCCAGAGAAAGGTTGCAGGGCTTCCCCAGCAGGTTGCAACTCACAACAACGGTGGTCAAATTTCCCAGATCTCTGGATACCAGGATCAGGCAGTTCTGGGAGACTTCTGCAGCCATGTGCACTAGTGCTGACTAACCTGTCCCTAAGAGCATTTGAACCAACTCTTCTGATCCTTCTCCCCTGACAGCGTTACCCTGTGGGCAGCTGGTGTAGGCCTAAAAGGGGTAAATGCCCATGAAACCAAAGCACCTGCACCTGCAGGATTAACCAGGCTACTATGAGCAGCATGATGGTTTGTTTTGTGAAGTGACTGGGACAGCTACCCCCAGTATTTGGCAAAGATACACTGATCTAGGTGAAAGCAGTGTTTATATGTCTAAAAACATTGTGGTTTTCCCTATCTGGCAAAATTTTCTTGCTGATTTGGAGCTTATGCTGTTAAATACTTTAAAAATGCATTTCTCTTTAAGAAGCAACTTATTTATTTTCCCTGGTTTCCTTCTCCTCCAGACTTTACCCAAGCAAACTCAGCAGCCCGGTTTCAGACTCTGACAGCTCCTGATTTGGCTGGAAGCCAGTCTGTGGATCTGAAAGATGTGTTGACATGTAATTTTCCCACTCCTACTGCATATGAACTGTCCACTATTCCCCTTATTGCCTGGAGCTAGGAGAGGTGACACAGCAAAAGACTGCAAGTCAAAACCGTGTGGAAATGACCCATGTGATTACCCATTGTTTTTCTGGACCATACTCTGCAAAATAACATCCATGCTCATTTTTCATTACCTCTTACATTTGCATAAAACTCAGGCTATCTCTTTGATCTTGACTTCTCTGTGGTTATTTCAGACAGAAATAAAGCTGTTTCCCAGCCCTGGCTGCTGTCCTCCCTGGTGGGAATGGTGCTCCCATTCAAATGGGGGTAGTGGAGGAAACTGGGACTCCTGGGGTTTGGCATCCATCAGTCATGTGTCACGGATCTGGTCAGAAACTCTTGACCTACCTGGCCACCTGGTTTTGCTACGTGTGGAAGAGCAGTAATAGGGATTAAGAGGCATAAATAAGATCCTAAGGGAAAAAGTGCTTTAAAAGGAAAAAAGTGAGTTTAGAATTTCAGTGTTATGAGTCAAATGGTGTCTTTATTTCATTTTTTAATGAAGGCAAAAGTGCAGCAAAGTATGCAAGGGAGGAAACTCTAATGTTAGTATCAGCCTCATAAATGTTGTACTTCCTCATTTAGGAATCATTTAATAACTGGCTTTTCTCAGTACATGGAAGTCTCTGCCATGAGGTATTGAAGCCAAAACTCATTAGGATTAAATTAATAATAATGTTTATACAGCTACACTGAGACTATCCAGAGCTGCAGTGTCGAGGATGGGAAATGATTCTTGTCTGGCATATACAGAGCTGCTTGGCTGTAGCTGGAGGGGTGAGGGAGGAGCTGCTCTTTGCCCATGATGGTCTCAGCATCCTGCCCTGCAGCTGCAGAATGTCTCTGGAGCTGGTTTGGCATGCTGGGCCCTGGGGTTGTGGTTCTTTATTCTGTATTCCATAAAGGCCCATATCCATATTCCATTCCAGGGCCCAGCCTGGCAGTTGCTGCATTGTATGTGTCAAGATTAGATTGTGGCATGGGGAAGGTGCCTGGCAGCCACATCCAGGCTTTTGCTTGCATCAGCCTCAGGTAACGTGTGAAGTACAATATCAGCTCTGCTGGGGTCTCTGCACACTTCTGTCACAAGTCTTCTTACACAAGTGGTCCCCAGTCGGTTTCCAAGCCTTGCAGCTGCCCCCTCCCCAGGCACGGGGGGATGTACAGGCAAACTGTTGGATTGGGAGGGTTGCACTGTGAAGGAGAAACCTGAGCAGGAGTGTGAAGGTGCAGCTTACCCCATGCCACACGGAGCTGGGTGCTCATTGTCATGTCAGCAAGAGTGCTAACATTGTACCTGTGCTGTACAATGGAGAGGATGGGTGGAGGCAGCTGCTAACAACACCCAACCTCACGTGTTAATCAAGAAACATTGACACCTTGCATGCTGTTGTGAAGATTTGGTGCTTCCTCTGAAGAGTGCAGAGTTTAGGGAAAAAAAATTGCAGAAGATGGGAACCCACAGACTGTGTGCCAGGATCTGAAAGCTGTCATACCGGTATTTCCTGTGTGATGGATGAGACATGGATTAATGACTGGGCAGTAGGTTTATGAGCAGCCCAGGAGAAGTTTGGTTCTGCAAAAGGCAATCCCTTCCTGACAGAGAAGCCATCAAAGAGCATCCATATACCTCTGATACAAATGTGTATTTTTAAACTGTGTGTCATGGCTCAACCCTAGCTGGCAACTCAGTACTGTGCAGTCCTTGCTCAATCCTCTCACTCCTTGGGAGGATGGGAGGAGAAACAGGAGAAAAGAACAGGTAAAACTTGTGGGTAGAGATAAGAACAGTTCAATGACTGAAATAAAGTGAAATATAATAATACTAATTATAATAATAACAATAATAACATATAATGATAGCAATAAAAATGAGAGGAAGAGAGAGCTAGAACCCAAGAGAAACCAGTGCTGCACAGTACGATTCCTCACCATGCACTGACTGATGCTCAGCCTACCCATGAGCAGTGACCAGTGGCCCTGGGGCAACTCCCCCCAGTTTATACACTGGGCATAATGTTTTATGGTGTGGAATATCCCTTTGGCCAGTTTGGGTCAGTTGTCCTGGCCATGCTGCCTCCCAGCTTCTGGTGCACCTGCTCCCTGGCAGAGCATAGGAAACTGAAAAGAACTTGATTTGGAGTAATCAGTGTATTACCAACATTATTGTCATACTGAATCCAACACACAGCACTGTACCAGTTACTAAGAAGAAAATTATCTCAGCTGAAACCAGGACAACAGGGAACAGAAATCCTTTGGGAAAGGAAAGATTGATACTATAAAATATGTGGAAAGAACAGCAGCATTTTCATAACCACAAGTGACCAGCTGAAACTGTGCAGGTTGGTTCAAAATGACACTTTGTACAAAATAACATTTTATAAAGGAAAGCGAATTCTGCAACCCTCCAGACCTTGCCTGTTTATGTGAAATCCACTTACGTCATCTGCTCGCATAGATTGAGTGCAGTGTCAGAGTAAGAAACCAGGGTCCAGGTTAACTGGGGAGCAATCTGCTCTCTCTAGACAGCACTGCCACAGCTGCTTTCTCTAGTGCTGTCTCCAGTTACAGGTGTTTATAAAGCTGTTGTTCCCTGTTGTTTTCCAAGAAATACCCTCTGTTACAGCAGGTGGTACTGAGGACATGGCTGGATCCCAGTGGGACCACTAAGGGCAAAAGGAGAAGGCACCAGCGACAACCCAGATGCCACTGGAGCCCTCAGTGGGGAAAATAAATGAGCGAGGCAGCTCCCAAATATAATCCTCAGGACAGCAGCACTGGGTGGGGGGAGAAAACTGCTGCATCTGCCTGGTTTTATTCCAGGGAAGTATGCAGACAAGGCTCCTGCATGTCTGCCTTGGGCAGGGCACCGCGAGTGTCACAGCATGGAGAGAAGAGCTCTCTGAAGGAGCTCCTCTCTTGTTTTTGGGGCTGTTGGGCAGGGGTAGGTGCCCTGCTATTTCTGTGCCTCTCTTCCCAGTAAATACAGGGCCCAGACTCTCCTCTCTGGCAGCCCTATCACCACCCACCCCTGAGAGCAGCAGGCAGAGCTGAAGGAAGTTAGGACAGGTTTTAAAATTGAACTTAACAGGTTTATGGATGCAGATCTGCAATGTGTGTGCCTGCAACACCAGGCATTGGGTGTCACTGCAATTGGCCTCTCCTGACTGCATTTTCCTGAATTGCAGCTGGGCACACTGGATTTCTCCAAAATCTTGCTGTCACGGGGCTGTTGACATAACTGCAAGGGCTGGGTGGCTGGAGGAGATATCCAGGACCTTCTGCAAAGGTCAGGCAACATCTCTGTCCCACTCAGTCATGCCTGGTCACCAGGGGTTGGAAAGCCTGAGCCAGTACATGCAAAACCAGAGCTAAATGGTTTTTTAGCTCTATCTGAGCATCGAATAAAGTAAATCAATTTGGTTATGCTAGCTGTATCGACGATTGCATCAGTGCCGCGCAGGCAGAGGTGCTGTGTGTAACACCTGCCCCCTCACCTTAAAGCCACCAACACTTTTGTTTCACTGGAAGAGTCTGGGCCATCGTTTACCATCCCGGGAATCCGTGCCAGCTTGTGGTTTGGTTTTTTTTTTTTTTTTTTTTCATTTGTGTCAGTCAAGGGACGCACAGGGCAAGGCAAGGAAAAATACTGTTTCTGAAAATCCGTCAGTGCCCCCGTGTGTCGGAGCGGGGCTGGCGAGGAGCGGCTCTGTGCAGAGCCTGCGCATGGCAAGGGCACTCAGGTTTGCAGGTGTCCAAAACAGGACAGCGGGTGGGGCTGGCCGGGGGGATCGCGCTGTCCCCTCCCAGAGGGGGGCTGTGAAGTGAGCGAGCAAAGGCTCTGCGGCAAAACATTTTCAAGGACAATCGTGTCCCACAGGGGCAGATTCGCCGCGATGCCCTAAATACGGTGTGTGAGAGAAGGAAACATCCAGAAATCGCTGAAGAGCCGAGGGTGCGTGTCCGTGTGCGGGCTGGCAGGAGGGCGAGGGCGGCTGCAGAGGCCGCCCCGGTTTCTGCATTTGTCTCTAAAGCGTTTCGTATCCCCAGAGACGGCGGCCGCCCAGCGCAGGGCTGGATTACGAGAATCCTGTTCTGGTGACGGGTTTTTTAAGCAGATTAGGGGAAAATGGAGAGAGGTCCGTGTTGTTGCAGAGGCGTTCGCCTCCCTCCGGCCGGCCCCGGCTGCTGCGCATCCTTTGCTCTCACAGCAGCAGCACGGGAGGCAGCGGCTGCCCCGTGGCCCGGGGCGCCGCACGCAGAAGGCGCTGCCGCTGCTGCATCACTTCTGACGCACTGCACGGACTCGCAGGGTTTCAATGGGCCCCGACAGGCGCCGAGTTGCCCTTCAGCCGGGCGGAGGGGAGGCTTTCCCGGAGCCTCACCCGGGCCCCAGCGCGCCTACTGCTGGGCTCAGGGCTGCGGTGCTTTGGTGTGTTTATGATCTATTTCATATTTGATCTAATTTTCACTCTATCTCATCCCGTTCTCTGCGCCTCACGGCCCCGTCCCCCCCCCTCCAGGCATCCCTCCCCGCTCGGGGCGGGGCCGGACGCCGCTGTTTGGATTTAAACGTAGCAGCGGGAGGGGGCGGGCTCGGCCGGTGGTTCCCAGCTCCCGGCTGCGGCTCCCGGCTCCGCCATGGTGGTGCCGGCGCGGCGCGTGAAGACGGAGTATATGAAGCGCTTCAAGGAGCCCAAGTGGGAATCGTGCGGCGCCTGCTACCTGGAGCTGCTGCACTACCGCCTCAGCCGCCGGCTCCTGGAGCAGGCGCACCGGCCCTGGCTCTGGGACGGCTGGGAGCAGGACAGCGGCAGCGGCGGCGGCAGCACCGCCGGGTCCCCTTCTCCGCCGGGCGCCGGCAGCCCCGCGAACGCAAGGGAGGAGGAGGAGGCGGCCGGAGCGGGAGCGGCGGCGCCGAGCGAGGCGGGACGGGCCAGCCCCGGTAGGGAGCGCGGCGGTGGCGGGGGGGACACGTGTGCCCGGGCGGCCCCAGTCCCCTCCCCGCGGCGGGGCCGTGCTGCCCTGCCCTTCTCCGGGCTCGGCACAGGTGGCTCTGCCCAGACCGCCCCGCCGCGGCTTGGGGCCGATCCTCGATCCCGGGGCGCCCGGGCCGGCGGGGTGACCGTTCCCAGGACACGGCCCGGGGGTGGCAGGGCCCGTCAGCCGGGCCCCGCTGCCTCCAGCCGGACCCTGGCTGGGCCTGCGGAGAAGCCATGGCTGCGGCGTCGGAGGTGTCTCTTTAAAGAGCCAAGTGGTGGCAACTCTCATCCTGAGTCACAGCCACTTATGTAAACTGTTGCCATGGGAGCCAAGCATCTCTGCAATTATATAAGCGGGTTCTCCGGCAAAAGCAGCGGCAAGTTGGACTGTGTGCCAGTGGCTGGCTCTTAACGCAATTGCTTTCCTGGACCTGCACACGCAATCTGTCTCGGCTGAACGCTTGGTTCTTAATGCCGCCTGAGGTTTGATCTTGGGTGCGCAGCTGAGTGGGGTCAACTAAGTAGCTTGAACAGGTGCTGAGCTGGTAACATTTTGTTCTCTTCTAGCACAGAGTAATTCCCTTCTGTTGTCTCACGGCCTAAGAGAGTGGTTAGGCAGATAATAACATGGTCAAGCTTCTCAAACTGGTATTTTTTTAAAACCATAAGATACAATTTCTTACCTGTAGTGAAAGAATACTGTATCTGGCAGTCATTGATTGGTGTTTTGAAATGCCTTTTGAATCAGCTGTCTTCCTGTTGTACAGTAGCAGGGAAAATCCTTGAGAACTGTTCAGTTAAGCCTCATGCTGCCTGGCGGTTGCTGTTGTTGTGGTGTGTGGTTTTTTTTTCTTCCCTCCCCGGAGTTAGATGTGCTTGTCTGGAGTGGGGAAACAAATCTGATCCAATGCCCTTTGGGACCTGAGCTTTCCAGAATGATCTGTGTTCTGAGATTCAAGACTAAACTGCATTCATTGACCTTAAGAATTCCACATTATACTAAAGCTTTAGCTTCTGTTCCAAAGGCTTGGTGTTTCAGGGCATACTAGTGATGTGGGGTCCTGCAGTCAGCTGGGTGGGCCTGTGGTACCCTGGTCTCACATGGGGCTCACACAGCTGCTGGAGTAATACATTCCACCTCCCCAAAGCTGTTGTCCTCATTTCAGTTGGGATAATTTTGTGCCTGGTAGCTGGTACAGTGCTGTGTGTTGGATTCAGTATGAGAATAACACTGATAACACAGCTGATGTTTTTAGTAGTTGCTCAGCAGTACTTAGCCTAAATCAAGGATTTCTCAGTTTCCCATGCTCTGCCAGCCAGCAGGTGCACCAGAAGCTGTGAGGAAGCACAGCTAGGACAGCTGACCCAAATGGCCAAAGGGATATTCCATAGCCAGAACGTCCTGCCCAGTGTATAAATTGGGTGGAGTTGCCCAGGAGCCACTGACTGCATCACTGGTTTCTCTTGGGTTTTATTCTTCCCTTTTCATTATTATTATTATATTTCACTTTATTTCAATTACTGAATTGTTCTTATCTCAACCCATGAGTTTTTCTGATTCTTTTTCCATCCCCCTGTAGAAGGAGGGAGTGTGTGGCTACGTGATGCTTCATTGCTGGCTGAGGTTGAACCACAATAGCTGTGCAGTGATGGAAGCACCCCAGCTCACCAGTATGAAACAGAGTATTAGTGGCCTAGTTTTGCTTTCCTCAGTCAGGCCTTGAGGAAGCTAGACTGGGAGCATGTGTGGTAGAGCTCCATAGTATCTCAGTGAGAAGAACTAAGGAATTGCAAAAGATTAGGGAGTGGTTGCATGGGAAAAGGCGATGCTCTCTAAAGGCTTGGCTTTTAGTGAGAGGAGGTGGAAGCTGTTGAAGCTGCACTCAGAACCTGGCATTCCCAGCTTTTCTGATGCACTTTAAATATGTACAAGCCTGGGGCAGTTGTTGTAGGGACCTGAATTTATTTTCATTCTTGTTGAGCCTATGGGTAGAGCACATAAACCTGCTACAATCTAATGGCACTGGCAGTTGCCAAGGCTAGAGACTGCTGGCCAGGGTGCTCTGCTCACTCATTAGCCTGCTGCTTGATTCCTTCCCTGACTCCTCCCTAGGGAAAGGTCCAGCTGGAGTTACTTGGTAGTCTGATTCTGGCTGGGATTTGGCAGGGAGTAACAGCTGGCTAGTTGTGTGTGTGGTCAGTGATGGTGCAGTGACTATCCAGTGCATCCAGCTGTGTCCTCAGTCCTGCAGCAGTGGCAGAGGGACTGTGGAGCACCAGTGGCCTGCCAGGCTGCAGGGTTTTGGGCAACTGTGCTTCTGTAACTGATACACCTTTGCCATGGATGCTGTAAGGGAATGCCTAAGGTTTTGCTAGGTCCTTGCTATTTTATAGTGGGAGAAAAATCTGTAGTTCACATTCACTTTTTTGCCAAATGGCTTAGAATAAACATTTCTTAACTTCTGTGAGTATTTAAGAGCTTTGTTAAGTGTTTAGCAGAAGGACTGAAAACAACTCTGGTTAGGCAGCTGGATTTAGTGGATATTTATTGTATCCTAATGCACATATAAGGAGGTGACCCATTTAATATTGGACAATCATAAGGATACATTTTTCTTCTGCTTAGTGGCTGGCTAATTAAGGCGTGTGGAAGAGATCACATAGAAACTACCACTCTGAAGCTTCTACTATTAAACTGCCTTTTTTTTTCCTTTACTCTGAAAGAACTTAATTACACTGAAGTGCTGTGGGGGTAGCTGAGTGTGCTCATGTTGATGACATCTTTTGTCTTCTGAATCTGACATCCACCCACATGCTGGAACATCCTAGCTGTTACCTGGCTACTGCTGCTTCCTGCTGTTTTGTGGGGAACCTGATTTCTGCCTGAGTGGTATTGACAGTGCTTTTTGCCAATATGGCAACAAGCTGGTCAGCACTAATGTTGTTTAATATCTGAGGTAAACACAATTCATAATGGCACATGCTGCCCTGGTTTCCTCTTTCCTCTCATTGAAATGAGCCTGTGTGTGTTTGTAAAGGTTGTGAATGCTCCTGGTGTGTGAAGAGGAAGTGGATGTAGGCAGCTTGGCTTTAATGTTCAGTGGTGTTGGTCTAAAGCACTGCCAGTGCGAACCGCTGGGGCAGCACGTGGGACAAAGGTGTTTTGTCCCTTTTGCACTGAAGCTATGGCTGAGTGATACCAAGGTGTGCTCAGAGGCAACTTTGGGGTAATTCCTTCTGGCCCTCCACTTGTGGCAGCTGTTTGTGGGATTGTTCTGTGGAACATGCCCAGGCACAGATATGCTTTAAACATAATCCCACAAAATCTTGACCTAAATGAACTGGTGTAGTTGTGGTGTAGACACATCCTCAAAGCTGTCAACAGAACCCAGTGGGCTGGTAAGTAGAAGACAGAAGCTCTTGGCAGCAGTGCTGCTGTCAGACCTGTTGCTTGTGAAATAATACTGCTGCACACACATGTAGGATGAAGGCATCTTTCAATCCTCATTGCCATTTTGCCTTCAGCATTTTTGTGCAGTGGTTTTAAGTGACAGCAGTGACAAGCTGCCATTGAAGAAGTTGCCTCAAAAGTATTTGGAAAGCGACTGATGTGGATTAGTGGAACTAAACAGAAGATCCAGTTTCAAACTTGTTTCCTGATCTTGTCTGTCATCATGTTGCCAGGGGCATTTGCTGGCCCATGTATGTGGGAAGAAGCAGTCTGTAGTGGGGGAAGAAGGCAAGGGCATCAATTCAGGGGTTTACAGTACTGTTATTTAAAGTTGCTCCCATTTTTTTTCCTTTGGAAACAAGCTTTGCTATCAAGCCAAACCAGTAATTACTTTCCAAACTGCTGCAAATGAAGCTTTCGTGAATCTAATCAGCTCTGAGCTGCTGTGCGGCTGCTAGCTCCATTATTGCCTCACACAAGAGCTGCCTTGAAATTATGTTGCAATCTGCTTCATCTGTAGTAACTTACTTTCTACCCAGCTGTAGTTTGTTGATACCCACAACAAACCCACAGGGTTATATGGCTGCTTCAAGAGGTGCAGGAGACCTGCCCCACTGGGGAGGTGTCGCTACAAAAGCAGGAGACTTGCAGTTCTGCCTGCAGCAGTGCAAGCACCAAGTGCCTCTCCTGGTGCTGAGGTATTGCTGTAAGGAGCCAGCACCTCAATGCAGAGATAACACTGCTGACCCTGTGACCTTGGGTCTGATCAGAAGGCTGTTGACATCTGCAGTAAGTCATCAGGGCCTTTGAAATGGGGGTCCTGTGTGGCAGTGCTGTGTGAGACAGCAGCTCCCCTGAGCTCTTCCCGCCTGAGCCAGGAGCGGAGCTGTTACGCAAGCGGGGCGATGCAGCAGGGTTTAAGTGACCTCTTCTGGGCAGGAGCGAATTTCAGTAGCCGTGTTGGGTGGGCCTGTTCTGCCTGTTAAGCACTTAATCCCCTCCTGCTGTCCATCCAGTGTGCTCTGCTTAGCATCCATGATGCAGTTTTAAACGTTTCTAGCTTTTCCCCTCTCCTGTCTAATCCCTGTCATGCTGCAAGCTGGTCAGTTCTGAGTTTCCTGTGTCTGCTGGAGCTGGTGCTCTGCATGGGAAGGAGATGGGTAGGAGTTGCTGGTGCCTGGACTTCCTCCTGAACAGCTGGGTCTAAGTCCTGCTTCAACTGCTGCTCTTCTGACTTCATGTGAAAAGTGATGCCTAAGATAATAGCCTGGATATAAACTGTAGTTTAAAATAAAAGGCTTAAATAACTGTTAGACATCTTGTGCCTTCACCAGCTGAGTTCTGTGTAAATGGCACTGTAGCAGTGGGTTCATGGAGAGCTCTGCTCTAATAGCAGGTGCTCATAAGTGCTACAGTACACTCTGGCATATAGCATTTACTGTAAGGCTGTGCACAGGACTCTGCGTGCCATTTACCCATATGCTTTTATTGCTATTTTGGGACAAGCTGGCTCAATCATTTCTGGACCAGCTGGAGCTGTATCCTGGTGAGTAGCATCCCCAGGCATGGCTGTTGCCTTGTTTTTTAAAGCTGAACTATCCATGTAATTGCAGTGCCCCCACTTTCCTGTATTTTTAAGTCTCTAAATGCCACTTCTGCTGTTTATGAAGTCAGTGTTGCTCCATCCCCCTTTGCAGAGAAGGAAGATGACATTTTCCCTTGAATGGAGGATGGAACAGCTTTCCAAAAGGAAAAGCAGTCTTGTTGCAGAATTGACAGCAATATGTTCCCTTTCAGAGTTTAATTTTCTCAAAAGAGTGCTTCCTTCTGATAATGGACTTAGGCAGTCCCTCCTTTGAAGTGGCTGTGCAGGGAGATGCTCAGATAATATTTTGTAAGGTGATAACTCTGTGCTGCCTAGCTCTGTTTGCAGCCATGATGAATGAGCTGCCTTGTTTCAGAGTGAAGCTGTGTGTCCCAGAGCACAGGGAAAACAAGCATAACAAGTCTAATACTACACTGAGCTCACTGCTGCTGTCTTTTACCAGCCTTGTCTATAGTAACTGAAACTACACCCAGCCAATATTTAGGTATGTAAAATTCATCTAGCCATTACTCTCAATGTGCCACTACTTTGGCCTTGACTAATTAATTTTTGGTTGTTTTGTGATGTCATTCAACTAAGCTCTCAACAAATACAGCTCTAAATACTTTAACATTGCTGGCCACGCTTTAAAAAATACTCAGCTGCACTGCAGTATCACCTGTAGATGAATGCTCACCTGCACATCTTGGAAGATGGTTACAGGCAAGTCTGAACAGGGCCCAGCACCAGGGCCTCTGTGCTGCTTGGCAGCACACAGAAACTGTGCTGGCCAGGCTAACAGCTAGCAAGGGAGCATAAGGCTTGCCTTAGAGGAATTCTAGAGCATGGAACAAGCCTTTGTATCTTTACCCTGCAAATGTGAAGTGAGTGCTTGAGTAAATGGATGCTTAATCAGTGTGCCAGGCAGGTAACTTCTATTTCATCAGAACTGGATGGATACAGATCTGACATTAAAGCAGTGTTGGACTGGGCATGCACATGCTTGAAATCACAGCAATTATCAGGAATGGTTGCTATTATGTCACAGGATTGGCAAGCTCTTCTGCTTTTAATGATGAAAGCACTTGGGTAAAAACTGCACTACTTGTCTGTGGTCAACATGTCACTATGTGAGCAAGCCCTAAACCAGAAGAACTCCCTATGACAGTGAAGGAATTCCTTCTGTCCATACCAGTGTATGCTGGTGATGGCTGAATGTGCTGAGACTTGGAACAGAGGTGGTGTGGAGCTGGTCCCCACTAGAAGCAGAAATAAACCGGCAAGTTTGGTGTGTTTATGTCAGCAGAGTTTGAGTGATCGCTGTGTGAGTCTAGCAGAAGACAGCATCTGATGATCAGACTTGAAAGGAATTGGTTACTAGTGGACTCCTATACTCATAGGTGAATGAAAGGCATGTGTCTTGTAGGTGATCACACACTATGGGGCAAGGAGATTGGCTCTTATGGAACAGCTAGCTGTTCCTCTGTGATTTTATTAATTAATATTTTATATAATGCTGATTCAGTCTTCAGTGATGATCTAAAATTGCAGTGATTCAGCCTTTAAATTCTTTCTCACAAACCCTACTTTCCATACCCAGTGCTGGAGGACTATTGCTGACCCCTTGCTATGGAAGGCTTAAATGTGTGGGATAAAGGAGCCTTGGGGAGTAATGCCTGCAGAGTGTGGCACTTTAAACGCACCACATAATTCACAGATCAGGTAGCAAAGGTGATGTCTACTACTTTGTGGGGTCTTGCTTCATACTCTCCTCTCCTTCCTAAGCAGAAAACCGTAACAGAGATAGATGTATAAACAGAGCTTGAAAATGAATCACTTTTTTCAGAGGAAGCTGATAATATGAAGGATTTAATATTGCACACAGTCTTCATCTCTGACTGGCTAGCAGCATCTATGTGACATTCAGCACTCCATCTGTTTGCTGTCTGAGAGAAGCAAGGATGAAACAGTGAAGACAGAAGATCACTGGAAACACTCTTTAAGTTCTTCCTGGGGCTGTTGGTTATCTGTAACCTCACCAGTGAAAGGCATTTTTAAGTATGGGAAAGCTGTATTGTAGTCACTAAAGAAAGAATGAAGACATTTAAGTAAGGTATATGTCTGTTGCTAAGGAAGCAATGACTTCTCGAATTTCTAAAAAAAGCACAGCTTCAGTGATGTATTTGAGAGGCTGTGCAAATCAGACATTAATATGTTGTTATTGGGAGCTTAAAGCATAACTTTTCTTTTCTTCTTCAGAGAAAGAAAAAGAAGATCAAGAAAAGCAGGAGAAGGAAGAGCAAGAGAAAACTGTAGAACATACTTCTGTAAAGGAAGCAGACAAAACCAGCCGTACAGGACGACGTCCAAGTCGAAGTGCCTTGTCCAGTCGTAATGATCGAAAATCAGCCAAAAGCCCCCAAAGGACAGATGCACCAAAGGAGAATAAACATCCATTTGCTCTGTATGGGTGGGGAGAAAGACAGACGGATACTGGGAGCCAGAAAACTCACAATGTCTGTGCTTCTGCTTCCGTGAATGAAGTAAGTAAGAGCTTCTGTTTCATGAAAAGGCAGTGACTCCTTAGTGCCTACAGATGTCTTAATAGCTGGATAAAACTTCTCAGGGGTCCCTTTATTTGAATATATAGAGATTCCAGCAGTAGGTTCTAGCAATAAACCTGAAGATGTCCAAATAAGAGCTCTTTACTCTTGGTTTGGAAGCTTCTCAGGTTTGACTAACACTTGCAATTTCTAATTAAAACTGCCTGTCCTGTTTGTGGCTGTTACAGTGTTACCAGCAAAACTGGCTGTTCTAAAAGTATTTCTGCATTCTGAACTTCATGAGAACAGGGGAAGAGCAGGCAGTTAGCACCAGGCACCCCACAGCAGGCAGGCAAATAAACACTGGGGAAGTGCTTGAGCTGTGAAAGAGAGACTTTTGCTGGGGCACTTCCTAGACTAGGAGCCTCACTGAGATGGTACAAATGCTCTTCTGCTAAGATGTCTTGTCTAGCAGCCTGGTTTGGTGGCTTGCCAGTAGGAAATGTTGCTCGCAGCAGAATGGTCTATCAGATGGCTGATGGATTACAGGGCTGGTGTAAATATTACCAAAATAGCACAAATTAAATTCATGTGGCATGGGCAGCACCAGCATTCTGCTGTACTGGGGCTCTGTTTTCTAGCTTAGAAACAGCAAGGGAGTGTTTTAACAGATCCATTTCTTTCTTCTCTATAACTCTCCTAGGCTGCAAAAACACAATCATTAATGCATCCCTGCCAGTGTCTTGTCCATATCCAGATGGAGCTGGCCTTTGAGTGGCTGTTTTGGAAGGGATTTGAAGCCCAGGCTTTTCCTTCCTGAACAGCTCAAACCTTTGAGCAAAAGGAGGAACTTGGGCCTTACAGCTTTGGAAAGAAGCGGCCTTTCCTGATAATGGACACTAATGCTAAATTGATAAACTTTGGTCAATGCTCAAAATAGCTGACTGGTGCTTTACGTTGAAGCCTAGAAGAGGCTGAAGCCTGACATGAGCAGTTATTTATATTGTATCTTAGATATCTAATACTTCTTACACTAGAAACAGTAATGGAACACCTCAGCTTGGATCTTGAGGTAGGACTGAACAGGAAGAACATTTCTGAAACATTCCCAATTATGTGGTGTTTTGTCACTGAGGGTGTTTCTTCATGTAGGAACCAACTACTTCTTGCCCGCTGAGGTTACTTTTTCTTGCATGTTTGAAAGGTGCTACTTACCCCTTATTGAGACGGGAGATAGGATTTTCAATATGGTGATAGACACACACAAACATAGAAACTGGCTCTTCATATTAAATTTTGGGGGAAACACGATAATTTATTAATATAAAAATAAATGTAACGGTGTGTTCATTGGTCAAAATGAAGATCTTTAGTCTCTAAGAGATCCCTAGGGTTTGGTCTTACTAATATGGCTTAGGGATATTAGCCTTAAGGGATGCTTAGGCATATTGAGGACTGTTTTTAAATGATAGAAACAGAGAATTGAAGTTTTTAGAATTCATTTGAGTAAGACTATGAAACATTAAAGATTTTTGCAATCATTTAATAGTTGGAAGTGTGAAAGATAATGCAGACCAGAATTTAAAGCACTTCTCAAGGAAAAAAAAAAATCTATGTTCAGTTAATAGTACAAATTAGAGAAGAAAATATAACCTTGCTCACAATCCCTGTTCCTTCAGGATAGGGACTGAGGCAAATAAAAAGTGCTCCTTGTCATTCCTGGGGGATTCCTAGGCTGTTCTCCTTCCATAATACTAACTCTGGTCTTTTAGATTCACGAATCTGCCCTACGAGCAAAGAACAGGAGGCAAGTGGAGAAAAGGAAGCTTTCTCAGAGGCGAGTGCGATCAGCAGAGGCAGAAAACACCTGGCGAGCAAAGCCCTCCCCAGCAGACAACCCCTGGATGACAGAGTACATGAGATGCTACTCAGCAAGAGCTCTCTGAACCTGGATTCCCTTAGGCATCCTCAGAAGAAGTCGCGCATATCAGGACACTGGTGCAAGGAACCAAACCACTTATGCAAGGTTTTTATAGGGAGTTTCCAGCTGTTAAAGTATTTGTTACAGTGTTTTTATCTTGGCTACCTACCTCACAGTGGGGTGTATCCTTGGAGCCATAACATTTGAAGAGGCTTTTAGATATAACTACCCAAACTTTTAAGCAATTCCCCTTTTGGGAATTTTTCTAATGCTTCAATGTTTTGAGGGTGGGAGGAGAAACCTTAGCATACAGGGAGTCAAAGCAAACACTTATTTGATGATCATGGTTACAAATAATCTGTTTTCCCTTATTTAAAGTTCAAGTCATGGGGAGATGGTATTGGGGAAGACTTTAAAGGAGTGATGGAGGTGCCTTTGTATTTATAAAACTATTTAACACTTTTATGACAATAAACATATGAAGACAGGCAACAGGAAGCCAGTGTGTCTGGTAACTAGCACTAATAAATGTAGATGCTTTAGGCAGGCAAATACCAAGTATTGTCTGTACATAGAAACTTTAAAGACAACAACAAAAAACCCCAAACAAAACCAACCTTGTTTGATTAGTGAATCAGCTGATGCTAACTTTTATCACTGTTTCTAAGGTCATTAGAATAAACCACTCATTTTCAGGGCAAGAAATAGCTACAGGATCATTTTGCTGTAGCTGTTCCTGTTGTACCAAATAACTAATGTAGACAATCATTATCTGATAGCTGCCACTCAATAAGCAGTTACTTGTTCTACAAATATAGAGCTGTACCACTGTACTAACCTTGTGGTCACACTTAGTCTGTACTTAATCATGTAAATGCATTTATTGAAGGAGAGGGCTGGCTCCTTTCTGGTGAGGTCTATTTTTAACACTTCAGAGTATCTATTATGCTCAGCAGGGGTCAGAGTGCAATATGCATTCTTCTTGGAGGTATTGTACAGGTATATTGTTAAAGGGTTTAAACTTGAAAATTGTATTGATAAGACTCGTAGATGATGTCCTGAGAAACTTGCTGCCTCTCGAAATTGGTGCAGAACCCTTCACTTATGGGGGGATGGGGAAGGGGGTAAGGGCTAGGGAAAGGAGGGGTGTATCCTTTAGTAAACAAGAACATATAATGAAGTTTGAACATTTTTGTTTTGTAGGTCCTACTTCTACATAGTAAGACAGTCATTGTGACTTCCTTGGTGGTTTTGTTTCCCTCAGGTGGCTGTAAATTATCTTTTTTTTCAGTTTGCTAACTACGCTTTAGGCAGATGATTGCTGTAGTTGTGAGCTTTGAAGTTTTGTTCAGATGTGTTGTGTTAGTTACTTATGTTGGTTATCTCAGTTTAATTGTTTTAAAGCTTGTGTTTTACAGGCTGGACACATTCCCACAGGAAGCATACTTGCACCTCTAGAGCAGAAACCTGCACTAGTTTTAGCTTCATTCCACAATCTCGGTGATTAAGGAGGACTCTGGAATTACTATTGCAACAGAGCATGCTTAGTGAAAAGTCTGATTGTGTTCTTGAAGAAAGCAATTGTGCAAAGGGTCCAAGCACTGCTGCCTCCTAGTGTCTTACATCACTAAAGGTTTCGTTACTCACAATTTTAATTTTGTTAAATTAAATCCTAGAATCCATGAAACTATAAACTGTTTTTTGTTTAACCTGCCTTTTAAGCACAAAACTATAGAAATACAGACCACTCTTGTTGAAGGCTACCTATTTAAGATCTTACAGCTTTTAAGTCTGGGAAAGCACAGCATGATTAAGAATGTTTTATATACAGCAAAATCCCTGTAGGGGATTTTGACTGCTAAGTAAACCATAGGCTAGAACTTCCTGAAAGTTTAGAGCAGTGCCCAAATCTGGGGAAAACTACTCCAGAGAACGCCTTTATTCCATATGAGATTCTTTTAATTTCCTTTCATGCTGTGTTTTCCTCTTTGAATAACTGCTGTAAATATGCTTAGCTTGCTTCTGATGCTGTTGCAGTTCCAGAAGCCACCCAAGCTTTATACAACAGTGTCAAAGCACCAACTCAGTAGTGTTTAACAGCCTTATTCAATAAAACTTGCCTGTTCCTGTTGCCCACACACTTTCTAGGCTTTATGTAACCACAGCAGATGGATTGTGCCCTCAGTGCATTTTGTCACATTCAACAGTTTCCTTGACTGTGTAGGGCAGGACTCATCTTGCCATGCTTTTGAAGATAGCTTCTACAGTTCTCTCTTCCCACAGGGAATGGAAGAGCCAGGATGACTCTGTGCCTGCCTTAAGTACTTGTGTTTGGATAAGATGTATCTCCCATTAGGTGTTGGTGTTTTCAATAATTATAGGAGGCCTAAGTGTCTTCTGCCTTGGATACTGGGAACTAAAAACATCTCCAAAAGGCCTGTTCAGGTCTTCAAATCAGAATTTTCAACAGCATCAGGGTTGCTGTATACTGAGGAAATTGTCTAGTCCTAAAATCCTTGTCAGGTCAGGAGCTGTTCCCCACAAAGATGACTTACTAAAAGACAGCAGATAAGGTCTAATAAAGTCTTGTGAGTTGTTGTTGTGCTTTTTCAAATGGTCTGTAGCCAAAACTATCCTGGGTGCTATGTTAGTACTATCTGGGTTTAAGTAATACAATACCTGAAGTGAGGGGTAAATTATTCTGCAAATCAGGTAGCCTTCCTGCATTTGGGTAGTAATTGGCTATAAAGCTACTATTTTGCTTAGACTATATGAAATACTGTAGTTCTGATCACTGCGAGCTCTGTGTGAAGTATTTGGTCTGGAAAACTGCTGGTGCTTTGATGTTAACAAATGAAAAGCCAATAGCATTGTAAAGCAGAAGTTTCCAGATGTGAAAGCTTTAAGTGTATTCCATAGATTCCTACAGGAGGTGACCATTTACTTCAAATTGGACTCACTGAAAAGTAGAAAACCTAGTGAATGTCTCCCTATCAATTAAAGAATTTCTAAACATTGTCTTGCATGGACTCTTGAATTTAGCAAAGTGGTGAACACTTCTCACTCCTGTTTTAGAAGTAAAACTTTTTGGTAAGAACACAGTAAATACTCAATTGTCCAAAGTTTTCATTAAAATGACTGTTTATTCCTTTGTTTCTGGAAGTACTTAGCTAAGTGAAGCAAGAGTTTTACAATGTGTAATGCTGCAGTTTAACTATAGTGTTGTGAAGATAGTGTTTACAGTGTAAAATGTTACCATGAAAACTGCATAAGAATGTCCTGTAAAATACAGTAGCATGCCTGTTCAGTCACTGATGTCACATCTTTGCAACTATGAAATAACAGACATTTTCACAGGAAGCTGAGATAGTAGTCAAGGTGATAGCTAAACTTAGAGAGCCAACCTTAACAAAACTGAGGAACAGTTTCTAGTATGAATTTTATCCAGGTAGCACATGCAAATTTAAATTGAATTTTTAACACATAGGGAAGTGTACCTGTTCTCATTTTTTATGGTATAATGTAGTGCCACTGAACTATAAAGGCCTCTCTGACTTTTTTTTTTTACTGTGATAGGGACCAAATGCTAGCAATCTGAGGGCCTAATGTTTGGTAACCTGGATGTTCCAGTTTCTTTTCCAGCTCAGTTAGTGCACTCAGCAGCAAAGCCATAAATGGAGCCTGACTCAACACCTTGACAAGTAACCCCATGAAATTAGGGGTACAAGTGACTGGGAAGCTGCCTCAGCTATTGTTAGCACTGAATTCACTTTAAAAACAATAGGGAAATACCATCTAAGCTTGAAGCAATATGTGTTTTTTAAAGTTTTTAAACAGTATTTGTTTTTAATGCTTCTGTATTGTCTATTTTAATAGTGTAGTCTCAACCTGTACATGTGAATAAAATCAGTGACACAAAGTGCCTGGACTGCTTGTACTGTGCTTTTTGGGATCTCATTTTTTTTTTCCCCCCTTACAGGGTACTTTAGTCCCTGCATACAAACTGTGGCTTCTGCTTGTCCCAGATATTCTCTCCTGGAATGTGACAGGCTTCTGTAATGACTAAGGTTGGCTATGAAGTTACATTACAGTTACCATTCCAGCCTCTTATGTTCCTCCTGTAACTCTCCCAGAGATTCTTAACATCCTTTCCCAATCTGAATCACTGTTTTCCCCTTACTATGATAAGAAAAAAACCCAGCTGTACTAGCTATCTTAAATGCTATGCCTTTGAGAATATAAATGTAAAGCTTTGGAGGAAAAATACAGCTTCCTGTTTTCTCTCTCTTATCCTATGAACAGGTATACTCATGCCAACAGGAAAAATTAAGCTTTTAAAAGCTGGCTACACTAAAGTTCTCTATGCCATGGGTTCTTCAGTAAATGAATGAGACTATTTTCACAGAGGATTTACAATGCATTTCTTGAGATTTTTATAGTGTCAATTCTTCCAGCATATAAAACATAATGGAAATGAGGTGTACAGACTAATCAGGCTTTTCTATGGCATTTGCTTTTTATAGGTCTTAAGGGAACTCATGAGCCACACTGCACTACCAATTTGAATACAAAGAAAGGATAAGATGAGGCAACTGTGAATCCTATGTGAGTTGCCCAACAGTCATGTTATTGACTTCACTTAAGAGACAAAGCTTGTACAAGTACACAGGATTTGCTGGAAGAAAATCAAGGAAGATTCTTTATTTGGTGCTAGATACAAGCATTAAATGAAATAGTGTAGGCCAACAGACTCATTAAAAGGCAAGACACAGGCTTTAATAAGACATTTAAATCTCTTAATGGGCTGAACAGCTAAAGCTCCACATCCAATGAAACCTCAGATATAGTACCTGGTGGTATTTCATGTAAAACTCCCACCCATCCTGCTTTGTAAGAATTTTACCCTGAAAACATATGTAGCCTATTTATGACTTACTGTTCAGGTGAGCTAGATGTCAACTATAATGCTAAAACTTGAAATATATTCCAGGGCTGATATTGGCATGATGTTTATTTTTAGAAATAAAAGACTCTCAGAGGAGCAATAGTAAACAATAGAGTTTGCACTGCTGAGAGCTATTGCTTCCAACAGTATTTCTCTAAGGAGCTGCAATTTTAGAAAATTTCTTTTTAGAATGTCAGCAAGATATGCAGCATAAAAGGCTGAGATACTACAAAAAATGCACATTAACCAGGTTAATATGTATACAGTGAGAATATACATTAAAAATGGTAAAAACATGTCCAAACTCATTATAATGACACTAGACTTTCCTTCCAGGGAGGAAGGGGACAGCTTTAAGACAGTTACTGAAAGAATAAAAACTGCTTACTGCTTTGTAAACCAGAGACACTTGACCAAAATGATCATAAGAACCAAGTATAAAAAAGGCTTTGTATGTAAAAGGGACAGAAAGAAGTAGAAGAAAATCCCTGTGAAACCCCTGACATTTCTGTATATAAGCAACAGTCCTCTGCTCCTTTCCACTGCTACTGTAATAAGGGAAAGAGGTTTTGATGAGTAGCCAACAGCCCTTCCACCACTCTAACAGTGACAGGAGAACAACCTCCAGCTCTGCTTGTGCTGTGTCAATGCCCAGCTTTAGTCAGTGTGCCAAGAAACCTGACTGGGTTGTGGGATGGTGTGCGGTGGAATAGACCACCCAGTACCTCATCTTTCCAGAACTGTTTGGGGCTTTGGAGCCAACACCCGCCTCAGCTCTGGGGGACAACACATCCCAATTAATAACTGGCTATTTGGACTAGTGGAGGAGACAGCTCCATCCAACTTCCTGCTCCAGAGGACTTGCTTTTGGTAAGTATTTGCAGTTCTGAAAGCCAAACTGAACTGAGCAAGGATTAAGACAGGTAAACTTCTTTGGAGTTCTCTGATGTTCTTGAAAATACAGTTATGCTGCTTCAAAAAATACTTCACACTCTTACCAGGAAGAGAATACCATTAGGAATAATTGTTATCGGTTTTGTAACAAATCCAATCCTAAATACAAGTATCAGAGGAGTGACACAACATGAAAGTTTTTGGACCCAACAGCCTTTTTAAACCTAAACCCAGGCTTTTCAAGTACAAAGCATGCTTAACTCCATTTAATTCAGAAACAACTCAAGGTGCATACTTTTCAGATAAGCATCTATTTGAACCAAAAATGTCAGGACAAAGGGAATAAACAGAACTGTAATTTCATGAAAGATGGTATAGCTCAGTGTAGCATTCTTGCTCTGTTCTTGTGCTTTAACTTGCCTTTTCCAACTTGACTATCAGGATACAGAAGTATGGGTCATAACCACACGTTAAGAATTGATCCTGTCAACAGCTTGTTAGAATGTGGCAAACTGAGTAGGAAAAAATAAACCAACAACCTCTCACTGACAGTTGCCAGTGGTTTTATAATTCAGGTTGTAAATACAAACTATTGTACAACAAACAAACGTGACAAAGCCTACCTCCGTTAAATTTGTTTATATGATAAAAAAATAAAATATTAAACTGCTTATAGTGCAACATTCTAATAGCATACATAAGTATACCATGCTTTGTAAATTTACTGTTACATTATTTACAGTACATTGCAATGCTTTAAACTAGAGGTGAAAGAACAAAAACAGATAATGGAAAACATTTACATACAGGTATGAGCCTTAATATTGTCCACCAAACTAACCAGTTCGCTTTGCAGACTTGTGTGTTGTGCACATTCCTGCCCCCTACCACAGGACACCTTTCTGTCAGTGGTCTGCTCTGTGTGTAGGTAGTGGAAAGATGTTTTTAAAAACTGCATAGCCTTCAAGCTTTTCTGTTTCTTCAAACATCATTTGCAAGGACAGCTATAAAATACATAAGAACTCTATTAATTACCCGTATCTGATCAATCTGAAAACTGAGCTCTCGAAATAAGATCAATAAATTTTCATTTCTGTAGGGCCATACCAAGGCTGAACTTTAAAGCCGTTTTCTAGCAGTCTCTTAGTTGAAGAATGGAATTGTATAAGATGAAAGCAGTTCAAGGATACATTATTTAAAGTTCTGGGCTTTAACTGGGAGCTAAGCTCCCAGAACACAAGAAAAAAAAATGAGAATGTAGAATTATGTGCTGCCTTATTTAATGTTCCATAAAGCTTCTGCTGTGTGCACTGTTCAAGCTGATGAATGAATACAGTAAAAGTGATGCACGAGCTATGCCTACAGTACTTATTTGATGTCACTGTCCTTGTACTAGAGAAATAATGATTAATTATAGCAGAATAATTAACTACACAGGGAGAAAGGACTGTCCTAAGAGCCACTGCATACTGCAAGGAGTTATGTAAAATCCAGTGACTATTGAGAAGTGTCCTAAGGACAACTGTCTTCTAAACATAAGCAAGACTAATCATAGAGCTGTTTTAGGAGTTTGTGACTTATGTCTCTTCTCCTACAACTGCTAAAGGGAAAAATTCTTTCCTCACTTTCTCTGAACAACATCTTTGGAAGAACTTTAGAACACTGCACACATTTCCCAGGCTGCAACAGCTCCAGAAGAACTACTTTAGATGACAACACTGCTTAAGCAGCAAATAACTACTATTCTCTTGTTTACATTTCTGCTTATAGCAGACCAGAATCAGAATAACTTTAGGCTGCTTTTAGGTAGGGGCAGAAAAGTCAGTGGAAGTTTGAAATTTAGTGTTATCTTTAATTTTTGAGTCTCAGTGTTTAAGCCTCATTTTCAGAAAAGACTTTATAATACCTTAGGACAAGATACTGTAGCATACATTTTGTGAATGCTTACTTCTTTGTTCCCAATGCAAGAGAACGGAATCACTCTCTCTACAGTGCATTAGGCAGCTATTAGGCCTATAATGCATTTCAGGAATAGAGAATTTTAAAATGCTTTCCCCAGCATTACTCAAATTAAGCTAAGATTTAGAAACACTTCAGTAAGAGCTCTAGTCTTCCCAGCAGATGAAAGATGAAAAATCAAAGTATAAAAATACCAGTCCATTCCACTGTGCATTATTTCAATAGATTCTCTGTAACTTATGGGCTAATTGTGAAAAAGACTAGCACCCAATACAGCACATTTATGAAATATGCAGATTTGCCCATCACCCCAAGATTTTTGTAGCCTTACCTTCTGTATCTAAAGTAAGTATTTGGGATTTTGTGTTTTGTTTCTCTAACATCCACATTCTTGAGCACTTTGTGCTTGTGCTCTGCGTGGTGATCTCAGCTGTCTCAAGGCAGCATCTCCATACTGAATACCTGAGCCCATTCTTTCTGGATCCAATTCTCCTGATGAGAAAGAAAATGGTCACAAGAATATAGATTATGTGCAAATAATACATTCTAAATTAACAATTAACATTAAAGAAAAAACATAATTATATTCTGATCTATTTATGGAGAGATTATCTCAGTTCTATCCACTTTTAGGCAATTTCAAACCTGAATCATTTTCTCCTTTAATTTAACCATATGCCCTTGATCATGATGACAAAGCAATCTCAGAGTTAGGCTACGAACAAGAAATGCATTTGCACTACCTTGAACAAAAGAAAGGTCTAAAATGTTTTCTGTGAATACAGTTAAAAACTTCCTGCTTTCAGAGGCTCGCAAGCAAAGAAAATAGGACTGTAGATACCAAGCCAAACAAAAATGGATCAATCTGATAAAAGGATTCTGAAAAGAACTACTCCCCAGGGAAAATGATCAACCTTTCCAGCTTCTGGTATCCACTTCTGCCTACTTCATACCCTCTGTCTTCAGAACTGTTCTTATGGCTGTATGGTGGTCTGGCCAAGAGAGATCCTTATAGTCTCCATTTTTTGCATGTTTCAATGGATGTGTGCTGGCACAGAAAAAGCCAGGAGCAGTTCACAGAAAATAAGACTTAATTCTGTGGTGGCAGTGCCTCTTTAAAGCAGTCATCAAACTACAGTATCGTGAAAAACTAACTATACTTTCTTTTTTCATTTGGGTTTTGGGTTTGTTTAGGTTCTTTTTGTTTGTTTGTTTAAAATGAAAGCTGCTGTCTGGCACTGATTTGATGCAGTAATCAGAAAATTCATTTGAACGTATAATATCATATTATTTTAATCTAAAAACTTGCATTTGGCATTGGAAACGTGTAATTAGAATCCAAGACAGACTTTCTGATATGGCCAATACTTAAAACTTTAAAGATATCAAGCAGCTAGAAAAAAGAAAAACTGGAATGCAAATTAGCTGTAATGATATCTAGCACACAGGAGCCTGTCTCCAGCAGAAACCTGCCCACTTGTGTTGAGAAGCTTCTGGTATATTTCTAGATCTGCAAAAGTAAAAATGATTTCAATTGAGAGGCAGAGAGGTCACTTCAGAGAAACAGTTGCTAGGAAACATCCCTGAAATTTTTAGTATTACTGTTCATACTCTCTTGACTGTATTTCCTGTTACATATGAGAAGCAGAATTTAAGTTATGACTGCCCTGATATTAGGTTTTTATTCTGGACTACAAAAACTGTCTAATGTCAGGCTTGGTATTTATAGGGATGCAGCAAACCACAGAACACAGAACCAACACTCAGACCTGACTTAAGATAAAGAGGTCTAACCTACACTCAGACCTGATTTCAAGGTAAACATCACCCACAATTCACACCACCACCCCTTTTTGGATATACAGATCTCACTTAGACATCCATTCCTATTAAAGCATATGAGAAACAGCTAGAAAACAAGTAGGTTATTTTACCAAAATGAAATTTGGGGTTTTTTTGGTTTAATTCTATTAGAGGACTTTGAATAATGATATTTCCATGTGCACTTTTATTAATTTTCAGATAAAAGAAAAGATTTTATAAATATAAAGCTTAATTTACCTGATTCAATTTTATTGAGTATTTTCCTTGCACACTGTACAAAGGCCTCTTCAACATTTTCCCCCGTTAGAGCACTTGTTTCCAAGAACATCAGCTCTGCATTTGACACCAAAAAAAATCCTCAAAACAAGTCTGGAATAGCAGGCATAGTAATTCAAAGCATGAAAGCCAGGAACAATAAAAATATTTTTACAGTCATCTACAATCAAAAAACATGGTCCAGAAAACTAACTTTTGATGACAAAACCACAAAAAACATCCTCTAAAATTTTAGGCACCCTAGAAAGCTGGTATCCAAAGATAACCTGTGCTGTGCATGCAAAACTGCACTTGAAACCAAACTTCATACAGTTTCCCATAAATGGAGGTTATATGCAAAAGCATAGCCAGTAACCAGAGTTGGTAGAAAAGACTTTGATTGATAAAAGCAAAGCCAGATTTTGCTGATGGGAAGACTGCAGCACAGAAGCTCAGACCAAGACTGGCTTTAGCTGACACAGAATCATGTCCTCAGACTTGAAATTCTGAATACTACAGACCAGCTAATCGTTGTCTGGATCCATGCCCTGCACTAAACTCAGTTTTCAATGAATAAAACTCATTGCTTCAAACTGCAGCACATCCCATACAACTTTGTTATCTACAGAGTCTTTCAGATGCTGAAAAATGGGAATTCATGTCCTTCATTTTCTCCTCAGCTACTTGGAGGCAAGGCAACACCTGAAGTTGTATGACATTTCCTACAGAATTTATTTCCACATAGAGGGTATTCTTAAAGGAGCAGCTGTGAGTGAAGAACCACTGCTAATGAGACTTAAGTAGTACATGTAGTTTTCACTGCAGACACCGCCTCTCTGGGCCTCAGGTACTGACAGAACTCTTCTGTAGACAGGATACAAAGTACAGCCTAACTGCACAAAAATGTAAATGATCTGAAGGATTATGCATCTTTGAATGCTATATGAAGGTTTTGTACTTACCATTTTCCTGTGCAAACCGGGATGCTTCTAAAAAAGTGACTTCACGATCTGCATCAAGATCCTTTTTGTTTCCACACAGTATTATCACAATATTTTGACTTGCTAACATTCTTGCATCCGTCAACCAATTAGTAAGTGCATTGTAGGTTTCCCGGCTGTGCAGGAAATGAAATCCTTTATTAGGACACACTCACTTCTCGTGAACAGATCACCGAACCAAAACTCAGACAGCAAATCTGTGTTTGTGGCAAACAAAATGCTGGTAGTCAGGCAAGGCACCTACACATCTCAGTGTGCCAGTGATGAACTGGGAAGAACATCAAATTCCTTCATGAAACAATTTAAAAGCTTGAGGTTTTAGAAATCAAAATAAAATTAATCACAATATATAAACACGCAATAATAAAATAGTCACAATTATAAACACAATTATAAATTGTAAAAATGTGTTAATGTGAAAAGCTAAAATTTTAAGCTCATTATCTAGTTTTAACCTTTTGTGCATGACATTTTGGGATAACAGAATGAGATATTGTTCCACTTGGAATCCAACTGATACTTAAATTACCAGTGGGATTGTAAGAATTTACAAGGCTTGTGTAGATGTGCTTGCCTGAATTTTCACAGCAGTGTCAGGACCTACACTGCAGGCAGCCACCCTGCACACATCACTTGCCGTTGTAGCAGTGGTCAGGGAGAAAGCTTTCAAGCACTAACACTGACAGATGATTCCAGCTGCCCTTAAGCACAGAACACAGATTTCAAAGCCTGCTGAGAGAACCCTTCACTCACAGAACAACAAGCAACAACCCAGTGAACCACCCAAAACTCATCTGACAAATATCAGTCAATGGTGGCAGGAAGAATGTGAACACGTGCAATGGTAAGGAGTTTTATTGGCTGCCTGTAATATTAAAACTTTGTAAGATGCAGAGATGAACAGAATTTTGGCCTACAGTTAAAGAATGTGTAGGCAGAGCTAGATTCTCCAGAGGATGAGCTTCTATCCCAGCACACTGATCAGCAGTTTCCACAAGAAAGGGTGCACCACCTTGGTTAAGGGTGGCTGAAGTCTGCTCTTATTTCTGTGGCAAGGCTTGCTGAGCCAGTGGCTGCATGTGGTCCAGCATTACTAGATCAGCAACTGGGGGGCCAATCCCCACAAATTTGTGTAACCTTATAGGATTGTTCCCATCTGACATTCACAATATCTCGTGTAAGCAAGCTCCAAAGCCTAAATATGCACTGAAACAGAAATACCTCTTATAGTTACTTTCTTTCCTTCCTGCCCAATCTTGATTAGAGCATGGGGTACTTGGGGAGGAATCACTGTGCATTAATTGGATCTGGCAGTCTATGAGAAAAGGAAATGCTGGCTTTCTTACCTGGTTATATCATAGACAAGCAAAGCACCTGCAGCCCCTCTGTAGTAACTCCTTGTTACAGACCTGAAATAGAATCACAAATACACATTTTTTTAGTGCCTTCACTGTTTAAAATCTGGGTTAATATAACACAATCTTTATTATGAAACAGAATTCTTATTTACATATTTAAAACAAAACATGTTTTTAGACAATGTTATCAGCTGTGCAGCAGCAGACTAATTACAACCGGAATTTTGATGAAGCACTTTGATTAAATGTAACTGTATGAGGAGTCTCAGAGTCCATTATGACCCACATGGTGCTGAAGGTATACAAATCATCATAATACATGACCAGATACAGAACTGGAGGCTGATATCTGGCCAACACACTGAAGAGACCTCGTTAATGAAGACTATATATCACAGCCCAGCTTTATTTAGTCAGAAGTATATCCAAATGACTTGTCTGATAGAAGACATTTACCTGTATTGCTGCCCAAAACTCAGACTTCTACCATCATTCTCACCTTTGTTTATCAAGCCCTCTCCCAAAACAAACAGACATAAGACACACACTCCATCCCCCCAAAATATATTTAAAAAATTGATGTCCTATTTGATGGTGAATGTACCCACGAATCTATTAGATTTTTATTGAGTTTTATCTATGCCTTAGATGTAGAACACTTAAAATACAGCATTAAAAGTACACTGATTGTTATAAGCTGATAAATTGATTGTTTTTTCTCTAAGAAACTTTAGACATCTCACTCTTTCTATAAATGTATTTACCCCAATGGATTTGACTGATTTTTTTCTTCTTTAATAAAACTATTATAATTATACTGTGCAATTGTTTTCATGCAGATTTTGAACAGCTTACATCTTCCTGACATTTACTTATTCCAACCAATAGAAGGTCTCCTAAACATAGAGTTAAGTGCATACTCTTAGTTAAAATTAGTTAATTATGAATTTGGCTGGTGAGCAAGATTTTAGGCACCTATTCCACTCATATACCTTAACAGAAAATACCCAATGAAAGACAGGGCAGAAACTCAGAACCTGCAAGGCAGCATTGCTCTACGAAAATCCATGGATCTGTGTCACTGTGTCCAGGTTGGAAGGTGAATATGAAAGCAGACAAACAATTCTACTGACCAAAAAGCTTTGCCTCTTACAAGCAGAGATAAATAATATCCACCACTCACAGCAGCAATTGTACTAACACTTAATAAAATGGCTGAAAGTCATACCTGAACCGCTCTTGTCCTGCTGTATCCCATATCTGCAATTTGACATATTTACCACCAACATTTATGATCTTTGAACCAAATTCCACCCCTATAGTATGATTTGAGTCATCTTTGACTATGAAAAAAGAAAGAAAACAAAACTTATTTGAAGAATATTTAGAGTGAATAGTTTTTACAAAAAACAATTTGGATATTACCAAAAACTCCTCAGCGTTCAAATTACAAACTTCCTGAGCCATCAAATTCAGTGCAGCTCATAAGCTCACTGCCACCACACAGAAATGAATGTTCTTACAATTTTTGACAGTTTAGTCAATTCAAACTTAGTACTAAAAAGGCCTGCTTTAAATAATTTCCAGTTCACTTTAATAGGTAGCAAGATACTTTTTGTACACTTTTTTCCAACTGTGTTTTTTAATACTTTGATGCCATTTATAAATACAATTAATGAGAATGCACACAGTCTTGACCATGAATATGCAAGAGCCAATTCTTCTTTAATGCACAAAGTTAAGACACTTGCTCTATGTATGATCTTGATATCACAGAATCTCAGCAATTTACAGCTGCCCTTACTGGAAGCAAGGGCTTGTTTCAAGTTCACTCAGAATCAAGCCATGTTCCTTAGTGCTTACACATCATTATTCTTAAGTATTCCTCAAGAGATAAGGTGAATTACTGTTTGGTTGAAAAAGACAAAGTCACCTTAGATTTACAAAGGTTTCTAAATGCATATTTTTTTTACTAAATCTTGATGCCAAATGTACAATCCAACAGAAATTTTTCTTTTATGTTCATCTCTGAATAACATTCCCTATTGAATCTCTATCAGTATTTATCATAGACCACAGTCCTTAACAAAGAAAACAAAATTACTATTTATCTCAAAAGATGCTACAGGCTTTCTAAATCTACTTAAGCAATTCAGCTTTTCTTTCATTATTTTTTCTGAAAGATCCAAGTCTCTACTATATATCCAGGGAATCTTGCAGCTGCAAATTATACCTCTCACAGAAAGTAAGTCTGTATTTTCACTAACATCTTGTTATATTTATTTGAGAATAACAGAGAGTAATGCTCCATATTAGGCTTTAGATTAAAGACAAACAGTGAGAAATAAGAATTTACAGCATGGTTCTGAACATAATTCTTTACTAAAATCCTGACCTACACAAATAAGGGAATTAGGGAAGCTTCCCTACCAATGACAGGTACTCATATAGGCAGAGCCTTTACCTCTGGTACAAGGCAGTGGAAAACTCTTACTATCCTTCATATGTACTTACATTTCTTTTCAATAAATTGGTGTAGCAAACAGGATTTTCCAGTTCCAGCATTTCCTATCACCAAGAACTTAAACAGGAAATCTGAAGATTGAAAGAAAAAAAAATTGCTAAATTTTAGTGTGGATACACATTTTTGTTACAAGCCCAAACCCACAAGCCAGCTATTCTCTTGTAGCTGTTGTTTCAAAGAGAAGGGAATAGATGACAAAATTAGCAAAATAGCAATAAATCTGAAGAATTATCCAGTCTCTACCATAGTGATGTTACACAGCAAGAACCAAGAATTCTTCTTTATGGAGAGGCAAGAAAGACAAAGCAGAAATAGCTGAATCTGAGTTCAGTTAAAATAGGCTAAACCACAGGTAAATGGTTGGCTTGTATTCCAGTAATGCGTATTAAGAGCACGTAAGGTATTAACTATCATCAACACAAATATATAATGCTATAATTTCTCAAAATCTAAAACTCCAGAGAGGAGTGGTTGTGGTTGTTTTGTTTTTGGTTTTTTTTTTTGGTGTGGTTTTCTTTTGTTTTTAATTTACATTAATTTGAAATTCTCTATTAACAGTTTAATACTCATACGTTGTTTTTAATCCCCACACAGCTGGGACAACCACAGTATTTCTCTGCAAAATTTAGAGGGAAGAAATAAAAATTTTATTCTGCGATGCCTAGTTTTCACATTGCTTCCACATGTTAAATTAATATACATGTATTTCTGTTACCTACTTATGAGCCATTTATGTCAATGTTCATTGGTAATACACATGTTCAAGATTTATGGCTCATTTCTATTGTTTCAACAGTTACATAAAATGCTTTAATGCTACCACCACAAATCTGCTTTCAGTTTTGCTAAAGACTGAAGAAAGCTTCTCTGTCTTACAGCTCTCAAAAATTATAAACTGATTAGAAAGCTTACAACTGCTTCCCCTAATACACTGCCACCAAGAAAACCTTTACAGCTCATGCAAGATTCCCTATTTATTTTACTACTAGCAGCAGAATTCTTACTCTTTATTGCACTGTTTCTCTAAGAAACAGAAGGAAATGCAAGGAAAATGACTTAGTTTGCAAAATCAACAAAAATAAAAACATTCATTTTGTTAAGAGTGTTCAAAGCTGTCAAGTGGGCTACATGGGTATTGGCCCAGGGGATAGCAAATTAAAAGAAAAATTATGCTAAGTAAGTCAAAGAACTGATAAAATCCTCTACCAGGACCTCATTTGAGTACTTAGTTTCAAAAATCAAATTTAAGATGCACACAGATCTATGTGTTCATTCCATTTAATGAAGGAGTTACTTGTTATGGTATATCAAACACTCCCTAGCAATTGTAACAAGAACAAGCAAGTTTCTCAAAGGCTAAGAGGATTCCCACTCTTAAAAAGACAGGGCTGTGAGTCCTGGAAATGTCTACTGTTCTTCATCTTCACCTGTCTTCTGGATCTTATTCATATTTAAAATGAGGTAATGTTTTACTAAGGATTTTTGCTTTTTTTACATTTTGTCTCTCTTGTTTCAAATCCTGTAACAGGCTTGGAATAGATTCTGAATTTACCCTTCTCAGAAGATGGCTGTTTCTTGCTCACAAATATGACCACTTACATGCTCAAGACTTTCTGTTCCAAAATCCTTTCATTTGTCACGCCCCCACCCAGCTGCTCATGCTTTCTGGATTAAAAAAAAAAAAGTTACAAAAAGGATTTTCCTTCAAGTTGTGAAAATTTTGTTAACTCCTCTAAAGAAGGGCCCTTCATGTCATCTCAACTGCAAAACACACTGAAGCTGAGAAGCCTTCACTCTATCAAGTCTTCACTGTTAGCATGAAATGTAGGTATCATAAATAGCCCAATGTGTTAGGTTAAGAAAAAAACAATCTCAAAGAAAGCCAAGTTTCAATTTTTATGGATCAAATATCACTGATTAGCTGCCTTTTACACCATTTTGTATATTTAAACTACTGTGTGTGTGTGTGTGTAATCTCACTGGTTTTATCACTTTCAGAGTACTTCAAAATGCAAGATATTCTGAGACACAGACATTTTAAATAATGTTTCTGATTCTGTCATTTTTCCAAACATAAATCTGAAATCCAATTAAAACTGGTTCTACTTTGTATCTGGTGAATGCTGTTTGTCAGATTTTCTCCTTAAAAACAATTATAAAATTTATGTTTACCTTCCTTTTTCTCAAATGAAAGACTCTTGTTATTGACAGTAGTAGAATAGCTACTGCAAACCTAAAACAGGGAAAGGCTAAAACCAAAACTGTACTCCCCCATTAATCTGCACTGTAACTGCAAGCACTGGTTGTCAGGTGTGGCTCAGGAAGGCGAATTTGTGCAGCCGACAAACCCACAGTGAGCAGCAAATGGAACACACTGCTCCCTTCTGCACAGACAGGCTGCAGGCCACTCAGGCCTTGGCACAGCCATGTCTCTGCTCTGGAGGAGCATCACAACAGCAGTGTATTTTCCCCTGAGGTGTTTCAAGTTGAGGTGCTTTATATTTTGCTCTGAAAGCAACAGTGCTATTTGGGGATTTTATATTAATGCCTTTAAATTCATAATATCTTTTAGCAGCACTTCATAACAGACTCCTAATTTCTATGCAGATTCTACTGTGCTAGATAAATTTAAAAGAGACTCTCTCGTACAAATAAATCGCTTAGATGCCAGTTCAATGCCTGCTTACTTAGTAGACAAAAAATAAATTTCCACCTGACAAAATATCAAATGGGCTTTTTAAGATGAAACTTGAAACTAGTCACAATTAACTTTTTCCACAGGATGAAAATAAGAGAAATGTGTTTTATTCCATCAAACTAAGAGAAATGTGTTTTAGTCCACTTCATAAAATGAAAATGTCAGCTTTCTAACAAAAGATTTAAAACCTTTCTGCACCAAAGGCAGCAATGTTTCCAAACACATGTAGACTTTAAGACACTGTTACCTTCACAAATATAACCATGCTTCTGTCCTTTTAAACTCCAATTTTATGTAAATTATTCAAACTAACAAAAAGCTTTTAGACTTATGTTATCAGTTTATCCATGAGCACTGGAAAAACATGACTCAGGAAATATGGAATATTCTGCACATTTAATAAACTGCAAAGAAGGACAAGAAAAAGGCTTTGCCAATACCAAATGTTCAAAATACCAAGATTTACCAAACTTTTAAGTTCACAGCCCAGCCTATTAACAAGTAAGGTAATACCAGGTAAGAACAGGAAGAACATTTTTCATCTTGTTATTCTGCAACTTCTTTCTTATAATGTCATTGTGTATGACAACTGGTACCACATCAACTACATTTTATTACTTATTTTAGCACATGATTTAGGATATGAAATGTTTTCATTTAGGATATGAAATGTTCTCATTTAGGATATGAAATGTTTTCTCTTAATCTGTTCTCTTTAAGATGTATGTAAAATTTAGCACAGTTTGGAAGCACAGAAATCAAATGAGATTGGGCAGACAGCTTCTTTTAGACCATCACTGTGGACTCAAATTTATATATTCATTCTTGGCAATTTCAGGAAATGCAACTCACATTCTAGTGTTTGCACTACTGCTTAATTGCTCTAGCTTTCCTTTTTTGTGTCCTCTTCCCAGAGGAGTTCGTTCACTTCATTTCATAGCTTTTTTTCATCTCCTTTTTTTCCCCTATTGACAAAGCAGCTCAGAGCTCCAGCATTCCAGTCAGCTGCCAACGCTGTCACCCTAGAGAAACTTTTCTTTTGAATTCTGTTGTTCCTCCTTCATAGAAAAGCTGAAAAGCAACATCATTCAGATGTTACAAATGCTTGCTGCCATGCTGGCTACTGAAAAGGTCTAGAAAAGTTAAAGCACTTTGCCTTTAAATAAGATCGTCTTTATACAGAAGGGATTTAGGATCAAAACTGAACTCTGTGCTAAAGGGAAGAAAGGTTACAAAACATGCACTACAGAAATCATAAGGAGATGAAACACAGCATAGCATGGCTGTTTAAGGAAATAAAGCATTATAAAGAATCAGCTTACTTCCCTCTGAGAGCTACATGCATCACCTGATCCCAAACAGGGTAGGGGGTTCAGGAAATAAAACATTTTCTAGCACAGGCAAAAAGGAATAAAATTGTGGCTTCACCCTAAAGATACACCAGCAGCACAAGCTGCTGAACTACATAAATGACATAATATCTTTTGTGTTTGTTTTTTTCTTTTGGGGGTGGTGGTGCAGTGTGAGCTGAGGGGAAAGGAGAAGAGAGACAATTGTGGGCTTTGACTCAAGCACCAGCAAAAACAGATGGTTGATGTGGCAACCACCCCCAGGCATCCAACCTCCTCCTTTGACTGAAGTCTGCTCCAGCAGAAGAAACAGTCAAACTGCTTCTGAGATACTGTAGCTTCGTCCTCAACATGCAATGAGAATTAAATTGTTTCCTTCACACTGCTAATCCTCCCAACTCCTTGCTATAGAGTAGAATTTATATTCACTCATGCTGACCCTTTGGAAACTCTCCCACTCATGGCATAGGGCAGGAGGAAAGAGTGCTCTGAAGCATTCCTACTGGCACATGTTGCCTCTAAATGAAAGGAGGAGCTATTCCCACTCCTTTCTCTAGCAGAAAGTTAACAAGATAAACAGGTAGAACAGATCAACCTGGCTCAATTCCAATCTGCAAAAAGAATGCTCCAGAGAGAGAAGTTCTGCTTTCTTATCAGCAAAAGAGCTATGCTCTCTAAGGAATAAAATCAGATTTGAAACAAACTGAAGACCAGGGTGATAAATGCAAATACCATGGGGTAAATGGTGTGGGATGGGAAGGTAAGAAAAGGACAAATCAAATTGTCCAGACCAAACAGAATTATTTTCAAATGGATGGAAAGACTATACATGCTCTGCCAATGACAGAGATGGTAAACTTATGTGACCAGATTGGGATTTTTAGATGCTGGTGGAAAAAACACAAGGAACTAAGGAGTGAAGAGATTTGACTTGAATTTTACACATTGCATTTATTCAATGCTAGTACAACTTCCATCCTTCTACCATCTAAAATCCAAAGGTTGCTTTGCATTTATTTATTAAGGATAAGCAACTTTCTGTCAGGCTGTCTTTACCACAAAAACATGTATATTTTGCACTGGGAAGTGAGCTAAAACATGCATGTGTTGTTATATGGCAATTATCTACAGAAAGGCCATTACATCTCAGAAAACTTCAGTTAAAAGAGTTTTCCTATGAATAAGAGATCTGTTTCCAATGTTAAATGTCAAACTTCTAGAAGAATGACCCTTTTCTCCCAAAAGCAGCAGGAAAATGTTCTTTCTAAACCCAGTCTCAAAATTAATGGAATTATCTTGTATTCAAAGTTTGGTTTGGTTTTGGCACTTCGTATGGGAATAAACTGAACACATAAGAATTATTGTGAATAGATACTGAATTGAACACATAAATAATTGAACAGATAAGAAAACTAAGAACAGAAGATACACAATTGATGTAATAGATCTGCAGGAGTGAAAATATGAATTGTAAGCAAAATTTAGTGTCAAGACTGAGAAGCTGCAGAACTCTGAAAAGAAGGAAGAGACAAGAAACTCAATAACTGACAGAATGAGTTGTGAAAAGTGAGTGAACAGAAAACCTTCAAAGAAGAGAGAATTTGACACAGGGGAAGAAACTAAGGAAGGAAAAAACCCAGGAGACATGAAATTAACAGTGGTTGCCAGTGGAAAGACTCTTTATTCCCTATGGATTGAGAAAAATATTGAAAAAAATAACCCCCCTTTCAACAGAAAGAGAAGTTGAAACCTCACAGCAAAATTAAAGTCATATAAAAGACAGACAGAAAAATGACATTGGGAAGAAAAACACCAACCCAACCACCAACCAGTTTCCTGAGCCTATCTGTATGGGATAAAAAGCTTGAGGTTACATAATTAAAATGATAATAATTCAGGTGACAAGAAAAATCTGATTCATGACTAAGGATTTACAAGCTACAAGGATTCCAGGGGGGGGATACAGTGACCCCTCGTCTCAGTCACCAGGAGGAAACTGACCTAATACTTCTCCCATCCTCCATGGCCATTGTAACAGCTGGTCAGCAACAAACCGCTCTTTGTTAGGACAGTGAGCACATGAAATCCAGAGAGATCATCAAGAACAGAAGATCCATAATTTAATCACATGGTACTGCTAACTTTGATTTGTCAATGGGGCTGCTACATATGTGGCCAGGACACTGCAGAATTAGTTACTGACTACTGTTACGGTCAGAGATTGTAGAGCCATTAGATAAACTTTATGCTATAACTTAGCTTTTCTTCTTCTGTGTTCTCTAGAAACTGATGCTCTCAAGCCTTCTAGCTCTGAATTTTTTGTAGTCTTTGTGTGCACAGGACAAACATGGAAACTCCAAAAGGTAATAATCAAACAAGAATTAAACAAATAACAGGAACAACTACAAAGCTTCCATTTCAAGGGCTTGCTTTCTCAGATACCAAAATAATATGAAAGTAACCACAGTTCCAGTGGGCTTACTATCTCTATTCTGCATCACTGGAACAATGCAAAAAATGTTTCAATGTTCTGATTTAAGATATCTATCGTCTATGTGGCTTACCCAGTATTATTACAGCATGAAAGGAGGAGCACCATTGAAATGCTGTCATCTCTGGTTTTCTACCAACTCTTTTGGTAGAGACTACCATAAGCATGGCCAAAGTGATCCCAGTTCTAGATCACAGGAGTACAAAGCATGAAGAACTTGTTTAAACTCATATCTAGGTGGACAAAGCACTGCCCTCTGGTTGCTACATGTAACTTTTACATGTTTCTAGAACAGATGGAGAAAAGAAGCAGGGTTTGAGTATCCTAATGTTGGCACTTCAAGGGCTGCCCCACACTCTTGCCTCATTCTGCCCCTTAGTTCAGTGCATTTGCTGTACACCAAAGCACTGACCAGTAGGACAGAACATCAAGCACTGATGACTACAGTATTGAAAATAAAATGACAATCAGGTCACTTGGCCTACTCCTGATGGACACCCCAGCCTCTAAAAATGGTTTCCAGAGTTGTTGTGTCCAGTTTTGCTTTGATTACTCAATTATTTCCTATTCAATTCTGATCCGACTCTCATGGACTAGGAATATGAAATTACCACATGGCTTTAGAAAATATTTATATATACACAACAGCATCTTTATACTGGAAAATATCATAGAACTGTATGTATTGAAAGGGTAGAAAAGAAATCTATTCAAAGCAGAGATTCAAGTAAAATTATAAAGGAAATAAATTAATACTATTCAGTTGCTTCTCATCTCCTCTACCTAGCCAGCAATACCAGCTCTGCTTGCCTCTTTGACTTCCCACTTCTCTTTGATGCTCCCAGCGACGCACTGGACACACCCTGTCAGTGCCTGCACTCCGACTTACTCCATCGGATGTTCTACCAGCAGTAGTCAGACACCCATTCCAACACAGGGACAGACGAACATACCCACTGATCTTCTTCCCCCCAACACGCTCTCACAATCAACTCCTTCTGACGCCTGCACGTCTAAGACAACAGGACCGAATCCTTAACTTGACGGCAGAAGCACCGGCCGTCTCCAGGTAAAGGCAGGGGCAGCTTTTCCCAGCGGACAAACACGGCAGGTTTCCTGCTGGACTCCCCTGGCCACAACAAGCAGCGCCCAAGCCGCTCCCTGCAGGATAACTCCGAGCGCTCCTGCCGGGCCGGCCACGGGCGGGGCAGGCGCCGGGGGCTCAGGGCAGCGGCGGGCAGAGGGGCCCGCCCGAGCCCGGGGAGCCCTCACGCCACACCGGCTCCTTCCCTGCTCCTCAGGGGGCCCTGCCCGGCCCCGGGCCCGCTCCCCCGCAGGGGAGGAGGGAGACGGAGAGGGAGATCCCCTCACCCCGCCCCCGGATCCTACCGTAGGTCTCGGACATGGCACTCTGCGACATCCCGGGAGGGGTGACCCCCGCCGCCGCTGCTCGCTGCCCGCCCCGCCCGGGGTCGGCGCTGCCGGCGGAGGGAACCGAACAGGCCCCGCCGCCCGGGCCCGGCTCAGCCCCGCCCAGCCCCGCCCCGCCCGCGCCGCTGCCGCCGCCGCGCAGGCGCGCCCGGCCCCGCGCGCGCCCCGCCTCTCCGCGCAGGCGCGGCAGCGGCCCCGCCCCCAAACACGGCGCACGTGCCCGGGGTGCTCCCGCCCGCTCCCCTCACCGTGAAGGGGGTGTTGGTAATGCGCTCCCTCAGCGCCCTCTGGAACGTACCCCCTCAGCGCCATGGGGATGGCTCCTTATCCGTGCGCAGCACCGAGTCACACACCGAGACGCTCTTCCCGTGGTTCTCCGCCTTTTATTCCAGTTGGCGCCAAGCAGGGAGCCGGGCGGTGGCCCGCGAGAGTCTGGCTCCTCGGTCATCGAAACCTTACGCTATTAATTTATTTTAACAAAGGTGCCAGCGTTCCTTGGTTACAAGTTACATAGCTTTTTTTAAAATTAGCTCTCAAACCCCTATTTGCTCGTCATTCCTCTCCTTTCTCGCGGTAATTTTTCCTCAGGGGCGGTTCTGCTCTCGCTCCGAGCCTGGGGTGGGTTTTGGCTAGGTGGTCAGTGAGTCGTGATCTCCCACTGCCGGAATTGCCTTTCCCCCAGGCGCTGCTCAGCCCTGACTTCACTCCTGGCTGGAGTGCAGACAGCCCATTCGTCCTGGGGTTGTCTTCCCTTTTCCTCGTAACAAAAGATTGGCCGAGCATATAATGTTCACAGTGCAATTGCTTAATTGTAACTGTGCATTAGCTACTGATAACAACAACAAAAAGTTGCAAAGTTTGGTTCAAATCTTCAGGGGCTAGACGCCAGCAGTGCCTGGCCTGCATTACTCTTTACTGGGTTTTTTTACTCCCCTGCCAGCTCTGGTTAGTCTGGCAGCAAAGGGCAACATAGCTCCCACCACAACAGCCTTTCCATCCTAAATGATACTTCCTGTGTATCCTCCACGTTTTCCTTTCTTCCAGTCCTTAAAAAAATCCCACTTCTCTTATTTCCTCTTCTGTTATTTCTGGCTTTTTTAATCTTGCTCACAATTTCCTATCCTTTCTACTCCTCCTTCATCTCCCAAACTTAGGAAAAACTGCCTCTGCCTATCCCAGCCACCTCGTTGCCAAGTCCTTAGCTGGTCAAAGGTCAGCTTTGAAGCTCCCGTCTCTAATCAGTGGAACAACATGTGCTGAGCCAGCACCAAGAGCCCCTCAGAGAATTTGTTGATTGTTCTTGTTGTTGTGGGTACATACAGACAAAGAAACTCACCACAGTTTTCAAAGAACCAACTCCTTAATGAGTACATACTGTTAACAGTAATTGGAGGTTGTATAAACAGGTCCCCAAAGTCAGCACAGCCCTGATGCACAGAGGATATTGAGGCCTAAGATGTCACATGTGAAGGTTTCTCTGGGGCATCTGCTCTCCAAAATCCCGTGGAAAGCTGAAGAGCCCTCAGATGAGCTGCACAGACCCCAGTATGCCACAGATGTGAGCTTTGTGTCTGAAAGCTGTCCCCCAAAATGGTACATTCTGGGGCTCAGGTTGAGCTTTAAAGAAGTTTGGTCTAATATCACCAAATCCCTGATAGATGTTGGTTATTTTTCTGAAACCCCCTGTTTCCTCCCCCAGAAAACAAACCCAACAAATCTAAAAAATCCCCACCAAACCCAAAAAGCAAACTGAATGTCTTAACCAAAAAAAATCCCCAAAGATATTGAAGTAAACAGATTTTACTAGACTACCAAAAATATGTCATGTTATATCCATGTTATATGCGAGAACAAGGAGAATTAGACCTCTTGCACTGTATAAACTTTAGGTTAAGGGGTAAATTAGTCTTGTTTTTTTTTTTTTTATTCTGTGTATCTTGCAAGGTGACTTTGTTTTATGGAGTTTATATTTCATAAATGTGTCATTGTGTTAATACCACATTCCTTTGCTTCCAATCACTCCTAATAAGTTTACATGCATCTATCAATAAAACACATCAAAATTGTAAAGATTTCCATAAAAGCTATTAGTCTAATATTGAAGAGGAAAGTGAAGGTTGGGAGAATGTTAAAGCAAAGACAGGAGAACATGAGAGATGAATAGAATTTGGTGGTTTAGAAATTTTGCCTTGAAGAATAAATTAGAACAAACAGTAAAATTCAGAAATAATAAAGACTGCACTAGGCTAGAAAATATGTTGCTGATCCATCAGTAATTCGAGAATGTTGCACCTGTATATTAATAAAACCATTTTCTCTGAGTAATAAGCAATAAGTAGCTAGAATTTGTCTTGTCTGTGTCTATCCTAAGTACAAAGGTAAAAGGTAAAAAAAGGTAAAAAAGGTAAAAAAAACCCCAAAGCCAAATGTTTATTTCACATGATTTCTGTTGATTACATCTGCTAGAAGATTTTGGCTTATGTAAAAAGATGTCTATTATGTCAAATTGGATCCGCACATGATGTACTTTCTCAGATTACTGTCACCGCAGTTACTGTGCCTAAAAGTGGTTGTGGCTGTAAAATTGCTGCTCAGGAGGTCATGTTAAGGTTTCCCTAAAAGTCCTAATCTCATTTTTTGCTAGTGTTTACTGACCAGTGTACCATAATAGGACTGGAAGAGGACCCACAAGATCTCATGGGAACCAGACCCAGAGTGGGGTATACTGTGAAGTCTCTGCCAAAATAAAATTATATGACTCAGGGCTTTGCAGATTTGGACAAAGCTTTTGATGACCTAGCACTGCAAGGGGCCAGATCCTTTTGTTTTCTTTTGCCTTTCCTTTTTTGTGTAAGGGAGCAAAGTTCAGTTTGTAACTAAAGCTGGGCTGTGTTTTTGACTCAGCGTCACCGTAGGCTGCAGTCTGGGACTGGAGATGGGATGGGCTTTTCCTTGAGGGAGTGGCAGGGATGCCTCGTTCTGTCTGAAGGTGGCACTACAAGGCTGTGTGGAAGGCACTGCAGCAGCCGGACACTGCTGTTGTCTCTGTCAGTTGTGGCTGTGTGGCTCGCAGTCCAGCCTGGCATGCTCAGGTCAAATGAGAATGATGTATTCTGCTCCTCTTCCCTGTTCCTTGCATGCTGAATACGGAAAGCAATCCAGCATATGTGGAAGCTGCTCGATCTGAAGCAGCAATGAATGCGACTCCAGCAGCCCAAATGCAATCTGAAGTTGAGTGATTGATACTCTGAGGAGCCTCTGAGATTGCCATGACCTCCTTGCACGCAGTGCCCTTGGCCAGCTGACTCCATCTGAACAACTGGGGTCATCTGAACATCGTCATCTTCAGCTCCCGCTGGAACTTCCCTCATCTGTGAACACTTTTGTTAATGTGAACGCGTGCAGCTCACACATAACAACTACTAGCACTGAAATCAGCACTAGGCAGACATTGCATCACTCTCGTTCAAGTACAAAGTGACTTCTATGTATTTCAAATAACAAGAAATGTAGCAGTCTTTCTCACTAGATTAGAACCTTGCTTTTAGAAGGACATCAACACACTTCACATGGTGTGTAGGTAGTCTGATGTCCTGATCCTGAGGGATCCAAGGAGAATCTGAGGGTCCTCAAGGGACTGAGCACCTAGGACGTGTAAACTGGTTCAGTCCCATTTGCCACAGCAGTGCTGAGGGTGTTTACTCTGACACCTCACCAGGGAGAGGGTGACCTCCCATTGTACCAAGGCTGTCACCTGCTCATGGCCATCCCGAGGCACAACAAGGGAGTGATCAAACCAGTCTGATCCCAGGGAATCACCCTGCTGGGGTTACCAGGGCAGCCTATAAAGACTTATATGCACTCTGTGTTACACCACTAGAAATATCACAGACAAAGAAATATGATATATAATTGTAATTATGTATGGAAATTTATGGGTTGGGTGCTTCTAAAATCATGGGCTCATCCCTCCACTGCTAGCCCAGAGTGATGAGAGCTGATGAAGGAGTCTGCAAAGGTACACTGGAGCTGTAATTGAACTCCTTTATCTTGCCCCATGGTGAACTTTTCCAAGAACAAATATGAAGACCACAAGCTATGCTACTGAAAGCTGGTGACAGCTCTAGAATGCCATGATGTGTGCTAAACATCTGCTTTATTCTTTCACTATGCTCTCTCCACCAGTAGGTGTAGGTAGTAGGAGGCACACTGTGCAGCCTGATATTGTGAAAAATTACCACAAGATGGGGTAAGCTCATTTTAGGATAGCTTTATGCTATAGCTCAGAGATACAAATTTGCCCTGATGTTGGAATGTATACTATGTCTTTTCTTTTCATGCAGAGCCCTGCTTTAGGTGTTGTGTCCAGGGAGGCACTTTTACTAACATAAAGCTGTATAGATATGGTATATCTAGAAAAGAAATGCACAGAATAGAAAAAAAAAAAAGTAAATCAAAATACAGGCCACAGCTTTTAAAAACAGTTGGTGATTTAATTTTTCAGGAATCACAGAAATGGAGTGAAGGGGCCCAAATATTTATTTCAGCATGTCAAGGGATGCACAGGAAAATGAGGATAACAGAAATTTGGGACATGTTATTAGCATACATACGATGTTGCCAGTGTCTAGAATACAAGTAGATTGATTTGACACCCTTGTTTTATGAAGTTAGCCTCATGGTGTCACCAATTAACTTCTCTCTCTTGGTGAAATGATGATAATGGGGTGTAATTGGCTGCATATGTTCGTTTTAGCAATAGGAAATGGCTGAGGGGTTTGATATTTTTAATACCATACACTTGAACTAGAAGATTTGTAAACAGATTTCTCAGGAACACATGAGGTCATGTTCGTGTTCTCCCTTTCATGCTTAAATCGGTTCTCCCTGTTCAGAAGTACTCATATATAAGGAAAAGGTATCTCATTTGGGTCCTTTTTCGCAAGTGAATATCCTTGAAGACAGAATATAGCAGTCTGGATTCAATTCTGATTCTTTGGTT